>NC_059206.1:40608887-43056387 GCF_020615455.1 Coregonus clupeaformis | reverse complement strand
CTCTCTCTTTGAGTCAACTACTCACCACATGTTATGTACTACAGTGCTAGCTAGCTATAGCTTATGCTTTCAGTACTAGTTTCATTCTCTGATCATTTGATTGGGTGGACAACATGTCAGTTCAAGCTGCAAGAGCTCTGATAGGTTGGAGGATGTCCTATGGAAGTTGTCATAATTACTGTGTAATTGAGCCTCCTAGGTTTTGTATTGAAGTCAATGTACCCAGAGGAGGACGAAAACTAGCTGTCCTCCAGCTAAACCATGGTGCTACCCTACAGATTGCTGTTGAGGCTACTGTAGACCTTTATTGCAAAACAGTGTGTTTTCATCAATTATTTGTGACATGAATATATTTAGCATAGTTTTATCTAAAAAGGATAACTTTTTTAATGTTTCGCTGTTTTTATTTTTATGAAATTCAATGAGGAGGATGGTCCATTCCTTCCTCCTCTGAGGAGCCTCCACTGGCTGATTATTTTAATGATCTCTTTCTCTCTAGGCTGCATCCACCTGCAATTCCACTCCAGTGGGAATCACTATGTGTGGGGCAAAGTCACCTCCACGGTGCACAACATCATAGTAGGCAAACTGTGGATTGACCAGGTGTGTCTTTCACATATTTAATGTGTGTTTGTATATTTGTGTTCGATCTGTTTGTCCATACTGTTTGTAGATGTGTGCGGTGTTGTGCAGAATCTGCCCCGTGGTTTCTGCCATCCTCTGCGGTCTCTCATTATGTCTGTATGACTCATCAGATCTCCAATCTGTTTTCTCCCATCTGTCTCCATCCCTCCATGTACTGCTCTGGTATTCTCACTTTCAACAGTGTCCCGTATCATGATTAATGACATCCATAGTAAATGATTACAATAGACTGCTAACATTGATAAACTATACATATTTTGTAAGGCATGTTGTGGACAGTATGTCAATAATGGTAAAGCTAGGAGAGTCATCAGCCTGAGGCTTGGAATAAAATAGCCTGTGTTTTTCTCTCTGTAGTCTGGGGACATTGAAATAGTCAACCACAGGACCAAGGACACCTGCCACCTCAAGTTTGTTCCTTACAGTTACTTCTCCAGAGACCTCCCACGCAAGGTAACTCTATGGTTTGCCCTGTGTCCTCTGGGTCTCTGTCATATATAAACAAACTGGCAGTCCTTACCATCCTCAATGTCTCCTCCCTCTTCTGGTGTTGTGTCTACAGGTGACAGGTGTGGTAGCAGACAGCGAGGGCACAGCCCACCACATCCTGTCTGGGACCTGGGACGAAAAGATGGAGAGCGCTAAGATAGTGGAAAGCAGCCGGGGATGTGGAGGGTCAGAGGGAAAACAGAAGACCGTCTACCAGACCCTCCAGCCCAAACTGCTGTGGAAGAAATACCCACTTCCGTAAGATCAGCCTGTCTGCATATTATGAAGTCAGCCTAATAGCACATAATGCACGCTAACCTATTTATACAAGTCATTTGATTCTTCTTGCATCCTCGCACCTCTTCTTACTTCCACCTCTCTACCCGTTGCTACTCGCCCTCTCCCTCTCTGTCCATCCTATCTGTCTCACCTCAGTTCCTTCTCTACTCCCCAGGGAGAATGCTGAGAACATGCACTTCTTCTCCTCCCTGGCCTTGACCTTGAACGAGCCCGAGGAGGGCGTGGCCCCCACTGACAGCCGCCTGAGGCCCGACCAACGGCTGATGGAGGCGGGGCTGTGGGACGAGGCCAACGTCCACAAACAGCGTCTGGAGGAACGACAGAGGCTGGAGAGAAGGAAGAGGGAGGCACAGGCCACACAAGCCCTGGAAGAAGGTGAGGAGGGGAGTGAAAGGACTAGATAAGACATGTCAAGAGAGATTACAGTATAGAAACTAGGAAGAGAAAGTGTGACAATTGTGATACTGTGTATGTCAGCAAAATGTTACCCATATTGAGGAATATCTGTGTATGTTTGTGTCTCTGACTCCTTAGGGCAAGACTTTGAGGGCTTCCAGCCACTGTGGTTCGAGAGGAGGACAGATGATTCAACGGGGGAGAGCACTTACGTGTACAGGGGTGGATACTGGGAGTCCAAAGACAGACAGGACTGGAGCCAATGCCCTGATATCTTCTAAGGCTCCGCCCCTGGGACTGTGACATCATCACTGGAGGGCCGAGCTGAGGGACTGATCGACAAGCAGAGGGAGGGTCCACATGCTGCAGACAAATGGAGATGTGGACAGCTCTTTGTCTGTGTATGTGTATTTGTGTGTGTTCGAGAAAGACAGAGCCCTCCATTGAGAACAATGTCAACTTCCCAAACTTCAAGAACTGAGATATACACATAATCTGACCCCCTCCCCGATGTAGTTCTCTAATCAAACATGCTCTTTATCATAACACCTGTGTGTTTCTCACTCACTGAGTGAGAGAATGAGTGAGTGAATGAGTGAGTGAGTGATTGTGTGAGTGACTGAGTGAGTGAGTGAGTGAGTGATTGTGTGTGTGTGCAACAGCGTGAGTGAAAGAGACAAATAGCTATTTATGAGAGAATATTTTGAGTGTGAGTGAAAGAGTTAGAAAATAGCTTAGCTACTGCATGGAAAACCGTATTTATTTGAGCTGGTACAGTGAGGGAAAAAAGTATTTGATCCCCTGCTGATTTTGTACGTTTGCCCACTGACAAAGACATGATCAGTCTATAATTTTAATGGTAGGTTTATTTGAACAGTGAGAGACAGAATAACAACAAAAAAATCCAGAAAAACGCATGTCAAAAATGTTATAAATTGATTTGCATTTTAATGAGGGAAATAAGTATTTGACCCCTCTGCAAAACATGACTTATTACTTGGTGGCAAAACCCTTGTTGGCAATCACAGAGGTCAGACGTTTCTTGTATTTTGTCCCACTCCTCTTTGCAGATCTTCTCCAAGTCATTAAGGTTTCGAGGCTGACGTTTGGCAAATCGAACCTTCAGCTCCCCACAGATTTTCTATGGGATTAAGGTCTGGAGACTGGCTAGGCCACTCCAGGACCTTAATGTGCTTCTTCTTGAGCCACTCATTTGTTGCCTTGGCTGTGTGTTTTGGGTCATTGTCATGCTGGAATACTTAATATTTTCAAAGCCCTGGCTGAGGGAAGGAGGTTCTCACCCAAGATTTGACGGTACATGGCCCCGTCCATCGTCCCCTTGATGCGGTGAAGTTGTCCTGTCCCCTTAGCAGAGAAACACCCCCAAAGCATAATGTTTCCACCTCCATGTTTGACGGTGGGGATGGTGTTCTTGGGGTCATAGGCAGCATTCCTCCTCCTCCAAATATGTCGAGTTAAGTTGATGCCAAAGAGCTCCATTTTGGTCTCATCTGACCACAACACTTTCACCCAGTTCTCCTCTGAATCATTCAGATGTTCATTGGCAAACTTCAGACGGGCCTGTATATGTGCTTTCTTGAGCAGGGGGACCTTGCGGGCGCTGCAGGATTTCAGTCCTTCATGGCGTAGTGTGTTACCAATTGTTTTCTTGGTGACTATGGTCCCAGCTGCCTTGAGATCATTGACAAGATCCTCCCGTGTAGTTCTGGGCTGATTCCTCACCGTTCTCAAGATCTTGCATGGAGCCCCAGGCAAAGGGAGATTGACAGTTATTTTGGGTTTCTCCATTTGCGAATAATCGCACCAACTGTTGTCACCTTCTCACCAAGCTGCTTGGCGATGATCTTGTAGCCCATTCCAGCCTTGTGTAGGTCTACAATCTTGTCCCTGACATCCTTGGAGAGCTCTTTGGTCTTGGCCATGGTGGAGAGTTTAGAATCTGATTGATTGATTGCTTCTGTGGACAGGTGTATTTTATACAGGTAACAAACTGAGATTAGGAGCACTCCCTTTAAGTGTGCTCCTAATCTCAGCTCGTTACCTGTATAAAAGACACCTGGGAGACAGAAATCTTTCTGATTGAGAGGGGGTCAAATACTTATTTCCCTCATTAAAATGCGAATCAATTTATAAAAATTTTTACATGCGTTTTTCTGGATTTTGTTGTTGTTATTCTGTCTCTCACTGTTCAAATAAACCTACCATTAAAATTATAGACTGATCATTTCTTTGTCAGTGGGCAAACGTAGAAAATCAGCAGAGGATCAAATACTTTTTTCCCTCACTGTATGTATGGTGGTGCCTGGTGCCCCATTGATCTGGTAATAAGGTAATAACTACCGTAAGTATATAATATTATACAGTAATAGGCAGAAGCCAGGGGGAAAGAGTTTGGGTTTTGGTGCTAGGATAGGATGTCCTGTTCCTCTGAGCTGGTCAGGAACAGAGTGTTCCTCCTGCTGGAGATATAGGGGCCTGCATTTATGTTGCACTGGCCAATAGGAATGTCAGGAGATAAAGCTCCCCCAGGTTTGTGTAACTGAAAGGTTATGAAACAAAAAGCTGCACATAGAAATAGAGTAACCAGAACAGACATGACTCTCTACTTCAAGTATCTCCAATATACTTTACATATCTATATGTAACATTATGTTTCCTTCCATGCAACAACTAGGCACTCCCCAGGTTTGTAACAAACTGTGCTTTTCTGTAGTGCATGAAAACACAGGTGTAGTGGACGCTGGTATCACTATGGGCACTTTTGATTTAAGATCTGTACAGACGTAATCTCGGAGACTCAGAACTCAAATCTATACCAGTTATGTTACGTGTGTCTGTCCACAAGAGATTAGTACAGACCACAAAGAAAGGGGAATTTTGAGGATGTAACAAGCTACCCACAATTATGATAATTTGTAAAATATATAGATTTTGTTCAATTGTCTTGATTTCTCAAATGTTGGTCATACAGTCGCTAGTGAAAGTCTACACACCCCTTGCACAGTCTTCACATTTTGCTGCCTTAAAATGTAATCTCAAAAGGGAATACATTGGATTTCTTTCCTGCCGATCTACACAACCTATTCCACATTTTAAAGTTAAAGAAAATTCTATAAAAATGTCAAAATTAATACAAAATAAAAAACAAAGACGTCTTGATTGCGTATGTCTTTACACCCCAGAGTTAATGCTTGGTGGAAGCACCTTTGGTAGCCACTTTGCACAAATCTTAGGGCAACATTTATCCATTGTTTTTGTCAAAATTGCTCAAGCTCAATACATTTGGGTGGGAGTCGTTGATGGACAGCAATATTCAAACCTCTGATTTTCAAGCAAATTTAAATCAGGAATGAGGCTAGACCATTCAGGAACACTCAACACCTCTTAGAAAGCCATTATGGTGTCTTTGACATTTTAAATTGTATAATTGTCCCACTGAATAATAATAACATTATATCCTAGGGTTAGCTTTTCAGAAGACTGAGGTGGGTTTTCCTCTAAATTTTTACCTGGGCTTTGCTCCTTTCCTATTTTATCCTGACAAACTCCCCAGTCCCTGCCGGTGACAAGCATACCAATAACATTATGCTTCCACCACAATACTTGAAAGAAACGGAGGGTTTCACTCTGTGTTGTGTTGTACTGGATTTGACCCAAGCCTGTAGTTTTTAATCTAGGCCAAAAATTCAATTTCTTTGCCGTGTTGTCTTGCAGTATTACTTAACAGCCTTGTTGCAAACAGAATGGATGATTTGGAGTGGATTTTTAAAAACAGGCTTCATTCTTTTCCCTTTGTCATACAGGTCAGTAATGTGGAGTGAATGCAATGTTGTTGATCCCTTTGTATTTTCAAGTATTGTGGTGGCAGCATCATGTTATGGGTATGCTTGTAACTGGCATGGACTGAGGAGTTTGTCAGGATTTTTACAAAAAATGAAAGGAGCAAAGCCCAGATAAAAAGTCAGAAGAAACCTTGCCTCAGTCTTCTGAATACCTAAACCTGGGATAGTTTACTTTTCAGCTGAACAATTACACAAATGTTAATGGGAAAGAGAAACCAGATCGGCTTTCCAATTGGTGTTGAGTGTTCCTGAATGGTCCAGTCTCAGTCCTGACTTAATTATGCTTAAAAATGTAAGACAAGGTTTGAATATTGCTGTTCATCCAATGACTCCCAACCAAATGTACTGAGCTGGAGCCATTTGGACAAACACTATGGATATATGTTGCTCTAATAGTTGTGCAAAATTGATATAATCTTATTCAAAATGTTTCACAGCTGTAATGGCTGCCAAAGGAGCTTCCACCATAATTTTCCTTTAACTTTGGAAATGTGAAGTAGGCTGTGTACATCAGTAGAACCAAAAATCATTATTATATGTATTTTAAGGCAGCAAAATGTGAAGAGTGTTCAAGTGGTGTGTAGACTTGTTTTATTGTCTAGTGTCTACAGACAAAATCCTAAATCTTAACAAAATCTTTAATTGTTTCATGATTCCTCCCTGTGCAATGAAAGTCTTATATTTTTTACAATATTAAGAAATCATATGAATTATACTATAAGGTGTAATGGCGAGTTTCATGGTGCAATTGAGGTGTGTAATTCAATTATTACACATCTTTGTGTTTGACTGCAGGCATTTAAACATGCACCATCAATGAACGCAAACGAGTGTTGTGGCACCACGTGTAGCTCATGCATGGTTTAGTGAGCTCGTGCACTGTTACCTAGTATTAATTAGGCATTAATTAGTATCAATTAGTTGTTTCTAGACTTCATTCACAGAAGAACATCATGTGAATTCAACTCCTGTGCCCTAGGTCTTCAGAAATATAAATTTATTAGCTCAAACAAACACATAAAGCATCTCAATGTAGTCTTTCAAACACTCACAATGTCGTTAGAGATAGTCTGTAATGCTGTAATCTGCTTTGGTGTCAGTTCTCAACTCAAGACAAAGATGAGAAGTAAATGAGACAAGCCTAAGGAAGGATGATGTCCCCTGAAGACCCAAAGCCGAGAGGAGATTTCCACTGGGACCGTCTGTCTGATCTGGGCTTGCTGGTTGGATGAAGGAGCAGCAGAAGCCCTGGGGTCTCATGATGGGGTATTGAAAGGACACTGAGGGCTGCACACTCCACTTTAGGCTACTCGTTTGATGTCACCTTGTCTCTAGCACACACATGTATTCAAGGTGTAACACTCAATAAACACAAATAAATCTACGTATGAGCACTTTATTGGCTAATCTTGATCAATGTTTCATCTTCAACTGACCTCTCTGAACCTAAGGATGAGGTTAAAGCAATGGGCCAGTAACCGAAAGGTTCTATTCCCCGAGCCTACAAGGTGAAAAATCTGTCAAAGGTGCCCTTGAGCAACGCACTTAAAGGGAAATTTCACAATTTGTTAACTTTATATTCATAATCTCCAGCCCCACCCCAACATCAACATATGTGAAAATGGCGCGTTTTTATGTTTTGTAGTAAAAAATGATATAGGAAGATAAGCGTTTCCAATGACATGTTGGGGTGGTAATGGAGATGATGAATATGAAGTTTTAAAATGTTGACATTTCCCCTAATTGCTCCAGAGTCTCCGTTGATAATGGCAGACCCTGGTCGTGACTCCACTCTCAGAGGGTGTCTCAGGGAGAATTTGGATATGCCAACAACAAAAGAAATCCCCAATTAACACATGCATATTAATACACACTTTTACATGTGTGAAATAGGACAAATATGAACACCCACCAAATACTTATTTGTTGCTGCAGTAGCACTTACATACAGCAGGTGCCACTATAGTCTAAATTGTAATATTGCTGCTGTAATGCCATGTTCACTTACAGTAAGAAAAAAACATGATTATCTTATCTTTTGGGTGTAGCCCTTTCCTGCATGTCAATGACCAAAAGCACCGTCTTTGGTCTCGTGGGTCGAATATTACTAATAATATTTTTCATAATTTCATAATTAATAACGTTGTTGTTTTTTAAATGAAAATAATCTAGTGTTTCTATGTCAAACAGTTTTGTTATATTTCAGTCTTCTGTGATGTATATAAAGGGTAATATTTGGATGCAAACAACATTTTATACATTTCAACTCTATATCTGAGGGTACAGGTGTCTTCTTTTTTTAAGCCCATAACCATGTGTGTGAGCTATATTTTTTATATTTTTTATTTTTATTTCACCTTTATTTAACCAGGTAAGCCAGTTGAGAACAAGTTCTCATTTACAACTGCGACCTGGCCAAGCTAAAGCAAAGCAGTGCGATAAAAACAACAACACAGAGTTACATATGGGGTAAAACAAAACAAAGTCAAAAATACAACATAAATAAGTATATATACAGTGTGTGCAAATGTAGCAAGTTATGGAGGTAAGGCAATAAATAGGCTATAGTGCAAAATAATTACAATTAGTATTAACACTGGAATGATAGATGTGCAAGAGATGATGTGCAAATAGAGATACTGGGGTACAAATGAGCAAAATAAATAACAATATAGGGATGAGGTAGTTGGGCGGGCTAATTTCAGATGGGCTGTGTACAGGTGCAGTGATCGGTAAGGTGCTCTGACAACTGATGCTTAAAGTTAGTGAGGGAGATAAGTGTCTCCAGCTTCATAGATTTTTGTTTCAAAATAGATTTGTTAAAGATGACCAAGAATCACTCTGTATGGCCCTGATTTAGCCCACTGCAGTAAAAGATTAACTGGCACTGTGCAGACTTTTTGCCTGCCTTTGAGTGCAGATCTATGGTCATCATGTCCATTTTTTGTCCGAGGCTACGAATAATTAGTTTTCTATTGAGCTGATTGGTGTGGCTACAAGTTCCGTATTCAGGTAGTCTAATAATTCAAATACAATTATTCATGGCTAGGCTATACACATTAATGGAAAAAGGAAAATGCAATTGTATTGCAAACAGTGAATAGGTGATTCCGTGTTCTTCACCTGATACACTGATGTGAAATATCCTGGATGTACATACACAACCTTATGTTCTATGATTGATATGGCACAGAATTATGTAATCCTCAGAATTGAGGATTACATAATCTAGGGTTCCCTTAAATTTAGAGAATAGAATATCCCAGTGTATTCTTATGAAAGATATTTTGGAATTAAGCATTACAGTAATTATATCTGAAAGTTAGCCCATCTTTTTGCTGATTAGGCTTTTAAACAGACATTGCATGGGGTAGATCACATTGTAATGTTTTTTTATGCTCTTAGTATATTATGTAAAATGCCCTGCAATTCAGTTTTCTTTACTGTTAACTGCCAAAGTACACCATTGTGGCACATGTATTTATGTAGGCCTATTTGTGTAAATAAAACCTAAGGCGATGATGATAGTGCTCCCTGGCTATATGATATATCTGTAATATACTGTATTCTACACTGGGAACAGCATGTTCCAAACTGAGGCAGTGTCATGCAATCCAGTTTGCATTCGTTTTTCACATAGGGTGATGTCAGCATTAGTGGGACATCAGGTGTAGAGGTTAATTTGTGTTTGAGGGTACTATGCTATGGTAATTTTGCAACCCAATCACAACAAATGTTATTGGCTTGTTGCTGAATGTGTTTTGTGCATGAAAAAATGGTTTTGGTTAGTGTGACATCATTGTAGTGTGTGTGGTCAGGTTTCCTAGATGGGTTGACCGACCCGTTGAAACCCATGAAAAAACGCTCTACATATGACACCTTGCGCTATAATGATATGGCTGTCATTCTGTCAATTATAATCCAATAATCTACCTTTTGGTGTTAAAATTAATAGTAATTGGTCATTTTAAAATATAATAATTCATGTAAACAGTTATTATACTTGATGAAATCAGATTTATAATACTGTCCCACTTCCCCTGAATGGTGTTTGGATAGTGGGACACTGACCTTTTCAGCTATTAAAATGCACAAAATGAACCTTTAATCAATTTAAATGAATTTTTCATTCATTGAATATTCTAAAATACATAGAAGTATGTTGTTTTAGTTGTTCATAAGATCTCTGAAACAATTTGAGATGTTATATAGCAAAGAAACAGCATAGGATGGCCATGGAAGAAATTAGAGAGAAATAACAAGGGTAGGAAAGAAAAGAAAGGAAGCAAAATGAGCAAAGAAATAGGATGGAAAAGAGGCTACATTTATGAAAGGTGACAGAATATAGGGGATAGTAGAGGTGTTTCAGTATCAAGTAAAAGCTGTGCAAACTCCTTTAGTTAGATTTTCACCAAGACCTTGGAATGTCCCCAAATATTTTCCAAGGCCATGGAGAAGGTTTAGTAAAAGGTTATTAAAAACAGAGTGTGTACAGAATTCCCCCTGTGGAGGGCACTACAGGACCCTATTTCACATTTCTACTTGTTTATGTGCACATCTGTTTATGTTTGGCTGGCTCCGCTGAGTCTAGCTCTCCTCATGTGAGGAGATATCGATCAGGGCAGGGCCAGTGGTCTCAGCTAAATCAGCTGGTGCCCACTTGCCCCACACTCTGTACATGAGCTGATCATGCACCCTCTGATTGGTTAAGGACATCTAGCTGGTCCTGCACTGGCTAGCCCTATAAATAGAACAAATTGCTAATGGCCTTTAACCTTCCAGTGTAAGATCAGAGGTGGATACACTACCGGTCTAAAGTATTAGAACACATACTCATTCAAGGGTATTTCTTTATTTTTACTATTTTCTACATTGTAGAATAATAGTGAAGACATCAAAGCTATGAAATAACACATATGGAATCATGTAGTAAACAAAAAAGTGTTAAACAAATCAAAATACATTTTTATATTTGAGATTCTTCAAATAGCCACCCTTTGCCTTGATGACAGCTTTGTACACTCTTGGCATTCTCTCAACCGGCTTCACCTGGAATGCTTTTCCAACAGTCTTGAAGGAGTTCCCACATATGCTGAGCACTTGTTGGCTGCTTTTCCTTCACTCTGCGCTCCGACTCATCCCAAACCATCTCAATTTGGTTGAGGTCAGGGGATTGTGGAGGCCAGGTCATCTGATGCAGCACTCCATCACTCTTCTTCTTGGTAAAATAGCCCTTACACAGCCTGGAGGTGTGTTGGGTCATTGTCATGTTGAAAAACAATGATAGTCCCACTAAGCGCAAACCAGATGGGATGGCATATCACTACAGAATGCTGTGGTAGCCATGCTGGTTAAGTGTGCCTTGAATTCTAAATAAATCACAGACAGTGTCACCAGCAAAGCACCCCCACACCCTAACACCTCCTCCTCCATGCTTTACGGTGGAAAATACACATGCAGAGATCATCCGTTCACCCACACCGCATCTCACAAAGACACGCCGGTTGGAACCAAAAACCTCCAATTTGGACTCCAGACCAAGGGACAAATTTCCACCGGTCTAATGTCCATTGCTCGTGTTTCTTGGCCCAAGCAAGTCTCTTCTTATTATTGGTGTCCTTTAGTAGTGGTTTCTTTGCAGCAATTCGACCATGATGGCCTGATTCACACAGTCTCCTCTGAACAGTTGATGTTGAGATGTGTCTGTTACTTGAACTATGTGAAGCATTTATTTGGGCTGCAATTTCTGAGGCTGGTAACTCTAATGAACGTATCCTCTGCAGCAGAGGTAACTCTGGGTCTTCCATTCCTGTGGCGGTCCTCATGAGAGCCAGTTTCATCATAGCGCTTGATGGTTTTTGCGACTGCACTTGAAGAAACATTCAAAGTTCTTGAAATGTTTCATATTGACTGACCTTCATGTCTTAAAGTAATGATGGACTGTTGTTTCTCTTTGCTTATTTGAGCTGTTCTTGCCATAATATGGACTTGGTCTTTTACCAAATAGGGCTATCTTCTGTATACCACCCCTACCTTGTTACAACACAACTGATTGGCTCAAACGCATTAAGAAGGAAAGAAATTCCACAAATTAACTTTTAAGAAGGCACACCTGTTAATTGAAATGCATTCCAGGTGACTACCTCAGGAAGCTGGTAGAGAGAATGCCAAGAGTGTGCAAAGCTGTCATCAAGGCAAAGGGTGGCTTTTTGAAGAATCTCAAAATAAAGTATATTTTGATTTGTTTAACTTTTTTGGTTACTACATGATTCCATATGTGTTATTTCATAGTTTTGATGTCTTTACTATTATTCTACAATGTAGAAAATAGTAAACATAAAGAAAAACCCTTGAATGAGTAGGTGTGTTCAAACTTTTGACTGGTAGTGTATATGGCAGTGTGTTCATGGAGTGCATGGGTAAAAACTATTTACATGTCCAATTTCCATGTCCCTACCCCTGTTTGGCAATAAAGTTCCTGTGTGTGTTATCTCTGTGAGGTTGCCTTATTCCTCTGACCGGGAAAGGTTTTCAGTGAGTCACAGACCAGTTAAATAGGAGTGTTTTCCCTCACATAGTGTGTTATCTACAAGCTTCTACAAAGTCTTATTGATTAATTCATAACAAGTGTGAGGTGAAGTGGGACACTAATGTATTTCTAATGAAAAAATAGTGTCCCAGTTAATTTACTAAAGCGCCCCACTAGCACTGAAAGAGACCCTTAGCAAAAGTATGGGTCTGATGTTGTTTTAGGGGTTGTAGCATCCACTGAATAATACATTATCAAGTTGTTTCATCATTATTTAATGGAAATACACCACTTAAATAACTGATTTTGATTGTCTACATACAGTGGGGGAAAAAAGTATTTAGTCAGCCACCAATTGTGCAAGTTCTCCCACTTAAAAAGATGAGAGAGGCCTGTAATTTTCATCATAGATACACGTCAACTATGACAGACAAATTGAGGAAAAAAAATCCCGAAAATCACATTGTATGATTTTTAATCAATTTATTTGCAAATTATGGTGGAAAATAAGTATTTGGTCACATACAAACAAGCAAGATTTCTGGCTCTCACAGACCTGTAACTTCTTCTTTAAGAGGCTCCTCTGTCCTCCACTCGTTACCTGTATTAATGGCACCTGTTTGAACTTGTTATCAGTATAAAAGACACCTGTCCACAACCTCAAACAGTCACACTCCAAACTCCACTATGGCCAAGACCAAAGAGCTGTCAAAGGACACCAGAAACAAAATTGTAGACCTGCACCAGGCTGGGAAGACTGAATCTGCAATAGGTAAGCAGCTTGGTTTGAAGAAATCAACTGTGGGAGCAATTATTAGGAAATGGAAGACATACAAGACCACTGATAATCTCCCTTGATCTGGGGCTCCACGCAAGATCTCACCCCATGGGGTCAAAATGATCACAAGAACGGTGAGCAAAAATCCCAGAACCACACGGGGGGACCTAGTGAATGACCTGCAGAGAGCTGGGACCAAAGTAACAAAGCCTACCATCAGTAACACACTACGACGCCAGGGACTCAAATCCTGCAGTGCTAGACGTGTCCCACTGCTTAAGCCAGTACATGTCCAGGCCCGTCTGAAGTTTGCTAGAGTGCATTTGGATGATCCAGAAGAGGATTGGGAGAATGTCATATGGTCAGATGAAACCAAAATAGAACATTATGGTAAAAACTCAACTCGTCGTGTTTGGAGGACAAAGAATGCTGAGTTGCATCCAAAGAACACCATACCTACTGTGAAGCATGGGGGTGGAAACATCATGCTTTGGGGCTGTTTTTTCTGCAAAGGGACCAGGACGACTGATCCGTGTAAAGGAAAGAATGAATGGGGCCATGTATCGTGAGATTTTGAGTGAAAACCTCCTTCCATCAGCAAGGGCATTGAAGATGAAACGTGGCTGGGTCTTTCAGCATGACAATGATCTCAAACACACCGCCCGGGCAACGAAGGAGTGGCTTCTTAAGAAGCATTTCAAGGTCCTGGCGTGGCCTAGCCAGTCTCCAGATCTCAACCCCATAGAAAATCTTTGGAGGGAGTTGAAAGTCCGTGTTGCCCAGCGACAGCCCCAAAACATCACTGCTCTAGAGGAGATCTGCATGGAGGAATGGGCCAAAATACCAGCAACAGTGTGTGAAAACCTTGTGAAGACTTACAGAAAACATTTGACCTGTGTCATTGCCAACAAAGGGTATATAACAAAGTATTGAGAAACTTTTCTTATTGACCAAATACTTATTTTCCACCATAATTTGCAAATAAATTCATTAAAAATCCTACAATGTGATTTTCTGGATTTTTTTTTCTCATTTTGTCTGTCATAGTTGACGTGTACCTATGATGAAAATTACAGGCCTCTCTCATCTTTTTAAGTGGGAGAACATGCACAATTGGTGGCTGACTAAATACTTTTTTTCCCCACTGTAGCAATCTACCAAAACGTGTCCCCTCATGCATACTTCACCCTACAACTCCTCACTTGGAGGTGGGAGAGCAGGGTGAAGGGGGAACAATCTCTCGCTGTGATTTCTGTCCCATAAGCTATATTTGCGTTGGTGGACTGTTTATTGTTTAATAGTCAGCAGTAAGTCAACATTAGTTCACTGTGTACATTGAGTGCTCTGTTTAGGTTATGTAATTCAAATTTGTGCAGACATGTTTTATGAAGTGTTATATAAAAACAAACGCCTTTAGAGGAGGTGTGCGGACACTGCATAATAGAGTATTGCTTCTTCTTCCTCTATCAGCGTTGTCCTCGCCGAGGTCATCTTTTCTTAGTGATTGTCCCAGTGAATGAAGAGGGCGATTGCAGTGACGTGAACAGCACAGCTGATCTGGCGATAACGAGGCAGACAGGCAGTCCGCTATTTGTGCCGGGGATGTTTTTGTGATGTTACCAAGCCAAAGATGCACAAAGAAAGAGGTAAATGTATGTTAAATGTGCATACGGTGAGGATGTTTCACTTGCTGTTTTAGCTGGTCTGTCATTGCAGCTGACGATTCTGTGTTTCATCGTTTATCAGGCCTATCTGGTCTAATATTTTATTCCGACTTTTTTTTAGGTGTACATGTACATCATTTAGCAGACGCTCTTATCCAGAGCAATTAGGGTTAATTGGCTTGCTCCGGGGCACATCGACAGATTGTTCACCTACTGCTCGGAGATTTGAACAAGCGACCTTTCTGTTTCTGGCCCAACGCTCTTAACCGTTAGGCTGGCTACCTGCCGCGCTATGTATACGGGTAGGACAGGGTAGGTTATAGTAACTTCAGTTGATAGAAACGTCATGATTTTCTACACCGCGCTCGCGCTGGATGAAGCAAAGCATGCGACACAGGGCTTAATGATGATGCTAGATCCGTGCACTAATTACGCTGTGTAGGACCCTGCGGGGCCTCGCATCTTTTCAATGTGTCGACAACAATGTATTTGCATCATAATGACCCACGGTCAATGAAGTGAACAATTACCCCCTTCTGTCTCTTGTTTCATGTGTCGCCTAGCTGTAGAGTAGGTTAAAATAATCGTCGTAGTTCTGCTACTATCAATCATGAGACCCCTCGCATGAATTATGCTTCTATCTATAGCTACTTGCGACTGCAGCTGCTAGAGCGGAGGTTTGCTTACATTCCTGGCTGGCGACTTCATTCTGGCTAACAACAGTAGGAGATATGTAGCCAGCTGAACATAGCCGCGGGAAGTAATGATGCTGAAGGTGCTGCAGCACCCCCTGAAAAATTTGAATAAATAAATAAATATGAATAAATAGTCCTGTATTAGCTGACAGATGGCAGACAGATATATCAATTTGCAGGGCCAACACAGGCAAAAAGATGTACAGCATCCCCACCCCTGGCTATGCAGCTGATGTAGCCAATTTAATACTCTTTGGAAACTTTTCTGTGTCATAACTTTTGGATTTGAAATTGTAACCAATCACAGATGAACCTGTAGAGGAAGTAGAAGAGTGAGCAGTTTTCAAAGGTAGGGGTCTTAAACCTTTTCTTGCCCAGGAAACCCCCTCCCAGCCAAACTGGTGACCCAGGGACCCCCAATAATGTATTCAGGGCTGGCTCCAGGCGTAAGCGACATCAACAGTCGCTTAGGGCCCCCGGCCGCAATGGGGCCCCCAACCCACATTTTTAAATGTATATATATATATATATATATATATATATATATATTTTAGGAACTCAGTCGGGTCTCAACTTATTGTTGAGAGTAAAATGCTCTTCATGGTCAATCTGACGTCTGAAGTGGCCGTACAGCATTTACTGCGATGCAGCCTCTGCAGACTTCAGGGCTTTCATACTTCTTGCGCTTAGCGGAGCAGAGCAGAGCTATTGTGTAGGAAGTTGTCAAGGAAGGGAGTTTGTGTTTATACAGGAGGTACCACCCCCACCTACCGTCAACCAATCATGTCATTGCGGAGCTATATACGGAGCCCTCCACATTGTTACAACATTTGAGAGGCGCACGGTGATGCGGTACGGAGCTTGATTTGGCCTCTGCATGCCTCCGGAGGCTCTGCAATTGCATCACACCCTCCATACGAAGCCTCCGACCACATGTTGGATCAAGCATTAATTAGCTTTTAGAATAGTAGAGTACACAAGGTGCAAGTTCGAAATTTGGTTGTGCATCAGCAGTTTTTCTCTTCTTTTGTCAGTCCCTGACAGTCAGTTAATTAGCCATGTCAGATAACAATTTTTAGATTGGGAAGTTAGTCTAGCCAGTTATCTAAACTTGTAGTAATCATGGACGAATACCGACCTGGCATGCAGGGCACGTGCCCAGGGGCCCTGACCTCCAGGGGGCCCCCATTGATTTTGTTAGTCACTATCACTCAGATATTAACATGGCACAAGCCTTGGCAAAATGTGTAGAATTGCATGAAATGTGTTATAAAATTGCAGAATTTTCTCTCCGCCTCTTGGCAGAATGTGTAGAATTGCAGGAAAGGTGCTTTAAAAAGTAAATGTTTCTCTCCGCTTGGTGGGGGGGCCCCCCAACCAAATGTAGCTTAGCGCCCCCAAAAGGCTAGAGACAGCCCCACATGTCTTATCATCAGGTGAATGATAATGGCAAGGTGAAGTAATCAACATTTACAAATTAAAATATTTGGTAGATAGTTTTTGGTTATTTTGACCTCCCCACATTGTAAATGCAAGAGGAAGTGTTACTCTGACATAGCCTATTAGCTAGCATGGTGTAGGCACGATTTGGGCCTGGGTGGGCGCAGACTGAGCAAGAAAAACAAACAAAAAAATGAAACAAATTATGCTCTAATTGTTAGTGTTCCAAACGGGACATTATTTGTCTTTTTACCCAAGCACTGTACTTGACTTGGGCAGGAGCGCACCGGAACTGAGTACCGGCACCTCAAATTGTCTTCTGCTTGAGTTCCTGCATCTCCTATAGAATATTATCTCAAAGTATTGAGGAGTTCCTGCACCTAAATATAAACAGTACCGGCACCCAAAAATAGTACCGGCAGCTATTTGTGTCCAAGTCAAGCACTGGCCTAAACATGCATACACCATCAGATATAATTCATAGCAAGTAGTAGGGAGTGGGTGAGAAAACGAAAGGGATATACACTGAGTGTAAAAAACATTAAGAACACCTTCCGCACCTCTCTGATTCAGAGGGGTTGGGTTAAATGCGGAAGACACATTTCGGTTGAATGCATTCAGTTGTGGAACTGACTAGGTATCTCCTTTCCCTAATATTGAGTTGAACAGCCTCAGAACATCCTCAGAACAGCCTCAATTCATTGGGGCATGGACTCTACGAGGTGTCGAAAGCGTTACACAGGGATGCTGGCCCATGTTGACTCCAATGCTTCCCACAGTTGTGTCAAGTTGGCTGGATGTCCTTTGGGTGGTGAAATATTCTTGTTACACAGGAAACTGTTGAGCGTGAAAAACCCAGCAGCGGTGTAGTTCTTGACCCAAACCGTTGCACCTGGCACCTACTAACATACCCCATTCAAAGGCACTTCAATCTGTGTCTTGCCCATTCACCCTCTGAATGGCACACATACGCAATCCATGTCTCAATCGTCTCAAGGCTTAAAAATCCTTCTTTAACCTGTATCCTCCCCTTCATCTACACTGATTGAAGTAGATTTAACAAGTGACATCAATAAGGGATCATAGCTTTCACCTGGATTTTCCTGATCAGTCTATGTCATAGAAAGAGCAGGTGTTCTTAATGTTTTGTACACTCAGTGTATATTGACAATAATAATAATAATACATTTGATTTGGCAGATGCCTTTCAGGACACTCAAGAACAACTTACATAAAATCTACTGCTGTACATAAAATATATTTCATTAAGGCCTATGTAATGCATTTAAATTATTATTTATTATTTACCAGGAAAAAACAATAAAAACAAATTGTAAAAAAAACAACAACAATCAGCTTATCAATTTAATAATAATGGCCGGGTTCTGGCACGTGTCACTTCGCACTTATACCTTGTGCAGTAAACAGTAGCTATTGCTGTGTAGGCTAGGCTGCACTGTGTAGGCTACTCACCGTTAGCTAGCTACAACATTAGTGTAGGCCACTCACTAGCCAACTTGGCTAGCAAAAACAAGTAAAATGGGCAAACAAAGCTCACTGAATTTTTTTAAATCAAGGGACCGTGTATAGAAGAGGATGTTGGAATCATTTGCCAAGTTATTTGATGTCAGGGATTTCGCCATGAAGGGCCTCCAGTTCCCCTCTATATCAATCACTGATTGCAATGATCTAATCGAGGGCCTTTGTCGTGGAAATGTCAGTACTGAGAGAGACTTAGACAACTATTCAAGCAATTGTCTTTATTTAACGTTGATTAATTATTGCAATAATGAAGCCGTCGACCGCATACTCTGAAGTGTGTGTGCCGAGAGCTTGACCTTACAGAGGAATCCTGGTTCTTATATAGCTGACACTAAAACGCGTAGTCATGACTGGTTCCACCCCTCCCATCATAAGCCACCTTGGGTTCATCCTATAGTTATCTGCACCTGGTGTTGTTTTAGCCCCCAGCCTGGCTTAGTTTCCCAGATGCAAGAATGATTAGAAACAATGAAGGATTGTTCTACATTTTACATTTACGTCATTTAGCAGACGCTCTTATCCAGAGCGACTTACATACATTTTCATACTTTTTTCATACTAGTCCCCCATGGGAATCGAACCCACAACCCTGGCGTTGCATGCACCATGCTGAGCTACACAGGACTACTAAGCGATCTCAAGTACAACCCATTCTTGACCATACGCCCAGATTAGCTGCAGGGAGCTAGAGTGGAAACCATCCCTTTACCAAAACACAGCATTAGGAGTAGAACAGAAATGTCTTACACTTTGTTAAGTATATAATTGTTAACTATTCATATCAAACAAATCAGGTAAATACGTAATTTCTCTCTCACATTCCCCTCTCAAGAAACTCAGTTTCTTTTAGAAAATGTAAGGGTACAAGCATTACATAATTTTTGATAAACATACAATTAAACAAACAAAATACATATTTCTGGTGCCTGACATTTCATCCATGGTAAACAACCTTCCTTTGGGTTGCTGAGTTTTAGACCTTTCTTATCAAAACACAGTCAATCTGGAACAGAAATTAGAAACATAAAAAAATCATACACAAGCTTCATTACAGCAGATAGGACGGTCACCACGCTGGCACCATGCACAATGGTAGGGGTCAGCATGATGAAAATGTCCATCCTTACCATTCATTGATTTTTAACACCAAGAACATCTACCTTTCTTGGTACATTTCCTACAAACTGAGTGGACCATTAGTTCAATACCCTTAGCCCTAAGATCACGGTTGGAGTCCTCATCATCAGATATGTAATCAGGAATGGGAAATAGGTCTGGAATATCAGGCATTCTATCATTTATAGATACATCTTCATTATTCTCATCATCATCCTCAGATTCAGCATGATAATCAAGCAATGGCATAGTGAGGGCAGTATCCAGCACTTTACAACAAAGCTTTTTAACACCGACAATGAGAAATAGCACAGCAAAAAATATTACTACGTCATAAATGAGCCAATGTGTCACGGTACTGATGTGGATGCGGTGGTGAAGTCAGGCGCAGGACACAGCGGATAAGTCAAAATGACTTTACTGAAGTAATTGAACAACATACAAAATAAATGGCCTCGAAACACCGGAGGCGATACGCGAATTGCGTAAAAACACTCACAAACAAAAGTACCGAACCTCGAAACAAACGACAGGCGGACAATAACACACAACTACAAAACATAACACAGGGAAACTTATAGGTGACATAATCATGACAGAATACAAAACAGGTGCACTAAACTAGACATGACAAAACAAACATCGAAAACATCAAACGGTGGCAGCTAGTACTCCGGGGACGACGAACGCCGAAGCCTGCCCGAACAAGGAGGAGGAGCAGCCTCGGCGGTATTCGTGACACAATGGAAAACTGTTGCTCCCATAACACCAAATAATGACTGAACCCATCCAAACGGATCCCATCCTCGTTGCCAAAAATGTAGTGGAAATGTCAGTACTGAGAGAGACTTAGACAACTATTCAAGCAATTATCTTATTTAACGTTGATTAATTATTGCAATAATGAAGCCGTCGACCGCACACTCTGAAGTGTGTGTGCCGAGACCTTGACCTTACAGAGGAATCCTGGTTCTTATATAGCTGACACTAAAATGCTTAGTCTTGGCTGGTTCCACCCCTCCCATGCATGTCACACCTTAAAGACAGTTTCAGTACATTCAGAGACCATGATCAGCACTAAAACGCTGTTTTTATTCAACACTTTTAGAAATCATGAAACACACTACTCCACTTTCGACTTGCACTTTCTCCCTCCCTCCGCTGAGACATGACCATCAGTCCAGTGAAATAAAAAAACGAGTTATTTCAATTTATTCTCTGATGTGCCCTTTTAAGTAAAAGGCTACAACAACTGACCTATTACCAGTGTTATCATATGGCCTAGCTTGAGACTCGAGTTTTGAAATTGAAGGGACTCTACGTTATTTATAATAAGGGGTAGGCCTATATGGAGAAAATCGGACCTCTTATAAAAAAAATTAGAAAATAGGCAAATGCATGAAACATTTATTTATTTCCAGTCAATGTAATGAGCCTTCATTTTTAGTAATTCTATTGGGAATCTAACTTTGCCCTGTGCTTCTCCGCCCATGCACTATAGTTAGGCCTTATAGGCTATTGATCATTTAATTGATATCACACAATACATTGTAGGCTCACTTGATCTCCCGCGCCCAGCAGAGAATTGCACTCGGCTTGCATTTTGACTCATAAAGTGATCTCGACTAAGAAAAGGTTGGTCATCACTGTTCTAGTCTATATAGGCTATGGTTGCCAATTGTGATTATTACAGGACATTATGTTCTAGTCTCATGGTCTTTTAATTATAGGCCTATGGTTTATTATGTGTAGGTCTATGTGAGTCGCATGTTAAATGCAAGAGTCATGGATTTACGTAGGCCTACAATACAATTTGGACTATGTTAGATGGTTTGTTGTGTGCAATAGATTTTAGTAGGGCATAGGATAGGCTTTTAGATCATTTAATGATGATTTGAGTGCCCAAATTTTGGCCCACCTACATTTTTGCTGGCCCTGCCATCAACTGATTTCTGCCCACGCCACTGTTAGGTAGTAATGTAACGCCAAACACATTTTCGCTACGAGCAGCTGTTTAGCTGGTTAAACAAAGGTTAGCCATGTGTTGGCAAAAATGTATGTTTAAGTCAAGAAAGCTTACCAGCAGCCAGTGGCACTTGCTGCACTGAAAGCCTCTTCGCAGGGGCTTTTTCAAAGCCTATGTCAGATACCCTAGTGAGTGTAATTGGCTCCAGTTACTGTAATTTGCTCAATATTAGGAGTTGAGAAATAAAGTTGACATCATTAGAAAGAAGATATTATCCTCTTTTCTACTGTAGGTACAGTGAGGGAAAAAAGTATTTGAACCCCTGCTGATTTTGTACGTTTGCCCACTGACAAAGAAATGATCAGTCTATAATTTTAATGGTAGGTTTATTTGAACAGTGAGAGACAGAATACAACAAAAAATCCAGAAAAACGCATGTCAAAAATGTTATTAATTGATTTGCATTTTAATGAGGGAAATAAGTATTTGACTCCCTCTCAATCAGAAAGATTTCTGGCTCCCAGGTGTCTTTTATACAGGTAACGAGCTGAGATTAGGAGCACACTCTTAAAGGGAGTGCTCCTAATCTCAGTTTGTTACCTGTATTTACATTTACATTTACATTTTAGTCATTTAGCAGACACTCTTATCCAGAGCGACTTACAGTTAGTGAGTGCATACATTTTATTTAAAAAAAAATTCATACTGGCCCCCCCGTGGGAATCGAACCCACAACCCTGGCGTTGCAAACGCCATGCTCTACCAACTGAGCTACATCCCTGCCGGCCTTTCCCTCCCCTACCCTGGACGACACTGGGCCAATTCTGCACCGCCCCATGGGTCTCCCGGTCGCGGCCGGCTACGACAGAGCCTGGATTTGAACCAGGATCTCTAGTGGCACAGTGCCTTAGACCTGTCCACAGAAGCAATCAATCAATCAGATTCCAAACTCTCCACCATGGCCAAGACCAAAAAGCTATCCAAGGATGTCAGGGACAAGATTGTAGACCTACACAAGGCTGGAATGGGCTACAAGACCATCGCCAAGCAGCTTGGTGAGAAGGTGACAACAGTTGGTGCGATTATTCGCAAATGGAAGAAACACAAAATAATCTCCCTTGGCCTGGGGCTCCATGCAAGATCTCACCTCGTGGAGTTGCAATGATCATGAGAACGGGGAGGAATCAGCCCAGAACTACACGGGAGGATCTTGTCAATGATCTCAAGGCAGCTGAGACCATAGTCACCAAGAAAACAATTGGTAACACACTACGCCGTGAAGGACTGAAATCCTGCAGCGCCCGCAAGGTCCCCCTGCTCAAGAAAGCACATATACATGCCCGTCTGAAGTTTGCCAATGAACATCTCAATGATTCAGAGGAGAACTGGGTGAAAGTGTTGTGGTCAGATGAGACCAAAATAGAGCTCTTTGGCATCAACTCAACTCGCCGTGTTTGGAGGAGGAGGAATGCTGCCTATGACCCTAAGAACACCATCCCCACCGTCAAACATGGAGGTGGAAACATTATGCTTTGGGGGTGTTTTTCTGCTAAGGGGACAGGACAACCACCGCATCAAAGGGACGATGGACGGGGCCATGTACCCTCAAATCTTGTGTGAGAACCTCCTTCCCTCAGCCAGGGCATTGAAAATGGGTCGTGGATGGGTATTCCAGCATGACAATGACCCAAAACACACGGCCAAGGCAACAAAGGAGTGGCTCAAGAAGAGGCACATTAAGGTCCTGGAGTGGCCTAGCCAGTCTCCAGACCTCGAAATCTTAATGACTTGGAGAAGATCTGCGAAGAGGAGTGGGACAAAATCCCTCCTGAGATGTGTGCAAACCTGGTGGCCAACTACAAGAAACGTCTGACCTCTGTGATTGCCAACAAGGGTTTTACCACCAAGTACTAAGTCATGTTTTGCAGAGGGGTCAAAGACTTATTTTCCTCATTAAAATGCTAATCAATTTATAACATTTTTGACATGCGTTTTTCTGGATTTTTTTGTTATTATTTTGTCTCTCACTGTTCAAATAAACCTACCATTAAAATTATAGACTGATCATGTCTTTGTCAGTGGGCAAACGTACAAAATCAGCAGGGGATCAAATACTTTTTTTCCCTCACTGTATGTAATTAAACATTTGTTTATTCGTTATATTTACACTGCATTCGGAAAGTATTCACACCTTTAACTTTTTCCACATTTTGTTGTGTTACAGCCTGAATTTAAAATTGATTCAATTGAGATGTTCTGTCACTGGCCTACACACAATACCCCATAATGTCAAAGTGGAATTATGTTTTTCGAAATGTTTACAAATTAATAAAAAATGTTGCCTATAAGGCCTAACTCAGTTGCCGGAGAGGAAGAAACGGCTCAGGGATTTCACAATGAGGCATATGGTGACTTTAAAACAGTAACAGAGTTTAATGGCTGTGATAGGAGAAAACTGGGGATGATGGCTCAACAAAATTGTAGTTACTCCACAATACTAACCTAATTGACAGAGTGAAAAGAAGGAAGCCTGTACAGAATACAAATATTCCAAAACATGCATCCTGTTTGCAATAAGGCACTAAAGTAAAACTGCAAATAATGTGGCAAAGAAATTCTGTTTGGGGCAAATCCAACAATACACATCACTGAGTACCTCTCTATATATTTTCAAGCATGGTGGTGGCTGCAACATGTTATGGGTATGCTTGTCATCGGCAAGGACTAGGGAGTTTTTTATGATGAACAGAAACGGAATAGAGCTAAGCACAGGCAAAATCGTAGAGGAAAACCTGGTTCAGTCTGCTTTCCTCCAGACACTGGGAGACAAATTCACCTTTCAGCAGGACAATAACCTAAAACACAAGGCCAAATATACACTGAGTTGCTTACCAAGATGACATTGAATGTTCCTGAGTGGCCTAGTTACTGTTTTGACTTAAATAGACTTGAAAATGGCTGTGTAGCAATGATCAACAACCAACTTGACAGAGCTTGAAGAATTTCTAAAATAATAATGTGCAAATATTGTACAATCCAGGTGTGCAAAGCTCTTAGAGACTTACCCAGAAAGACTCACAGCTGTAATCACTGCCAAAGTTGATTCTATCATGTATTGACTCAGGGGGTTGAATACTTATCTAATCAAGCTATATTAGTATATTACTTTTCATATTTATTTTTTTACAAACGTTACAATTTGTCTTCCACTTTGAAATTACAGAGTATTTTGTGTAGATAGTTGACATTTTTATTTTATTAAATCAATTTTCTAAAAAGTAAAGGGGTGTGAATATTTTCTGAAGGCACTGTATTTCAAGGGAACAACAATCTCCTCCGAGAAGATTGGACGACTACTGATTTCAGCACCCAAAGAATAGCTTGCAATTACACACAACATTGTTCTGTATAATTGCGGGCTATTCTTTGGGTGCTGAAAACAGTAGTTTTTCATAAAAACTACATTTTATGTAACGTCAGAGCTCCAGTCCACCCACACTAGTCGCCGCTCAACTCCATTGTAAATCGTGGAGTGGAGTTTAATCGGCTAGTTTTTGCTTAACCAAGTCAAGATGTGTTTTCCTTACAGAAACGAGGATGAAACCAACATGATTAGCACCGATGGCCTCTCTAAATGCGAGGCGACCTGGCGTGAGACTGGGAAAAGGCCACAGGCGGAGATGCTGCACCTTCTGTCCGCTGTCATTGTCTGGCTTGTGACGGGGACGACCATCTCCAGTCTTAACAAATGGATTTTTGCAGTGTACAACTTCAGGTACCCCTTACTGCTGTCGGCCCTGCACATGTTGACAGCGATAGTGGTGGACTATGGGCTTATTAAACTGCGAATGCTCCAGCACAAAGGTGGGGTTGACAAGCAGAAGGACCTTACCACCAGCGCCAAATGCAAGGTGTTTCTATTGAGCTTGACATTTTGTGCCAGCATCGCGTTTGGCAACGTGGGTCTGAACTATGTCCAGCTGTCATTTGCCCAAATGATCTACACCACCACGCCAATCTTCACCCTGGCCATCTCCACCCTGATCCTGGGCAAGCAACACCACATCCTCAAATACACAGCCATGATGCCCATCTGTCTGGGAGCCTCGTTCAGCATTATGGGTGAGGTCCAGTACGACCAGACAGGCTGCTTCTTCGTATTCGCCGCGACAATGTTGAGAGGTGTCAAAACAATCCAGCAAAGTGAGTAAAGTCACAGCTGCTACCTTCAAATTGCCTTTATGGTAGTTGTTATGTTGTATCTCTGATGGTGGTTGACATATTTGTCATCACTTTGAATGTTGAACTGTATAATAAACTGCTGTTGTAGCCCTAGGGGTCGTTCCTAAGGATTTCAATCACTTTCTGACTCCACCCCTTTTTATTTGAACATAATCTTTCATACATGTTTGCCGATGGTGGAAGTGGTCAGAAAGTGACATTTTGGGCCTGAATGCCAAAACATTTAGGAGAGAGAGGTGTTCAAAGATTACCCATTTTGCATACCCCACCCTACCATGAGACTTCCATGTCTTCACTGAAAAAGATAAACGGTTGAATTTGATATAATTTCAAAGTTTACAAACAGGGTTGTCAAACTATTTTATGATTTCTAGAAGAAGAAAAATATATATATGTCATTTTTACGTTTTAACTCAGATGTTTCTCATTTTCACAAATGTTGTAGCTTAGATCCTATTTTACATCATCTGAAGTATTTGTGTTGTGCCCGTCATCGGTTGAAACACAGCATACTCTTGAATGTAATTTTAATCATATAAATATTATTCATAAAATGGACCTATCCCTTCAGACCCCTGCAATCAGAAGACACGAAGAGAGAGGTTTTACTCCACCCAAAATCTGTCCAGGAAAATAAGCCCACGAAGTGAGGAATTTTTGTATGGAGGTCAATGAAGGAGTGTCGAATTTGGTCAAAGGAAAATTGAATTGATAATTTGCTACATGAGGCTTATTTGATCGAATATAAGTTTCGTAATGGTTAGGTTGTTAGTTACGAATGCACTGATATAGGTGGATGCACGTGGCATTTCGGCAACTTGGAGTTGTGCCTGTTGTCATAGAGATAGATAGAGGACTCATCATGGATATAACCAGTTTTAGCATGGACATTGCCATTGAGGGCTTCCACCATTTTAAAGTAGTCAACTGGGTGGGGATTACTATGAGTTGGGAGCAATCAGCCAATGAAGAAGAAAATGTACTTCTTTAAAATGGAGATAGCTAGCCTCAATGGCACCACCCATGCTATCACAGATGCTATAATGGCACACATACAAAGATGAGTCATCTATCTCTATGGCCTGGTGTTCACACATGTATCTGCCCTCTCATTGGCTAGAATGGTCCCACCTGATCTTGCCTCCTCTCACCTGCTTTCCATCTTTGAGGACATGTATTTCCATTGCTAGAGCGGTCACTCGAATATCTTGTAAATACTGTATAATAGACAGTCTTTGCTGCAATTTAGCTGGTACGCCATTGACATTTAAATTGAATTGAAACTTTAACTTTTAATTACTACCAGTAAGATGGCTGCCGGTCCACCCACCGTCGAATGTCTATTCTATTATCTATATTTCTATGATTTCAATAGGTTTCCTATGGAAGATTGATAGTTTAATTTATAACAATGGATATTCTCACACAAGTCAACATTATTGATGTGTAGACCTCCAACCATATTTGTGGTACCATTTGAAAGTTGAAATGTCATTTTAGTACATTTATCAGCCAAAACATGACACTCACCCAGTATTCAAGAGTATGCTGTGTCTCAACCAATGGCAGGCACAACACAAACACCTCAGATGATGTAAAATATGGTCTAAGCTAAAGCGTATATGAACAAAAAAGTTAGTGTAAAAAGGGTCAATGCAGATAGTCTGGGTAACTATTTAACTAACTATTTAGCAGTCTTATGGCTTGGGGGTAGAAGCTGTTCAGATTCCGGTTGGTTCCAGACTTGGTGCATCAGTACCGCTTGCCATGCAGTAGTAGAGAGAACAGTCTATGACTTGGGTGGCTGGAGTCTATGACCATTCTTATGGCCTTCCTCTGACACCGCCTTGTATCGAGGTCCTGGATGGCAGGGAGCTCGGCCCCAGTGATGTACTGGGCTGTACGCACTACCCTCTGTAGCGCCTTGCGGTCGGATGCCAAGCAGTTGCCATACCAAGCGATGATGCAGCTAGTCAAGATGCTCTCAATGGTGCAGCTGTATAACTTTTTGAGGATCTGAGGGCCCATGCCAAATCTTTTCAGCCTCCTGAAGGGGAAGAGGCATTGTCATACCGTCTTCATGACTTTGTTGGTGTGGACCATGATAGTTCCTTAGTGATGTGGACACAGATGAAGTTGGAGCTCTTGACCTGCTCCACTACAGCCCCGATGATGTGAATGGTGGCGTGCTCAGCTCTCTCACATAGCATTCTCACATAGGTAAATCTCACATTCTCACTCTTGTCCAGGTGGGAAAGGGCAGTGCGGAGTGTAGTAGAGATTGTGTCATCTGTGGATCTGTTTGGGCGGGTATGCGAATTGGAGTGGGTCCAGGGTGTCTGGGATGATGGTGTTGATGTGATCCATGACCAACCTTTCATGGCTACAGATGTGAGTGCTACGGGGCAATAGTCATTTAGACAGGTTGCCTTTCTTGGGTACAGGGACTATGGTGGTCTACTTGAAACATGTAGGTATTACAGACTGGGTCAGGGAGAGGTTGAAAATGTCAGTGAAGACACTTTCCAGCTGGTCAGCACATGCTCTGAGTATGCGTCCTGGTAATCCGTCTGTCCCTGCAGCCTTTTGAATGTTAACCTGTTTAAAGGTCTTACTCACATCGGCTACGGAGAGCATGATCACACAGTCGTCCGAAACAGCTGGTGCTCTCATGCATGGTTCAGTGTTGCTTACCTCGGTAGGCATGTGTCACTGGGCAGCTCGCAGCTGGGTTTGCCTTTGTAATCCGTTATATTTTGCAAGCCCTGCCACATCCGACGAGCGTCAGAGCCGGTGTAGTAGAATCTGATCTTAGTCCTGTATTGACGCTTTGCCTTTTTGATGGTTCGCCGGAGGGCGTTTTGAGATTCCTTATAATTGTCCAGATTAGTGTCCCGCTCCTTGAAAGCGGCTGCTCTAGCCTTTAGCTCAGTACAGCTGTTGCTTGTAATCCATGGCTTCTGGTTTGGATATGTACGTACGGTGACTGTGGCGACAGCGTTGTTGATGCACTTATTAATGAAGCCGGTGACTGATGTGGTAAACTCCTCAATGCCATCGGATGAATCCGGTACATATTCCAGTCTGCGCTAGCGAAACAGTCCTGTAGCTTAGCATCCGCTTCATCAGACCACTTCTGTATTGAGTGCGTCACTGCGACTTCCTGTTTTTGCTTGTAAGCAGGAATCAGGAGGATAGAGTTATGGTCAGATTTGCCAAATGGAGGGCGAGGGAGAGCTTTGTATGCATTTCTGTGTGTGGAGTAAAGGTGATCAATAGTTTTTTCGCCTCTAGTTGCACACATGACATGCTGGTAGAAATTAGGTAAAACAGATTTCAGTTTTCCTGCATTCAAATTACCGGCCATTAGGAGCGCCGCATCTGGATGAGCATTTTATCATTTGTTTATTGTCTTAGTGCCAGCATCGGTTTGTGATGGTAAATAGACAGCTACGAAAAATATAGATTAAAACTCTCGAGACTTCCTTAATTCCCTTCCTGTATTTGAGCAGTATGAACTTGTTCATATATTTGCTTTACTTGTTTTGTTAGTGGACTGTACAGTGCTGTACTGATAATGAGTCTCATGATGTGAAATCCACTCTGAGTAAACAAACCTATGACATTTCCATGTTCTGAACATGGCAGATTTGACATTACGTTAAAATAATGACTCATGGTCTGGATTTTCTCCTCACTCAGAACCACCATCCTGAAATACCAATGTAGTTGGATGGTGTCGTGTCGTGTTTCAGCAGCTATTTTCAACCTACCATCGTAAAGGACCCACTTGTTTACTTTATATGACACATATCAGTGGTGTACGTGTCTTGTTATTTTGCTACAGGCGGCTCACTCCCTAGGTATCCATGCAATTATCTGACATGTTGTTTCGCAAATAGAACACATCTTAATGATATGAATGTGGAACTACAGTGCTGTTCTGTATGATTATGTTTAAATTATGTTTTATTTCTCTCTATCCTCTCTTATCTATTTAATCTCGCCACCCAGAACCAAATCTTGTGTTTGCGCTATAATGTTTAGTCTGTCATGAGACTACTTTGTATTTAAGCACTGCGTGTTTAGCCTACTTTTGTGTGTGTATTCTGCTTCTCTCTATGTAGCTTATATTTCAATGGTTTTCTTTGTGTGTCTCTCAGGTATGTTGCTCCAGGAGGAGAAGATCAACTCTGTGTTCCTGCTGTACCTGATGTCTATCCCCAGTTTCTGCATCCTGGCCGTAGCTGCTCTGGCCCTGGAAAACTGGGCCGTGCTGGAGTCTCCAATGCACTACGACCACAACCTGTGGCTCTTCATCCTGCTCAGCTGCCTTGGCTCTGTCATGTACAACCTGGCCAGCTGCTGCGTCATCACCCTCACCTCTGCCGTCACCCTGCACATCCTAGGCAACCTGAGCGTGGTGGGCAACCTGCTGCTCTCCCAGCTGCTGTTTGGCAACGAGATGTCAGCGCTCAGCTGCGCTGGTGTGGCGCTCACGCTCTCTGGCATGCTCATCTACCAGAACTCTGAGTTCATCTCTGACTACCTGGATGCACGGCGAGCCAAAGCCAGGGAGCTCAGCCGAGGGAGGGAGGAGGATATTGCTGGCCCATTCCAACCGGCCCCCCAAGACCAGCAGGAGAGGGTAGACGCCGACGGCAAGCGAGAGGACAAGATGGACTGAGAGAGAGAGAGAGAGAGAGAGAGAGAGAGAGAGAGAGAGAGAGAGAGAGAGAGAGAGAGAGAGAGAGAGAATAGGACTTTCTGTCCTTAGGGTTAGTTAAGTCAGGTGGTTCTGTGGAGAGGTTCAGGCAATGGGCTGTGACCTCATGAGGTCATAGTTGATGATGACGACATGAGTGACAGAACTTGTTTGGTTGGGTCGTTTTTACCTCTTCACTGTGCCAATGTATTTATTTCAGCCATGATCTCATGGAACAGAAGTCAGTCTAGGCCAGCTGACAAAAAAAACAGATGCCTTTAGGAAAGTGACAGTTGAGTTTGTACTGTTCTAATACCCATACATGCACACATACTGGTATGCATGCATGTGCACACAAACTATGTGATATATCTCATGAGATATCGCACATTGTCACTCACACTACTCCACTGTGAAAATGTTATCTTTGAGTGAGTGCTCAATGGGATGGTTGGGTGGGAAGGACTAGGAACACTCCTCATATGGATAGGCACAAATACATTTTAAAAACATATGGGACTATTACCTCACCTTCCCCAGGTCTCGTATCAGTGGGAAAGAGGTTTTGTGGCAGCTTTTTATTTGGGGGAACTTAAAATGGGGGTTCTGCATTTGTTATAGTGCTATACCTTTTGTCTAGATGAAGTTTACAATGGCAGAAACATGCAAGCTAACAGGTTCGGTATATAATTTCTCCTGTCTGTTTGTAAGCATGGCGGCCATTAAGCCACAATGTTAATGTACTTTATAGTGAGGCATAGATCTGAGGGGAGCCACTTTGTCCCACTCAACGACCCCTTATTGAATTTCCCTTAATTTCCTCTTAATAAAAGGAACCTGTTATAATCAGTTTAATAACCTCCAACCTGTACAGCAGTTCTCACTGCAGCATACCTCTATTATTAGGCCTATCCACTCTCTAAGGAGTCTCACTCATCTTTAGCACACTCCATAAAAAGTATTTCATCATCCTCTCCTTACCGCCACTCGAACAGAAATGTCTTCCCTGCCAGCTCTCATGTCTCCACTCAGAGGGTGCCACTGTTTTTAACTTTTACGTTTAGTCTTCTTTATAACTGACCTCTTTGAAAGCTCTTACATTATGTTGTGTCCACAGCACTGACATATGTCAGAAGTCACTCAGTAATTGGAGGTCTAGTCAACTGGTCTGCCACTTGGCAAACTAATGTATGTTCTGTGACTGGAGGTCTAGCGTAACTCTCAGACTCAGGTGTGAGACTGAATCTGATGTATTTACACCAGGGGAGAATGAGGGCCCCCTTTCATTGAAGCCACAACTTTCAAGTCTGACCACGGTACTGCAGGCATTGTTTGCAGAAAACAGGATCCTCTATTATAGTGAATGAGAAAATGGCAATCTTCGTGGTTAATCTTTGTGTAAATAAATACATATTTTGAAGATGGTACCAATAATTGCTTCTATTACACCAAATGTATGTTCTTGAACTGATTATTTAAAAATCGCAAACAAAATAAGTTATACGGATAATTTAGTTGCTAATGGTAGCCTGCAGTACCCCCGTCGGCCTTCAAAGTTACTCAATGAGAGGGGGCAGCACTGAGCTAGCCTGCAACGTCACTTCCTGGAGTAGCTCAAACTGTGCATCGTATGTATCCATGAGATGCCATCTTAACCAACTTCATTTGGCTTCAAATGCGCTATTGAGTCTTCACATAGGAATAAATGGTGTCATGTGATCAATGGCTTTGCCCATTCATATACAGTCATTAAATTACACCCATCTTAAGGCCAGTGCTACCGAAAGGAGCTTATGAAGGTGTTGAATGAAGATGTTTCTAATCTTCCTTCCCCAGTCAAAGAACCTTCAGGTGTGGGACTTAGCCCCTCAGTTCAGCCTCTGATAGACTAATTGGAAATGGTTATATATTTTTTTATTATAAACTTGGTGGTTCGAGCCCTGAATGCTGATTGGCTGACAGCCATGGTATATCAGACCGTCTACCACGGGTTTGACAAAACATTTATTTTAACTGCTCTAATTACGTTGTAACCAGTTTATAATAGCAATAAGGCACCTCGGGGGTTTGTGGTATATGGCCAATATACCACTGCTAAGGCCTGTATCCAGGCACTCCGCGTTGCGTTGTACATAAGAACAGCCCTTAGCCGTGGTATATTGGCCATTTACCCCCCCCCCCTCCGGGCCTTATTGCTTGATTACACCCACCTGCTGTTTTTCCCCCAATATGTTGCCATATGCACAGCAGTAGACACATAATGGTTTGTTTCCAGCCTCAATCTGATAAATTAGTAATTTGAATGAAGATAATATGAATGCCAGTCCCCAGATTTTTTATAATATAATAATAATATGCCATTTAGCAGACGCTTTTATCCAAAGCGACTTACAGTCATGCGTGCATAATATTTTTTTTTTTTTGTGTATGGGTGGTCCCGGGGATCGAACCCACTACCTTGGCGTTACAAGCGCTGTGCTCTTACCAGCTGAGCTACAGAGAACAGAGTTCTATTGAGAGGATCTTGTTATTGATGTTAGTTAAATACCTTAGTCTTCAACATGGCTTGTTAAAGACAAATTGTTTAATGACTTAAGTAAGTTAGCAGTTGAAGCGAGATCAAATAGTTGAAAGCATCTTCCCACAACCACGGTTTGTCTACTGGTCAACTGCTATAATCTGTTTGTTAAATAGCTTACTGATCTAAAGGCCAATTTGGTTTAGCAACTTTGAATTGATGATAAGGGACTTTTTAATCACACAGCCCTTAGAATACCTATATAAAGACTGTACCAGCTTCACAGATCTGGGTTTGATTTGTCAGACTGAGTCAGTTTGACAACTCTGGGTTTGACTAGTCAGGCTGCTTGTTCACACAGAGGTTGTCTTTGACTGGCTATGAGGGCAGAGCAACGCACATACAGTGGGGAAAAAAAGTATTTAGTCAGCCACCAATTGTGCAAGTTCTCCTACTTAAAAAGATGAGAGAGGCCTGTAATTTTCATCATAGGTACACGTCAACTATGACAGACAAATTGAGAAAACAAATTCCAGAAAATCACATTGTAGGATTTTTAATGAATTTATTTGCAAATTATGGTGGAAAATAAGTATTTGGTCACCTACAAACAAGCAAGATTTCTGGCTCTCACAGACCTGTAACTTCTTCTTTAAGAGGCTCTTCTGTCCTCCACTTGTTACCTGTATTAATGGCACCTGTTTGAACTTGTTATCAGTATAAAAGACACCTGTCCACAACCTCAAACAGTCACACTCCAAACTCCACTATGGCCAAGACCAAAGAGCTGTCAAAGGACACCAGAAACAAAATTGTAGACCTGCACCAGGCTGGGAATACTGCATCTGCAATAGGTAAGCAGCTTGGTTTGAAGAAATCAACTGTGGGAGCAAATATTAGGAAATGGAAGACACTGATAATCTCCCTCGATCTGGGGCTCCACGCAAGATCTCACCCCGTGGGGTCAAAATGATCACAAGAACGGTGAGCAAAAATCCCAGAACCACACGGGGGGACCTAGTGAATGACCTGCAGAGAGCTGGGACCAAAGTAACAAAGCCTACCATCAGTAACACACTACGCCGCCAGGGACTCAAATCATGCAGTGCCAGACGTGTCCCCCTGCTTAAGCCAGTACATGTCCAGGCCCGTCTGAAGTTTGCTAGAGTGTATTTGGATGATCCAGAAGAGGATTGGGAGAATGTCATATGAAACCAAAATAGAACTTTTTGGTAAAAACTCAACTCGTCGTGTTTGGAGGACAAAGAATGCTGAGTTGCATCCAAAGAACACCATACCTACTGTGAAGCATGGGGGTGGAAACATCATGCTTTGGGGCTGTTTTTCTGCAAAGGGACCAGGACGACTGATTCGGTGTAAAGGAAAGAATGAATGGGGCCATGTATCGTGAGATTTTGAGTGAAAACCTCCTTCCATCAGCAAGGGCATTGAAGATGAAACGTGGCTGGGTCTTTCAGCATGACAATGATCCCAAACACACCGCCCGGGCAACGAAGGAGTGGCTTCGTAAGAAGCATTTCAAGGTCCTGGAGTGGCCTAGCCAGTCTCCAGATCTCAACCCCATAGAAAATCTTTGGAGGGAGTTGAAAGTCCGTGTTGCCCAGCGACAGCCCCAAAACATCACTGCTCTAGAGGAGATCTGCATGGAGGAATGGGCCAAAATACCAGCAACAGTGTATGAAAACCTTGTGAAGACATACAGAAAACATTTGACCTGTGTCATTGCCAACAAAGGGTATATAACAAAGTATTGAGAAACTTTTGTTATTGACCAAATACTTATTTTCCACCATAATTTGCAAATAAATTCATAAAAAATCCTACAATGTGATTTTCTGGATTTTTTTTACTCATTTTGTCTGTCATAGCTGACGTGTATCTATGATGAAATTTACAGGCCTCTCTCATCTTTTTAAGTGGGAGAACTTGCACAATTGGTGGCTGACTAAATACTTTTTTGCCCCACTGTATTGCACTGACGAGTTATGGAGATGCTGCCTTTACAGCATATGGCTCTTGTGAATATACTGTTGATGTTGTCTGCAAAAGTTTGATGTAAATAATTATTTTATTATATTGATGTATTTTACAATCATGGAAGGCTGGCTCATATATACTGGTTCAAAAACATATTTGTCTCCTGTCTTATTTTAGCTTAGCAAAATGGACAATGGCATGTCTAGACACATTAAGCAAACACATAAAGTACAGTTGAACAAACAGCCCAAACACATTGTAGTAAAATAGATCGCCAGACTACCGGTATATAATACTGTATGAATTTTATTCAGTTTACCACATACAGTGCCTTCGGAAAGCATTCAGACCCCTTGACTTTTTCCACATTTTATTAGGTTACAGCCTTATTCTAAAATTGATTCAATTTTCCTCATCAATCTACACACAATAACCCATAATGACAAAGCAAAAACAGGTTTTTGCTTTGTCATTATGGCAAAAAATACAAGATAATGGAAATATCACATTTACATAAGTATTCAGACCCTTTACTCAGTACTTTGTTGATGCGCCTTTGGCAGCGATTACAGTCTCGAGTCTTCTTGTGTATGACGCTACAAGCTTGGCACACCTGTATTTGGTTGAGTTGGCTGTGTGCTTAGGGTCGTTGTCAAATAAAATAAAATATAATTGTATTTGCCGCATGCACCGAATACAACAGGTGTAGACATTACAGTGAAATGCTTACTTACAAGCCCATAACCAACAATGCAGTTTAAGAATTTAAATAAAAAAAGCAAATAATTAAAGAGCAGCAGTAAAATAAAATAACAGTAGGGAGGTTATATACAGGGGGTACCGGAGTCAATGTGCGGGGGCACCGGTTAGTCGAGGTAATATGTACATGTGGGTAGAGTTAAAGTGACTATGCATAAATAATAAACAGAGTAGCAGCAGCGTAAAAGAGGGGGTTGGGGTGGGGTGGGGGGGGGGGGCAATGCAAATAGTCCGGGTAGCCATGATTAGCTGTTCAGGAGTCTTATGGCTTGGGGGTAGAAGCTGTTAAGAAGCCTTTTGGACGTAGACTTGGCGCTCCGGTACCACTTGCTGTGCAGTAGCAGAGAGAAGACTATGACTAGGGTGGCTGGAGTCTTTGATAATTTTTAGGGCCTTCCTCTGACACCGCCTGGTATAGAGGTCCTGGATGGCAGGATTCTTGGCCCCAGTGATGTACTGGGCCGTACGCACTACCCTCTGTAATGCCTTGCGGTCGGAGGCTGAGCAGTTGCCATACCAGGTGGTGATGCAACCAGTCAGGATGCTCTCGATGGTGCAGCAGTATAACTTTTTGGTGCATAATCTTTTCAGTCTCCTGAGGGGGAATAGGCTTTGTCGTGCCCTCTTCACGACTGTCTTGGTGTGTTTGGACCATGATAGTTTGTTGGTGATGTGGACACCAAGGAACTTGAAGCTCTCAACCTGTTCCACTACAGCCCCGTCGATGAGAATAGGGGCTTGCTCAGTCCTCTTTTTTTTTTCCTGTAGTCCACAATCATCTCCTTTGTCTTGAGCACGATGAGGGAGAGGTTGTTATCCTGGCACCACACAGCCAGGTCTCTGACCTCCTCCCTATAGGCTGTCTCATCATTGTTGGTGATCAGGCCTACCACTGTTGTGTCGTCGGCAAACTTAATGATGTCCTGTTGGAAGGTGAACCTTCGCCCCAGTCTGAGCTCCTGAGCACTCTGGAGCAGGTTTTCATCAAGGATCTTTCTGTACTTTCTCCGACGCTTGGCATTCAGGCTAAATAGTTCTTGGTTTCATCAGACCAGAGAATCTTATTTCCCATGGTCTGAGAGTGTTTTGGTGCCTTTTGGCAAACTCCAAGCGGGCTGTAATTTGCCTTTTACTGAGGACTGGCTTCCATCTGGCCACTCTACCATAAATGCCTGATTGGTGGAGTGCTGCAGAGATGGTTGTCCTTCTGGAAGGTTCTCCCATCTCCACAGAGGAACTATGGAGCTCTGTCAGAGTGACCATCGGGTTCTTGGTCACCTCCCTGACCAAGGCCCTTCTCCCCCGATTGCTCAGTTTGGCCGGGCGGCCAGCTCTAGGAAGAGTCTTGGTGGTTCCAAACTTCTTCCATTTAAGAATGATGGAGGCCTTCAATGCTGCATAAATGTCTTGGTACCCTTCCCCAGGTCTGTGCCTCGACACAATCCTGTCTCAGAGCTCTACGGACAATTCCTTCGACCTCATGGCTTGGTTTTTGCTCTGACATGCACAGTCAACTGTGGGACCTTATATAGACAGGTGTGTGCCTTTCCAAATCATGTCCAATCAATTGAATTTACCACAGGTTCTCCAATCAAGTTGTAGAAACATTTCAAGGATGATCAATGGAAACAGGATGCACCTGAGCGCAATTTCGAGTCTCATACTTATGTAAATAAGGTATTTCTGTTTTTTATTTTTTATACATTTATACAGTCTACAAACCTGTTTGCTTTGTCATTATGGGGTATTGTGTGTAGATTGCTGAGTTTTTTAAATTCATTTAATCCATTTTAGATTAAGGCTGTAACGTAACAAAATGTGGAGTACTTTCCAATGGCACTGTACATGGTGGAGCCATTTCCCTGGTTACTGATATGTTTGACCTCAAAATCCCCCAGTCAACCTTGTTGTATGAAAATAACATAATGAGAGTAGATTGTTTTTTCTATCTACATTCTCTGCCAAATATGTGTGTGTGTTCTTTCTTCCCATACAGGGATGTCTTGGCTCTCTGTAAACAGAGTGATGTCGCTGAACAACTCCTTGGCTGTTTTGCCTGAATAAGGCAGTGTTGTTGCTCCCCCTTCTGCTCAGCATTTCACCCTTTCTATTCCTCTCAAATAATGTGTATATAGGGCTCTCTAAACAACACTTCACTCACCCCCCTGAGTTTATTTGAGAGCATCCTGACTGGTTGCATCACTGCCTGGTATGGCAACTGCTCGGCCTCCGACGGCAAGGCACTACTATTACGCTGCTGCTACTCTGTGTTTATTATCTATGCATAGTCACTTTAATAACTCTACCCACATGTACATATTACCTCAATTACCTCGACTAACCGGTGCCCCCGCACATTGACTCGGTACCGGTACCCCCTGTACATAGCCTCGCTAATGTTATTTTACTGCTGCTCTTTAATTATTTGTTACTTTTTTTAAATTAATTTTTTTAGGTATTCTTTCTTAAAACTGCATTGTTGGTTAAGGGCTTGTAAGTAAGTATTTCACTGTAAGGTCTACACCTGATGTATTCGGCGCATGTGACAAATAACATTTGATTTGATTTGTGTCAAAATTGTGTCATTACAAAGAAATGGTAATCTATCTAGTTATGCCTCATAAAGTTTTACATGACATAAGAGTCAATTGAGGAGGAGAGTTTTGAAGGAAGTAGGGAGGGAGGGGAGGACAGACAGTCCCACAATTCAGTCTGTTCTCCTCCCTCCTCCTCCTTGCCCTGAGAAGTTATTTTCACCAGTACCCCTCTCCCCCCAAAACATCCATTCTGGTCCAACGCTGAGGCAGGGGGTGTGGTGTTAGGGCTGAGCACTCCCATGTGCAAGTCTGAGGAAGAGGAGAGAGTGGGACAGGGGTACTGAACACTGAACATCGAAGGGAAACGGAAGTCTTCATCACCTGCTGCAAACAGCTGCTGCGTTGTCCCCTAAGACACACAGACAGAACCCAGAGAACAGGTAGGTCTGTGACACTTTCACTCCAACTCCCCTGCTGTCTCTTCTATCTCAATTCCTGTAACAGCCTTCCCACTGGGCAGAAACTGGTTGAATCAACATTGTTTCCATGTAATTTGTCGACGTATTGTGACGTAGAATCTACGTGGAAAATATATGGATTTTAAAAAGTCATCAACGGTTTTGAGGGTGAAATTTCAACCACAGGATTATGTCATCATGGTATCCAAATTTCAACATAGAAAAACCTTGTATAAAATATGTTGAATATGTACCTTTAAAACAACGTCAGATCTTCAACGTTACATCCGCTATCATAAAAAAACTATAGGCTAGGAAGCACCTCTTACTGGAGAATGTATATATCTACAGTTACAGTACCCTTCGGTCTCCCATCCAGGGTTTTAACCAAGCCCAGCCCTGCTTAGCCATGATATGTCACGGAAGTGTCACTGATTATTACCAATGTGGTACGGTGAGAATAATTGTTGCGAGATCTCCACTAAAACATTAAATAGATTCACTGTTGCTATCGAAGTCATTCCAAAGGGTAGGTTTAACAGAGCAAATGAAATGTGACCATACTTTATCACTCATACAGTGGGGAAAAAAAGTATTTAGTCAGCCACCAATTGTGCAAGTTCTCCCACTTAAAAAGATGAGAGAGGCCTGTAATTTTCATCATAGGTACACGTCAACTATGACAGACAAATTGAGAAAAACAAATCCAGAAAATCACATTGTAGGATTTTTTATGAATTTATTTGCAAATTATGGTGGAAAATAAGTATTTGGTCACCTACAAACAAGCAAGATTTCTGGCTCTCACAGACCTGTAACTTCTTCTTTAAGAGGCTCCTCTGTCCTCCACTCGTTACCTGTATTAATGGCACCTGTTTGAACTTGTTCAATCAGTATTAAAGACACCTGTCCACAACCTCAAACAGTCACACTCCAAACTCCACTATGGCCAAGACCAAAGAGCTGTCAAAGGACACCAGAAACAAAATTGTAGACCTGCACCAGGCTGGGAAGACTGAATCTGCAATAGGAAAGCAGCTTGGTTTGAAGAAATCAACTGCGGGAGCAATTATTAGGAAATGGAAGACATACAAGACCACTGATAATCTCCCTCGATCTGGGGCTCCACGCAAGATCTCACCCCGTGGGGTCAAAATGATCACAAGAACGGTGAGCAAAAATCCAAGAACCACACGGGGGGACCTAGTGAATGACCTGCAGAGAGCTGGGACCAAAGTAACAAAGCCTACCATCAGTAACACACTACGCCGCCAGGGACTCAAATCCTGCAGTGCCAGACGTGTCCCCCTACTTAAGCCAGTACATGTCCAGGCCCGTCTGAAGTTTGCTAGAGTGCATTTGGATGATCCTTAAGTGGATTGGGAGAATGTCATATGGTCAGATGAAACCAAAATAGAACTTTTTGGTAAAAACTCAACTCGTCGTGTTTGGAGGACAAAGAATACTGAGTTGCATCCAAAGAACACCATACCTACTGTGAAGCATGGGGGTGGAAACATCATGCTTTGGGGCTGTTTTTCTGCAAAGGGACCAGGACGACTGATCCGTGTAAAGGAAAGAATGAATGGGGCCATGTATCGTGAGATTTTGAGTGAAAACCTCCTTCCATCAGCAAGGGCATTGAAGATGAAACGTGGCTGGGTCTTTCAGCATGACAATGATCCCAAACACACCGCCCGGGCAACGAAGGAGTGGCTTCGTAAGAAGCATTTCAAGGTCCTGGAGTGGCCTAGCCAGTCTCCAGATCTCAACCCCATAGAAAGTCTTTGGAGGGAGTTGAAAGTCTGTGTTGCCCAGCGACAGCCCCAAAACATCACTGCTCTAGAGGAGATCTGCATGGAGGAATGGGCCAAAATACCAGCAACAGTGTGTGAAAACCTTGTGAAGACTTACAGAAAACGTTTGACCTGTGTCATTGCCAACAAAGGGTATATAACAAAGTATTGAGAAACTTTTGTTATTGACCAAATACTTATTTTCCACCATAATTTGCAAATAAATTCATTAAAAATCCTACTATGTGATTTTCTGGATTTTATTTTCTCATTTTGTCTGTCATAGTTGACGTGTACCTATGATGAAAATTACAGGCCTCTCTCATCTTTTTAAGTGGGAGAACTTGCACAATTGGTGGCTAACTAAATACTTTTTTCCCCCACTGTATATCATGAATGATGCTATTTAGTAGCATTTAAAGTGGATTTAAACTTTGATTTGATTTAGTCCTATTCTTTAACCTTTTACTGCAGTGGGCTAAACCAGGGTCACACATAGTGATTTTTGGTAGTCTTCAACAAATCAAAAATATATATATATATATTTTTGGGATTAAAAGTGTACACCTCACCCACATGGTTATGGGCTTAAAAAAAGGGACACCTGTACCATGTCAGATATAGAGTTCAAATGTATTACATACTTTACACTTTATATACATCACAGAAGACTGAAATATAACAAAACTGTTTGACATAGAAACACCAGATTTTCGTGGTATTTTAAAAAATATTTATTAATGATAAAATTATGAGAAATATGTATAACATTCCACCCATGAGGCCAAAGAGGGTGCTTTTGGTCATTGACTGCAGGAAAGCTAACTTAGATGTGTGGTTGAGAGGGAGATGTGAATCCAATATATCAATTATTAATTTATAAACAAACTGGAATTAAAGCCAGACTAAGTCAGTGGGACAGATGGAAAATAAATCTCCATCAAATGTTGATATTTGGTTGCGTTGACAACCAAATACAATTCAATATTACTTTTTTAATACAGTAAATAGCCTAAAGTTAAGGCTATCTTGCAAACTAATGTAATATTCAACCTTAAAATGAGTAACACATCCATGGTCACATTTTGAGGTTACTGTAACTATACATTTCTTATTTTGTAATCATATAAAGCATGCATGTTCAAGATATCATGCATAGGTCATCGCAGGTCTATGGAGATATTCACAATTGCTGTAATAATCTGTGCAGTATTTCAAACGTTATTGATCACTTGCACCACGTCATTTGGTTCTGCTATTAGATGAAGCACAGTGATAAACAAAATATCTGACATTGTATTCGCATTTGAACTTGGTTGAAAGCGCAGTGATAGACATTTGCATGACAACGAAACCAAACATCAGACATTGTTTTTCCATTGGAATTTGGTTGCGCTTTTAGATGGTTGAAGGCATCGTGATAACACATTGGAAATTCAGCAAACTTTTGGCTCTCTTTTTGAGTGGGTGAAAATAGGTTGTAATCTCACTGATCAAAGTCTCAACCCAATTATCCATGTTAAAATGACGTGGTGTGCCCAGTAGGTTTATCTTCCTCTAAATGATTTGACGTTATGCTTCATGTACTGTATGTATAGTTACTGTTTGGATATTTATGTCAGTCTGTGCGTCTGTATTTCTATTTTTCCTCTTTCTATGTACTTGTGCAAATTTCATGGATGATTGATGTTAAAATGAGCGAAGCTACAATACTATATTTGTACATGTTTTATACTGTTTGTGTGCTGCTCTAGGCCGGTTGCTGAGAGAATAAGAACGGCACTTCAGTATTAAATCAAACAGTTCTCTAGAGGAGCATGACTCCATCACTGTTTATATTCAGATTACTGAACAGACTACAGGTTGAACAGATGGTGTTATGCGTTTACATTATGACAACTCTGCTCTTTGCACATCACTGGGAGTTGAAACTTAAATGCCAATGCTGCCTAACCTTGTTAGTTTTATGAAGGTAATTATAAACTAGCTTTTATGAATGATGGTATGTACTGATAATGGTTACTGTAGATAGGTGTATCCCTCTCCTCCCCACACACCTACACATATTTTTCTCTCTAGCGCACACGCACACGCACACGCATGCACACACAGGGTGGCAGGTAGCCTAGCGGTAAGAGTGTTGGGCCAGTAACCAAAAGGTCGCTAGTTTGAATCCCTGAGCTGACAAGTTGAACATTCTGGTGATGTGCCATTGAGTAAGGCATCTAAACTATATGTAACAATAATTATTCAGAAATGCAGCAAATTGCTTCAATAGCCTTTTTTTTCTATATTTTCGCATATAGTAATTTACTTGTGAAAAATAAAAAGTTTAAACAAAAAAGCAAAATTCCAGGGCTGCAATAATAACTAAAAAAAAAACATCAACAACATGTATAGTATAATCACTCATACTGTACAGTACTGTGAGGGTTCTAGTTCTCCCTCTCTCCTGCATTTGGCCACAAGTTTTCATCAACATCACATCTTATCACAAAATGTATGCAAGCATGACTGTAAGTCGCTTTGGATAAAAGCGTCTGCTAAATGGCATATTATATTATTTATTATTATTATTTCTTCTCTGGCAATGCATCTTGGAAAGTATCTTCTGGAATGTCTAATCCAACACTGCAGTCTTCAGGAGAAGTGTCTCCACACCCCGCATTCATGGCATCCAGTAAGGACATCTGGTCATGTGGATGGTGGTCATAAACCTTCCACCTCCACGCAGAGAAAACTCCTCTATGGGGTTTAGGAAGGGGGAGTATGGAGGCAGGAATAGTACTGACATCCTGGGATGTGCAGCAAACCAGTCTGTGACTGCAGCAGAGTCCCACACAACAACGAAGGTAGGGGAGTTTCTTGCCCCTCTCTCCTCCGCTGGCACAAGTCGATTATGCAGGTCATCCAGAAAAGAAATGAGCCTCTCTGTATTGTAGGGGCCAATGAGTGGTTTGTGTAACAGAAAACCATCATTGGACAGTGCTGCACACATTCTGATGTTAGCTCCTCTCTGGCCTGGGACATCCACGGTTGCTCTCTGTCCAATCACATTTCTTCCCCTGCGGTGTGTTTTTGCCAGGTTGAATCCAGCTTCATCCACAAAGATGAATGTATGTGCAGTTTGTCTGGCTTCCATCTCCATTACTCTCTAAAATACAGTAAATCCACAGTTTTACAGTACTTTACATTATGCATAGCTGTGTATGTACCCTGTTTGGTTATTGAACAGACATCTTACCTGGACATATTGATACCGGAGTTCTTTCACACATTCACCATTTCTCTCAAAGGGTACAGTGTACAACTGCTTCATCCTTATTTTATGTTTGTCTAGGACTCTGGCAATTGCCGTTGTGCTGACCGTATTCACATTCCCAAAAGTGATATTGTCTGCCAGCACTCTGTTCTGAATTTCCCGCAGTTTTATTGCATTGTTGCTAATTACCATGTCAACAATGGCAATTTCCTGCGCATCTGATAATATTCTGTCTCTCCCTCCTGTGGGAGGCAACCTTTGGATCCTACTGAAAAACACAAAACAATCAATATATTTCAAAATGTCAGTACATGTAAAAATGTAAACATACTGTATTGTACTGTAATATGTAGTTCAATTATCATTGAAGGATGCACATCTCACCTGTTGTTTTGCTGGAAAATTCGGGGGCTCAGTTTCTTGCAGGGCAGGCGGAGAGGGAGGTCCCCAGGCTGGAATACAGGGGCCTCACTGTGGTGGCGGTCGGCTTGGTCCTTCTGCCGACGAATAGCTCTCTGGAGATGGACATGGGCGGCGTCCCAGACCTGTCCGGCCCTGTGGAACCACTCGTCGACAGCGGGCGCATCGGTCTGGCTGGGTGTCCAAGGGGCCAGGGCCGGCTGGTACCCCAGGATACACTGGAAGGGAGTGAACCCACTCACCCTGCCGGTCCTGACAGTGGCAACGAAGAAACCTTCCCAGCTCCTGGTTCATGCGCTCCACCTGCCCATTCGACTGAGGCCTATACCCGGAAGTGAGGCTGGCCGTGGCCCCGATCTTCTCCAGGAAAGCCTTCCACACTCGGGAGGTGAATTTGGGGCCACGGTCCGAGACGATGTCCTCCGGAAGTCCATAATGCCAGAAGACCTGTTGGAACAGGACCTCAGCGACATGGAGAGCAGAAGGAAGACCAGTTAGTGGCAAAAAACGGCATGATTTGGAGAACCGATCTACGACCACCATGACTGTGGTGAAGCCGTCAGAACGTGGAAGGTCGGTGACAAAGTCTATGGACAGGTGTGACCAAGGTCGCTGAGGCACTGGGAGAGGAACTAGTTTATTTGCCAGGGCGTTCTGAGTTGTCTTTGTTTGGGCACATACGGAACAGGAGTTGACATAGCAGGACATATCAGAAGCCAAGGTGGGCCACCAGTACTTTTGTGCTAGAGAATGCAGGGTGCGCGTAATACCGGAGTGCCCTGCCGTAAGGGTGGTGTGCGCCCAGATCAGCAGGCGGTCCTGGACACTGGTGGGTACATACACGCGCCCCGGAGGGGCGATGGCAGGCGCCGGGTCCTCCTGAGCCGCCAGGCGGATGTCTTCATCCACATCCCAAACGACAGGGGCAACGATGAGAGACGAGGGCAGGATAGGGCCCCCCAGATCCTTCCTTTCTCCGGTATGGTGCATCCTGGAGCTTTCACATTCTGGGATCCTGGGCAGTAGGACAGAATGAATTGAAATCGAGTAAGGAATTGGTCCCACCTGGCTTGATGAGAGTTCATCCGTTTCGCTGCCCATATATGCTCCAAATTCCAGTGGTCAGTAAGAATCCGGAATGGATGGACTGTGCCCTCCAGCCAGTGTCTCCATTCCTCCAGAGCGAGGACCACCGCCAACAGCTCCCTGTCTCCAACTCCATAGTTCCTCTCTGCAGGGGTAAGCTTTTTAGAGAAAAGGGCACAGGGATACATTTTCTCTGGCTTACCGTGCCGCTGGGAGAGGACAGCACCCACACCCTCCTCTGATGCGTCCACCTCCAGGATGAAAGGTTGAGAGGGATCTGGGTGTTTTAGGATGGGCGCTGTGGTGAACCTCTCCTTCAGCCTCTTGAAGGCATCGTCAGCCTCAGGGTTCCAGGTCAGCTTCTGAGGCCCACCCTTAAGGAGAGAGGTGAGCGGGGCGGCTATGGAGCTGAAGGACCTGATGAAACGCCGGTAGAAATTGGCGAAGCCCAGGAAGCTCTGTAGGCCCTTGATGGTGGTGGGAACTGGCCATGACCTGACGGCGTCCGTCTTCACTCCTTCCAAGAACACCCCCTGAGGACTGATCCTGTATCCTAGGAAGGAGATGGCCTGTTGGTGAATTCGCATTTCTCCCCTTTCACCAACAGGCTGTGTTCCCGGAGGCGGAGTAGGACAGCTCGGACGTCCCTGACGTGCTCCTCGAACGTAGCCTAGTAGATCAGGATATCGTCAATGTACACCACCACCTGTCTACTCAGCATGTCCCGGAACACATCATTGACGAAGGACTGGAACACAGATGGTGCGTTGGTGAGGCCGTAGGGCATGACGCAGTATTCATAGTGGCCTGAGGTAGTGCTGAATGCCGTCTTCCACTCGTTTCCTTCCCGGATTCGGATCAGGTTGTAGGCACTCCTCAGGTCCAACTTGGTAAAGTACCGGACCTTCGTAGCTGCTCGATGGCCGACGGAACCAGAGGGAGGGGGTACCGGTACTTGGTGGTGACTGCGTTCAGCCCCCTGTAGTCAATGCATGGTCTCAGTCCTCCATCTTTTTTAGCCACGAAGAAGAAGCTGGCTGGGGCAGGAGAGGTAGAGCGTCTGATGAACCCCTGTGGTCTCCGCCACATACTTCTCCATGGCCTCAGTCACCGCCATGGAAAGGGGGTAAATGCAACTCTTCGGGGGGTGTTGTCCCTCCAGCAGGTCAATGGCGCAGTCCCAGGGCATGTGAGGAGGGAGACACGTAGCCTTAGATGAAGAGAAGACATCGGAGAGATCTGCATACTCATGTGGAATGTTGGGCTGGAGGGCGGACTCCGGACTCTCCACTGACGTGGAACAACAAACCACCGGCAGGCAGGTCTTCCGGCATGAGGTAGACCAGGCTGTGACCCTCTTGGTGATCCAATTGATGGTGGGGTTGTGTAGTCTGAGCCAGGGCAATCCCAAGACCATCCGGTGAAGGGGTGACCTGACGATGTGGAATGACAGCTCCTCGTGGTGCTCCGGTAGTGTGGGATGGTGATGGTGATGGGGAGAGTGACGTGCGTAATGGTGCCTGACCCAAGGGGTTGATTGTCTAATGAGGTGACGTGTAGCGGAGATGGCAGTGGGACGGTGGACAACCCCCATTCAGAAACCAGCTCCCTATCTATAAGGTTCCCCGCTGATCCGGAATCTATCATTGCAGTAGAAATGGAAGATAAGTAATAACCAGTAACCATTATGGGAACTAAAAACAATGGTTTTGTGATAGGAGATGACGTCACACTCACGGAGCGCCGACGGGAGTCATACCGCCTACATAGGGATCCACCATGGGTGAGGAATCAGGGCGGCTTCCATAGCTTAGATGGGGTGAGCGTCGAAGCTCCGGGAGGTGTTGGAAACGCTGTCTCTCTCGCAACATTTCGTCAAGATGGATGGACGTGGGGATAAGGGTATCAAGGTCCAGCTCATCGTCCCGACATGCGAGTTCCATCTTAACATCCTCCCGTAAGCCTCTTCCGAAGGCCGTGCGCAGAGCACGCTCATTCCAGCCGGAAGACGCCGCCATCGTACGAAAGCTAAGAGCGTACTCGGACGCGGGCCCCTCTCCCTGTTGTAGATGGAGGAGACGCTCACCCCCGTCCTTTCCCTCCGTGGGATGATCAAACACCGCCCTGAACCAAGCGAGGAAGGTGGGGTAGGGTAGTGCCACTGCCTCCTCTCCTTCCCAGACTGCCGTGGCCCAATCCAGCGCCTTCCCCTTAAGAAGTGAAATCACCAGCGCTATCCTGGCTTGGTCAGATGGATATGCCTCAGGGTGACGCGCCAGATAAAGTGACACTTGTAGCAGGAAGCCTCTACATTTAGTAGTTTTACCGTCAAAGCACTCCGGTAGGGCAAGGGTTCCCGCAGAAGTGGGTGATAGCCCGGGGACAGGTGGATTGGAGGCACTCGCCCCTCCCTGAGGTAGAACCGGAGCGCTGGGCAGATTATGCAGTGTTTGGAGTACTTCCTGCATGGCGACGTTCAACTGGGCAAGCTGCTGCTGGTGCTGGTCGAGGCACTGGGAAACTCCTGCCGCCTCCATTTTCATTTGGTGTGTGATTCTGTGACGAGTACTGAGGGTACGAAGAGGCAGGACGCAGACGCAGGAATTAACATGGTCAAGGTTTGCTCAAACAATGACAAAGAGAATTAACAAAGTGAGAGTACATGACCAAAGCAAAAACAATCACATACAACATATTACAGAACAGTCCAGGGATAAATAGGGGTGGTGATTAGGGTGCATTGGGTTTCCATTCTAGTGTTGCCGAGGTGGTGCACTCAGACCGGTGGCTCAGTAGACCCGCGAATCAGAGCGCCGGAGGGGAGCAACGGGAGGAGACGTGACACCCATGTATGTTTTCCAACTATGCAACTGCTTGCCATGGATCCATCAATGATGGATGATATTCAAACTAACAACGTTATTTGCTCTGGCTCTTTAAATATTTGTGTAGGAGTTCTTGCAGTTGGAACCCCCTTATCTCCATTATCCACCTTCTTTATAAGTCCCATACAGTATATTGGACATGGAGGAGGGACCTGATGAGGGAGCAGCGGTGGCTGTGTCTGCCAACGAGACCTCCGAGACGACCCCCAGTGACACTCCGTCAGGCACACTGACCAGTCAGCAGCTAGCTGCGATTGAGGATGAAGAAGTCCTGAATAAACTGGTGGGTTACTAGCAGTGCGTCCTTCACATAGACATGCAGTGGTTGGGTTGATTTTGGCCTTCTCATCTATTGGTTTCTATGTGTGTTTATCTCTGACAGTTGGATAAAGCAGTGGATTTTGATGAAAGGCGAATGATCCGCGCTGCATTGAGGGACCTGCTCAAGAAGAAGAGAGGTAAGATCAGAGAGAACTTCAACGTGAAATTTGACAGGATCACATCTTTGCTTTCTCACTCTCCCAGCTCTTCTAGTACCTATCACTACTGACAATCCTTTCTAATGTCTATTCGCTGTCCTTCGAATTTCTATACTACTACTCTTTTTCTCCTTCTACTTCTCTCATCCTCTCTAAAGAGAAGCGTGAGAAAGAGCGGGGGTCAAGGCAAGATGACCTGAGACAGCAGGCTTTGAGTAAAGCAGGCACAGGACGAATGGGAATGAACAGAGGAGGCCAGACCAGCAACCACCAGCATAAATCCCACAGTGAGTATCATATCCTCACCAGGACACATCACACACACACACACACACACATGCGCGCCACTCACAAACACCCACAAACACACACACTTCAAGCTTTCAAATCAAAGTGGAATTGTGAGAGATTAACTTTTCCCCTTCTCAAAATCACTCCCTACCTCTTTCTTGCTGTCCCCTTCTGTTTCACTGCAGTGCACAGCCAATTTTCTGCATCAACCACCAGCTCCTTGTCTAAGACAACTGACAGGTGAGTGAGTCTTTGAGCTAACAGTCAGCCATGCTTCACGTGTGATTGATCAAATTCTGCATGTCTATGTCTGTTCAGCGTGGTGATTCTAAGAATGTGTTGAATAACGTGTTCATCCTCTGTCCCTAGCATGGCCAACCCAGCTATCGCAACAGCCCATCAGTCTTCCCCTGTCGCTGCAGCACCCAACATGAAAAATGTCAAGCAGATGTTACTGGATTGGTGCAGGGCCAAAACCGAACCATATGAGGTAAGCATCTGACGTCTCTCTGTAAAGGAGTGTACGTTCTCTAAATGTTGCTAGTCAAAAAGCTGGCCTCAATCTTAGTTAGGAAAGATGTCAGCAACTTCATTTCCAGTTATGATGTTTAATGGCAAATGATGTTGAAGTGTGTGGTTTTGTTGCATGAATGCACACATGTACAGAGTGATTATTGGTAAGGAAACAACAAAAGGCAAGGTGCGCCAGGGTGAGTGTGTTGAGCACTCAAGAAGTTTGGTCAGGTTCTGACCGGAGGATATTTCAAATGCATATGTACTCATGCACAGAAACAGGTGAGTGAGGTAGCATCCAGAACGGCAGGGAATATTATACAGCTGCCCCCAAATACATAGCCGTATTTGTAATTAAATTAAAAGTCCTCGCAGAGTTCTGGGGGGCTGTACATGATTAACTCAACCAACACTGGAGCTGGTCAGGTATTGCCCAGCTAACAATTCTAGGGAGAGAGAACATTTTTGTAATGTTACCAGTCATGTTCCCCTAAAGTTTGAGTGTCCAGTTTTCTGTTAGTTAGGGGAACGTTCTATCTATGTTAGCAAAAACCTTCTGAGATCCTTTTTAGCATGTTTTGTCGTTGAAGTTAGGAGAACATTTACAATGTTCTCAGAATATACAACATTAATGTTCTAGACGCGTTTTATGGGACCTTGCAAGAACATGTGTCTAGTTTTCTGAGGGTTAGGAGAATATTCCATCAACGTCACATCAAACATACTCAGAACATGGTTGCCATGTTCTCAGAATATAAGATAATAATGTTCTAGACTAGTTTAATGGGAATATTGCAAGAACATTTCTGTGTATCAGTTGTCAGGACATCACCTGATGGAACCAAAGAAACGTTCTCCCCCAAGAAGTAACATGCCTTGTTACTGTTGCTGAGCCAATCAAGGCCCTGATTGGTGAACCACTGATCCATTCATAGCTCTTTGTTTGTTGGCATATTTATAAAACACACAGTGTTTTCAATTGACATATTTGACACACATAATCACAATGTGAATGTTAATTTATACAGTAATTATTATTATATAAAAGCACTGTGTGAGTATCCCTAACCTTGCCAACAGACCAAGAGCTATCAGTGGTTCACCAATCAGGGCCTAGGGACTAGTGTGTTGACAGCTGAGGCGAAATCTTAAAACCCCTGGGCGATGCTGGCAGAGTTCAGGATAGCCTTTAGTTCTCACTGGACCAGTTTTCTGTGTTGTACCGTACCTCTGCTAAAGTGCCTGCTTAGACTTGGTATATGGTGTTGGGTTTAGCCACATGGTAGGCGCTGGGAAGCTGTGGGGATCCAGCAGCACCTGTTATTTGTAGTCCTTTGTTAGGTGCCTATGTGGGCCAAGTACACTGTCCAGTCCCTTCATTAACATGACAAAGTCACTCTCCTTGCCAGAGCTGAAGATGGTGAGTTTAGGCTTGGGTATCCTGTAGAATGACGCAATGGCCATCTCCATCATGTGGCATAGGCTGAGGCTGAGGTACAAATGGAGGCAATGGATACTATGGTGCTAGCTGCGGACAGTAGGGTGGCACTGGATACTGTGGCACGGGATATGGTGCAGGAGCCTGTGGCTGTGGAGCTGGTTGTGGCCCGGGTTGAGGAGCTGGCTGTGGACCGGGTTGAGGAGCTTGTTGTGGCCCGGGTTGAGGAGCAGGTTGTGGCCCAGGGTGAGGAGCTGGCTGTGGCCCGGGTTTTGGCACTGGTTGTGGCCCGGGTTGAGGAGCTGGCTGTGGCCCGGGTTGAGGAGCTGGCTGTGGCCCGGGTTGAGGAGCTTGTTGTGGCCCGGATTGAGGAGCTGGTTGTGGCCCAGGATGAGGAGCTGGTTGTGGCCCGGGTTGAGGAGCTGGCTGTGGACCGGGTTGAGGAGCTGGTTGTGGCCCGGGTTGAGGAGCTGGTTGTGGCCCAGGTTGAGGAGCTGGCTGTGGACCGGGTTGAGGAGCTGGTTGTGGCCCGAGTTGAGGAGCTGGTTGTGGCCCGGGTTGAGGAGCTGGTTGTGGCCCAGGTTGAGGAGCAGGTTGTGGCCCGGGTTGAGGAGCTGGCTGTGGCCCGGGTTGTGGCACTGGTTGTGGCCCGGGTTGAGGAGCTGGTTGTGGCCCGGGTTGAGGAGCTTGTTGTGGCCCGGGTTGAGGAGCTGGTTGTGGCCCGGGTTGAGGAGCTGGCTGTGGCCCGGGTTGAGGAGCTGGCTGTGGCCCGGGTTGAGGAGCTTGTTGTGGCCCGGATTGAGGAGCTGGTTGTGGCCCAGGATGAGGAGCTGGTTGTGGCCCGGGTTGAGGAGCTGGCTGTGGACCGGGTTGAGGAGCTGGTTGTGGCCCGGGTTGAGGAGCTGGTTGTGGCCCAGGTTGAGGAGCTGGCTGTGGACCGGGTTGAGGAGCTGGTTGTGGCCCGAGTTGAGGAGCTGGTTGTGGCCCGGGTTGAGGAGCTGGTTGTGGCCCAGGTTGAGGAGCAGGTTGTGGCCCGGGTTGAGGAGCTGGCTGTGGCCCGGGTTGTGGCACTGGTTGTGGCCCGGGTTGAGGAGCTGGTTGTGGCCCGGGTTGAGGAGCTTGTTGTGGCCCGGGTTGAGGAGCTGGTTGTGGCCCGGGTTGAGGAGCTGGTTGTGGCCCGGGTTGAGCAGCTGGTTGTGGCCCGGGTTGAGGAGCTGGTTGTGGCCCGGGTTGAGGAGCTGGTTGTGGCCCGGGCTGAGGTGATTTGGCAGGCTGCGCTGGATCTAGTAGCTGTGGCCCAGGATGTGGAGGTCTCTGGGCAGGCTGAGCTGGACCTAGACCTGGCGGTGGCCCAATCGGTGATGCTGGCTGGAATGGCTGGGGCCCGGGCTGAGGAGCTGGAACCAGCTGTGTCAGTTCAACTTGAGTAGTTCTCACTAGGGAGTGAATTGGGCTGACTTCCGGTATTAGTGTTTGATGGGGATAGGCTCCATGTGAGGGAAGCTGTTGTATTGCGAGATGTAGGAGGGGTATTGGTATGGGCTGTTGATATAAGGATACGTGTTGTTGTGGGGGTAGGGCGCTCGTGCTGCGTTGCCCATAACAACTGAGAGTTCCTTCATCTGCTTGCTCATGTCCATAACACATGCCTCCATGCGTCACCATCTCTCGTCCTCATGTTCTCTCTCCTGGACGTGGGGAGTTGAATCGTTGACGCAGGTCCCCTGGCTGGTAGTGCTGAGCAATTGGTGCTTTTTGAGGTCGGTTCAGTTTCAGTTCGATTATTATTTTTTAATTAAACATTAAATGCACTATGCATTATATGGGTTGAATGCTGTAACAACACAGAATAAAACAATTAATACAAGTCAGGGCTTGATCTGATTTATCTCTAGAGAGACTGCACATTGAGCTCACAGAAAAAAACGAACGAAATGGTATTCAAATAATTGAACCGACATAGGTCAATTTGTTGTTTAAAGACTGAAAAATAACTGAAATTTCGGTTCAGCACTACTGACTGGGGAGTGATGCTGCTGTTGTTGTCACGTATGATGGCTCCATCATCGCTGGTGGAACGTGGTGATTAGGAGGGAAGCTCAACACATAGTCATCCAGATGTGTCGGGATCCACCGGGCCCTGCTGTTTTCCATCATAATAGTCACTGGAGTATGCCTTTAGCGCAGCTGATGTACTAATCCGTCTCTAGGGACCACTTGTAAAGGAGTGTATGTTCACTAAATGTTGCTAGTCATACAAAAGCTGCCCTCAATCTTCGGTAAGAAAGATGTCAGAAACTCCAGTTCCAGACAGTTATGATGTCTAATGGCAAATTATGTTGAATACTGTTTGTAAGTGTGTGTGTGTGTGGTTTCGTTGTATGAACGCACACATGTACAAAGTTATTATCAGTATGGAAACAACAAAAGGCAAGGTGCGCCAGGGGGAAATGTGTTGAGTCCTCAACAAGTTCAGGCAGGTTCTGACCTGAAGATATGCAAATGTCTGCATGTACATAAACAGGTGAGTGACGTAGCAACCAGAACGGCAGGGAATATTGTACACTCTCTATCTTATGTCTACATTAATGTCCTATTGTGTCCCCAGCATACCAATAATACTATATAATTGTCTTTGTAAATCCACACTCTCCCCGCCCTCTTTGTTTTTCTCTTTCTCTGTCCCCTCCTCCCTTACTCCATGCAGGGGGTGGAAATCCACAACTTCTCCTCCAGTTGGAGTGATGGCATAGCGTTCTGTGCCCTGGTGCACAGGTTCTTCCCAGATGCATTTGAGTACTCCATCCTCAACCCCAACGCACGCAAGGACAACTTTGAGCTGGCCTTCAGCACTGCAGAGTGAGTTCCCTATATCTCTTCTAAACAAACATTGAAACACACATACAGCCACAGAAACCTACTCTGACAAAATGCACTTTCTCCTCATTTATGCATATGAAGGCCCCAAGGGCTGTGCAGTGATAGATTAAACTTGACACAAAAACAGTTTTTCAGATAAAACTCCCCTGTAGTGTCCTCTAGCTCAGCTGCCAGTGGATCCTGCCTCGGGACATTGGTTAAGGATTGTGATTGCTCAGGCCTGTGTCTCTCTCCTCTCACCTCCTTTCGCTGCAGGAGGCTGGCAGATTGCCCCCCTCTGCTGGATGTTGAAGACTTGCTGCGGATGCATGAGCCTGACTGGAAGTGTGTGTACACATACATCCAGGAGTTATACCGATGCCTGGTGGAGAAGGGCCTAGTTAAAACTAAAAAGAAACTCTAAATACACTGTTTCACAAAAATAAATACATGTTGTGTCCACGTGCCATGGGGAGGGGATATAAGACTATGCAGTTTGCCGCAGCAGCTTGTAAGCACATAGCTGGGATTTTGATTAACTGTGTGTGCCTGTGGATATCTTTGTATTGGTTTGTGTGTGCTTACACTTATCTGTGTATGTTTTTAGAGGACTGCTGGCACTTAGGATCAATACATTCCACTGAGATTACACATCTACATTAATCTTAGTCAGAGCCATAGTGAATCTGTGAATGGCTTTTTGTGGTGCTGCGGTGCTGTGCCCTGACTGCAATACCTTTTTGTGTGTAGGCTATGTATGGGTTACAGATACTGTACATGAGGTCAAATATAATGTGAATGATGTGATTTGATTTGTGAACATTTATTTTGTTCTGATCACATTTTAGAGTAAGCCTACTACATTTCTATTATGGGGAACCCATACCATTTTCAGCCTGACAGAGGATTGTTCCCCAATCATTACTGTACTTGGTAACTGTCAAAAAATTGCAAATATCGCTGAAGTCTATTCCATCAAAGTTTACTACACACAAAACTGCATCTTGGTCCAGGGCAAATTAAAGGCGGTGGCTCACAGTAAGACTGATTAATTATAGGCTACTTGGGACCACCATGTGCTCAGTGACAGACTAGAATCATACTATATAAACACAGAGTTGCAATACCTTGTTCTGCATTTTTATTTTCATTGTGAATGGTTTAAATGTTTTTACCTTCATTATTGGGTGGGTCCAAAATAGGTGAGTGTTTTGTTTTGGGGAGGGTTTTGTGTTTTTTTATTGGGCACAGGGGAGGGCTGTGCATTTTTTCCCTGGTTCACAATCGCACTTTTACAGGTTTTACTATATAATTTCTTCCATCCTAGCCAGATTTCCTCATCTGCTTGCATGCGCCTCCCCTTGCAATGTGTTTTGGTACTTCCCTTATGCACTACGCTTTTCCACCAGCTAACTATGCCACAGGTCAATATAGCCTACAAGTCTAACTGTATATCCTGCCCTCTATCTACCATTCATAGTGACAATAGTGGTACCACACATAAAAACATTCAAAGCTGTATACATTTTCAATATAAATCCACAAGAACAAGGAGGAATAGCTGATAGGCAGCGGAGAGGCCAGGTGAGTCATTGTGTATGAAAAAACAGTGAAGACATGAGACATGCAGCTCAAAAAGCTCCCCTATTGATCTTGTTTAGGGACAGTAAAATTATCTAGACTAGCCTACAACATCACAATGCAATGAATAAGTGTATTATGGTTTTCAAGTGAGTACAAAATTCTACTCTAAGCTGTAAACTGCAGTAAAAATGTCATTTGAATAATGGCGTCCAATCCCATTTGATTTTAATGTTTTATTCCATTCATTCCATTTGGATCAGTTGTGGGTCTACTCTCAACAGTTTATAAGGTCTAGAAAGGCACAGTAGCAGGCCAGTCTGGCTGTATTTTTACTGCTGATACTGAATGCGCTGTCTGTTGCAAATCATCATTCACCCAAGTCGTCCTATAATAATGTGGCTACATATGCTCCCAGAAGGCCCAGTTATTCAGTAAAGCTTAAAGGCGCAGTGCACTCAAAAACGAGATTTTCCTGAGTTTTATATATATTTGCAAACTACGAGGTTAAAGGCCCAGTGCAGTCAAAAACTAGATTTTCCTGTGTTTTATATATATTTGCACACTATGAGGTTGGAATAATACTGTGAAATTGTGAAAATTATTATAATGCCCTTTTAGCGTATGAGTTGTTTGAAAAGGCCGCCTTAAATTTCTGCCACTTTGTTGGGAAGGAGTTTTGGCATCACCAGGTGGTAAATTAGTCAATAGACCAATAAGAAAGAGAGTTCCAAACCTTTCTGCCAATAACAGTTTTTTTCAGTTTTCCCCACCCCACTCAGATCACTCCCAGGCAGTCCTAGCTAAATTCTTGCTTGAGAAATTGCTCTTTGCAAAGAAGCTATGTTTGTACATTTTTAAATTTTTTATTGAAAACAATCACAGTAAGATACTTAATTGTTACCTAGAAACTATTTGATATTGAGATAAAAAATGACTGCATTGGATCTTTGTAGGAAAATATAACTATTGGTATTTGTTTAATTAGTCCACTGTTGATACAGTCCCAAATTGTTTTGCATGTCAGCAATAACGTTTTCTAGATATAGAACTTTCAAAATAAAGAAAGTGCAAAATGCATCATACTGTGACACTTTTCTATATTTTGAAAGTTATATATCTTGAAAACTTGAATGCTGACATGCAAAGTATTTTGTGACTGTATCAAGAGCGGACTAATGAAACAAATACCAAAATATAGTTTTTGAGTGGAATTTTCCTTTATAATGAGGCTGTAACACAACCAGTAACAATGTTTTAATCTGATTAGGCTACTTCAAAAGTCTCCTGTAGGTTACCTGTGCACTTTTGTCCAAAATATAATTCCAGCATCCAAACTGTGCACCAGCCACGTCATTTGATGAATGGAAAGAGACATCTGTTACAAAACACCAAAAATATTAATGACATTTGGAGATTGTCAAGCAAAGCCTTCGATACTGGGTACAACGGAGGGATGTATTTTCTGTTTGTTGAGATTTACATAGTCTATTTGATCGTGGTAGTGGTGAAAACGCAAACCATGACGTTGAAGTGCCGGAAGTCCGTATAATTTGCTTATTGGTTGTGTGGTGCATTGGCACAAAAACCTGTTGGTGGACAATTTGTTGCATATATTTTATATAATTATAAAGATAACATCAAAATGTAGAAAATCTGATTTCCCCCTAGCTGATCCTAGTGTGATGAAACAGGCATGGAGAGTGAGCTCGTCCGTGTCAGGTCCGTGAATGCTCAACCTTCTAGCCCATAGGCCTGCTTGGCATTGACCGTGCCACTAAACTATGCGGAAGTGGCAAAGTCTATATCCATGTTTCTAAACACAGGATCGCTACAGTTTTTGTTGTTTGTGGTCGTAAACATTATTTTGATATAATTATATATATATATATATATATATATATATATATATATATATATATATATATATATATATTATTATTTTTTTACAATAGGTGGGGGTCAATATTTTTAACATTGGGGAGAATGGTGCATTTTTTTTATGACACCTCGAGTTTAATGACATAGGCATACTCTGTTTTACCAGATAGATTAATCAGATCCATCCCAGTAGCCTACATTTTACGCTTTAAACGGGCAATCATAGTTCACAGTTAAATGATGTAATCTCTGCCGATCCTGTCAGAGTGATTTTACTTGAAATATTATTAAACGCGCTCAAGCATTGTGGTCACCTGGGGCACCAACTCCGGGCGCTCTTGCGCAGTGTCCTGTAATAACGATATCATTACACTAGTCTGCGCTTTAAGGTAGCCTAGCAACCTGTCTGACGTTGTGACATTTTAATTATCTGTGTTCGGTTGTACGACTAACTCTCGGATTAATTACATCATTGACACGACAGAGCTCAGTTCATTTATGGAATCCTAGTCACAACGTCAGCTGAATTTGGAGGTTGAGATTCATCTTGGTTGCCTTTATTACAGTCTTCTCTGACTATTCTTAATCAGACATTCTCAGGACGGTGTGTGAGTGATGTTGGTTCCTCTCTAGGAAAACAGTTGCACGGGTCAGTCAGCAGGTAAGCAGGATCGAGGCGCAGGCAACTGGCCGTTAACTGGACAGTCGGTATCACGCGCACAGAAGCTCCACCAGTAACCTATCTCAAGGATGCTGTGTTTACTGGACATCAGGCACTAGGCTACTGTTTTTCACGTTTTAGGACACTAAACTCGCGTACCGGGACCAGCGCCCAGTTTTTCACCTTTGACAACTCGCGCGAGTGTCACTCACGGGCTGTCATTCGCCACGGTATCGACTTGTCATTCACCGGGGCGTAGTATATTTCAGTTGAGTCTAGAAGAAAACCGTTAACCGTAAAGTGCTGGCGTTTTGACGATTGAAGGCCTATAGATATTTGTGTCCATATCCTGGACCAATTCAATTGGATAGGTCTATTTCATCATGCCCTGCCTTGCGCCAGTTTGAGACCGATTCCCCGGCGAAGCATTTCACCTTGCAGATGAAAGGTACATTATGTGTCACAGAGAGTGTGCGCAACCCCACAGCATGTATGTATGTGATTATTATTGCATGTTGATTGATCGTACATTCTTGTTTTACATTTTTCATAGTTCAGAGTGTGTCGTAGCAAAGAGGTGCATGGCTGAGTAGACCTGTCTCAAGTGATGTTATAGATCTGATGTAATCTTTGATGTGTTACAGATGGGTAGAATATCATCTCTAGGTCGGTGGTTTCCAACCTGTGGGCCATGGGGGGTACTGCAGGTGGTCCGTGAATTGTTTATTTTTAGATTATATTTATTTTTAGATAATTTTTTATTCAAAAATAAATAACAGTTGGAAGTATTAATGGTGTTATAAGCAATTGTACATTACTTTTCACAATACAAATCGTTAACAATAATAATAATAGGCCTTTGATTTGTTACATTCACTGCAAATGTGTGCTAAATTTGACCGCAAATATATTTTATGTAACTTTGCGAATGGTGGGCCTCGAGAGCTTTTGACGGTGATTTGGTGGTCCCCCAAACAGACAAGTTTAGGAATCGCTGCTCTAGGTCACTTGTAGTCCACCAATATGACTCCAGCTCTGCGGAAGTTCAAGGCCGACCACGGTACTGCAGGCATTGTTAGCAAATGGATCCCCATTATAGTGAATAGAAAAATAGCAATCTTTGTGAAAATAAATTGTTTTGACCCATTGTGTTCTTGTGCTATATCTGCTGCTGCAGTGGGTTAGTGTTCTGCCACAGATAGTGTGTGTGTTAGAGTGTATTAGAGAGATACCTTGTTCTACCTGCATTTACTGAGGCAGAGGGGCATGATAGATTGGTTTGAAGAGTAGAAAAGCCCACCCTTTCCCTCCATCTCCATAACATACAGTAGTTGAAAGAGAAGATGCAAGGAGGGAATGGAGCAGGGAGTAATGAGATAGAAAGGGGGTTGGACTAGGGGACTGAAATGTGTTGCTAAGCAACAGGAAAGTAGACCAGGATGGGGTAGAAAGTTGGTTCCCACCGCCTGCCTATGGTTCAGTATGGTTATGATGTCAGCAGTGATGTCTGGGGACTGGGAGGCAGGAGGTGGACAGGTACTCAATGTGAGCCAGTTCCCCCACCCCCTTCTGGCTGCATGCCAATACCCCCTCGCAGTCGGGCCACAGGGCTTAGTGATAAATGGAGACACTCTGTGACCAGAGGGGGGATGAGGGAAGGGGTTGTGAAGGACAAACAAACACAGGTCACTCATCTTCTCATTCTACATTTGCATCGGTTACACACCTAGCCCAGCAGACTGCATATTCCACTCTCTCTCTCATAATTGCTCTCCCATCTGTTCACTCTCTCTATCTAACAAACGCTCTCCCATCCCTTCCACATAATTTGTGGTTACTAATCAGGTTGATGGATCAAATGCAACAGAAACAAAGCAGCATAGATCCAGCGAGACTCTCTGGACAACCTGGGTTGAATGCTTTTCCAGGACCTGCTCAGGACACCTCTATCACCTGTCCCATAGTGGGGTCTGGGAAACTCCCAGGACTGGGTCCAGTTCAGGCCTCAGGTGTACGTGAGATGCCAGACCAGGTGAGGCCTGAGCATGTACAGCTTGGGTCCAGTCCTGCAGTTCCAGTCAATATCAGCCGTCCCAGACCCACTGCACTGAATTCCTCCAGAGGTCCAGAGGCTGATACGAAGGATAAGGCCTCTATTCCAAACCGCATTCCTGGACCACACAACCCCATCTCCCTGTCCCAGTCCCCTACAGAGTCTTCCCTGTTGTCCCACAGCCTTCAGAGTCCTCACAGCTTCATCCCACAGTCTAACCTGCCTCAGCCTTGCCTCACCCCGCCATCCAGCCTCAGCCCCAAACCAGGCTCCAGTCCACAGCCCCATAGGACCAGCTCCCCTGGGGGTGCTGTGGAGAACCAGCCACAGACTGACAAGACTGAAGGAGAAACAGATTACGGCTTCAGGTGAGACAGATCACGAATGATGACGCCAAGTACTATTTCAGTAGCATGCCCACTGTATATGACATTTGTTCTAAAGTTTTTGTTGTTGTCTCCATGGAGATTGTTCTCTCTTTCCCTGCTTGGCATGGCAAACCAGCTAGGCAGAACCCAGCCTCAGTTATAGAAGCCATTTACAGAATGATGTGTTGATGTGAGCCAGAGTGTGTCATATGAATCAAATGCCATACATCTCAGTATGAGTGGTCTGAACTAGACAGAATGCATGCAGGCTGCACATTTCCTTGGCAGAGGTCCCAGACAGTTCTCTCTCTCTCTCTCTCTCTCTCTCTCTCTCTCTCTCTCTCTCTCTCTCTCTCTCTCTCTCTCTCTCTCTCTCTCTCTCTCTCTCTCTCTCTCTCTCTCTCTCTCTCTCTCTCTCTCTCTCCCCTTCTGTTCATTCACAACCACTAAAATCACTGCTACTGAAATTAGATTGGATTGTTCCTGTAGGTGCAGTGTATAGTCTCCATTTACCCTAGGGTCAAGGCATTGACAATGATATGTTCACTGGTCACTTAACATTTTGAGTCAAGTAAGTGTACAGTATGGGTTCAACACTCAACATTGAGCTATACATTATTACATAATAATTACATTACTACACAGTTATGATTGCAAATCTACCCTGCAAAAGTATGTGGACACCCTTTCAAATTAGTGGATTTGGCTATTTCAGCCACACCCGTTGCTGACAGGTGTATAAAATCGAGCACACAGCCATGCAATCTCCATAGACAAACATTGGCAGTAGAATGGCTCGATGACTTTCAACGTGACACTGTCATAGGATGGCACCTTTCCAATAAGTCAGTTCGTCAAATTTCTGCCCTGCTAGAGCTGCCCCAGTCAACTGTAAGTGCTGTTATTTTGAAGTGGAAACATATAGGAGCAACAACGGCTCAGCCGCGAAGTGGTAGGCCACACAAGCTCACAGAACGGGACCGCCGAGTGCTGAAGCGCGTAGCGAGTAAAAATAATCTGTCCTCGGTTGCAACACTCACTACAGAGTTCCAAACTACCTCTGGAAGCAACGTCAGCACAATAACTGTTCGTCGGGAGCTTCATGAAATGGATTTCCATGGCCAAGTAGCCGCATACAAGCCTAAGATCACCATGCACAATGCCAAGCGTCGCCTGGAGTGGTGTAAAGCTCGCCACCGTTGGACTCTGGAGCAGTGGAAACGCGTTCTCTGGAGTGATGAATCACGCTTCAACATCTGGCAGTCCGAGGGAAAAATCTGGATTTGGAGGATGCCAGGAGAATGCTACCTGCCTGAATGCATAGTGCCAACTGTAAAGTTTGGTAGAGGAGGAATAATGGTCTGGGACTGTTTTTCATGGTTCGGGCTAGGCCCCTTAGTTCCAGTGAAGGGATATCTTAACGTTACAGCATACAATTACATTCTAGACAATTCTGTGCTTCCAACTTTGTGGCAACAGTTTGGGGAAGGCCCTTTCCTGTTTCAACATGACAATGCCCCCGTGCACAAAGCGAGGTCCATACAGAAATGGTTTGTCGAGATCGGTGTGGAAGAATTTGACTGGCCTGCACAGAGCCCTGATCTCAGCCCCATCGAACACCTTTGGGATGAATTGGAATGCCGACTGCGAGCCAGGCCTAATCGCTCAACATTTACATTTACATTTACGTCATTTAGCAGACGCTCTTATCCAGAGCGACTTACAGTTAGGGAGTGCATACATGATTTTTGTTTTTTTTCATACTGGTGCCCCGTGGGAATCGAACCCACAACCCTGGCATTGTTAAACGCTATGCTCTACCAACTGAGCTACATCCCTGCCGGCCATTCCCTCCCCTACCCTGGACAACGCTGGGCCAATTGTGTGCCGCCCCACCTCACTAATGCCCAACCTCACTAATTCTCTTGTGGCTGAATGGAAGCAAGTCCCCGCAGCAATGTTCCAATATCTAGTGGAAAGCCTTCCCAGAAGAGTGGAGGCTGTTATAGCAGCAAAGGGGGGACCAACTTCATATTAATGCCCATGATTTTGGAATGAGATGTTCGACAAGCAGGTGTCCACATACTTTTGGCCATGTAGTGCATGTAAAGTGTAACTCATGTAGGTGTTTTTACTGGTAATGTAGGATGTGCATTACCCCCTGTGTTGTCCTCTGATAGGGTTCACATTGTCACATGGAATGTGGGCTCTGCTGTTCCTCCTGATGACATCACCTCTTTGTTTGGGCCGCATGCTGGCGATGGGAGCACAGACATGTTTATCATTGGGTGAGCTTCTGCTCCAATCAAAACGGTGCCAGGGAGACAGCATTGAATGTCTCCTCCATCATACCTCTATCACTGTTCTGATCTCTCCTCTACTACTGATGTCACCTCATCTATTAATCTAAACATTCTTCTTATTCCTCTTCTCCTTCCACTGAGTTATGAGTTGTTCTTCCTCTCTTCCTCCCCACTCAGGCTACAGGAAGTGAACTCCATGATAAACAAGCGGCTGAAGGACGCTCTCTTCACCGACCAATGGAGTGAGCTCTGCATGGACACACTCAGTCGCTTTGGATATGTGCTGGTCAGTATAGAGTTAACTCGCTATGTTGTGCCAGTCACTGTCTCAATCTCTGTGGATACAGTTTCTCTCTCTCTCTCTCTCTCTCTCTCTCTCTCTCTCTCTCTCTCTCTCTCTCTCTCTCTCTCTCTCTCTCTCTCTCTCTTTCACCTCCCCCTATATCGCTGTAGGTGGCGTCCCAGCGTATGCAGGGGGTGCTGTTGCTGGTGTTCTCTAAATTTTGCCATCTTCCATTTCTGAGGGGTTTGCAGACAGAGAAAACACGCACAGGCCTCGGGGGCTACTGGGTGAGTGTCACCCCTGGCAACCCATAGCTTTTAGATTGCATTAAAATATGTTAATATGCCAGGGAGAGAGAGCGAGAGAAGAAGATGTGTGTGTGTGTGTGTGTGTGTGTGTGTGACCTTCCTGTGTGGGTTGATGTCAGCATCACTACTGGCTGCTGGAGCAGTCTCCTTCTCTCTGAGGTCAGAGCAGCTGGACTGTCTGGCTGTCTGGCACTTTGATACAGACGATTCAAAAATACCATCTGTCCTTTCATCCTTATCACATTGGATGTTTGATTACAAAGGCTTGGAGAGCATCCATCTTTTATCCATCAGTGTGTGTTACATTTTCACACTATTTCTCTATTCCCCTCCCCAGGGTAATAAAGGGGGTGTGAGTGCGAGGATGACAATGTTCGGCCACCCGGTGTGTTTCCTGAACTGTCACCTGCCGGCTCACATGCGGAACCTGGAGCAGCGCATGGAGGACTTTGAGAGCATTCTGCAGCAACAACAGTTTGAGGGCGGGACAGCCTCGGGTGTGCTGGACCACGAGTGGGTCATTTGGATGTGGGAGGGCTGATATAAACAATATGTGTAGGGCCAGGAGTTCTTCCCACCTGACCACCTATGGTCATAACCATATCATAACAGCTGACATAACTTGTCATAACCTGTTATAATATGGTCATAACACTGTCAGGACAAGACATCCTCTTTTTGACTGATGACTGATATAAGAGCATGTACGTGATAGGCCTATCTCAATCAATCAACTTTATTTATACATTTTACATAAGCAGATGTCACAAAGTGCTTATACAGAAACCCAGAAACCCAGCCTAAAATCCCAAAGAGCAAGCAATTCAGATGTAGAAGCATGGTGGCTAGGAAAAACTCCCTAGAAAGGCAGGAACCTAGGAAGAAACTTAGAGAGGCTTACAGTGTATTCGGAAAGTATTCAGACCCCTTCCCATTTCCACATTTTGTTACGTTACAGCCTTCTTCTTCTTATTATTATTAAATGTGTATTTTTTTCTCCCCAATTTCGATCTTGTCTCATCGCTGCAACTCCCCAACGGCCTCGGGAGAGGCGAAGGTGGAGTCATGAGTCCTCCGAAACATGACCCACCTAACCTCGCTCCTTAACACCCGCCAGCTTAAGCCTCCGACACCAATGTGTCGGAGGAAACACCATTCAACTAGCGACCGGGGTCAGCCTGCAGGCACTCGGCCCACCACAAGGAGTTGCTAGAGCAGGAATGAGCCAAGTAAAGCACCCCCGGCCAAACCCTCCCCTAACCCGGAAGACGCTGGGCCAATTGTGCGCCGTCCTATGGGACTCCCAGCCACAGCTGGTTGTGGCACAGCCCGGGAATGAACCCAGGTCTGTAGTAACGCCTCTAGCACTACGATGCAGTGCCTTAGACCGCTGTGCCACTCGGGAGCCCCCACAGCCTTATCCTAAAATGTATGAAAAAAATAATAATCCTCATCAATCTACACACAATACCCCATAATGACAAAGCATTATTCAGACCCTTTGCTATGAGACTCGAAATTGAGCTCAGGTGCATCCTGTTTCCATTGATCACCCTTGAGATGTTTCTACAACTTGATTAGAGTCCACCTGTGGTAAATTCAATTGGCTATATGGCATTCAGGCCAAAGAGTTCAATATTGGTTTCATCAGACCAGAGAATCTTGTTTTTCATGGTCTGAGAGTCTTTAGGTGCCTTTTGGCAAACTCCAAGCGGGCTGTCATGTGCCTTTTACTGAGGAGTGGCTTCCATCTGGCCACTCTACCATAAAGGCCTGATTGGTGGAGTGCTGCAGAGATGGTTGTCCTTCTGGAATGTTCTCCCATCTCCATAGAGGAACTCTAGAGCTATGTCAGAGTGACCATCGGGTTCTTGGTCACCTCCCTGACCAAGGCCCTTCCCCGATTGCTCAGTTTGGCCGGGCGGCCAGCTCTAGGAAGAGTCTTGGTGGCTCCAAACTTCTTCCATTTAAGAATGATGGAGGCCACTGTATTCTTGGGGACCTTCAATGCTGCAGACATTTTTTGGTACCCTTCCCCAGATCTGTGCCTTGACACAATCCTGTCTCTGAGCTCTATGGACAATACCTTCAACCTCATAGCTTTTTTTTTCTCTGACATGCACTGTCAACTGTGGGGCCTTATATAGACAGGTGTGTGCCTTTCCAATCAATTGAATTTACCACAGGCGGACTCCAATCAAGTTGTAGAAACATCTCAAGGACGATCAATAGAAACAGGATGCAACTGAGCTCAATTTCGAGTCTCATAGCAAAGGGTCTGAATATTTATGTAAATAAGGTATTTATGTTTTTTAAATTTTAATACATTTGCAAAGATTTCTAAAAGCCTGTTTTCGCTTTGTCATTATTGTGTATTGTGTGTAGATTGCTGAGGATTTTTTATTTTTTTATCCATTTTAGAATAAGGCTGTAACGTAACAAAATGTGGAAAAAGTAAAGGGGTCTGAATACTTTCCGAAGGCACTGTGTATGTCATGACAATGTTATGACCATATTATGACAAGTTATGTCAGCTGTTATGACATATTATGACATGGTTGTGACCTAGTTACTGTTTTTTCTTGGTCAGGTCATGTGGTCAGGTCATGTAGTCAGGTCAGGTGGTCAGGTCATGTGTGGTCAGGAAATACTCCTGGTCCTCATCATGTGTTCTGATGATCAGTCATTGGCTAAGAGTGGTGAAATGGATCCTGTGTTCTTCTCCCAGCGTGGTGTTCTGGTTTGGGGATCTTAACTTCCGCATAGAGGACTATGACATTCATGTGGTGAAGAGTGCCATTGACAGCAATAAGCTCCCTTTGCTGTGGGAGAGAGACCAGGTGAGAAAGCTGTAGAATCTATTCATTTGACATGAAAAAGAGACCAAATTGAATTTTCTTTGAAAACAGAGTACCAAATGGAAGTCATGTTTATCTTTGAAAACAATGACTGTTGATTAATTTCCAACAGAGGGAGCTATAGCACCACAAAAAATGAATTTACGCCCAATAATATTCAATCACACAGTGACTGCATCAAGTCAAGCTAGCTACTTTGATAATTTAATGGTATTGTCTGTCTCTCTCTTTCCCTCTCTCTCTCGCTCTCTCTCTCTCCATTCCCACGTTTGTTTTGCAGCTCAACATAGCTAAAAACAGTGAGTCCATCTTAGACGGATTCTTAGAAGGCCCTCTCAAATTCCCCCCCACATATAAGTTTGATGTGGGGACACACACATACGACACCAGGTATGTGATACTGTGTAGCGCAATAAATGGTTTGTGATTGATGTGATGCTCCCTTTTTACTGACCTCTGTTATGATATGGGGGGTTGTTTAGTGTTAGGACACAGTTAGGCAACACACTACCAGGATACACTTCCACACTCCATCCCCAGGTAGCAGCACCAACCGGGTCAAGGGCTGTGCTCTGCCAGGAAGCCTGGATAAGTCGACAGGATGACGTGTATGTGACAGAGGCTTCTCGGCCTGTCAGTGTTCGGTGTTGTTTTGTGTTAATTAACCTCTTTATTTTAGGCATGCCTCTTTGTAGTTTAATTATTGTATATATTTATTTTGGGTCACCCCTTTGAACGAATACTAATCTGCTTGGACTCGCCGACCATGGGAGTCATTACTGAGTCATGCATTCAACACCTGGTTGCATACGTTTACTTCTCACATTTATGCACACATCAAATCAGGTTACAGACCATGTAGCTAGGCCTTAGACATAATGAGTGCAGCAAAATCAGTAGGCAAGTTATTGGTTTCTTAACACCTCTATTGACTGATTCACTAACCTCTAATTCCCACTATTATCTCTCTGTCTGTTCCTCTCACAGCAGTAAGAAGCGAAAGCCAGCATGGACAGACCGTATCCTGTGGCGTCTGCGTTGTACGGGCTCCCCTGTTCCTACCCACAATGCCACGCTGCAGCGCGGCCTGACCTCGTGGCTGGGTGGGGCAACCAAGGTGGTGCAACACTCCTACCGCAGTCACATGGGCTACACCTGCAGCGACCACAAGCCTGTCTCTGCTGTCTTCTCATTACATGTAAATCCAACCTCCCTGTGACCCCTGACCTCTCACCCCAGCAGTCACACTATTTGATGTTTATCCAGAGATGGTGAAAAACCTTCAATGTTACATTATAACCTTAGAATGTCGTCACATAAGAATCACCCTTTGAAATGATCTTTCTATCTGTCACTGTTTATTTTTCACTCTCCTGCTCTCTCCCTCAGTTCCCATTTAAAGTGGACCTTCCTCTTGTAACGTTAGAGTATGAGAAGGAGTGGACTAAAGTTTCTGACGCTACAGTCAGATTCACTGTGAGGTCCAACTTCCAGCGCAGTTCATGGGACTGGGTTGCAATATACAAGGTAACTGTGACTTCAACTTCAAAGCAGTGCGATTTCATATTTTCTCTCACACAATAACTAGGTTATTAGGGCTATGCGTAATTGTTCCATGGTCAATTGAAGTCTGTGATTTGTCTACACAGGTTGGGTTCAAACATCACAAGGACTATGTAGCATATGTGTGGGCCAAGGCGGATCACGGGTCACAGGTATGATACAAAGCCTGACAAACATACTCCCACAACCTCAACCTCAGATATCCACACACGTCCACTTACTATCTTTCCATTCTCTCTATTTTTACTGTTCGTCACTTTCTCCCCCTTTCTCTCCTCAGGTGACATTTACAGAGGAGGATTTACCCAGGGATGCAGGGGAATACATTTTGGGTTTCTACAGCAACAACATGAACACTATTATCGGCGTGACAATGCCCTTTCAGGTCAGGACCCTTCCTGACGTTTTCCTTCCTGTGTTCAATGAACAGGGAATAAAGCAGTTGCTGTCTGCCATTCAGTTCAGCTGGATATATCTCCTTTTCTCCTCATTTTGTGCCCTCCCTCCCACTCTTTTCTCTTACTCTCTTCTCCAACCTTCCTCCATCTCCCATAGATCCATGTTCCTGTGCGCAGCCCGACAGCCACACCAGAATGCCGCTCAGACAGTTCTGACGTCAGCTCGGAGGATGACAGCACACTGGTCCTGCTGGCTCCTGCTAGCTCCCGCAGCCCAAGCCCTGGAAAAAGCAAACACCACCATCGCCACCGCCGCAGCCGCAGTCCTGCTCACTCCAACACCCCCATGCCCTCCCTGCAGGGCCTCAGCCTGCACCCTCGTCCCCTAGAGGGGCTCCCAAGCAGCCGCTCGCCCTGCTCTGCTGCAAAGAAGGAGCGCCTGGTGTCCCCCCAGGACACCCTGCCGTCGCCCATCAGCCCGCTCACCCCCCGCAGCCCTGTGTCCCCCGGAGGCGGGGTCTCAGCCCCAGAGGCTCTGATCGCTGCCATCCTGGGGGAGCATAGACCAGCTCAGGTCACTCCCACAGGGGGCAGGTCACCAGGCAAGACTGGAGAGACAAGTTTATGAGGAGCCCAACCAACAATCTCTGTGGAGTCATGAATATGCATAGACATTAAAGGCTGAATTCAATCCAAATCAAAGAATTATCTCGGAAGATCCTCATTATATTTCAAAATTTAAAGGCAATGTTCCCGCTTTCACGGTAAACACTGCATATGTCGGCTCAATCGGAAATTATCCTTAAATTTGTTTCCGCGATACAGATTGAATCCATCCCTAAGATAAGACTGTTGAAATGAAGCCAGTAAAGACCATATGATGATAGAATCTAGGGCTGATATGGTCCATTATTTCTATGCTGATCTGACCTCACACTGTCACTGCACTCATAAAAGCAGTGCATTGTATGACTTAGCAACATTCCACATGGTGGTCAACCAGTTGTCTCTGTTTCTTAAAAGCAGTTAAATATAATGTCAAAATGTAGATTTCCGCCAAAATAGACATACCCAAAAGTAATTATTTATCATGAGAGGGCCATAAACAATACCAGGTAATGCATATACTGCCAGAAAGAATAAAATCTCACCTTTCTGGTAAAAATAGTTATAAATTGCTGAGGTGTAGTCACTTTTGAGCTCAAGTACACAGTAAAAATGTGAAACATCATATATATACTGTATTTGTTTTCCTATTCAACAAAAGTGAATAGGAAGGCTTTAAATTATTGAAATGCTTTCAAAATATAGTAACAATGACATTATAAACGACTTACTATAAGATTTCACCTTAAATAAATATGATCATACAAAATTATCACCATTTCATTTAACTGACGACAGAGAATTTTCTGCCCAACATCCTCTGAGCGACATAGAGACGCCATTCAAATTCCAGCTGACTCGTGACAATGTCAGCTTTAAGCACAAAGTGATTTCGTTCTGTGACCAAGAGAAAGTGGTCTTGTTTCAATTCTACTAAATTATTTTGTATTTTTTCATGTTGTGAGCTCTAAATCCATCTGAGAACATTACAGTGAGATGAGACCGCTTTATCTGCAATCGCTAGGCTCTCTGTTTCATGTGCAGGATTGCAAGCGGAGCTGCAAGGTTCACAGCCAGAGGAAATCGATCCTTTGGCTGGCTATGCCAGAAAATGATATGTGTCGCTCCCTATGCAAATGAGGTGTCAGATTTCACATACTTCATCTCAGCTGAGAGCGGAGAGCAGCATGTGGAGAGGGACAACCAGAGTGTTGTTGATGTTGCACCGTTCACAGATCGCTCTGTACACACAAATGTTGGTTGGATCCGGTCCAGAACTGCTCTAAGTCCTCTAAATATGGGACTTTACATCTCAGAGCAATATACTTATCAGTGACTCCATCCTTAAGGGGGCTAGTCCAAATCGCTAAAAGTCTAAGCGATACCCCAAGAAGTGTTTTACAGACTCATATCAATACTGTATGTACACAATAAATGTAAAACCAAAGCAAGAGTAAATCTGCGATGTACAGTACTGTTGTTATATAGTAAGTTGAAGGGATGTCTATAAATATGCTCTACGTATCTGGGCCTGGATCACTTGGTGTGGTATGATATCTATCTTTCTATACCCCCAATCTCCAACTGATATTAAAGTGGTTTGTTTCTGAATCTTCCCATCTTGTGTGTATATGTGTAGCACTGTTCATGTTTGAGAAAAAATATTGTCTTATTTTCAGAGAAATAAGGCTTCTAATGGTTTAGTGGTTTGTTTTGGTTGTGAAAATATTGGTTGTGTGAAGAAAATAAAATGACCAACCTGAAAAATAGATTTTTTATTATCATGCACAGAACATTCAATGGGACAGCTCATAATTATTATTTGCAAAGAGTCCACAGTTATTTGGATTGTTTTGATTATTATTTTATTTTTTTTGCGGGTAGATCAGCTTTACTATTGCAGACAGATTGTGGCTTCCATCAATGTAATTGTCTGCGTCATTTCCAATCCCCCATATATCCTTTATTATTTTGCCCTAACCCTACCATCCCTCCCCTAATTGGAGTAAACTAATGGACAACAACTCTTAGGCTTCTACTTCTAGCTTATACATACTATATACATTTTACGGACACAGTATATTTTAAATAGTTATCTTTTGTTTGGTTTTTGTCCCATCCTTCAACTCCACTCAACCCCTCCCATCTACAGTGCATTTGGAAAGTAATCAGACCACTTGACTTTTTCCACATTTTGTTACATTACAGCCTTATTCTAAAATGGATTAAATAAATGTTTTTCCTCATCAAGCTACACACAATAGCCCATAATGACAAAGTGAAAACAGGTTTTTAGATGTTTTATTATATTTATTAAAAATAAAAACAGAAATACTTTATTTACATAAGTATTCTGACCCTTTGCTATGAGACTCGAAATTGAGCTCAGGTGCATCCTGTTTCCATTGATCATCCTTGAGATGTTTCTACAACTTGATTGGAGTCCACCTGTGCTAAATTCAATTGATGGGACAAGATTTGGAAAGGCACACACCTGTCTATATAAGGTCTCACAGTTGACAGTGCATGTCAGAGCAAAAACCAAGCCATGAGGTCGAAGGAATTGTCCATAGAGCTCTGAGACAGGATTGAAAAACTATTTAGTACATTTTAGAGTAAGGCTGTAACCTAACAAAATGTGGAAAAGTCAAGGGGTCTGAATACTTTCCGAATGCACTGTATCTTTGAACACCATCCAGTTTTGATTTCTATTTGCCATATATTTTTCAACTGTGTTGTGATGTTTCACAAACATTCTGAACCTATCGATTTTCATAGATTGTACATATAGTAAATTAAAGATTTTAAAAAATGTAATTGACTATGACTTTTGAAATCACCCAGCAGTGCTATTTGCAGAGTTAACTCCAGGTAAATGTTGCTATTCTTCAGCCATTCCTGAACCTGAAACCAAAAACAAGCTACATAAACAAATTATCTAATGATTCTGTCTCTTCGCAGCAAAGTCTGCAGAGCTGGGATGGTTGTATCCCCCATATATATAACATTCTATTGATTACAATAATTTGCATAATAATAAGTTGAAAACTCAAAGTTTTGAATCCAGCGTTGTTTTGTGTTTAAGTTCATAAACCATGTGCCATGGAATTGGTACATCAAAAATCTCTTCCCAACTATTTATATGGCACATCTGTTAATCGTTGGGTCCTTAAATGAAACTGGTATACTTTTTTATTTATCACATTTTTCTTCAGCCAATTTTGGTCTTTAATGCAGGGCCGACAGACAAGTTCCTTACTTTCTCCCCCTTCCACTTGCCTCCTCCATTTTTGCGGTAATGCTGCAATTAGTTGGTTGTCATTTTGAGTAGAGCAGACATATCAATATATTTTTGTTAGCTGCATGTATGACATAACTCCATCAGTCCTATTTATGATATAATTTACAAAGATTATACTTTTTTTTATTCCAAAATTATTGGATTTTTATTAATTAGTATATTTGAGTTTAACCATAATATTTGTTGTAATATTTGTTCTGTCTTTTCTGGTGAATAAACTGAAATTGCAACCAACTTTCCATGGCTTATTTTATAAATAGTTATATTTTGGAGATTATTTCATTTTCAAATAACCGAAAGTGAAAGGTTGTAATCTGAATAAAGGGAAAAAGGCCATTCGTGAACATGGGGTGAGACATTCTTAAAAGTCTGCTAGAGAACCAGTTCTGATTTAAGTATAGCTTTTGTATGACTGAAGCCTTTAGTCATTTCTGCCCTCCGAATTCATATTCATTATATAAATAGGCCCGTTTAATAGGCACATTTTAATTAGTTTTTTTCTTTCGGGATTCTTTCTTTCTGGATATGAATACCGAGTATGTCCATTTCACCATCAGACCATTTTATTGGTAAACTACATGGTAATGTGAAAGTTGTATTTTTTAGTGATCCAATACGTAATATAGTACACTTATCATAATTTGTTTGTAATCCAGAGAGGTTAGAAAAAGTATCTAGATCATCTATGAGGCTGTGAAGGGATCCAAATTGTGGATATAAAAGAAAACATGAATCATCAACATACAATGACACATTTGTTTTTAAGACCTGGATTTCTAGGCCCTTGATATTATTGTTGGATCTAATTTTAATAGCTAACATTTAGATGGCCATAATAAATAGATATGCAGATAGTGGACAACCTTGTTTTACTCCGCTTGACAGTTTAAAACTTTCTGAGAAGTAGCCATTATTTACTTCTTTTTTTTTACACCTATACATAACTTTAATCCATTGTATAAGGCATTCTCCAAAATTGAAATATTCCAGGCAAATATTTAATAAATTCCAGTCGTACTTTATCAAAAGCCTTTTCAAAGTCAGTTATGAATACCAGGCCTGGTTTCCCAGATTGTTCATAGTGTTCTATTGTTTCCAGTACTGTTTCCAGTGTTCTATTGTTTCCAGATTAGGATGATAATATCCAACAATAACTTTTTAATTCTAAGTGCTATGCACTTTGCTAGAATTTTGCATCACAACACTGAAGTGTAAAGGGCCTCCAACTATTTTAATTACATTTACATTTACATCATTTAGCAGACGCTCTTATCCAGAGCGACTTACAATTGGTGCATTCAACTTATGATAGCAAGTGGGACAACCACTTTTTTTCTTCTTTTTTTATGGGGGGGTGGGGAGGGATTACTTTATACTATTCCAGGTATTCCTTAAAGAGGTAGGGTTTCAAGTGTCTCCGGAAGGTGGTCAGTGACTCCGCTGTCCTGGCGTCGTGGGGGAGCTTGTTCCACCATTGGGGTGCCACAGCAGCAAATAGCTTTGACTGGGCTGAGCGGGAACTGTGCTTCTGTAGAAGTAGGGGAGCTAGCAGGCCAGAGGTGGACGAACGTAGTGCCCTCGTTTGGGTTTAGGGTCTGATCAGAGCCTGAAGGTAAGGAGGTGCCGTTCCCCTCACAGTTCCGTAGGCAAGCACCATGGTCTTGTAGTAGATGCGAGCCTCAACTGGAAGCCAGTGGAGTGTGCGGAGGAGCGGGGTGACATGAGAGAACTTGGGAAGGTCGAACATCAGACGGGCTGCGGCATTCTGGATAAGTTGTAGGGGTTTAATGGCACAGGCAGGGAGCCCAGCCAACAGCGAGTTGCAGTAATCCAGACGGGAGATGACAAGTGCCTGGATTAGGACCTGTGCCGCTTTCTGTGTAAGGTAGGGTCGTACTCTGCGAATGTTGTAGAACATGAACCTGCAGGATCGGGTCACCGTTTTGATGTTAGCAGAGAACGACAGGGTGTTGTCCAGGGTCATGCCAAGGCTCTTTGCACTCTGGGAGGAGGACACAATGGAGTTGTAAACCGTGATGGCGAGATCATGGAGCGGGCAGTCCTTCCCAGGGAGGAAGAGCAGCTCCGTCTTGCTGAGGTTCAGCTTGAGGTGGTGATCCGACATCCACACTGATATGTCTGCCAGACATGCAGAGATGCGATTCGCCACCTGGTTATCAGAAGGGGGAAAGGAGAAAATTAATTGTGTGTCGTCTGCGTAGCAATGATAGGAGAGACCATGTGAGGATATGACAGAGCCAAGTGACTTGGTGTATAGAGAGAATAGGAGAGGGCCTAGAACTGAGCCCTGGGGGACACCAGTGGTGAGAGCACGTGGTGCGGAGACAGATTCTCGCCATGCCACCTGGTAGGAGCGACCTGTCAGGTAGGACGCAATCCAAGAGTGAGCAGCGCCGGAGATGCCCAACTTGGAGAGGATGGAGAGGAGGATCTGATGGTTCACAGTATCAAAGGCAGCGGATAGGTCTAGAAGGATCAGAGCAGAGGAGAGAGACTTAGCTTTAGCAGTGCGGAGAGCCTCCGTGACATAGAGAAGAGCAGTCTCAGTTGAATGACCAGTCTTGAAACCTGACTGGTTTGGATCAAGAAGGTCATTCTGAGAGAGATATTAGGAGAGTTGGCTAGAGACTGCACGCTCAAGAGTTTTGGTGAGGGAGGCCCTGCTCTCTACTCTCCCAGATGTTTAGTTCATTTCATTCCGATCTCCTCTGCATTATTGTAGCCATTTGCTACAGCCTGTCAACTATGCCTCTGCCTATCCCTGTTCTCTCCTCTCTGCACAGGCTACACAAACGCCCCACACCGCGTGGCTGCTGCCTCTCTAACCTGGTGGTCCCTGCACGCACCCCACACCTGGAGTTCCAGGTCTCAGGCAGCCTCTGGAACTGCCGTTCTGCTGCCAACAAAGCTGACTTCATCCCAGCCTATGCTAATCTCCAGTCCCTCGACTTCCTGGCGCTGACGGAAACATGGATTACCACTGAAAACACTGCTACTCCTACAGCTCTCTCCTCGTCTGACCATGTGTTCTCGCATACCCCGAGAGCATCTGGTCAGAGGGGTGGTGGCACAGGAATCCTCATCTCTCCCAAGTGGACATTCTAAATTTTTCCCCTAACCCATCTGTCTATCTCCTCATTTGAATTCCATGCTGTCACAGTCACTAGCCCATTTAAGCTTAATATCCTTGTCATCTATCGCCCTCCAGGTTCCCTTGGAGAGTTCATCAATGAGCTTGACGCCTTGATAAGTTCCTTTCCTGAGGATGGCTCACCCCTCACAGTTTTGGGGGATTTCAACCTCCCTATGTCCACATTTGACTCATTTCTCTCTGCCTCCTTCTTTCCACTCCTCTCCTCTTTTGACCTCACCCTCTCACCGTCCCCCCCTACTCACAAGGCAGGCAATACGCTTGACCTCATCTTTACTAGATGCTGCTCTTCTACTAATCTCACTGCAACTCCCCTCCATGTCTCCGACCACTACTGTAACGATCCCGGCAGTCTGAGTCGGGTCCTGTCTGTGGACTAGTTTTTCTGCTCGTGATCTCCAGTTTCCCGAGGGTTCTGGAACGCTCCGGGGAGCTCTCTTGATTTCCGCACCTGCATCCCATCAGCAATCTGCACACCTGGTCCTGATCATCACCCTTCTTAGGCTCTGGCCTAACATCCATTCCCTGCCGGATCGTTAGCCATGAACAGTAGGTTTACCAGAGTATCAGTCGTAGAGCTTCTAGCGTTAGTTTTGTTGTTTTGCACCTTGTTGGTTTGTTGTTTACTTACCTCCGTTTTGTTCCATCTGCAGTCACTCGTCCGGAACCTTCATCCAACCTCTGCCTGGTGGTCGGCGGCTGCCGAGCCATGATTGGATCAACCACTGCACCCCCAACAACTAATCAACGCCGCCCGCTCTGTTCCCTGGATTATTCAGCATCACTCTTGAACTTGTAAATAAACACTCACCTTCGTTTCAACTTACCTTGTCCTGGTCTGCTTCTGGGTTCTGGCTTTGTAACTCGTGACAGAACGATCCGGCCAGTAATGAACCCAGCGGACCTGGACTCTGTTCGCCATGCCATTACCCATCAGGAGAAGATGTTGGGCCATCATAGCACGGAGCTACAGGAGATCGCGTTGGCAGTTCGGAACCTTTCTACCGGTCTGACGGAGGTCCAGAACCAGCGCAAGTTTCCGGTGGAAGATCCACTACCGGTTTCACCCATCTCGCCTGCCGCGTCTGGAGCGGTGTCCTTCCGTGAGCCCAAGGTTCCGACGCCGGATAAATATGAGGGGGAGCTGGGAAGATGCCGTTCTTTCCTTATGCAGTGTGGGTTAGTGTTCGATCTACAGCCCTACTCTTATGCCACAGACAAGGCTAGGATAGCCTTTGTGATTGAGTTGCTGCGTGGTCGAGCGCTGGAGTGGGCTTCAGCCGTTTGGGAACGACAAGACCCCTGCATGGCTTCATACCAGGGGTTCACGGCCGAGATGAGGAAGCTTTTCGACCATTCCGTCCGAGGGAGGGACGCAGCTAGGCGCCTGTTTTCGCTTCACCAAGGAACTCGCTAGCGTGGCCGACTTCGTGATCGAGTTCAAGACGTTGGCTGTGGAGAGTGGGTGGAATGAGGAGTCTCTGCAAGCGGCCTTTTACCAGGGTCTGTCGGAGCAGCTCAAGGATGAGTTGATCTCCTATCCGGAGCCTAGTGACCTGGACAGCTTGGTAGCCTTGTCTATTCGGGTGGATAATCGAGTCCGAGAGCGAAGGAGGGAGAAGCAATGGGGTCCGTCCAATCGATCAGCTTCTCAGGTTCCAGTCGGGTCGGGATTGGACCAGAATACGTCGATCATCGTCCACCACACAGGATTAGTGGAGAGGTCCTGTCTCCCGATTCGGAACCAATGCAAGTAGGGCGGCACGGGTTAACCAAGGAGGAACGCCAACTCAGGCGTGGGACTAACTGTTGCCTCTACTGTGGTGGTTCGGGACATTACCTCGCCACCTGTTCCCGGCGGTCGTCAAACTGCGCGGCTCGCTAAAGTTGGGAGGACTTTTAGCGAGCCAGTTTCGACCTCTCAATACCTCTGTCAGACCCCGTTTCCCGGCTACCCTTGTGAACAGGAATCAGAGCTTAGCGATTAACGCTTTTATCGATTCAGGTGCCGATGGAAGCTTTCTTGATGCCGAAGTTGGTGGAACAGCTGGGGCTTTCCAAGGAGCAATTGCCGGAAGCCATTGAAGCGACCACTCTGAACGGCAGTAGTCTGGCACGTATCACGATGAGGACTGAACCGGTTAAGATGCTGTTGTCGGGGGAATCATTCGGAGATGATTTCATTCTTCATTCTGCCGTCTTCCCATGTTCCTCTGGTCCTTGGATACCCCTGGCTGAAGGAACACAATCCCACGTTCGATTGGGTGACGGGCAAGGTAACGAGTTGGAGCCTTGATTGTCATGCTAACTGTCTCAAGACTGCCTGTCCCCATTCGGTTCCCAGTCAGGTGATTGAGGCTAAACCCCCAGATTTGTCCCTGGTCCCCGAGACATATCACGATTTGGGGGAAGTGTTCAGTAAGCAGAAGGCTCTGTCACTCCCTCCCCACCGACCATATGATTGTGCCATCAACCTGTTCCCTGGAGCTGTCTACCCCAAGGGAAGGTTATACAGTATCTCCCGCCCTGAACGTGAGGCTTTGGAGACCTACATCAAGGAGTCCCTAGCTGCTGGTCTCGTTCGTCCCTCGTCATCACCCCTGGGGGCAGGATTCTTCTTTGTGGGTAAGAAGGATGGCTCTCTTCGACCGTGTATTGATTATCGGGGTTGAATGACATCACGGTCAAGAACAAGTATCCCCCTGCCCTTGATGAGTTCTGCCTTCGACTCCTTACAGGGTGCTACGGTGTTCACCAAGCTAGACCTACGCAATGCGTATCACATGGTCCGGATCAGAGAGGGAGACGAGTGGTTGACGGGTTTCAATACACCGATGGGTCACTTCGAGTATCAGGTGATGCCGTTTGGACTGACCAATGCTCCAGCGGTATTCCAGAGTATGGTGAACGGCGTCCTGAGAGATATGATCGGTCTCTTTGTGTTTGTTTATCTGGATGACATTCTGATCTTCTCGAAGGAACCTTCCGACCACGTCCAGCATGTCCGGCAGGTTCTGCAGCGATTGTTGGAGAATCGCCTGTTCGTGAAGGCCGAGAAGTGCGAGTTTCACGCCCACACGACATCCTTTCTCGGGTACATCATCTCCAGGGGAGAGATTAGGATGGACCAGGAGAAGGTTAGAGCGGTTCTGGAATGGGCCCAGCCCGGTACGAGATTGCAGCTCCAGAGATTTTTTGGGGGTTTGCGAATTTCTACCGCAGATTCATCCGGGGATTACAGCCGTGTGGCCGCTCCGTTAACTGCCTTGACTTCCAGTATCAGGAGCTTCAAGTGGAATCCGGAGGCGGATCGAGCGTTTCTGGATTTGAAGAGGCGATTCACCAACGCACCGATTCTCTCTCAACCGGACACGGCCCGTCAGTTCGTCGTTGAAGTGGACGCGTCTGATGTGGGAGTTGGCGCCATCCTGTCGCAGCGATGCTCCACGGACAGTAAACTCCATCCCTGCGCCTACTACTCTCGTCGCCTTTCGCCTGCGGAGAGGAATTACGATGTGGGTAACCGGGAGCTTCTCGCGGTGAAACTTGCCTTGGAGGAGTGGCGCCACTGGTTGGAGGGGGCGGAGCAACCGTTTATTGTCTGGACTGACCACAAGAATCTTGCTTACGTGCAATCGGCTAGACGTCTCAACTCCCGTCAGGCCAGGTGGTCGTTGTTTTTCCGGACGATTCAATTTTTTCCCTGACGTTCCGACCTGGATCTAAGAACGGCAAGGCGGACGCCTTGTCTCGGATGTTCTCCAAGACGGAGGAGAGTGGGTCCAAGACCGAGACAATTCTCCCCCGGAACTGCGTCGTGGGAGCTGTTAGGTGGAAGATTGAGGAGGAGGTGATGGCGGCCCTTCGGACGCAGCCCGGTCCCGTAACGGTCCACCCGGTCGGTTGTTTGTGCCTGAGTCGGTTCGTCCTGCGGTCCTCAAATGGTCCCACGCCAGCAAGATGGCTTGTCACCCTGGCGTGGCTCGGACGATGGCGTTTCTTCGCAGACGTTTTTGGTGGCCTGCCATGGCCGAGGATACTCGGGGGTTATGTTGCTGCCTGTCCAGTGTGTGCGCAGAATAAGAGTACCAATCGGCCCAGCTCTGGACTACTTCACCCCCTTCCTATTCCCCGGCGACCATGGTCGCATCTGGCCCCTGGACTTTGTCACTGGGTTGCCCGCTTCTGAGGGGAACACGGTCGTTCTGACTATCGTGGACAGATTCAGCAAGTTCGCCCACTTTGTGCCAATTGCCAAGCTTCCCTCTGCCTCGGAGACGTCCGAGATCCTGGTTAGGGAGGTTTTCAGGGTCCACGGTTTGCCCAGTGATATCGTTTCCGACCGTGGCCCTCAGTTTACCTCTGCTGTCTGGAAGTCCTTCTGTTTGGCCATTGGAGCTACAGTCAGTCTCACATCTGGTTTTCACCCCCAATCTAATGGTCAGGCGGAGAGAGCCAACCAGAAGATGGAATCCACGCTACGCTGCCTGGCCTCTTCCAACCCCACCTCCTGGGTCTCTCAGTTGCCTTGGGTTGAGTATGCCCACAATACTCTCCCTACATCTGCCACTGGGATGTCTCCCCTTCCAGTGCCTGTATGGCTACCAACCTCCCTTGTTCCCTTCTCAGGAGAAGGAGCTCTCAGTGCCTTCTGTTCAGGCCCATATTCGTCGTTGCCACCGGACCTGGCATCGGGCCAGAAAGGCACTCCTTAGAGTTTCGGACCGGTATCAGCTCCAGGCGAATCGTCGCCGGATCCGCTCCCACCTATACCATCGGAGATAGGGTCTGGTTGGCCACACGGGATCTTCCTTTACGGACTGAGTCTAGGAAGTTGTTACCGAAGTTCATTGGTCCGTTTGTGGTGGAGAAGGTGATCAATCCGGTGGCAGTTCGACTCAAACTCCCGAGGACGCTCAGAGTCCATCCCACCTTTCATGTCTCCTGCCTCAAGCCTGTTTTCCTCAGTCCTCTGTTGCCTCCTCCGCCTCCTCCTCCTCCTCCTCGGATGATCGGAGGTGGTCCTGCCTACACGGTGCGACGTATCATGGATTCCAGACGGGCGGGGCCGGGGTTTCCAGTATCTCGTGGACTGGGAGGGGTATGGTCCTGAAGAGAGGAGTTGGATTCCGCGGCGACAGATCCTAGATGCTGACCTCATCCGTGACTTCTACCGCCTCCATCCTGGCGCTCCGGGGAGTCCGCCCGGTGGCGTTCGTCGGAGGGGGGTACTGTAACGATCCCGGCAGTCTGAGTCGGGTCCTGTCTGTGGACTAGTTTTTCTGCTCGTGATCTCCAGTTTCCCGAGGGTTCTGGAACGCTCCGGGGAGCTCTCTTGATTTCCGCACCTGCATCCCATCAGCAATCTGCACACCTGGTCCTGATCATCACCCTTCTTAGGCTCTGGCCTAACATCCATTCCCTGCCGGATCGTTAGCCATGAACAGTAGGTTTACCAGAGTATCAGTCGTAGAGCTTCTAGCGTTAGTTTTGTTGTTTTGCACCTTGTTGGTTTGTTGTTTACTTACCTCCGTTTTGTTCCATCTGCAGTCACTCGTCCGGAACCTTCATCCAACCTCTGCCTGGTGGTCGGCGGCTGCCGAGCCATGATTGGATCAACCACTGCACCCCCAACAACTAATCAACGCCGCCCGCTCTGTTCCCTGGATTATTCAGCATCACTCTTGAACTTGTAAATAAACACTCACCTTCGTTTCAACTTACCTTGTCCTGGTCTGCTTCTGGGTTCTGGCTTTGTAACTCGTGACAACTACTTTGTTTCCTTTTCTCTCTCGCTCTCCTCCCACACTACTCACTCTGCCCCTACACAGATGGTAATGCGCCGCCGCAACCTTCGCTCTCTCTCTCCCACTACTCTCTCCTCTTCCATCCTATCATCTCTTCCCTCTGCTCAATCCTTCTCCCTCCAATCTCCTGATTCTGCCTCCTCAACCCTCCTCTCCTCCCTTTCTGCATCCTTTGACTCTCTGTGTCCCCTATCCTCCCGGCCGGCTCGGTCCTCCCCTCCAGCTCCGTGGCTTGATGACTCATTGCGAGCTCACAGAACAGAGCTCCGGGCAGCGGAGCGGAAGTGAAGAAAACTAAACTCCCTGCCGACCTGGCATCTTTTCCCTCCCTCCTCTCTACATTTTCTTCATCTGTTTCTGCTGCTAAGGCCACTTTCTACCACTCTAAATTCCAAGCATCTGCCTCTAACCCTAGGAAGCTATTTGCCACATTTTCCTCACTGCTGAATCCTCCCCCCCCTCCTCTCTCTGTGGATGACTTCGTCAACCACTTTGAAAAGAAGGTTGACGACATCCGATCCTTGTTTGTTAAGTCTAATGACACTGCTGGTCCTACTCACACTGCCCTACCCTATGCTTTGACTTCTTTCTCCCCTCTCTCTCCAGATAAAATCCTGCGACTTGTGACTGCAGGCCGCCCAACAACCTGCCCGCTTGACCCCATCCCCTCCTCTCTTCTCCAGACCATCTCCGGTGACCTTCTCCCCTACCTCACCTCGCTGATCAACTCATCCTTGACCGCTGGCCATGTCCCTTCCGTCTTCAAGAGAGCGAGAGTTGCTCCCCTTCTCAAAAAACCAACACTCGATCCCACTGATGTCAACAACTACAGACCAGTATCCCTTCTTTCTTTTCTTTCCAAAACTATTGAGCGTGCCGTCTTTAGCCAACTCTCTTGCTATCTCTCTCAGAATGACCTTCTTGATCCAAACCAGTCAGGTTTCAGGACTGGTCATTCAACTGAGACTGCTCTTCTCTGTGTCACGGAGGCTCTCCCGCACTGCTAAAGCTAACTCTCTCTCCTCTGCTCTTGTCCTTCTAGACCTGTCTGCTGCCTTTGATACTGTGAACCATCAGATCCTCCTCTCCACCCTCTCCGAGCTGGGCATCTCCGGCGCGGCTCACTCCTGGATTGCGTCCTACCTGACCGGTCGCTCCTACCAAGTGGCGTGGCGAGAAGCTGTCTCCGCACCACGTGCTCTCACCACTGGTGTCCCCCAGGGCTCAGTTCTAGGCCCTCTCCTTTTCTCCCCTATACACCAAGTCACTTGGCTCTGTCATATCCTCACATGGCCTCTCCTATCATTGCTACGCTGACGATACACAACTAATCTTCTCCTTTCCCCCTTCTGATAACCAGGTGGCGAATCGCATCTCTGCATGTCTGGCAGACATATCAGTATGGATGACGGATCACCACCTAAAGCTGAACCCTGGCAAGACGGAGCTGCTCTTCCTCCCGGGGAAGGACTGCCCGTTCCATGATCTCGCCATCACGGTTGACAACTCCGTTGTGTCCTCCTCCCAGAGTGCGAAGAGCCTTGGCGTGACCCTGGACAGCACCCTGTCGTTCTCCGCTAACATCAAGGCGGTGACCCGCTCCTGCAGGTTCATGCTCTACAACATTCGGAGAGTACGACCCTGCCTTACACAGGAAGCGGCACAGGTCCTAATCCAGGCACTTGTCATCTCCCGTCTGGACTACTGCAACTCGCTGTTGGCTGGCCTCCCTGCCTGTGCCATTAAACCCCTACAACCCATCCAGAATGCCGCAGCCCGTCTGGTGTTCAACCTTCCCAAGTTTTCTCACGTCACCCCCCTCCTCCACACACTCCACTGGCTTCCAGTTGAAGCTCGCATCCGCTACAAGACCATGGTGCTTGCCTATGGAGCAGTGAGGGGAACGGCACCTCTGTACCTTCGGGCTTTGATCAGTCCCTACACCCAAACGAGGGCATTGCGTTCATCCACCTCTGGCCTGCTGGCTCCCTTCCTCTGCGGAAGCATAGTTCCCGCTCAGCCCAGTCAAAACTGTTCGCTGCTCTGGCACCCCAATGGTGGAACAAGCTCCCTCACGACGCCAGGACAGCGGAGTCACTCACCACCTTCCGGAGACATTTGAAACCCCACCTCTTTAAGGAATACCTGGGATAGGATAAAGTAATCCTTCTACCCCCCCCCCCCCCAAAAAAATTGTAAAGTGGTTATCCCACTGCCTATAGGGTGAATGCACCAATTTGTGAGTCGCTCTGTTTAAGAGCGTCTGCTAAATGACGTAAATGTGCCCTTGAGCAAGGCACTTAACCCTAATTGCTCCTGTAAGTCGCTCTGGATAAGAGCGTCTGCTAAATGACTAAAATGTAAATGTAAATGTAAAATAAAAAAGGGATACTGGTCTATAGTTGTTGACATCGGAGGGATCGAGTGTAGGTTTTTTGAGGAGGGGTGCAACTCTTGCTCTCTTGAAGACGGAAGGGACATGGCCAGCGGTCAAGGATGAGTTAATGAGCGAGGTGAGGTAAGGGAGAAGGTCTCCGGAAATGGTCTCGAGAAGAGAGAAGGGGATAGGATCAAGCGGGCAGGTTGTTGGGCGGCCGGCCGTCACAAGTCCCAAGATTTCATCTGGAGAGAGAGGGGAGAAAGAAGTCAAAGCATAGGGTAGGGCAGTGTGAGCAGGACCAGCTGTGTCATTTGACTTAATAAATGAGGATCGGATGTCGTCAACCTTCTTTTCAAAATGGTTGACGAAGTCATCCACAGAGAGGGAGGGTGAGGAGGAGGAGGATTCAGCAGTGAGGAGAATGTGGCAAAGAGCTTCCTAGGGTTAGAGGCAGAGACTTGAAATTTAGAGTGGTAGAAAGTGGCTTTAGCAGCGGAAACAGAGGAAGAGAATTTAGAGAGGAGGGAGTGAAAAGATGACAGGTCCGCAGGGAGTCTAGTTTTCCTCCATTTCCGCTCGGCTGCCCGGAGCCCTCTTCTGTGAGCTCACAATGAGTCGTCAAGCCACGGAGCAGGAGGGGAGGACCGAGCCGGCCGGGAGGATAGGGGACATAGAGAGTCAAAAGATGCAGAAAGGGAGGAGAGGAGGCAGAATCAGGAGATCGGAGAGAGAAGGATTTAGCAGAGGGAAGAGATGATAGGATGGAAGAGGAGAGAGTAGCGGGAGAGAGAGAGCGAAGGTTGAGACGGCACATTAACATCTGAGTAGGGGCAGAGTGAGTAGTGTTGGAGGAGAGCGAGAGAGAAAAGGATACAAAGTAGTGGTCGGAGACTTGGAGGGGAGTTGCAGTGAGATTAGTAGAAGAACAGCATCTAGTAAAGATGAGGTCAAGCGTATTACCTGCCTTGTGAGTAGGGGGGGACGGTGAGAGGGTGAGGTCAAAAGAGGAAGGAGTGGAAAGAAGGAGGCAGAGAGAAATGAGTCAAAGGCAGACGTAGGGAGGTTAAAGTCACCCAGAACTGTGAGGGGTGAGCCATCCTCAGGAAAGGAACTTATCAAGGCGTCAAGCTCATTGATGAACTCTCCAAGGGAACCTGGAGGGCGATAAATGACAAGGATGTTAAGCTTGAATGGGCTAGTGACTGTGACAGCATGGAATTCAAATGAGGAGATAGACAGATGGGTCAGGGGAAAAAGAGAGAATGTCCACTTTGGAGAGATGAGGATTCCTGTGCCACCGCCGCGCCGACCAGATGCTCTCGGGGTATGCGAGAACACATGGTTAGATGAGGAAAGAGCAGTAGGAGTAGCAGTGTTTTCTGTGGTAATCCATGTTTCCATCAGCGCCAAGAAGTCGAGGGACTGGAGGGTAGCATAGGCTGAGATTAACTCTGCCTTGTTGGCCGCAGAACGGCAGTTCCAGAGGCTGCCAGAGACCTGGAATTCCACATGGGTCGTGCGCGCAGGGACCACCAGATTAGAGTGGCAACAGCCACGTGGTGTGAAGCGTTTGTATGGCCTGTGCAGAGAGGAGAGAACAGGGATAGACAGACACATAGTTGACAGGCTACAGAGAAAGGCTACAATAATGCAAAGGAGATCGGAATGAAATGAACTAAACATCTGGGAAAGCGAGAGAGCGGGGCCTCCCTCACTTACGTTTCACTGAAACACTCAAATATAACTCTCCCAACTTCCACTTTAGAAATTATAATTGTTGTAAACTACAGCGGTTCAATGTTTCTAGGAATAGACTCTAACTTAGTTTATTCAGCAAGCTAACTTGGTACACCGAATCATATGACGCCAAAGCCAACTAGCATGCCAGCCTCCAATAACACGGTTTAGCACCAATACTCGGTTACAACAAACCACCAGTGTGTTAACACGCCAAGCAGATCATTTGTGTCCGTGTCTAACGTTGTGTAAAGTTTTGGGGTAGTTTTGACAGTTTGAGTGAGTACGTCGTCAACTTATTCAGCCAGTTAGTTAGCTAAAATAGTTAGCATACTAGCTAGCCATTGCTCTCTGCCAACGAACTAACCCCTCCTCCCACGACACGAACACACAGAGAGCCAAGCTAACGTTAGCTAGTCACCCATGTCCCGAATTCCCTTAAACGACTCTGGTTACCAGTATGTAAAAACAAAACAAAAATAAATGTAGGTTATAGCTTACCCTTAGTAGCTACTATTAAGTTGCATCAATTCAAATCTGGTATAGGAACAAAAAAGGTCAATACATGTCTTCTAAAATAGACTAGTATTTTAATTAATGCAACACACTTCAATGGTAAATATGATGTTTGTATATACAGGTCCACTGAAATACCACACAGGGCACTCAGAGAACTGGTCCATTGTTCTAAGTTCTTCCCTAAATACTCTGACCGACATAGTTCCCGCTCCCTGCTGGCCTATCAGAGTAGAGACTGAGCGTGGTTTAGACTTACTCAGCCTGTCGTTGGCACACAGGCTGGTCCCAGCCCCTTGCGCTTCACTGTTGCACACTGTTGCCAGGCATTAGTTGTTATCATCACAACTTGTCCAGAGAGTCGGCACTTTTTGTAGTACACGTCCTTGAGCGCGGTTTAACAAAGAGGCAGTGTTTGTGTATGTGAGACACAAGTTCTTATCTCCCCCTACTCCCTAACAGCTCCTCACATGAATCACAGCTTGTTATGTTAAACAATTTATATCAGTACAGTACAAACCTATTATGTTTAATCATGAATGCATTCTTTCTAAGCTAGGCATCACATCTAGTTATAAGAAAATAGATCCCCACAATCCCCCTTTTCACACCCACTGGGTGTGAACCCAAAATAAGAGAACCCAAAATAAGACATTTCAGGGAAATTTAGGATTCCCCCTATTGACACCCTCTAGGGTGTCACTCATTAAAATACAATACAAACAAAAAGAATCAGACTTTTATTAATAGGCAATAATGATAATAAAAAGGCCTTCAGTCCTTCCATCTACACCCAACTTGTTTTAGGTTGGCTACCAGCCACCCAGGAACTTCAAACCTTCACATAAGGAAAGACAAACATTCACAATGGTTAACTTGATTAATAAAGCATAAAACACAAAGATTAATATATTTTGGCCCCCTTTAGACACCCTCTAGGGTGTCACTCCACCACCTCACCAATAGCAAACCAAGGGTCATCCTCAGTCAACTTCATCTCAGTGTCTGCATCTCCTTCTTGAGCCCCCAGGAGGGGCATCATACTAGCCGTATGCACGACATCTGTAACAGACTTTCTCAGACAAGGAATTACACAGGCAGTACAGCACATTAATATTAGAAACACAACTACTAGGGTCAGAAATCCAGTAACCACCACAACAGAGTACCCACCAAACCAATCACCCAACCAGGAGAACAGTCCGTTTCCCTCCATTCCAGCCATGCTCTTCATTTCAGCTGATAGTTTATCTAAACCAACTAGGGCTTTAGAGATGGATAAACGTACAACAATGGCTTACCATTCTATAGACACCACCCCTTTCTGGCTGATCTAGAGCCAACCTCTTTTTACTAAGTCATAAGAGTGAGATGGCGGATAATTGTTCAAAAGATCCCTTCTGTTGCATCCCTAGTCCAGCCAATAAATCGTTGTTGATCGTAATATATATAATTAATCTAATTCACAATTTTGTTTATTGTCACCCACCAAAAGAACGTGGTAGTAAACCCTTCCCCTAATTGTTTCATAGCTCGGTATCCATCCGATACCCCCCTTGGTATCCCAATCGCATCCATCTAAATAGGCCTATTCTCCTTCTTGTTAAAACTCCTCCTACATCTGTTTAATCCTTGGTTCCTGTTGACTAATTCTAACTAGTTGAACCAGTATAACCAGGGCGCATGTATCTAGCCACCCCTTTGGAATTCTCTGCCTTACACTGCCCTTACTGGCACACGCCCACCACACATCGGTTACAGGGGCTGTAAGGTTCAGAATTCTCTCCTGTGCTTCCGAACTTAAGTCTCCAATTGATAATGTCTTTATTTCTCTTTACCCCCCATCTGGATGTTCAGTCCCCCTCGGTCTCATATCCCCATCCCCAAGTGTATTTTAACACTTGAGTCTAGGAACAATCCGCCGTGGGGTCCAAACATGAATATAATAGGATTTTAGAATCCCAATTTGCTTATTGACATGTACCCACCCATTGGCTACGTCCCCAACCCTTATTTTGAATCTGACAGTCTGCCCTTCTCTGACTCCTATTTTGTAGGCCACTCGTCCTTGACAGTCAGTATGTCGGGTCGCTTCTCTTCTCTTTTACTTCTTAACAATGGTAAGGGCATAGCATAATTGGTGGTGGATCTTGACATATCAAGTCCATTACCGAGACTATGATGCAACTCAAGTTATCCATATTCCCAAAAACCGCCAACCCTCTCCTGTCCTCAGTCTTTCTGCTTGGTAATACCCCATACTCACACCTCTATAAACACCCCACAGTGATGAAAGTCGGGGTAGGGGATCTTCGTTAACAGAGTTTACCCCCAGTCCCTATTGGTTCCAGTTCTTCTCTTTAACTCTGTGTGTGTTCAACGGTGTTGGTATGTGGGCCTACCTTTTTGCAGTGGGTAACGTTGACCCAAGTGGCTCTCTCAGCTATTCTAATGGCAAAGGCAGTGACCAATATAACCTGATAGGGCCCTTTCCAACAGGCCTACTTCCAGTTTTTCTTCTTTAGGGACTGGATGCTCACCAGTCACCTGGTTAGATAGAGTGGGTCACCTTCTCCTTTAGTTCACCTGTGGGGCACAAAACCTCTGACATACGGGTGTGGTTAATAAACTATCTTCACACATGTTCAGCTCTCAATTTCAATTTCTGACTTTTTTCTTTTTTCTAGACTGTATCTAAAAAATGGTTGTTGTTTTTTTTTAAAGTATTTTGTCCTCTCCTTCGTATATATTTATTATTTAATCCTACCATCTCCTACCATCCCCCTTTTGACACATGATTTGCCCATGTGTCAATATTACCACCTACCTAAACAATCACTTAGGTAATATTGGTAATTTATCATCCAATTGCCATCCCTTATTTATTTTTGAGACTGTCCCTTGCTCCCATCGTCCTGATCTCATTACTAAATAAATAATCTAGGTAATAGCTGTTTCGCATTAGATTGTGCCTTCCTCTGATTACTGCAGCTCATTGCATTAATTTAGTTTCAAATACCAACTTGTTGTTTATTAAAGCATACTAAAAATGAAATTTAAATGACAACATTTGATAATACCTCAATTTACTTCTATCCCGTAAAAGTAATCCAAGATTAGTTGTCACGAGTTGCTAAGCCAGAACCCAGAAGCAGACCAGGACAAGGTAAGTTGAAACGAAGGTGAGTGTTTATTTACAAATTCAAGAGTGATGCTGAATAATCCAGGGAACAGAGCGGGCGGCGTTGATTAGTTGTTGGGGGTGCAGTGGTTGATCCCATCCTGGGTCGGCAGCCGCCGACCACCAGGCAGAGGTTGGATGAAGGTTCCGGACGGGTGACTGCAGATGGAACAAAACGGGGGTAAGTAAGCAACAAACCAACAAGGTGCAAAAACAACAAAACTAACGCTAGGCTCTAAGACTGATACTCTGGTAAACCTACTGTTCATGGCTAACGATCCGGCAGGGAATGGATGTTCGGCCAGAGCCTAAGAAGGGTGATGATCAGGACCAGGTGTGCAGATTGCTGATGGGATGCAGGTGCGGAAATCAAGAGAGCTCCCCGGAGCGTTCCAGAACCCTCGGGAAACTGGAGATCACGAACATAACAACTAGTCCACAGACAGGACCCGACTCAGACTGCCGGGATCGTTACAGTACCCCCCTCCGACGAACGCCACCGGGCGGACTCCCCGGAGCGCCAGGATGGAGGCGGTAGAAGTCACTGATGAGGTCAGCATCTAGGACCTGTCGCCGCGGAATCCAACTCCTCTCTTCAGGACCATACCCCTCCCAGTCCACGAGATACTGGAAACCCCGGCCCCGCCGTCTGGAATCCATGATGCGACGCACCGTGTAGGCAGGACCACCTCCGATCATCCGAGGAGGAGGAGGAGGAGGCGGAGGAGGCAACAGAGGACTGAGGAAAACAGGCTTGAGGCAGGAGACATGAAAGGTGGGATGGACTCTGAGCGTCCTCGGGAGTTTGAGTCGAACTGCCACCGGATTGATCACCTTCTCCACCACAAACGGACCAATGAACTCGGTAACAACTTCCTAGACTCAGTCCGTAAAGGAAGATCCCGTGTGGCCAACTAGACCCTATCTCCGATGGTGTAGGTGGGAGGCGGGGATCCGGCGACGATTCGCCTGGAGCTGATACCGGTCCGAAACTCTAAGGAGTGCTTTTCTGGCCCGATGCCAGGTCCGGTGGCAACGACGAATATGGACCTGAACAGAAGGCACTGAGAGCTCCTTCTCCTGAGAAGGGAACAAGGGAGGTTGGTAGCCATACAGGCACTGGAAGGGAGACATCCCAGTGGCAGATGTAGGGGAGAGTATTGTGGGCATACTCAACCCAAGGCAACTGAGAGACCCAGGAGGTGGGGTTGGAAGAGGCCAGGCAGCGTAGCGTGGATTCCATCTTCTGGTTGGCTCTCTCCGCCTGACCATTAGATTGGGGGTGAAAACCAGATGTGAGACTGACTGTAGCTCCAATGGCCAAACAGAAGGACTTCCAGACAGCAGAGGTAAACTGAGGGCCACGGTCGGAAACGATATCACTGGGCAACCCGTGGACCCTGAAAACCTCCCTAACCAGGATCTCGGACGTCTCCGAGGCAGAGGGAAGCTTGGCAATTGGCACAAAGTGGGCGAACTTGCTGAATCTGTCCACGATAGTCAGAACGACCGTGTTCCCCTCAGAAGCGGGCAACCCAGTGACAAAGTCCAGGGCCAGATGCGACCATGGTCGCCGGGGAATAGGAAGGGGATGAAGTAGTCCAGAGCTGGGCCGATTGGTACTCTTATTCTGCGCACACACTGGACAGGCAGCAACATAACCCCGAGTATCCTCGGCCATGGCAGGCCACCAAAAACGTCTGCGAAGAAACGCCATTGTCCGAGCCACGCCAGGGTGACAAGCCATCTTGCTGGCGTGGGACCATTTGAGGACAGCAGGACGAACCGACTCAGGCACAAACAACCGACCGGGTGGACCGTTACCGGGACCGGGCTGAGTCCGAAGGGCCGCCAGCACCTCCTCCTCAATCTTCCACATAACTGCTCCCACGACGCAGTTCCGGGGAGAATTGTCTCGGTCTTGGACCCACTCTCCTCCGTCTTGGAGAACATCCGGGACAAGGCGTCCGCCTTGCCGTTCTTAGATCCAGGTCGGAACGTCAGGGAAAAACTTGAATCGTCCGAAAAACAACGCCCACCTGGCCTGACGGGAGTTGAGACGTTTAGCCGATTGCACGTAAGCAAGATTCTTGTGGTCAGTCCAGACAATAAACGGTTGCTCCGCCCCCTCCAACCAGTGGCGCCACTCCTCCAAGGCAAGTTTCACCGCGAGAAGCTCCCGGTTACCCACATCGTAATTCCTCTCCGCAGGCGAAAGGCGACGAGAGTAGTAGGCGCAGGGATGGAGTTTACTGTCCGTGGAGCATCGCTGCGACAGGATGGCGCCAACTCCCACATCAGACGCGTCCACTTCAACGACGAACTGACGGGCCGTGTCCGGTTGAGAGAGAATCGGTGCGTTGGTGAATCGCCTCTTCAAATCCAGAAACGCTCGATCCGCCTCCGGATTCCACTTGAAGGTCCTGATACTGGAAGTCAAGGCAGTTAACGGAGCGGCCACACGGCTGTAATCCCGGATGAATCTGCGGTAGAAATTCGCAAACCCCAAAAAATCTCTGGAGCTGCAATCTCGTACCGGGCTGGGCCCATTCCAGAACCGCTCTAACCTTCTCCTGGTCCATCCTAATCTCTCCCCTGGAGATGATGTACCCGAGAAAGGATGTCGTGTGGGCGTGAAACTTCGCACTTCTCGGCCTTCACGAACAGGCGATTCTCCAACAATCGCTGCAGAACCTGCCGGACATGCTGGACGTGGTCGGAAGGTTCCTTCGAGAAGATCAGAATGTCATCCAGGTAAACAAACACAAAGAGACCGATCATATCTCTCAGGACGTCGTTCACCATACTCTGGAATACCGCTGGAGCATTGGTCAGTCAAAACGGCATCACCTGATACTCGAAGTGACCCATCGGTGTATTGAAACCCGTCAACCACTCGTCCCCTCTCTGATCCGGACCATGTGATACGCATTGCGTAGGTCTAGCTTGGTGAACACCGTAGCACCCTGTAAGGAGTCGAAGGCAGAACTCATCAAGGGCAGGGGATACTTGTTCTTGACCGTGATGTCATTCAACCCCCGATAATCAATACACGGTCGAAGAGAGCCATCCTTCTTACCCACAAAGAAGAATCCTGCCCCCAGGGGTGATGACGAGGGACGAACGAGACCAGCAGCTAGGGACTCCTTGATGTAGGTCTCCAAAGCCTCACGTTCAGGTCGGGAGATACTGTATAACCTTCCCTTGGGGTAGACAGCTCCAGGGAACAGGTTGATGGCACAATCATATGGTCGGTGGGGGAGGAAGTGACAGAGCCTTCTGCTTACTGAAAACTTCCCCAAATCGTGATATGTCTCGGGAACCAGGGACAAATCTGGGGGTTTAGCCTCAATCACCTGACTGGGAACCGAATGGGGGCAGGCAGTCTTGAGACAGTTAGCATGACAATCAAGGCTCCAACTCGTTACCTTGCCCGTCACCCAATCGAACGTGGGATTGTGTTCCTTCAGCCAGGGGTATCCAAGGACCAGAGGAACATGGGAAGACGGCAGAATGAAGAATGAAATCATCTCAGAATGATTCCCCGACAACCGCATCTTAACCGGTTCAGTCCTCATCGTGATACGTGCCAGACTACTGCCGTCCAGAGTGGTAGCTTCAATGGCTTCCGGCAATTGCTCCTTGGAAAGCCCCAGCTGTTCCACCAACTCGGCATCTAGAAAGCTTCCATCGGCACCTGAATCGATAAAGCGTTAATCGCTAAGCTCTGATTCCTGTTCATAAGGGTAGCCGGGAAACGGGGTCTGACAGAGGTATTGAGAGGTCGAAACTGGCTCGCTAAAAGTCCTCCCAACTTTAGCGAGCCGCGCAGTTTGACGACCCGACTGGAACCTGAGAAGCTGATCGGTTGGACGGAACCCATTGCTTCTCCCTCCTTCGCTCTCGGACTCGATTATCCACCCGAATAGACAAGGCTACCAAGCTGTCCAGGTCACTAGGCTCCGGATAGGAGATCAACTCATCCTTGAGCTGCTCCGACAGACCCTGGTAAAAGGCCGCTTGCAGAGCCTCCTCATTCCACCCACTCTCCACAGCCAACGTCTTGAACTCGATCACGAAGTCGGCCACGCTGCGAGTTCCTTGGCGAAGCGAAAACAGGCGCCTAGCTGCGTCCCTCCCTCGGACGGAATGGTCGAAGAGCTTCCTCATCTCGGCCGTGAACCCCTGGTATGAAGCCATGCAGGGATCCTGTCGTTCCCAAACGGCTGAAGCCCACTCCAGCGCTCGACCACGCAGCAACTCAATCACAAAGGCTATCCTAGCCTTGTCTGTGGCATAAGAGTAGGGCTGTAGATCGAACACTAATCCACACTGCATAAGGAAGGAACGGCATCTTCCCAGCTCCCCCTCATATTTATCCGGCGTCGGAACCTTGGGCTCACGGAAGGACACAGCTTCAGAAGCGGCAGGCGAGATGGGTGAAACCGGTAGTGGATCCTCCACCGGACACTTGCGTTGGTTCTGGACCTCCGTCAGACCGGTAGAAAGGTTCCGAACTGACAACGCGATCTCCTGTAGTACCGTGCTATGATGGCCCAACATCTTCTCCTGCTGGGTAATGGCATGGCGAACAGAGTCCAGGTCCGCTGGGTTCATTACTGGCCGGATCGTTCTGTCACGAGTTGCTAAGCCAGAACCCAGAAGCAGACCAGGACAAGGTAAGTTGAAACGAAGGTGAGTGTTTATTTACAAATTCAAGAGTGATGCTGAATAATCCAGGGAACAGAGCGGGCGGCGTTGATTAGTTGTTGGGGGTGCAGTGGTTGATCCCATCCTGGGTCGGCAGCCGCCGACCACCAGGCAGAGGTTGGATGAAGGTTCCGGACGGGTGACTGCAGATGGAACAAAACGGGGGTAAGTAAGCAACAAACCAACAAGGTGCAAAAACAACAAAACTAACGCTAGGCTCTAAGACTGATACTCTGGTAAACCTACTGTTCATGGCTAACGATCCGGCAGGGAATGGATGTTCGGCCAGAGCCTAAGAAGGGTGATGATCAGGACCAGGTGTGCAGATTGCTGATGGGATGCAGGTGCGGAAATCAAGAGAGCTCCCCGGAGCGTTCCAGAACCCTCGGGAAACTGGAGATCACGAACATAACAACTAGTCCACAGACAGGACCCGACTCAGACTGCCGGGATCGTTACATTAGTACAATTTACTAGCAACAGGTATCCCTCATTCAGGGAAAGCTCTCTCTCTCTTCTGTTATTTTATGGTTCAAATCATATATATTATTACCAAATTATAATCTTCTTCACACTTTTCACAGTATTATAAATTATCCTCAACTTAGTAAAATAAACTATCTTAAAGTCCTCCTCTCATGCCTTTAGAATTGACTAGTGTGGATGATTAATTAACACCAGAAGGTTAAAACAGAGTTCAGAGGCAATTGAAATTATTCAACGAACTGTTCCATCCCATAGTATATCAAACATTACCATTATTCTAAATATTTCATAAATGTTACTTATCCCAAGTGTTCATTAAGTCCTCATGACATTAATTCTCATAAGAAATCATATATACCCCAAACTCAGCCAAAACCGAAAAACTCCATAAAATTCACTGTGCGTGCTCCTCCAAGACCTATCACCCTTGACCTGCTGAAAACCCCCCAATATTGAAACAACAAGGCTTTATAAACATCATACTAGGTGTGTTGTTTTTTGTTTGAAAAACCCAATTTGAAAAACAACAACCACAAATAGCCAGGCCCCACTTAAATACTGCCTAACTTCACTACTGCTCCCCCTAGCCCTGGGCAACATTCTAATGAGATAAGATAATCTCTTTCTCCTGGTTATAATCTAAAGATGGTAGTACACACAAAACATGATACAGATATCCCCATTCCTAACCCATCAATATTTGTTTGTATCAATCTAATTCCTCATAACTAATCCATAAAACCACTCAAAATTCCTCGAGTATACAATGATTATTTAATTGATTACCCTAAATCTGCTACATGTGATCTCATCTCAAATGATCCATTATCAATTATTTGATCAACCCCCTAGGAAAATCTGTCTCCCCTTCTATTGTTCCTGTCCCCCCTGTAAATGTCATATTTCATTTTTTAGCCAATACAATCACGGTTATGGATCAATGATAATAACTGTAATAACTATTAATAATAATTGTAATAACTATTTCACATTAAATTGTGCCTTTTTCTGATAATGTTATAATTGTAGCCTATTGCATTACTTTAGTTTAAAATATAAGTTTGTTTATTTAACAAATCTAGAACCCACCATGGCTGGCGCTATTCCCCCAGCACAACAGCCAAAGCCCCTTGCGTCCCCTGGTCCCCGTAACGAAAATAAATTATAGTTCTAGAATTCACCAACTATTTGCATACACTACTGGTGTTAAGCAACCTATCGAATAAAGTAATAACAATTAGACTTCATCAAAGAAATGCTTTTCATTCAACTATTAAAACTTCTGCTCGATCTAGTCAAGCAAGTACAACCCTTTTACCCGGGAACTAGAATCATAAATTATCTTCCTTTGTCCTCAACTTAAATAATTTTCACAGCTCTATCGCCATTTCAGTTCGCTATTCAATTTCTTTAACTGTTCTCTCTGATTAGGCCCTAATTAGTAAAACAAATACTGGCTATAATTTACCAGCACACATTTAATTCATATCCCTAGCATTTTTGAACTATGTACTGTCTCTCACCCCTCCCCTTGCTCCTTCCTACACAACGGGGAAGGCGCGGGACCTTTTAACATATTTTCATAGACCTTTCTAGAATACTTCTACTTAAGCTATCTAATTCAACCTTTCACATTTCTCAATCCACATAGTAATCTAGGTCTATAGCCCCAATGCGAAAGCTTTACCCACTGTCCCTACCTGTGTTCGAACCCGGGACCCTTAGATACATTGCCAGTCACCCCACACATTCCGCGATGCTTTCAAAGCACGCCAAACAACCACTTCCATGTCGCACAACCAGCCACGTCATCACTCCCTACTAGCCAGCCCTTTCATGGTCCTCTGTAGCTCAGCTGGTAGAGCACGGCGCTTGTAACGCCAAGGTAGTGGGTTCGATCCCCGGGACCACCCATACACAAAAAAAATAAAAATGTATGCACGCATGACTGTAAGTCTCTTTGGATAAAAGCGTCTGCTAAATAGCATATTATTATATTATTATTATTATCTCAAACACTAAATCCCCTAGTAGCAAAAATAAAACACACTCTCAAACAGCGTTCTGCATTTACCTCTATCATCGGGTTTAAAAACTAACGTAACAACATTAACCATCCTCTATTGCTGTAGTAACGTCATGTTTGGTTCAGTTTATTTATTACGGAGTGTCCATAATACTTCTCTATTCTCAGTAATTTAACTCTCACCTCATTCAGCAACACAACTCTCTCCCCGCACCTATTCCGGTTGAATAAGTGAGTCTTTCTATTTAACCCCAACCATGCTACAAATCTTCCATTCAACATCAACAAACCAAATACTCAGTAGTATCCCATACGTATACGCAAGCCCATACGTATATATCGTCAGAAACCCACAGGCACCTCTCAAACAATCGCCCCGTGGTGTTCCCAGCCAACTCCCAATCGACACAAATCACCCCCTAGTCTCTCCTGACTCTCCAAAAGCCACACTCTCGCTGTCTCCAGCCCCTCCCCTCGCGTTTCTCCCTCCTGTGTCCAGTCGGAACAGGTTTTGTCTGTTTTTCATTTTAATTTGTAATATTCGTCCGTTATTTAATTATTTAAAGTACGTCTATCTATTTATTTAAATCAAATTATTCCCACCTAATTAGTTAAAGTCAGTGCATATTTATATTTCAACGATAAACCAAATTATTTCAGTCTAATTATTTAACCAGTATTTTGCAGGGTCAAACATCAAACGTTAAATTAAATAATAAACCAAATTGCTTCAACTTAATTATTTAAAACCAGTATTATGCTATGTCAAACATCAAACATTAAATCAAATAATAAACCAAATTGCTTCAACATAATTATTTAAAACCAGTATTATGCTATGTCAAACATCAAACATTACAGTTCAATCATATCAGTTCAAACGTTTCAGTTTAGTCATACTAGTTATTCATTATTTTACCTTTATGTTCCCAATTGTTATTAACGGGTTATACGGTTTAAGCAACCACAAACCCAACAGTTATTCACAAATTATACAGTTTGGACAGCCACAGACGTCTTTAATTCCTAATTAGTTTTCTATCAAGGTATACAGGTTTATTAATTTGGTAACCCGCATTCCCTCTTTTATTTCGTCTGCAAACACTATTTTATTACACTGGGATCATTCACACTCTCATGCATACGACACCCTATACTTTAAAGTGGTCCTCCGATCTGGGCGGTACCCCCAAGTACAGCTCCCTGCCGAAGCGCAACACTATAGTGTACTTTAAAGTGCTCCTACGATCCTAGCCGTACTAGTTACGGACCTTGCCGATAGCGCAACACTATCTAAAATTGTAAGTGTCCCTCTGATCCTAGCCGTACTCTCATAGATACGATCCTTGCCAGTAGCGCAACACTTTTAATCCAATAATTCCCTGTACCCCCAGTTCACACTTCCGGTGGTCCTAGCCTGGGGATTTCAGTATTTTTCCCCGATCCTAGCCGTACCTAGCCCTCTGGTACGTGCCGGTGGAACAATACTCTATGGTACCAAGGTTTAACATCACATTCACCACAGGTTTGCATGTACCATGGTGCTTATCTACTCATAATAATTCGTATAATTTAGTTCACTTACATCAGACAGGTGTTTCACAAAATTAATTTGGATAAAGCCAATGTGCAGAACTTTAGTTATATAACAATAGGTGTCTGCTTACCTGTTTTTAGTAGTCCGGACTCTTTGTGAAACACACCGTCCAATGACAGAGATGTCCAATGGGCCAGACAATACCCAGCGAAGTCCCTTCCACCAGATCACAGTCGGTGGTCACCAATTGTTAAGTTGCATCAATTCAAATCTGGTATAGGAACAAAAGAGGTCAATACAAGTCTTCTAAAATAGACTAGTATTTTAATTAATGCAAAACACTTCAATGGTAAATATGATGTTCGTATATACGGGTCCACTGAAATACCACACAGGGCACTCAGAGAACTGGTCCATTGTTCTAAGTTCTTTCCTAAATACTCTGACAGAGATAGTTCCCGCTCTCTGCTGGCCTATCAGAGTAGAGACTGAGCGTGGTTTAGACTTACTCAGCCTATCGTTGGCGCACAGGCTGGTCCCAGCCCCTTGGCGTTTCACTGTTGCACACTGTTGCCAGGCATAAGTTGTTATCATCACAACTTGTCCAGAGAGTCGGCACTTTTTGCAGTACACGTCCTTGAGCGCGGTTTAACAAAGAGGCAGTGTTCGTGTATGTGAGACACAAGTTCTTATCTCCCCCTACTCCCTAACATCTCCTCACATGAATCACAGCTTGTTATATTAAACAATTTATATCAGTACAGTACAAACCTATTATGTTTAATCATTAATGCATTCTTTCTAAGCTAGGCATCACATCTAGTTATAAGAAAATAGAGCCCCACACTACTGTTAGCCAGTTAAGTGCAAAGCTAGCCACTGAATCGATTCAGCCAGTTTGCGCCTCCCGCCAGAGAGAGACACAACTTCAACCGTCGCTGTACTAACTAACTAAAGGACTGGATCTTTATATTTACCACTTGGGTCCTGTTTCAGTAATAATTAAATCAGACCTTCTTGTTGAGTATCTGATAATATAAAATTTTTATAAGAGTGGTTAAAACATGCTAATAACGGTCCTCTGAGTACATCAAAAAAGGTTTGGTATACCTCAACTGGTATGCTTTCCAGCCCTGGAGTTTTCCCGGACTTATAGGCTTTAATTGCATCAAGAAGTTCCTCCTCTGTAATTTGGCATTCACATGAGTCTTTCTTTACAGCTGTTAATTTTACATTATTAATAGGAAAAAAATCCTTACAATTGACTTCGGTTTGTGGAGATGGAGGAGACTGAAACAAAAACATATGCTTAAAGTACTTCGCTTCCTCTTTCAAAATGTTGTTTGGTGAATCATGGGTGACTCTGTCATTTGTAACAAAACACTTTTCCCCATTTTTATAATACTGTATATTACACTTGATCTTTCTTGAATAAGTTCCTCCATTTCTTTTTGTTTTTTTCTCTAAACTATTATGTGCCTATATGGTACTGTTTTCATTGCTATCTGCAGAGTTAGTCCCTCTATTTCCTTTCTTAATATGGATTATTTTGACTTATATTGCTTTTGTTTTAAAGATGAGTGAGATGAGGTGATGTTGAAGGAGTCAGGCGCAGGAGGGTAAATCACAGAATAACAGGCTTTATTCCACAACCACAGAGTGACACAGGAACGCGTCAAAACACTCCAGTGCGCAAAACAGGTGCACTGGAAAATACAAGGCACACAGGAAAATATCCCGGTGATACGAAATACAAGGATTTCCACCAAGCTTCACTACTCTCCACAATAAACAATCACACACAAAGACAAGGGGGCAGAGGGAACACTTATATAGGCACTGATGAGGGGATCTGAACCAGGTGTGTGTAATAAACAAGACAAAACAAATGTAATGATGAGATGAGGAGCGGCAGTGGCTAGAAGGCCGGTGACGACAACCGCCGAAGCCTGCCCGAACAAGGAGAGGAGGCAGCTTCGGAGGAAGTTGTGACAGTACCCCCGCCCTTGACGCGCAGCTCCAGCAGCGCGCCGACACCGGTCTCGGGAACGGCCAGGAGGACGCAGAGCAGGGCGAGCCGGATGGCGACGGTGGAAATCCTGCAACAGGGAGGGATCGAGGATATCCCTCACTGGGACCCAGCACCGCTCCTCCGGACAGTACCCCTCCCAATCCACGAGGTACTGAAGGCCCTCCACCCGACGCCTCGAATCCAGGATGGAATGGACGTAGTACACCGGGACCCCCTCGATGTCCAGAGGGGGCGGAGGAACCTCCCGCACCTCAGACTCCTGGAGCGGACCAGCCACCACCGGCCTGAGGAGAGACACATGAAACGAGGGGTTAATATGGTAATCTGGAGGGAGTAGTAACCTATAGGTAACCTCGTTTATTCTCCTCAGGACTTTGAACGGCCCCACAAACCGCGGGCTTAGCTTCCGGCAGGGCAGGCAGAGGGGCAGATTCCGGGTCGAGAGCCAGACCCGATCACCCGGTACAAAGACCAGGGCCTCACTGCGGTGGCGATTAGCGTTGGCCTTCTGGCGACGCACGGCGCATTGGAGGTGGACGTGAGCAGCGTTCCACGTCTCCTCCACGCACTAAAACTAGTCATCCACCACAGGAGCCTCGGTCTGGCTCTGATGCCAGAACCGGCTGATAACCTAAAACACATTGAAATGGCGTCAGGTTAGTGGAGGAGTGGCGGAGAGAGATCTGGGCATATTCTGCCCATGGCAAGAACACCGAACACGTCCTGGCAGTAGGACCGCAGGAACCTGCCCACATCCTGATTCACCTGTTCCACCTGCCCATTAGACTCGGGGTGAAAACCAGAGGTCAGGCTGACCGAGACCTCCAGACGTTACATGAACGCCTTCCAAACCATGGATGTGAACTGGGGACCCTGGTCAGACACTATGTCCTCTGGCACGCCGTAGTGCTGGAAGACGTGTGGAAACAGGACCTCTACAGTCTGCAGGGCCGTGGGGAGACCGGGCAAAGGAAGAAGGCGGCAGGCTTTGGAAAAGCGGTCCGCAACGACCAGGATGGTGGTGTTACCTTGAGAGAGGGGAAGATCAGTAAGGAAGTCAATGCTCAAGTGGGACCATGGCCGTTGTGGAACTGGTAAGGGCTGTAACTTACCCGCTGGGAGGTGCCTAGGTGCCTTACTCTGGGCGCACACCGAGCAGGAGGAGACATACACCCTCACGTCCTTAGCCAAGGTAGGCCACCAGTATTTTCTGGCCAGATAGCGCACTGTACGACCGATACCTGGGTGACCAGAGGAGGGGGACGTATGTGCCCAATAGATCAGATGGTCATGGACAAGAGCAGGCACGTACTGCATCCCAGCTGAACACTGAGGTGGAGTTGGCTCTGTGCGTAACACCCGCTCTATGTCCGTGTCCATCGCCCATACTACCAGCGCCACAATGCAGGAGGCCGGGAGTATGGAGGTGTTGTCTATGGGCCTCTCCTTTGGGTCGTACAGCTGTGACAGTGCGCCTGCCTTCACGTTCTTCGTACCCGGGATGTAAGATAGGGTGAAATCAAACCGGGTGAAGAATAGGGCCCCCCTGGCTTGGCGAGGGTTCAGACTCCTCGCTGCCCGGATGTACTCCAGGTTACGATGGTCTGTCCAGACGAGGAAAGGGTGTTTCACCCCCTCGAGCCAGTGCCTCTACACGGTCAGGGCTCGGACAACAGCCAACAGCTCCCGATCACCAACGTTGTAGTTCTGCTCCACCGGGCTGAGCTTCTTGGAGAAGAAGGCACAGGGGCAGAGCTTGGGTGGCATGCCCGAGCGTTGAGATAGGACAGTGCCTATCCCTACCTCGGACGCATCCACTTCCACTACGAACGGTAGTGATAGATCGGGATGGGCCAGTACCGGGGCTGAGGTGAACAGGACCCTCAGGTTACTGACGGCCCTGTCAGCCTCAGCAGACCAGCGGAGCCGGGACGGCCCACCCTTCAACAGTGATGTGATGGGAGCTGCGACCTTGCCAAAGCCCCGGATAAACCTCTGATAGTAGTTGGCAAAGCCAATAAAGCGCTGCACCTCCTTAACCGTGGTTGGAGTTGGCCAATTACGCACGGCTGAAATGCAATCTCCCTCCATCTCCACACCTGAGGGGGTAATGCGGTATCCGAGGAAGGAGACAGACTGTTGGAAAAACAGACACTTTCTGCCTTGGCATAAAGGTCATGTTCCAACAGTCGGGCCAGCACTTTGCGATCTAGGTACACATGCTCGGCGCGCGCAGCTGAATACACCAGAATGTCATCGATGTAGACCACTACACCGCGGCCAAGCATGTCCCGAAACACCTCGTTCACAAAGGACTGGAAGACGGATGGAGCATTCATCAAACCGTAAGGCATCACCAGGTATTCGTATTGCCCTGTGGTTGTGCTGAATGCTGTCTTCCACTCATCCCCCTCTCGGACATGCACCAGGTTGTACGCACTCCGAAGCGCGCCCCATGCATTAACTCAATCACAGATGGAATGAGGGGTAGAGGATAACTATAACGTATTGTCCCCTTATTCAGTGCTCGGTAATCAATGCGAGGGCGCAGACCTCCGTCTTTCTTCTTCACAAAAAAGAAACTTGAGGAGGCGGGCTAAGTGGAGGGACGTATGAACCCCTGGCACAGGGACTCGGAGACGTATGTCTCCATAGCCTCCGTTTCAGCCTGTGACAGGGGGTACACATGACTCCTGGGAGGCACAGCGTCTACCCGGAGGTTTATCGCGCAATCCCCCACCCGATGAGGTGGTAATTTGGTCGCCTGCGTTTTGTGAAACGCATACGCCAAATCGAGGTATTCGGGGGGGAATGCGCACGGTGGAGGTAGTGTCTGGACTTTCCACCGTGGTTGCACCAACGGAAACACCTAGACACCTACCTACTCTCGCGACCACCCCGTGAGAACCCTCTGCGGCCATGAAAAGGTGGGGTTGTGTGTAGTGCTAACCACGGAAGACCTAAAACAACAGAGTAATCAGGAGACTCAATAATAAAAAAGTGACTTACTCTTGATGCATCTTGTGTGTAACCATAGTGACTGGTGCTGTAACCTCCCTAACGAACCCGGACCCTAATGGTCGACTATCAAGTGCTCTGATGGGGAGTGGAATGGATAGGGGAACCGATGAAATGCCTAGACTTTGCAAATGACCTGTCCATAAAGTTCCCAGCTGCGCCTGAATTGACCAGCGCCTTACACTGGGGAACTACTGTGTAATAAGGAAAGTGGATGGGTATAGTACAGTGTGCAGCAGAGGGCTCTGAACGAGTGTGGGTGTTCGATACCTGGGGTAACGCTAGAGTACCCTGCCTGCCGCCTCCAGACCCAAAAGAATGCGACGACAGCGTGCAGCAGAATGTCTTCACGTGCCACAAGAGTGACACTGGCGCTGTCGTCCTCCGCTCTCCCGGATCCCACCCAGCTCCATCATCTCGTGATCCGGGTTGGGGGGGTAGAACGGGCAGGCCCCTTCCAAGACGTCCTCTAGAAGCCAGCAGGTTGTCCAACCGGATGGCCATGTCCACCAGTTGATCAAAGGACAACGTGGTGTCCCGGCAGGCTAGCTCCCTTCAGACGTCTTCTCGTAGCTGGCACCGGAAGTGGTCGATGAGGGCCCGCTCGTTCCACCCGGACCCAGCCGCTAGAGTCCGAAACTCCAGGGCGAAGTCCTGCGCGGGCCTCGTCCCCTGTCTCAGGTGGACCAGCTGCTCGCCCACTTCTCTACCTTCGGGCGGGTGGTCAAAGACTGCCCGGAAGAGGTGAGCGAACTACCCGTAGTTCTCCAACGTGGCTCCTCCTTCACTCCAAACCGCGTTGGCCCATTCCAGGGCTTTCCCAGAGAAACAGGAGACGAGGGCGGACACATTTTCCCGCTCCGAGCCGGGCTGACGGTTGTAAAGTCGAGGTCCAGCTGCAGGAGGAATCCCTGGGAGCGGGCAGCTGTCCTGTCATACTCCCTTGGTCGGGATAGTTGAATCCCTCTGGGTGCTGGGGTGTGGGTGGCTGGATCCGGTCGCTCAGCTGGTCTCGAAGGATCAGGTCCTCTCCTCTCCAGGCGTTGGACGACCTGGAGAACCCAATCCATCGCTTCTCCCAAGCTGGCTAGCATATCAGAATTCTCCCGGACCCGTGCCACGACTCCAGGCAGGTGCTCCTCTCCTGCTGACTCCATGTTTGGGTGTGTGATTCTGTGATGAGGTGATGTTGAAGGAGTCAGGCGCAGGAGTGTAAATCACAGAATAACAGGGTTTATTCTGCAACCACAGAGTTACGCAGGAATGCGTCAAAACACTCCAGTGCGCAAAAAATTGAAAATACAAGGCACACTGGAAAATATCCCGGTGATACAAAATACAAAGAGCTCCATGAGTTTCACTACTCTCCACAATAAACAATCACACACAAAGACAAGGGGGCAGAGGGAACACTTATGCAGGTACTGATGAGGGGATATGGACCAGATGTGTTTAATAAACAAGACAAAACAAATGGAATGATGAGATGAGGAGCGGCAGTGGCTAGAAGTCTGCCCGAACAAGGAGAGGAGGCAGCTTCGGAGGAAGTCGTGACAATGAGTATTGAATTGCATGGCCTATAAAGGCACATTTAAAAGTGTCCCATACAATAAGGGGATCTGCTGTACCTATGTTATGTAGGAGAAAGTCAGTTATATTTGGATTTATCAGGTTTCTCATCCCCTTGCCTGCGTCATGAGTAATTTTTGGACTAAAAGTATCAAGTTTGTCTCTGTCTCAGTGTATTTTCACCCACTCAAAAAGACAGTCAATAGTTTGTTGAATTCCCAATATGTTATCACTAGGCTTTCAACCTGTCACGCCCTGACTCAGGGGACTCTTATATGTTGAGTCAGGGTGTGTATATTCTTTGTTGTGTATGTTCTATGTTGTATATTCTAGTATGTGTGGATCTATGTTGGCCGGTGTGGTTCCCAATCAGAGGCAGCTGTCGCTCGTTGTCTCTGATTGGGGACCATACTTAGGCAGCCTATTGGCACTGTCTAGTTGTGGGATCTTGTTCCGGGTAAGGTTTGTTGTATGTACAACCTTAGGACTTAGTTTTCGTTTGTTGTTTTGTCGTGTGTTTATTCAGTGTAAATAAACATGTACGTGTATCACGCTGCGCCTTGGTCTGACCCGTCATTCAACGAACGTGACACAACCATCTAAAAGCACAACCAAATTCCAATGGTAAATTAATGTCAGATTTCTGGTTTAGTTGTCACCTAAATGTGTTATCACTGTGCTTCCAACCATTTAAAAGCACAACAAAGTTCAAATGGGAAAACAATGTTTGTTTATTTATACAACAACTTAATGTGTTATCACTGTGATAATCTACTAGCATAGCCAAATGACCTTGAACGCAATTGAGATTATTTAAGTACTGTACATGGTGCAAGTGGTAAATGCCGTTAGAGATTCTGCGCAGATTATTATAGCAATTGTGAAGATCTCCACAGACCTTTGACATTTGTACACTATCTTGAACATGCACACTTTCTATGATTACATAAGAAGACATTTATTGTTATAGTAACCTCAAAATGTAGCCAATGATGTGTTACTCATTTTGAAGTTGAGTAAGTACTGTTGCATTAGTTTGTAAGATAGTGTAGTGTTTCAACAGTTTATGACTTTGCTAATGGTTTCAAATGGTTTTAGAGGATGTTGACTCAGCTTAAGGGAGCATCTGGGGAGTAGTTCTATAGGGGCACCCTAAAGCCGAGGAAGTCTGTTAGGTGGAGTCCTGGGATTGGTGTAGGGGAAAACACCCATATTATGTTACATAGGGCATAGGAAATAAATACCACGGTTAAAACAAAGGAGGACAGAACAACATATTATTTTGAGTCCGTTGTTCTCCAGATGCCTGCAGATGTCTGTCAATTTACGCTGAAATCTTGTGATATAAATAAACCTTTATATTCAAAGTACAGTGTAAGCGGACTCCTTGGTCTCACAGCATAATAAGCATCATATTATTTAGATACAACAGAATGGCGACGAGGAACATTTGGGGCGTGATGCGTCTCTCCAGTGTTCCATTCATGAGCTGCGAAGTGACTCCCGCTCAAGACGCCGGCTCATAAGGTGAGATTTCTCACAATTTTGTGCGCTGGTTGGTTCGCTTGCTTATGGGTGTGTGCGCTGGAGAAATGTACCGTTTAAAAGACCTATGTGTGCAAGTTTTGCTGTTATTTGCTGTGGGGTAGGAGTCCGTTCTAAATTTCTAAATTTGTTTGCGCTGGTAACAACGCAAACAGGGGGGGGAGTGTCTATAACTATTGAAGAATAGAATGAAGGAATAAGGCCAAGGAAAATGTATACAAATTAGGACATTGCGAATCTATGGAAGCCCTCTAACGAGGCGATCATTAGGATGGGCCGAAAAATCCTAAAAGCACGTTAGGTGAATTTAGGTAAGTCCCGGGGACTTTGGGTTGTGGTATATATATTCGGTTGCAAGTTACCACTCAACTTATAGTTGACAAAGTATATGATTGATGTAACCGCTCATCGGATGTCCGCGAACTCGTGGTAGCATAAATTTAGGAACAAGGAAAGATACGGCGCAATGGAGGTAGAATACTGCCTTAGAGGTCCGTAGGAACGGAAAAAGCCTCTTAAACTGTGTATGTGTGTGTGTGTGTGTGTGTGTGGGAGAGAGAGAAAAATAATAAAATAAAGACGTTTCTGTTGTGTTTAAACTGTGTGTCGACTCATGTTAGGATAAGATTTATGTTAGAGATATATACATATATATGTTTTGGTTGAGGATAGGGGTTTTTGTTTTTATAAGGAAATATGTAAGTTAAGGTTAAAAAATCTTATGAGTCTCCGTTGGTGAGAACGTTAATAATTGTTAATTATATATGAGCCCCCTGGAAGGACGTTAAGGTAAAAAAATCTTATGAGTCTCTATAAAAAGAGAACGTTTACTAACTATTAGAATATCATGAGCCTACAGGGAGGAGTTTTAACAGTGTATAGAGATGTTTTGTAATGGATAAGAAAATCACTATAAATCTGCAGATTAGGATAAGTGACGTTAAGAAACTTCAAAGTAGGATTTGTGTTTTATGTTTTATGTTGGTTTGTGAGTTCTGTTAAGTGTTACTGTTTGTCTATGAGGGGAAAGAGAGGAAGTACAGCGGGACTGTCTACTTTCTGTTGTCTAGCTGGGAGAGTGCTGGGAGAGAGCTCCCTCCACTCTGAAATCGCACTGGTGAATGTATTACGCATGTGTGTGATTTTATGAGTTTAGAGTTACGTAGAGCAAATATGCCACACCCTTGCCTGCACTGAGCTGCTGGGAGACTCAGACTCGGAGCAGACAGAGAGGGGGGGAGATTTAAACACTAATAAAGTGTTCTGTTTGTTAAATAGGCTGTTGCTTAATGATGAAACTATTTGATTGAGATCTATTGAATTGATAAATGAGAGAGATATGTTGACGGATTAAAAATTAAAATTAAATATAATAAAATAAATAAATTAAATAAAATGTTATTGAGCTATTTATACTATTCCTGAGTTAAGTTGTTTGCTTATTTCTTAGAGCGAATGAGGAATATTGAATGGTTGAAATAACCCAGTGAGTGCATAAACTACTAAATTCTTGTCTGTTTCTTTGTTCTTCTGTGATATGAGAGACGATAAGAAGGAGGAGACAGAGAGAGAGAGGAAGTGCTGACGAGTGCATCATGCGACAGGGTGTGCTGCAACGGATCAAGTCAAATCAAGGCTAGTACTGTTCTATTCACAAAACGTACCTTCCCATAGAGGATATTTTGGGTGCCTAGCATATTTGATGTTATGACAATTTGACAAGGACTTGGTAACAGACTGATCAATTGATGTAATTAAGAATTGCATTTTGGAGTTTTTTTTGCATGAGTGGGTTTGATTAGAGTTGAGTGGGGAAATCGAGTACTGACATTATTCTGTAAAATTAAGGTCATTGGGTGCTTATTAAGCAATTGGTTTGTGAGTACTGTAGTGTTGCAGGATTAGAGGTCTTTATTTTTTTGGATTGCTCTGAAGGTGACTACTTTCATTTACTTTCCTGATCGGATGTGGTAAGATTGCCACTAATCAATAATTTGGTAAAATACAATAAAATAAATTGATGAATAAATTAATAGATTGATTAATTGATTAATTAATTAATTTTGGGAAGGAAAAAAAAAAGTATAAAAAAAAAAGAGGGAACTATAGGCTACATAGTCTAAAATAATAAAATAATTCACAATAAAGGAATATAAAAGAGTTGTTACAATGGGGAAAAAGGACATCAAAACTATGAAAGTAATTACTCCTGTTGATGTAGTACAAAATAGTAATCCTCTAATTAAATGGCATATTATTATTATTATTATTTTAATGGTATTGCAAGGTTATCTGGAAAGGGAATAAACGTTGGCCTGACATTGAACAACCATGGCCAGTGGAAGGGACTCTTAACCCTGACGTCATCAACATAATGAAAGTGCTTCTGTCAATTCATAAGGCAGATCAAAATAAGGGGGAAAAAAGGGTCTCCAACGTGGTATAATTTGTCACATTGTGTTAAAGCGCCTGGAGAAGAGGTGCCACGCGCAGAGAGAGAGGATGTTGAAGGCTCAATAGAGCAGGATGGAGATAGGGGAGAACAGGAAGAAGGAGAGATGCATGACAATATCCAGAGTGAAAACCCAGAAGGAGAGATTGTCAATGTTGTGGATAACGTTGATGATAATGTTTACACTTCCGATGATGCCAGAGATGACTCTGCAATGGAGGGAAAGGAAAGGAGATTAGGAGAAAGATTACAAAGGAGTAGGGTTTTTGGGAATCATATTTGCTTGAATAGATTGACTATGTCATAGGCAGGAGGACAATCTGTCTGAAAAATAATGTTTAAAAGGGGGTGACTGTTATTCTTGGTTACATTCCTACACCAAGAGGTGAATAAGATGTCAAACTAAGCTAAAAGATGCTCAATCGTTTGCCAAGTTTTTGTGTAAAGAAGTCATAAGCAGGTGGGGACTTCCCGATCGAATATCCTCAGATAATGGAAAGGAATTTGTGGATAAATCAGTGAAATGGTCTTTGAAAAATTAGAGGGAAAGGAATTTGTGGATAAATCAGTGAAATGGTTTTTGAAAAATTAGGAGAAAAGTCAGACTAAAAAGTTAAGAAAACTAGGATTGAAGTAACTCTAGGACAGTCAGCTCAGCTCCCATGTAAGTGCATGAGAGAGAACAGTGGTTAAGGGAAATTTAGAGTTCAGTGGGAAGATAGATATGGTAGGAGTTTAGATCTGTTAGGAGCAGTTGCATTGAGAAAGTATGCGTTGTTGAATGATAAGAGAAGAGTGAAGATTGAGGGTGATTGCAGTATCTATTGTGATGTCACGAGAGGCTGTGTCCTGGAGGGACGTTACATCCCCCTGAGGTGGCTGCAAACCCAGACAGCTATGGCTCCATCTGCTGGTATGGTCGGGAACTCCACCCCTCTATGGCCAATCTTCCTACGCAGCTGAAACAAATGAGCTGATGAGCTGAAGGTTTGGGAAGGGAAGAGACACACTGAGGGAGTGTGTGGGGGGTGAAGAGACACAGTCTCCAACCTGGGCTCTCTGGAGGACAAGAGTGCTGCACGTCCACTTCCATGAGGAATATAAGGATTTGGAGATACTTACCTTTGGGAAATACTCACCTTTGGATATATGCACCTGTGGAACTACGGGAGAGACATTGGGAAGGACTTTTTGCTGGGTTGGCCACTAGCTGCAACGTGGACTACAGTAAGGCTGGGGAAAAGTTATCTGAGCGAGTGAGAATTATATGATTTGGGATGTGGAAGAGACATCCCTGAACTGTTAATCCTTAAAGAGCCACAAGAGAACAGAATTTGGTTATATTTTCGTTAATTTCCCAAGACCTATAATAAAATCCTTGTTTTGTTTGAACCTTGTCTCCTTGCACTACTTGAGCAATCCCGCTGAAAGCTGTGTAGCCTCTCGTGATGTCACAGATGGTGGAGAATACGGGCACGCTCAAGCGTTAATAGTGCATGTCAGAGGAGGATACCGAAGGTTTGATCACCCAGTTTTCCAAGTTGGCCGTAGGCTCCCCGCCGACTGAAATGGAGGACATATTGAAAGCCCTTGTTGCTGGCCAGCAAGCCCAGATGCAAGCAAACGTGGCTCTCTTGGAGGAGCAAAAGAAAGCCAACCTTCTGAAGGCAGAGGAATTGCAGTTGCAGAGACAGAGGGTGGTCCAAAATACCCGCCCAATAAAGGCAAGTGACTTTATATCTAAGATGGGAGCTACCGATGACATTGAGGCATACCTGCATGCATTTGAGGCCACGGCCACTAGAGAAGCCTGGCCCAAGCAACAGTGGGTTGGTCTGTTAGCCCCCTTTCTAACCGGGGAATCGCTGAATGCTGTCCGGGACCTGGGCCCTGACCAGGTTACTGACTATGATGCCCTGAAGTCTGAGATCCTCAGCAGATATGGACTCACAAAGTTTGGTATGGCCCAGCGCTTTCACAGCTGGACCTTCCAACCAGACCAACCTCCCTCGGGCGCAGATGCATGAACTTGTCCGAATCGCAAGGAAATGGCTGGATCCGCAGAGGAATACAGCAGCGGCGGTGGTGGAGGCCGTTGTGGTGGATCGTTACCTACGCGCCCTGCCTTATGAGGCAAAACGGTTCATCAGTCAACAGGCCTTGACCACGGCTGATCTGACCGTGGAAGCTGTGGAAAAGTACCAGGCCACAGCGGAGATGCTGAATGCTTCCCGAAAAAGACCCCAGGAGGGCGGCCCCACCACAAATGGGAAGAACCCGTCCAAAGGACCCCCAAGGTCTCGAACCCAGCCACGTCAGGACTTATCCCGGCTCCAGGGGGAGCCAGAAACCAGGCGGGTCCAAGAAGAGTACACCAGGAGGGGGAAACTCGACAGTGTTACCGGTGTGGGGAGATGGGACATATCTCCTGGCAGTGTGGGAAACCAGCCGATGAACCTATGCCCACTGCGGAGTCCTCCAGCTCAGCACCCACACACCGTTTTGCCTCGCTCTTGGGAGTCGTAGATGGCGGCCCAGATCGACCCCCCCACCTGCCCGGTAACTGTGAATCACCATGATGTGGAGGCCTTATTGGATTCTGGTAGCCGGGCCACCCTGGTGCGTAAGGATTTGGTGGGCCCAACGTGTCTGACCCCCGGGGAAAGTCCTCCCAGTTTCCTGTGTCCATGGGGACACCAGAGAATACCCCATTACTGAACTTACAATGACCAGCACACGGGGAACCATACACACGACGGCGGGGGTGGTTGATTCCCTCCCCGTCCCTGTCCTAATTGGACGAGACTGCCCAGCCTTTTACCCACTCTGGAGAGAGTCTCAGGAGAGGATAACCCGAGTACCTCGGAAACGGAGAGGCAAGACTCATCCTGGGAAGGCTCCGGTGCAATCCTCCGAGTTACTCACTCCCGCCCGGGCTCGGATAGGGATGGCAGGTGCCCAGACCGACACAGAGACGGAGCTACAGAATCTGGACAAAGAACTGTCTGGTCTGAAGGGGACCGCTGAGAGGTATCGTTTGTTAAAGCAACAGTTAGACATGAAGACAGAAGAGTTAGATATCCTCCAGGCTAAACTCCAACAGAGCTCCTTCCCTAAGCAACAGGAGGAGCTGGAGAGGCTGCGCAGGACCATCGAGGAGTGTGAGGAGACCCTGCGCAGTAGTAAGGAGGTCCAGAAAAAGGCAGAGGAGAAGTACAAGGTGTTGGAGAACAAGATGAAGAATGCGGAGGCAGAGAGAGAGAAGGAACTGAAAGCTGCTCAACAGAAGCTAAACTCTGCTAAAACCAAGGCTGATGCGTTCAGTAAGAAACTCAAGGAGAGACAACAGGAGGCTGAGTCCCTGGTCCTAGAGGTGGAGGAGTTGAAGAGAGAGCAGGCTGGCAAGCACCACGGCAATGCAGACGCCCTCTCCCGGCGTGATGCCTTCTTCGCTGCCTTTACCCCGACGAGGACGTCGGTCCCGAGGAGGGGGATGTGTGATGTCACGAGAGGCTGTGTCCTGGAGGGACGTTACATCCCCCTGAGGTGGCTGCAAACCCAGACAGCTATGGCTCCATCTGCTGGTATGGTCGGGAACTCCACCCCTCTATGGCCAATCTTCCTACGCAGCTGAAACAAATGAGCTGATGAGCTGAAGGTTTGGGAAGGGAAGAGACACACTGAGGGAGTGTGTGGGGGGTGAAGAGACACAGTCTCCAACCTGGGCTCTCTGGAGGACAAGAGTGCTGCACGTCCACTTCCATGAGGAATATAAGGATTTGGAGATACTTACCTTTGGGAAATACTCACCTTTGGATATATGCACCTGTGGAACTACGGGAGAGACATTGGGAAGGACTTTTTGCTGGGTTGGCCACTAGCTGCAACGTGGACTACAGTAAGGCTGGGGAAAAGTTATCTGAGCGAGTGAGAATTATATGATTTGGGATGTGGAAGAGACATCCCTGAACTGTTAATCCTTAAAGAGCCACAAGAGAACAGAATTTGGTTATATTTTCGTTAATTTCCCAAGACCTATAATAAAATCCTTGTTTTGTTTGAACCTTGTCTCCTTGCACTACTTGAGCAATCCCGCTGAAAGCTGTGTAGCCTCTCGTGATGTCACACTATATTTACAATTCCCAGCAGGAAGATCAAGGTCAAATCAAATCAAATCAATTTTTATTGGTCACATGCGCCGAATACAACAGGTGCAGACATTACAGTGAAATGCTTACTTACAGCCCTCAACCAACAGTGCATTTATTTTTAACAAAAAAAGTAAAAAATAAACCAACAACAAAAAAAGTGTTGAGAAAAAAAAGAGCAGAAGTAAAATAAAGTAACAGTAGGGAGGCTATATATACAGGGGGGTACTGTTGCAGAGTCAATGTGCGGGGGCACCGGCTAGTTGAGGTAGTTGAGGTAATATGTACATGTGGGTAGAGTTAAAGTGACTATGCATAAATAATTTACAGAGTAGCAGCAGCGTAAAAAGGATGGGGTGGGGGGGCAGTGCAAATAGTCCGGGTAGCCATGATTAGCTGTTCAGGAGTCTTATGGCTTGGGGGTAGAAGCTGTTGAGAAGTCTTTTGGACCTAGACTTGGCACTCCGGTACCGCTTGCCGTGCGGTAGCAGAGAGAACAGTCTATGACTAGGGTGGCTGGAGTCTTTGACAATTTTGAGGGCCTTCCTCTGACACCGCCTGGTATAGAGGTCCTGGATGGCAGGAAGCTTGGCCCCAGTGATGTACTGGGCCATACGCACTACCCTCTGTAGTGCCTTGCGGTCGGAGGCCAAGCAGTTGCCATACCAGGCGGTGATGCAACCAGTCAGGATGCTCTCGATGGTGCAGCTGTAGAATTTTTTGAGGATCTGAGGACCCATGCCAAATCTTTTCAGTCTCCTGAGGGGGAATAGGCTTTGTCGTGCCCTCTTCACGACTGTCTTGGTGTGTTTGGACCATGATAGTTCATTGGTGATGTGGACACCAAGGAACTTGAAGCTCTCAACCTGTTCCACTACAGCCCCGTCGATGAGAATGGGGGCGTGCTCAGTCCTCTTTTTTTTCCTGTAGTCCACAATCATCTCCTTTGTCTTGGTCACGTTGAGGGAGAGGTTGTTGTCCTGGCACCACACGGCCAGATCTCTGACCTCCTCCCTATAGGCTGTCTCATCGTTGTCGGTGATCAGGCCTACCACTGTTGTGTCGTCGGCAAACTTAATGATGGTGTTGGAGTCGTGCCTGGCCATGCAGGTGATTATAAATGTATTTTTTATAATCAACAGTTTGAAAGTGAGGGATTAGAGTTGGGACTGAGAGTTAATGTAGTGACACTAGTGGTGATAGATGGAAATACAAGTAAAGAGTTCAAAGCTTTAGGGAGAATGGATGAATCAACAACAATGACATCAACACTTCAGCCTATTATAACAACAGTGAGAAGCAATTCAACTCTTTCAACATTGACAGTTATTAAAGCTATAAATATATCACATTTGATTACAAGGGAGCCAATTGCTCCAGCACCAATTTTAGAGGAAAATACTGTCATTAGGGTTAGGATGGGTGGTACAGCTCATCTTCCTTGTAGATGTGAGAGATGGAGTGGGGGTGGTGACGTTCCTCTCATATGGAGAGATAATTATGGAGAAGAAGTGTTGTTATGAGGATAAGAAGTAGAAGCTGTTTCACCTAGTGAAAGGAAGTATATTTTGTACAACGATGTGAAGTGGAAGAGGGTTATGAGTGATTGCTCACTTATTTTGCGTAATGTTACATGGAAAGATCAGGGAGAATATATGTGTACTTATTTAGTGCAAGCATTAAAGTTTGTTCCGGCTAAGAATTATTGGTTAAAAGGCTATGTAACTCGTAAGGTGACGCTTATGATGGAAGATTTGAAGTCTGTTGAAGCTTCCACAGTCACCAAAGGAGTTCAGGAGAAGTATATTACAGTAGCTACTCCAACAGTAAATAATACACAGAGGACATCTGTAACTTTCCCACTGGAAATAGTTAAGAGTGTTAATACATCAACTAAAGCAACTTTAGTTTTAATAGCAACTTTGAAAGAGATTAATGGTACGACGGCAATAACAAATTTAGGAAATATGACACAGACACCAACAACAACTTTTCTGAAACTAAAGGATGTAGCAAGAGTGACTCAGGAGTTTATGATACGGATGGAGAGTGCTGTCAATGGTAATAAGGATAGTGTTGAAATAGGAGAGCAGATGGTAGTAGAGAATGATGTAGATTCATCTGAAATAGTGTGGAATACTCTCATGGAGGTACAGGATGAGTTCTTTGATTTTAATGGAAGACAAGAAGATATATCTGATCAATACCGCTCGTTAGGGAAGAGAGAAACTAAATGGAAGGCATATGGATTTGATTCTTCTGTTTTGCAAATTAAAGATGGATGGGCAGGTAGGAATCTTTGGTTCCAGCAGTTAACTCATTCTGTAAGATCATTGAGGAATCTTGAGGGTCCATGCCTGTTGAGAATTCCAGCACCAGGCACATGGGGTTCTATCTTAGAGACGGTGGCTCAACCTCTATCAAGTATGTGTAAATCTTATGTTTTATAATGGCTGTTGTATCAGCAACAATCATTAAGAGATAAAATAATGTCGATGTTGAAGCTTCCATATGAGGTTTTTAAAATTAAAAGAGGGGAAGATAGGGACATAGATAAATCTGATTCTGAAAGAGAGAAGTTTAATAGTCTGGAAGCCTACCATTGGAGGATAAGTCTAGGAGAGAAGTGGGGATTTTTTCCATGGTATGGTGTAAAATTTGGGAAGATCACATTGATAATATTACCTATACTTTGCAGGGTTTTGCAAATGAAATGATACTGTGAACAGCGCCGGAGAAGCGCCGGAGAACAGCGCCGGAGAACAGCGCCGGAGAAGATGGCTGCCGTTTTACAGCCCTCTAACCAATTGTACTATTATGTGTGTTTTTCCGCGTTATTTGTAATTTATTTTGTACATAATGTTTCTGCCATCATCTCTTATAACCAAAAAGAGCTTCTGGATATCAGGACAGCGATTACTCACCTCGTATTGGACAAAGATTTTTTCTTCAACGAGGCGGCCGCGAAGGATATCATACAGACACCCGACAAGGCCCAAATCCCCGTCATTCGCGTGAGGAAGAGACGGAGATATCGCGGACGAAGATCGGGGTGCCTTGTAAGGATCCGACGGCGAGCGAGTAAACTGCCCCTTCCATCAATCCTATTAGCCAACGTTCAATATTTTGAAAATAAAGTGGACGATTTAAGATTACGGTTATCCTACCAACGGGACATTAAAAACTGTAATATCTTATGTTTCACGGAGTCGTGGCTGAACGACAACAATGATAACATTCAGCTAGCAGGCTATACGCTACATCGGCAGGACAGAACGGCCGACTCCGGTAAGACAAGGGGTGGCGGTCTGTGTATATTTGTAAACAACAGCTGGTGCACAAAATCAAATACTAAGGAAGTCTCGAGGTTTTGCTCGCCTGAGGTAGAGTATCTTATGATAAGCTGTAGACCACACTATTTACCAAGAGAGTTTTCATCTATATTTTTCATAGCTGTCTATTTACCACCACAAACCAATGCTGGCATTAAGATTGCACTGAATGAGTTGTACAAGGCCATTAATCAACAGGAAAACGCTCATCCAGATGCAGCGCTCCTAGTGGCCGGGGACTTTAATGCAGGGAAACTTAAATCCGTTCTACCTAATTTCTACCAGCATGTTAAATGTGCAACCAGAGGGAAAAAAACTCTAGACCACCTTTACTCCACACACAGAGACGCATACAAAGCTCTCCCTCGCCCTCCATTTGGCAAATCTGACCATAACTCTATCCTCCTGATTCCTGCTTATAAGCAAAAACTAAAGCAGGAACCACCAGTGACTCGGTTAATAAAAAAGTGGTCAGATGACGCAGATGCTAAGCTACAGGACTGTTTTGCTAGCACAGACTGGAACATGTTCCGGGATTCTTCAGACAGCATTGAGGAGTACACCACATCAGTCACTGGCTTCATCAATAAGTGCATCGATGATGTCGTCCCACAGTGAACGTACGTACATACCCCAACCAGAAGCCATGGATTACAGGAAACATCCGCACTGAGCTAAAGGGTAGAGCTGCCGCTTTCAAGGAACGGGACTCTAACCCGGACGCTTATAAGATATCCCGCTATGACCTCCGACGAACCATCAAACAGGCAAAGAGTCAATACAGGTCTAAGATTGAATCATACTACACTGGCTCTGACGCTCGTCGGATGTGGCAGGGCTTGAAAACTATTACAGACTACAAAGGGAAGCACAGCCGCGAGCTGCCCAGTGACACAAGCCTACCAGACGAAGCTAAACCACTTCTATGCTCGCTTCGAGGCAAGCAACACTGAAGCATGCATGAGAGCACCAGCTGTTCCGGATGACTATGTGATCACGCTCTCCGTAGCCGATGTGAGTAAGACTTTTAAGCAGGTCAACATTCACAAGGCCGCAGGGCCAGACGGATTACCAGGACGTGTACTCCGAGCATGTGCTGACCAACTGGCAAGTGTCTTCACTGACATTTTCAACATGTCCCTGACTGAGTCTGTAATACCAACATGTTTCAAGCAGACCACCATAGTCCCCGTGCCCAAGGACTCTAAGATAACCTGCCTAAATGACTACCGACCCGTAGCACTGACGTCTGTAGCCATGAAGTGCTTTGAAAGGCTGGTCATGGCTCACATCAACAGCATTATCCCAGAAACCCTAGACCCACTCCAATTTGCATACCGCCCCAACAGATCCACAGATGATGCAATCTCTATCGCACTCCACACTGCCCTTTCCCACCTGGACAAGAGGAACACCTACGTGAGAATGCTATTCATTGACTACAGCTCAGCATTCAACACCATAGTGCCCTCTAAGCTCATCACTAAGCTAAGGATCCTGGGACTAAACACCTCCCTCTGCAACTGGATCCTGGACTTCCTGACGGGCCGCCCCCAGGTGGTAAGGGTAGGTAACAACACATCTGCCACACTGATCCTCAACACGGGGGCCCCTCAGGGGTGCGTGCTCAGTCCCCTCCTGTACTCTCTGTTCACCCATGACTGCATGGCCAGGCACGACTCCAACACCATCATTAAGTTTGCCGACGACACAACAGTGGTAGGCCTGATCACCGACAACGATGAGACAGCCTATAGGGAGGAGGTCAGAGATCTGGCCGTGTGGTGCCAGGACAACAACCTCTCCCTCAACGTGACCAAGACAAAGGAGATGATTGTGGACTACAGGAAAAAAAATAGGACTGAGCACGCCCCCATTCTCATCGACGGGGCTGTAGTGGAACAGGTTGAGAGCTTCAAGTTCCTTGGTGTCCACATCACCAACGAACTATCATGGTCCAAACACACCAAGACAGTCGTGAAGAGGGCACGACAAAGCCTATTCCCCCTCAGGAGACTGAAAAGATTTGGCATGGGTCCTCAGATCCTCAAAAAATTCTACAGCTGCACCATCGAGAGCATCCTGACTGGTTGCATCACCGCCTGGTATGGCAACTGCTTGGCCTCCGACCGCAAGGCACTACAGAGGGTAGTGCGTACGCCCCAGTACATCACTGGGGCAAAGCTTCCTGCCATCCAGGACCTCTATACCAGGCGGTGTCAGAGGAAGGCCCTCAAAATTGTCAAAGACTCCAGCCACCCTAGTCATAGACTGTTCTCTCTGCTACCGCACGGCAAGCGGTACCGGAGTGCCAAGTCTAGGTCCAAAAGACTTCTCAACAGCTTCTACCCCCAAGCCATAAGACTCAGCTAACAGCTAATCATGGCTACCCGGACTATTTGCACTGCCCCCCCACCCCATCCTTTTTACGCTGCTGCTACTCTGTTAAGTATTTATGCATAGTCACTTTAACTCTACCCACATGTACATATTACCTCAACTACCTCAACTAGCCGGTGCCCCCGCACATTGACTCTGCAACGGTACCCCCCTGTATATATAGCCTCCCTACTGTCACTTTATTTTACTTCTGCTCTTTTTTTTCTCAACACTTTTTTTTGTTGTTGTTTTATTCTTACTTTTTTTGTTTAAAATAAATGCACTGTTGGTTAAGGGCTGTAAGTAAGCATTTCACTGTAATGTCTGCACCTGTTGTATTCGGCGCATGTGACCAATAAAATTTGATTTGATTTGATTTGATTTGATTTGATTTGATAAGAGGGTTTAACCTTCTGTCGAATACTCAAAGAAGTCACAGACTGACGCTGTTGAAACATGACATGGCTCTTGACTATATTTTAGCAAAACAAGGTGGCTTATGTTTGGCTATGAACTTGACGGGGGATGATTGTTATACTTTGATCCCAGATAGTTCCGATAATATCACTAGTGTTATAGATGCATTGAAGAATATAAGGGATGCGTTTGGTAGATCTGAAGGAGCTGGATGGTCAGTGAAGGCTTGGTTGCAAGATCAGTTAGGCCCAGTGGGAGCAGTGATAGTTCAGATTTTAGTAGCAGCTCTGACAGCGCTGTGTGTGATGTTTTGCTTTTGTACTTTGTTATTTACTTTTGCGAAGGCTATGATATTGAGATGGGTTGGAGTTGTGATGCCTGGAGAAAACACTCAGATGCCGTTGTTAACTGCTACTGATCTAGATGAAGATGAACAAGTGGGACTGGATGGAGAATTGATGGATAGATATCCATTTTGAATGGATAGTGTGATTTTAGTATTTTGTGATGAATCAAAGGGGGGAAATGGTATGTGATTCATTTTATATATCATTTTTATATATTTAGTTGATATTGATGTTTTAATTTGAATGTGTTGTTTTGCAAAATATACTGTTTGGTCTTTTATTTTCTTCCAGAAGCATATGGGGGAATGTGTAGAGGGGATTAAAATACTCAAACATGGACAATATGAAGGGACAATATGAAGGGACAATATGAATGGACTGGAGGAAGTGGAACAAGGAAGGTGTGGAAATGTTCAGATTCCATCATCGATGTTGAATTGGAAGTCGACACTGCTGAGGAGATGAAGTGTAGTGGACTACATTCCAGTGTCTGCAATGATATATAGACATATTTGCATGTGTAATACATCATTTGTGTCATATTCTTTCTGTATTAATTTTTGAAGAATTATATTTGCTGTTATTGGGTACATGTGGGGATCTCAGATGTTTTTGTTTATTTCGTGGATGCTTAGGGATATTGGGTCTAGGCAGGGATAGAGATAATCCACAGGAGGGTCCGATGGGTCGACCAGCCTGAATGTGGACATTTTTGATTGTATTTTGTTTGCTGAGGCTTTCATGTGTATTCAAATTGCATCATAGTTTAAAATGCATTGATAAAGATTTATGAATTGATCTGGAGTACTTAGGTGGTTGCCTGGGGCAGAGGGGCCGTGAGAGAATTTTACTGTCTTGATTGATGGATATTTGGAAAGAAAGCTGCCAGACAGGTTTTTCGCTCTCACACTCCATAAAGATTTGTTCATATTTCATAGAAAGGTATTTGCACTCCATAGAAAAATGTGTTTTTGGTTTATTGTTAAAGATACTCAATAAGAGAAATTGTTATTTGTCATAATCCTATTCTTTTTGTTTTCGAGACTTAATTAGTCTCGAAGGGGGGAAATATGTAGTGTTTCAACAGTTTATGACTTTGCTAATGGTTTCAAATGGTTTTAGAGGATGTTGACTCAGCTTAAGGGAGCATCTGGGGAGTAGTTCTATAGGGGCACCCTAAAGCCGAGGAAGTCTGTTAGGTGGAGTCCTGGGATTGGTGTAGGGGAAAACACCCATATTATGTTACATAGGGCATAGGATATAAATACCATGGTTAAAACAAAGTAGGACAGAACAACATATTATTTTGAGTCCGTTGTTCTCCAGATGCCTGCAGATGTCTGTCAATTTACGCTGAAATCTTGCGATATAAATAAACCTTTATAATCAAAGTACAGTGTAAGCGGACTCCTTGGTCTCACAGCATAATTAGCATCATATTATTTAGATACAACAATAGCCTTAACTTTAGGCTATTTACTGTATTACAAAAGTAATATTGACTTGTTTGGTTGACAACACATTTTAGTCATTTAGCAGACGCTCTTATCCAGAGTGACTTACAATTGGTGCATTCATCTTAAGATAGCTAGGTGAGACAACCACATACCACAGTCGTAGCAAGTACATTTTCCCTCAATAAAGTAGTTATCAGCAAAGTCAGTGCTAGTAGGAAAATATCAAGGGCAGGTTTTTTTGTGTGGATTGGAAGGTATCAGAAGATGTTGATGAAAAGAGGATGATTGATGATAACTCACAATAACAAAGAGTAGCCTGCCTACTCGTGGAGTAGGCAAAACAACATCAAAGCTTTAAGTAGGCCTCCCACCCCAGCCAATTGGGGTCTGGACATTAATGGCACAGGACAGGAGGTAGTGCACTGTTCAGATGTTACCTCTCATTCAGTACATTAGAATATTGGGGCATTATTTCCTCTCAGTTCAAGTCAATTCATTAAGACTCTTTAGACTTCATCACTTCAAGGGACAATTATGCATTGTAACACATGCAAAATATATATATATAATTGTATATCTGTATATGTAATTTTTCACAAAATTTCCTCTTGAATCACTGAGATTAGGATCTGTACTTATCTGTTTCATAATTATTATTATGTTTTTTGATCAGATATTATGCATTTTACCAAAATGTTCACTAAATTCTCATTACTGTGACAGTTTTCGAAGTCCAAAAAGTAATAAACAAATCAATATTTCTAATACTTTTTAACATTGCGCCCCTAATGAAAAGGCTTGAGTTAAACATAACACTGAAAATAAAAATATTTCAAATTAAATTATTAAATGTGTATCAAATTAAATCAGACTTTTTCCCAATTTGAGCTCTTTAGCCATTTTAGTAATGAGAAGGCCAAGTGGGGTAAAAGGGGTGTTTGAGAATAAGAACCTCATTCTGAAGGCATATAAGTGAATAAATTAAGTTAACAAAAATATTAGGATATGTTATTGACATTGAACTGATTATATAGCCTATTAACCAGATGTGTTTAATCTGTAGCATAGGCCTATGGATTGGGCTGCTGTTCTGTTCTGCCGACTATTAGCTGTGATTTTTTTTGCCCAAGGCCAAACCTATTACCGACCCCTGATGTACACTATTCTAGTTTAGCGGCGATAGGAGAGGGGTGGCAATTTCTGGTCTCACCTAGGGCAGCATACTTGTTAGGCCCATACTTTTTTTTTTTTGCACGCGTGTGCAAACGTAGGAGGTCCCGTGCCGAGAAGAAATTAAATCTACTTTCACCCCTGAGTAAATCTGAGTTGGATGAAGGACTGTAGTCGGATTAGTGATGAGTCTACCTACACGACTGTATGAAGAAAAAAAGGGAAAGGTTCAGATAAGGGGATGTGGGTGGATTTACCACAGATAGGGACAGAAATGGAAGGGGGGAATCTAGGAGAGCAAACAGGCAGGGAGATGAGGTACAGGAGAACAGAGTAATGGTGGTATTTTCTGAGCCAACCAGCAGAATGTTACATCTGGAAACGTCGTCAAGGCCATCAAATCAGATGTAGGACATGTATAAGATGCAAGGTGCGCAAAACACCAGTCTCAACGTCAACAGTGAAGAGGCGACTCCGGGATGCTGACCTTCAGAGTTGCAAAGAAAAAGCCATATCTCAGACTGGCCAATAAAAATAAAAGATTAAGATGGGCAAAAGAACACAGACACTGGACTTTTTCTATGCAACTCTGCCTAGAAGGTCAGCATCCCGGAGTCGCCTCTTCACTGGTGATGTTGAGACTGGGGTTTTGCGGGTACTATTTAATGAAGCTGCCAGTTGAGGACCTGTGAGACGTCTGTTTCTCAAACTAGACACACTAATGTATTTGTCCTCTTGCTCAGTTGTGCACCGGGGCCTCTTAGCAATTTCTCGCATGGAATAGCCTTCATTTCTCAGAACAAGAATAGATTGACGAGTTTCAGAATAAAGTTTTTTGTTTCTGGCCATTTTGAGCCTGTAATCAAACCCACAATTGCGGATGCTCCAGATACTCAACTAGTCTCAAGAAGGCCAGTTTTATTGCTTATTTAATCAGCACAACAGTTTTCAGCAGTGCTAACATAATTGCAAAAGGGTTTTCTAATGATCAATTAGCCTTTTAAAATGATCAACTTGGATTAGCAAACACAACGTGCCATTGGAACACAGGACTGATGGTTGCTGATAATGGGCCTCTGTACGCCTATGTAGAAATTCCCATTAAAAATCAGCCGTTTCCAGCTACAATAGCCATTTACAACATTAACAATGTCTACACTATATTGTGTTATTTTAATGGACAAAAACATTAAAAAACAAGGACATTTCTAAGTGACCCCAAACTTTTGAACGGTAGTGTACCTTTGTATGCCTCCTCGTCTGTATACCTGCAGACACAGACACAAAAGTGATCAGTTCAGTCATCTGCCCCCAATATAGCTAGCCTTCAACATATTCTTATAGCCTACATATTCTTACCTCTTTGTTGATTGATATCCATTGAATTGTGTCCATTTTCTGTTTTAGAAAGATTTGCACAAATATAAAAAGATAGATGGTATCATCATAAAACAATATCAATTTAGATCACAGAAGGGGCAAACCTTACCCTAAATTGAGGAGATTTTTTAATTGTTCAGTTAAGTGCCTGCACCTGCTGTCCTTTCAAATCCAAATGTTTCAGTTGGGCAGTTAGGTTCCTACAAGAACCCCCACCAACTAAGGAGGTTCCTCGATGAACCCCACCTCCTATGGGGTTCTTGGAAGAACCTTTTAGGGGCAATTTTCAGTGCCAAGAACCCTAAGGTTCTTCAAAGAACTTTGAGGATCTTAGAAGAACCTTTGTTGAACCCCTAATTTTTAGAGTATACTCAGAGAAGTGTAGTTAGTCCAGTGTTGTTCACCCTGATGATGGATGACACCTTTAAGGAGGTGGGACAGGGAGTGGGTCTGGCCTTGTATGCTGATGATGGGGCTGTATGGAAGAGAGGTGGGAATGTGAAATATGTGATGAGGAAGATGCAAGAAGCTGTGGGAGTTGTGGAAGATTGGTCTTTAACGTGGGGGTTCAAATCAAATCAAATCAAATTGTATTGGTCACATGCGCCGAATACAACAGGTGCAGACATTACAGTGAAATTCTTACTTACAGCCCTTAACCAACAGTGCATTTATTTTAACAAAAAAAGTAAAAATAAAACAACAACAAAAAAAGTGTTGAGAAAAAAAGAGCAGAAGTAAAATAAAATAACAGTAGGGAGGCTATATATACAGGGGGGTACCGGTGCAGAGTCAATGTGCGGGGGCACCGGCTAGTTGAGATAATTGAAGTAATATGTACATGTGGGTAGAGTTAAAGTGACTATGCATAAATAATTAACAGAGTAGCAGCAGCGTAAAAAGGATGGGTTGGGGGGGCAGTGCAAATAGTCCGGGTAGCCATGATTAGCTGTTCAGGAGTCTTATGGCTTGGGGGTAAAAGCTGTTGAGAAGTCTTTTGGACCTAGACTTGGCACTCCGGTACCGCTTGCCGTGTGGTAGCAGGGAGAACAGTCTATGACTAGGGTGGCTGGAGTCTTTGACAATTTTGAGGGCCTTCCTCTGACACCGCCTGGTATAGAGGTCCTGGATGGCAGGAAGCTTGGCCCCAGTGATGTACTGGGCCGTACGCACTACCCTCTGTAGTGCCTTGCGATCGGAGGCCAAGCAGTTGCCATACCAGGCGGTGATGCAACCAGTCAGGATGCTCTCGATGGTGCAGCTGTAGAATTTTTTGAGGATCTGAGGACCCATGCCAAATCTTTTCAGTCTCCTGAGGGGGAATAGGCTTTGTCGTGCCCTCTTTAGGATGTCTGTGGCCAAGTCCTGCTTTATGGTGTTTTCTAGGAGGAAGGTTAAAGATGTTAGGCTGCAAATATACTGTCAGGATATAGGTAGGGTGTCTGAGTTTAAGTATTTAGGTATGTGATTTGATGAGAGGCTTACGTGGAAGAGACGTTGCGTGTATTGAAATTACGTGTAGGAAGGTGCTGAACCTCATGAGGGCAGTGGCAGGATATGATTGGGGGTCAGATAGACAAACACTGTTGTACATGTACCAGGCATTGATCAGGTAATCTTTGGATGCTTTGTTATTGGATCGGCAGCCAAAATGGTACTACAGTGCCTGGATAGGATACAGTCAAGGGCCCTGAGATTGTATGTGGGTGCCTTCAGGACGACACCTGTTGAGACATTGCAGGTGGATAGTGGGGAACTGCCACTGAGGATAAGGTGGGACAAACTTGCATTAGCGTACTGGGTGAGGTTGAAAGGGAAATCAGAAGGACATCCTGCAGTCACGCCAACTGGGGAATACTGGGAGCGAGGAGGGGGTAAGCAGAGGGCAAACGGGTGGACATTGGGCAGACGGTGGTAGAATATGGACTGGGGGAGAGAGAGATCCTCCGTGGATGTTTCCAAAACCATGTGTATATGTAAACATGATTGAGGGCAGGAGAGAATGGGGTGAGGACGTGAGATGGTGTGTGGAGAGATATATAGATAATCGGTTTTATTTGTTTTTAAGGATATATACAGATTGTTCAAAGGATCCAATCAGTGGACGGGTAGGGTCTGGGGTGTATATCCCAGATTTCAAAGTTATAGTATGTAAGCGGTTAACTGATTATGTGTCAGTGTATGCGGCAGAGTTGATGGCCATGATTATAGGTTTGAGATGGGTAGAGGAGGTGAAAACACTCGGCTGCTGTGTTGAGTAGTGTGAAGACGGGTAGGTCGGATAGGGGAGTCTTGTTTGTGGATGATGGCGCTGTTAATGGGATTGGAGAGGATGGGAATGGTGATAAGCTTTTGTTGGGTTCCCGCCCACATACACAGATTTAGCAGATGTTATTGCGGGTGTAGCGAAATGCTTGTGTTCCTAGCTCCAACTGTGCAGTAGTATCTAACAATTCACAACAATACACAAATCTAAAAGTAAAATAATATAATTAAGAAATATAAGTTATTTCCGGCTGTATGTAATAACACAAAAAAACGTTCTGGGCTAATAATGTATGAAATAACACACACACAAAAAAAATACTGCAAAGTTGTTTAGGAGCTAGACGCAGAGCTGCCATGTCTGTCGGCGCCATCTTGCTATTTGAGAAGGTCGATGTGGTGGCTAAGAGTGCTGTGAGGAGAGAGGGGGTAGATATTCAGCAGTGGAGGCTGCTGAGGGGAGGACGGCTCATAATAATGGCCGGAGCGAATGGAATGGCATCAAACACATGGAAATACATGATACCATTCCACGAATTCCGCTCCAGCCATTACCACGAGCCCGTCCTCCCCAACTAAGGTGCCATCAACCTTCTGTGCTATTCAGGTCCCGCTGGGTCGCTGGGAAGTCAAGTCCTTGATCCGGGCAAAAGGGCTCGATCTTTGTCTGGGAGTGGGATGCTAATAGTAAGGGGAGGCAATTTTATTGCGTGCATCGGTCAATATGGGATGTACGAGAGAGGAAGTTGTGTGGAGTAGACTACGGTTTGGTAATACAGGTTTGATTGCCACGTTGTGGATGAGGGAGGGAGACATGAAACAGGTCTGTGTGATGAGTGTTTAGAGGAGGAAATGGTGGAGCATGTGTTGATATTTTGTGAATTGCATGATGTAGATAGGGAGAGACTGTGTGAAAGGGTTAGAGAGGCTGGACAGGGTTGGGGTTTGGGTGTTGTAGTGGGGGGAGAAAAGGGGAGGGAAGTGGTGTCTAGGGCTCTATTTTACTTTCTTAGAGGAACATGACTAAAGAAGATAATTTAATGTAGTTAGGCTGTGACAGGCCTCACACTCCAGTACAGTAGGTGGCGGTGTATGCACCTTGAAAGTTGGATGCGATCCGACAACCCAATCCCGAAGAAGAAGACGCATGAAAAAGTATAAATATCACCACTACCAATTTGTTTTGCGAGAACACCGGCGAAAGAACAAGTCTTTAGAGGCCTGCTGTGGGTTTTTAAAATATTATTTATTGGGCATTAGAATTACTGTCAGATAAATCATAATTTGTTAAACCATAGTTGACTCATTTTAGGTAGCCAGCTAGTTATAACTTGACAAACAACAATTCCTTTAAAATGAACCGGCAATTGAACGGTTTCCATAACTCAATCATTGATGAAGACTGCTTTTTGTTCACCTCTGAATCTGTTGGAGAAGGTCACCCAGGTGAGTTTGCAATGTGGGGGTCTTATTTTAGCTAGCTAGGTAACGTAGTTAGTTTCTATATTTTTCAACACAAGGTCATGGCGTAGATTCAGCGAACTACAGTAACAAAGTGTTACCAAATGCGTGCCAATCATTTTTACGAACACGCATAACGTCAGTTAATATACTGTTTGTATGGTTGTCAACTAGCTAATTGACAATTTTTCATATGTGCTGATGTTTGAGCCGGACGACATTGTGAATGGGGAACACGCGATAGGCTCAGGCCCATTTTTTACAGTTTATGTGCAGGCCACGCGGGATGCCTTCGACCTAGCATGGGGTGTCTAGTTAGCTAGTAGCAGATAATGCTAATCCAGAAAAGTAGGCCACTAAATTACTTGTCTGGATTGTTAAATCACTGCTGATGTTAGGTGGCGCGTTTGTTGAAAAACTGAACATCTATGCCATATTGTTTTTATATATTCGTTTCTTTCAGTCAATTTATTCGTACATTTGCCCGAGTTGAAACACTGGTGTTACATCAATAGACAACGAGCTCGTTCACATGACACATGCATTCACGACTGCGCGTGCTGAGTACAGTTGGCTTTGTTGTTATCCAGTCACTGGGTTAGCTGAGCTCTCCAACTGTCAATACCGTCGTTGTGTATTTAAGCAATAAGGCCCGAGGGGGTATGGTATATGGCCAATATACCACGGCTAAGGGCTGTTCGTAAACACGACGCAACGCGGATTGCCTGGATACAGCCCTTAGCCGTGGTATATTGGCCATATACCACAAACAACCGAGGTGCCTTATTGCTATTATAAACTGGTTACCAACGTAATTAGAAGAGTAAAATGTATTTTTTTTGTCATACCCATGGTATACGGTCTGACGTACCACGGCTTTCAGCCAATCAGCATTCAGGGCTTGAATCACCCAGTTTATAATTTAGTTCATTGCAGTGCTTTAACAGTTGTGTGGGTGATATTTTGATTGACAGAAGCATGGGGCCACTTAACTTCTATTAGCAATGCTGGTGTATTTAGACAACAGCGTTGCTCCCTATCTAGGGTGTCCATTCAAAAACGCATCTTTTGAACAATGGTCAAAAACAGTTATTGTGTAGATACGCCTCTAAGAAAACAATGGTCCAAACTTCATGTCTCTATCATAATCAGTTCAAAAGTTAATGGAGTTCTGACCCTTGTAGGATGGCCACAATTAGGATGACAAAAAAATCTGGAATATTACGTCAGCAAGGCTGGATGCTGTGCAAGAATTAAGGCTAACTGACAGGTTTACCGCTGAACTAATCTATCTTCTCGAATCCGGAGAAGATAAAACAGTATACAGGTAAGATGGGTATTGATTTTGAGACATGGCATGTAGTATACTGTAGCTCAGTTGGTAGAGCATGGCGCTTGCAACGCCAGGGTTGTGGGTTCGTTTCCCGCGGGGGGCCAGTATGAAAAAAATGTGTGCACTCACTAACTGTAAGTCGCTCTGGATAAGAATGAATGCGAAATTCATTTTTTCCCCCCCAAAGATTTCTCACAAAAACAAGCATATCTCAGTGAAATGTCAACGGAGCACTTTTACATTTAATTGAGTTTGTCGTGTTAATTTGGCTTTTTGCGACCCGCGGAAACAACTTTGCAGACAGGCACCACAACATTTTAAAATGCTCGCTGCGAATGTAAAACATCGCTCCACCATCTCCTCGTTGCTACAATTCTAATAGTTCGCCTACTTTCAGTTTGTGACAAAGCAAGCATAGTGTAGCGAATCATTGTACCATCTAAACTGCTGTGAAATATATTTTCCATAACCAAATATATTGTATGTTCAGCTCTTTGAAGCTTGTATACAAAACCAAATGTAAAAGATGTGAAAAATAAACTTACGGGAAGCATAGAAATAAATAGCTCACTTACAACACATCTACCGTTTCTTAGATTTGCTTTCAATGAGAATGAAGATCTGTAAGTCACATTTCTATATGAATTTGGTTGGGTCGTCCAAAAAGTTACATTGCAGCTTTAAACAGGCTTTGCAAATGTGGGTCTGTTGATCCACGTCCTTTCCACTTACCTCATGTCAAAAGTCCTGCATGTGTGCCATATTTGGCCAAAAAATGAATAACTTGTGGGACTTTTATTTTGCGCTAAGTTAAGATGAATAAGTATGTTTAATAATGCGTTCCTTTAAATATTTTGTCTCAAATTTCCCCTGTTTTAATGACCAACTGTCCTGCCCACTAGCACAATAAGTAGAAATTGAATTGCATTTAACTTATGGCTTCCTCTGGACTGTTTTTGTGCAACCAATACAATAGGGAGCAACACTATAGTGTAAATACACCAGTGTTGCTAATGGCAGCTAGGGGCCATGGTGTACTCCTTTCACCTAAAATCACGTGGTTTTTATATCCACATAGCTAACGTTAGCTAGCAAGGTATTTGCAGTACTCTCAAACCAACTGCCCTGCTCAGCTCTTCTGGTGTCTACCTTCTCATTGTTTGTCTTTGCTAATGCTAAGTCAGTCCACTAAATGTACATTTGCGTTACAGTACCTAGCCAGGTGTTCTGGCTACAGCTGTAAAGTACAGGTTTAAGTGCAGTGCGCACTCGACATATGGGGGGGGGGGGCAGCTTCCATTGCAGCTTCCATTGCAGCTTCCATTGCAGCTTCCATTGCAGCTGATTATCTAGGCTTATCTCCATTCTAAATATAGGCCTAGGTCTCCTCTCCAGGGACTGCAGTGCAACTGTGTGCAGCCTGTCGCATGTACCTTTTGGCACAAGAAACTGCTTTGAGAAAGCAGTCACTGTGGTGACGATTCAGTGCATATGATAATCCATTAAATTGAAGTCAACATAGTGCTAGTGGTGTGACAAGGTCTTGTAGAGGCTTGATCCAATGACTGCCCCGTCTCCCTGCAGGGCTGGGGGGGTGCAGGCCAGGGTGTGAATGTATTGCTGTTAGGAATGTGGCAACTGTAGTACTTTGCAGCTGTCAATCATAAAGTGCATTTGGAAAGTATTCAAACTCCTTCACTTTTTTGACATTTTGTTATGGTACAGCCTTGTTTTTCCCTCATCGATCTACACAAAATACCCCATAATGACAAAGCGTAGACAGGTTTTGAGAAATTATTGCAAATGTATAAAATAAAAACAGATACCTTATTTACATTAGTATTCAGACCCTTTGCTATGAGACTTGAAATTGAGCTCAGGTGCATCCTGTTTCCGTTGATCATCCTTGATGTTTCTACAACTTCATTGGAGTCCACCTGTGGTAAATTGGACATGATTTGGAAAGGCACACACCTGTCTATATAAGATCCCACAGTTGACCGTGCATGTCAGAGCAAAAACCAAGCCATGAGGTCAAAGGAATTGTCTGTAGAGCTCTAAGACAGGGTTGTGTCGAGGTACAGATCTGGGGAAGGGTACCAAAAAAATTCTGCAGCATTGAAGGTCCCCAAGAACACCGTGGCCTCCATCATTCTTAAATGGAATAAGTTTGGAACCACCAAGACTCTTCCTAGAGCTGAGCAATCGGGGGAGAAGGGCCTTGGTCAGGGAGGTGACCAAGAACCCGATGGTTACTCTGACAGAGCTCCAGAGTTCCTCTGTGGAGATGGGAGAACCTTCCAGAAGAACAACCATCTCTGCAGCACTCCACCAATCAGGCCTTTATGGTAGAGTGGCCAGACGGAAGCCACTCCTCAGTAAAAGGCACATGACAGCCTGCTTGGAATTTGCCTAAAGGACTCTGACCATGATAAACAAGATGGTCTGATTAAACTAAGATTGAACTCTTTGGCCTGAATGCCAAGCGTCACGTCTGCAACGCCAGGGTTGTGGGTTCGATTCCCACGGGGGGCCAGTATGAAAAATAAAAAATGTATGCACTCACGAACTGTAAGTTGCTCTGGATAAGAGCGTCTGCTAAAGACTAAAATGTAAATGTCTGGAGGAAACCTGGCACCATTCCTACAGTGAAGCGTGGTGGTGGCAGCATCATGCTGTGCGGATGTTTTTCAGCGGCAGGGACTGGAAGGACTAGTCATGATCGAGGGAAAGATGAATGGAGCAAAGTACAGAGATCCTTGATTGAAAACCTGCTCCAGAGTGCTCAGGACCTCAGACTGGGGCGAAGGTTCACCTTCCAACAGGACAACGACCCTAAGCACACAGCCAAGACAACACAGGAGTGGCTTCAGGACAAGTCTCTGTCCTTGAGTGGCCCAGCCAGAGCCCGGACTTGAACCTGATTGAACATCTCTGGAGAGACCTGAAAATAGCTCTGCAGCGTCTCTCCCCATCCAACCTGACCCAGCTTGAGAGGATCTGCCCAAATACAGGTGCGCCAAGCTTGTAGCTTCATACCCAAGAAGACTCGAGGCTAATCGCTGCCAAAGGTGCTTCAACAAAGTACTGCGTAAAGGGTCTGATTACTTATGTAAATGTCATATTTCAGTTTAATTTTTTATACATTTGCAAAAATGTCTAAACCTGTTATTGCTTTGTCATTATGGGTTATTGTGTGTAGATTGAGGGGAATAAAAAAAAAAAAATTTTAGAATAAGGCTAACGTAACCAAATGTGGAAAGTCAAGGGGTCTGAATACTTTCCGAATGCACTGTATACCTGGCCATGGCTGCGGAGTCTGGCTTGTTGCCCAGTTTGGTCCATAAAAGGTTATTGGTTTTGCAGGCATAACATGTCTTGAAGTGTTTAGTAGGGTCTTTTTTTGCTGCACGATACACCCCATAACTCTTGTTTCTCTTGACAGATAAGCTTTGTGACCAGATCAGCGACGCTGTGCTCGATGCGCATCTCAAGCAGGACCCTGATGCGAAAGTGGCATGTGGTAAGGATCAATCACATCTATAAAAAATGAACCTTTCTATAGGTTTGTCCATGTTGCGCTGTCTGATGCTGTAACATGCCCTTGCTTCTGTCCTCCCTTCGTCATCCTAATTAGCTAATGCACACGTTTACCTCACTTTCCTTCACTTGATTTCCCTCCATCCATCCCCAGTCTTTTGCTCACATGTTTTCTTTCTGTCTGCGTCTTTTCAGAGACAGTGGCTAAGACTGGGATGATTCTGCTGGCAGGGGAGGTCACCTCCAGGGCCAACGTTGATTACCAGAAGGTCGTCAGGGACACCATCAAGCACATTGGCTATGACGACTCCTCCAAGGGTATTGCCGCAAATTTGCTCTGATTTAATTGCTCACTTCCATTGAATACATGGTTTTAAGAAGTCACAGGGTTAGCTTTGGCAAAGATATATATATAGACAGTAAGTAACACTGAGGTTTGACTATATTCCCTTCCCGCAGGCTTTGACTATAAGACCTGCAACGTCCTGGTGGCTCTGGAGCAGCAGTCCCCTGACATCGCTCAGGGTGTTCACCTGGACCGCAAAGAGGAGGATGTGGGGGCTGGAGACCAGGTTAGAAGCCTCCTGTCTTTGAATATTTGTGAGTCAGTGACTAATTGACTGGGCCTGATGCTCAACTGTATATTAGTGTTTAATGGTTTTTGTCTCTGCACTAAGTGTTTGACTGTGTTTTGTGTTATAGGGTCTGATGTTTGGTTATGCCACTGATGAGACTGAGGAGTGTATGCCCCTCACCATCGTCCTCGCCCACAAGCTCAATGCCAAGATGGCTGAACTACGCCGCAACGGAACCCTGCCCTGGCTGAGACCAGACTCCAAAACTCAGGTTAGATTCAGCACGCAGCCTATACTCCAAATACGGCAGGGATTAACATTTAAAATTCAAAATCAAATAGCAAAATTATCCTTGGTATGACCTTAAAAACATTCCAAATAGCTTAGTAGTACCCCCACCCCTCCCCCGGCTTAGACTCTTATGGGTTAAGGTCTGAAAATGAGTATTTCTTTGGTTGCCGGAAGATTCTGATCACTTGGCAGAAAATTAAGTTATTTTCACGTACACATGGGGTGGAACCAGAAAGACCAGACTACTGGAATTCTTTGCATTTAGGTTATCATGTTTTAAAAAATGCTGACCAATGGTGCAACCGAGCAGGCTCAACTTGCACAACTCCTCAGGTCACTTGCCCCGGGCAATAGGGCAACCCTTAATGTCAATCCCTGCGGCTATGTTCACATATCAATTTATGGAAATCCCTTGTCCAGATGTATGTTATAAAGCAGGCCTTTCAGGCACACTTGCACAGCTATCTCCACTTGTATGCAGGTATCCTAGTAATAATAATATGCCATTTAGCAGACGCTTTTATCCAAAGCGACTTACAGTCATGCGTGCATACATTTTTGTGTATGGGTGGTCCCGGGGATCGAACCCACTACCTTGGCGTTACAAGCGCCGTGTACTTTGCCTTACCTTGTCAGACATGCTTGTACACTTTGAATTACATGTCATACCTCGTCTCCCCCTCTCTAGGTGACCGTTCAGTACAGGCAGGACCGTGGGGCCATGCTTCCAGTGCGTGTGCACACTGTCGTGGTGTCTGTGCAGCACGACGAGGTAATTTGCCTGGATGAGATGCGTGACGCGCTGAAGGAGCAGGTTGTGAAGGCAGTGGTTCCCACCGTGTACCTGGATGACGACACCATCTACCACCTGCAGCCTAGCGGCCGGTTCGTCATCGGAGGCCCTCAGGTGAGATATATTCTAGACCAGTCCTCAATAGATGTACGGGAAGAAAAAAAAAAAATCCATTGAGATGTGATCAAGTAGGCACATTGTCAGTCATTAAAAAGTAGGCGCTCTTATCACCACGAGATAGACACTTCCAAGGCTGTCCTGGGCTACTTGGCTGACTCTTCCTTTCCCCTTCACAGGGTGATGCTGGCCTGACAGGACGTAAGATCATTGTGGACACCTATGGAGGCTGGGGGGCCCACGGTGGAGGGGCCTTCTCAGGGAAAGACTACACTAAGGTAGACCGCTCTGCTGCCTACGCTGCTCGCTGGGTGGCCAAGTCCCTGGTTAAAGCTGAGCTCTGCAAGCGTGTACTGGTCCAGGTGAGGAATGAGCTAATGGCTGTAACCTAACTGTTTATTTGTCTTTTTTTTGTTGTCAGGTTTTGATTGCTATATGAGTCATTCACTTATAGCTGTTATGCATCACCGTGACATGAAAAGTAAAGGAAGCATATGTTATTATTACCTGTCATGTGAATCTTGATCCTGTTTGTTAATAAGTGGCTGTGTTGTCAGGTAGCCTATGCCATTGGAGTGGCCCATCCCCTGTCCATCTCCATCTTCCACTATGGGACTTCCCAGAAGAGTGAGCGGGAGCTGCTGGACATTGTCAAGAAGAACTTTGACCTCCGCCCTGGTGTCATTGTCAGGTAGAGTGTGGAACAATGGTGTCCCATGGGGTCAAAGCTGGTCCTTGTTGGTGGAGGGGTTCTACATTTTAAATGGTGATGTTACACTGCTTGGTTTGCCCTCTGGTAATCTATGCAGTTATTTACCCAGTTCAACACGTTATTGTGTTTCTCTGTGTTCCAGGGAGCTCGACCTGAAAAAGCCCATCTACCAGCGGACCGCTGCCTATGGCCACTTTGGGCGGGAGGCCTTCCCCTGGGAGGTCCCCAAAAAGCTCAAATACTGAACCCCTCACCCCCAACCTTCCCACCCAGAGCTGTAGGTGTGCTACAGAAAAACTGACACTCTGGGAGGGAAACATTTTACACTCCTGTCCCCTCATCTCTACCCACTTCAAATTGCTTGCACACTCCTTGAAATCCATTTCCCGGTCTTCTTTCCCTGACTGTTCTGTAGTTGTGATTTGCCTTCACAGAAATGTATTCTCACCCTAGCCTGTCCACCAGTATATTTAACTAATCCACTCCCTGTACTCCATGTCATGTGCCAAGGAGTGGAATGTTAGCTAAAGAGACTGGTACTCAGACTAACCCCCCCCTCTGTACGTAACCCCCACCCATGTTTCTCCTGTAGGATAAATAAGTGATGCCACATTTAGGGTTGAAGATTGCTAGGAGTAATTGAGTAATTAGAATGCAACTCTTGTACCCTTAACTATTTTTTATAAAAATTGATTTTCTTTTGCAAATTGACAGATGTAACCAAAAATGTAATTGGTGAAGAGGAACGTGAGTTTGTCGTGAAATATAGTACCTTGTTTGGAAGCATCATCCCTTCAGACCATGTTTTCTGATGTATTACAGAGAAGTCAGAAGCTGCTAATGACCTCTGGCTTGTTGGGGTGTACCTTCCATATCTCTAGTTCCTCTATCTCATCCTTTGTCACTTGAAGATTTCATGTGAAAGTTCTAGAATTTTGTTAGGTTTGTCCCCGTCTGATAGGTGAGGGCAAGGCACTCCCCCTCAGACTGTGGCTACAGAGAAACTCGGCTTGTCACTCCTGATGAGGGGCTGTCTTTACCCTGGTTCCTGAAGTGTTCTACAGAAAAACTTTGGGTTGCAGCCACAAGGTGGTGCAGTAAGCGTTTGCCTGTGTTATTTATATTTTAGGTTTGTGAGATGACTGAACTCCCCAAGAAGTAAAACAATTTAAATGTTTTTGTTCCCATAGGCCCACAGATGGAAGCAAAAGTCTGGCTGGTGTTGTACAGAGAAACCGGTCTCGTTTACAATGCTCTCATTAGTGGGTCTGTGGGGACTGGCTCTTATTTTCTCTACATTATAAAATAGGTTTTTAAATCTGTGGTTACTGAAGGTGAAAAAGTGCCTTTTTTAGTGTTTTCCCTTCCACGCCATCCACACCCTACCTACTCCTGCTACCATCCCCAACCCATCACATGTTACATAGCCTGTCTCTTAATTCATACATCCCTTCCCTTGGCTGAAATGTTCCATTTCGGAAAGAAACGCTGTCCCACGTGAAATCTTTGAATAAAAGTATATTCTGGCGTTCTCTACGTAAGTCTTTTATTCTCGTCAACATGCAACTCTTGCAGCACAAACCTCCATGGGGTCTGTAACAGAAACAACTGAATTGGGAGAGATAGAATATCATGTCCCTAATGAGGACAATGTAATGTACAGTGTTTGGATTGCACTGCACCATTGCCCCCCTTTGTGGGAATGATTTAGACGAACGGGTCAGTCGCTGAAATGGAAACGTTTTTATTTGGGTAAAATACTTGATATAGTTTAGCTTTGGTCATACATGATTTTTAACATCACTTTAAGTAACCAAAAGAGTGGGCATGAACACAACTAATATATTTGAGAAGGATTTTGAGACTACATGTACAGCTAAAATCGCAAGCATACACGGTGCAAGTCAAAGTTGTTCTTTTGTCGTTTTAAAATCTGTTTCAACACGTCAGCTCTCATTTTAATCTGATCATTTCCCCAGTACCTTTCTAGGCCACCTTTACTGCTAATATAAAGAATGTCTAGTTTAAATATCTTTGTGTTCTCTTGAGAAATCCCAAGCCACAGGAATGTATTGACTTGGTCTGTAGAGTTCATACTGATTCTGTGTGCAGCAGATAAAAGGACAAAAGAGCATAAAATAGCAATGGCAAAATATTCAGTGCAATGTCTGTCTGTGGGAAATGTTATCAGATATTGACACTGTAAATATAGAATATTTACAATTTGATGTTGAAAGCTTTGGGATCATCCATTGTAGCAAAGGCTGCAGGCTCTCAATCTCGGATCGTCAGTCTGAAAAGAGAGTGGACCCACACTTACCTGAGTTGTGTGTGACAACCAGTTTTCTGAAACAAATACTGTATGTATATGTAACCCTCTCACCAGGCTCGAATTTGACTCTCAAGATATTACCTTATTTAGAATATCTGAACAGCATGGGATATTAGGTGAGAAGGACATCTCCAATAAGAATCCCTATTGTAAACTTGCTAGGGTGAATGACAAATAGGGTATTAACTTCAGATAGAATGATTATAGACTTGGTTATTGGTATAAGGATATGCTTTCCCATGCATTAAATGAAACTGAAACAGTAAATGACTCCACCAATACAACAGACATAAGGTTCAATATCTATATTAATCAAATGTTCAATATATCACATCAAAAGAAATACAAATTATAAACCCCAATGATTTTCCCACAACCCATGTCCAAATTATTTGCAAGCTTGCTTAAACCCTGGGTGCGCGTTGGAGCTCATAAAAAAATGACGACATACATAAAGTCCTGAAGTCCACCACACATTTGTAGTTACTCACTACTTGTAGATAACGCCTCAGCGAAAAAATAGTAGTTCCGTGCAGGTGTCCTCACAAGATCCACAGCGAACACAGCTATCAATGCAGCCAGTAATCCGTAGCAGCAACAGACATCCGTTGGAAACCCGAACTCGTTGGTCGTCACAAGCAATTCTCTCCAAGTCTTGCACGATGCTAGGCTAACCTCTAGAATGTCGAGTGTCTCCACAATGTGACGGCAGCTTCAGTCTCTACTAGGTCTTTCTTAACGAACTAATAAACACTTTCTTATAGAAATAAAATCAGGATTTCCCTTTAAAACAAACTCTGTAGGTATAGTTTTGTTTTATCTTTATCGTTCCTTGGGTCGTTTTTTTCTTCCCCAACGCCACTAACGTCTCTCCTCTTTCTCCTCTCAACTTTTCCCTCTCTTTTCTTCCCAGCAACCAGTCCACTCTCCCATTGGCCACAACTTAACAAGTTACCTCATTGGTCAAAACTTTAACAAGATACGTGGGAAATTTAAACTTAAAAATAAACCAACCTATTTACTTGTACATTTTTTTAAACATTGCTTCAAAAGAAATGCATTAATGACATTACAAATCAGGAGCTATTCGATCACCTTTTAAATCTAATACCAATGAATTATAACAAATAAACTCTATACTTGGTTTTAGCAAGGTATTACACTCTCCCCCCACCAAAATAGGCATGTCCTCATGACTTGTAAACATAAGTGAGATGTAATGACAAGTAAATGTGTCAACTCTTAACTACAACCTACAGCTGAGACAAAACTTGTTAGATAATTGAAAATGAGATACATTTGTGTTTCCCTTATCCAATCCACTTGTACAATGTGGAACAATATCTGACAACTGGGGCTATACTTGGAAATCCGGGTTTATCATAGGTAAGTAATACAGGTGCTTTCTTTACTCTCTGAGATCTTCTTATCCCTGGTCCTTCCATTTCCTCCGAAGTTTCCACTTCTCCCTGAACTTCTCGTTCCTCTTCTGTAATCTCTTCAACTGAGTTAGATGCCTCATTATCATCTACTTCAACTCCAGTTGCGACCTCAGCTTCTTGACTGGACTCTTTTACTTCCAGAACTTGGTCTGCTCTTTCAGGTTCCCCTGTCATTTGATTCCAAACTATGTCTAAGTCCAAGCTAAATGGTTCCGACATCTCTTCCACTTCTCGGCTTATACAGTTTGTATTTGGCACTTCATACCATACTCCGATGTCTTCATCTTCTGAGTCAAAATCCTTCTCATCTTCTGGATTCTCAACCTCTTCAACTTTCTCATCATTCTGAGGAGTACAGTTTCCAGGCAACTTTTCATTTCCCTTTCTCTTCCTCCTTCTTTGCAGGGTCCTTCTACCAGGTGTTGGTTCTATGTTAACCACAGGTTCTATGCGCACTTTCTGCCCCAGTGGTAGCAGGTGGTTTCGATGAAGAATCTTAATGGGTCCATCTCCAATTTCAGGCTTCAAACGAAACACAGGTAAGTTTGACATCTGACTTTCCACCACATATGGCGTAGAGGCCCAGCGATCTGCCAGCTTATGTTTTCCTTGCAGTCCTAGATTCCGTATGAGGACTCTGTCTCCAGGCATAAGTTGCGTGTAGCGGATCTTCTTATCATATCGCTGTTTGTTTTCTTGGTTTTGCTTTCCAGCAGTGCTCTCAGCAAGTTTGTAAGTAGCTTGTAACTGTTTCTTCATATCAGATACATACTTGAGATAAGTTCTCTCTGAAGAGCTATCACTCGAGACTCCAAAACAAATATCAACAGGCAATCTAGCTTCACGTCCAAACATCAAAAAATATGGCGAATAGCCAGTCGCTTCATTCCGACTACAGTTATACGAGTGCACTAGATGCCCAACATACTGACTCCATTTGTTCTTTCGTGTAGGATCAAGAGTTCCAAGCATGTTCAACAAGGTTCGGTTGAATCTCTCGGGTTGCGGATCTCCCTGAGGATGATATGGTGCTGTCCTTGACTTCTCCACTCCAAGCATATTCAGTAGCTCATGGATGAGTCGACTTTCAAAATCTCTACCTTGATCACTATGCATCCTCTTGGGCAGACCATAATGGATGAAGTACCTCTCCCACAATACCTTGGCGACCGTGGATGCTTTCTGATCCTTCGTAGGGAAAAGCTTGAGCGTATCTTGTGTAATGATCCGTAATGACAAGAACATTCGCTGTGTTACTGGAGTCTGGCTCAATGGACAGGAAATCCATACACACAAGGTCCATAGGTCCATCACTTTGCATATGACCAAGCGGCGCAACTATCTTTGGAAGTGTTTTCCTCTGTACACAGCGAGCACAGGACTTACAGTACTCTTCTACTTCCATCTTCATGCGTGGCCAGTAGAACCGGTCTCTGACAAGTCCATATGTCTTGTCAAATCCTAAATGACCTGAGTCATCATGCAGCGACGTGAGAACCATAGTTCTGAACTTCTCTGGAAGAAGTAACTGAGCACGACGAGTCTTGTTTGGCGGATGTGTGATCCTGTACATAACTCCATCTTCCATCTTTAGCTTCTCCCACTCTCTCAGGAGCAAAGAGATGAGTGGATGTTTTGTCTTGGTCACCCTGGTGATATCATGTTTATTAAGAGCAACCCACATCTCTCCTAAGCAAGGATCTTCTTGTTGCGATGCAGAAAGTTCCATAGTGCTCAATCTGGGCATGTTAGACTTCAGCATGCTCAGGTTACAGTATGCTTGAGGCACAGCATGCATAGAGGCTCCCAACTGATCAATCACTCTACTATGAGATGATCCAGGAGTTATTCTAACAACATTAGACATCTGGCACATGGCTCTAACACCGGATGCAGGAATGTCTCTCCAATCTTGTTCCACTGCATATTGCTGATGAGGGCGGCGAGATAAAGCATCGGCATCTATGTTCTGCCTGCCTGGCCTGTACTTGAGACTAAAGTCATAGGTAGACAACGCAGCCAGCCAACGATGACCAGTGGCATCCAGTTTTGCGGACGTGAGGACATATGTCAATGGGTTGTTGTCTGTTCTAACCTCGAACTTGACCCCATACAGGTAATCATGTAGTTTATCAACCACGGCCCACTTCAACGCAAGAAACTCTAACTTGTGAGCTGGGTAGTTGCGTTCAGAAGCGGTCAGGCTTCGACTCACAAATGCCACAGGACGCAGACCCTCACCTTGGTCTTGGTACAGTACTCCACCTAACCCTTCGCGGCTAGCATCTACATGTAGAACGTATGGTAACTGAGGATCAGCAAAAGCTAACACAGGAGCTTTTGTGAGGCTTTCCCTTCAATGTCTCGAATGCCAATTCACACTTCTCATTCCACCTTGATCCAAATGGTTCTGAGTTGTTGAAGTAGGCTTTCACCTCTTCCTTGGGCTTTCTCCCTTTCTTGCCTGCGGGAAGATATCCACATAAGAGCTGATTCAGGGGGTAACTCACTTTAGAGTAGTCTTTCACAAATCTCCGGTAATATCCACAGAATCCTAGGAAAGAACGCAGAGCAGTCACAGTTTCAGGCCTTGGCCACGTGGTGACAGCTTCAATTTTTGATGGGTCTGTGGCCACTCCATTCTGGGATATGATATGTCCAACATAGTTGACAGATGTGCGGCAAAACTGACACTTGTCAAGGGACAGTTTTAGGCCTTCACTTTTCAAGCGGTCCAACACCTTGAGCAACCTCTGCTCGTGTTCTTCCAGCGTCCTTCCAAACACGATTAAGTCGTCAAGGTAAACAAGAACTTCGAGTAGATTCATGTCTCCAACTGTCTGTTCCATGACACGTTGAAATGTTGCAGGTGCTCCGGACACACCCTGTGGCATCCTCTCAAATTGGTAAAATCCAACTGGACAGATAAATGCAGTCTTCTCTTTATCTGTGTCACCCATTGGGATTTGATAGTATCCGCTTCGGAGATCTAACACACTGAACCATTTGCTCCCACTCAAACATGTCAGAGCATCCTCCACACGTGGGACTGTGTACTGGTCGGGAACAGTGCGCTTGTTGAGGGTCCTGTAATCAACACACATGCGTATGGTGCCATTCTTTTTCCTCACCACCACAATAGGAGATGCATAGGGGCTTCTCGACTCAGATATGATCCCAGAACTTTTCAAGTTATTTAGATGCTTCCTTACATCTTCAACATCAGCTGGAGCCAAGCGGCGAGATCTCTCCCTAAACGGTTTGTCTTCAGTAACTCTGATGGTGTGATGAGTACTCTTTGAACAACCCACATCAAACTCATGTGTTGAGAACACTTCTTTCCGTTCCATCATCTTTTCACATAACCTCTTCTTCCATCCCTCAGGCACTGGAGAATCTCCAAAGTTGAATGAAGAAGACGTCAACTTCTCAGATGAATCCTGCTCTCGTTTCAATGGAAACCCAGGAGCAATATCTACAGGAAACAGATGAGCAATAGGCATACCTCGTTTCAGAGTGATCTCCTTTGTCGAGACATTCCTGACAGTAAGGGTGATTCTTCTAGACGACACAACTGCAACCGTCTGGATTTCAGGCCTCACTAGTAGTTCTTCAGGGAACCGGGGTTCTTCAGGCCTCTCTACCAGAAGGGTTTGAGTAGAAGGTATCCCAGGAAACTTTGGAATTCCAGTAACTCTCGCCTGCCCACCAGGTGGCAGGGTGACAGGTTTTGTCTGTGCAAACCAGACCGTTCCTTTCTTCTCATCATCATCAGTTGAGCTTTCTCTCATCCTCTCATATGCCTCCTTGATAGCAGGATGAACTTGTAGTGTGCTAAGGAAACCTTCACCTTCCTTTTCTCTGCAAGCAGTCATAAGTCTCTTCACTACAGACGTATTTGTGCCGACCAGAATAGACACGTCACCTTTCATGGCCGGATCTGGACATACCAACACAAGTGCTTCAATGGTCTCTGCTACGCCCACAACCGATCCCGAGAACTCAAGCTTGAGCGACAAATAGCCATCATATGGATACTGCTCAGAGCTAAGGCCCCATATCTCTAAGTTTCCTATAGGAATCAATGGCAAATGCGTCAGGTACTTGTCATAAAAGGATCTGTAAAGTAGAGTAATCTGAGAACCACTATCTAGTAAAGCTTTAGTATAAACACCTTCAATCTGTACAGAAACGACAGAACTTGGGCCAACTAAACCTGTAGGTAGCATGTCTTTCATGTCTTCATACTTGTGGCACTTTGTGGAACGTGTCTTCACCGGGACGTCAGGCCGCTCCTTTACTGGGTCCCTCTGTAGTTTCCCATAGACCGTTTTTGTTTGATCAGGCGTGTGTTGACTTTCCTCAAGTTCTCTTCACCTTCACAGTTTCTCTTGAAATGGCCATCTTCTCCACATCTATAACAGAACACTCCAGGGTTTCTGTCGGCCTGTGTCTGTTCTTGTGATGGATTTACCCTTTTCTTTTGCTTTTAAATGCAACATCTGACCTTTGTGTGTCAGAGTGAGCTGCTGTGACGTTAGCAGACATGAGACGTGTCATTTCAATTTTCAAACCTTTTAGCTCTTTTCTCAGCACTTCTATCTCAGTATTAGCTTCTTCACAAACTGTAGCAACAGGAGCAACAGCTGATGACTTCACAACACTCTTCGTTGTGTTCCTGTCTTGAATCATGTCCTCCTCCTCCCTTACCTCCTGCAGCAGCTCAGTAAAGGTTGGTGGATCACGCAGCTTATAGGTCATGCGAATACGAAGCGCAACCATGTCATGTGAGGATGCACCTCTCGCTACTTGGCCAATGCGTGTGCGATTCATCTCTGACAGCTCAATGCCTCCTTTTCGATATACAGTGTGCAGCAATTTGTCAAGTCTCAACAGGTAAGCTGAAAGCTTCTCTCCTTCACTCTGGAATGTGTTTCTGAACCTTACCATGAGATCAGGTGCACTTTCGGTGGTACCGAATGCGGTTTCTAGAGCCTTCATGTATTCGATCGCTGTAGCATGGGGGTTTCCGGTCCTAAAGAACCTCACAATGTCAGCAGCAGGCCCTTTAAGACTTTCTATTATTCTCTGTTTTTTCACATTGTCGGTGCACTGCCATTCCTCTAGAAAATGGGTGGTTTGCTCAGCCCATGCGTCATACTCTTCCTCTCCACTAGGAGTGGGCTTCACACCTGAGAACATACGTAGCTTACGGTAACTCTGAGTCTCAGATGGCACATTGTTGCATTTTTCTACCAGTGAACTTATGGCAGTAACCAGTTCAGCGTTGAGGTCAGCACCAGAGGGACTTACCAGGCCTTTAACATCAGCCACAGTCTTCCCTTCATATCTCAGAAAGGATAATAGCTTTGCCTGGAAATCTTCACCCTCTCTCTCAACTGGAGATGTGACTTGTGAAACTACATGTACAGGCCAGGGACCCAACTCTCCAGGTATCCCAACAACACTTGGCACAGCTATTTCGTTAAGGTTGTTTGATATCTCTACCAAAACATACTGCTTTTTACCAGCTGAATAGGAACAACGACCATGCAGTCTAATTTTACCAAAAGCCTTAACATAAGTCAGCGTTTCCAGCAGAACCTCATCAGACACATCATCTGTAACACTGCTAAGGACAACTGCACGATTAGTAGCTAGCTGTTTCTCTCTACACCAGGTAACAATCTCTTCAACATGCATGTTGTAGGTTTATGCCTATACAGCAATGTCAGAAGAAAATCCAAAATTTCAATTCAAAATTGTCAAATGGGGAGTCAAAAATATCCCATCAACAATAACCAAGATCCCGGACGAGCCCCCAAAAATGTAACCCTCTCACCAGGCTCGAATTTGACTCTCAAGATATTACCTTATTTAGAATATCTGAACAGCATGGGATATTAGGTGAGAAGGACATCTCCAATAAGAATCCCTATTGTAAACTTGCTAGGGTGAATGACAAATAGGGTATTAACTTCAGATAGAATGATTATAGACTTGGTTATTGGTATAAGGATATGCTTTCCCATGCATTAAATGAAACTGAAACAGTAAATGACTCCACCAATACAACAGACATAAGGTTCAATATCTATATTAATCAAATGTTCAATATATCACATCAAAAGAAATACAAATTATAAACCCCAATGATTTTCCCACAACCCATGTCCAAATTATTTGCAAGCTTGCTTAAACCCTGGGTGCGCGTTGGAGCTCATAAAAAAATGACGACATACATAAAGTCCTGAAGTCCACCACACATTTGTAGTTACTCACTACTTGTAGATAATGCCTCAGCGAAAAAATAGTAGTTCCGTGCAGGTGTCCTCACAAGATCCACAGCGAACACAGCTATCAATGCAGCCAGTAATCCGTAGCAGCAACAGACATCCGTTTGAAACCCGAACTCGTTGGTCGTCACAAGCAATTCTCTCCAAGTCTTGCACGATGCTAGGCTAACCTCTAGAATGTCGAGTGTCTCCACAATGCGACGGCAGCTTCAGTCTCTACTAGGTCTTTCTTAACGAACTAATAAACACTTTCTTATAGAAATAAAATCAGGATTTCCCTTTAAAACAAACTCTGTAGGTATAGTTTTGTTTTATCTTTATCGTTTCCTTGGGTCGTTTTTTTTCTTCCCCAACGCCACTAACGTCTCTCCTCTTTCTCCTCTCAACTTTTCCCTCTCTTTTCTTCCCAGCAACCAGTCCACTCTCCCATTGGCCACAACTTAACAAGTTACCTCATTGGTCAAAACTTTAACAAGATACGTGGGAAATTTAAACTTAAAAATAAACCAACCTATTTACTTGTACATTTTTTTTAAACATTGCTTCAAAAGAAATGCATTAATGACATTACAAATCAGGAGCTATTCGATCACCTTTTAAATCTAATACCAATGAATTATAACAAATAAACTCTATACTTGGTTTTAGCAAGGTATTACATATATAAAATCAACTTACCATCCACTTTGTGAGTAGGTGCTGGGCAAAGCTTCTTACTTCCACAAAAACTTCTGGCAGAAGGACACTGTCTGCATAAGACAAATTGTATTCCAAGATTTAAACACCTTTGTTCTGTTATGATAATAGTACTATACTTTTTTGTATTTTCTATTGTGTAATGTAGCCTTGAAAAAGAGACCTTCGTCTCAATGGGACTCCCTGCTAAAAGAAAGGTCAAATAAAACTTTGTTAGTTCGTTCAGTAGCCTTACCCCGCATTCCAGGGCAGTCTTGAGGTCTCTGCACCTGTAGCTGGTGCCCAGAGTGCATGGGTCCTCTCCCTGTTTTCCTGCCTCTCTCACTGCCCCACACAGACCCACCCTCTGAGAAACAAATGACTTGTGTTACTCTCACAGCCACTTATAGTACATCCCCACCCAGCCCATAGAAACTTGGATTTAAGTGACTTTCATGTGATGATAGTGTGTAGTCGAGTGAATCTAAACATGACACACCTCACACACATTAAGGGCAGACTCTGGTTTACCCAGAACCCCCTTCAGCTGGTGCCCATGGAGCTGGGTGAAGTCGTCACACTGAAAAGAGAAATAAGACATGAGCCCAGAGGCGTCTATAAGGCTCCTATGTGAGATGAGGGGTGATGTAGACCAGGGGGCAGGGCTGACCTTGGGGAGGGTGTTGGGGTGGAGCTGGCAGAGAGAGCCCAGGAAGGAGGCGGTCTGGGGCTCTGAAGCGTTGGAGCCCAGCTGTAGACGAGTCAAAACCGCCAGGGTCAGACAGGAGTCACAGTCAGACAGAGGAGCACTCTCTGAGAAAGCGAGAGAGACGTTTAAAGAGTCATTTCAAAACAGGGAAATATAAAAGAGGAAATGGATAGAGAGAAAAGTGATTATATGGTGCAGGGCAGGAAGTGGTCATGAACTCACCCAGGACAGGTGTCTCAATGCCATGACAGACTTGGATGAGGGTGCAGATGGCCTCAGGGGTGACGTAGCTCAGGAGCATGTCCATCAGCATCTTACCATACTTCATTATCACGTTCTCACACTGCTCTCTGTAAGATGAGGGCAGAATGCCACATACCTTCCCCAGCATATCAATCACAGCCATCTGGGAGGGGAAACCGATACAGGGCATTGGAAAAATGAGAGTAAGAGTGTGTGTGTGTGTGTGTGTGCGCGCACGTGCATGCCTTAAATAAATAGAATCACTACAGTAATTATATTTCTAAGGCATGCCTTACCTCAGTACTTACTTTGGGCAGCATCCTCTCCAGTAACTTGATGAGATAAACGCAGAAGGTACATTGTGGTGAGAACTGCACCTGGTAGAGAGAAAGAAAACCAGATAAAGACAGACAAACACAGTCAGGTTCAGACAGACAAAACAGTCAGAGGGACACAGGGAAAAGGTCAGAGAGAGAGCGAGAGAGTATAAGCCTTGTTCTTTCTGTCTCACCTTTGTCATTGTCATGGCTGACTTCAGACCATCTTGAATGTGATAGGTCAGCAGGTCGTGCTGCTGGCGGTCTGACTGGGAGCCACACAGTCCCAACACGGAGCACACCTGAGCTGGTTTCTGTGGGAGAGGAGAGAAGCTTAATTCAGGCTCATTCAGTCAGAATTATTTTAAGAAGTACAAACTAGGATCTTTCTCAACCTCCCACAGACACTTACGACGAAGCTGGTCAAGAAGGTGATGGACAGGGGGAAGTTCTTATCCACCTGCTCCCGGCACAGTTTAGGTGCTGCAGGGCCTGGTATGTGGTCACACAATTTCTCCAGCTCGCTCCTGATCTTGGTCTGGGGATGGAGGAGTGGCAGAGGCAGTTGAAATCATTTTGTGATGCATAAAGTAAATTGTGTTCTACAATCATTAACACGTATTAAAGAATGTATTGAAAGCTACAGTAAAATAATTTTATTTTAGCCTACCACTAGTTTGTTGGGCCACTGATTGTGTTTAAGATGAACTTTTCACAGGTGACTTGACAGACCAAAGTGCATGACCAGCTTCAGAGGAAAGGGGAACTCTTTTGTCAGAAATACTTCTATAGTTTATTTTCATGTTAAGAAAGAAAACAGAAAGTGTCTCTCTAATTCAACAGCAGTGCATAACAGAAACACACACATACTGTACCACTTCTAGTGTTGAGTGAGGGTTTGAGATGGACATTGTATGGGTGTTACAGGTGAAAACCATGTCAGGAACTGAAAGTCTGTGTTTCCTTCTGGTTTGCGCAAAATAAACCTCTAGGCTCTATCCACAGCCTTACTTCGACAACCAGGAAGAAAAACTGACTCAGGTGAATGGACATCATAATGCAAATATTAGCGATGGATGTTTATGGGTGTTTTTATGAATGATGAAATGTATGGTATGTATGGTTCAGGGGTGTTCTGCTGATTTATTCACCTGCATGTCCGGACTGGAGAGAAGGTCTGTCAGGAGTTCAATTATTTTGGTACAGTCCTGGCAGTTGTCCCATTGCTGAGCGGAGGAGAGGAAAAGAGAAGAATGCTAACAAAAAGTTGTGGTGGGATACTGAGGAAAATACCTCAATTTATTCTACTCAGTATATACTGTAAGTGAAAGTTTATATTATTCCTGAAATGGTACTGCCTGAAAAGCAGTGTTGGATTTTGATTAACTGTTCTTTTGTGTTGCAAAACAGTTTTCTACCTTCTTTTACAAGAAAACAGAAATGAAATTGACTCTGTTTTTAATTACCCCATGGTTTGGGGCTGTGGTGGCTATTGAAGTTAAGTTTATTTTGGATGAGAGGGGGTTGTAGTTTCTTGGGGCATAGTACGCTGATCTTGAAACTAATGCTTAGCTATTTTTAAACGTTCAATTTAGCATTTATTATATTATGGGAATTCCATAATGACTGCATATGAACTAATCTGATTGATAATGCTATTGATACTTTATTTGATTCAAATATATATATACTTATATATGTGCCTTCAGAAAGTATTCACACCCCTTTACCCTTTCCACATTTTGTTGTGTTACAGCCTGAATTGAAAATTTATTACACTGAGATTTTGTGTCACTGATCTACACACAATAATACCCCATAATGTCAAATTGGAATTTTGTTTGTAGAAAATGTGAGAAATGTATTTTAAAAAATGAGAAGCTGAAACATCTTGAGTCAATACATTTAAGCCTAAATAAGTTCAGGAGTAAAAATGTGCTTAACAAATCGCATAAAAAGTTGCATGGACTCATTCCGTGTTAAATAATAGTGGTTAACATGATTTTTTAAAGCCTATCCCATCTCTGTACCCCACACATACAATTATCTTTAAGGTCCCTCAATTAAGTAGTGAATTTCAAGCACAGATTCAAGCACAAAAAACAGAAGGGCACTGATCGGTAGATGTGTAGAAAATACAAAAAGAATACGCTGAATATCCCTTTAAGCATGGTAAAGTTATTAATTAGGCTTTGGGTGGTGTCTCAATACACCCAGTCACTACAAAGATACAGGCGTCCTTCCTAACTCAGTTGATGGAGAGGAAGGAAACTGCTCAGGGATTTGATCATGAGGCCAATGGTGATTTTAAAACAGTTACCGAGTTTTATGGTTGTGATATGAGAAAACTGAGGACAGATCAACAACATTGTAGTTACTCCCCAATACTAATCTAAATGACAGAGTGAAAAGAAGGAAGCTTGTACAGAATAAAACAATTTCCAAAACATGTATCCTGTTTGCAACAAGGCACTTAAGTAAAGCTGTGAAAAAATTTGGCAAATAAATGAACTTTTTGCCCTGAATATAAAATCATTACAGTGCCTTGCAAAAGTATACATCCCCCTTGGCGTTTTTCCTATTTTGTTGCATTACAACTTGTAATTGAAATTTATTTTTATTTGGATTTCATGTAATGGACATACACAAAATAGTCCAAATTGGTGAAGTGAAATGAAAAAAATAACTTGTTTCATAAAATTCTAAAAAATAAATAACGGAAAAGTGGTGCGTGCATATGTATTCACTCCCTTTGCTATGAAGCCCCTACATAAGATCTGGCGCAACCAATTACCCTCAGAAGTCACATAATTAGTGAAATAAAGTCCACCTGTTTGCAGTCTAAGTGTCACATGATCTGTCACATTATCTCAGTATATATATACCTCTTCTGAAAGGCCCCTGCAACACCACTAAGCAAGGGGCACCACCAAGCAAGCGGCACCATGAAGACCAAGGAGCTCTCCAAACAGGTCAGGGACAAAGTTGTGGAGAAGTACAGATCAGGGTTGGGTTATAAAAACATATCAGAAACTTTGAAGATATCACGGAGCACCATTAAATCCATTATAAAAAAATTGAAAGAATATGGCACCACAACAAACCTGCCAAGAGAGGGCCGCCCACCAAAACTCACGGACCAGGCAAGGAGGGCATTAATCAGAGAGGCAACAAAGAGACCAAAGATAACCCTGAAGGAGCTGCAAAGCTCCACAGGACCACTTTAAGCCGTACACTCCACAGAGCTGGGCTTTACGGAAGAGTGGCCAGAAAAAAGCCATTGCTTAAAGAAATAAAGAAGCAAACATGTTTGGTGTTCGCCAAAAGCCATGTGGGAGACTCCCCAAACATATGGAAGAATGTACTCTGTTCAGATGAGACTAAAATTGAGCGTTTTGGCCATCAAAGAAAAACACTATGTCTGGCGCAAACCCAACACCTCTCATCACCCAGAGAACACCATCCCCACAGTGAAGCATGGTGGTGGCAGCATCATACTGTGGGAATGTTTTTCATTGGCAGGGACTGGGAAACTGGTCAGAATTGAAAGAATGATGGATGGCGCTAAAACAGGGAAATTCTTGAGGGAAACCTGTTGAGACTGGGATGGAGGTTCACCTTCCAGCAGGACAATGACCCTAAGCATGCTGCTAAAGCAACACTCGAGTGGTTTAAGGGGAAACATTTAAATGTCTTGGAATGTCCTAGTCAAAGCCCAGACCTCAATCCAATTGAGAATCTGTGGTATGACTTAAAGATTGCTGTACACCAGCGGAACCCGTGAAGAATGGGCAAAAATCCCAGTGGCTAGATGTGCCAAGCTTATAGAGACATACCCCAGGAGACTTGCAGCTGTAATTGCTGCAAAAGGTGGCTCTACAAAGTATTGACTTTAGGGGGGTGAATAGTTATGCATGCTCAAGTTTTCAGTTTTTTTTGTCTTATTTCTTGTTTGTTTCACTTTTATTTTATTTTGCATCTTCAAAGTGGTAGGCATGTTGTGTAAATCAAATGATACAAACCCCCCAAAAATCAATTTTAATTCCAGGTTGTGAGGCAACAAAATAGGAAAAATGCCAAGGGGGTGAATACTTTCGCAAGCCACTGTATGTTTGGGGCAAATCCAACACAACACATCACGGATTACCACTCTTCATATTTTCAAGCATGGTGGTGGCTGCATCATGTTATAGGTATGCTTGTCATCAGCAAGGACTTGGGAGTTTCTTAGGAAAAAAAAAATGGAATAGAGCTAAGCACAGGAAAATCCTAGAGGAAAACCTGGTTCAGTCTGCTCCCAACAGACACTGGGAGACGAATTCACCTTTCAGCAGGACAATAACCTAAAACACAAGGCTAAATCTACACCGGAGTTGCTTACCAAGACGACATTGAATGTTCATGAGTGGCCTAGTTACAGTTTTAACTTCAATTGGCTTGAAAAGCTATGGCAAGACATGAAAATGGCTGTATAGCAATGATCAACAATCAACTTGACAGAGCTTGAAGACTTTTTAAAAGAATAATGGGCAAATATTGTACAATCCAGGTGTGGAAAGCTCTTAGAGACTTACAGCTGTAATGGCCGCCAAAGCTCCAACAGTGCTTCTACTAAGTATTGACTCAGGGGTGTGAATACTTATATACATTTCTAAAAACATGTTTTCACTTTGTCATTATGGGGTATTGTGTGTAGATGGGTGAGATTATTATTTTTTAAATCCATTTTGAGTTCAGGCTGTAACACAACAAAATGTGGAATAAGTCAAGGGGTACGAATACTTTCTGAAGGCACAGATCCTTTCAAGCTGACAGAGCTTGAGAGAATCTGCAGAGAAGAATGGGAGAAAGTCCTCAAATACAAGTGTGCCAAGCTTGTAGCGTCATACCCAAGAAGACTCAAGGCTGTAATCGCTGCCAAAGGTGCTTCAACAAAGTACTGAGTAAAGGGTCTGAATACTTATGTAAATGTGATATTTATATTGTTGCATTTGTGCAAGTTTTCAGACCCCTTGACTTTTTCCACATTTTGTTACATTACAGCCTTATTCTAAAATGGATTAAATTGTTTTTTCCCTCATCAATCTACACACAATACCCCATAATGGGCGGCAGGTAGCTTAGTGGTTAAGAGCTTTGTGCCAGTAACCGAAAGGTCGCTGGTTCTAATCCCCGAGCCGAATAGGTGAAAAATCTGTCGATGTGCCCTTAAGCAAGGCACTTAACCCTAATTGCTCCTGTAAGTCGCTCTGGATAAGAGCGTCTGCTAAATGTAATATATATATATATATATATATATATATATATATATATATATATATATATTAATGACAAAGCAAAAACAGGTTTTTAACTGTGGGACCTTATATAGACAGGTGTGTGCCTTTCCAATCAATTGAATTGACCACAGGTGGACTCCAATCAAATTTCGAGTATCAAGCAAAGGGTCTGAATTGTTATGTAAATAAGGTATTTCTGTTTTTTATTTTTTATTTTTATTTGCTAAAATTTCTAAAAACCTGTTTTCGCTTTGTCATTATGGGGTATTTTGTGTAGATTTTAGCATAAGACTGTAACGTAACAAAATGCGGACAAAGTCAAGGGGTCTGAATACTTTCCGAATGCTATATATATACAGTACCAATCAAAGGTTTGGACACACCTACTCATTCAAGGGTTCTTATTTATTTTGACTGTTTTTCACATTGTAGAATAATAGTGAAGACATCAAAGCTATGAAATAACACATATGGAATCATGTAGTAACCAAAAAAGTGTTAAAGAAATCAAAATATATATATATACTTCAAATAGCCACCCTTTGCCTTGATGACAGCTTTGCACACTCTTGGCATTCTCTCAACCAGCTTCACCTGGAATGATTTTCCAACAGTCTTGAAGATGTTACCACATATGCTGAGCACTTGTTGGCTGCTTTTCCTTCACTCTGCCATCCGACTCAGCCCAAACCATCTCAATTGGGTTGAGGTCGGGGGATTATGGAGGCTAGGTCATCTGATGCAGCACTCCATCACTCTCCTTCTTGGTAAAATAGCCCTTTCACAGCCCAGAGGTGTGTTGGGTCATTGTCCTGTTGAAAAACAAATTATAGTCCCACTAAGCCCAAACCAGATGGGATGGCATATCGCTGCAGAATGCTGTGGTAGCCATGCTGGTTAAGTGTGCCTTGAATTCTAAATAAATCACAGACAGTGTCACCAGCAAAGCACCCCCACACCATAACACCTCCTCCTCCATGCTTTACGGTGAGAACTACACATGCGGAGATCATCCGTTCATCCACACCGCGTCTCCCAAAGACACGGCGGTTGGAACCCAAAATCTCAAATTTGGACTCCAGACCAAAGGTCTAATGTCCATTGCTCATGTTTCTTGGCCCAAGCAGGTCTCTTCTTCTTATTGGTGTCCTTTAGTAGTGGTTTCTTTGCAGCAATTCGACCATGAAGGCCTGATTCACACAGTCCCCTCTGAACAGTTGATGTTGAGATGTGTCTGTTACTTGAACTCTGTCAAGCATTTATTTGGACTATAATTTCTGGCTGGTAACTCTAATGAACTTATCCTCTGCAGCAGAGGTAACTCTGGGTCTTCCATTCCTGTGGTGGTCCTCATGAGAGCCAGTTTCATCATAGTGCTTGATGGTTTTTGTGACTGCACTTGAAGAAACATGAAAAGTTATTGAAATGTTCCGTATTGACTGACCTTCGTGTCTTAAAGTAATGATGGACTGTCATTTCTCTTTGCTTATTTGAGCTGTTCTTGCCATAATATGGACTTGGTCTTATACCAAATGAGGATATCTTCTGTATAACCCCCCCCATCATGAGGAAGGAAAATTATGTGGATATATTGAAGCAACATCTCAAGACATCAGTCAGGAAATTAAAGCTTGGTCGCAAATGGGTCTTCCAAATGGACAATGACCTCAAGCATACTTCCAAAGTTGTGGCTTAATGGCTTAAGGACAACAAAGTCAAGGTATTGGAGTGGCCATCACAAAATTCACACCACTTATTGTAGGAAGCTTGTGGAAGGCTACCCGAAACGTTTGACCCAAGTTAAACAATTTAAAGGTAATCCTACCAAATACTAATTGAGTGTATGTAAACTTCTTACCCACTTAGAATGTGATGAAAGAAAGAAAAGCTGAAATAAATCATTCTCTCTACTATTATTCTGACATTTCACATTCTTAAAATAAAGTGGTGATCCTAACTGTCCTAAGACAGGGAATTTTAAATCTCAGGAATTGTGAAAAACCTGGTCATTTTTTCCCCATATTTGTTAGCTTTCTGAATCTGCTTTGAACCTTGCCAGTTTGTTGTTAGTTGGCAGCACAATATGTTGCATACACAGGTATGGCTATATTTTGGGGTTTTTGTTTCCAAAGAACAATAGTTCTTACGTTCAGCTTGTCCCAGACGTTTTGTGTTTCCTCCCCAGCGACAACCCTCGCCAAAGCTGTGGAAAGATGATAAAAAAATGTCTCCATTGAATACTCCATTTATGGTTCTAAATGTCTCATGAACACGATTCTATATTTTTATTACATATTTAATTGAATTAAAACATTAATTTATATGTCAATGTCCATTGAATAAAAAATACTATAACATCACATTCATAGAGTAAACAACCTAAAATGTGTGCTATTGTATAGCGGACTCGTACCTGTGGTCTGGTAAGCAATTAAGACAGCGAATACAAGCTTGAAAAATGCCATCATAAGTCAGTCTCTCTCTTAAAGACTCTACTTGGAAAATGAATACCTGCTCAACGCAGAACTGGGGTATAGAGGGGGGCGTACCTACCACAGAAAGCCCTCGCCAATCAGAGCTTGACAGAAAAGTGTGATAAGCTATTTGTATTCTCTTTGGTATTGCGAACTGAGTTGTACAAATGTAATGTGGGTCCCAATTCAATATAAGCTGTAATTTTTGTTTCAGTTAAGTATCTGGATCCTCTAACAAAACCCGTTTACAACTACACATCCCTGACTGAATACTTGAAAGGGATAGGGTCAAGGTTAGATTTAGGTAAGGTGAATACGATTTTGGAAGTTTGTGAATTTTGTAAATGTTTTATTTTGTTGGGAATGACTGAATCCTTTAAGAATTGGAGATGACACTTGAAGTGCATAGAATTAAGGTAAACAAATGTAGTTTTGTTTGAACTTTGATCAACTCTGGTTGCCATGACAAATGCAAAATAAAATACCTTCAAATTATTTTATAAGAAGTTTTACAAGAGATGCATAGGAGCATCATTGACTAATGCTGGTGGTAGGTTGAATTATGGTCAATTTAGTCTATTCAACAGCACCTCAGTGCCACATGATGTTATTGCCACAGGTAGGATGTTGTGTCAGGTTGAGGTTGGCTGCGGAGGACTGAAGTGATGCTCTCTGCCGGTCTGATGAAAGGTATGCTCCCTCTGGTGATCACTACTAGTAGCGCACCAGGAAAACTACTTGTTTCTAAGTAATGCTATATACTGTAATAAAGCCATAATCAGTTATTGAAAGGTCATAAACCGTTGATGTGATATCATGTCAAACAACAATGCCATCATGGAAGGATATTCTGTTTTTTTCTCTGAATTCATATTGAGCTAATGGAAAAGTGAGTATGAACTTTAAAGGATATAAAATATTACAATAAATGGATATGTCTCACTTGATGCCTGATGTTCTTTGAAGTGTCTTAATTTACAGTATTTGCTATTGGGGAGAATTTCTTATGGACCTATGATGTGAGACCAAATTATGAATTCTAAATAGACCTACCCAACCACTATACAACAGGGTTGTTTACACACCTAATGTAGTTCCAGTTGCATGGAGGATTAAAAACTCAAGATGCTCCCACACTGGCATTCTTGTATGCTCCACAATGTTTTGCTGAAAATAAATGTTTTGGGTCAATAGACCTTCATCAGGATTTACAGAAAGGTGTGTCTTTGGCTTTATGTCAAAACTGCTCCTTACACTAACCATAATCTCCATAAAGAGGATTTATTTGACTGGCCCTGAACAAAGACACTCCTTTCGGTCATAACTGAATGCCCAGGCCAGCCATTACACAGTCATAAACCATGCATGTCAGTTCCTGGAGGCAGTGATTGCGTCAGCTTTACGGTAAGTTGCCAATTAAGTTATAGTCTATATATCCGGGACAACTAAGATCACAGCAGCTATGGTGGCTGGGCCTCAGTATCTCTCTCTATTATTTTTTCAAACGTATATTGCAGGGGGGTTTGTCTTCTTTTAAAAAATTTGCATAATAAGATAAGAAATGTGTTCAGTTATGATATTCAATTAGAAATCAGACCTGGGTTCAAATACATGTGTATTTGAGTATTTTCAAATAATGTGGCCCGAATCAACTATTTCTATTGGAAGTATTTTAAAATATTTTAAAATAATGTCCTATAAATAGCATACTATTTGAAACTATTTCCAAATACGTTACTTCAAATACCAAACAGAACTGGGTTCAAATGGATGAAGTATTTAAATACTATTTGAAAATACACTTATTTTCTGATAAATGCCAATACCTTCAAAGTGTATTTCCAAATACATTCCAATACTCAACTACTTGTATTTTCAAAGAGAAAATATCAAAATAATTTTTTCCAAATGTCTTTTAATGTATTTGAAATACCCTTAATAGTATTTGAACCCAGGTCTGATTAGAATATAAACTATTATAGTTTATGTCCATTTATTGAGGCTGTACTCAGGGGCACTTCCTCATTGTATAACCATGGCTTATATGGTGATTATTATTGTTGTGCAACGGGATAGGTGAAGAGCTTGTTACAAAATGAGATAAAACAAGATCAATGAGCAAGAAGTAGCCAATAAATATGACATGTATCACACTAATGACCCACTTATTGGGCCTTACCTCAAGTATAGTTCAAGGTATTTACATTGATTCTTGATATCACTTTGAGCTGAAACCAAGGTGCAAGAAACCAAATATGTTTTATCCCCCATATGGCTGGATGCTGAGAGGACTGAATAGGCCATGGAAGCATATGGCCTAATGGTGTAGAGGCTAGGGGCACCTAAGTGCTCAACAGTCTGCCAGCCTCTCACCACTAGTGCAATCATGTGGCCTCTAATTAGTTTTCTCTGTGTCATGGTATCGGCCAACGAGAAACCATTTCTTGGTAAACCTGTCTAAAACCTTAAAGGTAATTTCCGGTACTGACTGGCTAAACACTTTCCTGTATGGGCCATGTGGGCTATTACAGAAGGAAACATAGTTTTCCCAGTTATATTTCTGTTAGTGGATTTACAAAAATCGGGTTCTGAGGATCCCGAATGCAACAGTGACACAAAAGACTCATGACAGCATTGTGCCATAGAGGGTGGCGAACGCGACAGAATGGCATGCCCCAGGAAATTATTACCTAGGGCTTTTCTATTCCCTTTCCTCATTCCACAAAGAACAACACAAAATAGCATTAAGGTTGTGTTGCATACAAGGAAGTTCTCTATGCAAATTCACTGCATCAACACATTGTTAAGATCGCATCAATAAAAAGTGGCACTCCCTGAAACAAGGAAGAATGATTGTGAATTTCTAAACCAGATCCAAAGCTTTTGTATGGCTGTTTTATTTCAAATGAGTAATGTTAAGAGTTAATGACCTTACTTTTTTACTCAGAAACTTCCCTATGGAGTTTTCTCAAATAACAGTTATTGGCACCCTATGGGGTTCTTTTCTTCATATGCATCATTCTTTTGATGCCAAACCCACCACTGGTGTGCGTGGCCAAAGAGCTCTATTTTCATGTCATCCAACAAATGTCACTGCCTGGAGTATGTTAAACAGCATTGGCACTTGGATTGGAACCGGTGCAATGGTCAGATGACATGAAAATAGAGCTCTTTGGCCACACACACCAGTGGTGGGTTTCGCATCAAAATAATGATGCATAGGCAGAAAATAACCCCATACCTACTGTAAAAAATGGTGGTGGATCTTTGATGTTATGGGGCTATTTTGCTTCCACTGGTCCTGGGACCCTTGAACTTTATCCAGTACAAGGACATTTTTGCCAAAAACCTGGTTGCCTCTTCTATGAGGCTGAAACTAAGTGGATCTTCCAGCAAGACAATAACCACAAGCACACATCAAAATCCATAAAGAAACGGTTAATTGACCACAATATCAACATTTTGCAATGGTCATCTCAATCTCCGGACTTAAACCCCATTGAAAACCTGTGGTTTGAATTGAGAAGGACAGAAAGATCTAGAAAGATTCTGAATGGAGAAATGGTCTAAGATCACTCCCAATGTATTCTCTAATATCATAAAACATTTGAGAAAAAGTCTGTCACGTTAACCTCGCAAGGTGAGGTACAGTGCTATGAAAAAGTATTTGCCCCCTTTCTAATTTTCTCTACTTTTGCATATTTGTGATACTGAATGTTATCAGATCTTCAACCAAAACCTAATATTAGATAAAGGGAACATAAGTGAACAAATAACACAACAATTACATATTTATTTCATTTATTTCATAAACAAAGTTATGCAACTTTTTGGAACCATGTTGTCCAAAAAGTTATACTTTTGAATCATCTGTCCATAGAACGTTCTTCCAAGTGTCTTGATGATCATCCAGGTGCTTTTTGGCAAACTTGAGTCAACTTTTTGGACGAGATGGGTCCCATTATGCCTGGCGAAAACCAAACACTGCATTCCACAGTAAGAACATCATACCAAAGGTCAAGCATGGTGGTGGTGGTGTGATGGTTTGGGGATGCTTTGCTGCCTCAGGACCTGGACGACTTGCCTTAATAGAAGGAACCATGAATTCTGCTCTGTATCAGAGAATTCTACAGGAGAATGTCAGACCATCCGTCTGTGAGCTGAAGCTGAAGCACAGCTGGGTCATGCAGCAAGACAATGATCCAAAACACACAATCAAGTCTACATGAAAATTGCTAAAAAGCAACAAATTGGACGTTTTGGAATGGCCTAGTCAAAGTCCAGACCTAATCCCAATTGAGATGTTGTGGCAGGACTTGAAATGAGCAGTTCATGCTTGAAAACCCACACGTCACTGAGTTAAAGCAGTTCTGCATGGAAGAGTGGGCCAAAATTCCTCCACAGCGACGTGAGAGACTGATCAACAACTACAGGAAGCATTTGAAGGTGAGAGTAAAGTCATTTATTTATGGTCAATGAAATGCAATTTATGTTGATGGCTCCACATTATCAGACAAATCAAGGGCAGACTTGTCGGAAGGAATAAGGAAATATATTCACAGTCAGACATCTGAGAAATGACATGACAGGGGGCGAGGCTTTGCAAGATTGACTATATATAGAATAGAGAGAGAGCACCATACATCTTCAGACAAGAGTTGACTTCTCAACAAGACTTCACAACAACAGTTTTTAAAACAGAGGTAAGACAATTTTATACACTTTTATTCACTATGTTTCTCTTGTCTTGTCTGATAATCAGGTTTAATTTTTGTTTTTCTATTATCCATAGTAATTCTGACCCCTGCATGAATGTGTTATTAATGTTAATATTGCGTGCAAAAGTATTTTGTGAATTTCTCTCACACAATCTGAAAAACCGCTATGCACAAAAAGATGTGCACATTACATTTAAGAGAGCAGCATCCCACTGGGCACAAACTGTTGAATCAACATTGTTTCAACGGAAATACATACACTGTTGTTTTGAGGGTGACATTTCAACCACATGATTATGTCATCATGGTAACCAAATTTCAACATTGACAAATATGTTGAATTTGTACCTTAAAACAACGTCAGATCTTCAACGTTATATCCACTATCAGAAAGAAAAAAATGTCTGTGCAGCACCTCCTACTGGAGAATGTATCTATCTACAGCTACCCTTTGGTCTCCCATCCAGGGTTTTAACCAAGCCCAGTCCCGCTTAGTTATGATATTTGTTAGACTATTACCATTGTGCAATGGTGAGAATGATTGTTGAGAGATCTCCACTTAAAAACTAAATAGATTCACTGTTGCTATCAAAGTCATTCCAAAGGGAAGGTTTAACAGGGGAAATTAAATGTGACCATACTTTATCACTCATATATCATCAATGATGCTATTTAGGCCTATACACTGAGTATACCAAACATTAGGAACATCTTCCTTTTGCCCTCAGAACAGCCTCAATTCGTCGTGGCATGGACTCTGTGTAAAGTTGGCTGGATGTCCTTTGCGTGGTGGACCATTCTTGATACACACGGGAAACTGTTGAGCGTGAAAAACCCAGCAACGTTGCAGTTCTTGACAGAAACCGGTGCGCCTGGCACATACTACCATACCCCGTTCAAAGGCACTTAAATATTTTGTCTTGCCCGTTCACCCTCCTAATGGCACACATACACAATCCATTTCTCAATTGCCTAAACGCTTAAAAATCCTTCTTTAACCTGTCTCCTTCCCTTTATCTACACTGATTGAAGTGGATTTAAACAAGTGACATCAATAAAGGATAATAGCTTTCACCTGGATTCACCTGGTCAGTCTATGTCATGGAAAGAGCAGGTGTTCTTAATGTTTTGTATACTCGGTGTATAGCGTTTGCAAAGTAATCAACAGCTATTGATGAAATTCAAACCAGAATTCAACTAAAAATAGACAATACAATAGGCTTAGGGTTTCAAGCTCCGGTTGATTTCAAATGTAATGATATTTAGTGATATTGAATTGTGTTTGGTTGTCAACACAACCAAATATCAACATTCTGCTAGGATAGTCACATCTGCGCAGTCTGGCTTTAATTATAGTTTGTTTACAAATTCATAGCTTATATGTTGGATTCACGTCTCCATCTCAACCAAAAATATAAGTTAAAGAATAGGACAACATCTTCTTTTTTTTTTTTTTACTGCATTTAAAGTTTGATTTGATTTGATTTAGTCAATCAATCAATCAATCAAATTGTATTCATGAAGCCCTTTTTACATCAGCAGATGTCATAAAGTGCTATACAGAAACCCAGCCCAAAACCCCAAACAGCAAGCAATGCAGCTGTAGTCCTATTCTTTATCTTAGACTTAACTTATTTAAAAAAAAATATTAGATGGAGATGTGAATCCAACATATAAATTATTAATTTGTAGACAAACTGGAATTAAAGCCAGAATGAGTCAGTGGCACAGATGGAACTATCCAAGTAGAAGATAAATGTCCTTCAAATGTTGGTATTTGGTTGCGTTGAACAGAACAGCAATAACACATGAATCTGATGTATAAATAAACAAAACATCTGACATTGTATTCCCATTTGAACTTTAGTGTGCTTTTAAATCAAATCAAATCAAACTTTATTTGTCACATGCGCCGAATACAACAGGTGTAAACCTTACCATGAAATGCTTACAAGCCCTTAACCAACAATGCAGTTCAAGAAAGAGTTAAGATTTTTTTTTCTCCAAATAAACGAAAGTAAAAAATTATAAAAATTAACACAATAAAATAACAATAACGAGGCTATATACAGGGGGTACCGGTTAGTCAAGGTAATTTGGACATGTAGGTAGGGGTAAAGTGACTATACATAGATAATAGACAGCGGGTAGCAGCAGTGTAAAAACAAATGGATGGGGGGGTGTCAATGTAAATAGTCCGGGTGGCCATTTGATTAATTGTTATGGCTTGGGGGTAGAAAGCGCAGTGATAGACAGTTGTGCTTTTAGATGGTTGAAAGCATAGAGATAAATTCAACTAACTTCTGGCTGTCTTTTTGAATGGGTGAATATTGGTTGAAATCTCATTGATCAACGTCTCAAACAAATATGACCCAATTATCCACACTGAAATGACATGGTGTGCCCAGTGGGATGTTTTTTTTAAGGACGGTATCTGATGAACGCCCCTTTTTGCTTTCCAGAGATGAAGCCGTTTCCCTCCCTCCTGGCATTAGGGTTGTGCATGATGTTCAGCCAGCCAGCCCTGTCTACAGAGGAAAGTTTGGGTGGCCCTTTCATTCAAAGTTCAGTGGAGGAGGCAAAGAGACTCGTAGATGAAGCTTACAAGTACTCCAGAGAAAAGTGGGTGAATCTGACAGTTGTCTTTGTAGATAGCAGCACTAGTGTCACTGTGTGCAATTAGCAACATTTTCTCACTCAGTCTAAGAGATGGATTTACTTTTATTTATTTATTACGGTAGTCTTTCTTATTCCTCCTTATTTCCCTTTATTTTACTTTTTGTATTTCCTTTAGAAAATAATAATAGTTTCATAATTTATATTTTATCATTTCAATTTCTAATCATTTCTAATGATTAGGCCATACCCATTTTATGAAATAATTAACATATTTGTTTTAATTTTTAAAGTGAGGCTAGAGAATTTTTTTTGTAGACCCTCATGTTAAGTTCTATAGTAACCTTAGTTCAACACTGAGCAACCTAATCAAGAAATATTAGCCTCTTGAGGCAGCCTTAAAGAGGTATAGTTCAGCCACAATCAGAGAGGAAGTTGTGTATCTCGATATAATTCTTGCCATAACCATGCAATTTTTCAGTACATTTTTCAATTTTTCAGATTTGTATTTGTATTTTATTTTTTAGGAAAGGAAGAGGGGCATCCGTTAAACATTTAATTACATTTGTATGGCCTTAATACTAAATCTGCCTCTACACTGAGTTTTTATTCAACTGCAGGGCCATGTTTCTGTTCATAACTCTGTCAGCTTCTTGTCCATAACTCAGGAGTCTGGAGAGAGTGCGTGGGCAGTCCACCAGGCCATCAGATGTCCTGCGTCTCCTGAAGCAGCCTGCCAGGGACACACGCTCTGCTGTACGGTCTGCAGACTACCTGGAGAACACCCTGAGACTGATCCATGAGAAGGTCCACAGCACGCACAGGTTGCACAAACGCTCGCTCAACGCAACAGGTCAGTCACACACGGTCATACATACCTACACACACATTCACTCTGTGAGAAATTCAGAATTCATATTCACTCAGATATAGACACACAGTGGTAGTAAGTACACATACAACTCTTTCTTATCCCTCGCTCTTGTTTCTCAGACCTGCTCACACCAGAGGAGCTAAACACCATTGTCCGGGTAACTGGCTGTGCAGCTCGTGTCAGCAAACCCTCCTGCCACACCACACCCAATGTTAACAAGTACCGCACAGCAACCAGCGTCTGCAACAACCTGTAAGAGCACCAGGGCTGGCGGGTTGAATACTTTCACACAACAATTTGAAAGCCTTGCACACAGAAGTTGTGTAGGGTGGAATGTAAGGGGATGTTCATGTTCGTGTACACTATGTCTGAGGACTGGCTGAGTGCATAGGCTGCAGGAGATAAGGTCATGTCCCTTGAGTTCCTCAAGTGAGGTTTCTAAATTCTGGTGTGTATTTTCTTCATGCTTATCAGGAATTACCCTCGTCTTGGAGCCTCAAATACACCCTTCACTCGTTGGCTGCCTGCTCAGTATGACGATGGGGTCTCTCAACCCAATGGCTGGGACCGAAACACGCGCTTCAACAACTTTATGCTCCCTCTGGTATGACGAGAAAAAATATATTTGGAATAACTGCTACTATGTCACCACAAGTTATATATAAAGTAACATCATTATATTTATCCTTCTCCCTCTTTCCCTCCTTCCCTCCCTGTGTGCAGGTAAGGGATGTCTCTAACCGTATCCTGGCAACCAATGATGCTGGTGTAGAGAGCGATCACGAGCTCACACACATGGTCACCTTCTTTGGCCAGTGGAACGACCATGACCTGACGTTCACGCCCTTCTCCCCCAGCATCCGCTCCTTCAGCAACGGCCTGGACTGTGACAAGAGCTGTGAACGTTCCGAACCCTGTTTCCCCATCCAGGTCAGTCACAGCTCTCACATCACATCCCACAGACTTACACTTACAGCATGCACAATGACTGCATGCAGTCATCCCTGTATATCTTGCCCTTTTCTACATTCTTACAAAAAAGGGTTCCAAACGGGTTCTTTGCGGAGGGATAGGGTTCTACCAAGAACCGTTTTGGTCAGAAGAACGGGTTCTTTGATGATTCTTTGGAAGGCAAGAAGGATTATTTGGAAGGCAACGAGGGTTTTACATAGAACCATATATAATATTTCCCAGCATGCTCTATTGCAGAGAGATTTTCAGAATTGTTTGTTTTACTGTAATGTCTGTGTTTTTGGAAGTACATTGATTGGTTGATTAATTTTATGCTACACGAAGATAAATAACATACAGTTTTCTAAACTAATCCAATCTGTTAGTAATTGGATTTATTGCACCCATAGTCTCAGTATTCAACCTTGCCTACCCTGGCAGTCATTCTGAGTGCAGGTTGCGGGTGATTAACAATTCCACTTGTTGTATATCCTAACTCTGGCTGGTCTCCAATAGGAATTACACATCACTTTGCAAGCCAGCATAATGTGACTTTCAGGCCTGATGTGGCCTGTAAACCAGGAGATTCCTAACACTACTGTGTTAGGGTGTAATTAGGCCGTCAAAGAAAGGTCATATGATATACACTGAGTATACCTAACATTAGGAACACCTTCCTAATATTGAGTTGCACTCCCACCCCCCTTTTGCCCTCAGAACAGCCTCAATTCGTCGGGCATGGACTCTACAAGGTGTTGAAAGCATTCCACAGGGATGCTGACCCATGTTGACTCCAATGCTTCCTACAGTTATGTCAAGTTGGCTGGATGTCCTTTGGGTGGTATTTGTATTTGTATTTATTATGGATCCCCATTAGCTGCTGCCAAGGCAGCATTTACTTTTCCTGGGGTCCAGCAAAATTAAGGCTGTTATACAAAATACATTACAATACATTTACAACAGATTTCACAACACATTAAGTGTGTGCCCTCAGGCCCCTACTCTACTACCACATATCTACAACACAAAATCCATGTGTACGTGTGTGTATAGTGCGTATGTTATTGTGTGTATGCATGTGTCTATGCCTGTGTGTGTGTGTCTCTTCACAGTCCCCGTAGTTCCATAAGGTGTATTTTTATCTTTATTTTTTTAATTTTTTTACATCTGATTCTACTGCTTGCAGCAGTTACTTGATGTGGAATAGAGTTCCATGTAGTCATGGCTCTATGTAGTACTGTGCGCCTCCCATAGTCTGTTCTGGACTTGGGGACTGTGAAGAGACCTCTGGTGGCATGTCTTGTGGGGTATGCATGGGTGTCCGAGCTGTGTTAAGTAATACCAAGCCCAATAGACCACAGGTCTGACCAGCTTTTGCTGGGCTCTCTTCTGTAGTAAGGAAGTAATCATATGCTGTGCCAGAGTATAGAAGCACAGCCTTGTGGTTATTTAACAACAATGGGTCGCTGTGTGCCAATAGTTCAAACAGACAGCTCGGTGCATTCAACATGTCAATACCTCTCACAAATACAAGTAGTGATGAAGTCAATCTCTCTTCCACTTTGAGCCAGGAGAGATTAACATGCATATTATTAATGTTAGCTCTCTGTGTACATCCAAGGGCCAGCCATGCTGCCCTGTTCTGAGCCAATTGCAATTTTTCTAAGTGGCACCTGACCACACAACTGAACAGTTGTCCAGGTGCAACAAACTAGGGCCTGTAGGACCTGCCTTGTTGATAGTGCTGTTAAGAAGGCAGAGTAGCGGTTTATTATGGATACACTTTTCCCCATCTTAGCTACGGTTGAATCAATATGTTTTGACCATGACAGTTTACAATCCAGGGTTACTCCAAGCAGTTTAGTCAACTCAACTTGCTCAATTTCCACATTATTCATTACAAGATTTAGTGGAGGTTTAGGGTTTGGTGAATAATTTGTCCCAAATACAATGCTTTTAGTTTTTTAAATATTTAGGTCTAACTTATTCCTTGCCACCCATTCTGAAACTAACTGCAACTCTTTGTTAAGTGTTGCAGTCATTTCAGTCGCTGTAGTAGCTGACGTGTATAGTGTTGAGTCATCCGCATATATAGACACACTGGTTTTACTGAAAGCTAGTGGCATGTCGTTAGTAAAGATTGAAAAAAGTAAGGGGCCTAGACAGCTGCCCTGGGGAATTCCTGATTCTACCTGGATTATGTTGGAGAGGCTTCCATTAAAGAACACCCTCTGTGTTCTGTTAGACTCTTTATCCACAATATAGCAGGGGGTGTAAAGTCATAACACATACGTTTTCCAGCAGCAGACTATGATCGATAATGTCAAAAGCCGCACTGAAGTCTAACAAAACAGCCCCCACAATCTTTTTATCATCAATTTCTCTCAGCCAATCATCAGTCATTTGTGTAAGTGCTGTGCTTGTGAATGTCCTTCCCTATCAGCATGCTGAAAGTCTGTTGTCAATTTGTTTACTGTAAAATAGCATTGTATCTGATCAAACACAATTTGGGTTGGTAATAGGCTGATTGGTGGTGGAACATTCTTGATACACACAGGAAACTGTTGAGCGTGAAAAACCCAGTAGCGTTGTAGTTCTTGACACAAACCGGTTCTAAGTAGAACCATAAACATGAGGTTCTTTGAAAAACCCTACATAGAGGGTTCTAGATAGAACGCTCTGCAAATGGTTCTACCCAGCACCAAAAACAGATCCCCTATGGGGACAAACCGAACAACCCTGTATGGTTCTACTGAGCACCTTTTTTTTCTAAGAGTGTGTCCATGGTCCATAGATTATTAGGTCTTCAACTTCTGTTGTTTCCTCCATGACCAGATTCCTCCCAGAGACCAACGCTTGCCCAATGGCACAGACAGCTGCATCCCGGTCTTCCGATCAGCGCCCGTGTGCGGCACAGGAGAGTCTGCTTTCAATTTTGGTGGTGTGGCCAATAAGAGGGAGCAGATCAATGCTCTCACGGCCTTCCTGGACTTGGGGCAGGTGTACGGCTCTGAGGAGGGGTTGGCGCGTGACCTCCGTGACCTCACCAACGATGGTGGCCTGCTGCGTGTCAACAAAGAGTTCACAGACAACGGGCGCAACCTGCTACCCTTCACGAAAGTGATGGGGAACATGTGTGCCACCCGCCAGAGAGTCACCAACGACACCAATGCCAAGGAGGTGCCCTGCTTCATTGCAGGTTAGCCTTTTAACTTTGTTTCTCTGAAGAGTAGACCATCTTCCTAATTTTAAGTTGCACCCCCTTTTGCCCTCAGAACAGCCTCAATTAGTCGGGGCATGGACTCTACAAGGTGTTGAAAGCATTCCACAGGGATGCTGGCCCATGTTGACGCCAATGCTTCCCACAGTTGTGTCAAGTTGACTGGATGTCCGTTTGGGTGGTGGACCATTCTTGATACACACAGGAAAATGTTGAGCGTGAAAAACCCAGCAGCGTCGCAGTTCTTGACACAAACCGGTGCGCCTGGCACTAACTACCATACCCCGTTCAAAGGCACTTAAATATTTTGTCTTGCCCATTCACCCTCTGAATGGCGCACATACACAATCCATGTCTTAATTGTCTCAAGGCTTAAAAATCATTCTTTAACCTGTCTCTTCCCCTTCATCTACACTGATTGAAGTGGATTTAACAGGTGACATCAATAAGGGATCAAAACTTTCACCTGGATTCACCTGGTCAGTCTATGTTGTGGAAAGAGCAGGTGTCCCTAACATTTTGTACAATCAGTGTATATTTAAGTGAAAGTATATATTTAGGTTATAGGCCCAATGCAGCCGTTTTTTTTCTCAATATCATATAACTTCTGGGCAACAATTAAGTACCTTCTTGTGATTGTTTTTAATCAACATTTTCAAAAATAAACAAAGATAGCTTCTTACCAAGAGAAATTTCTCAAGCAATAATTTAGCTAGGACTGTCTGGGAGTGGTCTGAGTGGGTAGGGGGAAACTGAAAACTAGCAGTTATTGGCAGAGAGGTTTGGAACTCTCTTTCTTATTGGTCTATTAACTAATCACCAAAACTCAATGCCATCAAAACAGGCGGAAATTTCAGGCAGTCTTTTCAAACAGCTCTTACACTAAAAGGGCATTATCATGTTCACAATTTAACGGTGTGGAAATATATCTAAAACACAGGAAAATCACATTTTTGACTGCAATGGGACTAAGGAAGTCTAAGGAACAGAATTACACAAAGAGAGAGAACTTTAATTAGAGTAATTATTTGACTTTAATGTACAATAGTTGTCTGGATACAGACAAACAATGTGTATGATGTTCATCTCAATCACTATTTGGCTTAACCAGTAAGTCTATGTCTGCCAGGTGATGTCCGTGTGGATGAGAACATAGCCTTGACATCTATTCACACAATGTTCATGCGTGAGCACAACCGTCTGGCCCGTGCCCTGCGTCGTCTCAACCCACAATGGGATGCTGAGACACTCTATCAGGAGGCCCGTAAGATCATGGGCGCCTACACCCAGGTACCACAAATAGACACATATCACTAATACTCATGGTGTCAGTTCCTTCTCTCCGCTACTTGTCCAGTGCATACTCTCTAACACACACTCTCTTTCCCTTTGCTTCTCATTCTTACACATGGAAATATTCTAGAATATTCTCACAGACACAGCTTCCCTATCACATAGACACCTAAAATTGTGTCTCTCTCACTCTATTCCTCTCAATCCCTCCTAGGTGTTTGTGTTCCGGGACTACCTGCCGCACATCGTGGGCCCAGACATCATGGCCCGCCAGCTCGGCAGTTACCCTGGTTACGATGAGAAGATTGATCCCAGCATTGCCAACGTGTTTGCTACAGCAGCGTACCGCTTTGCCCACCTGGCCATCCAGCCCATGTTGTCCCGCCTGGACAGCAACTACAGGGAAAATGCCAACTTCCCCAGTGTGCCTCTGTTCAAGGCTTTCTTCACCCCCTGGAGGCTGGTGTTTGAGGGTGAGTGGTGGGAGATACTCATAGGGATGCTAATTGACTTTGATGGTGGAAAAGGTTAAACATTTAAATATTCAATTCTCTTTTTGTCCACCTTTAGGTGGTATCGACCCTCTGATCCGAGGTCTGGTGGGTCGGCCTGCTAAGCTGAACACCCAGGATCACATGATGGTGGACGCTCTGAGGGAGAGACTCTTCCAGTTCGTACGACACCTGGCTCTGGACCTGGGCTCCCTCAACATGCAGCGTGGACGTGACCATGGCCTGCTTGGTACACACGTCCCTATACCGCCATTCTGATACCACAGATAAACACATTTCTAACGTTATACTTACAGCTAATCCTTTACATACCTTGCTGAAAAAAACAGCATAGACCAGCCTAAATTTCAAGCTGGTTTCATCCTGGTCTATTCTTATCCATGCTGGTCTTTGCTGGTCAAGCTGGTCTGACCATCATAGTTTAGCTGGTTAGGCTGGTGTGCTGGTGACCAGCTCATACTGGTATGCTGGTGTGCTGGTGACCAGCTCATACTGGTATGCTGGTGTGCTGGTGACCAGCTCATACTGGTATGCTGGTTTGCTGGTGACCATCTTATGCTGGTATGCTGGGGATGCTGGTATGCTTGTGACCAAGCTGGTCCATGCTGGTCTATGCTGGTCCAGCATGCTCTAGCTAGCTGATCAAGCTGGTCTGGCAAAACCACTCCTATCATTATCATATTTCCCAGCATGCTCTATTGCAGTTAGATTTTTAGAATTGTTTGTTTCAATATGTACATTGATTGATTAATGAATGTTATACTACACAAAGATAAATACATTCTAAACTAATCCAATATGTTAGTTGGACTTATTGCATCTGTTACTGAGATGGTTGTTCCAGTTTAGAGTGTTTAGGTAGTCTCATTTATTAATCTTTCTAACCCGGGCAGTCATTCTGAATGCAGATTGTGGTTGAATAAAAGTTTAAACATTTGGATATCCCCACTCTGGCTGGATTCCAATAGGAATTAAACATCACTTTGCAAGCCAGCATAATGTGACTTGCAGGCCTGATGTGGCCACTGTATTAGGGAAAAACTAGGTCCTCAAAGTAAGCCATTATGATTTATTTAATGTATTGGCTTAAATAATTAAGCAGTTTGATGCTGGTTTTGCTGGTGACCAGCATATGGTGGTACACTGGTCACCAGTGTCCAAAACACAGCGAAGGCTGGTCGAAAAATTGCCAAAGACTCTAGTCACCAAGCCATAGACTGTTTATTCTGCTACCATCCGGCAAACGGTACCGGAGCATCGGCTCTCGGACCAACAGGCTCCGAGACAGATTCTACCCCCAAGTCATAAGACTGCTTAATAGCCATAAGACTGCTAAATAGTTCATTAAATGGTTCCCTGACTATCTGCACTGACCCTATCGCACACTCACAAGAATATATATACACATAATATACACACTCACACACACTACACTGACACTCTCACACAAAACCCACACACATTCACACTACATACGCACACACACGTAACAAACACACGCATACGACGCAAACACACACACACATACACACACACTTTTACATTCATCATTTGCTGCTGCTACTCTGTTCTTTATTTACTTTTTATTATTATCTATCCTGATGCCTAGTCACTTTACCCTGCCTTCATCTACATATCTACCTCAATTACCTCGTACCCCTGCACATTGATTTGGTACTACTCCCTTTATATACCTCCATTGTTGTGTATTTTATTTTTGTATTTTTACTTTGCATCGTTGTGATGCAAGCATTTCACGGTAAAGTCTACACCCGTTGTATTCGGCACGTGACAAATACATGTTTTATTTTATTTAGATTTTATTACACCAGTGTCCAAAACACAGCGAAGGCTGGTGACCAGCATGACCAGTCTATGCAGTTTTTTTCAGCAGAGTAGATCTATTGACACCAAATCTGTTGGGGAGGAAATATTGCCTACAAGATTAATATTTTTCATTTTTCTCATCCTAAATATAGCTCTATCAATCTGTTCCATGCACTAATTATTTTATTTCTGTCCCCCAACCTAGGCTACAATGCTTGGCGAAAATACTGTGGACTCTCAACTCCTAAGAACCAGGTTCAGCTGGCTGTGGTTCTGAACAACACAAACCTGGCCCGCAGACTGATGGAGCTCTACGGCACCCCAGCTAACATTGATGTGTGGATGGGGGCGTGGCTGAACCCTTCGTGACGAGGAGGACGCGTCGGGCCTCTCTTCGCCTGCCTCATAGCCACCCAGTTCCAGAGGATCCGCCAGGGAGACAGGTGTGTATGTATGTGTGTTAGAGCCCTGCACAGGGATGAATTTTAAGCCTGAGACGGTCAGGCCCTACCCTACCCAGGCCCGATTGCTTCTGCCAGATTTAAGGCCCTGCCTGAAACCCGAAATCAGAAATAAATTCCTCCATTAGTAAATCCATTAGCTGCTCCTCTCTCTGTCACTTGCTCCCTGCGCGCTGCGCGCTCTGCATGCGCGCTGCTAATGGTGGCTCTGCGTCTGTGATTATCCATAGCAACGGCTCCGCTTGTGCTGCTCTACTAAATGACGAGGCAAAACTCAAGGAACATTATTATTTTCTGTGAAATAATCTCTCCTGTCTTATATTTGACAAGGTTAAAGCACTTCTGACACCATGTTATGATCTTAGTCAGATATAGGGCTGTTACGGTGACCATATTACCGCCACACCAGCGGTCACGAGTCATGAAGGCAGTCAAATTCCATGTGACCAGTCACGGTAATTAGGCTTCTCCAAGCTCTGATGCTGCTGATGGTCATTAGTAGCCTACCAAACTTGCTAACTGCCTGGTACTCAGCATTCTATTGTCCCTCTAATCACTCTGACATCAATGCAAATGTAATCGGAAATCTAATCAAACACTTAATGAGAGCCAATGAGCTCATGTTGCGCAACATTTCTATAGGCTATGCAATTGCGTGAGAAAACAGAGTGATGGCCTCTATTAAAAAGAGGAGGATCCCATCAGCTTTCTATAGGCTTACTATATTTATTTCTCAACTTTCCTAATATTAAGCACATTGCTTTTCTTTACAACAGGAGTATAGCCTACCTGGCTGGCATGAAAATGAACAGCATAGATGACATGTATTTTTTCCCCTGCCCCTGTTTAGAGACAGGTGCATGATAATGGTCCATTCTAAATCAAAACAAATTTCACACATATTATTTAGTATATGTAAAGACAAGATTCAATCAAGAATAGTCTGATGGGTGACAATATTAGCCTATCACTTGTGAATTATATATTATCACTTGTGAATTATGCCTTGTTTTGGGTACTTTTTCATATCATAGTCCCACACCTCATGTAGCCTAGCCCATAGGCCTATATGTTTTAATAAGGTTTGTATCACAACTAAAGTGGCCAAATAACTTCTTAAAATTAAGCACATTAATCCGCTTTACAATGGGTGTAGAGCCTAACTGGCATAGTTTCAGGTTTGGGGAAGATAATTTTCACAGCAGCAAGATTTGTGACCTGTTGCCACAAGAAAAGGGCAACCAGTGAAGAACAAACACAATTGTAAATACAACCCATATTTATGTTTATTTATTTTCCCTTTTGTACTTTAACTATTTGCACATCTTTACAACACTGTATATAGACATAATATGATATTTGAAATGTCTTTATTCTTTTGGAGTGTAATATTTACTGTACACTTTTTATTACCTTTATTATTGTTTATTATCTATTTCACTTGCTTTGGCAATTGAGAGAGAGAGAGAGCGAAAGAAGGAGCGTGAGAGAGTGAGAGAAGGAGAGGGAGAGAGAGAGAGAGAGAGAGAGAGAGAGAGAGAGAGAGAGAGAGAGAGAGAGAGAGAGAGAGAGAGAGAGAGAGAGAGAGAGAGAGAGAGAGAGAGAGAGAGAGAGAGAGAGAGAGAGAGAAGGAGAGGGAGCAAGAAAGAAAGAAAGAAAGAAAGAAAGAAAGAAAGAAAGAAAGAAAGAAAGAAAGAAAGAAAGAAAGAAAGAAAGAAAGAAAGAAAGAAAGAAAGAAAGAAAGAAAGAAAGAAAGAAAGAAAGAAAGAAAGAAAGAAATGGAGAGAGAGAGAGAAATAGAGAGAGTGGTTGTTCCAGCATGTGTTTGTCAGAGTATGCACGTGTCGCTCATATCCCTTTTGCTTGTTGATCCCCAGGCTGTGGTATGAAAACCCAGGCGTCTTTACCTCAGCTCAGAGGGCTGCCCTGAGTCGTGCCTCTTTGGCTCGGATCATCTGTGACAACACTGGCATTACAGTTGTATCCAATGACCCATTCAGAATCCCCGAGGGTAAGAACAGACCCATTAACTGCAACAGTATCCCGCAATTAAACCTTCAAGCCTGGAGGGAGAGACAGCAGAACCAGAACCAGAATCAGGAGGAGGATCAGGCTCAGGAGCAACAGCAACAACAACAGCAGCCTCAGCAGCAGCGGTCAGACCAGGACAACGAGGTAATTGGTTCAACATCAGTTAATAACTCAATACTTCTGCACCGAGGTGACATTTAATCCATCCATAACCCATCCACCGCTTACTGCAAACATCACCCTCTTTTTCTGTATTATTTTCTAGATCCCCCTGACGTAAGGCCCCCTGGATCCCAAGGTCCCAGCAACAACTCCACCCTGCAGTTCTCTGCCTTCTCTGTCCAGCCGGCCGACAACTTCCTCACACTTACAACAGAAACATTACAACACAGAGTCAGGGGTGTTATTTACCACCAGCACCATACCTGGTATCACTACTTTCCCTTCTTCTGCACAGCGGTTCACAGCGTGGACCTGTGGCGTAACAATGAGCTGTGTCAATGGCCTTACGTCAGCCAGCTGATTCTCAGGAAATCTGCTGCACTACTTGCAGCTGGTCAAGGTCAATTAACTAGTAATGCTTCTTGTCATTTTGAACAGGATTTTTAAAAGATTTATTTGCATTCTGCAAACTGATATTTTGGATGTTTTATGTGTTGTTGATTTATTCTATGACAAGAAAATCAAGGAGTGCTGTAAGAATGTGTGTGAAGGAATGCAAACAGAAGAAAAAATTGCAAAAAGTTTAACATTATAAAGTAAATGTATTAGTAAACAGAAAGGGAAACTACTGCTGAATTACTCTATACACACCACCTTACCTCAAAAATATAATTTGTTTATTATCAACAAATGTAACCGTATTAGGTTATATTCGTAGCCTAATGTTCAAGTCAGTTATGATCAGACTTTTTAAATTAAAGATCCTACATGCTTTTTGTACTGCACACAATTTTGACCTGCTAGTGCGGGGGCACTAGCCGTAAGCTAGTAAGCATTTGCCTGTGTTATTTATATATTAGCGACAAAGGTTTGTGAGATGATTGACCTCCCCAAGAAGTAAAACAAATTCAATGTTTTTGTTCCCATAGGCCCACAGATGGAAGCAAAAGTCTGGCTGGTGTTGTACAGAGAAACCGGTCTCGTTTACAATGCTCTCATTAGTGGGTCTGTGGGGACTGGCTCTTATTTTCTCTACATTATAAAATTAGGTTTTTAAATCTGTGGTTACTGAAGGTGAAAAAGTGCCTTTTCTAGTGTTTTCCCTTCCACGCCATCCACACCCTACCTACTCCTGCTACCATCCCCAACCCATCACATGTTACATAGCCTGTCTCTTAATTCATACATCCCTTCCCTTGGCTGAAATGTTCCATTTCGGAAAGAAACGCTGTCCCACGTGAAATCTTTGAATAAAAGTATATTCTGGCGTTCTCTACGTAAGTATTTTATTCTCGTCAACATGCAACTCTTGCAGCACAAACCTCCATGGGGTCTGTAACAGAAACAACTGAATTGGGAGAGAGAATATCATGTCCCTAATGAGGACAATGTAATGTACAGTGTTTGGATTGCACTGCACCATTGCCCCCCTTTGTGGGAATGATTTAGACGAACGGGTCAGTCGCTGAAATGGAAAAGTTTTTATTTGGGTAAAATACTTGATATAGTTTAGCTTTGGTCATACATGATTTTTAACATCACTTTCAGTAACCAAAAGAGAGTTGGCATGAACACAACTAATATATTTGAGAAGGATTTTGAGACTACATGTACAGCTAAAATCACAAGCATACACGGTACAAGTCAAAGTTGTTCTTTATGTCGTTTTTAAATCTGTTTCAACACGTCAGCTCTCATTTTAATCTGATCATTTCCCCAGTACCTTTCTAGGCCAACTTTACTGCTAATATAAAGAATGTCTAGTTTAAATATCTTTGTGTTCTCTTGAGAAATCCCAAGCCACAGGAATGTATTGACTTGGTCTGTAGAGTTCATACTGATTCTGTGTGCAGCAGATAAAAACAGATAAAAATAGCAATGGCAAAATATTCTGTGCAATGTCTGTCTGTGGGAAATGTTATCAGATATTGACACTGTAAATATAGAATATTTACAATTTGATGTTGAAAGCTTTGGGATCATCCATTGTAGCAAAGGCTGCAGGCTCTCAATCTTGGATCGTCAGTCTGAAAAGAGAGTGGACCCACACTTACCTGAGTTGTGTGTGACAACCAGTTTTCTGAAACAAATACTGTATGTATATAAAATCAACTTACCATCCACTTTGTGAGTAGGTGCTGGGCAAAGCTTCTTACTTCCACAAAAACTTCTGGCAGAAGGACACTGTCTGCGTAAGACAAATTGTATTCCAAGATTTAAACACCTTTGTTCTGTTATGATAATAGTACTATACTTTTTTGTATTTTCTATTGTGTAATGTAGCCTTGAAAAAGAGACCTTCGTCTCAATGGGACTCCCTGCTAAAAGAAAGGTCAAATAAAACTTTGTTAGTTCGTTCAGTAGCCTTACCCTGCATTCCAGGGCAGTCTTGAGGTCTCTGCACCTGTAGCTGGTGCCCAGAGTGCATGGGTCCTCTCCCTGTTTTCCTGCCTCTTTCACTGCCCCACACAGACCCACCCTCTGAGAAACAAATTACTTGTGTTACTCTCACAGCCACTTATAGTACATCCCCACCCAGCCCATAGAAACTTGGATTTAAGTGACTTTCATGTGATGATAGTGTGTGGTCGAGTGAATCTAAACATGACACACCTCACACACATTAAGGGCAGACTCTGGTTTACCCAGAACCCCCTTCAGCTGGTGCCCATGGAGCTGGGTGAAGTCGTCACACTGAAAAGAGAAATAAGACATGAGCCCAGAGGCTTCTATAAGGCTCCTATGTGAGATGAGTGGTGATGTAGACCAGGGGGCAGGGCTGACCTTGGGGAGGGTGTTGGGGTGGAGCTGGCAGAGAGAGCCCAGGAAGGAGGCGGTCTGGGGCTCTGAAGCGTTGGAGCCCAGCTGTAGACGAGTCAAAACCGCCAGGGTCAGACAATAGTCACAGTCAGACAGAGGAGCACTCTCTGAGAAAGCGAGAGAGACATTTAAAGAGTCATTTCAAAACAGGGAAATATAAAAGAGGAAATGGATAGAGAGAAAACTCACCCAGGACAGGTGTCTCCATGCCATGACAGACTTGGATGAGGGTGCAGATGGCCTCAGGGGTGACGTAGCTCAGGAGCATGTCCATCAGCATCTTACCATACTTCATTATCACGTTCTCACACTGCTCTCTGTAAGATGAGGGCAGAATGCCACATACCTTCCCCAGCATATCAATCACAGCCATCTGGGAGGGGAAACCGATACAGGGTATTGGGAAAATGAGAGTAAGAGTGTGTGTGTGTGTGTGTGTGTGTGCGCACGTGCATGTCTTAAATAAATAGAATCACTACAGTAATTATATTTCTAAGGCATGCCTTACCTCAGTACTTACTTTGGGCAGCATCCTCTCCAGTAACTTGATGAGATAAACGCAGAAGGTACATTGTGGTGAGAACTGCACCTGGTAGAGAGAAAGAAAACCAGATAAAGACAGACAAACACAGTCAGGTTCAGACAGACAAAAACAGTCAGAGGGACACAGAGAAAAGGTCAGAGAGAGAGAGAGAGCATAAGCCTTGTTCTTTCTGTCTCACCTTTGTCATTGTCATGGCTGACTTCAGACCATCTTGAATGTGATAGGTCAGCAGGTCGTGCTGCTGGCGGTCTGACTGGGAGCCACACAGTCCCAACACGGAGCACACCTGAGCTGGTTTCTGTGGGAGAGGAGAGAAGCTTAATTCAGGCTCATTCAGTCAGAATTATTTTAAGAAGTACAAACTAGGATCTTTCTCAACCTCCCACAGACACTTACGACGAAGCTGGTCAAGAAGGTGATGGACAGGGGGAGGTTCTTATCCACCTGCTCCCGGCACAGTTTAGGTGCTGCAGGGCCTGGTATGTGGTCACACAATTTCTCCAGCTCGCTCCTGATCTTGGTCTGGGGATGGAGGAGTGGCAGAGGCAGTTGAAATCATTTTGTGATGCATAAAGTAAATTGTGTTCTACAATCATTAACACGTATTAAAGAATGTATTGAAAGCTACAGTAAAATAATTTTATTTTAGCCTACCACTAGTTTGTTGGGCCACTGATTGTGTTTAAGATGAACTTTTCACAGGTGACTTGACAGACCAAAGTGCATGACCAGCTTCAGAGGAAAGGGGAACTCATTTGTCAGAAATACTTCTATAGTTTATTTTCATGTTAAGAAAGAAAACAGAAAGTGTCTCTCTAATTCAACAGCAGTGCATAACAGAAACACACACATACTTTACCACTTCTAGTGTTGAGTGAGGGTTTGAGATGGGCATTGTATGGGTGTTACAGGTGAAAACCATGTCAGGAACTGAAAGTCTGTGTTTCCTTCTGGTTTGCGCAAAATAAACCTCTAGGCTCTATCCACAGCCTTACTTCGACAACCAGGAAGAAAAACTGACTCAGGTGAATGGACATCATAATGCAAATATTAGCGATGGATGTTTATGGGTGTTTTTATGAATGATGAAATGTATGGTATGTATGGTTCAGGGGTGTTCTGCTGATTTATTCACCTGCATGTCCGGACTGGAGAGAAGGTCTGTCAGGAGTTCAATTATTTTGGTACAGTCCTGGCAGTTGTCCCATTGCTGAGCGGAGGAGAGGAAAAGAGAAGAATGCTAACAAAAAGTTGTGGTGGGATACTGAGGAAAATACCTCAATTTATTCTACTCAGTATATACTGTAAGTGGAAGTTTATATTATTCCTGAAATGGTACTGCCTGAAAAGCAGTGTTGGATTTTGATTAACTGTTCTTTTGTGTTGCAAAACATTTCCGTCTTTTATTTGGAAAAATAAACGGACTGTTTTCTACCTTCTTTTACAAGAAAACAGAAATGAAATTGACTCGGTTTTTAATTACCCCATGGTTTGGGGCTGTGGTGGCTATTGAAGTTAAGTTTATTTTGGATGAGAGGGGGTTGTAGTTTCTTGGGGCATAGTACGCTGATCTTGAAACTAATGCTTAGCTATTTTTAAACGTTCAAATTAGCATTTATTATATTATGGGAATTCCATAATGACTGCATATGAACTAATCTGATTGATAATGCTATTGATACTTTATTTGATTCAAATATATATATACTTATATATGTGCCTTCAGAAAGTATTCACACCCCTTTACCCTTTCCACATTTTGTTGTGTTACAGCCTGAATTGAAAATTGATTACACTGAGATTTTGTGTCACTGATCTACACACAATAATACCCCATAATGTCAAATTGGAATTTTGTTTGTAGAAAATGTGAGAAATGTATTTTAAAAAATGAGAAGCTGAAACATCTTGAGTCAATACATTTAAGCCTAAATAAGTTCAGGAGTAAAAATGTGCTTAACAAATCGCATAAAAAGTTGCATGGACTCATTCCGTGTTAAATAATAGTGGTTAACATGATTTTTTAAAGCCTATCCCATCTCTGTACCCCACACATACAATTATCTTTAAGGTCCCTCAATTAAGTAGTGAATTTCAAGCACAGATTCAAGCACAAAAACAGAAGGGCACTGATCGTTAGATGTGTAGAAAATACAAAAAGAATACGCTGAATATCCCTTTGAGCATGGTAAAGTTATTAATTAGGCTTTGGGTGGTGTCTCAATACACCCAGTCACTACAAAGATACAGGTGTCCTTCCTAACTCAGTTGATGGAGAGGAAGGAAACTGCTCAGGGATTTGATCATGAGGCCAATGGTGATTTTAAAACAGTTACAGAGTTTTATGGTAGTGATATGAGAAAACTGAGGACGGATCAACAACATTGTAGTTACTCCCCAATACTAATCTAAATGACAGAGTGAAAAGAAGGAAGCTTGTACAGAATAAAACAATTTCCAAAACATGTATCCTGTTTGCAACAAGGCACTTAAGTAATACTGTGAAAAAATGTGGCAAATAAATGAACTTTTTGCCCTGAATATAAAATCATTACAGTGCCTTGCAAAAGTATACATCCCCCTTGGCGTTTTTCCTATTTTGTTGCATTACAACCTGTAATTGAAATTTATTTTTATTTGGATTTCATGTAATGGACATACACAAAATAGTCCAAATTGGTGAAGTGAAATGAAAAAAATAACTTGTTTCATAAAATTCTAAAAAATAAATAACGGAAAAGTGGTGCGTGCATATGTATTCACTCCCTTTGCTATGAAGCCCCTAAATAAGATCTGGCGCAACCAATTACCTTCAGAAGTCACATAATTAGTGAAATAAAGTCCACCTGTTTGCAGTCTAAGTGTCACATGATCTGTCACATTATCTCAGTATATATATACCTGTTCTGAAAGGCCCCAGAGTCTGCAACACCACTAAGCAAGGGGCACCACCAAGCAAGCGGCACCATGAAGACCAAGGAGCTCTCCAAACAGGTCAGGGACAAAGTTGTGGAGAAGTACAGATCAGGGTTGGGTTATAAAAACATATCAGAAACTTTGAAGATATCACGGAGCACCATTAAATCCATTATAAAAAAAATTGAAAGAATATGGCACCACAACAAACCTGCCAAGAGAGGGCCGCCCACCAAAACTCATGGACCAGGCAAGGAGGGCATTAATCAGAGAGGCAACAAAGAGACCAAAGATAACCCTGAAGGAGCTGCAAAGCTCCACAGGACCACTTTAAGCCGTACACGCCACAGAGCTGGGCTTTACGGAAGAGTGGCCAGAAAAAAGCCATTGCTTAAAGAAATAAAGAAGCAAACATGTTTGGTGTTCGCCAAAAGCCATGTGGGAGACTCACCAAACATATGGAAGAATGTACTCTGTTCAGATGAGACTAAAATTGAGCGTTTTGGCCATCAAAGAAAAACACTATGTCTGGCGCAAACCCAACACCTCTCATCACCCAGAGAACACCATCCCCACAGTGAAGCATGGTGGTGGCAGCATCATACTGTGGGAATGTTTTTCATTGGCAGGGACTGGGAAACTGGTCAGAATTGAAAGAATGATGGATGGCGCTAAAACAGGGAAATTCTTGAGGGAAACCTGTTGAGACTGGGATGGAGGTTCACCTTCCAGCAGGACAATGACCCTAAGCATGCTGCTAAAGCAACACTCGAGTGGTTTAAGGGGAAACATTTAAATGTCTTGGAATGTCCTAGTCAAAGCCCAGACCTCAATCCAATTGAGAATCTGTGGTATGACTTAAAGATTGCTGTACACCAGCGGAACCCGTGAAGAATGGGCAAAAACCCAGTGGCTAGATGTGCCAAGCTTATAGAGACATACCCCAGGAGACTTGCAGCTGTAATTGCTGCAAAAGGTGGCTCTACAAAGTATTGACTTTAGGGGGGTGAATAGTTATGCATGCTCAAGTTTTCAGTTTTTTTTGTCTTATTTCTTGTTTATTTCACTTTTATTTTATTTTGCATCTTCAAAGTGGTAGGCATGTTGTGTAAATCAAATGATACAAACCCCCCAAAAATCATTTTTAATTCCAGGTTGTGAGGCAACAAAATAGGAAAAATGCCAAGGGGGTGAATACTTTCGCAAGCCACTGTATGTTTGGGGCAAATCCAACACAACACATCACGGATTACCACTCTTCATATTTTCAAGCATGGTGGTGGCTGCATCATGTTATAGGTATGCTTGTCATCAGCAAGGACTAGGGAGTTTCTTAGGATTAAAAAAAAAACGGAATAGAGCTAAGTACAGGAAAATCCTAGAGGAAAACCTGGTTCAGTCTGCTCCCAACAGACACTGGGAGACGAATTCACCTTTCAGCAGGACAATAACCTAAAACACAAGGCTAAATCTACACCGGAGTTGCTTACCAAGACGACATTGAATGTTCATGAGTGGCCTAGTTACAGTTTTAACTTCAATTGGCTTGAAAAGCTATGGCAAGACATGAAAATGGCTGTATAGCAATGATCAACAATCAACTTGACAGAGCTTGAAGACTTTTTAAAAGAATAATGGGCAAATATTGTACAATCCAGGTGTGGAAAGCTCTTAGAGACTTACAGCTGTAATGGCCGCCAAAGCTCCAACAGTGCTTCTACTAAGTATTGACTCAGGGGTGTGAATACTTATATACATTTCTAAAAACATGTTTTCACTTTGTCATTATGGGGTATTGTGTGTAGATGGGTGAGATTATTATTTTTAAAATCAATTATGAGTTCAGGCTGTAACACAACAAAATGTGGAATAAGTCAAGGGGTACGAATACTTTCTGAAGGCACAGATCCTTTCAAGCTGACAGAGCTTGAGAGAATCTGCAGAGAAGAATGGGAGAAACTCCTCAAATACAGGTGTGCCAAGCTTGTAGCGTCATACCCAAGAAGACTCAAGGCTGTAATCGCTGCCAAAGGTGCTTCAACAAAGTACTGAGTAAAGGGTCTGAATACATATGTAAATGTGATATTTATATTGTTGCATTTGTGCAAGTTTTCAGACCCCTTGACTTTTTCCAAATTTTGTTACGTTACAGCCTTATTCTAAAATTGATTAAATTGTTTTTTCCCTCATCAATCTACACACAATACCCCATAATGACAAAGCAAAAACAGGTTTTTAACTGTGGGACCTTATATAGACAGGTGTGTGCCTTTCCAATCAATTGAATTGACCACAGGTGGACTCCAATCAAATTTCGAGTATCAAGCAAAGGGTCTGAATTGTCATGTAAATAAGTTATTTCATTTTTTTATTTTTTTATACATTTGCTAAAATTTCTAAAAACCTGTTTTCGCTTTGTCATTATGGGGTATTTTGTGTAGATTTTAGCATAAGACTGTAACGTAACAAAATGCGGACAAAGTCAAGGGGTCTGAATACTTTCCGAATGCTATGTATATACAGTACCAATCAAAGGTTTGGACACACCTACTCATTCAAGGGTTCTTATTTATTTTGACTGTTTTTCACATTGTAGAATAATAGTGAAGACATCAAAGCTATGAAATAACACATATGGAATCATGTAGTAGCCAAAAAAGTGTTAAACAAATCAAAATATATATATATACTTCAAATAGCCACCCTTTGCCTTGATGACAGCTTTGCACACTCTTGGCATTCTCTCAACCAGCTTCACCTGGAATGCTTTTCCAACAGTCTTGAAGATGTTACCACATATGCTGAGCACTTGTTGGCTGCTTTTCCTTCACTCTGCCATCTGACTCATCCCAAACCATCTCAATTGGGTTGAGGTCGGGGGATTATGGAGGCTAGATCATCTGATGCAGCACTCCATCACTCTCCTTCTTGGTAAAATAGCCCTTTCACAGCCCAGAGGTGTGTTGGGTCATTGTCCTGTTGAAAAACAAATTATAGTCCCACTAAGCCCAAACCAGATGGGATGGCGTATCGCTGCAGAATGCTGTGGTAGCCATGCTGGTTAAGTGTGCCTTGAATTCTAAATAAATCACAGACAGTGTCACCAGCAAAGCACCCCCACACCATAACACCTCCTCCTCCATGCTTTACGGTGAGAACTACACATGCGGAGATCATCCGTTCATCCACACCGTGTCTCCCAAAGACACGGCGGTTGGAACCCAAAATCTCAAATTTGGACTCCAGACCAAAGGTCTAATGTCCATTGCTCATGTTTCTTGGCCCAAGCAGTTCTCTTCTTCTTATTGGTGTCCTTTAGTAGTGGTTTCTTTGCAGCAATTCGACCATGAAGGCCTGATTCACACAGTCCCCTCTGAACAGTTGATGTTGAGATGTGTCTGTTACTTGAACTCTGTCAAGCATTTATTTGGACTACAATTTCTGGCTGGTAACTCTAATGAACTTATCCTCTGCAGCAGAGGTAACTCTGGGTCTTCCATTCCTGTGGTGGTCCTCATGAGAGCCAGTTTCATCATAGTGCTTGATGGTTTTTGTGACTGCACTTGAAGAAACATGAAAAGTTATTGAAATGTTCCGTATTGACTGACCTTCGTGTCTTAAAGTAATGATGGATTGTAATTTCTCTTTGCTTATTTGAGCTGTTCTTGCCATAATATGGACTTGGTCTTATACCAAATGAGGCTAATTTCCCATCATGAGGAAGGAAAATTATGTGGATATATTGAAGCAACATCTCAAGACATCAGTCAGGAAGTTAAAGCTTGGTCGCAAATGGGTCTTCCAAATGAACAATGACCTCAAGCATACTTCCAAAGTTGTGGCTTAATGGCTTAAGGACAACAAAGTCAAGGTATTGGAGTGGCCATCACAAAATTCACCCAACTTATTGTAGGAAGCTTGTCGAAGGCTACCCGAAACGTTTGACCCAAGTTAAACAATTTAAATGTAATGCTACCAAATTCTAATTGAGTGTATGTAAACTTCTGACCCACTTGGAATGTGATGAAAGAAAGAAAAGCTGAAATAAATCATTCTCTCTACTATTATTCTGACATTTCACATTCTTAAAATAAAGTGGTGATCCTAACTGTCCTAAGACAGGGAATTTTAAATCTCAGGAATTGTGAAAAACTGAGTTTAAATATATTTGGCTAAGGTGTATGTAAACTTCCGACTTCAACTGTATATATATATATATATATATATGAATTATGGAGCACATTATCTAGTCATTTTTTCTCCATATTTGTTAGCTTTCTGAATCTGCTTTGAACCTTGCCAGTTTGTTGTTAGTTGGCAGCACAATATGTTGCATACACAGGTATGGCTATATTTTGGGGGTTTTGTTTCAAAAGAACAATAGTTCTTACGTTCAGCTTGTCCCAGACGTTTTGTGTTTCCTCCCAAGCGACAACCCTCGCCAAAGCTGTGGAAAGATGATAAAAAGAATTTCTCCATTGAATACTCCATTTATGGTTCTAAATGTCTCATGAACACGATTCTATATTTTTATTACATGTTTAATTGAATTAAAACATTAATTTATATGTCAATGTCCATTGAATAAAAAATACTATAACATCACATTCATAGAGTAAACAACCTAAAATGTGTGCTATTGTATAGCGGACTCGTACCTGTGGTCTGGTAAGCAATTAAGACAGCGAATACAAGCTTGAAAAATGCCATCATAAGTCAGTCTCTCTCTTAAAGACTCTACTTGGAAAATGAATACCTGCTCAACGTAGAACTGGGGTATAGACAGGGGCGTACCTACCACAGAAAGCCCTCGCCAATCAGAGCTTGACAGAAAAGTGTGATAAGCTATTTGTATTCTCTTTGGTATTGCGAACTGAGTTGTACAAATGTAATGTGGGTCCCAATTCAATATAAGCTGTAATTTTTGTTTCAGTTAAGTATCTGGATCCTCTAACAAAATCCATTTACAACTACACATCCCTGACTGAATACTTGAAAGGGATAGGGTCAAGGTTAGATTTAGGTAAGGTGAATACGATTTTGGAAGTTTGTGAATTTTGTAAATGTTTTATTTTGTTTGGAATGACTGAATCCTTTAAGAATTGGAGATGACACTTGAAGTGCATACAATTAAGGTAAATAAATGTAGTTTTGTTTGAACTTTGATCAACTCTGGTTGCCATGACAAATGCAAAATAAAATACCTTCAAATTATTTTATAAGAAGTTTTACAACAGATGCATAGGAGCATCATTGACTAATGCTGGTGGTAGGTTGAATTATGGTCAATTTAGTCTATTCAACAGCACCTCAGTGCCACATAATGTTATTGCCACAGGTAGGATGTTGTGTCAGGTTGAGGTTGGCTGCGGAGGACTGAAGTGATGCTCTCTGCTGGTCTGATGAAAGGTATGCTCCCTCTGGTGATCACTACTAGTAGCGCACCAGGAAAACGACTTGTTTCTAAGTAATGCTATATACTGTAATAAAGCCATAATCAGTTATTGAAAGGTCATAAACCGTTGATGTGATATCATGTCAAACAACAATGCCATCATGGAAGGATATTCTGTTTTTTTCTCTGAATTCATACTGAGCTAAAGGAAAAGCGAGTATGAACTTTAAATGATAGAAAATATTACAATAAATGGATATGTCTCACTTGATGCCTGATGTTCTTTGAAGTGTCTTAATTTACAGTATTTGCTATTGGGGAGAATTTCTTATGGACCTATGATGTGAGACCAAATTATGAATTCTAAATAGACCTACCCAACCACTATACAACAGGGTTGTTTACACACCTTATGTAGTTCCAGTTGCATGGAGGATAAAAACTCAAGATGCTCCCACACTGGCATTCTTGTATGCTCCACAATGTTTTGCTGAAAATAAATGTTTTGGGTCAATAGACCTTCATCAGGGTTTACAGAAAGGTTTGTCTTTGGCTTTATGTCAAAACTGCTCCTTACACTAACCATAATCTCCATAAAGAGGATTTATTTGACTGGCCCTGAACAAAGACACTCCTTTCGGTCATCACTGAATGCCCAGGCCAGCCATTACACAGTCATAAACCATGCATGTCAGTTCCTGGAGGCAGTGATTGCGTCAGCTTTACGGTAAGTTGCCAATTAAGTTATAGTCTATATATCCGGGACAACTAAGATCACAGCAGCTATGGTGGCTGGGCCTCAGTATCTCTCTCTATTATTTTTCAAACGTATATTGCAGGGGGGTTTGTTTTCTTTTAAAACATTTGCATAATACGATAAGAAATGTGTTCAGTTATGATATTCAATTTCAAATAATGTGGCCCGAATCAACTATTTCTATTGGAAGTATTTTAAAATATTTTAAAATAATGTCCTATAAATAGCATACTATTTGAAACTATTTCCAAATACGTTATTTCAAATACCAAACAGAACTGGGTTCAAATGGATGAAGTATTTAAATACTATTTGAAAATACACTTATTTTCTGATAAATGCCAATACCTTCAAAGTGTATTTCCAAATACATTCCAATTCTCAACTACTTGTATTTTCAAAGAGAAAATATCAAAATAATTTCTTCCAAATGTATTTTAATGTATTTGAAATACCCTTAATAGTATTTGAACCCAGGTCTGATTAGAATATAAACTATTATAGTTTATGTCCATTTATTGAGGCTGTACTCAGGGGCACTTCCTCATTGTATAACCATGGCTTATATGGTGATTATTATTGTTGTGCAACGGGATAGGTGAAGAGCTTGTCACAAAATGAGATAAAACAAGATCGATGAGCAAGAAGTAGCCAATAAATATGACATGTATCACACTAATGACCCACTTCTGTGTTTCTTTTCACTCTCAAACCCACATCCTTCCATGCATTCACTGTAACAGTTTAAGTTCCAATTGCTTTGGTCTGGGGCGGTAGGTAGCTTAGTGGGTAAGAGCGTTGTGCCAGTAACTGAAAGGTTGCTGGTTCTAATCCCTGAGCCGACTAGGTGAAAAATCTGTCGATGTGCCCTTAAGGCACTTAACCCTAATTGCTCCTGTAAGTCGCTCTGGATAAGAGCGTCTGCTAAATGACTTAAATGTAGTTCAAGGTATTTACATTGATTCTTGATATCACTTTGAGCTGAAACCAAGGTGCAAGAAACCAAATATGTTTTATCCCCCATATGGCTGGATGCTGAGAGGACTGAATAGGCCATGGAAGCATATGGCCTAATGGTGTAGAGGCTAGGGGCACCTAAGTGCTCAACAGTCTGCCAGCCTCTCACCACTAGTGCAATCATTTGGCCTCTAATTAGTTTTCTCTGTGTCATGGTATCGGCAAACGAGAAACCATTTCTTGGTAAACCTGCCTAAAAACTTAAAGGTAATTTCCGGTACTGACTGGCTAAACACGTTCCTGTATTGGCCTTGTAGGCTATTACAGAAGGAAACATAGTTTTCCCAGTTATATTTCTGTTAGTGGATATGCAAAAAGCGGGTTCTGAGGATCCCGAATGCAACAGTGACACAAAAGACTCATGACAGCATTGTGCCATAGAGGCTGGCGAACTTGACAGAATGGCATGCCCCAGGAAACTCTGCGTGTTGCAACCATGCTCTTATGTGTCTGTCTCATGGGCAGGTCCAAGCAATTAGTAATCAGCCATGCAAAACAAAACTATATTTTGGTCTATGTGTTCAGAAACAGGTGATACTGCAGTATCAATCATGGAACACACATCATCATCCAAGGTAAAATATTACCTAGGGCTTTTCTATTCCCTTTCCTCATTCCACAAAGAACAACACAAAATAGCATTAAGGTTGTGTTGCATACAAGGAAGTTCTCTATGCAAATGCACTGCATCAACACATTGTTAAGTTCACATCAATGGCACTCCCTGAAACAAGGAAGAATGATTGTGAATTTCTAAACCAGTTCCAAAGCTTTTGTATGGCTGTTTTATTTCAAATGAGTAATGTTAAGAGTTAATGACCTTACTTTTTTACTCAGAAACTTCCCTATGGAGTTTTCTCAAATAACAGTTATTGGCACCCTATGGGGTTCTTTTCTTCATATGCATCATTCTTTTGATGCCAAACCCACCACTGGTGTGCGTGGCCAAAGAGCTCTATTTTCATGTCATCCAACAAATGTCACTGCCTGAAGTATGTTAAACAGCATTGGCACTTGGATTGGAACCGGTGCAATGGTCAGATGACATGAAAATAGAGCTCTTTGGCCACACACACCAGTGGTGGGTTTCGCATCAAAATAATGATGCATAGGCAGAAAATAACCCCAAACCTACTGTAAAATATGGTGGTGGATCTTTGATGTTATGGGGCTATTTTGCTTCCACTGGTCCTGGGACCCTTGAACTTTATCCAGTACAAGGACATTTTTGCCAAAAACCTGGTTGCCTCTTCTATGAGGCTGAAACTAAGTGGATCTTCCAGCAAGACAATAACCACAAGCACACATCAAAATCCATAAAGAAACGGTTAATTGACCACAATATCAACATTTTGCAATGGTCATCTCAATCTCCGGACTTAAACCCCATTGAAAACCTGTGGTTTGAATTGAGAAGGACAGAAAGATCTAGAAAGATTCTGAATGGAGGAATGGTCTAAGATCACTCTCAATGTATTCTCTAATATCATAAAACATTTGAGAAAAAGTCTCAGTCACGTTAACCTCGCAAGGTGAGGTACAGTGCTATGAAAAAGTATTTGCCCCCTTTCTAATTTTCTCTACTTTTGCATATTTGTGATACTGAATGTTATCAGATCTTCAACCAAAACCTAATATTAGATAAAGGGAACATAAGTGAACAAATAACACAACAATTACATATTTATTTCATTTATTTCATAAACAAAGTTATGCAACTTTTTGGAACCATGTTGTCCAAAAAGTTATACTTTTGAATCATCTGTCCATAGAACGTTCTCCCAAGTGTCTTGATGATCATCCAGGTGCTTTTTGGCAAACTTGAGTCAACTTTTTGGACGAGATGGGTCCCATTATGCCTGGCGAAAACCAAACACTGCATTCCACAGTAAGAACATCATACCAAAGGTCAAGCATGCTGGTGGTGGTGTGATGGTTTGGGGATGCTTTGCTGCCTCAGGACCTGGACGACTTGCCTTAATAGAAGGAACCATGAATTCTGCTCTGTATCAGAGAATTCTACAGGAGAATGTCAGACCATCCGTCTGTGAGCTGAAGCTGAAGCACAGCTGGGTCATGCAGCAAGACAATGATCCAAAACACACAATCAAGTCTACATGAAAATTGCTAAAAAGCAACAAATTGGACGTTTTGGAATGGCCTAGTCAAAGTCCAGACCTAATCCCAATTGAGATGTTGTGGCAGGACTTGAAATGAGCAGTTCATGCTTGAAAACCCACACGTCACTGAGTTAAAGCAGTTCTGCATGGAAGAGTGGGCCAAAATTCCTCCACAGCGACGTGAGAGACTGATCAACAACTACAGGAAGCATTTGAAGGTGAGAGTAAAGTCATTTATTTATGGTAAATGAAATGCAATTTTTGTTGATTGCTCCACATTATCAGACAAATCAAGGGCAGACTTCTCGGAAGGAATAAGGAAATATATTCACAGTCAGACATCTGAGAAATGACATGACAGTGGGCGAGGCTTTGCAAGATTGACTATATATAAAATATAGAGAGAGCACCATACATCTTCAGACAAGAGTTGACTTCTCAACAAGACTTCACAACAACAGTTCTTAAAACAGAGGTAAGACAATTTTATACACTTTTATTCACTATGTTTCTCTTGTCTTGTCTGATAATCAGGTTACATTTTTGTTTTTCTATTATCCATAGTAATTCTGACCCCTGCATGAATGTGTTATTAATGTTAATATTGCGTGCAAAAGTATTTTGTGAATTTCTCTCACACAATCTGAAAAACCGCTATGCACAAAAAGATGTGCACATTACATTTAAGAGAGCAGCATCCCACTGGGCACAAACTGTTGAATCAACATTGTTTCAACGGAAATACATACACTGTTGTTTTGAGGGTGAAATTTCAACCACATGATTATGTCATCATGGTAACCAAATTTCAACATAGACAAATATGTTGAATTTGTACCTTAAAACAACATCAGATCTTCAACATTATCCACTATCAGAAAGAAAAAAATGTCTGTGCAGCACCTCCTACTGGAGAATGTATCTATCTACAGCTACCCTTTGGTCTCCCATCCAGTGTTTTAACCAAGCCCAGTCCCGCTTAGTTATGATATTTGTTAGACTATTACCATTGTGCAATGGTGAGAATGATTGTTGAGAGATAGATTCACTGTTGCTATCAAAGTCATTCCAAAGGGAAGGTTTAACAGGGGAAATTAAATGTGACCATACTTTATCACTCATATATCATCAATGATGCTATTTAGGCCTATACACTGAGTATACCAAACATTAGGAACACCTTCATTTTGCCCTCAGAACAGCCTCAATTCATCGTGGCATGGACTCTGTGTAAAGTTGGCTGGATGTCCTTTGGGTGGTGGACCATTCTTGATACACACGGGAAACTGTTGAGCGTGAAAAACCCAGCAACGTTGCAGTTCTTGACAGAAACTGGTGCGCCTGGCACATACTACCATACCCCGTTCAAAGGCACTTAAATATTTTGTCTTGCCCGTTCACCCTCCTAATGGCACACATACACAATCCATTTCTCAATTGCCTAAACGCTTAAAAATCATTCTTTAACCTGTCTCCTTCCCTTTATCTACACTGATTGAAGTGGATTTAACAAGTGACATCAATAAAGGATAATAGCTTTCACCTGGATTCACCTGGTCAGTCTATGTCATGGAAAGAGCAGGTGTTCTTAATGTTTTGTATACTCGGTGTATAGCGTTTGCAAAGTAATCAACAGCTATTGATGAAATTCAAACCAGAATTCAACTAAAAATAGACAATACAATAGGCTTAGGGTTTCAAGCTCCGGTTGATTTCAAATGTAATGATATTTAGTGATATTGAATTGTGTTTGGTTGTCAACACAACCAAATATCAACATTCTGCTAGGATAGTTACATCTGCGCCACTGACTTAGTCTGGCTTTAATTCTAGTTTGTTTACAAATTCATAGCTTATATGTTGGATTCACGTCTCCATCTCAACCAAAAATATAAGTTAAAGAATAGGACAACATCTTTTTTAATTTTTTTTACTGCATTTAAAGTTTGATTTGATTTGATTTAGTCAATCAATCAATCAATCAAATTGTATTCATGAAGCCCTTTTTACATCAGCAGATGTCATAAAGTGCTATACAGAAACCCAGCCCAAAACCCCAAACAGCATGCAATGCAGCTGTAGTCCTATTCTTTAACTTAGACTTAACTTATTTTTTTTCAAATATTAGATGGAGATGTGAATCCACATATAAATTATTAATTTGTAGACAAACTGGAATTAAAGCCAGATTGAGTCAGTGGCACAGATGGAACTATCCAAGTAGAAGATAAATGTCCTTCAAATGTTGGTATTTGGTTGCGTTGAACAGAACAGCAATAACACATGAATCTGTTGTATAAATAAACAAAACATCTGACATTGTATTCCCATTTGAACTTTAGTGTGCTTTTAAATCAAATCAAATCAAACTTTATTTGTCACATGCGCCGAATACAACAGGTGTAAACCTTACCATGAAATGCTTACAAGCCCTTAACCAACAATGCAGTTCAAGAAAGAGTTAAGATTTTTTTTCTCCAAATAAACGAAAGTAAAAAATTATAAAAATTAACACAATAAAATAACAATAACGAGGCTATATACAGGGGGTACCGGTTAGTCAAGGTAATTTGGACATGTAGGTAGGGGTAAAGTGACTATACATAGATAATAGACAGCGGGTAGCAGCAGTGTAAAAACAAATGGATGGGGGGGTGTCAATGTAAATAGTCCGGGTGGCCATTTGATTAATTGTTATGGCTTGGGGGTAGAAAGCGCAGTGATAGACAGTTGTGCTTTTAGATGGTTGAAAGCATAGAGATAATTTCAACTAACTTCTGGCTGTCTTTTTGAATGGGTGAATATTGGTTGAAATCTCATTGATCAACGTCTCAAACAAATATGACCCAATTATCCACACTGAAATGACATGGTGTGCCCAGTGGGATGTTTTTTTTAAGGACGGTATCTGATGAATGCCCCTTTTTGCTTTCCAGAGATGAAGCCGTTTCCCTCCCTCCTGGCATTAGGGTTGTGCATGATGTTCAGCCAGCCAGCCCTGTCTACAGAGGAAAGTTTGGGTGGCCCTTTCATTCAAAGTTCAGTGGAGGAGGCAAAGAGACTCGTAGATGAAGCTTACAAGTACTCCAGAGAAAAGTGGGTGAATCTGACAGTTGTAGATAGCAGCACTAGTGTCACTGTGTGCAATTAGCAACATTTTCTCACTCAGTCTAAGAGATGGATTTACTTTTATTTATTTATTACGGTAGTCTTTCTTATTCCTCCTTATTTCCCTTTATTTTACTTTTTGTATTTCCTTTAGAAAATAATAATAGTTTCATAATTTATATTTTATCATTTCAATTTCTAATCATTTCTAGTGATTAGGCCATACCCATTTTATGAAATAATTAACATATTTGTTTTAATTTTTAAAGTGAGGCTAGAGAATTTTTTTTGTAGACCCTCATGTTAAGTTCTATAGTAACCTTAGTTCAACACTGAGCAACCTAATCAAGAAATATTAGCCTCTTGAGGCAGCCTTAAAGAGGTATAGTTCAGCCACAATCAGAGAGGAAGTTGTGTATCTCGATATAATTCTTGCCATAACCATGCAATTTTTCAGTACATTTTTAAATTTTTCACATTTTTGTATTTGTATTTTATTTTTTAGGAAAGGAAGAGGGGCATCCGTTAAACATTTAATTACATTTGTATGGCCTTAATACTAAATCTGCCTCTACACTGAGTTTTTATTCAACTGCAGGGCCATGTTTCTGTTCATAACTCTGTCAGCTTCTTGTCCACAACTCAGGAGTCTGGAGAGAGTGCGTGGGCAGTCCACCAGGCCCTCAGATGTCCTGCGTCTCCTGAAGCAGCCTGCCAGGGACACACGCTCTGCTGTACGGTCTGCAGACTACCTGGAGAACACCCTGAGACTGATCCATGAGAAAGTCCACAGCACGCACAGGTTGCACAAACGCTCGCTCAACGCAACAGGTCAGTCACACACGGTCATACATACCTACACACACATTCACTCTGTGAGAAATTCAGAATTCATATTCACTCAGATATAGACACACAGTGGTAGTAAGTACACATACAACTCTTTCTTATCCCTCGCTCTTGTTTCTCAGACCTGCTCACACCAGAGGAGCTAAACACCATTGTCCGGGTAACTGGCTGTGCAGCTCGTGTCAGCAAACCCTCCTGCCACACCACACCCAATGTTAACAAGTACCGCACAGCAACCAGCGTCTGCAACAACCTGTAAGAGCACCAGGGCTGGCGGGTTGAATACTTTCACACAACAATTTGAAAGCCTTGCACACAGAAGTTGTGTAGGGTGGAATATAAGGGGATGTTCATGTTCGTGTACACTATGTCTGAGGACTGGCTGAGTGCATAGGCTGCAGGAGATAAGGTCATGTCCCTTGAGTTCCTCAAGTGAGGTTTCTAAATTCTGGTGTGTATTTTCTTCATGCTTATCAGGAATTACCCTCGTCTTGGAGCCTCAAATACACCCTTCACTCGTTGGCTGCCTGCTCAGTATGACGATGGGGTCTCTCAACCCAATGGCTGGGACCGAAACACGCGCTTCAACAACTTTATGCTCCCTCTGGTATGACGAGAAAAAATATATTTGGAATAACTGCTACTATGTCACCACAAGTTATATATAAAGTAACATCATTATATTTATCCTTCTCCCTCTTTCCGTCCTTCCCTCCCTGTGTGCAGGTAAGGGATGTCTCTAACCGTATCCTGGCAACCAATGATGCTGGTGTAGAGAGCGATCACGAGCTCACACACATGGTCACCTTCTTTGGCCAGTGGAACGACCATGACCTGACATTCACGCCCTTCTCCCCCAGCATCCGCTCCTTCAGCAACGGCCTGGACTGTGACAAGAGCTGTGAACGTTCCGAACCCTGTTTCCCCCATCCAGGTCAGTCACAGCTCTCACATCACATCCCACAGACTTACACTTACAGCATGCACAATGACTGCATGCAGTCATCCCTGTATATCTTGCCCTTTTCTACATTCTTACAAAAAGGGTTCCAAACGGGTTCTTTGCGGAGGGATAGGGTTCTACCAAGAACCGTTTTGGTCAGAAGAACGGGTTCTTTGATGATTCTTTGGAAGGCAAGAAGGATTATTTGGAAGGCAACGAGGGTTTTACATAGAACCATATATAATATTTCCCAGCATGCTCTATTGCAGAGAGATTTTCAGAATTGTTTGTTTTACTGTAATGTCTGTGTTTTTGGAAGTACATTGATTGGTTGATTAATTTTATGCTACACGAAGATAAATAACATACAGTTTTCTAAACTAATCCAATCTGTTAGTAATTGGATTTATTGCACCCATAGTCTCAGTATTCAACCTTGCCTACCCTGGCAGTCATTCTGAGTGCAGGTTGCGGGTGATTAACAATTCCACTTGTTGTATATCCTAACTCTGGCTGGTCTCCAATAGGAATTACACATCACTTTGCAAGCCAGCATAATGTGACTTTCAGGCCTGATGTGGCCTGTAAACCAGGAGATTCCTAACACTACTGTGTTAGGGTGTAATTAGGCCGTCAAAGAAAGGTCATATGATATACACTGAGTATACCTAACATTAGGAACACCTTCCTAATATTGAGTTGCACTCCCACCCCCCTTTGCCCTCAGAACAGCCTCAATTCGTCGGGCATGGACTCTACAAGGTGTTGAAAGCATTCCACAGGGATGCTGACCCATGTTGACTCCAATGCTTCCTACAGTTATGTCAAGTTGGCTGGATGTCCTTTGGGTGGTATTTGTATTTGTATTTATTATGGATCCCCATTAGCTGCTGCCAAGGCAGCATTTACTTTTCCTGGGGTCCAGCAAAATTAAGGCTGTTATACAAAATACATTACAATACATTTACAACAGATTTCACAACACATTAAGTGTGTGCCCTCAGGCCCCTACTCTACTACCACATATCTACAACACAAAATCCATGTGTACGTGTGTGTATAGTGCGTATGTTATTGTGTGTATGCATGTGTCTATGCCTGTGTGTGTGTGTCTCTTCACAGTCCCCGTAGTTCCATAAGGTGTATTTTTATCTTTATTTTTTTAATTTTTTTACATCTGATTCTACTGCTTGTGTTACACCCCTGAAAAAGGGGAGAAATAATCACGAACGTGACGCAGTTATGTTTCCTCACTGACAAATTTAGTGTAATGAGAAAAAGACCGCGATTCCCCCAGGAAGTTGGGTGGAGACCAGAGCAATCGATCTCAGGCTCATAGATTAAGAGCATTTAGTAGATCACAGATTAACACTTTTACCCTTAAATTAGGCACCACAAACTAAAGTAGTCAATATAACATTTACACATTCCTCTTACAATATTAACCCTTTGACTCTTGACGGATTTTAAACACATTTATGCATTTTATCAATCTCTATGAACTAGTACTGGATGCATAATCTTTTTAACCTTAGATATTTTAAGATCCTTACATACCATGAACTTACTAATACTTTTTAGTGTATAACAGGCTATGAATATGTCCTTTAACCTGTCACACTCTCCCCCGACAAAATAAATGTTGTCCCAACATTACCAACATTATCTTCTTAAACAGTCTATAAGCACTGGACGTAGAAAATCCTCTTCTGTAAGCTAGTCCTTGAGCAGAGGTCAAAGTTCACAGTTCAAATAGAACCAAGAAGTTATATTCACAGTCCATATCTGTTGACCAGCTGTATAAACAGTCCATAAGCAGTCTTTTCTCATACTATTGTCAACAGTCCATCAGTTTTAATGATCTATATGCATAGTCTGCTAATTGTCTTGTGAAAGTCTGTGAAATCAGTCAGTAGTCCATGGTCAAACATGTCAACTCTGTCTGTGGCCTCAAGTTTGCTGAAGTCCATACATGTAGGGTGGCTGAAGGTAATATCGCTGTAGTGATGGCAGCCATGGAACCAGTCCTGGTGCAGGGTAGACAGGGAACAACTGTGGCTGTGGCTGTATACTGTAGCAGGAAGGGATACCAAGCTGATCATAGGTGATACGTCTTGGAGGGTGTCTCTCTCTTTGTGGCAGCTGGTAAGCTGGTTCCTCAGGTTCAGCAGCAGCAGTTAATGAAGGAAAGGCACTTAGTGGACGATCATCAGGCACATTTTCAGCAGGCAAGTTCATCTCCTCAGCAGGCAGTTCTTTAACTGTTGTTTTCTCCTCCAGCTGATTTTCAACAAGAGGCTGTGCTGGTAGCGTATCAGGAACTGGCACCGCAACTGTTTGTTTCACTGGTGGGGGGCCTGTTTTCCGACTCTCTCGCTGGTTCAGCATACCTCTCAGGTACTGTAGGAAATGTGGGGACCTGTAGCGGCTCATGATGAAGGTCATATTCATCCCCGCTGTCTTCATCAGAATCTAGAGGCTGTGATCCAGGCTGATGTCTCTTTTTCTTACTTTTGTCATCTTTAGTCATTTCTGGTTGTCTCTCAAAAGGTAAGTGGTCACAGGACATGAGCAGGTTTCTGTGCAGGACCCGGGAGCGTCCCCTACCCTTTTCTGGTCTCAACTCATAAATCGGCAGGTCTGAACCCATTTGTCTCACTACTGTGTGAATTTGATCTTCCCAATAGTTACGGAGTTTGCCTGGTCCTCCTCTTGGTGTCAGGTTTTTAATCAGAACTCGCTCGCCAGGCTGTAGCACTGAACTCCTAACTTTAGTGTCATAGTACTTTTTACTTCTTTCAGCAGCTTTCTGAGCATTTTCATTTGCAATGGCGTATGCTTCTTCCATTCCTCGTTTCCAGTTCTCCACGTAGTCTCGCTGGTTACTGGAACCTGCCTCTGTGCACAATCCAAAGAACATATCAACTGGAAGCCTGGGGGATCTCCCAAACAGAAGATAAAATGGTGAATAGCCAGTCACTTCGCAACGGGTGCAGTTATAGGCATAAACCAGTTTGTTTAGAGACTCCTTCCAGTTTGACTTTTGTGTCTCAGTTAGTGTCTTTAGCATTTGCAACAATGTTCTGTTCATTCGTTCCACTTGACCGTTCCCCATCGGGTGGTAGGGTGTTGTTCTGGACCCCGCCATGCCACTGAGTTTCTTTAACTGATGGAACAACTGATTTTCGAATTCTCCCCCTTGGTCATGGTGGATGCGGGAGGGGAACCCAAACTTCAGGGCAAAGTCATTGAAGATGAGATTTGCAGCAGTTTTTCCCTGACTTTGATGTGGTGGCGTAGGCTTGAGTGTAACGTGTAAAATGATCAACAATCACGAGGATGTACTCATATCCCCCTTTGCATCTGTCGAGATGGAGGAAATCTATACATACCAGTTCAAATGGCTGTGTTGTCACAATGTTTGTCAGAGGAGCTCTTGTTTCATGGCCTGGCTTTTTCTGCTTGACACAGCTACAAGTTTTAGTCACATAGTGCTCAATGTCAGATTGCATATAAGGCCAGAAGAAGCGGTCACGTACTAGTGATACAGTGCGGTCAGTACCTTGGTGTCCCATGTTATTGTGCAACTCTTCCATCACTTTACCTTTGTACTGCTCTGGTAGAACTAACTGCTTGCGGGCTGTAGTGATTCTGTAAAGAATACCATCACTGTCGATTGTCAATTTGTCCCATTCTCTGAATAGGCATTTTGTCTTTGGACTGAATTCCTTTTGCTCTTTAACTGGCGGTTTGGAACCAGACAGCTTGAAATCGAGCACAGGACGGATGACCGGATCAGACTCTTGTGCCTCTCTTATCCCCTCTTTTGGGATCGAGCTGATTGTTGCTGTAGTTGTCTCACCTTCAGCTGATACTGACATAGATGCAGCTGAAATTGACCAAGGAACAAAAGGCTCTTTCTGTACCTCTACTGCTTGTATAGTGGCGGCAATGGTGTCTGGTGGAAGCTCCTCAGAACATTCTCTCATCAGTGACTCTACATCCAGTGGCATCCTTGACAAAGCATCTGCATCACCGTTCTCTCTGCCTGGCCTGTACTTTATTGTAAAGTGGAAATCAGCCAATTCTGCAACCCACCTGGAAGTGGTTGCGTTCAGTTTGCAGTAGACAGAATGTAGCTGAGCGGGTTGTTATCACTGTATACAGTGAAGGTCGGAGCATAGTACAAATAATCATGGAACTTATCAGTGATTGCCCATTTCAGAGCTAGAAATTCTAGCTTGCCAGAGTGGTAGTGATAGTTCTTCTCAGCTGCTGTTAAGGTTCGAGAGCCATAAGCAATGACCCTAAGCTTCCCATCTTGCTCTTGATAAAGAACTGCTCCCAAGCCTTGATGTGACGCATCAGTGTGTACAACAAATGGCTGAGTGAAGTCAGGGAAACCTAAGACTGGTGGGTGAAGCAGACACTCAATCAGCTGTTCAAGTGCCTGTTGATGCTGGTCAGTCCACAGGATTGGCTTGTTTGAGGGCACCACATGACTTACTTTCTTTGTTTTTGCTTTCCGTGGGTGGTCAGGTATTTTCTCTGAATCTGCTTTCAGGAGGTCATACAAACAGCTGGCCCTCCTAGAAAAGTCTTTGATGTACTGTCTGTAGTAAGTGAGTAAACCAAGCATTTTTCTGAGCTGGCCCACAGTCTGTGGTCTGATCTCTTTCAATGCTCTTACTGCTTCAAAATCGGCTGGGTCAACTTTGCTGCCGTCTGCAGACACTATTCTGCCCAAATAACGGACCTGGGGTTTAAAGAGATCACACTTACTTGGCTTGAGTTTGATGCCATACTCTCTGAGACGCTGCAAAACCTTTTGCACATCATTCACATGGCTGTCGAAAGTTTTACTGAAAACTAGCGTGTCGTCCAGATAAGGAATGCAGATGTTGTCCCGGAGCCCTTCCAAACATTCCTCCATACAACGCTGAAAAGCTGCAGGAGCGTTCATGAGGCCGAATGGCATACGTATCCACTCATAGAGTCCCCATGGGGTCACAAATGCTGTCAGTGATCTGCTTTCTTCAGAGATGAACCCTTGGTGATATGCTTTTCCCTGATCTAAAAGGGAGAACCAGGAATTACCACCTAAACTGTCCATGATGTCCTGGACCCGAGGGATGGGCTGGCGGTCGGGATGTGTCTTTCTGTTCAGGTCTCTGTAATCTATACACAACCGGAGGGTCCCGTCCTTCTTCCTAACGCACACGACAGGTGAAGAATATGAAGAGTTTGACTTCCTAACCCAACCCTGGGCTATGAGGTCATGAAGGTAACCCTTCATCTCCTGATACAGTGGCCTGGGCACTGACATGTATGTGCGCTTGACTGGTTCAGAGTCCTTTAGAGAAATAGTCATTTTCAATCGTTCAATGCAGCCAATGTCATTGTCTGATCTGGAGAAGGAGTGACACTCTTCTCTAAGCATTTTCCTAACAACCTCTCTCTGTTCTTCGGTTAGGTGACTTAAACCTACTGGTGGATCCCACTGTTCAGTAGCAGTACATGGAGTTTGAACACTAGTGTGATTCACTGTGGCTGGGGTGACAGCTTTTTCAAAGACTTGGGCAGGTAACACAGTCATAATGGTTTGTACTGTACCGATTATGGTGCGTCCTAGCAGGGCAATGTCGTGGTCAGTGGGGTTAGAGACATCAAGCATGACAACTGGAAAAACACCTTTCTTAACTCTGACTAGTGTGTCAAAGAACTCAAGTTCATCTGGCCACTGCGGGTTCAGGTCTGGCTGGAAAAGCATTGTCATGTCATCTTTGAAAGGCTGGGAAGCTACCCGGCACTCAATCTGAATGCTACTGTGTTTTGGTACAGCAACCTTCTCTTTCTTGGTCTTCACTGCGTATTCATCTGTCTGTTCTGCGCTAACAGCCTGTATAAAAGCCCTCACCTTATTTCTTTTGAGGCTTGGGAAAGCTTTTTTCACTGTACTGTACCGTTTAGTCTTTTCGGTCATTGTCAGGATGTGCTCAATAACATTGAAACCTATGATGGGATGAGATAGGTGACAGCCTTTCATTACCAGTACTGGGATGATCAGTTCCTTCGTTTGGTCAGTTTCAGAGGCTAACCGAAAAGTTGTTTCAATCCATCCCAGGTACGGCATTTCAGTCCCATTTGCTGCCGTCAATCTTAGATCATCAGGTGAGTCCAGAATTTCTGAAACATCCCTCAGCCTTGCGTTTGGGAGAGATTCCGCTTTCCATCGTTCATCAATGACCGATACCTGAGAGCCTGTGTCCCATAGAGCTTGGAGGTGGTGGCGATTCAGGTGACACTCAACAAGGCACTGTCTACCGACCAGCGAGGTGACCTTATGGGGGTGGCAACCTTGAGCTAGGGATGGTAAAGAGTGGGCATTTTCTTCTGTACAGGAAAGCTTTTCACAGGTAGAGTCAATTTTCAGGTGAGTGCATTTTTCCTTATGTTTAGTCCAATGTTGGTTTTGACATCCTTTGGAACAGTACAGTGTCTCTTTACATGATGAACATTGTTTCAGGTTCTCAAATGACTCTTCTCTGGCACAATTTGCACATTTCTGGGACTTTTTGGTAGCTATGGTTAACACTTGTCCCTCAGCGGTAACCCTTCCCCGTTTAAAGGGGCCTCTTTGGATGGTCTGACTCCCGGATTTTACATCCAGCTTGAAAATGTTCTCCACTCCCACATCGGAAGCAGTGTGTGCAGCGTGCATCTGTTCTGGCCTGCTGGCAGACAAAACACCTCCTTGGAGCTTGAGCAGAGCGGTTGGTATACAGGTTAGGTGCATATTGATACTGCGCAGGGTCAGGTGCTTGGGGCTGACTGTAGTTGCTGTAATACTGCTGCTGGGAAACAGGTGGCTGGGGTTCCCTATCTGGCCTCCTAACTGGAAGTGGGGCATGGGCATAAGGCGATGACTGAAACATAGGCTGCTGTAATGTCTCCTTAATCTGAGCAATCTCTGCACTGAGACCTTTTAGGGAAGCTACACCTGTCTTAAGTTCAGCTAACTCTGTTAACAGTTCTGCGGGTATCTTAGCTTTGGCTTCCTTCACAGGACACTTTGCAGATGGCGTATCTTCTAACTGGACTACACTTACAGTTGTAGCAGGCTGTGGGGCATTAAAACGCTTTTGTTTCGTCTTTCTATCTCATTAGCACAAGCAATGTTAAGCTTCTCTAGCAAAACCTCATCTGATGTTTCGCTATCAAGCAGGAGAGGCTGCATGTCTATCCTGATACTGTCACTCTGGAGACCTGTAAGGACTGTGTGTAAACACATGCGCTGGACTAGGGCAGGGTCATACTTAAGCCCTGATTCTGACTCCTGGGACGCAAATAGTACTTTCTGCCTCAAATCTAAGACGCGCATCAGGAAGCTTTGAGGGGTCTCCTTGCTATGCTGTGCTTCTGAAGCTAGCTGTTTGTAAAGCTCTGTTGCACTCTTCTCTTGGAAGTGGGAACGCAGGATGCATCTAAGTGTGGGAAGAGTTAGCTGGGGTTTACCTTCCAAGTAGCTGCGTAGCTGTGAGCCTGGAGAAATAGCCCTGATTACTGCGTCTACTATTTCTACCTCAGGATAGCCTCTGTTAAGTCCATTCTCAATCTGATGGGCAAGGCTGGAAAAAGTCAGTTTATCTTTCTGGCCCGGTTCACCTATCTGACCAGAAATTTTTAACTCTTTGCGCCAGTATGAGCCGGGCTGTGCACTGGGTGAGAGCTGCATGCTCCTCTGAAGATGGGCAGGGGGTTGGGGCTGGCGCAGAGAATCACTGGCTTGGTCTGCAGTACTCTGCTCAGTTCCCACCCCTTGTTGTGGGGTTACAGTTCTCAGTCCCTCTATTCTGTGATGTGTTCTGGCTGTTTCAATATCATGGTCAGTTTGCCCTGTCTTGCTATCTATGCCACTGATCATCTCTGTCATTTTGTCTTTAAGTAACAATAATTCCGACATGCCGCCATCTTCTAACTCTGCAACTTCCTCTCTTTCAAGGAACATCATAATGTGAGTCATCAATGATATGCGGGATTTGTCTTGAATAACTCTTCTCTGTTCGCCTGATATGTCAAGGAAAACACATACGTCTAGTAACTTGTCTTTAGTCAGGGTTTGCAATTCTCCTACTACCTCTTCCTGTAGTTCTTCCAAGGCGGTTGTCATGTTGACAGGACAGGAGGAACCTTTACTGTGCAGGAGTTGACTCTGAATTAGATGGTCCTTACTGTCTCTGATGGTCTCTCAACGGCCTCAGTTGACACGTACTTAACCCCCCAACTTCCAGCTCCCCTCGAACAGCAACACTTTCCTCACTGCAGCCTGCCTGGGTTGTTATGTAGGGATTTAGCTGGCTCGGAATTCAGCGACCAGGATGTGGAAGCCGGACATCTGAGCAGCAATCTCAGCGGAGCCTCCAAAATGTTACACCCCTGAAAAAGGGGAGAAATAATCACGAACGTGACGCAGTTATGTTTCCTCACTGACAAATTTAGTGTAATGAGAAAAAGACCGCGATTCCCCCAGGAAGTTGGGTGGAGACCAGAGCAATCGATCTCAGGCTCATAGATTAAGAGCATTTAGTAGATCACAGATTAACACTTTTACCCTTAAATTAGGCACCACAAACTAAAGTAGTCAATATAACATTTACACATTCCTCTTACAATATTAACCCTTTGACTCTTGACGGATTTTAAACACATTTATGCATTTTATCAATCTCTATGAACTAGTACTGGATGCATAATCTTTTTAACCTTAGATATTTTAAGATCCTTACATACCATGAACTTACTAATACTTTTTAGTGTATAACAGGCTATGAATATGTCCTTTAACCTGTCACACTTGCAGCAGTTACTTGATGTGGAATAGAGTTCCATGTAGTCATGGCTCTATGTAGTACTGTGCGCCTCCCATAGTCTGTTCTGGACTTGGGGACTGTGAAGAGACCTCTGGTGGCATGTCTTGTGGGGTATGCATGGGTGTCCGAGCTGTGTTAAGTAATACCAAGCCCAATAGACCACAGGTCTGACCAGCTTTTGCTGGGCTCTCTTCTGTAGTAAGGAAGTAATCATATGCTGTGCCAGAGTATAGAAGCACAGCCTTGTGGTTATTTAACAACAATGGGTCGCTGTGTGCCAATAGTTCAAACAGACAGCTCGGTGCATTCAACATGTCAATACCTCTCACAAATACAAGTAGTGATGAAGTCAATCTCTCTTCCACTTTGAGCCAGGAGAGATTAACATGCATATTATTAATGTTAGCTCTCTGTGTACATCCAAGGGCCAGCCATGCTGCCCTGTTCTGAGCCAATTGCAATTTTTCTAAGTGGCACCTGACCACACAACTGAACAGTTGTCCAGGTGCAACAAACTAGGGCCTGTAGGACCTGCCTTGTTGATAGTGCTGTTAAGAAGGCAGAGTAGCGGTTTATTATGGATACACTTTTCCCCATCTTTGTCACGGTTTACTAAGCCAGAACCCAGAAGCAGACCAGGACAAGGTAAGTGGTGTCAAAGGTGAGTGTTTATTTAACTGATCCACGAGTGCTGCTGAATAATCCAGGGAACAGAGCGGGTGGCGTGGATGAGTTGTTGAGGGTGCAGTAGTTGGTCCAATGATGGCTCGGCAGCCGCCGACCATCAGGCAGAGGTTGGGTGAAGGTTCCGGACGAGTGACTGCAGGGAGAACAAAACGGAGGTAAGCATACAACAAGCAAACAAGGTGCAAAACAACAAAACTAATGCTCTAAGCTCTAAGACTGATCCGCTGATAAACATACTGTTCATGGCTAACGATCCGGCAGGGAATGGATGTTAGGACAGAGCCTAAGAAGGGTGATGATCAGGACCAGGTGTGCAGATTGCTGATGGGATGCAGGTGCGGAAATCAAGAGAGCTCCCGCCTAGCAACGTTGCCCGGCAACCAGGCAGGGAGCGTTCCAGAACCCTCGGGAAACTGGAGATCACGAGCAGAAAAACTAGTACACAGACAGGACCCGACTCAGACTGCCGGGATCGTTACAGTACCCCCTCCGACCGAACGCCACCGGGCGGACTCCCGGAGCGCCAGGATGGAGGCGGTAGAAGTCACGAATGAGGTCAGCATCTAGGATCTGTCGCCGCGGAATCCAACTCCTCTCTTCAGGACCATACCCCTCCCAGTCCACGAGATACTGGAAACCCCGGCCCCGCCGTCTGGAATCCATGATGCGTCGCACCGTGTAGGCAGGACCACCTCCGATCATCCGAGGAGGAGGAGGAGGAGGCGGAGGAGGCAACAGAGGACTGAGGAAAACAGGCTTGAGGCAGGAGACATGAAAGGTGGGGTGGACTCTGAGCGTCCTCGGTAGTTTGAGTCGAACTGCCACCGGATTGATCACCTTCTCCACCACAAACGGACCAATGAACTTGGTAACAACTTCCTAGACTCAGTCCGTAAAGGAAGATCCCGTGTGGCCAACCAGACCCTATCTCCGATGGTATAGGTGGGAGCGGGGATCCGGTGACGATTCGCCTGGAGCTGATACCGGTCCGAAACTCTAAGGAGTGCCTTTCTGGCCCGATGCCAGGTTCGGTGGCAACGACGAATATGGGCCTGAACAGAAGGCACTGAGAGCTCCTTCTCCTGAGAAGGGAACAAGGGAGGTTGGTAGCCATACAGGCACTGGAAGGGAGACATCCCAGTGGCAGATGTAGGGAGAGTATTGTGGGCATACTCAACCCAAGGCAACTGAGAGACCCAGGAGGTGGGGTTGGAAGAGACCAGGCAGCGTAGCGTGGATTCCATCTTCTGGTTGGCTCTCTCCGCCTGACCATTAGATTGGGGGTGAAAACCAGATGTGAGACTGACTGTAGCTCCAATGGCCAAACAGAAGGACTTCCAGACAGCAGAGGTAAACTGAGGGCCACGGTCGGAAACGATATCACTGGGCAAACCGTGGACCCTGAAAACCTCCCTAACCAGGATCTCGGACGTCTCCGAGGCAGAGGGAAGCTTGGCAATTGGCACAAAGTGGGCGAACTTGCTGAATCTGTCCACGATAGTCAGAACGACCGTGTTCCCCTCAGAAGCGGGCAACCCAGTGACAAAGTCCAGGGCCAGATGCGACCATGGTCGCCGGGGAATAGGAAGGGGGGTGAAGTAGTCCAGAGCTGGGCCGATTGGTACTCTTATTCTGCGCACACACTGGACAGGCAGCAACAAAACCCCGAGTATCCTCGGCCATGGCAGGCCACCAAAAAGCGTCTGCGAAGAAACGCCATCGTCCGAGCCACGCCAGGGTGACAAGCCATCTTGCTGGCGTGGGACCATTTGAGGACAGCAGGACGAACCGACTCAGGCACAAACAACCGACCGGGTGGACCGTTACGGGACCGGGCTGCGTCCGAAGGGCCGCCATCACCTCCTCCTCAATCTTCCACATAACTGCTCCCACGACGCAGTTCCGGGGAGAATTGTCTCGGTCTTGGACCCACTCTCTTCCGTCTTGGAGAACATCCGGGACAAGGCGTCCGCCTTGCCGTTCTTAGATCCAGGTCGGAACGTCAGGGAAAAAATTGAATCGTCCGAAAAACAACGCCCACCTGGCCTGGCCGGAGTTGAGACGTCTAGCCGATTGCACGTAAGCAAGATTCTTGTGGTCAGTCCACACAATAAACGGTTGCTCCGCCCCCTCCAACCAGTGGCGCCACTCCTCCAAGGCAAGTTTCACCGCGAGAAGCTCCCGGTTACCCACATCGTAATTCCTCTCCGCAGGCGAAAGGCGACGAGAGTAGTAGGCGCAGGGATGGAGTTTACTGTCCGTGGAGCATCGCTGCGACAGGATGGCGCCAACTCCCACATCAGACGCGTCCACTTCAACGACGAACTGACGGGCCGTGTCCGGTTGAGAGAGAATCGGTGCGTTGGTGAATCGCCTCTTCAAATCCAGAAACGCTCGATCCGCCTCCGGATTCCACTTGAAGGTCCTGATACTGGAAGTCAAGGCAGTTAACGGAGCGGCCACACGGCTGTAATCCCGGATGAATCTGCGGTAGAAATTCGCAAACCCCAAAAATCTCTGGAGCTGCAATCTCGTACCGGGCTGGGCCCATTCCAGAACCGCTCTAACCTTCTCCTGGTCCATCCTAATCTCTCCCCTGGAGATGATGTACCCGAGAAAGGATGTCGTGTGGGCGTGAAACTCGCACTTCTCGGCCTTCACGAACAGGCGATTCTCCAACAATCGCTGCAGAACCTGCCGGACATGCTGGACGTGGTCGGAAGGTTCCTTCGAGAAGATCAGAATGTCATCCAGGTAAACAAACACAAAGAGACCGATCATATCTCTCAGGACGTCGTTCACCATACTCTGGAATACCGCTGGAGCATTGGTCAGTCCAAACGGCATCACCTGATACTCGAAGTGACCCATCGGTGTATTGAAACCCCGTCAACCACTCGTCCCCCTCTCTGATCCGGACCATGTGATACGCATTGCGTAGGTCTAGCTTGGTGAACACCGTAGCACCCTGTAAGGAGTCGAAGGCAGAACTCATCAAGGGCAGGGGATACTTGTTCTTGACCGTGATGTCATTCAACCCCCGATAATCAATACACGGTCGAAGAGAGCCATCCTTCTTACCCACAAAGAAGAATCCTGCCCCCCAGGGGTGATGACGAGGGCCGAACGAGACCAGCCGCTAGGGACTCCTTGATGTAGGTCTCCAAAGCCTCACGTTCAGGTCGGGAGATACTGTATAACCTTCCCTTGGGGTAGACAGCTCCAGGGAACAGGTTGATGGCACAATCATATGGTCGGTGGGGAGGGAGTGACAGAGCCTTCTGCTTACTGAACACTTCCCCCAAATCGTGATATGTCTCGGGAACCAGGGACAAATCTGGGGGTTTAGCCTCAATCACCTGACTGGGAACCGAATGGGGACAGGCAGTCTTGAGACAGTTAGCATGACAATCAAGGCTCCAACTCGTTACCTTGCCCGTCACCCAATCGAACGTGGGATTGTGTTCCTTCAGCCAGGGGGTATCCAAGGACCAGAGGAACATGGGAAGACGGCAGAATGAAGAATGAAATCATCTCAGAATGATTCCCCGACAACAGCATCTTAACCGGTTCAGTCCTCATCGTGATACGTGCCAGACTGCTGCCGTCCAGAGTGGTAGCTTCAATGGCTTCCGGCAATTGCTCCTTGGAAAGCCCCAGCTGTTCCACCAACTCGGCATCAAGAAAGCTTCCATCGGCACCTGAATCGATAAAAGCGTTAATCGCTAAGCTCTGATTCCTGTTCATAAGGGTAGCCGGGAAACGGGTCTGACAGAGGTATTGAGAGGTCGAAACTGGCTCGCTAAAAGTCCTCCCAACTTTAGCGAGCCGCGCAGTTTGACGACCGCCGGGAACCAGTGGCGAGGTAATGTCCCGAACCACCACAGTAGAGGCAACCGTTAGTCCTACGTCTGTGTTGGCGCTCCTCCTTGGTTAACCCGTGCCGCCCCACTTGCATGGGTTCAGAATCGGGAGACAGGACCTCTCCACTAATCCTGTGTGGTGGACGATGATCGACGTATTCTGGTCCAATCCCCGACCCGACTGGAACCTGAGAAGCTGATCGGTTGGACGGGACCCATTGCTTCTCCCTCCTTCGCTCTCGGACTCGATTATCCACCCGAATAGACAAGGCTACCAAGCTGTCCAGGTCACTAGGCTCCGGATAGGAGATCAACTCATCCTTGAGCTGCTCCGACAGACCCTGGTAAAAGGCCGCTTGCAGAGACTCCTCATTCCACCCACTCTCCACAGCCAACGTCTTGAACTCGATCACGAAGTCGGCCACGCTGCGAGTTCCTTGGCGAAGCGAAAACAGGCGCCTAGCTGCGTCCCTCCCTCGGACGGAATGGTCGAAGAGCTTCCTCATCTCGGCCGTGAACCCCTGGTATGAAGCCATGCAGGGATCCTGTCGTTCCCAAACGGCTGAAGCCCACTCCAGCGCTCGACCACGCAGCAACTCAATCACAAAGGCTATCCTAGCTTTGTCTGTGGCATAAGAGTAGGGCTGTAGATCGAACACTAATCCACACTGCAGAAGGAAGGAACGGCATCTTCCCAGCTCCCCCTCATATTTATCCGGCGTCGGAACCTTGGGCTCACGGAAGGACACAGCTCCAGAAGCGGCAGGCGAGATGGGTGAAACCGGTAGTGGATCCTCCACCGGAAACTTGCGCTGGTTCTGGACCTCCGTCAGACCGGTAGAAAGGTTCCGAACTGACAACGCGATCTCCTGTAGTACCGTGCTATGATGGCCCAACACCTTCTCCTGATGGGTAATGGCATGGCGAACAGAGTCCAGGTCCGCTGGGTTCATTACTGGCCGGATCGTTCTGTCACGGTTTACTAAGCCAGAACCCAGAAGCAGACCAGGACAAGGTAAGTGGTGTCAAAGGTGAGTGTTTATTTAACTGATCCTTGAGTGCTGCTGAATAATCCAGGGAACAGAGCGGGTGGCGTGGATGAGTTGTTGAGGGTGCAGTAGTTGGTCCAATGATGGCTCGGCAGCCGCCGACCATCAGGCAGAGGTTGGGTGAAGGTTCCGGACGAGTGACTGCAGGGAGAACAAAACGGAGGTAAGCATACAACAAGCAAACAAGGTGCAAAACAACAAAACTAATGCTCTAAGCTCTAAGACTGATCCGCTGATAAACATACTGTTCATGGCTAACGATCCGGCAGGGAATGGATGTTAGGACAGAGCCTAAGAAGGGTGATGATCAGGACCAGGTGTGCAGATTGCTGATGGGATGCAGGTGCGGAAATCAAGAGAGCTCCCGCCTAGCAACGTTGCCCGGCAACCAGGCAGGGAGCATTCCAGAACCCTCGGGAAACTGGAGATCACGAGCAGAAAAACTAGTACACAGACAGGACCCGACTCAGACTGCCGGGATCGTTACAATCTTAGCTACGGTTGAATCAATATGTTTTGACCATGACAGTTTACAATCCAGGGTTACTCCAAGCAGTTTAGTCAACTCAACTTGCTCAATTTCCACATTATTCATTACAAGATTTAGTGGAGGTTTAGGGTTTGGTGAATAATTTGTCCCAAATACAATGCTTTTAGTTTTTTAAATATTTAGGTCTAACTTATTCCTTGCCACCCATTCTGAAACTAACTGCAACTCTTTGTTAAGTGTTGCAGTCATTTCAGTCGCTGTATTAGCTGACGTGTATAGTGTTGAGTCATCCGCATATATAGACACACTGGTTTTACTGAAAGCTAGTGGCATGTCGTTAGTAAAGATTGAAAAAAGTAAGGGGCCTAGACAGCTGCCCTGGGGAATTCCTGATTCTACCTGGATTATGTTGGAGAGGCTTCCATTAAAGAACACCCTCTGTGTTCTGTTAGACTCTTTATCCACAATATAGCAGGGGGTGTAAAGTCATAACACATACGTTTTTTCCAGCAGCAGACTATGATCGATAATGTCAAAAGCCGCACTGAAGTCTAACAAAACAGCCCCCACAATCTTTTTATCATCAATTTCTCTCAGCCAATCATCAGTCATTTGTGTAAGTGCTGTGCTTGTTGAATGTCCTTCCCTATCAGCATGCTGAAAGTCTGTTGTCAATTTGTTTACTGTAAAATAGCATTGTATCTGATCAAACACAATTTGGGTTGGTAATAGGCTGATTGGTGGTGGAACATTCTTGATACACACAGGAAACTGTTGAGCATGAAAAACCCAGTAGCGTTGTAGTTCTTGACACAAACCGGTTCTAGGTAGAACCCTATACATGAGATTCTTTGAAAAACCCTACATAGAGGGTTCTAGATAGAATGCTCTGCAAATGGTTCTACCCAGCACCAAAAACAGATCCCCTATGGGGACAAACCGAACAACCCTGTATGTTTCTACTGAGCACCTTTTTTTTTCTAAGAGTGTGTCCATGGTCCATAGATTATTAGGTCTTCAACTTCTGTTGTTTCCTCCATGACCAGATTCCTCCCAGAGACCAACGCTTGCCCACTGGCCCAGACAGCTGCATCCCGGTCTTCCGATCAGCGCCCGTGTGCGGCACAGGAGAGTCTGCTTTCAATTTCGGTGGTGTGGCCAAGAAGAGGGAGCAGATCAATGCTCTCACGGCCTTCCTGGACTTGGGGCAGGTGTACGGCTCTGAGGAGGGGTTGGCGCGTGACCTCCGTGACCTCACCAACGATGGGGGCCTGCTGCGTGTCAACAAAGAGTTCACAGACAACGGGCGCAACCTGCTACCCTTCACGAAAGTGATGGGGAACATGTGTGCCACCCGCCAGAGAGTCACCAACGACACCAATGCCAAGGAGGTGCCCTGCTTCATGGCAGGTTAGCCTTTTAACTTTGTTTCTCTGAAGAGTAGACCATCTTCCTAATTTTAAGTTGCACCCCCTTTTGCCCTCAGAACAGCCTCAATTAGTCGGGGCATGGACTCTACAAGGTGTTGAAAGCATTCCACAGGGATGCTGGCCCATGTTGACTCCAATGCTTCCCACAGTTGTGTCAAGTTGACTGGATGTCCGTTTGGGTGGTGGACCATTCTTGATACACACAGGAAAATGTTGAGCGTGAAAAACCCAGCAGCGTCGCAGTTCTTGACACAAACCGGTGCGCCTGGCACTAACTACCATACCCCGTTCAAAGGCACTTAAATATTTTGTCTTGCCCATTCACCCTCTGAATGGCGCACATACACAATCCATGTCTTAATTGTCTCAAGGCTTAAAAATCATTCTTTAACCTGTCTCTTCCCCTTCATCTACACTGATTGAAGTGGATTTAACAGGTGACATCAATAAGGGATCAAAACGTTCACCTGGATTCACCTGGTCAGTCTATGTTGTGGAAAGAGCAGGTGTCCCTAACATTTTGTACAATCAGTGTATATTTAAGTGAAAGTATATATTTAGGTTATAGGCCCAATGCAGCCGTTTTTTTTCTCAATATCATATAACTTCTGGGCAACAATTAAGTACCTTCCTGTGATTGTTTTCAATCAACATTTTAAAAAATAAACAAAGATAGCTTCTTACCAAGACCAATTTCTCAAGCAATAATTTTGCTAGGACTGTCTGGGAGTGGTCTGAGTGGGTAGGGGGAAACTGAAAACTAGCAGTTATTGGCAGAGAGGTTTGGAACTCTCTTTCTTATTGGTCTATTAACTTATCACCAAAACTCAATGCCATCAAAACAGGCGGATATTTCAGGCAGTCTTTTCAAACAGCTCTTACACTAAAAGGGCATTATCATGTTCACAATTTAACGGTGTGGAAATATATATAAAACACAGGAAAATCACATTTTTGACTGCAATGGGACTAAGGAAGTCTAAGGAACAGAATTACACAAAGAGAGAGAACTTTAATTAGAGTAATTATTTGACTTTAATGTACAATAGTTGTCTGGATACAGACAAACAATGTGTATGATGTTCATCTCAATCACTATTTGGCTTAACCAGTAAGTCTCTGTCTGCCAGGTGATGTCCGTGTGGATGAGAACATAGCCTTGACATCTATTCACACAATGTTCATGCGTGAGCACAACCGTCTGGCCCGTGCCCTGCGTCGTCTCAACCCACAATGGGATGCTGAGACACTCTATCAGGAGGCCCGTAAGATCATGGGCGCCTACACCCAGGTACCACAAATAGACACATATCACTAATACTCATGGTGTCAGTTCCTTCTCTCCGCTACTTGTCCAGTGCATATTCTCTAACACACACTCTCTTTCCCTTTGCTTCTCATTCTTACACATGGAAATATTCTAGAATATTCTCACAGACACAGCTTCCCTATCACATAGACACCTAAAATTGTGTCTCTCTCACTCTATTCCTCTCAATCCCTCCTAGGTGTTTGTGTTCCGGGACTACCTGCCACACATCGTGGGCCCAGACATCATGGCCCGCCAGCTCGGCAGTTACCCTGGTTACGATGAGAAGATTGATCCCAGCATTGCCAACGTGTTTGCTACAGCAGCGTACCGCTTTGCCCACCTGGCCATCCAGCCCATGTTGTCCCGCCTGGACAGCAACTACAGGGAAAATGCCAACTTCCCCAGTGTGCCTCTGTTCAAAGCTTTCTTCACCCCCTGGAGGCTGGTGTTTGAGGGTGAGTGGTGGGAGATACTCATAGGGATGCTAATTAACTTTGATGGTGGAAAAGGTTAAACATTTAAATATTCAATTCTCGTTTTGTCCACCTTTAGGTGGTATCGACCCTCTGATCCGAGGTCTGGTGGGTCGGCCTGCTAAGCTGAACACCCAGGATCACATGATGGTGGACGCTCTGAGGGAGAGACTCTTCCAGTTCGTACGACACCTGGCTCTGGACCTGGGCTCCCTCAACATGCAGCGTGGACGTGACCATGGCCTGCTTGGTACACACGTCCCTATACCGCCTTTCTGATACCACAGATAAACACATTTCTAACGTTATACTTACAGCTAATCCTTTACATACCTTGCTGAAAAAAACATTTCAAGCTGGTCCATCCTGGTCTATTCTTATCCATGCTGGTCTTTGCTGGTCAAGCTGGTCTGACCATCATAGTTTAGCTGGTTAGGCTGGTGTGCTGGTGACCAGCTCATACTGGTATGCTGGTGTGCTGGTGACCAGCTCATACTGGTATGCTGGTGTGCTGGTGACCAGCTCATACTGGTATGCTGGTTTGCTGGTGACCATCTTATGCTGGTATGCTGGTGATGCTGGTATGCTTGTGACCAAGCTGGTCCATGCTGGTCTATGCTGGTCCAGCATGCTCTAGCTAGCTGATCAAGCTGTTCTGGCAAAACCACTCCTATCATTATCATATTTCCCAGCATGCTCTATTGCAGTTAGATTTTTAGAATTGTTTGTTTCAATATGTACATTGATTGATTAATGAATGTTATACTACACAAAGATAAATACATTCTAAACTAATCCAATCTGTTAGTTGGACTTATTGCATCTGTTACTGAGATGGTTGTTCCACTTTAGAGTGTTTAGGTAGTCTCATTTATTAATCTTTCTAACCCGGGCAGTCATTCTGAATGCAGATTGTGGTTGAATAAAAGTTTAAACATTTGGATATCCCCACTCTGGCTGGATTCCAATAGGAATTAAACATCACTTTGCAAGCCAGCATAATGTGACTTGCAGGCCTGATGTGGCCACTGTATTAGGGAAAAACTAGGTCCTCAAAGTAAGCAATTATGATTTATTTAATGTATTGGCTTAAATAATTAAGCAGTTTGATGCTGGTTTTGCTGGTGACCAGCATATGGTGGTACACTGGTCACCAGTGTCCAAAACACAGCGAAGGCTGGTCGAAAAATTGCCAAAGACTCTAGTCACCAAGCCATAGACTGTTTATTCTGCTACCATCCGGCAAACGGTACCGGAGCATCGGCTCTCGGACCAACAGGCTCCGAGACAGATTCTACCCCAAGTCATAAGACTGCTTAATAGCCATAAGACTGCTAAATAGTTCATTAAATGGTTCCCTGACTATCTGCACTGACCCTATCGCACACTCACAAGAATATATATACACATAATATACACACTCACACACACTACACTGACACTCTCACACAAAACCCACACACATTCACACTACATACGCACACACACGTAACACACAAATGCATACGACGCAAACACACACACACATACACACACACTTTTACACTCATCATTTGCTGCTGCTACTCTGTTCTTTATTTACTTTTATTATTATCTATCCTGATGCCTAGTCACTTTACCCTGCCTTCATCTACATATCTACCTCAATTACCTCGTACCCCTGCACATTGATTTGGTACTACTCCCTTTATATACCTCCATTGTTGTGTATTTTATTTTTGTATTTTTACTTTGCATCGTTGTGATGCAAGCATTTCACGGTAAAGTCTACACCCGTTGTATTCGGCACGTGACAAATACATGTTTTATTTTATTTAGATTTTATTACACCAGTGTCCAAAACACAGCGAAGGCTGGTGACCAGCATGACCAGTCTATGCTGTTTTTTTCAGCAGAGTAGATCTATTGACACCAAATCTGTTGGGGAGGAAATATTGCCTACAAGATTAATATTTTTCATTTTTCTCATCCTAAATATAGCTCTATCAATCTGTTCCATGCACTAATTATTTTCTTTCTGTCCCCCAACCTAGGCTACAATGCTTGGCGAAAATACTGTGGACTCTCAACTCCTAAGAACCAGGTTCAGCTGGCTGTGGTTCTGAACAACACAAACCTGGCCCGCAGACTGATGGAGCTCTACGGCACCCCAGCTAACATTGATGTGTGGATGGGGGGCGTGGCTGAACCCTTTGTACGAGGAGGACGCGTCGGGCCTCTCTTCGCCTGCCTCATAGCCACCCAGTTCCAGAGGATCCGCCAGGGAGACAGGTGTGTATGTATGTGTGTTAGAGCCCTGCACAGGGATGAATTTTAAGCCTGAGACGGTCAGGCCCTACCCTACCCAGGCCCGATTGCTTCTGCCAGATTTAAGGCCCTGCCTGAAACCCGAAATCAGAAATAAATTCCTCCATTAGTAAATCCATTAGCTGCTCCTCTCTCTGTCACTTGCTCCCTGCGCGCTGCGCGCTCTGCATGCGCGCTGCTAATGGTGGCTCTGCGTCTGTGATTATCCATAGCAACGGCTCCGTCTGTGCTGCTCTACTCAATGACGAGGCAAAACTCAAGGAACATTATTATTTTCTGTGAAATAATCTCTCCTGTCTTATATTTGACAAGGTTAAAGCACTTCTGACACCATGTTATGATCTTAGTCAGATATAGGGCTGTTACGGTGACCATATTATCGCCACACCAGCAGTCACGAGTCATGAAGGCAGTCAAATTCCATGTGACCAGTCATGGTAATTAGGCTTCTCCAAGCTCTGATGCTGCTGATGGTCATTAGTAGCCTACCAAACTTGCTAACTGCCTGGTACTCAGCATTCTATTGTCCCTCTAATCACTCTGACATCAATGCAAATGTAATCGGAAATCTAATCAAACACTTAATGAGAGCCAATGAGCTAATGTTGCGCAACATTTCTATAGGCTATGCAATTGCGTGAGAAAACAGAGTGATGGCCTCTATTAAAAAGAGGAGGATCCCATCAGCTTTCTACATGCTTACTATATTTATTTCTCAACTTTCCTAATATTAAGCACATTGCTTTTCTTTACAACAGGAGTATAGCCTACCTGGCTGGCATGAAAATGAACAGCATAGATGACATGTATTTTTTCCCCTGCCCCTGTTTAGAGACAGGTGCATGATAATGGTCCATTCTAAATCAAAACAAATTTCACACATATTATTTAGTATATGTTAAGACAAGATTCAATCAAGAATAGTCTGATGGGTGACAATATTAGCCTATCACTTGTGAATTATATATTATCACTTGTGAATTATGCCTTGTTTTGGGTACTTTTTCATATCATAGTCCCACACCTCATGTAGCCTAGCCCATAGGCCTATATGTTTTAATAAGGTTTGTATCACAACTAAAGTGGCCAAAAAACTTCTTAAAATTAAGCACATTAATCCGCTTTACAATGGGTGTAGAGCCTAACTGGCATAGTTTCAGGTTTGGGGAAGATAATTTTCACAGCAGCAAGATTTGTGACCTGTTGCCTCAAGAAAAGGGAAACCAGTGAAGAACAAACACAATTGTAAATACAACCCATATTTATGTTTATTTATTTTCCCTTTTGTACTTTAAACTATTTGCACATCTTTACAACACTGTATATAGACATAATATGATATTTGAAATGTTTTTATTCTTTTGGAGTGTAATATTTACTGTTCACTTTTTATTATCTTTATTATTATTGTTTATTATCTATTTCACTTGCTTTGGCAATTCAAGCATATGTTTCCCATGCCAATAAAGCCCCTTGAATTGAAATTGAATTGAGAGAGAGAGAGAGCGAAAGAAGGAGCGTGAGAGAGAGAGAGAAGGAGAGGGAGAGAGAGAGAGCGAAAGAGAGAAGGAGAGGGAGTGAGAGAGAAAGAAAGAAAGAAAGAAAGAAAGAAAGAAAGAAAGAAAGAAAGAAAGAAAGAAAGAAAGAAAGAAAGAAAGAAAGAAAGAAAGAAAGAAAGAAAGAAAGAAAGAAAGAAAGAAAGAAAGAAAGAAAGAAGAAAGAAAGAAAGAAAGAAATGGAGAGAGAGAAATAGAGAGAGTGGTTGTTCCAGCATGTGTTTGTCAGAGTATGCACGTGTCGCTCATATCCCTTCTTGCTTGTTGATCCCCAGGCTGTGGTATGAAAACCCAGGCGTCTTTACCTCAGCTCAGAGGGCTGCCCTGAGTCGTGCCTCTTTGGCTCGGATCATCTGTGACAACACTGGCATTACAGTTGTGTCCAATGACCCATTCAGAATCCCCGAGGGTAAGAACAGACCCATTAACTGCAACAGTATCCCGCAATTAAACCTCCAAGCCTGGAGGGAGAGACAGCAGAACCAGAATCAGGAGGAGGATCAGGCTCAGAAGCAACAGCAACAACATCAGCAACAGCAACAACAACAGCAGCCTCAGCAGCAGCCGTCGGACCAGGACAACGAGGTAATTGGTTCAACATCAGTTAATAACTCAATACTTCTGCATAACCCATCCACCGCTTACTGCAAACATCACCCTCTTTTTCTGTATTATTTTCTAGATCCCCCTGACGTAAGGCCCCCTGGACCCCAAGGTCCTAGCAGCAACTCCACCCTGCAGCTGTCCGCCTTATCAGCTGGCTGACAACTTCCTCACACTTACAGCAGAAGCATTACAACACAGAGTCAGGGGTGTTATTTACCACCAGCACCATACCTGGTATCTACTACTTTCCCTTCTTCTGCACTGCGGTTCACAGCGTGGACCTGTGGCGTAACAATGAGCTGTGTCAATGGCCTTACGTCAGCCAGCTGATTCTCAGGAATGCTGCACTCCTTGCAGCTGGTTAAGGTCAATTAACTAGTAAAGCTTCTTGTCATTTTGAACAGGATTTTTAAAAGATTTATTTGCATTCTGCAAACTGATATTTTGAGTGTTTTAGGTGTTGTTGATTCATTCTATGACAAAAAAATCAAGGAGTGCTGTAAGAATTGTACTGTGTTTGATTTGTGTGAAGGAATGCAAACAGAAGAAAAAATAGCAAAAAGTTTAACATTATAAAGTAAATGTATTAGTAAACAGAAAGGGAAACTACTCTGTGGCAAATAAAAATTGATTTGATTTGATTTGATTTAAATGTGTACTGCATCTGTTTCTTTTTTCTTTTTAATTAATGCGCAAAAATGTCTAAAAACCTGTTTTTGCTTTGTCATTATGGGGTATTGTGTGTAGAATAATAAGGGGTAAAAAACAATTTAATCAATTTTAGAATAAGGCTGTAACGTAACAAAATGTGGAAAAAGTAAAGGGGTCTGAATACTTTCCGAATGCACTGTATAAAGTTTGGGGGTGTGGGTGCTGCGAGTTTTTTAAATGATTTTGTCGACGGGTGGGGAGGGGTGCTGACAACAACAACAAAATCCCTTGCTACAGACGCTATATCGGTCCGCTAGTACAGAACTAGTAAAGGCCCAGTGCACTACTTTTGATTTATTTTATTTTTTTTATTTTTTTAAATATATCTATTATTTTTTTATTCAAATTTTTCAGGGGGTGCTGGAGCACCCTCAGCACCCCTACTTCCCGCGGCTATGGTGCAAATATGACCAACCGGTACCTTCAAAGCCTCTCACTGGCCAATACATAGCATCAACAATCCAGGGTTTATATACACTATATATACAAAAGCATGTGGACACCTCTTCAAATTTGTGGATTCTGCTACTTTAGCCATACCCGATGCTGACAGGTGTATAAAATCGAGGACACATTCATGCAATCTCCATAGACAAACATTGGCAGTAGAATGGCCTTACTGAAGAGCTCAGTGGCTTTCAACATGGCACTGTCATAGGATGACACCTTTCCAACAAGTCAGTTTGTCAAAATGTTGCCCTGCTAGAGCTGCCCCGTTCAACTATAAGTGTGCTGTTATTGTGAAGTGGAAACGCGTAGCGCGTAAAAATCGTCTGTCCTCGGTTGCAACACTCACTACCAAGTTCCAAACTGCCTCTGGAAGCAACATCAGCACAAGAACTGTTCATCGGTAGCTTCATGAAATGGGTTTCCTTGGCCGAGTAGCTGCACACAAGCCGAAGATCACCATGCACAATGCCAAGCGTCGCCTGGACTGGTGTAAAGCTCACCGCCATTGGACTCTGGAGCAGTGGAAACACGTTCTCTGGAGTGATGAATCACGCTTCCCCATCTGGCAGTCCGACAGACGAATCTGGGTTACTGCCCGAATACATAGTGCCAACTGTAAAGTCTGGTGGAGGAGGAATAATGGTCTGGGGCTGTTTTTCATAGTTCGGTCTAGGCCTCTTAGTTCCTGTAAAGGGAAATCTTAACGCTACAGCATACAATGACATTCTAGACGATTCTGTGCTTCCAACTTTGTGGCAACAGTTTGGGGAAGGCCCTTTCCTGTTCAGGCATGACAATGTCCCTGTGCACAAAGCGAGGTCCATACAGAAATGGTTTTGGTGTGGAAGAACTTGACTGGCCTGCATATAGCCCTGACCTCAACCCCATTGAACACCTTTGGGATGAATTGGAACACCGACTGTGAGCCAGGCCTAATCGCCCAACATCAGTGCCCGACCTCACTAATGCTCTTGTGGCTGAATGGAAGCAAGTCCCCTTAGCAATGTTCCAACATCTAGTGGAAAGCCTTCCCAGAAGAGTGGAGGCTGTTATAGCAGCAATGGGGGGACCATTTCCATAGTAATGCCAGAATAATGTCATAAATCAATAGATTGAGTGTTTCAATCCAGCCAACACCGGTAAAGTTTTCTGTGACATCTCTGCTTGTTTCACGGAGCAAAGGACCGGGGACCAAATGCAATAACTAAAAGAAAAACAGGAAAGATTTTCAGTGCAAAATTTTGACCGGTTGTAAGGGAATAGAAAGCTGTGAAAATGACCCAATATGTTTCTGATAAGATTTCCGTTCGGCTTGGATGTATAGGCTATTTTGTGTGGTTGAAATAGCCTACTAACAGATTTTATGATGCTGATAAAGATAGCACCTCTACAGATGGTGTCTAACCAAGCATTTGCATTCGTTGCAAGATGCTGAAAGAAATCAATCATATTTCTCCACTCCTGTTCCCAAGTCAAAATGTTGCCTGCATTTGGTGTATAATTTTACTGCAAGAAATGCTTAATTCTGCAGGAGTTAATATTAAGGCTGTGTGAGAGGTTATAGACCTACAGTCAGTGTCCAGATTTCCGTTTCCATTTAACCCATCTGAACAGTAGGCTACATACAGTTCCCTTGACATGCCATAGGCTTATTTGAAGTCCCCCTCTTGTGACTGTCGAATTTGCTATCATCCTCTTTTACCACTTCACCAAATATTTTACAAACATTACTTTTCTGGCACTCCCTTCTCTTTATTTTAAACTCTCCATTTCACAGCTTTTCTCTTATTGAATTAAACTCCGACATTGTCCCTTTTGCCTCTGGATCAACGTTAACTTTTTCTGCCAGTTCCCTAAAGCATTTGGCGATTTGCGTGTAGGATATTTAAATCTAAGCTAACTCAAGAAATCTGTCATTTATTTTGACGTTTTGCAGAGGAGATCTTAGTCGCGCAATTGTACATCTAACTAAGATGTTTTGTGCAGTATTCCTCAATGAAAAAAATGTGCACGAAAAGGATCTCTCGTTAAATTACAACAAAGACTTTACTGAAGAATCCCTACTGTTTACCAATCACCAAAGAAAGGGTGATAGACTCCAGCTACCGACTTCGGATTGTTCCAAGAAAAATATGTGTGCCGGAACAACCGAAGAAATCCTTAGCGAATTCCAAAACTAGCAAAAACGTCACATCATAATATATGCACAAACTCTTCAGAACTGTTTCGACTGGGAAGCATTCGGACGCCTTTTGGCCCTAATGCATAGGCTTACGCACTAATGCCAGATAGCCTAAAATAATAAAAGAAACCCATAATGTAGCCTATAAATTGTCTAAGAATTAAACATTTATGGATTTTTTAAGGTATTGTTTTCTCTTTATTGAACCCGGCTTTTGAACCCTAAACCTGCCCGACTGTGGGTTATTAGTCAACCTGCGCATCACTAATAACTAAGATAGCTTCATTATTTTCATGGTGTGTTGACCTCTTCTATTCTATGCTGATAATAACTTGGGTTGAAAAAACAGATGGCATACTACATACCACAAATTCCTCTTTATGTGTGATGCTGCAAATTATCCCTTAAGCTATGTAACTTTGCACAATTAAGAAAACTATAAGTCTTGCCACCCTCCATATGATAACATCAATAAGTATCACGCTCTGAAATCAGGATGAACATTTTTGAATTTCTTAACCAGGTCCAAAGCATTGGTGTGGCTGTTTTATTTCAAATGTCCTTAGTCATGTTAAGGGTTAATGACCTTACTTTTGTACTGAAACTTCCCTATGCAGGCTGCTTTCTCAAGTAACAGTTTGTGTGTGGAAACAACATTAAGCAAAAGCATGGTGACCACAGACTATAGCTATAGATGTAGTCTTAATTTGAGCCAGTTTGCTACAGCAGGACAATAATCATGCAGGGAATCAAATACTATGATCAAATACAGTGGGGAGAACAAGTATTTGATACACTGCCGATTTTGCAGGTTTTCCTACTTACAAAGCATGTAGAGGTCTGTAATTTTATCATAGGTACACTTCAACTGTGAGAGACGGAATCTAACACAAAAATCCAGAAAATCACGTTGCATGATTTTTAAGTAATTATTTTGCATTTTATTGCATGACATAAGTATTTGATACATCAGAAAAGCAGAACTTAATATTTGGTACAGAAACCTTTGTTTACAATTACAGAGATCATATGTTTCCTGTAGGTCTTGACCAGGTTTGCACACACTGCAGCAGGGATTTTGGCCCACTCCTCCATACAGACCTTCTCCAGATCCTTCAGGTTTCGGGGCTGTCGCTGAGCAATACGGACTTTCAGCTCCCTCCAAAGATGTTCTATTGGGTTCAAGTCTGGAGACTGGCTAGGCCACTCCAGGACCTTGAGATGCTTCTTACGGAGCCACTCCTTAGTTGCCCTGGCTGTGTGTTTTACTTTTAAACTCGGACAAAACAGAGATGCTTGTTCTAGGTCCCAAGAAACAAAGAGATCTTCTGTTAAATCTGACAATTCATCTTGATGGTTGTAAAGTCGTCTCAAATAAAACTGTGAAGGACCTCGGCGTTACTCTTGACCCTGATCTCTCTTTTGACGAACATATCAAGACTGTTTCAAGGACAGCTTTTTTCCATCTACGTAACATTGCAAAAATCAGAAATTTTCTGTCCAAAAATGATGCAGAAAAATTAATCCATGCATTTGTTACTTCTAGGTTAGACTACTGCAATGCTCTATTTTCCGGCTACCCGGATAAAGCACTAAATAAACTTCAGTTAGTGCTAAATACGGCTGCTAGAATCCTGACTAGAACCAAGAAATTTGATCATATTACTCCAGTGCTAGCTTCCCTACACTGGCTTCCTGTTAAGGCAAGGGCTGATTTCAAGGTTTTACTGTTAACCTATAAAGCGTTACATGGGCTTGCTCCTACCTATCTTTCCGAGTTGGTCCTGCCGTACATACCAATACGTACGCTACGGTCACAAGACGCAGGCCTCCTAATTGTCCCTAGAATTTCTAAGCAAACAGCGGGAGGCAGGGCTTTCTCCTATAGATCTCCATTTTTATGGAACAGTCTGCCTACCCATGTGAGAGACGCAGACTCGGTCTCAACCTTTAAGTCTTTACTGAAGACTTATCTCTTCAGTAGGTCATATGATTGAGTGTAGTCTGGCCCAGGAGTGTGAAGGTGAACGGAAAGGCTCTGGAGCAACGAACAGCCCTTGCTGTCTCTGCCGGGCCGGTTCCCCTCTCCACTGGGGTTCTCTGCCTCTAACCCTGTTGCAGGGGCTGAGTCACTGGCTTGCTGGTGCTCTTTCATGCCGTCCCTGGGAGGGGTGCGTCACTTGAGTGGGTTGAGTTACTGACGTGATCTTCCTGTCTGGGTTGGCGCCCCCCTTGGTTTGTGCTGTGGTGGAGACCTCTGTGGGCTATACTCGGCCTTGTCTCAGGATTGTAAGTTGGTGGTTGAGGATTTCCCTCTAGTGGTGCGGGGGCTGTGCTTTGGCAGGGTGGGTGGGGTTATATCCTTCCTGTTTGGCCCTGTCCGGGGTTTCTTCGGATGGGGCCACAGTGTCTCCGGACCGCTCCTGTCTCAGCCTCCAGTATTTATGCTGCAGTAGTTTATGTGTCGGGGGGCTGGGGTTAGTTGGTTATACCTGGAGTACTTCTCCTGTCTTATCCAGTGTCCTGTGTGAATTTAAGTATGCTCTCTCTAATTCTCTCGTTCTCTCTTTCTCTCTGAGAACCTGAGCCCTAGGACCATACGTCAGGACTACCGGGCATGATGACACCTTGCTGTCCCCAGTCCGCCTGGCCTTGCTGCTATTCCAGTTTCAACTGTTCTGCCTGCGGTTACGAAACCCCTACCTGTCCCAGACCTGCTGTTTTCAACTCTTAATGATCGGCTATGAAAAGCCAACTGAGAGACCTGAGCACCTAGGACCATACGTCGGGACTACCGGCCGTGGTGACTCCTTGCTGTCCCCAGTCCGCCTGGCCTTGCTGCTATTCCAGTTTCAACTGTTCTGCCTGCGGTTATGGAACCCCTACCTGTCCCAGACCTGCTGTTTTCAACTCTTAATGATCGGCTATGAAAAGCCAACTGAGATTTATTCCTGATTATTATTTGACCATGCTTGTCACTTATGAACATTTTTGAACATCTTGGCATGGTTCTGTTATAATCTTCACCCGGCACAGCCAGAAGAGGACTGGCCACCCCTCATAGCCTGGTTCCTCTCTAGGTTTCTTCCTAGGTTTTCGCCTTTCTAGGGAGTTTTTCCTAGCCACCGTGCTTCTACACCTGCATTACTAGCTGTTTGGGGTTTTAGGCTGGGTTTCTGTACAGCACTTCGAGATATTAGCTGATGTAAGAAGGGCTATATAAAATAAAATTGATTGATTGATTGATTGTCATGCTGGAAGACCCAGCCACGACCCATCTTCAATGCTCTTACTGAGGGAAGGAGGTTGTTGGCCAAGATCTCGCGATATATGGCCCCATCCATCCTCCCCTCAATACGGTGCAGTCGTCCTGTCCCATTTGCAGAAAAGCATCCCCAAAGAATGATGTTTCCACCTCCATGCTTCACGGTTGGGATGGTGTTCTTGGGGTTGTACTCATCCTTCTTCTTCCTCCAAACACGGCGAGTGGAGTTTAGACCAAAAAGCTATATTCTTGTCTCATCAGACCACATTACCTTCTCCCATTCCTCCTCTGGATCATCCAGATGGTCATTGGCAAACTTCAGACGGGCCTGGACATGCGCTGGCTTGAGCAGGGGGACCTTGCGTGCGCTGCAGGATTTTAATCCATGACGGCGTAGTGTGTTATTAATGGTTTTCTTTGAGACTGTGGTCCCAGCTCTCTTCAGGTCATTGACCAGGTCCTGCCGTGTAGTTCTGGACTGATCCCTCACCTTCCTCATGATCATTGATGCCCCACGAGGTGAGATCTTGCATGGAGCCCCAGACCGAGGGTGATTGACCGTCATCTTGAACTTCTTCCATTTTCTAATCATTGCACCAACAGTTGTTGCCTTCTCACCAAGCTGCTTGCCTATTGTCCTGTAGCCCATCCCAGCCTTGTGCAGGTCTACAATTTTATCCCTGATGTCCTTACACAGCCCTCTGGTCTTGGCCATTGTGGAGAGGTTGGAGTCTGTTTGATTGAGTGTGTGGACAGGTGTCTTTTATACAGGTAACGAGTTCAAACAGGTGCAGTTAATACAGGTAATGAATGGAGAACAGGGGGGCTTCTTAAAGAAAAACTAACAGGTCTGTGAGAGCCGGAATTCTTACTGGTTGGTAGGTGATCAAATAGTTATGTCATGCAATAAAATGCAAATTAATTACTTAAAAATCATTCAATGTGATTTTCTGGATTTTTGTTTTAGATTCCGTCTCTCACAGTTGAAGTGTACCTATGATAAAACAATTACAGACCTCTACATGCTTTGTAAGTAGGAAAACCTGCAAAATTGGCAGTGTATCAAATACGTGTTCTCCCCACTGTAGGTACTAAAGTAAAACTGCAAAAAATGTGGCATAGAAATAAACTTTATGTCCTGAATACAAAGCGTTATGTTTAGGGCAAATCCAACACAACACATCACTGAGTACCACTCTTCATATTTCCATGCATGGAATGGGTATGCTTGTCACCAGCTAGGACTAGTGAGTTTTTTAGGATAAAAAGAAACAGAACAGAGTTAAGCATATGCAAAATCCTAGAGGAAAACCTGGTTCAGTCTGCTTTCAATCAAACACTGGGAGACAAATTCACCTTTCAGCAGGACAATAACCTAAAACACATGGCCAAATCTACACTGATTCAATGTCATCTTGCTTACCAAGATGACATTGAATGTTCCTGAGAGGCCTAGTTACAGTTTTGACTTAAATCGGCATGAAAATCAATGCAAGACTTGAAATGGCTGTCTAGCAATGATCAACAATCAACTTGACAGAGCTTGAAGAATGTTTTTAAGAATAATGGGCAAATATCATACAATCCAGGTGTGCAAAGCTTTTAGAAACGTACCCAAAAAGACTCACAGCTGTAATTGCCGCCAAAGGTGCTTGTACAAAGTATTGACTCAGGGGTGTGAATACTTATGTAAATGAGATGTTTCTGTATTTCATTTTCAATACATTTGAAAACATTTCTAAAAACATGTTTTCACTTTGTCATTATGGGTATTGTGTGTAGATGGGTGAGAGATAAAAAAATATTTAATCAATTTTGAATTCAGGCTGTAACACAACAAACGGTGGAATAAATCAAGGGGTATAAATACTTTCTGAAGGCACTGTACAAAATTCAATCAGACACCCCACCTGTGAAATGATAGATGACAGGAGGCGAGGCTTTGCAACATTTACTATAAATAGAACAGTTAGAGAGAGCACCATACATCTTCAGACAAGAGTTGACTTCGCAACAAGGGTTGTTAAAACAAAGGTAAGACTATTGTATACACATTTTATGCAGTATGTTTCACTCTTGTCTATTAATCAGGTTACATTTTTTCTCTGTTATCCATGGTAATTCTGATCCATGTACTATGAATGTGTTATTAATATTGTGAAAAGTAGTATTTTGTGAATTCTTTAGAGATGTCTCTGCAGTTGAGAAGAGAACAGTTATCTCTCACACTATCTGAAAAAGAGCTAAGGGCATAAGGATTAGCACATTAGATTTCAGAGAGCAGCATGGTTTTTCAAAAGAAGATCTGATGAACCCCTTTTTGCTTTTCAGAGATGAAGCCGTTTCCCTCCCTCCTGGCATTAGGGTTGTGCATGATGTTCAGCCAGCCAGCCCTGTCTACAGAGGAAAGTTTGGGTGGCCCTTTCATTCAAAGTTCAGTGGAGGAGGCAAAGAGACTCGTAGATGAAGCTTACAAGTACTCCAGAGAAAAGTGGGTGAATCTGACAGTTGTCTTTGTAGATAGCAGCACTAGTGTCACTGTGTGCAATTAGCAACATTTTCTCACTCAGTCTAAGAGATGGATTTACTTTTATTTATTTATTACGGTAGTCTTTCTTATTCCTCCTTATTTCCCTTTATTTTACTTTTTGTATTTCCTTTAGAAAATAATAATAGTTTCATAATTTATATTTTATCATTTCAATTTCTAATCATTTCTAATGATTAGGCCATACCCATTTTATGAAATAATTAACATATTTGTTTTAATTTTTAAAGTGAGGCTAGAGAATTTTTTTGTAGACCCTCATGTTAAGTTCTATAGTAACCTTAGTTCAACACTGAGCAACCTAATCAAGAAATATTAGCCTCTTGAGGCAGCCTTAAAGAGGTATAGTTCAGCCACAATCAGAGAGGAAGTTGTGTATCTCGATATAATTCTTGCCATAACCATGCAATTTTTCAGTACATTTTTCAATTTTTCAGATTTGTATTTGTATTTTATTTTTTAGGAAAGGAAGAGGGGCATCCGTTAAACATTTAATTACATTTGTATGGCCTTAATACTAAATCTGCCTCTATACTGAGTTTTTTTTCAACTGCAGGGCCATGTTTCTGTTCATAACTCTGTCAGCTTCTTGTCCATAACTCAGGAGTCTGGAGAGAGTGCGTGGGCAGTCCACCAGGCCCTCAGATGTACTGCGTCTCCTGAAGCAGCCTGCCAGGGACACACGCTCTGCTGTACGGTCTGCAGACTACCTGGAGAACACCCTGAGACTGATCCATGAGAAAGTCCACAGCACGCACAGGTTGCACAAACGCTCGCTCAACGCAACAGGTCAGTTACACACCGTCATACATACATACACACACATTCACTCTGTGAGAAATTCAGAATACATATTCACTCAGATATAGACACACAGTGGTAGTAAGTACACATACAACTCTTTCTTATCCCTCGCTCTTGTTTCTCAGACCTGCTCACACCAGAGGAGCTAGACACCATTGTCCGGGTAACTGGCTGTGCAGCTCGTGTCAGCAAACCCTCCTGCCACACCACACCCAACGTTAACAAGTACCGCACAGCCACCAGCGTCTGCAACAACCTGTAAGAGCACCAGGGCTGGCGGGTTTACACAACAATTTGAAAGCCTTGCACACAGAAGTTGTGTAGGGTGGAATGTAAGGGGATGTTCATGTTCGTGTACCTATGTCTGAGGACTGGCTGAGTGCATAGGCTGCAGGAGATAAGGTCATGTCCCTTGAGTTCCTCAAGTGAAGTTTCTAAATTCTGGTGTGTATTTTCTTCATGCTTATCAGGAATTACCCTCGTCTTGGAGCCTCAAATACACCCTTCACTCGTTGGCTGCCTGCTCAGTATGACAATGGGGTCTCTCAACCCATTGGCTGGGACCGAAAGACGCGCTTCAACAACTTTATGCTCCCTCTGGTATGACGAGAAAAAATATATTTGGAATAACTGCTACTATGTCACCACAAGTTTTATATAAAGTAACATAATTGTATTTATCCTTCTCCCTCTTTCCCTCCTTCCCTCCCTGTGTGCAGGTAAGGGAGGTCTCTAACCGTATCCTGGCAACCAATGATGCAGGTGTTGAGTGCGATCGCGAGTTCACACACATGGTCACCCTCTTTGGCCAGTGGAACGACCATGACCTGACGTTCACGCCCTTCTCCCCCAGCATCCGCTCCTTCAGCAACGGCCTGGACTGTGACGAGAGCTGTGAACGTTCCGAACCCTGTTTCCCCATCCAGGTCAGTCACAGTTCTCACATCACATACCACAGACTTACACTTAGAGCAGGCACTATGCCTATATAGTCATCTCTGTATATCTTGCCCTTTTCTATCCATGGTCCATGGATTATTAGGTCTTCAATTTCTGTTGTTTCCTCCATGACCAGATTCCTCCCAGAGACCCACGCTTGCCCACTGGCCCAGACAGCTGCATCCCGGTCTTCCGATCAGCGCCCGTGTGCGGCACAGGAGAGTCTGCTTTCAATTTCGGTGGTGTGGCCAAGAAGAGGGAGCAGATCAATGCTCTCACGGCCTTCCTGGACTTGGGGCAGGTGTACGGCTCTGAGGAGGGGTTGGCGCGTGACCTCCGTGACCTCACCAACGATGGGGGCCTGCTGCGTGTCAACAAAGAGTACAAGGACAAAGGGCGCGAACTGCTACCCTTCACAAAAGTGACGGGAAACATGTGTGCCACCCGCCAGAGAGTCACCAACAGCACAAATGCGAAGGAGGTGCCCTGCTTCCTTGCAGGTTAGCTTTTTAACTCTGTTTGTCTGAGGAGTATAGACCAATGTATATTTAAGTGAAAGTCTAAAGAACAGAATGAGGCCTCTGCTCAACATTTTCTTCCAGTAACTTCACTTCCTTTTAATTAAAGCAATTCATGTACAATAGAGTGGGGAAAAAAGTATTTAGTCAGCCACCAATTGTGCAAGTTCTCCCACTTAAAAAGATGAGAGAGGCCTGTAATTTTCATCATAGGTACACGTCAACTATGACAGACAAAATTAGAAATTTTTTTCCAGAAAATCACATTGTAGGATTTTTTATGAATTTATTTGCAAATTATGGTGGAAAATAAGTATTTGGTCAATAACAAAAGTTACTCAATACTTTGTTATATACCCTTTGTTGGCAATGACACAGGTCAAACGTTTTCTGTAAGTCTTCACAAGGTTTTCACACACTGTTGCTGGTATTTTGGCCCATTCCTCCATGCAGATCTACTCTAGAGCAGTGATGTTTTGGGGCTGTCGCTGGGCAACACGGACTTTCAACTCCCTCCAAAGATTTTCTATGGGGTTGAGATCTGGAGACTGGCTAGGCCACTCCAGGACCTTGAAATGCTTCTTACGAAGCCACTCCTTCGTTGCCCGGGCGGTGTGTTTGGGATCATTGTCATGCTGAAAGACCCAGCCACGTTTCATCTTCAATGCCCTTGCTGATGGAAGGAGGTTTTCACTCAAAATCTCACGATACATGGCCCCATTCATTCTTTCCTTTACACGGATCAGTCGTCCTGGTCCCTTTGCAGAAAAACAGCCCCAAAGCATGATGTTTCCACCCCCATGCTTCACAGTAGGTATGGTGTTCTTTGGATGCAACTCTTTGTCCTCCAAACACGACAAGTTGAGTTTTTACCAAAAAGTTCTATTTTGGTTTCATCTGACCATATGACATTCTCCCAATCCTCTTCTGGATCATCCAAATGCACTCTAGCAATCTTCAGACGGGCCTGGACATGTACTGGCTTAAGCAGGGGGACACGTCTGGCACTGCAGGATTTGAGTCCCTGGCGGCGTAGTGTGTTACTGATGGTAGGCTTTGTTACTTTGGTCCCAGCTCTCTGCAGGTCATTCACTAGGTCCCCGCTTGTGGTTCTGGGATTTTTGCTCACCGTTCTTGTGATCATTTTGACCCCACTGACCCCACTGTGGGAGCCCCAGATCGAGGGAGATTATCAGTGGTCTTGTATGTCTTCCATTTCCTAATAATTGCTCCCACAGTTGATTTCTTCAAACCAAGCTGCTTACCTATTGCAGATTCAGTCTTCCCAGCCTGGTGCAGGTCTACAATTTAGTTTCTGGTGTCCTTTGACAGCTCTTTGGTCTTGGCCATAGTGGAGTTTGGAGTGTGACTGTTTGAGGTTGTGGACAGTTGTCTTTTATACTGATAACAAGTTCAAACAGGTGCCATTAATACAGGTAACGAGTGGAGGACAGAATAGCCTCTTAAAGAAGAAGTTACAGGTCTGTGAGAGCCAGAAATCTTGCTTGTTTGTAGGTGACCAAATACTTATTTTCCACCATAATTTGCAAATAAATTCATTAAAAATCCTACAATGTGATTTTCTGGATTTTTTTTTCTCAATTTGTCTGTCATAGTTGACGTGTACCTATGATGAAAATTACAGGCCTCTCTCATCTTTTTAAGTGGGAGAACTTGCACAATTGGTGGCTGACTAAATACTTTTTTTCCCCACTGTAGTTGCCCAGACACAGACAAACAAGTAAGTCTCTGTCTGCCAGGTGATCTCCGTGTGGATGAGAACATAGCCTTGACATCTATTCACACAATGTTCATGCGTGAGCACAACCGTCTGGCCCGTGCCCTGCGTCGTCTCAACCCACAATGGGATGCTGAGACACTCTATCAGGAGGCCCGTAAGATCATGGGCGCCTACACCCAGGTACCACAAATAGACACATATCACTAATACTCATGGTGTCAGTTCCTTCTCTCCGCTACTTGTCCAGTGCATACTCTCTAACACACACTCTCTTTCCCTTTGCTTCTCATTCTTACACATGGAAATATTCTAGAATATTCTCACTCTGACAAAGCTTCCCTATCACATAGACACCTAAAATTGTGTCTCTCTCACTCTATTCCTCTCAATCCCTCCTAGGTGTTTGTGTTCCGGGACTACCTGCCGCACATCGTGGGCCCAGACATCATGGCCCGCCAGCTCGGCCGTTACCCTGGTTATGATGAGAAGATTGATCCCAGCATTGCCAACGTGTTTGCTACAGCAGCGTACCGCTTTGCCCACCTGGCCATCCAGCCCATGTTGTCCCGCCTGGACAGCAACTACAGGGAAAATGCCAACTTCCCCAGTGTGCCTCTGTTCAAGGCTTTCTTCACCCCCTGGAGGCTGGTGTTTGAGGGTGAGTGGTGGGAGATACTTTGTAGACCCCTTGCCAGTTGTTAACTAATTAACTTTGATGGTGGAAAAGGTTAAACATTTAAATATTCAATTCTCTCTCTGTCCTCCTTCAGGTGGTATCGACCCTCTGATCCGAGGTCTGGTGGGTCGGCCTGCTAAGCTGAACACCCAGGATCACATGATGGTGAACGCTCTGAGGGAGAGACTCTTCCAGTTCGTACAACATCTGGCGCTGGACCTGGGCTCCCTCAACATGCAGCGTGGACGTGACCATGGCCTGCCTGGTACACACCTGCCTTATCCCCTCTATATACTATACTGATACCACAGATAAACACATCTATACCATTATACTCATATCCCAGCTTATCCTTTACACATGTTAACACCAACTCTAAAATGTCCTTCATCTCTCTGTCTTCCTCAAAATAGCTCTATCAATCTGTTCCATGCACTCATTCTTCTCTTTCTGTCCCCCAACCTAGGCTACAATGCTTGGCGAAAATACTGTGGACTCTCAACTCCTAGGAACCAGGTTCAGCTGGCTGTGGTTCTGAACAACACAAACCTGGCCCGCAGACTGATGAATCTCTACGGCACCCCAGCTAACATTGATGTGTGGATGGGGGGCGTGGCTGAACCCTTTGTACGAGGAGGCCGCGTCGGGCCTCTCTTCGCCTGCCTCATAGCCACCCAGTTCCAGAGGATCCGCCAGGGAGACAGGTGTGTGTGTGTCTGTGTGTGTGTGAGTGAGAGGGAGTGGTTGTTCGAGTGTGTGTTTGTCTGTCAGAGTATGCATGTGTGTTTCATGTCCTCATCATGCTTGTTGATCCCCAGGCTGTGGTATGAAAACCCAGGCATCTTTACCTCGGCACAGAGGGCTGCCCTGAGATGTGCCTCTCTGGCTCGGATCATCTGTGACAACACTGGCATTCTACAAGTCACCCGTAACCCCTTCAAGATCTACAATCGTCAGACCAACGGTATCGTCAACTGCAACCGTATCCCACAATTAAACCTCAATGCCTGGAGGGTGAATCCGACTAAGGCCAAACAGCAGGACCAGAACCAGGAGCAGGAGCAGGAGCCGGAGCAGTCGGACCAGGACAATGAGGTAATTGGTTAATAACTCAATACTTCTGCACTGAGGTGACATTTAATCCATCCACAACCCATCCACCCCTATCTCCAAAAATCACCCTATTTTTCTGTATTCCTTTCTAGATCCCCCTGAAGTGAGGACCCCCCGGACCCCAGGGACCCAGCAGCAACGCCATCCAGCAGCTCTCCGCCTTCTCTGTCCAGCTGGCCAACAACTTCCTTTGTTACTGTCACTTTTTGTGTTGATTCATTCCATGACAAATATTCAAGGAGTAGCCTACCATATGAATTGTAATCCATTGATTTGTGTAAAGGAATGCAAATCAAAATGTTTACAAATTATAAAGTTACTAAACAGAAAAGGAAACTACTGCTGAATTCCTCTATACACACCACCTTAACTTGAAAATATACATTGGCACTGAACATGTAGGACTACTGTAAATCAGTTAGTAGTTCTAGTAGCACATTTTGTATAATTTTATTTATCAACAAATGTAACAGTATTAGGTTATATTCGTAGCCTATGTTCAAATCAGTTATCATCAGACTTTGTTAATTGAAGCACTTCCTGAATTGTGTAATGATTTAAATGTGTACTGCACTCCTATTTCCTTTACTGCTTTTTATGATTTATTTAACAAATATTTCATTTGATTGAAATATGTTGAATATGTCTAATTGTATGAATATGTACTGCATCAGAAAATGAAAATAAAAATGAACCTCATTTGTTTGCGGACCGCCATTATACCATAGAAGAAGAAGTTGGAAGTTGCCTGTCACGTGCAACAAACGCATGTGCAGATCATTTTTGTTCAGTACATGTAGTAAGTTCTACTGGTTTCTCAAAGTCATAAACGGAACTGTACACCAATTTACAATCATAACATCAATCATAAATAATGATCAAATAGTAAAATCCTAAACTAGCAAAACACTTTCGATATAATACAATGTAAAATATGCAATATATACAAAACAACAATACTACAAAGACAAGCTTTGGGGTGGCAGCTTTAGAATATACATCTTTAGAGTTCTTAAGTAGGTGGGCTATATGGTGTGTGCATTGATCAGTTTAGGGAAGTATGGAATAGGAAAGTTCTGTGCGTGTCATGGGAGTGTTCTGTTTGTGGCTGTTGCTGTGCTCGTTGCCCGTCCAGTAATCTGCTGTCTGGTTGGGGGGAGCCAGTCTGCAAACTGGGAGTTCTGCAGGGATTTCGCAAATGAGTACTTGGTCAATGAATTCCTCAAACTGTCTGGAGACCCTGCTAGGGATGGAGACTCACCGCACATCAACCTTCATCCTATCCCTGGACTACACAAACGACAAACTTTCACCAGGGTCTGTAAAGCTTCTCCAGACACTGTGGATGTTGAGGGCGTTTCGGTTCTCCAGGCAGAGAATTCCGGATTCTGATGTGAAACAGGTGTTCTGACCAGACATTGAAAGCACCATTTACGAATCTTGCAGAAGTTACAGTATAATACGAAGAAGTAGTGGCACAGGCTGCAGCCAAATTAAGTCTATGCTTGTTTACACCCATCTGTCGGGCAGACCTCCTCAATGACGTCACGTGCCTTTCTATAAAAACAAGGTACACCCAACTACTGAAGAAAACACGCATAATAATCTAACTGCAAAAACTAAAGCAGGAAGCAGGAAGCACCAGTTACTCGGTTAATAAAAAAGTGGTCAGATGACACAGATGCTAAGCTACAGGACTGTTTTGCTAGCACAGACTGGAACATGTTCCGGGATTCTTCAGATAGCATTGAGGAGTACACCACATCAGTCACTGGCTTCATCAATAAGTGCATCGATGATGTCGTCCCCACAGTGACCGTACGTACATACCCCAATCAGAAGCCATGGATTACAGGAAACATCCGCACTGAGCTAAAGGGTAGAGCTGCCGCTTTCAAGGAGCGGGACTCTAACCCGGACGCTTATAAGAAATCCCGCTATGCCCTCCGACGAACCATCAAACAGGCAAAGAGTCAATACAAGACTAAGATTGAATCGTACTACACTGGCTCTGACGCTCGTCGGATGTGGCAGGGCTTGAAAACTATTACAGACTACAAAGGGAAGCACAGCCGCGAGCTGCCCAGTGACACAAGACTTCCAGACGAGCTAAACCACTTCTATGCTCGCTTCGAGGCAAGCAACACTGAAGCATGCATGAGAGCACCAGCTGTTCCGGATGACTATGTGATCACGCTCTCCGTAGCCGATGTGAGTAAGACTTTTAAGCAGGTCAACATTCACAAGGCCGCAGGGCCAGACGGATTACCAGGACATGTACTCCGAGCATGTGCTGACCAACTGGCAAGTGTCTTCACTGACATTTTCAACATGTCCCTGACTGAGTCTGTAATACCAACATGTTTCAAGCAGACCACCATAGTCCCCGTGCCCAAGGACTCTAAGATAACCTGCCTAAATGACTACCGACCCGTAGCACTGACGTCTGTAGCCATGAAGTGCTTTGAAAGGCTGGTCATGGCTCACATCAACAGCATTATCCCAGAAACCCTAGACCCACTCTAATTTGCATACCGCCCCAACAGATCCACAGATGATGCAATCTCTATTGCACTCCACACTGGCCTTTCCCACCTGGACAAGAGGAACACCTACGTGAGAATGCTATTCATTGACTACAGCTCATCATTCAACACCATAGTGCCCTCAAAGCTCATCACTAGGCTAAGGATCCTGGGACTAAACACCTCCCTCTGCAACTGGATCCTGGACTTCCTGACGGGCCGCCCCCAAGTGGTAAGGGTAGGTAACAACACATCTGCCACACTGATCCTCAACACGGGGTCCCCTCAGGGGTGCGTGCTCAGTCCCCTCCTGTACTCCCTGTTCACCCATGACTGCATGGCCAGGCACGACTCCAACACCATCATTAAGTTTGCCGACGACACAACAGTGGTAGGGCTGATCACAGACAACGATGAGACAGCCTATAGGGAGGAGATCAGAGACCTGGCCGTGTGGTGCCAGGACAACAACCTCTCCCTCAACGTGACCAAGACAAAGGAGATGATTGTGGACTACAGGAAAAAAAAAGAGGACTGAGCACGCCCCCATTCTCATCGACGGGGCTGTAGTGGAACAGGTTGAGAGCTTCAAGTTCCTTGGTGTCCACATCACCAACGAACTATCATGGTCCAAACACACCAAGACAGTCGTAAAGAGTGCACGACAAAGCCTATTCCCCCTAAGGAGACTGAAAAGATTTGGCATGGGTCCTCAGATCCTCAAAAAATTCTACAGCTGCACCATCGAGAGCATCCTGACTGGTTGCATCACCGCCTGGTATGGCAACTGCTTGGCCTCAGACCGCAAGGCACTACAGAGGGTAGTGTGTACGGCCCAGTACATCACTGGGGCCAAGCTTCCTGCCATCCAGGACCTCTATACCAGGCGGTGTCAGAGGAAAGCCCTCAAAATTGTCAAAGACTCCAGCCACCCTAGTCATAGACTGTTCTCTCTGCTACCGCACGGCAAGCGGTACCGGAGTGCCAAGTCTAGGTCCAAAAGACTTCTCAACAGCTTCTACCCCCAAGCCATAAGACTCCTGAACAGCTAATCATGGCTACCCGGACTATTTGCACTGCCCCCCCACCCCATCCTTTTACGCTGCTGCTACTCTGTTAATTATTTATGCATAGTCACTTTAACTCTGCCCACATGTACATATTACCTCAACTACCTCAACTAGCCGGTGCCCCCACACATTGACTCTGCACCGGTACCCCCCTGTATATATAGCCTCCCTACTGTTATTTTATTTTACTTCTGCTCTTTTTTTCTCAACACTTTTTTGGTTGTTGTTTTTTATTTATTTTTATAAATGCACTGTTGGTTAAGGGCTGTAAGTAAGCATTTCACTGTAATGTCTGCACCTGTTGTATTCGGCGCATGTGGCCAATAACATTTTATTTTATTTTATTTTATTTGAACTGCACTGGAATACTTTGTGACAAATGTATTGTAATGTTTGTAGATTTTCCTGTATTGTTTTACCTCCACTATTGGCCAGCTCAGTTTCAATTTCAGCGTTTTCCTCCTTGGCCGTCATATATTTTATAAAGGATAGCAATCAATGTATCTATGCTCTGGACTTGCATTTTGTAAAAAGTTGTTCATTCAATCCCAGACATAGCCTTGAAAGAAAGGGAAATGTGCTACCTCCTACCCGGACAGTTTCTGATTGATAGAGGCTTCTCTGGTGAAATAAATTATTGTTGAAGGTCAAGGCTGTGTTCAAATAGTAGCTGTACAGTGCTGTATGTGCAATTTCACAGGATTTGTTTTAGAGTGGGTGAGAAGGCACTGTGTTTGCAAGACAACCTATGGCGATTAACTTTCTGTCTCTAACGTGTCATGGTGAGTCATCTCAAAATGTATATTTTGATGGAGTTTCTTAGATGTGCCTCTGACTGCAAGGCAAGGGTCAGAGGAGAACACTGTACTAAGCACTCATCACATAAATGTAATCTGCACAAACATATTCTACAAACCCACAATACAAGGCGAGACTACACTACTTGAGACACACAAATCATGTTTTGTAGGTCTTGTAAAATGCAACTGCTCTGTAAAATGTCCACCAAGATACTCTTAGTTCTCTGTTTGGTACCTGCAACATCTTCCATAAGATAAGTGCCAGTGTGGCACACCCAATAATTTACAAACTAAAGGGCCACCACCAGACTGTTTTGCTGGTTGGCTGCATTTTATTATATGCCCAGTAGATGGTGGCAATGGGCTATTTATATGCGTTGGTGAAGTGTGTTGTAGTGACAGCATTAGGACCAAGACAAATACAGTGGTAGTTATAGAACTGAACAGGACAACAAAAAGGAAACTTGAAATACCTTAAAAGTGTCATTTGCTTTGAATTAGGCCAATCGTTTTTTTTTCAATCTCTTACCATTCCGACCCGGCTTCTCTGTAATATCACTCTCCCCCCTCACATCTCTCAGTCTTTCCTGATTTTACTACTTCCTGTCCATTTCCTTCCATCTTTGCTTCCATCTTACCCAGACAATGCACACTGATTTAGTTTATGGTGATTGTCCTGGGAAGAAGATAAATGAATGAGACATCATTACATTACGCGTTTAGTATGTGCAAACATTCAAAAGTCCAGGATTCACTTGGAGCCACAGACTGCCTCCTCCCATGTATTTCAGATGCCAGACTTTAGGAGGTTGAAAAGTACTGATCATTATGGCGTGGGAGTGAAACCAGCAGCTCCAGTGTCCTTGTGGGAGTACAGTGTGGGGGTCTCTGGGGTTCTGCTAGCCTCAGTGAAGGGCTCCTCCTCCTGGATGCTGTGTATAGGCCTACTCCTATTTGGAAGCCTACACGTGCAGAATGCCACGTAGCCTGTGGTGTGTGTAAGTGTGTGCTGCCAAGATGCAGTTCTATACTCTTGAGTTTAGTTGAGTAATCGAAACCTGCAGTGTATGAAAGAAAAAACATTGACATTTTATATCTTGATGTTTATTTGTCTGCAGTGTAGAAGTGGCAGCCTAGTTTCAAATGCTTGGTGTAGTTGGAAATTATGAACACAAGATAATTTGACTGATATTGCAAAGGGGATGTAGATTGGGAAATGGTGACTGGATAAAATACTTGAGGGAGTAAAAAATGTTGGGGTGTATGTGATGGAGAGGAGGACGTCATAATAGTATCACCACTAAGCAGAGCAATTTGAACAAGGATGTTTAGAGGTAGGGAAAACATATCCCACTAGGCACAGACGTCATTTCAACGTCTAGTTTTGATTTACGAAATCACGAAATTCCCTTACGTTGATTACTTTTTTAAACTACAATCAGTTTTTCACTCATCACATATATTTATTTTTTAATTTTGTATTATGTGTAAACAACGTTGATTCAACCAGTTTTTGCACAGTGGGATATATTTGTCTTGATATTGAAAGGTGAAAATATCTTAAACACTGGTATATTTCTTCCACATATCCAAACAGGATGGCTCTGTTCTACCAGTTGAAGTTGTTTGCCTGAGATATTACGCTGCAGTTGATGTCAGCTCCTGCTGCCTCATTTCCTACTGCTGACAGAAGTTTCTAATCCAATACTTTTTAGAAGTTGCAGTCTTTGAATAATTCGTAGTGTGTCCACTAGGATGTCTGTGCCCAAAGTCGGAAAGCGAGAATTCGAGCAACGTGGACAAAGGAACTTGGCTAATGGCTTGCATATGTGGTTCCACTGGCTAGGGAACACTGTGCAGCCTTTCCCGGAGAGAGAGGAGTCTGCATGGAGCGATTCAATGAATTACTTGAAAAACAACAGTGGCCAGTACAGATGGTTCTGCCGGTCTGCTGTTCGGTGGAACAGAGGAACCAACCAAGAAACACCTACGCATATTTTCACTTTTTGGGGAACTATTGGTATGCTGAATCATAAAAGTCTTGGCAATGACAGCCAACTAATCAAATCATGTTAAAAACATAATCAAAATGAATAATCAAAATTCCTTCCCTCCTTTTTCTCTGGAAAGATAGGCCACCTGTTGGATTTGACTGGAAATAGGACTCTACTGCTATAGCATATACAATTAATGGGAAAATACATACCATTTTATATTTGAATGCTTTAACAGCTGAATGGAAAACCACGTTTATAAGAGTACTAGCCTGCTCCAGGGAAAAAACAATAAAAAATATGTACGATTGTTTACGTGTCTTTTGAGGCTCCTTTTGTTTATGCAATTAATATAATTTGACACTGATATACTTTCCAGGAAAGTACTTCTACCCATACAAAAATTAATTTGTTGTGGCAAACCTCCCGCAAGTTTGTGGCAAATGTTCTCCAAACTACAGTGTCTTCAGAAAATATTCATACCCCTTGACTTATTCCACATTTTGTTGTGTTACAGCCTGAATTCAAAATGGATTAAATTGTTGTTGTTTTTCTCACCGATCTTAACACAATACCCCATAATGAAAAAGTGAAAATGTGTTTTTAGACATTTTTGCAAATTTATTGAAAATAAAATACAGAAATGCTCATTTACATAAGTATTCACACCCCTGGGTCAATACATATTAGAATCACCTTTGGTAGCGATTACAGCTGTAAGTCTTTCTGAGTACGTCTGTAAGAGCTTAGCACACCTGGATTGTATAATATTTGTCCATTATCCTTTAAAAAATTCTTCAAGCTCTGTCAAATTGTGTGTTGATCATTGCTAGACAGCCATTTTCAAGTCTTGCCATAGATTTTCATGCCGATTTAAGTCAAAACTGTAACTAGGCCACACAGGAACATTCAACGTCGTCTTGGTAAGCAACTCCAGTGTATATTTGGCCTTGTGTTTTAGGTTATTGTCCTGCTGAAAGGTGAATTTGTCTCCCAGTGTCCTCTAGGATTTTGCCTCTGCTTAACTCTATTCCGTTTATTTTTATCAAAAAAAACTCCCTAGTCCTAGCCCATAACATGATGTAACCACCACCATGCTTGAACATGTGAAAAGTCGTACTCAGTGATGTGTTGTGTTGGATTTGTCCCAAACATAACGCTTTTTATTCAGGACATAAAGTTTATTTCTTTGCCACATTTTTTGCAGTTTTACTTTAGTGCCTTATTGCAAACAGGCTGCATGTTTTGGAATATTTTTTATTCTGTACAAGCTTCCTTCTTTTCACTCTGTCATTTAGGTTAGTATTGTGGAGTATATACAATGTTGTTGATCCATACTCAGTTTTCTCCTAACAGCCATTAAACTCTGTAACTGTTTTAAAGTCACCATTGGCCTCATGGTGAAATCCCTGAGCGGTTTCCTTCCTCTCCGGCAACTGAGTTAGGAAGGACGCCTGTAGCTTTGTAGTGACTGGCTGTATTGATACTGTCACGACCGTCTTGAAATGGAGCAGACCAATACGCAGCGCGTTGAGTGAACATGATGACTTTAATGAGTAAAGCACGTAAATACAAAACAAAAGACGATAGTGAAGTCCAACAGTGACAAAGACTGAACCTGGAACAAAAACCCACCACACCCACAGGAAAACATACAGATAAATATGGCTCCCAATCAGAGATAACGAGCCGACAGCTGACACTCGTTACCTCCGATTGGGAGTCATTGAACCCAACAAAGAAATACAACACATAGAACCACCCAACCAAACAAAACACCACGAAACGAACACACCCTGGCTCAACACACAAAGTCCCGGAGCCAGAGCGTGACAGTAACCCCCTAAAGGCGCGGACTGCGACCGCGCCTCAATAAGGCTAAACAAGGGAGGGCTGGGTGGGCATACCTCTTCGGCGGTGGTTCTGGCTCTGGCCGTGGTCCCCACCCCACCAAAGTCACTACCCGCTTACGTAGCCTCCTCCACATGACCACCCCCAACTAAACCCCCACTGGATTAAGGGGCGGCACCGGACTAAAGGGCAGCACCGGACTAAGGGGCAGCACCGGACTAAGGGGCAGCACCGGACTAAGGGGCAGCACCAGGATAAGGGGGCAGCACCGGGCTAAGGGACAGCACCGGACTCAATGGCGGATCCTGGCTGGCTGGCTCTGGCGGATCCTGGCTGGACGGCTCATGGCTGGCTGAAGGATCTGGCTGCTCATGGCTGGCTGACGGATCTGGCTGCTCATGGCTGGCTGACGGATCTGGCTGCTCATGGCTGGCCGACGGATCTGGCTGCTCGTGGCTGGCCGACGGATCTGGCTGCTCATGGCTGGCTGACGGATCTGGCTGCTCGTGGCCGGGCTGACGGATCTGGCTGCTCATGGCTGGCGGAAGGCTCTGGCTGATCCTGTCTGGCGGAAGGCTCTGGCTGATCCTGTCTGGCGGAAGGCTCTGGCTGATCCTGTCTGGCGGAAGGCTCTAGCGGCTCCGGTCTGGCGGACGGCTCTGAAGGCTCATGGCAGACGGGCGGCTTTGCAGGCTCCGTACAGACGGGCAGTTCATGCAGCGCTTGGCAGACGGACAGTTCAGACGGCGTTGGGCAGACAGGCAGTTCAGGCGCCGTTGGGCAGACGGGCAGTTCAAGCGCCGTTGGGCAGACGGGCAGTTCAGGCGCCGTTGGGCAGACGGCAGACTCTGGCCGTCTGAGGCGCACCGTAGGCCTGGTGCGTGGTGCCGGAACTGGAGGTACCGGGCTGAGGACACGCATCTCAGGGCTAGTGCGGGGAGAAGGAACAGGCCGGACCGGGCTGGCGACACGCACCGTAGGTTTGGTGCGAGTGGCAGGAACAGGCCGGGTCGGGCTGGCGACGCGCACCTTAGACTTGGTGCGGGTGGCAGGAACAGGCCGGACCGGGCTGGCGACGCGCACCGTGGTTTGGTGCGAGTGGCAGGAACAGGCCGGGTCGGGCTGGCGACGCGCACCGTAGGTTTGGTGCGAGTGGCAGGAACAGGCCGGGTCGGGCTGGCGACGCGCACCTTAGACTTGGTGCAGGTGGCAGGAACAGGCCGGACCGGGCTGGCGACGCGCACCGTAGGTTTGGTGCAGTGGCAGGAACAGGCCGGGTCGGGCTGGCGACGCGCACCGTAGGTTTGGTGCGCAGTGGCAGGAACAGGCCGGGTCGGGCTGGCGACGCGCACCGTAGGTTTGGTGCGAGTGGCAGGAACAGGCCGGGCTGGGCTGGCGACGCACACCGTAGGTTCTGTGCGTGGAGCAGGAACAGGCCGGGCTGGGCTGGCGACGCACACCGTAGGTTCTGTGCGTGGAGCAGGAACAGGCCGGGCTGGGCTGGCGACGCACACCGTAGGTTCTGTGCGTGGAGCAGGAACAGGCCGGGCTGGGCTGGCGACGCACACCGTAGGTTCTGTGCGTGGAGCAGGAACAGGCCGGGCTGGGCTGGCGACGCACACCTTAGGTTCTGTGCGTGGAGCAGGAACAGGCCGGGCTGGGCTGGCGACGCACACCGTAGGTTCTGTGCGTGGAGCAGGAACAGGCCGGGCTGGGCTGGCGACGCACACCGTAGGTTCTGTGCGTGGAGCAGGAACAGGCCGGGCTGGGCTGGCGACGCACACCGTAGGTTCTGTGCGTGGAGCAGGAACAGGCCGGGCTGGACTGGCGACGCACACCGTGGGCTTGATGCGTGGAGTAGGAACAGGCCGGTCCGTACTGGGAACACACACCACTGACTTTAACTGGGGATCAGGAACGGGCCGGACCGGACTGGTAACACACATCAGTCTCTCACGCCGTGCCGCAACAACTTCCCTTCCTCTACTCGCCAATGGCTCCCGTAATCCGATAGCCTTCTCTCCACGTCTCCCTGTGGCAGCCTCCTGCTGCCCAGCCGCCCGCCATGTGCCCCCCAAAAAACTTTTTGGGGGTTGCCTCTCGTCCTTCCAACGATGACCCTGCTGACGCCGTTGCTCCTCTCTCGCCAGGGCCTTGATCTTCCCCCAAGGTCCCTTGCCCCCGAGCATGTCCTCCCAGGACCACGATTTGCCCACCTGGGCCATCGCCAGCCTCTCGATCTCCTTACCAGGCGCCTCCTCCCATGTCCAGTCTCTTTGCTCCTGGACACGCTGCTTGGTCCTTTTATGGTGGGTTTTTCTGTCACGACCGTCTTGAAATGGAGCAGACCAATACGCAGCGCGTTGAGTGAACATGATGACTTTAATGAGTAAAGCACGTAAATACAAAACAAAAGACGATAGTGAAGTCCAACAGTGACAAAGACTGAACCTGGAACAAAAACCCACCACACCCACAGGAAAACATACAGATAAATATGGCTCCCAATCAGAGATAACGAGCCGACAGCTGACACTCGTTACCTCCGATTGGGAGTCATTGAACCCAACAAAGAAATACAACACATAGAACCACCCAACCAAACAAAACACCACGAAACGAACACACCCTGGCTCAACACACAAAGTCCCGGAGCCAGAGCGTGACAGATACACCATCCAAAGTGTAATTAATAACTTCACAATACTCAAAGGGATATTCAATTTCTGCTTTATTTTTTATTTTTACCTATCTACCAATAGGTGCCCTTCTTTGCGAAGCATTGGAAAACCTCCTTGGTCTTTGTGGTTGAATCTGTGTTTGAAATTCACTGCTCGACGAGGGACCTTACAGATAATTGTAGGCGTGGGGTACAGAGATGAGGTAGTCATTCAAAAATCATGTTAAACACTATTATTGCACACAGAGTGACTCCATGCAACTTATTATGTGACTTGTTAAGCACATTTTTACTCCTGAACCTATTTAGGCTTGCCATAACAAAGGGGTTGAATACTTATTGATTCAATTAATTTGTAAAACTTGCTACCTACCAAAGTTTTCAGGCGAGTGTCTGACTTAATAATTAAACTTTCTCTAAACTAAAAAATGGTGTTAGCTAATTAATGCCTAGTTAACAATGTCATGTTTTATGTGATAGAGTGAAACACATTTTGTTGATACCAGTTTCAATCTGTCAGCGCCACTGACTGGCTAGCGCTTAGCTAGCTGGCTAGCGCTTAGCGTGCTAGCCAATGTTAGCTATCATATTTTTGCACAATTCATGTGATAGCTAGCTAGCTAACTAATGATTCGCTTAAACACTTATATTTTTAGGTGAATACATTTCAGTCTTTTAATACCAATATGGACATCAATATGCTAGTGTCACTGTTCAGTAGCATGTTAGCTAGCACAACAGCTAAGGTTATAACAATATGAGCTTACTTGACATTAAAGCAAGACTTTCCTTTGGAGATGGATACCCTTCCCCTACCCATTGTGTTGGAAGATAGTGTATTGGGAGGAGGATGCATCAACACCATGGAAAGATGTTTGTGGTGCACTCCCTCAAAACACTTTTCTTAGGCGATAAATGAGTGTGTCTTCTTCAAGCTTGGTAAGGTATGCAAATGCTTGTATTATTCTCATAAATGTAGCCCATACATTCATTCTTTGTAACAATTAGATATTTCATTGCTTTGAACTAGTAGCTAGCACATCTTGATCATGTGTTGTTCCTAAAAAACTGATTTAGGCCTTCAATCAATCTGAGGACAGAGAACTATATGTTCACCAAGTCAAAGCTTCTTGCATGCATGGCTTTGAAATGAAAGCTAACATGAATTCATTTTTTAATTGCCATATTAGGCATAACACATTTTTTTGTTGGTTTTCTTCCACCCAAGCCTTATACACCTGAGTCAGGAAGAAAAGACAACTAGTAGACAACTATCTCTTAATGATGAAGTCCCCATTCTAGATTGAATATCATAATTAGTTGATTAGTTTGAACTAATTGTGTTGAGGCTTGGCTGGAGAAAAATATTGTACACTGTGGCTCTCTAGGAACAGTTGGCCACACATTTAAAGGTAGTTTTAGTAGGCCTACGTCCCAGTTTATGTTAGATACATCATTTTATATAGCATTTATACAAGGCAGAAACATTGTTTTCTTGCTGAAGAATCATAGAAAGCCAGTTTCAGTGAGAAGCATAGCAACATCAAGGACCCCGTTTTTCCAAAGCCGAACCCGCCCATTAGCTGCTGAGTCTACCTTTTAAGATGCCAATATATAAAATGTTTTCAGTAGTTGTTTTCAGTATCCCAATTTTGTTTTTGTTTTTTCTGATTGTTTCAGTGCATGCATTCAACAAGCTTTGGATGAAGGACTTCCACAGGGCCGCCATCTCCAAAGTTCACTCAAAAAGTCAATAGTTCTGAACTGGGTTTGATTTCGTTTTTTCTGTTTTAATTATTTCAATGTTGTTAATTATCTTTTAAACTTCCATTGGTTGAAAGCTATTGCTCAGTTATCACTTGGCTCATGTAAATTATGTAGTTGCCCCTTTAAATATCCTAAGGTCAACATCATCAGAGTGTTCAGATTTCTCTAATGTAAATTTTGTAGCTACATAAAAATATGAAATGAACAATTTATTTGTGAAATATCCAGTCTTTGCTATTTTCTTCATTACCATGCTGATGATTTCAAGTTGTATTGGATTTATTTTTATCTGTTAAGACATTGAATACGTTGTTTAGTATATTTTGTACATTTAGTATGTTTAGTTTAGTTCTCTGTGAGAAGCAAGTTCATTTAAAGTTATATGTGATTTGGTTTATGTAGTTAACACCCATCAACCAAAAACCGTATCTAATTAGCATATTCATTCAGAGTTTGCCGCAAACTTGCTGGAAATTGGCCAAAGGTTTCCCACAACTGTTCGTTAGAAGCCTGTTTTTTCGGTAAGGGTACTGTTCCTTTTGAGGGCCCTGTAAATTGAAGTAGATCATTGTATCCCCATAGTTGTCTTTGTTGCTTATTTTGGATTGAACTGTGTATATTGACTATATCCAATGGCTACTCCACTTCACTGGATCAAATATCTGCTATTTAATTCCAAGACAGTTTGAGGGCACATTTTGGGGAAGTGAAATAATGCCTCTTGGCTCTGATTTGCCTTTATAGAGCTTACATTAGGAATTATGTGAAGTCATGTGACGCTTGTCGGAAAGCAGATGTGCAAAGCAGACTATTTTATAATTCAGTACTGGCTGGCCTATTCTATGAAGTTGGATTTTTCCACAGTGTGTGGTCTATGTCAATGACAAATTCTAAGCCAATTTAGGCAAAAAATACAATATGGTAATTTATTATAATGTTAGGAGGTTATAAACAAGTGCTTCTTTCCAGATTTCCAGATTTTGTCTCTTTGTGTGGTTGATGAAAAGAGCTTTGTGGACACATTGATTAGTCTTTCTGCAATGTACAATACTGTTTAATTAATGATGACTAATAGAAAGTGCCCAGTGTCCAATGAAAAACATTCCTATTACAAAACTATGTGACAGATAAGAAAACAGATGCATTACATTGGTTTGCTACAATCTGTCCCCTAGTGTAAAATGTGGGTGTGGATATAACATGGCTCCCTTAGTTTCAGGATTCTTAGTGTACATTGTACTGTATGTATTTTGATAGTGTACAGCAGTGTTGGCTGTGGATTGAGAGATTAGATTGTGTTGTGTTCTGATGATTTTTCATATGGTACTGCAGTACAGTCGTGGCTACTGTGGTCAGTCATGTATAAAAATGGCTAGACAGAGAAAAATGAAAACCATTGATTAAGATTTCCCAACCATATATTATGTCCCTAGGCCAAGTGTTAACAACAGGCAAGTGTTTTCATTGGCATACTGCAAGGGAAAAGTAAAGGTCTAGATTTGTCCAGGGCTTTAGGGGTCAACGTGGTCACACTGTAACCAGAGGCAACAATGAAACACTCCCAAGTGAAAGAACACAGAGACCTCAATGTGTTTATTGCATAGAATAACTGCTACATAAAATCATATTGCAAAGCTTGAAAATAAGAGAATCACATTGCCAAAGAAGGGCCAAAAAGAAAGACGGTATTGGAAAAGTATAACTGGAATATTTTGTTCAGTTTTAGTTTATGGGACTCGGGAGTGGACGTTCCAATGACATGTTGTAAACCCAACATGCAATCCTGTTTACGTTTCAGAGCTTCTCCTGTGAGAAAGTTGATGTGCAGAGACCATTTTGGCACAATGGGTTGCACTTTTGTCAAAGTTCATCCAACAGAGTAAGTGCTATTTGTCATAACATTTGCGTTCCTGTTGATCTGGCTAAGGAACTTGTTATTTTCTTATCACATACTATGAGAAATAGGCCATCAGAATCTTCCTAACTAATGTCTGACTGTAAAATACTGTGTGTGAGTGTGTGTGTGCGTGTGTGCGTGTGTGGTGTTTTCTCCCAGGATATTATCCTGGGTGGGGTAATTGCAGAAAGGCATTGTGACTGTGATGATGTGCTTTTACTGTGATGTGTTTTTCCAAGACCGAAGCAGTCATTAGCAATGTCCACACATCAGTGATTCCACCTTGATTACCCAGACTGGTCTCACCATATTATAAGTTGTGCAAATTTGTACAGTATTGTACCTTTTGCAAATTCGTAACATATTGTACGAATTGCCATTTGTAATATATCAGGGTGACATAGGTATTTACTGAGGGACCTGTTGAAATGTTGATTCATTGAGCCACTATGTATCCTAGATAAATGTATGTTAAAGCAAATTAAACATTCATATTTCATATATAAATGATGAATATTTGTCATTTTACTCCATGGTTAGTAAAACTACACATCTGCACCTCTTTCTAATTACAAAACACAAAGCCTTATGTCAGTGTCACGCCCTGGCTCTGGGGACTCTTTATGTTGAGCCAGGGTGTGGAGTTTCTGTTACATTTTCTATGTTTTAGTTTCTAGATCGTGTGGATCTATGTTGGCCAGGGTGGTTCCCAATCAGAGGCAGCTGTATCTCGTTGTCTCTGATTGGGGACCATACTTAGGCAGCCTTTTGGCATGTTAGGTTGTGGGATCTTGTATCGTAAGGTGTTGTGTATAACCTAGGACTTCACGTATCGTTTCGTTTGTTGTTTTGGTTCGTGTGTGTACTAAATAAAGAATGTACGCTTATCACGCTGCGCCTTGGTCCGCTTCATCTGTCAACGATCGTGACAGAAGATCCCACCACCAGAGGACCAAGCAGCGTGCCCAGGAGGAGAAGAGGGCGATGGCTCAGGTGGACGAATGGTGGTCCTGGGAGGACATATTCGCGGGCAGAGGGCCATGGGCAAAAGTAAATGCCCAGGCAGGAGAGGAGAAACGGCGCCAACCGTGCCGACGACGGACACGCGAGAGGCAACCCCAAGACATTTTTTTGGGGGGGGCACACGGCGTGGACGACGGGGCTGCTGGAGGCAGCTACAGGGCGAATCGGCGGACTAGGAGAGGAGGCCACCAGGTTACGGGGGCTATTGGTCACGAGGGAGAAGGAGAGTTTAGAGGCACGGCGAGAGGAACTGGTTAGGCAGCAGAGGGAGCGGAGGTTTATGAGGAAACCCAGTCCCGCTCCTCGCACCAAGCAAGTGGTGTGTGTCACCAGTCCGGTCCGGCACGTTCCTGATTCCCGCACAAGGCCAGTGGTGTGTGTTCCCAGTCCGGCCGACCTGTTCCTGCTCCCCGCACCAAGCCAGTGGTACGCGTCGCCCGCCCGATCCGGCCTGTTCCTGCTCCCCGCACCAAGCCAGTGGTGCGCGTCGCCAGCCCGGTCCGGCCTGTTCCTGCTCCCCGCACCAAGCCAGTGGTGCGCGTCGCCAGCCCGGTCCGGCCTGTTCCTGCTCCCCGCACCAAGCCAGTGGTGCGCGTAGCCAGCCCGGTCCGGCCTGTTCCTGTCCCTCGCACCAAGCCTGTGGTGCGCGTCGCCAGCCCAGTCCGGCCTGTTCCTGTCCCTCGCACCAAGCCTGAGGTGCGCGTCGCCAGCCCGGTCCGGCCTGTTCCTGTCCCTCGCACCAAGCCTGTGGTGCGCGTCGCCAGCCCGGTCCGGCCCGTTCCTGCTCCCCGCACCAAGCCAGTGGTGCGCGTCGCCAGCCCGGTCCGGCCCGTTCCTGCTCCCCGCACCAAGCCAGTGGTGCGCGTCGTCAGCCCAGTCCGGCCCGTTCCTGCTCCCCGCACCAAGCCAGTGGTGCGCGTCGTCAGTCCGGCACGGTCCGTGCCTGTTCCACCGGTGCCTGGTCCGGCACTGGTCAGCTGCTCCACTCCGGAACCAGAGCAATCCGCTCCACCGGTGTCCAGTCCGGCACGGCCCGTGCCTGTTCCACCGGTGCCTGGTCCGGCACCGGTCAGCTGCTCCACTCCGGAGCCAGAGCAATCCGCTCCACCGGTGTCCAGTCCAGCTCCGGCCAGCCGGACCAGACCAGGGGCGCAACGGGGGGGTAGAGAGAGAATGGTGGTCACGCCCGGAGCCGGATCCGCCTCCGAGGCGGAATGCCCACCCGGCCCCTACCCTGTTGTAGGTTGGTTGGCGCGGTCGCAGTCCGCGCCTTTGGGGGGGGGGTACTGTCACGCCCTGGCTCTGGGGACTCTTTATGTTGAGCCAGGGTGTGGAGTTTCTGTTACATTTTCTATGTTTTAGTTTCTAGATCATGTGGATCTATGTTGGCCAGGGTGGTTCCCAATCAGAGGCAGCTGTATCTCATTGTCTCTTATTGGGGACCATACTTAGGCAGCCTTTTGGCATGTTAGGTTGTGGGTTCTTGTTCCGTAAGGTGTTGTGTATAACCTAGGACTTCACGTATCGTTTCGTTTGTTGTTTTGGTTCGTGTGTGTACTAAATAAAGAACGTAAGCTTATCACGCTGCGCCTTGGTCCGCTTCATCTGTCAACGATCGTGACAGTCAGACAGTTATATAACTTCAGACAGTGCAAGAAAAACATAACACATGGTTTTCTGTTATCCAACTCTGGAGCAGATCCATTTGGAGGGTTGGTGTCACGTAGCCTATCCATCCATTTCTTGCATGAGCACCGGGCTTGTCTAAAAACGGAATTAGAAACTTCAAATGTTCAACTCCTCCTACCCACTCTTAGCGCATCTGCAAACCTCGGAACAGAACGATGTGAGGTTGCGTGGATAATATAGCAACAATACTGATGCAGGTTTTTCAGGATTTCATTTGGTGTAAATTAGACTTACTTTAAAAAGTAATTGAATGTACTTTAGTTTCAAAGGGCAAATGATCGACCACAGAAATTTAAATATTTGTAATTATCAGTCATCATCTATTTAGTTGAATTAATTATATCATGGGCGCGTGTAAATTTGGCAGTTTTTACGCGTGTGCGCACGTATGTTTATTCATTTGGAAACTGCAAGCTGTCCAATCTCAGCGACATCCACCAGAGACAAGGCCAGTAAATAACCAAGTGCCAGGTATACGACAGACAATACAATGGGCGCACAATGGTAAAGTTTTTAGCCTTCTGAGTCACGGCTCGGAATATCGACCACCAAAGCAAAGAGGCGCCAATAAAGAGCAGGAGAGACCTGTCACCATCATTAGCGATGGGGAAGCCAACAAGCCTTCTGACTCCTCAAGACAGCCTCCCTCATCTACCCACACAGTGTCCGGTGCAGGAGCGCGCCCGCGCTGGCTACCACCTCAAGTTCCAAGGCCCCCGAGGGGACAGGGGCACCAGCATCAGGATGTCCATCCAAGTGGCCATGCAGAAACTAAGGCAAATGGCACGACGAATGGGACACAGGACAAACCGTCCCCATCGCCGAGAAGAGAAGACATGATGGCAGGGGATGATCCTTACAACCCATACAAGACCTCAGATTCAGATAATCCTTACTACAATTACTATGACGTGTACGAGAGTCCCAGGCGCAGAGAGAGACCTGGATATGGCACAGGGTACCATCAGAACGGTAAGAATGCGGACTATTGGACAGCATGTTTGAAGGGTTGGAATTTGGAATGCATTTGCTGCAGTGCCAGAATAACTTTTCCAGTGTGTTATAGATTTTTCTTGATATTACAATAATTTGTGATTAAAACAAATACATCCCCTCTAGGTCTGCCTGATCTTGTGCCAGACGCATACTACATTCAAGCCTCCGTATATGTCCAGAAAGTTCCTATGTACAACCTCAGATGTGCAAACGAAGAGAATTGCTTGTCAAGGTATTATTGGAACAAACTCTATGGGATTTAAAGAGAAGGTTATTGTCCAACGAGTCAGAATGTGTGTGAGTCGTAACTCTTGAGTGTTTGCGGTTTAGGTTTAACGTAGAGCAGCAGACACATCCCACTGGGCGCAAACTGGTTGAATCAAAGTCAACGTAATTTCAATGGTGGAAAAAGTACCCAAATGTCATACTTGAGTAAAAGTAAACATACCTTAATAGAAAATGACTAAGTAAAAATGAAAGTCGCTCAGTAAAATACTACTTGAGTAAAAGTATGAAAGTATTTGGTTTTTAAGTATCAAAAGTAAATGTCATTGCTAAAATATACTTAAGTATCAAAAGTAAAAGTATAAATCATTTAAAATTCCTTACATTAAGCAAACCAGACGGCACGATTTTCTTGATTTTTCTAGTTTATGGATAGCCAGGTGCACACTCCAACACTCAGACATAATTTACAAAGGAAGCATGTGTGTTTAGTCAGTCCGCCAGACCAGAGCCAGTAGGGATGACCAGGAATGTTCTCTTGATAAGTGTGTGAATTGGACCATTTTCCTGTCCTGCTAAGCCTTCAAAATGTAACGAGTGCTTTTGGAAGTCAGAGAAAATGTATGGAGTAAAAAGTACATTATTTTCTTTAGGAATGTAGTCCAGTAAAAGTAAAAGTTGTCGAAAATAGAAATAGTAAAGTACAGATACCCCCAAAAAACTACTTAAGTATTACTTTAAAGTATTTTTACTTAAGTACTTTATACCACTGCGTAATTTGTCAATGTATTGTGATGTGGAATCTGCGGAAAATACATTGGATTTGAAAAAGTAATCAACATAAACTGTTGTTTTGAGGGTGAAATTTCGACCACAGAATTATGTCATCATTGTAATCAATTTTCAACCTTGTAGAAAATAGGTTGAATTTGTACATTTGAAACAATGTCACATCTTCAAAGTTATATCCAATATAAACAACACAACAGTAAACATGTCATCCCCCACAAATGATGCACCCCCCCAAAAAAAAATAAAAATAATAATAATATATACAGTGAGCTCCATAATTCACTGGACAGTGACCATTCTTTTGTTATTTTGGTTCTGTACTCTAGCACTTTGAGTTTGAAAGGATACAATGACAATGAGGGTGAAGTGCAGACTGTCAGCTTTAATTTGAGGGTATTTTCATACATATCGGATGAACCGTTTACGAATTATAGAAGCTTTTGTACATGGTCCCCCCATTTTCGGGCATCAAAAATCATTGGACAGTTTAACATAATGTAGAATAAAGTAATCATTGTTAATATTTGGTCGCATATCCTTTGCATGCAATGACTGCTTGAAGTCTGCGATGCATCGCCATCACCAGACGCTGGGTATCTTCCCTGGTGATGCTCTGCCAGGCCTGTACTGCAGCCATCTTCAGTTCCTGCTTGTTTCAGGGACTTATTGCCTTAAGTCTCCTCTTCAGCATGTAAAATGCATGTTCAATTGGATTCAGATCTGGTGATTGACTCGGCCAGTCAAGGTTTTTCCACTTTTTGGCCATCAAAAACCCCTTTGTTGCTCTAGCAGTATGTTTAGGGTCATTGTCTTGTTGCGTGATTAAGTGCCGTCCAATTAGTTTGGAGGCATTTGGTTTTATCTGAGCAGATAAAATATTTCTGTAGACTTCAGAATTCATTGTTCTACTTCTGTCTGCAGTCACATCATCGATGAAGACAAGTGAGCCTGTTCCACTGGCAGCCATACAGGCCCGCCATAACACCCCCTCCACCATGTTTCATGGATGAGGTGGTATGCTTTGGATCATGGGCATTTCTTTTTTTTCTCCACACTTTTGTCTTTCCATCACTCTGGTACATGTTAATCTTTGTCTCATCTGTCCACAATATTTTTTTCCAGAACTCTTGGGGTTCTTTTAGGTGCTTTTAGCAAACTGTAATCTTGCCTTTCTGTTCTTCAGGCTTATCAGTGGTTTGCATCTTGTAGTGTACCCTCTGTAGTCCTGCTGGTGTAGTCTTCTGCGTATGGTAGACTTTGACACATCTACACCTGCATCCAGGAGAGTGTTTTTGATCTGTTGGGCTGTTATCAGGGGTTTTTTCTTCACCATAGAGAGTATTCTCCGGTCATCCACTACAGTGGTCTTCCTCTGTCTACCGGGTCTTTTGACATAATTGAGTTCACCGGTTGTTTTTTTCTTGTTAATGATGAACAAAACTGTTGACTTGGGCATGGTCAGGGTTTTTGCAATGTTCCTGAATGATTGATTTTCATTTCTGAGCCTTATGACGGCCAACTTCATTTGCATCGACACTGCTGTCTACCTCATGTTGCCACACCCCAATAACAACCTCCAAAGGCAATAGCAACGTCTAGAATCATTACTATTCATCAACAGCTCTCCTGCATTCACTAACGACACAAATGAATATAATTAAGAGAACAAAACACAAGCAACATTAAGTGAATGTTACTCCCACCCCACAGAGCGTTTTTTTTAAAAAAAAAAAGTAAGAATAAAACAACAAAACAACACCTGCCTAACGACACACATCTGTGAAGCCAATTTAACAAATACTTGTAGTACCTTAAAATGGGGGGACCATGTACAAAAGGTGCTGTCATTTCTAAACGGTTCATCCGATATGTATGAAAATACCCTCAAATTAAAGCTGACAGTCTGCACTTCACGCTCATTGTCATTGTATCCTTTCAAACTCAAAGTGCTAGAGTACAGAACCAAAATAACAAAACAATGGTCACTGTCCAATGAATTATGGAGCTCACTGTATATATACAATAGTCTGGCAGCACCTCCTACTGGAGAATTGATCTGTCTACAGCTATCCATTTGGTCTCCCATCCACGGTTTTAACCAAGCCCAGCTTAGCTTCTATATTTGTAACTGACTACTACCAATTTGAGATCGTGAGAATAATTATTGAAAGACCTCTTTATAACTAAATATATTCACTGTTGCAATCAAAGTCATTCCAAGGGGTAGGTTTAACAGATCAAATGAAATGTAACCATACTTTATAAGTCATATATAATTAATGAAACAATTTAGGCCAATGTAGCATTTGCAAAGTCATCAACAGCTATTGTTTCAATTCAACCCAGGGTTCAACTAAAAATAGACAATAAATATTGTGCTTCCCACAGTTGTGTCAAGTTGGCTGGATGTCCTTTGGGTGGTGAACCATTCTTGATCCACACAGGAAACTGTTGAGCATGAAAAGCCCAGCAGCGTTGCAGTTCTTGACACAAACCGGTGCGCTTGGCTCCTAATATAATACCCCAATCAAAGGCACTTAAATATTTTGTCTTGCCCATTCACCCACTGAATGGCACACATACACTACCGTTCAAAAGTTTGGGGTCACTTAGAAATGTCCTTGTTTTCGATGAAAACATACATGAAATGAGTTTGAATAGGAAATATAGCAAAATGCATAGGACATGTAGTCATTGTCAAGGTTAGAAATAATTATTTTTAATTTAAATAATAATTGTGTCCTTCAAACTTTGCTTTCGTAAAAAAATCCTCCATTTGCAGCAATTACAGCCTTGCAGACCTTTGGCATTCTCGTTGTCAATTTGTTGAGGTAATCTGAAGAGATTTCACCCCATGCTTCCTGAAGCACCTCCCACAAGTTGGATTGGCTTGATGGGCACTTCTTACGTACCATACAGACAAGCTGCTCCCACAACAGCTCAATAGGGTTGAGATCCGGTGACTGTGCTAGCCACTCCATTATAGACAGAATACCAGCTGATTGCTTCTTCCCTAAATAGTTATTGCATAGTTTGGAGCTGTGCTTTGGGTCATTGTCCTGTTGTAGGAGGAAATTGGCTCCAATCAAGTGCCGTCCACAGGGTATGGCATGGTGTTGCAAAATGGAGTGATAGCCTTCCTTCTTCAAGATCCATTTTACCCTGTACAAATCTCCCACTTTACCACCACCAAAGCACCCCCAGACCATCACATGCTTGACAGATGGCATCAAGCACTCCTCCAGCATCTTTTCATTTGGTCTTTGTCTCACAAATTTTCTTCTTTGTGATCCGAACACCTCAAACTTTGATTCGTCTGTCCATAACACTTTTTTCCAATCTTCCTCCAGTGTCTGTGTTCTTTTGCCCATCTTAATCTTTTCTTTTTATTGGCCAGTCTGAGATATGCCTTTTTCTTTGCAACTCTGCCTAGAAGGTCAGCATCCCGGAGTCGCCTCCTCACTGTTGACGTTGAGACTGGTGTTTTGCGGGTACTATTTAATGAAGCTGCCAGTTGAGGACCTGTGAGGCGTCTGTTTCTCAAACTAGACACTCTAATGTATTTGTCCTCTTGCTCAGTTGTGCACAGGGGCCTCCCACTCCTCTTTATATTCTGGTTAGAGCCAGTTTGCGCTGTTCTGTGAAGGGAGTAGTACACAGCGTTGTACGAGATCTTCAGTTTCTTGGCAATTTCTCGCATGGAATAGCCTTAATTTCTCAGAACAAGAATAGACTGACGAGTTTCAGAAGAAAGTTATTTGTTTCTAGCCATTTTGAGCCTGTAATCGAACCCACAATTGCTGATGCTCCAGATACTCAACTAGTCTCAAGAAGGCCAGTTTTATTGCTTCTTTAATCAGCACAACAATTTTCAGCTGTGCTAACATAATTGCAAAAGGGTTTTCTAATAATCAATTAGCCTTTTAAAATGATAAACTTGGATTAGCAAACACAACGTGCCATTGGAACACAGGACTGATGGTTGCTGATAATGGGCCTCTGTACGCCTATCTAGATATTCCATAAAAAATCTGCCGTTTCCAGCTACAATAGCCATTTACAACATTAACAATGTCTACACTGTATTTCTGATCAATTTGATGTTATTTTAATGGACAAAAAAATGGCTTTTCTTTCGAAAACAAGGAACTTTCTAAGTGACCCCAAACTTTTGAACGGTAGTGTACACAATCCACATCTCAATTGTATCAAGGCTTAAAAATCTTTCTTTAACCTGTCTCCTCCCCTTCATCTACACTGATCAAAGTGGATTTAACAAGTGACATCAATAAGGGATCATAGCTTTCACCTGGATTCACCTGGTCAGTCTATGTCATGGAAAGAGCAGGTGTTCTTAATGTTTTGTACACTCAGTGTATATACAGGGTCAGTTCCAATACCATATTTACAATTTGCAGGGATGCTGGAGTGATAGAGGTAGTTATGTATAGGGGTAAGGTGACTAGGCATCAGGATATATGATAAACAGAGTAGCAGCAGCGTAAATTATGATTGTATGTGAGTGTGTGCATGTGTATAGAGTCAGTATAAATGTGTGTACATGTTGTGTGTGTGAGCAAATAAAGTGTGTGTGTGTGTTTGTATGTGTGTGTGTGTGTGTGTGTGTGTGTGTGTGTGTGTGTGTGTGTGTGTGTGTGTGTGTGTTGTAGTGTGATGGAGTGTCAGTGTGTGTGAGTGTGTTAGCTATTTAGCAGTCTTTATTTTGTTATTTTATTTTTATTTATTTTAGCAGTCTTATGGCTTGGGCATAGAAGCTGTTCAGGAGCCTGTTGGTGTCAGACTTGATGCACCGGTACCGATTGCTGTGTGGAAGCAGAGACAACAGTCTATGGCTTGTGTTATATACTGAACAAAAAATATAAATGCAACATGCAAAATGTCAAAGATTTTACTGAGTTACAGTTCATATAAGGAAATCAGTCAATTTAAATAAATAAATTAGGCCCTATTCTATGGATTTCACATGACTGGGCAGGTGTGCAGCCATTGGTGGGCCTTGGAGGCATAGGTCAACCCACTTGGCAGCCAGGCCCACCCACTGGGGATCTAGGCCCAGCTAATCAGAATGAGTTTTTCTCCACAAAAAGGCTCCCCCCACCCACCTCCTCCCCAGACGATCCCGCAGGTGAAGAAGGTCCTGGGCTGGTGTGGTTACACGTGGTCTGCGGTTGTGAGGCCGGTTGGACGTACTGCCAAATTCTCTAAAACGACGTTGGAGGCAGCTTATGGTAGAGGAATTAACATTACATTCTCTGGCAACAGCTCTGGGGGACATTCCTGCAGTCAGCATGCCAATTGTACACTCCCTAAAAACTTGAGACATCTGTGGCATTGTGTTTTCTGACAAAACTGCACATTTTAGAGTGGATTTTTATTGTCCCCAGAACAAGGTGCCCCTGTGTAATGATCATGCTGTTTAATCAACTTCTTGATATGTCACACCTGTCAGGTGGATGGAGTATCTTTGGCAAAGGAGTAATGCTCACTAACAGAGATGTAAACAAATTTGTGCACAGAAATTGAAATAAATAAGCTTTTTGTGCGTATGGAAAATCTAAACTCATGAAACATGGGACCAACACTTTACATGTTGCGTTTATATATTTGTTCAGTGTATATAGGCCTAGGGTTTCAAGCTTTCGTTGATTTCAAATTTCATCTTCAAGTTAATCATGAATATGTTCGAATCACCATCTCAACCAGATATCAAAGTTAAAGAATAGGACTAAATCAAATCAAACTTTATTTAAAGTGCATTTAAAGTTTGGTTAGATTAGATTTAGTCCTATTCTTTAACTTTGATTTTTGGTTGAGATGGAGACGTGAATCCAACATATAAATTATTAATTTGTAGACAAACTAGATGTTGAATTGTGTTTAGTTGTCAATGCAACCAAATTTCAACATTTGAAGGAGATGTATCTTCTGTTGGGATAGCTCCATATCTGCCACTAATGTATTCTGGCTTTAATTCCAGTTTGTTTACAAATTAATAATTTGTATATTGGATTCACATCTCCATCGCAACCAAAAATCTAAGTGAATAGGACTAACTCAAATTAAATCAAACTTTAAATGCACCTTAACTTTGATTCTTGGTTGAGGTGGAGACGTGAATCCAACATATAAATTATGAATTTGTAGACAAACTGAAATTTGTTGACAACCAAACACAATATCACTTTTGCAATACATTAAATAGCCTATTAACTTGTTGACAAGTTAACAAATGATATTTTGGATTCACATCTCCAACTAAACAAAAAATTAAAGATAAAGAATAGGATTAAGCCAGTGGCTCAGATTAAACTATCCAAGCATTAGATATCCCTTAAATGTTGATATTTGGTAGCGTTGTCAACAAGACACAATTCAATATTTTTTTTGTAATACAGTAAATAGCCTTAAGTTAAGGCTATCTTACAAAATAATGTAACAGTGTTTATTCAACCTTAAAATGAGTAACACATCCATGGCCACATTTTGAGGTTAGCCTACTGTAACTATAAATGTCTTCTTATGTAATCATAGAAAGCCTGCATGTTCAAGATAGCAAAAGTCGCAGGTCTATGGAGATCTTCACATTTGCTTTAATAATCTGTGCAGAATCTTGAACAGCATTGATCCCTTGCACTATGTACTTTAAATGTAATCTCAACTGCAATCCAGGTCATTTGGTTGTGCTATTCGATGAAGCACAGTGATTAAAGGGATAGTTCACCCAAATTACAAAATTGCATATTGGTTTCCTTACACTGTAAGCCAGTGGTCACCAACCAGTCGATCAAGACCTCCAAGGCATTCCTAGTCGATCGGCAAATATGTATTTTTAAAAAACAAAGATAACACGTTGCGTTCCTATTTTTATTTATTTATTAGTCTTGTGCTGTTGGCGGTAGGTGCACCCAATTCAGCTGCCCTGCGCGCTGGGTAGGTGAAGTGATCCCATTTTGAACCATTTCATGTGTCAGAAGGTACAAACTCTGCCTTCCCGGCGGGCCCAGAGAGCAAATTACATTTTTTTCCAACTGCTTACACACAAAATCTTTTCATGTCACACGATTTTTGAAACCTCTCACTCAAAGTGCAAAACTACACACCAAATCTCCAAACCATAAGCTATTTCTCAGCCTTTGACTCAGTTGTCAATTGCATAAAACACTTTTTTCAAAACACTACACACAATTCTCTACCTAAAACACAAAAGTCTAACAGGAAGTGACTTGCTTTCCTTTTCCAAACACAACCAATAAAAATGCTACACTTATTCACCAGGTCACACACACACTCCTCACATGTGTAAACACTAATTGCTTAACTGATCACTAACCAATCACTGCTTTACTGTAGTATAGGCCTATAAATAGGTCAAAGGTCAGATTATCTGTTTTGAACAATGGATGCCAACAATTGACAGAGAGCAAGAGGAGTAGGAGGGAGAGGCAGGGGACAACAACGAGGACAAATTCAAAGATGAAGAGTTGGAAGAGGAGGAGTAGGAGGAAGAGGAAGAAGAGGACGAGGGCAAAGAAGAGAAGGAAGGAGAGACATCTCTGATGAGATTAGGGCAACACTTGTTGATCATGTGATCAACCACGGTTTGACCATGAGAGAGGCTGGACTGAGAGTCCAGCCCAACTTGAGTCGATTTACAGTGGTGTCCATCATTCGAACCTTCAGAAATGAGAACAGGTATGCAACTATCTAATGACTATTTTAGCATTACAGTAATGTACTGTAAAATACGTATGACTGCATAGTATTGCGTAAACATTTGTAACTCTAAGCCATCCATTTACTGCACTGCATTGAATGAATGAGATTGGTTATCATGCTGCACTACCTTTTTTGTACATTGTTTACAGTTCCTATGCTGAACACATACTGTGTTTGAATTCTGTACAGAGTGGAAAGGCAAAGACATCATGGAGGACGAGGATGCTTGTTTACAGATGTACAAGAGACTGCAATTATAAATATGGTTTTGGCCAACAATGCAATTAGGATTCGAGAGATAAGAGAGCATATCTTGAATAATGACACCGTATTTAACAACATCAATGCTGTAAGCCTGTCGACCATACAACGCATCCTCCAACGGCACCAAGTGACGATTAAACAACTTTATAAGGTGCCATTTGAGAGAAACTCATACAGAGTCAAGAATCTGCGACATGACTTTGTAGAGGTATGTATGCAACACTACTTCCAGTACTTCAGACATACCATATTTACTCATCTGTATATCCTTTTGTCTGTTACAGAGAATATTGGAGATGGATGCCCATGTAATTCGCCATTAATTTATTTATGTGGATGAGGTTGGCTTAAACCTCACCAAAACCAGGCGCCGCGTAAGAAATGTAATAGGACAGAGGGCAATTACCAATGTCCCTGGACAGTGTGGGGGTAATATAACTATGTGTGCTGCCATCACTCAAAACGGGGTCCTCCATCACAATGCCACACTGGGTCTGTTCAACACCGGCCATATGCTCACTTTTCTGGATGCAATTTACACAATGCTTGTCCCTGATCCAGATCAGGAGCCTGCTAGATTTGTGATTATATGGGTCAATGTTAGTTTTCACCGGGCTGTTCTGGTCCAAACTGGTTTGCCACCCATCCACAATTTGTAGTTTTGTACCTACCCCCATATTCACCTTTTCTAAATCCCATAGAGGAATTCTTCTCAGCCTGGTGCTGGAAAGTGTATGATCGCCAACCCTATGCCCGCATGCCGCTTCTCCAGGTAATGGAGGACGCATGTGGGGACATAGAGGTTACTCTGTCCAAGGTTTGATACGCCATGCTAGGAGATACTTCCCTCGATGTTTGGCAAGAGAAATCGTATCTTGTGATGTGGACAAAGTATTGTGGCCAGACCCAGCCCGGAGAAGAGTATGCTACTGTATACAACAGTAATGTTTGGCCTAATAAATATTTTCTGTTTCTACATTGCATTGGTGTTTACAGTGTACTTGTTACCCCTCTCAGCAGATTATTTTCACAGTAGAACATTGTATTGAAATGTAGATATAAGCTTATGAAAGACCAAAGAGCTTTATATTTAGAACAGTGTTTACATGGTATATCCACAAATGTACTATTATAAAAGAAGTGTTTGCCATTTGATGCAAATGCTTCATTCTGACGTGTTTATGGCATTTTGAATGCAGTGTTACATTTTGAAGGAGATGTGAGGCATTTTGCATTTTTTGTGTGCAGTTTTGGGAATTGTGTGTAGAGTTTTGAAAAAAGGAGACATAGTTTTGAAAATGTGTGTAAGCAGTTGGAAAAACTGTGTGCACTACAGGCCTACCGCTGGCCAATCGGATGGCTCAGATTACCATGTCTGCAGTAAAGTTGCAGGCTTAAAAGAAAGCTACAGCAAAGTTGACACTTAGATTTCAAACATTTTAAAACCATGACGAGAGACTGTCAACGAACACAGCAAATAGCTGCTGTTTTTATGAGTGCGTTCATGTTTAAGTTCTTACTCAGCAATGTAAACACTTTTTTTTTTATTCAACACTTTTATAGGCTATCAAAATGTGCGTTCTTCCTACTTCCACTCGCACTACAACCAACACTGCAGCTGTAATGAGTAGGAAAGTGTATAGATAGGCTTGCGTTATTAGATGAATATTTCACTTTCTCTGTTCATGGGAGAACAACATGAATTTGTGCATGAGGCAGGAATAATGCGGTGCGACTCGCGTTTCGCCACCAGCTGGAAGACACCCTTTTTTGGTCAGTGTCAGCGGAGGAAAGGGAGAGCGGAAGGACGTTGAGAGGCGGACTCCAGTCTCCTCCTGCTCTCTCCCTCCGCTGAGACTGACCATCAGATGCAGGCACCATCAGCCCAGTAAAATATTTAAATGTATGCTGACACAGCTGTGCCTCACAAGTAATACAACAACTGATCTATTACTGGTGTGATCATATAGCCTACCTTAAATTTGAAATATAATTGGCTGGGCAATTCCAGCAAAGCCAATATGCGGTGATAATGTATTGGGCCTATAGTGTACTGCACAAACCTCATTGCTACAGTACTGTTTTTAATAAGTTAATGTTTCATAGGCTTACGTTTTTTAAATTATGTAAAAAAAATCTGAGCGGTAGATCTTGGGTTGCATTTTGACTCAGAAATGGTTGGTGACCACTGCTGTAAGCAGTCTATGACAGCAATCATGATGACAGTAATCCAAGCTTTGGTTTAGTTTCCCTGGCACTGTTTCCACATGCTAACGTTTTATCATTTGTTGCACAAATTCCATTCAAGTCATGGGACCGATATATAAGTGCCAGGGACACTAAACCAAAGCATAAATTGCTAAAATACCTTCTCCTTGGACTGCTTACAGGATAAGGAAACCAATGTGTCATTTTGTAATTTGGGTGAACTGTCCCTTTTAAGTTATTGTAATATCTGACATTGTATTACTATTTTACTTTGTTGTGCTTTTAAATGTTTGAAAGTGCAGTGATAACACATTTACATGACAACTAAATCAAAAATCAAACATTGTTTTTCCATTGGAATTTGGTTGTGCTTTTAGATGGTTGAAAGCATAGTGATAACACATAGGGAATTCAATAAACTTCTACATGTCTTTTTGAGTCAGTGAATAAAGGCTGAAATCTCATTGATCAACGTCTCAATGAAATATTACCGAAATGTCCATGTTGAAATGACATAGTGTGCCCAGTGGGATGCATTTGGTGGATAAATAGAATCCTGCCACCATTTGGTTGTAGTGGTAAAATTCAACAAATCATTTATACGCTCTGCAGTTTACATAGAAAAATCATCACTCGCCAGACTGTAAACTCATTATCAAAACTAACCCAAACAACCATATCCTTTTTGAAAGGAATCACTCCTCCCTCTTCCAAACCTTTCCCAGAAATGTAAGATCATATGCTTTCTTGAAAAGGAGGTACAGTGTATATCGCTTATAAATGTACTCAATCCCATTCTGTGTCCAAAGTGTATTCAGTTCTGCATTCAGTTCTGTATTCAAGTGTATTCAGTTCTCATTCTGTGTCCAAAATATGATGTTGTTTTGGGGGGCAGTTCGGCCTACAGAGCGAGAGACTATGACACCCGCATGCTGCTGAGGTTCCCACAACGTGTGAAGAACCAGGGGACAGCTGACTTCCTGCCAAGCAGACCGCGCTTCTCCTGGGAATGGCACAGTTGTCACCAGTGAGTCTCTCTCAATGTCTGTCTGTCTATATGCCTTTTCACCTCTCTCTGGAACTGTGTGTTTCTCGTGTCTCCATTTCTGTCTGCCAGTTACACAAACACTCAGTTTTTTTTCTTCCACTCTTTTTTTTTTCTCCTCTCTCTCTCACAGAGTGGATTAATGTCCATATTTTGATAATCAACATACTGGTCTCATCAGACAGATTTGTCTGGCAATATATAGCAATGCAAAAGTGTATGTCAATGTATTTGAATCAATTTCCACTTTAAAATATTTGACTCCAACCCATAACTTCTACTGCATATGAGGAATGTGATGCTGGATGTGTAGCCAGAACCTTCAGAGGGAAAAGTCTGTAACCTTGTCTTACTGAATACATTCAAAAGTGTCCAGCTCTCTTGATTCCACAGAAGTCTGCATTTCACATTACCTCAGCCCATAGCTATGCTCTGAAGTAAGTCACATACTGTACCAACATCAAGTATGGGGTACATATTGACTTACATCCTGCAGCTTGTTTTTGTACAACTGATTTATAGGTCTGTCTCATTGACTGGACCTGTACCTGAAACCGTATAAAAATGCATTCCTCTGCATTGGAACATTATTTTCTCAGTTAAGTGGCTTTTCTACAGCACCTGTTTGATTGAATGCCAGCCAAAGTGATGACAAAGTGATTGAATCAGTTATTTAAACACTGATCAAATTCCATTGTCCTGCTTCTCTCCAGGCATTACCACAGCATGGATGAGTTCAGCCACTATGACCTGCTGGATTCAGGTGGCAGGAGTGTGGCTGAGGGACACAAGGCCAGCTTCTGCCTGGAGGACAGCTCCTGTGACTACGGCTACTACAGACGCTTTGCCTGTACCTCACACACCCAGGTTACCGACACAACACGTGTTGCTTTATGTCATGTTGACCAATCGAATCAAAGGGATGTCCAACTTTTACTATTTTGTCTGTAGATTGTATGGCTGAAGCTGTTCAGTACCAGGCTATGATATCCAGCAGAGATGCTTACTTACAGTTGAATACTCTGTAATGGCATGTGAGTGCTGCTTACTGTTGTCTAATCATAGGGCCTGAGTCCAGGATGTTATGATACCTATAACGCAGATATCGACTGCCAGTGGATCGATATTACAGATGTGAAACCTGGGAACTACGTCCTGAAGGTTTGTCACAAAAACAGATTACATTATTGGCACTTTGGTGCTGAATACCATGTCCCAAGGTATTCACACACCAGCTCTGAGAAGCAAAAAGGCTGATTTGAAATGCCTTGACTGTGTTTGGAATCAATGTTTATCCGTCCCCTGTTACTACTGTGTTGCAACTGTTTTTGACCAAATGTTCATTGTTTTTATGAAATATTTGTACTCCCACTCCTTTCTTTCTTTTTGTGTTTTAGATCAGTGTGAACCCCAGCTATCAGGTTCCAGAGTCTGACTACAGCAACAACATTGTGCGCTGTGAGATTCGCTATACTGGCAACTATGCCTATGTTTCAGGATGTCAAATCTCACAGTGAGTCTTAAAACTCCTCATCTCATTTTACAAACCATTGTGCATGCCTTTTAGTGCAGGAGTCAGGAGTAGGCGTAGGTATAGGAGTAGGACTGGGAAACCGGCCCATGATGTTTCAACACATGATTACTCAGCATCTTATTCACTGTGCCAGACAGTAATACATTTATAAGATTATTGTGAACATCTAACACATAATCATAACTCACATTACAGGATGTATTATGCCGTTTGTTTCTGTGTGTGCTGTATGTGATGAAATGCTTTATTATTTTCTTCTCAGCTATTAAGAGGGGGAAGTCATTCTCCAAACCACTAAGAATCATTCCATGACAGCCAAGAAAACGTCTTGAACAAAATATGGATAAAGTACACATGGATAACTGAAAATATGTAAGAATGGTCATAGTCTTGTCAAATTGACATTAGTTTTTCAGGTGAACATAAACCAAAACTCAGAGGTTCATGTTATGCCTATGTTAAATATGTTTTTGTAAAGCCATTCTATAAGTGCAATAAACTATTAATTGAATTTAAAGTATATTACATTACAATAGTTTAGACAGGTTTTAAAAGGTGTAAATCAAATAAATGGAATTTCAGATGTTAAAAGCTCACAAATGAGAAATTATTTGTTTTTACATATCAATTACACAATATTCAGCACCACATTGTATGGAATCCATCTTCAACTTGCTTGAAGAGCACAGAATGTAGCGCATAGTAAAATACAGATTTTTCAACCATGGCATTTCCCTCATCGTTTTATGTGTTTTATGTCAAACATATCATCAAACATATCATCCCTTTCACCCTATTATTGTTAATATTATTATTTACATTTGCTTGCTATTAGTAGCTTGTATGTTTACAACTTAAGTTCAAGGTCACTTTAGATTATTTTTATGACCCTAAGGGTTTGAAAATTAGTAGATATAAGCAATACACAGATCAGGTACATACTGTGCCCGTACTCTAAATCTTTATTTGTTTTGTGAAATGCTTGTACTTATGGTTAGTCTGATAGCTGTCTCTTTTATCCTGTTTTGTTTGATATTTATGCAATGAAAGTAGATATTACTGCAACGTTTTTATGTATTCCAGGAAATCTACTTGAATAAATCATCGTGAGATTCATTGTGATTTTCAAGCTGGTTTTCACGCAGTTGATTGATTTTAGAAACATATTGGTAGTCTCGCGTTTGTAATAACTTTCCACCCCCAGTAGATGGGAGCAGTGTGACTTTTTGGCACTTCCATACCCTTCAGTCGAAACGAGAAGAAGAATCCATTCCAACACTAGCCGTAGCTAGCTAACTGGCTACCAAAACATCCCTATGTGTCTGCAAGTTAATATATAACTCAGGATTGTATGCATTTAGTCTCGGGTTTGTTTTGCCAAAATGCATAACGTCAGGATTTCCATACCATCGTTCCGCTCAGAGGACAATCCGATGGAGAAAGGGTACACGGTAAGATCTTGAATGTATGCACCAGTAAGCCTCCGCAAAACAACAATCATAGCTAACATTGCAAGTTTGCAACAAATGGTTGAAAACAAACCAATAGCATATTTATTAACTTTGAGTAATGTTAGCGAAACAGTCAACCAATGCTGTCAACTAACGTTTATTTGACGTGACTAGACAGAGTGGGAGTAGAGAAGACCCGGTTGGGTGCTATCCATTCCATTTCACCAATTTTACAGACAGTAAAAAACGATTTTGACGATAACTCTGACAGGATGTGAAACATCGATCAACTGCTTTAACAAGTTTCCTGACCTCCCGAGTGTTTCCCTTGATAGCAAAGTCACTAAAGCACCGTTTTGTGTAACTAATGCATTGTGTTGAAAAATGCAATGTTTTAAATGGCCATGACTGTCAAATGTGAATTGATTCAAGACATATCTCTGTACGTTCATATGTCACATTTCTCCGAACCATGATGACTGTTTATTTTCATCACCAGGTCTTTAAAATCGAGGTGCTAATGAATGGTAGACAGCATACAGTGGAGAAACGCTACAGTGAATTCCATAACCTGCATAAAATAGTGAGTTTGTGTACCATTGACTGACTTACACTACATCACCAAAAGTATATGGACACCTGCTCGTCAAACATCTCATTCCAAAATCATGGGGCATTAATATGGAGTTGGTCCCCCCCTTTGCTGCTATAACAGCCTCCACTCTTCTGGGAAGGCTTTCCACTATATGTTGGAACATTGCTGCGGAGACTTGCTTCCATTCAGCCACAAGAGCATTAGTGAGGTCGGGCACTGATGTTGGGCGCAGTCGGCGTTCCAATTCATCCCAAAGGTGTTCGATGGGTTGAGGTCAGGGCACTGTGCAGGCAAGTCAAGTTCTTCCACACCGATCTCGACAAACCATTTCTGTATGGACCTCGCTTTGTGCACAGGGGCATTGTCATGCTGAAACAGGAAAGGGCCTTCCCCAAACTGTTGCCACAAAGTTGGAAGCACAGAATCGTCTAGAATGTCATTGTACGCTGTAGTGTTAAGATTTCCCTTCACTGGAACTAAGGGGCCTAGCCCGAACCATTAAAAACAGCCCCAGACCATTATTCCTCCTCCACCAAACTTTACAGTTGGCACTATGCATTGGGGCAGGTACCATTCTCCTGGCATCCGCCAAACCAATATTCATCAGTCGGACTGCCAGATGGTGAAGCGTGATTCATAATTCCATAGAATGCGTTTCCACTGCTCCAGAGTCCAATGACGGCAAGCTTTACACCACTCCAGCCGACACTTGGCATTGCGCATGGTGCTTGGCCATGGAAACCCATTTTATGAAGCTCCCGACGAACAGTTATTGTGCTGACGTTGCTTCCAGAGGCAGTTTGGAACTCGGTAGTGAGTGTTGCTACCAAGGACAGACGATCTTTACGCGCTTCAGCACTTGGCGGTTCCGTTCTGTGAGCTTGTGTGGCCTACCACTTTGCGGCTGAGCCGTTGGGGCTCCTAGATGTTTCCACTTCACAATAACAACACTTACAGTTGACCGGGGCAGCTCTAGCAGGGCAGAAATTTGACGAACTGACTTGTTGGAAATGTGGCATCCTATGACTGTGCCACATTGAAAGTTACTGAGCTCTTCAGTAAGGCCATTCTACTGCCAATGTTTATCTATGGAGATTCCATGGCTGTGTGCTCGATTTTATACACCTGTCAGCAACGGGTGTGGCTGAAATAGCCGAATCTACTAATCTGAAGGAGTGTCCACATACTTTTGTATATGTAGTGTATATTCCTGGTGTAAGAACAGAGCCCACAATACTTTCAAAACATATACTGAGCCATCATAGTCAATAATATGATAAGGCTGGACTAGGTTAGGGGGGTGATAATTAGTGGAATAGGCTTAATATATGGGTGAAGGATATGAAAAGCATAATAGTTGGAATTTGGCTTGAGCTAGGCTTTGAATGTTTCCTCTACCCTAATCCATGCCCTGTAACCATGCTCAATGTGATATCTGCTTCTTTAAGCTGAAGAAGAGCATAAAGCTGCCTGAGATCCCCTCTAAGCATGTACGGAACTGGGTTCCCAAAGTTCTGGAGCAGAGAAGACACGGTCTGGAACTCTACCTACAGGTAATGAAAAACGCCGACAGGCCTACACTGACTATTTCCTCTAACCCATCTTTTGTATCAATACAGCTCATTGAAATGGTACTATTAAATTTTTTCCGACTTCCATTTGCTTTTGTTTCTTGTGTCCATAATTCAACAGACTATAATTATGGAGAATGAAGTTCTCCCAAAGATATTCCTGGATTTCCTCAACATCCGCCACTTTCCCTCACTGCCAAAAACAGAAAGTTGTGGGTGAGTTTTTATACTATGTGCCCTATATACTTGTAGAACATCTCTCCTCTCCTCTGTGAAAGAATAGAGTTCCTGCCTTTATATAAAAATCCCCAAACTGATTCTGAATCTTCTATGTTTTTCTTTCATTAAAGGTCATTTGAAATAGAATCTGAAGAGTCAAGGTTTGTTAAGTGATTTTGAAAGGTTCATCCATTTTGAATGTTATATTGTTTTTGTGCATCTCTGAGTGATGTTCTATCGATTCCCTAGGTCATTTAATGTTTTCATGTGTATCTAAGTTATTGGCGTTCAAGCAGGCAGAAACCCAGCCGGTATTACGTAGCACCGTGATAAAGTTGCTCTCACTACACTTGGAATACGACTTTTAGATCGCCAAAACCTATATCATACATGTCAGATTTCAATACTGGCCAATGTTATAACTCGGGAGGATGTCTTCTCTCAAATGAGCCATTGATAATATTTTTGTGATATTCCTACCTCGATATTTGTAATTTAATGGAGGGTCTAGCAAATTTTTTCCTATTTAGTCCAGGGTGCATTGTATGGTGCAGTTGCCAAAGATATTATAGAAAGGAGATAGGAATCCAATGAATGCAGGTTGAACATGGTGCGATAGCTGTAAAATCGCCTAAACAAACTGCACTAACTAGATACGTTACATGCTGATATTGTCTTTGGTATTATTGTGTGTAGCTACGTTTGCTAGCTAGCTAGCCCATAGAGAGAGCATTGCATTGTGGATTTTGTAATCGACTTGAGCTGCAACGGATTTCCACAACGATTTTCCATGTTTCTACCAACCTTGTTATAACGCCAAAATGAAACATTTGTTCACAAAAAAATATTCATCTAGTGTTATTTAACACTGTAAATTAAAGGAATTAGTGGTTTTTAGTGGATTTTACCTCTGTATAGTTTATTGAGTTTATAGTAGTTTATGTGATGTAGGTTAATTCCAAAGTATAATGTCAAAATAGCTAACTAGTCTGCATAATTTTGTCAGAGTACTGGCTTTATCAGGCTTGTGGCCCTTAACTCCCTTAATTGATCCTTCTCCTCTCTGGTCTCTCTGTAGTAAACTGACCCATCAGCCAACCATGCTCTACCAGCGAGACCCCTACCTGCTCCCATCCACCCACGGTAACATATCTTTACACATCTTCAGACTGCCCATGAATAGACAATCAATATCGTTGCAATATTAAAGTGAGATCTCTTTGCATAATATTTAATTATGTAAATACAATAGCGAATCATTTGAAGGGGAAATATTGTATAGAACAAATCAGTTTTACTTTGCTTTTTTCTCCTCATAGATACATTTTCAAATGTTGTCATAGAAGGAGTGATACATGGAATATTTTACCCAGACCTTCAACCAAGGTAGAGTTACTGAATGCCAGCTTGGAGGACTTACTACTAACTCTTGAAGACAAAGGGATGATTCAGAAATGTACAGCTTATAAGAGTTTCAATTTTGTAAACGTTATTCTAATAGTTGTGTGTGTGGACATATACCATTTTTATCTATTCATAGTAATTTTGTAGTCTGTTTCCCAGCATTAATGGATATGTTGATTTATATTTTAGAGCAAAGGCCTCAAAGAAATGCCTTTTCTGAAGTATTGTTACTCAAAGATGAACACTACTGTATCATGGTTGCAAAGGGAAGGAATATTACTGAACATTTTTAAAATGTACCAGGAAACTACCAGAATTTGTTAACTTTCAAGGATTTTATTTAATCTACTACAAGACATCTAGTGGCCCTTTTGGGTACTTCAGATTATCACAGGTGTCTAATTATCTCTTGCCCTCTGTCCCTTACATTAAAAATATAAAAAATTATCAAATAAAAAAAAAATTATGACAACGCTGTCAAACATTATCCTAAATGTTAACGATCAATTTAGTGAATAACATTTGTTTATATTTATATATGCTTTTTTAAATTAAATAGGCTATTTTCTCTTGAACCATATGGCCTATCCACTAGAAACTCATGGACAATATGGACACAGATATAAAAAATGAATACTACACTGACACTCAAAGTTTATTAGGTACACTACCCGTTAACGAAAAGGAATCGCTCCTACAGACAGTGAGTCACATGGCTGTGGCTTGCTATATAAAGCAGGCAGACGGGTATCGAGGCATTCAGTTACTGTTCGGTTGAACGTTAGAATGGGCAAACCAAGTGACCTAAGTGACTTTGAGCGTGGTATGATCGTCGGTGCCAGGTACGCCGGATTCAGTATCTCAGAAACGGCCGCCCTCCTGGGCTTTTCACGCACGATAGTGTCTAGGGTTTAACAAGAATGGTGAGACAAACAAAAAACATTCAGTCAGCAGCAGTCCTGTGGGCGAAAACAGCTAGTTGATGAGAGAGGTCAAAGGAGAACGTCAAGAATCGTGCAAGCTAACAGGTGGGCCACAGACAGACATATTACAGTGCAGTACAACAGTGGGGTGCAGAATGCCATCTCGGACCACACAACTCGTCGATCCTTGTCACAGATTGGCTATTGCAGCAGAGGACCACACCGGGTTCCACTCCAATCAGCTAAAAATAAGAAGGAGTAGCTGCAGTGGGCACGCGATCACCTACACTGGACAATTTAGGAGTGGAAAAACATAACCTGGTTTGACTAATCCCGGTTCCTGTTGCGTCATGCTGATGGCAGAGTCAGGATTTGGCGTAAGCAGCATGAGTCCATGGACCCATCCTGCCTGGTGTCAACGGTAAAGGCTGGTGGCAGTGGTGTACCGCCGTCCAATCTGCAGCAACTGCGTGATGCCATCATATCAGCATGGACCAACATTCCTGTGGAACATTTCCAACTTGTAGAATCCATGCCCCAAAGAATTCAGGCTGTTCTGGAGGCAAAGGGGAGTGCGACCCGGTATTAGATGGGTGTACCTAATAAACTGGCTGGTGAGTGTATATATGAATACATTTTTAAAAAAGTTATTCAAGTATAAATTACCATAGATTGCCATAGATGACCTGTTAATTACCAGAATTAACTTGGGTAAATTACCAGTAGCTTTGCAACCCTAATCATGATGTTATGACAAAATCTGAGCTAAGGCATATGCATATAGACTCAGCCTAATGGATCTACTAATGGTATTTCACTAAAATGAAGGTGAGACCTCGAGCAGTTTTACACTGTGATATGTTGGTGAAATAACCTTACTAGATCAAACAATAAACTCTAATATATTAGCTATGAATGAATGAAGGACAACCGATCAAATGCGTCAAACGGGTGGTTAAAAAGCTGAAATATAAAAAGGGAAGCTGAACTTGTCTGTGTCAATGTAATAAGATGTATTTGTTTGTCTGCCTTATCTCAACTTTGAGTGTGTCTATTGTAAAGAAGAACAATGTGGTTCATTGTTGCTCTTTTTGAGCGTGGGACTGCTGCTGTAAACCTACAACAAAGGGCCATTTAAATGCCAGAGTTTTGATCCAACTTAGCGACTGAATCACTACAGATCTAAACTCTTAGCGGTGCTGGAATGTTCCGCTGATGATAATGCTGTGTGTAATGCACAGTTGATACTTTTTCGTAGTAAGTAGAGCTTAGTTGGTCTAACATTACTTTGTACTTGTCATTCATTAGACAATTATGGATGGGTAATACTATAGATACACTAAAAGATATGAGGATGGTCTGGACATTCTATTGACTAGAATTCTCTGCCATCCTTGATATTTCTATCCAATTTGTTCTCTGAATTGAGACCAGGTGGACAATAGTGCACTTAAAGTGAATAATTTTTCATTTTTAAATGAAAGGTAAACTTGGGTTGGTTGAGAAGTCATGTATAGAACTATCCACTTCAACTGAGATAAAATCATGCACTGTGTTAAAAATCCAGTGATTCATGTATCTTGTGTATATAGCTTGTGTACCTTGTATCTGTACAGTACCAGTCAAATGTTTGGACACCTAATCATTCAAGGGTTTTTCTTTATTTTGACTATTTCCTACATTGTAGAATAATAGTGAAGACATCAAAACTATGAAATAACACATATGGAATCATGTAGTAACCAAAAAAGTGTTAAACAAATCAAAATATATTTTATATTTGAGATTCATCAAAGTAGCCACAGTTTGCCTTGATGACAGCTTTGGACACTCTTGGCATTCTCTCAACCAGCTTCATGAGGTTGTCACCTGGAATGCATTTCAATTAACAGGTGTGCCTTGTTAATTTGTGGAATTTATTTCCTTCTTAATGCATTTGAACCAATCAGTTGTGTTGTGACAAGGTAGGGGTGGTATACAGAAGATAGCCCTATTTGGTAAAAGACCAAGTCCATATTATGGCAAGAACAGCTCAAATAAGCAAAGAGAAACAACAGTTCATCATGACTTTAAGACATGGTCAGTCAATCCAGAAAATTTCAAGAACTTTGAAAGTTTCCTCAAGTGCAGTCGCAAAAACCATCAAGCGCTATGATTAAACTGGCTCTCATGATGACCGCCATAGGAAAGGAAGACCCAGAGTTACCTCTGCTGCAGAGGATAAGTTCATTAGAGTTAACCTCACAATCAAATGCCGACCGTATTATCTCCCAAGACAATTTTCTTCGGTTATAGTCATGGCCGTGTATATCCCCCCTCAAGCCGATACCACGACGGCCCTCAAAGAACTTCACTGGACTTTATGCAAACTGGAAACCACATATCCTGAGGCTGCATTTGTTGTAGCCGGGGATTTTAACAAAGCAAATTTGAGGACTAGGCTGCCGATGTTCTATCAACATATCGACTGTTGTACTCGCGCTGCTAAAATCCTCGACCATTGCTATTCGAACTTCCAGGATGGTTATAAGGCCCTCCCCCGCACTCCTTTCGGCTAATCTGACCATGACTCCATTTTGCTTCTCCCTTCCTACAGGCAGAAACTCAAACAGGAAGTACACGTACTAAGGACTATTCAACGCTGGTCTGACCAATCGGAATCCACGCTTCAAGATTGTTTTGATCACGCGGACTGGGATATGTTCTGGGTAGCTTGCGAAAGTAATTTCGATGAATACACTGAAACGGTGACTATCAGGAAGTGTATAGGTGATGTTGTGCCCACTGTGACTATTAAAACCTACCCTAACCAGAAACCGTGGATAGATGGCAGCATTCGCGCAAAACTGAAAGCGCGAACCACCGCATTTAACCATGGCAAGGTGACCGGGAATGTGGCAGAATACAAACAGTGTAGCTACTCACTTAAACTGGCAATTAAACGGGCAAAACATCAGTATAGAGACAAAGTGGAGTCACAATTCAACGGCTCAGACACGAGACATATGTGGCAGGGTCTACAGACGATCACGGACAACAAAAGGAAAACCAGCCACGACGCCGACACCGACGTCTCGCTTCCAGACAAGCTAAACACCTTCTTCGCCCGCTTTGAGGATAACACAGTAGCAAGGCTGCCGGCCCAGACGGCATCCCTAGCCGCGTCCTCAGAGCATGCGCAGACCAGCTGGCTGATGTGTTTACGGACATATTTAATCTCTCCCTTTCTCAGTCTGCTGTTCCCACATGCTTCAAGATGGCCACCATTGTTCCTGTACCCAAGAAAGCAAAGGTAACTGAACTAAATGACTATCGCCCCGTAGCACTCACCTCTGTCATCATGAAGTGCTTTGAGAGACTAGTCAAGGATCATATCACCTCTACCTTACCTGTCACCCTAGACCCACTTCAGTTTGCTTACCGCCCCAATAGATCCACAGACGATGCAATCGCCATCACACTGCACACTGCCCTATCCCATCTGGACAAGAGGAATACCTATGTAAGAATGCTGTTCATTGACTATAGCTCAGCATTCAACACCATAGTACCCTCCAAGCTCATCATTAAGCTTGAGGCCCTGGGTCTTAACACCGCCCTGTTCAACTGGGTCCTGGACTTCCTGACGGGCCGTCCCCAGGTGGTGAAGGTAGGAAACAACACCTCCACTTCGCTGATCCTCAACACTGGGGCCCCACAAGGGTTCGTGCTCAGCCCCCTCCTGTACTCCCTGTTCACCCATGACTGCGTAGCCAAGCACGCCTCCAACTCAATCATCAAGTTTGCAGACGACACAACAGTAGTAGGCTTGATTACCAACAATGACGAGACCGCCTACAGGGAGGAGGTGAGGGCTCTGGGAGTGTGGTGCCAGGAAAATAACCTCTCACTCAACGTCAACAAAACAAAGGAGATGATCGTGGACCTCAGGAAACAGCAGAGGGTGCACCCCCCTATCCACATCGACGGGACCGCAGTGGAGAAGGTGGAAAGCTTCAAGTTCCTTGGCGTACACATCACCGACAAACTGAAATGGTCCACCCACACAGACACTGTGGTGAAGAAGGCGAAACAGAGCCTCTTCAACCTCAGGAGGCTGGAGAAATTCGGCTTGGCACCTAAAACCCTCACAAACTTTTACAGATGCACAATTGAGAGCATCCTGTCGGGCTGTATCACCGCCTGGTACGGCAACTGCACCGCCCGCAACCGCAGGGCTCTCCAGAGGGTGGTGCGATCTGCCAAACGCATTACCGGGGTCAAACTACCCACCCTCACCTACAGCACCGGATGTCACAGGAAGGCCAAAAAGATAATCAAGGACATCAACCACCCGAACCACTACCTGTTCACCCTGCTATCATCCAGAAGGCGAGGTCAGTACAGGTGCATCAAAGCTGGGACCGAGAGAATGAAAAACATCTTCTATCTCAAGGCCATCAGACTGTTAAATAGCCATCACTAGCACTTTAGAGGCTGCTGCTGCCTATTGAAATCACTGGCCACTAAATTCCATTCCTTACTAGTTTTGTGTGTATTGGATATATGTTGTAGAATTGTTAGATATTACTTGTTAGATATTACTGCACTGTCGGAGCTAGAAGCACAAGCATTTGCAGCCCAAATAAATGAGTTTGAGTAACACACACATCTCAACATCAACTGTTCAGAGGGGACTGTGTGAATCAGGCCTTCATGGTTGAATTGCTGCAAAGAAACCACTACTAAAGGACACCAATAAGAAGAAGAGACTTGCTTGGGCCAAGAAACACGAGCAATGGACATTAGACCGGTGGAAATCTGTCATTTTGGCCTGATGTCTTTGTGAGACGCAGAGTAAGTGAATGGATGATCTCCGCATGTGTGGTTCCCACTGTGAAGCATGGAGGAGGAGGTGTGATGGTGTGGGGGTGCTCTGTCAGTGATTTATTTACCAGCATGGCTACCACAGCATTCTGCAGCGATACGCCATCACATCTGGTTTGCGCTTAGTGGGACTATCATTTGTTTTTCAACAGGACAATGACCCAAAACACACCTCCAGGCTGTGTAAGGGCTATTTGACCAAGAAGGAGAGTTATGGAGTGCTGCATCAGATGACCTAGCCTCCACAATCACCTGACCTCATCCCAATTGAGATGGTTTGGGATGAGTTGGACTGCAGAGTGAAGGAAAAGCAGCCAACAAGTGCTCAGCATATGTGGGAACTCCTTCAAGACTGTTGGAAAAGCATTCCTCGTGAAGCTGGTTGAGAGAATGCCAAGAGTGTGCAAAGCTGTCATCAAGGCAAAGGGTGGCTACTTAAACAAATCAAAATATTTGAGATTTTTCTAACACTTTTTTGGTTACTACATGATTCCATATGTGTTATTTCATAGTTTTGATGTCTTCACTATTATTCTACAATGTAGAACATAGTAAAAATAAAGAAAAACCCTTGAATGAGTAGGTGTGTCCAAACTTTTGACTGGTACTGTATGTCCTGTACAGTATGTATCTTGTGCCATGACACCCTACCATTAATGACACTGTGGAGTTGTACTGTAGCACTTTAGGCAGAGCACAGTAATCTGTAAAATATAATGATTAAGACTGACTGCAATAAAGCATGACACTTCAATAACGGTTTCTCTTTTTTCTCAAATAATGAGTGAAACTTCCTGGCATTTATGTGTGGACTACATATTCATAAAACTTTTACATTTACCCCATTTTAAGGTTTACCCAAAATCTGAAACATGCATGATCATGAGCTTTCAAGTTCAAAACACTGAGAATGCAAATTTTGTTTCACGTTCATAGAATCACGTTATTAGAAAAGTACCAACTGCATTTTGGAATGCAAATGGTGACAATGTTTGACTTGTTACCATAGGTTTCATAATGCACAATGTCATAATTTGGTCTCACATAGTAAAGCTAGCATATAAAGTTAAGCTCCACCACTTTTCACAAGTGGAGTTACCCTCAATCAAAAATTGACCTCATTAAAGTTAGGCATAGCAAAGAGATACATTTTGTGAAGGTGCATGTTGGATTTAACTTGAGTAATTTAAAATAAAAAATGATGATACTTCTGACAATATACAAATAAGGCAAAAATAAACAATCTTGCACAACCTCGGAATGTATTTATTTGTTTGTAAAACAGGAGGATCAGTCGTAACACAATCAGAAACTTGCCCCTGCACAATTTTAAAATAGAATGCAGGCTTTTACAAAACAAAAATAAAACGTTTTAACATTTCAAATGTTCCAAAACCATTGAAATAAAAATCAATTGACAGTCTAGTGCCTCTCACTGTCATTCAAACACATTCATTCATTTACTAATACATTTTCTCACACACAAACAATACTCCTAGAGCTCATCGTGGCCGACTACATCCGTGAGGTCCTGGTTGGCCTCTGTCTCTGGTTCCTTCATGTTGGCAAAGGCCACTTCCCTGGTCAGCTGCTCCAGAGGAGGGCGGCCCACCGCCAGGTTACGCATAGCTATGGCTGTCATCAGAAACCTACAACACAGAGCGCATGGTACCCTCAAAGATATGTGCCTTATATTTACTATCTATGACATGTACTCCTTCATATAATGCTAATGTCTACATTAAAGGGAATTCAATTTCAACATTTTTCAACTTCATATTCATCATCTCCAGCACCACCCCAACATTAACATACACTACATGGCCAAAAGCAGCCACACACAAGCCTAATATCACCATGCACCATGCCAAGCGTCGGCTGGAGTGGTGTAAGGACCAACTCCATATTAATGCCCATGATTTTGGAATGAGATGTTCGATGAGCAGGTGTGCACATACTTTTGGTCATGTAGTGTATGTGAAAATGGCACGTTTCTATGTTTTGTAGTAAAAAAGATAGAGGAAGATAAGTGACATCAACCAATTTGTAGACAATTGGTTAAAATCTCATGATGCATACCGATGATGTCATTGGAAACGCTTATCTTACTATGTTTTTTACTACAAAACATAGAAATGCGCCAAGCTGGTGCAGGATACCAGTGGAAAGTGGAGTAATCGCATGGGTTTTAAGAGAAGATAGGATAATTACTATAATCCCCATGGGGAAATTGTTTGCGGCTCTGTGTACATTAAAACATCATCAACCAAGGACATCGAGACAAATACAGACATAACTACTAGTTTTACTAGTCATGGGTTTTGGTAGTTGCAATGAAAACAAAACACTCACGTTCGCAGTAAACCGGTTCAGCCTTTCGAACACATTGGCTTCCCTGCGCTTCTTCACTTCCTTAATTCGTTCCTGTTGTGTGCGTTAGTTCCATTTGTGTGTACAGTGCATACGGAAATTATTTAGACCCCTTGACTTTTTCCACATTTTGTTACATTACAGCCTTATTCTAAAATGGATTACATTGTTTCCCCCCTCATCAATCTACACACAATAACCCATAAGGACAAAGCAAAAACAGGTTTGTAGAAAATTTCGAAAATGTATTAAAAATAAAACACTGAAATATCAAATTTACATAAGTATTCAAATCAAATCAAATTGTATTGGCCACATGCGCCGAATACAACAGGTGCAGACATTACAGTGAAATGCTTATTTACAGCCCTTAACCAACAGTGCATTTCTTTTTAACAAAAAAGTAAACATAAAACAACAACAAAAAAAGTGTTGAGAAAAAAAGAGCAGAAGTAAAATAAAATAACATTAGGGAGGCTATATATACAGGGGGGTACCGGTGCAGAGTCAATGTGCGGGGGCACCGGCTAGTTGAGGTAGTTGAAGTAATATGTACATGTGGGTAGAGTTAAAGTGACTATGCATAAATAATTAACAGAGTAGCAGCAGCGTAAAAGGATGGGGTGGTGGGGCAGTGCAAATAGTCCGGGTAGCCATGATTAGCTGTTCAGGAGTCTTATGGCTTGGGGGTAGAAGCTGTTGAGAAGTCTTTTGGACCTAGACTTGGCACTCCGGTACCGCTTGCCGTGCTTGAGCAGAGAGAACAGTCTATGACTAGGGTGGCTGGAGTCTTTGACAATTTTGAGGGCCTTCCTCTGACACCGCCTGGTATAGAGGTCCTGGATGGCAGGAAGCTTGGCCCCAGTGATGTACTGGGCCGTACGCACTACCCTCTGTAGTGCCTTGCGGTCGGAGGCCAAGCAGTTGCCATACCAGGTGGTGATGCAACCAGTCAGGATGCTCTCGATGGTGCAGCTGTAGAATTTTTTGAGGATCTGAGGACCCATGCCAAATCTTTTCAGTCTCCTGAGGGGGAATAGGCTTTGTCGTGCCCTCTTCACGACTGTCTTGGTGTGTTTGGCCATGATAGTTCGTTGGTGATGTGGACACCAAGGAACTTGAAGCTCTCAACCTGTTCCACTACAGCCCCGTCGATGAGAATGGGGGCGTGCTCAGTCCTCTTTTTTTTCCTGTAGTCCACAATCATCTCCTTTGTCTTGGTCACGTTGAGGGAGAGGTTGTTGTCCTGCCACCACACGGCCAGGTCTCTGACCTCCTCCCTATAGGCTGTCTCATCGTTGTCGGTGATCAGGCCTACCACTGTTGTGTCGTCGGCAAACTTAATGATGGTGTTGGAGTCGTGCCTGGCCATGCAGTCATGGGTGAACAGGGAGTACAGGAGGGGACTGAGCACGCACCCCCTGAGGGGCCCCCCGTGTTGAGGATCAGTGTGGCAGATGTGTTGTTACCTACCCTTACCACTTGGGGGCGGCCCGTCAGGAAGTCCAGGATCCAGTTGCAGAGGGAGGTGTTTAGTCCCAGGATCCTTAGCTTAGTGATGAGCTTTGAGGGCACTATGGTGTTGAATGCTGAGCTGTAGTCAATGAATAGCATTCTCACGTAGGTGTTCCTCTTGTCCAGGTGGGAAAGGGCAGTGTGGAGTGCAATAGAGATTGCATCATCTGTGGATCTGTTGGGGCGGTATGCAAATTGGAGTGGGTCTAGGGTTTCTGGGATAATGCTGTTGATGTGAGCCATGACCAGCCTTTCAAAGCACTTCATGGCTACAGACGTCAGTGCTACGGGTCGGTAGTCATTTAGGCAGGTTATCTTAGAGTCCTTGGGCACGGGGACTATGGTGGTCTGCTTGAAACATGTTGGTATTACAGACTCAGTCAGGGACATGTTGAAAATGTCAGTGAAGACACTTGCCAGTTGGTCAGCACATGCTCGGAGTACACGTTCTGGTAATCCGTCTGGCCCTGCGGCCTTGTGAATGTTGACCTGCTTAAAAGTCTTACTCACATCGGCTACGGAAAGCGTGATCACATAGTCATCCGGAACAGCTGGTGCTCTCATGCATGCTTCAGTGTTGCTTGCCTCGAAGCGAGCATAGAAGTGGTTTAGCTCGTCTGGTAGGCTTGTGTCACTGGGCAGCTCGCGGCTGTGCTTCCCTTTGTAGTCTGTAATAGTTTTCAAGCCCTGCCACATCCGACGAGCGTCAGAGCCAGTGTAGTACGATTCAATCTTAGTCCTGTATTGACTCTTTGCCTGTTTGATGGTTCGTCGGAGGGCATAGCGGGATTTCTTATAAGCGTCCGGGTTAGAGTCCCGCTCCTTGAAAGCGGCAGCTCTACCCTTTAGCTCAGTGCGGATATTTCCTGTAATCCATGGCTTCTGGTTGGGGTATGTACGTACGGTCACTGTGGGGACGACATCATCGATGCACTTATTGATGAAGCCAGTGACTGATGTGGTGTACTCCTCAGTGCTGTCTGAAGAATCCCGGAACATGTTCCAGTCTGTGCTAGCAAAACAGTCCTGTAGCTTAGCATCTGCATCATCTGACCACTTTTTTATTAACCGAGTCACTGGTGCTTCCTGCTTTAGTTTTTGCTTATAAGCAGGAATCAGGAGGATAGAGTTATGGTCAGATTTGCCAAATGGAGGGCGAGGGAGAGCTTTGTATGCGTCTCTGTGTGTGGAGTAAAGGTGGTCCAGAGTTTTTTTTCCTCTGGTTGCACATTTAACATGCTGGTAGAAATTAGGTAGAACGGATTTAAGTTTCCCTGCATTAAAGTCCCTGGCCACTAGGAGCGCTGCATCTGGATGAGCGTTTTCCTGTTGATTTATGGCCTTGTACAACTCATTCAGTGCAATCTTAATGCCAGCATGGGTTTGTGGTGGTAAATAGACAGCTATGAAAAATATAGATGAAAACTCTCTTGGTAAATAGTGTGGTCTACAGCTTATCATAAAATACTCTACCTCAGGCGAGCAAAACCTCGAGACTTCCTTAGTATTTGATTTTGTGCACCAGCTGTTGTTTACAAATATACACAGACCGCCACCCCTTGTCTTACCGGAGTCAGCCGTTCTATCCTGCCGATGTAGCGTATAGCCCGCTAGCTGTATGTTATCCATGTCGTCGTTCAGCCACGACTCGTTGAAACATAAGATATTACAGTTTTTAATGTCCCGTTGGTAGGATAACCGTAATCTTAGGTCATCCAATTTGTTCTCCAATGATTGAAGATTGGCTAATAGGATTGATGGGAGCGGCAGTTTACTCGCTCGCCGTCGGATCCTTACAAGGCATCCCGACCTACGTCCACGACATCTCCGTCTCTTCCTCATGCGAATGACGGGGATTTGGGCCTTGTCGGGTGTCTGTATGATATCCTTCGCGGCCGCCTCGTTGAAGAAAAAATCTTCGTCCAATACGAGGTGAGTAATCGCTGTCCTGATATCCAGAAGCTTTTTTTGGTTATAAGAGACGATGGCAGAAACATTATGTACAAAAGAAATTACAAATAACGCGGAAAAACACACATAATAGTACAATTGGTTAGAGGGCTGTAAAACGGCAGCCATCTTCTCCGGCGCTGTTATTCTCATTCAGACCCTTTATTTGTTGAAGCACCTTTGGCAGCGATTACAGCCCTGAGTCTTCTTGGGTATGACGCTACAAGCTTGGCACACCTGTATTTGGGGAATTTGTCCCATTCTTCTCTGCAGATCCTCTCAAGCTCTGTCAGGTTGGATGGGGAGTGTCACTGCACAGCTATTTTCAGGTCTCTCCAGAGATGTTTGATCGGGTTCAAGTCTGGACTCTGGCTGGGCCACTCAAGGACATTCAGAGACTTGTCCCGAAGCCACTCCTGCGTTGTCTTGGCTGTGTGCTTAGGGTCGTTTTCCTGTTGGAAGGTGAACCTTCACCCCAGTCTGAGGTCCTGAGTGCTCTCAAGCAGGTTTTCATCAAGGATCTCTCTGTACTTAGCTCCGTTCATCTTTCCCTCGATCCTGACTAGTCTCTAAGTCCCTGCCGCTGAAAAACATCCCCACAGCATGATGCTGCCACCACCATGCTTCACCGTAGAGATGGTGCCAAGTTTCCTACTATGTAGTGGCTTCCGTCTGGCCACTCTACCATAAAGGCCTGATTGGTGAAGTGCTGCAGAGACGGTTGTCCTTCTGGAAGGTTCTCCCATCTCCACAGAGGAACTCTGGAGCTCTGTCAGAGTGACCATCGGGTTCTTGGTCACCTCCCTGACCAAGGCCCTTCTCCCCCGATTGCTCCGTTTGGCCGGGTGGCCAGCTCTAGGAAGAGTCTTGGTGGTTCCAAACTTCTTCCATTTAAGAATGATGGAGGCCACTGTGTTCTTTGGGACCTTCAATGCTGCAGAAATGTTTTGGTACCCTTCCCCAGATCTGTGCCTCGACACAATCCTGTCTCGGAGCACTACGGACAATTCCTTCGACCTCATGGCTTGGTTTTTGCTCTGACATGCACTGTCAAGCAAAAATCAGTTGAATTGACCACAGGTGGACTCCAATCAAGTTGTAGAAACATCTCAAGGATTATCAATGGAAACAGGATGCACCTGAGCTCAATTTCAAGTAGTAAAGGGTCTGAATACTTATGTAAATAAGGAATATTTTATTATTTTTAATACATTTGCAAAAAAAAAAAAAAAAACTGTTTTCGCTTTGTCATTGTGGGGTATTGTGTGTAGATTTTTGAGGACAATTTTTTATTTAATCCATTTTAGAATAAGGCTGTAACGTACAAAATGTGGAAAAAGCGAAGGGGTCTGAATAATTTCCGAATGCCCTGACCTGTTCCGTTGCGTACCAACTCCTGCAGTTCAAACAGCTTAGTGAAGTTCCTCTGTAGTGCTGCCTCTGTGGTGTTGACTTAGATGTACATGTAGCAGGACGGCCCCTCAGACACTGTGTACACCTTTTGGTAGGCCCCAGCAGGAAGATGCTCACACACACACACAATGAGTACCCCTAGCAACATCATGGCAACTGGAATGTGAAACTTATGTTTAGCAGTGAGTTCCACACCATTATAATGACTACAGTACAGCTGTCATCCAGTTGAATGGTGTCATTACAGGCTGGCTATAGCAGGTGGGGTGATGAAGGAGCATACCTGCTTCTGCTCTCCAGGTTGGAGCGTGTAGTTCTTCTTCTCATCCACTATCTCAACATTCAGCTGGCCCTGCAGCACCTGCATACTGGTGTTGCCCAGGTCCTCACTGACATACAGTGCTATGAAAAAGTATTTGCCCCCTTTCTAATTTTCTCTACTTTTGCATATTTGTGATACTGAATGTTATCAGATCTTCAACCATAACCTAATATTAGATAAAGGGAACATAAGTGGACAAATAACACAACAATTACATATTTATTTAATTTATTTCATAAACAAAGTTATGCAACACCCAATTCCCCTGTGTGAAAAAGTAATCGCCCCCTTACACTCAATAACTGGTTGTGCCACCTTTAGCTGCAATGACTCCATCCAAATGCTTCCTGTAGTTGTTGATCAGTCTCTCACGTCGCTGTGGAGGAATTGTGGCCCACTCTTCCATGCAGAACTGCTTTAACTCAGTGACGTGTGGGTTTTCAAGCATGAACTGCTCGTTTCAAGTCCTGCCACAACATCTCAATTTGGATTAGGTCTGGACTTTGACTACGCCATTCCAAAACGTCCAATTTGTTGCTTTTTAGCAATTTTCATGTAGACTTGATTGTGTGTTTTGGATCATTGTCTTGCTGCATGACCCAGCTGCGCCTCAGCTTCAGCTCACAGATGGATGGTCTGACATTCTCCTGTAGAATTCTCTGATACAGAGCAGAATTCATGGTTCCTTCTATTAAGGCAAGTCGTCCAGGTCCTGAGGCAGCAAAGCATCCCCAAACCATCACACCACCACCACCATGCTTGACCTTTGGTATGATGTTCTTACTGTGGAATGCAGTGTTTGGTTTTCGCCAGGCATTACTGGAACCATGTCATCCAAAAAGTTATACTTTTGAATCATCTGTCCATAGAACGTTCTTCCAAGAGTCTTGATGATCATCCAGGTGCTTTTTGGCAAACTTGAGTCAACTTTTTGGACGAGATGGGTCCCATTATGCCTGGCGAAAACCAAACACTGCATTCCACAGTAAGAACATCATACCAAAGGTCAAGCATGGTGGTGGTGGTGTGATGGTTTGGGGATGCTTTGCTGCCTCAGGACCTGGACAACTTGCCTTAATAGAAGGAACCATGAATTCTGCTCTGTATCAGAGAAAATTAGAAAGGGGGCAAATACTTTTTCATAGCACTGTAGTTATCTAGGTGGAGACCTAGAGGCAAAACGAACTAACACATGCACGATTAAGATTGAAATGTACTTTGGGTGAGGAATCTGTACTCACCATGTTGGGCCTTTCCTCTTCTCTCTATACACCAAGTCACTCGGCTCCGTCATATCCTCACATGGTCTCTCCTGTCATTGCTATGAGGATGACACAACTACTTTTCTCCTTCTCCCCCCTTCTGACACCCAGGTGGCGACACGCATCTCTGCATGCCTGGCAGATATCTCAGCTTGGAGTTCGGCCCACCACCTCAAGCTCAACCTCGACAAGACGGACCTGCTCTTCCACCCGGGGAAGGCCTGCCCGCTCAAAGACCTCCATCACGATTGACAACTCCACAGTGTGGGCCTCCCAGAGTGCAAAGAACCTTGGCGTGACCCTGGACAACACCCTGTCGTTCTCTGCAAGCATCAAAGCAGTGACTCGCTCCTGCAGGTTCATGCTCTACAACATCTGTAGAGTACGACCCTACCTCACAGAGGAAGCGGCGCAGGTCCTAATCCAGGCACTTGTCATCTCCCGTCTGGACTACTGCAACTCGCTGTTGGCTGGGCTCCCAGCTTGTACCATCAAACCCCTGCAACTTATCCAGAACGCTGTTGCCCGCCTGGTTTTCAACCTTCCCAAGTTCTCCCATGTCACCTCGCTCCTCCGCCCACTCCACTGGCTTCCAGATGAAGCTTGCATCCACTACAAGACCATGGTGCTTGCCTACGGAGCAGCAAGAGGGACTGCCCCTCCCTACCTTCAGGCTTTGCTCAAACCCTACACCCCAACCCTAGCACTTCTTTCTGCCACCTCTGGTCTCTTGCCACTCCCACTCCTACGGGAGAGCAGCTCCCGCTCAGCCCAGTCCAAACTCTTCTCTGTCCTGGCACCCCAATGGTGGAACCAGCTTCCCCGTGAAGCTATGACAGCAGAGTCCCTTCCCAAAAGCACCTGAAACCCTACCTCTTCAAAGAGTATCTTAAATAATCCCCCTACTTCCTCACCTTCAGGAAAAGTGTATTTACTATGCCTGTGATATTTGGTTGTCCCACCTAGCTATCTTAAAATGAATGCACTAACTGTAAGTCACTCTGGATAAGAGTGTCTGCTAAATGACTAAAATGTAATTACTCTCAATGGAAAACAATGAGGGAGAGGGGGAGATCCCGAACCTGGGAAGTCTGCGATGAAGATTATCTCTGTCTGGTTGTACAAGAGTCCTCGATCTCCTGAAACTTGGTCCTCCAGGGAGAGAGGTCCACCAGCAGAGGCGTGAGCCATGGATTTGGGCAGAATGGTGACCAGTCTGCCTTCACAATGTTCACACGGGGGTCAAAGAACCTAACGGAAGGGAAAAGAGAATTCAAGACCAAACTGCGAAGAACATTTCTATCCATGTGGAGGATGTGAAAGATCACCAAAAGGCCATGTAGTACCGTTGTTGGAAGCGTTCATTGATGGACACCCAGATGTCAAAGTAGATCTCTGGGTCAGAAATGTTGTATTGAGGCAGGTGGCGGCTCAGGCAGGTGGCATACTGCTTCAACATGTCCTCATGGTCCTTCCACTGCCGACTGAGTGAACACCTACAGGTGCACCACAGAACAATTTCAGAACACGTAAATACACATACACAGAACGTTAACACTACATGAAGGGGTATACATAAGACATTCACCTTTATGGAACCAGTCATAACACCAGACAACACCTTTATGGAACCAGTCATAACACCTTCATGAGTATTGCAGTATGAGGTTCTCAGATCCACCTTCTTCCAGATATTGTCATAGAAATGTTCATAATTAAATTAAGATATACGCAATTAATATTTTCTATAAAGGTGTTTTTAAGTGAATTAATGAACATTATGGGCGATCTCCATTCCCAACATGTTCTTATCTCTGAGGTCCTACAGTATGTAGGGCTTATGATGACTTTCTGTATGTTGTAGTTCTTTTAAAATGAGACAGAGCGTGCCATCATTGTTCAGATGGGATGTTGAATGGTTAACAAATCGACTTGAGCTTATTCTCCCGTGTCACATTCCCCGTTTCCCCCTTTTTCCCACATTTGCTTTCTAACCCTTCTTATGCCTCTATATTGGTGTTATAGTTCAGTGGCTCACGCCAGGGTTGAGGTATCCGACCTCTCCTGTTTTTCCGTCTCGGTAGATGATCTTGACATGCTGGTGGGAGTGAGAGTGAACCATCATATCCCAGGAGTACCCATACAGGCCATTGGTCCAGTTGTTATAGCCATAGGTCAAAAATCAGTATATATATATATATATATATATATATAAATACTGACCAAAAATATAAATGCAAAATGTAAAGTGTTGGTCCAATGTTTCAGGAGCTGAAATAAAATATCCCAGAAATGTTTCCATATGCACAAAATGCTTATTTCTCTAAAATGATGTGCACAAATTTGTTTACATCCCTGTTAGTGAGCATTCCTCCTTTGCCAAGATAATCCATCCACCTGACAGGTGTGGCATATCAAGAAGCTGATTAAACAGCACGATCATTACACAGGTTCCACCTTGTGCTGGGGACAATAAAAGGCCACTCTAAAATGTGCAGTTTTGTCACAATACAATGCCACAGATGTCTCAAGTTTTGAGGGAGTGTACAATTGGAATGCTGACTGTAGGAATGTCCACCAGAGCTGTTGCCAGAGATTTTAATGTTCACCATAACATCATTTTAGAGAATTTGTCAGTACATCCAACCGCAGACCATGTGTAACCATGCCTACCCAAGACCTCCACATCCGGCTTCGTCACCTGCCGGATCATCTGAGACCAGCCACCCGGACAGCTGATGAAACTGAGGAGTATTTCTGTCTGTCTTTTTGTGGGGAAAAACTCATTCTGATTGGCTGAGACTTGGGTCCCAAGTGGGTGGGCCTATGCCCTCCCAGGCCCACCCATGGCTGCGCCCCTGCCCAGTCATGTTAAATCCATAGGTTAGGGCCTAATTTATTTATTTCAATTGGCTGACTTCCTTATATGAACTGTAACTCAGGAAAATCGTTGAAATTGTTGCATGTTGCGTTTATATTTTTGTTCAATATATATACAAACACTGAATATACCAAACATTAGGAACACCTTCCTAATATTGAGTTGCACCCCGCCCCCAGGGATGGTGCCGCATGTTGACTCCAATGCTTCCCACAGTTGTGTCAAGTTGGCTGGATATAATTTGGGCGGCGGACCATTCTTCATACACACAGGAAACTGTTGAACATGAAAAACCCAGCAGCGCTGCAGTTCTTGACACAAACTGGTGCGCCTGGCACCTTAAACCATACCCAGTTCAAAGGCACTGAAATGGATCATAGCTTTCACCTGGTCAGTCTGTCACGGAAAGAGCAGGTGTTCTTAATGTTTTGTATATAAAGTTTCTTCAAGTGCAGTGGCAAAACCATCAAGCGCTATGATGAAACTGGCACAGGAAAGGAAGACACAGAGTTACCTTTGCTGCAGAGGATAAGTTCATATACACACATATATATATATATATATATATATATACATATATATACACATATATACATACACACATACAGTATATACATACATACACATATACATACATACATATATACAGTGAGGGAAAAAAGTATTTGATCCCCTGCTGATTTTGTACGTTTGCCCACTGACAAAGACATGATCAGTCTATAATTTTAATGGTAGGTTTATTTGAACAGTGAGAGACAGAATAACAACAACAAAATCCTGAAAAACGCATGTCAAAAATGTTATAAATTGATTTGCATTTTAATGAGGGAAATAAGTATTTGACCCCTCTGCAAAACATGACTTAGTACTTGATGGCAAAACCCTTAATACTTGGTGCCAAAACGTTTCTTGTAGTTGGCCACCAGGTTTGCACACATCTCAGGAGGGATTTTGACCCACTCCTCTATGCAGATCTTCTCCAAGTCATTAAGGTTTCGAGGCTGACGTTTGGCAACTCGAACCTTCAGATCCCTCCACAGATTTTCTATGGGATTAAGGTCTGGAGACTGTGCTTCTTCTTGAGCCACTCCTTTGTTGCCTTGGCCGTGTGTTTTGGGTCATTGTCATGCTGGAATACCCATCCACGACCCATTTTCAATGCCCTGGCTGAGGGAAGGAGGTTCTCACCCAAGATTTGACGGTACATGGCCCCGTCCATCGTCCCTTTGATGCGGTGAAGTTGTCCTGTCCCCTTAGCAGAAAAACACCCCCAAAGCATAATGTTTCCACCTCCATGTTTGATGGTGGGGATGGTGTTCTTGGGGTCATAGGCAGCATTCCTCCTCCTCCATACACGGCGAGTTGAGTTGATGCCAAAGAGCTCCATTTTGGTCTCATCTGACCACAACACTTTCACCCAGTTTTCCTCTGAATCATTCAGATGTTAATTGGCAAACTTCAGACGGGCATGTATATGTGCTTTCTTGAGCAGGGGGACCTTGCGGGCGCTGCAGGATTTCAGTCCTTCACGGCGTAGTGTGTTACTAATTGTTTTCTTGGTGACTATGGTCCCAGCTGCCTTGAGATCATTGACAAGATCCTCCCGTGTAGTTCTGGGCTGATTCCTCACCGTTCCCATGATCATTGCAACTCCACGAGGTGAGATCTTGCATGGAGCCCCAGGCCGAGGGAGATTGACAGTTATTTTGTGTTTCTTCCATTTGCCAATAATCGCACCAACTGTTGTCACCTTCTCACCAAGCTGCTTGGCGATGGTCTTGTAGCCCATTCCAGCCTTGTGTAGGTCTACAATCTTGTCCCTGACATCATTGGAGAGCTCTTTGGTCTTGGCCATGGTGGAGAGTTTGGAATCTGATTGATTGCTTCTGTGGACAGGTGTCTTTTATACAGGTAACAAACTGAGATTAGGAGCACTCCCTTTATGAGTGTGCTCCTAATCTCAGCTCACTACCTGCATAAAAGACACCTGGGAGCCAGAAATCTTTCTGATTGAGAGGGGGTCAAATACTTATTTCCCTCATTAAAATGCAAATCAATATATAACATTTTTGACATGCGTTTTTCTGGATTTTTTTGTTGTTATTCTGTCTCTCACTGTTCAAATAAACCTACCATTAAAATTATAGACTGATCATTTCTTTGTCAGTGGGCAAACGTACAAAATCAGCAGGGGATCAAATACTTTTTTCCCCTCACTGTACATACATACAGTTGAAGTCGGAAGTTTACATACACTTAGGTTGGAGTCATTAAAACTTGTTTTTCAACCACTCAACACATTTCTTGTTAACAAACTATAGTTTTGGCAAGTCGGTTATGACATCTACTTTGTGCATGACACAAGTAATTTTTCCAACCATTGTTTACAGACAGATTATTTCACTTATACAGTACCTCACAAAAGTGAGTACACCTCACATTTTTGTAAATATTTGAGTATATCTTTTCATGTGACAACCCTGAAGAAATGACACTTTGCTACAATGTAAAGTAGTGAGTGTACAGCTTGTATAACAGTGTAAATTTACTGTCCCCTCAAAATAACACAACACACAGCCATTAATGTCTAAACCGCTGGCAACAAAAGTGAGTACACCCCTAAGTGAAAATGTCGAAATTGGGCCCAAAGTGTCAATATTTTGTGTGGCCACCATCATTTTCCAGCACTGCCTTAACCCTCTTGGGCATGGAGTTCACCAGAGCTTCACAGCTTGCCACTGGAGTCCTCTTCCACTCCTCCATGACGACATCACAGAGCTGGTGGATGTTAGAGACCTTGCACTCCTCCACCTTCCGTTTGAGGATGCCCCACAGATGCTCAATAGGGTTTAGGTCTGGAGACATGCTTGGCCAGTCCATCACCTTTACCCTCAGCTTCTTTAGCAAGGCAGTGGTCGTCTTGGAGGTGTGTTTAGGGTCGTTATCATGTTGGAATACTGCCCTGCGGCCCAGTCTCTGAAGGGAGGGGATCATGCTCTGCTTCAGTATGTCACAGTACATGTTGGCATTCATGGTTCCCTCAATTAACTGTAGCTCCCCAGTGCCGGCAGCACTCATGCAGCCCCAGACCATGACACACCCACCACCATGCTTGACTGTAGGCAAGACACACTTGTCTTTGTACTCCTCACCTGGTTGCCGCCACACACGCTTGACACCATCTGAACCAAATAAGTTTATCTTGGTCTCATCAGACCACAGGACATAGTTCCAGTAATCCATGTCCTTAGTCTGCTTGTCTTCAGCAAACTGTTTGCGGGCTTTCTTGTGCATCATCTTTAGAAGAGGCTTCCTTCTGGGACGACAGCCATGCAGACCAATTTGATGCAGTGTGCGGCATCTGGTCTGAGCACTGACAGGCTGACCCCCCCCCACCCCTTCAACCTCTGCAGCAATGCTGGCAGCACTCATATGTCTATTTCCCAAAGAAAACCTCTGGATATGACGCTGAGCACGTGCACTCAACTTCTTTGGTCGACCATGGCGAGGCCTGTTCTGAGTGGAACCTGTCCTGTTAAACCGCTATATGGTCTTGGCCACCGTGCTGCAGCTCAGTTTCAGGGTCTTGGCAATCTTCTTATAGCCCAGGCCATCTTTATGTAGAGCAACAATTATTTTTTTCAGATCCTCAGAGAGTTCTTTGCCATGAGGTGCCATGTTGAACTTCCAGTGACCAGTATGAGGGAGTGTGAGAGCGATGACACCAAATTTAACACACTTGCTCCCCATTCACACCTGAGACCTTGTAACACTAACGAGTCACATGACACCGGGGAGGGAAAATGGCTAATTGGGCCTAATTTTGACATTTTCACTTAGGGGTGTACTCACTTTTGTTGCCAGCGGTTTAGACATTAATGGCTGTGTGTTGTGTTATTTTGAGAGGACAGCAAATGTACACTGTTATACAAGCTGTACACTCACTACTTTACATTGTAGCAAAGTGTCATTTCTTCAGTGTTGTCACATGAAAAGATATACTCAAATATTTACAAAAATGTGAGGGGTGTACTCACTTTTGTGAGATACTGTAATTCACTGTATCACAACTCCAGTGGGTCAGAAGGTTACATACACTAAGTTGACTGTGCCGTTAAACAGCTTGGAAAATTCCAGAAAATGATGTCATGGCATTAGAAGCTTCTGATAGGCTAATTGACATAATTTGAGTCAATTGGAGGTGTACCTGTGGATGTATTTCAAGGCCTACCTTCAAATTCAGTGCCTCTTTGCTTAACATCATGGGAAAATGAAAAGAAATCAGCCAAGACCTCAGGAAAATAATGGTAGACCTCCACAAGTCTGGTTCATCCTTGGGAGCAATTTCCAAACACCTGAAGGTACCATGTTCATCTGTACAAAGAATAGTATGCAAGTATAAACACCATAGGACCACGCAGCCGTCATACCACTCAGGAAGGAGACGCGTTCTGTCTCCTAGAGATTAACGTACTTTGGTGCGAAAAGTGCAAATCAATCCCAGAACAACAGCAAAGGACCTTGTGAAGATGCTGGAGGAAACAGGTACAAAAGTATCTATATCCACAGTAAAACAAGTCCTATATCGACATAACCTGAAAGGCCGCTCAGCAAGGAAGAAGCCACTGCTCCAAAACTGCCATAAAAAAGCCAGACCACGGTTTGCAACTGCACATGGGGACAAAGATCATACTTTTTGGAGAAATGTCCTCTGGTCTGATTAAACAAAAATAGAACTGTTTGGCCATAATAACCATCGTTATTTTCAGAGGAAAAAGGGGAATGCTTGCAAGCCGAAGAACACCATCCCAACCGTGAAGCACGGGGGTGGCAGCATCATACTGTGGGGGTGCTTTGCTGCAGGAGGGACTGGTGCACTTCACAAAATAGATGGCATCATGAGGAAGGGAAATTATGTGGATATATTGAAGCAACATCTCAAGACATCAGTCAGGAAGTTAAAGCTTGGTCGCAAATTGGTCTTCCAAATGGACAATGACCCCAAGCATACTTCCAAAGTTGTGGCAAAATGGCTTAAGGACAACAAAGTCAAGGTATTGGAGTGGCCATCACAAAGCCCTGACCTCAATCCTATAGAAAATGTGTAGGCAGAACTGAAAGAGCGTGTGCGAGCAAGGAGGCCTACAAACCTGACTCAGTTACACCAACTCTGTCAGGAGGAATGGGCCAAAATTCACCCAACTTATTGTGGGAAGCTTGTGGAAGGCTACCCGAAACGTTTCACCCAAGTTAAACAATTTAAAGGCAATGCTACCAAATACTAATTGAGTGTATGTAAACTTCTGACCCACTGGGAATGTGATGAAAGAAATAAAAGCTGAAATAAATCATTCTCTCTACTATTATTCTGACATTTCACATTCTTAAAATAAAGTGGTGATCCTAACTGACCTAAGACAGGGAATTTGTACTAGGATTAAATGTCAGGAATTGTGAAAAACTGAGTTTAAATGTATTTGGCTAAGGTGTATGTAAACTTCCAACTTCAACTGTATGTGTTAATTGTAGGGGTGCCCATGCGGCTGGGGATCAGAAATGTCCCGTGCAAGAGAGGCAAGTTGAGGTTTCCAGAGTTAGAGTAGTGCAGAAATTGTCATATGCTGAGGCAGTGAAGAAAGTAGAGGAAGATGGGTCAAGGTGGAGGGATCCTGAGAGGAGTGGTGTGAGTAGTAGATCTGTACCAGTACAGAGGGATAGGCCAACAAGTGATATATGTTTCGGTAAGATTGGATTTTAGCATTTATAGCAATGGTTATCAACTGTACTGCAGGGATGGAACGTAAGTCACAGAAAATGGAGGTTGTGGTGGCAGCTGCAGAGAGGTATTTGGGTGTGTGAGACTTGACATCAGAAGAGTTACAGGGTGTGTTAAGTGGTGGTGTCCCATCCTTTCAGGTTGTTGGCCTGAAGTCGCTCTGGATAAGAGCGTCTGCTAAATGACTAATTATTATTATTATTATTATTTAGGTAGGACTAAGTAGATTTAAATAGTGGAGTAGGGTGGTGTTATTTTATTATTATTATTATTATATATATATGAAAAAATAAACAAATACCCTACCATCTAACACTACACTCACAATATATATATATATATATATATATATATATATATATATATATATATATATATATATATATTTTGTGAGTGTATGTTAGATGGCAGGGTATTTGTTTATTTTTTCAAGCAAAGTATAAGAGAGTTGTACTCCAGTCTAGTAGGTGGCAGTAATGCAACATTTATTGGATGCCAACAGCGGTTAAACCTCATCGAAGAAGAAGAATCTGCCCCCAGCGGTTGGGATGAGAAGAATCTTTGGGTCTTTGGAGATGGTTAATAAAACAAATCTAAATTACCTCCTGAAAATAACATTGGATTGTTTCTGGGAGTGGTCATTGGTCACCTACACATTTGTAAAATATATAAATCTGGTTAAACAATCCTCCAATATAAACATATGCCCACACTAGCTAGCACCAGGTAGCCTGTCCAACTCTTGCATATCACCTATAATACAGTAGATGGCAATAATGCGCAGAAGCACATCATAGTTAGCAGGCTAGAAGAAGACAAATTGCTAGCCTGTGGAATCTGCATCGTTTTAGCTATGAAAAATAGAAAGACAACTTGACAATTGTTCTTGAGATATCCTTTTAAACATTCATAATGATGCTCAGGCTATTGGTAGATCGTATTTGGCCGGATTAACTAGCTCCGCAATATCTGGTGCTAAATTACCTCTTTGTCTTTGTTCCAAAAATTTCAACTGAGAATGCTTGTTGTTTAGTACAGTAGTAGCTAGCTACGCCTGGTGACCTGTCACAGCTGAGCTTGCTAGCAACATAGCTAGGCTTGCTTAAATTAATTGACAACAAAGCTTTCTAGCCGACGGGTTTGCCTTGTTATAGATATATCAGGTAAATTACATTTCTGTATATCGTAAATTATCTAGCTATTACATTTATTAAATACCCGATCGCACGCTAAGTGTAGCTAGCTGTGTTGTGTATGTAGCTAGCTAAGGAGCTGTGGCAACAACAAAAACAATAATAGCTGAACAAAGTGCCTGAGGTTGTAAGCTAGCTACCATAGGATTGTTGATGTCAGAGAACAGGATTTACTTGTGTTCATAATTTATGCTTTCGACATACACTATATATACAAAAGTATGTGGACACCCCTTCAAATTAGTGGATTATGCTATTTCAGCCACACCCGTTGCTGGCAAGGGTATAAAATCGAGCACAAAGCCATGCAATCTCAATAGACAAACATTGGCAGTAGAATGGCCTTACTGAAGAGCTCAGTGACTTTCAACGTGGCACCATCATAGGATGCCACCTTTCCAACAAGTCAGTTAGTCAAATTCCTGCCCTGCTAGAGCTGCCCCGGTCAACTGTAAGTGATGTTATTGTGAAGTGGAAACGTCTAGGAGCAACAATAGCTCAGCCACAATAGCTCAGTACACAAGCTCACAGAACGGGACCGCCGAGTGCTGAAGTGCGTACAGAGTAAAAATCGTCTGACCTCGTTTGCAACACTCACTACCGAGTTCCAAACTGCCTCTGGAAGCAACATCCGCACAATAACTGTTCATCAGGACCTTCATGAAATGGGTTTCCATGGCCGAGCAGCTGCACAGAAGCCTAAGATCACCATGCGCAATGCCAAGTGTCGGCCGCCGCCATTGGACTCTGGAGTAGTGAAAACACGTTCTCTGGAGTGATGAATCACGCTTCACCATCTGGCAGTCCGATGGACGAATCTGGGTTTGGCGAATGCCAGGAGAATGCTACCTGCCACAATGTATAGTACCAACTGTAAAGTTTGATGGAGGAGGAATAATAGTCTGGGGCTGTTTTTCATGGTTCGGGCTAAAGCCCTTAGTTCCAGTGAAGGGAAATCTTAGGGAAATCTTAACGCTACAGCATACAATTTACATTCTAGACGATTCTGTGCTTCCAACTTTGTGGCAACAGTTTGGGGAAGGCCCGTTCCTGTTTCAGCATAACAATGCCCCTGTGCACAAAGCAAGGTCCATACATAAATGGTTTGTCGAGATCAGTGTGGAAGAACTTGACTGGCCTGCACAGAGCCCTGACCTCAACCCCATCGAACACCTTTGGGATGAATTGTAACGCCAACTGCGAGCCAGGCCTAATCGCCCAACATCAGTGCCCGACCTCATTAATGCTCTTGAGGCTGGATTGGAAGCAAGTCCCTGCAGCACTGTTCCAACATCTAGTGGAAAGCCTTCCCAGAACAGTGGAGGCTGTTACTTTTACATTTTAGTCATTTAGCAGACACTCTTATCCAGAGCGACTTACAGTTAGTAAGTGCATACATTTTCATACATACATTTTACTGTTATAGCAGTAAAAAGGGGGACCAACTCCATATTAATGCCCATGATTTTTGAATGAGATGTTTGACAAACAGGTGTCCACATACCTTTGATCATGTAGTGTATATGAACAACTGTGAATGTTCTCCAGCTCTGAACCTAGATGATAACTTTCAGAAATAGTTACTCATCAACAACAAAGTGACCTAATCTAGTTTACCCCTGAGTAGTGAAACTCATATGAATTACAATGCATCCATGCATTTGAGGTTGCTGATGGTCTTGTTTTGTGTGTAGTGTGCAGGGGAGAGATGGGCACCCTGGGCAGCCGGATGCAGGCCTCCTCCCAGGATCCAGAGGAAGCAGTTGAGACGGCATGTGCCAGTGGCAAGCATGGATGTGAGTGCAGAAAGAGGAAACGGACTGCACACTGCGACTGTGACAGTGAGCCTGATGAGGAAGATGCCTTACTGGACACACCACGGAGGTGAGAAGAGCCACACACATCACACTGGAAACACACACATACACACAACTTCACGAACACAAGTGACACACACACACACAGAGCAGGCCAGAGTAAGAGAAAAACACACTAAAGGTCTACACAAACAGAGCCCCGTTTGCGGCGAGCTCTACGTAGTTCCACGTACATTTGTGCGGCTGAATTTTTGGAACGCGACGCAAATGGACCTCCGTCAGCTCTGTTTGCGTAGACTGTGTAGAGAGCCCTTTACAGCACAGGTGAGGTATTCACACATCTCTCATGTCTTTCAAATGGCCAGCCTGTTTCTAACCTAGGCCTGCCCTCTGCTGGTTTTATTTTGGAATTGTAACAGGAAGAAGCTAAAGAGCACTTCTAAGTACATCTATCAGACCTTGTTCCTGAACGGGGAGAACAGTGACATCCGCATCTGTGCCTTGGGGCAGGAGTGGAACCTGCACAAAGTCTACCTCTGCCAGGTTAGTGCACTGTTCTGTGTATACTATACACTGTAGTCTCTACAAAGCCAATGCCTGTGACTCATTCCACTCCTTCTCTTTCTCCTCCCTGTGTTTTAATTATGTAGTCGGGGTATTTCTCCAGCATGTTCAGTGGATCCTGGAAGGAGTCCAACATGATGGTCATACCGTTAGAGATCCCAGACCAGAACATCGACACAGAGGGTGAGGACTTAAGTCACTGTCAGGCAGTGTTGTACTCACTAAACCTTGAGTCCAAGTTGACTCCGCTGTGCTCGAGTCGAGTCTAGAAGTCCCTATGGCTGGAGTCCAAGTATGAGTCTTCAATGGTCGAGTCACGAGTTAAAACCCGATACTAGTATTGTTTTCAATTTCGTAAAGCAGTTTGTGTTTCTTAACCAGGCAAAGCTAAATAGTTGGCTGGTGGTTACGGGGAAGCAAGACAGTCGCTTGCGCAATGTGTCGCTTAGCCTATGATTGGAGCGGAGCCTGCCTGCTTGTCTGCGCACAATCATCGCTTGCTCCCCTGCAGCTCACCAGCTGATGTAGGCTGCATGTGCCGGGTGTGGCTCATCCTTCCCACTGCTAGAGAATAGAACCTTTGCAGATCTGCGCACCCAGTGCTGCTAATATTCTGTTTATCATAGTAACCTATTCAGTCGAAGTGCAAATACAAGTCACAAGAAGGCAAATCCCATTCACCAATGGTCGAGTCCAGGTTGAGTCACAAGTCGTGAAAATCGGGACCCAAGTACTACAATACTGCTGTCAGGAACAAAATACTACAAATCGCTTTGTTTATGTCACTGAACTCCTTTTTTGCAGTTACTATACTCATTTATCTTTGTGGTGTGTGTGTGTCTTTAGCTCTGCAGGTAGTGTTTGGATCTCTGTACCGGGATGATGTTCTGATCAAGCCCAGCAGGGTGGTCAGTATCCTAGCAGCAGCTTGTATGCTCCAACTGGTCAGTAGATTATCATTATCACACTACAGTATATTTTACATAGAATGTAACGGTATACAATGTAGTGATAATGTTGAGATGATAGTGATATGTGTGAGTTGAAAGTTAAACTTGCTGGAATGAATGAGAATAGATGATCAAAGGCGACAATAAGCCATGCCTTGTGTCTTTGCAGGATGGTCTGATCCAGCAGTGTGGTGAGACCATGAAGGAGAACGTCAGTGTCAAGACCGTGTGTGGCTACTACTCCTCTGCCAGCATCTACGGCCTGGACTCTGTTATGAAGAAGTAAGCCCCATCATTACACTCCTGTTGAATAATATTACACATTTAATCATTTTCTTCTCACTGTACATGCTTATGCTTGTGTGTCTCCTGCAGGTGTCTGGAATGGCTCCTCAATAACCTCATGACTCATCAGAATGTTGACCTGATGAAGGAGCTGGGGTGCGTATCTTCAATGTTTTCATATTTTTCCCTATACACTATATATACAAAAGTATGTGGTCACCCTTCAAATTAGTGGATTTGGCTATTTCAGCCACACCTGTTGCTGACAGGTGTATAAAATCGAGCACACAGCCATGCAATCTCCATAGACAAACATTTGCATTAGAATGGCCTTACTGATGAAGAGCTCAGTGGCTTTCAACGTGGCACCGTCATAGGATGCCACCTTTCCAACAAGTCAGTTGGTCAAATTTCAGCCTTGGTGGCACAAAAGAATCAAAGGTCTGACTGCACGGACATGCTTGGGAAAAATGGTTACAACGGGGGACCAGAGTGTTTGTGTCTCCATCACCTAGGACTTGACATAGGTTCATCAAATCTCAAATTTCTGTCAGTTTTTGCTCAATCTTGCATGCTTTCTCAAACAGCTGTAACTGTATATGCATTTGTAAATCAGGTCCTTTCTTGAGTTGGGCTCTGGGAAGTATAAATCGTGGAGCATCTGAGCTTATGGTTGATTGTGGAGGAAAGGGGTTGAGTGTGTTAGAGTATGTGCGTGTGTGTGTATCCCACATCTGTTGCAAGGGGGTAAGGATGTTAGGGAGAATATAGGATGAACCACAATAATTGTTTGCTAAAATAATAATTGCTTGACAAAAATGTAATGTAATACAATGGCAATCCGGGTTATAGGTAACAATCTTTCGCATGAACTTCCAACATTATTACGGATATTAATTGATAATGATGGAAATTAAGATATGCAAGATATTTGAATAGATATATATTTTTAATAGCTATATATATATATATATATATATATATATATACATACATACATACATACAGTGAGGGGAAAAAAGTATTTGATCCCCTGCTGATTTTGTACGTTTGCCCACTGACAAAGAAATGATCAGTCTATAATTTTAATGGTAGGTTTATTTGAACAGTGAGAGACAGAATAACAACAACAAAATCCAGAAAAACGCATGTCAAAAATGTTATAAATTGATTTGCATTTTAATGAGGGAAATAAGTATTTGACCCCCTCTCAATCAGAAAGATTTCTGGCTCCCAGGTGTCTTTTATACAGGTAACGAGCTGAGATTAGGAGCACACTCTTAAAGGGAGTGCTCCTAATCTCAGCTTGTTACCTGTATAAAAGACACCTGTCCACAGAAGCAATCAATCAGATTCCAAACTCTCCACCATGGCCAAGACCAAAGAGCTCTCCAAGGATGTCAGGGACAAGATTGTAGACCTACACAAGGCTAGAATGGGCTACAAGACCATCGCCAAGCAGCCTGGTGAGGTGACAATAGTTGGTGCGATTATTCGCAAATGGAAGAAACACAAAATAACTGTCAGTCTCCCTCGGCCTGGGGCTCCATGCAAGATCTCACCTCGTGGAGTTGCAATGGTGAGGAATCAGCCCAGAACTACACGGGAGGATCTTGTCAATGATCTCAAGGCAGCTGGGACCATAGTCACCAAGAAAACAATTGGTATCACACTACGCCGTGAAGGACTGAAATCCTGCAGCGCCCGCAAGGTCCCCCTGCTCAAGAAAGCACATATACAGGCCCGTCTGAAGTTTGCCAATGAACATCTGAATGATTCAGAGGAGAACTGGGTGAAAGTGTTGTGGTCAGATGAGACCAAAATCGAGCTCTTTGGCATCATCTGAACTCGCCGTGTTTGGAGGAGGAGGAATGCTGCCTATGACCCCAAGAACACCATCACCACCATCAAACATGGAGGTGGAAACATTATGCTTTGGGGGTGTTTTTCTGCTAAGGGGACAGGACAACTTCACCACATCAAAGGGACGATGGACGGGGCCATGTACCGTCAAATCTTGGGTGAGAACCTCCTTCCCTCAGCCAGGGCATTGAAAATGGGTCGTGGATGGGTATTCCAGCATGACAATGACCCAAAACACACGGACAAGGCAACAAAGGAGTGGCTCAAGAAGAAGCACATTAAGGTCCTGGAGTGGCCTAGCCAGTCTCCAGACCTTAATCCCATAGAAAATCTATGGAGGGAGCTGAAGGTTCGAGTTGCCAAACGTCAGCCTCGAAACCTTAATGACTTGGAGAAGATCTGCAAAGAGGAGTGGGACAAAATCCCTCCTGAGATGTGTGCAAACCTGGTGGCCAACTACAAGAAACGTCTGACCTCTGTGATTGCCAACAAGGATTTTGCCACCAAGTACTAAGTCATGTTTTGCAGAGGGGTCAAATACTTATTTCCCTCATTAAAATGCAAATCAATTCATAACATTTTTGACATGCGTTTTTCTGAATTGTTTTGTTGTTATTCTGTCTCTCACTGTTCAAATAAACCTACCATTAAAATTATAGACTGATCATGTCTTTGTCAGTGGGCAAACATACAAAATCAGCAGGGAATCAAATACTTTTTTCCCTCACTGTACAGTGGGGAGAACAAGTATTTGATACACTGCCGATTTTGCAGGTTTTCCTACTTACAAAGCATGTAGAGGTTTGTAATTTTTATCATAGGTACACTTCAACTGTGAGAGATGGAATCTAAAACAAAAATCCTGAAAATCACATTGTATGATTTTTAAGTAATTAATTTGCATTTTATTGCATGACATAAGTATTTGATCACCTACCAACCAGTAAGAATTCCAGCTCTCACAGACCTATTAGTTTTTCTTTAAGAAGCCCTCCTGTTCTCCACTCATTACCTGTATTAACTGCACCTGTTTGAACTCGTTACCTGTATAAAAGACACCTGTCCACACACTCAATCAAACAGACTCCAACCTCTCCACAATGGACAAGACCAGAGCGCTGTGTAAGGACATCACAAGGCTGGGATGGGCTACAGGACAATAAGCAAGCAGCTTGGTGAGAAGGCAACAACTGTTGGCGCAATTATTAGAAAATGGAAGAAGTTCAAGATGACGGTCAATCACCCTCGGTCTGGGGCTCCATGCAAGATCTCACCTCGTGGGGCATCAATGATCATGAGGAAGGTGAGGGATCAGCCCAGAACTACACGGCAGGACCTGGTCAATGACCTGAAGAGAGCTGGGACCACAGTCTCAAAGAAAACCATTAGTAACACACTACGCCGTCATGGATTAAAATCCTGCAGCGCACGCAAGGTCCCCCTGCTCAAGCCAGCGCATGTCCAGGCCCGTCTGAAGTTTGCCAATGACCATCTGGATGGTCCAGAGGAGGAATGGGAGAAGGTCATGTGGTCTGATGAGACAAAAATAGAGCTTTTTGGTCTAAACTCCACTCGCCGTGTTTGGAGGAAGAAGAAGGATGAGTACAACCCCAAGAACACAATTGTTACGTGAATTATTTAACAAACTATTTCAGTGTCTCTGTGCGTCTCCCAAAAGGTTGTAAGTCTTTTGGGATTTAAATAACGGACAGAGTCTCGATCTGCATAGTCAGAGATTTATTCATTGAGAATTCTGCCATCACAATTTTAGAGTCCATCTTTTATACTCATACGTCATACAAAAAAATCCCTCCCCTCTATAGGCGGGCTGTAGTTTTCCACTCCAAAACCGCTCTCCTGACCATCAGTTCACACACACACCATATACACACACACACACACACACACACACACACACAAGCCTAACAGTTTCTCTACTCCCTAAATTCCTCAATTATCTTGGTTTCTCAGTTGCCTGTAGCCTTTCTCCTTGTCTTTTGTTGTCTGGCCTAACTCTTACTCACATTGCTAAATAGTAACACAATATCATAATATTTACTACACTCACACATTCTAACATATTTCACACAGTTTCAGGGTGTAATAATTAGTCATTAATAATTAATCTATCAATTCCACCCTTTGACTAAATATTACACACATACAAAATATATGTTGTTATAGAAATGAATCACACTCATTGAAGTATATAAGTTGGTTTGCATATAAAAACATTACAGGTTCATCAGGGTTACCCCATGATTAAAAGCGTAACGTTACTTTTTAGCAATGGTAACTAGTACATCATACTTAAAACAAGACTTTAATTCACAAAAGATCATTACAATAACTTTTAAACTAGAGATTTATATTTCTAGGAAAACATCCAGTCTCAAACTATCTGGATCGTCGTCGTCCTCCACCAAGCCTGGTAGGTCATATCCTTCATTCCTTAGGTCGGAGTCCGGGATTGGGCCGTATCTCACCATCTGTTGGGAAACCGCCTTCTCCATCGCCTTGCTCACCAACCTTCGGACACAGGGAATAAGACAACATCCACAAAGAACAAGCATTCCCATAGACGCGATTGCCGCGCCTAAAATAGTTACAACAATAGTTTTCCATTTACCAAACATTTTATCAAACCAACCAGTCATTGATGTATTCACCCCCCAGTTCTCAGCCCATTCTTTAATTAATGCAGTGAGACCTGCCAGCGCTCTAGTTACTGTACCATCTGGGGCTGTATTGTTGGGGATAAACATACAACAATGACCTCCCACCATTTTGCAAATCCGCCCTTCTCTGCTAAAAGCATTTAGAGAACAAAACTATTCTGCAGGTCATGAGTGAGGTGGCGGATAGTTGGCCTGAGATTCTCTTCACTGCATCCCCTGTCTAATTAACTAACCTTTGTAGATGTAATTAATCCAGTCAACATTTTTATCAATTGTAACCCACCAGAAAAACGTTGTTGTAAACCCTTCTCCAATTTGATCTGTGATTCGCATTACTTTGGTGTCTATAACATTGATAATCTCCGGGGTTCATGGTGAATTGGGGTGCCTTAGTATTATCCTTTTTAAGAGTGGTTATTTTAATATCAGAACAATTAGGTGAGGTTTGGTTTGATCCCAAATCTATCACACAAGAGAACATGGTCTGAGGCATAGGTTTAGTTACAAGTGTTGGCCTACCTGTTGAACAGGCATAACAATTAGTTTGACCCAACGCCCTAGCTGTGTAGTTCATCCACCTTACCCAGAAGTTCTCATTTGAAATTCCTTCTACTTCTCCTTGGTTCATTTCCTGCAAGAGGAAATATTCTACCCTTGGTGGTTTAGTGCTCTTCAGGATTCCTTCTGAGGGCCTTCCAAGGGATGTCAAGACTATTTGTTGATACCTCTAGTGATAACATTGGATCTACCTGCTGATCTGTCTCGGAGGTGGAAGATTCAATTTTCTCCTGAAAAATGAACCTCAAACGTATATCTGCCCCGAAATCATCAACACAGGCCCAATAGTTCCTTGCTATGTCATCTTGCATAATTGACTTTACCGTTATCACCAGTTCCGTTTTTACATTTATCATGGGTTTGTTTAATTCCCCCATCGGTGTACTGCGTCCATTCCATTCTCATAGTATGTTCCCCCAGGTATGTTTAAACACCCTTGCCCAAGGACATGAGCGTTCCCCAGTGCAAATGTATTTACCATACCTTCTAGGACCTAACTTTCTTGTACACACCCCCTTCTTACCAAAGCCCCCAAAACCTCCTATCTCTTCATGGGAGAAGTCGAATGGTATCTTGAATCCCCCATCTTGTCCTAAACTGACTTTAACTATTAAAATAATCATTCCCCCAATAGTCTTTCTTGGTTTCAGTATTTATACGAGATCGAAAGTGCATCATTTCCCTGTTTAGGTTGACCTGGATTAATCCATAATATGGTTAACATGATGATGCAGCTCAGAGTCCCCCAAAATCCCCAAAACCGCCATCCCAATCCTGTCCCTGACTCACCTGCCTGGTACTTCCCCATACCCACACCTCTATAAACACCCCACAGTGATGAAAGGTCGGGGTAGGGTTTCTTCGTTAACAGAGTTTACCCCCGAACCCTAATGGGTCAGTTCTTCTCTTTAACTCTGTGTGTGTTCAACAGTGTTGGTATGTGGGACTACCTTTTTGCAGTGGGTAACGTTGACCCAAGTGGCTCTCTCAGCTATTGTTATAGCGAAGGCAGTTACCAATAGGACTTGGTATGGTCCCTCCCAGTGTGACTGCTTTCAATCCTTTTTCCTCATTGATTGGTTCCACACCCAGTCTCCAGGTTATATAGAGTGGGTCACCTTCTCCTTTAGTTCACCTGTGGGGCACAAAACCTTTGACATACAGGTGTGGTTAATAAACTACCTTCTCACGTGTTCTGCTAGGGTGCTCTCTAGTTCTATGTCTGCCTGTCTGGTCCTGCCAACTGTGGCATTCTGTAAGGTCTTCCAAACACTTTCTCAAAGGGGGATAACCCATCTTTATCTGGGGTTACTCTACATTTCTTCCCTTCACTCCGTGATAACTCTATAAAATCCATTTCCAATTGCTGGAAAGGGTACTTAGCCGGAGGATACTCACCCTGAGGTGCCCTTTGTCTGCCCTGGTGATTATTCTGAGCACAGATAACAGATCTTGAACAAAAGTTTTTTAAATTTATTTATATAATTAGTAATCCCAAATGCAACAGTGTTGTCTAATCTGCTCTACCTACCATCCATCCCTCCTTTTGACACATGTCACTGCCCATGTGTCAATATTACCACCTACCTAAACAATCACTTAGGTAAAATTGGTAATTTATCATCCAATTGCCATCCCTTATTTATTTTTGAGACTGTCCCTTGCTTCTTTATTGCTCCTATCTTCCTGATCTCATTACTAAATAAATGATCTAGGTAATAGCTGTTTCGCATTAGATTGTGCCTTCCTCTGATTACTGCAGATCATTGCATTAATTTAGTTTCAAATACCAACTTGTTGTTTATTAAAGCATACTAAAAATGAAATTTAAATGACAACATTTGATAATACCTCAACTTACTTCTATCCCGTAAAAGTAATCCAAGATTAGTACAATTTACTAGCAACAGGTATCCCTCATTCAGGGAAAGCTCTCTCTCTCTCTTCTGTTGTTTTATGGTTCAAATCATATTATTACCTAATTATAATCTTCTTCACACTTGTCACAGTATTATAAATTACCCTCAACTTAGTTTATTTTACTATCTTAAAGTCTTCCTCTCATGCCTTTAGAATTTACCAGTGTGGATGATTAATTAACACCAGAAAGTTAAAACAGAGTTCAGAGGCAATTGAAATTATTCAACGAAGTGTTCCATCCCATAGTATACCAAACATTACCATTATTCTAAATATTTCATAAATGTTACTTATCCCAAGTGTTCATTAAGTCCTCATGACATTCATTCTCATAAGAAATCATATATACCCCAAACTCAGCCAAAACCGAAAAAATCCATAAAATCCTTCTTGTCTGTCTTTGCTACCGTAACCTCTCTTCTCTCCTAGGTGTTGACTAATAGTCTCACTGTCTCCCTGCTTACACTCGTGGACTTTGGAGAAGTCGGCATGTCTGTGATAATATTCTCTCAGATTATCACAGAGTTGTGCCAATTTATCTCCATAAGCCCCTCCTTCTGCCCACTCTAGAACCCCTGTATTCAGCTTAAAGCTGGCGGTCAGCCCTTCCATATCTCTTCTGAACTGGTGTACCCCCGTCTTAGGGTGGGGTATCCCTTCCACTGCTCTCACTAAATCTCTCTGCTTCGTTTACTAAATCCTGCCATTAGTAAATTCTATCCACACACCACCAAAAATGAATAACATATTTGCATACACATAACTAGAAAGCATGAATTTAATGCCATTCTTGCTTAAACAATGCAATTCAACCTTTCTCAAATCTAATTACCTCTGTTATCAACTAAAATTATAGCCACCTCTTATGAAACCCCCAATCTGTCATTGTTTAGAATACAGCAGATATAGGTAACTGTCTTTTCTAAGTAGGCTACAAATAACACCAAACACATGCTGTAGTTGACCAGCATATATTGAATTTATCTCCATAGTATTAATATCCAATGTAGTGATTGACGTTCCTTAATGGAAACCCTAAATTGGCTTTGTACAATATTATATTAATTATGTCTCACCCATGACGTATGTCTACGTTCGTGTGAGCAAGTTAATATATAATTATTATTCCAATTATTATTTTATTAAATCTCTAGCCTCTAATTCAACACAAAACCCCATCATCAAATGTACTCCCAGCAGAACTAAAAAAAAAAAAAAAAACAGACTGTGATTTCTAGGACACTGCACCTTTGTTTCTGGCCTCACTATCTCCCCGAGAATTGGCCCTCCCTCAAGGTCCCTCCCAATCTGCTCTTGGTAAACTGCAAACCTTTTATTGCTTCTGGTTTCATATGGTATTGCTTCTGATATGGCCTATGATTAGATTTGGGTATCACCTGTACTGGAATTACCCCTTTTATTAATCCTACGTCTGCTGGACCCCGGGACCACAAATGCTCTGGAATTTATTTTAAGTCTGACTCCTGTTGTTCTGTCAACAGGTATTCCTCTCCTCAGTATCTGCTATTCTCATCTAAATGTACTCCGGGAACTGAATTGGCTCTCCAATTCAATTTCCGACGATACCTATTTGTGGATGGGCTGTGTTGATCTCCACTCACAATATTGACCCAATCAGTGATCCTCTTACCCTTGGATACCCACTGGCCCATGTCTTTCCAGTCCTCTGCTGGCTCCTTTGCTAGGGACACATGTGGGCTCCATCTTTCCCTGAACATTGGGGCCCTAGTTCCACCTCCACTGCTGCGTGGGTGTTGTCATAGTGAAACCATTTCAAGGCTATAGTCCTTTCTGTGGTTTTAAATAATGCTTCCTCATAGATTGCATCTGGACCTGGGTGTTTGTTATACCAGAGAGTACAGTGTAGGTCATCGGGGGACATTTTAGTGGGGCCTGGTACTACATCATCAGCAAGTTCCATCAAGGTTTGGGGAATATCAGTTATTCCCCCCCTTAACAAATCTTGCCTATACCAATAACATGGCTCCCCTTCCCCACAGACCACCATATTGTCTCTATGTGTGCTTTCATTCCCCTCTCAGTGGAAATGACGGCCACATTCAACTTAGTCATTACATCACGTCCTAGTAAATTTACCGGACACAGCTTAGATATCAGGATGGGTATGGTTGCCTCTCCTCCTGATTGGTCATGTTTTAGGGTTATTGGGGCTGATAACCTTTCAATAAATTGATGACCAGAGGCAGATCGCACTATGATTTTCTCCCCATCAATCCTGACTCCATCTGGCACAGTCTGTTGCACAGATTGCTGTCCTGCAGGCTCCCGTATCACAAAGGAATTTAATTTTCTTACCCATTATTGTCAATGTCAAATAAGGTTTCTGTTCCTGTTGAAGTGCTAAGTCAATAGTAGCCAATTCTAACACCTCACAATTTGGATCAAATGGTTTCTTAGTCTTCCCCTCACTAGAGTCTACTCTTTCTCCCTCACGCTCAAAGCTGGGGGATGGACGTCTGTTAGGCTTCTCTCTTTTCTCTCTTCTCTCCCCGGTTTCCCTTCTTGCCCTCTCCTTTATGTTTGCAGCGGGAAATGTTATGGCCTATCTTGCCACAGTATTTACACGGGGCCTCACATTCTTTGGCGAAGTGCCCTCCCTTGTTACAGTTAAAGCCCCTATTCTCCCCCCGTGGCCTTCACTCTTTCCTGCCTTATCTCCTCTCTCTCCTAGGTTTCTAGTTCTACCCGCCATCTCTCCCAGAGTGGCAATTAGGTACTCTGCATTTTCCTCTTCTTTCTTGGCTCTGTCCTGTCTGTTATTCTGCTCATGATGGATTGCATGTCTCTCTGAGGCTATTACACAATTCAGTTATTTTCCCAACATACTCTCCGTGATCGGCCCATGGCAAAAGTGTCCTCTGGGCATCCCCTGAAACCCACTGCCCTCTAACGGCAGCCAAAACCTTACTATTCCTCTTTTGGGGTGGGTCATTCCTTCTACCGCTCTGGCCACGTCCTCTGTGTTCATGGCCTGTCTGCTAAATGGCATATTATTATTATTGTATACATCTAAGGTTGCTGGGGCCCCTTTCATTCCCCGCCAGTAGATTAGGTAAGGCTATCAGTGGGTACTGGCCCCCTCCTACTCTCTCTCTCTCACTGCTTCTTTCTCCTTTACACACCTTATGTATCTGTTTTAAGCATGGATTCGAGTTTATCTGCGTCTAGATGTCCCTCAAAACCATACCTCTCCCTCCACCTGGTTACATAATGGAGATTTCTTCTATCCCTGGATTCCATTTTAATTACATCAAGTATTTCTCGTCCCCAGTAAATTCTGGGACCTCTTGTGAGGATTTGCCCCCCATGGTTGGTACTGTTAAAAATCCCTTAGCCACCTCTTCTATATAACAAGTCAATTTAACAAGTAATTAAAAACAGCTTCACACCACAACACCTGGAATCACCCCTTCCTGTATATGTAATCTTGACTAGTCCCCCAGAATTATCTCATACTTTACGGAGGAATTTATCCCCACAACGTAATCTTGATAATTCCTGACAGTCTCATACAACAGGAATGGGTTCTCCCTCTTCTCTATACAACCACCTGGAACCACCCCTTCCTGTATATGTAGTCTTGACTAGTCCCCCAGAATTATCTCATACTTTACGGAGGAATTTATCCTCACAATGTAATCTTGATAATTCCTGACAGTCTCATACAACAGGAATGGGTTCTCCCTCCTCTATACAACCACCTGGAATTATTCATAGATGTGACTTTTGAGCAAACATTAGGTCTCACACGTATACAACCTTACATGATTATTGGTTAACACCATCGGTAACCCGGAGTTTGTAAGGCTCCAGAACGGATAGAGTTACAGCAAAATCTACAGTTGTTTGTGACTTTTGACTTTACTAATATTCTATTTCTCACACATGCTATTTTAATTCCTTCTGGTGTACTTTTTGTATTTGTTTAACCCGGATTATTTGTTGACTGTTCTATAATCTCTTACAGGTTACATCCCATAGGTGTACTTTTAATAGTTCCTTCTATTTCAACACCGGGTAGTTTCTTTTGGTAATGGCCTATTACCGTGAATCGTTACGGAACCACCAACATTTCACTTAAAATGGCTACGCATTTATCATTGATTTGTTACTTTTCAATATTTTAGCAAGTTCTCAAATCAATTTCACCAAGTAATGAATAAAGACTACTGACCTTATCCTTGCAGCCGAGATTCAATGTAGGTTTGGATTCCGTCACCGTCTCTGTCATTAATCAGGTGTCCTCTGGCCTGTTTTAGCCCTTAATGTCAAAGGGCAGGACTTTCTATTTACGAATGTATCATTCGCCCGTCGACGGTTTTCAGAGTTACCTGGAATGACAGAAGCAGGGTATTGGAATCCGGCTCGAAGGACCAAGCTGTTACGTGAATTATTTAACAAACTATTTGTGTCTCTGTGCGTCTCCCAAAAGGTTGTACGTCTTTTGGGATTTAAATAACGGACAGTCTCTCGATCTGCATAGTCAGAGGTTTATTCATTGAGAATTCTGCCATCACAATTTCAGAGTCCATCTTTTATACTCATACGTCATACAATGTGATTTTCTGGATTCGGCAGTGTATCAAATACTTGTTCTCCCCACTGTAGAAGCATATATACAGTGGGGAGAACAAGTATTTGATACACTGCCAATTTTGCAGGTTTTCCTACTTACAAAGCATGTAGAGGTCTGAAATTGTTATCATAGGTACACTTCAACTTTGAGAGACGGAATCTAAAACAAAAATCCAGGAAATCACATTGTATGATTTTTAAGTAATTCATTTGCATTTTATTGCATGACATAAGTATTTGATATATCAGAAAAGCAGAACTTAATATTTGGTACAGAAACCTTTGTTTGCAATTACAGAGATCATACGTTTCCTGTAGGTCTTGACCAGGTTTGCACACACTTCAGCAGGATTTTGGCCCACTCCTCCATACAGACCTTCTCCAGATCCTTCAGGTTTCGGGGCTGTCGCTGGGCAATACTGACTTTCAGCTCCCTCCAAAGATGTTCTATTGGGTTCAGGTCTGGAGACTGGCAAGGCCACTCCAGGACCTTGAGATGCTTCTTACGGAGCCACTCCTTAGTTGCCCTGGCTGTGTGTTTCGGGTCGTTGTCATGCTGGAAGACCCAGCCACGACCCATCTTCAATGCTCTTACTGAGTGAAGGAGGTTGTTGGCCAAGATCTCGCGATACATGGCCCCATCCATCCTCCCCTCAATACGGTGCAGTCGTCCTGTCCCCTTTGCAGAAAAGCATCCCCAAAGAATGATGTTTCCACCTCCATGCTTCACGGTTGGGATGGTGTTCTTCGGGTTGTACTCATCCTTCTTCTTCCTCCAAACACGGCGAGTGGAGTTTAGACCAAAAAGCTATATTTTTGTCTCATCAGACCACATGACCTTCTCCCATTCCTCCTCTGGGTCATCCAGATGGTCATTGGCAAACTTCAGACGGGCCTGGACATGCGCTGGCTTGAGCAGGGGGACCTTGCGTGCGCTGCAGGATTTTAATCCATGACGGCGTAGTGTGTTACTAATGGTTTTCTTTGAGACTGTGGTCCCAGCTCTCTTCAGGTCATTGACCAGGTCCTGCTGTGTAGTTCTGGGCTGGTCCCTCACCTTCCTCATGCTCATTGATGCCCCACGAGGTGAGATCTTGCATGGAGCCCCAGACCGAGGGTGATTGACCATCATCTTGAACTTCTTCCATTTTCTAATAATTGCGCCAACAGTTGTTGCCTTCTCACCAAGCTGCTTGCCTATTGTCCTGTAGCCCATCCCAGCCTTGTGCAGGTCTACAATTTTATCCCTGATGTCCTTACACAGCTCTCTGGTCTTGGCTATTGTGGAGAAGTTGGAGTCTGTTTGATTGAGTGTGTGGACAGGTGTCTTTTATACAGGTAACGAGTTCAAACAGGTGCAGTTAATACAGGTAATGAGTGGAGAACAGGAGGGCTTCTTAAAGAAAAACTAACATGTCTGTGAGAGCCGGAATTCTTACTGGTTGGTAGGTGATCAAATACTTATGTCATGCAATAAAATGCAAATTAATTACTTTAAAATCATACAATGTGATTTTCTGTCTCTCACAGTTGAAGTGTACCTATGATAAAAATTACAGACCTCTACATCCTTTGTAAGTAGGAAAAGCTGCAAAATCAGCAGTGTATCAAAAACGTGTTCTCCCCACTGTATGTGTGTGTATATATGTATATATTGTATATATATATATATATATATATATATATATATATATATATATATATATATATATATATATATATATATACACACACACATACTACCGTTCAAAAGAGCCGTCCGTTCAAAATGTGCCTTTTAAAATGATAAACTTGGATTAGCAAACACAACAGTGCCATTGGAACACAGGACTGATGATTGCTGATAATGGGCCTCTGTACGCCTATGTAGATATTCCATTACAAATCAGCAGTTTCCAGCTACAATAGCCATTTACAACATTAACAATGTCTACACTGTATTTCTGATCAATTTGATGTTATTTTAATGGACAAAAAATTGCTTTTCTTTCTAAATCAAGGACATTTCTAAGTGATCCCAAACTTTTGAACGGGTGTGTGTGTGTCAAGCAATGTAATTGTCTGCATCACTTCCAATCCCCCATGTTTTTTTTCTCTCGCAAAAAATAAATGTCCTCTCACTGTCAACTGTGTTTATTTTCAGCAAACATAACATGTGTAAATATTTGTATGAACATAACAAGATTCAACAACTGCGACATAAACTGAACAAGTTCCACAGACATGTGACTAACAGAAATTGAGTAATGTGTCCCTGAACAAAGGGGGTCAAAATCAAAAGTAACAGTCAGTATCTGGTGTTGCACCAGCTGCATTAAGTACTGCAGTGCATCTCCTCCTCATGGACTGCACCATATTTGCCAGTTCTTGCTGTGAGATGTTACCCCACTCTTCCATCAAGGCACCTGCAAGTTCCCAGACATTTCTGGTGGGAATGGCCCTAGCCCTCACCCTCTGATCCAACAGGTCCCAGACGTGCTCAATGGGATTGAGATCCGGGCTCTTCGCTGGCACCATCGAGAGCATCCTGACTGGTTGCATCACCGCCTGGTATGGCAACTGCTTGGCCTCCGACCGCAAGGCACTACAGAGGGTAGTGCGTACGGCCCAGTACAGCACTGGGGCCAAGCTTCCTGACATCCAGGACCTCTATACCAGGCGGTGTCAGAGGAAGGCCCTCAAGATTGTCGAGGACTCCAGCCAACCTAGTCGTGGACTGTTCTCTCTGCTACCGCACGGCAAGCGGTACCGGAGCGCCACGTCTAGGTCCGGGGGGCTTCTCAACAGCTTCTACCCCCAAGCCATAAGACTCCTGAACAGCTAATCATGGCTACCCGGACTATTTGCACTGCCCCCCCACCCCCACCCCATCTTTTTACGCTGCTGCTACTCTGTTAATTATTTATGCATAGTCACTTTAACTCTACCCACATGTACATATTACCTCAACTACCTCAACTAACCGGTGCCCCCGCACATTGACTCTGCACCGGTACCCCCCTGTATATAGCCTCCCTACTGTTATTTTATTTTACTTCTGCTCTTTTTTTCTCAACGCTTTTTTGTTGTTTTATTTTACTTTTTTATTAAAAAATAAATGCATTGTTGGTTAAGGGCTGTAAGTAAGCATTTCACGGTAATGTCTACACCTGTTGTATTCGGCGCATGTGTAAATAAGATTTGATTTGATTTGGCCATGGCAGAACACTGACATTCCTGTCTTGCAGAAAATCACGCACAGAACGAGCAGTATGGCTGGTGGCATTGTCATGCTGGAGGGTCATGTCAGGATGAGCCTGAAGGAAGGGTACCACATGAGGGAGGAGGATGTCTTCCCTGTAACGCGCAGCTTTGAGATTGCCTGCAATGACAACAAGCTCAGTCCGATGATGCTGTGACACACCGCCCCAGACCATGACGGACCCTCCACCTCCAAATCGATCCCGCTCCAGAGTACAGGCCTCGGTGTAACGCTCATTCCTTCGACGATGAACACGAATCCGACCATCACCCCTGGTGAGACAAAACCGCGACTCGTCAGTGAAAAACACTTTTTGCCAGTCCTGTCTGGTCCAGCGACGGTGGGTTTGTGCCCATAGGCGATGTTGTTGCCGGTGATGTCTGGTGAGGACCTGCCTTACAACAGGCCTACAGGCCCTCAGTCCAGCCTCTCTCAGCCTATTGCGGACAGTCTGAGCACTGATGGAGGGATTGTGCATTCCTGGTGTAACTCGGGCAGTTGTTGTTGCCATCCTGTACCTGTCCCGCAGATGTGATGTTCGGCTGTACCGATCCTGTGCAGGTGTTGTTACACGTGGTCTGCCACTGCGGGGACGATCAGCTGTCCTGGCCACATCTGCAGTCCTCATGCCTCCTTGCAGCAAGCCTAAGGCACGTTCACGCAGATGAGCAGGGATCCTGGGTATCTTTCTTTTGGTGTTTTTCAGAGTCAGTAGAAAGGCCTCTTTAGTGTCCTAAGTTTTCATAACTGTGACCTTAAATGCCTACCGTCTGTAAGCTGTTAGTGTCTTAACGACCGTTCCACAGGTGCATGTTCATTAATTGTTTATGGTTCATTGAACAAGCATGGGAAACGGTGTTTAAACCCTTTACAATGAAGATCTGTGAAGTTATTTGGATTTTTACGAATTGTCTTTGAAAGACGGTCCTGAAAAAGGGACATTTCTTTTTTTGCTGAGTGTGTGTAATATATATATACTTATTTTCCACCATAATTTGCAAATAAATTCATTAAAAATCCTACAATGTGATTTTCTGGAAAAAAAATTCTCAATTTGTCTGTCATAGTTGACGTGTACCTATGATAAATTACAGGCCTCATCTTTTTAAGTGGGAGAACTTGCACAATTGGTGGCTGACTAAATACTTTTTTTCCCCACTGTGTGTGTGTGTGTGTGTGTGTGTGTGTATATATGTGTATATATACTGTATATATGCGAGAAAAAAAACATGGGGGATTGGAAGTGATGCAGACAATTACATTGATGGAGGTTAAAATCTATCTGCAATATTAAAGCTGATCTACCCCCAATAAAAACATAAAAAATTAAAAAATCAGCGCTGCTAGAGCTGCCCCGGTCAACTGTAAGTGCTGTTATTGTGAAGTGGAAATGTCTAGGAACAACAACGGCTCAGCCCCGAAATGGTAGGCCACACAAGCTCACAGAACGGGACCGCTGAAGCGCGTAAAAATCATCTGTCCTCGGTGCAACACTCACTACCGATTTCCAATCTGCCTCTGGAAGCAACGTCAGCACAAGAACTGTTGTACATACTGGTAATAGAGGTTTACGTGTTGTGTGGTCAGTGAGCAGTGTTTGTGTCTGTGCTGTATCTGCAGAGTGGACGTGATGGAACCGCTGATCCAGTCATCTGACCTGTTCGTCATGCAGGTGGAGATGGACGTCTACACCGCCCTGAAAAAGGTACTACTGCAGCCATTTGGGCTGTCTCTACTGTAAGGAAGACTTATCTCCCCATTCCCCATCCCTTTGTTTTCATTCATACCCTCTCTTTGTAACCCTCCCTCTCCTCAGTGGATGTTCCTGCAGCTCAATCCATCCTGGGACGGTCCCATCAAGCAACTGCTGGCTGACGCTGACGCCTGGCTTTGCAAACGCAGAACTGGTACGTTCTGTTCTACAGTGCATGTCACAGCTAGCTACACGCCTATCTGAACAAAGGGTTGTAGAATATACACAGAGACGCTGGTTGACCAGACTTTTCTAATGGCCCTTATGTGCATGCTGTTGCAGAGTTGGGAGAGGAGGAGCCCTTCTTAAAAACAGAGGACGGCACTCCCTTTACTCCTGTCTTCAGACATGTGCGCCTACAATACATCATCAACGACCTGGCGTCTGCACGCATCCTGGAGAGAGACAACATTCTCCCACCTGGTAAGGTTGATGATTGGATAGTGGTTTATGTTTCACATTCACGTATGACTGTTTTAGTAGTCATTTTGATCTACTCTGTACAACTCCTCATACCACAGATTGGCTGACCTCCGTGTACAAAAGCCAGTGGTTTGCCATGCTACGGACGGAACACGACAATGACAATGGGTGAGAACTGGAGCTCCAAAGCTGCAACATCGCACCATGACAACATTAATGCCAATCTGCGACATTCAGTGACTGAAAATATATTTCTGCTTGTATAGAGCTCGGCAGCTTGTAGTCCTAAAACTCGGAAATGAGTTACCTCTGGTTCGATCAGCCATTCCTATGGCGAAAATGAATGGGGAAAGAATAGGGTTTTGGGATAAACGCCAAAAATAAGGTCCGAGGTTAACACAGGCTTAGGAGATCGTTCTATCAGTCAGTTAACATGAACTTTATGAATTATGAAGCCTTTATGTGCTTAGTGGGGGGGGGGTTTATTACATAAATGCTTCGAAATTCACAAAAAGTGACGTTAGCTGACAAAGATTATCTCCGAACAAAAGGTATAAGATCTCCTAAATCTGTGTTTACCACAGACCTTATTTTTGGCGTTTATCAAAAAACGGCATTCATTTCTACATAGGCTTTGTCCAATGAACCATGGCGGAGTTGGTGCTGACAAAAAGACGCCATTATTATTTCTCTCTATGCTAAGACATTTGTGTTTGTAGTCCACAGGATGCCAACAAGGAGGAGTTTGAGTCAAGCAGTATGAGGTGTGGCAGGAAACTGACCAAAGATGGAGATGTGAGTCAGACCATTAGTCTCTGTGTAATAAGGAAATCATTTATTCTGAATCATCATGCAATAAGAACTTAAAATCAAATAAAAGAGAATGTTTTAACTTTTTATTCTTGCTTAGTACTGTTGGAGGTGGACGGGCTTCAACTTTGGCTTTGACCTGCTGGTGACCTACACCAACCGCTTCATAGTGTTCAAGAGGAATACACTGAGCCAGCCATGTGGGGGAGCTGTGAGTCTGCAGCCTCGGAGGCATCTAGCATACAGGTAAGTGTTCCACGCTGCAGACAGGACCTAGGCTATGATCAGCACAACACGCATAGGACAGCTACAGATTTCAAAGGTTGGCAATGCATTGTGTGTAGTAGTAGTAATGGTATAATTATGTTCTGTATAACTGCCATGTGATTTACCTGTGCTCTACCAGGCCTGACTAGCCCCTCACCTGTCATTTGCTGTTTGTCTCTGTTCAGGTTACGCCTGGCCTCCTTTGATAACAGTGGGAAGCTGGTGTGTAGTCGATCCACTGGTTACCAGCTTCTCACCCTGGAGAAAGACCAGGTCAGTCAGACCACACATAATCCACGTTCTGAAATGTTCCTCCCCTCTTGAAATTAACACATCACTATCTTAAGTATTGCCTGAATCAGATTATATAATTATGGCTGTAACTTACATTCTGTGCTCTCCCTGTTCCTGTCTCTCTTCCAGGAGTATGTGGTGATGAACCTGGACAGTCGGCTCTTGTCGTTCCCCCTCTATGTGTGCTGTAACTTCCAGTACACATCTCCTCATATGGACCGCCGTCCTGATGCCCCTGAACCAGAGAGCAGCGCCCGCAGTGTATCCTGATATCAGCTCCACACCCTCAGCCCAGTCCCCTTATAATATAGGCTAGTCCTGTCCCAAACCAGCATCTTCCATGGTCCCTCTCTGATCTCAGGCTGTGGCCCACAGCTTCTACCCCACACAACCCTGGCAGCTGCATGCTCTTTAGCCCAGTCTGTTGTGTTTTGGGATACGTTGTGTTTTTCAAAAATATTTATCATTCTTCAGTTTTCATTTTATAACATTCATTATTTGAAGGTTCATTTTTTATTTCATTCATTTGACATGCCTTTTTTGTATAATTTATTGTGCTTTTTTTATGAAAGAAAAAACCCACAAAAAACCTTACACTGCCAAAATATTGTCCACACCAGTGGGCTGTGGTGCTATCAGAAGTGTGACCATGGTCATCTCTCACAGGGAATTATCAGTTACTAGGTCTGTACATCCATTACTATCCTCTATGTAATTACTAACACGTACAATATTGCTAATTGAGTATGTTGGCCACTATAGTGGGTCTGAATTAGATGTGAATTTCAAATACCTACGGCAGAATATGGTGCTGCTTTTAAACTTTCAAAATATTTGTTTAATTTCTAGTCTACATTTTGGATAATTGTAATATACATGCCATAATGTGTTGGACAAATATTTATTTTGGACCAAAGTGGCATGGCAGTCTTGACAAAATAGTTTACTGATCTACTGTCAGTTTGATCTACAGTGGTGGCTTATCTTTACACTGTGCAGTCATTCATGATATAGTACTATTCGTATTGTTGCGTTGTCGAGAAGAACCTGCAAGTAAGCATTTCGTTGGACAGTGTATACCATGTGTATCCTGTACATATGACTAATAACTTGAAACTTGTGCTGTAATATCCTCACTGAAATGCTGTCAATTAGTTTTTTTTACCATTTAGTCTGCATATATTTGTACATTATACAGATTTCACTATGCTGTACATGCTTAGTTATTAAAACTGGTGTTTTCAAAAGCTGTATATGGTGTGTGCATTACTATTCACATTTTGATGAATTGCCAAAAGACGCAGCTAGATAAAGAAATTCTGATTAAAAGATATTACCAATGCAATTCCACCCTTTTCACCATTGTTTAAATGTTTATAAAAACAGAGGGAAAGAATCACAGAACAGGTTGCAGATATTAAGAGCAGTCACTGAGGCAGAATAAAGACTAAAATCATACAACAGATAGGCTATCAAGACATGTAATAAATCACCCTCACACAGTTCACATTTTGCTGTATTTTGATGTTAGACAATTCTGTAATGGCACAGGCCTGCTGAGTAAATTCATCTGGCCTATCTCTGGTCTTTAGGTTCAACCAATAAACAGTAAGTGTTCCACACAGAAACATGTAGGCCAGCCAGTTTGCAAGGGATCTGTAGTCTCTTCTGATTAAGCAGAGGTATCTCCCCGACAGCATGGACTAATCTTTTACCAGGACTCAAATCTCATCCTTGCCAGCTGTAAACCCCACATGAACCCCTTTCCTTTCCCTCACCGAGGTATTGGATCTGCCATTTCAGTGTTTCCCCTAGGATGTTTTTCAGCAGAGGTAGTATGTGTGTGGGGGACGAATGGGGTCTTCCTGGGGCTTACATCTATTATAAAAAAATGCATATAGGGGAAACACTGCATTTCTAACTGTTTAGACTTCTTCGCTGTTATTAGAGTCGGAGAGTAAACTTTATGAACCCCTTTGTCACTGTAGTATGGAGTCCAAGATGTCTCGTGCATCTGCTGTACCCTCTCCCCTTCTCACTGTGGAATAGAGTTCAGGTTCTCTTTGAGTCTGTGTGTCATGCTGGGTATCAGGTTGACGTGGTCGTCCACACAGCTGCCCACACAGTTCTCCATCAGGGACCGCACGGCTGGCTCCTTGGCACCAGAGTCCAACAGGTCCCTGGCCTTGTCATTGCAGTGCATGGTGCACCTGGTCAGCCGGTCCTGGGCATGGGGAGACAAAGATAATCACAATCAAGCTACACATTCTCTGTATCGGCTGTCAAATGATATTCAAGGTTGTTGTCAACTAAAACAAAAAAGCACATGATACTCACCTGAAATTTCTCTAGTTCATTGGTCACTAGTCCTTGGGCCTGAGCCAGAGGGGTGTGGCAGCGTTCAATACAATTGTGCACCTGCGACATGGAGTCTGTGGAGCGTTCGCAGCACTCTGCACTGCACTTAAACATGAGACCCTGGGTACATTATGCACAAGACAGATTTGAACTGTGCACCTGATATAAGCCTAAGTGTTGACAATTACAGGTTGCAAATAATGTATGCTTGGAGAAAGAGAGGGCGGTTTGTAGATAATGCTGATTCCATGACCACTTACTTGCATCTTGCGAATGTGGTTCCGTTCTAAGCTTTGAACCATATCCTCTATGGTTTTCTGTACACGAGCTTGATGTGCCTCTGCCATCTCAAATGTTACTCTCAGTAGCGTGGCTATTTAAGCTCAATTCTAACTGTTAGAAGATAACGTTTAGCTACGATGCACAGCTGAATAACAGCCACACCAATTACATACAGAATGTTATTACAAGATTGGAAGCCTTATTACGTTACTGTTTCAACACAAGGTCACCTCCGTGAAAGCATGCTTCTTCGTTCAAATGCAAACAACGTCACATCTGCTCTAGTTCCGGCTTTATCTTGGTCATTTCCGGTTCCCAATATGGTCGCGACGTGACCGAAGTCTCCGCTTTGAAGTCCCAACTTTAAACTTACAACACTGTGCGGGTTCTATATTTGTTTCTCAACAACTTATTTGACTAAATTACGAGTTAGATAAGTAAATAGCTTGCTTCGTTTTAAAGATCCTCTGTAAACTCGTAGCTAGTAAAACTTCATCGTGAACTCCTTGTGAAGTCTTCACCACTGCTGACATTTGAAATGGTGAGCAGTGCACACTTATCAGTTATCAGACCTTTTTAATTGTCTGATTTTAGCTACTAACTAAGTGGGGTGATATCGTTTATGTTGTTAAGATATCAAGCAGTAAACAAAAATGCCAATCACCATGAAAGACTGCTCCTCAAAAGATCAAGTGTGCTGCCCTTTGACCCAGAGAGATTAACACACTTCTTGAAAACACTGATGGTACACATGTCACCACCAGCAGCAGTCTATGCTGTCTGGCCTTAATTGACCCAGCAATTCACACAATCATATTAAAGTGACATGTTTCTGACTACTGATCAGTTGTGAATGTGTAGCCTATGTTATTTTTGTCATTGAATTATGGTTTGTTTAATCTCTACTCAGATAACCTTTCTTGGAAGGAATTGAATGCACATGATGATTTCAAGAACCCTGTCAATCAGGGCACTCCTGTTCTTGGGGCTCTGTCAAGCTGGACGGAGGAGTCTAGCCTCAGCTCCAGAACGCAGAGATCCACCCAAGAGGATAGGTAAGCCAATCTCAGTCTAGACTCCACATTCCATTGTCTTTGTCAATGGCATCCAGTGTTGTGTGGCTACGCAGTAGCACATCAGTTCTGCATAGGTGTGTTAACACATCTCCATGAATTTAGTTATATTGGCCCAGAGAGCATTTCTATTTCACATATTTACATGACACACATTTTTTAACGTATTAATTGTTCATTTTACTCCCCTTGGACTTCGAATGACATTGCATTGTGGTTCTGTTCTATTAACAGCTGTGGTTGGAGCGGGCATCGGTGGCACAGCAACAGCTTACTTCCTGAGACAGGAGTTTGGGGCAGCGGTGAAGATCGATGTGTTTGAGCCAGGCACTGTGGGGGGGCGCTTGGCCACCCAGAACATTGGGGACTATGAGTACGAGACGGGGGGCGCAGTTATCCACCCCCTAAATCTGCACATGAAGCACTTCCTTGAAAGACTAGGTGAGACATGTTAGCCTATCAGAGATACACTTGCTTGTTCCTGAAAGAGTGCAGTACACATGCACAGACAGACTAATGACACCCATCTTTATTTCTCCCATGTTTCTCTCAGGTCTTTCCCAGAGGCGGGATGTCCCTGGAAAAATGGCCATCTTTGATGGAAAGGAGCTCATCTTTGAAGAGAGTGACTGGTTTATTGTGAACTTCCTGCGCCTGCTTTGGCGGTACGGGTTCAACTTCCTGCGGATGCAGATGTGGGTGGAAAGTGTTCTGGATAAATTCATGAGGTGAGACTTCAGTTTCTGCTACCTGTCTATTTACAACTCAGCAGTCAAAACCTTTATTATGAAATAAGTATGTTATTAATGAGAGAAGAGTGCTAATTGTAGGTATGTGATGTTTTGGTTCTTGTTTTTCCAGAATCTACCAGTACCAGCAGTTTGGCTACTCCTTCACCAGTGTGGAGAAGCTCCTGCATGCAATGGGTGGTGACGATTTCCTCACACTAGCCAATCAGACGCTGGAGGAGGCCATGTTGGGGGAGGGCTTTTCTCAGAGCTTCCTCAACGACGTCGTGGCACCTGTCACCCGTGTGAACTATGGCCAAAGTGTCCGCATCAATGGCTTTGTGGGTAGGTTTTTAGGCAACAAAATAAATGCACACCAAAGTGGTTTGATAAGTGGTTTCGAGTGCTCTTATGTGGCCATCCAATCAAATCTATTTTATCTTGAAAACATAAGGAAACTGAACTAATCCTTGTGAAATGTGTGATGTTGTCTCCAGGGGCGGTGTCTCTAGCAGGGGCAGATCCAGGCCTGTGGGCAGTGGACGGAGGAAATAAGAAGGTGTGCTCAGGACTCCTGTACCACAGCAAGGCCGAGCTCATCCCAGCACGAGTCACTGCTATCTCTGTCAAGCTGCGACCATCTAAAGCAGGTACATACACTGAGTGTACGAAACATTCAAGTGACATCAATAAGGGATCATAGCTTTCACCTGGGTTCACCTGGTCAGTCTATGTCAGGTGTTCCTGCTCTTTCCATGACATAGACTGACCAGGTTAATCCAGGTGAAAGGTATGATCCGTTATTGATTTAATTTGTTAAATCCACTTCAATCCGTGTAGATGAAGGGGGGGAGACAGGTTAAGAAGGATTTTTAAGCCTTGAGACAATTGAGACGTGTGCCATTCAGAGGGTGACTGGGCAAGACAAAATATTTAAATGCCTTTGAACGGGGTATGGTAGTAGGTGCCAGGCGCACCGGTTTGAATGTGTCAAGAACTGCAACGCTGCTGGATTTTTCACACTCAACAGTTTCCCTTGTGTATCAAGAATGGTCAACCACTCAAAGGGCATCCAGCCAACTTGACACAACTGTGGGAAGCATTGGAGTCAACATGGGCCAGCATCCCTGTGGAATGCTTTGGACGTCTTGTAGAGTCCATGCCCCGACAAATAGAGGCTGTTTTGAGGGCAAAGGGGGGTGCAATTCAATATTAGGAAGGTGTTCCTAATGTTTTGTACACTCGGTGGATATACACATAAATGTCTCAAGTAACTAACAGCACAGGTACTTGTTACATAAACCTGGAAGTAGGCTAAAATCTGTTCTGTAGCTGCTAAGGGTCTACTCATTCTCTCTTTCTCCTGTTCACAGGTACCACAGCCAGTCTTTATGAGGTAAACTATGTTGGGGACTCTGGCTCCGCCCATTCCCTGTATGACATAGTGATTGTGGCCACACCTCTCCACCAGGGAAAGTCTGACATCACCTTTGCAGGCTTCTCCCCGCCCATTCCCTCCCAATACCCTGGGCGCTACCACCAGACTGTCACCACCCTGGTCCACGGTCTCCTTAACGTGTCCTACCTGGGGACCTCTGAGAAGCCTTCTACCTTCAGTGTGTCAGAAGTTCTCACCACAGACACCAAGGGCTCCATCATCAACAGCCTCAGCTCTATTGACCCTGTGCACATCCCACCAGGCTACTCACGCCCGCCAGCCAGCGAGAGCAAGGTGTGGAAGGTGTTCTCTCCTCAGCCTCTGTCCCAGGAGCATCTCCAGGACATGTTCCTATCATGGGACTCCATCTCAGAAACGAAGTGGCTGGCGTACCCTGCTTACAGTCCACCACACCGCAGGACCCCTCCATTCATCCTCCATGAGCGCCTGTACTACCTGAATGCTGTGGAGTGGGCAGCCAGTGCCATGGAGATGAGCGCCATCTCAGCCAGGAACCTGGCACTGTTGGCACATCACCGCTGGAACTCCCAGGTGGGCAGAATCGACCAAGAGGATCTGCACACACGTCTGAGGGGAGAGCTGTGAAAAGGGAGGGAGGGAGAGAGGGAGGGAAAGAGGGAGGGACGGACAGACAGCAGAGGGGGAGAAGAGTAAATCATGAGAAATGGCATTAATATCAGTCTGAGAAATTCCACACCAAAACACTCCTGTCTAGGTGAACACTAGTCTGGGGTGTTCTGCCCAATTATGAAGCTATATCCATTGACCCACTATATTGATATATTTTGTATTGAAAAAGTCAACTTAAATAATATAGACTCTAACATTAGCACATCATTTTCAGCAAATGATATTCAGGAGATATTCTTGCACTGTGCTGAATAGAATGATCACTGTGACAACAACATAGCAAACTATGCTATACTGCAGGGTAAAAGTACAATTATTGTTTAATAGATGTATGTGTTGAACAGACAAGGCATTGGGTTTTCACATATATAGCTGCTCTAGATGGTACTGCTAACTTTCTGTATTTCGTAATGTTTCAAATACATCTGGAAAATGTACCCTGTGGCTACTCTAGACCCATCTATACATGTCTTCATGCTGCGTCTCAAGCTCTCTACCTCTGGCGTAGTGTTGAAAAGGTTGTAAAGCAAATTGGTTGGTGAAATTTAAGTGGTTGTGCAAAACAAAAAGGTTCTTGCAAGGAAAATTGGCCAAAAGATTATTGCAAAGGTTTTGGTGTTATACAATTATGAATACACCAATGAAGAACAAACCCCTATTCGCACTGATCATTTGATGTCGTTTGAAAATGTATTGTAGTCTATTTACATATTTCTAAATTGTGCCTTTGAAATTACTAAGCAATGCTCTTTATATCTGGGAATCAGCCTTTCTACTTGCTTTCAGAAAATCTTTTGTCTCTGTTTTTGGTATGTTTGTCATCTATGTGATGAGCAAATTGTGCCATAAAACTAGTCTTCCATTGGGACCAACGTAAAATATAAGAACACAAAGTACATCTATTTTACTGTGAGTGACAAGTATCCTTCAGAAAATATAGTCTTCTATTCTGGGAGGTACATTTCAAGTTTCTCTGTAATTACTCTGAGAATAACCATAGTTGGTTTAGCCTTTCTAATGCACTTTTAGAGGTTTTTAGGGTTTCTATGCGTTTGTGATAAAGAGTTAGATACTGTACAACCATAGTAAATGGTGCACTTTAATATATAGAATAGTATGACAAATTTTACAGCAAATTCCTAGATGTTTAGACATTAACTATATTGATGGAAGAGGGACAGTATTTTGAAGTCAGCTGAGTTGACTCCCAAATGTTGGCACAGATTAAATGCAAGCTTTTCTAAACAAATTTGAAATCAGAGTTTGTAATTGCGATATGTTTTATGCTCTATTTGACATGGTCTTCTATGGATTTTCAGGAAAAATTAAATGACTTCAATCTTGTTTTGTCCATTTTTTTAAAGAATGGGACTTGAAATCAATGTTTACAATCAGAATAAAGAGGTAACACACTGAAGTGATGAATGTCATCTTTAATTAAACAATACATACTCTGCCAGGCCCCGAAGATGCAAATAGCCTCATGTTCTTCAATAAACTGGACATTGAAAGCCCAACCACATTTTCTTATTTGCAGATAGCGCCATTTGCCCTGTGTTGTGGAGTAGTTCAACTAGTAATTTAACTACATTTTGCAGTAGCTTGGCAGTAGTTTAACTAAATTAAAATCATCATATTGTTTTCGGTAGTATAACTACTTCAACTACTCACTAAATCTTTTGCCAAAAAATAAGAAAATAAACGGGTAAGTCAACACACACTCACTGGCTGTCACACAGATCTCATTGCACTATTGACATCTGACTCCAGAGTGATGTGTTCTTGAAGTATACAAAGTTTCATAACTTTGTATTATATGACATTAAAGATATAATTTTTCTTGAGGTAGTTTTGATGTATTGAACTACTTTTTAAAAGTAACTATTTTCTCTTAAGGGTAGCTTTACCTTCCAGTGTGAAGTAATTGGTAGCCTTGTAAACTATATTTTGAAAGTTGCTTTATATTTTGAAATTGGTCAATAAAAGTAAGGGTCACATTGCTAGATAACAAAAATATTACTGAAAAAGGTACAGTAGCAATGATATTGTGAGAGATCATTGAGGGGTTCAAATGTCATACAGATATCATTCACTGTTCCCAAACAAATTAGAATTAAAACGGAATGCTCTGTACCAAAAATGACATCATCAGGTCTGTGCACAATGGATGAATTGTCTCTCTGAGGTGGTCTGTACCCCACATCAGAACACAGTGTCAGTGATACACAATAATAAATAAATAAAATATTCCAGAAAGGAAATTAGGTTTGCTTTTGACAACATGGACAGACCGTCCTACAACACCCCCCCGCCCCCCAGGGGCATCTGACAGGGGAGCCGACAATGGGTGACATTCACTCCCTGAATAATGACACGTCTGTGTTGTGGCCGGGATGTGTCACCCAGATGCCCCCAGGTAGGGAGGGACAATGGTACCACAGCCGCCTGTCCATGCAAAGCATGTGATGAGAGAGACAGTATAAAAGGGCCACTGGCCGACAAAAAAACAATACCCAGTTTGGACTGACCCTATACCACCTTCTATAACCAACCACAGAGCCAAGATGAGAGTCGAGGTGCCCATATTCCTCTTTCTGGCCGCAACAGGATTCCATGCTGGTATGATAATTGTGTGGTTTATATTCTTAATGTCATAACATCTCCAATATATTTTGGTTTAAATATCCGTCAGTTGTGGCATTTGATGAAGCATTGTACTAAGATGAATGCTGTTTCATGTTGTATTGTGCAATGGTAATGTAAATATGGCCTTTAGCCTATTTTTATGTGATTGGGTTTCTATTGAATCCTTACATTTGATGGATAACATGGCCTGAGAAAAATATGAGTTGGTGAGATATAATCACATATAATTTGTGTTGGATAATATAATATTCAAATTTGATAATAAATTGCCTTCTGACATCCCCAGTTCTCGCTGCATCCCTGGAATTGGCAGAAAAAGAGGACACATTTGCTGAGGATGGTAAGAAAGCCCATTATGGATGATGATAATGATGATGATAATGATGATGATGTTGAGTGCATTCCTGGCAACTCATATAGGTTTTTCACTTTTTCCAGTGGGGCTGGAGCAGCTAAGTGACCTGCAAAAGAGAGGTACAATTATCAATATCTCAGAGATGCTTATAAAGGAGCTTCTGCTCCATGCACAGCTACTGCCTTATCGTTAACAGCTGCAATGAATTTGACTGAATTTATCTAACTCAACTGGATTTTTTTGATGTACTCAAGGGCACAAATGGCTCGTAGTGCTAAAGTTTGCATTAAGCAAAATAAATTCCCTCCCTTTCTCTGTCCTCAGATCAGGAGCAGTTCGAAGCAGCTCAAATGAATGGTAAGACAGTGACACAGGCACTGATTCAAGTCTATGACCTGTCTGAAATTGTCTCGCCATATAATTTGTTTTCATTTTAATTAACACGATGAAGGAACAATCATTTCCATATTTCCTTCCATCTACAGAGGATGCACATAGTGAGGATGTACGCTACTTGGGTAAGGGAATCCTACCCTTATAAAAACAAATAAGGGGACATCAGAGCCATTGTCTGTCTTTTTGTGCATTTGGACTATTGATAGTGAAATAATACGATTTGACTTCTTGTTTTCCTTTAACAAATGTTATTTTTCATATGTCTACTGTAGAGGCTGTTCAAGATGAAAATACTGGTAAGGACTGTAGTCTGCTGTAGGCATGTGCATACTTATTAATCAACAATATTTATATTTTTATATTATCTTTATCTTTTAACTCTGCATTGTTGGAAAAGGACTTGTAAATAAGCATTTCACTGTTAGTCGACACCTGTTGTTTACGAAGCATGTGACAAATAAAAATGTATTTACAATACGTTTTTGAAAATGTAGGCCTATTTTTAAAATGTTACAGAGGAGAATGACACTCAGGAGGAGGACATGGGTACGAGCATATTTCACATGTTGAAATTACAAAAAATTGGTTACTGATGGTCACGTGTTTTTGCTTAGTTTGTTCAGATTACATGATTTTACTCCTTTCGCTTTCCAGCAGACAGAGACAGAGACAGAGACGTTGAAGCAGACGAAGAGGGTAAGGAAAGGTTGAATGCATGGTGTTCAAAAACACACCTGTAGATGGAAATAAAGTGTTAGAAGACCGACATGAGGGTATCAGCAGGAAATTCAATGGATGTATGATTATGCAATTCAAAATATTATGATGATTATGAAGATTATATATTTGAGATTCATGGAGGTACATGTATAAGCCTAACTCTCCCGTTTTCCTACAGAGTCTGAGTCTGATGAGGAAATAGATGGCGAGTATTTACCTTTTTCAAAATACACTACATGACCAAAAGTATGTGGACACTTGCTCGTTGAACATCGCATTCCAAAATCATGGGCATTAATATGGAGTTGGTCCCCCCTTTGCTGCTATAACAGCCTCCACTCTTCTGGAAGACTTTCCACTTGATGTTGGAACATTGCTGCGGGGACTTGCTTCCATTCACCCACAAGAGCATTACTGAGGTCGGGCACTGATGTTGGGCGATTAGGCCTGGCTCGCAGTCAGCGTTCCAATTTATCCCGAAGGTGTTCGATGGGGTTGGAAACACAAATTCGTCTAGAATGTCATTGTATGCTGTAGCGTTACGATTTCCCTGCACTGGAACTAAGGGGCCTAGCCCGCCCCGAACCATGAAAAAAAGCCCCAGACCATTATTCCTCCTCCACCAAACTATACAGTTGGCACTATGCATTCGGGCAGGTAGCGTTCTTCTGCCATCCGCCAAACCCAGATTCGTCAGTCGGATTGCCAGATGGTGAAGCGTGATTCATCACACCAGAGAACGCGTTTCCACTGCTCCAGAGTCCAATGGCTGCGAACTTTACACCACTCCAGCCGACGCTTGGCATTGCGCATGGTGATCTTAGGCTTGTGTGCAGCTGCTTGGCCATGGAAACCCAGTTCATGAAGCTCCCGACAAACAGTTATTGTGCTGACTTTGCTTCCAGAGGCAGTTGGGAACTTCGTAGTGAGTGTTGCAACTGAGGACTGATTTTCACTCAGTGGTCCCGTTCTTGTGTGGCCTACCATTTCGGGGCTGAGCCGTTGTTGCTCCTAGACGTTTCCACTTCACAATAACAGCACTTACAGTTGACCGGGGCAGTTCTAGCAGGGAAGAAATTTGACGAACTGACTTGTTGGAATGGTGGTATCCTATGACGGTGCCATGTTGAAAGTCACTGAGCTCTTCAGTAAGGCCATTCTACTGCCAATGTTTGTCTATGGAGATTGCATGGCGGTGTGCTCGATTTTCAACACCTGTCAGCAACGGGTGTGGTTGAAATAGCCGAATCCACTAATTTGAAGGGGCGTCCACATACTTTAGTGTATATAGTCTTGTTGACTGCCTGTCTTGTTGACTCTGGGAGTAGAAGTTCATATACACACACTATGTTATATAATATCCCCCTTTTTTCTCTCCACAGATGAGCTCATTGAGGACAAAGCCAGAGACAAAGTGAGGACAAAGCCAGAGACAAAGGTGATCATTTCTTAATTTGACCCCTCTAGTGTCCATGTTCCATCAAAATGTGTGTGTGTGTGTGTGTGCCTGCATGCGTTTGCTCTAGCTGTTGTTGAAGTTATTTAATATTTTCCACTCCTCATAAAATGTGAAGATGCTGGGGTTTGACTTGATTCAGATAAGATTGTGTCCCAAGTGGGATGAAATTGACTGTAAAGGAATGAGCTTCATCAGTTTACCCTCTAGTTACACTCTACATTTCCATCTGATAAAACTGGAATCTTACAACACACAGTAAACACAAATGTACCACAGTTGTATAATAGCGTCCTGGCAGTGCAACATGTTTTTATTACACTCATGCGAACAAGTAATGACATCTTTGTTGTCCTAAAAACGGTGCTTTGTAGTGAGCACATCAACATCATATGTTGAATAATAGTTTTATAGTTAACAAGCTACTTTTACCAAAAGACAGTGAAAACTGTTTTTATGAACTATGCCAGTCAGTCCGAGTCACTGTAAAAATATAAATGTTATACACAAGCATTCTTTGTATGGTCAAGATTTACTCTTTGTGAGTTTATGAGGAAAACCACATCATAGAGCTAGACTTTATTAGTGACCTCATAACTAAAACATTCCATGGAAAGACTGTCCTAGACCACGAGTCACAAGATGTCAAACTAGTTGAATTAGTTAAACTAGAAGTCCTAGGTTTTACTGCACAACTTCTAGGACACTGACAGCAGTGGCAACATGATTGTTTGTTTGAATGTTGGCCCCCTTGCTTTTACACTATTTAGGACAGAAATCCAGGGCACTCCAAGACGCCTGTCCCCAGATGCTCATCTGTGCTTGATTTATTTTGCATCATATGCTGTGTCCTGGGTTATTTCTGGACCCGAGATGCACCGTTCCTTTCCTAGCCTGTATGAGTCAAGGGAGGCACATTTTGGACAAACTATAGGACCAAGGTCATTATCTACATGTTCAGTCCTTCATTTTAGGCTTTGGGTCTTGATTCCTGAAAATAAATTAATATCATGTATTGTAATCATTTACAACTAGTTTCTAGATCATGGGGTTAACCTTCATGTGAAAATGCACTTTACTGGGCATGAAAGGAGCCCTTACGTCCTGTATCAATGACTTTTCACAGCTTCTGTGCTAGAACGAGTCAGGTCAGGAGATGATGGGGGTTGGTTGAGGAATCATACACGTGGCTTTGAGACTCCTGGGGGAGTAGGATACTCGTGTGTGTGTGTTGGTCAGAAAACCTAAAGGAATCAATTCTCACTTTATCTGTGTCACAGCTTAGGTTGAGTGAGCCTGCAGGAGGCATCATGTGAGGAGGCAGAGCCTGCAGACCTCCCCCCACCTTCCATTACAGAACCTGAAGAACACTGTGCATCGGAAGAGTTTACTGTCAATAAAGAGAAACATCTCACCATTATATTACACTCCTGTGTGACTATCCTTATGCAATAGGTATTTATTTGAAATGTCATGGTTTATGAAAAGTGAGTCTTTCAAAGCACCTTAAAAAAAAACATTCAAAGAAACCTGTACAGTGAGGGAAAAAAGTATTTGATCCCCTGCTGATTTTGTACGTTTGCCCACTGACAAAGGCATGATCAGTCTATAATTTTAATGGTAGGTTTATTTGAACAGTGAGAGACAGAATAACAACAAAAAAATAAAAATTTAACACGTCAGAAATGTTATGAATTGATTTGCATTTTAATGAGGGAAATAAGTATTTGACAACTCTGCAAAACATGACTTTGTACTTGGTGGCAAAACCCTTGTTGGCAATCACAGAGGTCAGACGTTTCTTGTAGTTGGCCACCAGGTTTGCACACATCTCAGGAGGGATTTTGTTCCACCTCCTCTTTGCAGATCTTCTCCAAGTCATTAAGGTTTCGAGGCTGACGTTTGGCAACTCGAACCTTCAACACCCTCCACAGATTTTCGATGGGATTAAGGTCTGGAGATTGGCTAGGCCACTCCAGGACCTTAATGTGCTTCTTCTTGAGCCACTCCTTTGTTGCCTTGGCCGTGTGTTTTGGGTCATTGTCATGCTGGAATACCCATCCACGACCCATTTTCAATGCCCTGCTGAGGGAAGGAGGTTCTCACCCAAGATTTGACGGTACATGGCCCCGTCCATCGTTCCTTTGATGCGGTGAAGTTGTCCTGTCCCCTTAGCAGAAAAACACCCCCAAAGCATAATGTTTCCACCTCCATGTTTGACGGTGGGGATGGTGTTCTTGGGGTCATAGGCAGCATTCCTCCTCCTCCAAACACGGCGAGTTGAGTTGATGCCAAAGAGCTCCATTTTGGTCTCATCTGACCACAACACTTTCACCCAGTTCTCCTCGGAATCATTCAGATGTTCATTGGCAAACTTCAGATGGGCATGTATATGTGCTTTCTTGAGCAGGGGGACCTTGCGGGCGCTGCAGGATTTCAGTCCTTCACGGCGTAGTGTGTTACCAATTGTTTTCTTGGTGACTATGGTCCCAGCTGCCTTGAGATCATTGACAAGATCCTCCTGTGTAGTTCTGGGCTGATTCCTCACCGTTCTCATGATCATTGCAACTCCATGAGGTGAGATCTTGCATGGAGCCCCAGGCCGAGGGAGATTGACAGGTCTTTTGTGTTTCTTCCATTTGCAAATAATCGCACCAACTGTTGTCACCTTCTCACCAAGCTGCCTGGCGATGGTCTTGTAGCCCATTCAAGCCTTGTGTAGGTCTACAATCTTGTCCCTGACATCATTGGAGAGCTCTTTGGTCTTGGCCATGGTGGAGAGTTTGGAATCTGATTGATTGATTGCTTCTGTGGACAGGTGTCTTTTATACAGGTAACAAACTGAGATTAGGAGCACTCCCTTTAAGAGTGTGCTCCTAATCTCAGCTCGTTACCTGTATAAAAGACACCTGGGAGCCAGAAATCTTTCTGATTGAGAGGGGGTCAAATACTTATTTCCCTAATTAAAATGCAAATTAATTTATAACATTTTTGACATGCGTTTTTCTGGATTTTGTTGTTGTTATTCTGTCTCTCACTGTTCAAATAAACCTACCATTAAAATTATAGACTGATCATTTCTTTGTCAGTGGGCAAACATACAAAATCAGCAGGGGATCAAATACTTGTTTCCCTCACTGTAAATACACAGAGAAAATAATGAAAATACAAGGTAATAGCTTTCAATTTGTATTTATTTTCCCTCCCCCAGTCTGAGTAGACTGTATGCAGTCTGTGCATAACAAACCAGTATTTTCTTTGGTGACTAAAAAAACAACTTTAAGGCAACTACAGCATCGATAAGTCTAAATGCATTTAGTACTGCAGCAGCCCAGTACTGCAACTCTTGGTGGCATCACAGCAGTACACCACCCCCCTTTCCAACAGAGCATCTGGTCAAGGTCCACACACCACCAGGTTTAGGGTAGTAACCTGCCACCTCTCACACTAATCTCATCAACCAGATATAAAACATATAGCTGAGAGAGGGTGGCAAGAGCAACCCGATGTGTATGCAAGTGTACATTCCACAGAGAAAGAGTACAGGGAAGTTACTTGTTACAATTCTGCAGTTAAATTGCAAAACAGAGACTACAGAAGGCTTGAGCAGCACTAACGCATTACACCATCTAGTTTGATGCAATCAAGTTTAACAGGAAATGTAAAGGTCTTTTCACGAGTGTTACATTTGTTCAGGTTTACCTCGTGTTTTCAGTAGAGGTCTGCTACCACCATGATTAATGCCAAAACTAACCCAGAATATATACTGATGTATGGAACTAGATGGTTTTATCCTTCACTTGCTTCAAAACAATTGAAAGTGACAATTTCAACTTCTTACAATGATGCCATTAAAACAATTTTATTTAAAATAACTAGCCACATGAAAGTGTGACTGATTCAGACCACTTAAACATTACTTAGAAAAATGTGCAATTTTAGCCAATTTCCCAATGAATAAATTATGATTTGTCCCAAGAGCCAGCGTGGTAAGAGCTAGGCTAGGTCAGGTCCCGTAACACCTGCTCTGTGCTCAAAGAGCATATGGCAAGTAGAGAAACAAAGGGGTCTACTCAGTCTGGTTTCATGTTGAGCGCATTTCAGTTAAATTAGGTAGTCTGACACTACATAAAAAAATCTATTGCATTACAATAACGCAGAGCCAATGACTAACAGCTAAAGTACAGAAAATCAGAGGGACCATTGTAACAAGTTGAGGAAGCTGAGACAATCAGCTCAGAGGGGCTTGCGCATCGTTTCCTGTACTTCTATACAGACCAGGGTTCTGTTCAGTTGCTGAGTGACAGTCAAACTCGGTTCGATCAGGAAAGGGCGAGGGGAAAACAAGCGCTCCTGCACATGAGGAAAAACTATTCCACACACAATTCTTAAACTTGTTTAGTGACAAAAAGACACGCAAACAAATTTGACAATGGCATGTAAAGGAGAACACCCCAATAATCTCAATTTTCAACCTAAAAATACTGCTAATTCTAGGTTACTTTGAGCATTTTTTTTTTTTTTTATTATGTATGTCAGGAGAAATAGATATTTCAATAAAGGCCAATACTGCATTGTAATTGTGTCATATGAACTTGTAAAATAAGATTTAAAAAAAAACAGGAACATGGTTGTATGTACATAATTACACAATAAAAAAAACGGAAGTAGTGGAGTATCAGAAAATGCTTTGATTACCAGTAGTTATTTACAAGATCATGAGCATTGAAAAGCAAATAAATACAGCCAAGTCAGACAAAATGTATGTCCCATTGGAAGTGATCTGGCGGAACAACCAACCATCACTTAAGGTTGAGAATGATGCAGCCAAGAACCACAGGCCAATATCATAACATCATTTTTTTCCCTTTAACATTTCTTCATGTATTTTTTCCTTTGGGTATGTTGGTTAGGGGCATATACCCGCCTTCCAACCCCTTCTCCTTTTCACTCCCCCTCCTCTCCCCTGGTGCGAGCGGGCATTTGTTCCTTCTCCTCCCCTGTTGTGGGGTGCAGGAAGCCCTGGGCTCACAGGATGACATAGATGAAGAGGGCCATGATGGCAGCGCTGATCAGGCCAGAGATGGGCACAGTCACAAACCAGGCCATGAAGATGTTCCGGAACAGACGCCAGTCCACACCCTTCCTGGACCGCAGCCAGCCAACCGCTACCACAGAGCCCACCTGGAAACACACACGATTGACGCACTGACCTTTAATAAACACTTAGGAACCATGGCCCATTAAGACGTGGACAACACTCCCCCTGACAGTAGCTGAATGGATTCTGTTTACGTCTTGGTTTGAGAGTTTTAAAGTGGAAATTAGAACCAGTTTGAACCGCCAATCTCAGACATCCTGTTTACTGCTCCCTCCCCTCCACATCAGACCAGTGTCTGAGGCTGAACAGCTTACCTTGCAGTGGGTGGTGGAGACAGGCAGGCCAATGTTGGAGGCAACCACAACGGTCAGAGCTGAGGCAAGTTCAATGCTGAAACCACTGCAATGAAAATAAATCCAGATTGAGTTAACGGTTGGTTGTCTGTCTATGTACCTTTGTCATTTCATGGATAGTGAAGCGTGGGGGTGTTTTTGTAAAGTCTCATGTCTGTGGGGAATGTTGTTGTAAAGGTGCCATTTGACTGTTTGATTTAGATTTGGCAGTCTGGTACATACCTGGAGGGAGTGATTGGGGTGAGGTCCTTGCCCATGGTCTGGATAACCCTGCGACCCCACACCCAGAGCCCGAGGCAGATGCCAACTCCTCCATATAACAGCAGCCAGATGGGTGTGGGGGCGCTGGAGTTCACCGAACCACTATTGTACACCAGCCACAGAGCTACCAAGGGACCAATGGCATTGCTGCAGGAGAAGAGACTAGGTTACGCAAATACAAACCAGATACAAAAAGTCCCTCTACATGAACATAAGCAGCAACCCTACTACTAGTCAAAAAAATATTTTAAAAACAGCGGTAAAACGCCTATTCATCCAAGATGGAACATCTCCCTACCTGACGTCGTTGCCTCCATGGGCGAAGGAGCCGAAGCAGGCGGTGAGGATCTGGAGGAACCTGAAGAGCTCGGAGACCTCTGGGCGGTCATGGTCATGGCCATCCTCCTCCAGAGAGCTGCGGCTGCTGCCAGCGTCCTCCTCTCCCATCTCCAGAGTCACCTCTGCCTCCCCCAGGCCCTCAGGAGCCCCGTGCTCGGCCACAGCGTTGCAGTAGCTTGTGTAGCTGTCCATGCGCACACGCTTCTTCTTCTCCTCTGTACCCTTGTCCTCGCTGGCGTGGAACTCGCCCTCTTTGGGCCGGAAGTCCCCGTGCATGCCGATGATGGCCATGGTGTAGGAGGTGTAGCTGTTGTTGCGGCGGATGGGTCTGTCGCCTGCCTCGCCCATGCAGTCGCCCACCTTGGTAAGGTGGAGCTTGTGTAACAGGTCCTTGTAGAGGCCGGAGTCCTTGTGCACCGTGTGGTATTGGCTGTAACCGTTGCTGGGGACGTGGGCAGGGCCGTCGCTGAACTGCACATCATTGCTGAACTGCACTTTTGAGACTGATTAAAAATACATTTTAAAAGTAAGCAACAGTGCAGTCAGTCATGGAGGAGAATGGATTACCATTATTATTCAGAATATTTTTATCCCATTTTTTTAACTTTTCCCAACCACTTTACCAAGGCAGCCAGAACCTCCCCATGACTCTCACTTACCATTGGTGTTGCCGTTCTCAGACTCCTTGCCTTCCTTGTTGTCGCCATCATCAGAATCTCCAATGCCAAAGGTTACCCTGCGCTCCTCTTGGGGAGGCTGGGAGAGGGTGTCTGGGTCAGCGGAAAGGCAGGGGAGAGGGGTGAAGGGGGCTCCTCAGGGACAGGCTTCAGGATGGTACAGGGTACAGGCTCCTCCCTCAGTTCCCTCTTCTCCATCAGGGGGCTCTCAGAGGGGCTGGAAGACTTGATTTTTCCTGGAGGGGGAAGAGAGTGGAGTTAGACTGCCTGGGCCGAGTCCAAACACGAATACGGTACAGTGAGGGAATATGAGACGGCACATTTGGTTCTTATACACCTCAACATTTAAGATTTACACAATAATTCAAATCAAAGGTTATTTGTCACATAGGTGTTTAGCAGTTGTTATTGCGGGTGTATTGAAATGCTTGCGAATTGCATAACCAGCTGAGAAAAAACAATAGCAGCTGCCCTAGTTACTATAGGGGTAAACGCATTCAAATTTGAGGGAGCCAAAGTGTTCATAAGTGCAGGTAAAAAGGGCTAATGACTGTTCTTATTTGAGCATATTTACATTGTGCTATTGATTAAAACCTTTACATGTAGGCATATGTAGATAAGGTCTGAAAGTGGATGTATCCTGCATGACTTTTTGTTTGCGGTTTCAGATACTCAATGCAAACATATGTCCACCGCGTGAGTCCTAAGAACGGTTTGGTCTGCTACCTAGCCAGTTGACCCGATTGCGTCATCCAAACGGGTTAGGACAGGAGTCGAGGCAGAGTTTATTTTCGACTTGAGCCACGTCAGTCGAGATCACCTGCACAGTCTTAACCCTGTGATTCAGTGCCAACTTCACGTCAATACCTTAAGTCAACCCATGGCTATTCTAGTCGAGGTAAAGGCCAATGAGTCGATCACTATGACCCAATTAAGCGCCTCTATTTAGTGGAATAGGACCCTACCAGACAGATCTATCATGGATATACAGATGTACACCAGAAGGCCATGTATTAACCTTTCACAAGACCCACCAATGGCCCCTTATAGTAAAGTTAAGATAATACAGACTATATTAAAATCTAACTTTTCACTTTTGTACCCATTCAAATAAAAGGGAGGCTATTTAAGAAACTTTTTCATCCTGGATTTCAGATCATGTGATAAGACTCCTTTTCACTATTAAGAGACAGGTCTACTTTTGACCAGAACAATTATCTTCCTGCATTTTGAGCTAATTGTCAATTCAATGTGGATTTGTATTAAAAGATCAGACTTGAGAACTTCCAAGACAAGCCAGCACACAGAATTAATGTGTAAAACATCAACATGCCTGCAGCCCTGAATCTATTTGCTGGATTAAACCCTTGGCATGAATGGTTGAGGCCACACACATGCAGTATTAATCCCTATGACACTTTTAGTGCCCAATGTAAGGCATCAAGCTAACAGCACCCAATCAAAACGTATTTTCCAGGTGAGACCATAGAATGAGTACCTCAAATTCTCTATCTAATAAAACCCTAAATGATCAACTTTGTAAGAGGTGTGCCAAACTGAAGGGGAAATTAAATTGACTTACCTTCAATCTTCTTCTTGAGGCGTGGGCAGACGATGAACCAGACCAACAGGGCGGTCAGCACACCACAGGCCAAAGAGATGAGCAGTGTGCCCCACCATGGGATCTTGTCAAATCCAAGCACTGGAGTGACACAGAGAGGGGGGGAATAGAGAGGAAAGATCGTTTTGAAAAACAAGGCAACATGTGCTACAGTTCTAAAGGTTTACAGTAGAAGACCGTAGGTATTCAGACTAATATTTTATCTGGACCTGGGGCCTCACCTATAGTTGGTAGAATTACAGTAGCACATTCTTATTATAAATATTCACAATACAAAATATTTCTATATTATACAATATCAACCATAACACAGTAAATAATATAATTCAATAGGATAACAAATTAACATACTGAGTACAGAGAAAAACATTTAAGAGGGTAAAATGCTAGAACGCTCATTTGGACATCTATTCATTGCACATGGTCATATTTCCAGGGAAAATGTTAGTATTACCTCAAACACACCTTCACCACTAGCTACAAGGATGGGCCACAGCAAGTGGCAAATGTCCCAGTTAAATATGGCACGTTAGTGTGCCCATAGATCTGAACAGTTACGCAATGTCGTGGGGTGAGAAAAGCATGTGAATGACGAGGGATGTCGCAGTGACATGGACAGGGAGTGCCTTAAAAGGCTAGGTGAGAGGACTTAAATAAAAGGAGCAGGCTTTTTTTATTTTTATTTTTTACAGTGTCCGCTGTAGCATAAAATACATCTGTGTGCCAAGACTGCGGTAGTGTTTGTGGGGGTGCCAACACAGTCTTGTGTGTGCTGCTGGCAGGGAAAAGAACCACTACAGATTTCCCTGGGGGAACAGCAGCAAGCGACATGTCGGAGAGTCAGCAACATGGTCAGAGTAAAAAACTAAAGTGCTGCTCGAAAATTAAAGCTTCACGTTTGCGGTAACCTTGACCACACGTTTAAAAAAATTAAATAGAAAAAGCCAAACTGTAGGCTGGGATGTGAAAAACTAAAGGAAATGGAAGGCCAGGGCCCGAGATAACGTGTCTCGTTGTGGTGTTCATTAAAGAGCAGAGTCCATCATGCTCTCTCCTGTGTAGTCTGTACTGACTCATTCTCACATGCTGCAGCAGGAGACTGCAGGCCGTGGCACATGAGCAATGAGTATTTAGTTACGCAACAAACTCACCCCCTCCGGGAGGGGAGAGGCAGAGTGGAAATGGCAAGGGGGGGCGTTAGAATGTTTTTCTTCTAAGAACAGCGGAGGCTTCTTCCATTAGACTAGTCTAGAATGACTCAGTGGCTGTGTTGACAGCCCAAAACAGGTGCGGCCGGTAGACATTTGTGTGGGGTAGGAGGGGGTGAGGGGTGGCTGGTGCCAAATTAACAGTGGGCAAAAATAAGTGCCCCCTAAAGAGGAGAATGGGGGGGGGGGGGACGACGACTAGCAACGGGCCAGTCATAATAAACACACCCACAAAAAGGGGCGAGTCTACACCACAGACTTCCAGTGGGATGAATGATGGAGGTCACAGGAAGTGGAATTTAAAAAAATCACTGCTCGGTTCCAAACCACTCCCTTGTAAACCTCTGCATCCCGTGGCCTACATTACACAATAACATGGTCTGTCATTTTTTCCCCCAAGAGCGGTTGAGCCCCAGCCCTCATGATCGTTAAATGACCAATTGTATAGTTAGGATGGGTGGCGTCGGCCAATTATCCTCTTTATGGTCCCAGTCTGTAACGCCTACTACTAGTAGCGTAAACAGAATGTTGATAAACTAAAAACAGAATAAAAAAGCTCAACTTTTCCTAACTGAACGAACATAAAGTAGGCTACAAACTATTTCAGTTGCATTAAGTGTTGCTTGCCTATCAGAGTCTATCATGTTCTAAAATCAGTAATTTTAAGGGCCTTATACCACAGAAAACGATAAACTCATTTCTCAATTGGCATATACTCCGGTAATGAGCTGGTGTCCACTTATTGAGCCCCACCAAAAAGTTAAATTTGTGCAAACAGGCAATGTGCCTTCTTATCAAGATGTACCATTCAGACATTTAGAGACCGTCGTATTTCTGGCATGTAGTGTATTCTGAGTCACAGCTCTGTTTAATAAACCCATTCTTCTCGGCTGTGCCACTGATCAGTCGTTTCTACTTTCCCGATTGTTTAGTGTCCCCTAAACAAACAAGCCACCCACTGTCTCTTTTTCAAAGGGGAACCGAAGCAGAAAATTAGCATTCTGGCTAAAGCATACTGAAATGCCGGGACATGGGGGTGTCCACTGTTTGAAAGTGCACAGTTTGTAGTGAAGGCCAGGCAGGTTATCCAAGTGAGTGAAGAAATAGATTTGATTCTCTAACTAGAGGGGACCAATATTTGCTTGGTTGGTTCAACAAATCAAATGTAGGCTAAATGTTGACATGGTCATAAATTGGTGACAGACCTTTCCTCTGTTGGCAAAGCCTTCAACTGTACAGCTTCCTAATCACTAAATAGAGCTGTGCTAAAATAAGTTGGGGTGATATACAAGGTGTGGACCGCCAAGGCCTCTTCTGTAAATTATCCACTCTTGAGTTACATTCATTTTTCACCCATTCCAACTGAGGTCTCTGGCACTAGGATCTGATATATTGTGTATAGGAACACGCTTGCGGGATTGCCACGTTAAAGTTAAACCAAAGGAACAGAGTCCTAAAACAGGAGACAAAATGTACAGTTCTCAGTCTTGACTCCGCCTCCATCGTCACCCATTGAATTTAAAAAGGGGCTGTATTAGACTAGCAGATCAGTCACCGCTATACTACTGTTATACAACTCTAGAACCAAATGCAGCCAAAACACACAAAAAATGGTGGTGCAATCCATTACTTATCCTGTGATTTATGTGGTTTAAAAGACGTCCTGATGAGAGGACAGTTGAAATGTGTTCTGAAATAGTATAACCCATTTGGATACATTGCACCTGAATGAACTGTGCAAGAAAAGGAAAGTGGGGGAAGGGGCTAATCATGGACTCCTGTCTTGTTTTGAATTCTTAATCCAGGCGCTTATAACATGAGGAAGTGACTGACTAAGTGTGGCTAAAGATCAGAACTAGCCTCGTAATAAGCCAGCTCCAATTACAGGCAGTGGCCAGAGTCTAAAAGTGTGCCAGTATGTGTAAAGACACGTCCTCCTCAGCGCGTGTGAATACAGTAGGCCTACATGTCATTATGTCATATCTGGTTCTCCCATTAATCACTCCCTGAGCTCTTCTCAGTTGTGTTGAAATGTATTGAGCAGGATTCCTGGAATGCAATCTCTGTATGGAACTTCATGTGAGGTGCCCCAGAGTAAAAGGTCCCCATGTACAGTACACTCACGTGTAGGTGTGAGTGACAACAGTACATTATGTGACTGAGTGCATGTGGTCTCCTCTGAGTGAGTGTGCTGATGTGCGTATATACACATCAAGTCATACTCTGGCCTGTAGCCTTCATTTAATGGCCCAGGCCAGTTGAATTCTTGAACTGTTCGGTCCTGTAGGTAGAAGAAAACAAGGAGCAAAAGTGGCTCATTTAATAAGAGTTTCAAAACTAAAAAGTTAACAACAATATAGCAGACCTTAATAATCGCAGTGCTCTCAATGAGGGCCCTATAAAAATCGTTTCTCTTCTTCTCCAGGTTTCTGTTTTTCGCTCCCATAAATCACACCTTTTTTTTAATAGAAAAAACTAAATTGGATATTGTAAGTCCACACCAATGCTTAGACCACATCAGGATATCACTTTTGAGGTCTGGGGGGGGTCTAAGAAATGTGGGTGTAGTTACACTTTAATGCAAATGTGCACCAGCTAGAGACTTGTTTGGTTAGCTGTGTTTCTGTTGCGCTCGTGTGATTGCAGGGTTTACAAAACAAACGGCCAATGGATTGACACAAATAATAATGATCTCATTCTGCCAGGTAGGCATAGGCTACTTAGTAGCTAACATTTAATTGAGAACGTTTTTGGGAAAGTCGTTCCATCTACCAACAGACGGTTATCATTAGCATTATCGCTAACAGGTACACATAGTGTAGACCAGACATGTACAACACACAGACGGGGGCATTCCTGTGCCGTTTCAGAAAGTTGCAGGAAAATACAAAATCACTGATGCATTTTGTTCATGTCTTATTATTAACTTGGGCAAATTAATGAATGTTCTAATAAGTTTAATACATTATTTATGTATTCCATTTTAATGTCTGGATTCCGTCCGAAAAACAGATTTTATAGGGCCCTACTCAATGAGACTACTGACGGAGACAAAAGACGCCCAGCTGCAGAGTTAACATCCTCTTTACTTCCACTTTTCCTCCTCCATGTGGGAAAGGGACAGACATTGACATCAAGAATAAAAGAGAAATCCTATTTCCAGCTCCCTGTTGTGAAGTGCTCCTCTCTGTAATTTAATTCGGTCATGACCCACATAACCACATTCAAGAAAAGACCCAAAACACAACAGGTTAAAATAACAGGCCTTCTCCGAGAACAGTAAACATTCTGGTTCAGTCTTGAAAAAGTGTGGGTATCCGACTGGCTGAGGGAGCAGTTTATTTTAGGCTGTAGGCAGGCATGCATGGTGAAGGTAGACTGGGACAACGATACTCACTTGGAGCGCCAGTGAAGATGATGGAGAACAGGTTGATCATCATGGTGACAGCATAGAAGACAGGCAGGGCCTTCAGACCGTTGGGCACCGGGTCTTTCTACAAGGGGACAAACAGAAATGAGAAACACTATGCTCCCCATTGTACTGTCAGGTTACATTTTATGGCAGAATAGGAGGTGTGTCAGTACATTTTATCTAACATAAATGGCCTGTGAGATTACATGCAGAATAATACCCCTTTCCAAAGAACAAGGAGTGTCTTTATTCTATGTTTAATATAATGACCTTGTTATGATGTCTGGGACATCATCTATGGTCTGGCACAGACTACAACCATTTCCAACAGGAAGCATCATACAATTTAAGAACATCTAGATTTAGATAGAAGCAGATTTTAGTCAGCTTACCTTGTGCAAGATGAACATACGAACAAAGTAGAAAAGGACGCCTGACATGATGCCAGACAGAAGGGGGGAGAGAAACCAGGAGGCAACTGTGGAGATTACAAAAATTAGCATTGCACAGTGCTCTCAGGAAGAACACCAGACACTTGCATTACTCATACAAAGGTGTCTGAATTAAACCATGCCACATAATAGAAGCTGTTCATTTTACTTTGACTATAGGGATCACTTCAAAGTAAGCTGTGGTCAATGGAAGCTGCTGACTCACCAATCCGAAGGAGTTCCAGCCACCTGACCCCCTGTTGACCTCTGGCCACCAGAGAGAAGCCAATGGTAGCACCCACAATGCAGTGGGTCCCTGAGATGGGCAGCTTGAGAAATGAGGCCACCAATTGCCATACCGCAGAACCTGAGAATCAGCATAAAAAGTCAAATTGAAAATGTGAACAGTTCCAGCACTATTTCAACATTACATCATAGTACAACCATACACAAGATGTCCAAATCGAAAGAAATAATTTGCTTACCTACAAAAGGGTATTATAATAATTTGTGTCACTCACCAAACATGGCACTGACAGAGCCAGCCATCAGCTCGTGTTCGGAGCCATTGTACATGCCCACGTCGATGATGCCCTTGCGGATGGTCTCGCTGACCTTTGCTCCAAGAAGCACAGATCCAACGGTCTCAAAGATAGTGGCCAGGATGCAGGCCTGCCGCAAGGTGACCACTCCAGAGCCCACTGCCGTGCCAAACGAGTTGGCCACATCATTGGCCCCCACAGAGAAGGCTAGGATGAAGGCGATGATAAAGCCAACTATGAGAAGCCACATGTAGTCTGTCAGTGGCCCATCAGTGACCTGGGCCATGATCCCCAGTGTGGTGCCCGCCAGGGTAAGAGTGGCAAGAGTTGTCGAAACCATTGTGCCTGATTGATTGCTCTAAAGATTGAGGTGTCACGATATAAGGGAATGTATATCAAAATAGATGTGATATTTGCTAGCAGCAAAATTAAACGAGGTATCAATGTGTGTATACAATTACTTCTCTTTGAAACCCTAACCCTCAAGGTTTTGAAGGTTAACTAAACTTACTGAGAGTTTATGTGTTGTCCTGACTGAACCACAATAAATTATGGAGAGGTAAAGTGTGATGTATTGCTATCGTGTAATTTTACTAGATTTGTTAGGGTTTCTTTGGCTTTGGGCAATCATACAGACTGAACAGACACGCATTGTTCAACAGTCACTGTAGGTGAATGGCAGAACATCCTGAAAGAGAAGAGGGAGAAATGTCTTCATTATGTAACCATCCCTTCTTCCAACTTTAAAGCTTTAGCAACAGTATGCCTCAGATCATTCATGGCTATACAATATTGAGTCAGAGGGGACCAGCTGCGGGTAAATTTATGATGGTCAAATCCTACCATGGCAAATACGGTTCAGCTATCTGAAAAAACAACTTGCATGACTCCACAAGTTTACCATTTTGCAACACTACTCAAAAGAGCAGTAGTAGCAATAGCTAACCTGGAGCCTGACCATATCCACTTCTTCTTTATCGAAATGAAAGTGTGGCCAGGCCATTCAATAAGAAAGTCAGTGTGGAAAATTGCACCTTTTTTTTACGCCAACACTTTGCTCTGTCCACGGCATGAATACAACTAGTTACTTAGCAAAATATGAGCTGGTGAGCTACTTGGTATGCAATTGAGCAAACGTCCTTCCCAGAATGTATTGTGCAATGACTGAATGGGTACCCCTATAGATACAGGCTGGCTTGCCTGAAGACAATGCAATAAGGAAGCCATTTTGGGGGATGTCGCAAGAAGAGACTAACCAAAGGCAGCTAGACAACATAACAGAAATTGCCAACATACTCCTAGCCAACGTTGCAGAGAAATGTATACACGACGATGCAACATAACACTAGCCATCTAACGTTAGATAGCCAAGAATTCTCAACTCCACGATACCCCATAGAGTTGAATGCCGAGGCGTCGAGTGTAGGCTACCTCCGACTACATAGAGTCGGTATCTGTCGATACTTGTAGTAAAAAAATACATATTAAAAAAAAACGTATTTCATACGAAACTTGTACCCCTGTTCGCCCTGTGTAGTTTAGTCCTGCAATCCGTAGTTTTTGATACCTTTATTCTGTGACCTCTTAAATTGCGCCGTACAATGACTGGGCTGTTCATTCTGCGTTAAACAACGCCGGCTCCCCTTGGCGGATGGCGCGTAAAATGATATATTTGTTTGTTTTAGTCGTTATTTCTACACTTCATACAAAATACATGTGATGGGAACAATGTCAAACTGCCGTAAGCGTTTAACAATCTGTTAAACAATAGTGGCAGATTGTTAAACGCTATTGGCAGTTTGACATTGTTCCCATCACATGTATTTATTCACATGTATGTGTTTTGTATTAAGTGTAGAAATAACGACTAAAACAAACATACATATACACACATCATTTTACGCGACATTCTTAATGGCTAGCTAACAACAGACGGATTGCGTCACCCAACGAAAATAATGCAACTACACAGGACAAACATAGGTAAAGTTAACTAACTACACGTTACTAATGAAATAATTTACATACAGGCTGGCTTGCCTAAAGTATTGACTGATACCGACTCGACTGTAGTCAGAGGTAGGCTAAAGTTACACTCCGCCAAAAAACGAATCGCCTCGGCACCCAACATCGCCGGGTATCCTGGAGTTGAGAATTATTGGCTAGACATTTAACAGGATGGGTAACATAGCTATAAAAAGTTGTGCATATGTTAAAGCTGCAGAGACATCTAGTTATAGCTACGACGCAGAGCACTTGTCATAATTCATTCAATCATGACTCGCACCAGAGCTCGCACCAACATGACCCGCAATGTCGAATGTTCATTACTACCTAACGTTAGCTATTGTCAGTCGTCTACCTAGCTCTGTTTACCAACGTAATTGTCAATCCCCGCCATATAAACTATACTAGAAAGCCATGTTTCGTAATGGCTAGCTATCTTTTGTTAGCGACTCTTCATTATTATAAAATGAATGACATGACCTACTAGCTGCTAGATACAGTATAGCTTGATAGCGGACTTCATAATCCTCACGATGTAGGGTCAATTTGACAGAACCATTTTTTGTTCGTTAGTTAGGAATAGGTTAACTATCATCACGATTGAACAAACGTTTGCTTAACTATAATCACGATTGAACAAACGTTTGCTAGCGTTAGCCGGCAAGCTATTGACAAAAATGGCAGTCACAGTAACGTAACCAACGTTACGAAATACGAGAAAACGTTAGTTACCAATTAAAACCGAAATATTTAGAAGAAGAAAAAAAAGACAAGTTTAACTTACCACATGTTAGTTGTCAATGTTGAAGAAGACTAGGACATTTTTAGCCCGCGAATAACTTGTTCAGGTAGCGCACGCGGGATCAGGAAACAGACAAGTCACAGAAAACGATTCGTTTTAACTTAAAAATTATATATATATATATATATATAACTATGTAAAGCAAAAAAATATATTAACGTACTCTTGCCGTTTAGTCTGTTATATTCCTGTAAAAACCGAGTTTGATTGCGTCACGAGCCGTTATATCCGCATGTATAAATTTCGCCAGTAGAATGTCGGGTGCTTGCCTTTATGTAGAATCAGGGGGTGGCGCTTTGGTAACACCCTTCGTCATGCCCAGCCCCCATCCTGAATACCTGTCAATCATCGAGCTACACTGTATCCTCATGTTTACATTTTAGTCATTTAGCAGACGCTCTTATCCAGTGCGACGTACAGTTAGTGAGTGCATACATTATTTTTATTTATATTATAATTTTTTTCATACTGGCCCCCCGTGGGAATCGAACCCACAACCCTGGCGTTGCAAACGCCATGCTCTACCAACTGAGCTACATCCCTGCCGGCCATTCCCTCCCCTACCCTGGACGACGCTGGGCCAATTGTGCGCCGCCCCATGGGTCTCCCGGTCGCGGCCGGCTACGACAGAGCCATGAAGAGCCACACAACAGCACATTTGTCATCAATGAATCATGGTGCACCCGATTAGAGAACAATCACCCCATTAAAAGGTGGTAACCATGTGGCGTGTGGGATACCACATTCACCATATGAATGGTGTGATTGGTAAGTTGTTTCCACCTTTTAATGGGTGATTGTTGTCTAATCGGGTGCACCGTGATTCATTGATGACAAATGTGCTGTTGTGTGGCTCTTCATGGCACCTTCCCACGCAATAAAGTGTAATGTTATAGATTGTACAAACTCAAAATGGGCAAGCACCACATTTTCCAATAGCATGTGGTAGGCCAAGTTGAACTAATTTTAAAATCACTGTTATGACCGCAGTGGAGTAGGCCTATCTTTTTCAAAATCACAAGATTTTCATGAAGACATGGAGGTTGGAAACAAAAATCTCAAATCTGGACTCATCAGACCAAAGGACAGATTTCCACCGGTCTAATGTCCATTGCTCGTGTTTCTTGGGCCAAGCAAGTCTCTTCTTCATATTGGTGTCCTTTAGTAGTGGTTTCTTAGCAGCAATTCGACCATGAAGGCCTGATTCACAGTCTCCTCTGAACAGTTGATGTTGAGATATGTCTGTTACTTGAACTCTGTGAAGCATTTTTTTGGGTTGCAATTTCTGAGGCTAGTAACTCTAATGAACTTATCCTCTGCAGCAGAGGTAACTCTGGATCTTCCTTTCCATGAGAGCTAGTTTCATCATATCGCTTGATGGTTTTTGCAACTGCACTCGAAGAAACGTTCAAAGTTCTTGAAATGTTCCGTATTGACTGACCTTCATGTCTTAAAGTAATGATGGACAGTCGTTTCTCTTTGCTTATTTGAGCTGTTCTTGCCATAATATGAACTTGGTCTTTTACCAAATAGGGCTATCTTCTGTATACCACCCCTACCTTGTCACAACACAACTGATTGGCTCAAACGCATTAAGAAGGAAATAAATTCCACAAATTCACTTTTAAGAAGGCACACATGTTAATTGAAATGCATTCCAGGTGACTACCTCATGAAGCTGGTTGAGAGAATTCCAAGAGTGTGCAAAGCTGTCATCAAGGCAAAGGGTGGCTACTTTGAAGAATCTCAAATATAAAATATACCACAGCATTCTGCAGCGATACGCCATCCTATCTGGTTTGGGCTTCGTGGGACTATCATTTGTTTTTCAACAGGACAATGACCCAACACACCTCTGGGCTGTGTAAGGGCTATTTGACCAAGGAGGAGAGTGATGGAGTGCTGCATCAATGACCTGGCCTCCACAATCCCCCGACCTCAACCCAATTGGGATGGTTTGGGATGAGTCGGACCGCAGAGTGAAGGAAAAGCAGCCAACAAGTGCTCAGCATATGTGGGAACTCCTTCAAGACTGTTGGAAAAGCATTCCAGGTGAAGCTGGTTGAGGGCATGCCAAGAGTGTGCAAAGCTGTCAAGGCAAAGGGTGGCTATTTTGAAGAATCTCAAATATAAAATACATTTTGATTTAACACTTTTTTGGTTACTGCATGATTCCATATGTGTTATTTCATAGTTTTGATGTCTTCACTATTATTCTACAATGTAGAAAATAGTACAAATAAAGAAAAACCCTTGAATGAGTAGGTGTGTCCAAACTTTTGACTGGTACTGTATATATATTTCTTAGGGGCTAGATCAGCTTCACTATTGCAGATAGATTGTAGCTTCCATCAATATAATTGTCTGCATCATTTCTAATCCCCCATATATATATTTTTATATATATATATATATAAATATATATTTTTCTTTATTATTTTCCCCTAACCCTACCACCCCTCCCCTAATTGGAGTAAGCTAATGGACAACAACACTTAGGCTTCTATTTCCAGTTTATACATACTACATAAACTCTACGGACACAATGCATTTTACAATAAAAAATGAAAAATGTATGCACTCACTAAAAAACTGTAAGTCGCTCTGGATAAGAGCGTCTGCTAAATGACTAAAATGTAAAATGTACAATAGTTATCTTCTGTTTGTTTTTAATCCCATCCTTCAGCTACCCTCAACCCCTCTCATCTATCTCTTAACATAGCTGTCAATTTTTTGGTCCTTAAATGAAACTGGTATACTTTTTTATTTACCACAATTTTATTTATCACAATTTATCACTGCAATTTGATAGGCAGAGATTATTATGATTTCTCAATCAATTGTGATATGAGTTTTATAAAAATAGACAATTTTCCTTCTGGTTGATCTACATTGGAGTCACATCCCTTCTTTGTCGGCTTACATTTCAGCACAGACTAATATTCATTCAAATCTTACAGTATTTGTCGTGAAGTGTAGTGGGGAGGCTAAACTCAAATATCCACAATGATCGTTCATTTGATAAAAGCACAAAATTTGGCAGAGAGGTAGATGTACAAGATTCAGATTTTGGGCCATCACAGATTTGCCTCCTGGGGTCCCAGGAGTCATTCCTGTCAGTCGTGTGCTGTTTACTCCTGCATCAAAGTTAATATGGCATGCTGCTCCTTCCAGGATTTGTTTATTTATTTATTTTATTCAACCTTTAGTATGTGGGGATGTTCTGATTAGTGGTGTAGTAGAGGGTAAACGCACATAAACTCTGTTTATACACCTTTTTTTTTATTTTGCGCAAGTGTTTACCCACCTATAGCGGAAAACTGCATCGAAAATATAGGGAGCGTTACCTTCAGGGATGCAAACTTGCCCCTTTTTGGCAATATTCGCCATTTTAATCTCAAAATAGGTAATCCGTGTGATTATCCCACTGTTTGCTCACAAACCTTACTTTCTCTGGTGGCTGTGTCATCATGCACTCCACGCAAAAAACGTTGTTCCTGACTGGGAAATTTGGAATCCAACTCGAGGTAAGCAACCTGTGTTATATAAATAATGCCGCAGTTATAGTTGATAAGAAGAAAATTATAGATGCATGTACAGTGAGGGAAAAAAGTATTTGATCCCCTGCTGATTTTGTACGTTAGCCCACTGACAAATAACTGATCAGTCTATAATTTTAATGGTAGGTTTATTTGAACAGTGAGAGACAGAATAACAACCAAAAAATCCAGAAATACACACATCAAAAATGTTATAAATTGATTTGCATTTTAATGAGGGAAATAAGTATTTGACACCCTCTCAATCAGAAAGATTTCTGGCTCCCAGGAGTCTTTTATACAGGTAACGAGCTGAGATTAGGAGCACACTCTTAAAGGGAGTGCTCCTAATCTCAGCTTGTTACCTGTATAAAAGACACATGTCCACAGAAGCAATCAATCAATCAGATTCCAACCCCTCCACCATGGCCAAGACCAAAGAGCTCTCCAAGGATGTCAGGGACAAGATTGTAACCTACACAAGGCTGGAATGGGCTACAAGACCATCACCAAGCAGCTTGGTGAGAAGGTGACAACAGCTGGTGTGATTATTCGCAAATGGAAGAAACACAAAAGAACTGTCAATCTCCCTCGGCCTGGAGCTCCATGCAAGATCTCACCTCGTGGAGTTGCAATGATCATGAGAATGGTGAGGAATCAGCTCAGAACTACACGGGAGGATCTTGTCAATGATCTCAAGGCAGCTGGGACCATAGTCACCAAGAAAACAATTGGTAACACACTATGCCGTGAAGGACTGAAATCCTGCAGCGCCCGCAAGGTCCCCCTGCTCAAGAAAGCACATATACAGGCCCGTCTGAAGTTTGCCAATGAACATCTGAATGATTCAGAGGAGAACTGGGTGAAAGGGTTGTGGTCAGATGAGACCAAAATCCAGCTCTTTGGCATCAACTCAACTTGCCGTGTTTGGAGGAGGAGGAATGCTGCCTATGACCCCAAGAACACCATCCCCACCGTCAAACATGGAGGTGGAAACATTATGCTTTGGGGGTGTGTCACGATGTTAGAAATGGTGTGGTGTGGAATCAGGCGCAGAAGCAGATGGACAGTCCAACAAGACTTTACTGGAGAGTGCAAAATAAATCCAAAACAGCCAGAGGCCAAAAAGACGCACACAGGCGTCAAAACACGAGCGCACAACACAGGGCGCAAAACTCTCCTCAACCGAGGAGGAAGCTAAATAGCAATGGCGTACTGAAACACGGGTAACGCACAAACACCTGACACAAAACAATTACACACAACACTACACTAACAACAAGGAAACTAAATAGGGTGCTTAATGAGACATAACACAAGACAGGTGTGGCTAACAGACAAAACTAATCAAACAGGAAACATGGAGCGGTGGCAGCTAGTACTCCGGAGACGACGACCGGCGAAACCTGCCCGAACAAGGAGGAGGAGCTGCCTCGGCCGAAACCGTGACAGTACCCCCCCCTTGACGCGCGGCTCCAGCCACGCGCCGCCTCCAGCCGCGCGCCGCCTCCGGCCTCGGGGACGCCCAGGAGGACGCGGAGCAGGGCGCGTAGGATGACCACGATGGAATTCGGTCATCAGGGACGGATCCAGAATGTCCCTCCTCGGCACCCAGCACCGCTCCTCCGGACCGTACCCCTCCCACTCCACGAGATATTGGAGACCCCCCATCCGGCGTCTCGAATCCAGGATGGTCCAAACAGTGTACGCCGGAGCCCCCTCGATCTCCAACGGGGGCGGAGGAGTCTCCTCAATCTCGAAGTCCTGGAGTGGACCAGCTACCACCGGCCTGAGGAGAGACACATGGAATGAGGGGTTAATATTCTTGTAATCAATAGGTAGTTCTAACCTGTAACACACCTCATTCAATCTCCTCAGGACTTTAAAAGGCCCCACAAACCGCCGACCCAGCTTCCGGCAGGGCAGGCGGAGGGGTAGGTTTCTGGTTGAGAGCCAGACTCGATCTCCAGGTGCGTACACTGGCCCCTCACTGCGGTGTAGGTCGGCGCTCGTCTTTTGTCGACGTATGGCACGCTGCAGATGGACGTGAGCAGCGTTCCACGTCTCCTCCGAGCGCCTTACCCACTCATCCACAGCGGGGGCCTCGATCTGGCTCTCATGCCACGGTGCCAGAACCGGCTGGTACCCTAATACACACTGAAAAGGGGTTAGTCTAGTGGAGGAGTGGCGGAGAGAGTTCTGTGCCATCTCGGCCCAGGGCACATATCTCGCCCACTCCTCCGGCCGGCCCTGACAATATGACCTCAGAAACCTACCCACATCCTGGTTGACTCTTTCGACCTGCCCATTGCTTTCCGGGTGGTAACCCGAGGTAAGGCTCACCGAGACCCCCAAACGTTCCATAAATGCTCTCCAGACTCTGGAGGTAAACTGGGGGCCTCGATCGGACACTATATCCTCGGGTACCCCGTAATGCCGGAAGACGTGAGTGAATAGAGCCTCAGCGGTCTGTAGGGCAGTAGGAAGACCCGGCATGGGAAGGAGACGACAGGCCTTAGAGAACCGATCCACAACGACCAGGATGGTGGTATTCCCCTGTGAGGAGGGAAGATCGGTAACAAAATCCACCGATAGGTGAGACCAGGGTCGTCGCGGAACAGGCAGGGGCTGTAATTTACCCCTGGGCAAGTGTCTGGGTGCCTTACACTGGGCACACACTGAGCAGGAGGAGACATAAACCCTCACATCCCTGGCTAACATTGGCCACCAGTACTTCGTACTAAGGCAGTGCACTGTCCGACCAATACCCGGATGTCCAGAGGAGGGAGACGTGTGAGCCCAATAAATCAACCGATCCCGGACCTCGAGCGGGACGTACGTCCGACCCACCGGACACTGTGGAGGACTAGGGTCGGTACGTAACGCCCGCTCGATCTCCGCATCGACCTCCCACACCACCGGTGCCACCAGACAAGACTCCGGTAGTATGGGAATGGACTCCACGCACCTCTCCTCCGCGTCATACCGGCGGGACAGAGCATCTGCCTTCCCGTTCTGGGACCCAGGGATGTAAGTGATCTTAAACACAAACCGGGCGAGAAACATAGTCCATCGAGCCTGGCGAGGATTCAGTCTCCTAGCTGCCCGAATGTATTCCAGGTTACGGTGATCGGTCAGAATGAGGAAAGGGTGCTGAGCCCCCTCAAGCCAATGCCTCCACACCTTTAGGGCCTGTACTACGGCTAACAGCTCCCTGTCCCCTACGTCATAATTCCGCTCCGCCGGACTGAGCTTCTTAGAATAAAAAAGCACAGGGGCGGAGCTTAGGTGGTGTACCCGAGCGTTGAGATAGAACGGCCCCGATACCGGCCTCAGACGCGTCCACCTCAACTTGGAAAGGTAAAGTGGGATCCGGGTGCGCCAACACCGGAGCCGAGGTAAACAGGTCCTTCAGTCTCCCAAAAGCCCTGTCCGCCTCAGCCGACCACTGCAAGCGCACCGGACCCCCCTTCAGAAGAGACGTAATGGGAGCTGCCACCTGTCCAAAACCCCCGGATAAACCTCCGGTAGTAATTGCAAAACCCAAAAACCGCTGCACCTCTTTAACCGTCGTTGGGGTTTGCCAATTACGCACGGCGGACACTCGGTCCACCTCCATTCTCACCCCTGACGCAGACAACTGGTAACCCAAAAAGGAAACTGACTCCTGAAAGAACAGACATTTCTCAGCCTTGACATACAGGTCATGCTCCAACAGTCTCCTCAATACCCTGCGCACCAGGGCTACATGCTCGGCCCGAGTAGGACTGTACACAAGAATATCATTGATGTACACCACCACTCCCCTGCGCCTGCATGTCCCGGAAAATTTCATCTACAAACGATTGGAAGACTGATGGAGCATTCATTAACCCATATGGCATGACGAGATACTCGTAATGGCCGGAGGTAGTACTAAATGCTGTCTTCCACTCATCGCCCTCCCTAATGCGCACCAAATTATATGCGCTCCTGAGGTCCAATTTTGTGAAGAACCGTGCCCCGTGTAATGACTCCGTCATAGTCCCAATCAGCGGAAGTGGATAACTATATTTAACAGTCACCTGATTGAGACCGCGGTAGTCAATACACGGACGCAGACCTCCATCCTTCTTCTTCACAAAAAGAAGCTCGAGGACGCGGGAGAAGTAGAGGGCCGTATGTATCCCTGTCTCAGAGACTCGGCAATGTAAGTTTCCATTGCCCTTTTCTCCTCCTGTGACAAAGGATACACATGGCTCCGCGGGAAGCGCGGCTCCTGTCTGAGGTCTATCGCACAATCCCCCTGTCTATGAGGTGGCAATCGTGCCGCTCGGGTCTTACTAAACACGAGTGCCAAATCCTCATACTCAGGAGGAATGTGCAGTGCTGGCATCTGGTTCGGACTTTCCACCGAGGTCGCCCCTACGGAAACACCCAGACATAACCCCTCACACTGAGCAGACCACCCTTTAAGAGCCTTCTCTCGCCACGAAATAGTAGGATCATGGGTAGTCAACCAGGGAAGCCCCAGTACCACCGGATACGCAGGAGAGTCAATCAGATAGAGTTGAATCGTCTCCTCATGACCCCCTGCGTCATCATCCTAAGTGGCGCTGTGAGCTCCCCAATCCACCCAGATCCTAACGGACGACTATCTAAAGCATGTACGGGGAAAGGCTTATCGACTGGAAGGAGGGGAATCCCTAACTTAACACAGAATTTACGATCTATAAAATTCCCAGCTGCGCCTGAATCGACTAGCGCCTTATGCTGGGAACGAGGTGCAACCTGTGGAAAACAAACAGGTAATGTAAAGTGGACGACAGAAAGCTCTGGGTAAGTAGGGCGCCTACTCACCTGGGAGGACTCCCCACTGTATGGCCTGCCATCTCCCCCCTCAGAGGACCCTCCCCAGCACCTAGCCGCGGTGTGCCCTCCGCGGCCACACTTGGTGCAGGAGACTGCCCCCCTCGGGTTCCTACCTCTTCTCCCTCTAGCGCCAGCCCCTCCAAGCTCCATCGGACTCTGCTCGGAGGCGCTGGAGGGTGGAATGGGAGGCCCCCATCTGGGACGTCCGCGGGTCGTGAGTAGGTTGTCCAGACGAATAGCCATGTCCACAAGCTGGTCGAACGTTAATGTAGCGTCCCTACAAGCTAACTCCCTGCGGACGTCCTCCCTAAGGCTACACCTAAAATGGTCTATGAGGGCCTTCTCATTCCACCCCGCATCAGCCGCTAGAGTCCGGAACTCCAGCGCAAACTCTTGAACGCTCCTCATCCCCTGTCGGAGGTGGAATAGACGTTCCCCCGCCGCTCTTCCCTCTGGTGGATGGTCAAAGACCGCACGGAAACGGCGGGAGAACTCCGCATAGGTGACTGTGGCGGAGTCTATTCCCCTGCATTCGGCGTTGGCCCACTCCAACGCCTTGCCGGTGAGACAGGAGATGAGGGCGGAAACGCTCTCGTATCCCGAGGGCGCCGGGTGTATGGTGGCCAGGTAGAGCTCCACTTGCAAAAGGAACCCCTGACACCCGGCAGCGGAGCCGTCGTACGCCCTCGGGAGCGAGAGCCGAATTCCACTGGGTTCCGGTAGAGGGGTGGGCTGGTTGTCTGGTGGTGAAGGAGCGACAGGTGGGGCTGTGGGAACACCGCTGATCTCCCATCGCCGAAGTGTGTCCATGACGCCCTCCAAAGCGTGCCCGATCCGATTTATGCGATGCTCTTGTCCCAGGAGACGTTCCTCCACGCTGTCGACGTGTGCTCCTGCTGATTCCATATCGGTGTGTAATTCTGTCACGATGTTAGAAATGGTGTGGTGTGGAATCAGGCGCAGAAGCAGATGGACAGTCCAACAAGACTTTACTGGAGAGTGCAAAATAAATCCAAAACAGCCAGAGGCCAAAAAGACGCACACAGGCGTCAAAACACGAGCGCACAACACAGGGCGCAAAACTCTCCTCAACCGAGGAGGAAGCTAAATAGCAATGGCGTACCGAAACACGGGTAACGCACAAACACCTGACACAAAACAATTACACACAACACTACACTAACAACAAGGAAACTAAATAGGGTGCTTAATGAGACATAACACAAGACAGGTGTGGCTAACAGACAAAACTAATCAAACAGGAAACATGGAGCGGTGGCAGCTAGTACTCCGGAGACGACGACCGGCGAAACCTGCCCGAACAAGGAGGAGGAGCTGCCTCGGCCGAAACCGTGACAGGGTGTTTTTCTGCTAAGGGGACAGGACAACTTCACTGCATCAAAGGGACGATGGACGGGGCCATGTACCGTCAAATCTTGGGTGAGAACCTCCTACCCTCAGCCAGGGCATTGAAAATGGGTCGTGGATGGGTATTCCAGCATGACAATGACCCAAAACACACGGCCAAGGCAACAAAGGAGTGGCTCAAGAAGAAGCACATTAAGGTCCTGGAGTGGCCTAGCCTGTCTCCAGACCTTAATCCCATAGAAAATCTGTGGAGGGAGCTGAAGGTTCGAGTTGCCAAACGTCAGGCTCTAAACCTTAATGACTTGGAGAAGATCTGCAAAGAGGAGTGGGACAAAATCCCTCCTGAGATGTGTGCAAACCTGGTGGCCAACTACAAGAACCGTCTGACCTCTGTGATTGCCAACAAGGGTTTTGCCACCAAGTACAAAATCATGTTTTGCAGAGGGGTCAAATACGTATTTCCCTCATTAAAATGCAAATCAATTTATAACATTTTTGACATGCGTTTTATGGATTTTTTTTGTTGTTATTCTGTCTCCCACTGTTCAAATAAACCTACCATTAAAATTATAGACTGATCATGTCTTTATCAGTGGGAAACGTACAAAATCAGCAGGGGATCAAATACTTTTCCCCCTCACTGTATGTTTCAATAGTGAAAATTATTACACACAAAGATATTAACATTAGCTAGTTAACATTACCACCCTTCAATAAATAATGGTGTATGTTTCTCATATCGAAATTAATGACTGTTAAATCTGTAGCCTATCTCCACTGCGCTGTATCAGCCGAATGGACAGTGTCCTACACACTAAAGCAAGGCCACAAGATAGATAGGGTAATTCACCTATTACAAACAGCCTATGTGAATGCAGCCATACACACAGCTGTCTTACCAAAATAATGCAAACCAAATACTGAAAGTAGTAGCCTAGTTATTCATGCATGCAAACAAAAATACTGAATAGCAGTTTAGCTTAGAATATTGACACAACTGCGAATGCAAACAAATGAATGCAAACAGAACAAAACAGTGGTACCAAGTAGGCCAAGTAAACAAAATATCAGATCGATAAATGCATGACACAAATCTATATTTAGGCTAGTTACATTAACAGTAAACAAACACAGTAAACAAAAGGCGGATGGAGATCCAAATAACCAAAACATAGCCTACAGCCTGTTACGGTGAGATGCCAAACAAATAAGCCTATAGGCCCGCTTCAGACATGGAAAATCCTGCCGCGCATGAGTCCTGCAACACATTGTGATATGGCACAATACACTTCTGTGGATTAAATTCGACCCACGTAATCCATTAAGCAATGCCAGCCTACCATAAACATGTTTCCAGAGTATTAAGATTGTTCAAATATGTATTATGTACTTGTTATTCTCTGAAAATACACAAATTATATGCACATTTTTGTCACCTTTTTGGACCCTCACCAGTTTGCACCTTATTCACATTGAATGACAACCAACGTTTACCCACCTATTTTTTAACCACTACATTATTGGTTCTGATGGAATTTGATGGAAGACATTGGCACTGCGCTAGCTAAAGCGTGAGCATAGCACATGCTGCAAATATTGTGCATCGTCAAATGTTCCCCTCTGCTTTCCCAGACAGGGATGTCAAGAAAAATCTGTGCTACCCCTACTGCTTTCCATTGTAAACATGGTTCTCCAGCCTTCCAAGTCAGATCTTATCATAACAGTCTGACCAATATGTAATTTTGTAATTTGGGTGAACCAGTGAACTATTAATATGTAAATATTTTAATTATACACAAATCTTACACAAATCTATCTGTGCCAAAATGAACAATTATTATGCTTAACCAATAGCCACCTCACTAGTTTCAAAGTACTCAGCTACTTTCCTTTGTAGTGTAGTTTAGCTACTCTCATATCAAGGATAGCTGTTCACCCTAGTTCACCCCAAAAAAGTATGATATTATAAGAACCTAGATGTATTCTCTTTTGTATGGCCAAAGTCCTATAGCTTGTGTACATAATTGCATTAGAGCAGTAGAGTGAAATCATTGACAATATTTGTTTAGTGATTAAACTGTACTGTGTTTTTCATTTAGCATTACTTCCTAGCTATTGCAACTGTGCATTAGCATGGGATCCTTGGGACGTCCCAACTCGTTATCCCATTGAAGTTGAAATGTAAAATGGTTAAGGGTTAAGGTTAGGGTTATGTAAGGATTATGGTTAATAAGGTTAGGGTTAGGGTAAGGTTCAGTGTTGGGGAAGCTACTCTGAAAATATAGTTTACCAAGCTACCAATTACTTCACACTGGAAGAAGGTAACCTTAACAGCGTTGGGGAGTACGAGTAGTGAACTATGTAGTTCAATTAGTAATTTAACTACATTTTGCAGTAACTTGGTGGTAGTTGAACTAAATTCAAATCTTGGTAGTGTTTTCAGTAGTGAATTACTTTTTTGCTATGTAGCGGTGTAGTTAACTACTGGAACTACACACTACTTTTTTTGCAAAAAGAAAATATGGGTGATGTAGGCAATAATTTCCTTTCTTTTTTGTCATCAGACCTGCCTAGTTCTCACTTGAAACATTGCTTTTGTGTAGCTTAAGGTAGGGACATCCCAAGGAGACTCCGTTCTTCTTCTTCTTCTTCTTATTCTGTGGATTTTATCTGGCGGTTGGCAACCAACTTTAAGGTGCATTACCGCCACCAACTGGACTGGAGTGTGGACCAGAGACAGTGAAAGTCTAAATTCTACCCAATAATCTCGTCTCCCTAAGGAAACGAAATACATAATTAAATACTACTTCCCCTGAAGATTTCTCTCACATATTTCTGGCACTGAAATAGAACATGTTCCATTGTCGCCATCTCCTCCTGACAATGATCAGACCTCCCAGTCGGATGTTTCCCCACCACTTTCAATGTACTATTTAGCCTTGTGTGTCCCAGTCTCAGCCTTGTGACTACACTTTCCTCCCTTCTCTCTCGGCCTGAGGACCTCCCTGCCCCCATCTTTTCCTGGATCTTATACAGGTGTCTTCCCTTACTCTCCCTGTTCCATAACTCTTGCCACTTATTTTTTACCACTGTATTTATTAATCTCTTGGCTTCTGCTTTACTGATTGACAATTCCATCTCAACATTAGGATGTTTAAAAGCCTGCTTGGCAATAATATCCACTTCCTCATTCCCCTCTACTCCCACATGAGCTGGTACCCAGAGGAACATCACAAATACCCCCATCTGTACAAACACTGCAAAACTTCATAAAATACATCCTGTCTGCTTTGAGACACACATGAATTTAAGCTCATCAGTGCTGCACTGGAGTCAGAGCAGATGTCTGCTTCTTTTACCCTTTTTTTATTAAACCTTTATCGTGGTCCGTTACGGCAGAATGACGTCAGGATCCCAACTTAAAGTGCTAGTGGCTAATCAAAAGATTGACACCAACTACTGCAAATGAAATTGCACCGCAATGATAGGTGACCAATAAGAATTGTGTTATCCAAATAAGAAGGGTACTCTCGAGGAGGGGTGGGAACCCTATTGGTTAGTGCTATCCGGGATTGAACCCCATTGGCGTGAACAAGCTCTTGATCCGTTGTCACTAGTTACCACAGCCACAACGTCAAAATGGTCTATATCTTAAAAATTTATGAAAAAATAAATTAGCTTTTTGGTCTTATTTTAAAATTAGACATAAGGTTAGCAGTGTGGTTAAGATTACTATTAGGTTTAAAATCAGATTTTAAGAAGATAAATTGTAGAAATAGGCGGGGTTTAGCCGTGATTATGACTTTGTGGATGTGGTAACTAGGGACGGCCATCATGTCGACTGACTTCGATGTGTAAGAAAAACGTGATGCTGGTTATTGCACGGAGTTGAAAGTACGATTAAAATTGTGAGTTAGCTAATAATTGAACCGAATGGACGAAAATTAAAAACAATAGAGGTTTATACGACTATTCACAAACTGTACATTATGCCTGCTGTCGCTCAAATACCATCGGTTCCATGGTACGTTAGCTCTTGTCTTGCGTAGTTTAGCTAACGTTAGCTAGCAAGCTAATGTCAAATACAGTTTGAGACCTGGGTTGATACTTTGTTGTCATCTCTTAGGCCTTTAAGTTAACAACCTAGTTACATAACCACCTAACGGTAGAGCAATCTGCATTTTTAGCAGTGTTTGCTTCATATGTTATAAATGATTCGTAGTTAGTTAATTTGCCATCAATACTGACAGCGTCACAATTGACATTGTTGGTAACAAGTGTTCCAAATACACCACATATCGCGCGTGATAGAAAGTTAATTAATAAGCGTGCACTTGCTTTAATTAGCTGTCACTTCTAGTTGTCGAAGTTATTCTTGCACAACCAGCAACATGTTTCAGTCTATACCACGGCGGCCTATAAGAATAAGTGAAATCAGTGTATGTGCTGTTAGGCTTCAAAGCAGTTATACACTGAGACAGGGAATTGGCAAGAGTAATGGCAAATCTCAAACCACGACATGGATGGGACGACGCATAGGCCTGTTGTTATCATGGCTCCAGAGATCGGGGGTGGGTACCAGTAAAAAAGTGGCGTCTGACAATAAGAAGCAAGACCTGCTATCAATTTTTGCCAACCATTGTAGCTTTGTGACAGGCCAGAGGCTTCGACGCGCTTATCAGATTGGAGAGCTTTACGCAAACCTGTACTCAGAGCGAACTAGGTGGACCCTGGTAGGAAGCATATGGCGTCGACTCCAGAGCAAGCACGCTTCCACTGCGAAGCTTGTGGCAGCACTGGCCGGTGTCTTCCTGTGGGAGGACGAGAAGGTTCGGGATGAAGAACTACACAGGTAGCGACATGCTGTTACTTACAATTCTAGAGGAGAAACATATTGTTGTGCATATAATTGTACTCTGCCACATTGTACACTGTGATTTGCCCAGGTGTAGAAAGTTAGGCCTACCTTTGCTTCAACCTTGTCCTGTAATGTGAAAGCAGGCAGAATGCTTCGCATGTTTAGTGTTTAGAACCTGTATATACAGCAACACCAATACATGTTGCTTGTTGTGGTAAGAACTCTAACCCTGCTCACTTCCAAAGGTGTGGACTAGAGCTACAAGCTTTGGAGACAGTGAGAAATCTGAGTGCATCCTCAGAGAAGGAGAAGGCTGCAGGGCAGGTGGAGACAGGCTGGGAGGTTGTCATGGAGAAGAAGAATTTCAAAGTGTGGAGGAGGCCAATTGAGGGAAGCCATATGTGTGAATACAGAGGTCAGCCTGCATTATCACACATCTTTGTTGAAACCCAGAACATGCAGTAAACCTTTTCTTTGTGAATATATGGTATTTCATCAACCCATTGATGTAGATCTTCTCTTTTTGCCATGATCATCATCTACAGTACTAGTCAAAAGTTTGGACACACCTACTAATTCCAGGGTTTTTCTTGATTTTTACTATTTTCTACATTGTAGAATAATAGTGAAGACATCAAAACTATGAAATAACACAAATGGAATCATGTAGTAACAAGGTAGGGGTGGTATACAGAAGATAGCTCTATTTGGTAAAAGACCAAGTCCATATTATGGCAACAACAGCTCAAATAAGCAAAGCGAAATGACAGTCCATCATTACTTTAAGACATGAAGGTCAGTCAATACGGAACATTTCAAGAACTTTGAATGTTTCTTCAAGTGCAGTCGCAAAAACCATCAAGCGCTATGATGAAACTGGCTCTCATGAGGACCGCCACAGGAATGGAAGACCCAGAGTTACCTCTGCTGCAGAGGATAAGTTCATTAGAGTTACCAGCCTCAGAAATTGCAGCCCAAATAAATGCTTCATGGAGTTCAAGTCACAGACACATCTCAACATCAACTGTTCAGAGGGGAATCAGGCCTTCATGGTCGAATTGCTGCAAAGAAACCACTACTAAAGGACACCAATAATAAGAAGAGACCTGCTTGGGCCAAGAAACATGAGCAATGGACATTAGAGCGGTGGAAATTTGTCCTTTGGTCTGATGAGTCGAAATTTGAGATTTTTTGTTACAACTGCCGTGTCTTTGTGAAACGTGGTGTGGGTTAACGGATTATCTCCGCATGTGTAGTTGCCACCGTAAAGCATGGAGGAGGAGGTGTTATGGTGTGGGGGTGCTTTGCTGGTGACACTGTCTGTGATTTATTTAGAATTCAAGGCACACTTAACCAGCATGGCTACCACAGCATTCTGCAGCGATACGCCATCCTATCTGGTTTGGGACTATAATTTGTTTTTCAACAGGACAATGACCCAACACACCTCTGGGCTGTGTAAGGGCTATTTGACCAAGAAGGAGAGTGATGGAGTGCTGCATCAATGACCTGGCCTCCACAATCCCCCGACCTCAACCCAATTGGGATGGTTTGGGATGAGTCGGACCGCAGAGTGAAGGAAAAGCAGCCAACAAGTGCTCAGCATATGTGGGAACTCCTTCAAGACTGTTGGAAAAGCATTCCAGGTGAAGCTGGTTGAGAGCATGCCAAGAGTGTGCAAAGCTGTCAAGGCAAAGGGTGGCTATTTTGAAGAATCTCAAATATAAAATACATTTTGATTTAACACTTTTTGGGTTACTACATGATTCCATATGTGTTATTTCATAGTTTTGATATCTTCACTATTATTCTACAATGTAGAAAATAGTACAAATAAAGAAAAACCCTTGAATGAGTAGGTGTGTCCAAACTTTTGACTGGTACTGTATATATATTTCTTAGGGGCTAGATCAGCTTCAATATTGCAGATAGATTGTAGCTTCCATCAATATAAATGAGTAGGTGTGTCCAAACTTTTGACAGGTAGTGTATATGGATGATGTAATAAAGGCTTTACACTTTTTTTTCTTTAGACCAGCCTCTCTGGTATTATTTATAATTTATTTAGTGTTTACACTGTTCCAAATTGTCAGAAACTATATTTACAGTGAGGGAAAAAAGTATTTGATCCCCTGCTGATTTTGTACGTTTGCCCACTGACAAAGACATTATCAGTCTATAATTTTAATGGTAGGTTTATTTGAACAGTGAGAGACAGAATAACAACAAAGAAATCCAGAGACAGAATAACAACAAAGAAATCCAGAAAAACGCATGTCAAAAATGTTATAAATTAATTTGCATTTTAATGAGGGAAATAAGTATTTGACCCCCTCTCAATCAGAAAGATTTCTGGCTCCCAGGTGTCTTTTATACAGGTAACGAGCTGAGATTAGGAGCGCTCCTAATCCCAGTTTGTTACCTGTATAAAAGACACCTGTCCACAGAAGCAATCAATCAATCAGATTCCAAACTCTCCACCATGGCCAAGACCAAAGAGCTCTCCAAGGATGTCAGGGACAAGATTGTAGACCTACACAAGGCTGGAATGGGCTACAAGACCATCGCCAAACAGCTTGGTGAGAAGGTGACAACAGTTGGTGTGATTATTCGCAAATGGAAGAAACACAAAATAACTGTCAATCTCCCTGTGCCTGGGGCTCCATGCAAGATCTCACCTCGTGGAGTTGCAATGATCATGAGAACGGTGAGGAATCAGCCCAGAACTACACGGGAGGATCTTGTCAATGATCTCAAGGCAGCTGGGACCATAGTCACCAAGAAAACAATTGGTAACACACTACGCCGGGAAGGACTGAAATCCAGCAGCGCCCGCAATGTCCCCCTGCTCAAGAAAGCACATATACAGGCCCGTCTGAAGTTTGCCAATGAACATCTGAATGATTCAGAGGAGAACTGGGTGAAAGTGTTGTGGTCAGATGAGACCAAAATCGAGCTCTGTGGTATCAACTCAACTCGCCGTGTTTGGAGGAGGAGGAATGCTGCCTATGACCCCAAGAACACCATCCCCACCATCAAACATGGAGGTGGAAACATTATGCTTTGGGGGTGTTTTTCTGCTAAGGGAACAGGACAACTTCACCGCATCAAAGGGACGATGGACGGGGCCATGTACCGTCAAATGGGTCGTGGATGGGTATTTCAGCATGACAATGACCCAAAACACACGGACAAGGCAACAAAGGAGTGGCTCAAGAAGAAGCACATTAAGGTCCTGGAGTGGCCTAGCCAGTCTCCAGACCTTAATCCCATAGAAAATCTGTGGAGGGAGCTGAAGGTTCGAGTTGCCAAACGTCAGCCTCGAAACCTTAATGACTTGGAGAAGATCTGCAAAGAGGAGTGGAACAAATTCCCTCCTGAGATGTGTGCAAACCCGGTGGCCAACTACAAGAAACGTCTGACCTCTGTGATTGCCAACAAGGGTTTTGCCACCAAGTACAAAGTCATGTTTTGCAGAGGGGTCAAATACTTATTTCCCTCATTAAAATGCAAATCACTTCATAACATTTTTGACATGCGTGTTTCTGGATTTTGTTGTTGTTATTCTGTCTCTCACTGTTCAAATAAACCTACCATTAAAATTATAGACTGATCATGTCTTTTTCAGTGGCAAACGTACAAAATCTGCAGGGGATCAAATACTTTTTTCCCTCACTGTATAATAATAACCCTCCTTATTCCTTGATGATCATCATTATAATAATAAGTAATGTCACTATCATTAGTAGGTTGTGTATAGCAGCCTTGTATAACCACCATTGAGCTGTAGGCCTAAGAGCACATCCTGTTTTTTCTTTATACCGTAACTTACTTAGGCCTGTATTTCAATAATTCGATAGGCTACTGTATCTATCAATCAATCAATACTTTTTTCGTTCATGTCATCGCACAGCATACGAGTCATTCATGATTTGAATTGCAGTCAAGTATTTTCGTTTTTAAATAAAATAACAAAGTGACCATTGAATAATTAGCGTAAACAATAAATGGTCCCAAACTGTTCCATTTCGGAAATTGCATTCACGAATGAATGCAACTGTTTTTAGTCTTTGCTGTAATAAAGGATTTGCAAACAAACGTTACAACAGACTCTCTGGTACGCTTATTTAGTGTTGTTTACATTGTTCCAAACAGTCAGAAGTTATATTGTAATCTAACAGCACCTGTTTGGCAACCAGCGCTTGCTCCTTACCTACTTTTCCTTGATCTCCAGTATTTTCCACAAATAGTCAAATTTATTCCACACATCTGATTTCCCCTTTTACCTCCTGAGCAACCAGGAAACATTCCCCCATTTCGAGTTTATTTGTCACGTCATCTGCATCCATTTTGCTGTTACAGTGTTCAGAATTTGCTATAACCTATTTATTAATGTGATTATGATATGCTATAGGTCAGACTCTATTGGTCACGTGCATGCGATGCATACATGTGTCACGTAAAGCGCATGGGTTGAGGGAATAGGGAATGTTTTTCCTAAACAAATTAGGAATTTCAGTAACAACTTTTCAGTCAGAAATGGCTGTAATTATGTTGCAGCTTCAGCAACACGGACTGTGCGATACACACTGTTGATGTTCTGTGATGGTCGCTGCACCATGGAGGAGAGAGACAACGGGTGCTAGTCACAGTCACTCGCTGTCCTCTTTTTTTTAACACAACGCAGCAAGTCTGAGCCCGGCCCAGCACAATCAAATCAATTGTGGTCGGACTCCCTCTAGTCATTTGTGTGTCTTCATTATTTCATCAAACAGTTCGCTTAAAGCATCAGACAAGCTCAGTGCATATACAGTGCATTCGGAAAGTATTCAGCCCCCTTGACTTTTTCCAAATTTTGTTACGTTACAGCCTTATTCTAAAATTGATTAAATCTTATTTTTGTAGCAATTTACACACAATATTCCATAATGACAAAGCGAAAACATGTTTTTAGAAATTTTTGCAAATGTATTAAAAATAAAAAACTGAAATACCTTAATTACATACAGTGAGGGAAAAAAGTATTTGGTCCTCTGCTGAATTTGTACGTTTGCCCACTGACAAATAAATGATCAGTCTAATTTTAATGGTAGGTTTATTTGAACAGTGAGAGACAGAATAACAACAACAAAATCCAGAAAAACGCATGTCAAAAATGTTATAAATTGATTTGCATTTTAATGAGGGAAATAAGTATTTGACGCCCTCTCAATCAGAAAGATTTCTGGCTCCCAGGTGTCTTTTATACAGGTAACGAGCTGAGATTAGGAGCACACTCTTAAAGGGAGTGCTCCTAATCTCAGCTTGTTACCTGTATAAAAGACACCTGTCCACAGAAGCAATCAATCAATCAGATTCCAAACTCTCCACCATGGCCAAGACCAAAGAGCTCTCCAAGGATGTCAGGGACAAGATTGTAGACCTACACAAGGCTGGAATGGGCTACAAGACCATCGCCAAGCAGCTTGGTGAGAAGGTGACAACAGTTGGTGCGATTATTCGTAAATGGAAGAAATACAAAATAACTGTCAATCTCCCTCGGCCTGGGGCTCCATGCAAGATATCACCTCGTGGAGTTGCAATGATCATGAGAATGGTGAGGAATCAGCCCAGAACTACACGGGAGGATCTTGTCAATGATCTCAAGGCAGCTGGGACCATAGTCACCAAGAAAACAATTGGTAACACACTACGCCGTGAAGGACTGAAATCCTGCAGTGCCCGCAAGGTCCCCCTGCTCAAGAAAGCACATATACAGGGCCGTCTGAAGTTTGCCAATGAACATCTGAATGATTCAGAGGAGAACTGGGTGAAAGTGTTGTGGTCAGATGAGACCAAAATGGAGCTCTTTGGCATCAACTCAACTCGCTGTGGTTGGAGGAGGAGGAATGCTGCCTATGACCCCAAGAACACCATCCCCACTGTCAAACATGGAGGTGGAAACATTATGCTTTGGGGGTGTTTTTCTGCTAAGGGGACAGGACAACTTTACCGCATCAAAGGGACGATGGACGGGGCCATGTACCGTCAAATCTTGGGTGAGAACCTCCTTCCCTCAGCCAGGGCATTGAAAATGGGTCGTGGATGGGTATTCCAGCATGACAATGACCCAAAACACACGGCCAAGTCAACAAAGGAGTGGCTCAAGAAGAAGCACATTAAGGTCCTGGAGTGGCCTAGCCAGTCTCCAGACCTTAATCCCATAGAACATCTATGGAGGGAGCTGAAGGTTCGAGTTGCCAAACGTCAGCCTCGAAACCTTAATGACTTCGAGAAGATCTGCAAAGAGGAGTAGGACAAAATCTCTCCTGAGATGTGTGCAAACCTGGTGGCCAACTACAAGAAACATCTGACCTCTGTGATTGCCAACAAGGGTTTTGCCACCAAGTACTAAGTCATGTTTTGCAGAGGGGTCAAATAATTATTTCCCTCATTAAAATGGAAATCAATTTATAAAATGTTTGACATGCGTTTCTCAGGATTTTTTTCGTTGTTATTCTGTCTCTCACTGTTTAAATAAACCTACCATTAAAATTATAGACTGATCATTTCTTTGTCAGTGGGCAAACGTACAAAATCAGCAGGGGATCAAATACTTTTTTCCCTCACTGTATGTACTGTATTCTATACTATTCTACAGTATCTTAGTCACTTTAATAATGTTTACATATCTTGCATTACTCATGTCATATGTATATGCTGTATTCTATACTATTCTACTGTATCTTAGTCCATGCCGCTCTGACATCGCTCGTCCATATGTATATATTCTTAATTCATTCCTTACTTAGATTTGTGTGTATTGGGTATATGTTGTGAAATTGTTAGATATTACTGCACTGTCGGAGCTAGAAGCACAAGCAGTTCGCTACACCAGCAATAACATCTGCTAAACACGTGTATGGGACCAACAAGATTTGATGTGTCTATATATGGAAAAATACACGTTTAAAAATGTTGACCAATCGATTGGTCGAAAGAACAGATGTCTTTTGGTCGACCAAGATTTTTTTTTAGTCGGGGACAGCCCTAGTGTCAGCATTAAGACCCCTTTCCCTCTTATCTTTTCACAGTTTTGGGTTCTTATAACGATGTCACCCCCAGACAGTTCTTCAATGTTCAGGTACTAAGCTAGTTTCCTTTATGCTAACTGTGTAAATTGCTAAATTAGTTTTAAATGCAAAAAAAAACACATTTGTGTGCAAGAGGAAGCTTTTTAGTGATTTTAATGAACCCGTTGAGAAATTATTCTGTAGAAAAATGTGTGGTGTCACTGTACAAGTGACTTGTGTGTAGATTCAGCACCAGATTCCTTGTATATTCATACGCTCCTCTTGCGTTTGAGTGTCTATGCCCATATTTAGCTCTTGTTGTTTTGTACATGTCTGTTTACCCAACTGCGCTTGGTGGAGTGTAAGGTTTTTGTGCAAGTATGTAGCTCTATGTGTTGTATGTGTGTGCTATATTACACCTCTGCTCCTCTCTTGTCTCATGCTCTAACCTTTGCCCCAGTTGGACACAGAGTACAGGAAGAAGTGGGATGCTCTGGTTCTCAAGCTGGAGGTAGTGGACAGGGACGTCAACACCGGCTCAGAGGTTGTGCACTGGGCCACACATTTCCCTGTAAGTTTCCCCTGCCAACTCACACACTAGAAATGCGGAACTCGTGCTTATCATCAAAGTCATGCACTTGTAATATGCCTTCTCTCTGATGTTACAAAGTAACATCTGTAGACTGTTGTGAGTGCTGCATGTTCTTGCCTTGCTCATGATGTTCTCAATTTGAGTATTACAGATACTTGCAAGCATACAGTGTTGCAGGAGTTCCCAAACTATTTTGTCCCACGACCCCATTTTGATATCTAAAAAGTCTGCTGACCCCACCAAAGTGAAAAAAATGATGTAATTAACATCCAATGTTTACTTTTTATTTGGGGCTATGGCTGTCAATTGAAAAACATTCAAACAGTATTTATGATTGTCTTCTCTACTCACAATCATATACTTTTAATGTGGTGCAGTCAATTGCAAATTAGTCTGACGTAATGTCTCTTATCTCACCACCACTGATGAGATGGGTGTGCTTGATGCATGTCGCGTCGGAGCTTCTCAAAGTCAGGGGGCGTAGTTGACAGTGCACACCTAATTTCGGCTGTCACATCCAAGCTGGATCAATATTTGGTTTTAATGCAGACGAGAGCACTGAATCCAGCTTCACACAGATATGAGCTGGTGAAGGGTAGACAACTGAGAACTCTGAAAAATACGAGGTGAAATCATGACGTCAGTGATCTTTAGGTCAGAAAGTCTGAGCTCTAGAGAGAGGCCCGAGTTCCTGAGTTGGAATTCTGAGTTGATGACCGTTCAAATATATATTTTCCAGTTGGAGCGCGTTTCTTTCAGAGTTCCCAGTTGTCTTGAACGCACTGAAATCGGAAGTCAGAGATTTCCGAGTTCCCAGTTGTTTGGAACGCGGCATTAATGCTCAGATGGAGACGGCAGGGTATTCCCTTTGAGTCGGGAACCAAAACTCCTCCGTAGTGATACGTGAATGTGTTGTCTGCAGCATTTGGTCACATGACAGCTCAATCAGCTGTTTGATTTGACTTACCGGCATTTCAGCTGAGCCAGGATCACAGTCAAACGGATTGGGAAGTAGGTCCGTCCCAATGTGCTCTTCCAAGGCAAAGAGTGGCTATTTTGAAGAACCTCAAATATAAAATCTATTTTCATTTAACTTTTTTGGTTACTACATAATTCCATATGTGTTATTTCATAGTTTTGATGTCTTCACTATTATTCTACAATGTAAAAATAAAGAAAAATCTTTGAATGAGTAGGTGTTCTAAAACTTTTGACCGTGTGTGTGTGTGTGAGGGGGGGGGGGGAAGTATTTGATCCCCTACTGATTTTGTATGTTTGCCCACTGACAAAGAAATGATCAGTCTATCATTTTAATGGTAGGTTTATTTGAACAGTGAGAGACAGAATAACAACAAAATAATCTAGAAAAACGCATGTCAAAAATGTTATAAATTGATTTGCATTTTAATGAGGGAAATAAGTATTTGACCCCCTCTCAATCAGAAAGATTTCTGGCTCCCAGGTGTCTTTTTATACAGGTAACGAGCTGAGATTAGGAGCACACTCTTAAAGGGAGTGCTCCTAATCTCAGTTTGTTACCTGTATAAAAGACACCTGTCCACAGAAGCAATCAATCAATCAGATTCCAAACTCTCCACCATGGCCAAGACCAAAGAGCTCTCCAAGGATGTCAGGGACAAGATTGTAGACCTACACAAGGCTGGAATGGGCTACAAGACCATCGCCAAGCAGCTTGGTGAGAAGGTGACAACAGTTGGTGCGATTATTCGTAAATGGAAGAAATACAAACGAACTGTCAATCTCCCTCGGCCTGGGGCTCCATGCAAGATCTCACCTCGGAGTTGCAATGATCATGAGAACGGTGAGGAATCAGCCCAGAACTACACGGGAGGATCTTGTCAATGATCTCAAGGCAGCTGGGACCATAGTCACCAAGAAAACAATTGGTAACACACTACGCCGTGAAGGACTGAAATCCTGCAGCGCCCGCAAGGTCCCCCTGCTCAAGAAAGCACATATACATGCCCATCTGAAGTTTGCCAATGAACATCTCAATGATTCCGAGGAGAACTGGGTGAAAGTGTTGTGGTCAGATGAGACCAAAATGGAGCTCTTTGGCATCAACTCAACTCGCCGTGTATGGAGGAGGAGGAATGCTGCCTATGACCCCAAGAACACCATCCCCACCGTCAAACATGGAGGTGGAAACATTATGCTTTGGGGGTGTTTTTCTGCTAAGGGGACAGGACAACTTCACCGCATCAAAGGGACGATGGACGGGCCATGTACCGTCAAATCTTGGGTGAGAACCTCCTTCCCTCAGCCAGGGCATTGAAAATGGGTCGTGGATGGGTATTCCAGCATGACAATGACCCAAAACACACAGCCAAGGCAACAAAGGAGTGGCTAAAGAAGAAGCACATTAAGGTCCTGGAGTGGCCTAGCCAGTCTCCAGACCTTAATCCCATAGAAAATCTGTGGAGGGAGCTGAAGGTTCGAGTTGCCAAACGTCAGCCTCGAAACCCTAATGACTTGGAAAAGATCTGCAAAGAGGAGTGGAACAAAATCCCTCCTGAGATGTGTGCAAACCTGGTGGCCAACTACAAGAAACGTCTGACCTCTGTGATTGCCAACAAGGGTTTTGCCACCAAGTACAAAGTCATGTTTTGCAGAGGGGTCAAATACTTATTTCCCTCATTTAAAATGCAAATCAATTTCAAAAAATTTTGACATGTGTTTTTCTGGATTTTGTTGTTGTTATTCTGTCTCTCACTGTTCAAATAAACCTACCATTAAAATTATAGACTGATCATTTCTTTGTCAGTGGGCAAACGTACAAAATCAGCAGGGGATAATACTTTTTTCCATCACTGTGTGTGTGTGTGTGTGTGTATGTGTGTGTATATATATATATATATATATATATATATATATATATATTACTGCTCAAAAAAATAAAGGGAACACTTAAACAACACAATGTAACTCCAAGTCAATCACACTTCTGTGAAATCAAACTGTCCACTTAGGAAGCAACACTGATTGACAATACATTTCACATGCTGTTGTGCAAATGGAATAGACAACAGGTGGAAATTATAGACAATTAGCAAGACACCCCCAATAAAGGACTGGTTTTGCAGGTGGTGACCACAGACCACTTCTCAGTTCCTATGCTTCCTGGCTGATGTTTTGGTCACTTTTGAATGCTGGCTGTGCTTTCACTCTAGTGGTAGCATGAGACTGAGTCTACAACCCACACAAGTGGCTCAGGTAGTGCAGCTCATCCAGGATGGCACATCAATGCGAGCTGTGGCAAGAAGGTTTGCTGTGTCTTTCAGCGTAGTGTCCAGAGCATGGAGGCGCTACCAGGAGACAGGCCAGTACATCAGGAGACGTGGAGGAGGCCGTAGGAGGGCAACAACCCAGCAGCAGGACTGCTACCTCCGCCTTTGTGCAAGGAGGAGCAGGAGGAGCACTGCCAGAGCCCTGCAAAATGACCTCCAGCAGGCCACAAATGTGCATGTGTCTGCTCAAACGGTCAGAAACAGACTCCATGAGGGTGGTATGAGGGCCCGACGTCCACAGGTGGGGGTTGTGCTTACAGCCCAACACCGTGCAGGACGTTTGGCATTTGCCAGAGAACACCAAGATTGGCAAATTCGCCACTGGTGCACTGTGCTCTTCACAGATGAAAGCAGGTTCACACTGAGCGCGTGACAGAGTCTGGAGACGCCGTGGAGAACGTTCTGCTGCCTGCAACATCCTCCAGCATGACCGGTTTGGCGGTGGGTCAGTCATGGTGTGGGGTAGCATTTCTTTGGGGGGCCGCACAGCCCTCCATGTGCTCGCCAGAGGTAGCCTGACTGCCATTAGGTACCGAGATGAGATCCTCAGACCCCTTGTGAGACCATATGCTGGTGCGGTTGGCCCTGGTTTCCTCCTAATGTAAGACAATGCTAGACCTCATGTGGCTGGAGTGTGTCAGCAGTTCCTGCAAGAGGAAGGCATTGATGCTATGGACCGCCCGTTCCCCAGACCTGAATCCAATTGAGCACATCTGGGACATCATGTCTCGCTCCATCCACCAACGCCACGTTGCACCACAGACTGTCCAGGAGTTGGCGGATGCTTTAGTCCAGGTCTGGGAGGAGATCCCTCCGGAGACCATCCGCCACCTCATCAGGAGCATGCCCAGGCGTTGTTGGGAGGTCATACAGGCACGTGGAGGCCACACACACACTACTGAGCCTCATTTTGACTTGTTTTAAGGACATTACATCAAAGTTGGATCAGCCTGTAGTGTGGTTTTCCACTTTAATTTTGAGGGTGACTCCAAATCCAGACCTCCATGGGTTGATAAATTTGATTTTCATTGATAATTTTTGTGATTTTGTTGTCAGCACATTCAACTATGTAAAGAAAAAAGTATTTAATAAGATTATTTCATTCATTCAGATCTAGGATGTGTTATTTTAGTGTTCCCTTTATTTTTTTGAGCAGTGTGTGTGTGTATATGTATATACAGTGGGGAGAACAAGTATTTGATACACTGCCAATTTTGCAGGTTTTCCTACTTACAAAGCATGTAGAGGTCTGTAATTTTTATCATAGGTACACTTCAACTGTGAGAGACGGAATCTAAAACAAAAATCTAGAAAATCACATTGTATGATTTTTAAGTAATTAAGTTGCATTTTATTGCATGACATAAGTATTTGATCACCTACCAACCAGTAAGAATTCCGGCTCTCACAGACCTGTTAGTTTTTCTTTAAGAAGCCCTCCTGTTCTCCACTCATTACCTGTATTAACTGCACCTGTTTGAACTCGTTACCTGTATAAAAGACACCTGTCCACACACTCAATCAAACAGACTCCAACCTCTCCACAATGGCCAAGACCAGAGAGCTGTGTAAGGACATCAGGAATAAAATGGTACTGCACAAGGCTGGGATGGGCTACAGGACAATAGGCAAGCAGCTTGGTGAGAAGGCAACAACTGTTCGCGCAATTATTAGAAAATGGATGAAGTTCAAGATGACGGTCAATCACCCTTGGTCTCGGGCTCCATGCAAGATCTCACCTCGTGGGGCATCAATGATCATGAGGAAGGTGAGGGATCAGCCCAGAACTACACGGCAGGACCTGGTCAATGACCTGAAGAGAGCTGGGACAACAGTCTCAAAGAAAACCATTAGTAACACACTACGCCGTCATGGATTAAAATCCTGCAGCGCACGCAAGGTCCCCCTGCTCAAGCCAGCGCATGTCCAGGCCCGTCTGAAGTTTGCCAATGACCATCTGGATGATCCAGAGGAGGAATGGGAGAAGGTCATGTGGTCTGATGAGACAAAAATAGAGCTTTTTGGTCTAAACTCCACTCGCCGTGTTTGGAGGAAGAAGAAGGATGAGTACAACCCCAAGAACACCATCCCAACCGTGAAGCATGGAGGTGGAAACATCATTCTTTGGGGATGCTTTTCTGCAAAGGGGACAGGACGACTGCACCGTATTGAGGGGAGGATGGATGGGGCCATGTATTGCGAGATCTTGGCCAACAACCTCCTTCCCTCAGTAAGAGCATTGAAGATGGGTCGTGGCTGGGTCTTCCAGCATGACAACGACCCGAAATACGCAGCCAGGGTAACTAAGGAGTGGCTCCGTAAGAAGCATCTCAAGGTCCTGGAGTGGCCTAGCCAGTCTCCAGACCTGAACCCAATAGAAAATCTTTGGAGGGAGCTGAAAGTCCGTATTGCCCAGCGACAGCCCCGAAACCTGAAGGATCTGGAGAAGGTCTGTATGGAGGAGTGGGCGAAAATCCCTGCTGCAGTGTGTGCAAACCTGGTCAAGACCTACAGGAAACGTATGATCTCTGTAATTGCAAACAAAGGTTTCTGTACCAAATATTAAGTTCTGCTTTTCTGATGTATCAAATACTTATGTCATGCAATAAAATGCAAATTATTTACTTAAAAATCATACAATATGATTTTCTGGATTTTTGTTTTAGACTCCGTCTCTCACAGTTGAAGTGTACATATGATAAAAATTACAGACCTCTACATGCTTTGTAAGTAGGAAAACCTGCAAAATCGGCAGTGTATCAAATACTTGTTCTCCCCACTGTATATATATATATACACACACACACACTACCTGGAAATTCTCCCGTGAACCCATTTTCATATCAGGTGACCCCACATGGGTCGTGACCCCTAGTTTGGGAACTGCTGCAGTATTGTATTTTATGAAGCGAAAGCGATGTTTCCCTGAAAAAGGGCTGTGTCGTAGGTCACAGATGGCAACAAGAGGTCATATCCTACATTTCTATTGTGTTTTTGATTTGTTGGATTATCTTCCCACAGTATCCCATGTACTCGAGGGATTATGTTTATGTTCGTCGCTACAATGTTGATATGGAGAATAATCTGATGGTCCTGATCTCCAGGTGAGGGTTGACTTCACGTAAAATAGTTCTAATGAAATACATATGTGCATTACATGAGGTCTTCTTTTCCTATCCTTTTAATTTGTATTCTCCCTCTTCTCCCTTCTATCCCTTTTTTTTGTGCCATTTAGAGCGGTTCAGCATCCTGGAGTCCCAGAAACTCAGGACTACGTCAGAGTCCACTCATACCAGTCCAAGATGGTCATTCGCCCTCACAAGTCCTTTGATGAGGTGAATAGAGAGGGTATCATAAGACAACATAGATTATCATACATCACCATAGGGTAAGATTTTGTTCTATGCTTGTTAGATTACACTGTCTGACCTTGTCATGTCGTCCTGTCCTACAGAATGGCTTTGACTACCTTCTGACCTACAGCGACGACCCTCAGACCGCCTTTCCCAGCTACTGTGTGAGCTGGATGGTGTCCAGTGGTGAGCTCTCATTCTCCTGGTTTCTCTTCACTGAGCTTAATGATTATTCCCAAGTGTAAACTGGATGTAGTAATTGTTAGAATATCTAACAAAAGATTTGGGATATTTACAGGAACAGCCCTCCTTATTCAAATGGACTGCCATCTGTTCATAGTAAATGTACGTACTGTCCATACATGGTGTCAGATATTTCCCTGAAGCGACACAGCAGGAGTGCTTCACTGAAGGGCAGTACGGCACAAAAGGAACCATCAATTCCCGGTGATCTTTCCATCAAATGCAGCCACTAACTATGCAAAACTATTATATTGACCAGGGATAGTTTTTTTTTAAGCCTGCGGTAGCTGGGCTACAGTTATTGGCTGATTCTTCAACATGAACCACAACTTGATCTGCTGATATTGTAGTTCACTGCTTTGCTTCTTGGTCTGATTTACTTTTATCTGGATGGAGAGTCACCTTAGGTTAGGGTATTCAATCAAATTAAAATAAAAAAAGTAGGTCATTGAGGTCTGCAGTTTCCGCTGCCATCATATGAGTGTGGTTTGTACTCCCCAGTGGCGCAGTGGTCTAAGGCACTGCATCGCAGTGCTAGCTGTGCCACTAGAGATCCTGGTTCGAATCCAGGCTCTGTCGTAGCTGGCCGCGATGGGGCGGCGCACAATTGGCCCAGCGTCGTCCAGGGTAGGGGAGGGAATGGCCGGCAGGGATGTAGCTCAGTTGGTAGTGCATGGCGTTTGCAACGCCAGGGTTGTGGGTTCGATTCCCACGGGGGCCAGTATGATTTTGTAAATTTTTATAATGTATGCACTCACTAACTGTAAGTCGCTCTGGATAAGAGCGTCTGCTAAATGACTAAAAATGTAAATGTAAATGTTTGCCCCGTGGTTGTATGTTATCCTGGTCATCAGCTTTTGCCCTCCTCACTCATAGGTATGCCTGACTTTCTGGAGAAACTGCATACTGCAGCCCTGAGGGCTAAGAACCTGGAGGTAGGGATCTATGATTATGCCAGCGTCGTAAAGTCCAACGACACCAAGCACCAGCTCAGCCAGGACCGGCTTGGGGACAACACGCGCCCTGGGCACATCTACGCCTAAGGGACACTTTTTAGCAGGGGTGGGGAGAGTAACCTGCACCTGCTCGCATACAACAACCCTCAAAACACAAGCTTTTGGACACAATGGGTGACAGGATATCAAATGAAGCTTGAATATACATACGTTGAAGATATGCAGTACTCGTGCTATACTGTTGCTATTTGAGTGGTTATAATGGTGACCACGGTCATTTGGCTGACCAATAACCTTCATCCAAAATTCCATGACCGTCACAGCCCTATTGATAACATAATAGTCATGAGAAGCTTAAACGGTACCGACGAGCGTTTGAGCCCTATGGAGAAAATAATCCCCTTTTTCTGCCAGGAGAATTTCCATTGGAGCTTTCTGCCTTGAAACAATGGTGCTAGACAGCTAACATCCTGAGGGGAGAGGTGTCCATTATGCCTCCTTTTGCTAACTTGCTGCTGCACCAACTAGCGAGACTGCACCAAAAATACTACCCCTATAGAGATGATGTTGCCAAAGCATTGTTTCTCGCTCCATCCACCATGTCTACTAGTTTCTTCCAGCCACCTTGTTTGTGTTCCTTATTTGGTCACATCCACACTGAAATAGCTCGCTGTAAAAGCTTAGCTACATAAATACATACATACATAGTTATTTTATATAACAGAGAAAGAAGAACATCTATAAATAAACACGCTGTGATATCAGGAACTCAAGGAACATGCTTTGTAGCTGAATGCCCTGGCATATTGACTTCCACAGATGAGTGGATTTAAGGGCTCTTGTGGTCTCTTTTTCACGTTATGGGATTAGTGATGTTTTTCTCTGCAGAACTGATGTTTCTCACTTCTTTGTCCGTTACGTCTTGTCTGTGTGAGTGTTTTAAACTGCCAGGTCACGTCACTTCTAACAGCCTTCTGAAGATTACCAGTGTCTTCCTGTCCACAAGGTGCCTTATGGCAACCGCAAAATCCTCTATGGGGCAAATGCTCTTGATGTTTTTTGTTTAATTTGCATTGCAGTTCCCCTCCACTCGACAATGTTATATATGCCCTGATCCAAAAATTATATAAAAAATAAGCATGTGTGTTCTTGTGCCACCTGACTATCTGCATTTCAATGGAATGGATATTTACATTATCCAGAGTGACTTAAATGACTTGCTCAAGGGCACATGGACAGATGTTTTTCACCTAGTCTGCTCTGGGATTTGAACCAGCGACCTTTCGGTTACTGGTCCAACACTCTTAACCGCTAGGCTACCTGCTGCCCCATGACGATGACAGAATAACTACATCATCCTGAGAACAAAGTTCAAAGTAAAGGAACAGACATTATTAAAACAGTGCTTGATAGTTTGCACCACAGAGGAAGATGTTTGTGTTACTGTACCTTCACAGTGAAAGTAGCCTAACTGTAGTAGTACAACACATTTTCTATTACTGATGAGCTTTGGAAGGCAAGTGTTTAGTAACATCATGTGCCCTTTGCATCCTTGTGTGTGTGTGTGTGTCTAATATCTTTAAAGTGTTCTTCAGTCTTTGATATATTAGCAATTTTTCTGACTCAGTAAGTTCCTTCTGGTGGACAAAAGGGCATGAATGTGGGCTCTGTGCGATATGTGAATTCTCTATTTACAGCCTGACAATCTGGTACAATTGAATTAACACCCGTTTCTGTATTATATTTATTTTTTGTGTCTGTGTTACTGATATTGGTTAAATCAGGTATTTTTTTTCCATTAAAAGTTTCATGAATTTATGGTTCCAGTATACAGTACATGCGTGACTGCAGTTTGTTGGTAGTTCACCAATACTGAGTTAGAAATGTACAAGTTCATTAAAAACTGTGGTGGAAAAAGTACCCAATTGTCATGCTTGAGTAAAAGTAAAAATACCTTTTTTAATAGAAAATGACTCAAGTGAAAGTCACCCAGTAAAATACTACTTGACTAAAAGTCTAAAAGTATTTGGTTTTTAAATATACTTAAGTATCAGAAGTACATTTAATTGCTAAAATATACTTAAGTATCAAAAGGAAAATCCGCCAGATCAGACGGAGTAGGATGACCAGGGATGTTCTCTTGAAATTGACAATTTTCCTGTTTTGCTAAGCATTCAAAATGTAATGAGTACTTTTGGGTGTCAGGGAAAATGTATGGGGTAAAAAGTACATAATTTTCTTTAGGAATGTAGTGAAGTAAAAGTAAAAGTAAAAGTAGTCAAATATAAATAGTAAAGTACAGATACCCCAAAAAACGACTTAAGTAAAAATATTTTTAAGTACTACTTAAGTACTTTACACCACTGATTCAAAATATGGCATTTAAATGTATTGAACTATGGTAAGGGTAATTTTGTTTAATTCCTTGGGTCCCACAATGGCTTGAAGTCAATGGGTATCTACTAACATGCTATAAGATAACCATAGACTTCCAGTCATTGTGCTAGTTAGCATTCGCATTTGCTAGCAAACTCTAACTTCCTTCATACTGGACACAGAGACATAAAAATGATATCCACAAGTTCATCTGACTCTGGGGAAGTAGATAAAGGGCCTTATTGCCAAAATCCCGAACCATCCCTTTAAAGTAACTTACTCCCATGAAGTCTGAAGATCGTTTGCCTACTCTTATCTTTGTGATAAATACACTTGTTTTCTGTCTGGGGGGGAAAAAATACTGTTCTGTCAGCAGTATTTAACTGTGTTTGATATGTTGTATGTGTAAGAGGAAATTAATTGCCTCTAATTGAGCTTTTGTTTTGAGATGGTCAGTTGTAGAGCTACTGTACGAGATGTATGCTGAGCAAAAGAAACTGTGGTTTCTATATTGAAATACTACTGTATGAGAATTGTTACTTTTTCTTTCTGGACACCTATATATCACCTCACCTTGGATATGATTTCCAGAAGTTGATTCCTTTTGAAATTGTGTAAAAGGAATTGATTGAAAAGAAAAGGAAAATCTAGTTAGTTGTCATTGTATGATTCCATGTTGAAATGGAGCAACTAATCAGATTCAATAAATCCATTTGAAATACATTATATTTTGCCTTTATCTTTGGTTACACTATAACTTTTATGAAAAAGCCTTTAGAAATGCATTGAAATGAAATGCTTAAATGTTAACAAGTAATGAAATACTAGGTTTTACAACGTATCATTGTCTAGCTCGCATGCTTTAGCTAGTGCAGTGCCATTGTCTTCATCAGCGCATCCTGTCCCTTTGGGCCCGCATAACAAGAATTTTACCTAGGATTCATTCCTTTCAGTTGTGTGCGGTTTACTCCTGCAATGCCAAGCTGCTCCTTCCTGGATGATGGCAACAAGAGATCATATCCTACATTTCTATTGTATTTTTGATTTGTTGGATTATCTTCCCACAGTATCCCATGTACTCGAGGGATTATGTTTATGTTCGTCGCTAAAATGTTGATATGGAGAATAATCTGATGGTCCTGATCTCCAGGTGAGGGTTGACTTCATGTAAAATAGTTATATTGAAATACACAGAACAAAAATATAAACGCAACATGTAAAGTGTTGGTCCCATGTTTCAAGAGCTGAAATAAAATATCGCAGAAATGTTACATGCACAAAAAGCATTTTTTCTCTAAAATTATATGTTAAATGTTTATATCCCTGTTAGTGAGCATTTCTCCTTTTCCAAAATAATCTAGCCACCTGACAGGTGTGGCATATCAAGAATCAGATTAAATAGCATGATCATTACACAGGTTCACCTTGTGCTGGGGACAATAAAAGGCCACTCTAAAATGTGCAGTTTTGTCACAGAACACAATGACACAGATGTCAAGTTTTGAGGGAGCGTGCAATTGGCATGCTGACTGCAGGAATGTCCACCCGTTGTTGCCAGAGAATGTAATGTTAATTTCTCTACCGTAAGCCGCCTCCAATGTCGTTTTAGAGAATTTGGCAGTATGTCCAACCGGCCTCACAGCCGCAGACCATGTGTAACCACGCCAGCCCAGGACCTCCACATCTGGCTTCTTCACCTGTGGGATTGTCTGAGAACAGCCAGCCGGACAGCTGATGAAACTGTGGGTTTGCGCAACCGAAGAATTTCTGCACAAACTGTCAGAAACCGTCTCAAGGGAGCTCATCTGCGTGCTCGTTGTCCTCACCAGGGTGTTGACCTGACTGCAGTTCGGCGTCATAACCGACTTCAGTGGACAAATGCTCACCTATGGCCACTGGCACGAGGGAGAAGTGTGTTCTTCACGGATGTATCCCGGTTTCAACTGTGCCGGGCAGATGGCAGACAGCGTGTATGGCGTTGTGAGGGCGAGCGGTTTGCTGATGTCAACGTTGTGAACAGAGTGCCCCATGGTAGGGCAGGCATAAACTACGGACAACGAACACAATTGCATTTTATCGATGGTAATTAGAATGCACAGAGATACCGTGACGAGATCCTGAGGCCCATTGTCGTGCCATTCATCTGCCGCCATCACCTCATGTTTCAGCATGATAATGCAGGGCCCCATGTCGCAAGGATCTGTACACAATTTCTGGAAGCTGAAAATGTCCCAGTTCTTCCATGGCCTGCATACTCACCAGACATGTCACCCATTGAGCATGTTCGGGATGCTCTGGATCGACATGTATGACAGCGTTCCAGTTCCCGCCAATATCCAGCAACTTCGCACAGCCATTGAAGAGGAGTGGGACACCATTCCACAGGCCACAATCAACAGCCTGATCAACTCTATGTGAAGGAGATGTTGCGCTGCATGAGGCAAATTGTGGTCACACCAGATACTGACTGGCTTTCTGATCCATAGCAAGCTTTTTTTTTTTTGAAGGTATCTGTGACCAACAGATGCATATCTGTATTCCCAGTCATGTGAAATCCATACATTAGGGCCTAATGAATTGATTTCAATTGACTGATTTCCTTATATGAACTGTAACTCAGTAAAATCTTTGAAATTGTTGCATGTTGCGTTTATATTTTTCTCCAGTGTACATATGTGCATTAAATGAGGCCTTTTCGTATCACTTTTATTTTCTCTGAGATGCTTGGAATCTTATTTTATGGTATTACTCTCCTCTCCTGTCCCTTTTTTTTTGTGCCGTTTGGAGCGGTTCAGCATCCTGGAGTCGCAGAAACTCAGGACTACGTCAGAGTTTGCAACGCCAGGGTTGTGGGTTCGATTCCCACGGGGGACCAGTGCAAAAAAAAAGAAAGAAATTACACAAAAAAATATATGTATTCACTAACTGTAAGTCGCTCTGGATAAGAGCGTCTGCTAAATGACTAAAATGTAAATGTAAATACCAGTCCAAGGTGGTCATCCGCCCTCACAAGTCCTTTGTTTTCGGCCCGCATAAGAGGAATTTGACCCAGGAGTCATTCGTCAGTCGTGTGCTGTTTACTTATGCAATGCCAAGCTGCTCCTTCCTGGATGTGTTTATTTATTTATTTATTTATTCCATTCAACCTTCTTTTTGTAAGATAGGTGCCACGCACCCCCAGTGGCCAAATCTGTGTTAGCCTGATACCTAAATCTTTTCAGGATACATAAATGTACTTCTCTGCCAAAATGAACAATCGTTATGGACATTTAATTTTAGTCGCCCACCCCACTAGGATGTTCTTCTATGAAATCTTTGCCTAAACTCATATACAGTATGTTATATGTAGACAACAGGTGGCTGAAGCAGGAACAGAATGTGAAACAGTACAAATGTCAAATCACACCGTCCACAGGAAATGTGCAGTGTGATAATGTATGGCATCCGTGACCGACTAAAGAGGGCACAGCCTGTATTCAAACGGCAACACGCATTCGGATCACGTTGGTTTACAAGATAATATTTCCCAGACAAAGAAAGCAAGATTTGGTTTTTATAGCATGATGGAGGAATTTAGTGGGTAAATAAAACATTCTCTGTCTGAGAGGGAATGTGGTCAGTTATGTTTTAGAGGGGAAAACCCATTTGCCTCCATATATGATGACATCGGATGTTTTACTTGTGCTTAGACTGAATCATCTGGTTGACAAACCCAGTTGAAACAAATCATAAAACATTTAATGATACAAATTAACCATAAAAGTCTGAAGATGTGTACACATACATAACCTTTGGATTGGAACTTATTTGAACATTAAAATCAGAGGCTGACAATGTTTTTGAGAGTTTATTCGAATTAGTGAATGTGATCTTGAAAAGGTACTTCCTTTTACACCACCCAGAGACTGCATTAAATGCCCTCCATTGTGAATTCAGACCACAAAACTGGATAAAAAGAAAGCAGAGTATACACGTGAAATTAGCCTATATGCCCATTATCTCTGGGATTGAAAACTTGTTGGCGTAAGAAACATTGTGCCAAATGACATATGGTAAATGAATGTCTCAGCAGTATGGTTTTCACAGCCAATATGTCCACTGTCTTAATTGAGTACTTCTGTCCTCTACTGGTAGAGATGAAGTGCCTTAGTCAAATGCGGAGAGCACTTACGCTAATTGATTGTGGCCATAAATCTGCCACGCTGCAGCCAGCTTGTAGGAAACCACAAAACTGCTTTATTCACATAAATCTCCCTCTCCTTTTGTCCCATCCAATCCCTGTCCATTCATCAATGACACATTCATTTACATTTCAGAGATTCACAGTCTTTTTGATTAATTTATTTGGACCCACAGAATCAATGTACTTGTCAGAATATATCCAAAGGGGTTAAAAAAATCGTCCTTCGAATCATCAAATCAAAAATGGGTTCAGATCTTACCTAATGGAAAATGTGCAGTTGTGACCTTTGACCTCACAATAGACTAGCGCATCAATGGAGCCCAATTCTCCTCCTTCTCTTTAAAGTGTGCACTCGTTCACCCTCAAGTATTCAAACGCATTGGGTGGGTGTAAGAAATATTGTACAGAACGTCCGTCTACACACACTCCGTCCATACCAATCCAACCCCTTTAAGTCCGTGAGGAGGGGTGAACGAGGGCACACCTCAGGGAAAAGGGGTGAGAATCCAAATTGAGCAAAGCTCTATAGAAACTATGGATAAATGTGTAGGATTTACATCCAGTTAAGTATGTAGTGTGGAGCGTGCTCACAAGACTCCAAAGTGCTTGGCACCACCATGGACAGAAGAACACTGCATGGTTAGATCAAGCACAATGGGGTCCTGGGCAGGGATATACAGCCATCTGAGGTTATGTGGGACCAGGTTCAGTCTGGTCAATTTAGGTGGGATGGTAGAGCAAAAAAAGTAGAATCCTGTAAAAAGTACATTTTGATCACTTCGATAGAGAAGGGCATGATTGGGGCCAGTCAGTCCATCAGGAGTGAATATTGTAATCAGCTCTAAAATCATGAAAGGAACACTCTGCCACCAGAATATGCTATTTCTTGATGCTTCGGTCTTCCAACAACTCTATTTGTGATCCGAGGACAACACCACAGCTCTACGGCATTGATAGCCCAGGAGGAGAAGTGGTGGATGTCCATTGGCATCAGGGAGGGTTGCAGACCTGGGGAGTGATGGACCCAAATGACATGGACTTACACACTATTGCGATAGGGGCAGTGTTCATAATACAGTGTGGCTAGGGACATCAAGAAAATTACAAAAAAGAATTAGTCATAGGTCACATTCACTGCAGTGAAAAGCGGGCACCGCCCTTCCTGCGCATAAACTGCGACAAACCCCTCCCTCCCATCCTTCGCACCCCACCCCATCAGATACCTTCGTACAAAAAAAGAATTAAACACATACATTTTTACAGTTTAACTCAGTTTTTTTTTTTTACATCAACATAATATGAACGAAAACAGACCAACATGAATAGTTTGTTAATGAAATTACTACTACGTTATGGGGAATCAATGAAAACCGAGTTTGGTGGAATGATGGTCATCTTGTTAAAGTGCATCAATATCTTCTAAAGAGGACAAGCTCTTAGGTCCTCCAGCTAATGGACAAAGAATATTCTCAATATCCAAGGACAAAGATGGAACAGCTTGGGAACAGCAGATACAGCCATATCACCAGTGTCCATCTGTAGAAATGTGCCATCTCTTCAGACCTGAGACTCAACCACTTTTGACATGATGGTCTAAACCTGGTTATCGGTCACTGGACTCAAAGTCAGTGGTCAGTCAGTATGAAATAATGCCCTCCACAGATGGAAAACTGATGATTTCTCTAAAAGACCTGTGAGGACAGCCCCCATCAGTGGGTTTGGAAATATTGTTACCTCCATTCTTTACTATATCCCCTGGGATATCTTGTTGAAATGGGAAGGGTTTCAGTGATAGTCAAGTTAAGCTCTGACAACTGAACCACTTTGTGTGATGAAATGAGAAAAGATATGCGTGCATGGGAGAGTGAATGACAACTTGTGTATAGAGCGATGAGCAATGGAGTTTCGGTAACAGACTAGTAGTGAAGATAAAGGGAAAAAATGGACTATGGAAGGTTGATGTGTCCAGGGAAAACAGCACTGCAAAGACACAGCTGTCCTTCTGGGTATTTGATTATGTTTCATGTGGACAAAGGTGGCGCGATGGTATTATGTATTATGGTTGGTGGGATGGTGTCATGGTTTTTATGCATGGATAAGATTTCATACATGCTGTTGTTTTAACAATTTCAATTTCTCTGAGTGTCCTAAACTAAGGTCTTTCAAACTAAGCTATATTTTTCTAAACCATAAACCTCACAATGTATAGAATACACTGTATATGAGATGGGAGAAAGTTTAATTTGTCTCCCTTTGTCCACAGGACTTGCATAAACAATCATCTTTGTCCTCTTCCATTGAAGGCAAGGCTACAGAAAAACAGAAATCTTAAATAGCTGTAAACTCAGGGGTACTGTGGACCAAGGGTCATGGAAGCTGTCAGAGGATATCAAGACAATAGGCAAATATAAAACTAGAACATTCAGAATTTCAATATACCTCACCCGTTATACCTCACACGTCCATTATACCTCAGCCGTCTTTGAAGCACTTCAACTGGTGTCAGTGGAAAGTCACTCCCTCCAACCTGGTCTGTCCATGGAGACCCTCAGTCTCCATTCTTCCTGCCCCGGAGCCGATGGTGGGACGTCCAGCTTGGTGGGGTAGAGTTGAGGGTCGTAAGGAAGAGCAGGTGCTCCTCTTGAGCTGGGTGTCTCGCCTCTAGTACCGGCAAGCTCAACTGGAGACAGACTGTCATGACTACGTCTCTTCCAACACCCCCCAAGCCGTACCCCCAGCCCCTCCTTCAAGTTAGGAGGGGTTAGTGATTTTCTCCTGGGATAGGTGGACTGGCGAGAAGGACTTGGGCAGGGTGGGCTTGTATGTGGTATGGGGAGTTTGGGGGGGGCCTGGTTCCGCATTTCATAAATATTAATACAGAGTCCTCCCCTCCGAAGGGGCAGATTAATTTCGTTAGAGGGGGAAGTGCTTTATTCACTTAATGGCTTTTATTAGTGGCCGGTCTTCAACTCTTTCATTAGCTAAAGTGCTGCTATAATTTACAGGGTGGAAGGGTGGGGGAGCGGCGCTGTCCCAAGGAGCGTCGCTCCTGCCGCTGTTGACCAGCCAGCCACTGCTCTGTCTAAACCTCTGCAGCTTTTCTCAGAAAGAGTGGCCATTCTGTCTCAAAGACTGAAAACTATCTCCAACATCGAATACACTCTAGATAAAGTCCTATTCATACAATTAGAGAGTTGTTACAGGAAGTGTTGAGGTCAAATGCTAGGGTTCCCCTTTTGTGGCAGATTTTTCCTGCACCTGAACAATTGAAAAGTATACTTCCTTGTAAATACATGTGTTATTGACTAGATCTGTTGTCATTGGATGCCTGTTATAAAAAATTAATTAAAGCGATATATTGATTGCTTTCATTTTAGAAATGCTACTTTATCTAAAAAATACACAAAATAAGAACCAAACACGTGCAAACATTTCAATTCAAAAATGATATATTTTGTGTGAGCGATAAGGCTGTGTATAATAATGTATGCCTTGACAATATTGGTGTTCAGTTATAACATTACTCTGGCCAATATAGTAAAGGGCAGTGATCAATTCAAAATGCACTATTTGCTGACTAGGCCATGTCCATACCACCCTCCCTTACTCGCTGTACATCATAGACAGACATGCTAATGGATTCAGATGAAATGCTCCTCCCTAGAATGTGACATGTAGCTTTTATTTGGTTATAAAAAAGCTATTTTGAAATCAGATTTGATCAGATGTGTCCTGTCCTGTGAAACATTGTGTGATCATTAACACATGGAGGAACTTTATTGAAAGTGTCCTGAGCAAATTCCCAAAGTGACCCTATCATGCTATCCATTTAATCATCCGCAAAAAAAATAAAAATCCTCGTCTTCGCAACTGCTAACGTGTGGCAACTGGAGAGTTCTCTGACACAAAATGGCTGATCCATCTCACACAGCTGGGTTGCTACACACCGGCATTAGATAATGTATACACACCAAAGTGCTTCAAGATCTGATGAAATGCTATTCACTAGTGGGTTATCTGTGTTTCTGAACAGATGGGGTAGAATGTCCCCAGACTGTGTCTAAGTGAATGAACTAATTAACCTGAATGACCATCCATGTTGGAGAGAGAAAAAAAAATAATAATAATGAGAGAGGGGGTGGGATGCCAGCCTGACTGACTGCCTGTATCATCAATGTCATATAAATCAGTGGCCGACAGGCCTTTCAAATAAAGCCTTAGTATTGGACACATTGAGACGGTCTCTGGGTAAGTAATGTTTAGTCCAGAGTGGTATACTACAAAGCAGGATAAAGGAGTTAGCCAGCTAACTTGCCTAAATATTCAAATAAACATTTTTATTTTGTAGAAAGATAAGCTTGAAATGGGCATGGTCTAATTGATTGAACAAACTAAAATACATAACTAAGTGGAGCTTTTTTCATGAACCATAAAATCAATAGTTATTTCTGGTTCCTTATCAAAGTTGCTGGCTAACTCATTGATTCTGCTTTGTAGAATACCCCTCTGGGGTATCGATTGACTTCCAGGGATGATGGAGCCAGCAAACACCCACTTTGTTTAAGGATGTATTTCATAAGAACGGTCAATCACCATTGAAAGTATAGAGAGATAAAGCAGGACACACCCATGTAACTGGGGCAGGATTTTGATTTATTTCATATGAAGGGAAATGTGAATGTTATGAAGTTATATTTGTCAGTGTTGTTCAACATAGTAATTACAATGCGTCTTTCAAGGCATAAACCCAATGACCTATATTATGAGCTAAAATAAAAGACGATCCCGTAAGTCATTTTTATGGTGTTTATTTGATATTTTTGAGATTCAAGGCTAATACTCTTCGATGGATTTTATGAATCACGTGTCGGCATAAATGAGAGGTAAATGCAACATGGACATTCATATTTATTCTTTTCAGTTTTTCAAATTCCAAAATAAAATTGAGAACCACAAGACACAGATGCTCTCGTGGATATGTTTGAAGGGGGTTTTCATGAGCAGCAGACTATTCCCGGTGATGAGAAAATCATGCAGCGTCAGGAGTCCTTTTACTTTTTCACCAGCTGGATAACGTCCTCATCCTCCATGACATGGTCTTTTCCCACCTTCTGGGGGTTGTGCTTCACTGAAGCACCCCACACCAGAGCACTGAAAGGACAGGAAGACTGAGTGTTAGAACAATACCAAGCAGCTGAAACATTGAATCATATTTGTCTGTGTGCTGGACACAGCAGCTAAAGCTGCATTTAAACAGGCAGCTAAATTCTGATCTCTTTTTCACTAATTGGTCTTTTGACCAATCAGATCAGCTCTGATGTGATTGGTCAAAAGACCAATTAGAGGGAAAAATATGAGAATTGGGCTGCCTTTGTAAGCCCATGTGAATTTGTTAAGTATATATATATTTTTAAAGTACATTATTTCTTACTGATTGTGGCTTTAAATCGGTTAGATACTGGGGTATACCCCAGTCTTTTCATGAACATCAACAAGATGCACAAAAGCCATTAGTCAACAGTATAGTACTCACTATTTTAATTCTTTGAGGAGGCTTTTATGAATCTTCAAACAGAAGTCCTCTACTGTAGTATGTTCAGTAGGTAGAACGACTGGAGATGTGTAGTCAGGAAGCTGGCCTTTGGGTTTGGTGTATCTGGGGGACAACACATTCAAATGATTAATTCACAAAAACAACATTTATCCAAGCAGTCAAAAAATAGTTCTGTGTGTAATAGGGATTCTATTTCATAGAAGGTTCCAATAACCCTATATGTCCCTTCTAGGGGTTGGTAGGTTGAGAGAGTGTCTCCTTACATGCGCACTAAGTGCAGGTAGTCCCACATCTTCTCCAGTAGGTCGTCAAAGTTCCAGCGGGAGTGGGCAGAGATGGGAACACAGTGGGGCACCTTGTAGATGATGTCCAGCTCTTCAATGGAGATCTGGTCAATTTTGTTGAGCACATAAATGCAGGGGATGTACACTCTGGTGAGATTAAACAGAAAAGTTATGTCAGCAGGTCTGTAGGGGAGCGTTGACCTTACTTTGGGATGGGGTATAGCGGGACTTTGGCTAGGGGGTATAGGTCAGATCCAATTATAGATTAATGGAGGATTAAGAAGAAAATAAAATCAATACAAAAATGACATCCGAGTTTGTAGAAGTGCTCAGCTGCTTACCGGTTTCCCTCCACCACGTCGATGAGGTCATCAGCCGTGGAGTCACTGCGCAGGGTGATGTCAGCGTTGTGGATCTTGTACTCGGCCAGGATGCTCTTCACTGCGTCACCATCCAGCTCACTCTGTGGACACTGGAGAAGGTGCCAGAAAGGAAGAACACCAGAGTAAGCCCATTGAAATCAAATGAGAGAGATAAAAGAACAATCTACTTCCAGAGATAGATAACTGTAAAGAGAGAGAGAAATAGGAACAGGTTGAGCTGGACATGAAAGTGTTGTATTAAACAGACGTACTGTGACGGTGAAGTTGATACCTCCTTTGTCCTTCTTCTTGTAGCCGATGTTGGGCGGCTTCTTGTTGAGGCGGATTCCGAAGCCCTCCAGCTCGTGTTCAATCAGCTTCTTGTGGCCCAGAGGCTTCAGCACATCCAACACTATGAGGATCAGGTTACAGGTTCGAGCCACTGGGAAAAGAAAGACCACAGTTACAAACTACCTTCAAGGTGTGAGTGTGACACATGTTGTTTGTGTATGGTTCTGATGGTTCACTGATGGCTCTCACCTGCGATGACCTGTCGTCCTCTGCCCTTGCCATCTTTGGCCCCCTCGATGATACCTGGGAGATCCAGGAGCTTGGATACACAAAAGTGGAATAAACATCCTAATACTGAAACATCTCCTGCAAAACATCTTAAAGAAAACACTAATTAAGTAAAAAATTGCAAGTAGCAAAAATACAAATTATCACTACTAGTACATATTGTCCTCAAAGGAAAACTCCCCTCAAAAGCTATATGTTGGTATTTTTTTCATTAGTTCACTGTTGATACAGTCCCAAAATGTTTTGCACGTCAGCAGTCAAGTTTTCGAGATATTGGACTTTCAAGAAGCAGTGTCACTTGCCACATCATCATGATGATGTGGAAGTGACACTCTGCTTCTTGAAGTGCCACTTGCCACATCATCATCGTTTTGGAGTGGATTTTTCCTTTAAGGTGAGGTGTGAAGGGTATAAGATGCACATAAAGTACCTGTATTTTTGCACCCTTGTAGCGGATCACTCCTGGTACTGTGGTGAGGGTGGTGAACTCATAGGCTGCCACCTCTGAGTACACCCCTGCCAGGTTACTTAGCAAAGTAGACTTGCCCACCGAGGGGAACCCTACAAACCCGATACGGGCATCACCTGTTTTTGCCACATCAAAACCTATACAACAAAGGGTGACACATTAGTATTCATTACAATATGACAAGATCTTGTACATCTCAACTTATCTCCACTGCACTGTTGTGTAGCTGGACACATTCTTAAGATGAATGATGATCACGAGTTAGGACTCACCTTCCCCTGTGCCTCCTCCACTGCCTCCCTTTGGTGTGATAAGTTCTCTCCTCATCTTGGCCAGACGAGCTTTGAGCAACCCCAAGTGGTTAGATGTGGCCTTGTTCTTCTGAGTCCGAGCCATCTACCCGACAGAGGATGTTTAAATCATTCATATTCAACACAATATGACAACAGCCAGAACTAGAATATTGACTAGGCCTACTTGTCCAGAGCTAAATTGTTGCGATGGCTGGCTTTCGAATGATCACAAAGAAAACATATTGTCATCATGACACCGACACTGGGGTGAATTACAATCTGTCAAAGCTGGTGAACTCCGGCGTGGTTCTATACATACCAGCGCCGGTTAGCATGATATTAGTGCTTAACTAGCTAGTTAGCTACTTAACGTTAGCTAGTTAATTACCCTGCCAACAATAACATATAGCTAGCTACTTTACAGTAGCCAACTAGGGTGTCTGCCATCATATTATGGATATATTCTTTTTTTTAAGGAGAAATCCATTGTAAGGCCTTGATTAGCCAAGTTAAATTTAGCCAACTAGCTAGCCATCTAGTCAAGTGGCCACACAAAATGTGATTCACAGCTAACGCGTTAGCTAGCATTCGCGACCGTTAGCTAACTTACCTCGGCCTCAATTTCTGCTATTTTGGCGAGTAAACTCATCTTGTAGTTGGTCCTTAGATGATATCACGATAACGATGAAACAAGTTTAATATCAAAGTTGTTAAATTGTTGAGTTTTATCACGCAAGCATACAAGACTAGCTAGCAACAGCTAGCACCCATGCTTTCAACCTGTGGCTGGGGTCTCGCGAGGAGGAAGAGGCAGGCAAACCAAAGAAACTCGACGGCAAACTCAGAAAAGGTGCTGCAGTTGGCGCCACCTACTGGAATGAAGTATTTTGCAGATTGCTGTTAGTTATCTGACATTTAAAAATACAAATACAAAAATACAAATAAAACAAGTAAGCTGAATGAAATATGTCGTGCAACAGCAATGACATAAATGTTGCAGAAATTATGCAATGTAACACATTTTAAATACAAGATTCATATTTGCATACCGCCCCAACAGATCCACAGATGATGCAATCTCTATCGCACTCCACACTGCCCTTTCCCACCTGGACAAGAGGAACACCTACGTGAGAATGCTATTCATTGACTACAGCTCAGCATTCAACACCATAGTGCCCTCTAAGCTCATCACTAAGCTAAGGATCCTGGGACTAAACACCTCCCTCTGCAACTGGATCCTGGACTTCCTGACGGGCCGCCCCCAGGTGGTAAGGGTAGGTAACAACACATCTGCCACACTGATCCTCAACACGGGGGCCCCTCAGGGGTGCGTGCTCAGTCCCCTCCTGTACTCTCTGTTCACCCATGACTGCATGGCCAGGCACGACTCCAACACCATCATTAAGTTTGCCGACACCACAACAGTGGTAGGCCTGATCACCGACAACGATGAGACAGCCTATAGGGAGGAGGTCAGAGATCTGGCCGTGTGGTGCCAGGACAACAACCTCTCCCTCAACGTGACCAAGACAAAGGAGATGATTGTGGACTACAGGAAAAAAAAAGAGGACTGAGCACGCCCCCCATTCTCATCGACGGGGCTGTAGTGGAACATGTTGAGAGCTTCAAGTTCCTTGGTGTCCACATCACCAACGAACTATCATGGTCCAAACACACCAAGACAGTCGTGAAGAGGGCACGACAAAGCCTATTCCCCCTCAGGAGACTAAAAAGATTTGGCATGGGTCCTCAGATCCTCAAAAAATTCTACAGCTGCACCATCGAGAGCATCCTGACTGGTTGCATCACCGCCTGGTATGGCAACTGCTTGGCCTCCGACCGCAAGGCACTACAGAGGGTAGTGCGTACGGCCCAGTACATCACTGGGGCAAAGCTTCCTGCCATCCAGGACCTCTATACTCAGGCGGTGTCAGAGGAAGGCCCTCAAAATTGTCAAAGACTCCAGCCACCCTAGTCATAGACTGTTCTCTCTGCTACCGCACGGCAAGCGGTACCGGAGTGCCAAGTCTAGGTCCAAAAGACTTCTCAACAGCTTCTACCCCCAAGCCATAAGACTCCTGAACAGCTAATCATGGCTACCCAGACTATTTGCACTGCCCCCCCCACCCCATCCTTTTTACGCAGCTGCTACTCTGTTAAGTATTTATGCATAGTCACTTTAACTCTACCCACATGTACATATTACCTCAACTACCTCAACTAGCCGGTGCCCCCGCACATTGACTCTGCAACGGTACCCCCCTGTATATATAGCCTCCCTACTGTCACTTTATTTTACTTCTGCTCTTTTTTTCTCAACACTTTTTTTGTTGTTGTTTTATTCTTACTTTTTTTGTTTAAAATAAATGCACTGTTGGTTAAGGGCTGTAAGTAAGCATTTCACTGTAATGTCTGCACCTGTTGTATTCGGCGCATGTGACCAATAAGATTTGATTTGATTTGATTTGATTTGCTTGGTTTTGACAAATCATAAATTAATGTATCTGACGCTGCATAATTCAACACAGTAAAAGGCTACTGCAAACAAACACACACTCTCTCTCTCTCTCTCTCTCTCTCTCTCTCTCTCTCTCTCTCTCTCTCTCTCTCTCTCTCTCTCTCTCTCTCTCCTTTTCTGGATTTTGATAATTAGCGGGTATCGGCCTAATGCTGTTCTGCATGCATTATTTGGTGTTTTTCGTTGTACACAGACGATATTTTTGCAGAATTCTGCATGCAGAGTCTCAATTTAGTGTTTGTCCCATTTTGTGAATTCTTGGTTGGTGGGTGGACCCCAGACCTCACAACCATAAAGGGCAATGGGTTCTATAACTGATTCAAATATTTTTAGCCAGATCCTAATTGGTATGTCGAATTTTATGTTCCTTTTGATGGCATAGAAGACCCTTCTTGCCTTGTCTCTCAGATCGTTCACAGTTTTGTGGAAGTTATCTGTGGCGCTGATGTTTAGGCCGAGGTATGTATAGTTTTTGTGTGCTCTAGGGCAACAGTGTCTAGATGGAATTTGTATTTGTGGTCCTGGCAACTGGAGCTTTTTTGGAACACCATTACCTGGGCCCTGATTTACTGTCAGGGCCCAGGTCTGACAGAATCTGTGCAGAAGATCTAGGTGCTGCTGTAGGCCCTACTTGGTTGGTGACAGAAGCACCAGATCATCAGCAAACAGTAGACATTTGACTTCAGATTCTAGTAGGGTGAGGCCGGGTGCTGCAGACTGTTCTAGTGCCCTCGCCAATTCGTCGATATATACAGTGGGGAGAACAAGTATTTGATACACTGCCGATTTTGCAGGTTTTCCTACTTACAAAGCATGTAGAGGTCTGTAATTTTTATCATAGGTACACTTCAACTGTGAGAGACGGAATCTAAAAATCCAGAAAATCACATTGTATGATTTTTAAGTAATTCATTTGCATTTTATTGCATGACATAAGTATTTGATACATCAGAAAAGCAGAACTTAATATTTGGTACAGAAACCTTTGTTTGCAATTACAGAGATCATACGTTTCCTGTAGGTCTTGACCAGGTTTGCACACACTGCAGCAGGGATTTTGGCCCACTCCTCCATACAGACCTTCTCCAGATCCTTCAGGTTTCGGGGGCTGTCGCTGGGCAATAAGGACTTTCAGCTCCCCTCCAAATATTTTTATTGGGTTCAGGTCTGGAGACTGGCTAGGCCACTCCAGGACCTTGAGATGCTTCTTATGGAGCCACTCCTTAGTTGCCCTGGCTGTGTGTTTCGGGTCGTTGTCATGCTGGAAGACCCAGCTACGACCCATCTTCAATGCTCTTACTGAGGGAAGGAGGTTGTTGGCCAAGATCTCGCGATACATGGCCCCATCCATCCTCCCCTCAATACGGTGCAGTCGTCCTGTCCCCTTTGCAGAAAAGCATCCCCAAAGAATGATGTTTCCACCTCCATGCTTCACGGTTGGGATGGTGTTCTTGGGGTTGTACTTATCCTTCTTCTTCCTCCAAACACGGCGAGTGGAGTTTAGACCAAAAAGCTCTATTTTTGTCTCATTAGACCACATTACCTTCTCCCATTCCTCCTCTGGATCATCCAGATGGTCATTGGCAAACTTCAGACGGGCCTGGACATGCGCTGGCTTGAGCAGGGGGACCTTGCGTGCGCTGCAGGATTTTAATCCATGACGGCGTAGTGTGTTACTAATGGTTTTCTTTGAGACTGTGGTCCCAGCTCTCTTCAGGTCATTGACCAGGTCCTGCCGTGTAGTTCTGGGCTGATCCCTCACCTTCCTCATGATCATTGATGCCCCACGAGGTGAGATCTTGCATGAAGCCCCAGACTGAGGGTGATTGACCGTCATCTTGAGCTTCTTCCATTTTCTAATAATTGCTTGCCTATTGTCCTGTAGCCCATCCCAGCCTTGTGCAGGTCTACAATTTTATCCCCGATGTCCTTACACAGCTCTCTAGTCTTGGCCATTGTGGAGAGGTTGGAGTCTGTTTGATTGAGTGTGTGGACAGGTGTCTTTTATACAGGTAACACGTTCAAACAGGTGCAGTTAATACAGGTAATGAGTGGAGAACAGGAGGGCTTCTTAAAGAAAAACTAACATGTCTGTGAGAGCCGGAATTCTTACTGGTTGGTAGGTGATCAAATACTTATGTCATGCAATAAAATGCAAATTAATTACTTAAAAATCATACAATGTGATTTTCTGGATTTTTGTTTTAGATTCCGTCTCTCACAGTTGAAGTATACCTATGATAAAAATTACAGACCTCTACATGCTTTGTAAGTAGGAAAACCTGCAAAATCGGCAGTGTATCAAATACTTGTTCTCCCCACTGTATGTTGAAGAGGGAGCGGCTTAAACTGCATCCCTGTCTCACCCCACAGCCCTGTGGAAAGAAATGTGTGTGTTTTTTGCCAATTTTAATCACACACTTGTTGTTGGTGTACATGGATTTTATAATGTTGTATGTTTTTCCCCCAACCCCACTTTCCATCAATTTGTATAGCAGACCCTCATGCCAAATTGAGTCAAAAGCTTTTTTGAAATCAACAAAGCATGAGAAGTTTTTGCCTTTGTTTTGTTTTGTTTGTTTGTCGATGTCAGGCGTGCTGTAGGTGTAATGGTGGAATCAAACGCAGGACTCAGAACGATATTCCCAAAGGCTTGTATTATAGGCCAAACTAAGGCAAATGGAAACTTTGCCCGGAGGCAACAATTACGCACGAAGGCGAAAAGAAACTGCGCACAAACAGGTGCGACAAAATAGTAACCGCGCACAAACAGGTGCGACAAAAATAGTAACCACGCACAAACAGGTGCGAAAATACTCCAGTATAATGGAGAGAAGCTCAACCGAGCAATACACACAACTGACGGAAAATCAATTACACACAACACTAGACAAACACAACGAGAAACTTATAGGACACTAATTACGCCAAAACAGAAACAGGTGTGAAAACAAACAGACCAAAGCAAACGAACAAGAAACAAACAGCGGTGGCAGCTAGAATTCCGGAGACGACGAACGCCGAAACCTGCCCAAACAAGGGAGAGAGGCAGCCTCGGCCGAAACCGTGACAGTACCCCCCCCTTGACGCGCGGCTCCAGACGTGCGCCGACTCCGGCCTCGGGGACGACCAGGAGGACGCGGAGCAGGGCGCGTCGGATGCCAACGATGGAATTCCGTCAGGAGCGACGGGTCCAAAACGTCTCTCCTCGGCACCCAGCACCGCTCCTCCGGGCCGTACCCCTCCCACTCCACTAGATACTGGAGACCCCCCATCCGACGTCTCGAATCCAAGATGGATCTCACGGAGTACGCCGGTGCCCCCTCGATGTCCAACGGGGGCGGAGGAGTCTCCAAGATCTCATCTTCTTGGAGTGGGCCCGCTACCACCGGCCTGAGAAGGGGACACATGGAACGAGGGGTTAATACACTTATACTCCACAGGTAACATTAACCTATAACATACCTCGTTCAACCTTCTCAGGACTTTAAATGGCCCTACAAACCGCCGACCCAGTTTCCGACAGGGCAGGCGGAGGGGCAGGTTTCTGGTAGAGAGCCAGACTCGATCACCAGGTGCGTACACCGGTGCCTCACTGCGGTGGAGATCAGCGCTCGCCTTCTGACGTCGGAGGGCCCGCTGCAGGTGGACATGTGCAGCGTTCCAAGTCTCCTCCGAGCGCCGCGCCCACTCATCCACCGCAGGAGCCTCGATCTGGCTCTGCTGCCAGGGTGCCAGAACCGGCTGGTAACCTAACACACATTGAAATGGAGTTAGGTTAGTGGAGGAATGGCGTAGGGAATTCTGGGCCATCTCGGCCCAGGGAACGCACTCTCGACCACTCCTCCGGCCGGTCCCGGCAGTATGTTCTGAGAAACCTACCCACATCCTGGTTTACGCGTTCCACCTGCCCATTACTCTCCGGGTGGTAACCCGAGGTGAGGCTTACCGAGACCCCCAACCGCTCCATAAACGCTCTCCAGACTCTGGAGGTGAATTGGGGACCCCGATCAGCCACAATGTCCTCGGGTACCCCGTAGTGCCGGAACACATGGGTAAACAGTGCCTCGGCAGTTTGTAGGGCAGTAGGAAGACCCGGCATGGGGAGCAAACGACAGGCCTTAGAGAACCGGTCCACCACGACCAGGATGGTAGTATTCCCTTGGGAGAGGGGAAGGTCTGTTATAAAGTCCACTGAGAGGTGGGACCATGGTCGTTGTGGAACGGGCAGGGGTAGCAACTTACCCCTAGGTAGATGTCTAGGCGCCTTACACTGGGCGCACACCGAGCAGGAGGAAACATAAACCCTCACATCCCTTGCCAACGTGGGCCACCAGTACTTGGCACTAAGACAGTGCACTGTCCGGCCGATACCCGGATGTCCAGAGGAGGGTGACGTGTGAGCCCAATAGATCAATCGATCCCGAACCTCGAGCGGAACGTACTTCCGACCCTCCGGGCACTGTGGTGGACTAGGGTCGGTGCGTAACGCCCGCTCGAGTTCAGAATCGACCTCCCACACTACCGGTGCCACCAGACACGACTCAGGCAGTATGGGAGTGGGCTCCACGGACCTCTCCTCCGTGTCATACCGCCGAGACAGCGCATCTGCCTTGCCATTCTGTGACCCAGGGATGTACGTGATCTTAAAAGTAAACCTGGTCAAGAGCATACTCCATCTTACCTGGCGAGGGTTCAGCCTCCTCGCCGCCCGGATGTACTCCAGGTTACGGTGGTCCGTCAAAATGAGGAAAGGGTGTTGAGCCCCCTCAAGCCAGTGCCTCCACACCTTTAGAGCCTGTACCACGGCTAACAGCTCCCTGTCCCCTACGTCATAGTTCCGCTCTGCCGGACTGAGCTTCTTGGAATAAAAAGCACAGGGGCGGAGTTTAGGTGGCGCGCCAGACCGTTGTGAAAGCACGGCTCCTAAACCGTCCACCTCTACCTGGAACGGCAAAGAGGGATCCGGATGCGCCAGCACCGGGGCCGAGGTAAACAGGTCCTTCAGCCTCCCAAACGCCCTGTCCGCCTCGGCCGACCACTGCAGACGCACCGGACCCCCCTTCAACAGAGACGTGATGGGAGCTGCCACCTGTCCAAAACCCCGGATAAACCTCCTGTAGTAATTTGCAAACCCCAAAAACTGCTGCACCTCCTTCACAGTAGTTGGTGTTTGCCAATTACGCACGGCCGACACCCGGTCTACCTCCATCTTCACCCCTGACGCAGACAACTGATAACCCAAAAAGGAGACCGACTCCTGGAAAAACAGACACTTCTCTGCCTTCGCATACAGGTCGTGCTCCACCAGCCTCCGCAACACTCTTCGCACCAGGGCCACATGCTCGACACGGGTAGGCGAGTACACGAGAATGTCATCAATGTACACCACCACTCCCTGCCCCTGCATGTCCCTGAAGATCTCATCCACGAATGATTGGAAAACTGACGGAGCGTTCATCAACCCGTATGGCATGACCAGATACTCGTAATGGCCCGAGGTGGTACTAAAGGCTGTTTTCCATTCATCACCCTCCCTGATGCGCACCAAGTTGTACGCGCTCCTGAGATCTAATTTCGTGAAGAAACGCGCCCCATGCAACGACTCAGTCATGGTCGCAATCAGCGGGAGTGGATAACTATACTTCACCGTAATCTGATTGAGACCACGGTAATCGATGCACGGACGCAAACCACCATCCTTTTTCTTCACGAAAAAAAAACTCGAGGACGCAGGGGAAGTGGAAGGCCGTATGTATCCTTGTCTCAGAGATTCGTCTATGTAAATCTCCATAGCTTTCTTCTCCTCCTGAGACAGAGGATACACATGGCTCCGTGGGAGCGCAGCTCCTGCCTGGAGGTCTATCGCACAATCCCCCTGCCTATGGGGTGGCAACCGCGTCGCCCTCGCCTTACTAAACGCAATAGCCAAATCCCCATATTCAGGTGGAACGGGCAATGCGGGCACCTGGTTTGGACTCTGCACCGAGGTAGCCCCTACGGAAACGCCCAAACATCTACCCACACACTGAGCAGACCACTCCATCAGAGCCCTCTCCTGCCACGAAATAGCTGGGTTATGGGTACTCAACCAGGGCATGCCCAGCACCACCGGATACGCAGGAGAATCAATCAGGAACAGCTGAATCATCTCCTGATGATCCCCCTGCGCACACATCCTAAGTGGCGCCGTGACCTCCCTGATCAAGCCGGTACCCAACGGACGACTATCTAGGGCATGAACGGGGAAAGGAACATCAACAGGAGTAAGGGGAATCCCTAACGCTAAACAAAACTTTTTATCAATAAAATTCCCAGCCGCGCCTGAATCTACCAGCACCTTATGCTGGGAATGAGGTGCTACCTGTGGAAAACTGACAGGTATACAAAAATGGGCAACAGTGAGCTCTGGGTGAGTGGGGCGACTACTCACCTGGAGGGAATCCCCAGTGCGGGACCTGTCGTCATCTCCCCTAGGAGGCCATCCCCAGCACCTAGCCGCGGTGTGTCCTCCCCGACCACAGTTGGTGCAGTGGATGGACCCCCTAGCCTGCCGACTCCTCCTTTCTCTAGCGCCAGCGCCCCCGAGCTCCATAGGACACGGCTCGGAGGCGCTGGAGGGTGAAATGGACGGACCCTCCGCAGGACGTCCGCGGGTAGCCAGCAGGTGATCCAGCCTGATGGACATGTCGACCAGCTGGTCGAAAGTGAGGCTGGTGTCCCTACAAGCAAGCTCCCGACGGACGTCCTCTCGTAGGCTACATCTGTATAAATCGATGAGGGCCCGATCATTCCACCCTGCATCTGCCGCTAGAGTACGGAATTCAAGAGTGAATTCCTGGGCACTCCTCCTCCCCTGCCGGAGGAAGACCAGACGCTCCCCCGCCGCTTTCCCCTCCGGGGGATGGTCAAACACCGCCCTGAAGCGGCGGGAGAACTCGTCGTATGTAATCGTCGTGGCGTCGATCTTCCTCCACTCCGCGTTGGCCCACTCCAACGCTTTACCGGCCAGGCAGGAGATCAGGGCGGACACGCTCTCATGCCCCGAAGGTGCCGGGTGCACTGTGGCCAGGTATAGCTCCACCTGGAGTAGAAATCCCTGACACCCAGCCGCGGTCCCGTCGTAGGCCCTCGGGAGAGATAGTCGGACTCCTCGAGGTTCCGGCGCTGGAATGAGCGGGCTGGCCGATGGTGCTGGCAGGGAGGGAGGTGGTGGAGGCGTACCCCAGCCTCGGATGGTGGAAATCACCTCCTGCAGGGCGGTCCCCATCTGTTGGATCTGCTCTCGTTGGTCCCGAACCTGGGCCTCCAGTCTCGTCTGAGCTGCTTCGGCTCCTGCTGATTCCATTGAAGGTGTGTAATTCTGTCAGGCGTGCTGTAGGTGTAATGGTGGAATCAAACGCAGGACTCAGAACGATATTCCCAAAGGCTTGTATTATAGGCCAAACTAAGGCAAATGGAAACTTTGCCCGGAGGCAACAATTACGCACGAAGGCGAAAAGAAACTGCGCACAAACAGGTGCGACAAAATAGTAACCGCGCACAAACAGGTGCGACAAAAATAGTAACCACGCACAAACAGGTGCGAAAATACTCCAGTATAATGGAGAGAAGCTCAACCGAGCAATACACACAACTGACGGAAAATCAATTACACACAACACTAGACAAACACAACGAGAAACTTATAGGACACTAATTACGCCAAAACAGAAACAGGTGTGAAAACAAACAGACCAAAGCAAACGAACAAGAAACAAACAGCGGTGGCAGCTAGAATTCCGGAGACGACGAACACCGAAACCTGCCCGAACAAGGGAGAGAGGCAGCCTCGGCCGAAACCGTGACAGTCGATTAGTGTGTGCAGGGTGAATATGTGGTCTGTCGTACAGTAATTTGGTAAAAAGCCAATTTGACATTTGCTCAGTACATTGTTTTCACTGAGGAAATTAACTAGTCTGCTGTTAATGATAATGCAGAGGATTTTCCCAAGGTTGCTGTTGACGCATATCCCACGGTAGTTATTGGGGTCAAATTTGTCTCCACTTTTGTGGATTGGGGTGATCAGTCCTTGGTTCCAAATATTGGGGAAGATGCCAGAGCTAAGGATGATGTTAAAGAGGTTAAGTATAGCCAATTGGAATTTGTGGTCTGTATATTTTATCATTTCATTGAGGATACCATCAACACCACAGGCCTTTTTGGGTTGGAGGGTTTGTATTTGTCCTGTAGTTCTGTCACGATCGTTACAGGAAGCGGACCAAGGCGCAGCGTGGTAAGCGTACATACTTTTATTGCAGTACACAACACGAACCAAAACAACAAAACAAACGATACGTGAAGTCCTAGGTCATAACACAAACCTTACGGAACAAGATCCCACAATAAACTGTGCCAAACAGGCTGCCTAAGTATGGTCCCCAATCAGAGACAACAAGCTACAGCTGCCTCTGATTGGGAACCACCCTGGCCAACATAGATATACACGAACTAGAACACAACATAGAAAACTATAACATAGAAAAATCCACACCCTGGCTCAACATATAAGAGTCTCCAGAGCCAGGGCGTGACAGTACCCCCCCCCAAAGGCGCGGACTGCGACCGCGCCACACAAACACAAGAGGGTAGGGGCCGGGTGGGAATTCCACCTCGGAGGCGGATCCGGCTCCGGGCGTGACCACCCCTCTATCTCTACTCCCCTGTAGCGCCCCTGGTCTGGACCGGCCCCGCTGGCCGGAGCTGGACTGAACACCGGTGGAGCGGATTGCTCTGGCTCCGGCGTGGAGCAGCTGACCGGTGCCGGACCAGACACCGGTGGAACAGGCACGGACCGTGCCGGGCTGATGACGCGCACCACTGGCTTGGTGCGGGGAGCAGGAACGGGCCGGACCGGGCTGACGACGCGCACCACTGGCTTGGTGCGGGGAGCAGGAACGGACCGGACCAGGCTGACGACGCGCACCATTGGCTTGGTGCGGGGAGCAGGAACAGGCCGGACCGGGCTGGCGACACGCACCACTGGCTTGGTGCGGGGAGAAGGAACGGGCCGGACCGGACTGACGATGCGCACCATTGGCTTGGTGCGGGGAGCAGGAACGGGCCGGACCGGGCTGGCGACGCGCACCATTGGCTTGGTGCGGGGAGCAGGAACGGGCCGGACCGGGCTGGCGACGCGCACCACTGGCTTGGTGCGGGGAGCAGGAACGGGCCGGACTGGGCTGACGACGCGCACCACTGGCTTAGTGCGGGGAGCAGGAACGGGCCGGACCGGGCTGGCGACGCGCACCACAGGCTTAGTGCGGGGAGCAGGAACGGGCCTGACCGTACTGGGAACACACACCACTGGCCTTGTGCGGGAATCAGGAACGGGCCGGACCGGACTGGTGACACACACCACTTGCTTGGTGCGAGGAGCGGGACTGGGTTTCCTCATAAACCTCCACTCCCTCTGCTGCCTACTCAGTTCCTCTCGCCGTGCCTCCACACTCTCCTTCTCCCTCGTGACCAGTGGCCCCCGTAACCTAGCGGCCTCCTCTGCTAACTGGCTGAACCGCTCTATCGCGGCCTCCTGCTGCCTCGTCGTCCACGGCGTGAGCCCCCCCCTAAATTTTTTTGGGGCTTGTCTCTCCCCCGTGCTCATGGCCTCCATCCCTCTTGCCAGACTCTCACTCATCTCCTCCCAGGTCCATCCTCTCTCCTCGTCACGCTGCTTGATCCAGTCGAGGTGGGATCTTCTGTCACGATCGTTACAGGAAGCGGACCAAGGCGCAGCGTGGTAAGCGTACATACTTTTATTGCAGTACACAACACGAACCAAAACAACAAAACAAACGATACGTGAAGTCCTAGGTCATAACACAAACCTTACGGAACAAGATCCCACAATAAACTGTGCCAAACAGGCTGCCTAAGTATGGTCCCCAATCAGAGACAACAAGCTACAGCTGCCTCTGATTGGGAACCACCCTGGCCAACATAGATATACACGAACTAGAACACAACATAGAAAACTATAACATAGAAAAATCCACACCCTGGCTCAACATATAAGAGTCCCCAGAGCCAGGGTGTGACAAGTTCATTCAATGTAATTGGAGAATCCAGTGGGTTCTGGTAGTCTTTAATAGTTGATTCTAAGATTTGCATTTGATCATGTATATTATTTTGCTGTTTGTTCTTTGTTATAGGGCCAAAAATATTGGAGAAGTGGTTTACCCATACATCTCAGTTTTGGATAGATAGCTCTTCGTGTTGTTGTTTGTTTAGTATTTTCCAATTTTCCCAGAAGTGGTTAGAGTCTATGGATTCTTCAATTACATTGAGCTGATTTCTGACTTTTTCCGTAGTGTATTTCTGAATTGTTTTAGTGATTCACCATAGTGAAGGCGTAGGCTCAGGTTTTCTGGATCTCTATGTTTTTGGTTGGATAGGTTTATCAATTTCTTTCATAGGTGTTTGCATTCTTCATCAAACCATTTGTCATTTTTGTTAATTTTCTTAGGTTGTCTGCTTTAGATTTTTAGGTTTGATAGGGAAGCTGAGAGGTCAAATATAATGTTTAGGTTTTCTACTGCCAAGTTTACACTTTCACTATTACAGTGAAACATTTTGTCCACGAAATTGTCTAGAAGGGATTGAATTTGTTGTTGCCTAATTGTTTTTTGGTAGATTTCCACACTACTTTCCTTCCATAATATATATATTTTTTATATTATTCAGTTCCTTTGGCTTTGATGCCTCATGATTGAGCATAGCTCTGTTCAAGTAGAGTGTGATTTTGCTGTGATCTGATAGGGGTGTCAGTGGACTGACTGAACGCTCTAAGAGACTCTGGGTTGAGGTCAGTGATAAAATAGTCTACAGTACTACTGCCAAGAGATTAGCTATAGGTGTACCTACTGTAGGAGTCCCCTGAAAGCCTACCATTGACTATGTACATACCCAGCGTCCGATAGAGCTGCAGGAGTAGTGTTTTTGTTGGTAATGTTGTCGTAGTTGTGTCTAGGGGGGTATTTGAGGGAGGGAATGCTGTCACCTCCAGGTAGGTGTCTGTCCCCCTGTGTGCTGAGGGTGTCAGGTTCTTGTCCAGTTCTGGCATTGAGGTCGCCACAGACTAGTACATGTCTCTGGGCCTGGAAATTGTTGATCTCCCTCTATAGGATGGAGAAGCTGTCATCGTTAAAGTATGGGGATTCTATTAGGAGGATATAGGTAGCACACATGAGGAAATGTTTCTCTGTTGAGATAATTTCCTTATTAATTTCTAGACAGATGTAAAATGTTCCTGTTTTGACTAATTTAATAGAGTGGGTTAGGTCTGCTCTATACCAAATTAGCATACCCCCCGAGTCTCTTCCCTGTTTCACACCTGGTAGTTTGGTGGATGGGACTACCAGCTCTCTGTAAGCTAGAGGGCAACCACTGGGCCCGTCTCCTTTATACCATGTTTCTTGTAGGATGACAATGTCTGTATTTCCAATTTCTTTTTCTCTTTAGGCCAAAGGCAGATGACCTCAGACCTTGTATATTCCAGGATGAGATAGTAAAAGCTTTGTGTTCCATAGTGTCTAGTGTTGTTTTTGTGTGGTTTAGGCCCGGACCATCATAGTAGGTGTGAGCAGAGCATGTTGAGCATCTGATACATACCTCTTAGGTCGCAGGATGGGGCTTGGGCAGGTGTAATAGTGGGGGTTGGGCCTGTTGCTCTGCTCATGGCCTGGGCATATGTCCTGCTGTCATGTTGAGGTCCTTGCCGCAGGGGCGGGGGGCATGGAGTGGACAGAAGGGGCATAGGTCTGATATGGGGGGGCCTATATAGGGTGTGGCCAGGGTTTGCTTGGGGTGGTCTTAGCTGGTTGGGGTGTGGCTGGTGATGCTGTGGTCTGGGTGTAGGTCCTCTTGGCGTGGACCTGGTCGTAAAGGCTGTTTAATTCCAGGGTGGAGTGGTGGGCCAGGTTTCCCACGGGGGGCCAGTATGAAAATGTATGCACTCACTAACTGTAAGTTGCCCTGGTAGACATTAGGTTTTGAGGCACAGTCTCGCGAAATGCTTGCATTCACCTGCTGTATGGTGGCAGGGTGAAAGTATTTTCTTGTAGCAGGGTGGGGATAACCACTTGTGCGTTGGGGAAAGTGGAAGAAGCTTTTTCAATCACTCCCTTGAGTGCTGTGGCCACACTTTCCTGCTGGTCCCTCAGGTCATTTGTGCCTGTGTGAATTATGATGTGGCTGTGGGACCCTAGTCTGTCCTAGTGTTTGGGCACCAGAGTTTAGCCACTTTGTGTTTGGGAAAAAGTTGATCCTCTTGAATGTAGTTGCCATTTGAGTCAAGAGAGCTATCAGGGGAGCTGACAGGGGGGCTCTTAGGATGGGGTGGGGTCTGTTGGGTTGGTGGTTCCTGTGTTGTCTGTTCCATTGTGGTGTTGAGGTTGTGGTCCGGGTCTGAGGTGGGCTGTTCTGCTGGCTTCTCTGGGGGAGTGTCCTGCTCTCTGTCACACCTCAGCTTTCTCACCTCCTCCTTCAGTGCCATGTGTGCCTCTTTAAGTTCTCTCACCTCAGTCCGTAGAGCAGCCAGCTCCACCTTCTGCCCCCCCCCCGGGTCTTGTTGGGGGGGGGGGTGTTGTTCTGCTGGTCTGTTTTGTGGGTTTGTTCTGTCTGGATTGTGTGGACTAGCTCTCTGAGCTCCACCATGTCTCTCTCCAGCTCTGTGAATGTATCCCTCTCAATGATGGAGGAGCAGTACAGTTGTGGGACCTGGGTGTGTTCAGTGCTGGGGGGTGACTATCCTCGTCTGCAGGACAGTTTGAAGAGGTGTGATCAGACTCACTCAGGATGGGGGAGTCGTCACAGAGAGAGAGCTTTTCCTGCTGTGCTCTCTCTTTGATCCCGTAAAAGTCCTGCTGAAACTGCATGAGGATGCCCTGCACCATTACTGTCCCAGACTTGTACATGTTGACAGAGGTTGTTTCAATTTCCTCAATGTCTAGTATTCTGAGTTTCCACCCTGGGCCAATACCCTCTTTCTTGACATAGGGGTAGTGTGCTCATAGCACTGTGCCATGCCAGGGGATGGTCTGTATGGAAAATTAAGTTGCTTACGTTCCCCTCTTTGTATCAGTCAGCAAATAGTGTCTCTGCTAATTGAAGTTGCAGCCAGGTCAGTTCTGTCCTGGCAGCTTGGTAGCTTAGTAGCCTTATTTATTTATATAACAAAATTACCTAGAGATTATTGTCTTTTACTTTTTGGCTTCAGAAGTAGGTTCAGACTGAACATTACTCACTCAGTTTTGTGTTGGATGTTATTTCCAGGTTCCGCTGTGTTTCTTCTGCAGGTTTTGGTTTGTTTCTTCTTGATAGTCCTTGGTAGTAATAGTCCATTCAGGTAATATTGTCCAAAATCAAGGTTTTAGGTATGGAATTTTGATTTGGATTGAAGGTTTGATGTTGAGGTTAGTATCCTGTATAAGTCTTGTGAAAAAATTCAAGTTTATCTACATTTATCCAACTCTAATTCTATATTTTTGCAGAAGAACTCAGGAGCCCATGAGCTCACTACCTCTCCCTCTCTCTCTCTCCTTCCGTCTCTCTCTCTCTCTCTCTCTCTCTCTCTCTCTCTCTCTCTCTCTCTCTCTCTCTCTCTCTCTCTCTCTCCAGTCAAATGGATGGTATTAGTAATGCACACGCATCTGGTAAATAGTAGTTTTTTATTGTTTAATATTTCTATCGCATACAGTACATAATATCTCAAAAGTATCTATGTTGCTAAAATTTCTGGATCGACTGTCAGTGTTTTAAAGCTACAATACCAACAACAGTACATTCAACACTGTAGATGGGATTGAGCTTTTGGTTGGTTGGACAAGGTCATTGCAGAAAGTTGACTAGATAAGTGCCCATCAGATGAATGCGGCACACTCCTTTAACTTCTGAAAACCTTGCAGAGGGAGGGTGCATATTGCCAAAATGTGCATAAATGGTGGAAGGTTCCCTTTATTTCCATTTGTGACTGGCCATTGGCCAAGCTATTGCTGTTCAAAACAAAGTTACAAAGCTTTGTTGATAATGATGCTATAATCTTGAGCACATACAATATTTGCACAATTATATGTGTCAGAGATTATTTTTTTGCAGTTAGGTTTTGACATTTTACTTCTCAATCTGATAACCACCACTCATTATTAAGTATACAGTTGAAGTCGGAAGTTTACATACATTTAGGTTGGAATCATTAAAACTCGTTTTTCAACCACACCACAAATTTAAAACTATAGTTTTGGCAAGTCGGTTATGACATCTACTTTGTGCATGACACATTTACATTTTTTTTTTACATTTAAGTCATTTAGCAGACGCTCTTATCCAGAGCGACTTACAGTTAGTGAGTGCATACATAATTTTTTTATACTGGCCCCCCGTGGGAATCGAACCCACAACCCTGGCGTTGCAAACGCCATGCTCTACCAACTGAGCTACATCCCTGCCGGCCATTCCCTCCCCTACCCTGGACGACGCTGGGCCAATTGTGCACCGCCCCATGGGTCTCCCGGTCGCGGCCGGCTACGACAGAGCCTGGATTCGAACCAGGATCTCTAGTGGCACAGCTAGCACTGCGATGCAGTGCCTTAGACCACTGCGCCACTCGGGAGATTCCCGAGTTTTGACACAAATAATTTTTCCAACAATTGTTTACAGGCAGATTATTTCACTTATAATTCATTGTATCACAATTCCAGTGGGTCAGAAGTTTACATACACTAAGTTGACTGTGCCTTTAAACAGCTTGGAAAATTCCAGAAAATGATGTCATGGCTTTAGAAGCTTCTGATAGGCTAATTTACATGATTTGAGTGAATTGGAGGTGTACCTGTGGATGTATTTCAAGGCCTACCTTAAAACTCAATGCCTCTTTGCTTGACATCATGGGAAAATCAAAAGAAATCAGCCAAGACCTCAGAAAAAAATGGTAGACCTCCACAAGTCTGGTTCATCCTTGGGAGCAATTTCCAAATGCCTGAAGGTACCACGTTCATCTGTACAAACAATAGAACGCAAGTATAAACACCATGGGACCACGCAGCCGTCATACCTTTCAGGAAGGAGACGCGTTCTGTCTCCTAGAGATGAACATACTTTGGTGTGAAAAGTGTAAATCAATCCCAGAACAACAGCAAAGGACCTTGTGACGATGCTGGAGGAAACAGGTACAAATGTATCTATATCCACAGTAAAACAAGTCCTACATCGACATAACCTGAAAGGCCGCTCAGCAAGGAAGAAGCCACTGCTCCAAAACCGCAATAAAAAAGCCAGACTACGGTTTGCAACTGCACATGGGGACAAAGATCCTACTTTTTGGAGAAATGTCCTCTGGTCTCATGAAACAAAAATAGAACTGTTTGGCCATAATGACCATCGTTATGTTTGGAGGAAAAAGGAGGAACTTGCAAGCCGAAGAACACCATCCCAACCATTAAGCACAGGGGTGGCAGCATCATGCTGTGGGGGTGCTTTGCTGCAGGAGGGACTGGTGCACTTCACAATAGATGGCATCATGAGGAAGGAACATTTTGTGGATATATTGAAGCAACATCTCAAGACATCAGTCAGGAAGTTAAAGCTTGGTCGCAAATGGGTCTTCCAAATGGACAATGACCCCAAGCATACTTTCAAAGTTGTGACAAAATGGCTTAAGGACAACAAAGTCAAGGTATTGGAGTGGCCATCACAAAGCCCTGACCTCAATCCTATAGAAAGTGTGTGGGCAGAACTGAAAAAGCGTGTGCGAGCAAGGAGGCCTACAAACCTGATTCAGTTACACCAGCTCTGTCAGGAGGAATGGGCCAAAATTCACCCAACTTATTGTGGGAAGCTTGTGGAAGGATACCTAAAACGTTTGACCCAAGTTAAACAATTTAAAGGCAATGTTACCAAATACAAATTGTGTGTATGTAAACTTCTGACCGACTGGGAATGTGATGAAAGAAATAAAAGCTGAAATAAATCATTCTCTCTACTATTATTCTGACATTTCACATTCTTAAAATGAAGTGGTGATCCTAACTGACCTAAAACAGGGAATTTTTACTAGGATTTGTGAAAAACTGAGTTTAAATGTATTTGGCTAAGGTGTATGTAAACTTCCGACTTCAACTGTATATGTGGTTAGTGATCATACAGTAAGTTGCTATATCATCTTCTATACATTCCTCTTGAACTAACAATGTATATTCTTATGGTTTTTGAAAGAGATATATTGAACCTCTTCTGTAGTAAGCAATAATTTCAGAAACAAGACAGGCCTGATCATGGTAGGGATCATGGGAGGTTCTTCAACATGGTTTCTTAACCCTGGTCCTGGAGGTTTACTGGAAGATATGTTGAATATACTGGATTTCATCTCGACCAATGCAATGTGTTGCATCATTTATTCTGTTTATATCTCTCCATCATCATTTGCTTGTAAATATTGTGTGAAAGACATACTGTAAGAGGTGTGCGGAGGTGTGCTTATCCTCATGAACATATAAAAAAAATGCATTTTCTTTTAAAAATTAGCTACAGTTCTTGTAAGTTATTGGTTTGCATTGCAGCCAACTAGTGTTGCTCAGCTGAGGCAAAAACCAGTATAAATACTAAGTGCCTCCAGGACAAGAGTTGAGATATTTTGAGGAAAGAACAAACTGTGTTTGTGATAATTGAAAGTATTAATTTCAGTAGCATAGCAGTTTGATATTGAGGTCCCTTTGTGGTACATAGCATGAGGGCTTTGACTTGAGTCATCCTCACTAATTCACAATTTATTAATTGAGCATTGACCATAAATCCATGCCCAAACATCTAAATTGTTCTTATTTTAAGGAGCAACAAAAATGTATATAATATGTCAGTCAGTATTGAAGTGCATTGAATAAAAGTGCAGATTTAGATGCATTCATTTTGATAAGAGGATTAAATTGTTTGCAGTATGGCCCCAAAAATAGTCATTCTACAGGGGCACTCAGCAACAACAACAAAAAACGCTATAGTTGATGCTGTTTCTAACCTAAAATATATGTTTTTTCCTCATATTTCAAGCTGCATATGGTACCTCTGAGAGACAGTACAGTGAGGGAAAAAAGTATTTGATCCCCTGCTGATTTTGTACATTTGCCCACTGACAAAGAAATTATCAGACTATAGCTTTAATGGTAGGTTTATTTGAACAGTGAGAGACAGAATAACAACAAAAAAATCCAGAAAAACGCATGTCAAAAATGTTATAAATTGATTTGCATTTTAATGAGGGAAATAAGTATTTGACCCCTCTGCAAAACATGACTTAGTACTTGGTGGCAAAACCCTTGTTGGCAATCACAGAGGTCAGACGTTTCTTGTAGTTGGCCACCAGGTTTGCACACATCTCAGGAGGGATTTTGTCCCACTCCTCTTTGCAGATCTTCTCCAAGTCATTAAGGTTTCGAGGCTGACGTTTGGCAACTCAAACCTTCAGCTCCCTCCACAGATTTTCTATGGGATTAAGGTCTGGAGACTGGCTAGGCCACTCCAGGACCTTAATGTGCTTCTTCTTGAGCCACTCCTTTGTTGCCGTGTGTTTTGGGTCATTGTCATGCTGTAATACCCATCCACGACCCATTTTCAATGCCCTGGCTGAGGGAAGGAGGTTCTCACCCAAGATTTGACGGTACATGGCCCATCCATCGTCCCTTTGATGCGGTGAAGTTGTCCTGTCCCCTTAGCAGAAAAACACCCCCAAAGCATAATGTTTCCACCTCCATGTTTGACGGTGGGGATGGTGTTCTTGGGGTCATAGGCAGCATTCCTCCTCCTCCAAACACGGCGAGTTGAGTTGATGCGAAAGAACTCCATTTTGGTCTCATCTGACCACAACACTTTCACCCAGTTCTCCTCTGAATCATTCAGATGTTCATTGGCAAACTTCAGACGGGCATGTATATGTGCTTTCTTGAGCAGGGGGACCTTGCGGGCGCTGCAGGATTTCAGTCCTTCACGGCGTAGTGTGTTACCAATTGTTTTCTTGGTGACTATGGTCCCAGCTGCCTTGAGATCATTGACAAGATCCTCCTGTGTAGTTCTGGGCTGATTCCTCACCGTTCTCATGATCATTGCAACTCCACGAGGTGAGAGCCCCAGGCCGAGGGAGATTGACAGTTATTTTGTGTTTCTTCCATTTGCGAATAATCGCACCAACTGTTGTCACTTTCTCACCAAGCTGCTTGGCGATGGTCTTTTAGCCCATTCCAGCTTTGTGTAGGTCTACAATCTTGTCCCTGAGATCCTTGGAGAGCTCTTTGGTCTTGGCCATGGTGGAGAGTTTGGAATCTGATTGATTGATTGCTTCTGTGGACAGGTGTCTTTTATACAGGTAACAAGCTGAGATTAGGAGCACTCCCTTTAAGAGTGTGCTCCTAATCTCAGCTCGTTACCTGTATAAAAGACACCTGGGAGCCAGAAATCTTTCTGATTGAGAGGGTGTCAAATATTTATTTCCCTCATTAAAATGCAAATCAATTTATAACATTTTTGACATGTGTTATTCTGGATTTTTTTTTTGTTATTCTGTCTCTTACTGTTAAAATAAACCTACCATTAAAATTATAGACTGATCATTTCTTTGTCAGTGGGCAAACGTACAAAATCAGCAGGGGATCAAATACTTTTTTCCCTCATTGTATGTGGGTGCCTTCTTGTGCTGCCCTCTGTCTTCAGTTCAGTCATCTCCATGAAATGTTGCACTTTTCCTCAATAAAAAGTATTACTGTAATGCTTGCTGATTGACAGGTCCCATGATTTCTCAGCTTGCTTTAAGGAACACGGCATCTGAATCAAGCCAGCGGAAGCACAAAGTCTGTGAGGAGAAGCACTATTTTAGTGCAATATCTTTACACCTGGCCGGTAACCTTGCTGTCCTAAAACTGGCTACCTCTGCATAGAGATGGAGTATAGTTCTGATCACAGCCCCATCGATAGGCCTAATCGTTTTTACTGAGGAAAGCATTTCTATGGTCCTGTCACCAGAGCAAGGAAAACAACATATTTTGAGGTAATAAAAAACAAACAGCATCAGTTTAAAATCCATTGTCCCGGTAACTTGGATTCTGTCATCAGAATTTGGATAACACTTATTGAAACCATAAGGCTTTACAATAAATGCAACTTGGCCATCAAAACTTGGCCATCAAAAGTCTTCTTTGTAGGTATTCCACTTGGACTCTAGCTGCTCTCGGAGGAGGTGGGTGGTGCCGTGGAGGACGACCTCCGTCTGGAGACAGACTGTGAGCGCTCAGGGCTGTGTTTGTTGTACGGCTGGAACTGCACCTCTAGGAAGTCCCTGTGCTGCTGGCTGATGACCTGGCTGATGAGTCCGGGCAAGGCCTGCAGGTTCCCCAGCAGTGTCTCCAGCTTGGTCTCCAGCATGGCGATCCTCTTCTCCATGTCCTCCCCTCTCTCATTCAGGTCTGAGATCAGGTCATACATGATGTTCTGAGTCTGGAGGAGGAGGAGAGATACACAGTCAAGAGTAAGAGGGCGAGAGCCTACCAGAGCATGGGGTGCTTTAGGCTAGAGAGGTTGCAGGCAGTGGCAGGCAATTATAAAATGATTTATTTGTTTTATTTACCTTATTTTGTATATTTTATTAACCTTTATTTACACAGGCAAGTCAATAAATAAGAACAAATTCTTATTTACAATGACGATCTGTCCAGAGGCGAAGACAGCAGCGACGAAGAACACAAAACAAAGACATCACAAGAATACACATAGACAGACACACTTGGCAACAGTGCATTGTTGAGAAATTGAAGGGGCAAATCCTGACTTAGTTAAATTTCCACTTAGTCATGCATTGAAGTCAAAAGGCTTAGTGAAAATTTTACTGAAATGGAAGTTAGGAGTTGCCCCTTAGCTGACAAGAGAGAGCATGAAATTGATACTTCTGACTAGATACAGCTTGTGATTAATTTGATCATGGGTTGCATCATTCTAAGTATCTAATCATGCTACTGTTTCCCACTACAACACTAAACTGTTCACTGAAGATGTTAATTTTACAGGCTATTAGCTTGCACTCCCTGTCAGAACTGAACACAGTCTGCAGCTATTCTCAGACAAAAGGGCTACAAGACAACTGTCTAGGTGACTGTTGAAAAGAAAACTGTCTTGAAGTGCCCTCCAAAATGAAATTATTATTCACTGTCATAAAAAGAGTGTTAGAAACGCACAGCTGAGTCAATGTAATATAACAAATAGAGTGTCTGGACACAGGTAGCCTAATTAACATTTTACAGAGTTTCATCATCACAACAAACAACCCACTGGGCACACACTGGTTGAATCAACGTTGTTTCCACGTCATCTCAATGAAATTACGTTGAACGAACACGGAATAGACGTTGAATTGACGTCTGTGCCCATTGGGAAAACCTGATGCTGAAGATAGGCAAATCAAATATTAATTGATAACTTGCAGAGAAATTCTGCTGTTTACACTTACTAACTTCTGCACCATGAAGTTGATCTTCTTCCTCTTGAGACATGGCATGTTATCAAACAGTGAGATATCCAGTTCTGTGGGGGCTGGAGAGTGGGAGTGAGAGCTACTGTGTACTGAGCTAATGTTCACTATGAAAGTAATCACTGCCAGCCTGTGGCTAATGCCATCCATCACTTACCTTGTCCTTTTCTCATTTGGGGCAGGAATAATGGGCTGGGTGGCTGGTTTAGAATCACAGTGATCCACGAGGACCAAAACAACACTGACAGCTATTCACCACTGACACACTCCAACTGGGGCAGATAGGGTTTCACTAGGTTGCATCACTACCACAACCACTCATCACTTCCTATGATGTTTTAAAATAAAATCATTTTCCACAGATGATCAAGGAATTTAGAATTGATATGCTTAGAGAGATTACATCTAAATAGAAAATCTTGATGTATAGTCCATGAAATGAAGAACCAATTTTATGGTTGCCTTGGAATTCATGAAAATAAGGATGGGACCTTGAGGCAACAGCAAAATGCAACATTAAACTAATCTGAGCCTCTCTCTGTAAGAAGTGAATTGTGGATAGACACATAGATGAACTGAGTCAAGAGTATGCCTCAGTTAATCATAAACAAATTAAACTGGGAATGCATTACATCTTTATAATATAACACTAATAAAATACGACCGGGACTGTAAGTATATTCAGTTGAGGCACAAAAATGCTTGTGTAATTGTGGGCTGATTTCACAGATCCAGATTTAGCCAACTCTGGGTCCAGGAAACTGGACCTGTGGGTATACATAGGCCTTTGACCCAATGTATACCCAAAACCCCAAGTAGCTGAAATTATAATGGCTCCCAACTGACTCCGTAAAAAAAGGGTAGAAAATTACAATAAAATGTAATAAAGAAAAACAAATCCTGCGTTTTCATTAATGAAAGGGTTATTCAGGGTGAGGACAAATGCTGAAAAAAGTGTTTAGGATACTGTAATTGTTGGCCTACCGTAGTATTAATGTATCCTGACTCGTGATAGCATGCTTTCTGTTGCGCCCTAAATAGATGTTAATTGCTACAACTGTAGGGAAACCACTGCTATGTGAGGGATTTCTCATTGCTTTGCAAAGGCTATGCAGCTGCCAAAGTTTTAGTTTTATTTTAAGCTCCATTATACAGCTCAATATATCCACGGGGAGCTCATGTACTGTGATGATTAATGCTATGCTGCCCTCTGATGGTGAGACCCACTTATGACATTGATTAAAGATGGCCGAATGGGCTGTATGAGTCATCTTCCCCAATGTCAACCCTCTCCTAACTCACTGTGAGTCTTCATTGCACTCAGTGATTGGGTGATATTAACAACCTAATGTCTTTCATGGCATGGTGGCCTGAAACCGATTTGACCATGGTGGACATTTGAATGTCAGTCCTCTCTCTCTCAATTTCAATTCAATTTCAATTTAAGGGCTTTATTGGCATGGGAAATGTATGTTAACATTGCCAAAGCAAGTGAAGTAGATACTAAACAAAAGTGAAATAAACAATAAATATTAACAGTAAACATTACACTCAGAAGTTCCAAAAGAATAAAGACATTTCAAATGTCATATTATGTATATATACAGTGTTGTAACAATGTGCAAATAGTTAAAGTACAAATGGGGAAAAAAATTGTTCTTCACTGGTTGCCCTTTTCTTGTGGCAACAGGTCACAAATCTTGCTGCTGTGATGGCACAATGTGGTTTTTCACCCAGTAGATAAGGGAGTTTTAAAAAATTGGGTTTGTTTTGGAATTCTTTGTGGATCTCTGTAATCTGAGGGAAATATGTGTCTCTAATATGTTCATACATTTGGCAGGAGGTTAGGAAGTGCAGCTCAGTTTCCACCTCATTTTGTGTGCAGTGTGCACATAGCCTATCTTCTCTTGAGAGCCAGGTAGGTCTGCCTACGGCGGCCTTTCTCAATAGCAAGGCTATGCTCACTGAGTCTGTACATAGTCAAAGCTTTCCTTAAGTTTGGGTCAGTCACAGTGGTCAGGTATTCTGCCGCTGTGTACTATCTGTTTAGAGCCAAATAGCATTCTAGTTTGCTCAGTTTTTTTGTTAATTCTTTCCAATGTGTCAAGTAATTCTCTTTTTGTTTTCTCATGATTTGGTTGGGTCTAAATGTGTTGTTGTTGTTTTCCTGGTGCTCTGTGGGGACTGTTTGTGTTTGTGAACAGAGCCCCAGGACCAGCTTACTTAGGGGACTCCTCTCCAAGTTCATCTCTCTGTAGGTGATGGCTTTGTTATGGGAGGTTTGGGAATCACATCCTTTTAAGTGGTTATAGAATTTAACGGCTCTTTTCTGGATTTTGATAATTAGCGGGTATCGGCCTAATTCTGCTCTGCATGCATTATTTGCTGTTTTTCGTTGTACACTGAGGATATTTTTGCAGAATTCTGCATGCAGAGTCTCAATTTGGTGTTTGTCCCATTTTGTGAATTCTTGGTTGGTGAGTGGACCCCAGACCTCACAACCATAAAGAGCAATGGGTTCTATAACTGATTCAAGTATTTTTAGCCAGATCCTAATTGGTATGTCAAATTTTATGTTCCTTTTGATGGCATAGAAGGCCCTTCTTGCCTTGTCTCTCAGATCGTTCACAGCTTTGTGGAAGTTACCTGTGGTGCTGATGTTTAGGCTGAGGTATGTATAGTTTTGTGTGTGCTCTAGGGCAACGGTCTGTCTGTCTGTCTGTCTGTCTGTCTGTCTGTCTGTCTGTCTGTCTGTCTGTCTGTCTCTCTCTCTCTCTCTCTCTCTCTCTCTCTCTCTCTCTCTCTCTCTCGCTCCCTCCCTCCCTCCCTCCCTCCCTCCCTCCCTCCCTCCCTCCCTCCCTTCCTCCCTTCCTCTGTCTATATTTCTGGCTGAATCATCACATCAGACTTACAGCGTGTCTCCCTTTCCAGGTTAGCATATTGTGTTTTTTTGTTGCATCAGGCTAGCTCTGTGCCTAGTCTTTCCCTAAGGTGCTGTATGTCAACTTCTGTTGAGTGCATCACAAAATCACCACCAAAGAGAGAGTTGTTCAATACCATCAAGGGGTGGTTTCCCAGACACAGATTAAGATAACTCCTGGACTAAAAAGCAATTTCAAGAGTCTCCTTGACCATGCTTTTTAATCCAGGACTAGGCTTAATCTCAGTCCGGGAATCCAAACCTAAAGGTAAATTACAGTTTGACTTACGTATCAGGATGGGGATCCTGATCTCATAAAATAATATGCATTCCTTTATATCATCTTTAAAACCAAGATACTGTAGGTTTCCACCAACAACAAGGGGTGGAAATGGAGGGGAACCTGGGGAAACCAGGTTCCCTCTGGGAAATCGTTTTGACATGGAAAAATGTGCATTTTTACATTTAATTCATTTTCATGACTCATGTTGACATGTAGAAATGCACTGAATTCAAGGAATTTACATTGGAGGGTTCCCATAGTGATTCCCCCCCGCCCTTTTCCACCCCTGATAGTATGCATATTATTCTATAATCTTTGAAACCAAGATACTGTATGTTTCCACTAACAACAGTCCTGCATCTAGCCTGAGAGCCAGTCTGTTTAATGTGCTATCATGCCAACTCCTTGTCACTCATTGCCATGCCAATGACAGCAATGGAGTTGGCAAGAGCACAAACAGATCTGGGACCAGGCTATCCTGCACCCAGTTCAAGAAGTAGAAATATAATGTGTCTTATTTTCTTCCAATGACAGTAAACAACTGGTTCTTCTTAACATTCATATGGAAAGTCTGTTTATTTGACACCTGTAGACTTTGTTTGTTTATATGAAAAGGTGTTATTAATTCTCCCAATGCTTTGATATCACATGTATCAAATGGAATCCTTCAAATCAAAAAGTGGGTTAGATAGAGATCAATCCAAATGCACAACCAAACTTCACAACCAAAATAAACTGGAATATGTGACGTTTGTCAGTCCAGCTTACCTTTGCAAGGTCCACTAGTGAGTTTGCTTGGTCATTCAGCTTGCGTTGCTCCATTTTAACACTTCTCAATCTGAACAGAAGACCATTCAGAACCCAATAAATGTATCTATTCGGTAAAGATGGGTTTAACAAATCTGTGCACACAGAAGGCATACACATAGAGAGCACTCACTCCTAGGACATGCACAGGATGTGTGTAGAGAATGCAGCAATTGGTTTCAGACAGTTTGATTGGTTGAGCTGCATGCAAGTGAAGACCACAGAGGGGAGAAGCTGCCAGAGAGGAGAATGTGTCTATTACTGCAGTAAATCTCCAGCCCCTGAACTCTAGAAACAAAGACATATACAAGGGCTCAACTAGGGAGATACAATCTGTTGCAATGGGATTTAGCTGAAATAAATGATTAATGCAGAGTATATAAACTATAATAAGTCGTGTGACCTGGTTTTCTAACCATAGCAAACATTTATACACACGCTAAAAGCTTCATCCAAATACCTGGAAGACGTTTCTCTGTTTGATTCTAGTGAATTATTTAATCCCCCTTCAAGTAGTTCAAGTTAGATCATTTTCATTCTCAAAATAGAAAAATACTTTGTCAATCTGAGCTATTCCAACTAAAGTGCTGTGATAGCCAAACTCTACATAAAAGCAGATATTAATTCATTGTTCAACATAAATACAGCATTGTAAAATATCATTAAATGATAACAAAGATAAAAAAATGTATCACAAAAAAGATAACAAAGATTACAGTAAAGATGCAGCTTTATGTAGTATACCAGCTCAAATAAACTGTGTGAGTGTGTTATTGATAAAAGAGAAAATCCATTTGGTACTGTATCTTATGTAAAATCACCTAGTTACTGACAGTGATATGCTACATTGTTACATAGTGGGAAACTCATCCAGCTGGCATGAGGCCTTTCTGTCTTGGTGACGCAGACCAGTTAAAAACACAAAAATACACTTCTTCAAGAGCCAAAGTGAAATTAGTCGCTTTCTTTAATCCATACAGCCGACTTAAATAATTCAAATCTCTGGTTTAATTAGGCGACTAAAGCAAGTGTTTATCACCCACACTCACTGGGGAGTCAAAAACAGCAAGTGTACTCAGGATATCAAGAGTGCTTTTTTCCCCCCTGCAACCACCCGTGCTGCATGCTAAATCAGAATGAGACCAACACACACAGTGAGCTGGAGGTAGGACAGTAACATAGCCCTTGTGGCCAGCTTTTTCTTTCAGATAAAACCCAATGCTCTCAGACTAATTGTATAAACTGATGAGATGGGCTTGGAGTTAGAAACCTAATTGGACTGTGTGAATTTGAGGGTGTATAGCACAATAGAACAAGGAGGAGAATATGAGGGGTCTTCAGGGACCCTCTGCTAATTGGCCCAGATTCATCCATTCTCATGCAATGGAGCATCATTGTTAGGCATTCCAGTACACAGGCAGAAATGTGTGGAGCTAGATGACAGGTTAGACCAACAGGGGGCACTACAGGAGCCACTGAAGGACACTACAGGCAAAGGACGATGCCTCAACGGCTAGTGACGGGTAGCCTTATGGTCAAAAAGAAGCACATTCTAAAACAAGTAGCCAATGTTATTGCAAAAATAGCACTTTTATTGTTCAATTAATCTGGCAAATTGAAAGGAAAAAAGGTACTAGAGGGTGAAAGACATGAGAGAATCAACATTAAAATGTTTGTGCAGTTGAGATGTTAGACTTGTCAGAATTCTGCATTTCACGGTTGGATGACCAATAGCTGTCACATGGTGTTGATGAACAAGGCAGGCAGGAAGCTGGGGTCAGAATGTGAAAGCATCCTGCCCTCTCATGCTCAATATTCTATGTCCTTCTGAGATTCAGTATTCCTGTGCGGTCCTGGGGTTTCAGTTGGTGCTTATCTGCTATGCTATTCATCAGGGGGAAAACAGCTATGCTAAGCTTTTCAATACCCTTTTGAATTCTTTAAGGCAATCTCAATAGTGCTGCACCGTATATTTTCTCTGGGATGCTCTCTTTGTCATGGCCCCTGTTAACCTTGCTGTGAAAAGACTGATCCTAGATCGTCTTCAGTGTAATGGACAGGCCGTTCTACAGCCCGACTCTGCCCTGCCCCGGCTGTGTCTGCCTGACTACTGGGATTCATGCTGAGGAGGAGAGTGAGCCTCACACTGTGTCAGTTACAGCACAATGTCTTTAAAGTAGGACAAGATCCCGGAGGCTTACCCCGACATTCCCCTCTAAGGTTGTGTCCTTGTTTCACACCTCCACTGAGTCACTGAGCTAACGGACGCATGCTGCTTCCTGTCCGGCTTCCTCCTGTACACCAACCCCCCTCCTGCCTCTATCCCTGCCTCCTGGAGGGGGACAGGCTCCAGGGGACTGTCAAACTGCGCTACGGGTGATGTCATTATACAGAGGATGGTCTGTGTGCCTGCCAAAAAATACTCTCATTTCCTCCAACATATTGTAAGACATCTGGTTGTGTCCATGCATCATGCTAGTTGTAGGCAAATACGTCACAACACTGTGATAAACGAAGGCCATTACACTAGACTAAGGAGTGTGGCTAGCTCGGTGCAGCTATGAGCTACAGACCAGGTCTCTATTGAAAAATAGATTTTATCTCAATGAGACTAACTGGATAAATAAAGGTTAAGTAAATCTGTGAATTCTGCTGGCACATTCATAATGGCCACCGTCTTTATTGCTACCAGTCATCCAAGAGAGAAATGGAGGGAATGCAAATGTAACAGACGTCACAATGGTTTCACAAGGCGAAAGATGACCCCAAGCCCTGGTTAATGTAGCCAAGGCAGATTGATAGGGGGAGTAAACATTGACCTGGACAGATATATTCTATTCTGTAGTTATTAGAGCAAGGCTCTCCTCTCCTCAAGCACCAGTGGTCATCCTTCGGTTCATGAAAGCACAGTTCATTGGAGTTTAATCAGTGGCTTTCTGATTAAAGATCAAATTCTCATCACATTCATGCAACAATGGAAAGAAAAACACCCTCCAACACCCATAATTGAAATTCATCAAAGGAAGATACATGTGAACATTAGCAGTGTATGTGTCGTCTCATTAATGAGATGCACAGGAAGGGGTTGGCATTGATGTTAAATAGGCAGATGTGTAATGCTTTGATAGATCAAAAGTAGGGCAGAATTGATCGAGAGGTCTTTGCTTTCTCTAAATATACTGTGCTGAGTTTTTGTAGGCTAGTCACTAGTGTATCCTATTAACTTATTTTGGCCTAATCATCATACTGTACAGGTAATGATCTAAAAGAGAAATTAAAATATTGTCAATGGTGTTGTGTAACTATATAAATGAAATATAGCATTACTGACAAATTTACATTATGTGACATTGTGTAATCAATCATTGCTCGATGGGAAATCGAAATATGTAGCTATGGTATGAATTTCACTTATCAAATGAAGGAGTGTAATTTTTTGTCACATCATTGAGCCAAAAAGACAAGCTCTCATTTGCATGCACACAACATTTCTGTAACTAAATGTGAGGCGAAGACTTACTTTCGAGCTCTATTGCATTGTGTCGACACAAACAGGAAAAAAAGGAAACATAAAATAGACAAATGAATTATTACAACATCAGATAAATGCGTCCAGATGGCAGGATCAGTCTCCTGTTCAGGCCTGAGTACTGCAACCCGAATCCCACTGCTGCCATTTTGAATAACAACAACAACACTAACATCGACTTAATACCATCATCACTATCACCATCAGCAGCACCTTTTTACCTCATAGCTATGCCTCACCACAGATAACCAAGGAATCATGGGGTTTAAAACTTCAATATTCCTGTCACATTATTCTGATCCGGCCCCTGCTAGCTACTCCCTAAGGTTCTGTCCTAATCCTCCCCTCCAGACTGGCCCAGTTTATCAGACATGCAGTACTGTCAGACCAGCCTCAATGAGCGAACCAATGACCAGACAGGCAGCCATGGCAGTCTGACATGTTCTCTAGCTAACATTTATCTAGATTTTCCCCAGGACCACTGCAGAGACCATGGAAAAAGACTCACTTCAGAAGAACAAAGTTACCTCCTCCTCCCCTCGGACCTGTCCCTTAAATGCTATTGGTGGAGGATCTTACAGGGCGATTGATACAGCTCAGGCCAGAGGAGGAAGCGTAGGGATTATTCATACTTTTCCCACCACTATTGCTTCAAGACAGGTCACTGACCCTTGACTGACCCCTCTCCAGCCCTCCACTTGAGCAGCATCGCATTAGTGCAAACCAAGACTGTTCTCAGGACAGGCCTGGTTGTAGCTAGGTATGTTCGAGTTGCGTCAGGGACAATTTTAGCCAACCCTAACTTTTTTCCTGCTCTTAACCTAATTCTCCTAACCTGCCACGTTAATTATCCTAACCTGCCACATTAATTCTCCTAACCTGCTACGAAAAGTAACTTCTGCTACTCAAAACCGGCAGACCTGCCCTGAGAACAGTCTTGGTTTACACTAATGCGATACAGCTCCACTTGAGGGATGAACGTGCTCCCAGGCACACCCTCTCTGTGGCCATTGACTCTTCCCAACACACAGTGTATGTACATCCTTCCAAGCAGCCCACACTTGGAGCTGAACCCTGCAGCTGAGGCCACGGCCATCACTTAGCACACACCAGGAGGTGCTTTCTGAACCCTAATTCCTCTGCTAAGACCCACTCCCTCTTCATATGACTTACTGAGCCTGTATAAAAGGGGAGATGGACATGCCCTTGCACAAAGTAGTGGAAGTGGCGTTTTACAGCTGAATCTGGTCCTGTGGAGATTCTGCCAAAGCTCTGAGGGTTTCCCATTATTAGCTCATCCTAGAGAAGAGGAGGATGACATGATATGCTGTCATTACCACAAATAGCCTGAATTCAGCTATAAAGGACATAGTAACCCTGCCTGCGCAACTATGACAGAAGCCTATAAAACAGCAGCAGCAGCCAATACTCTCCACCTGTAATCCCTTTCAAAAATCTAATCTCTTAATGTCATCATGGTAAACGATGCACAAAGAAAGGAATCATGAGCAAATTAAAAGCTCCACACAGGAGACCACACAGACCCGTTAACACACAGAAAACACATCACAACATACAACACAGAAAATATATCAAACAGAGAACATTTTCACTATCGCATATGAATATAATCAGACCCTAGTCATCATAGTAATGTAAACCAAACCTGATCTCAAAAAGAGGGAAAATATCTTATTGCGTTTGATGTGATAGTCAGTTGCGTAGTTAAAAGGGGGGAAATACAGTGGTAGAAATAGGCTTAGGCTTGTAAGACGGTTTTAGGTACACCAAGAGGAGAAAACATGAAAATCAATAGGGTTTAAGAGATAGAGAGCACTTGCATCCTCCCTGTAGACTGCCTAAGAGACTACCTGACAGGTAAACTGTCTGATCATAAGGATACACGCTAAAGGAACAACTCAGATGTGTAGGCCCAGAGGTCAGCATGACATGTGACTCAGACTTTAGGTACACAACAAAGACACTCACAGTCATCTTGACATGCAATAGAACTGGCAGTTCCTTACATCATGGTGATGCAGGATGAGATAGAGGGGGAGGGAAGAGGGAGAGCGAGAGAGAAAGATGAGAGAGTTTTTCTGTCACCGCTGAGAAGGAAGGGGAGTGAAATGGTCCTCAAGAGTTTATCATGAATAGTTTAGGTTGTGGTAAAAAGAGTCTGGGCCCTTCCCAGGACATCGGTCATGGTTTACAGTTGCTTTGAAGATACTAGATTAGACAACCAGTAATTCAGTGCAGATAAGTTAACAGCAATTGAGAAAGATCTCCCAATCATTTTACATTCTCCTGATCTAGTAAGTAAATTGCGTTCAATAAAAAAGATTGAATGACTACTTTGGCAATTATAGTCTACCACTTTGCAGTAACACAGTAACACCACTATAACGGCATTATATAATAATATATAATTTATCAGTTAGCATCAGAATTATCTTACTACCAAGTAAACTTTGATGTTAGATCATTGACCTATGAGGGTTTCTGGACATTTTTGTGCATACTCATATAGCATGACTGCTTCTATAATTAATTAGTAAATACATTGAATTTGCATATCATCGGCATAATTTGTGTAACTGCCATTTCAATATCCCACAGTATTGACCACTGAGCTGTTAAGAGGGCACAACTGACATGTTTTGGAACTAAACACTTCCTGACTCCCTTCCAACTTATCAATATTACAAAACAATGGAGTGAAATGAGCAAGAACAAAGAACAAAGGTAAATGTTCCAAGTTGTAAATACAGATTTGGGCTACAGGTGTCAAACAATTCAGATCTCAGGTTCGTATTCTCATCTTTGATACTGTATGTATGAGAAAATGTGAGACTGCAGATACCAGGGTGTAATAAGTATTTACCACACTGCCAGGAGCAGAGTTTCAGGCAGGGTACCTACTGATGAATGGCTTGGAGGAATTTCCTCTGGTGCTTCCTGACTCTGGCATGGTCCATCTTCCTCACCAGTTTGGTGTTCTTGTAGATGAGCCACGTCTCCCTGAGTACATTTGCAGCTGTGTTTTTCACCTGACACAGAAAGAGTAGGGTTAGAAACACTGTTCATGGTAAATAAAATACTCCTCATGTAATTGAAAACATACTGTACTCATGTTCAACCATGCTTGGGCTTCCTGAAATGCTGCACAATAGGGAAACAGTGCAGCTGAGATTATTCTTTCAAATTTTAAAAATTTAAACGCCATGGAAGTAAAGTATTTACTTACTCTTTTGGTCAGCTGGGTGTCCATCATAAAATTATGAACATGTTTTTCAGCTTTGGTTAACTCCAGTTTCTTTGCAACCACAGCCACCACCAAGGCTGTGCAGCCAGCTCCCTTGGGGGAACAATAAACAGACCCCGTTATAGAGGTTGACTTTATTGTGTCTGTTTAAAAAGATGTAACCTACTTTTATTTGAATAATATTAGGAAATTATAAAAAATATAAAAATGATTCTCAAATCAATATCCTCTGAATATAAATGAATCCGCACCAGAGATTTAAAAAAAAATATATTGTCTTTTTTTTTTTATGCAGATACCTAAGGGCTAGATTCAAAGATATTACCTCACTTAAATGTAATGTAAATAAGCAGCACTGCAAAAGACAGCGCTGCAGTGGCATGAGAATGTAATATCATTTCTGCAATACACTCTTAGAAAAAAGGGTTCGAAAATGGTTATCTGGCTGTCCCCATAAGAGAACACTTTTGGGTTCCATGTCAAGATGTCGGATCTTAACTTGATCACTCTTTTGTCGCAGAGAATTTTCATGCTGCATCAGGAAATTCAATTGAGCCTCGCGCGTACCTGAAAATTAGCAGTTCTCTTTCTCTCCATGTGGGGCAGTCGAGTCATTTGGATCAGGGCTTGCTATCAAAATAATTTTCACTCTCGCTCGCTCAAACGCTAGGCCTAGGTCCTATTACTGCAATATTCAAATGTACAAAAATCTATCTGAAATGCAGCAATACCCATCAATAACCATTGTTTTATATAGCTTAATAACACAAGATAGATATTGGTTTCCACTAGGCTACATACAAGTGTCAAGTGTATCCTAAGTTGAGGATTTTGTATCCAAAATTGAGTTTAATCGTGGTCTAGCGGTTAGGGCCACTGCCTTATAGGTGGTCTACTGTGTAGGCGTGGGTTTGATTCTGGTCCACACCATACTGGCACAAATAACTCAATCCCCTGATTGACTTGATTTATTTACACATTTAAAATATGGACTGTCCAGGGATATTTTACCCCCGATCTTGTTAAGAAATGACCTTACCAGACACTTTTGGATAACATAAATAGGAAACTAATAAAATAATAACAATAGGCTACACCAACATTAGTTTCCATTCATACAAAGAGTCGGGTAAATTGCCACGGTATATTTGCCGTGGTAAACGAGGAAACACTTGATTTATACTGTATAGAATGCTTATCAAATAGATAAACCCTTAGTCTGTTAAAAGTTGTTCAGATTACAATACCAGCCAGAGGGCGAACATATTTTGAAAGACATTGGTTGCAAGCAGGACTAAGGGTAACACCGACATAATCTTTTAGGGAGCTGTAGAGGTGACCAATAATGGTTGCAATTGAGATCAGCTGTGCGGGTGAATTTAGAGCGTATTGATGGTTTAACAAGACATCAGCTGGCGATAATCTAGTGCCATCGATGGTTGCAATAGGCCTCTTGTTATTTGATAATATTCCAATAGGCTACATTCTGTAGGCTACCCCGTTAGCCTTTCCATTGTCACATAATGAAAGATGTGAAAATGGATAATAGGCTACTGTGTTTCCCTGTCTGATTTGATGAGCTGATTTAGGCCATCAGTTGATTGACAGATGTAGGCCTACTGTAGAATGATAAAATTTACTCCAGTGTGGATGCTCGTCCACGTTTTTATAGTTAGGCTATGTATAATTTGTCAATATAGTTCTGGTCTTTGGTGTGGATTGAAAACCTGTATTTTGTGGCTTTAATATTTCATTTCGTAAAGCTGTCAAGATGTTTATGCATTTGATCCTACCCAAATGTGATTTTGTTGAGCTGAGACGCTGATGTGTAAATTATCAGACTATTTTTCACTTCTTGAACACATTTAAATAAATGCAATGAACTTGTGGGCCTAATGTAGGCTCAGGCTGGTCACTAGATCGCCCAGCACTCATGAGGCTCGGAGCCAGAGCGCACTGCTCAGACCACTGCGCTACGGCAGTTCACAATGAATACTGATGATCCATAGGCGTGTCATTTTTAATAATTTAGTTTTAAGCCTTCCCCCAAACCATAGCCCTAAACTTACCCACTCGGAATGAATACCTAAACTGTTAACCTTTGATTTGTTTCTGTTTTAACCCTGTAACCACTCAATAATAAATTCATCCAAAATAAATTCATCCATGAGTCAAAGGGCAGTGGGCCAGATATGTGTGCTGGGGTCAGTGGCTGTAACTGCAAGACCACACAGGCACTGAGGCAACCAAAATAATGTATTCTGCCTATTGCTTGCCTTCAACATAAAAATTAATAATAATAATAATCCCTAACGAAAAATACATCTACCCCCTACACATATGTTAATTTATTATAGTCCACATAAGAATTAACACGAGATGTGCTGTTGCCTGTACGTAGCCTACATAAGGTACAATGTAGTTGCAGTGTAAATTGTATACAAACACCGCTTCCAGCTGCCCCCTGGCAGCGATTCTAACTATTTCTTCAGATATTCAAATCCTCCTACTGTAGGATTATTTTCCTCCTGCGATGAAAGGGGTCAAATTAAGATCTGACATCTGTAGCACCCTCTGTGGAAAGGGTTCTACATGAAACCCAAAAGGGTTCTTCCTGGAACCAAAAAGGGTTCTTCAAAGGGTTATCCTATAGGGACAGCTGAAGAACCCTTTTAGGTTCTAGATAGCACCTTTTTTTGTAAGAGTGTAGGGCTCACCATAATACCAGTGAGGAGACAGACTCCTTTTCCACAGTAAGTGTTGGGGACCATGTCCCCATATCCAATGGTTAGAAAAGTGATCGAGATCAACCACATGGCTCCTAGAAAGTTGCTGGTTATGTCCATGTTGTCATGGTATCTGGAATGGAAGGTAGTGAGTCAGCCTGGAGTCAGCTTGCCAAATACATACACGTCTTATACATCATACATACAGTACATCCATGCCTCATTCATGTGTAATATAAATAAGGTGTAAACAGATTCTCCTGTCTCCTAACAAGATGTAAACTATGGGCCATAATTGTCTATCCCTTGACATTCCCAAGCAGAAGATCTGCATACAAAAATGGTGGTATTGCTGGGAATGTGAGGAGTGAGCACTATATCTGGATGTAAGCCTGATGCACAACGAGTTAACTCCTGTTCCCCCTGACCAAACCATGATGCCTTATTTATGTTTCATGCAGTGCTTTGTGCAGCATAGCGTGACAGCTATAGGGCAGCAGGTCCAGACCTCTCGCAGGCCCTCACGGTCCACGCAGCGATGATCCACAACGAGATGGTAAAGACCAGCAACACGGTGCCAGGGCAGATGGTCATCAGGGTCTTCATTACGAAGCGTGTGTTGAAGTTGATTTTGTTGAGCGCCCCGATACTGCGGGACGAGGCGTCTGTGAAGAGCTTGCTGTGGAGCAGCATGACGCGGGCGATGAGGTACAGCCGCAGGAACATGGGGATGGACAGGATGATGTCCACGTCTGCGTCCGTCTTGGACGGGGTGTAGGAGAAGGCCAGGCGCGCTGTCCAGGTGAAGGTGTAGTTCCCTGGGATGGGGTGGATGGCGCACACCAGGATCTCCAGGCAGATGAAGAAGATGCGCTCGTAGGTCATGGCTATCCTCCAGTCGTCTGCTGCATTGTCTACCATGAATAACTGAATAACAACATGGATGGAGGGGGAGAGGGAAGCAGATGGAGGTTACTGAATTAGCTCTGGTTAAATGCAACCTTGCATTTGAATCACTATTGCATCATTCTAAATTAATAAAAACCATAAACCATTACTAGCACACTCAATCAATGGAAATTAATTAACTCAGGTTTCTGACATGACTGATTGCCGTTCAGGGATTCCAATTATTAACTGTTAGCGTTCGCTACACCTTTCACACTCTTCTGTCACGGATGTCTATGGGACCTCCTGCATGTGGCTAACATTTTCGACTTCAAAGCATTAAGCTGATGAGAACATCTGTCACCTCCCACATTAGCATAGGTCTCTTATTGCCTGGCCACAGAGCAGAAGGTAGGCCACTCCACTGGGGGCTTTGATGTGGACTGATTTCACTACCTTTAATGACTCTCCTCTATCCTATCCTCCTCTATTCACACTCAGCCATGCTGTACACCTCCTCTCCATCTCCCCCTCTCCTCCTCGGCCCCCACTCCTTTCCCCCTTTTCTCCTCTTAAACACCTTTCATCTCTCTCACTCCAATCTAAAGCTATCCACCAGTCCCATGGTTTATTGCTCAATGCTTCCATCCACCCGGAACTAATGCCCTAATTGGCCTCGTCCCCTACCAACAGACCCACACTCCCCTCAGTGTAATTCAGTCAAAGTGATCTATCTGACTGTGTTTATGATCTACAGATAAACTACTACCCTCTGTCTCTAGAGATGGCTTCCTCTTCTGCCGCTCACATACTCCTCTGCAGATGGATTGCAGGCTAAATGCAATCGAGCCACGTTAGCTTCCTCTCTACAGTTGTCAAATCATTCCCCTTTCTGACACGCAATGCCGATAGTCCGCCTCAGCCACTCCCTTCCTGCACTCAATCACCTCAAGGTCTATGGGTTGTATACGGGCCGTCACAACTGGCGGGAGATATTTCACAAAATGTTGCCGTCATCAAATTTCAGAGAGCTATATTCACCGTGACCTCAGCCATTCAATATAAAGGGAAAAAACTGTGAATGACAAAACATTTTAACTGAAGCCATCCTATGTGCTTAAATTATTTGTGCTGCGTCTAGAGATATCTGGCCCTCCAGTGTGTGGGGAACAGAGTTTTCTTCCTGGTTCTGTTTGAGGTTTTGTAATTGGTGCTGTAAAGTCTGTGCTTCCCATGGCTCCTACTGTCTACCCCACTGTCTGAACCACTGAATAAGAATGAAATAAAATTAAATATTCAAGATCAATTAATCTCAAACAAAATGAGAATTGTGAAATCCATCACATATCAGCCAAACAGGTTAGCAGATCAGTCAAAAACACCAGAACATTTCAGATTTCTCTGTGAGCACAAAAACGTAGGAGATAAATAAGTGAGGTCACACATTATGACTTGACATCCTGCCAACTAACCCCCATTTAGTATAACTCTAGGATCCTCATTAGAGAAAGAAATGCTGTCCCATTCCTCGAAGCGTAATGGGATCAATGACCTAGATCATATTTTTAGCAATAATACATTACTAAATCTTGAATCATTGAAATAGACATATATTTCCCACTGCCAAAGAAAGATTTCATTCCACATCTTTACCTCAACGACACCCTGAAAATAACAAATGTACACCTGGAAATTGCGCTATAGTGCCACTCACGTCTCGTGATACAAAATGATATGCATCACGAGACATGACTTATAAATCAATACATTGCATTCCAAGGTTGCTGATAAAGCTGCATTGGATGAAATGGTGAAAGACTCAGGTAGGCAGGCAGGCAGATATACAGACAGATAAACTCACAGACAGACATGTCTCTGTCTCTCTCTCTCTCTCTCTCTCTCTCTCTTATCTCTCTTTCTCCCTCCTCTCTCCATACTCTCTCTATCTCTCCCTCACGCTCCCCCTTCTCTTTCTCTCCCTCCTCCCCCCTCCATTCTCCATTCTCTCTCCCTCCTTCTTTCCCTCCTCTCCCCTCCTCTCATCTCTCTTTCTATTCCTCTCCCTCCTCTCTCCCACCTCCACCTCTAGATATGCGTCAAGGGCATTGACGCATAAGTCAATACATTGCATTTAAGGCAAAAAAGTTGGTGATAAAGCTGCAATGGGTAAGTTGGTGAAAGACTCAAACAGACAGACAAACATATACACTCACAGACAGACAGACAGACAGACAGACAGACAGACAGACAGACAGGACAGACAGGCAGGCAGGCAGGCAGGCAGGCAGACAGACAGACAGACAGACAGGCAGACAGACAGACAGACAGACAGACAGACAGACAGACAGACAGACAGACAGATATTCACAGACAGACAGACAGACATGTCTCTCTCTCTTTCTCTTTCTCTTTCCCTCCCCCTCTCTCTCTTATATCTCTATACTCCCTCTTCTTTCCGTCCTCCTCTCCTCCTCCCTCTCTCTCTCTCTCTCTCTCTCTCTCTCTCTCTCTCTCTCTCTCTCTCTCTCTCTCTCTCTCTCTCTCTCTCTCTCTCTCTCTCTCTCAGACAGGACAGGATATTCAACCCTAAACCTAACCCTAACCCTAGCTTCATGTCCACATCCCGGCTTAAACCTTACTTTAACTTCAACAATAAACCTAACCCTAACCCTAGCACATCCCGGCTCAACCCTAACCCTACCACAACCCTAACTCTAGATTTGTCTCCATATCTTGGCTAAACCCTAGCCATAAGTTAGGGTTAGGGTGGAGCCGGGAGTGGACATGAAGCTAGGGTTAAGGGTTAGGGTTGAGCCGGGAGTGGACATGAAGCTAGGGTTAGGGTTAGGGCCTCAACCATAGACATAACCCTAACCCTAATCCAATTAACAATTAATTAATTTGCCCCTCATACCACTATATGGCAGAAAGGTAGGCTTCGCTTGAAGCCTGAACTAGAGTTAATGTGCTTTTGAGTGACATCAGCAGAACAGTTGAGGCTAGAAACACAATTCACGTATGGGATCGTTCAACAATACGCTCCGGCTGAACGCAAGCCTGCACCTGACCATGTGAAATGAACTCTTCACAGTAAAAAGTTGGTCCCACAGAGAACAAGGCTTTTATTTCATAGAAAAGCTTTACCTACAGCCCTCGCATAACCATGACACCCCTGTTGACTGCGATTGAGCTAGCTAACCATCCTTCCACAAAACCCACCGTGATCTTATAGGGATGCCCTGTGTTGAGGTTCAGCTTCCTGTGGCAACAGGAAGTGGCTTAATTCATCCTCAACATGGTCCTTCATTCGCTCCCTGCAGTTGTCTGTCTGTGAGCATTGTGCGCAGGAATTTACCCAGTGCAGCTTTAGCACCAACTTTTTTGCCTTGAATGCAATGTATTGACTTATGCGTCAAGTCTCGTGATGCATATCTTTTTGCAAAAGTATACCAGACTGACGCTTATCAGTTGATACCAGGCTGGCACTGCACATACTACAGCCTTCCAATCCCACAGGCACACTGACACTACAGCCACCTACACCACATTGCCACACAAAGAACATTCCACTAGAACATCCTGGCAAATGTCACACTATCATTAAAGCTAGCCTGCAAGCCAAACGCTTCCCACCGAAAGCTACAGGAAATTCCAACCGTAAACATCATTGCAGCATAGAGCATCATAATGAAAACAACACAGAGACAGAGTAATACAGATTTCAAGATGAACGACCCACATTCCAGCTCAAACTACATTGCAGTTAAGTGTAGAAAACCCTCCCACGCAACATCTCTACCCAATTCATTAATTAAAACACCACATTGGAAGGTTCCCCCACAAAGATAATTTTAAAGCACACAACTAAAGTGCCTGATACCTATATTAAATACATACTGTAACAACATCTATCTCCTTGAGAGCACTGACATCTGTCAGACTCCTAGGCTGAGAGATGCTGTAACACTAACTAGGCTCTCTGTTGGTATAGCTCTGCTTGGTAAGCCTTTCCAAGGGAGTGTAACTTAGACATGGAAACACAAGATGTTACTCCACTATGTGACAGACGCTATCTTATTCACAGACCTAAGCCATCAAAACAGTCCAAACAGAATATTGTCTGCACACAGCACAAAAGCTCTCATTTGTATTTGAGACAACAACTTAATGTGACAAAAGAAAGTGTTTACAAAGTATGTTGCTTTAAAACAATGTAATTAAACATTTAAAACCAGGTCATATAAGAAAAGCCTATTGGTCTGTAAAAACATGACCTGAAATACAATACTCTTTACCTCTGAGCATCAAATATTCCATGCTAGTGGCAGAAGCACTAGTTATGAGGGAGAGGGGGAGTAACTTACAGTAGTACATCTGCAGCGGAAAACCTGGAATGATGTATGTGGCATAAGAATGGACAGCAGTCAAGTCTCTTTCTACAGTATATCATATGCACATATAACTTGTCCAGTTCATATCCTGCTAGAATAAAAAGTCTGAAGGGGTTTATGGCTTACTAAGCTTAAAAGGCAGTCAACGCTACAACAATAGTCCATCCCATGTTCCATGGCCTAATAAAGAGCATGTCCGAGAGGGACCAGAGAGGGACTCAGAGAGGGACCAGAGAGGGACCAGAGAGGGACTCAGAGAGGGACCAGAGAGGGACTCAGAGAGGGACCAGAGAGGGACCAGAGAGGGACTCAGAGAGGGACTCAGAGAGGGACCAGAGAGGGACTCAGAGAGGGACCAGAGAGGGACTCATAGAGGGACCAGAGAGGGACTCAGAGAGGGACCAGAGAGGGACTCAGAGAGGGACCAGAGAGGGACTCAGAGAGGGACTCAGAGAGGGACCAGAGAGGGACTCAGAGAGGGACCAGAGAGGGACTCAGAGAGGGACCAGAGAGGGACCAGAGAGGGACTCAGAGAGGGACTCAGAGAGGGACCAGAGAGGGACTCAGAGAGGGACTCAGAGAGGGACCAGAGAGGGACTCAGAGAGGGACCAGAGAGGGACCAGAGAGGGACTCAGAGGCATAGAAAATGCCCTGTTGATGAGCCAAAAAACTCTCAGGTCACTTAACTAAGAGTCATTTCACCCACATGGACCAGTGGACCACACACACAAAAACACCTAGGAAAAGTATCTTTAAAGGAGCGAGACCAATGTCGCCACACACACACGTGCTCACGCACACACATACAGAAAATGATCTTTATAACAGAGAGAAAGAGCAGTGTCGCTACGCATGGTGTCCTACAAGCAGAGCCCCTGTACTGCACAATGATGGTTGGACCGATTCTAACCAAGGCCAATCTCTTCAGATATAGCCTCCTGTCAAGGTCCAGTGGCTGCTCTCAGATGGTTGGCTTGTCGTCTGATGGATACAAATACTGTTGAATCATTAAGGGAGTATTCCCCTGCTCATCACGGGAACGCTGCACCGGCGCCGGCCGAGGTGAGCCTATGCCACAGACAACACCATTAAGGATGTCCTGAGGTCATCCCATTCCAGTCTCTCTGTCGGCCTTCTTTCTTACAGTATCTATAGAAGCTCACCCTGTGTTGGTTGCAGCCTGGGTTGGTTACTGGTTTCAGTATGCTCAATATAACTAATGGAGTCCAGCTCAATATTTAATCTGTCTGTGTAATGTGGAGATGGGAACATATATCTTGTCACTGAGTGAAAGTAATGGCTCAATCTCATTAGTGAATTAGATTGAGAGGTTCAGCCCAATTAGAAATGAATGCAATGGTTTATTTATGATATCAAAGTGAGGCACTAAGAGGCCACTTTGCTGAGTAAATCTCAAGCTGGAGGTTACATTTTATTTTGCATCTGAAATCAAGTGATTACTTGATTACATATTTTCTCTATGCATAACATTCAACCGAAATAAAAAAATATGCACCTCTATATGAAAATATAACATCATAAGTAAATCTCCCTTTGTTTGGAGTGCTCTAGCTGGAGACGTTTCTCATATAAATTATATTACATCTATGTTTCTGATCATATAGTATAATTGATCATGGGGTAGCAAACATGATCAATTAATAATAATTTGGATTCTCGTCCTGTTCAGAGGCAGAGTATCTGTACCCTTGAAAGCCTGTTTGTTCAGTGAAAACATTGAGGTCACCAGCAAGCAATGGTTATCTGACTCCAGTCTGGCGTCTCAGGTAGAGGACAGATTTCCCTGTGAGAAATGCACAGCATCTCCTGCAGTTACACCATGGCGTCTCTAATACACACAGAGAAGCACGCACACAGAACAACACACACCACCCAGGACTATCTAAGCTAGACAAGGCTGGGTACATTGACTTCAATACAACACCTAGGAGCCTCGTGGTTCTCACCCCCTTCCATAGACTTACACAGTAATTATGACAACTTCCGGAGGACGTCCTCCAACCTATCAGAGCTCTTGCAGCATGAACTGACAAGTTGTCCACCCAATCGAAGGATCAGAGAATGAATCTAGCACTGAAAGCATAAGCTACAGCTAGCTAGCACTGCAGTGCATAAAATGTTATGAGTAGTTGACTCAAAGAGAGAGAAAGACAATAGTTGAACAGTTTTGAACAAATGTATTTCTTCAGAAATGAAGGAAAAACAAGAGAGAGAGAGATAGCTATATTTCGTTGGTAGTATTTCTTTTCACTTTCACTTACTTTCCTAGCAAATGCAGCTAGCTAGTTTAGCGTACTCAAATACCAGGCTCAAACAGAGAGGGATGCTATGTTAGCTAGCTGGCTATGGCTATCCAACAATGGAACTCTTCAAAGTCAAGGTAAGCTTTGGTTTTATTAATTTTTTGCCACCGGGGTCCGCCGGTGTAACTGCTAAACTGCTTGCTGACTGTACACTGTGCTGCATGATTGTAGGGTTTACTAACGTGTTAGTTATTTTGTTAGTAGCTATGTTGACTATGACATTAGCTAATATGGTGACAATGATGTAGGCTGTGTGTAGCGTTTACCGGTTATGATATGAAGGTTTGACTTGGAAAGGTTTTTTCGCCAGGTCACAGACAGCTGATGTGTTGAGCACTGAAGTCCACAAGCGCAGGGAAAAGGTGATAGGAGGAGAGCTCGTAGATGCGAGAAGGAATTATACAACGATAAAAGGGATCATACTGTTGGTATGTGGCTGCTATGAAAGTGAACTGCGTTTACACTACCGGTCAAAAGTTTTAGAACACCTATTCATTCAAGGGTTTTTCTTTATATTTACTATTTTCTACATTGTAGAATAATAGTGAAGACATCAAAACTATGAAATAACACATATGGAATCATGTAGTAACCAAAAAAGTGTAGCCACCCTTTGCTTTGATGACAGCTTTGCACACTCTTGGAATTCTCTCAACCAGCTTCATGAGGTATTCACCTGGAATGCATTGCAATTAACAGGTGTGCCTTCTTAAAAGTTAATTTGTGGAATTTCTTTCCTTCTTAATGTTTATGAGACAATCAGTTGTGTTGTGACAAGGTAGGGGGGGGGTATACAGAAGATAGCCCTATTTGGTAAAAGACCAAGTCCATATTACGGCAAGAACAGCTCAAATACGCAAAGAGAAATGACAGTCCATCATTACTTTAAGAAATGAAGGTCAGTCAATACGGAACATTTCAAGAACTTTGAACGTTTCTTCAAGTGCAGTCGCAAAAACCATCAAGCGCTATGATGAAACTGGCTCTCATGAGGACCACCACAGGAATGGAAGACCCAGAGTTACCTCTGCTGCAGAGGATAAGTTCATTAGAGTTACCAGCCTCAGAAATTGAAGCCCAAATAAATGGTTCACTGAGTTCAAGTAACAGACACATCTCAACATCAACTGTTCAGAGGAGACTGTGTGAATCAGGCCTTCATGGTCGAATTGCTGCAAAGAAACCACTACTAAAGGACACCAATAAGAAGAAGAGACTTGCTTGGGCCAAGAAACACGAGCAATGGACATTAGACCGGTGGAAATGTGTCCTTTGGTCTGGAGTCCAAATTTGAGACTTTTGGTTCCAACCGCCGTGTCTTTGTGAGACGCGGTGTGGGTGAACAGATGATCTCCCGTATGTATATTTCCCACCGTAAAGCATGGAGGAGGAGGTGTTATGGTGTGGGGGTGCTTTGCTGGTGACACTGTCTGTGATTTATTTCGAATTCAAGGCACACTTAACCAGCATGGTTACCACAGCAATATGCAGCGATACACCATCCCATCTGGTTTGGGCTTAGTGGGACTATCATTTGTTTTTCAACAGGACAACGACCCAACACACCTCCAGTCTATATAAGAGCTATTTTACCAAGAAGGAGAGTGATGGAGTGCTTCATAATAATAATATAATAATAATAATAATAATAATAATAATAATAATAATATGCCATTTAGCAGACGCTTTTATCCAAAGCGACTTACAGTCATGTGCGCATAAATTTTTACATATGGGTGGTCCCGGGGATCGAACCCACTACCCTGGCGTTACAAGCGCCATGCTCTACCAATTCATCAGATGACCTGAAAATTGGAGTATCATGAAGTAGCCTAAACCTATCGATGTAACATTGAGCTGGGTGAATAGAATATGAATGACAGTCATCCAATATGCTGCAATAGAAATAAGGCCATGCTCATAAAAAAAGGATCATCCTCCCTCGTCTTAAAGGGCACCGACCGCCACTGGTTCAGACAGCAACCTAGACTGCTACCTGCCACCAGAGGAAACAAAAGAGGCAATTATTATAGATCGCTAGCTGTCACCAAAAGACGTACAATGTCGGTATGACACCTTCAACCTGAAACCTTCAACCTGAAATACCATGCCCTACAACATTTGTTAGACGCTTGTTGACGTTTACATATAGAATGTTAGTGGATATAAAAACAGAATATGGCTTCTAATTGGATAGAGGAGTCTTGAGGGTCTCTGAATTTTGAGACATCACACTAGGAAGATGGAGAGAAATCCTATTAATGCACCATGTCACCGATCACTGACATCTTAAAGGGATACTTCGGGATTTTGGCAATGAAGCCCTTTATATACTTCCCCAGAGTCAGATGAACTCAGCACAATGAATGGAAGTCTATGGTAACTACTAGCACACTAGTAGATACCATAGACCTCCACTCATTGTGCTACGCTAGTTAGCATTGGTTCGCGAAACTACCTCTAACTTCCTTCATAGCATACTGGATGCAGAGACATACAAATGGTATCCATGAGTGCATCTGACTCTGGGGAAGTAGATAAAGGGCTTCATTGCCAAAATCCCAAAGTATCCCTTTCATCTAGAAGACATGTCCCTGAAGACTCCCCATGTCCAAGAGCTGTCCTCAGACTGACCTAGGGACATTTCCGCCACTATGAGGACAGAAACTAAAATCAAAAGGTGTGTCCCTATACTGTTTAAGCAGCAAAAAAAGTGTGGAAGTCCAATCTTCCCTGTTTGTGCAGTTTGGACAAGTAAATCACTTCCAAGGAGCTAGAGCAGTGTGTGGGCACCTCTCTTCAGTCTGAACTATGCATCTATATTTGACAGGCATCTGTGAGTACAGATGGATGTGCATGTATAATCTATCTCAATGAGGATGGAAAACAGCCAATATTGAGAGGACAGGATAGGGTGCAAGCTCTGTGGTAGAGATAGGGTTGGAAACGTTCAGTAAATTCAATAAACTTTCAATAAACTTTCAATAAATTCCCTGGTTTTCCAGAAATCCTGGTTAGAGGATTCCTTAGGTAGAGAGATATCCCTATACTACCACTACGGATACAGCTGCAAGTAGCAATAAAAGTGCCATTGAGTGGGGTCACAACCAAGTGACTAAGGAGAGTATTGAGTAATAATATAGCTGCAAACAGCAATAACAGCAGATATGGAATTTAAGTGAGTGTCACTAATCAAGGTGAGAATTGCTATATTGAGTCATATTCCAGTCTGAATAAGACTGTGGAGGATATGAAAATCGAATAACTGAATGTAAGCCATAAAACGTATCAATCTGATATTTCTAATATAAACATGAACCTATTGCAACCCGTTTTACTTCAAAAATAATATCACTGGGCAAAAACCACCCCTCAGCATATTTCTGCTTTTTCCATAATCGTAATAGTCATTCAAAATATTGCATTCCCTTTGATGTGTCAGACAAATTGGTTGACTCAAGGAAGTTTAGTTTATGATATGTATGTTTATTAAATAACAGAAACACAGAGGGTTGAAACCTAAGTAAGAACCCTGGAAATGATACCCTCTTGCTGCATTCTATTATGTAAACAGCAATAGAGAACCATTGCTGAAATGTAAATGGTTTTGTTATGTATCCAAATATGGTATTGATCAGTGCGCATATCTATCATCCCTAGCAAAGAAAACTTTACAGTAGGCCATTTGAAAAGGAGACACATTTTACTGTTGAGCTGTTTCAATGATTGATACCCCTCTGGTGCTTGTAAACCTTAAATATAACAAAGAGGCTAATGAATACAGGCCATTGTAATTCAACAATACAAAGATAATGAACTAGTGGCCTATTCGCACACTGTATCCCTCAGGCTAAACCATATGAATTCTACTCCAAAATTCAACCCAAATATAGTCATGAGGAAAAGTTTGATTATTTCATGGACTAAACCATATGAACAACAAGTAATATTCATTTGATAATGGCAGGATTTTCCTTGCACATAATCTTTATCGCTACATGAGGTTAATCTGCTTTGTCTTACAATGGTGTTTGAAAATATGTAGATAGGCTTCATGTTTTCTCGCTGTTTCAAAGAAAGGAGACTGCATAAGGAGAGTGTTCTTATGCAGTCTCAGCACGGTTAAAGAAAATGCTTGGCATAGGCAAATGTATTTCTTCTCTGGTCAATTTTACTCACGTGGAGCAACTTAATAGGTTCCTGACAATACCGTAATATATGTCCACCTCTCGACAAGCCACACAATTGCGGGAGCACCATTCATTATTATAATTAAGTGGTTCTACAACCGAGAGAGACATAAGTGCTGAATTGCAGGAAGAAAACACGTTAAGTAATGCAACAATGCTCTGACGCAAGGTCATAAAATGGAGTTTGTCCAAGTGCTAGAACCGTTCAAGGAAGCTGACAAACCAGACCAGTTAACCCCTGAAGGTTTGGAAGATGCATGAGCCAATCTTGAGATACAAGTGCCAGCCACTATCATAGTATAATATTGATTTGGCTGCTGCTCCTATTCTTCCCACTGATTCTCAAACAAATTAGAATAAGTATCCTCCAATAAATAAGCTTACTTCTGACCTTTCTCATTGGGTGTTTTAATATGTTATCTATTATTGTTGAAATCACAAATACCTAAAAGAGTACAAATTAAATAGAAATGATAACAGACTGAAGTAGACATTGGAATAACAACTTCTTAAAGTTCCTAAAGCTAGACTCTCCAGATAAAATAAGCATAAACCATCAGAGTGGGCAAGGGACGACATTCCATTAGAGCAACATAGAAATTCATTCTTTGAAGCTATTTGTTTACAAAGTCTCCAATGATAAGAAAAACATATAAACAATGGAGCAATAGTGTTTTGGTTATGATAAGGCAACTCATCTCATTAAGGAATGTATAAGTCAGTTTAAGTTTTCAATGCAACATAATTAGATTATGTCACCCGTTAAAGAGGAAATGTACTTAATTTGGAAATAATCCACTTAATTCCAGAGTAATTGCACTCAGTGAAGTCAATTAAATTGATTTATCGCATCAATGTTGGAGCTAGAAACATAAGCATTTAGATGAACCTGCGATAACATCTGCAAAATATGTGTACATGACCAATAACACTTAATTTGATTTGATTTTGATGTCTTGGATACAATTATTCTGCAAACTCACACTCATACTGATAGGCAATGACAGCATTTTCTTTTTTTCCTCAAATGTTTTAGTCATTTAGCAGATACCCTTATCCAGAGCAAGGAATGACAGTAGTGAGTGCATAGATTTTCATCCTTTTTCTTACTGTGCACTTGGACAGCACTGTGCACTTGGATAGCAAATGTATAATAACACTATTGTGACACTTTTATAACCATAGCTAACCTCTCAAGGGATGTGAATGACAATGACATGAAAAATAACCATGTTACCTGAATCTCCCTTGCGTGGTATATGATAATCAGACCAAGAAGAATGATTGTAGAAAGGCTTATCAGGCATTTTAGAGCTAATGAATACAATGACTCCTGTAAAGAGAAAAAGAACAATAGTAATACAACAACACATGTATTCATGCAACAAACAGTACTAATCTTACAAAAATAAAAATATATTATATATTGGATAATTAAAATGCAAGAACATTTCAGGAAACTCCTGTAAGGTAGGCCTACATATTGGATTTGCACATAGCTAGTTCAATATAGTACAAGGCTACAGTATATTAGTAAAACCTAGCAAAGCACATCATACTGTGACACTTACTTTATTTTGAAAGATCTATATCTTGAAAACTTGAATGCTGACATGCAAAACGTTTTGGGACTGTATCAACAGTGGACTAATGAAAAAAATACCAAAAGATAGTTTTTGAGTGGAGTTTTCCTTTAAGGCCAACAGAGGACATTCCTTTAATGCTTGGGAGATCATGTGTCACTATATCAATGGAGTTTGTAAACCCACCTGGGCTCAAAGTGTAACCTGGTCTCAAAAGCATTTTGTATTATTCGGTACATAAACCCGAGACACTCCATTTAGTGTTATATGTTACGTTTCGTATGGTATGTATTCATTTGTGAATGCCCATCATCCATTTCATATGCCCCCAGTATGAAAAATGTATGCACTCACTAACTGTAAATCGCTCTGGATAAGAGCGTCTGCTAAATGACTAAAATGTAAAATGTAATATGTTAAGAATAACAATTCGTATTATATGTTACGAATTTGCAAAATGTACAATATGTTACACATTTTCCAAATGTACACTATGTTAAGAATTTGCAAAATGACAATGTTACGAATTTGCGAAACTTACAATATGTTACGAATTTGCAAAACGTATGATATGTTACGAATTCTAGCTAGGTGGCTAACGTTAGCTAGCTGGCTAACGTTAGCTAGGCTAGAGTTTAGGGTTAAGTTTAGGAGTTAGGTTAAAGGGTTAAGGTTAGGGGAAGGGTTAGCTAAAAGGGTTAAGGTTAGCTAACAAGCTAAGTAGTTGCAAAGTAGCAGAAAAGTTGCTAATTAGCTAAAGTTGTCCATGATGAGATTCGAACTTGCAACCTTTGCTTTATACACCCACCCATTCACCCTGACCAACCATCTATCTTATGTAACCATACCAAACGTAACATATCATACTCAATTTTGTGTCTAGTCTATGAGACCAGGCTACAAAGAGAGAGACTATCCAGCCATGCAAGTTTTGGCTGATTGCATGGTTTATGGGTTAAGTCTTCAGTCTTCACTGTCTAAATATTTGATGTATAAAGAAAACAATTCGACTATGCTACTACTGGTTTAAATCACTTTAAAATGAAACTTGCGGTTTTTCCTGGTAAACTCGACATGCCAGTCAAGTAATCCTTCTGACCTAGATGGACCTACAGCCTACCGGGATTGAGTTACGCACCTTTCCATAGGCTCCCCATGAGAGTTCAGTCTCTATAACCATAACTACGATCCCAAACATCCCAAAGATCAAAGCATAGTCGCTGAGACGCTTCCTTTTCTCAAACAAGGCCCTTCTATGTCCAAGCTTTTGCCCAATGTTCTGGTTCTTCTTTTTACCCGATTTACTGCCACTGTTGTTACATCCACCCCCTCCGTCTCCCGATGCGTAAGGCATAAGGGTGGTGGAATTGTTCTCCGGTTTAGAGGCTAGGGTGTCCGACGCATCTGCGGTAGAGATTGGTTGTAAAGGCTGGGATTCTGAATCAAACTCGTGTAGGTTTCTGCGGGACGAGCTCAAGTTGCTCAGCGGTCGCATTACTCCGCCGTTGTATCTGCAGCTACTCATGGCTATTTCGTTATACGAGTTACTGTCTTTGTGGCTGCTGCTCGGGCTGCCCCACTGCCGATTGTGGCACTGCTGATGGTAATGATGTCTGGATGAACTACCATGACTGGAGGGCTTGAACTCACAGACGCTAAATTGAGAACCTTGCCTCGAAGACGTTATGGATTGTATCCTTAAAGTTCCTTGAGTGGTCGGTGACGTCCCACGAAAAACAAGGCTTTTTCTTGCATCACAGGTACAGTTATTGCATGTGCAGCATTGGTTGCGCTCCTTAGTGAGCCGTTCCTCTCGTCCGCAGTAGTCCTGGTACTTACAGTGATGCTGGAACTGCTGCTCTTGAAGGATATCGTTCTGCAACTGCAATGGGGTTTCCATGTCAGTGCTGCTGTTTAAAGCAGCAGTCGAGTACCATCATACACCCGCCGAAGGGCGTTGTGGTATGTACTGGAGGACAGCTACGGAGCCAGATTAGACCCATTTCGGCTCCTGTAGAATGTCTAAGTGATGGCTCCAAATGGATAGTCAGGCCCAAAACAACTGTCTTGACGTCATTGAAAAGGTTGCAACATCTTTTCGAATATTAATTCAAGGAAAGTAGCATGTCAGCAGTGAAAAACAATGTCTTACAAGTGAGACTGTTCAAGTATGAACATGATAAGGAAAAAAATCATTGAGGGCCTATTACATATGCTCATAACCTAGGCGTACTGCTATACATGGGACCTCTCACTGATGTTCACACTGATGTTCACACTGATGTTCACACTGATGTTCACTGTAATATACCAGTGGGGTAGCCTACCATTTACACAAAAACAAACGTGTAAAAACAACTAATATTGTGTGCTGTTTTGACTTATCCATTTATAACAATGTCTATGTTGGTGCCAATATAAACGTGAAAAATAAAAACGTGGATTACAATGAAAATGTACTCTTATATTCATTGCATTCATTAAATAACAACCAACATAATGTAAAACAAATAAACACATAGCTTAAAAGATAGCATATCTTGTTCAGGAGTTTTCCCATCATCCAATATTCTTCTGATCAAAAATCTGCAATGCCTTTTATCAGCATGCACTACTTTAGGCTGATATCGAATGTAAGAGATCATAATAATGAAAATATGTTTTGTCAATTTTATGTAGGTTACTGATACTGACCAGTAGTCAGTACTGACCAGATATACACCAGATCATTTTGGCGGTGGTGGGTTTGAATGGGCCGCACTGACTACTGCCGTCGAAAGCGCGTTATAAATAAAGATGGTGATGGTAAATGTGCAACGTCAGCACCATAGGAAAAACATGTCAATATGTGTTTTTAGCTAATGAAAGGCTACATTGTGTTGTTATCTCTCTCATTATCTACGAAAAATCAACTGCTGCCAAGACTTGCACTTGGACACATTTGGGAGCCCAGAAATGTAGCCCAACCCCTCGTTTTGATTTGGTTGAGTTGTCAACTAAAGAGAATTCAACGTGAAATCAACAAAACATTTCACCATGTTATTGGATTTATGATAAAAGTTGAGTGACAAAAATACGAAATTCCCTTACATTGATGACTTTTTGCAAATCCAATCAGTTTTCATTTGATTCAAGTAAACACATACATTTGTTTTGTTGAAATGACGTGGAAACAATGTTGATTCAACCAGTTTTTGCCCAGTGGGTTATGTTTCAACAACCAAACCTCTCAATTTATCAAGTGTAGGTTACTAGGGCTAATATTGTAGCCTACACTAACTGTAAGTCGCTCTGGATAAGAGCGTCTGCTAAATGACTAAAATGTAATGTAAATGTACTCTTGAACACTGCATCGCAGTGCTAGCTGTGCCATTAGCCTGTTTCGAATCCAGGCTCTCTCATAGCCGGCCGTGACCGAGAGACCCATGGGGCGGCGCACAATTGGCCCAGCGTCGTCCAGGGTGGGGGAGGGAATGGCCGGCAGGGATGTAGCTCAGTTGGTAGAACATGGCGTTTGAAACGCCAGGGTTGTGGGTTCGATTCCCACGGGGGGCCAGTATGAAAAAAATATAAATAATGTATGCACTCACTAACTGTAAGTCGCTCTGGATAAGAGCGTCTGCTAAATGACTAAAACGTAAATGTAATATGTTGCTTAGTCCAGATGAGTTACAATTACATTATTCAGGGTAAAATAAATTGTTCATGGTGAGGCTAGAACACATGCTATGGTATGTATTTTATTTGGATCCCCATTAGCTGTTGCTGAAGCAGCAGTTACTCTTCCTTGTATCACTCAAAACCATTTTCTGTTATTTTATCAATCGATAGTAGCCAATGCGTAGCTGATGTGGATGTGTAAGTCGCTCTGGATAAGAGCGTCTGCTAAATGATGTAAATGTAAATGTAAATGTAAATGATTGAGCCACTCAAGATGTTGGAGATAGCAATTTCCTTCACAGTGTCTGTGCCTGTTCATGTTGGTCACATTCACAGACCATGTGACTTGCATTCCAGCCAGACTGAGGGCCGTCTCAATCCTCAGATTGATGTGATCGCTGGTAGCGGTGTTATTAATGGAGTGGAGGAATTATGTCACCCGGAGGAAATATAGGCAACTGCTCAAAATTGAGCATCTGGGGATCCATAAAGCAAAGCCTGAACCCAATCATCCACACCTATCGGGTACTGCTGCAACCACAAATTATTATAGAATCTTGTATGTGTATTTTTTAAATATCCAACATCATTGTTCTCTCAAATTGTATACTTGTATTTTATCTGAATCCTGAATGATCTGAATCCTGACAGCCTGTTTAGGCTATCTGGTTAAAATAGACTATTATAGGGCTCATTTTACAGTACTTGGTTAATATAACTCCAAACCCCTTTGAATTATGTCAGAGAAGGCATCTCCAGTTTAGAAAAAGTACCTATGCACCAGTGACTCCAAATCTTTGAAATGACTGGAGCTGTCCAAGGTGCTGAAGAAAATGTATTTCATTTGTCACCGATTGAGTGTTGTCCCTTTAAATTATGTTTTTTTTTTGCACGAGATCGCAATGCGCACTTGCCTCAGATTGGCTGGTCTGTCTGCCCACGTGCCGTTTTTGGAATTCAGCGGAAACAAATTTGTAGCTAGCTAGCTGCAATTAATGTAACTAAGCGTTCTAAATATATCTATGTAATCAGTAAAGAGGACGCCTGATGGCAAGGATGTAACAAGCTATCTTACTAGTGTAGGTCAGAGTTAGAATAATTGACGTGCACGTACAGTAGTTAGTGTCGACATTAGCAGGGTCATCTCTACCTCCATTTACGGAATGCAAGCTAGCTAGTTAATCAGCGTCAATCAAAAACAAAATAACGTTTGAAATCCTCTCTGGCGAAAGAGCCATTACCATTAGCTAGCTAGGCATGTTGTGATTTTTGCTGACAGCGAACAGTGATGTTTGCTGGCTTGTTTGATTTCACGATGTTGCTTGTTTAGCTCGAACAACACGTCTGTGTATTTGCCCTCAGCTGCAGCTACCGTCAATTGAATAATCTTGCAATGAAGAATCCAAGATTTATTAAACATAACACAGACTCATTGAATGAAGTTCTCACGGGGCAGCAAACACGTAGTAATGAGCACGCTTACTTCGCTACATAGACCAGGGTTTCCCAAACTCGGTCCTGGGCCCCCCCCCTGGTTGAACGTTTTGTTTTTCTGCCCTAGCACTACACAGCTGATTCAAATAATCAAAGCTTGATGATGAGTTGGTTATTTGAATCAGCTGTGTAGTACTAGGGCAAAAAACTAAACTTGCACCCAGGGGAGGCCCCAGGACCGAGTTTGGGAAACCCTGACATAGACCACACACTTATCCAAGAAAGTTTTATTTTCGGGTTGGGGTTGGAAAGGGTGGTCCCTGTAGTGCCTGATACCAGACCCAGTATTGACACTTACTGGGATGTAAACCAAGACACATTTGGAAAAATTAAACCCATACATAAGCCCAGACCAGACCAAATATCTAGCAAAATAAGGCATCTTCTCTCAAAACAGTCAACATGCCCACCCAGCTCTCACAGTAGGCACTTTGTGTGTTGAGTATTTTTGCTTTGACATTTTTCACTTGCAGAGACTGTTGTCTACCCTCCCGAGTGGCGAAGTGGTCTAAGGCACTGCATCGCAGAGATCCTGGTTCGAATCCAGGCTCTGTCTTAGCCGGCCGCGACCGGGAGACCCATGGGGTGGTGCACAATTGGCCCAGGGTAGGGGAGGGAATGACCGGCAGGGATGTAGCTCAGTTGGTAGAGCATGGTATTTGCAACGCCAGGGTTGTGGGTTTGATTCCAGTATGAAAAAAAATAAAAATGCACTCACTAACTGTAAGTCGCTCTGGATAAGAGCGTCTGCTAAATGACTAAAATGTAAATGTTGTCCTGGAGACCTCAGAGCCCGAACGTCCCCCAGGGCCTGGCTCAGTGAGAGGCATGGACAGTGTGGTACTAGACTGAATCAGATGAGGAGATATCTGGGTCATCGTGATGTTGTCGGGGAAGTAAGTTAGTCACCAAACTCATCTAAATACTGTATATCAGACTTCACCACTCTAGGTTTACACAGAGCCGAGGAAATCACTTGTATATCAAGATTCTACAAGAGTTCACAGGTCACATAGCTCCATCCATCTTACCTGCAGCGTGCCTTCAACACAAGGCATGTATCTGTCACCCCTGTGATGTACTAGGCAGGTGGATGTACTGATGCCATACACATTACACACTAATCAAGATTTTGAGGACATTTTTAGAATGATTTATTTACCAAGGCTCATGTTTTCTTTGATCAATGCTATTGAATCGAATGGAATCTGCTGTGTCATGTCCTGTGGCCTGCTCTGTGACATGGAAGTCAATAAGTTAGTGAAACGTGAACATGAAAGATATGTTTAACTGAGATAAGTGCAATTAAGTGCAATTCATCTTTAATTCATCTCTGGGGTTTCTACTCCTAGCAACACAAACTAGAGACAGTGTGTTAATATGCCCCCCTTAATGTCCTGGTTTAGACCCAGTCTGTAAGAGGAGACTAGAGGTGTGTGACAGCTCCCAGGAGAGTGGGGCATCCAACTCTAGCAAGAAACCAGCCCTCCAGGAAGATTTAGTGGTGAGTCCACTAGGGCCGGGACGATACCAGGATCGCGATACTCATTAGTATCTTGGCAAGGAAACAAAACACGAAGCGGATTTAACTTCTTTAGGAAAACAGCCCTAATGTTGGAAACAAACATCATTATGTTGTTTGCAATACTATATTACAATACTGGTATCGTCCCGGTCCTAGAGTTCACCTGACTGCACTCCAATCCCTCCTCCCTCCTCCAGCCTCCATGACACCCCCAAACCAGGGTGGGGGTGCATACTCTGTTTACACCTGACATGTGAGTCATCTGTGTTAAGCTGGAGATTTCCTGAAGTAATTTGGCTAAAGTGCCCCGCTCAAGGGCACAAGAGCCGTGTGCCCCACCTGGAGTTTTGACCTCCAGGTTACCAGTTTATTTCCCTGACCAAGATGATATACTGCCACCCTAATTGTTCATTTGTTATTTGTCATCTCCAGTACAGAGGGGTAGGCTTGCGTGCGGAGGAGCTCACACTCTAATTGGCGTCTGCCTTAGGACTTCACGCGCCAGTGTGTTTTTGTCCTACCAGACAGATGATTCTGAGGACGAGTGTCCAGAGCCCAGCTGGAAGAGCCAGAAGGACATGGTGAGGAAACTGCAGACTAAGTTCCCCGTCTGGTCAAGGAGGTGAGGCTTCCATCGTCTGTAGAATCCCACTCTACAGGCCCTGTGTTCTCTGTCACTGCAGTTCCACAACACATTAATCAATGCCCTAAATGTTGGCAAATGTGAACAAAAATATTTTAAATGTTGGAGCTGCATATTAATAATTCCTTTGACAAAAAGGTATGGTTTTTGTTTACAACTGTATCTATTTGTCTTATCCTGCATGCACACAGGAGCTTAGAGGACCACTTCTGGAGCATGGTTGGCACTTTGAGGAAACCCTAGAAGCACTGCACATGTTTTCAGAGGAGGGTGAGAGTTGTGTGTGTCTGTTACGTGTGCCTGTTTATACAAAATAAAAACATGTACATTATTTTAGGTAGCTAGTTAAGTCCCTTGCTGTCTTGTAGCCCTATAGTTTCCTGTGTTAAAATAATAGCATCAATTTTATTTATTTGAGAAAAATAAATAGGTAGCCAAACGTCCCTCCCAGGTCCTGTAGACTGATTCTGTTTCCTCCCTTAGGGGAGAGGTCCAGTGAAGAGGACACCCAGGCATCATCATCAGCTAGTTCTTCCCCATAAACCTCAGCATGCCAGGCAGCCCCAGCAGCCAAACCCCCTGGTCAGCCCCCATCACTACCTTACAAGCCTACCAATGGGACCATAATTAAGACCGTCAATAGGCTGACCGAAGGAGCAGACAAAAGGAGGAGGGTGATTCCAGAGCCAGGCACCAGCTCTGAGGACGAGGCTAGTGATGACTTTGATGAGTCTGCTGAGGGCATGGAGCTGAACTTGGAGGAGGCTCAGATCTGGAGGTTGGAACAGGGTATGTGAAGGGCCAGATCCTCAGGTTCTTTCAGGAGGCATCGCCAGACGAGCTGTCTCTCATCTCTGGCTGCTCTGTGAAGAAGGCCCAGAGGATTGTCGCGCTGCGCCCATTTAACAAATGGGAGGATCTGGTGAGTGGCACAACAAACCTGTGTGAACACACACACACACACACACAGTTTTCTTTTCATCATGATTCATTACTGAATTCCCTATGTTACTATGACCTCTCCAAGTTCCAGTTGAAGCCTTACCAGCTAATTGGTCTAAAGTGTGTGTGTACCCCCAGGTGACTGTTCTCGACGGAGGGAATGGCCTCTCCACTGACCTGGTGCAGGGCTGTTGTGTGGTCCTGAGGGAACAGGACGTGGTGCGCAGCCTCTTGACCAAGTGTGAGAACATCACCAACAAGATGAGGCAGGACGTGACCCAAGTAGTGGAGAGGGATAAGGGGTCCCAGAAACAGCCTGAGACCCTCATCAGCAAGTGGGTTTAGCTGCTGTTTTTATACTAACCTCACTGATATACGTATTCAGATAGTTGTGATTTTCGTAGACAAACACAATCTCATACATGTACATAGGCAGTCTTGAACGCACACACACACCCTTGTGTTACTTTGACCTCTCCAGGTTCCAGTTGGAGCTTTATCAGCTAATTGGTCAAAATTGTCTGACTCTGCTACACCAGAACAACCTGAGTGGAATCCTTGCTGATGAAATGGTGAGTTGTTATTCCTGACCAGTCTCCAACAGCTTATCTCAGCTCCTCTGAGACTCAGCACACATGGCATGACAACAGATGCAATCCTGTGTTAATGTGATTGGGAAGTGGGGCTCTCTTTTTGTTGTGCCAATTCAGTCTCTGTAAATCAGTGTTTATAATGAACCACCTCCTGTCTTCTTTTGGCAGGGTTTGGGGGAAGACCATCTAGGCCATCTCTTTTCCTGTTTCCTTGTTTCAGCAAGGAACAACAATGTTTCATCACATTCTAAAGAGTCCATGTTACCGTGGAAACAGACTCAACTGCACGAATGCCCGGCTGTCCTGTCTTCAGTCAGCTGTTCGTTCCACAAAAAAAACAACGTTATGGCGGTTATTTTATTTTTGATGATGGTCTTCATCCACAATTGTCGGTTATACGGTAATTGTGCCTGTCCTAGTTTTTTAACAGACTCTGGTGTACTATAGTGAGTGACTCTTCTGTTCATTCTGAATGGCGTGACACATCATACTGTAGCCATCATGGTTAAGGCTTCACATTTATTTGATTATACAGATTTCAACCTGTTGGTTTAAGTCACCAGAAGTGAAAGGATTACCAAATATAGATTCTAATATATTGTCCTATTTATATCACATTTGTGTGTGTGTGTTTAGGGTCTGTGGAGGATCGCAGGTTCCTTCAATATGATATTCTCAACAAACGGGTCGACTACAACATAATAATTTCCACGTAAGTCTCAAATCTAAGAATTACGGTTATGCAAGAATGACAATAGAGAGAAGTACACTTGAGTCTAGTAGTATACAGGTTCACATCCTACTGTGTTAGCTAACTGCTGTGTGTCTTCTGAGCGACACACTTAGCCTCTGGAAATATCCAGTGGAATTAGTGGAGATCTTGTAAAACTATCCGCCGTGTAAGTCACCCCAGCCAGGCTTCTGCTAACACTCCAATAATGATAATATATTCAGTGTTTGACTGAACCTGAAAAGGTCTTTGTAAGCTGAACCTGTGACTCATTCATTATTCATGGTAATCAAGTGGTTGCCATGCCTCACAGACTACTTGTGGGAACCTTGTGTGGCTCCTTGAGCTGCTGTGTGTCTGCCAGCTACGCTCTGACCATCGGCAATGACAACGACCGCAGCCTGTTCCGAAAGCTCAAGCTGGAGTATGCCGAGCATGAGCTGAAGAACATGAGCTCGCTGCGCTAGTGCCACCTCATGGCCATCAACGTCAGTACATTGCAGGGGGCACCGCGGGGTGGGGAGGGGGCTTTCATTGGTCACCTTGGTTGAAACAGCAGAGAGGAAGAGGCAAAGTGATAGGTTTTACTCCGCCCAAAATCTGTCCACGAAAATAAACCCACGAAATGAGGGATTTTTGTATGGGGGTCAATGAGAAAGTGTCAAAATTGGTAAACAAAACATTGAATTGCTAATTTGCTACGTGAGGCTTATTTGATCAAATAGAAGTTTCATAATGGTTAGGTTTTTACGAATGCACTGATATAAGTGGATCATGTGGCATTTCGGACAAAAGTTATATTGGAGTTGTGCCTGTTGTCATAGAGAGCGATAGAGGACTCATCATGGATATAACCCGTTTTAGCATGGACATTGACATTGAGGGCTTCCACCATTTTAAAGTAGTCAACTGGGTGGGGATTCCTATGAGTTGGGAGCAATCAGCCAATGAAGAAGAAGAAAATGTACTATTTTAAAATGAAGATAGCCTCAATGGCGCTGCCCATGCTGTCACAGATGCTATAATGGCACAGATACAAAGATGAGTCCTCTATCTGTATGGCCTCTTGTTCACATGCGTATCTGCCTTCTCATTGTCTAGAATGGTCCGACTCCCACCTGATCTCGCCTCCTCCCACCTGCCTTCCATCTTTGAGGACATATATTTCCATTGTTAGCGTGCTCACTCTAATATCTTGTCAATCAAATCACATTTTATTTGTCACATGCTTCGTAAACAACAGGTGTAGACTAACAGTGAAGTGCTTACTTACGGGCCCTTCCCAACAATGCAAAGAGAGAGAGAATAGAGAAATAATAGAAAAGTAAAACATGTAATAATAAATACAGAATCAGTGACGATAACTTGGCTATATACACGGGTTACCAGTACCGAGTCAATGTGCAGTGGTACGATGTAATTAAGGTAGATATGTACATACAACTAGGGAAAAAGTGACTAGGCAACAGAATAGATCATAAACAGTAGCAAATGAGTCAAATAAATTAGTGCAAAAAGGGACAATGCAGATAGTCTGGGTAGCTATTTGGTTAACTATTTAACTAACAATTTAGCAGTCTTATAGCTTGGTGGTAGAAGCTGTTCAGGGTCCTGTTGGTTCCAGACTTGGTGCATCGGTACCGCTTGCCATGTGGTAGCAGAGAGAACAGTCAATGACTTGGGTGGCTGGAGTCTGACAATTTTTCGGGCCTTCCTCTGACACCGCCTGGTATAGAGGTCCTGGATGGCAGGGAGCTCGGCCCCAGTGATGTACTGGGCCGTACGCACTACCCTCTGTAGCGCCTTGCGGTGGGATGCCAAGCAGTTGCCATACCAAGCGGTGATGCAGCCAGTCAAGATGCTCTCAATGGTGCAGCTGTAGAACAAATTGGGGATCTGAGGGCCCATGCCAAATATTTTCAGCCTCCTGAGGGGGAAGAGGTGTTGTCGTGCCCTCTTCATGACTCTGATGTTGTGTGTGGACCATGATAGATCCTTAGTGATGTGGACACTGAGGAACTTGAAGCTCTTGACCCGCTCCACTACAGCCCCGTCGATGTGAGTGGGGGCGTGCTCGGCCCTCCGTTTCCTGTAGTCCACGATCAGCTCCTATGTCTTGCTAATATAATAGACAATATTTGATAACAGCCATTATTGATTTGGTGTGATAATAATTTTAAGATAAGTGTTTGCCTTTGCCTCTAAACTGTTCCTCTTCCTGCCTGAACAATGTCTTGTTTATCTCCTGTGAGTCACCCCTCTTTCTTCCTTTTCACTGCAGTGTATTCTGACACCTTTTGTAAAATGCTGCATGGTATGCACTATATAAGTCTAATCAGATTTGATTTTGATTTGATCTCAGGCCAAGTACCGTCTGCTACTGACTGGGACCCCAGTGGAGAACAACCTCCTGGAGCTCATGTTCCTGCTCAACTTCATCATGCCCAATATGTTCTCCAGCAGCACTGCACAGCTCGCCAACATGATTTTTATTTTTTTAAATATTTTTTTATTTTACCTTTATTTAACTAGGCAAGTCAGTTAAGAACAAATTCTTATTTACAATGACGGCCTACACCGGCCAAACCCGGGCCAATTGTGCGCCGCCCTATGGGACTCCCAATCACAGCCGGTTGTGATACAGCCTGGAATCGAACCAGGGGGTCTGTAGTGACGCCTCAAGCACTGAGATGCAGTGCCTTAGACCACTGCGCCATGGTGAGGCTAGAACGCATGATATGGGATCACTCCAAAATATTAAGCTTAATACACAGCAAGTTTGACTCATCCAACAATCTTTATTTCCTGTCAGAAATCTTCAGAGGAGCAGCTTTGAGATGGAGAGGATTGCTCATGCCAAACTTATCATGAAACCCTTCATCATCAGACATGTCAAGAGTAAGGTACGGAACAGCTTGGTCTAAACTCATTACCTGATATGGTTATGGCATTGGGACAGTGATATCACATGATGCACACTATATGAAGGTTCATGATCAGTGTGAAATCCTATGAACTTGGGCTAGGATCAGTACGTCTGGACGTTTGAGCGGATCAAGGACGCAACGATGATGGCTGTTCCATTCATCAGACCCCTGTCGGATGTCCCGATAATTTTCTCACGTCAGAAATGTGGGTCGTGCAGCTTGTGGTGTGAGCAGTGCTACGACACGATTGGGCAAGGACTGCTGCCAATGAGCACTCAGCATGTGAGACCAAAACAATGATGCCGAAGAGGAGAGCAACAACAACACGCACCCTGTGGACCGAGGTGATGGAAGACAGATTAGTGAAGCTGTGGAGAGAACGCTGCTACCTTCAATGGGGCGAGTTCGTTTTACATGGCCCGCGGTGCCCCAGATGGGTGGAGTTTGCACATTTTAGACCATAGTCCTTAAGTGAAATCTCCACCCACCCGGGCCACCAGGCCATCCAAAACAAACTCCACCAATATTACATCCTACCATGAATGAAAACAAAAAGATAATTTCATATTATCATTATTAGTCCATATTCTGCACCTCCGTCTCTTTTTTGATGTTTCTGCACATAATAATGTGTACACTAATAAAGCAGCTCACTGTTTACGTCAGCATTTCCCCCCTACAACCCGAGAAAAGCATGGCAGGATCAACTAGGGAATCATTGTGTATTGTGAGCACCCACGTCCTGGGGTTGAGGATGGACGGAATGAAAGATTTAGGACAAGGAAATCGGGAAATGTGAGCACGTCGAAGTTGTTAAGATTTTAGAAGTTGTGTAGTGTATGACCAACATTCTGTGCCATGAGTGACAATAAGCAGCAGCTCTACAACACCTTGATGCAGAAGCTCAAGGGATCCACCAATGGAGAGAGTATGTTAGGGAGAGGAAGAATGAGAGAAAGGTATCTTGGTCATTTGAAAAGTGATGATAGGCTTAAGAGAATACTAAAAAGCAAAACATGTAGAATTTTAGGATGCACAGATTAACTGATTTAAGACCATATCATGTGCCCATGTGTCCTCCTCAGAGAGAGAACTGACTAAATGGGATGATGCAGTTGAGGAAGATGGCCAATCATCCACTGCTGCACGGGCAGCATTACACCACTACTAAACTGGCTGCTATGAGTCGACTCATGCTCAAGGTCAGACCTGAACACTTACTGGTGTTTTAAGATAATTACAGTTATTGAACACGTTTGTAACTACTATTGCCAGCTCTACTTCCACTACCACTAATATGACAGCTACTGCTGTTTCGTCTACTGTTACCACTACAGCAACTGCTGTTGATGGGGCTGCTGGAAGCTAAGGGTATTACAGTGTGTATTGTGGTCAGTCTGTGATTGCTTTGACTCTTGGCCCCATCGGGAGCCGACCCACCGTGACGCAGATCAAGGAGGAAATGGAGGTCATGACAGACTTTGAGCTGCACCGGCTCTGTCTGCAGTACCCATCTGTACAAGACTATCAGCTGAACACAGACATGCTCCTGGACTCAGGAAAACTCAGCCTGCTCACACAGCTTCTGACCTCTCTCAAAAACCAGGTGTGAAAGTGGAGTGGAAGTTGAACAAATGGAGACAGCGTCTTTATTATGCACTAGTATGCCTCACCCGTAATGACCCAGCTATAGCCATCTCCATCTCCCTGGGGGTTTCTTCGCCCCCATAAAACCAGTCACCCTTTTATTCCCCATTCCTCTACCTTTGTCAGACACTTCATCGCTTCCCTGCTCTCAATTACAATCACTCTTTCCTTGGCTTTCCCTCTTCCAACATGCAGTCAACCACATTTCTCTCTGATCCCTCCAGTCCTGTAGTCATTAATCACAGTGACTGTGTTTCTCTGTCAGGGGGATAGAGTGGTGCTCTTCAGTCAGTTCACCATGATGCTGGACATTCTAGAGGTTTTCCTGAAGCACGTGAAGCATCGCTACATTCGATTGGATGGGTCAATGCCCATGTTTGACAGGTAGGAATTGTCTGATGAATCAAGGACGTTGTACTCTGTCCCTACATCTGCAAGGCAAATAATGTTTTACCAGACTTAACTTACTATTCTGTTCATTGAGTGCCTATAGCAGAGGATGTACTTGTTTAGAAACTATATATCAAATTAGTTATGTTTCATTGAGCTGTTAATTTATCCCCGAATAGTATATGACAGGCATTTGTCATTTAGGAATGGATTGACAAGTAGTTTGGACTGAAAATGGTCACAGTCAGGGACTCTGGACATTATGCAAATTAAACTGTTAATCACAAAAACATTTACAAAAATTAATATTTCTTATTAATATAAATCTCTTTATGTCAATGGGGGGGGGGGGAATAGCAAACTAATTATTTAGCTCCAAGTCTCTCCCATCCTCTTGTAGAATTATGCTGCTTGACCAGTGCAACACAGAGCTGGACATCTTTGTGTTCTTGATGTCTACTAAGGCTGGGTGCCTGGACATCAACCTGACCTCAGCCAATGTGGTCATCTTGCATGACATCGATTGCAACCCCTACAATGATAGGCAGGCAGAGGACCGCTGTCACTGCGTCGGACAGATAAGGTCAGTGAGGAGGGGGAAACTGTTTACACACAAGCATTTTGCTAATGTTACCCGCTATACCCATGTGCTTTTTTGTGTGCTTCCTTTGAACTTGTGTTGCTCATACACTAGATATGAGTGTATATGCCCAGTAGTAAAATGTCATCTTAATTTTGCATGACTGTGAAAGTGATCAAGCTGATCATTAAGGAATCTGTAGAGGACAATATGCTCCGCATCAGACAGAAGAAACTCAAAATGGAGCAGGACATGACTGCCTCAGTCCCAGGACAGTGAGCTCACTGCCCCCACCTTACTCTCACATGAACCAAAATATACTGTACCTCGCATGCTCATACCAACACAACAGCATTCATTTTCATATAGCCTGCCAATGAACATATTCACTGACAGTTGATTATAGATTTTACGGGCTAAAACTAGATGCATTTCATTTGTCACAAGATGAGGACTCAATTCCAGAGGACATGGCCTCCCTTCTGATGGCATCATCTTCTTCTTCTTCTATGGTATCTTAGCGATCACACAATTTAATGTGCATCCCGCCACCTACTGTGCGGGATGGAAACAGGATTCCCAAAAATTGTATCCTGTTTCCATCCTGTTTCCAAAGCAACCAAACTACCAAAAAATTTATAAATAAACTAAACAACTTTTCTGTTAAAAAATAAAACAGATCTGATCCCTACACAGGCTCAAAGGGAACTTGGGAGGGCGGGTCTTCCGGCGCCAGTACCCCTTGCAAGTCTTCAGATGTAAAATTCTTAAGTCCCAAAAACCTTTCGGCCGCAGCCACAACAATGTCCAGTTTCTTAGACTTCTTTGAGACTTGTGCCTTACAGTTTATAACTGTAGCTCAGTTGGTAGAGCATGGCGCTTGCAACGCCAGGGTTGTGGGTTCGTTTCCCACGGGGGGCCAGTATGAAAATGTATGCACTCACTAACTGTAAGTCGCTCTGGATAAGAGCATCTGCTAAATGACTAAAAAAATAAAATAATTACTGTGGTAATGAATGCCACAAAATCCACCTTTTTAACACACAGGGTATCTTTTGACTGGCAGCAAACTTTTACTACAGGCTGTGGTGCATCCACTACCATATCTTCACTAGCATAACTTGTTTTCTTCACCATTTTCAACACCTCAAACGGGTTTCCCACATATGCATCCTTACTCAAACGCATCCCAACAAGAAGCAATTCATTATCATTCATACATGTATCCTCCACTCCAATTTTAGACAATTTCCTTTTTGTTCCAGTTTCCGCTACTACTGTTGTCCATTCAGAACATTCGTCTTCACCAACTTTGCTCGACGCACTGCTTGATTCGAACTCAGCATCCACTTCCACCATTTTTCCGTCTTCTGAAAGGCATCACTGGGGCTGTGAGGATTTATCCATTCGTCTTGAGGGGTCCTCACGGTTGTTGATTGCCAGGGTATTCAGAGCCATGGATACAGTGGCGTACCGCAGTTTTGCAAGACCCCCACGCTAGGTCAATTATTTAAAACAATTTAGGAAAACATTTAGTTTTAGGAAAACAATTACTGCAATTCTACACATTTTGCTATGGGGCAGGGAGAACATTTGCAGATTTATAGCCAATCTCATGCTATTCTACAAATGTTGCCATGAGTCTGAGAGAAAATGTTACTGTTTTAAAGATTGGCAGGGCATTCAGTCTGGTTGGCTGCGCAACTTTATTGCAGCGATGATCATTCTGAAAACAGCGGGAAGATTCGAATCGTTCTGGCGCGAGGGAGGTTGAAGAAAACAACAGACAGAACATTAGCCATCTCGGAAACAAAGGCAACTACGAATTGATAACTTTATGTAAGTTACTCTCTATGTTACTGTCAGGACGTGTTTTTGACTAACCGCACGGTGAGCCAGTGTGGATTCAGATAAGCTAGCTAACTAGCTAGTTAGTTAACGTTAGCTAACTTAGCTAGCTAGCCATCGTTGTGAATGTGGTTGAATGCAGCCAGCTACTCTCGAAATTTATAGATTGAGCTGGATAGGCTTGACAGTCTAGGAGGTTGATTATGTATTTTCACTTCCTAACTAGTCTTGTTCCAAAAACGTTGCATATAACTAGCTACTGTAAGAATGTTGAACGCACACAAGTGTAAGAGTCAAAGCTTCATATGCGTTCTTTATTGGCAACTTTGTTACTTGCAACGTTTTTAGAACGGCATTGTTTTCCTGAAGCATTATTTTCTTGAGACAAAAGACATCAAGCGACAACAAAAACAAACAATGGTGTAATCAACCGTTATATTTTGGGTTATGATAGTGGAAGACATTTAATAAGCCCATGGGGCATTTAGGCTTTATTCAAGATTCATATACAGTACCAGTCAAAAGTTTGGACACCTACTCATTCAAGGGTGTTTCTTTATTTTAACTATTTTCTACATTGTAGAATAATAGTGAAGACATTAAAACTATGAAATAACACATATGGAATCATGTAGTAACCAAAAAAGGTGTGCCACCTGTGGCGGCAGGTAGCTTAGTGGTTAAGAGCGTTGTACCAGTAACCGAAAGGTCGCTGGTTCTAATCCCCGAGCCGACTAGGTGAAAAATCTGTCTGTGCACTTGAGCAAGGCACTTAACCCTAATTGATCCTGTAAGTCGCTCTAAGAGCGTCTGCTAAATGACAAAAAATATATATATTTGAGATTCTTCTAAGTAGCCACCCTTTGCCTTGATGACAGCTTTGCACACTCTTGAGCATTCTCTCAACCAGCTTCATGAGGTAGTCACCTGGAATGCATTTCAATTAACAGGTGTGCCTTCTTAAAAGTTAATTTGTGGAATTTCTTTCCTCCTTAATGTGTTTGAGCCAATCAGTTGTGTTATGACAAGGTACGGGGGGTATACAGAAGATGGCCCTATTTGGTAAAAGACCAAGTCCATATTATGGCAAGAACAGCTCAAATAAGCAAAGAGAAATGACAGTCCATCATTACTTTAAGACATGGTCGGTCAATCCTGAAAATGTCAAGAACTTTGAACGTTTCTTCAAATGCAGTCGCAAAAACCATCAAGCGCTATGATGAAACTGGCTTCATGAGTACCACCACATGAATGGAAGACCAAGAGTTACCTCTGCTGCAGAGGATAAATTCATTAGAGTTACCAGCCTCAGAAATTGCAGCCCAAATAAATGCTTCAGAGTTCAAGTAACGGACACATCTCAACATCAACTGTTCAGAGGGGACTGTGTGAATCAGGCCTTTATGGTCGAATTGCTGCAAGAAGCCACAACTAAAGGACACCAATAAGAAGAGACTTGCTTGGGCCAAGAAACACGAGCAATGGACATTAGACCTGTGGAAATGTGTTCTTTGGACTGGAGTCCAAATTTGAGATTTTTGGTTCCAACTGCTGTGTCTTTGTGAGACACGGTGTGGGTGAATGGATGATCTCCGCATGTGTATTTCCCACTGTAAAGCATGGAGGAGGAGGTGTTATGGTGTGGGGGTGCTTTGCTGGTGACACTGTGATTTATTTAGAATTCAAGGCACACTTAACCAGCATGGCTACCACAGCATTCTACAGCGATACGCCATCCTATCTGGTTTGGGCTTAGTGGGACTATCATTTGTTTTTCAACAGGACAATGACCCAACACACCTCCAGGCTGTGTAAGGGCTATTTTACCAAGAAGGAGCGTGATGGAGTGCTGCATCAGATGACCTGGCCTCCACAATCCCCCGACCTCAACCCAATTTAGATGGTTTTTGGATGAGTCGGACCGCAGAGTGAAGGAAAAGCAGCCAACAAGTGCTCAGCATATGTAGGAACTCCTTCAAGACTGTTGGAAAAGCATTACAAGTTAAGCTGGTTGAGAGAATGCCAAGTGTGTGCAAAGCTGTTATCAAGGCAAAGGGTGGCTATTTGAAGAATCTCAAATATCAAATATATTTTGATTTGTTTAATACTTTTTTGTTTACTACATGATTCCATATGTGTTATTTCATAGTTTTGATGTCTTCACTATTATTCTACAATGTAAAAAATAGTAAAAATAAAGAAAAACCCTTGAATGAGTAGGTGTGTCGAAACTTTTGACTGGTACTGTATGTCAAAATGAACATTGACTGAACCGCAGGAAATCTTCCAGCCTGTGCCCTTTTTAATTTTATTGAACAGCTGGGCCTTTACCATCTTATTTTTCAGCAATATGAGTCATTGTGAGCTTGAGGATATAACCATGCACTTGAATGACAGGATTTCATCCACAAGACGGGTCTTGGAGCTGCGGACAATTGGTATGATGATCTGGTGTATATATAGGGCTTGTTATCTCATGTAGTTAAACACTGTTTCAGCTAACAGAGAAATGATCCCACCCGATCAAACAGTAACTCAATGGTTTTCTGACATCAGGTAATGCATAACATAATTTAAACTTATCATGATTTATTCCCCATTTTCAGCAAAAGATCAAGACAAGCGGATCATTCTAGGGAAGATAGGACAAGATGTCCTTGCAATAGATGGACTCCTTGACCAGTTTGAGAAATGTGTTGGCCGCCAAAAAGATCTACTGAAGCATTTAAAGGTATTTCATGCATTCCTCACAATGCATTTTTAGATGGGTCCTTTTAGCTTGTCTGGATTGCAATATCTTTAAGTATGCTATTTGTACTGTAGGTCTGTGTGAAATCTGTTATTTGTGTCACAGGAACTAGAGGGGTTCTTCCAGGAGGATGTGCAGGATGGAAAGCACCTTAGGGACAACATGCCCACACACATGCCCAGGAAGGGACAGCCAGCAGTCCAGTAAGGATAGCGTGTGTGTGACTGTGTGTGTTGGAGGATGTCATAAGAGGAGAAGCTACTGAGTACAAACAGAGTAAATGTGTTGTCCTCTATTTTGCCCCTCCATTGATATCCCAGTGGAAGAGGGCCTGTGGGTCAGAGTGGACCTGTGGATGTGCAGCCAGTCCAGCAGGAGCACCCCAGGAAAACCTCCAAGAACCAGATCAGAGAGATGGAATTCATCACCAGCCCAGAGTTTGATACCATTCCTCAGTTAGTCCCCCTCAGCAGCACTCCGTCCACATACTGCATTGCAGCTTTATTTATTTAAGATGTTACTGCAGATCTGGCAGTTTTACCCGTTTATAAAAATTGTTATTGTAAGATATCTTTCTTCTGTAACACTCTCTCTAGGTACATGAAAGGCCGTTTGACATATGACCAGCTAAACACTGCTGTGGAAAGCATTAACACAGCCGTAACAGGGAAGTACAAGATCTTGCACCAGCCAGCAAAAACCCTGAATAATGCCACACGCAAGCTTCATCAACGATTTAAGGAGGAAGAGAACAAGGACACTAAAGGTACCTCAGTCAAACTACTGTTCTAAAGGTACCTCAGTCAAACTACTGTTCTAAAGAAGGCTATGTGCTTTGCTTTCCTTTGATGCACAAAAGGTTGATCATTGCAAAGAGTAATTATCTTCTCTGACCCAGATGGTATTGTTATGACAATATTTGGTCAAGGATGGCCACCTGCATACTAATGGAAACAAACTAACTTCCCATCTCACAAAAGTCTTGCAACCAATATAATGTTATTTATATGGGGGATACAATCTTCCCAGCTCTGCAGATTTAGCTGTGAAGAGACTTAATCATTAGGTCATTTGTTTTGGTACTGTCCATTTGTAGCTTGTTTTTGGTCACAGGTCCAGGAATTGCTGAAGGATTGCAATATTTACCTGGAGCTAACCTTGAAGATAGCACTACTTGGTGATCTGAAAAGTCATAGTCAATCGATCAATAATATAATAAAACTTTTAGCAAAAATGTTTATTTTCAATTTACAATCTGTAGAAACAATGAGAATAGAAGTGTTCAGAACTTTTGTGAAACAGTACAGTTGAGAAGTAGAAATCCAATATGGATGGTGTTAAGAGATAGATGGGAGGGGTTGAATGGAGCTGAAGGTTGGGACTAATAACAACAAAATAACTCATGTAAAACATACTGTGTCCATAATAAGTATATAGGTTGAGAACTTTTATGAAAGAGCACAGTTTGGGGGATATGGCATGTAGAGGCAAACCAGATGGACATCATGAAAATGATCTGAGAGGTTGAGGGGCGAGGAAGTTCTGGAGTAAAAACAAACTTTGACTGTGTCCATAAAATGTATATAGTATGTACAAGCTGGAAGTAGAGGCATATGCGTTGTTGTTCAGTAGTTTACTCCAATTAAGGGAGGGGTGGTGGGGTTGGAAAATAATAAAGGAAAATAAAAAATGTTTCAAGGATATGTATACACTACCAGTCAAGTTTGGACACACCTACTCATTCAAGGATTTTTATTTTTACTATTTTTTACATTGTAGAATAATAGTGAAGACCTCAACTATGGAATCATGTAGTAACAAAAAAAAGTGTTAAACAAATCAAAATATATTTGAGATTCTTCAAATAGCCACCCTTTGCCTTGATGACAGCTTTGCACACTCTTGGCATTCTCTCAAACTGCTTCATGAGGTAGTCACCTGGAATGCATTTCAATTAACATGTGTGCCTTGTTAAAAGTTAATTTGTGTCCATATTATGGCAAGAACAGCTCAAATAAGCAAAGAGAAACGACAGTCCATTACTTTAAGACATGAAGATCAGTCAATGCAGAACATTGTTTCTTCAAGTGCAGTCACAAAAACCATCAAGCGCTATGATGAAACTGGCTCTCATGAGGACCGCCACAGGGATGGAAGACCCAGAGTTACCTCTGCTGCAGAGCATAAGTTCATTAGTTACCAGCCTCAGAAATTGCAGACCAAATAAATGCTTCACAGAGTTCAAGTCACAGACACATCTCAACATCAACTGTTCAGAGGGGCTGTGTGAATCAGGCCTTCATGGTCAAATTGCTGCGAAGAAAACACTACTAAAGGACACCAATAAGAAGAAGAGACTTGCTTGGGCCAAGAAACACGAGCAATGGACATTAGACTGGTGGAAATGTGTCTTTTGGTCTGGAGTCCAAATTGGAGATTTTTGGTTCCAACCACTGTGTCTTTGTGAGATGCGGTGTGGGAGAACAGATGTTCTCTGCATGTGTAGTTCTCACTGTAAAGCATGGAGGAGGAGGTGTTATGGTTTCGGGCTGCTTTGCTGGTGACCCTGTCTGTGATATACAGTATTTAGAATTCAAGGCACACTTAACCAGCATGGCTACCACAGCATTCTGCAGCGATACGCCATACCATCTGGTTTGGGCTTAGTGGGACTATCATTTGTTTTTCAACAGGACAATGACCCAACACACCTCCAGGCTGTGTAAGGGCTATTTTACCAAGAAGGAGCGTGATGGAGTGCTCCATCAGATGACCTGGCCTCCACAATCCCCCGACCTCAACCCAATTGAGATGGTTTGGGCTGAGTCGGACGGCAGAGTGAAGGAAAAGCAGCCAACAAGTGCTTAGCAAATGTGGGAACTCCTTCAAGACTGTTGGAAAAGCATTACAAGTGAAGCTGGTTGAGAGAATGCCAAGAGTGTGCAAAGCTGTCATCAAGGCAAATGGTGGCTATTTGAAGCATGTCAAATATAAACTGTATTTTGATTTATCACTTTTTTTGTTTACTTTTTTGTTTATTCAATATGTGTTATTTCATAGTTTTGATGTCTTCACTATTATTCTACAATGTAGAAAATAGTAAAAATAAAGAAACCCTTGAATGAGTAGGTGTGTCCAAACATTTGACTGGTACTGTGTGTGTATTTGTGTATATGAAAGAAAAAAAATATATATATATAAAACATATGGGGGATTGAAAGTGATGCAGACAATTACATTGACGGAAGTTACAATATATCTGCAGTATTAAAGCTGATCTTTAAGAAAAACTTCCCATTTCACTACTCCTCTGTGTTCCCTACAGGTCTGTTTTTCATTGTAGAGGCGGACATTAAAGAGTTCACTCAGATGAAGGTGGACAAGCGCTTCCAGGGCATCCTTAACATGCTGCGTCACTGCCAGCGTCTGCGAGAACAGCGAGGGGGAGGTATCACACGCTACGTCCTGCTGTGAAAGGAGCAGAGATGGAGAAAGGGGGGTTGTCATTGATCTTAAGACATTGAGTTGTCCTCGGTCTCCAGCATGATCTATCATATTGACTGAGGGAGGGGTGAAAATAAACAAATCATTCTGTGGAGAATAGTTGTCAAAACGTGTATGTGCCTGGTGAATAACTATTTTTTGGGGTGGGCGGGGGTTAGTATTTGAATGTAGTTTCGTTCATACATCTTTTTTTATTCAAATGTTGTTGTATTTGCTCATTTTAATTGTATCATCCACATGAAGATCAATGTGACTTTGTCCATAACAACAATGTTTAATATTGGTAGAAAGGCAATAAATATTTTTGTAAATAATAATTTTGGATCAATTGTTATATTAATGTCAATTGTGTGCAATGTGTAAGAATCTCTTTCCAGATACCACTTGACATTGCAGGATGCACATACGAAGTTGGATCTTATTCTTCCCTACAAGGATGTGCATTTGTTTTTATAAGGGCACAGGTGTGCTTGCTTTGATGTTTGATCCTTTTGGTTACTAATTTCAGCTGTATAAGTTAACATTTAACCAGTTTCAGTTAGACATCTTTATTTTGTTTGTCACATTTGCCCCAATGCAAGGCATTTAATTGAACCAGGGACTAGCTACATACAGTATGTCACATGCCTTGACACTCCTGTGTGTGTTTGTAAGTTTTAATTGCTAGTGCCATTTTTATTTTATTTGGACATTTTAATCATTTAGCAGACACTTATCCAGAGTGATTTACAGTTAGAGCGATCATCTTAAGATAGCTAGGTGGGACAGCCAAATACCACATAGTAAGCACATTTTTTCTCAATAAAGTAGCTATCAGCAAAGGCCGCTAGTAAGGGGGGGGATGCTGCTGTGCTGTGGGATTATTTATTATTATTTAAAATACGGACGGACGAATCTGGGTTTGGCGGATGCCCGAATGCATAGTACTATCGGTGGTGGAGGAATAATGGTCTGGGGTTGTTTTTCATGATTTGGGCTAGCCCCTTAGTTCCAGTGAAGGGAAATCTTAACGCTACAGCATACAATGACAATCTTCCAACTTTGTGGCAACATTTTGGGGAAGGCCCTTTCCTGTTTCAGCATGACAATGCCCCTGTGCACAAGTGAGGTCCATACAGAAATGGTTTGTCTAGATCGGTGTGGAAAAACTTGACTGGCCTGCACAAAACCATGATCTCACCTTTGGGATGAGTTGGAACGCTGACTGCGAGCCAGGCCTAATCGCCCAACATCAGCGCCCGACCTCAATAATGCTATTGTGGCTGAATGGAAGCAAGTCCCTGCATCAATGTTCCAACATCTAGTAGAAAGTCTTCCCAGAAGAGTGGAGGCTGTTATGGCAGCGAAGGGGGGACCAACTCCATATTAATGCCCATGATTTTGGAATGAGATGTTCGATGAGCAGTTGTCTTCATACTTTTGGCCATGTAGTGTATCTGTCCTGACATCATCATCTGTGATCCACATCAAAAGTATTAAAATTACAAAAGTACACCACCATGTCAGTATTTACAGATAAATGTGGCTTTGCCAAACAAGTGCAGTTATTGTTACCTTATTTTTATGGAAACATGAGTGTAATAGCTCTGAATAACTATTTTCTCAACAAACTAACAACTTCTATTAATTCTGGGGGAAATTAGAAATAGTTTGAGAACCATAAATGTTTGACCTACCCAACCTCCATAACGTCACGGCCACCCTCTTGGTGTTACTGCAGTTTCATAAAGGAGCTGGTGAACACCACATGCCTGCAGCGGTATAGTATCTCCTTGAAGCAGTGTTAAGTGACTTATCTGGTCCTTCATCTTCTGCATCTGGGGTCTCTGTGTGCCAGCCGCCTCACCTCAGTGTATGGGAGGTAAGGACCAGAGGAGGCTGGTGGAGGAGCATTTATAGGAGGACAGGCTCATTACAATGAGCCTGGGATCCTATAGCTCCTCCCACCAGCCTCCTCTGGTAAGGACCATGGCGTAGTGGTAGACAGTGTCAGGCTTCATACTGGGCCTAGACTTGGGGAATGAAACCTGGTCATGCAAGGCCTTTGGCCTCTTATTTGAAGGTGTGTTGGTGTGGTTACTATTTGATGTAGTAGAACATTAATGATGTTGATTTTGTCCACTAGACTTTCCAGAAAGAGATGCCTGTTGTTGAACAACCTGTTTGTCATTGACGGTGCTGTGATGATGCTGTTGAGCAAAACGGCCATGTCCTTTGAGATGATCATTGTTGGACATTTCCTCTACGGCATTAATGCAGGTAAGCTGATTTTCATCTTACGAATTGATATTATTTTACTGTAGGCCACAAAACAAGGTAATCTTTATACCTGTCTTTTAATATCTCACTAGAGGAATTATGCTTCCAAACTGTGTCTATGATGTGGTTTGTCCTTTCCTGTATGTGCTGCAGGTGTTAGCCTCAGTCTCCACACCATGTACCTGATGGAATGTACCCCCTAAAGGCTGTGAGGAATGGTGGTTTGTGTCTGTGCCACCTTTGTGTTTATGGGGAGGTTCTCAAGTCAGCTTCTGGGGATCAGGTGAGCTATCTGGTTCTAGTGTATCAGTCAGAGATGCTATTACAATTTTAACATGTGGTGAACGAACACTATGTGATGCTATGTGATAGCCTTCTGTCCTTGCAGTGAGTTATTGTGGACAGAGGACGGTGACCGTGGTTGCTGGGCTTCAGTGGTGCGACCGCCCTGCTCTAGCCTGCCACCCTGCCTCTCCTCCCAGAGTGAGAAAGGTAAGCACCTGGGTGGAGCTCTGTGAGGAATATGGATAGGTAACAGGTTGCCTAAGGAAAACTACCTTACCATAAATGTATTTGCAATTAGTGTTATCATAGTCATCCTCACAATCATCATTATCATTATGCCTGACTCAGCTATCTTATTGGGCTTTTATGTCCTTTTCCACCTGTGTATCTTATTGGGCCTTTCCCCCCTGTAGCCATTCGCAGGCTGTGGGGCAGCAAAGACCACAATGTGGAGGTGGAGTAGATGCTGGTGGAGCACGCCTCCCTGAAGGGGGTCCGCAGCTCACTGTGGTGGACCTGATCCTGGACCAGGCCGTACGCTGGCAACTCCTCCTCATCACCTTCACCACCCTGCAGTTCTGTGGCATTAATGCTGTGAGTTGATGGTTGAAGTCGATCCATGAGATCAGTGTGTTTAGAGTTAGAGTGAGCAAAAGGGTATACAAATGTAGAATGGCATGGTTATGTCACTTTCTGATCAAAACCTACCTAGAGTCTTACGTTCATTCAGTTAGATACAGTATGTCTGATTGACTGAGTGATGAACTCTGTCATTCTGCTCCTCTTCACGTGTGCCTTTACTCATTTGACATGTTCCGTATGGCAGGGATCCCCACCCACCAGTTGCGCCATGTTGCCTTGGGAACCGGTCTGTGTGAGATTTCCACCTCTGTGGCCTGTGTGAGTCCTATTTCACCATATCTCTCAATAAACCTAATTAACCCTATATTAACATTGAGGAACTGTGAACCCTGCGAAATGAAAATGACCATGCCTCATGTTTTGGTTGACCTTTAAATGGAGGGGTTTGTCAACAGGACAAACCCCTCAAGCCTGTAATTACAGTGCGTTCAGAAAGTATTCACACCACTAGACTTTTTCCACATTTAGTGCACACAATACCCCATAATGTCAAAGTGGAATTATGTTTTTAGAAATGTTTACAAATTAATAAAAAATGAAAAGCTTGAGTCAATAAGTATTCAACCCCTTTGTTATGGCAAGCCTAAATAAGTTCAGGATACAATTATCTGTAAGGTCCCTCAGTCGAGCAGTGATTTTCAAACACAGATTTAACCACAAAGACCAGGGAGGTTTTACAATGCCTAGCAAAGAAGGGTACCGAGAGCAAGGAAACCGGTCAGGGATTTCACCATGGGGCCAATGGTGACTTTAAAAGTTAGAGTTTAATGGCTGTGGTAGGAGAAAACTGAGGATGGATCACCAACATTGTAGTTACTCCACAATACTAACCTAAATGACAGAGTGGAATTAAGGAAGCATGTACAGAATAAAGATATTCCAAAACATGCATCCTCTTTGCAATAAGGCACTAAAGTAAAACTGCAAGAAATGTGGCAAAGAAATTAACTTTATGTCCTGAATACAAAGAATTATGTTTTGGGCAAATCCAACACAACACATCACTGAGTACCACTCTTCATATTTTCAAGCATGGTGGTGGCTGCATCATGTTATGGGTATGCTTGTCATTGGCAAGGACTAGGGAGTGTTTTCTGATAAAAAGAAACGGAATAGAGCTAAGCACAGGCACAATCCTAGAGGAAAACCTGGTTCAGTCTGCAGTCCAACGACACTGTGAGACTAAACTGCCATTCAGCAGGACAATAACCTAAAACACAAGGCCAAATATACACTGGAGTTGCTTACCAAGACAACATTGAATGTTCCTGAGTGGCTTAGTTACAGTTTGACTTAAATCGGCTTGAAAATCTATGACAAGACTTGAAAATGTGTGCAAAGCGCTTAGGTATTTACTCAGGAAGACTCACAGCTGTAATCGCTTCCAAAGGTCATTCTAACATGTATTGACTCAGGGGTGTGAATACTTATCTGAATGAGATATTTCTGTATTTTATTTTCAATAAATGTGCAGAAATTTATAAAAACACGTTAACTTTGTCATTATGCGGTATTTTGTGTAAATGGTTGAGAAAATACATAGATATTTTGAATTCAGGCTGTAACACAACACAATGTGGAATAAGTCAAGGGGTCTGAATACTTTCTAAAGGCACTGTGTGTCATAAGAGTGCCCCCCTGTGGCGTGTCATTTATCTGGAGTCGACAGTGAAACTTCTACTGTCACTACTTGACACTGATAGTTAACTCCCCATTGGTATGACAGGTGATGGTAAAAGCGGAGGTGCATGCACTTACCACAAATTCCGCTTTTTGCTAAGTTCGCCATATTGTACATTGCTTTCCATTACTCTTTTTTTGTATGGTCATTAGCATAGTATACATGATCCCAATTTTAGCTTCAAGACACCGGCAATTTGAAAAAACGAAAAAGTAGATTGTGCTGATTTATTGGCACATTGAACCTTGTCGCGTACCGTAGTTTAAAAACTCAATGTATAGTGCTAAAACAATGACGTCATACAGTTGAAGTTGGATGTTTACATACACCTTAGCCAAATACATTTAAACTCAGTTTTTCACAATTCGTGACATTTAATCCTAGTAACAATTCCCTGTCTTAGGTCAGTTAGGATCACCACTTTATTTTAAGAATGTGAAATGTCAGAATAATAGTAGAGAGAATGATTAATTTCAGCTTTTATTTATTTCATCACATTCCCAGTGGGTCAGAAGTTTACATACACTCAATTAGTATTTGGTAGCATTGCCTTTAAATTGTTTAACTTGGGTCAAACGTTTCGGGTAGCCTTCCACAAGCTTCCCACAATAGGTTTGGTGAATTTTGGCCCATTCCTCCTGACAGAGCTGGTGTAACTGAGTCAGGTTTGTAGGCCTCCTTGCTCGCACACGCTTTTTCAGTTCTGCCCACACATTTTCTATAGGATTGAGGTCAGGGCTTTGTGATGGCCACTCCAATACCTTGACTTTGTTGTCCTTAAGCCATTTTGCCACAACTTTGGAAGTATGCTTGGGGTCATTGTCCATCTGCAAGACCCATTTGCGACCAAGCTTTAACTTCCTGACTGGTGTCTTGAGATGTTGCTTCAATATATCCATATAATTTTCCTTCCTCATGATGCCATCTATTTTGTGAAGTGCACCAGTCCCTCCTGCAGCAAAGCACACCCACAGCATGATGCTGCCACCCCCGTGCTTCACGGTTGGGATGTTGTTCTTCGGCTTGAAAGGTCCCCCTTTTTCCTCCAAACATAACGATGGTCATTATGGCCAAACAGTTCTATTTTTGTTTCATCAGACCAGAGGACATTTCTCCAAAAAGTACGATCTTTGTCCCCATGTGCAGTTGCAAACCGTAGTCTGGCTTTTTTATGGCGGTTTTGGAGCAGTGGCTTCTTCCTTGCTGAGCGGACTTTCAGGTTATGTCGATATAGGACTCGTTTTACTGTGGATATAGATACTTTTGTACCTGTTTCCTCCAGCATCTTCACAAGGTCCTTTGCTGTTGTTCTGGGATTGATTTGCACTTTTCGCACCAAAGTACGTTCATCTCTAGGAGACAGAACGCATCTCCTTCCTGAGCGGTATGACGGCTGCATTGTCCCATGGTGTTTATACTTGCGTACTATTTCTTGTACAGATGAACGTGGTACCTTCAGGCGTTTGGAAATTGCTCCAAAGGATGAACCAGACTTGTGGAGGTCTACAAATTTTTTTTGGAGGTCTTGGCTGATTTCTTTTGATTTTCCCATGATGTCAAGCAAATAGGCACTGAGTTTGAAGGTAGGCCTTGAATACATCCACAGGTACACCTCCAATTGACACAAATGATGTCAATTAGCCCATCACAAGCTTCTAAAGCCATGACATCATTTTCTGTAAACTTCTGACCCACTGGAATTGTGATACAGTGAATTATAAATGAAATAATCTGTCTGTAAACAATTGTTGGAAAAATTACTTACTTACTTAACCGACTTGCCAAAACTATAGTTTGTTAACAAGAAATTTGTGGAGTGGTTGAAAAACGAGTTTTAATGACTCCAACCTAAGTGTATGTAAACTTCCGACTTCAACTGTATCTGCCATCTTAATGCACGTTCGCCATTGATAGCACAGGAAAAAGCCTGCTCCTCTACAGGGATTACCTATGCATGGCAGTTACCCTGGGTCTCCTGGGTCACTCTACCTGCAGGTGAGTCACACTTTATAAGCAACACACTGCTCTGTCATCAGCTACATAGTTTGTGGGTGACATCTTTTCCATGAATGGAACAATGCTCATTATGAATGAATGAATGTCATTCATTCATAATGTCACAGAATGTCCTTATATATTATCACTGGGTTACATCAATCTTTTACAATGGGTGGCAACATCAGTGGTTCATCAATAAGCCACACCGTTTGTTGTTATTTGTTGTTCAGATCCAAGTCTCCTGGATGCCATACTGCAGTATAGTTCTCATCTTCACCTTCTTCTTCTCCAGTGGACCAGGTGGGTCCTATACCCTGACGTAGAACTAAACCAAGCTAAAAACAAATCAACTTATTTAGCTGGTATTTTCATTGTTTATTGCTCCTAGCTGGAGTGACAGCACCTCTGCCTGGTGAAATCTTCAACCAGTCGTTCAAATCAGCAGCCTTCACCATCGGTTGCACCCTCAACTGGCTGGGGCTGCTCTTCCACCTCATAGCAGTGAGCACATCAGCCTCTCTCTCATACCTTGTCACATACACAAACAGGTATAACAGTTGTACTGTAACTATTATGTGACAGTGAGTACCTAGATTGTAATTACACGGTTATTACATAGGTATTGGGACTCTTATTTGTTAAGTGGGAACGTGGCAGCTGATATCACACCCATACACACATGCAATCACAGTATGTTTATACACGGGAGAAGTTGGACTACTTCTGTTTCCTGTCAGGGTTGTTTGTGTGGTACAAAGTGCTTGAGACCAAGAACCACACCATCATGGAGATCACTGTCGAGATTCAGAGGATGCATCCCAGCAGGGGATCCTCAGGGTAGGGAAAGATGAGACCTCATGAACCCCATCATATCAAGCCATGCACAACCACCAAACTCTGAACATTTGCCATCATCATTGACATTGTGTCTGACTTGTACATTGTTTTGTCCTTCCTGTTAAAACATTGTCTTTGTGAAAACTCCTCTGTTAAGATTTGCCCCACACCCAAGCCATTTCCAGTCTAATGTCATCTTAATGGCAAATCAATAATTTTGACCTTTGGGATGGTGAGTACAGTGTGATAAAACTGTTAAGTCTCTGGGCCCCCTATTAAAGTCATTTGTTTAGTATTGTGAGCAGGCCCAGGTCTCTGTCGCTATCAGGCTCTGGCCCCAGGCAAACAGGCACTAATCAGGGAGGGAGAGGTTTTACCTCTGACACTCCTAAAGTCAGCATACTGTATGTGGTTTACTGATGAACAAGTTACATCACTTAGGGCATGATTCAATCAGCTCGCCTTGAGTTCCTTATTAGTGAGTCTGGGCTTCCATACACTCATTTTGAGATAGTATTTTTTAAATTACTGTGGTGTTTAGGATTATTATCAGAATGTTTCAATGGAAAGCTATGTCTACTCTCACCTGTATTCGGGGGAAAAGTGTTATAGGTATACAGGTAACTGCAACCATAAAGGAAACATTTGAGTAAATGAGGGATACAAAGTATATTGAAAGCAGGTGCTTCCACACAGGTGTGGTTCCTGAGTTAATTAAGCAATTAACATCCTATCATGCTTAGGGTCATGTATACAAATGCCCAGTTGCCCATTATTTTGAGTACCATGGCTAGAAGAAGAGATCTCAGTGACTTTGAAAGAGAGGTCTCAAAGAAGCATATGGGGTTTAAAGGCTGTGTGTGTGTATGTGTCAGTCACCAGAAATCTCAACCTTATTGAACACTTATGGGATATTCTGACCCACTGACGCTATTCTGGAGGCTCGTGCTTGCCCAACACCCTATTAAGACACTTTATGTTGGTGTTTCCTTTATTTGGGCAGTTACCTGTATGTGGCCTAATGTAAAACGAATTGTTGTTTTCTTTAGTACTTTCATTGTGTTGTTGTTTTTTGAAAGTCGTTCAGCTTTGCTCATATCGCAGAAGTGCTATCAGCAAACTCAAGCCAAACGCACGTCCCCCTCTGCATGTGTGCGACTGATTACATTATCTCGGTATTTTAAGCTAGCTTCCAGTCCGCTGTGCGTTTGACCAATTCATAGACTAGATAGGATGCGTAGGTCCCAGAGCCCCGCACCCACTATTAACTACCGAACCACGAAGTTTAAAGCAAGGGAGTGGCTGTTTACTGACGTGTAGTGAAACCCTTTACGCGCACATCTGCGTATTTTGGAACTTTAAAAGCCTCTCCAGTTAGTAGGCTTCTAGTGAGATGACAGCTAGGACTTATAGTGATATCTGATATGGGTAGCCTATCTAGAGAGGCTGTTACCGCGACGACTATGGAGGATCCGACTCGGATTGTGACAGATCATCCTACTAAATCGGATACAGACCCGAGCATTTCACCCGATGTGCCTTTGGTGAAGAACATGGACTATCAGCACAAGTGAGTTATTATTTGATATAGCATAATATTTATTACACCCATACATGTATGACGTGTAACGCAGTATTGGGCCCAATCCTACACTAGTGCTTACAAAACTGGCAATACTGTAGTATAAATGAGACACAACCTGTACAGTTGTGCATAAGGTCATAGGGCATGTCCTGTGACATATACACTAATTGGCTCAGCTTATTTTTTTCATTTTAAAACTACTTGGAACTTGGAGAAAATGTGCCTTCTATTTTTTACATGTGCAGATTCTGACAATGTACAGAGAGATCTGGCAGACAGACTCACATTACCTGTTCTGATTGGTGGACGGGAGTGGAGTTTAGGAATGGTATGTCAGGTCAGGGATGCCTTTTCTTTCACACCTCGATTGTAAGAGTCACCCATTTCTGTTCTTCCTCCACATTATAGGCTAGTTGTTTGGCTGAGGTCTAAATGAGAAGAGCATCTCAGGTCTTCAGATGTTATTGCCTTGATACAAGTTCTCAGTCACTCAGGTGTAAATCACACTTGGTGTAAATCACACTTGGGGACACTTCGATATCCCCTTACACCAGTGTTAGGTATATTATTTAACCAATTACTGTCAGTGTCCACTATTCATGCTTCAAACCAGATATACTCCATCAGTAGCCTTGTTCATACCTCCCAGGCACCCACTGTCTCAGGGTGACTGTTGTCTCAGGGTGACTGTTGTTGTTCGCTCAAGTGACGCTTCCTCAAGTGAAGCTTCCTCAAGTGAGGCTTCCTCAGCAACACACTTCCAGAACACGAGCTGTCAGGTGAATTATTAACAGCAACCCTATATTTTTGAACTGGCTGCTATTGGCAGGAGCAGACAGACAGACAGGCAGGCAGAGGGGGTGAGGTGTAGGCCACTCTGACAGGAGGGAGATGGGTTACTCTCCCAGGGTGTCACTGATAGAGGCTCCATATCACCTGGTGACTGAACTGATCACAGAGTCCTGAATTGATATTTACAAAAGCAATCTCTCTTTAACTAGTTTAATGCTATTTTGGGGATACTATAACATTTGGTAGGGCAATGTGGTTCTTCTGAATACAGCAGTCTATTTTCAGAAGTTCTCCATTCTGTCTATTCTTGTGGTTTCCAGTTCTTTGTTCCCTTCTTGATTCAACAAAATACTTTTTGCTATAACATATGGATTTTGTTATTACATAGGCTATCCATTAGTGAAATATAAACCTGTTAATGATGATTAGGTGGAGTTCTGTGTGGTAGAGGCTAGAGAGAACTGACGTGTAAGCTGTGCGACCACAATTTCTGCTGCAGCACCACTGACTGCAAAGTTTGATCACTTGCAGAGTGTGCTCAATGAGTTGAATCAGGATACATGAATCACGGTACGTGACTGTCATTAAAAAAGAAGCAGTGCCAAGTCTCTGAAATCTTTGCCAATACTATAGCCGCCTCCTAAAAAAGCCTTCACCTTAAATGACCTTCCTGTAGATGGACGTGGTTGTCCATGTTGGCAGGATTGACGACAGATGTTAATGAACTGATAAGAGTAGAACTGTAATGATGTGATATAGTGCAGTAGGATATAGAGCCAGATAATGCACTACCAGCTGATTTGGCTGAATGTGCAGCATAAGATATTCTTTAATGGTTGGTTTCCAAGACTATAGTTAGTGAGGCATATCCCAATGTGACCAGCCCCATTGGGCTCAAGCTGATTGATTTCCATGGGCTTGAAGCAAGTTGAGTCAATTTGTCAAAATTAGTTCTACTCTTGAAGGATGCAGCAACTGGTCTTAGACGATAGGTCAGATTTAGAGACACATTCAAGCCACACCATAAAACACCCTTGTACAGCTGATTTGGTATCCTGACAAGCTTTGACATTCCCATCTGATATCTGCTTCTCCTCAACTGACCCCTGTTTGTCTCCCAGATAATCACTTCAGAAACTCCAACTGTCCTGTTTTCCTTTGATTACAGGGTGTTCGTCAATAGGAGTGTAACATTGGAGAACATCAAATGCTATGGCTTTGACATGGACTACACTCTGGCAGGTAAGTTCATCTATACTGAACAAAAATATAAACGCAACATGTAAAGTGTTGGTCCCATGTTTCATGAGCTGAAAGAAAAGATCCCTGAAATGTTCCAGATGCACAAAAAGCTTATTTCTCTCAAATGCACAAATTTGTTTACATTCCTGTTAGTGAGCATTTCTCTTTTGCCAAGATAATCCATCCACCTGACAGGTGTGGCATATCAAGAAGCTGATTAAACAGCATGATCATTACACAGGTGCACCTTGTGCTGGGGACAATAAAAGGCCACTCTAAAATGTGCAGTTTTGTCACACAACACAATGCCACAGATGTCTGAAGTTTTGAGGGAGCGTGCAATTGGCATGATGACTGCAGGAATGTCCACCATAGCTGTTGCCAGAGAATTGAATGTTCATTTCTCTACCATAAGCCGCCTCCAACATTGTTTTAGAGAACTGGGCAGTACGTCCAACCGGTTTCACAACCGCAGACCATGTGTATGGCGTTGTGTGAGCGAACGGTTTGCTGATGTCAACGTTGTGAACAGAGTGCCCAATGTTGGCGGTTGGGTTATGGTATGGGCAGGCATAAGCTACGGACAACGAACACAATTGCATTTTATCGATGGCCATTTTAATGAACACCACTCATTGAGCACATTTGGGATGCTCTGGATCGACGTGTACGACAGCATGTTCCAGTTCCCGCCAATATCCAGAAACTTCGGACAGCCATTGACGAGGAGTGGGACAACAGCCTGATCAACTCTATGCGAAGGAGATTTATCGCGCTGCATGAGGCAAATGGTGGTCACAACAGATACTGACTGGTTTTCTCATCCATGCCCCTACTTGTTTTTTAGGTATCTGTGACCAACAGATACATATCTGTATTCCCAGTCATGTGAAATCCAGAGATTAGGGTCTAATGAATTTAATTAAATTGACTGATTTCCTCATATGAACTATAACTCAGTAAAATCTTTGAAATTATTGCATGTTGCGTTTATATTTTTGTTCAGTATAGTAGCAAAGTAGACCTACTCCAACAAAGAGAAGATGTGATTGTACTGGTAAACGGCCAAAAAGGCTGACTTCTGGAGAAAATCTGAAAATCTATGTCTCATAGATTTAATGTGTGTAATCAGGGGGGTATACTACAAAGTAGGATTAATGAGTTAGCCAGCTAACTTTGATAAACAACCAGAAATAACTAGATTTTCTGATTAATTAAGAAAGCTAAACTTAGATTTGTGTTTTTATTTATTTAGTCAATTAGACTATGCCCATTTCAAGCTTATCCTTCTAAAAAAAGTAAGTTATTTCAAAATATTTAGGCACGTTAGCTTGATCCTACACCTCAGAACTACACTACCGGTCAAAAGTTTTAGAACACCTACTCATTCAAGGGTTTTTCTTTATTTTTACTATTTTCTACATTGTAGAATAATAGTGAACACATTAAAACTATGAAATAACACATATGGAATCATGTAGTAACCACAAAAGTTTTAAACAAATCAAAATGTATGTTTTATTTTAGATTCTTCAAAGTAGCCACCCGTTGCCAAGAGTGTGCAAAGCTGTCATCAAGGCAAAGGGTGGCTATTTGAAGAATCTCAAATATAAAATATATTTTGATTTGTTTAAAACTTTTGTGGTTACTACATGATTCCATATGTGTTATTTCATAGTTTTAATGTGTTCATTATTATTCTACAATGTAGAAAATAGTAAAAATAAAGAAAAACCCTTGAATGAGTAGGTGAAATAACACATATGGAATCATGTAGTAACCACAAAAGTTTTAAACAAATCAAAATATATTTTATATTTGAGATTCTTCAAATAGCCACCCTTTGCCTTGATGACAGCTTTGCACACTCTTGGCAAAGGGTGGCTACTTTGAAGAATCTAAAATAAAACATACATTTTGATTTGTTTAACACTTTTTTGGTTACTACATGATTCAATTTGTGTTATTTTATCGTTTTGATGTCTTCACTATTATTCTACAATGTAGAAAATAGTAAAAATAAAGAAAAACCCTGGAATGAGTAGCTGTTCTAAAACGTTTGACCGGTAGTGTATATTGAACAGCATATGAGGATACAAACATTGTTACATTTTCACTGATGAAAACTGACTGTTCATGTGTCCTGTGTGTGTAGAGTACAAGTCTCCTGACTACGAGGACCTGGGCTTTGAGCTGCTCAGAGACAGGCTGGTGTCTATAGGCTATCCCCATGAGCTACTGCATTACACCTACGATCCTACCTTCCCCACTCGGTGAGTTCTCTCTTCCTGTTGATCCCACAGACATTTGCATACTGTTGATTTTTACATGTTACGTTTGGTAGTACATAACATGACCCTTTACTCACAAATATGTTTTTCTGTTCTACATGAATTAGAACGCCTTATCATTGGGTTGATGCCAAGCGTGGTTAGTTAGGATGGGACTCTTTATGGGAGTCTACCTTTGAAATGACCCCTAACCATTATTTTTCAAGTCATTTGTTGTTCTGTGCAGTCTATTTTCTGTATCCTTGCCCCATGGGGACACTATGCTGGAGAAACATCTAACATTTTATCATTTCATCAGCAGAGATAGTTTCCCCAAAGGCCTAGGAACAGTAGAACAACAAGATCGGTCAAAATAGAGCAGAAATGAAAAGTAACCTACTGATACTATCAAGAGCAGCCACAAATCTAAAAGATATCATCATCTATCCCTCTCCCATCATTCCTCTCTCTGCATAACCATATTCACCTCCTGCTCTCTCTTCCTCTTTTTCATCGCAATCTCTCCTCCCTCCTTCTTAGCGGCCTGGTGTTTGACACAATGTATGGTAACTTGCTGAAGGTGGACTCCAATGGAAACATTCTGCTGTGCAGTCATGGCTTCACCTTTCTAAAAAGGTGAGTGATACATCACAGGAAATACAATAGTTTGTGTGTGTGTGCGCATGTGGACATGTTTAATTATACAAGAATAGTAAACAAACAAAAATTTGACCAACTGGGGACATTTTATTAGTCCCCACAAGGTCAAATGCTATTTCTAGAGGGTTTAGAGTTAAGGTTAGAATTAGGTTTAGGGTTAGGAGCTAGGGTTAGGTTTAGGGTTAAGGTTTTCAGGTTAGGTTTAGGATTAGGGGGTTAGGGAAAATAGGATTTTGAATGGGATTGAATTGTGTGACCGCACAAAGTTAGTTATACAAGACTGTGTGTGTGTGTGTGTGTGTTTGTTTGTTGTGAGTATACTGTTTCTCATTCTGTAACAGGATGTCCTTGGGTCAACACTGTCACTGAGGGCACATCTGCACAACCACTTTGCAAATGAATCTAAGTAGGGGAACAGGGCAATGACACGCGCACACGCACACACGCACACACAGCAAATCGGCATGTCTAGTCAGTGGGTCATCAGGGTGAAACAGCTCATGGGCACAGAAAACCATGAGGCCAAGTTTTCTGAAAGACCAATATACTATACACATCTTATCAAACTGAATTTCTTTATTCTCCTCTGGTTGTTTCATTTCATAGAAGAAGTAGAATACACTACCTGTGTGTAGGCTATATATTGCAGCTGTATGAAGGAGTTGTTTTTATCTTGTTGAGGGTACAGGAGATGGACTGACTGAGAAACTAGGCTATGAGAGGACAGGGGGATGGGCTGTGGGTTGCCCTGCTCTACCAGAGAACAGAGGATGTTGGAGACCAAGGGAGCCTGATCCTGACCTTGGTCAGATCCAACTGTGAGCATCTGTCTCAGTAGGCCTACATACTGCCATTATATTCAGCTTACAACATAAAACAGCCCCCATGTTCCTGGTACTTTCATGGAGGACTGAGAAATGACTGCAAAATATCCCCTAAAACTTTATTTTATTAATTTTTTTACCTTTATTTAACCAGGTAAGCCAGTTGAGAACAAGTTCTCATTTACAACTGCGACCTGGCCAAGATAAAGCAAAGCAGTGCGATAAAAACAACAACACAGAGTTACATATGGGGTAAACAAAACATAAAGTCAAAAATACAACAGAAAATATGTATACAGTGTGTGCGAATGTAGTAAGTTATGGAGGTAAGGCAATAAATAGGCCATAGTGCAAAATAGTTACAATTTCATATAATACTGGAATGATAGATGTGCAAAAGATGATGTGCAAATAGAGATACTGGGGTGCAAATTAGCAAAATAAATAACAATATGGGGATGAGGTAGTTGGGTGGGCTAATTTCAGAAAGGCTGTGTACAGGTGCAGTGATCGGTAAGCTGCTTTGACAACTGATGCTTAAAGTTAGTGAGGGAGATAAGAGTCTCCAGCTTCAGAGATTTTTGCAGTTCGTTCCAGTCATTGGCAGCAGAGAACTGGAAGGAATGGCGGCCAAAGGAGGTGTTGGCTTTGGGGATGACCAGTGAGATATACCTGCTGGAGCGCAGACTACGGGTGGGTGTTGCTATGGTGACCAGTGAGCTAAGATAAGACGGGGATTTGCCTAGCAGTGATTTATAGATGACCTGGAGCCAGTGGGTTTGGCGACTAATATGTAGTGAGGGCCAGCCAACAAGAGCGTACAGGTCACAATGGTGGGTAGTATATGGGGCTTTGGTGACAAAACGGATGGCATGATACATGATACACCACAAGGTGTGCAGGAATGTTAAAAGTTTTTTCTAAACATGAATTGGATGCAGATATAGCAGCACTATTTGGAATTCTTTATTCTTCCATTGGCTTACAATGGTGATGTAACCAGCTCACAAATATTAAAAAGTATATTTATATCCAGCACCTGGTGCCTTGGGATTTGCGAATGAATGTCTGTATGTGTGTGTTTACATGTGTGTTATTGCATGATTATGTGAGTTCCTTTTGAGTTAGTCTTTGGGTTATTGTGAGTTGTATGTAGGACTATGTGTATCTTGTTTTTTTTATCATGAAATACTATATTGATTATACTTTAGCTGGACATGTACATAGAGGGCCTGCCCATCTTCCATTCATAAATCAGGATTTAGATGCCTTTGGGAACCCCTACCAGCAGCTAAGCTATCGAGAGGCTCCGGTTCCAGTTCAAATCCACTCAATCGTCAATGCATCCCTGCCTCATACTCTTACAGTGAGGCAGACTGCAGCGTTGCTTCAATGGAGAAAGCCAGTGGATGTTTCTATCTCCAGCTCTAGCTGAACGTCATAGTCAAGAGACTCAAAAAAGAGAGGTCTTGTGACGTTGATAGTGCTGGTGGGTTATGTGCACTTTGGATGTTATCTTGTTATCTGTTGGCTCAGTGGGTTCTCTCTGAATGACTCATCATCCGGAAATGCTCCAATAGTAGCTGTTTGCTATTATTGGGGAGGTTGTCAGACCAGCTTACTTAATGAGTTTCTACACAGAATGCATGTTTTTGTCATGTTACACGTCTTTATATGCACCTGTGGATACTGCTTAATTTGCTGGTTGTATACATACTTTCCTTCTCTACAGGGACAAGATCCAAGACTACTACCCCAACAACTTCATTCAGAAAGGCAACACTGACCGCTTCTATATCCTCAATACTCTCTTCAACCTTTCAGGTAGCAACAACAGTGTTATTTTGTGTAGTTATGTACAATCATACTGCAAATAAAGTCAAGTAGAATGACTTTGCAATGCCCCCTCCTGCTCCTCCCACAGAGACGTATCTGGATGGTTGCCTTGTGGACCTCTTCACCAGATGCAGCAGATACGTAAAGTGAGTGGCCTCTATTTTCCTCCCTCTTCTCGCTGCCCTCTCTCTTTCTCTACTGCTGTGAGAATAGTAAATCATAAGAAAATAAGTGAATAATGTGACTGTAGTTTCTCTACTCTTTTTTTTTTTCTTTAAATAGCTGCCAGAAAGGCTTCAAACATGGTGACTTGTTCATGTCATTCAGAAGCATGTTCCAGGATGTTCGAGATGCAATGGACTATGTTCATGATACGGTTAGAATTACACAGTACATACACCACCCCATCCCTACACACATACTCACACATTATGAAACATTACTGTCTGTGTCTTTTTGTAAAGACTGACTCTCTCCATTTTGTCATATAGGGCAGTCTGAAGGAAAGCACTCTGAGGAATTTGGATAAATATGTCGTCAGAGATGTGAGTGAAAATAACTTTGAACCTCCCTTAATTGCTGTTTCATATTGGATACCCTTTTTGGATGCAGTATATTGACAAAGTGCTTTGGACATAATTTATGAGATGATACCTCAATTAATTAGTGACACTCAACAAAGTCTCTGAGATGAGTAAACTTTCTCTATCCAGAGGAATTGACCCTCTCCTTTACTCTTCTTCCCGATAGCCAAACTTGCCTGTTCTCCTGACTCGCATTAAGGAGGTGGCCAAAGTGTTCCTGGCCACCAACAGTGACTACAACTACACAGAGGTCAGTTGTTAATGTTTCATGGTACATGATGTCCATTCTATTCAATATATGATGTCTATTCTATTCAATATATGATGTCCATTCTATTCACTTTTATACTAAGGATGTGTCTTTGTTCTTTTCCCTAGGCTATCATGAAATACTTGCTTGAAACTCCACCAGGTGCCAAGGTTAGTCTAGGTGTCTCCAGTTTCAAATTAAGGAAAAGGGTTTTGGGGAACAAATTACCATTCATTCTAATGAACATTTCACAAAAAAATTTCTTAAGTACCCAAAGAAACCGTGGCGCGCCTTCTTTGACCTTGTCGTCGTGGATACCAGGAAGCCAGTGTTCTTTGCCGAGGGAACTGTGCTGAGACAAGTGGACACGGTAAGGCCCTTTCACTCATCATCACATGGTGTATATAGAAAACATCCTTTAACACACCACACAATTAGATTAATGTTCTAATCCAGAGCCATATATTTAGAGTTATGCCTTGTTCTAATTCTATATATTCAGTTACATAGCATTGTTTAAATATTCCCCATCTAATGTTAACATGGCTGCCATAGAATGTTGAGTGTCATGTATAGTGACTTCAGAAAGTATTCACACCCCTTGACTTTTTCCACATTTTGTTGTGTTACGACGTGGGATTAAAATTGATGTAATTGTAATTTTTGGTCAATGATTTACACAAAATACTCTAATGTCAAAGTGGAGAAAAAATTCTAGCATTTGTAAAGAATTCATGAAAAATAAAACACTAATATATCTTGATTAGATAAGTATTCAAAGCCCTGAGTCAATACATGTTAGAATCACCTTTGGCAGCGATTACAGCTGTGAGTCTTTCTGGGTAAGTCTCTAAGAGCTTTGCACACCTGGATTGTGCAACACTTGCCATTTATTCTTTTCAAAATTCTTCAAGCTCTGTCAAATTGGTTGTTGATCATTGCTAGGCAACCATTTATAGGTCTTGCCATAGATTTTCAAGCAGATTTAAGTCAAAACTGTAACTTGGCCAGTCAGGAACATTCACTGTCTTCTTGATAAGCAACTCCAGTATAAATTTGGCCTTGTGTTTTAGGTTATTGTCCTGTGTCTGGTGGAAAGCAGATTGAACCAGGTTTTCCTAGAGGATTTTGCCTGTGCTTAGCTCCATTCTGTTTATTTTTTATCCTGAAAAACTCCCCAGTCCTTAACGATTACAAACATATGCATAACATGATGCAGCCACCACTATGCTTGAAAATATGGAGTGTGGTACTCAATAATGTGTTGCATTGGATTTGCCCCAAACATAACACTTTGTAATCAGGACATGTTTTGCAGTATTGCTTTAGTGCCTTGTTCCCCAATAGGATGCATGTTTTGGAATATTTTTTATTCTGTACAGGCTTCCTTCTTTTCACTCTGTAAATTAGATTAGTATTGTGGAGTTACTACAATGTTGTTGATCCATCCCCATTTTTTTTCCTATCACAGCCATTACATTCTGTAACTGTTTTAAAGTCACCATTGGTCTCATCGTGAAATCTCTGAGGGGTTTCCTTCCTCTCTGGCCACTGAGTTAGGAAGGACGCATGTATCTTTGTGGTGACTGGGTGTATTGATATGCCATCCAAAGTGTAATTAATAACTTCACCATGCTCAAAGGGATATTCAATTAACTCTTTTTTTATATTTACCCATCTACCAATTTTTACCCATCTACCAATTGGAAAACCTCCCTTGTCTTTGTGGTTGAATCTGTGTTTGAAATTCACTGCTCGTCTGAGAGACCTTACAGATAATTGTATGTGTGGGGTACAGAGATGAGGTAGTCATTGAAAATCATGTTAAACACTATTATTGCACACAGAGTCCATGTAACTTATTATGTGACTTATTAAGCAAAGTTTTACTCCTGAACTTATTTAGGCTTGCCATAACAAATGGGTTGAATACGTATTGACTCAAGACATTTCAGCTTTAAGTTTTTTATTAATTTGTAAAACGTTCTAAATACATAATTCCACTTTGACATTATGGGGTATTGTGTGTAGTGGAAAGAAATCAATTTTGAATTCAGGCTGTAACACAACAAAATATGGAAAGGTCAAGGGTGTGTATACTTTCTGAAGGCACTATAAATGCATCATAATGCAGAAACCACATTGGCCCAACTCTCTATATACATGGCTCTGTTCATATCTACCCAACATAGAACACAGGGAAGCTTCGTATCGGAACATACACTGGAGACATCCAGCATGGAACTGTCTACTCTGGAGGTAAGAATTAAAATGTTAATCCCAGCTAGCACATAACAATATGTTTCTTAGAGCTTGGTGAGAGCATGGTTGTCCTATGGTTATTTTCCATACAACCTTCCCACAACTTTCTGGGAATGGTGCAGGATAGTTGATTGGCTTTGGAACATTCTCAGCACATTTCTTGACAAAAAAACATTATATTCTTGGTATTTCATTACTTTAACAGAACGTTTCCTAAAAGTTAAAACATGGTTACATTTAATAATAATGTACAGAGAACGTTCTAAGAATTTATTTAAAATCATATACAGTGAGGGAAAAAAGTATTTGATCCCCTGCTGATTTTGTCCGTTTGCCCACTGACAATAAAAAAATATATATATATTTATATAAAAAAAAATATATAAAAAAATAATAATAATAATAATAATACATTGTAAAGTGGTTATCCCACTGGCTATAAGGTGAATGCACCTATTTGTAAGTCGCTCTGGATAAGAGCGTCTGCTAAATGACGTAAATGTAAATGTAAATGTAAATGATCGGTCTATAATTTTAATGGTAGGTTTATTTGAACAGTGAGAGACAGAATAACAACAAAAAAATCCAGAAAAATGCATGTCAAAAATGTTATAAATTGATTTGCATTTTAATGAGGGAAATAAGTATTTGACCCCTCTGCAAAACATGACTTAGTAGTTGGTGGCAAAACCCTTGTTGGCAATCACAGAGGTCAGACGTTTCTTGTAGTTGGCCACCAGGTTTGCACACATCTCAGGAGGGATTTTGTCCCACTCCTCTTTGCAGATCTTCTCCAAGTCATTAAGGTTTCGAGGCTGACGTTTGGCAACTCGAACCTTCAGCTCCCTCCACAGATTTTCTATGGGATTAAGGTCTGGAGACTGGCTAGGCCACTCCAGGACCTTAATGTGCTTATTCTTGAGCCACTACTTTGTTGCCTTGGCCGTGTGTTTTGGGTCATTGTCATGCTGGAATACCCATCCACGACCCATTTTCAATGCCCTGGCTGAGGGAAGGAGGTTCTCACCCAAGTTTTGACGGTACATGGCCCCGGCCATCGTCCCTTTGATGCGGTGAAGTTGTCCTGTCCCCTTAGCAGAAAAACACCCCCAAAGCATAATGTTTCCACCTCCATGTTTGACGGTGGGGATGGTGTTCTTGGGGTCATAGGCAGCATTACTCCTCCTCCAAACACGGCGAGTTGAGTTGATGCCAAAGAGCTCGATTTTGGTCTCATCTGACCACAACACTTTCACCCAGTTCTCCTCTGAATCATTCAGATGTTCATTGGCAGACTTCAGACGGGCCTGTATATGTGCTTTCTTGAGCAGGAGGACCTTGCGGGCGCTGCAGGATTTCAGTCCTTCACGGCGTAGTGTGTTACCAATTGTTTTCTTGGTGACTATGGTCCCAGCTGCCTTGAGATCATTGACAAGATCCTCTGTGTAGTTCTGGGCTGATTCCTCACCGTTCTCATGATCATTGCAACTCCACGAGGTGAGATCTTGCATGGAGCCCCAGGCCGAGGGAGATTGACAGTTATTTTGTGTTTCTTCCATTTGTGAATAATTGCACCAACTGTTGTCACTTTCTCACCAAGCTGCTTGGTGATGGTCTTGTAGCCCATTCCAGCCTTGTGTAGGTCTACAATCTTGACCCTGACATCCTTGGAGAGCTCTTTGGTCTTGGCCATGGTGGAGAGTTTGGAATCTGATTGATTGATTGCTTCTGTGGACAGGTGTCTTTTATACAGGTAACAAGCTGAGATTAGAAGAACTCCCTTTAAGAGTGTGCTCCTAATCTCAGCTCGTTACCTACAGTGGGGAAAATAAGTATTTAGTCAGCCACCAATTGTGCAAGTTCTCCCACTTAAAAAGATGATAGAGGCCTGTAATTTTCATCATAGGTACACGTCAACTATGACAGACAAAATGAGAAAAAAAAATCCAGAAAATCACATTGTAGGATTTTTTATGAATTTATTTGCAAATTATGGTGGAAAATAAGTATTTGGTCAATAACAAAAGTTTCTCAATACTTTGTTATATACCCTTTGTTGGCAATGACACAGGTCAAACGTTTTCTTCACAAGGTTTTCACGCACTGTTGCTGGTATTTTGGCCCATTCCTCCATGCAGATCTCCTCTAGAGCAGTGATGTTTTGGGGCTGTCGCTGGGCAACACGGACTTTCAACTCCCTCCAAAGATTTTCTATGGGGTTGAGATCTGGAGACTGGCTAGGCCACTCCAGGACCTTGAAATGCTTCTTACGAAGCCACTCCTTCGTTGCCCGGGCGGTGTGTTTGGGATCATTGTCATGCTGAAAGACCCAGCCACGTTTCATCTTCAATGCCCTTGCTGATGGAAGGAGGTTTTCACTCAAAATCTCACGATACATGGTCCCATTCATTCTTTCCTTTACACGGATCAGTCGTCCTGGTCCATTTGCAGAAAAACAGCCCCAAAGCATGATGTTTCCACCCCAATGCTTCACAGTAGGTATGGTGTTCTTTGGATGCAACTCAGCATTCTTTGTCCTCCAAACACGACGAGTTGAGTTTTTACCAAAAAGTTCTATTTTGGTTTCATATGACACAAATTCTCCCAATCCTCTTCTGGATCATCCAAATGCACTCGCGAGCAAACTTCAGACGGGCCTGGACATGTACTGGCTTAAGCAGGGGGACACGTCTGGCACTGCAGGATTTTAGTCCCTGGCGGCGTAGTGTGTTACTAATGGTAGGCTTTGTTACTTTGGTCCCAGCTCTCTGCAGGTCATTCACTAGGTCCCCCCTGTGTGGTTCGGGGATTTTTGCTCACCGTTCTTGTGATCATTTTGACCCCACGGGGTGAGATCTTGCGTGGAGCCCCAGATCGTGGGAGATTATCAGTGGTCTTGTATGTCTTCCATTTCCTAATAATTGCTCCCACAGTTGATTTCTTCAAACCAAGCTGCTTACCTTGCAGATTCAGTCTTCCCAGCCTGGTGCAGGTCTACAATTTTGTTTCTGGTGTCCTTTGACAGCTCTTTGGTCTTGGCCATGGTGGAGAGTTTGGAGTGTGACTGTTTGAGGTTGTGGACAGGTGTCTTTTATACTGATAACAAGTTCAAACAGGTGCCATTAATACAGGTAACGAGTGGAGGACAGAGGAGCCTCTTAAAGAAGAAGTTACAGGTCTGTGAGAGCCAGAAATCTTGCTTGTTTGTCGGTGACCAAATACTTATTTTCCACCATAATTTGCAAATAAATTCATTAAAAAATCCTACAATGTGATATTCTGGATTTTTTTCCTCAATTTGTCTGTCATAGTTGATGTGTACCTATGATGAAAATTACAGGCCTCTCTCATCTTTTTAAGTGGGAGAACTTGCACAATTGGTGGCTGACTAAATACTTTTTTTCCCCACTGTATGTAAAAGACACCTGGGAGCCAGAAATCTTTCTGATTCAGAAGGGGTCAAATACTTATTTCCCTCATTAAAATGCAAATCAATTTCTAACATTTTTGACATGCGTTTTTCTGGATTTTTTTGTTGTTATTCTGTCTCTCACTTTTCAAATAAACCTACCATTAAAATTATAGACTGATCATTTCTTTGTCAGTGGGCAAACGTACAAAATCAGCAGGGGATCAAATACTTTTTTCCCTCACTGTACATTCCGTTTTCAGCATCAACAAAACTCTATCTTAAGTGTGCTCAAGTGTGAAGGCCGCGCCCACTAATTGGCTTGAAGAGTGTTTTTTTCTTTTTAAATGGGGTCTGTTTGAATAGACTAAAATGAACAGCTTTGTATGAGTAAAAAAAAAACATGGAATGCTAGTTCAATCCTGGTGGCACAGTGGACTAATTCCATGGATAGAGAACAGAAGATCATACGTTAGAATCTCACTGACACTGTGCCACAATAAAAAATAAATGTGTTTGCATGATTAATGCCTAAGTAAATTAATTTCCATGTGTCTATCTGTGCTTGGCGTTGAAAACAGTTAACCTAAGCTAGCAGTGTTATTAAAAGTCTTATTTAATTATCTTCAAATAGCCTATAATTTCCGTTTTCAGAACGTTAATAAAACCTCCCAGGAAAACTTTCAGGGAACCATAGTAAAACGTTCTCAGAACCTCCCTGCAACCTACAAATGTATGTTCCCAGAACAGGTGAAGTTTTCACTTCCGTTCTCAGAACATTTAAAAAACGTTCAGTTTTACCGGTTAGGAAACCAATAAGAAACCAAAAACGTACATTCCCCCAACTTCCAAGCAACCAAATGTTCTAGCTGGGATATTATCATCAAAAAAGGTAACACATTCTAGGAAGAGGGACAGAGAGGAAATGGGAAGATAGGAGAAAGGGATTAAGATCGTATTAAATTGAGAGAGGAATAGTGAGTTTCACCAATCTTGGTTTCAGTGGGAGCCAATCAGTGGGTGTCACATCTCCTCAACTTTCCATCCTCTTTTATCTGTCTATCCTCCCTGCAGGCTCCTCAGACATTGTATGTGACCTGCTGGATGTGAAGGGGAAGGACATTCTCTATGTAGGGGACCACATCTTTGGGGACATCCTGAAGTCTAAGAAGAGGCAAGGTTGGAAGACCTTCCTAGTGGTGCCTGAGCTGGCCAAGGAGCTGCAGGTGTGGACAGAGAAGAACCGTAAGTACAAACATGGTCAACCTCCTCTTCATGACCTCACAGTGACCCTAAAACTGACCTATCATATACCACACACATACATCACATGGTCACTTGACATACCTTAGGTAATGTAATCTTGGACACCATTTTGATGAGTGTCTCTTTTTCCTCAAGATCTCTTTGAAGAGCTGAAGCATCTTGATATATTTTTAGCTGAGTTGTACAAGTGAGTGGGCATTTCCTTTGTTCTATGAGTGACACTCGCCTGTTATTGCACTTGACAGAGCTGTGCATGATGTTGTCAATCTGACTGGCCTCTCTCCTTAGGCACATGGACAGTAGCTGTAGAGAGTGCCCAAACATAACTGCCATTCAGACCAGGATGAAGGTAAACCATGCCCACTGACACATACAGTGCCTTGCAAAAGTATTCATCCCCCTTGGCGTTTTTCCTATTTTGTTGCATAACAAACTGTAATTTAAATCGATTTTTATTTGGATTTCATGTAATGGACATACACAAAATAGTCCAAATTGGTGAAGTGAAATGAAAAAAATAATTTGTTTCAAAAAATTATAAAAAAGAAATAACGGAAAAGTGGTGCGTGCATATGTATTCACCCCCTTTGCTATAAAGCCCCTAAATAAGATCTGGTGCAACCAATTACCTTCAGAAGTCACATAATTAGTTAAATAAAGTCCACCTGCGTAATCTAAGTGTCAGATGATCTGTCACATGATCTCAGTATACAGTGAGGGAAAAAAGTATTTGATCCCCTGCTGATTTTGTACGTTTGCCCACTGTCAAAGACATGATCAGTCTATAATTTTAATGGTAGGTTTATTTGAACAGTGAGAGACAGAATAGCAATAAAAAAATCCAGAAAAACGCATGTAAAAAATGTTAGAAATTGATTTGCATTTTAATGAGGGAAATAAGTATTTGACCCCTCTGCAAAACATGACTTAGTACTTGGTGGCAAAACCCTTGTTGGCAATCACAGAGGTCAGACATTTCTTGTAGTTGGCCACCAGGTTTGCACACATCTCAGGAGGGATTTTGTTCAACTCCTCTTTGCAGATCTTCTCCAAGTCATTAAGGTTTCGAGGCTGACGTTTGGCAACTCGAACCTTCAGATCCCTCCACAGATTTTCTATGGGATTAAGATCTGGAGACTGGCTAGGCCACTCCAGGACCTTAATGTGCTTCTTCTTGAGACACTCCTTTGTTGCCTTGGCTGTGTGTTTTGGGTCATTGTCATGCTGGAATACCCATCCACGACCCATTTTCAATGCCCTGGCTGAGGGAAGGAGGTTCTCACCCAAGATTTGACGGTACATGGCCCCGTCTATCGTCCCTTTGATGCGGTGAAGTTGTCCTGTCCCCTTAGCAGAAAAACACCCTAAAGCATAATGTTTCCACCTCCATGTTTGACGGTGGGGGTGGTGTTCTTGGGGTCATAGGCAGCATTACTCCTCCTCCAAACACGGCGAGTTGAGTTGATGCCAAAGAGCTTGATTTTGGTCTCATCTGACCACAACACTTTCACCCAGTTCTCCTTTGAATCATTCAGATGTTCATTGGCAAACTTCAGACGGCCCTGTATATGTGCTTTCTTGAGCAGGGGGACCTTGCGGGCGCTGCAGGATTTCAGTCCTTCACGGCGTAGTGTGTTACCAATTGTTTTCTTGGTGACTATGGCCCCAGCTGCCTTGAGATCATTGACAAGATCCTCCCATGTAGTTCTGGGCGGATTCCTCACCGTTCTCATGATCATTGCAACTCCACGAGGTGAGATATTGCATGGAGCCCCAGGCCAAGGGAGATTGACAGTTATTTTGTGTTTCTTCCATTTGCGAATAATCGCACCAACTGTTGTCACCTTCTCACCAAACTGCTTGGCGATGGTCTTGTAGACCATTCCAGCCTTGTGTAGGTCTACAATCCTGTCCCGGACATCCTTGGAGAGCTCTTTGGTCTTGGCCATGGTGGAGAGTTTGGAATCTGATTGATTGATTGCTTCTGTGGACAGGTGTCTTTTATACAGGTAACAAGCTGAGATTAGGAGCACTCCCTTTAAGAGTGTGCTCCTAATCTCAGCTCGTTACCTGTATAAAAGACACCTGGGAGTCAGAAATCTTTCTGATTGAGAGGGGGTCAAATACTTATTTCCCTCATTAAAATGCAAATCAATTTCTAACATTTTTTACATGCGTTTTTCTGGATTTTTTTGTTGTTATTCTGTCTCTCACTGTTCAAATAAACTACCATTAAAATTATAGACTGATAATTTCTTTGTCAGTGGGCAAACGTACAAAATCAGCAGGGGATCAAATACTTTTTTCCCTCACTGTATATACACCTGTTCTGAAAGGCCCCAGAGTCTGCAACACCACTAAGCATGGGGCACCACCAAGTGAGCGGCACCATGAAGACCAAGGAGCTCTCCAAACAGGTCAGGGATAAAGTTGTGGAGAAGTACAGATCAGGGTTGGGTTATAAAAAAATATATCAGAAACTTTGAACATCCCACGGAGCACCATTAAATCCATTGTTAAAAAATGGAAAGAATATGGCACCACAACAAACCTGCCAAGAGAGGGCCGCCCACCAAAACTCATGGACCAGGCAAGGAGGGCATTAATAAGAGAGGCAACAAAGAGACCAAAGATAACCCTGAAGGAGCTGCAAAGCTCCACAGCGGAGATTGGAGTATCTGTCCATAGGACCACTTTAAGCCGTACACTCCACAGAGCTGGGCTTTACGGAAGAGTGGCCAGAAAAAAGCCATTGCTTAAAGAAATAAGCAAACACGTTTGGTGTTCGCCAAAAGCCATGTGGGAGACTCCCCAAACAGAAGGTACTCTGGTCAGATGAGACTAAAATTGAGCTTTTTGGCCATCAAGGAAAACGCTATGTCTGGCGCAAACCAAACACCTCTCATCATCCCGAGAACACTATCCCAACAGTGAAGCATGGTGGTGGCAGCATCATGCTGTGGGGATGTTTTTCATCGACAGGGACTGGGAAACTGGTCAGAATTGAAGGAATGATGGATGGCGCTAAATACAGGGAAATTCTTGAGGGAAACCTGTTTCAGTCTTCCAGAGATTTGAGAATGGGACGGAGGTTCACCTTCCAGCAGGACAATGACCCTTAGCATACTGCTAAAGCAACACTCGAGTGGTTTAAGCCCAGACCTCAATCCAATTGAAAATCAGTGGTATGACTTAAAGATTGCTGTACACCAGCGGAACCCATACAACTTGGAGGAGCTGGAGCAGTTTTGCCTTCAACAATGGGCAAAATTCCCAGTGGCTAGATGTGCCAAGCTTATAGAGACATACCCCAAGAGACTTGCAGCTGTAATTGCTGCAAAAGGTGGCTCTACAAAGTATTGACTTTGGGGGGGTGAATAGATATGCACGCTCAAGTCTTCTGTTTTTTTGTCTTATTTCTTGTTTGTTTCACAATAAAAAATATTTTGCATCTTCAAAGTGGTAGGCATGTTGTGTAAATCAAATGATACAAACCCCCCCAAAATGCATTTTAATTCCAGGTTGTAAGGCAACAAAATAGGAAAAATGCCAAGGGGGGTGAATACTTTCGCAAGCCACTGTAATCCCTCTCTGAGAAATGCTCTAACACAGTGGTTCCCAACTCCAGTTCTCGAGTACCCCCAATAGCCTCGGACAAAAAAAACTGATTCAACTCATTTAGTTGATTAGTTGACAAGTTGGATCATGTGTGCTTGTTCAGGGTTACAGTAAAAATGTGTACTGTTGGGGGTACTGGAGGACCAGGGTTGGGAAACACTGCTCTTACACATCCACACATCATCCACCGATGTTGTGTTTTTATGTGTTTCCCAGGCATAATGTTATCATAACTACACCTGAGTGAGGTCATTTTCAGTCTAGCTTTATGATGCTGCTAAATGCATTTTGTGACTATCCCACATGAAAAAATACTATAGTATACTATAGTATAAATACCATAGTATTTGCTGTAGTGTTTTTGCTGACCTTACTGTAGTATTCACTAAAGTCAGCAAAAATACTACAGTGAATATAATATAAATACTGTAGTAAAATAACTGTAGTATATGCTATAGTAATAGTAATTAATGTAGTGTTTTTGCAGATTGTAGTATACTGTAGTATTTACTGTAGTGTTTTTGCAGACTGCACTATACTAATAGTATTTACTGTAGTGTTTTTGCAGACTGCACTATACTAATAGTATTTACTGTAGTGTTTTTGCAGACATTACTGTAGTATTTACTATAGTTTTTTTGTTTTATTATCTTGAACATAGAAGTGGAGGCTTTCTCCTTGAGGAAACCTACTAGAGAAATACTAAAGAGCAAGTTTTCCATAACCTGTAGGTAGGTAGGACTGGGGACTGAACAGATAGTTCTGAGCTTCTGCTCTTTTCTATAACCTCTATGGAACACAATATACAGTGCCTTTGGAAAGTATTCAGACCCCTTGACTTTTTCCAAAAAAAATTACGTTACAGCCTTATTCTAAAATGGATGAAATAAAATAAAATCCCCAGTAATCTACACACAATACCCAATAATGACAAAGCGAAAACAGGTTTTTAGAAATGTTTACAAATGTATTAAAAATTTAAAACAGAAATACCTTATTTACATACGTATTCAGACCCTTTGTTATGAGACTCGAAATTGAGCTCATGTGCATCCTGTTTCCATTGAACATCCTTGAGATGTTTCTACAACTTGATTGGAGTCCACTTATGGTAAATTCAATTGATTGGACATGATTTGGAAAGGCACACACCTGTCTATATAAGGTCCCACAGTTGACAGTGCATGTCAGAGCAAAAACCAAGTCATGAGGTCGAAGGAATTGTCCGTAGAGCTCCGAGACAGGATTGTGTCGAAGAAGCAGATCTGGGGAAGGGTACCAAAACAGTTCTGCAGCATTGAAGGTCCCCAAGAACACAGTGGCCTCCATCATTCTTAAATGGAAGAAGTTTGGAACCACCAAGACTCTTCCTAGAGCTGGCCACCCGGCCAAACTGAGCAATCGGGGGAGAAGGGCCTTGATCAGGAAGGTGACCAAGAACCCGATGGTCACTCTGAAAGAGCTCTAGAGTTCCTCTGTGGAGATGGGATAACCTTCCAGAAGGACAACCATCTCTGCAGCACTCTGCCAATCAGGCCTTTATGGTAGAGTGGAAGAGTGGCCAGACAGAAGCCACTCCTCAGTAAAAGGCACATGACAGCCCGCTTGGAGTTTGCCAAAAGGCACCTAAAGATTCTCAGACCATGAGAAACAAGATTCTCTGGTCTGATGAAACCAAGATTGAACTCTTTGGCTTGAATGCCAAGCGTCACGTCTGGAGGAAACCTGGCACCATCCCTACGGTGAAGCATGGTGGTGGCAGAATCATGCTGTGGGGATGTTTTTCAGCGGCAGGGACTGGGAGACTAGTCAGGTTCGAGGCAAATATGAACAGAGCAAAGTACAGAGAGATCCTTGATGAAAACCTGCTCCAGAGCTCTCAGGACCTCAGACTGGGGTAAAGGTTCACCTTCCAACAGGACAATGACTCTAAGCACACAGCTAAGACAACGCAGGAGTGGCTTCGGGACAAGTCTCTGAATGTCCTTGAGTGGCCCAGCCAGAGCCTGGACTTAAACCTGATCGAACATCTCTGGAGAGGCCTGAAAATAGCTGTGCAGCCACGCTCCCCATCCAACCTGACAGAGCTTGAGAGGATCTGCAGAGAAGAATGGGAGAAACTCCCCAAATACAGGTGTGCCAAGTTTTTAGCGTCATACCCGAGAAGACTTGAGGCTGTAATCGCTGCCAAAGGTGCTTCAACAAAGTACTGAGTAAAGGGTCTGAATACTTATGTAAATGCAATATTTATGTTCTTTATTTTTTATAAATTAGCAAAGATTTCAAAAAAAATATTTTTGCTTTGTCATTATGGGGTATTGTGTGTAGATTTTAGAATAAGGCTGTAACGTAACAAAATGTGAAAAAAGTCAAGGGGTCTGAGTACTTTCTGAAGGCACTGTATGGTATATAGTTAGCATGTAGGTTTCTCACTTATGGGTGGCACAAATTGGGACACGGGGGAGGGGAATGGGTATATGCAAATTAAATACTGTATTATTCACTGTAGTTAAAAAAGTGTAGTGTTTTTGTGGACTGTAGTGGTTTTGCTGACATTACTGTAGTATTTACTAGTGTTTGTTTTGCACATAATACTGTCGTATTTACTATAGTATTCTACAGTATATTACAACCTTCTATAGTTAGTACTACACCTGATTGAGGGATACTACAGTGTGTAGTATAGTATTCTACCGTATACTATAGTTTACTACAGAATTATATAGGAAGTACTGTAGTATTCTATAGTAAACTGTAGTATTTTTTCATGTGGGGTACGTCGCCTTGTGTCTTATAGGTGGTGACCTTTAGGATGGATCTGTCCTATGGGCAGATGGGCAGCCTGCTGCGGAGTGGCTCCAGACAGACTCTGTTTGCCAGCCAGCTCATGCGTTACGCTGACCTGTACTCTTCCACCTGCATCAACCTGCTCCACTACCCCTTCAGTTACCTTTTCAGAGCCCCACCTGTCCTGGTGAGTCCCACCTCAGATATCCCTTTGATAATAACAGGGACATGCATCTCCTCTTGCATAAAATCTCTTGCTGAAATTACCATGAAAAAACATGGATTTGTCTTCCTGATGTTGTCAAGATGCCCCATGAGTCCTCGGTGGATAATCACCCCCTTGACTTCCCTTCACCTGAGTTCTCTGCTCTGGATCATGTTCAGAAGATAGCTGAAGCCAAGGTTTGACACTCATACCTACACTTGCAGCTATCTGTTATTTACAAATGTTGCATTTTCCGTTGAAATAAACACTGGATTTATCTGTTAAAATAGACAGTCTTGCTTTAAGTCCTGAAAAAGTATATATTTGTTGTCAATCTTCCATAGTCCATATTGATTTTAAAATATAACCTTTATTTTCTTACAGAGGGCAAATGAAGGTAACACAGCGGAACTGAAAGACACATGAGGATGTATTTGACAAAACAATTATTCAGTTTTGACATGACTATTCCTCCAGATCTAAAAAAAAAAAAAAAAACGGTGGCTGTGTGTTTTTTGGTAAGGCAATTTTCTTTCTGGACAACAATATATGACATATATAGCGCCACCTGCTGGAATACCGTTTTATAACTCGTTTTTCATCAACCACCCCAGCATTTACCCCATGTGATCAGTATGCCTAGGGTTAGGGTTAGGGAAAATACAATTTGGATAGACACTGATTCTAGGTTAATGTATATAAGTGAATATTTGTCTTAATAATATATATATATATATATTATATATATTTTTTTTTTGCTTGTCTATTTAGCTACAGTACTTTTACATGTCCTATATGCAATACTGATTTTGTTCCTTGTGCAAATGTATATTAACTTCAATGAGCATGTAAACTGAAACATGCTCAGGTGACCGTTTCTGAAAAGTCACGTATTTGTGGTGAATTATTATGCAGGTTGGCTCATGTAGCCTATGTTCAATAAGGATGTAGCTAGCTCCTCTGTGGTGGACATGCTTGTGTGGTGGATATTACTTGACCATGGTTAGATGGATTTATAAAAATTATTACATACAGTATAACAAATATTTACTTTTTACTTTTTCTCTTGTTGGCTACTCTTCACAGCATACCCTATTTTGTTTTTAGAATCCTAACCTAGCCTATGGGGACTCTGTAATTAGCTGTTTGTCCTAAACAATCATAGATACAATAAAAGTATGGAGTCCAAAACATGTGTCCTTTCTATAACGGTTAAACAAAATTACAGCATTTTAACATTAATTGAAGTGTGACAAACAAGGTTCTTGAGGTGTATGTATGCTCTCTGCCCATTGGATGGCATCAAATCGTTATTCTGTGCAAAACGCTTGCAGCCCACTGCACTGTATGCAAACCTATGGGTGGGATGTAATTTTTATAATCAAAACTTGGAAGACTATACTGTAGGTTCATAATGTGTTTCTTCCACATTCAAAATAACAGGGATTAAAACCCCTTTACCATCGAAAGCACTGGTCCATTGAAATGTGAAGTGAATAATATAACTGAATTAATCGAATAACACAAATATTGAATGTTCAAATAGGCTACAGTCATATTGAGGTGCAAGCGTGTGCTACTGGCCCAATGGATGTTTTTTCGTTGCCTCTCGCCAAATCGTTGAAAATATGAATAACATCCGATTACTGCATTTGCTGTCAAAATCATTTTCGTAACGATTTGCTTTTGGTAACACAGATTCATAGGCAGAATTTAAGCACTTTAGCTATGTGTCCATGGGCGTATGAAATTTTCTCGTATAGCCTAATCTTAAAGTTTTCAGCTGTTTTAAATTATTTATTTCATCAGCCTTCAAATGAAGAAATAAATAGGCTTAGTTATATTTAATACATCTCATAAATGTAGAAACCTAGGCCTAATTGGTATTTTCCGGTTGAAAACATATGGTTTATTCTTCCTATTTTCACTGCTAAATGTGGCCCCAAAGATTGAGGCTGGGTCACGTTCGGGAACACGGGCTCGTCATGTGTATCCACTTTGCCCTTGTTCCTCATTATTCACGAGCCCTTTCTATACAATGGCCAATCATTGCAGTTAGCCTTGACTATAGTGACTATAGCTACACAAGATTTAATTGCATATCCTTGCTTTTCAAGACAAAAACATGACACAACTGTTCAAGGAAATGTGGCCTTTACATAGCCTACAATTTACCAAGTAGATCTATAAATAAATTAAATACAAATGATTCTTTAACTATACAATGAAGACCAATTTCAATGATGAATCAAATGATTTCAATGTACAGTATTAACATTTCATTATTGAGACTCAATCTAGATAGCGACAAAATAAAAAATAAAGTCTGGCATCTAAAGAAAAGTAATACCACTATGACAACAGTTCATGTTAACCTAATGATTAAATGTTTGCAGTTTTCTTTTTGATCTTATTTCGCTCAAATAAACATATAGGCGACCTCATTTATTCTAACAGCAGACCAACACAAAACTCTGATTAAAACCATACCTTTTATTTACTCAAAAGCATACATTTTAACATTATGAAAAAGTTTTTTGTGAATCAATCAAAAAACGTGTTTTTTTGTGAAACAATTGGAGTACATTGTGTCTCACACAGCCCTGTGAGACCTCTGTATGACTAGCTAATTAACTCATTAACTTATCCTCTACAGTTAACAGGGTGTAATGGAGCTTGCCTGAGCCACACACAAGTGGTGCTCCAAAGCACTGACCTGTTGGATTCAGTGCAGGACGCTCAGTGCTCTACCCAGTCAGATATGACTGCAGACACACCACCGTGGCACTGTCCCCCATTCCACACATTCCAGGATTTCCCAGAAAGCATTGCAAGCAAGCCTCAACAAGTCACATTCTTCACTCTGGGGAATTTCGCATACTCAAGTGGCTGAGATAGATCTGCTCCACCTTACTAATACTGACTTCACTTCAAGATTAAATTAAATCAATGATCAACAAATATCTTGTCCCTCCCTCAAGCAAACAAAGTCACTTTTTAATTAAGATTCTTAAAAAATTTACAAAGCCTGGGTAAGTACACTACATGACCAAAAGTATGTGGACACCTTCTCATCGAACATCTCATTCCAAAATCATGGGCATTCATATGGAGTTGGTCCCCCCTTTGCTGCTTTAACAGCCTCCACTCTTCTGGAAAGGCTTTCCACTGGATGTTGGAACATTGCTGCGTGGACGTGCTTCCATTCAGCCACAAGCATTAGTGAGTTCGGGCACTGATGTTGTGCGATTAGGCCTGGCTCGCAGTCGGCGTTCCCATACATCACAAAGATGTTCAATGGGGTTGAGGTCAGGGCTCTGTGCAGGCCAGTCAAGTTCTTCCTCACCGATCTCGACAAACCATTTCTGTATGAACCTCGCTTTGTGCACCGGGGCATTGTCATGCTGAAAAAGGAAAGGTCCTTCCCCAAACTGTTGCCACAAATTTGGAAGCACAGAATCGTCTAGAATGTCATTGTATGCTGTAACGTTAAGATTTCCGTTCACTGGAACTAAGGGGCCTAGCCCGAACCATGAAAAACAGCCCCAGACCATTATTCCTCCTCCACCAAACTTTACAATTGGCACTATGCATTGGGGCAGGTAGAATTCTCCTGGCATCCGCCAAACCCACATTCGTCCATTGGACTGCCAGATGGTGAAGCGTGATTCATCACTCCAGAGAATGCGTTTCCACTGCTCCAGAGTCCAATGGCGGCAAGCTTTACACCACTCCAGCCGACTCTTGGCATTGCGCATGGTGATCTTAGGCTTGTGTGTGGCTGCTCGGCCATGCAAACTCATTACATGAAGCTCCCGATGAACAGTTCTTGTGCTGACGTTGCTTCCAGAGGCAGTTTGGAGCTCGGTAGTGAGTGTTTCAACCAAGGACAGACGATTTTTACGCGCTACGTGCTTCAGCATTTAGCGGTCCCGTTCTGTGAGCTTGTGTGGCCAACCACTTCGCGGCTGAGCCGTTGTTGCTCTTAGACGTTTCCACTTCACAATAACAGCACTTACAGTTGACCGGGGCAGCTCTAAAAGGGAAGAAATTTGACGAACTGACTTGTTGGAAAGGTGGCATCCTATGACGGTGCCACGTTGAAAGTCACTGAGCTCTTCAGTAAGGCCATTCTACTGCCAATGTTTGTCCATGGAGATTGCATGGCTGTGTGCTCAATTTTATAGACCTGTCAGCAACGGGTGTGGCTGAAATAGGCCCTCCTGTAGCTCAGTTGGTAGAGCATGGCGCTTGCAACGCCAGGGTTGTGGGTTTGTTTCCCACGGGGGGCCAGTATGAAAAATGTATGCACTCACTAACTGTAAGTCGCTCTGGATAAGAGCGTCTGCTAAATGACAAAAAAATAAAATATATATATAGCCAAATGCACTCATTTCAAGGGGTGTCCACATACTTTTGTATATATAATGTAGCTGCAGAAATATCAAATAGACTCAGTAACAGAAAAGGCATTAACCTAAGGTTAATGGGACTGTGAGCCCAGACTGGCAGTTGATGGGGTTTTATTTTTTTAAAGAGAAGAATAGAAACAACAGTACACCAACATTGTGTGACACTGATCAAGGTGCTTTGGCTTTTTTCTCTGTACAGTTAATAAATGTTTAATCTTCCACTGAAAGAGAATTGCATTTGGCAGTTGAATGTTGGCTTAAACATTAATTTGATTTAGTTTTGAGCTAAAAACAGACCTGAGTTTATAATGATTTGAAGCAAAACAATACATTTCCTGATGACACTCACAACCAGCTTCCCAGCAGTCTGATCCTTTGAAGGGCTCCCAGATGAGGCACACACAGGAGTGCTCCCTGCGCCCCCATCCCAGCTCACCCCATTCCCCACCACCACCATACACAGAATAGGACCTGCCTCACTGCATTCCTCCAAAACACTCCCCTCCCCCACCGACCTGCCTGCCACTACCAATGATGTATATAAGTCCTGGATTGCTGATGCTATGTATTGGCCATTGAGAGGTTTGAAGCCACTGGTCGGCCACATTGGCACTCCCTAGTAGGAGCAGTTCTACATAGGAATTAACTGAATTCTACAATATTTAAATTAAACGTTTCAAGGACAAAATTACATGTATTTAAGTCTTTTTTTGCTGTTGTAGTGGGGACAGCAACATTAGTAATCTCTAAAAATTTAACTTTAAGGAAAATATATTTATATATGTCTTCATTTTTTAAATGTTTAGCTCACATAATATAATTGAAAAGTATGCATTGGATTAAGGTGTCTGTAATAGAATAAATGTGACAAAAAGTAATAAATGTATAAATGCATTTCTATGGCTTCCAAAATATAAAAAATTACAACGATGGGGGAGTGCCAAAATGGCGGCACGATGGCTTCAACACAGCGCCCCCTATAAGTCATCTAGTGTATCTATAAATTATTGGCCACTCGAGAAGGTGCTCATTTACTTTGGGGAACTTACACATGGGTACACAACAAGATGCTATCAATAAGTTACTGTACTACTTTTTAAGCAGACATATATTTTAGAAAACATCAATAATCTTTAACTACATTGAAATATTTTAAGTCTTAGGATGTCATTTCTTTCCTAATTTATAAAGCTATGCTGTTCTGATGTTTCATTTACCACTATAACTACTTGGAATCTGGAAAACATATTTTACTCAACACTAATTCAATTAGGATGTTGGAGTGAGCTATTTAAAACTTTTTACAGTGCTATATGGGCTACTTTTAGATGATCCTGTTCTAAGAAAAGCACACTGGGGCCACATGTCTGTAGTTCACAAGAGTTCACTACTATTGATTTCTGAATGACTTCTGAAACCCTGACATTGAAAGCAATAAAACTATTCCTGTCTCACCCACCATCCCCTTACCACCAATTCAGAGAGAGCTGAGGCCAAATGCTATGACAATACTATTGCACTGCTAGAATGAATGGTACAGTAGTGCAACATTGTCAAAGCAGCTGACCTCAGCATGTGTCAGCACGTGGACATGGGGACAGCCATTCACCATTGCCAATAGAAGAGAACCAGCTAAAGCTTAACCACTTTTACATAAGCAGCCGTGTGTAGCTCACATTTCCCATCAATAGTTTGGACATTACTTGGGTGGTTAGATAGCCATAAAATATAATCTAGATTCAAACCTTACAATTTTACCGATACCTGTACACACCAGAGGTAAAATTACCATAGCTGCAAAATACTGTCTAATTGACTCATATCATGTGGGCACAATAATATCAATCTAAAGATATAAAGCTGTACTGACTTATCTTCTGACAGTGGTCCACATGTTCAACTTCAGAAACAAACAACATAAGTTCAATCTTTGTAAAAAAGTTATTAAGGAGCCTGATATTTAGTGTTCCTGTAGCCTCACACACACCCCACATGTGTAGGCCCCTCATTTATTGCCTGTCAACTCAGAGGGGTGAGAGGTTAAGGCAATAGAGGGAGGTGTGGCTCTCCGTTTCATCAGCCAATGCCCTTTTAATATTGCACTGCTCATCTCAATGCCCAGTAGTACAACAGAAAAAGGGCAATGGACGACAACATGGGACACCATCAGCCTCATCTGAAGATAGTAGTGCTTCTTACTCCAATCCTCCTGTTCCACCATGACACTGTCAAACAAGCAGTGGCTGATCAACTCTAATCTGCTAGATTCATTGACCCAGTTTAAACACAAGAATAAATGATAATATGCCATTTTGCAGACGCTTTTATCCAAAGCGACTTACAGTCATGCGTGCATACATTTTTTTGTGTATGGGTGGTCCCGGGGATCGAACCCACTACCTTGGCGTTACAAGCGCCGTGCTCTACCAGCTGAGCTACAGAGGACCACATAGGCTGCTACTCACGAAATATACAATGTTTAGAGAGAGTCATTATAGTTAACACCAAGTAGTTCAGGAAATGCAGCAATTTAAGAGAGGAAAATAATTAAAGTTATCAAGAAGTAGTTTCTAGAGACAATTCAGAAAAAACATGTAAGTAGACAATTTGCCCTCTAATTCACTCAAACATTTTTTAAAGGGAGGCCTACATTTGACCAGAACTCCTTTGCCAGAAAATTTGAAGTTGAAAGCATCATTATCACGTAGGCCTAAACTGTTAATTATTTTAATTTATTTCCCTTTAATACAAAACATAAAAACATTTTTCAATAATCGAATTACTTTATACAGGTCAAATTATGCCTATATAATTTTAAGGTGCATCATAAAAAAGGGAAGTTCTTCCTCACACAACTGAGAGAATATGGGTTTTCCCTGAATCATGACTAGTTCTCATGAAATGTTTTCTAATTCTGAGAACAGGGGGACATTTTGTTACTGTGCAACATTTTCGTTTAGACTTTGTACTCTTAAAACCATAGTTGAAACTTAATCAGGCACATTTATAATTTGTTCACTTTTGTGTTTTGACTCAACAACCAATAATTTATTATGCCTATTTTTTTGTATTATTTGTGCAACAAAATAGAAACTCAGAGGTAGGCTATTTAAAAGATAATTAGATAGGCTTTAATATTTGTTTCTATCATTGGTCGGCCATTCAGGCGAACAAACTATTGAACATAGCATTTCGCTCAACTCATCAAATTCATCTACAGCTGCTAGTGAATAGCCTACCTTATGCCCTGTAATATAATACACGTGTTATTACTTTATAACAAGACAAAATATGGAAAATGTGCAAAACGAATAGCCTACATAACCTACATTTAAATTACAAAGTAGGCTAGTGTACCCCTGTAGTCCCCATGGATTACAATGACATAATTCAGATATTTCACATAGGCCTAATACCAACAGAGAGCACAAACTAGTCAACGAACCTTTGTTTTTCTTGAGCTTTCAACTTCTATGTCAAAAGGATAATTATCAGTAGCAGGAATGGATATAATCTGCAAACGCAAACCAAACGTGTCAGCTCTCTCACTCCAACATAAGACGACTTGTTACATAGCCTACATTGACTCTATGCACAATCCATGATCGTGAATGTCACTCACAATTCTAATAGCCAGCAAATTATACGTGGTGCATCGATTTAGGACTAAACATGCATTTTTCCTGATTAATCCAGAATGAGGAAATCACAAACTGGTCGAATCTTGTAGAGGGAGCTCTTCCTTGCCCAGTCTTTAAAGCAAGGTCCTGATGCGCGTGAAAATGTCAAGCCCTTCTTTTGATGTTCTCTTCCCTAAATTATTTTTCAATATCCCTTGATCACTCATCTCCACCCTTCCCAATTTGCCAGTTTTGCCCTGAGCTCCCGCCATTTCCGCCCAATGCTACTCACACAAACAGAGGACCCCCCAAATTCATGAATGGTACCTAGCCAAGGGAGGGACCACAATCAATCCGTTAGCAAAAAAATGAAAAGTTGACCAAAAATATAGGGACAAAACCCACTATGAACCACACCTTTGTGTCCGCAACATTAGGAATTCACCCCCATCATTTCAAAACGCGTAAGTAGAAAGACATTTCTCTCGCGCTTGTAGATAAAATAACAAATCTTTCATGCACAACCGCACGGCCTCCCAGATCCAGCCTCCATCTTTGACTACTTGACATTCAGAGGCTACTGGAGCAAATTCCTCGTTTGCATGCCTTCTACTGATTGGCTTCTTCTTGCGCTAGTCTTTGCCATATGATAAGCCATTGGTTTAGTTTCGGGGTGTTCAACGTTTTATCGGTTCCAGGATTGGTCACATAGGCTACAAGGAGCACAGCCTATAACGAATGCATGATTAACTATCTTCCATTCACAAATTTCTCATCACCATTACTTTTCAGTATACTCTAGCCACCTTTTCGAGTGTAAAAGTCACACGCGTCTTTTAAATGGATTATAACAGGATTAAACCATAATGATTATTATTAGGCTATGCTTGTAGATGTTATTAGGGTCATTCTACAAAGATGGTGGCTTTTTGACCAGCCAACTCAAAAATATATATACATCTTTTTTATTAATTTTTTACTAGAACTTAGTCAGATAATAGTTAACAATGTAATGTATTTTTACATTTTTACTACAATAAATATGCTTGTGTTGCCTTTTTGTCACTGGTGTCACCTATATTTGAATGACAATTCAGGCTTTCCAGAATATATTTTAACTATTTAATTTGCTTATATAATCAAAGACAGAAAAGGTTAATGATAATATTAAGAAATGTTTTTGATTAGTAATAATGGACTTTAAACAAAACAAATTTTTCTATAATAACACCAGTGATGGTAACACCAGTGACTAGTACAGCGTTTCTCAAACTCGGTCCTTGGGACTCCAAGGGGTGCACGTTTTGGGTTTTGCCCTAACACGACACAGCTGATTAAAATGATCAAAGCTTGATGATTAGTTTATTATTTGAATTAGCTGTGTAGTGCTAGGGCAAAAACCAAAATGTGCACCCCTTGGGGTCCGAAGGACAGAGTTTGGGAAACTCTGGACTAGTAACACCAGTGACAAATCTTCAGAAAATATAGAATATCTAAGTAGGCAGCCATAGTAGCTCAAACCACACTTCTTAAATTGTAAATTAATCAGAAAATCATATGATATGATAAATTATTTTAATAAAATGTCCTTTTCCCCTTACTATAAACTATGTAACACCAGTGACACATCTTAACGCTTCGCTTGAAATTACCAACTTAATCATCAAATTGCTAACAAATGAAGAGAGAGTGCAGACCCACCATGTACCTTTCAAAACAGCCCCCCATCCAATGAAACTTTGACCAAGTAAGAAGTTGGCAAAGATGCAGATTTTTTTTTTTTTTACATTGTTTTACAAAAATAAAAGGGTAACACCAGTGACATGAAATTGATATTTATAATATTTTGTTGACATTTTAGTTTAAGTAATCCACTAAATAACTATAATACTTTCCTTTGTATTACGACATTTAAAATATATATTTTTTTACTCAAAAAATGCCAATAAACCACGACTCTTGACCCAAGGACCAGCCATTTTCCTGGTACTGACTGTATTCTATGATATATATATATATATATATAAATGTTTGCAATATAACTGTCTTACATATGTTTTATTAACAATAAAACACTTCAATTTAAACAAAAACATATACATGTGTTTTTCCTGGTGGTTAAGGCGGGAGACAGGAAGCCACCCTTTTCATAGAATGATTGGCTTTAGGACATAAGTTAACCTCAACCCCACTCAAGATGTGTATAAAGTAGCCTAGTCTATAATAAACAGTTGTTTGTGATTAAATAAATAACCCCCATATTTAAAATGTTAGTCCTATTAATATTTGTCAGAGATGTAGCTAGCTGTAGATATTTGGATATAGTCCTACACCAAATTGTATGCCCATCTAATTACCTAGATTTAGCTAATGAGACTTGACTCCTGCACACTTTTGTACACACAGCTATACCACTCAAATAAGCAAATAATACATTTGGCACTTCTTAAAAACACCCAAAATAATATGAATAGTATGAAATTGGGCTAATTTGAACTCTAAATTTAGTATAAAGACTGTTGTCTCCAGTAGTGATGACTGTTTGAATTGCTTCATGAGTTGAATATAGACTATAGATTTTTGGGGGCTCTCAGGTTGGTTTAAAACTGTGAAGTGGACCAGTGGGGGCGGTCCCAGTAGGCGACTGAACCCTTGCAAAGTTTTGATTGACGCCTGGAGGAGAGTAGCGGGCTGTGAAATCTGGCATTCCTGATCAGGGGAGCTGAAATAATGGTATTGTCCAGTGGGAGAGGGCCCACTTTTCACCCCCCACCCCACTCTGAAGGGATCTGATTGTGCAGCCAATCGGTAAAAAATGTTTGATGTAAGGCAGGGCATGATGAATTCAGAGGGGTACAGAGATTTAGAGGAGGCCAGTGATGCTCTCTATCTCTTAGTTTACACACTGCCATTAAACACAGCAGAAGAGGAGTTCTTTGTCTCTCTGTTTCTCACTCGTCTCTTTTTATAAAGCAGTAGGCTACAGAAAGTATCTTCATCACCACTCCTTAGTTCATCAGAAGTAGTCTGATCAAACTGGGTTTTCTATATAAAAAGAGGAGAACATACAACAATCATGAACATTGATCACTGCTCCCAATATGGACTTTGAAGAGTTTGTGAAAGGTGCCGCTCAAACAAGTTTCTTGATAGCAAGTCTTTGTTGCCCCCAGACCTCATTCATCCGTCTTCGACCTTGTCTTCAAAGCCCTGGCTTAGAATGGGATGCAGTGTATCTCTTGCCATGTCAGACCACAACGCAGACCAAAGAGCTCATTACAAATTATAACTACTATCAATTTGGTTCAAGATTGCAAACTGACATAAAACCTGAATAGAAAAACATGAACATTTTGATGAACATACTGTAAGTTACAATATACAATAGATCAATCTATGAAAGAGAATAGAGGGGAAGCTAAAGGAATGGGGATGACACATTTGACAAGATACTGGCAGAGTTTATGTAACTGTCATTTATAGTCTCACTGAGAGAGACATGCCATGGACAGCAAATAAGAGGTATTGATGGGAAAACATTTGTGGAACTGCATTTATGCATTCCTAAGGGGAACTGAATTGAATCTAAAATAAACAAAAATGATTTGTGACAGAGAAGAGCAGGGTAGAGAATGAGATGAGTGTGAGTATTTAGACAGTAAAAACAATCCCAGCAGAATAGAGAGAAACGTTCATGTATCATCTCATAGTATCCACAATGTCCACTTCAACCTTTCTAAGAATGATTTATACAATAAGGAATAAGCATCTGTTTTATCCTCTGTTGAGTTTTGCACCAAGGAGTTAGACCGTCCCTCCGACCACCACTTCTTTAGCCGAGCACGTTTGTCCAATGAGGGTGTGGCAGTATCTAACCCTTGCCCTTTAACGATCAACTCAGGAACAGAACTCTCACCAGTGTCTCAGCTTCGAGAGAAGCTTTGTACATAGAAACATATATTACTTCCATTGAAATTGGTTTAATGACTTCAATAGAAACTTCTAAGCATTGAAAACTCATAGGTTCAAGAGTGTTTCTTGTCATCAAATCTCAACGTAAACCAACTTTTAAAAACATTAAGCTTATTTACTATGTAATATTTATACATTTTATATTAAATATTCAAAGATATTGTGTTGAAATATGAGAATTACTACATGATATGTATCAACATTGTTTATCAAAATTGCTGAAGTTTGAGTTTGTGGCACAAACAAAACAAGATTATGAGCAGTAATGTAGATACTAAAATATATTATGATAAAAACAATTGTCTTGTTAATTAGATAATTATTCTTACTATCATTATCAGTGTTATTGACCTTATTATAATTACATACAAAATACTAAATAAATTAAACAAAATATTTGTATAATTGGTTTTTATAATTATCTGACTTATAATTAAATTAACTAATGAATGTAACATTTGTGGCAGAATACCACTGATATAATCAATAATGTATTTGTATAGTCTTGTATAGGTTTTGAAGATAGATATGTTCTGTCCTCCCTGTGCAAAGTGGTAACTTTAAAATAATTGAGTAAGATTGTTTCATTCATTAATGTCTGCTCATTGCTACTATTACATCTAGTTCTTCATTCAACTCTAAAAACATAATTGCATTGGTTATACATTCCTGTGATCAAGGATCAAGAATGAACATTAATAAAAAAAGTTTCATTTAAACTCATTGATGTGATTGAAGCATTTTAATAAAGATGTATGACAAAAATGTCTTGATATTTTCAGAATTTTACTTGATGAAATCATGAACATGTTTAACTTAAAACAACAAACATCAATAGAGAATTTAGTTTAGTTGTGTTTTTGGAAGTTCAATTGTATTTTATTGAAAAGGAATATCCTTCCCAAAACAAGATACATTTAACAAATGAACAAAATATATTTTAAGATAACGAAATAAGTATTTTCCAACATCATATCACAGGTTTTCAGGAGTGTATTTACTTACAAACTAAATATTTACCCAAATGCTTTAATATTTAAAATGTAAATCTTGAATAAAACTGGACATTTATATTTATATATTCAATGTTTAGGCAATTTACTGTTCCAACAGATGTTGAAAAACAAACCATTGCAAACATATGATTAAGAATGTAACAATTCAGCCATGTTTATTTGAATATGCTGCTATTCAAGGTTCAACGTAGACTTTATTGCAAAATTTAGCCAAGTGTCTGTCTTCAAAGTATTGGTGACACTAAGGATAGACATTCCCTGCTATTTATGTATTACAAATAGAGGGGAATGGGCATAAAATCACCTACCCAGCTATAGCTACATTCAAGCCAATAATTAATAGCCTATTCCAATAGCATATTTGGAGTGTGAATCCTGAAAAATGTTGTGAAATTCCATTTTTCATGCTTTGATTCTAAACTCTGAACTGTGAGGTGTCATAGGGGCTGAGGGGATCCTTTCAAACATTGGAGTTATTGTTCCCTCCTTTTTCCAAACTCACTTCCTCTGAAAATGTACCTCCCTTCTTCCTCTGCCCTTTAACCTCTCCCAACCCCCATCCCTAGTCTCTCTTCAGATTCCACTCATCAGGAGAATGGCAAACTGATGGATAGTCATTGATCATTTCCCACCCAAAAAAGGTAAATGGATTCATTTTTTTGGTGTGAGTGGGGTGTGAGTGTTCCCCATCTTTTCTCACACAGAGAGTAGACCCCACCTCTAGCACCCAGCCCCTGTGTGTGCTGTGTACCCTGTCTCACCACAGAAGGCTCCCCTTCTCTCCCCCTCCAGAAACAGGGTCTATCCACTGCATGCATGACGTTCCAGCTGTGTGGGTGGCACTGCCTTTTACAGCGTCTCCAGCAGTATGGAGACTGGTTCTGAAGCTCAGTGCGACAGAAAACATCTTAGACTGACAGTTTCACCAGGCGCTTGGGAGTGTTGCTTTGGAATGTAGTCATGGTTCAACTGGTGAAGTTGGGTGAGAAGTGTTTGTGCAGCATGTAAAAATGTTCAAAAGTTCATACAACAGACTGTGTAATTGACCAAAGGATAGTAGATCATTATAGGAGTAACTGGTAATGCAAGTGCATTATATTTTATTTTGAACTTGTTTTCAGTTTAGCCAATCCCATTACATTTATATCCACCATCCAAAGCAAAATATGAAGAACATCATACTGGTAATTACATAAATCAACATTGTTGAGATCTATCTTCTTGTAAGAATGGCATTTTACATTTTAAAAAACATCCCACTCAACCTATGGCTCTTCGGTGTTCACCACAATTGTTTTTCTTTCCACTGGGTGACTGTTTTAGAGTCCAAAGGATGAAAACTCAACCCCATTAACTGAACATCAGAGGAATTCCTCACTTTACGTACTGAATGCCCTCAGGGTCAGAGGGGAATCCACCCGTGCCCGGACAGGCAAACCTTATTTAAACAAGCCTGGAATTCCAGGCTGGAGGACAGGACGGAAGGGGAGAGGAGGGGGGAGAAACCTCTGCCACTAGCATGAGCCACTGCCAGCACATGCATGCACACTTTTATAGTTGGGTAACAACCATTTTACTATAGTACCTGAGTTTGCAGAAGTTATGATAAAGGCCTACAAAATACTTTGTAATATGTTATTACTGAATAATAAACATGCTTATTCTGTAATTATGTAACATACATTTTTCATTGAGTATGATTTTCCTTCTGTTTTTGACCATAATAGGCTAACATGAGCGATGTCAAAACAGGTCTCCTTGGCAGATAGAAAATAATGATTTGGCTGAGATAACTTTACGCGACCGGGAGACCCATGGGGCGGCGCACAATTGGCCCAGCGTCGTCCAGGGTAGGGGAGGGGAATGGCCGGCAGGGATGTAGCTCAGTTGGTAGAGCATGGCGTTTGCAACGCCAGGGTTGTGGGTTCGATTCCCACGGGGGGCCAGTATCAAAAATTTTAAAATGTTGCACTCACTGTAAGTCGCTCTGGATAAGAGCGTCTGCTAAATGACTAAAATGTAAGAGTAAATCCCTTCTCAATGTGGTTGGCTAGTTCTTGGGCTGCCCTTGTACCTGCCTGTCTTAGCTGAGGATTCATGTGAAAGGGACTTAAGGAACCCTACATTCCAATGGTGGGTTGACTTCTTATTTTAGGACACCCAGCTTGGCGAACCGTGTTCCAGATGACATGCTACAATCCCAATGGCTCCGGTGGAATCGTCTAACTGGGGAAAACCATTGGATTCTCTGGCCAATACGTGACGAGGGGCGGACACTGGGAATTCAAAAGCCCCGGTCTTTCGCCCTCTCTGCCTTGACCTCACTGACCCTTCTCAACCTCCAATGTCCTGGAAGCCCTCTCCCTCCCTACCCCCACCACCTTTAAATCTGGGCTCTTTCTTTCTCCCACCAGCACCCCCTCTACCTCTGTCAAATGGTACAGAATTCCTCACCACATTTGCTAGGTGTGAGCCTTTTGATTGATATGGATTTTGTAGTAATTCTGATGTTAGAAGTGGGCAGGGTGGTTGCGGTTTCAGTAAGCTTGAAATGTCAGCCAGGGGACTGTAATGATCGATGTCTTCTGGTAATTCAACCTCGTGCACACATGGATTGTTTTGACAGCCCACCATCCTCCAACAGCATATTCAGATCCTGGCCAAATTCATTTGAGGACAGATTTTGAATAGACAAAATGCACCATCTTAATTCCCACTGTCCTATTTTGGTAGACAAGTGTAACCTGACCAGAGGAGGTGACTCAGCGGTTTTGCCACCCATCGCCACGCTGGTCCAGTGGCCTTTCACACTGTGCTCTATAGAAATCCCTGACTCAGCATCTTTGGTGCGACACAGAGGCAGCCATTTTCCCACAGAAGCTAAAAAGGCTCCTCCATGCTAGAGAATTCCATCACTCCTTTGACGTGCAGCAGATTCCCTGGTGGACCTAGTCTAGAGCAATGAAAACAGAGCAGAAAAGCATCTTTAAAACATAGAATGATACTCCCAAAGTCTGTCAGATGCTCCACAGGGGCAAAACATACAGGTAACATACTGTACCTTTCAGATCATGGGACGCACACAAAACACCCAACACACCTCTTTCACCATACAGACCAGTGGTTCCCAACCAGGGGTACTAGGATCCCTGGGGGTACTTAACCTATCCACAGGGAGTACTTGAGAAGACTCATGAGACCATAGGCCTACCAGTAAAATACACAAGGGGTTACTTCAGGGGTACTCGTTGGTGGTACAGTAACCGAAAAAGGTTGGGAACAACGATACAGATCATACAGAGCTTTAAAACCAATCAGCAGACACTTTCAGCAGTGTTCAAAGTGAGAATATATCAGTATATTGTTTTAGGGTTTAGAAATAAAGGGCCACAGCATCTAAAACATTATCTTGTGGGATCCTAAGCAAATTCTTTGTGAAGCATAGCATATGCATAATTCACATGCAGTGTGGATGAGGGAGCTATTCATATCAGGCTTGCTCATGTCTAGTTTCATTTTCAACCTGCCTCAAGTATCTGACTTGGACTGTGTCACCATCCAGTGGTACATCTTGGAAATGCAGTCATTTTCATAACATAAGGGCATTTTGCTCATATTTTATCTAATGAAAAACTTATTTCAATGTCTATTACTTATTCAAAAACAGAGTATTCTGAATATAAACTACCAGTAACATTGGCCTCATCACACTATGAGTACAACTGAATTTATCAAACATTATCCCCTGATAATGTAGCTAGTGCGAAAGAAAGTAATCTATCAAAAGGTCTCAACTTCCTACCAGAGTAACTGATACAGAACCCATACCAGCGTAAGTTGAACAATGAGCCTGATATGACTCCAACGTAAGCCTGTAGAAAATGAGTCGGACACAGGAGCCGTACAGTTAGAGTCATGTTTATTTACAGTAGAATCCTGACAAGGGGGGAAAGGAACAGGGAGGGGTTTAAGAAGACAAAATATTTTAGATTCAGCTCATTAAAGTCCATGTTTCACTAAACAGTTCTTAATTTATTCAACTTTTTGTATACAGAATCCATTCAGCTGTAATGGCAATGCACCAAGAGCTAGAGCCAGTCCTCTGCTGCAAGTGAGGAGAGGAAAGGAAAGTATCAAATGGGAAACCTAAACCTACAGCACTAAGAAAAAAAGAAAGAGAAAAAAAACTAATACAAAGGGGATAAAAAGAAAGATATTCCATAAAAAATGAAAACATCAATTGTTCTTCAATTTTTTATCACCATGATCGTCATCGTTTTTGATATTTTCTTTGCCAAGTCCATAAAGAGGCAGAGGGGACAGGGATGGGTTTTTTGTAGTTACATGAAGTCCATGATGTTTAGGCCATCCGACAGTGGTCTGTCCCACAGCCAGATAATGTCCAGGTAATGATCAGCCAGAGTGAAGTCAGGGCTAAACAAGTCTCAAAAACCTGCCAGGTGGCCTGTTGGGTCAGAACCGTTCAGAGTCCTCCAGACTCCTGGCCTTTGTCCATGTAACTTTCCTCTGTGCAGCCTTGCTGGCAAAGCTCAGTGCCTTGGTTTGGGCCAGCAGAGAGTCTCTGAGCTGCAAGTGTCCTGTTGATGCAGTCTGAGGAATGACACACACTGTACACTTGACATGCAAGGCCAGAGAACCAACATAAAAAAAACAGGTAAAGAAAACAACCCAAGACAGGAAGCCAGCAAACTGCATGTTCCATCCAAGTCTCGCTCTCCCTCGGATTCTCTCGCTCTCACACACTTTAATTCCAGTATTGTTCAAGCTATGATCTAACTGACAAGCACCACAAAACTGTGGGAGGAATGACAATCCAAAAACTGCGGTGATACTAAACCGTTGACAGTAAAAACTAGCTATGGGTTAGTTTGAACCTCTCAGGGTCCATTGATTACAATCCTTTATTAAGCTGAATCCCTCAGGGGCGTAATAGAGACTTCCTCTCTCAAGGTCCATTAGACATTATGGAGGTAATGCTATATGATCACACACACACAGAGAAACAGACACACCTCCAGGTACAGCCATGGCACATGTCGAGGGTATCTAGGGGTTTCCCAATGTCCATTCTGTCACTCGTGGGAGGAAACGTGTACACAGGGAAACCTCCCCTAGTGTGACTAACCTTCCAGAACAAAGCTGTGATCCAAGTCAGACTTGTCACTCCACAAGTCCTCATTGTCGATGCCTTTTATACCTGTGCTGGATCTAAAACATTATTAAATTGTTCATAATAATGAAATAACACAATCTCGCATTCTATGCTCTCTCACACACACACACACACACACAAACAACATGACACCCAAATATGTGTGTACACATATTTACAAAGAGAGATGCGTCCCCATCAATAGTAGGGACACATTCACAATTTATAATGCATAATTTCTGTATATGCCAAGAATAAAATATTTTCTAAATAAAATACATGTTTCTGTGATGGGGCAGCAAATGAGAGAAGGTGGGGAGGGGGGAGATTGTTAGAGAGGGGGAGGGGTTGAGGGTGTAGAGGAAAGAGAGGAGAAGTGTTCTGGGGACAGAGGGGGGAGATGGATGGCAGAGACAGAGGGAGGGAGAGACTGATTAACCATTCCTTCTCTCTCCCGTAGGCTGCTGGTCCTGTGCACTGATGTCAATTGTCCTGCGTAGTGGCAGCAGCAGCTATGCCTACTCTCTCCGCGGTTCATACCAAATCATTCCAGAATAATAATATGATTCATGATGAAGACCCAGTCACGTCCCACACCCAGTAATCCATATAGGGCGAGACCTGGCCTTGGAGTCCGACAGAGTCAGTGAGAGAAAGAGAGAGAGAAAGACCAAGAGCGAAAGGAGAGAGGGAGAGGCCTAGCAAAATGGAATGGGCCATGGAAAGGGAGGGGGGATAAAAAAGTATGGAATATAGAGAGGAGTGGAAAAAGATGGACAGGAATTGTGAAAAAAGGAAGTAGGAGAAAGAGGAAATGGAGAGACGGAGTAAGAAGAAAAAGAAGCAAAGAGGAGTTGTCTGGCAATGAGGTCCACACAATGGTGTCCATATGAGAGGTCTGCTGCTCAGAGGATGGGTGGAAAGAATGAACGAGTGATGAGGACAAGGCCTCTCTTCAGTGCACGCTCTTCCTCTCACTCTTCTCTCATGGTCCTCCCCACACTGGCTGTGTTCCCAGGGTGCATCATACCTCCAGGAAGCGGGAGCTGCTGGCCTTGGTGTGGAAAGGCTCTGACCACATGCGCCGCAGGTCTCCCTGTAGGACACACCAGGGTTAGATTCCCAGTAACTACTTTAGTACCACACCACTGACTCCCATCCTCACCCACAGATATCACCCATCTTGACCTACTCTACCACCGGTACGACACACCCAGTGTTAGAAGCTAACCACTAGCCTAGCGGCTCCCATACCACATCATATCCTCAACAGCTACATCCATTACCTCTGGTCACTGGCCTGGTGTCCTAACTGCCTTGATCCTGGATTACTCCTCTAGGCATCCTCTACCACTTAAGCACTGCCTCGATTGGTTGATCTCAGTCACTAGGCAGGTTTCCATTGACCCAGGTTTATTTAGACAAAAGCAATGTCACAACACATTGTGACATGTGTAATGGAAACGGCAGCTATAGGAGAAATGTTCTAAAGATCGTTTGACAGGGGCGGCTTTTTCTTTTGTCCAACTTTATTGCGTCAAATGACGATGGAAACTGTGTTTTTCAAGTAAATGATTGTATTTTTAAAGTACGTGGGGAACGTGATGTAATCATCACTCCATATTTAATTCTAAATGACTACTGCTTGCTAAATACATTTTTCCAACTATAATAATATTTTTTTGCAGGACAAGGATTGTCCTGACTTTGAAGAATGCCTGAATTGCTTTGCCTTGCTTATCTGGTTGGCTGAATGCAAGTTTTACCATCCAATTATTTAAAAATCTACAGGAGTGCAAGTTTCACCATGGCATGGACCGTGGCGATACGTTGGTAGGCTACCTGAGACATGAAACAGATAGGTGGGAGGGCATACAGGCTGTCGCCAATTTATTAATGCGCAATTCGCCTAAATGGATCATGGAAACGCTATTTTTATTAGACATTCTAGTTTTTTGGGGCAAAAAAAGTGTTTTTCTTTTGTGTGATGTCATTACGTCCAGCTGTTTTTATCTCACAACAGAAAGTTAAATGGAAATGCATTGTAGTAGGCAATTGCAACTATTTTCTATGCAAACTTTCTAAATGTCGACAAAACAATCTCTGGACAATTTAATGGAAACATAGCTTCTGACTGTCAGCATTCAGTCAAAACACATTTATACAATAGCAGTCCTGCTATTTTGTCTGACCTCTTAACTTACTTAAATGACTGACTCCATCATATTATCCCCCCCCATATGTACCTTCAGGTAGGCCATGGTGAGCAGAGGCAGCAAGGTGAAGGGCACCAGGTAGAGCAGGGCAGGCTGAGCCGCGCGGTGGATCCTGGAGGCCACAGTTGCAGTCAGCAGGCCTGGAAAGAACAGAGACAGGTCAGAAACACTCCAGTCAAACTTCTCATACTATGGAGTTTAAGGTAGAATAAGCAATATGACATTGTGTACAGAGGGAGGCTTCCCTGTAGTGCATACAGAATAAAACTACATTCAAAATCAGCCAAGAATGCCACTATTGTTGTTGAATTCTCTAAGCTTGAAGTCGCCTCCCTTTATATGATGTCATATGGTGGATTACTGCCAATAGTCTAGTTAACCAGGCAACTGCGCTCTCTACAGACTGGTTCAACAAGTCAGAATGTGGTTGTGTGGGCTGCCCAACCCTGTTCCTGCAGAGCATCTGTCCTGTTCGTGCCAACCCTTATCTAGCACACTTGATTCTAATAATTAAAAGTAGACTTTGGGTCCGAAAAACATTCCAATTCCGCCTCTGTCAATTGTCTAACAGAAATGGGGTGTGCCTTTGGTGGTTCATCGATGTGTCATTCTGGTCATGCGCGCTGCGACCGAAGTAGCTAGTTTGTTAGCTAAGCTAGCCAATGTAGCTAGCCAGTAACTCCACCAGTATGTGATGATGTCATTTCACAGGATTTGGTTTTGGATAGAAGCTGTAGAGATCAGTAACAAATGGCACTTCTGTAGCCAAATATCTTATTGATCTTTTTGTTGTTGTTTTTAAGCATTAAATTACCTGGTATGATGGTGCACTGATCAGTTATACAGTTTAAAGCCATTCTTTTTGCGTTTTTGCCCAAAGTCTACCTTTAACTTGGTTGATAAGCTGAATCAGGTTAGTTACCTACTGGGGTTGGAGCGAAAACCTACTGGAGGGTAAGCTCTCCAGGGACAGGTTTGGACAGCCCCGTGTTACACGATGGTCCCTCCCGCCTCGATCTCTCACTCTGTCCTTACCCACAAAGTATCCGATGAGAGTGCAGTGGAAGTAGGAGACGCGCCCCATGCGTCCGGGCGTGCCTGGTCCCCCAGCCTCCCCGCTGGCCTGCTTCTTGTAGTTGTCATAGCGCAGCACAAAGCACAGCAGCAGCCCCGGCATCACGATGTCCCCGATCCCCAGCATGGAGAAGTGACTGCCTGTGGAACTGTAAGGAGAGAGGGATGAGATATAGGGAGAAAAGAGGGAGGGAAAACAGACAACCAAAACATGGTGAAGGGCAGGATGTAAAGAGAGAAGGAGAGGAGGAGGAGGGGGGGGGGTGAGAGAGGAAGAGGAAATGCAAGCTTGAGCTTCAGAGCTCATAAGAACAGCAGAGGTTAATCAATACAGCTGTAGTGAATGGAGTTGGAGGTTTAAACATAGATCCACCCCCCCCATGGCAAGGCTGTGGTACCTGGGGAAGACCAGTTTGCCGGGCAGGGACAAGCGGGGGACGTCGCGGCCCATCCCAGGGCCCAGGTGGAGCTTCCTGGACAGCACGTCTAAGGGGTTGTCAGCCGGCTGGGTGGCCACCTTCACCATCACGTTGCTGTTGAAGATGTAGGCTGAGAAGAACACCTGCAGGACAGACAGAGTCGTCATCTACGGAGGCTCAAGTGATCCTTAGAAAATAGCCACATTTGTAGTTCTGTCTTGAACATGTAGTCTAACCACGATAAATGTGGTAGAATAACAGAGATGGCCTTTTAGGCTCTACCATGGCGTACAGCGGAGATAACCAGAAACTTCTACTAATCAGTCTATTCCCTGCTCTGCTCTGTCCACCTCAATAAACATAAGAGACCTCGAACAGCGGCACTTGCTGTACCTTAGGTTTTCACACATACAGTGAGGGAAAAAAGTATTTGATCCCCTGCTGATTTTGTACGTTTGCCCACTGACAAAGACATGATCAGTCTATAATTTTAATGGTAGGTTTATTTGAACAGTGAGAGACAGAATAACAATAAAAAATCCAGAACAACGCATGTCAAAAATGTTAGAAATTGATTTGTATTTTAATGAGGGAAATAAGTATTTGACCCCTCTGCAAAACATGACTTAGTACTTGGTGGCAAAACCCTTGTTGGCAATCACAGAGGTCAGACGTTTCTTGTAGTTGGCCACCAGGTTTGCACACATCTCAGGAGGGATTTTGTTCCACTCCTCTTTGCAGATCTTCTCCAAGTCATTAAGGTTTCGAGGCTGACGTTTGGCAACTTGAACTTTCAGCTCCCTCCACAGATTTTCTATGGAATTAAGGTCTGGAGACTGGCTAGGCCACTCCAGGACCTTAATGTGCTTCTTCTTGAGCCTCTCCTTTGTTGCCTTGGCTGTGTGTTTTGGGTCATTGTCATGCTGGAATACCCATCCACGACCCATTTTCAATGCCCTGGCTGAGGGAAAGAGGTTCTCACCCAAGACTTGACGGTACATGGCCCCGTCCATCGTCCCTTTGATGCTGTGAAGTTGTCCTGTCCCCTTAGCAGAACCCCCCCCCCCAAAGCATAATGTTTCCACCTTCATGTTTGACGGTGGGGATGGTGTTCTTGGGGTCATAGGCAGCATTCCTCCTCCTCCAAACACGGTGAGTTGAGTTGATGCCAAAGAGCTCCATTTTGGTCTCATCTGACCACAACACTTTCACCCAGTTCTACTCTGAATCATTCAGATGTTCATTGGCAAACTTCAGACGGGCATGTATATGTGCTTTCTTGAGCAGGGGGACCTTGCGGGCGCTGCAGGATTTCAGTCCTTTACGGCGTAGTGTGTTACCAATTGTTTTCTTGGTGACTATGGTCCCAGCTGCCTTGAGATCATTGACAAGATCCTCCCGTGTAGTTCTGGGCTGATTCCTCACCGTTCTCATGATCATTGCAACTCCACGAGGTGAGATCTTGCATGGAGCCCCAGGCCGAGGGAGATTGACAGTTCTTTTGTGTTTCTTCCATTTGCGAATAACCGCACCAACTGTTGTCACCTTCTCACCAAGCTGCTTGGCGATGGTCTTGTAGCCCATTACAGCCTTGTGTAGGTCTACAATCTTGTCCCTGACATCCTTGGAGAGCTCTTTGGTCTTGGCCATGGTGGAGAGTTTGGAATCTGATTGATTGATTGCTTCTGTGGACAGGTGTCTTTTATACAGGTAACAAGCTGAGATTAGGAGCACTCCCTTTAAGAGTGTGCTCCTAATCTCAGCTCGTTACCTGTATAAAAGACACCTGGGAGCCAGAAATCTTTCTGACTGAGAGGGGGTCAAATACTTATTTCCCTCATTAAAATGCAAATCAATTTATAACATTTTTGACATGCGTTTTTCTGGATATTTTTGTTGTCATTCTGTCTCTCACTGTTCAAATAAACCTACCATTAAAATTATAGACTGATCATTTCTTTGTCAGTGGGCAAACGTACAAAATCAGCAGGGGATCAAATACTTTTTTCCCTCACTGTATAGTAAAATTGGCTAAATCTCAAACTGAACATTTGGACACTAAGCCCTTTATTGAGTGGCCCTTGTGTTTGATAGTCATCACTCGAGCCTGCAGGTTGACACGATACACACTTGACGTCCATTTGCGAGCATCGTCTCGCGCGACCTGTCTTGTAGCATGACTCGATATGAAACATGGGCAGACACGCATACTCCGATAGACAGTGAGAAAGTAAAAACTTTATCTCTAGCTACTCATGCACAAAATATGTACAAGTATATTGGTTTCATGAGCCAATTTAGCTGGTTGTAACCTGCCTGATGTTAGCTAGATTCACTAACAAATACAAGGGTTGGAATGGAATTCAAGCTAATGTTAGGTAAGGATTTTAGGCACCGCTGCAATGGTAAACAGCATGTAGCTTGGATGTCAATTATTTACAATAGTTTGACAGCTTGCTGATGAAGTTGTACACATGTTCTTAGCAATCAGTCCATACTTCACCATGTTTCCAAAGCACCAATCGCTACGTTGTAACTGAATCAGCTCAGCTGAGCGTCGTGGGCGCAGCAGCTGCTGACTCGATACTGCACTGACTCAGAGAAGAACAGACAGTTACTGCTTCATTAAAACGTATTAATTGTGATAGAATAACGTTACTAGCTAGCTAACTAGATGTATTTAGTGTTGCACTAGCTGGTAAGCTTTGATATGACGTGACTGGCTCAGGCTTAGCAAGAGAATGGACAGGTTTTCGTGTACATTATCAAATGTCAGAAATACTGCTTCTTCAAGCACAACTCCTTAGCTAGATGTAAAATTGTGTGACTAAGACCTTGGCAAAAACTTCAAAATTAATTCATCTTCATTTATTCTGATTTTTTTTTGGGGGGCAAAGTAGTAGTAATTATGTTTTTACTAGGTAACGCGCTGAGATTCATGGGAAGAACGCACAGTATGCCACTTGAAAAAGAGGCTTCCGAAAGGTTCAGTGGAGGCCTCGATGGCTCGACAACTAGCGTTTCAGATGGACTCGATTGACTCGTGAACACACACGTCGAGTGATCTAAGTATTCAGTTTGAGATTCAGCCATTGTCTACAGCTGTGGTGTGGTCCTTTGTGTTTCGTATCTGAGGACCCATGGCCCTGCCTGTGTTTTAGCTGTTGTATTTGGGTCAGCTGGGTGGAGGGAGGAATGGGAGCGGCTATCTTACCCAGAATACGTCATAGATAAGCAGCCCTGATAGCAGCAGGCAAGACACCTTCAGACTGGGCAGCCGCACAAACGCTATCATGGCCACACACAGCCCCATGGCCAGAGCTGAGGAGAAAGACAGAGGAATATCAGAAATATGAACACACAAAGCTCAGAGAGGAAGAGAGAGAGGCACACACAGTGCTGAGAGAGGAAGAGAGACACACAGTGCTGAGAGAGGAAGACAGACACACAGTGCTGAGAGAGGAAGACAGACACACAGTGCTGAGAGAGGAAGACAGACACACAGTGCTGAGAGAGGAAGACAGACACACAGTGCTGAGAGAGGAAGACAGACACACAGTGCTGAGAGAGGAAGACAGACACACAGTGCTGAGAGAGGAAGACAGACACACAGTGCTGAGAGAGGAAGACAGACACACAGTGCTGAGAGAGGGAGACAGACACACAGTGCTGAGAGAGGGAGACAGACACACAGTGCTGAGAGAGGAAGACAGACACACAGTGCTGAGAGAGGAAGAGACACACACAGTGGGGAATATCAGACATGAACACACACAGCTCAAAAACACATGTAATGGAGCTCAGAGAGCGAGACACACGAGATTAGAGAGAAACTAAAGAAAGGCAAACCTTACAATGGCAAGACAATCTGACATGCGTTGTTTACACCCCCCCACTAGACACACGAACACACTGACATACCGTCCATGAGCAGCCAGTGTCCAGTGAGCACCCAGATCAGCACCAGCATGACAGAGAGGGAGAAGGAGAGGAGCTCGGCCAGAGTGAAGCGCCCACAGCAGCCAAACGAGATCCTACAGGGGGGCAGAGAGAGAGAGATGGTTTATACACACGGGACAAAACACAATCACTGGAAAATACATTATCTCCTCTAAACACAGGGTGTATGGGGTCAAAAGTGTAAATACAGCCAATTTGAGTCAAAATGTGTTCAATACACACACACGGGGGTTAAGGTTGAAGAATTCTGATTAAGCTGAGAAATCTAAGGCCCGATGCTTCACATTGTCAAACATAAAAGGCGAATTAAAGACTTGTCACATTATTGTTTTTTGGCCATGGCAGCCTCTCAGCTTCCTTACTTGTTTTGTGGGGAGCAGGGTCTGGTCAAGTACTGGCACATCGGCAAAAGGAGGAATGCAAATGCTATTGTCGCAAGAACTGAAAAGGAACAACAAAGAGGAAGATAGATAAGTGAACTAGACAAAGATATAGCAGCCAGACAGTTTGTTTCTGTCCATTGGTTTCAATCAGTTTAGCAGAGTCCTAATCATTGTCATCATAAGAATTAGAGTTGGGCGGTATCCAGATTTTCATACCGTCTTTGTACCCTACAGGGGTATACAGTATTACTGAATGTGGACACTAGGGGCACTATTTTATAAAATAAAAAACAGGGATCTTGATCCAGGAGGTGATTGAATGACTCTACTGTAACCAAGAAGCTTGATCTTGACATCTAGCCACTTAGCTAGCAAGTTAGCAAACCAAATGGATAGCTGGAGCCCTGAGCTGGCTGTAATTTATTTGACACATCTTAGATTTCTTAGTTATACTTAACTTATAGTTGTGGTCCTCTGTAGCTCAATTGGTAGAGCATGGCGCTTGTAACGCCAGGGTAGTGGGTTCGATCCCCGGGACCACCCATACGTAAAAATGTATGCACACATGACTAAGTCGCTTTGGATAAAAGCGTCTGCTAAATGGCACGCCCACCCCCCCAAAAGATGATATTGAAAATCATACCATCGGTATTTCTAAATATACCGTTTATACCGTATACCGGGGTATCGCCCAAGCCTAATAAGAATTATGCAGAGAATAATGTTTCTGTTAAATCAATGCAGGACCTGCATTTTGCCTCATTATGACGCCAACCTCTAAGGAAAAAAATAAATTAGTGTAAGCTTGCCTTTAGGCAAAAAGAGCAAGAAATTGCTCTGTGACTTTATGGCGCGTGTCTGTGTGCTGTGTGAGGAGTCGGGTACCTGCGGTACAAATGGTGAAGACCACCTGGACAGAGTCGAAGAAGAAGAACATGACGAGCAGCGACACGGAGGCTCCTATGGGCAGGAACAGAGCCTGCGTGGAGTCTATAGTCTGAATACCTACAAGACAACACACAATACATGCACAAGTGAGAATGCTCAAACACACAGGGATAGAGAAAGACACAATCACACAAATACACACATTTCTGCATGTGCTGCATCTACAGCCTGGATAACAGCAAACCAACCAACCACTAAATATACGGAATCCACGGTATGACGACTTCAAACTTGTAAACAAAAAAAGAAAAAACACACGCTCTGTATGTCTTATGTCTCACCAAATATGTGAGACTCACTGTTGTTTGTGTTGCCATTGTTGAAGGCCCCATTCGGGACAGGGTTACCATCCTTGTCTTTCTCCTGGTTCTCACAGTCCATGTTTAATGATCTGCATGGGGAGAGATGGAGGGAAAGGTGGAGAGAGGTTGACTATCTGAAATAAATCAAGCATCTCTCACATTGCTATTCTGTTGAAGACTTGTTTTAAAATGACTGGATAGCTCAACATAGGCGCTCACTGTAATGGAAGTAACATGATAAAGAAGATGAGACCCAGTGACCAGTGTTGGCCTATCTGTGATGTAAGAGGGTTGGACAGGGTAGACTGACCTGAAGCTGCCATAGACGATGAGGAGGATTGAGATGAGGAAGGTGGACACCTGGCTGGAGTCAACCAGGGAGTACGCCCTATAGACAGAGAGAAAGATTTTAGATTCCATTTCCTCCACAGACTAGATTTCAGCAATAAGGCCCGAAGGGCTGTTCTTAAGCACGACGCAACGTGGAGTGCCTGGATACAGCCCTTAGCATTGGTATATTGGCAATATACCAGAAATATCCGAGGTGCCTTATTGCTATTATAAACTGGTTACAAATGTAATTAGAGCAGTAAAATAAATGTCATACAGTCTGATATACCACAGCTTTCCGCCAAATCAGCATTCAGGGCTCGACCCACCCAGTTTATAATACAGAGTAACACATAGTATACCTTCAGTGTTGCATATCTCAACAAAGGGCTAATAATCGCAAGGTCGGGAAGATAGACGATAGTCCAACATTGGCCACTACAAAACTCATGTGGGTGTATCCAAGCACTATGCAGATTAATAATAATAAACTATAAGAATGGCATAACAGTCAGAACAGTACAGCTTGACATTGGTCAGTTGCGTCATAAGACTATAATTAACATTATTGAAGAGTAAATTCTCATTTGTAATCCTGGTGGTCATAATCCCTTTAGTTAACAAACCTTTCAAGAAAATAAATCCCGACACTAAATCAATACATTTTCTTTCTTTCAGCAAGGAGAAAGGAACCCAAAATGAGCATGACATACTAAACTCAGCAAAAAAAGAAAATGCCCCTTTTTCAGGACCCTGTCTTTTAAAGATAATTTGTATAATTCCAAATAACTTCACAGATCTTCATTGTAAAGGGTTTCAACACTGTTTCCCATGCTGGTTCAATGAACCATAAACAATTAATGAACATGCACCTGTGGAATGGTCGTTAAGACACTAACAGCTTACAGATGGTAGGAAATTAAGGTCACAGTTATGAAAACTTAGGACACTAAAGAGGCCTTTCTACCGACTCTGGAAAACACCACAAGAAAGATGCCCAGGGTCCCTGCTCATCTGCGTGAAAGTGCCTTAGGCATGCTGCAAGGAGGCATGAGCACTGCAGATGTGGCCAGGGCAATAAATTGCAATGTCCGTACTGTGAGACGCCTAAGACAGCGCTACAGGGAGACAGGACGGACAGCTGATCGTCCTCGCAGTGGCAGACCACGTGTAACAACACCTGCACAGGATCGGCACATCCGAACATCACACCTGCGGGACAGGTACAGGATGGCAACAACAACTGCCAGAGTTACACCAGGAACGCACAATCCCTCCATCAGTGCTCAGAGTGTCCGCAATAGGCTGAGAGAGGCTGGACTGAGGGCTTGTAGGCCTGTTGTAAGGCAGGTCCTCACCAGACATCACCGGCAACAATGTCGCCTATGGGCACAAACCCACCGTCGCTGGACCAGACAGGACTGGCAAAAAGTGCTCTTCACTGACAAGTCGCGGTTTTGTCTCACCAGGGGTGATTCGCATTTATCGTTTAAGAAATGAGCGTTACACCGAGGCCTGTACTCTGGAGCGGGTTCGATTTGGAGGTGGAGGGTCCGTCGTGGTATGGGGCGGTGTGTCACAGCATCATCGGACTGAGCTTGTTGTCATTGCAGGCAATCTCAACACTGTGCGTTACAGGGAAGACATCCTCCTCCCTCATGTGGTACCCTTCCTGCAGGCTCATCCTGACATGACCCTCCAGCATGATAATGCCACCAGCCATACTGCTCGTTCGGTGCGTGATTTCCTGCAAGACAGGAATGTCTGTTCTGCCATGGCCAGCAAAGAGCCCCGATCTCAATCCCATTGAGCACGTCTGGGACCTGTTGGATTGGAGGGTGAGTGCTAGGGCCCTTCCCCCCAGAAATGTCCGGGAACTTGCAGGTGCCTAGGTGGAAGAGTGGGGTAACATCTCACAGCAAGAACTGGCAAATCTGGTGCAGTCCATGAGGAGGAGATGCACTGCAGTACTTAATGCAGCTGGTGGCCACACCAGATACTGACTGTTACTTTTTATTTTGACCCCCCCTTTGTTCAGGGACACATTATTCAATTTCTGTTAGTCACATGTCTGTGGAACTTGTTCAGTTTATGTCTCAGTTGTTGAATCTTGTTATGTTCATACAAATATTTACACATGTTAAGTTTGCTGAAAATAAACGCAGTTGACAGTGAGAGGACGTTTCTTTTTTTGCTGAGTTTAGTTGCTATTTATGCTCAACAGTGTGTTCCTAACTGGTGTTTGTTTTTGGTTTGAGGACTGAATGAAAGTGTCTTTGAAAATGCACAATCAAAGAAGAAGAGAAACCGTAGCCTAACCCTTATTGGCATAAACCTGATGCTTGTGTAGGTTTGTCTTGTTCTAGACACGTTTATTTATGCAATTCTTTATGCAACAAACAAGGCGAAAGTAAACGTACAGATGAGCTGGGAATTGCCATGGACCTCACGATACGATATTTTTACGATACATAAGTGCCAATATTGTATGTATTGATATGTATTGCAATTTGATACTCTGATTTTATTGCATTTCGATGTTACAAACATATTGCTCACCATATGTATTCTGCAGTGGGACAAGAAAGCCATGAGAAACCAAGTTAAATCAGTCATTCAAATATGTGCTGAAAACAAATTGGCTCCCGATTTAAAAAAGATGGAGAACAAGCTATGAAGGAAAAATACTGGCATTTTGGTGCAGGTACAAACAACTAGCGCAAAAATAATATTGCGATATTGTCAAAACGATACATAGTCAAAAATAATATCAGGATTTGCAACTATCGATTCCCCCCCATCACTACAGACCAGTAGTGTGCGTTTCATTTAACCTTAATAGGGACACTGGCTATTCAATTGGGAAGGCTGTAGAAGTTGCACAGGAAACGTGTAAATGTCTCAGACATTTAGATAGCTGACTAACGGGCGGGAAGGATGGTGGACCATCTGTGAGCAGCTGCACAGAGACACTGTTACCAATTTAACATTCTAAACCCACAAATATGTAGCTTTCACCTTATCTGCCAGACATGCCTGGCTGACAACTTCTGGTTTCAGAGAGATACTCCTCGGTGGTAGCAGCTTGAGCATGCTTAAAATACGCATACACAAGCTAAAAAATATTCACAAATACACAGAGTTACAAAACCGAGGAGCGCATAAATAAACATACTGAGAAAAGACAAACAGATAGCTGTTCAGTGGGATATAGACTGCCTACATGAATCTCAGCTTTGGGTACTGGGCCATGCTGATGGAAGGCTGAGAAGGAGAAATCTTGACCGGTCAGGTATCTGGCACAGCAAACCTTACCCTACATGTGTTACCAGCCGTAATCAAATCTGTTTGTTTACATTAAAGGTGTGGATTGGATCGGAGGCATGACCTCGGTGTTGTATGCCCATGGCAGGCTAATTATCACTGGTAAAGTTGTAGATCATGTAATAGAGAAAGAGTCAGTGGAAGACTTGTGTTCCACTTCCTGAGATGAAAAATAGTCACACCGGCAGGGCTCTACAGTGCGACCATTTTACTTGCATATGCGCCTAAATATTTTGCTGTGCGACCTGGAAGGAGGAGCACCAAAGCGCCTAGAAAAATTACAGATTTTAGCTTGAATATCTCAAATATGTTTCATTGTGCTCCTAAATTTCAACCTAGGCGCACACGTGCTCCTTGTAAAAAAAGGTCAGCGTAGAGTCCTGACTGGTTCATCTCTGGGGGTAAATAAGAGCATAATGGCTGCACTGTGTCACCATGCCTTCATCTGAGAGGTGCGGGTTTGACCCCTGGCCTATGACCCCTTACCTCCTGTCTCATCTCCCTCTGCAGCCAGCCCTGAGTGAGAAATGTAGTCTGGGGTTAAGAGGACACACCCCTAAAAATAACAGTATGCGTTCTTCATAACTATACATCCCGTCGCCTGCCGTATGACTGCGCTCCAACCCACCAGATTACACCCCTGGATAAGTGTTAGGAAGCACATGATGAAACGGCATAATTCATAAGTACTTATGAGCTGTGAAGCGTGAACTCGCAAGGTAACATGTCAATCACTACCATAGACATCACAGGGCAAACTAAAAGCTAAAGGATTGCCCTGTTGACAAACATTTTCTCTCAAACACGCTGAAGTGAAATGTTCCTTAGCCTGTTGATGGGCCTGACTGACATCTCCTTTTCAATCAAACCAGGAGATGCAAAACCCACTTCTTGCATAAAATATTCAGATGCAGAGGGGATCTACATCACCACTCACTAGGGATGACCCCATTTAGTCAATTGTTTGGTTGACAGGCTGTTGATCGACCAAGATTTATTTAGTTGAGCAGTCAAATGTATTGTTTTATGGCACATCTGTCTGATTCACGCTTGTCTGAGTGGACTAATCCATTGCGGAGGCCGCGGAGATGGCACACCAGTAGTAGGCCTACAATTACAGTTCCCATAATCTCTAATCTACTATGTTTGTTTACTTACGGTAATTTCTGTTAATGCATTCAATATATTATTATTAGTCTTACCGTTCTCATTCTAGGAGTGGACACGTCGTTTGCAGAGAGCACAACCTAGGCTACACTTGTGAGAAACAGGTTTTGGTTAATTTCAGTCCATTTATGAGTTGTCAATTTATTTATTGTCTTTTGTTTGTAGCGCTCCTGTCAATCTTGAGAAAGGAAATGCACCCGATTACGCATAGAAGTAGGCCTAGGCTACCTGGCCTGTGCGGAAATGTAGGCCAATAAATGTGCACATCTGGGGAGCTCATACTATTTCTGATTGTCTTAACTCAACAGCAATGTGGAGCGTCTCAAAAGAAAAAATGTCTTCGCCTCAAACAGCAAGTAAACAAAAGTCTGTTTTTACATCCATTGAGAATCACAGTAGTTCCTCAACGTAGCCCATTTGAAAAATATTTTCAGCTCTCTCCCTTTCGATAACCACTCAGCATGAAAGGGGGAAAAAATGTCATGCTCTGATCCGATGGAAACGTCATAAAATAAGCCTACCTGAATACTTCTTATCCCTTGTGCAAATAGCCTACACAGCTGTTAGTTTCCCACGCCAGTGAGCTCCTGAGGGCCCAAAATATTTTAACGTTTACTAGCACTAGCTTCGGGCTGGCCCAAGTTGATACAACGTTTCAAGTTCCTTGCAGACAGGCTATTAGTAGCCAATGTGTTATTTTTTAAAATCAGGATATTGTCTACCTGCAGGCCACAATGTTTTTATTTGTTAGCTTTATGTAGGCTATTTTTACATAGACAATAGGAGTTACTTTTAGATTTGTATCATTTTCATTGATATAATTTTACTTAACGACTTGACATTGATTAAAGATATGAAGACTATTATAAATTAAATGAAACGGTTCCACGAAAATGTGCATATGAAAATCATAACTGGCACGCAGATCAGTTGAAATGGTACGATAAATTGGCACTCCAAATGGAAAAGGTTTCCAACCGCTGGTGTAGCCTATTACTAGCAACTTCAGGAGTGTAACGGAAGGCCAGCAGCAGTGGGAGGAGGGTCGGGAACAGGTATTTCCTTCTGGTTAGGCTATATTGATCTCTGGCTCCCTCTTTAGTAATTTGTGTGTCTTCCATATTTAAATCACAGTGCTTAAAGCATCAGACAAGCTCAGTAGCCTACATATAGTTGATTTTATTAAAACATAGGGTGTCTATATGGAAAAATACACGTTTAAACATTTCGACCAATTGACAGATTTTTTTGGGGTCGGGGAGAGCCCTACTACTCACCACTTTCAAAGTGAAATACATATGATAGAAATTAAGACGTCTTGACTGCAGAAGTATTCAAACATCTACTTGCCGTTGGTCTATGCATGACTTCATGGAGGATGCTGACATCAGTGTTATGAGAGTTGAAGCTTACGGAAGTAGCCTAATTCCACAACCCTCGTCCAGCGATCAATGAAAGGCAATAGGGAAAAAGTATATCAAATCTAGCCTATTGCCAATGTTATCTGATGATGTATGACTGAATGGCAACATTGAATGTCCACCGAGTGACTATCTTTGCGCATCAAAAATATGACATCGCCTGCTTACGCGCAGAAGGCATCCATTACACAGGGGATTGGCTACTATGGCACCTTGACAGTCTTGTAGCCAAAGAGATATGCAGTTGACCTGGGTGGGACAAAGCAAGGCCTAGAACCTTTTATGCGTAATGCGAACTATTGCTACCTAGCTCAGAGACGAGACTCACCGAGCACGCTACATTACATTGTAAACAGATTTCATCGCTTTAGCATAAAATATTACTTCTCAAAGGGGGGGGAGGTAAAAACTAAGAATATCGAACAGGAAGCTAAAAAGAAGGCAGCTATGAATAAGTATACCGACATAGAAGCTTTGAATAAAATACTGGTCGGACTCAGATCAGGGGAGCGATTTAGACCGGCAAAGATTGCTTTCTAGAAGAATTGGATCCACTTTTAGATTTGTAGTAAATTATTTTCTTGACTTTATATAGCTAATTTACTATATGTATTACGTTTTTTTTATAAGTTGTCTGCTTTTTGTGATTTGGATTGAGTTTACATAGGCCTATGTAACAAATAATTTAAATGTTATATAATTCCAAAGTAGTTATTGTCTGTTTCATATTAGTTCACTGTTCTAAGTTTCATCCATGTAACTTTGGAGAAGTGACTACAGTGAGGGAAAAAAGTATTTGATCCCCTGCTGATTTTGCCCACTGACAAAGACATGATCAGTCTATCATTTTAATGGTAGGTTTATTTGAACAGTGAGGGACAGAATAACAACAAAAAAATCCAGAAAAACACGTCAAAAATGTTATAAATGTATTTGCATTTTAATGAGGGAAATAAGTATTTGACCCCTCTGCAAAACATGACTTAGTACTTGGTGGCAAAACCCTTGTTGGCAATCACAGAGGTCAGACGTTTCTTGTAGTTGGCCACCAGGTTTGCACACATCTCAGGAGGGATTTTGTCCCACTCCTCTTTGCAGATCTTCTCCAAGTCATTAAGGTTTCGATGCTGACGTTTGGCAACTCGAACCTTCAGCTCCCTCCACAGATTTTCTATGGGATTAAGGTCTGGAGACTGGCTAGGCCACTCCAGGACCTTAATGTGCTTCTTCTTGAGTCACTCATTTGTTGCCTTGGCCGTATGTTTTGGGTCATTGTCATGCTGGAATACCCATCCACGACCCATTTTCAATGCCCTGACTGAGGGAAGATTTGATGGTACATGGCCCCGTCCATCGTCCTTTGATGCGGTGAAGTTGTCCTGTTCCCTTAGCAGAAAAACACCCCCAAAGCATAATGTTTCCACCTCCATGTTTGACGGTGGGGATGGTGTTCTTGGGGTCATAGGCAGCATTCCTCCTCCTCCAAACACGGCGAGTTGAGTTGATGCCAAAGAGCTCGATTTTGGTCTCATCTGACCACAACACTTTCACCCAGTTCTCCTTTGAATCATTCAGATGTTCATTGGCAAACTTCAGAAGGGCCTGTATATGTGCTTTCTTGAGCAGGGGGACCTTGCGGGCGCTGCAGGATTTCAGTCCTTCACGGCGTAGTGTGTTACCAATTGTTTTCTTGGTGACTATGGTCCCAGCTGCCTTGAGATCATTGACAAGATCCTCCCGTGTAGTTCTGGGCTGATTCCTCACTGTTCTCATGATCATTGCAACTCCACGAGGTGAGATCTTGCATGGAGCCCCAGGCCGAGGGAGATTGACAGTTCTTTTGTGTTTCTTCCATTTGCAAATAATCGCACCAACTGTTGTCACCTTCTCACCAAGCTGCTTGGCGATGGTCTTGTAGCCCATTCCAGCCTTGTGTAGGTCTACAATCTTGTCCCTGACATCCTTGGAGAGCTCTTTGGTCTTGGCCATGGTGGAGAGTTTGGAATCTGATTGATTGATTGCTTCTGTGGACAGGTGTCTTTTATACAGGTAACAAACTGAGATTAGGAGCACTCCCTTTAAGAGTGTCCTCCTAATCTCAGCTCGTTAACTGTATAAAAGACACCTGGGAGCCAGAAATCTTTCTGATTGAGAGGGGGTCAAATACTTATTTCCCTCATTAAAATGCACATCAATTTATAACATTTTTGACATGCATTTTTCTGGATTTTTTTGTTGTTATTCTGTCTCTCACTGTTCAAATAAACCTACCATTAAACTTATAGACTGATCATTTGTCAGTGGGCAAACGTACAAAATCAGCAGGGGATCAAATACTTTTTTTCCCCTCACTGTAAACCCTCATGGCCATTGTTTATTTGTGGTTCTCACCTCTGCCTTTGTCTCCAAAGTGTTACTGTTTGCATTGTGTGTGCTTCACATCTATGTGAATCACTGTACAGATAAAGTTTAGGCTTGGTGTCTTTACAGTAATGTCGTAAATTTGTCAACTGTAATTCTGTGTCTTTTCCAACAATATATCCCTTTATTTTATTTCACCACAGAGTGGAGGATGCAGAGGATTTGGATGATGACATTTGGGAGCCACCCCTCCCCAGCAAGCGCCCCCGCCGGTCAAGGTCTTCACCCCCCACTGCTATGTCAATCACCCCGTCTGATGGTTCTACATCCACTTTTCATAGACCGCTTGAAAAATAAAATAGGGGCTTGTGGCACCATTCGTCCTAACAGAATCGGTTTCCCCAAGACCAAGGTAAACGACATGACAAAGACAGCGGAGAGGGGGACCATACGTTGGATCAGGACTAACAAGCTGCTTTTTGTGAAATGGAAGGTCACTAGGGAAGTAACCATGCTCACCACAAAGCATACGGCATTCAATAACAACCATGTCTCAAGGAGGGTGAAAAAGGAAGAATGTCCCCATTTGTTTCTGTGAAGGACTACAATGCCAGCATGGGGGGGTGTCGACCTATCTGATAGGCTACTACCAGGTCCTCCACAAGACCAGGAAGTGGTAGAATACATTGTTTTTACCACTTTGTGGACATTGTAACAGCAAATGCTTTCATTCTCCACAAGCAGATGGCCAAAGCAAAAAGTCAAACCCCTCTCTCCCAGTTGGCCTTCTGAGAGCAGCTGATGTTGGAAATGGCTGAATTGGGGGCCCAAAGCAACCTCACAACCATCACAAGACCCCCCACTCAAGGGGAGCGGCACTATCCAACACACATGCCAAAAGACAAAAGATAGAACTGCAAGCATTGCACAAAACACAGGGGGGGGGGAAAAGGGTGAAATGCCAGATCTTCTGTCTGAAATGCCAGTTAGCTTTTTGTTTCCTGGCAGAGAGGGACTGCTTCAAAGACTATCATGACATGCACAAGCTACGGTGAAATTAATATGTAATCATCTACACCTGGGATGTAAAACGAACATGAATGCCATTTGTAAATAGTTCAGTTTATTTTTAGTGAAGGACACGTGTGTGTTTGATAAGACATTTTTATATAGCAGTCAAAAGTTTGGACACACCTACTCATTCAAGGGGTTTTATTTTTTAAAACTATTTTCTACATTGTAGAATAATAGTGAAGACAACAAAACTATGAAATAACACATATGGAATCATGCAGTAACCCAAAAAGTGTTAAACAAATCAAAATATATATTTTATATTGGAGATTCTTAAAAATAACCACCATTTGCCTTGAAGACAGCTTTTCACACTATTGGCATTCTCTTAACCAGCTTCACCTGGGATGCTTTTCCAACAGTCTTGACGGAGTTCCCACGTATGCGGAGCACTTGTTGGCTGCTTTTCCTTCACTCTGCCGTCCAAATCATCCCAAACCATCTCAATTGGGTTGATGTCGGGGGATTGTGGAGGCCTGGTCATCTGATGCTGCACACCATCACTTTCCTTCTTGGTAAATTAGCCAGGAGGAGATGTGTTGGGTCATTGTCCTGTTAAAAAACAAATTATAGTCCCACTAAGCCCAAACCAGATGGGATGGCGTATCGCTGCAGAATGATGTGGTAGCCATGCTGGTTAAGTGTGCCTTGAATTCTAAATAAATCACAGACAGTGTCACCAGCAAAGCACTCCCACACCATAACACCTCCTCCATGCTTTACGGTGGGAACTACACATGCGGAAATCATCTGTTCACGCACACCGCGTCTCACAAAGACACGGCGGTTGGAGAAAAAAATCTCCAATTTGGACTAAAGGACACATTTCCACCGGTCTAATGTCCATTGCTCATGTTTCTTGGCCCAAGCAGGTCTCTTCTTCTTATTGGTGTCCTTTTGTAGTGGTTTCTTTGCAGGAATTCAACCATGAAGGCCTGATTCACACAGCCCCTCTGAACAGTTGATGTTGAGATGTGTCTGTGACTTGAACTCTGTGAAGCATTTATTTGGCCTGCAATTTCTGAGGCTGGTAACTCTAATGAACTTATCCTCTGCAGCAGAGGTAACTCTGGGTCTTCCTTTCCTGTGGCGGTCCTCACAAGAGCCAGTTTCATCATAGCGCTTGATGATTTTTGCGACTGCACTTGAAGAAACTTTCAAAGTTCTTGAAATGTTCCGTATTGACTGACCTTCATGTCTTAAAGTAATGATGGACTGTCATTTCTCTTTGCTTATTTGAGCTGTTCTTGCCATAATATGGACTTGGTCTTTTACCAAATAGGGCTATCTTCTGTATACACCCCTACCTTGTCACAACACAACTGATTGGCTCAAACGTATTAAGAATTAAAGAAATTCCACAAATGAACTTTTAAGAAGGCACACCTGTTAATTTAAATGCATTCCATGTGACTACCTCATGAAGCTGGTTGAGAGAATGCCAAGAGTGTGCAAAGCTGTCATCAAAGCAAAGGGTGGCTATTTGAATAATCTCAAATATAAAAATACACTTTTTTTGTTACTACATGATTCCATATGTGTTATTTCATAGTTTTGATGTCTTCACTATTAATCTACAATGTAAAAAAAATAGTAAAAATAAAGGAAAACCCTTGAATTAGTAAGTTTGTCCAAACTTTTGACTGGTAGTATATATATATATATAGCTTTTTATATTGTTATTGTAAACAGTTCATTTTTATGTGGAACTAATACATTGGATATGCCTCAGCTAAACTTTCAGGCACTTTGGAGAGGTTGAAAAAAAAAAACTTTTATATCCCCTGTATGTCCCCGACACCAACACAATGTTTGAGAGAGGTTGATATGGTAGAAATTGTGTTTTTATTCCCCCTCAGGAGACTGAAAAGATTCGGCATGGGTCCACAGATCCTCAAAAAGTTATACAGCTGCACCATCGAGAGCATCCTGACTGGTTGCATCACCGCCTGGTATGGCAATTGCTCGGCCTCCGACCGCAAGGCACTACAGAGGGTAGTGCGTACGTCCCAGTACATCACTGGGGCCAAGCATCCTGCCATCCAGGACCTCTTTACCAGGCGGTGTCAGTGGAAGGCAGAGGAAATTGTCAAAGACTCCAACCACCCTAGTCATAGACTGTTCTCTCTGCTACCGCACAGCAAGTGGTACCAGAGCGCCAAGTCTCGGTCCAAAAGGCTTCTTAACAGCTTCTACCCCGAAGCCATAAGACTCCTGAACAGCTAATCATGGCTACCCGGACTATTTGCATTCCCCCCCACCCCCTCTTTTATGTATATATATATATATATATATATATATATACTGCTCAAAAAAATAAAGGGAACACTAAAATAACACATCCTAGATCTGAATGAATGAAATAATCTTATTAAATACTTTTTTCTTTACATAGTTGAATGTGCTGACAACAAAATCACACAACAATTATCAATGGAAATAAAATGTATCAACCCATGGAGGTCTGGATTTGGAGTCACCCACAAAATTAAAGTGGAAAACCACACTACAGGCTGATCCAACTTTGATGTAATGTCCTTAAAACAAGTCAAAATGAGGCTCAGTAGTGTGTGTGGCCTCCACGTGCCTGTATGACCTCCCTACAACGCCTGGGCATGCTCCTGATGAGGTGGCGGATGGTCTCCTGAGGGATCTCCTCCCAGACCTGGACTACTCCTGGACAGTCTGTGGTGCAACGTGGCGTTGGTGGATGGAGCGAGACATGATGTCCCAGATGTGCTCAATTGGATTCAGGTCTGGGGAACGGGCGGGCCAGTCCATAGCATCAATGCCTTCCTCTTGCAGGAACTGCTGACACACTCCAGCCACATGAGGTCTAGCATTGTCTTGCATTAGGAGGAACCCAGGGCCAAACGCACCAGCATATGGTCTCACAAGGGGTCTGAGGATCTCATTTTGGTACCTAATGGCAGTCAGGCTACCTCTGGCGAGCACATGGAGGGCTGTGCGGCCCCCCAAAGAAATGCCACCCCACACCATGACTGACCCACCGCCAAACCGGTCATGCTGGAGGATTTTGCAGGCAGCAGAACGTTCTCCACGGCGTCTCCAGACTCTGTCACGTATGTCACGTGCTCAGTGTGAACCTGCTTTCATCTGTGAAGAGCACAGGGCGCCAGTGGCGAATTTGCCAATCTTGGTGTTCTCTGGCAAATGCCAAACGTCCTGCACAGTGTTGGGCTGTAAGCACAACCCCCACCTGTGGACGTCGGGCCCTCATACCACCCTCATGGAGTCTGTTTCTGACCGTTTGAGCAGACACATGCACATTTGTGGCCTGCTGGAGGTCATTTTGCAGGGCTCTGGCAGTGCTCCTCCTTGCACAAAGGCGGAGGTAGCAGTCCTGCTGCTGGGTTGTTTCCCTCCTACGGCCTCCTCCACGTCTCCTGATGTACTGGCCTGTCTCCTGGTGGCGCCTCCATGCTCTGGACACTACGCTGAAAGACACAGCAAACCTTCTTGCCACAGCTCGCATTGATGTGCCATCCTGGATGAGCTGCACTACCTGAGCCACTTGTGTAGGTTGTAGACTCCGTCTCATGCTACCACTAGAGTGAAAGCACCGCCAGCATTCAAAAGTGACCAAAACATCAGCCAGGAAGCATAGGAACTGAGAAGTGGTCTGTGGGCACCACCTGCAAAACCAGTCCTTTATTGGGGGTGTCTTGCTAATTGCCTATAATTCCCACCTGTTGTCTATTCCATTTGCACAACAGCATGTGAAATGTATTGTCAATCAGTGTTGCTTCCTAAGTGGACAGTTTGATTTCACAGAAGTGTGATTGACTTGGAGTTACATTGTGTTGTTTAAGTGTTCCCTTAATTTTTTTGAGCAGTGTATATATATATATATATATATATATACACACACACAGCTCTGGAAAAAAGTAAGAGACCACTGCAAAATTATCAGTTTCATTTACATTTACATTTTAGTCATTTAGCAGACGCTCTTATCCAGAGCGACATACAGGAGCAATTAGGGTTAAGTGCCTTGCTTAAGGGCACATCGACAGATTTTTCACCTAGTCGGCTCGGGGATTAGAACCAGCGACCTTTCGGTTACTGGCACAACGCTCTTACCCACTAAGCTACCTGCCGCCCAGTTTCTCTGGTTTTACAATTTATAGGTATGTGTTTGGGTAAAAATAACATTTTTGTTTTATTCTATAAACTACTAAAAACATTTCTCCCAAATTCCAAATAAAAAGATTGTCATTTAGAGCATTTATTTGCAGAAAATGACAACTGGTCAAAATAACAAAAAATATGCAGTGTTGTCAGACCTCGAATAATGCAAAGAAAATAAGTTAATGTTCATTTTTAAACAACACAATAGTAATGTTTTAACTCAGGAAGAGTTCAGAAATCAAATTTTTGGTGGAATAACCCTGATTTTCAATCACAGCTTTCATACGTCTTGGCATGCTCTCCACCAGTCTTTCACATTGATGTTGGGTGACTTTATGCCACTCCTGGCGCAAAAATTCAAGCAGCTCGGCTTTATTTGATGGCTTGTGACCATCCATCTTCCTCTTGATCACATTCCAGAAGTTTTCAAAATGGGGTTCAGGTCTGGAGATTGGGCTGGCCATGACAGGGTCTTGATCTGGTGGTCCTCCATCCACACCTTCATTGACCTGGCTGTGTGGCATTGCGCATTGTCCTGCTGGAAAAACCAATCCTCAGAGTTGGGGAACAATGTCAGAGCAAAAGGAAGCAAGTTTTTTTTCCAGGACAACCTTGTACGTGGCTTGATTCATGTGTCCTTCACAAAGACAAATCTGCCCGATTCCAGCCTTGCTGAAGCACCCCCAGATCATCACCGATCCTCCACCAAATTTCACAGTGGGTGCGAGACACTGTGGCTTGTAGGCCTCTCCAAGTCTCCGTCTAACCATTAGACGACCAGGTGTTGGGCAAAGCTGAAAATTGGACTCATCAGAGAAGATGACCTTACTCCAGTCCTCTACGGTCCAATCCTTATGGTCTTTTGCAAACCTCAGCCTGGCTCTTCTTTGCTTCTCATTGATGAATGGCTTTTTTCTAGCTTTGCACGACTTCAGCCCTGCCCCTAGGAGCCTGTTTCGAACCGTCCTCGCCGTGCACTTCACCCCAGCTGCCGTTTGCCATTCTTTTTGTAGGTCACTTGATGTCATCCTACGGTTGTTGAGTGACATTCGAATGAGTTGGCGGTCATCCCGGTCAGTAGAGTGTCGTTTTCGCCCTCTGCGGTCTGTAGCTTTGTTGTCCCCAATGTCTACTGCTTGACCTTGTTCTTATGAACCGCCGTCTTTGAAATTTTAAGGATGGAAGCAACCTGACGCTCACTGTATCCCTATGCCAGTAAAGCCAGAATTGAACCCTTCTTTTCCTCTCTCAAAACTTTCCTTTTCAACTCTTTTGGCATGGTCAATAGTTCTTTTTTGATTAATATTACTTTTGAGGTACTATTAGCACTGTTTTTGCCATCCAGCTGGTCCTATTGCAAGACGATAGTGATGACCACAGCAGTGGTTTTTATACTTTTCCCATTAAATAAGATTTGGTTCAGGTGATCACCTAATCAGTACCTAATTCAGTAGAATGGAGGTGTGCCTGTGTTGGAATGGCTGTCATTCATGTAGAGATGCTGATTTAAGAAAAATTTGCAGTGGTCTCTTAATTTTTTCCAGAGCTATATATATATATATATATCTATCTCAGCAAAAAAAGAAAACATCAAAACAATGGATGCCGTGCTAAGAACGTTCAAATCTGTGGTAACATTAACGTTACAGCCCTTTAGTGAAGCCAGCCAAATCTGGTGTGCTATATTTGCTCTTTGCGAAGGGTATTCCTCAAGCACTAAAAAGCGTCAAAGGTCACAAAGTAGCACTTCGTAGTTACGTTTTGATGTATGGGTTCACTTGATAAGGACGGGTCCAAATTCACATTTCGCCACCCCAATTTCTATGACGAGTTCTAGCTAGCTAGCCAGCTAACTAGCTGCGTGAGAGTACTTTGAATTTTGCGAATGATGTTTTCCCTTTCATTTTACATAGTTATTTAGCAGACGCGCTTACCCAGAGCGACTTACAGGAGCAATTAGGATTAAGTGCCTTGCTCAAGGGCACATTGGCAGATTTATCACCTCGGTGGGATTCGAACCAGCGACCTTTCGGTTACTGGGCCAACGCTCTTAACAGCTAGGCTACCTGCCACCCAAGTGACAACTACCCGAATTCAGTGGCTACAGCCCTACAATCGATGAAAATATAAATACCAATACATCGTTGTTTTCCAGCTGGCTAGCATGAGGCAGCTCATTCTTCAGAGCATCAACAATTTATTTGCTGGAATCAGTGCAGTTTATCCTCCTTTTTACTAGAGTAACAGTTTTTCCAAGTATTTCTGGTGCTCCTAAATTCTGTTGCGCTTACATGAATGTTCTTTCCTGAAATTTAAGAAATCTGAGTATATTCATAGGGCTGTTTTAAGCACGACAAAAGTTACTATTTTTTCTAAAGTATTTTTTATTCCAGCTATAATAAATAAATAAAACATTATCGGCAGATATATCTGTTATCTGTGAATATTTCCACTCTAAAATCAGAATTGGATCCAAAAATCCCATATCGGTCAGGGTCTACTCTATTCATGCGCTCTGCCATACAGGAATAGCCAGGTCCAATATGCCACACTTGTAATTAGTTAGAGAAAAAGCGGGAATCGCCTGTCCATTTCATTCATTCATTCAGTAATGCACCAATTTGTAAGTCGCTCTGGATAAGAGCGTCTGCTAAATGATGTAAATGTAATAAAGAAATGACTGGAGGAGCCTATAATAATAAGCCATTTAGCAGACGCTTTTATCCAAAGCGACTTACAGTCATGTGTGCATAAATTTTTCCATATGGGTGGTCCCCTAGGTCAATGCTACGCCTCGTTGCTGTGGTCTGTTATGGTCCAGCCAGTCCCAGAACAGACGTGTTCCTAAAGTCTGCATAAACACTTGCTGAGATTCATATTTTTCTACATAGGGCTCACACAACGGTGACGCATGCATGCCTTCTACAACAACTACAATACACACATCTCACTACACTGAACAAAAATATAAACGCAACATGTTGAGTGTTGGTCCCATGTTTTATGAGCTGAAATAAAAGATCCCCGAAATTTTCCATACGCACAAAAAGCTTATTTCTCTCAAATTTGTGCACAAATTTGTTTACATCCCTGTTAATGAGCATTTGTCCTTTGCCAAGATAATCCATCCAGCTGACAGTTGTGGCATATCAAGATGCTAATTAAACAGCAATATCATTGCACAGGTGCACCTTGTGCTGGGGACAATAAAAGACCACTCTAAAATGTGCAGTTTCGTCACAACACAACGCCACAGATGTCTCAAGTTGAGGGAGCGTGCAATTGGCATGATGACTGCAGGAATATCCACCAGAGCTGTTGCCAGAGAATTTAATGTTAATTTATCTACCATAAGCCGCCTCCAACGTAGTGTTTTAGAGAATTTGGCGGTACCTCCAACCGGCCTCACAACCACAGACCATGTGTATGGCGTTGTGCGGGCGAGAGGTTTGCTGATGTCAACGTGCCCCATGGTGGCGGTGGGGTTATGATATGGGCAGGCATAAGCTATGGACAACTAACACAACTGCATTTTATCAATGGCAATTTCAATGCACAGAGATACCGTGATGAGATCCTGAGGCACATTGCTGTGCCATTCATCCGCCGCCATCACCTCATGTTTCAGCATGATAATGCACGGCCCCATGTCGCAAGGATCTGTACACAATTCCTGGAAGCTGAAAATGTCCCAGTTCTTCCATGGCCTGCATACTCACCAGACATGTCACCCATTGAGCATGTTTGGGATGCTCTGGATCGACGTGTACGACAGCATGTTCCAGTTCCCGCCAATCTCCAGCAACTTTGCACAGCCATTGAAGAGGAGTGGGACAACATTCCACAACCAACAGCCTGATCAACTCTATGTGAAGGAGATGTGTCACGCTGCATGAGGCAAATGGTGGTCACACCAGATACTGACTGCTTTTCTAAACCACGGCCCTACTATTTTTTTATTTTTACGGTATTTGTGACCAACGGATGCATATCCGTATTCTCAGTCATGTGAAATCCATAGATTAGGCCATAATTAATTTATTTCAATTGACTGATTTCCTTAAAGGAACTGTAACTCAGCAAAATCTTTGAAATTGTTGCATGTTGCGTTTATAATTTTGTTCATTATATATAGGCTATTTGCATGCTGGTCTTTAATTAATTGTTACTTTTATTTTGTATTAGTTTATATATTTATTTTTGTGTGTGATTTTTTTTGGTATTCTTTCTTAAAAACTGCATTGTTGTTTAAGGGCTTGTAAGTAAGCATTTCACTGTAAGGTCTACACCTGTTGTATTCGGCACGTGACAAATAACATTTGATTTGATCCCTAATAGCACTGTAAAACATCATTAACAGGCACCTTCTGAACTAGCCACTGAAGGCTTACATTCTGCATTGAAATGAGAATGGGTTAGCCAAGTATTTTCTCTGTTGCCAGTCTTGGATTTAACCTCTTAAGGATCTGACCCTTTTTTCAAATTTTCACCCAAAATGACATACCCAAATCTAACTGCCTGTAGCTCAGGACCTGAAGCAAGCATATGCATATTCTTCCATTTGAAAGGAAACACTTTGAAGTTTGTGGAAATGTGCAATTAATGTAGGCGAATATAACACATTAGATCTGGTAAAAGATAATAAAAAATAAAAAGAAGAGAAAGGCCACAATATAATATTGCAGTTTAGGCGCGATTTAGATTTTGACCACTAAATGACAGCAGTGTGTGTGTGTGCAAAGTTTCAGATTGATCAAGTGAATCACTGCAATACTGGACTATTTTGTATCAAGTCTGCCCAAATGTGCCAAATTGGTCAATTGATACATTTTCAAGTACATAACTATAGACAAGATACAAAAATGATATGGTAATACAAAATGTAAGTTTACACACTCCCAGGAATGTCATACATGATGGATAATTTTTTTAAACATTTTGAGTCATTTAGCAGACGCTCTTATCCAGAGCGACTTACAGTTAAGTGAGTGTATACATTTTCATACTGGCCCCCCGTGGGAAACAAACCCACAACCCTGGCGTTGCAAGTGCCATGCTCTACCAACTGAGCTACACGGGGCCCCATTAGCTTATACACTAGCTAATACACTAACTTTCAGACATCCAGATGGCCGGGCGGGGTGGGTGTGGAGCCAGAGAAAGCAAGGGTTCCCAGTTCCTACATTTGAATATAAAAATGGATTTTATCAAACAAAACTATGCTACATTTTATCTCTGGGACCCTCAGGATGACAAATCAGAGCAAGATCACTGAATGTAAGTACATTATTTACCTTCAGAGGTGAATGTATCAAACCAGTTGGCGTGATAAGTTTTTTGTTGTTGTGCACTCTCCTCAAACAATAGCATGGTATTCTTTCACTGGACAGTGGAGTTAGATTAACAAGAATTTAAGCTTTCTGCCCATATAAGACATGTCTATGTCCTGGAAAGTTTGCTGTTACTTACAACAGTCATCTCAACCATCCCGTATTCGTGACACCGATCCCGTAGAGGTTAACTCAGATCGAATTAAATACTTTTATTGTTTTAAGAGATTGGTATACATCTCCAGACAGTGCTTGGACATTTATAAACAAATACAAATCCCCACTGAAGTCAACGTAATGGATTGTGTTAAGTAAAAAATTATATTCAGCAAGTAAACTGGTCAAGTGGTCCCTCCGAATTCTGCTCACATGGATGAGATGGGCTAAATAAATGGAACATTTAAAAATCAAATACAATCCTGGATTGTTGAGGGCTGGACAGAAGCCCAAGGGCCATAAGACTTCCTTGTTTGGGAGAAACAAGGCTTCTATAACACAATTCCAAAACCGTCCGCCACCAAGTCAAAGGCATGCACGCTTTGGCCACTGAGGACTCAGCCACCAAGCGACAGAGGACAAGGATTGGTTTCTCAAAACATGTCGCTATAGCAAATGAATATTGACAATTCGGATTGATCCACAAAAATGAGTGCTGGTTCTCAATTAAATCGTTATCCGTGGTAGTCCTACATGAGCCTTACAATCAGAAACTCTCCCAAAAATGTCTGTATACAGAGCATTTTTGTAGGATATTACTCCAAAAGTTGTGATACACTGTCAATGCTGAGGCTGTTGTAATAAATTACAGCATGTTGGTCAATTGTTACATTTCATTAGGTAGTCGCAACCAATTAAACAACTCCTGCTGCTTCCTTATAGGTCTTACAAGATAGGCATGGTAAAATAATGTGCCTCAGTCTGGCCTCCTGCACATCACTAGAGGGGAATCTGAGCAAGACCATGTCCCAGGATGGTAGGCACAGCTCAAGAGAATTGCCAAACTCTGGTTTAAAACGACTTGTAATTAATCTACTCAGAAGGGTTGAGATTTAATTAAGTGGTACGTTTTTATCTGAATTTATGACATACAATTTCGTTACCAAGACAAGGACCATACATTTTAAAAGATAGTCTAATGGCACTTTGACTGTTCTGACCATGCGTATCGCTTATTATAACCACATAACATAATGGCTCTGGCATAACAGTATTTAAGTTTTAATAAACCTGGGGGGGTTCTCCTTGGTCACTATTTTCCTAACATTTGTCACCAGGAGGGGCATACTTATTCAAAATACACCTGGTCTTAGTGGCATAACCTAAATGGTTGCCTCCACATCAATACTTAAGACAACAGAGGACAATACTACTAGCAATTTTTAGATGTCACAATTGGACTTCAATCATTCCATGATCTGCAGCATAGGACTTCCAATTGTGAACAAGAGAGACATGACCTGGATGGACATGTAATTTATCAGTCGAATGGCATCATTTGCTATCATACATAAAAACTATAATTTTAGCTAATGTACAAAATAGAAAATAGTTAGCTATCATTGTGCCACATATAACTAGGGATTGCTAACTAGCTAGCTATAGCTAACAATAATGCGGGAAGATACACCCAGATTTATAAAGACAAGGCCTTATTTAGCTAGCTAGCTACTCTTTAGGAAGCAGATTATAATGAACAATCAAGATTACATAGCTAGTTAGTGAGCTAGCTAAACTAATTAGATGTATTGACTAGCTAGCAAGCCATCTGCGCACTTAATTACTAATAAAATAAAAATGGATGGCACAATAAGGTCCCTATTTATCTATCTGAAGAGATAAAACACCGGGCGTGTTATAAATATATCACAATGACAATATAATTGTCTGAAAAATATAATGACATTTCATGAATAAAGGTGAGCTTTTCAGCTAGTCTGGATAGCAAGCGTAAACAGGCTGGCTAACGTTAGTTACGCTCATAGGCTCCCTTTGTGTGCAACTGGCTACGAGAGGTAGCAATAGGCTATTTATTTTTTAACATATGTTGTCGAGGGGCTTAAACTAATTAAATAATATGATGTGGGTATGAGTTGGCGAACTAACGTTAGCTAGCTATAACCTTGCGCATTCGTGTAGCTTAAATAAGCCACTGAACCATTTTCGTAGTACCAATGTAATGGCAATGCCACCATGGAGACGAGAGCCTGGAGAGTCTAAGATAGCTAACTTGCGGTTAGCTGGCTAGTTAGCCCTGTTCACGCTAGCCTACAGTAACTTGGACCGTAGCTAGCTAACGTTTAGTTTACTAACACCATTTGAAAAGAGGGCCATCTCATTCTAACTAAGCAAAATAAGTGGCTGATTCATTTAGGAACGAAATATGTTGCTGTATCTATGTGAATTGCAGTGTAAAAATGGCATAACTACACCAATCAATTCAGTCTGGTTAGCCAGCTCGCGCAATGCCTATGCGCACTCACCAAGAAGAGTAGCCTTGCTCCGCCATGTCGCGGACGACAACAGTACAGTGGTGGGTTCCGCGACTGTAGCGATTCGGGTCCCTGTGGCAAAACGGTAGGACCTGGTGGACACAATTTCCGCCTTTACTTCAAGATTGGTCTTTTTAACAGTCACTATTTGATAACAACATGGCGATGTACACCAGCCCCCAGACCTGCTAGCAAACACTAGCCGAATAGCTTCCAATCGAATTACAATGATGGTTTGCTAGGTGGCCAAGACAAAGCACGCCGAGAAAAACTCTATATTTCGTCAGTTTCGCTAGTGTCCTGCCGTCTCACTGCCCCAAGCAGGCCCGAGTCTCAACCGATCCTATACTAGCTGTAAATCCATATTTAGGGGTGTTTGGTAGCGTTTATATTCAGATATTCCCGAAGTCTGCACCCTCGGCTGTAATGGAAGCCGCGCAGATAGCTTTGTTTTCTATGACGAGAGAGTCACGGGCACGCGCAATATCGCCCTTGCTAGAGGTTTACACAAATACCTGTGTAACGCTAACCACAATAAGGATTAGCCACAATAGTGGAATTTGCGGTTCGACTTCCAAATAAAAGCTCCCCATTGAAATTGATCCAAACGGATACAAATAGTGTAATCATGCATAAATAAACAAGGTCGGAATGTTGTTATATAAATTCAACAAAATACAATAATTAGTTAATTTGACACAAAATAAATCGCACTGTGGATGTATTAGACTCATATGCACTGTCCAGCCTAACCCATGGATGTTGCACCTATGAAATGGGGTATCAGCCTACTCAGTGACACTCACAGAACACAACTGTGTAGAGTTTACACAAATATTACTGTCTTAGCTCTTATTGCAGGACTTTGACTGTTGGAAATCACCTTTCCTGTCAGTTTATTGTGTGTATTGGACATTCATATTGCACTGTACAGCCTAACCTATGGATGTTGCACTAATGAAATCGGGTATCAGCCTACTCAGTGACACTCACAGAACACAACTTTGTAGAGTTTACACAAATATTAGCGTCTTAGCTCTTATTGTGGGATTCTAAAAACCTGTCAGAAATTAGCCACATTAAGCATTCAGCCTATTGTATACATATTGAACATTCATATTGGACTGTGGATATATTAGGCTTATATGCACTGTCCAGCCTAACCTATTGATGTTGCACCCATGAAATGGGGTATCAGCCTACTCGGTGACACCCACAGAACACAATTGTGAAGAGTTTCCACAAATATTGTACAGCCTTACCTATGGATCTCTGGAAAATTGTTTATTTAAATAAATGCAGATTAAAACATTATTTATGTTGCAATTTGTCGTTATTGGGTATCTTAAATGCTGTCATCGAGTAGGCTGATACCCCATTTCATGGACCCAAGATCCATAGGTAAGGCTGTACATTGCAATATGAATGTTCAATAGAAAGTAGGTTGACTGTTGAGCTTAATGTGGCTCATTTCACACTGGTTTCAAAGTCCTGCAATAACTGCTGTGAAGGTAATATTTTGGAAAACTCTTCCCAGTTGTGTTCTGTGGCTGTCACTGAGTAGGCTGATACCCCATTTCATGGGTGCAACATCCATAGGTTAAGCTGTATTTTAGTATTTTTAGTATTTTATTAGGATCCCCAATTAGCTTCTGCCAAGGCAACAAAACACAACAAATAGAATACATAAAATACATTATATACATAACACTACATAATACAATACATAATACAAGGCAAAATACAATACAAAATATATTAAAATGTCTGTGTATCTCTTCACAGTCCCCATCGTGCCGTAAGATGCTCTCTTATCTGTTTTTTAAATCTGGTTTTATTGCTAGCTTGAGTTACCTGGGGTGGCAGAGAGTTCCACTTACTTAGTCATGGCTCTATTTAATACTGTGCATTTACCAGCCTCTGTTCTGAACCTGGGGACTGTGATGGACCTCTGGTTGCATGTCTTGTGTGGTACCGATGAGTGTCCGAACTGTGTGCCAACTGCTTGAACAGACAGTTCTGAACCTTCAACACATCAACACCTCGCACAAAGACCAATAGTGATGCAATCAATCTTTCCTCAACTTTCATCCAGGAGAGATTGACATGCATGTCATTGACATTCGCACTCCGTGTACATCTATGCTGCTCTGTTCTGGACCAACTGCAATTTGCCTATGTCCTTCTTTGCTGCACATGACTACACAACTGGGCAGTAGTCCAGGTGTGACAAAACTAGGGCCTGTAGGACCTGTCTGGTTGATTGAGATGTCAAGAAAGCAGAGCAACGCCTTATCATGGACACACCTCTTCCCATTTTAGCAACCATTGAGTCTATATGTTTTGACGATGACAGCTTGCTATCTAGGGTTACACCCAGCAGTTTAGTCTCCTCAACTTGCTCAATCACCACATTATTAAATCATAGATCTAGATGAGGTTTAGGGTTGAGCGAGGGATTTGTCCCAAAAACTAAGCTTTTAGTTTTTGAGATATTTAGCACCAGCCTATTGCTAGTTACCCATTCTAAAACTGACTGGAGCTCTATGTTAAGTGCGTCAGTTGTTTATTTTACTGTCGTAGCCGACGTGTATACTGTTGAGTCTTCAGCGTACATAAACACACAGGCTTTATTCAAGGTCAGTGGAATGTCATTGGTAAAAACAGAAAACAGTAATGGCCCAAGCCACACTCAACTGTATTTGCATTAGAGAGGCTTCCATGAAATAAAACTCTCTGTGTTCTATAAGATAGGAAACTCTCAATCCATGATAAGGCAGAGAATGTAAATTCACATCACCTACGTTTTTCAGCAATAGGTTATGATCAATGATATCAAAAGCTGCGCTGAAGTCTAACAAAACAGCTCCCACAATCTTCTTATTATACATTTCTTTCAGCCAATCATCAGTCATTTGTGTCAGTGACGAGCATGTTGAGTGCCCTTCCCTATAAGCATGCTGAAAGTCCGTTACCAATTTGTTTTCTGTAAAATAACATTGTATTTGGTCAATCACAATTTTTTCCAAAAGTTTGCTAAGCACCGGTAACAGGCTGATTGGTTGGCTGTTTGAACCATTAAAGGGTACTATGCTATTCTTGGGCAGCGGAATTACCTTTGCCTCCCACCGTCTTCTAGGCTTAAATTGAAGATGTGGCAAACAGGAGTCACAATGTATTCCACTACCAACCTCAGCAATTTACCATCCAGATTGTCAGTACCAGGTGGCTTGTCCTTATTTATAGATAGCAACATTTTTGTTCACCTCTTCCACATCAACTTTGCAGAACTTAAAACAAAAATGCTTGTCTTTCATAATTTGGTCCGATATGCATGAATATGAAGGCTCAACGTTTGTTGTTTGCATGTCATGCCTACGTTTGTTAATTTTGTCAACAAAAAAGTTATAAAAGTGGTTGGCAACATCAAAGGGTTTTGTTATGAACAAGCCATCTGCCTCAATGAGTTCGCTTTTTGGCCTAGAATTTTATTTAAGGTATTCTTTATATAATTTATCTTGGTTCCATTGGATAGTTTCTTCTTCTTTTTGTTTAGTTTAGTTACGTGATTTCTCAATTTACTGTGTCTTTGCCAATCTGCTGTGTTGTCAGACTTATTTGCTATTCCATTTGCCTCATCCGTCTCAGCCATACAGTTTTTCAATTAATCATCTATCCATGGAGATTTGGAAGTTCTAACAGTCAGTTTCTTGATGGGCGCATGTCTATCAGTAACCAGAAGAAGCAATTTCATGAATATTTCAAGTGCAGCGTCAGGTTGTTCCTCATTACACACATCAGACCAACAAATATTTTTCACATCTTTGACATAGGAATCATTGCAAAACCTTTTGTATGATCACTTATACACTATTTTATGTCCAGTCTTTGGAACTTTTATTTATATTTTGAGATATGGCTATTATATTATGATCACTACATCCGATGGCCGTGGATACTGCTTTAGAGCAGATTTCTGCAGCATTAGTAAAGATGTGGTCAATACAAGTGGATGATTTAGTTCCTGTTCTGTTTATAAATACCCTGGTAGGTTGACTGATAACCTGAACCAGATTGCAGGCATCGTTTAAAGCTTGAAGCTTCTTTTTTAGTGGACAGCTTGATGACAACCAGTCAATTTTTAGGTCACCCAGAAAATATACCTTTCTGTTGATATCACATACATTATCGAGCATTTCACACATACTATATACAGTGCTATGAAAAAGTATTTGCCCCCTTTCTAATTTTCCCTACTTTTGCATATTTGTGATACTGAATGTTATCAGATCTTCAACCAAAACCTAATATTAGATAAAGGGAACATAAGTGGACAAATAACACAACAATTACATATTTATTTCATAAACAAAGTTATGCAACACCCAATTCCCCTGTGTGAAAAATGAATTTGCCCCCTTAAACTCAATAACTGGTTGTGCCACTTTTTGCTGCAATGACTCCAACCAAATGCTTCCTGTAGTTGTTGATCAGTCTCTCACGTCGCTGTGGAGGAATTTTGGCCCACTCTTCCATGCAGAACTGCTTTAACTCAGTGACGTGTGGGTTTTCAAGTATGAACTGCTCATTTCAAGTCCTGCCACAACATCTCAATTGGGATTAGGTCTGGACTTTGACTAGGCCATTCCAAGACTTCCAATTTGTTGCTTTTTAGCAATTTTCATGTAGACTTGATTGTGTGTTTTGGATCATTGTCTTGCTGCATGACCCAGCTACACTTCAGCTTCAGCTCACAGACGGATGGTCTGACATTCTCCTGTAGAATTCTCTGATACAGAGCAGAATTCATGGTTGCTTCTATTAAGGCAAGTCGTCCAGGTCCTGAGGCAGCAAAGCATCCCCAAACCATCACACCACCACCACCATGCTTGACCTTTGGTATGATGTTCTTACTGTGGAATGCAGTGTTTGGTTTTCGCCAGGCATAATGGGACCCATCTCGTCCAAAAAGTTGACTCAAGTTTGCCAAAAAGCACCTGGATGACCATCAATACTCTTGGAAGAACGTTCTATGGACAGATGATTCAAAAGTATAACTTTTTGGACGACATGGTTCCAGTAATGCCTGGCGAAAACCAAACTCTGCATTCCACTTCCTACGAGAATAGGCTTTAGGTGAGGCAGATGAACCTGTAGCCATTTTACTTCCACATCATCTGAAATGAGATCCTCTCTCAGCCTAACAGGAATATGACTCTGGACATATAAGTACAGTGCATATAATTATGCCCCCAATGCAATTTTGAAGTGTAATATATCCACAGTGTGATTTCAACAGATGTTTTTTTTGTCAAATTAACTAATTATTGTCTTTTGTTTCATTTATATAACAATATTCTGACCGTGTTTATCATTATCTAGTCCACATGTGTCAAACTCATTCCACGGAGGGCTGAGTGTCTGCGGGGGGGTTTCATTCCTCCCTTGTACTTGATTGATGAATTAAGGTCACTAATTAGTAAGGAACTCCCCTCACCTGGTTGTCTAGATCTTAATTGAAAGGAAAAACTAAAAACCAGAAGACACTAGGCCCTCCATGGAATGAGTTTGACACCCCTGGTCTAGTCCAAATATGGCATGATTCCACTATTTGTATCAGTTTTAATCACTTTCAATGGGGACCTTTATTTTGAAGGCAAACTGCAAATTCCACTATTGTGGCTAATCCTTATTGTGGCTACTTTCAAACAGATTACACAAGTAACGTGTGTTCACTGAAGTGCAATGGAACTTGAATTTGGTTCTTTCACTAGTTAGCAGTGTTGAAGCAGCAGAGATACCACGTGGGTAAATGCACCTCAATACACTTGAACCATATTATGTGACATTTTACTCTTTGTTAGGCATGAACAAACACACGATTTTAATCAATGCACACAACTATGGACCTAGTATTGAGATGTTTTCACATAGGCAGTGGTACCTCCGAGTGAGACAGTCATATTTCTGATCAAAGTAAGTGCACAATTCCAGTGTATTCAATTGAGTGAACGTGAGACCATAGGGAGCGGGCCACTCCAATGATGTGATGAGCATATATATTGTGATCTACTGTATCTCATCCTTAATAAAGAAAGAAACCGTCCTTTCTATGATAATTAATGATCAGTAGATGTTCAGATTATTGAAGAGGACATTTTGTTTAGCCTTGAACTGAGCATAGAGCTGATGCCTAGTATGGTATTTTTGAGCAGAAGTGTATCAGTGAAGCTTGTGGTACAACCTGTTAGTTTCACCCTAGTCAACTCAAAGGAAATGGATGCAACAGCCATAGGTGACCACAGTGACAGGCAACCTGTGAATGCACAGTGCACATGGGGACAGGATAGTGGGTATGGTGCCTTTGCTGGGGATGGAAGAAGAGGCAATACATAGGGTCAGGGATTCCCCCTCCCCAAGAAATATCAGCCTGGGATTACCAAAATCTGCTTCACTTCACTTGTTGCTGCAGGAGGCCTATGCTATGTGCACCATGTAGTGAAGTTCCTAGTTAATCCATTTAGTCTCTAATTTCACCTTCATGAACTCTACAGCTTTTAGGAGATTGATGATAAAACTAATCTCCTTAGTTCTTGGAAAGGGGAGTTGAGAGATTAGCCAGTAGAATCTACATTCTAGCACATCTTTATACATGTTATAACATATTTTTTACACTTCCTTTACAGATTCAGTTATGCATGTTTCATCTAATGGACAAGTAACCCAGCTCCATTATTGTCACATTTTACATTACTGATTGTTACAAGGTAGTAAACTTTTCATAAAACCCAGTTACAGTTTCTGTGACCCTGATGCTTGGGTCACCAATGGTAACATTGACGTGAAGCACTAGCTGTAGTAAGCAGAAAAGGGATGTTATTATAGGTGTGTTTTTACACTCTGAAGTTGTGTGTGTGAACGAGATAAGCTCAAAGCTCTGTTTGTTTGCACAAGGCTTTGGCCCTTTGTGAGAGACATGACCACCATATACATATGGCGCAGCAAGTCAAATGCATGGCAGCTGTAATTCATAGTAAGCCTACAGTATATAATACTGTCCTATTTTTGTTGATGCAATATTTGAAACACACCATGTTTTGGCACTGTAGAACTGTAATACTGTTGTAATTTAAGTTAGATACATCTTTGATGCATCGCAAAACAAATTCAGAAGTGGATTAGAGCGCAATAAAATTACTTAACAAATGTAATGCAGACTTTCAGAAAAGGATTACTGAGAAAGTTTGTCTTAGCTAGCAATACGACTCCTCTCCCATATTCACGTAGTGCAAGTTTCTGACGGATAAAATGTAAATGTAACGTTCTAAGATATAGTTGGGTGAAAATATCAAATTATATATCGATAGGATACATTCTCATATTTGGCCACTAGATGTCGGGCTTTACATTCAAACCGTGGAGCAGGTATCAAAGCAGAGGAGGATAGCACAGCAACCATAGAGAACCAGATCCATCCAGTGAATGATTTTTACCTGAACCGCTGCCATTCATCATCTCAACAACCCATCTACATTCTCACATCCCAGAAAACCACCACACAAACACAATGCTAGATCAGGGACTTGTAGGAGAGCCACCAATGTGTTGCTGCATCATCCGCTTGTCTGTCTACTAATTAGAGTAGTCTGAATATTATTTTCCTTTTTATGCCTAAATAAATGTTTTTTTAGTGAGGAAGTGAGACAGAGAGAGGAGAAGATCGAGGGAACGGGAGATAAAGATAGAGAGATGCCTGCTGTTAGATTTGATCTAGGTCAACAGGGGGAGTGCTCATTCTCTGATGCATGCCTGTGTACCAAGTCTGTGGTTGAACATTTGCTGTTACTCAGGCCTGCCACCCACTGCCTCTGCTCTGTGCTCTCATTGTTTCAAGTGTCATCCCTGCTCATTAAATACCCACACATCACCAGTACATCTGTTCTGGCTGCCATGATGTAGTGCATCCAAGCTCTGGTAGGGGATGTATCGCTCTCGACCATTTTATGTGAAATAATCTTTCTCGCTCTCTCTGTCTAATGAAGGCCAAGGGCACAGGGATGAACTTCTCGAAGGAGAAGCACAATCAGAGTTATATCAATGCAGCTAATTTGTGGAGAACTGGCGGGTGATCAAATGTGTTAGTCAAATATGTAATCATCTCACCAACTGCACTGTGCTAATTTCTGTCTCAAAACCCCCCCCTGAAGGAAATGAGCAGTGGTTTGAAAATAATCTGAAGAGAGAGAGCGAGAGAGAGAGAGCGATGTAGATTAAGTTGTGGTGGTGGGTCATATCAGATGTTGCACATCCTGTTCACAGTTGGGCGACAGTAATCCTCAGTCTCTCAGGCTGATTCAAAACACCTGATTACATTTCTTAAATGATTATTAAAATGGGGTCTGAACGCAGTGTCAGTATTGTTGTAGATGCAGGGAGAGAGCTCCAGCCCGCTGGTCATGTGGCGTAAGGGGAGAGACATCCCTGTTAACACTGCTATGCCCTATGTTCCTCTGTCTGATAGCATTATGCTCTTTTACACCACATATCCCAGACTGTTAGCCTTTTATGTTATCGGAAGACATGCTTTACCCATTTACAGCAGCATTAGCTGTTTGGGTGCCTGACAAACATTTGAGAGATTGAGAGATTCGTTTTCTTTTCCATAGGAATAGTATATGCTTATGATCTAATCACATTTTATTTATCACATGCGCTGAATACAACTGGTATAGACTTTACAGTGAAATGCTTGCTTACAAACCTTTCCCAATGATTCAGAGTTAAAACAAATAATAATAAACACGAGGAATAAAATAAAATACACAAGAAATGAGCTATATACAGGGAGTAGCAGTACCAGATCAATGTGCAGAGGTACGAGGTACTTGAGGTACTTGATAAGGACTGGAGTCCAAGACAGGGAGGAGTGTGGGTGTCAGGAGGGAAGCCGTTTGACACAGTACAAGCTGTGCCGTGTCTGGACCTTTCTCTGGTGGATGTCCTTAGCAAACCTGACCTTTACAGGAGTCTAGCGTTCCTGTTCGTGTCACATTTTTGCCACCTTACCCAACAGGTGTTGGGTGACATCGCTGCCACAGGGTGGGCAGCAGGTATTATCCCTGGCTTTTCCACACAATGCCAGACACCAGTGCCGAGATGAGAAACTAATTCTCAGGGACGGGATCGACAACAACAATGGCCGTTTTATGAGACCTATACAAATTTGAGTCACATTGTCTGGGGACGGAAGATTATCTTCCAAACTGAAAGCCACTGCTTGCCTTAAGTGGAACAACAATGCAGATAACACATAGTGAAATGATACAATAGGGTCACTCAGTTATCACTGATGCCGCTGTGATGATGCAATGTTTGGAAATGGAGAGGCTGGGGTCCTGGTGCTGTGGCTGAGGTGGCAGGCAGGCGGGGAGCCTTTCTGCCTGTCTCCCAGGGTGGGCTGGGTGGCTGGGTGTGTCCTCTTGGTTGGAGCTCCTCGACTCCGCTCTGCTCGTCTCCGTACTGCTGGGCTCCAGGGTTCTGTGGGATCCGGGGGAGCCGACACTGTTACCACGTCTGATATGAGAGCCTGATCAAAGCTGCCCCGTTCCGCCTGACCGATTTCCACAGGATTAAGGATTAGGGAGACAGGAAGCTGGGAGAGAGAAACAGAGACCATCTGAGAGAGAAAGGGAGAGACAGAGGAAGGGTGAGATGGAGTCAGAGGGATAGAGGGAGAAAGAGAGACGAAGCAATAGTATTAGAGAGAGAGACAGAGGGGAGAGGGGGGATGGGTCATGAGGGACACTGGAAGGGACAATCACTATTATGAATCCGTATCTAGTACTTACATCTGTCCCTAAATGAGAGCAGGGGTGCACAGAAGGGACAAAGAGGGTGGAGTCATGATGACAAACAGGCTGTAAATAGCATGAAAACATCAGAACAATGACAATATTGAGAAGGTTACCTCTGGCTTTTAAATAAAAAGTACCAGAAAATTCATGTTTCTGACAGTTTGTCAGGAAATACTTGAAAAATATGTTTACAGTTTACATGAGGGCAAGTTCTTCTACAAAAGACCACTCATTCTTGTCATTAGCCAGATTTGTGCTTGTGCCTTGCTGTGCTGCTAAATGCTTCTGTCAATGATATGACATTGATAGCTGGTGATCATTTGCCATTTCAGTTCATCATCTATGTTATGGATACAGGGATCCTGTGACTTTTTGTGTTTTTCCTCTCCTTCTGCCCTAATCACAGGTGTCCTTTATGTTCCTGATTGCTGGTCGTTGGGGTGTCTGCTGATTGCTGAGGTGGACCAATCAGTGGACATTCCTCTGCATTGCACCACCTGTTTCTGTTTTTTCAATCACACATCCCATTGTTTAAAAGCCGGTCGGTTGTGTTTGTTGTTAGAGACTATTTCCGTATGTGAGTATGGATACTGTGGTGTCCTGTGTTTTGTGTACGCACTCATTTGCTGGTTACTCTGTTTGGTAACTTTGTTAGACTATTTTCCGTATGTGAGTATGGATACTGTGGTGTTTTGTGTACTCACTCATTTGCTGGTTACTCTGTTTGGTAACTTTGTGTTTCTGGGAAAAGGGGAATTTAAGCAAGTTGCCCTTGGGCGTACATTACCCGTAGGAAGAAAACTGTCTAAAAACACTAGTTAGACCTGAGCGGACCACCCACTGTATTTTTGTATGATTAGCAGTAGCTTAGCGGTTCTTGAGGCAGGCAAGATCAGTTTAGGGGTTTTGTACACTATTGTTTCATTTCTTGGGTCCTGCTCAGCCCTTTTTCCCAAACCGTTACCGTGTGTTCAAAAATAAACCTTTTATGTTTGACGGTAGTTTATGGTTGTCGTGTAGTTTTTGTTCTCACTGTTCCATGTCACGCTTCTAATTTGCATGAATTATGTTACGGGTCTCTTGTCCATCCACCCTAGACGTTTAAAGCCACGGGGTTCGTAACAATCTATTACTGGAGATGATGCTGAGAAAGTGAGAGCTCTGCTAAGAGAATAAACACAATATTTGCAGAACTGGTTGCATGACTTGACGGTTTCTAATCGGATACATTTCCTGTATATGATCAGATATGCTTCTTTGTCAAAGACTGCACGTCTCAGTCTTTTTCCCCCCACACACATTTTTATTTACTCATAAGGGCAAATACCTAGACGTTCTAATGTTTTAGAACACCTTCTCATTCAAAGGTTTTTCTTTATTTTTACTATTTTCTACATTGTAGAATAATAGTGAAGACATCAAAACTATGAAATAACACATATGGAATCATGTAGTAACCAAAAAAGTGTTAAACAAATCAAAATATTTGAGATTCTTCAAATAGCCACCCTTTGCCTTGATGACAGCTTTGCACACTCTTGGCATCCTCTCAACCAGCTTCACCTGGAATGCTTTTCCAAAAGACTTGAAGGAGTTCCCACATATGCTGAGCACTTGTTGGCTGCCTTTCCTTCACTCTGCGGTCCTACTCATCCCAAACCATCTCAATTTTGTTGAGGTCGGGGGATTTGATGCATCACTCCATCACTCTCCTTCTTGGTAAAATAGCCCTTACACAGCCTGGAGGTGTGTTGGGTCATTGTCCTGTTGAAAAAAAAAATGATAGTCCCACTAAGCCCAAACCAGATGGGATGGCGTTTCGCGGCAGAATGCTGTGGTAGCCATGCTGGTTAAGTGTGCCTTGAATTCTAAATAAATCAGTGTCACCAGCAAAGCACCCCCACACCATCACTCCTCCTCCTCCATGCTTTACGGTGGGAAATACACATGCTGAGATCATGTGTTCACCCACACCGCGTCGCACAAAGACACGGCGGTTGGAACCAAAAGTCTCCAATTTGGACTCCAGACCAAAGGACACATTTCCACTGGTCAAATGTCCATTGCTCGTGTTTCTTGGCCCAAGCAGGTCTCTTCTTCTTAATGGTGTCCTTTAGTAGTTGTTTCTTTGCAGCAATTCGACCATGAAGGCCTGATTCACACAGTCTCCTCTGAACAGTTGATGTTGAGATGTGTCTGTTACTTGAACTCTGTGAAGCATTTATTTGGGCTGCAATTTCTGAGGCTGGTAACTCTAATTAACTTATCCTCTGCAGCAGAGGTAACTCTGGGTCTTCCATTCCTGTGGTGGTCCTCATGAGAGCCAGTTTCATCATAGCGCTTGATGGTTTTTGCGACATTTTCCGTATCGACTGATCTTCATGTCTTAAAATAATGATGGACTGTCATTTCTCTTTGCTTATTTGAGCTGTTCTTGCCATAATATGGACTTGGTCTTTACCAAATAGGGCTGTCTTCACTGTTATTCTACAATGGTGAAAATAGTACAAATAAAGAAAAAACCCTTGAATGAGTAGGTGTTCTAAAACTTTTGACCGGTAGTGTAGTTTACAGAAAATCCCCAGTAAATCTTTCAAATGACAGCCATTTTTTCTCAGCAGAATCATCAGCATAACATATATTTCCTCTGTAGATTGAATAAAGCCATGTGATTAACTCACACAGGAAGTACTGTATGTATGGGCACCAGAGCAAGGATTGTATGCCTTGTATTTTCAGGTGAGATAAGAACTGAAGTAACAAAGATAGACCACAATACTGTCTTAGGCGTTCTCGGAACCTTTATGTACCTTTTGCTCAACATCTGTGTTTTATTCCTCAATGAAACTTTGCACCAGTGGCAATGCGTGATAAATCAGGCCCTGTATGTCAAATCAACTGTATGTGTAAATGTAGGGCACTTATCTATTCAAATCCCATTAGGTATAAGATGACAAGATGCTATACATGCATAAAGAACGTCACAATGACTGGGTTCTGTTGTAGGTTAACCACAGGAGGTTGGTGGCATTGGGGAGGACGTACTCGTGGTAATGGCTGGAGCAAAATTAGTTGAACGGTATCAAAAACATGAAACGCATGGTTTCCATGTGTTTGATGCCCTTCCATTTGCCATTATTATGAGCCATCCTCCCCTCAGCAGCCTCCTGTGACTGGTGAACGTGTTGTGGTTAAAGTTGCACGATAGTGGCAAGGAATTGGGTCAAGAAGACATTTTTTTCATATGAGTTAACCTCGTCTCCAGGCTTGAATTGCTAGTGCGAGTCGGCTGGTGGGTGAGATGACTTATGAGGCAACTTCAGAGAGGCGTTTTCATGCCAAATCTTCATGTCATTACTTTGATAGATATTGGAATGAATGGACCAATTTCGGTGGCAAACTGTGGATTGGACCATATCCTGTCTCTATATTTAAGTTATGGCACATTGTCTTATTGGAGGTTATAACCTTCTAGGGGAGAGAAGAAGAAGCCCTTCTCTTCCTCTTCATTTCTAGCTCTCTGCCGCTTTACCTCTTTTGAACTCAAAACACTGACAGATTACTTATTCTTAAATTAGAAGGATTATGAAAAATATGAAATTCCTCACTTCCAGTCTTCCTTACAGGGTGAGAGTCAGACAGAAAGAGAGAGAAAGAGACTAGAGAGAGACTGTCTGATAAGATCGAGTAGCTAGCGTTAGCTCATTAATGATCCATGACTCAGCAGCCAACAGGGAGGGTGGGACAATGGCAAGCTTCCGGTCCCTTTCACAGCACCTGCCTGTCAGGCTGGATTATCAGGCCTGGGTGAGGGGTCAGGGGTCAGGGAAGGCAGACATGTCTACCTACCTCCACCATATGTGCTTTTCCACAGTGGATCTAATTAATTCATTGAGCATTTATTTACACTGAACAAAAATATGAATGCAACATGCAACAATTTCAAAGATTTTACTGAGTTACAGTTCATATAAAGAAATCAGTCAATTGAAATAAATTCATTAGGCCCTAATTTATGGATTTCACATGACTGGGAATACAGCTATGCATCTGTTGGTCACAGATACAGTTGAAGTCGGAAGTTTACATACACTTTAGCCAAATACATTTAAACTCAGTTTTTCACAATTCCTGACATTTAATCCTAGTAAAAATTCCCTGTTTTAGGTCAGTTAGGATCACCACTTTATTTTAAGAATGTGAAATGTCAGAATAATAGTAGAGAGAATTATTTATTTCAGCTTTTATTTCTTTCGGGTAGCCTTCCACAAGCTTCCCACAATAAGTTGGGGGTAATTCTGGCCCATTCCTCCTGACAGAGCTGGTGTAACTGAGTCAGGTTTGTAGGCCTCCTTGCTCTCACACGCTTTTTCAGTTCTGCCCACAAACTTTCTATAGGTTTGAGATCAGGGCTTTGTGATGGCCACTCCAATACCTTGACTTTGTTGTCCTTAAGCCATTTTGCCACAACTTTGGAAGTATGCTTGGTGTCATTGTCCATTTAGAAGACCCATTTGCAACCAAGCTTTAACTTTCTGACTGATGTCTTGAGATGTTGCTTCAATATATCCACATTATTTTCCTTCCTCATGATGCCATCTATTTTGTGAAGTCGATATAGGACTTGTTTACTGTGGATATAGATACTTTTGTACCTGTTTCCTCCAGCATCTTCACAAGATCCTTTGCTGTTGTTCTGGGATTGATTTGCACTTTTCGCATCAAAGTACGTTCATCTCTAGGAGACAGAACGCATCTCCTTCATTTACATTTTAGTAATTTAGCAGACGCTCTTATCCAGAGCGACTTACAGTTAGTGAGTGCATACATTATTTTTTATTTTTCATACTGGTCCCCCGTGGGAATCGAACCCACAACCCTGGCGTTGCAAATGCCATGCTCTACCAACTGAGCTACATCCCTGCCGGCCATTCCCTCCCCTACCCTGGACGACGCTGGGCCAATTGTGCGCTGCCCCATGGTCTCCCGGTCGCGGCCGGCTACGACAGAGCCTGGATTTGAACCAGGATCTCTAGTGGCACAGCTAGCACTGCGATGCAGTGCCTTAGACCACTGCGCCACTCAGGAGGCTCCTTCCTGAGCGGTATGACGGCTGCGTGGTCCCATGGTGTTTATACTTGCGTACTATTGTTTGTACAGATGAATGTGGTACCTTCAGGCATTTGGAAATTGCTCCCAAAGATGAACCAGACTTGTGGAGGTCTACCATTTTTTTCTGAGGTCTTGGCTGATTTCTTTTGATTTTCCCATGATGTCAAGCAAAGAGGCATTGAGTTTGAAGGTAGGCCTTGAAATACATCCACAGGTACACCTCCAATTGACTCAAATGATGTCAATTAGCCTATCAGAAGCTTCTAAAGCCATGACATCATTTTCTGGAGTTTTCCAAGCTGTTTAAAGGCACAGTTAACTTAGTGTATGTAAACTTCTGACCCACTGGAATTGTGATACAGGGAATTATAAGTGAAATAATCTGTCTGTAAACAATTGTTGGAAAAATTACTTGTGTCATGCACAAAGTAGACGTCCTAACCGACTTTCCAAAACTATAATTTGTTAACAAGAAATTTGTGGAGTGGTTGAAAAACTAGTTTTAATGACTCCAACCTAAGTGCATGTAAACTTCCGACTTCAACTGTACCTTAAAAAAAAGGTAGGGGCGTGGATCAGAAAACCAGTCAGTATCTGGTGTGACCACCATTTGCCGCATGCAGCGCGGCACATCTCCTTCGCATAGAGTTGATCAGGCTGTTGATTGTGGCCTGTGGAATGTTGTCTCACTCCGCTTCAATGGCTGTGTGAAGTTGCTGGATATTGGCGGGGACTGGAACATGCTGTCGTACACGTCGATTCAGAGCATCCCAAACATGCTCTGTGGGTGACAAGTCTGGTGAGTATGCAGGCCATAGAAGAACTGGGACATTTCCAGCTTCCAGGAATTGTGTACAGATCCTTGCGACATGGGGCTGTGCATTATCATGCTGAAACATGAGGTGATGGCGCCGAATGAATGGCACAACAATGGGCCTCAAGATCTCTTCACGGTATCTCAGTGCATTCAAATTGCCATCGATAAAATGCAATTGTGTTCGTTGTCCATAGCTTATGCCTGCCCATACCATAACCCCACCGCCACCATGGGGCACTCTGTTCACAACGTTGACATCAGCAAACCGCTCGCCCACACAACGTCATAAACACTGTCTGCCATCTGCCCGGTACAGTTGAAACCGGGATTCATCCGTGAAGAGTACATTTCTTCAGCGTGCCAGTGGCCATCGAAGGTGAGCGTTTGCCCACTGAAGTCGGTTACGACGCCGAACTGCAGTCAGGTCAAGACCCGGGTAAGGACGACGAGCACGCAGATGAGCTTCCCTGTGACGGTTTCTGACAGTTTGCTCAGAAATTCTTCAGTTGTGCAAACCCACAGTTTCATCAGCTGTCCGGTGGCTGGTCTCAGACGATCCCGCAAGTGAAGAAGCTGGATGTGGAGGTCCTGGGCTGGCGTGGTTACACGTGGTCTGCGGTTGTGAGGCCGGTTGGATGTACTGCCAAATTCTCTAAAATGACATTATTAGCTTATGGTACAGAAATTAACATTCAATTTTCTGGCAGCAGCTCAGGTGGACATTCCTGCAGTCAGCATGCCAATTGCAAGCTCCCTCAAAACTTGAGACATCTGTGGCATTGTGTTGTGTGACAAAACTGCACATTTTAGAGTGGCCTTTTATTGTCCCCAGCACAAGGTGCACCTGTGTAATAATAATGTTGTTTAATCAGCTTCTTGATATGCCACACTTGTCAGGTGGATGGATTATCTTGGTAAAGGAGAAATGCTCACAAAGAGGGATGTAAACAAATTTGGGCACAACATTTTAGAGATATACGCTTTTTTTTTTCTTCTGGGATCTTTTATTTCAGCTCATGAAACATGTTGCATTTTATTTTTGTTCAGTGTAATAGCATTTATTGAGAGCATGGTATAGGTGTTCTAAGAATTACAGTTCTCAATTCCTCACTACACCCCCAGCAATCTGATACTGGGTTTCTTTCTCCTAGCCAGGGGGTATGTGTGTGGTGGGGAGGAGACTCCTTACACACACTGCCCATTTCCTTAATGATGGATGTGCAGTCAGCGTCATGCAGCGACTTAAGCACTATAACCTGTACGTGTATGTGTGTGTGTGTGTGTGTGTGTGTGTGTGTGTGTGTGTGTGTGTGCGTGTTATGCTGTTATGAGTATAAGCAGGACACAGAAGGCCTGTTTTTACCAAAGCTAGATGAGAGCTGAGGAGAACAGCAAGACCCACCCCTTCACATCACATAGTAGGTAGGATGTTTTATTTGTCAGCATATCTATCTGTTCTTGGTTAGAGCCAATAGCAGTAAAGGAAGTGGTCCCTCTATCACAGAAACAGTTGGCACGGAAACAGCACATTACACCATTATCCAATCCCCCTCCCAGCCCCATATCGTCATCACTCCTCTCCCTCCCTTCCTCTCCTCTCTTCTCCCCTCCCCACTCTCTCGCTCTCTCTCTCCACCATGCATGCTATTTCAGCCATCAATGAAATCACAACCAATCTTGCTGTTGACTTGTCATAGACCAGAGAAAAAGAATGAGCAGGGTTGTTATACATTGAAAAACACATATAACCTGTCCTTTCTATTGCTGCTCATTGGGGCTCTGTCTGTTTCCCCTTCTCATTGCATGCAACAAACATCTTCTATTGTATCCTGTTTCTGTCACAGCCCTGTGTTCTGTTTAGCTTGGTGCCCTTTTACCTCTTTCTCTGTTTCTCTCATGATTTAATCCTGGCCGTTTTCCCCTTCTCTCTATCCCCGCTGACTCCTCCCTTCATTTCACTCTCCCTCTCTCCCTCCGCTCTCTGACACACTCAAACACGCGCACACACACACACACACACCCTCCTCCCCCACCGCTGCAGTGTCTCAACTGCCTTGGAGCAAACAAGAGAGGAAACAGAACACAGACAATAATAAGAAAGAAGAGAAAGAGGGGAATAAAGAGAGAGAGAGAGAGAGAGTGAAAGTGAGAAAGACATGATAATGTTGGACTAAGGGTGGAGTGCACACAGCCTTTCTCTCCCAGCAAGTGTTTGTCTGCAGTATCCCTGGTGAATGGACGCTGGACGGTGAAACGGTAAGCCTGCCTGCTTTATTTTCTCATACACCCTTTTTTTGTCATCACTGCTAAGTTGGCCTCCTTTGGGCCCCCTTTGTTTGTCTGGGTGGGGTGATTGTATTCATAATGTGGAGGAACAGGATATTTTTTCCCTTAGCTGAGCTCAGGATGGTGATGTTCTGAGAAGGAGCCAAGGCAAGGCTGCTTCTCCAGTCCCCTCCTCCACCCTCCCTGCTCTCTATGTAGATATAGACATGGACTAGGAGAGCTGGTGTCTGCCTGTCTGTGCACATCTCCTCCTTGATACATCCTTGATACATATGGTTGTCTGTAATGTTGGGTTTATGGGAAATAGGAAAGATACTTCAAAAGGTGTATCTGTGCATGCTCTGTCCATCCCATCAACCACGAGAGAGAGAGTGAGGGAGAAGAGAGCCAGTAAAAGCACTGTCACGTAGGAGTAGCTGGATGGTTCTCATGATGACTGCCTTAGTGAGACAGTGAATGTGACTGCGGTGGGAGGTGCACACACCCCGTGGAGCGTTGCTCTGCAGGCAGGCACTGGACTGGACAGTGGCTTCACATCGGCATTTAGCAGCGCTCCGCCTGCCATCCCACATCAACAATAACATCAGCACATCGATCGATAACCGTTTTGACCCAGGATGGGTGTGTGTGTGGAGGTGTATTTGTGATGTGTGTGCATGAGTGTGATTGTGAGAAAGTGAGAGAGTGTGTGCGTTCGCTGCTCTTTATTGGACACAGCACTGAGGGTCGTTTGTTTTATTTGAAATATCCCTCATATCTCTAATGAGGCATTACCATGGCTTGTGGAGAGGGGTCAGAGTCAGCAGTGCAGTGCCAGGAGTGTGTGTGTGTGAGAGAGAGAGATAACCTGCGCAGGGAGGGGTCGAGGGGCTAGGGGATTTAACAGTGGGGAGGCAGATGAGGTTGATGCAGTGGAAAAGAGAGAGAGAAATGGAGAAACAGGAGGAAAACAGGACAAGAGAGGAGAGATGGAGGGAATGTAATGAGAAACATTGAGGGGACAGGGCTGTTTAGCCAAGTGTCATCTGGAGATGATGGATGGTGTAGACTAAAGAACTGGCTGCGTACGATAGGCCCAAAGAATGAAGTGAAACAGCCAACATCCAGGCCCTCAGACATCTAAAAATGGAGGCAAAAATGGTGGAAGAAAATCCCACAATGCTTTGGGAACTCTGGAGGAACACAGATAGAGATGGATCAGAGGATGTGAGATGAATAACAACCCCTCTACTCCTCGCAACCTACAAAAGCACATTACATTGCATGATGTTTTTCTTTGCAATATTCATATAAACGGGTAGAAAATACATAAATGCAATGGCGATGGCAAACTGAAATCAAGATTAGCATTTATTATAGCGCTTGATGTTACAGGCTGGCTTTGTGATTATACCGTATTCATGTAATGAAGTGCATTGAGCAGACATAGGAGGAATACAGGATCTGCTTTCACAAAATAATTAGCTTGTCAGTATTTAAATCTATGATTCATTTGATCACTTTTGTTGCTGAGAATTTTCCTGCAAATTGGAAGGAAACGAAAACTTGTAGTGCATTTGAGTTTTTAAATAACTTCTAAAGTTTGTAATTTCCACTTTGAAATGTTAGACTTGATTTGCCCCAATGAAAAATGTCTCAACCCCTACCAAAATGTCCATTAATTATAATCCACATAATAATTTATATTTCTTGTTGCTGCAGGATTATTTTCCTGCTGTAGCAAACTGGCTCAAATGAAGATCCTACATCTGTACTAACAGATCATAGTGTTTTTGTACCTTTTTATAAATTGTCTGGCAATGTTATTTTATACATCATTTTCCTGGCTATGTAACTACAGTGTATCCAAACTTCTACCTTCAAAGGATAGACAGGCAAAGCATGTATGTCTAGTGTCACTCTTGCAATCATTCATGTTAAATCTAAATGGCTATCATATGGCTATCACATAGTTTCACCTTCAATGTGTAAGAAAGTATCATAAGGTTCAGTTTACACGTAGAAGGTGCTAGAACACATAGAAACCAAGCAAACGTAATGACGTCAGGTCAGACATTTCACATACTTTAAAATCCTGGTGTGCTTTACGCTATGGAGGTATGTCAACAATTTAAACTGATAACTCTATAGAGAAGAAATGTGACCCATAGTGATGTCACTGCTTGGAGGGTTGGCCCTGCCATGTCAGTCACAGCTCCTTCTGCACTATGGGAGATGTCCACCAAAGACAGAACCAGGCTCTGTCGCAGCCGGCCGCGACCGGGAGACTCATGGGCGGCGCACAATTGGCCCAGCGTCGTCCAGGGTAGGGGAGGGAATGGCCGGCAGGGATGTAGCTCAGTTGATAGAGCATGGCGTTTGCAACGCCAGGGTTGTGGGTTTGATTCCCACGGGGGGCCAGTATAAAAAAAAAATGTATTCACTAACTGTAAGTCGCTCTGGATAAGAGCGTCTGCTAAATGACTAAAATGTAAATGTAAAATGTAGTCTTTGACCACATGCCTAATCACTCAAAAACAAAACAAAAAACATAAAGTAGCCTAGGACCCAGCATTCTGTGTCTGTATTTTCTATTACACAATAATAAGTATATCTCAGGAAATAACTACTGGACCACAGGTCAGAGATCTGAAAAATATTTCCTCACTTAGAACATTTCCCACTTCTATTTGCAGATTTGCTTTTTAAGCTAACAGCCTAGATGACACTCTAATATGATGTAGCTTGATAACCCCTGCAATTAGAGTGTGCTTGAAGCCTGAAGTTGGACTGAGAGGAGAGGGAAGTGGAAAGGGCAGTAATGGGGCTTAACACAAAGTCAGGGGTCTCTGGTAACCTTGGCTGTAAGGATGGATGACAGGGATCAGCATGTCATATCAAAGTAAATCACACGCCTTCATTGAGCGCTCTCTAAGGTTTTGCTAACACACAAATTGGTTAAACTCACACACTCACAAGATGCCATTGCCCATGTGGTGTCATACATGACACAAACTAATATAATTGCCATATTGGTCTACAGTATATCACATACTTGAAATACGGGCACAGCAGTAGTAGCATAGCACAACATATTTCTGCCATTTTGAATTGGGCTTTTAATAACCTGCCAGTCAAGTTCCCAAAATAACATATCAAACAGGAAAAACAATGGTTAAGTTCAATTTGACCCCTGCTAAACCCTCTGTAGCATTGCCTCTGCCACTCCATTGTGAGACATAATGGCTTGGGACAGTCTAGGGACAGCTCTAGCTTTAAAGTGACAATGGCCGGTTTGTCTCTATGTTTTTGGGTCTGAGAAGGACAATGGGGTTGTATCATATGCTTCCCTCATCTATGCCCTTGTAGGTTAGACCTGGCTGACTTTACCACTTAAATGTATTATAGTACAGGGGAAATGATACAATATGTCTATCTCCTCTTGCACTTAAGAACAATGATTTATGTGGACACATTTAATGTTATACTGTATCATATTACTCTAAACCTGCAGGCTGTGGGAATATCCACCAAACCGGCCTCTATGAAATTGTTCTGCTAATTCCTTTAGCATTTGAATAACTCTGATAACCCACTCTGGAATGCAGTAAACACAGAAATAACGACTACTGTGAACCTTTTTAGCAGGATATACCTTTTTTATTTGTTATTCTGCTAGGTCCAATACTGTGCCATGCCTCTTGTGACCCATCATGCTGACTGGCTTCATGGATTTCTGACTGTCAATTGGACTGAACCAAATTAGGGTGGGTCTTTATCTGTTTGTAGTAACGTTACAGTAAGTAAGGATTAGGTTATAGTTCAGTTTTATGTAAATCTACATAAATGAATGTATATTTCTCTCCTTCCCTCCTCTCTTTCTCTCTCGCTAATCTGTGCTGGTGCTCAGAACTAGGACCCTGTGTGTTTGCCTGAGGACGATGGGCCCTCTTCCCAGCACTAATTACTGAGGGCCCAGCAGAGGAACTAACAGAGCATCTTTGTGTTCCATTCCTTACACATAACAGCAGTCATATGACAGAGTGCAAGGAGGTGATGGAGGAGGTGGTAAAGGAGGGGAGGAGGTGGTGGAGGAGAGGAGGTGGTAAAGGAGGGGAGGAGGAGGTGGTGGAGGGGTGGTAAAGGAGGGGAGGAGGTGGTGGAGGAGGGGAGGTGGTGGAGGAGGGGAGGAGGTGGTGGTGGAGGAGGAGGAGGTGGTGGAGGAGTGGAGGAGAGGAGGAGGTGGTGGTGGAGGAGGGGAGGAGGTGGTGGAGGAGAGGAGGTGGTAAAGGAGGGGAGGAGGTGGTGGTGGTGGAGGGGAGGAGGCGGAGGGGAGGAGGAGGGGATGGAGGAGGGGAGGAGGAGGGGATGGAGGAGGGGAGGGGAGGGGAGCGGTGGAGGAAGGGAGGGAGGGGTAGGGGAGGGATGGAGGATGCTCTGGACTGGAGGACCATCGGGGGTGTTGGAGAGGGTTTGAGAGGCAACAGTTTTTGAGTGTGTGTGTTTGAGTATGTGTGCGTGCGTGTGTGTACACTATGTTTGTGTGTGCTGTGACCATAGCTGCTACTGGCTTTAGGTCAGGAACCTCAACAGCACATCCAAAGTGTCCCAGAGCAGCAAATGAAGCCTGCATACTGATGGAAGGTGGCAAGTCTGCAAGGACATCACTGTCTGCAGGTCTAGTAATAGAATAAGTTGATGTGGAGGTCATGGGCCAACAGAAGTGTAACTGTGTGTATGTGTGTGTGTTTGTGTGTTTGCACACATGCTTCTGGTAACATTTGACTGAGGGCCCAGTCCAGTGTAGAATAATCAGCTTTTTGTGAGTTCATGTATATGGTGCAAGGTTTCCCTGCATCTTAACATGCCATAAATATGATTTATACATCTCTGATACTGCTCGTCAGTGACCTCTACTGCACATTGCAGCCTTTTCCATAGTCTTGCTTGCCAGACTCATGGTACGGCAGCTGTGGGGAGAGACTGCTCTACACTGAACAGTATTCTTTCAATACAGCACCCATATTGATGACCCTGCTGCTGTACTGGTGTTTCCTATTGCAGTGTATTCCAGCTAAGTTTCCTCATGCTGTCCCAATGATGAAACCACCAACTGCAGGATGTTAACTAACAGTCAGTGGCTTACATCAGACACAAAATGGCTGTTCCCCCACAGTTTCCCTTCTGTTGCAAAAAATGTGTGTATCTTATCTGTCATGACCAGTGGAGGCTGCTGAGGGGAGGACGGCTCATACTAATGGCTGGAATGGAGTGTAATGGGCTGGTATCAAACACATGAAAACCATGTGTTTGATACCATTCCATTCATTCCATTTAGCCTCCACTGGTCATGGCCAAAATAAAACTTTGTTTGTTCCTGTGTTAGTGGAAAGATATGAAGCCTGAGCCTTGTCCTGAAATATGATTATGTTAAATAAGAATACTATCAACTGGCATTGAGCAGGTTGAAGAGTGAATAACCTACAAAGCAGCCTGACTGAGTGTATGCTTTGCCACTCAAATAATTATCCCAGTTTTGTTTCACAGACATTGAGACAAACACAGACACAAGTAGACACACACACACACACACACACACACACATACATACACACACACACACAGCTTGCTGGACTCGCTCCACCTTCTACCATCCTTTCCCTTGAGTGGGCTGGCTCACAGCTCTGTCTGTGCACAAATGTGCCATTGTCAGCGCCGGCTGGCCTTGTGACTCAGTGTGACCAGCTCCATCGGCGGGACGGGGAGGCAGAGGGGCGCAGGCATGCACTGAGGCGAGGCACACCAAACACAGTCCCTTATCACTTGGATCTACTAGTAACTACACTGAGCCCCCACCACTACCTTGCTCCCAACCCTCACTACAGCCCACTGTTTTGGACGGATGAAAAATGAACACTGCCTTTCATTGTTCACCATGATGTAGGAGCAGTGTACCCATGTGACCTACTTGTTGTGTGTATGTACTGACATGTATGTGTAACTGATAGATGCACACACACACACACCACATGTTTATATTTATTAATGTATGTAAAATGTAAAGTATTTTGTCTGTAATGTCTTTTTCGTTAAGTGTAAGACTAGCTGTCACCATTGGCGTCGGCTAATGGGGATCCTAATAAATCAAAACCTAATATCTGCCTCCCACCCAGGGCCAGAAAGACTGAGAGTGAGTGTACCAAATCGTGAACAAACACAATGGTCAAGGCCAGATCTTCAGTCTACATTGTAAGTGGTCCATGCACAAATGTTCTCAAACAACTGAATGATTGTGGGGGTTAACAACCAAAACATTTATCAAATAATTAAGTTAAATAACTATTATTACGGCACCTGGGGATGTGTGTGTGGCGCAAAAACCCCCAGCATACAGTGGGTGTTTTGAGAGAAGCTGAGCCAGTGTACTGGCTGAGGAAGCATTCCTTTATACTGTGTGCTTTCTGTGTGTGTGTCCATATTTGGGATGTGTGGGTTAAGGCAAAGACAATAAAAGTATTTTTTGTATTCTTAGTTTAAGACATGGGTTTGGTAACACTTTATTTGAACGTGTCATCCTAATCCCTACATAAGATAATCCTAAACACAAGTTATACTTTAATTGTAAGTCTAACAACAGTTTATGACAACAGTATATCACATTGTTAGTCTGTGCTGTAAACATGTTATGACAGAACAAGTGTTACAGTGAATTCAACAATTCAACAATGACCATATTCCCTCAATGACGTTATCCCTGGTAGTAAAGAGCAATTGTGAAATTGGCCCGGAGTCCTACCCCAGCAGCCCCAATAGGGGAGTAAATACTCTCGCTATGACCCAATCCCACACATCCTACACCCAGCTCCCAGAACAGGGGAGGATGCCTGGGATTTCCTGAGGACAATTAAAAGTTCTGGCACGAGTGAGGAGACGAGGAAAAAACTTATGGGCGACCTCTGATGCACCCCAGAAGGCTTAGGAACTGAATGATTATAATAAATGTATTGAACTTTCTGATTGAACACAAGGGCCCAGATATGGTTGCAGCTCTGATTAATTTATCCATATAGAATCCAATGAGGCTGCCAGAGGCCCCTCCCCTCATCTCATGTGACAGGAATCCTGGTTAATTCTGGGGGGACTTTGTCAGCTGACACATCTTGGAGCACTAAGTGTTATCAGCTAACCCACTCTCCCCCCTAATCAATCACTGTCATGTGGGAGAGCGAACGCAGACCCAGAGTTCTGATGATGGACTCATTTTAGGACTCTTTGAAAACTCATTGGTGCTCTAAATGTCTAGTCAGATTAAGTGTACTATCTGTACATATTCCACTTCTACTGGGTGTCTGACAGTTGCACTAATGTCTGATAATGTGCTCTGATACTGTATAAAGAGGCCTGTTTCTAACGGGTTTATCTATTTTAGCAGCATTCCATTCCTCAAGGACAAACGACATTGAGGAAGTCAGGATTATGAACTGGGATCAGGTCTGGGTTATTATGGGAAATCCAGAGCCAGTAGGGCACCAACCAACCAGCATATTGAAGCAACAACTCTATTCAGGCCAAACACTCAATCTTGCATAATGCAACACAAAGTGCTGAGTCCTGAAGATCACTCAGTCTGCGACCTACATCTCCTATGGTTCTGACGTAGGATGGTATGAGCGAGCTCACCGGCAGTGACTCACTACAGCGATACAGGACATTTTTTAGGTCGAAACATTTATTCAACCTATGAAGCCAGTCATCATTTTCAGATGCAGGAGGACATTGTGCTGTCTGTTTGTGATGGAAGGCTGTAGTGGAGCGACTGATATTTTTCTCTGCTGCCTGAGGGATATTATATTGACTTTCTAGTTGTTGTCCGAGTTTTTAGAAAGCAGCCTGCTGGTATCTGCGTTTTGGTACGTGTGTTTTGCCTCAGTTTAAAGCTATATTTTAACACATTCTTGAGTGAGCAATTATAACACAATCCAACACTAATGAAACCAAAGTTGAATCACGCCTCTGAACATCTAGGGTGGTCATGGGTCATTCCTCCACTAGCTCTTAACCAAATACTGTAAATAAATCATCTTCAGTTAATGAATCGCAGGCTATGCATTGATAATTAGTGATTTCTCAGTGTTCCAGTAATAGCCAGTTTACCACTGAAAGTTTCCACCACAATCTCAATCTCAGTACTTTTCACTCTGAATCAGTTTCAGTCATTATTTTGTGACTAGGTCTTATAGCTACAGATCAAATCAATTTTCGGTTTTGCTCCCTCTCGGTTCCTGAGATCCAGCACAGCTCCTATCTGTTATTAAACTGTAGTCAGGTTAACCCCCCAAATATTAAATATTGTTCTTACCAGCATTATGTTCTAAATAATCCAGACCTTTTGGACCTTTAAAGGGATACTGCTAGCTTCTGGCAATTATGCCGTTTTCTACTTATCCAGAGTCAGATGAACTTGTGGATACCATTTGTATGTCTCTGTGTGCAGTATGAAGGAAGTTGGAGGTAGTTTCGCGAGCCAATCCTAGCGCAATGAATGGAAGTCTACAGGTACGGTAGCATACGCTAGTGTAGGCCTAACTGTAGATTTCCAGTCATGCGCAAACGCTAGTTAGCATTGGCTCATGAAACTACCTCTTACAGTACTTACCCACTAAACTTGATAGGGGGCGCTGAAACAATGGAACCCATTCATTTTCAATGGAGGGAAGCGAAGTGGGCGGGGGAACTGTTGGACGATGCAAGCATTGGCGAGGCAGTGTGAACAGGGTGGGACCTAAGTTGAGGAAAGCTGAACTTTACACAAATACTCAGCGATATCGCGGCGCGATTTACCAGCTTGCTAGCATCCACATGAGGGCGAAGCTAGCGTTGCTATCAGAATTATCGCGGATAGCGGAAATCCCCTGTAACGGGGGGATTAACTAGCACGTGTATTTCCCCTCGCCATGCTAGCTTCACCCTCATGTGTGTGCTAGCAGGAAATGTAAAACTTGTAGTGTATTTGAGGTTTAAAAAAGCTTCTGAGGTTTAGAATTTCCACTTTGAAATTTCTGACTTGATTTTCCCCTACGAAAAATGTATCAACCCTTCTGTCTTTCTCTAAACTCTATATGTATCTTCCTTTGCCTCTGAGCTGGAGTTCTCAGGAACAATTAACTGGCTGATTTAAGTCATGTGTACTGCCTCAACCAGTCAGACGTCACAATGCGCCTCAGAATCCCTAGCTTGTTGCGAGAAAGATTGAAAGCTTGTGCCTTCAATCCAAAAAAGAAATGTTCTATAGAACAGAACATTTCAGGGCCCTGCTTTTTCTAAGTAATTTAACAACAAATACTGTATGTGCCTCAGTAGTATTGCATGGCCTCATCCCATTGTTCACTAACTGATTTATCAGAACAAAAGACCCAGATCCGCCTGATGGGAAATGTTTTGATTTACAATTTTTATTACATTACTAGTTTGTTGACAATGGTTTCATTGATCAGTTGGTTGGTCACAAGGCTGGCAAGCCATCATCTCTGTGTCCTTTAGGGGTGTTAAACGTTTAAATAAAATTGGGATCGTTAACGTCTAGAAAAAAATCCCTAACAGAAAAACTATTTTGTTTTGGGGGGGCTTCCACCAAATTTAAATCACAGTGCAGTTATCACAAAACTACCACTAACAGGTCCAGATCATCATCATAAAGGGAACAATCAAAATGTAACAAACACCTAATGCAACAAGGCTTTAACGTTAGAAGGAGATATGCATCTTTGAAATTATTTGCCATGGGGATAAAGCGCTCCGCACGTCATCGTCATTAACAGTTGGAAAAATGGCAGAGAGTGAGACAGGGAAGCGACAACTTTGCAAGGTGGAATTGAGCTACAGTGGCAGTACAGGTGCAAAGCTTAACCATCTGAAAGGGAGGTACTGTGAGACCCAAACCATTGCTGGCAGCAGCGCAGGCCCCCAACAATAGACATTAGACAGGCTCTCACACGAAAGAAGTGCGATAAGTAATGGAGTGAGAAAATCACAGCTCTGATTACAGAAATGATTGCAGTTGAAATGCAGCCATTGTCAATGGTAGAGGATGTCTGCTACCATGCCCTGATGGCATATCTAAAACCAGACTGCAAGATGCCATGTCGAAAAGCCGTGACGGCCCATATGGAGAAATTGTACAATGATTGCGCTACTAGTGCAAAGTGTGAGCTCTCAAACACCCCATACGTGGCGTTAACAACAAATCGTTGGACGTCTATGAACACGCTGTCATACATCACTGCAATGAGCCTTCATATTGATGAACAGTGGGACATGAAGTCCCATGTACTGACCACTAAGAACATTGAGGAGAGGCACACAGAAGATAACCTAAAAACGTCATTAATTACCATTGTTGCTGAGTGGGTGGGGGACAGGAGTAAGGTGAGCGCCGTCTGGTAGCTATGACTGCAGTAGATGGAACTGCATTGTCCCCTAGCTGTCATACACAGGACCATATCTGCATTGTCAATTCACATGTAATTAACGATTAAACAATAAAAAATGTCTGTTTAAACGTTGAGAAAATGTGTACATTTGTCAAATCCCTAGTGTCCTTGTCTGTTTATTGACACAGTCACCCAGCTCTCTCCCATCTAACCAACTAGAATTCACAGGAACATTAGATCCAGATTTAGTCCACTCTAACACAGGTCCTTGAATTTCTTGGTCGCCTAAGAGAAAAAAATATGATATGATTTTTGACTCTCAACATTAATTGCTTTTACAGTGGTCTAATTCAATCACTTTATTCAGTATTAAAACAATCTGATTGGCATCCTACTTTTAGTTTGACAATGACAAGAAAGAAGAGGTAAAATTACATGTCAAGCTGCTTGGATCTAATTTCTAAGTACAACTGCACCAGGGTAGTCATTGATCCACATGCAGCTGTATGAATGTCAAAGCCAGATAAAGGCAGTTTGGACAGCCTCACACACACCAACATTTAGGAGTCCCATTGGGTCAGCTCTTCTTTCACTCCCAACTTTCTGTACCGTAATCTCGTTCACCAAGCCAAGCCTGGAACTATACCGAGCCTACTCACAACCGATTTAGGTTGCACTGCTTTTCTTATTATGGTTGAAAACAGTGGAGGCTGCTGAGGGGAGGACAGCTCATAATAATGGCTGGAATGGAGTCTATGGAATAGTATCAACCATATGGAAACCACGTCGTTGATGTGTTTGATATTATTCCATTGACTCCATTCCAGCCATTATTATGAGCCGTCCTCTCCTCAGCAGCCTCCACTGGTTGAAAACACTATAGGCTAATGTGTCACACAGCTCAACTGTCTTCATGTCTACTGGGGGAGCCAGGTCAGGGAGGGTAACTGTAACTGACTGACTAGTCAGTCTGGTGTCCTCAGTACCCTCAGTCTGCCAGGCTGCTCTGCTACCACAGGAACCCAAGCCTCCGGCAGGGAGTAAACCCTCTACCCTCCCTCTCTCCCAAAACCACTGTCCCGGTCCCTGCACTGCCCTGGACCAATGGGTAAATGGAACATTAGAACCATGAGAGTTGTGCAAAACAATCACAGAGCTATTTCACAGTTTACTGTCTGAGTGTAGTGGGGTTCACGGAGGACCGTTGGCGGAGAGAGAGAGAGATGGGAGAGAGAAAGGGAGTGAGAAAGAGAGAGTGAGAGAGAGAAAAAGAGACAGAGTGGAGGGAGAGGGGAGAGAGGGAGAGGAGGGGAAGTAACCTCAGCGTGATGTAAAGTAACCAGTGACAGTGATTGTTGGTAAGAGGCCTGGGGTGTTCATGTGGTATGCGCGTGTGAGGAGGAGAGGGGGGTCATGCATGTGTGTGTGTGTGTGTGTGTGTGTGTGTAGACATGAGTGAAGAGGGACTGGGGCATATCGCACAATACAACTGCTGGTGAGATGCTTTACGTAACAACGGTATTCATCAATAAGACAGAGATGACATTGTGCTTTTTGTCAGGACTTACATAATCTATTTATTGCCAGAGCCAGGCCTGTTCAGTGACATGAGAGATGGAGCAGTAGCATACTAGGTAGGCCTGGTAACCTTGGGCCTGAGGGAGCCACTGCATGCTGCATGCTCTCAGAACTACTAGTATACAGAGTTTATCATATCTAAAACAACACACCTCTTTAGGTGTATTTTTGAATTTGAAAATCACACTCCTGTATACCGGTATTTCTACTTGATTATGTCAAGCTGGCTGTTGTGTCAGAAACCTTTGGACAATGGACAGTATGTTTGCTCTACTTTGAACACCTAACATGATCCCTCTTCAAATATAAAACCGTCTCCCCAGAAACATGAACACACACACCTGTACACCTCATTTTTAAACCATTGTTAGTTAACAAAAAACCCAACTGTTTCTTTTTCCATAGTCATCACATGCTCCACTCTACCTCCTTCGTTTGAAAACATAATGACCTGAGAAAAACATTCATTTACATTTACATTTTTACATTTTTCCTCTGTCTAGCAACTCGATCATCACTAAACAGCACACTAGCACAAAAACAGCACCTGCCTGTTCCTCAATTCTTAAATTGTCTGGCTTTGCTTTCATTATCTCACTCTACAACCTGTATGTGCCTCTGGATTAATTCTACTTAATTCAACTCAGCCCATCGAATAAAGGGACGCTAGCAAAGTGATCCCTTTGCAACCTCTTTCATAGTCCTATTTTTTAAATTAATTGTAAGGAAAAGATCATTCTACATGTGAAAAAGAGTGAGAAAAAATGGTGATGTGTGCATAGTCCTGGTGTCATATACTGAACAAAATTATAAACACAACACGCAACAATTTTAAAGATTTTACTGAGTTACAGTTCATATGAGGAAATCAGTCAATTGAAATAAATTCATTAGGTCCTAATCTATGGATTGCACATGACTGGGAATACAGTAATGCATCTGCTGGTCACAGATACCTTAAAAAGAATGGGCCCCAGGATCTCGTCATGGTATTTCTGTGCATTCAAATTGCCATTGTTAAAATGCAGCTATGGTCATTGTCCTTAGCTTATGCCTGCCCATACCATAACCCCACCGCCACCATGGGGCACTCTGTTCACAACGTTGACATCAGCAAACCGATCACACACACGTAGCCATACACATGGTCTGCGGTTGTGAGGCCGGTTGGACGTACTGCCAAATTCTCTATAACAACGTTGGAGGCGGCTTATGGTAGAGAAATGAACATTCAATTCTCTGGCAACAGCTTTGGTGGACATTCCTGCAGTCAGCATGCCAATTGCACACTCCCTCAATACTTGAGACATCTGTGGCATTGTGTTGTGTGACAAAACTGCACATTTTAGAGTGGCCTTTTATTGTCCCCAGCACAAGGAGCACCTGTGTAATGATCATGCTGTTTAATCAGCTTTTTGATATGCCACACTTGTCAGGTGAATGGATTATCTTGGCAAATGATAAATGCTCACTAACAGGGATGTAAACTAATTTGTGCACAACATTTGAGAGAAATAATATTTTTGTGCGTACGGAAAACTTCTGGGATCTTTTATTTCAGCTCATGAATAATGGGACCAACACTTTACATGTTGTGTTTATATTTTTGTTCAGTGTGTATCCACTGTACATTAGGACATGGGACACAAATAATACAATTGCTTCAAGAATGTCATTCATAACATTTTCCATTTCCATGTACTCCTGAGTGGCGCAGTGGTCTAAGGCACTGCATCGCAGTGCTAACTGTGCCACTAGAGATCCTGGTTCGAATCCAGGCTCTGTTACCGCCGGCCGCGACCGGGAGACTCATGGGCGGCGCACAATTGGCCCAGCGTCGTCCAGGGTAGGGGAGGGAATGGCCGGCAGGGATGTAGCTCAGTTGATAGAGCATGGCGTTTGCAACGCCAGGGTTGTGGGTTCGATTCCCACGGGGGGCCAGTATAAAAAAAAAAATGCATTCACTAACTGTAAGTCGCTCTGGATAAGAGCGTCTGCTAAATGACTAAAATGTAAATGTAATACACATACTGATGCAATGTCATGCATGTATGGGTTTTACACAATTTGCACATAATGTACATTGGAACTAATTGTTCATGCATGCCTATAAGGCTGTAATAGAGTCCTGTGCATGCATTATGCCCGTTAACCAGGAATCTTCTGTTACCCAACCCTCTGAGGATTAACATCACCTCCCAATCTAATACGATTGACCTTCTTTCTGATGGCAAATTGGTGCTTTCCACTATCATGACAGAAATTGCCCATTACACAACCGTGACAGACTGTGACTGCAGTACATGTGCTCATTTCTAATAATGATTAGATATTGTAATTGTTTGCGGCACGGCGAATTAGAAATATGAGGTGAGCTCAGGGAGAGGAAGCAATTGTGTCGCGTGCAACGAGCAGTGAAGGAAAGGCGAGATAGTGACAGAGTTGGTCTCACCCTGACTATCACATTACCTCAGTGCTCACCATTAAACATGAGTCTGGCCTGGCCTCTCTCCACGGCCCCTTCAATGCTTCCTCTCCCTCCTCTCTCTTACTCTTAAAGGGACACATCCTCACTACGTCACACAACACCATTATTCTCCACATCACAACTACTGTCCTTGATTTAGTGAACTGGTGATGTGTGCTCTGGGTAATCGGGTTTAAAGTGCATCCAGTTATACAGTTTCAAATAGTACGGTTTCATATGGACTCAAAAGGGTAAGGTATTGTACTTGACTGAAATAATATTTGTAAAGTGATACTAACCCCATATGCCCTCTCTCACTTAACACGTCCCTTACGAGAAAGAGTGGAAGGCCTGCCGACCGACCTCGTGCCTTATCTTGCCCCTGGTGTTTGTGCTTTCACACTAACATAATGCATACCTTGCCATGCCATCAAGTCAGTGGCCTACATGTAGAATTAAACAGGTCAACTGAACAACTGAAACAAGCCAAAATACAGAGAAAGGAAGTAAAGTGATACATGAACTGATCAAAATAATTTGCACGTTGGTCTATTTCAGCTTTGATAATTTGTCTCAGTTGCATGTTTGCCTTTACATGCTTGTAATGTTAACACCAAAAGACAAATACCATGCTAGTTCGCCATATAACTAATAACTAAACCGTCAATCTATCTAATCTAACTGAACAAATAAACCCACCCTTAAGTGTACGACATTCAGAGAGGGACATGGGTAATATCATTCACAAGAGCCTGCGTTAAATGTGGGGATATTGTTCCGTAATCATGAAGAAATACACATCCCACCACCTCCTCAACAATTATCTAAAGAAGCATCACCTCAGAGGCAGTATGGCAATGCTGAAGAACGCTGAAATTGCACATTGAAAATAGCTAATGCACCGTTCGTTGTAATAACTCCTTTTATGGCCTCTGAAAATCAGTGATGTGCAGCTTTCTAACTGGTTTGGCTGGCTTTGCCATTTTGAGAGCTTGGGCAATCAGGTGCCTGAAGCAGAAGAACAATACTGTCCTTCCTGTTTGTGTTGGGTAATGCTTCTGCTGTGTCAGACAGTCCTCCCAGTCTTTCCAAGAGTGGACCTCACTAACTTTGGGGAATGCGGTCTCTCTCTCTCTCTCTCTCTCTCTCTCTCTCTCTCTCTCTCTCTCTCTCTCTCTCTCTCTCTCTCTCTCTCTCTCTCTCTCTCTCTCTCTGTGACAGGTCTGAGGAGTGTAGTCTGGCCAACAATACTAGGCCACAGCGTGATTTCACATTTGTTACACAACCAATAGCATACGGTCTGTCCTTTCACAATGTGCATCTATTTATCACAGAGTCCCATGGAGGTTCACTCTTAACATGTCCAAGCTCTGATTGCAGCCCATTTACTGTAATATACTTTATTATTGGCCCCCTTGGTCATGATTAGCAAAAAAGACTGTCTAAAATAAATAATACAAAAAAGGAAAGGAACTCCTTTCCATGACCTAAACTGACCAGGTGAATCCGGGTGAAAGCTATGATCCCTTATTGATGTCAGGGGAGGATTTTGTAGAAAACATTAGGCACACGTTCCTAATATTAAGTTACACCCCCTTTTGCCCTCAGAGCAGCCTCGATTTGCGGGGCATGGACTCTACAAAGAGTTGAAAGCGTTCCACAGGGATGCTGGCCCATGTTGACTCCAATGCTTCCCACAGTTGTGTCAAGTTGGCTGGATATCCTTTGGGTGGTGGACCATTCTTGATACACACGGGAAACTGTTGAGTGTGAAAAACCCAGCAGCATTGCAGTTCTGGACACACTCAAACCGGTGCGCCTGGCACCTACTACCATACCACGTTCAAAAGCACTTAATTCTTTTGTCTTGCCGATTCACCCTCTGAATGGGACACATACACAATCCATGTCTCAATTGTCTTACTGCTTAAAAATCCTTATTTAACCTGTCTCCTTCCCTTCATATACACGGATTGAAGTGGATTTATCAGGTGACATCAATAAGGGATCATAGCTTTCACCTTATCAGCCTATGTCATGGAAAGAGCTAATGTTCCTAATGTTTTGTACACTCAGTGTAGCTCAGTATTGGTATTATTTATTTTATACAGTATTTTTTGCTCATCTTTATCAAGGGTGCCAATAATTCTGGACCTGACTGTGCAGTATTCCAACACATTAAGTGCAGTGGATTAACACTGTAATTATATTATCTAAGAAAATGTTAATCATCCATAAAAATCCACATGGTGCAAATGTTTTCAGCATTTTTGTAGACAGTATTTTTGAAGGCAATCTGTTCGTTTTCTGTTGTAGGCTTGATATCCAAAGCTGAGATTTCTTCCTGACTGTTGTTATGAGCCATGCACCTGCAGGATAACAAATTGGAGGTTGAGGCAGAGATCAGGCTTTGCAGTGGAATGAAAGAGTGAGAGGCACCTGTCGGCTTGAGGCAGTTATTTTCCACTGTGATAGTAAATAAACAGTACACCTGATATCAGTTTCCAGAGCCTTAGGTAGACAGGAGAGCGGGAGAGTCCAGGGGCGAAGGGGAGAGCGGCTAGGGGTAGAGACATTAATCTTGCATCTGTTTCCGTTTCACACCCCGGATACCATTTGTGTTTGTTTTTGTGTGTGTGGATGCGTGTGTGTGTGGATGCGCGTTTGTGTGTGCATGTGTGTGTGTGTGTTTTCTTGTGTATGACTCAGCTCTGACTAGGTCTATGGTAACACAGGGCTGCAGAGGGAGATAGACAGGAGAAACGCCTGTTAGAAACAAACAGGAAAGAAGAAGTGAGCACTGAGAGGGACAGTATGGCGACACAGCTGAGGATCTGAGATACAGGTCTGGACTTTGACCAAGAAAACGTGTGCTGTGTGTTCCACATGCATTGTAGTGGACACACACTGTCAGCTTTGGGGGTATGATCTTTTGTGTCCTTTGTGTGTGTCACGGTCTACATGTTTGTGTGAGTGTATATTTTAGTAAGTGCATTTTGTGTGTTTTGTGTTGAGACATTAATGAAGCAGCTCAGCTCCACTTCTCGGGCTCCTCTCGGGCTCCTATGCTCTGATTCATCATGTCTGTGCTCATTGATCATGTCTCTCCTCTCCCTCTTTTGTTGGTAGAAACGGGGGCCTTCAGTTGCCTGAGACGCACCACCACGAGGAGGAAACGGAGCAGAACATAGCCCAGAGAGGAGGCAGAAACCACGTGAAGGACTGACGTGGATGACTGCAGTCATAAAGATAGGGAGCGGTGACGTGAGAGCCATGAGGGAGGAGAGCGAGGGGGATTTACTGCACCTACACATCATCCCCGAACACTGTCTCCACTAACACCTCCATCCCCATTCCTGCTCCGTAAGCTTCCTCAGGGGGTGACCCTTGATATGACCCCCAGCACCCTTGGCATCAGGCTGTCCAGCCCAAGCCCCAGCTCCAGGCTCTGTGTGGGCATCCCACCATGTCCTGGTAGAGCTCTGTGCTAACGCCAGTCCCAAAGCCTGGGATAAACCCACAGAGGACCAACGGACAGCCTCTAGACCACGAGGAGAATGAAATATTCCTGAGTCATTCCTGCTCTGTGGTTCTCGTTTCTCTCTGTTTGCTCTGAGTGGAAGGTGTCTCTCTCCCTTCCCATCAAGCCCCTGCAGCTTTGAAGATTCAAACGTAATCCTATCCCTGTTCTGACATCCATCACTCTCTTCCTTTGCCTAGTTTCTTATCTCTGCTCCTTTTGAACTTTCAGATTATTTTGGTTTGACCCCAGACACGCCCCTTTTGCCACCCGGCACGTTCTCCTCTGTGATCACCACGTTTTCCTCGGTGTTCACCGCGTGGCAGACGACCATGGGTTGCCGGCAGAGTTCGGAGGAGAAGGAGGCGGCGCGGCGCTCCCGGCGGATTGACCGCCACCTGCGCTCGGAGAGCCAGCGGCAGCGGCGTGAGATCAAGCTCCTTCTGCTGGGCACCAGCAACTCTGGCAAGAGCACCATCGTCAAGCAGATGAAGATCATCCACAGTGGAGGCTTCAATCTGGACGCCTGCAAGGAGTACAAGCCCCTCATCCTTTACAACGCCATCGACTCGCTCACACGCATCATCCGCGCCCTCGCCACGCTCAAGATCGACTTCCACAACCCTGACCGCGCCTACGATGCCGTGCAGCTCTTCGCTCTGACCGGGCCGGCCGAGAGCAAAGGGGAGATCACAGAGGAGCTGCAGGGGGTCATGAAGCGCCTGTGGGCCGACTCAGGCGTGCAGGAGTGCTTCTGCCGCTCCAACGAGTACCACCTGGAGGATAACACTGCCTACTATCTGAACGACCTGGACCGCATCTCCTCCAACGAGTTCATCCCCACCGTGGAGGACATCCTGTGCTCCCGTGACATGACCACAGGCATTGTGGAGAACAAGTTCACCTTCAAGGAGCTCACCTTCAAGATGGTGGATGTGGGGGGGCAGCGCTCGGAGAGGAAGAAGTGGATCCACTGCTTCGAGGGTGTGACCGCCATCATTTTCTGTGTGGAGCTAAGCGGCTATGACCTCAAGCTATACGAGGACAACCAGACGGTAAGGGAAGCCGTTGGGCAACATATGCAACATTAGCCATTACACAACCATCCAGTTCCTGTCCACACTCTTGGAGCATGCTGTTAGCTATGGCACTGTGGTGTTCTCCTTTTCACACTTCTCAGGGCGCATTACATCTAGGGCCACACTTCTCATTTCTGCAGAATTTAATAGACATCATATCACTCAAAATTGTAGGGGCCCAAGTTGACCTCTAGCATGTGTCCTCAGAATGTTGGAGTTAGAAACAAGTAAATGATCAAGTAACAAACCCTAACTAACCCTTCAAAGAGGAATATATTGTATATCTGACATTCTGTGTGGATATGATAGCTTTACCCCATGAAAGCTGAAAAGGGAAGACTGTATTCCTACATAGAGGGCTAACAGTTTATTTATGTATTTTTTGTTTTATTTATTTGTACCAAAGAAAAGGGCTACCTGTTGTGAGAAGCATTAGGAGCAGATAACACATGCAAGAGCACGAGCCTGATGTCATCTCTGCTGCGTCATCACTACTCTATACCGCTCTTTACAACCTTCTGCATTTCCTGCATCTACTTCTCATGAAACAGTATACTAAATGCTTCCGTCATGGTCTACAGGAAGCCTAGATTCTCCTACACTATATTTTCGGAAAACATGTTAGCACATGTTGGGTCAGCTGGAGAATGTTGGGTCTTAGCTGTTAGAGAAATGAAGGGAAAGTTGATAACAACAATGCATCACATTCTTGTTTGTAATTTTTAGCTATACTCTACCTTCCTGTGGCCTGATAATTCACGTGTAACATAAATAAGACAAGATGTATTAGGCGCTCGCTGAGTTAGTACATGAAATCAATACGTTTACATTTTAGTCATCTTATCCAGAGTGACTTACAGGCTCAATTAGGCTAAAGTGCCTTTATCAAGGGCATATTTCTTACCCACTCTGCTTGGGGATTCAAACCAGCGACCTTTCAGTTACTGGCCCAACGCTCTTAACCGCTAAGCTACCGGCCACCCGTTTTAGCAAGTTATAAATACATTCTTGAGAGGAAAATGCAGTTAGGCGTTAATTGAGTTCATAGTGTAAGGTGTGAGGGTGTACCTGTGAGAATTAGCAGCTTGCGATGGCACTGTTCAGCAGTAGGATGTCACAGGTCCAGGAACAATTAACTAAGAGGTGGGGAAATTAAGAGAGAGAAGGAGAGGAAGTGAGGAATAGAAAATGAAAAAAGGGGATTGTTTGGAGGAAATCTGAGGCCCCACCCTTCTCCCCTTGTCTGTCTATGAAGCTTCAGCCAGTGGACATTATTTATGAACTCTGGGTGTGGTTGGCAGGCACGGCTGATTTGGGCCCTTATCAGTGAAATGTCTGCTGGAACAGTTTACACAGCTTTCCCCTTTACTGCAAGATAATTTTTCAACCCAATGTGGTTTGAAGGTTTGAGGGATGAGCATGAATAATATGAATACTATTTCATTGTTAATTAGATGCTATGTAATGTTGATAGGCCTACACAGTGGCTTAGTGTTCCAATCAGCATCATATGAAGTATTCTGTTCAAATAAACATTTGGTTCTGGTGCAAACTAAGTTCTGGTGTATTTCAAGCCTTCAGGACATACTATGATGCATGATGTTAGGAATGACGAAAACAGCTCTAGCAATATTAGTGTCTGACTCAATGTAGCATTATGTCTCAATGTGTCTCATAAACCCTCGGAGTCATATGAGAATGTGTCTGAAGACAGGGAGACAGGCAGAGAGGCATGGAGTCAGAGAGGGAATCAGAGAGAGACAGGGAGGCAGGGAGGGAGACATGGAGAATGGGGCTGTGGTGAGCACTCAACTTGACGCCGCTCACTCTCAAATGCAGCTCACTCTCAAATGGAGCTCTCTCTCTCCTCTCGCTCTCTCTACTCTCATGCATGGCAACAGAAAGGGGATGGATCAGAGAGGGCCTGAACGATTGAGTCTTAGACATGAGTATATTTGAGGTATTATTTTTATGTGTGTGTATCGGTGCAGAAATCTATCTTTGAAGGACTGTCTGAGACAAGAAGGGACCCTTGAAGCCCTGACACTATCTCTAGGCAGTTTACTGATGCCATTTGTTTTTGGCAGTGTACGTATATGTTTGATGGTTTAGGTATGACCTCTTTGGGACTGTTATTAATCGAAAGGGATAGGTTGTGGTTGAAAGTCCATGGCAAAAAGAGTGGGAATGGGACTGATAAGAATAGTGGAGTGCAGTTAGGTGTAGACCTGGGTTCAAATACAATTTCTAATATTTCAATTACTTTCACATACATTTCAAACTAATTCAGATATTTTTTATTTGAAAAGACATGTAGTTGAATATTGGAATGTACTTGGAAAGTATTGGCATGTATTTGAAAATACTCAAATACACTGACTCAAATACACTCCCATGCATTTAACCCAGGCATTTGAAAATAGTATTTGAAAATACTTTCAAATAGTAGGCTATTTTATATAACAAATAATCAAATACACATGTATTTGAACCCAGGTCTGGTTAGGTGAGAGATAGGGAAAGAGAGGGACACAAATTAGCAAGATAAAGCTACCTAGAGCGTGTAGCAGAATTGGGAGAAGAGTGGTGAGGTTTCTCCACAGAGAAAAAGCTCTGGATCTACAATTACTTGAATAATGGCGCTCGTATGGCACTATAGTATCACCTCCATAACTCACTAACGACAGTCATCCTTCAATCATGCTCTATAACAAAATGGACCTAGTTGCAATGGTGACCTTCAACTACAATATTTCACATCTGTTTTAACATGTGCAATCGTCTGATGTTAAATGTAAAAATAGTATTTGTTTTATTTTGTGCCATGGCACGCTAGTACCTGATTGGATTAGATAGCCCATGTGATGTGTCTCAGCCATTGACAGACCAAATTATGAACCAAATTATGTAACAAGAGCATAGCTTAATAATTGTTAGGCTTTGGAGTATTGGTTTCTGTGAGCTGGAATGTGTTATTTTGGGCAGTGCTTGCTCTAGGGGAGAGGAGAGAGAGTGGGCATGATGTGTGTCTGCCTTGAGATTTTATCTGCAGGGATTGGACAGGACAGGTCCAGAGGTTATTTGGGAAACAGTTTGGATACAGGAGGCTAGGGGAACACATGATGACCTCAAATTATGATATGCTAACATGGAATAGAAGGCTGAATGAGCTCATCACCACCTGAGAAACCAGCAGGAAATGAATGGGCAGAATCATGAGTACTGTAACCATAGAATTAGGAATTAGAACTCGTCTCTCTCTTACTCCATCACATGTAGTGTAGTACTGGATCACTGGTAGGGCACGCTACACAGGGTTTTTAGAGAGGATGTCTGTCTTTGTGAGGAAAAAGTCTTACAATTCTTTCCCCACCCACCCACTCCCTGATGCATTTTTCCTGTCCCATCCCTGTCTTCATAATGAATTGGTTGCCATGCCTTCAGTTGCCTAGTAACAGACCAGTCGAATGCTCCTAATAATCTTGGGCTGTTGACAGTGAGCTGTGATTTAGGGAGAGTGTGTGTATGCGTGCATCCACGTGTGTGTGTTCTGCCTGCATGCGTGTGTGTACTGTAAATTAATAAATGTTTGTATGCGGTAGGGAGGGCTGAACAACTGGGTTGCATACTGTGTGTATGTGAGGTGAAAACAAAGTACAAGGGCTTTCTGGTTGTAGTGGATTACAGTGGACAGACATTTCACAGAGCTGTTACAGTGACATGTGATTGCACTCTAAGCCCCATAGACATAGTAGAGATGTTAAATTAAAGTGTCCAGTGACTCCAGAGGATCCAGAATAGGACCACACATCTACACTTCTAAATAGGTTTAAAATCTCCTAAGGAGCGTAAGCATACTTTCTCACGCTGTTAATATGAAAGTCATAATTTAACGAGTTAAGCTAATACAATTTCATGTTAATGAATGGGGAATTGTGTATAATTGGAAACTGTGTTTCACAGCAGATAGGATGACAGAGTAGGACCATTATTGGGTTAGCTACTGAAACACTCACCAACTATGAGGTGTTTAAACAGAATTTAAGATCTCAAACTCAGTTAGTCCTCGCCTCTCATAATCCAAGTAGAGCCTTTCTGCTAAGCCATTTTTGTTGTCTTTTCCCAAACATGCATGTAAACCAACACACAGTGAAGTGCACTGTGTTGTAGCCCTCTGGCTGTAAATTATAGTGGTGTCTAGCAACCAGTAGTAGTCATGAGCAACCTGCTCTCAGAGCATTTCGTATTATTCTGTATGTAAATCCAGGACACTCCATTTAGTATGATATGTTACGTTTCGTATGGTATTTATTAATTTGGGGATGTCCATCACTTGGGCTGTGGCGGTCATTACATTTTGTCAGACGGTTATTGTCATGCAAAAGACTGCCACAGTAATTTACGGTTAATTAACATAAACACGTTTAGCATCTCCAGGCCTCCACGACTTTGGAACATCTACATTTAAAAAAGTCTAATAAATCAATGTAATATACACCATCACAATAAATCCATTATTTATTTTAGGCAAGTCTAAAGAAACATTATGATATGAAGAAAATGTATTTTCGAAGAACAGAATATGAGTTGATCTACTGTATGTTATTTGGCTATGCACCATGCCATAGGCTTGTTCATTTAGCTGACAAAATATGCTTATAAGTCCCGTGCCATTATTTTATTTTATATGATTTTATAGTAAGAACAATATACACTACATGGCCAAAGGATTGTGGACACCACTTCAAATTAGTGGATTCAGCTATTTCAGCCACACCTGTTGCTGACAGGTGTATAAAATCGAGCACACAGCTTTGCAATTTCCATAGACAAACATTGGCAGTAGAATGGCCCGTACTGAAGAGCTCAGTGACATTCAACGTGGCACCGTCATAGGATGCCACCTTTCCAACAAGTCAGTGTGTCAAATTTCTGCCCTGCTAGAGCTGCCCCAGTCAACTGTAAGTGCTGTTATTGTGAATTGGAAACATCTAGGAGCAACAATGGCTCAGCCGCGAATTGGTAGGCAACACCGCCGGGTTCTGTAGCGCGTAAAAATCGTCTGTCCTCGGTTGCAACACTCACTACCGAGTTCCAAACTGCCTCTGGAAGCAACTTCAGTACAAGAACTGTTCGTTGTGAGCTTCATGAAATGGGTTTCCATGGCCGAGCAGCCGCACACAAGTCTAAGATCACCATGCGCAATGCCAAGCGTCGGCAGGAGTGGTGTATAGCACGCCGTCATTGAACTCTGGAGCAGTGGAAATTCGTTCTCTGGAGTGATGAATCACGCTTCACCATCTGGCAGTCCGACGGACAAATCTGGGTTTGGCAGATGCCAGGAGAACGCTACCTGCCCCAATGCATAGTGCCAACTGTAAAGTTTGGTGGAGGAGGAATATTGGTCTGGGGCTGTTTTTCATGGTTCGGGCTAGGCCCATTAGTTATAGTGTAGGGAAATCTAAACGCTACAGTAGTCCCCTGTAGCTCAGTTGGTAGAGCATGGTGCTTGCAACGCCAGGGTTGTGGGTTCGTTTCCCACGGGGGGCCAGTATGAAAATGTATGCACTCACTAACTGTAAGTCGCTCTGGATAAGAGCGTCTGCTAAATGACTAAAATGTAAATGACATTCTAAACGATTCAGTGCTTCTAACTTTGTGGCAACAGTTTGGGGAAGGCCCTTTCCTGTTTCAGCATGACAATGCCCCCTTGTACAAAGGGAGGTCCATAGAGAAATGGTTTGTCGAAGATCAGTGAGGAAGAACTTGACTAGCCTGCACAGAGCCCTGACCTCAACCCCATCGAACACCTTTGGGATGAATCGGAAAGCCGACTGTGAGCCAGGCCTAATCGCCCAACATCAGTGCCCAACCTCATTAATGCTCTTGTGGCTGAATGGAAGCCCCCGCAGCAATGTTCGAACATCTAGTGGAAAGCCTTCCCAGAAGAGTGGAGGCTGTTATGGCAGCAAAGGGGGGACCAACTCCATATTAATGCCCATCATTTCAGAATGAGATGTTCGACAAGCACTACTTTTGGTCATGTGGTCCTCTGTAGCTCAATTGGTAGAGCATGGCGCTTGTAACGCCAGGGTAGTGGGTTCGATCCCCGGGACCACCCATACGTAAAAATGTATGCACACATGACTGTAAGTCGCTTTTGATAAAAGCGTCTGCTAAATGGCATATTATTATGAATTCTAGCTAGATGTTAGGGGTAAGGGGTTAGGGGTTAGGGTTAAGTTTAAGAGTTAGTTTAAAGGGTTAAGGTTAGGGTTAGGGAAAGGTTAGCTAACATGTTAAGTGGTTGAAAAGTAGCAAAAAAGTAGTAAGTAGTTGAAAGTTGCTAATGCTAAAGTTGTCCGTGATGAGATTCAAACTCGCAACATTTGGGTTGCTAGACAGTCGCGTTATACGATCACCCATCAGACCACTGCCTTAAGTAACCATATGTCTTATGTAACCATACCAAACATAACACATCATACTAATTTGGGTGTGCCGAATTTACGTTTGCTATGTTACATCTAGTCTATGAGACCAGGCTGTCATGAGAGTAAAGCATAAATCATAGTCCACAGACACGCGATAGTCAGGCGTCTCATTGTGACATAGCAACGTGTCCACCATCGAATGTGCACCTCCCAACAACCAACATGGCTCTGGTACACGTCCTCTATTCATTTAAATGTGTTGACAGTTGGAGAAATTGCTTGAGCTGCGCAGAGAATTCGAAAAGTTTGAAAGCCAACAGTGCAAAATTCTAAAACACTGCTGTGAGTAAGCATACACGTTTTGGACTATGATATACGCTTTAGACTTTAGGGTCCTTGAGGAACGTATACATTGTAAATCACAATTGTTATGGTATGGGGGTGTATTGGGGAAATCAATGACCGTAAAATGTTGAATACACTCAAATTAATCATGGAAGCTTCTTGAATTGAATTGATCCTGGAATTAAATGTTGTTTATAGGCTGCACATTTAATTGAATATTGCAGAGCCAAGAGCTGTTGATTGAATGAGGCTGCAGTGAGCAGCAGCACAGTGTACAGCCAAGGAGAGAAGAGAGAGGGATGGGGTGGAGTAAAGACAGCTACAGAGCATTGGGTGAAAATATGTGAGGTAATGCTAGCTCAAAATATTCAGGTGGCATTACAAAACAGAGAGAGTGAGGGATAAACTACCTTAATTAATAATAGTGTAGTGTGTATACAGAGCCCTTTCTTTGAGGCTCTGGCAATTATAATGAAACATAATTAATGGAAAACGTTGTGCATGATATTCTTGAAGCAATTGTATTATTTGTGTCCCATGTCTTAATGTACAGTGGATATACACTGAACAAAAATATAAACGCAACATGTAAAGTGTTGGTCCCATGTTCCATGAGCTGAAATAAAGATCCCAGAAATGTTCCATACGCACATAAAGCTTATTTTTCTCAAATTTTGTGCACACATTTGTTTACATCCCCGTTAGTGAGCATTTCTCCTTTGCCAAGATAATCCATCCACCTGACAGGCATATCAACAAGTTGATTAAACAGCATGATCATTACACAGGTGCACCTTGTGCTGGGGACAATAAAAGGCCACTCTAAAATGTGCAGTTTTTGTCACACAACACAATGCCACAGATGTCTCAAGTTTTGAGGGAGTGTGCAATTGGCATGCTGACTGCAAGAATGTCCACCAGAGCTATTGTCAGATAATTGAATGTTCATTTCTCTACCATAAGCCGCCTCCAACGTTGTTTTAGAGAATTTGGCAGTACATCCAACCGGCCTCACAACCGCAGATCACGTGTAACCACGCCAGCCCAGGGATCGTCTGAGACCAGCCACCCGGACAGCTGATGAAACTGAGGAGTATTTCTGTCTAATAAAGCCCTTTGGTGGCGAAAAACTCTCTGATTGGCTGGGCCTGGTTCCCCAGTGGGTGGTCCTGGCTCCCCAGGCCCACCCATGGCTGTGTCCCTGCCCAGTCATGTGAAATCCATAGATTAGGGCCTAATGAATTTATTTCAGTTGACTGATTTCCTTATATGAACTGTAACTCAGCAAACTCGTTGAAAATGTTGCATGTTGCGTTTATATTTTTGTTCAGTATATAAGGTAGTGCCATTCGAATCTAACCTTAATGACTTTAATTGAATTATGTAGGGGTGGCTCCTCACTCACTCCAATGATTGATATTTACTGGAAACAAAGCATTAACATGGGATTGAACCTCCTCATTAATACTTAATCTTAATTAAGGCTTGTGTGTCTAGAGTGCTCAGGGAGAGGGGGCGCTGCCGACAGGCCATGGGGAGGGAGGGTGAGGGTGTGTGTAGGCTCTAGGGGAGGGGCAGCTGTGTGCTGCTACCTTAGTATCCACTCTCCTTTCCCCTCTTCCCTCCTCTCTCCCCCTCAGTGAAGCTGTAACTCTAACAATGATGGAGTGAGCAGGTAAGGAGGATAGAGAGTCCCAAAGCACAGTGGGTGGGCTGCTGCCTTCCTCTCCACGCAGCAGGGTTCTGCTGTAGACACACTGAGAACACATGGAGGGGGGAGCCTCTGGCTCTGACCTTATTTAGTGTACACTCCTTAGGGTCCTGAGCTCAGTCCCTAAGGATGCCTACTTATGCCAGAGAAAATAGCCTGCGTCTCGCGCCACTGCACCGGATCCATAACAAGTCTGTATATTCAGATGATTGGTTCATAGAACTTACAGTATACAAATGAGTTCACTTGCCTAGTCCCTTGTTCAACATTGCAAAACACTACACATTGTACGCCACTACATATAAGTGTGGATGGTTTATAGTTCAAGTAAATGAGACAACAGAGATTTTATACGTTACAACCCTCTTGTTGTTAAGCTATCTTTAATTGTAATCGCTCTCTATCCTTCTATCCATCTCTCTCTCTCTCTCTCTCTCTGAGCATATCTTGTGATTTGCTCAGAGCACCATTATGTTTGGTGTAACCTTTTAAACAGCAGCCCAGTCTTCAAACTGAACTCCTCACTCAGTCACAAGCTACTGGATACACACCACATGCCTGCAGCCTCCCATTTATCTCTCTCTCTCACTCTCTCTCTCTCTCTCTCTCTCTCTCTCTCTCTCTCACAAACACACACACACACACACACACACACACACATACACACACATTCCTTTACACACAAAGGCACATTCTTGCAGTATGTCTAGTGTAAATAATTTTAGTACCGGGGGCTTTTAATGGAATATGAAATCTATCAGGCCACAGGTTTTTCTTAATCCCATAGATATTGTGCATCTTGGGAATACATAATGCATGACAGAGCTCTACTTGCTGCATCTGTACTGATGTCAGTCAGACTGTTCATCTTTTCACTTTTGGCTTCACCAACTACCCAGCACTCCCTTGTGCTCAAACTATGATTCACTGCATGACCAACAACTGTTTCCTTGTTCTTCTTTGATATATAACAACTCCTCTCCCCAGTAATATGTGAATATATATTTCAGTATGTCAGTGATTTAGGGAGCTGTTAACTCTTTACACGCGTGGGAATTGGTCAATATGGATAGGGCTAAATTGAAATGTTTCTTACAGAAGAAATATGAAAAGCATATGGTAGAAATGGAAAGGGAACAGTTTGGAAATTATGGGGAAATTATTAGACCAAAGTTGAGGACACAACAGTTCACCTGACACAAGACTGAATCCAAACATTACACTATTGATTTTATGTGCATTTTTACATTTAGTGTACTTTTCAACACATTTGTTGATAACAAAATCTGAAAATACTCTGGATGCATTCAGTAACATGATAAGACTATTCCTGGAAAATATGGGGTAGGTGCAACATAAGGAAAACAATTGCAAGGGTTTGAGTGAGAGGACTAACTGGTGTCTCCAAGTGGCCACACCTCTCCAAAGTGTGCACTGTTCCTAAATAATTTCAATGCACTTTTATGACTCAAAGAAGAGTCCTCAACTATAAGGTGCTTTTTTGAGCTCTCCTAACTGTGCCGTTGAGGAACTAGAGCAAGCACACTTGTAGTTGTTTTGTTTGGAACACAACCCTGTATCCCCACCATCACACAATTACTATTGTGAGGCGTCACTGTATCACAACAGGCCGTGATTGGGAGTCCCTTAGGGCGGCGCACAATTGGCCCAGCATCTTCCGGGTTTGGCCAGTATAGGCCGTCATTGTAAATAAGAATTTGTTCTTAACTGACTTGCCTAGTTAAATAAAGGTGAAAAAATGTATTTAAAAAAAACAGCCCAATATTAATTAGCAATCTGGGTCAGGTGGGCATAATTTGAAAGCTTGTTCTATTGCCAACATGACTAGCTAAGTTATAAAATAAGATCGTACAGTGTTAGGCTTTCACAAGGCAATTCAGAGAAACAGAACGTAATTGTGATGTGCATAGAAAGGAGTCATGAGTGCATTCAGGTGTGTGTTCTGAGACAAATATTCTTCACAACAGACAAACAGGCTCATTCTGTTCAGAACAACCCAGGGTATGACACCATGTCATCTTGTAACTGTACATCAAACATAGTGATCATAAACATTGACACTGTATATGACATGAGTTTTATAATATGGAAATGTCAAGTGCACATTTGGACTCATGGGTGCTTGGCTTGCTTGTATGACTGCGATCTGGACTCAGGGGTAGACCTAACATAGTAAACAAAAATCCGGGACACTCCAATTAGTATGATATGTTACGTTTGGTATGGTATGTATTAATTTGTGGACGTCCATCATCCATTTGGTATGATATGTTACGAATTACAATTCGTATGATACAGTATGTTATGAATTCCAATTCCAATTATATGTTACGAATTGCAATTCGTACAGTATGTTACGAATTTGCAATCCGCAAATGATATGCTACGAATTCCAATTTATTGTGGCTAAAGTTAGCTAGCTGGCAAACACTAACATTAGCTAGGTGGCTAACGCTAATGTTAGCTAGGCTAGGGGTTAGGATTGGGGGTAAGGTTAGGGTTAAGGTTAGGAGTTAGGTTAAAGGGAAGGGTTAGCTAACATGCTAAGTAGTTGAAGGTAGCTAAAAAGTAGTAAGTAGTTGTAAGGTTGCAAATTAGCTAAAATGCTAAAGTTGTCCGTAATGAGATTTCCTTAAGTTAAATTCTGTCTTATGTAGCCATACCAAACATAACATATCATACTAATTTCCGTGTCCCGGATTTTTGTTTACTATGTTATGTCTAGTCTATGAGACCAGGCTGTTGTATGACATCAAAGCAGTATTTATTATCATCCTTAACGACTCATTAATTTACAGCATTTCCCTCACTCAGACGACAATTTTTTTTGCCCAATTAGTGGGAGGGATGGGGGCAACTTCTTGTCTCGTGCGGTGCTCAAGTTCAGAATGGCTGTCAGTCAAAATCCTACTGAGCTCTGATGTAATTTATAGCATTTTACTGTACAGCCACTGCATTCCAATTTAGGTGCTTATCAGTGCCCAAATATACGCGTATATGGGTACAAGTGTAAAGGGCTACAGTCATCTTTGGTTTTGCATTTTGCATTTTGCATTTCATGTGTTTTAGAGGTTTGAAACACAAACATTCACAACAAATTGCATTTTTGGAAGCATGTGATCTTGACAGTTATGACTGTGGCCCCCATGGCTAAACATTTTTCAGAGTTCTGCTAACAGAACTGACTCCCATTCATGAATTTGGAAAACATCTTAGAAGGAAAATAAAATGTATCCTAGGGGTTTGGATAATACACAGCTGACATCTCCGAGGCAGCACAAACAATTGGGTCTTGGTCTGGTGGCAAAAAACTAAGAACCACAAGATTGTATATTGCGTAATTTAATATGCCTCTAAAAACACAATCTTGCAATCATAGAAAGAAAACAGTGAAGTTGTGTTTTGGGCAAAGCCAATGTCAGGCAGGCTATGCTTTTACTCCCATTGCTAAAGCTCAAAGGTAGAATAAATATGTCATCACTGAGCTTAAGAGATGGGCTTAAGAGATGTACTCAACCTATCAAGTCTATTTTGTCGCTTAGTCCATCTGTCCACACTGACAATTGTTCCTGTTCATGGTTATGTTCAGTGTAACATACCGTGGAAATTCCCTGAAACGTAATACCTTTCATTTGTGATACATTTCATATTCATCTGACTTTTATGGTTTTTTTAACTGTGCATAGTTCCAGGAACTCATTTAGTGCTTATCATGTGGGCAGTAACAGTTCTCTACTCATGCTAAGCTTGAAGTGAGAGAGAGAAGACTTGCTCAGTTTTCCTGCGGGATGAGAGTTCAAGTGCATGTCTTTGACCTAGTCTCCAGTCCATGTTTACACAACATATAAACCACACCTTTGGCTGCTCCAGTGGAGATCTGAACAACTGCCACAAATAATTTTAATCTACACTACAGGGTCAAATCCTGTTCTCATTTTCAATTAGTTTTTGTAAACATATTATTTTCTTTTTTGGAAGATTTAGCAGTTAAAGCAAATCATATTCACAATCAAAAATTGACTAATTTAACACCATCTATGAGATAGCGTTGAAAGGATCCTGTGAGATTGCTGGTTCATTGTTTGTTCAGCTTTAGCCCAACGTCAGCCTCTTTCTTTTATATATCAATAGGCTGTGTCTTACATCAGGGAACAACAATTTTCTCATTATTGCCTCTTCTCTCTCCCTTTCCATCCCTCCTCTCTACAGAGTCGTATGGCAGAGAGCCTGCGTCTGTTTGACTCCATCTGCAACAACAACTGGTTCACCAACACCTCACTCATCCTCTTCCTCAACAAGAAGGACCTGTTGGCCGAGAAGATCAAGCGCATCCCTCTGACCGTGTGCTTCGCCGACTACAGAGGTCAGAACACCTATGAAGAGGCGGCGGTCTATGTGCAGCGGCAGTTCGAGGACCTCAACCGCAACAAGGAGACCAAGGAGATCTACTCGCACTTCACCTGCGCCACAGACACCAGCAACATCCAGTTTGTGTTCGACGCCGTCACGGACGTGATCATCCAGAACAATCTCAAGTACATTGGGCTGTGCTAGGACTGGGGATAGGGTGGGGAGGGGAGAGAGGGCTGCATGGCAGCAGCAGACCCATTCGCTACCAGGCCCGTTACACACAAAGCCTGTCTGTCAGTCTCTTTGAGGAAGTGAAGGAAAGCGAGAACCTGCAAGGTGGAGCGAGGGGGTTGGGATAGTCAGGGACGGCTATAGGATCAACTGATCTGCTTGAAATATTAGAGTTGAGGGTCAAAGGTCAAGATGGGATTTACCCAAGGTCAGCATAAATGTGTTTGCACTGAATATATGAGTATGTAGAGACACACAAAAACACATGTACACACACATCCTTATGTTTGCTCACACACAAGGACTTGGGATCAACTGTCAAGCACTTGTTTGGTGTGGAAACAATGGAAACTGAAGACAGCTACATCTACCCTCTGCCTGTCAAACCTGGTATTGAGCAGGAGTTCTTTACTGGCAGTTTCAGAGTTATGTTTGTCATTTTAGGTTGTTTGATTTGCCTCAGTCAATTAATGCTGCTTTACGAGAATAATTTTTACCAGGCAAGTTATAGGGAGATGATGAGTCACAGGTGTCCTGGGAAGATGGTTGGAGGACATTACTTATGTCGCAGGGTTTCCATCCAAAGGAGAAAACTGCCACAGTCGAAAGCTAAAGTAAAGAGTATTTTCTACACACACTGTATCTCTTTTCTTGAGGGCTAAATGGCTCTTTAAGGTTATCTGTTTGTCCCTCTACATTTTGTTTTGTTTTTTGTTTAAAAAAAGATTAGGTTTGTCAAACCTGCCCTTTAGAGCAAGTCTCTGACATACCAGTTGAGTGTTACACTCCATAGAGTGGATGGTGTTCTCTAAGATCATTCCAGTTTCCAGCAACAAAGACATAAAAAACAGTGCCAATTTTAGTGTAAATAAAAATAGATCCCATCAATAATGTTACCTTTTCAGTTTTATTGACAGAAACATTAAAACATGCATGATTCTGTTACTTTGGGATATTGATAATTTGTTCTTTTGGATTTGTTTTCTGTTATTTTAGGCTTAACTAATATATTCCCCAAAATATATATAAAAGTCAAACACTGTGTACGATTGTACAGCTGTTGTCTAAGAGGAAGTTTTGAAAAGAGTTCTATAAATTGAGATTATGATGATGATGACAATGTTGATGATGAAGATGGTGACGATGATAACGCCAATGACAAGCTCATTACAAACCCAGCATGAGATGATAGAGTGGGTCGGGGGAGGATTAAAGGGAAAAAAGTTTGAAGACTGAAAAAATATGAATGCGAAAAAACAAACGCTTCAGTTTAATCCTCCTTGCGCTGGCTACATGGAAATTGTTATAGTGGGTATGATGTGTAAATATACTGTAAGGTTCACTCTGTTAAAACGATAAATAAAAGGTTGAGTTGGAATACTGTAAGTGAGAGAGAGAGAGAGAGAGAGAGAGAGAGAGAGAGAGAGAGAGAGAGAGAGAGAGAGAGAGAGAGAGAGAGAGAGAGAGAGAGAGAGAGAGAGAGAGAGAGAGAGAGAGGAAAGCTTTGCTCTACTTCTCTCCTCCAACCCTCACCTTTTCAACGAAGAGAATGAAGTGCAAACAACTCAGCTAAGGGCTTCAGGCTTGACTTTACAGGATGTTCACTTCAACAAAAAACAACCCATTTAGCAGAACAATAAAAAGAAAAATAATAATACATCAAATTAATTATGCAGATTCTGGTTGTGCAGAGAATGTGTTTTTGGGTGGTGGTCATGGGTAGGGTGGGAGTATACAGGGAAATACAGTACACACTACTATGTTTCAGATCTTTATGAGAACAGGTTCCACACACTGCTGATGAAGCGCTGGTATTATGTTTTACTGTATCTTATGCCTTTAATTCTAATCTCACACCACACCCGCCATTAAATATTTTCAAAATGTTGAGTGGGACATGCTGTTCCTAGACCATCTCTCGCTCTTCTCTTCAAAATCCCCATCAAAAGAGCCTGTTCCTTCTCTGGGCCACAATGCTACACTACCAGGGAGGGACAAATAATTAACACACAATTAGAGTAGGCAATTAAATTACTGGTAAATTGATTTATGTGATAAATTGTTGCAGCAGAGATTTTACAGGGTGGCAGAGGTGGTTGGGATAGCCAAACATTCCACTCAGAGCACAAACTCTGTATGACCCCGATCCTACTGCTAATGGTTCCACAGGTCATTGTTTGGCCATCCACAGCGCCTGCTTTTTAAGGCTGGTTTACAGTCCGTCAATCGACATGTCTGTAGACAATTGTCGTAGTGACATCATGAAAATCCATTGTTGTCCGACATCAAACTTGTAATTGTTGTTATGAAAGGCCGGTTTATAATTGGTCTAACGACATGCCTGTAGACAATTAGAATGCGACAAGTGTTGCTGGTCAAAACAACATTTAATCTATACTCCGGTGGAATGTCTGTCTGTAGACCATCGCTGCAACTGTCAGTTTCCTTATCTCACAGACATGAAAAATGTTGAAGTCTCTGCGACTGTCGCAACGTCCGTTGTTGTGGTTACCGGACTGCCACAGCAACCAGACCAAATCCTCTGTGACAAGTTGATGCAGGAGTTCTAAAATTCTCAGAAAGAATGAGCTACTTGTATTTCGTCACGCTGTGGCAGTAAGTGATTTTCTGTAAGCTCGCCATTACCTTGCAAATAATAATGTTGTTATGGGTTTATTTTCTTGTAATAAATAATAAAAAGTAGCTAAAATTAAGACGTTGTCAGCTATCCTCTGGTCATTATTTGAACTGGCTAGCCAGCTAGCTAACTAGCTAGCAATGAACCAAAACATTGTTTAGAAAATTGCTTTTAGTTGCCTGGCTTGCTGCTAGGTTGACATTTACCGAATTAAATTTTAAACGGATGGGTTTTAAAACAGAGAAAGTATGCTATTTCGAGCACCTGTCCGCTGATGTCATGCAGAGGCTGTCGTTTTGTGTTTATACTTTTTCATAACGATGACAAGTTTGGTGTCGGATGACAAAATAATGTTTATGACGTCGCTACGACAATTGTCTACAGACATGTCGATAGACGGACTGTAAAGCAACCTTTAAACTTTTTTCATGTCAGTGCTACAAATAAACTGACAGTCGCAGCGACAATCTACAGACATTCCACCGGAGTATAAATGTAATGTTGTTTTGACCAGCGACACTTGTCGCATTCTAATTGTCTACAGACATGTCGTTAGACCAAGTATAAACCGTCCTTTACATAAAATGTATAGCAGCAGAATCTATGCATTATTGCTTCATTAAGTAAGCTCACATGGAATGATTGATGTTGCTGAAAAAGAAAAGTAATTTATGTTCCAGCTCATCAAATAACGATGGATTAAATGTGTTAAAATGCAATGCATTTGAATCAATAATGTATTAAGTTTCAAGTGTTTTTATTAGTTGTATGTACAGGATACGCATGGCAGACATCGTACAATGAAATGCTCACTTACAGGTTCCTTCTCGAACAATGCAACAACAATAAGAAATAATAAAAGATAAGAATACGAACATAAAGTAAATGGCTAAGTAGAATATAATAAATATTTTTGCATAAGTATAATACAGGAAGGCATAATTCATAGTCCAATATTTACACGTGTATTGGAGAAGGGGGGGATGGGGGCCAGTATATAAACTGATCAATATAATAACAGTCTGGTAGCAGCAGTTGTGATGTGTGTGTAGCATGAATGTATATGTGTTAGTGTATGTCTGTGTAGGTGTGTGCATGAGTGAGTGCATGTGTGCTAAGGTGCTTAGAATCAGAGCAGGTGGTCAGTCTAGCTCAAGTCTTCAGCAGTCTGATGGCTTGTAGATAGAAACTATCTCTGAGCCTGTTGGTATCACACCTCATTCTCCGATACCATCTGCCCGACGGTAAGGGAGTGAACTGCTCGTGTGTGGGGTTTTTGATGATGCTGCGTGCCTTCCTCAGGCACCGTTTTGAGTAGATGTCCTGGATGGGTGGGAGCACGGAATATATCCATCCCTAATTTCTACATCTCAAATTGTGCTGATGAGGTATGCAGCTCTGAGGGTGAGGATGCTCAGTCTGACCCTCAACAGGTGACCAGAGTCTACCATTCCAGACTGGGGACCGGACAGTGGCTGTCAGAGCCATGCCTGATTACTTAATCTCAACCCTGACCTGCTGACCATGTAGCCGCATATAGTTTTAACCTTGTTGAGATCAAAGCCTCATATAGAGCGAGAGAGAGAGAGAGTGAGAGCGAGAAAGAGAGAGAGAGGGTCTCCATCAAGACTCCTATTTTGTGAGTATGGTTATGGAGTAATAGTAATAGTGGGCATTTGTTTGAGTTGTAAAAATAAATGAATTCCAGTGCAAAGAAAGCAGAGGCCTGCTGAAACCATACCCTATGACTGTCATGAGTGATACTGACTGAATAAGAGACTAGGCGAGAGTGGGGTAAATTGAGCCATTTTAACATTCAGCATCACACTGTCAAGGGAAATATAGTATTCATTCTAACAAAGATATCTGCCTTCGGAAAGTATTCAGACCCCTTGACTTTTTCCGCATTTTGTACGTTACAGCCTTATTCTAAAATGGATTAAATAAATACAAATCCTCAGCAATCTACACACAATACCCCATAATGAAAAGTGAAAACAGGTTGTTAGACATTTTAGGAAATGTATTAAAAATAAAAAACTGAAATACCTTATTTACATAAGTATTCAGACCCTTTGCTATGAGACTCGAAATTGAGCTCTGGTGCATCCTGTTTCCACAACTTGATTGGAGTCCACCTGTGGTAAATTCAATTGATTGGACATGATTTGGAAAGGCACGCACCTGTCTATATAAGGTCCCACAGTTGACAGTGCATGTCAGAGCAAAAACCAAGCCATGAGGTCGAAGGAATTGTCTGTAGAGCTCCAAGACAGGATTATGTCAAGGCACAGATCTGGGAAAGGGTACGCAAAAAATTCTGCAGCATTGAAGGTCCCCAAGAACACAGTGGCCTCCATCATTCTTAAATGGAAGAAGTTTGGAACCACCAAGACTCTTCCTAGAGCTGGCTGCCCGGCCAAACTGAGCAATCGGGGGAGAAGGGCCTTGGTCAGGGAGGTGACCAAGAACCTGATGGTCACTCTGACAGAGCTCCAGAGTTCCTCTGTGGAGATGGGAGAACCATTCAGAAGGACAACCATCTCTGCAGCACTCCACCAATCAGGCCTTTATGGTAAGAGTGGCCAGATGGAAGCCACTCCTCAGTAAAAGGCACATGACAGCCCGCTTGGAGTTTGCCAAAAGGCACCTAAAGACTCTCAGACCATGAGAAACAAGATTATCTGGTCTGATGAAACCAAGATTGAACTCTTTGGCCTTAATGCCAAGCGTCACGTCTGGAGGAAACCTGCCACCATCCCTACGGTGAAGCATGGTGGTGGGAGCATCATGCTGTGGGGATGTTTTTCAGCGGCAGTGACTGGGAGATGAGTCAGGATCGAGGGAAAGATAAACGGAGCAAAGTACAGAGAGATCCTTGATGAAAACCTGCTCCAGAACGAGGGCGAAGGTTGACATTCCAACAGGACAACAACCCTAAACATACAGCCAAGACAATGCAGGAGTGGCTTCAGGACAAGTCTTTAAATGTCCTTGATTGGCCCAGCCAGAGCCTGGACTTGAACCCGATTTAAAATCTCTGGAGAGACCTGAAAATAGCTGTGCAGCAACGCTCCCCATCCAACCTGACAGAGTTTGAGAGGATCTGCAGAGAAGAATGGGAAAAACTCCCCAAATACAGGTGTGCCAAGCCTGTAGCATCATACCCAAGACGACTCAAGGCTGTAATAACTGCCAAAGGTTCTTCAACAAAGTACTGAGTAAAGGGTCTGAATACTTATGTAAATGTAATATTTCAGTTCTTTATTTTTAATAAATTAGCAAAAATGTCTACAAACCTGTTTTTGCTTTGTCATTATGTGGTATTGTGTGTAGATTTATGAGGGGAAAAAACAATTTAATCTATTTTAGAATAAGGCTGTAACCTAGCAAAATGTGGAGAAAGTCAAGGGGTCTGAATACTTTCCGAAGGTAGCAGGTAACCTAGTGGTTAAGTGCGTTAGGCCAGTAAATGAAAAGTTGCTGGTTCAAATCCCCAAGCCGACTAGTTTAAAATCTGTTGATGTGCCCTTGAGCAAGGCACTTAACCCCAAATGCTCCTGTTAGTCACTCTGGATAAGAGTGTCTGCTAAATGACTAAAATCGAACCCTGAAAATAATATGAATTAATGTAAACATTACAGTTTTGAAAACATAGCTTGTCCAAAAAAAGTGGTCTCTTGGCACAACTTACCTTGGGTATGGGGTAAGTTAAGCTGCCTACACATTTCTGTACTGAATGAAATATTACCACTACCTTTTTAAAACCATGTCTATCTTTATTTCCCAAACACAATTCAACACAATCACAATTGCTGTTTTGTCTTTTAAGCATTTTTAAACATATTTAACACAGGCTTAACACCTAACAAAGACTTTGTACTTTTTTGTTTACACTTTTAACATAGGCCAGGCCTTGCTGTTACCTCATATCCCAGCGATAATGCCTGGGAAGAAAACACTTCAATTTGCTCAAATTGCTATTGGCTCAAACTTTGGCCACACCAAGGCAAACATTTTGACTATATTAGCCCACACAACTACAAGGATGTACTTCCATTCTAGGTTCAGGACCTCATATTGAAGCTTAAACAGACCCCAACACAATAAAATAATTTGACTTGGTGGAAATCTGTTTGTTTTATTACCTAACTTGCTTACCACTTTTTCCATGTGGTTTCTTCCTTCACAGACTCCATGAAATTATGACTTCTTCCTAAACATTTGGTCAAATTATGAATTTTTGTTATGGTTTCCTGGAAACAAGGGTGGCTCAACTTATCCCTTATGCTCAATTTACCCCACTCTCCTCTACAGAAAACATTTGAGTTACTGGATGAGAGGAGAGCTGGTTATGCGTGTATAATTGAAAGCGTATGGAGAACAAACAGACAGGACCGTCAATGTTCTCAATCATCCATCCATCAAGGAAATATAATTTTAATCAAAATATGTCTTACAGTAGATCCCATGGCAAAGGAAAGAACCACTGTGGTGTCCACAGCAGATTGACCATCTATAGAGTGAATGTTCACAATGTTGTTTGTGGGTAAAGTGGAAACAATGCGGAACAAAGCGAGCAGCCATACATGGAAACAAGTTATGCACTCACAAATTGTTAGGAATTATAACATTGAGAGTATAGAGCAATGTTTCTGGAGCATGCTGTGTTTCCACCATAAATGCTGTTAAGGCATCTACTGGTGTTGAAATGCATTGTGTGCTCAAGTGTAAAGCAAATGGCTTTATCTCTATTTGCTTTGTATCTTGTTGTTGTAACTCCATGGGATCACAACTGGATTTATAGATTTTTGAGCAATTTGCAGCTTATGACAGACACCTCAAAAGACTCTGAGCTCAAATGATCACAGTTAATTTTCTCAAGTGCAGTAGTAATAGAAGATGACTGAAAATGCCCTTTACCAACAGAAGGGTTGAACATGCACAACATTTTCATGAAACAAACACAATAACAGGCCCAAGTTCTATTCTGAAAGTCAGAGAGGACATATGAATGTCTATTAAAAAGTCATCTTCCAGACAGTGTGATATGGTCCTCTACTAAAGTGCCTATCGCTGCTCTGGCACCCCAATGGTGGAATAAGCTCCCCCACGACGCCAGGACAGCGGAGTCACTGACCACCTTCCGGAGACACTTGAAACCCTACCTCTTTAAGGAATACCTGGAATAGTATAAAGTAATCCTTCTACCCCCATAAAAAAAAAAAGAAGAAAAGTGGTTGTCCCACTGGCTATCATAAGTTCAATGCACCAATTTGTATGTCGCTCTTGATAAGAGTGCCTGCTAAATGATGTAAATGTAAATGTAAAATCTGCCACCTGTCTCTGTCACTGATAGGCCCATATTGCTTTGCAACAGGATAGCATTAATGTTAGGGAGGTGAGGGGTGCAATTAGGCCTCATACACTGCCTTACAGTCCATCATTATTGATCAGTGATGTTTTCCACCTTGGGTGAGAAGGAGCTGTTATCTCACATGCATTTGGGTTAGTGGACATAAAGAGGACAATAGTTGGCACTGACAAAACTTTGGCACAGATCCTGTTAAGGCTCCAGGCCTGGAACCTACTTGACAGTTGGACAATCCTTTATAATGATAAGATAGGAGGATAATGTAAGTAGTAAGTGGGGTAAAATCAAACCTGTTTTGCATGACAGCCAGCAGTATACATGGGTGGCTCTGTATCTAGAACTCTGCTGCCTCACCTTGGTGAGAATGGAACTTGCAGCAGTGAAGGAATCACAGCATACTGAGAAGACACCTGTCTGAGGTGGGATATTATTTTATAAATGTATGTAACATTGCCCACCCACCACCAGCCAGATAATTGCCTACCTGTGCCCACTCAGAAACAGTGCTTAGCAGTGAGTGGCCTCTACATGTCTCCCCACTGAGACACTTCCAGCTGATGAGCGACTCTCTATAGCAAATAAATTCTTAATGAGAGAGGGAAATTAAACCTCTCAGAGCTATGGATCATTTTAATGATTGGTCTTATTCACTGCCATCACACAGACAGTTTAATCTGCAGTCACCTGGAGGTCCAGGGCAATCAATTACATTTTTCTCTGTATCCTTTTGAGAGCTTGTGTGTTCAACAATACTGACGAGAGAAGAGGGGGAAGAAAGAGATGGACCACTATTCTTGCTACAGAAAGTGCATAATACTAGCAACAAAATCAAACGCATACTTCAGTTTCTTTACTGTTCTTGCCAGGATTTCTCATAAATGCGAATAGATGGAATAGACTGCAGATAGTTGCACACGGCCCTTGTATGCACAGGAGCAGATACAGAATACCCGCATAGACCTAACGTCATTTAGAATTGTACATGATTCTAGCTACTGGAACATCCAAAACATGTTGTTTGTTAGAATGTCCACATTCAACTCGATATATGTGACATCTTAATAGCCAAAAAATCGTTGAATTTACGCGTTTGTGCCTTGCTGCCATGCTTTTATCACATGACAAATATCCCCGTGGGGCACGGAAAGGTAGTTGTCATGGAGATGCGGGCTAGACCTGATGCATGCAGCTCGAGATTGAAGTGAACGATTTTTTAGCAGCAACAACGGAACAGTTGACAAGAATCCGTGAGTAGTTTACACATCATTCTTCATTTCAAGGTACACGGTACTATGTTGCGGATACTTTCATTGACAAAATGTTGACCTTTCATTGCGACTTGCTATATTGTAGCGTTGTCACTTTGTGTTCTATAATATGTAAGAGTAGACAGTGATCATAGCTAGTTTCCACCGCAGTACTTGCACAACACAAATCTAGATTCTCCACACTTCATAGTGTTTTTTATTATCACTGTCGCTGAACATACTGTTTTTGTTAATCTGAGAAATGTTATCGTTGAGTCATTTTCAGAGCTTTTTGTAGCCTATCTAATTATATGGACACTGGAGTTTAAACCTTAGGCCGATGTAGCCTAATTTGTGCACTGCCCTACATTGCCTACATAATAATGAATGTGAACCCCCTTCTCTAAAATACTGCAGTATGGTTATTGATGTGCATATTGATGTGTATATAACCATACTGCAGTGTTTTTGTGTGTTTTAGAGAAGGGGGTGCACCCTTCACGGGAATCTGCACACTTATGGCATGGGAATTAATATAGCTAATCAGTACATTGCACTGGTCATGGCCACGATTCTCGTTCACAGGTGGACCACCACACAGCCTTACCATAATGCAGGAGATGAGGAACGGGATGATGCACTTCCCACCACCTGTGAGCAGAGACCGGGTCATATCCAAGTTCCCAAAGGTACCTGAACACAGCCATCTGGCCATCTGGATCAACTCAAAGCTACAATAAATGTTTAGTGGCTCTGGTATACAGTTGTTAAAAGTCACAAGTGCTGTCTTTCAAAACAGGTTGGAATGGAGAGGGCAAGAGTAAGTGGTTGATGAGCTCCTAGTTATTGAAACCGTGTGACATCCACACAGGGGCTTACAGATGTCTGATTGAGTGTGTGGAATCACAGGGCTGGCTATTTCTGAAAACAGCGCTAATAAAGTCAATGTTAATGTTGTCTAGTAACCTACCGTACCCAAGGAGGCCTCTCCGTCAGCTGCTGCTATTTAGGCTCACAACATGCAGTGACACCTAAACTCTCCTTGCTCAGCACAGGATTCTGAGTAGATAAGAGAACCACAATAGAAACAAGTCTCTTGACTTTTTTGTATACAGTTGAAGTCGGAAGTTTACATACACCTTAGCCAAATACATTTAAACTCAGCTTTTTCACAATTCCTGACATTTAATCCGAGTAAAAATTCCCTGTCTTAGGTCAGTTAGGATCACCACTTTATTTTAAGAAGGTGAAATGTCAGAATAATAGTAGAGAGAATGATTTATTTCAGCTTTTATTTCTTTCATCACATTCCCAGTGGGTCAGAAGTTTACATACACTCAATTAGTATTTGGTAGCATTGCCTTTTTGTTTAACTTGGGTTTAACTTGGGTCAAACGTTTCGGGTAGCTTCCACAAGCTTCCCACAATAAGTTGGGTGAATTTTGGCCCATTCCTCCTGACAGAGCTGGTTTAACTGAGTCAGGTTTGTAGGCCTCCTTGCTCGCACACGCTTTTTCAGTTCTGCCCACAAATGTTCTATAGCATTGAGGTCAGGGCTTTGTGATGGCCACTCCAATACCTTGACTTTGTTGTCCTTAAGCCATTTTGCCACAACTTTGGAAGTATGCTTGGGGTCGTTGTCCATTTGGAAGAACCATTTGTGACCAAGCTTTAACTTCCTGACTGATGTCTTGAGATGTTGCTTCAATATATCCACATCATTTTCCTTCCTCATGATGCCATCTATTTTGTGAAGTGCACCAGTCCCACCAGCAAAGCACCCCCACAGCATGATGCTGCCACCCCGTGCTTCACGGTAGGGATGGTGTTCTTCGGCTTGCAAGCCTCACCTTTTTCCTCCAAACATAACGATGGTCATCATGGCCAAACAGTTCTATTTTTGTTTCATCAGACCAGAGGACATTTCTCAAAAAAGTACTATCTTTGTCCCCATGTGCAGTTGCAAACCGTAGTCTGGCTTTTTTATGGCGGTTTTGGAGCAGTGGCCTCTTCCTTGCTGAGTGGCCTTTCAGGTTATGTCGATATAGGACTCGTTTTACTGTGGATATAGATACTTTTGTACCTGTTTCCTCCAGCATCTTCACAAGGTCCTTTACTGTTGTTCTGGGATTTATTTGCACTTTTCGCACCAAAGTACGTTCATCTCTAGGAGACAGAACGCGTCTCCTTCCTGAGCGGTATGACAGCTGCGTGGTCTCATGGTGTTTATACTTGCGTACTATGTCACGGTTCAGACAGACGACAAGAGGACCACAATTGCGTCACACCAGAAAGTTTATTTAAACTTAAGGGGAAAGGGATGTAGGGAGTGAGTGAAGGCTCCAGGGGTTATCCCGTCCGATGTGCTGGGTCTGTGCCTCCCCCCAGTGGCAGCGATGCGTCCGATGACGCCCGGTGGTTGGTGGTCCAGAAGTCCTGGGGGAGGAAACACAGACACAACGGGCGGAATGAAACCAGGCAGCAGTACAGTACAAGGGAAATCCAAAATACGTAGTAGCAAGGCAGAAGGCTGGTCAGAGTTACCGGGATTGAAGAGTAGTCAGGAGTCGTAATGGCAGAAGCAGGTCTGGATCTCCTGAGGCAGAAGAGAATCCAAAAACCAGGCAGGTCCGGGGTCACAAAACCAGGGTGAGCCAGAAGCGCGAGCAAACAGGTTCCGGGTGTGAGCTTTGCAGACGATCTGACACCGGAGAGCTGAAAGACAGGGCCTTAAATACTGGGAGAGGTTAGTGGGTAATGCAGCGCAGCTGGCAGAGTAATTAGAGCCGAGCAGAGCAGGGACAGGTGGAGCTAGTTAGGCTGAGTAGAGAGAGTGGTGAGCAGAGTGGAAGAAAATTAAGGTGGTAACCCGGTGGAGTGAGAGGCTCATGACAGAACCCCCCCAAGGGACGGCCCCAGAAGTCCCAAGAGCAACACCACGCCGGGCGGGAGGAGGGGAGCCGAGGAGGGCTAGAACTCCTCCGAACGGTCCGAGTGAACGTCCTCATCCTCGGAGGAAGCCGGAGGGCCGTGGTCGGGAGATGGGACAGGTCCCGAGACCGGATCAGGCACAGGACAGGAAGCCGAGCGGGCAGGACGGTTAGAGACCCCTCTGGGGCGGCCCCTTTACGGATTGCAGGTTGATCAGGATGCCGTTGGTGGAAAGCGGTGATGAGAGTCCTATCCACAATCCGACTAGCTGGCACCCAGGTCCTTTCCTCAGGTCCATAGCCCTCCCAGTCAATGAGGTACTGAGACCCCCTACCCCTCCGTCTGGACCGAAGCAGGCGGCGGACGGTGTAAACCAGACCACCATCGACGAGCCGTGGAGGAGGAGGACAAGGCGCAGCAGGGACCAGCGGACTCCTGGGCACAGGCAGGGCTGCAGCAATCCGGCTGGGGGCTGGCAGGACGACTTGTGTTGGTTGCAGATGGGGCAGGCTTGGACGAATTCCCAGTACATCCTTCCTCAGAGAGGGCCACCAGAACCTCTGGGCGAGCAGGTTGTAAGTGCGGGTGGAGCCAGGGTGACAAGCTAGGCGGGAGTCATGTCCCCACTGAACGACCTGGGACCTCAGGTCTTCGGGGACAAAAAGGCGGTCAGCTGGGCAAGTGCTGGGACCTGGCTGGTTACGGAGAGCCTCCAGCACCTGTTCCTCAACAGCCCAGGTCAGAGCTGCAACGATGCAGGGACTTGGCAGAATCGACACAGGGTCCTTGGAGGGGTCAGGAGCGGAGTTAGTAGGTACTGGCCGAGGGGAGTGCGGCGGCAAGCAGGCAGGTTCGGTGGCAGTCCTCTCCCACTCCCTGATCACCCCGGTCACCCAGTCGAGCTGAGGGTTGTGCCGGGCGGAGCCATGGGTAACCCAGGATGAGGGTTGGCCTGGAGAGGGGAGCAGGTGAAACTGGATAGTTTCTTGATGGTTTCCGGACAGACCCATCGAGACCGGGGCCGTGACATGAGTGACCGATCCGAGTAAGTGTCCGTCCAGTGCCCGGGCAGGAATAGGAGGTGTCAAACGGAGGTTCTCCAGTCCCAGTTGGCGTGCCAGCTTGATGTCCATTATGTTGGCTTCGCGCCAGAATCCACCAGAGCAGCCAGGGTGTGAGTTGAGTCAGGGAGGCGGAGGTGAACTTGCAGCAGGGGTTTGCGGTCGGAGGACTGGATGGTCATTGAACTCAACCGGACTCCCCCCCTATGCCCGGTGAGCTTCGGCCCTTTAAAGGGCAGGTTACCACACGATGTCCATCACCTCCACAATAGAGGCAGAGGTTTGAGGTGAGCTGCCGCTGGCGCTCTGCAGGAGTGAGAGAGGCTCGCCCAATCTCCATAGGCTCAGACTGATCAAGCTGACCTGGGTGAGTGGCAGTAGATGACAGGAGCCCAGTCGGATCTCTCCGAATGCCGGTAGTAGGTGGACCTTGGCGCCCCCTCTCACGACGACGGGTCTGTATCCCTCTGCCGATCCGGACAGTCAGTGCGATGGCTTCATCAAGAGTGGAAGGCAGTTCATGGGAGACCAACTCGCCCTTGATATAGTCAGCAAGCTATGGAAGAACGCGTCCACCAACGATGGTGTGTTCCAAGAACTTCGTCTTGCCAGGGTTCGGAAGTCGATGGAATGGTCTGCGACTGTACGTCTGCCTTGTCGAATACTGAACAGTTCACGAGACGCCTCTGCGGTTGGTGAATCCAGGTCAAACACCTTCAGCATCTCCTCAGCAAACAGGTCGAAGGTTGCACATGCGGGGGTTTGACGTTCGAACTCTGCTGTTCCCCAGAGTCGAGCTCGGCCCGTCAGGTGAGTGATGGCATACCCAACCTTAGCCCCCTCCGTGGCGAAGGTCCTTGGCTGCAAGGAGAACTGAAGTCGGCAGCTAGTCAGGAATGGCCGGACCTGGGTTGAATCGCCGTTGAACCGCTCGGGGTTTCCAATCTTGGGTTCCGAGCAGCGGCTGCAATGACCGGGGCAGGTAACTCGGGGGCAGGGCTGGTGGGCAGACTGGCTGGGGTCAGGTTGGTGAGGAGTTGAATGATCATGGCGAGTTGTTGTTGCTGCTGCTGGGACTGCTGCTGGTGCTGCTGGAACTGCTGATGCTGTTGGTAGCCGGCCTGAAGCAGAGAGGTGATGTCGCCGCTCATGCGGCCTAGCTCTCTCTCAGTGTGTTCCAGGCGTAGCATGGCGGTGGGTTGCTCAGGTTCTTCGGTTTCCATGTCGGGGGAAGTGTGCGCTGGGTCCATGATGGTCAGATCGTACTGTCACGGTTCAGACAGACGACAAGAGGACCACAATTGCGTCACACCAGAAAGTTTATTTAAACTTAAAGGGAAAGGGATGTAGGGAGTGAGTGAAGGCTCCAGGGGTTATCCCGTCCGATGTGCTGGGTCTGTGCCTCCCCCCAGTGGCAGCGATGCGTCCGATGACGCCGGTGGTTGGTGGTCCAGAAGTCCTGGGGGAGGAAACACAGACACAACGGGGCTGGAATGAAACCAGGCAGCAGTACAGTTCAAGGGAAATCCAAAATACGTAGTAGCAAGGCAGAAGGCTGGTCAGAGTTACCGGGATTGAAGAGTAGTCAGGAGTCGTAATGGCAGAAGCAGGTCTGGATCTCCTGAGGCAGAAGAGTATCCAAAAACCAGGCAGGTCCGGGGGTCACAAAACCAGGGTGAGCCAGAAGCGCGAGCAAACAGGTTCCGGTGTGAGCTTTGCAGACGATCTGACACCGGAGAGCTGAAAGACAGGGCCTTAAATACTGGGAGAGGTTAGTGGGTAATGCAGCGCAGCTGGCAGAGTAATTAGAGCCGAGCAGAGCAGGGACAGGTGGAGCTAGTTAGGCTGAGTAGAGAGAGTGGTGAGCAGAGTGGAAGAAAATTAAGGTGGTAACCCGGTGGAGTGAGAGGCTCATGACATACTATTGTTTGTACAGATGAATGTGGTACCTTCAGGCGTTTGGAAATTGCTCCCAAGGATGAACCAGACTTGTGGAGGTCTACAAATTTTTTTCTGAGGTCTTGGCTGATTTATTTTGATTTTCCTATGATGTCAAGCAAAGAGGCACTGAGTTTGAAGGTAGGCCTTGAAATACATCCACAGGTACACCTCCAACTGACTCAAATGATGTCAATTAGCCTATCAGAAGCTTCTAAAGCCATGACATAATTTTCTGGAATTTTCCAAGCTGTTTAAAGGCACAGTCAATTTAGTGTATGTAAACTTTCTGACCCACTGGAATTGTGATACAGTGCATTATAAGTGAAATAATCTGTCTGTAAACAATTGTTGGAAAAATTACTTGTGTCATGCACAAAGTAGATGTCCTAACCGACTTGACAAAGCTATAGTTTGTTAACAAGAAATTTGTGGAGTGGTTGAAAAACGATTTTTAATAACTTCAACCTAAGTGTATGTAAACTTCCGACTTCAACTGTATGTATCCTTGACAATTTTGGCATATGTATCCGTTGCCTGTAACATTTGATGTATTTTAAATTGTCAAATCAAATCAAATAAGTAGTGAAGACGTAAATTGCCAGGGCTGCAAAAGCTTCAGAGGATGTGGCAGACATACTGTATTCCTAATACGCAAGGATTTAGCTATTTTCCCCACACAGTCTCTTGGTGCCTTTTCAAAAGTAGATTAAATTAAATGTTCAGGGGAGTTTGAGTGACATTTTTCAAGCCTGGATATGAGAAGAGCTTTAACAGTAATGTCAGCAGGAATAACTGGAACAGCAAGACTTCGTAGACTGGTAAAAATGCTTTCAGTATGTCAGATACCAAACAATGCATTTAAACTCTTCTGTGTGATTGTACATCAGTGAGTGATGTCTGTTGTTTCCAGTGTTATACTCCACAGGCCTGTCTGCAGATTAAGGAGGACTGGGATGCTCAGGCTAAGGCTGCCTGTAAAGACAGATCTGACAGGCATCAGGGGTGAGTTGCCTGGTTAGATGAATTGATTGATTAATTGACTGATTCACTGATTGATTGGTATTGGATTTATCTGGAAAAGCAACTGTGGATTTAGCTGTTAAATATTTCCTTTGAAGATGTGACAGACTGAAGATGTCCAAAGCAGTGGTTGTTGGTGACCTTAATGTGGGCAAGACCTGCCTAATCAACCGGTAAAGGATTCAGCTTGCGACCTGGCTGCTATATCATCTTCCTTTTAGGTGGTAAACAGCCTCCTAACATGTTTGTATATTCTGTGCTGCACTTTCAGGTTCTGCAAAGATGTATTTGACAGAGACTACAAGGCCACGATAGGAGTGGACTTTGAGATTGAGAGGTTTGAGCTCTCAGGAGCTCCATTCTCCCTTCAGATGTGAGTGAGGGTCATGCTCTGGTTTGAGTTTGATTATTGGCTTTATTATTTGATTAGAGACTTGTGATTCTTTACTTGTATTCAAAGGTGATTGTTTTTCCTTCTCTTTCTCTACATAGCTGGGACACAGCTGGCCAGGAAAAATTCAAATGTATCGCTTCAGCATACTACAGAGGAGCTCAGGGTAAGACAGAGACAGCCAGTGAGATGCCTTTGGCTACGTTAACACAGGCAGCCCGATTCTGATATTTTTTCCTCTAATTGGTCTTTTGACCAATCAGATCAGCTCTGAAAAAGATCTGATGTGAAAAGATCTGATGTGATTGGTCAAAAGACCAATTAGTGAAAAAAAGATCAGAATTGGGCTGCCTGTGTAAATGCAGCCATTGTAGAATATGGAAACCCTGAGGAGTTCACTGTTGCTGTATCCAAGCCTCTGTGTTTTTATTACAGTGATAATCACAGTATTTGACATGGCAGACATTAAGACCTTGGAGCACACATGGTAGGTTTATTTAATAGATTATAAAATCAAGAGCGAGCACAAAGATAAATCAGAACAATCAAAGGTCCTCTCAAATGAAATGTCTCTTTATCTCTCACAGGCAGTGGTTAGATGAGGCCATGAGGGAGAATGAACCTGGCTCCTGTTCTGTTTTCCTGGTCGGAACCAAGAGTGACCTTCTTGTGAGTGCACAAACATGTACATGGTTCCTGACAGATAGATAGGCTACTGTAAATAGATATTGTAGATAGGCACACATACAGTGGGGAGAACAAGTATTTGATACACTGCCGATTTTGCAGGTTTTCCTACTTACAAAGCATGTAGAGGTCTGTAATTTTTATCATAGGTACACTTCAACTGTGAGAGATGGAATCTAAAACAAAAATCCAGAAAATCACATTGTATGATTTTTAAGTAATTAATTTACATTTTATTGCATGATATAAGTATTTGATCACCTACCAACCAGTAAGAATTCCGGCTCTCACAGACCTGTTAGTTTTTCTTTAAGAAGCCCTCCTGTTCTCCACTCATTACCTGTATTAACTGCACCTGTTTGAACTCGTTACCTGTATAAAAGACACCTGTCCACACACTCAATCAAACAGACTCCAACCTCTCACAATGGCCAAGACCAGAGAGCTGTGTAAGGACATCAGGGATAAAATTGTAGACCTGCATAAGGCTGGGATGGGCTACAGGACAATAGGCAAGCAGCTTGGTGAGAAGGCAACAACTTGTTGGCGCAATTATTAGAAAATGGAAGAAGTTCAAGATGACGGTCAATCACCCTCGGTCTGGGGCTCCATGCAAGATCTCACCTCGTGGGGCATCAATGATCATGAGGAAGGTGAGGGATCAGCCCAGAACTACACGGCAGGACCTGGTCAATGACCTGAAGAGAGCTGGGACCACAGTCTCAAAGAAAACCATTAGTAACACACTATGCCGTCATGGATTAAAATCCTGCAGCGCACGCAAGGTCCCCCTGCTCAAGCCAGCGCATGTCCAGGCCCGTCTGAAGTTTGCCAATGACCATCTGGATGATCCAGAGGAGGAATGGGAGAAGGTCATGTGGTCTGATGAGACAAAAATAGAGCTTTTTGGTCTACACTCCACTCGCCGTGTTTGGAGGAAGAAGATGGATGAGTACAACCCCAAGAACACCATCCCAACCGTGAAGCATGGAGGTGGAAACATCATTCTTTGGGGATGCTTTTCTGCAAAGGGGACAGGACGACTGCACCATATTGAGGGGAGGATGGATGGGGCCATGTATCTCGAGATCTTGGCCAACAACCTCCTTCCCTCAGTAAGAGCATTGAAGATGGGTCGTGTCTGGGTCTTCCAGCATGACAACGACCCGAAACACACAGCCAGGGCAACTAAGGAGTGGCTCCGTAATAGTTCTGCTTTTCTGATGTGCAATAAAATGTAAATTAATTACTTAAAAATCATACAATGTGATTTTCTGGATTTTTGTTTTAGATTCCGTCTCTCACAGTTGAAGTGTACCTATGATAAAAATTACAGACCTCTACATGCTTTGTAAGTAGGAAAACCTGCAAAATCGGCAGTGTATCAAATACTTGTTCTCCCCACTGTAGGTGTATAATATGCTTTTGTCATATCCGTAATGAAGAACCATATCACGCTAGCTCTGTCTTTTGGCTCCTTTCTATGCTTTTGCTGAATCTTTTCTCTCTCTGTGCTCAAGGCTCCAGAGGAGCGCAAGAGGACTGAGAGAGATGCCGTCAAGATGGCAACTGAAATGAAAGCTGAGTTTTGGTGTGTTTCGGCCAAGACAGGTACAGACCGGAGCAAAGACCCCTATTATAACATGACACCATGACTTCATTGTGATGTTCATGTTGACATTAGCATAGCTGTGGTTTTAGAGACCACAAGATAATTACATAGAGATGGCTCCAGATGTGCAATGTGCTTATTGTGTAATCAGAGGTTAAACTGTTTCACTGTATATGGAGTGTGGGAATTACACTACAGTTAAAAAGTTTGGGGTCACTTAGAAATGTTCTTGTTTTCGAAAGAAAAGCAAATTTTTTGTCCATTAAAATAACATCAAATTGATCAGAGATACAGTGTAGACATTGTAAATGTTGTAAATGGCTATTGTAGCTGGAAACGGCAGATTTCTTATGGAATATCTACATAGGCGTACAGAGGCCCATTATCAGCAACCATCAGTCCTGTGTTCCAATGGCACGTTGTATTTGCTAATCCAAGTTTATCATTTTAAAAGGCTAATTGATCATTAGAAAACCCTTTTGCAATTATGTTAGCACAGCTGAAAACTGTTGTGCTGATTAAAGAAGCAATAAAACTGCCCTTCTTGAGACTAGTTGAGTATCTGGAGCATCATGTCACGATCGTCATACATAGAGGAGGACCAAGGCGCAGCGTGTTGAGCGAACATACTTTAATTAGTTAAAGTGCACACACGACACAAAACAACAAAACGACTCGTAACGTCCTAGGTAACAATGACCAACTGGAACAAAAACCCACAAACACCAAGGGAAAACAGACAGTTTAAATATGGCTCCCAATCAGAGACAACCAGCCACAGCTGACACTCGTTGCCTCTGATTGGGCCAACAAAGAAACAGAAGAACTAGAACCCCCAACATAGAAATATACCACATAGAATGAACACACCCTGGCTCAACATATAGAGTCCCAGAGCCAGGGTGTGACAGTACCCCCCCCTAAAGGCGCGGACTGCGACCGCGCCTCCACTAGAACAAAACAGGGGAGGGCTGGGTGGGCATTCCTCCTCGGCGGCGGTTCTGGCTCCGGCCTTTCCCACCACCCTCCAATAAACCCCCCATAGCGCCCCTGGTCCGGTCTGGCCCCGCTGGCTGGAGCTGAACTGGACGTAGCAGGAGCGGTTAGCTTCAGCTCCGTAGTGGAGCCGTTGACCGGTACCTTACCAGGCACCGGTGACCCAGGCACGGGTTGTGCTGGACTGACGACACGCACCCCTGGCTTGGTGCGTGGAGCCGGAACGGGCCAGACCGGGCTGACGACTCGCACCCCTGGCTTGGTGCGTGGAGTAGGAACGGGCCGAACCAGGCTGACGACTCGCACCCCTGGCTTGGTGCGTGGAGTAGGAACGGGCCGGACCAGGCTGACGACTCGCACCCCTGGCTTGGTGCGAGTGGCAGCAACAGGCCGGGCCGGGCTGACGATGCGCACCCCTGGCTTGGTGCGTGGAGCAGGGACAGGCCGGACCGGGCTGGCGACGCACACCGTAGGCTTGGTGCGAGGAGCAGGGACAGGCTGGACCGGGCTGGCGACGCACACCGTAGGCTTGGTGCGAGGAGCAGGGACATGCCGGACCGGGCTGGCGACGCACACCGTAGGCTTGGTGCGTGGAGCAGGGACAGGCCGGACCGGGCTGGCGACGCACACCGTAGGCTTGGTGCGAGGAGCAGGGACAGGCCGGACCGGGCTGGCGACGCACACCGTAGGCTTGGTGCGAGGAGCAGGGACAGGCCGGACCGGGCTGGCGACGCACACCGTATGCTTGGTGCGTGGAGCAGGGACAGGCCGGACTGGGCTGGCGACGCACACCGTAGGCTTGGTGCGTGGAGCAGGGACAGGCCGGACCGGGCTGGCGACGCACACCGTCCATTTGGTGCGAGGGGCCGTAACAGGCCGGACCGTACTGGGGACACACACCACTGGCTCTACTTTGACCAGTGGCCCCCGTAACCTGGTGGCCTTCTGAATACGCCCCTTTTCTGCGTCCGTCAGCCCCGTCGTCCATGCCCTGTGCCCCCCCCTAAAAATTATTTGGGGTTGCCTCTCGACCGTCCGACGACGACCCTGATCACGCCGTTGCTCCTCTCTCCGTCGCCTCTCTACAGTCTCACTCCATGGCCGGCGATCCATCCCGGCCAGGATTTCCTCCCAGGTCCAGGACCCCTGCCCGTCCAAAATCTGCTCCCACGTCCAAGCTGCCTGCTCCTGGACACGCTGCTTGGTCCTGGTATGGTGGGTTTTTCTGTCACGATCGTCGTATTGAATAGACCAAGGCGCAGCGTGTTGAGCGAACATACTTTAATTAGTTAAAGTGCACACACGACACAAAACAACAAAACGACTCGTAACGTCCTAGGTAACAATGACCAACTGGAACAAAAACCCACAAACACCAAGGGAAAACAGACAGTTTAAATATGGCTCCCAATCAGAGACAACCAGCCACAGCTGACACTCGTTGCCTCTGATTGGGAGTCACTCAGGCCAACAAAGAAACAGAAGAACTAGAACCCCCAACATAGAAATATACCACATAGAATGAACACACCCTGGCTCAACATATAGAGTCCCAGAGCCAGGGTGTGACACATCAGCAATTGTGGGTTCGATTACAGGCTCAAAATGGCCAGAAACAAATAACTTTCTTCTGAAACTCGTCAGTCTATTCTTGTTCTGAGAAATGAAGGCTATTCCATGCGAGATATTGCCAAGAAACTGAAGATCTCGTACAACGCTGTGTACTACTCCCTTCAAAGAACAGCGCAAACTGGCTCTAACCAGAATAGAAAAAGGAGTGGGAGGCCCCAGTGCACAACTGAGCAAGAGGACAAATACATGAGAAACAGACGCCTCACAGGTCTTCAACTGGCAGCTTAATTAAATAGTACCCGCAAAACACCAGTCTCAACGTCAACAGTGAAGAGGCGACTCCGGGATGCTGACCTTCTAGGCAGAGTTGCAAAGAAAAAGCAATATCTCAGACTGGCCAATAAAAAGAAAAGATTAAGATGGGCAGTCTGAGATATGGCTTTTTCTTTGCAACTCTGCCTAGAAGGAGAGCATCCCGGAGTCGCCTCTTCACTGTTGACGTTGATACTGGTGTTTTGCAGGTACTATTTAATGAAGCTGCCAGTTGAGGACCTGCGAGGTGCCTGTTGCTCAAACTAGACACTCTAATGTATTTGTCCTCTTGCTCAGTTGTGCACCGGGGCCTCCCACTCCTCTTTCTATTCTGGTTAGAGCCAGTTTGCGCTGTTCTTTGAAGGGAGTAGTACACAGCATTGTACGAGATTTTCAGTTTCTTGGCAATTTTTCGCATGGAATAGCCTTCATTTCTCAGAACAAGAAAAGACTGACGAGTTTCAGAAGAAAGTTATTTGTTTCTGGCCATTTTGAGCCTGTAATCGAACCCACAATTGCTGATGCTCCAGATACTCAACTAGTCTCAAGAAGGGCAGTTTTATTGCTTCTTTAATCAGCACAACAGTTTTCAGCTGTGCTAACATAATTGCAAAAGGGTTTTCTAATGCTTTTAAAATGATAAACTTGGATTAGCAAACACAACGTGCCATTGGAACACAGGACTGATGGTTGCTGATAATGGGCCTCTGTACGCCTATGTAGATATTCCATTAAAAATCAGCAGTTTCCAGCTACAATAGCCATTTACAACATTAACAATGTCTACACTGTATTTCTGATCAATTTGATGTTATTTTAATGGACAAAAAAATTGCTTTTCTTTCTAAAACAAGGACATTTCTAAGTGACCCCAAACTTTTGAACGGTAGTGTATGTCTGGGTCATTTGCAATCAATGCAGCTGCTGGTCTTGTTACTGTAAATATTTTGATGATGTGATAATGACACTCACTATCGGTGTGACTGTGTTGTAGGGGAGAATGTGCAGGGGTTCTTCTTCCGGGTGGCATCTCTGGCCTTTGAAGACTCTATACTGAAGGACATGGAGAGAGGGATCACCTCCACTAGAATAGGAGGAGGAGACAGCATCAGTAAGAGACAACTCAAAGGACAACAGAGGGGTTTGGGTCAGAGAGTGTAGATGGAGGGAAATACATAGAGAGGAAAATAATTGACTTTTTTTTTTTAAGCTTTGGGAATAAATATGTTGTCAGTTGCTCATCTCTCAGACTGGACTTGTCGCAGTACTCTTTATTGATGTTCTTGGTATCTTTCTCTTTAGAATCTGACAGAGCCAACCTGGAGGAGCCCCAGTCCAAAGCAGTGAATACGAATTGCTGCTGAGAAAAGAGAAAAGGACTTGAAGTAGGGGTCAAGAGAAGGAAGGAGAGCGAGATGTGAAGAAAGATGTTGAAATAGTGGATTTTAAAAGTGGAAAAAGCTGTGTCTGACATGTGCCTCTTATTTCTCAGTCTTCACTGGTATCATTCATACGTGGACACACAAGAGTCTACAGCCTTTATAATCATCATTTAGTACTGCCATTTTGGGACGTAATGTATCAACTTCCTTGATTTTAATCCGGTCATCAATGACCTTTATTTTATGCATTGTAAAGTATTTTATGAATTCAGTATTTTGTCAAATTTTGCAATTAGGGTGCATTTCAGACTCATTTGTAGAAGAAGTGGTTTGATAGTTTGTTATATACTGTATTATCATTATGTATTGTCTAGCCCTAACATTCTGCAGATACATTTCCAATAATTTTATTGCATATTTCTGTTATTACTCCTAACCTCATTCCTAGGCTGAATTGTTTCTGCACAGAGACAGAGCTGGCTTGTGGATGACATTACAAAAAAAAAATATATATATATATATATTGTAAAGCGGTTATCCCACTAGCTATAAGGTGAATGCACCAATTTGTAAGTCGCTCTGGATAAGAGCGTCTGCTAAATGACGTAAATGTACATGTAAAATTACCCCTAATCAAAATAAAGTTTCATATAACATCTAAATATCTCAGTTCCTTTCACTGGATGGTTCTCACTTTGTAATGTGCTACAGAGCTAGTTTCTGACCGAGTTCACAACTGACCAAAAACAGTGACAAAATAATTTAGCATTAAAGGAAAGAAAACAGTTAGCTACTACATTAACACAAACAGTAAATTCAAGAAATAAATATGCATGAACTTAAAGAATTACCTCAATCAAGGACAGGTTCAATAAGCTACAAAATTGTGTAACAACGATATGTGATGCTGCTTTACAGCTTCGCTAGTGTTAAGTTTAGCAAGGAATTTTTCAACTAACCCTGTGCTTGGCGATGCTTTCTTCTATTTTATAAATGACTGTGTCCATTTGCAGGTGGTTCTCCAAAAACCAGACAAAATTCAGAATTATATTAAATCCATGTTTTGGTATCGAGTGTGAAATGCCTCTTGCATGTGTGTAGATCTTTGTTTTGGTCGCACTGTAACGCGCTGTCATCTACTTCTTAATTTGGCTGCGCCCGGAGTGCATAAAAACGCCTTGTTCCTGCAAAGATGTTGGGAAGGACTAGATAGTTTTAAATAGTGGAGTAGGGTGGTGGGTTTTTAGTAAGTTTAGGGTTAGATGGTATGGTATGGTATTTGTTGATTTTTAAAATGTATTTTTTCAAGTGGGAGCCGCAGAGCAGTCAACTTGCGCGATATGGCTAAGCCAACTTTGCGAGAAGAAATCAAATCAAATCAAATCAAATTACAACAGGTGTAGACATTACAGTGAAATGCTTACTTACAAGTCCTTAACCAACAATGCAGTTTAAAAAAAATAGATAAGTAAAAAAAAATATATATATTATAATTAAAGAGCAGCAGTAAAATAAAATAACAGTAGGGAGGCTATATACAGGGGGTACCGGTACAGAGTCAATGTGCAGGGGCACCGGTTAGAGACAGTGCGTGGTCTGACGTATGGTTTTATATGAACTGCGGGCACGTCCTCCCCACGCTGTCACGTCACCGGCGTGACTTTGTTGTTATTATTACTCGACCTTGTTAGGCCTACTGCTGCTAGGTAGCTCTCTCTCTGCTCTCCCCCTCCCCTCTGTCTGTCCTTGATTGCAGGAGTGAAGTCTGGTGTGCGGGAGTCAGGGTTCCAGCTGCAGCTCATTCACCATAATCACCTCAGCCTTTAAGACCCGGTCAAACTTTCCACTCATCGTCAGATCATAGTCAAGACGACCATGTTAGTCTCGCTGCCGACTCAACCTGTTTGTTTTCGCTCTTTGTGTTTTTGGCCTGTTCTATTTACTTTTCTCCTGTGCCACAGATTATGGGAACCTGACTTCTGCCTCCGCTTCACTCCTGCCACCACCATCCTGCTCCCCACTACCGGACCTCCCTTTTGGACTCACCACGGACACTAGGACATTACGGTACCACACCTGCCCTGACCTGGATCTGTTACCCTCCCTGTAACCTGGACTTGCTCTTCCCCTATTATTGGAAACCTGGACTTTTTGAACATTGTAAATAAACCTGTTAAACCTACTCTGGCTTGGTGTACTTGTCTGCATTTGGGTTCTAATCCAGTTAAATCATGACAGTATGATCTGACCAACATGAACCCAGCAGACAGTATCTCGGATACCACCCCAGAGTGCACTCAAATTCGGACTGCTATAGCCAATCAGGACATTTTACTTGGCCAACATGATACCCTGTTTAAGACTATTGCTGAGAACAGTCAGGTGCTGTTTAATCAGGTTCAATTACTCACCAATCAGGTGTCTGTCCTTACTACCCAAGTTAATAATGCAACCCTCGGGCATGGCATACAAACTGCCCCTTCTCCTGCTCCACCTGTTTTTCCTGGCCCTCCAGCCCAGATCAGAGAGCCTTTTGTTCCTGCTCCAGAGCGCTATGATGGGAACATGGGAACCTGTGGTGAATTTTTGACTCAATGCTCGTTAGTGTTTGAACAACAGCCCCTCACCTACGCCTCAGAAAGAGCCCGTATTGCCTACCTTATCAACTCTACTAGCGGTTCCGCTCGTGCCTGGGGATCCGCGGTCTGGGAGAGTCAGTTGGACATTTGCAACGCTTTACGTGGCCTTCTCCACTGAGATGAGGAAGGTTTTTGACCACCCCTGCACGGGGGCAAGGAGGCTACGAAACGGTTGTTGTCTCTTCGGCAGGGGGTTCGCAGTGTGGCGGAGATGGCAGTGGAGTTTCGGACGTTAGCGGCGTTGAGCGGTTGGAATGACGAGGCATTACAAGGAGTGTTCATCAATGCTTTGTCTGAGACTTTAAAAGATGAGTTGGTGTCATATGATGTATCGCCTACGCTGGATAATCTTATTTCACTCACAATCAGGTTGGATAATCGGATTCGGGAGCGCCGCCGGGAGAGGAGTGTTAGTTCCAAGCAACTGGTCTGTCGTCAACAAACTCCTTCCCGCATCTTCCCTACGGAGAAAGCCGAGTCTTCCCGAGTCGATACGAGGAGCACTGAACCCGAAGCCATGGAGGTGGGTCATGCACGGTTGTCCTCAGAGGAGCGTGCACGTCGTATTCAGGCTCGGGTCTGCCTGTATTGTGGAGAAGCTGGTCATTTCGTTCCTTCCTGCCCAGTTCGTCCGGGAAAAGGGCCGGCTCATCATTATTGGGAGAAGTTTTGGTGAGCCGAGCAGCGGATTCTTCCTCTTCTCCCCGCATTCTGCTCCAGGCATCCCTCCAGTGGCAGTCCCAGAATTTCTCGGTTAGTGCGCTGGTTGACTCTGGTGCCGATGAAAGCTTTTGGATCGAGAGTTGGCTCAACAAATGGAGTTAGAGACTGTTCCTATGGACTGTCCGCTGCAGGCTAAGGGTCTAAATGGACAATTGTTGACCCGTATTACTCATCAGACTGTTCCTGTTTGTCTCAGAGTGTCGGGTAATCATCAGGAGAACATTCAATTCCATATAATTGACTGCCCACAGACCCCCCTGGTCCTTGGTATTCCCTGGCTCATAAGACACAATCCACACATTGATTGGGTGACCGGTAGAATTGTTTCATGGAGCACATTTTGTCATGTGAATTGTTTGTGTTCTGCTCAGACCCCTGCCAGCACTGTGCCTCAACCTCCACTGGAGTCCATGGATCTTTCTGCTGTCCCTGACGTGTATCATGACCTGGCATCCGTTTTCTGCAAACACAGAGCTACTTCTCTTCCTCCTCACCGGCCTTACGACTGCGCCATTGACCTCCAGCCAGGAGCCCCTCTCCCCAGCAGTCGCCTGTACAATCTCTCCCGCCCGGAGACGGAGGCTATGGAGAACTACATTCGGGACTCCTTGGCGTCAGGTATTATTCGTCCTTCCTCGTCACCTGTAGGAGCGGGATTATTTTTTGTTGCTAAGAAGGATAAGACCCTCAGCCCCTTTATTGATTTCCGTGGACTTAACAACATCACCATTAAGAACAAATATTCTCTGCCTTTAATTAACTCTGCTTTTCCCCTCCTTCATGGTGCAACTATCTTCACTAAACTGGATCTACGAAATGCGTATCACCTGGTGCGCATTCGTAAAGGTGATGAATGGAAGACTGCCTTCAACACACCTTTGGGACATTTTGAGTACCTGGTTATGCCTTTTGGGTTGTCCAATGCCCCTGCCGTTTTTCAGGCACTAGTCAATGATGTCCTTCGGGACATGTTGAATCGGTTTGTTTTTGTCTATCTGGATGATATCCTGATTTTTTCAGAGTCCTCCCAGGAACACGAACTGCATGTGCGCCAGGTGTTGCAAAGGTTGTTGGAGAACAAACTGTTTGTGAAGATGGAGAAATGTGAATTTCATGTGTCTGAGACCTCTTTTTTGGGTTACATAATAGCTCAGGGGGAGTTGCGGATGGACCCAGCTAAGATCTCTGCTGTCACGGACTGGCCAGCCCCCTCCACCCGCAAAACAACTTCAACGATTCCTGGGGTTTGCGAACTTCTACAGGAGGTTCATCAAGGACTACAGCCGCATTGCGGCGCCACTCACCGCTCTCACCTCCATCGCACGACCGTTCGCTTGGAATGAAGGGGCCGAAGCAGCGTTTGAAGAACTGAAACATCGCTTCGCCTCGGCTCCCATTCTGATGCAGCCGACCCCGACCGCCAGTTTGTCGTGGGAGGTGGATGCATCCGACACTGGGGTAGGTGCGGTGTTGTCACAACGTTCACCGGAAGATAACAAACTGCATCCCTGTGCTTTCCTTTCACGGAAACTTTCTCAGGCAGAGAGGAATTATGATGTTGGCAATCGTGAACTGCTCGCCGTGAAGCTGGCTCTCGAAGAGTGGCGGCATTGGCTGGAGGGGGCGGAACAACCCTTCATCGTTTGGACGGATCATAAGAATCTGGCATACATCCAGTCAGCGAAGCAGCTCAACCCCCGTCAAGCCAGGTGGGCACTATTTTTTGGTAGATTCAATTTTTCTCTGTCTTACCGTCCTGGGTCACGCAACGTCAAACCTGACGCCCTGTCTCGTGTTTTTTCTGCTGTTGATACTGGTAGTAACCCTGAACCCATCTTGCCTCCTACCTGCAGTATTGCGGCCATTACATGTGACATCGAAGGGATTGTTAGACAGGCTCAACATCATCAAGCTGACCCTGGGAGCGGTCCTCCTAACCGGTTGTTTGTCCCTGAGTCTGTTCGCTCCCAGGTACTTCAGTGGGCTCACTCGTCTCCCCTTACCTGTCACCCTGGAGTTACTCGGACCCTTGACTTTGTGCGACGGAAGTTCTGGTGGCCCAGGATGGAGGCGGACACTCGAGCCTTCATTGCTGCTTGTACGGTATGTGCACGTAGTAAGAACTCCACCCAGGCCAGCGCTGGTCATCTAAGACCTCTGCCAATACCCAGCCGGCCCTGGTCCCACATTGCCTTGGATTTTGTCACTGGACTTCCCCCCTCGTCTGGAAAGACTGTCATTCTTACTGTTATTGATCGTTTTTCTAAGTTTGCTCATTTTTTGGGCCCTACCTAAACTGCCCACTGCCAGAGACACGGCTGATATTTTGGTTGAACATGTGTTCCGCTCTCATGGTCTACCCACGGATATTGTCTCTGACAGGGGTCCCCAGTTTGTCTCCCAGGTTTGGAAGGCTTTCTGTAAAGCTTTGGGCATTACATCCAGCCTGTCCTCTGGATATCACCCCCCAGACCAACGGGCAAGCCGAGAGAGCGAACCAGGAGATGGAGACCGCTCTCCGCTGTGTCACAGGGTCTAACCCTGGGTCGTGGAGCTCCATGCTCCCCTGGGTGGAATATGCTCATAACACCTTGACTAACGCTTCCTCTGGTTTGTCTCCCTTTCTGTGTGCTCTGGGTTATCAACCTCCCCTGTTCCCTTCTCAAGAGAGGGAACTGGCGGTACCCTCGGTGCAGTCCCACATGCGCCGCTGCTTCAAGGTCTGGAGGAAGGCCAGGGTAGCTCTGTCCCGAGCTTCGGCGTACATGCAGAGGCAAGCCAACCGTCACCGGTCCCAGGCTCCCAGTTACTCTCCTGGTCAAGAGGTATGACTTAAGTCACGTGACCTTCCGTTGAAAGTGGAGTCTAAGAAGATGGCGCCTCGTTTTATAGGACCGTTCAAGATACTGTCTATTGTTAACCCCTGCGCGGTTAAGCTACAGCTTCCTGCCTCCCTACGGGTTCATTCCACCTTTCATGTTTCCCAGATTAAGCCTGTGTCGGTTAGCCCTCTGTTTACTTTTCTCCTGTGCCACAGATTATGGGAACCTGACTTCTGCCTCCGCTTCACTCCTGCCACCACCATCCTGCTCCCCACTACCGGACCTCCCTTTTGGACTCACCACGGACACTAGGACATTACGGTACCACACCTGCCCTGACCTGGATCTGTTACCCTCCCTGTAACCTGGACTTGCTCTTCCCCTATTATTGGAAACCTGGACTTTTTGAACATTGTAAATAAACCTGTTAAACCTTCTCTGGCTTGGTGTACTTGTCTGCATTTGGGTTCTAATCCAGTTAAATCATGACAGACCTGCGCAGAGAGCGAGGGATATAATCCATCCTTTCAACCATACTGACGATCTGAAAGGTATGAAGTAGAACCGACCAGTGTTAACATTGTAGGAAGCAACCATTGGAGGCAACCCGTCCGCCTAGGTCAGGAATGGGCAACTTTGATGTGGGTGGGGGCCACAAAAATCTGAAGTCATCATGAGGGGCCATAGTTGCCTCTCAGTGAGATTGTTTAAACGTTTTAGAGTTAATTTTGTGCAATTCTACACTTTTTGCCATGGGGTGTGGAGAAATGTTTGCTGTTTTAAAGCTATTTTGCTGTAATTCTACACATTTTGACATGGGGCGGAGAGAAGATTTAGCAAGTTTATAACTAATATCATGCACATTTTTAAGTTTTAGATTTAATTTAATGCAATTCTACTAATTTTGCTATGGGGCGGAGAGGAAATTAGCAGTTTTACAGCTAATTTCCTGCTTTTCTACACATTATGCCATAGGGTGGAGAGAAATGTTTGCTGTTTTTTATATGATATCTGAGTGAGACTGACTAACAAAATCAATGGGGGCTGTAATTCGACCTTGATTACTACAAGTTTAGATAGCTGGCTAACTTACCGATCTATACATTTTTTTGTTGACATGGGCTAATTGAGTGATTATCAGTGACTGGCACAACAAGAGAAAACTAATTTCGAAATTGCATCTTGTGTATTCTACTATTCTACCTCGCAACAGTAAGATCTCGATTGAGTTCCATACCTGGCCAAGGGAGACTAGAGTCAGAGAGGAAGAGGGGAAGCGATGGCGTTTTTGTGGCGTTTTTTTTATGGAGGTCAATGAGAGTGTCGAATTTGGTTAACAAAAAATGTAATGGCTTATTTGCTACTTGTGGCTTATTTGATCAAATAGAAGTTTCGTAATTATTAGGTTGTTACGAGTGTATTGATATAAGTAGGACGAAAAAACACGTTATACAGGAGTTGTGCCTTATCGTCACTAGTTACCACAGCCACAAAGTCATAACCCCCGTCTATTTCTACAGTTTCTCTTCTTAAAATGTGATTTTAAGCCTAACTTTAACCACACTGCTAACCTTATGCCTAACCCTAACCTTCAATAAAGATCAAAAATCAAATTTTCATGCATTTTTACGATATAGCCAATTTTGACTTTTGGCTGTGGTAACTAGTGGAAACCGTTATACCTGTTTTGCACACGAGTATCTGCCCTCACATTGTCTAGAATGGTCTCACCTTGGTCTAGAATGGTCTTGCCTCCTCCCGACTGCCATCCATTGTTGAAGACATTCCTTTCATTGTTAGAGCGGCCACTAGAGTATGTGGTTAATATAATAGATAATATGTGCTAGAGTGCACGGGAATGAAAATGAAGCACACCCAGTAACCAGTACCACTTGGTACGTTGTATTGTGAACACCCAATCAGCTAGCGTCAGCAACTGACAAGAAACCAATCGCTGAATGACTTTATATTCTGTGGGCGGGTATACTCCATGTTTTGCAGGAAGTTGAACCATCGCTGTGCAGTAAAAACAACAAAGTACGAAGCGTATAATTTCAATAACGTTTAACCTATTTTTCATGTTAATGCGTTGTAAAGGCAGGTCTGAACTTCAATCAACTTCTGTATGCATTGTCTCGCGTTGTGTTTATTGGTAGAGGTAACTTGCTAAAAGCTCACAAGTTAGCTGTAGCAGCTAACGCGTTAGCCACAATCACGAGACAGTCAAGTCAGTGGTGTCCCATGCGTGCGAGCTCTGTGTTACTAATAGGGTGTTATTTGTGTCTACAGAACTTCTCGTTCCTTAGGTTTGATAGAGCTGGGTGTAACTGAATGGTTAGATAACATGCATTCTTGGTAACATACATTCGGTGTGCCTTCTTTAGCTTGTTCATCATGAAGAATAAAACATACAAACTTGTTGTGCACAAGAAAGGCTTTGGAGGCAGTGGTGAGTGAATTCCTTTCAGTGACGGTGTAAAACGGTTCACAGTGTTTTATCTTGTGTTGGGTGAAATGAATGCTGTTCTGTCGTTGACAATAACCCCTCCTGATGCACAGACGATGAGCTGGTGGTGAACCCCAAGGTGTTCCCTCAAGTTTCCCTTGGGGACATAATTGAGATTGCACACCCCACAGATGAATACAGGTGAGCATGCATACCAAGAAGTTATCTTTTGCCTGGGTCTATATATTGGTCAAAAGTTATGATAGTTTCTCCTCTTTTTCCAACAGCCCTCTCTTGCTGCAGGTGAAGAGTCTCAAAGAAGACCTCCAGAAAGGTAAAGCATGACTCATTTCCTCCAGTTTTAGGGGAAGCCCCTATAGAACCTAGCTAATGAACTGATCAATATCCCATTTGATTGTAAATGACATGCAGAAGGGAAGCTCATCAGTAAATCTGTAGCCTAAATACAATGTATTCATTCTCTCCTCTAGAGACAATCAGTGTGGACCAGACGGTGGCGCAAGCCTTCAAACTCCGGGCATACCAGGATGTAATCGTTAACATTGTGGATCCGAAGGTGTGTTTTCTATGCATCATATTTCCAATAGGATTTGATTGAATTACAGTACTCTGCATTTTCAAGCTGATTTTTAAAGAGAGCTCATGCTGTATATGGATTTCTGTGGTAGGATGTAACTCTGGACCTCGTAGAGCTCACCTTCAAAGACCAATACATTGGAAGGGGAGACATGTGGCGACTGAAGAAGAGTCTGGTGAGAGGGAGTCTGTTTGAATACCTGTGTATATGCTATTGGTGTTTAGTTAAGGTAGCCTACTTCTTGAATCTGTGCCTAGTAGAACTTCATTAACACTCTATTTATCTTAGGTGAGCACCTGTGCTTATGTGACCCAGAAAGTGGAATTTGCAGGGATCAGGTATGCAATACCATTCTTAACGCATTAATAATAATAGATATGTTATTGCATGTGTAAATATGTTTTATGTTATTATGTGAGTTTCTGTCCCTTACTTTGTATCCTCTCTCTGTTACCTTCAGAGCCCAGGCCAGTGAGTTATGGGTGAAAGGAGAGAAGGTCACCTGTGGATACATCAGTGAAGACACCAGGGTAAGCAATGTCACCTTTAAAAATAACTGCCTATTAAGATATTGCAGGTAGACTACTGGAAATGTAGACACTGTATGTAGTTAATAAATATGTTCTCCAGTCTCCCTACGATAGAGTGCTTTTCATATTTGTGATGTTTAATGCAGGTGGTGTTCAGGTCGACCTCTGCCATGGTGTACATCTTCATTCAGATGAGCTGCGAAATGTGGGACTTTGATATCTACGGTTAGTTTTTCTTCTATCCCAGGTTATCAGGTGTTGGTTTGGCTAGATGTGTATTGTTGAGTGTGTGAGATTGAGTCTGAGTGTTTCTTCTGTCTTGAGTGAGTGGGTGGTTTACTGAGATTGGCATTGAGCAATGAGCCCTGTAATTTGTCAATGAGGAGGAAAATAAAGTTTTCATTTGTTTTCAGGGGATCTCTACTTTGAGAAGGCAGTCAGTGGTTTTTTGTCTGATCTTTTTGCCAAATGGAAGGTTTGTGACTTACGTTCTGTGTCACACTTGCAATGCATAAACCCATTAAATAAATGTAATCAACACATTTCTAGGCAGTAAACGATGCAAAAGTTCTTAAGGTATTTATCCTGGTGAGATTTTGTTGACTTTTTCAGGAGAGGTATTGCAGCCATGAAGTGACAGTGGTGCTTTTCTCGCGCACTTTCTACAATGCTAAAACCTTGGGTGAGCCTTTTCTTCCTGTTTCCATGAGACATCAGGAATATCACATGCTAGCTATTATTATATTTAGATGTTCTGTTTTTCTTCCCATCTTCTATAGAGGAGTTTCCTGAGATCTTGAGAGGTTCCATCAGACAGGACCACGAGGGCCGTTTCTATGAAGATTTCTACAGGTTTACTGTCTTTCAGCCTCATTATTTAAGTCTATTTCAATTATATCTTCATGATGTCCGTTTGTGTAGGTCTACTGATTTCAGTTATAGTTACCAGTTTAACTCTTTCCCTCATCTGTCAAAGGTCTGACTGACTGTTTCTCTTGTGTTGTGTCTTTGTAGGGTAGTGGCTCAGACTGAGCGACGTGATGAGTGGGTCTCTCTACTGGTCACCATCAAGAAGCTCTTCATCCAGTATCCTGTCTTGGTGCGGCTAAAAGAAGCAGGTAATGAATCAGACACAACTTTGTACATTTAGCGTTATGAGCAGGGCACTTATGAACATTACTATGTTATTTATGTTTACTTGTGTACATGTGGTTATTTTTGTGATAGTTGGTTTTCCCTCCGGCCATAACTCTACTGCTGCTCAGGGGAATTACCTTGAGGCCATTAACCTGTCTTTTAACGGTGAGTGCATCATCTGCTCATTATATTGTGTGATGCTCAGTGTTCATAATGAGCCACATATCATCTTGTCTCCTTATGACTTTCAAAAATACAGTCCTGTGCCTTTCACAGTCTTTGACAAGCACTACATAAACCGCAACTTTGACCGCACCGGTCAGATGTCTGTGGTCATCACCCCGGGGGTGGGAGTGTTTGAAGTGGACCGACTGCTCATGATCCTAACCAAGCAGCGCATGATTGACAACGGTAGGTATTTATAACAACAGTAATGGGATGGACAGTCATATACATTATTGATGGTCATAAATTATTTGCTATTAGAAGGTGATAGGACTAAAGTGATTATTCTGACATATTTGTTTTCCATTGCCAGGTATCGGTGTAGACTTGGTGTGTATGGGAGAGCAGCCACTCCATGCAGTGCCTCTATTTAAGGTAAGACGGACTGAACCCAAATAAAAACTCAGAGGTTAAAGTTCTCCGTCACTGCAACGGATTTTTGTAATATGGATGACGCATGAGGGTTTTAGTAAACAATTGTATTATTTTGTGGGGGGGTTATTATTTTAGTTTTAAAAAAGCTCCAGGCCACACTTGAACGTCTAAAACTAGATAGAAAGTATGTAGAAATGATAATGGACCTATATATTTTCAAATAACTGCCCTTTTTCTGTGCCACAAATCGATTTTGACAAAGAAATCTGTCATAAAAAAATCTGTCCGACCGTCCGCTGAATTTCGAAATCCCGATGTGGTCCTCGAGCCAAAAAGTTTTCCTGAGATCGACTTAAGTTTCAGTCATGGATTAACTTTTTCTTTAACCCCTGGAAATGCCTCAATCCTCATTATGACCAAATTATTTGGACTCAAGTCGATGTGCAGCAGACCTGTTTTAACTATGTTTGTGGAAGGGGAACAAATAGTTACTTTGGCGGTGACCACATCTATTTGAATACAGATCCCCAAAAATGACTACTTTTCAAAACTATTTAAATACAGATCTCAGAAAGTGACTACTTTCCAAAACTATTTGAATACAGATCTCAGAAAGCAACTACTTAAAAAAAAGTAGAAGGCAGTTTGGGGTATTTCGTTTCCTTTTGACATGTAATAGCCATATTTTGTTACTATTAGGATCCTCATTAACACTTAACATTAAACTGTTCTTGTGCTTGTTTTAATAAAAATCGAATTACTTTTTGAGCAACATTTTATTAGCATACATAATACTTGCATTGCAATGAGCTGAGTTTTGTAACTACTGTACACAAGGAATAGTTACTGTTCCTTATTCCAAGTATGAAATAACTCCATTATTATAAAATTATAAAGCTATTTCCAAAGTCCTTTATAACAACATTGCTATTGTAAAAATCACTAAGTTACTACACATGTATAAGAACTTGATCTCAAGTGTTACTGTATTACCTTAGTTACCTTTGTCATTTTGAAACTGCAAAAGTTGTCTACTCTAATGTTGAGGTGATTCCATGTCCTCCATGTATTTAATTCTAGCCTATAGGCTATATTCATATCTAAGAGCCATCCAAACCATGTGTTTATGGTCATATATCTAGACTAATTCAACTAACTGTTGTAGTTTTTGGTTCTTCATCGAATATTCGGCAAGTTTTCAAATAACTTGCATATTTTCAAATACCTTCAAATATTATTTGGTTTTCTGAGACCTGTATTTGAATATCAAAGAAAATAGTTGCCTTTTAGTTTGTTAGATTCTTAATAAACAGAGTAAAACACACGGACGACTAGTGAAGCTCAAACCAAGTTTATTCACCCACTGGGTCACACAGCTGCATAAGACAAAGACATATTTACACAAGCACTGGTATTTAAACCTTCCTCCTATGCTGAGTCTCCTCCTTACACATCTGACAGCCAATACAGCTCTGTTGCTAGACAGGACTTTAGTGATGCCTGTTCTTTCTCACTTCATCTGACCTGACCTGACCTCGGCCCCCATTCCTCACTAATCCACAGCTATCCACCCTTATCAGTGACCCCACCATATACATTCCTCCTACATATAACCATGAACTTCTGGTGTAGAAAGTATTTCATATTACAACCCAACAACTGAAACCAGACTGTGGCCCTTCTCCACTCCATAGGATACCAAATATCTAACAATAACATGTTCTGACACAATGTAAACTTTCTGCATTCCCCTCTCTCCCTCAGTAACAAGTTTAGAAGTCAGAACCCATCAAGTTGAAACTATATAAACTATATTTGACTACCTTGAGTATTTGAAAAGTTGGTATTTTTAAATAAACTACAAAATACAACAATTTTCTGCCCAGGTCTGATGTGCAGATACAGAATGTATGTTATTGCTACCAGTTTCTGAGTTATGATTTTCTACAATATGTCACTATCTTTGTATTTTGTATTGGATGGTTACTGTATGTTTTCCCTGTGATGTTGACAAGCTGCACAACAGGACAGTGCCTGGAGACTCACGACTGGGGGATGACTACAACCTGCCACACTGGATCAACCACAGGTAAGAACAGACAGACACAGCTTACGGATAAAGATGGAGAGATGGAGGAGGACAGAGGAAGGGTAATATGGGTGAGCGAGGTTAATATATTTCAGGATGGGAGACTGTTGAATATCCCTGGGTTTAGAGAAGGGGATGTTCTTCTAATGTTATCTCTTTCTGTTACCATGACCACAGCTTTTACACATCCAAAAGCCAGAACTCCTGCAGCTGCTTTACTCCTCGCATCAAGCTGGCAGGACGCAAGGTACTTACAGTATATAGACCTAATCCAGATGCACCTACTATTCAGCCAATATTTTTCATTAGGCTTTTAGCTCACCTGTCATTTATTTTCTCCTTCTGTTTATATCTAGCTCCATGCAGAAAAATTCAAGAACAACAAAGAGCACAGTAAGAGAGAATGTCTTTATTGGTTAATTCCCCCTCTGCGATGAACTATCATTCCTTTTTCTTCTCTAACGAACTGTGCCTCTTCTTCATTGTCTCTCTCAGCTCTTGGGGCTCCGAAGGACGAGAACAGCCTTCCCATCCAGGTGGACTACGATGCCCATGATGCACAGGTGTTCAGACTCCCCGGGCCGTCCCGAGCCCAGAGGAGCACCAACTTCAGGTGCTGCTCAAACACAACCACACATTTATGACACACTTCCAATGAATAGGGTTAGGAGTAAGTATAGGAGTAACTCAGTGCGACGGTCTTCTAGGGTGGTCCGAGAGAGGGAAGTGAGTGGAAGGAGAAGCTGGGGGTCTGCGGACGTGAGTGGGGGTATAGGGGGCGGTGTGTCCCCCCCTGTCCGCTCTTGTGGGCCTGATGAGCAGCGGAGCCTGGCCTCTGATGACAGTCTGGGCAAGGTGTCCAACATCCTGCTGATCCCCCGTCTGCCCCCAGCCCAGTACGGAGAGGTCAGCAGCTCCCTGGGCTACACCAGCACCAGAGGTACCAGGAAACAAACCCCTTGTATGAGTGATTAGTGTGATGGTTAATCGTGAGGGTATGTTATCTAATCATGTGATGAGTAGCCATAAGAGTGTTTATTACAACTGTGCTAATGTGTGTCTGACTCTCTTTCTCTCTCTCTCTCTCTCTCGCTCTCACTCTAAGAGTTGTTGGAGAAGATGATGGAGTCTCAGCGGGACTCCAGTGCTCCGGGGAGGTTCACGGTGGGGAGTGCTGAGTCCACCCTCCATGTGCGCCCAGGGGGCTACACCCCTCAGAGGGCTCTCATTAACCCCTTCGCCCCCTCACGCATGCCCATGAAGCTCACCTCCAACCGCAGGCGCTGGATGCACACCTTCCCCGTGGGTGAGGACACAAACACAATCACACACCTTCATCCACTTAGAATTAGACACACACTCAAACCCGGCAGTTTAAGCTTAAACTTTTTCTTTGTCTCAAAATCTGCATCAGCCAATTAAAATCTTTGACGTAGTTGCATGTGATATAACGCTAAATGTTAGCTTTTCCCATCAAATAACATGGCACACTTGGCTCTATTCTAACAACACCAGCTGGACATTATTATTTTCTGTAATTCTGCATCAGCCAATTACAAATGTTGACGTAGTTGGACGTGATAGAACACTTTTTCATAAGAGTGTCCTTAACAGATGTCAAACAGCACCATTTGCTAATCAAACTGGACGATTAGCTCACAGTGTATTGAGCCTAGCTCCTGGTAATTTTCGCTGTTTGCGGCAAGTTGTATTCCCAGGTGAGATATAGTATTTTTTCCTTTGAAATGTAGAATTACATGTATTGTGTGTTGCGAAGGGAAGTGCATCCAACACATAGAAAATGTAGATGTTTATTTTATATATATACAGCTCTGGAAAAAAGTAAGAGACCACTGCAAAATTATCAGTTTCTCTGGTTTTACTATTTATAGGTATGTGTTTGGGTAAAAATAACATTTTTGTTTTATTCTATAAACTACTGACAACATTTCTCCCAAATTACAAATAAAAATATTGTCATTTAGAGCATTTATTTGCAGAAAATGACAACTGGTCAAAATATCAGTAAATATGCATTGTTGTCAGACCTCGAATAATGCAAAGAAAATAAGTTAATGTTCATTTTTAAACAACACAATACTAATGTTTTAACTTAGGAAGAGTTCAGAAATCAATATTTGGTGGAATAACCCTGATTTTCAATCACAGCTTTCATGCGTCTTGGCATGCTCTCCACCAGTCTTTCACATTGATGTTGGGTGACTTTATGCCGCTCCTGGCGCAAAAATTCAAGCAGCTTGGCTTTGTTTGATGGCTTGTGACCATCCATCTTCCTCTTGATTACATTCCAGAAGTTTTCAATGGGCTTCAGGTCTGGAGATTGGGCTGGCCATGACAGGGTCTTGATCTGGTGGTCCTCCATCCACACCTTGATTGACCTGGCTGTGTGGCATGGCGCATTGTCCTGCTGTAAAAACCAATCCTCAGCGTTGGGGAACAATGTCAGAGCAAAAGGAAGCAAGTTTTCTTCCAGGACAACCTTGTAAGTGGCTTGATTCATGCGTCCTTCACAAAGACAAATCTGCCCGTTCCAGCCTTGCTGATGCACCCCCAGATCATCAACGATCCTCCACCAAATTTCACAGGGGGTGCGAGACACTGTGGCTTGTAGGCCTCTCCAGGTCTCCGTCTAACCATTAGACGAACAGGTGTTGTCTACGGTCCAATCCTTATGGTCTTTTGCAAACCTCAGCCTGGCTTTTCTTTGCTTCTCATTGATGAAGGGCTTTTTTCTAGCTTTGCACGACTTCAGCCCTGCCCCTAGGAGCCTGTTTCGAACCGTCCTCGCCGTGCACTTCACCCCAGCTGCCATTTGCCATTATTTTTGTAGGTCACTTGATGTCATCCTACGGTTGTTGAGTGACATTCGAATGAGTTGGCGGTCATCCCGGTCAGTAGAGAGTCGTTTTCGCCCTCTGCCGGTCTGTAGCTTTGTTGTCCCCAATGTCTACTGCTTGACCTTCTTCTTATGAACCGCCGTCTTTGAAATTTTAAGGATGGAAGCAACCTGACGCTCACTGTATCCCTATGCCAGTAAAGCCAGAATTGAACCCTTCTTTTCCTCTCTCAAAACTTTCCTTTTCAACTCTTTTGGCATGGTCAATAGTTATTTTTTGATTAATATTACTTTTGAGGTACTATTAGCACTGTTTCTGCCATCCAGCTGGTCCTATTGCAAGAGGATAGTGATGACCACCGCAGTGGTTTTTATACTTTCCCTTGTTAAATAAGTTTAGGTTCAGGTGATCACCTAATCAGTACCTAATTCAATAGAATGAGGTGTGCCTGTGTTGGAATTCAACAGACACTGGAATGGAATGGCTGTCATTCATGTAGAGATGCTGATTGCAGTGGTCTCTTAATTTTTTCCAAAGCTGTATATATATTTTTTACTTTTACCCCTTTTTCTGATATCCAATTGGTAGTTACAGTCTTGTCCCATCGCTGCAACTCCCCTATGGACTCAGGAGAGGCGAAGGTCGAGAGCCATGCGTCCTTCGAAACATGACCCTGCCAAGCCGCTCTGCTTCTTGACACACTGCTCGCTTAACCGGAAGCCAGCCGCACCAATGTGTCGGAGGAAACACCGTCCAGCTGGCGACCGAAGTCAACTTGCAGGCGCCCGGCCCTCCCCTAACCCGGATTACGCTGGGCCAATTGTGCCCCACCTCATGGGTCTCCCCGTAACGGCCGTCTGTGACACAGCCTGGGATCGAACCCGGGGCTGTAGTGACACCTCAAGTACTGCGATGCAGTGCCTTAGACCGCTGCGCCACTCGGGAACCCCAAAAATTAAGATTAAGAATACATTTAACGAGGAGCTGCATCTTTCTTCAGCCTTATAGACAAGTACACTGCTAATAATCAAGTGCGTTATTTGAATCGAGCATCGAGGACCAGCAGTGAACAGTTTTTTCCTTAACAATAAAGCTTGACGTGAGGGAGCCTCGAACCCGTGGTTACTGTATCCCGCAAATTCACAGTTAACCGGTTTAGCGGTGTATGCAACCTGGCAGTGATTGTAATGGAGGTACATGACAGCTATGACAAGACCATGAGGCTCTTTGACATTTTTTTGTTGATGGACGATAAACTTAAAAGTTGTATAGACCTCCTTGATCTTTTTCCTGTAAAAGCACATAAATGTATATAAAACGAATAAGGAAAAACTTGGGATTTTGTCATATATTCGAAAATGTGCCTTTAGAGTTTTGTCTAACGTTAGTAGTTAGTAGCCTAGTCAAGGATGCATCATGCAATATTGGCACACTACACTTGTGACAGACCAAGTGGAACAAAAGTAACATTTGGGGGTTTACATTATCTTTCTGGTGGCCAAGTTGACCTATTTTATGAAATGCCATTGGTTGGTGGATATAAAGTCTAAGATCTTTGATAGGCTGATGCGGAATTTGTTACAGGAAATAATCACAACCACCTGGTCAGGTTAGGATAGGGCTAAATGTGCGATGTTATACAGTGGGGAAAAAAAGTATTTAGTCAGCCACCAATTGTGCAAGTTCTCCCACTTAAAAAGATGAGAGAGGCCTGTCATTTTCATCATAGGTACACGTCAACTATGACAGACAAAATGAGAAAAAGAAATCCAGAAAATCACATTGTAGGATTTTTAATGAATTTATTTGCAAATTATGGTGGAAAATAAGTATTTGGTCAATAACAAAAGTTTCTCAATACTTTGTTATATACCCTTTGTTGGCAATGACACAGGTCAAACGTTTTCTGTAAGTCTTCACAAGGTTTTCACACACTGTTGCTGGTATTTTGGCCCATTCCTCCATGCAGATCTCCTCTAGAGCAGTGATGTTTTGGGGCTGTCGCTGGGCAACACGGACTTTCAACTCCCTCCAAAATTTTCTATGGGGTTGAGATCTGGAGACTGGCTAGGCCACTCCAGGACCTTGAAATGCTTCTTACGAAGCCACTCCTTCGTTGCCCGGGCAGTGTGTTTGGGATCATTGTCATGCTGAAAGACCCAGCCACGTTTCATCTTCAATGCCCTTGCTGATGGAAGGAGGTTTTCACTCAAAATCTCACGATACATGGCCCCATTCATTCTTTCCTTTACACGGATCAGTCGTCCTGGTCCCTTTGCAGAAAAACAGCCCCAAAGCATGATGTTTCCACCCCCATGCTTCACAGTAGGTATGGTGTTCTTTGGATGCAACTCAGCATTCTTTGTCCTCCAAACACGACGAGTTGAGTTTTTACCAAAAAGTTATATTTTGGTTTCATCTGACCATATGACATTCTCTCATACCTCTTCTGGATCATCCAAATGCACTCTAGCAAACTTCAGACGGGCCTGGACATGTACTGGCTTAAGCAGGGGGACACGTCTGGCACTGCAGGGTTTTAGTCCCTGGCGGCGTAGTGTGTTACTGATGGTAGGCTTTGTTACTTTGGTCCCAGCTCTCTGCAGGTCATTCACTAGGTCCCCCCGTGTGGTTCTGGGATTTTTGCTCACCGTTCTTGTGATCATTTTGACCCCACGGGGTGAGAACTTGCGTGGAGCCCCAGATCGAGGGAGATTATCAGTGGTCTTGTATGTCTTCAATTTCCTAATAATTGCTCCCACAGTTGATTTCTTCAAACCAAGCTGCTTACCTATTGCAGATTCAGTCTTCCCAGCCTGGTGCAGGTCTACAATTTTGTTTCTGGTGTCCTTTGACAGCTCTTTGGTCTTGGCCATAGTGGAGTTTGGAGTGTGACTGTTTGAGGTTGTGGACAGGTGTCTTTTATACTGATAACAAGTTCAAACAGGTGCCATTAATACAGGTAACGAGTGGAGGACAGAGGAGCCTCTTAAAGAAGAAGTTACAGGTCTGTGAGAGCCAGAAATCTTGCTTGTTTGTAGGTGACCAAATACTTATTTTCCACCATAATTTGCAAATAAATTCATTAAAAATCCTACAATGTGATTTTCTGGATTTTTTTTTCTAAATTTGTCTGTCATAGTTGACGTGTACCTATGAGGAAAATTACAGGCCTCTCTCATCCTTTTAAGTGGGAGAACATGCACAATTGGTGGCTGACTAAATACTTTTTTTCCCCACTGTATAATGGTAACAGCTAACATGTAGCATTTTATCACGTGCAACTACGTTGACGATTTTAATTGGCTGATTAACAAAGTAAAAAATAAAATAATTAAAGTATCAGTGCATCACAAGCACAGGGCAGTCATGATGCTACAGGTACAATGCATACGTTCCTGTACAGAACATCTTTCACGTGTTCCAGGTCCGTCGGGAGAGGCCATCCAGATCCACCACCAGACCAGACAGAACATGGCTGAACTGCAGGGCAGCGAGCAGAGAGACCCCGCCCACACCTCCGCCGAACTCCTGGAACTGGCCTATCACGAGGCCACTGGCAGGTTAGACACGCCCCAGGGGGAAGGTCATGCCTCTTTTATGTAATTATAGTTGAGTCTATTGATTATTTCCCCCCTGTGAACTGTATGTTCAGACGGACAGCATCAGAGAGACGACAGGCTGGAGAGAATGGGCTGTACTCCAGCGGAGGGATGGAGGAGTATACTCATGGCAGCCCAGCCAGCAGCAACAGCACTGGTATACACACACACGCACACACACACACACTAGTGCATCTGACTCACTATATAAGCATTGTATATAGCACACACAAACCCTGCCAGTTATCTTTTCTCTTAATGTTATATGGTTGATGATCACGCAATTGGTTTTAATGCTGATAGTGTCTGTGCAGGAACACCGGTAAACCGTGGCTCCTCGTTTGAGGACTTTTCATCTGGCAGTCTGGATCCAAGTGAGTCTGTGCTGCCCTATGAAAGAAAACACACACACGACACAGACACACTTGGACACAGTCTCACACGTCATGTACACAGTAATATCCTATCAGTTTGGTTGGGAACATTGCTTGACAGCCGAACTGATAATTGGAATAAGCCCTAACATGATGAACTGAACGCTTATCCAGCTGGACCCCTGATTGGCTGAATCCTCCGTTTGGTGTCTGTCTCTGTGAGCCTCAAACATCATACTGAGGGAAATACAAGGGTTCATAAAGGTTCACACATTATTGGGTCACGCACATCCCCCTCTCTCTCTAATGTCCTTCTATCTACCTCTGACTATCTCTCACTTCCATTCTCTATCTTCCAGGTTCTCTAACTCTTTTTCGGCTTCCTCTATATTCCCCCCCCCCGGCTTCACATCTCTCTCCTTAATGTATCTGCTATCATGTACTCTATCATACATAAAAGTATTATAATCTCTGCTCTCATGTGTATGTGCTTAATTAGCCTCTTCCAGGTATTTGTGTGTGTGTGACTCCTGTCTGTCTGCATGGGCGGTAGGTAGCCTAGCGGTTAAGAGCATTGGACCAGTAAACGAAAGGTTCGAATCCCCAAGCCGACTAGGTGAAAAATATGTCTGTGCCCTTGAGCAAGGCACTTAACCATAATTGCGCTGGATAAGAGCGTCTGCTAAATGACTAAAATGTAAATGCATAAATTACTGTCCATAATTTCTATGTGGTATGTGTAGTGTGTTTTTTTGCATGTACTATATATATGTGTTTGTATGAGCCATACAGTGCCTTCGTAAAGTATTCAGACCGCTTTACTTTTTCCACATTTTGTTAGGTTACAGCCTTATTCTAAAATGTATTAAATAGTTTTTTCCCTCAACAATCTACACACAATACCCCATAATGACAAAGGAAAAACAGGATTTTAGAAATGTTTACAAATGTATTGAAAATAAAAAAAACAGATACCTTATTTACATAAGTATTCAGACCCTTTGCTATGAGACTTGAAATTGAGCTCAGGTGCATCCTGTTTCCATTGATCATCCTTGAGATGAGTTTCTACAACTTGATTGGAGTCCACCTGTGGTAAATTCAATTGATTGGAAATGATTTGGAAAGGCACACACCTGTCTACATAAGGTTCCACAGTTGACAGTGCATGTCAGAGCAAAAACCAAGCCATGAGATCGAAGGACTTAAATATTACATTTACATAATTATTCAGACCGTTTACTCAGTACTTTGTTGAAGCACCTTTGGCAGCGATTACAGCCTTCGAGTCTTCTTGGGTATGACACTACAAGCTTGGCACACCTGTATTTGGGGAGTTTCTCCCATTCTCTGCAGATCCTCTCAAGCTCTGTCAGGTTGGATGGGGAGCGTTGCTGCACAGCTATTTTCAGGTCTCTCCAGAGATGTTCAATCGGGTTCAAGTCCGGGCTCTGGCTGGGCCACTCAAGGAAATTCAGAGATTTGTCCCGAAGCCACTCCTGCGTTGTCTTGGCTGTGTGCTTAGGGTTGTTGTCCTGTTGGAAGGTGAACCCTCACCCCAGTCTGAGGTCCTGAGCACGCTGGAGCAGGTTTTCGTCAAGGATCTCTCTGTACTTTGCTCCGTTCATCTTTGCCTCGATCCTGACTAGTCTCTTAGTCCCTGCCGCTGAAAAACATCCCCACAGCATGATTCTGCCACCACCATGCTTCACCGTAGGGATGGTGCCAGGTTTCCTCCAGACGTGACGCTTGGCATTCAGGCCAAAGAGTTCAATCTTGGTTTCATCAGACCAGAGAATTTTGTTTCTCATGGTCTGAGAGTCTTTAGGTGCCTTTTGGCAAACTCCAAGCGGGCTGTCATGTGCCTTTTGCTGAGGAGTGGCTTCCATCTGGCCACTCTACCATAAAGGCCTGATTGGTGGAGTGCTGCAGAGATGGTTCTCCTTCTGGAAGGTTCTCCCATCTCCACAGAGGAACTCTAGAGCTCTTTCAGAGTGACCATCGGGTTCTTGGTCACCTCCCTGACCAAGGCCCTTCTCCCCAGACTGCTCAGTTTGGCCGGGCGGCCAGCTCAAGGAAGAGTCTTGGTCGTTTCAAACTTCTTTCATTTAAGAATGATGGAGGCCACTGTGTTCTTGGGGACCTTCAATGCTCCAGCAATGTTTTCATACCCTTCCCCAGATCTGTGCCTCGACACAGTCCTGTCTCGGAGCTCTACGGACAATTCCTTTGACCTCATGGCTTGGTTTTTGCTCTGACATGCATTGTCAACTGTGGGACCCTATATAGACAGGTGTGTACCTTTCCAAATCATGTCCAATCAATTGAATGTACCACAGGTGGACTCCAATCAAGTTGTAGAAACATCTCAAGGATGATCAGTGGAAACAGGATGCACCTGAGCTCAATTTCAAGTCTCATAATAAAGGGTCTGAATACTTACGTAAATAAGGTATTTCTGTTTTTTATTTGCAACAAATTAGCAGAATTTTCAAAAAAGCTGTTTTCGCTTTGTCATTATGGGGTATTGTGTGTAGATTGCTGAGGATTTTTATTCATTTAATCCATTTTAGAATAAGGCTGTAATGTAACAAAATGTGGAAAAAGTCAAGGGGTCTGAATACTTTCTGAAGGCACTGTATATGCGTGCATGTTTGTGTTGTAATCACACTGCTGATGAGATCACGGCTTATCACGTGCTTATCACATCATCACAGATTGCCACGTCGATTGTCACAGAGCCTCAGTCTCCTGCATGTGTTGATCAGAGCTCCAGCTCTGTCAATGACACTGGAATCATCATCAGGTGCAATGAGAATAACACTCTGCTCTTTTTTTCTTCCCCCTCTTTTCTCTCCCTCTCTCTTTCTCTACTTTTATTTTTGTTCGTCCGTTTCTGTCTGTCATTGGCTGTTGTTTTTCCCACGCCACTCTCTTATAATTCCAACCTGTATCTTTGTTCCTTTCCAAACTTTTTGTTCCACATTTCCACACTTTCCCCTCCTCCTACTTTATCAACCACCTCTGCACACCTTCCTTTCATTCCAAACATATTTCTCTCTTTTGCTTGTCCTTCTTTTCCTATTTCCTTACCTACCTCCTCCTCCTCCACAAAATGCACCCTGTTGGGTGGTATGTGTGTTTGCCATGGGGCAATTGTTTGTTTGTTTGTCTGTCTGTCTGTCTTTGTGTTGTATGGTATTTTTGTCTGGTTGCGTTCGTGTGTGTGTGGTGGGGGTTCCCCTGAAGCCCTGCTGCTGTCTGCCCCCCCGACAGTGCCAAGCTTCTGTTGCACGGTGGGGGTAGACTGGAAGTCTCTGACCACACCCGCCTGTCTGCCCCTCACCACCGACTACTTCCCCGAATGGCAGACCCTGCAGAACGACTACACTGAGGGCTGCTACGACCTGCTACCACACACTGACTTGGAGAGGTACAGGACACACACACACATACACATACACACTGTAGAACGACTACACTGAGGGCTGGTACGACATGTTGCCACACACTGACCTGTTGGGGTAGAAAGTGTAACTCGCAGAGTACACACACACCTCACGTAGTATACAAAATGACTACTGCAACACTGACTGCATGGTCTATTGCCTTACTGAGAAATATAGCAACTAATAGAGCAGCAGCTACAGTGAGGGAAAAAAGTATTTGATCCCCTGCTGATTTTGTACGTTTGCCCACTGACAAAGAAATGATCAGTCTATAATTTTAATGGTAGGTTTATTTGAACAGTGAGAGACAGAATTACAACAACGAAATCCAGAAAAACGCATGTCATAAATGTTATAAATTGATTCGCATTTTAATGAGGGAAATAAGTATTTGACCCCCTCTCAATCAGAAAGATTTCTGGCTCCCAGGTGTCTTTTATACAGGTAACGAGCTGAGATTAGGAGCACACTCTTAAAGGGAGTGCTGTCCACAGAAGCAATCAATCAATCAGATTCCAAACTCTCCACCATGGCTAAGACCAAAGAGCTCTCCAAGGATGTCAGGGACAAGATTGTAGACCTACACAAGGCTGTAATGGGCTACAAGACCATCGCCAAGCAGCTTGGTGAGAAGGTGACAACAGTTGGTGCGATTATTCACAAATGGAAGAAACACAAAATAACTGTCAATCTCCCTCGGCCTGGGGCTCCATGCAAGATCTCACCTTGTGGAGTTGCAATGATCATGAGAACGGTGAGGAATCAGCCCAGAACTACACGGGAGGATCTTGTCAATGATCTCAAGGCAGCTGGGACCATAGTCACCAAGAAAACAATTGTAACACACTACGCCGTGAAGGACTGAAATCCTGCAGCGCCCGCAAGGTCCCCCTGCTCAAGAAAGCACATATACAGGCCCGTCTGAAGTTTGCCAATGAACATCTGAATGAATCAGAGGAGAACTGGGTGAAAGTGTTGTGGTCAGATGAGACCAAAATTTAGATCTTTGGCATCAACTCAACTCGCCGTGTTTGGAGGAGGAGGAATGCTGCCTATGACCCCAAGAACACCATCCCCACCGTCAAACATGGAGGTGGAAACATAATGCTTTGGGGGTGTTTTTCTGCTAAGGGGACAGGACAACTTCACCGCATCAAAGGGACGATGGACAGGGCCATGTACCGTCAAATCTTGGGTGAGATCCTCCTTCCCTCAGCCAGGGCAATGAAAATGGGTCATGGAGGGGTATTCCAGCATGACAATGACCCAAAACACACGGCCAAGGCAACAAAGGAGTGGCTCAAGAAGAAGCACATTAAGATCCTGGAGTGGCCTAGCCAGTCTCCAGACCTTAATCGCATAGAAAATCTGTGGAGGGAGCTGAAGGTTCGAGTTGCGAAACGTCAGCCTCGAAACCTTAATGACTTGGAGAAGCTCTGCAAAGAGGAGTGGGTCAAAATCCCTCCTGAGATCTGTGCAAACCTGGTGGCCAACTACAAGAAACGTCTGACTTCTGTGATTACCAACAAGGGTTTTGCCACCAAGTACTAAGTCATGTTTTACAGAGGGGTCAAATACATATTTCCCTCATTAAAATGCAAATCAATGTATAACATTTTTGACATGTGTTTTTCTGATTTTTGTTGTTGTTATTGTGTCTCTCACTGTTCAAATAAACCTACCAATAAAATGATAGACTGATCATTTCTTTGTCAGTGGGCAAACGTACAAAATCAGCAGGGGATCAAATACTTTTTTCCCTCACTGTACATGCACCTGTTTCAGATGCCCCACCCCTCTCACCCTCCCTCTCTCTCTGTCTCAGGCGGGATGATGAGGCCCCGGTGATGAGTGCCCCTCAGGTGTTTGAGGAGTTTATCTGTCAGCGGCTGATGCAGGGCTACCAGATCATCGTCCAACCAAACAAAAGGAAACCCAAGCCCGCTGTGGCCCCACCCCTCAGCAGTAGTCCACTCTACACCAGAGGTGTTCTATACCCTCTCTGTCTGTCCAGGCCTGTGGCTCTGCTCTGACACAGTTACCTAATACCACCACAGTCACAGTTAGCTACTGGCTGACACTGTTCACTTAGAGATGATTCCCTTATACAGCATATTTATTTGCATAATTTAATCATTTGGTAAACCACAATAATCTCAGTTTGGACCAAGTGCAGTCATTTACCCTCTGTCTCTCTCTTCCTTCTTCTCAGGGCTGGTCTCTCGGCGCAGGCCAGAAGAGGAGGAGAGTCTGTACTGGCTCAGTATGGGCCGTACCTTCCATAAAGTCTGCCTGAAGGATAAAATCATCACTGTTACCCGCTACCTCCCCAAGTGAGTCTCCAGCCTTACATTAGAGCCATACTCCCAGCTAAATCATCAGACTATGTTTGCATGTCACTCACCTGTAATGTGTGTGTGTGTCAGGTACCCGTATGAGTCAGCCCAGATCCAGTACAGCTACAGTCTGTGCCCCCCTCACTCTGAGGCCCACTTCCTGTCCTGCTGGGTGGAGTTTGGTCATGAGAGACTGGAGGAGTACAAGTGGAACTACCTGGACCAGTACATCTGCTCTGCTGGCTCTGAGGACTTCAGGTACCTACAATGCATTCAGAAAGTATTCAGACCCCTTGACTTTTTCCACATTTTGTTACGTTACAGCCTTATTCTAAAATTGATTAAGTTGTTTTTTCCCCCTCATCAATCTACACACAATATCCCATAATGACAAAGCAAAAAAAGTTTTTTTGAAATTTCTGCAAATGTATTAAAAATAAAAAGCTGATATCACATTTACATAAGTATTCAGACCCTTTACTCAGTACTTTGTTGAGGCACCTTTAGCAGCGATTACAGCCTCAAGTCTTCTTGTGTATGACGCTACAAACTTGGCACACCCGTATTTGGGGAGTTTCTCCCATTCTTCTCTGCAGATCCTCTCAAGCTCTGTCAGGTTGGATGGGGAGCGTCGCTGCACAGCTATTTTCAGGTCTCTCCAGAGATGTTTGATCGGGTTCAAGTCCAGGCTCTGGCTGGGCCACTCAAGGACATTCAGAGACTTGTCCCGAAGCCACTCCTGCGTTGTCTTGGCTGTGTCCTTAGGGTCGTTATCCTGTTAGAAGGTGAAACTTCGCCCCAATCTGAGGTCCTGAGCGCTTTGGAGCAGGTTTTCATCAAGGATCTCTCTGTACTTTGCTCCGTTCATCTTTCCCTCGATCCTGACTAGTCTCCCAGTCTCTGCCGCTGAAAAACATCCCCACAGCATGATGCTGCCACCACCATGCTTCACCGTAGGGATGGTGGCAGGTTTCCTCCAGACGTGACGCTTGGCATTCAGGCCAAAGAGTTCAATCTTGGTTTCATCAGACCAGAGAATCTTGTTTGTCATGGTCTGAGAGTCCTTTAGGTGCTTTTTGGCAAACTCCAAGGGGGCTGTCATGTGTCTTTTACTGAGGAGTGGCTTCCGTTTGGTGACTCTACCATGAATGCCTGATTGTTGGAGTGCTGCAGAGATGGTTGTCTGTCTGAAAGGTTCTCCCATCTCCACAGAGTAACTCTGGAGCTCTGTCAGAGTGACAGTTTAGCTGGGTGGCCAGCTCTAGGAAGAGTCTTGGTGGTTCCAAACTTCTTCCATTTAAGAATGATGGAGGCCACTGTGTTCTTGGGGACCTTCAATGCTGCAGAATTTTTCCCCAGATCTGTGCCTCGACACAATCCTGTCTCGGAGCTCTACGGACAATTCCTTCAACCTCATGGCTTGTTTTTTGCACTGACATGCAATGTCAACTGTGGGACCTTAAATAGATAGTTGTGTGCCTTTCCAAATCATGTCCAATCAATTGAATGTACCACAGGTGGACTCAAATCAAGCTGTAGAAACAGCTCAGGGATGATCAATGGAAACAGGATGTACCTGAGCTCAATTTCGAGTCTCATAGCAAAGGGTCTGAATACTTATGTAAATAAGGTATTTCTGTTTTCTATTTGTAATACATTTGCAAAAATTTGTAAAAACCTGTTTTTGCTTTGTCATTATGGGGTATTGTGTATAGATTTATGAGGGAAAAATTTAATTTAATCCATTTTAGAATAAGGCTGTAACGTAAAAAAAAAAGTGGAAAAAGTAAAGGGGTCTGAATACTTTCCGAATGCACTGTATATACAGTCACACTTCCAAATTACTCATATTTTTTACCTTATCTACCGTTCCTGTGCCATAGTTTGATAGACTCTCTGAAGTTCTGGCGGACCCGCTTCCTGCTGCTGCCAGCTGGGGGGGCTAGACGTGTGGCGGACGGCGAGGGGCACTGGGACGTGTACGGGGAGGGAGCGGGGACGGTGGCGGGCAGAGAGGGCATGACGGGCACCGGGGACTGGGCCCTGCTGGACGGCTTCATCCGCTTCCTGGAGGGACTCAACCGCATCCGCAGACGCCACCGCTCCGACAGGATCATCAGGGTAACACCCTAAAACACTGTCTTAATCATTTAAAAAGACAAAAACTCAAAAGATTAACCCAAATGATGTGATTGAGCAGTCTTGCAAACCCAGCCAAGAGAGAAACTGACTCTGCCAGAAACAATGATCCTATGCCAATGTTGTTGTCTTGAGCTGTTTGAAGTTTTAAGCTTCTTGTCATACTGTCTTCCCCTCTCATTCTGTCTGTAGAAAGGACCGGCGATGAAGGGTCTGCAGGTGACTGGTCCTCTCTCTGCCTACCCTCCAGAGCCTGTAGCGCCCCCTCTAGGCAAGAAAGGCACCTCTGCTTTATCAGCTCTCCTGGAGTTGGAGCAGAATCAGAAGTGAGTGTAGTTGTCCTTTCTGTGTGCTTTCAATGGAACCTTGTGTGTTTCCAAATTATTGGATGCACAGGGTATCTGACATTGAAGGTACCGGTCTCACAATAATGATGCATTTCCTGTCTGCAGGACTCTAGAGGAGCAGCAACAACAGGGGAAACCCTCAGCTGCCACCAGTGAGTCTTCCACTGTCTCCACGACCACTACATATGTGGACAGCCCTCGCAAGGTGGGTGTCTTTGTGTGGTTTTGGGAAGGAACACAACGATCAAGGTTTCCTGTTTGGGTAAAAGGGAGCTCAATTTCTGTTGGGTAAAAGGGAGCTCAATTTCTGTATTGGGTTAAAAGGAGCTCAATGTCTGTCTTGGGTTAAAGGGAGCTCAATTGGGGCATTTTGGGTGTGTGTTTTGGTTGGGGGCATTTTTTGTTGTTGGTATGCATGGAATGTTGGTTTGCCGTTTATAGGGGTTTATCTTTGCTTCCTTATTATGGGGTTTCGCTTTGCTTTTGTTTCCTTCTCTCCTTCCCCACCTTTCTCTCCTTCACTTGTTTTCCTGTTGATGGACTCTGGGTTTTTCATCCTGTGGTGTATCCCTCTTCCTATGCTGACAGGATGCTGCCTTCATTTTGGATTTTATACGTAGCCCTCGTTCCTCCTACATCTATCACACACAGGTCAGTAACTAGGGGCACTGGACGCCGCTGCATCTGTTAGAGTAGAAGTGTGTGTGTGTGTGTTGTCCTGTTTCAAGTTTTAATGTCACATGCACAAGTACAGTGAAATGCTTTTCTTGCAAACTCAAAACCCAACAATGCAATAATCAATAACAATTTAATACTAGAAAAAAACACACGAGAATAAGAGTAAGCGATATGAAATACACAATAAAGTAAGTAAGTATACTATATATTTAAATATTTAAAAAGTCAGTTCCAATACCATATTTACAGTGTATTCAGAAAGTATTCAGACCCCTTGACTTTTTATACATTTTGTTACGTTACAGCCTTATTCTAAAATTGATAAAATTGTTCATCAATCTACACACAATACCCCATAATGACAAAGCAAAAACATGTTTTTAGAAATGTTTGCAAAAAAATTAATAAAAAGGAAATATCACATTTACGTAAGTATTCAGACCCTTTACTCAGTACTTTGTTGAAGCACCTTTGGCAGTGATTACAGCCTTGAGTCTTTTTGGGTATGAAGCTACAAGCTTGGCACACCTGTATTTGGGGAGTTTCTCCCATTCTTCTCTGCAGATCCTCTCAAGCTCTGTCAGGTTGGATGGGGAGTGTCGCTGCACAGCTATTTTGAGGTCTCTCCAGAGATGTTGGATCGGGTTAAAGTCCTGGCTCTGGCTGGGCCACTCAAGGACATTCAGAGACTTGTCCCGAAGCCACTCCTGCGTTGTCTTGGCTGTGTGCTTAGGGTCGTTATCCTGTTAGAAGGTGAAACTTCACCCCAATCTGAGGTCCTGAGCGCTTTGGAGCAGGTTTTCATCAAGGATCTCTCTGTACTTTACTCCGTTCATCTTTCCCTCGATCCTGACTAGTCTCCCAGTCTCTGCCACTGAAAAACATCCCCACAGCATGATGCTGCCACCACCATGCTTCACCGTAGGGATGGTGGCAGGTTTCCTCCAGACGTGACGCTTGGCATTCAGGCCAAAGAGTTCAATCTTGGTTTCATCAGACCAGAGAAACTTGTTTGTCATGGTCTGAGAGTCCTTTAGGTGCTTTTTGGCAAACTCCAAGCGGGCTGTCATGTGTCTTTTTCTAGTCCAAGGCGTGCACACCATCCACCGCTTCCGAGTATATTACTCGCTAATGTTCAGTCTCAGGACAATAAAGTAGATGAGCTCAGGGTGAGGATCTCCTTCCAGAGAGACATCAGGGACTGTAACATACTCTGTTTCACGGAATCATGGCTCTCTCCGGATATACTGTCCCCGTACATAAAGCCAGCTGGGTTCTCAGTACATCGCGCAGACAGGAATAAAGAACTCTCCGGGAAGAAGAAAGGCGGTGGTGTACGTTTTATGATTAAACACTCATGGTGTGATTGTGATAACGTACAGAAACTCAAGTCCTTTTGTTCACCCGACCTAGAATACCTCACAATCAAATGCAGACCGTATTACCTCCCAAGAGAATTATCTTTGGTTATAGTCACAGCCGTGTATATACCCCCTCTAGCCGATACCACGATGACCCTCAAGGAACTACACTGGACTTTATGCAAACTGGAAACCGAATATCCTGAGGCCGCATTTATTGTAGCTGGGGATTTTAACAAAGCAAATTTGAGGAAAACGCTACCGAAGTTCTATCAACACATTGACTGTAGTACTCACACTGGAAAAACACTCAACAACTGCTACTCCCCCTTCCGGGATGCCTACAAGGCCCTCCCCTGCCCTCCCTTCAGCAAATCAGGTCACAACTCAATTTTGCTCCTCCCTTCCTATAGGCAGAAACTCAAACAGGAAGTACCCATGCTAATGTCTATTCAACACTGGTCTGACCAATCGGAATCTCATGCTTCAAGATTGTTTTGATCACGCGGACTGGGATATGTTCTGAGAAAAAAATTGACGTATACACGGACACAGTGACTGAGTTCATCAGGAAGTGTATAGGGGATGTTGTTCCCACTGTGACTATTAAAACCTACCCAAACCAGAAACCGTGGATAGATGGCAAAACTGAAAGTGCGAACCACCGCATTTAACCATGGCAAGGTGACTAGGAATATGGTTGAATACAAACAGTGTAGTTATTCCCTCCGTAAGGCAATCAAACAGGCAAAACGTCAGTACAGAGACAAAGTGGAGTCACAATTCAACGGCTCAGACATGAGACGTATGTGGCACACAATCACGGATTACAAAGGGGAAACCAGCCACGTCGTGGACACCGATGTCTTCTCCTGGACAAGCTAAACACCTTCTTCGCCTGCTTTGAGGATAACACAGTGCCACCGACGCGGTCCGCTCCAAAGGACTGTGGGCTCTCGTTCTCCGTGGCCAACGTGAGTAAGACATTTAGGCGTGTTAACCCACGCAAGGTTGCCGGCCCAGACTGCTGTCCCCACTTACTTCAAGATGTCCACCATTGTTCCTGTACCCAAGAAAGCAAAGGTAACTGAACTAAATGACTATCGCCGCGTAGCACTCACTTCTGTCATCATGAAGTGCTTTGAGAGGCTAGTTAAGGATCATATCACCTCTATCTTACCTGTCACCCTAGACCCACTTCAATTTGCTTACCACCCCAATAGATCCACAGACGATGCCATCACACTGCACACTGCCCTATCCCATCGGGACAAGAGGAATACCTATGTAAGAATGATGTTCATTGACTATAGCTCAGCCTTCAACACCATAGTACCCTCCAAGCTCATCATTAAGCTCGGGGCCCTGGGTCTGAACCCCGCACTGTGCAACTGGGTCCTGGACTTCCTGACGGGCCGCCCCCAGTTGGTGAAGGTAGGAAACAACACCTCCACTTCGCTGATCCTCAACACAGCTCCGTCCTGTACTCCCTGTTCACCCATGACTGTGTGGCCACGCACGCCTCAAACTCAATCATCAAGTTTGCAGACGACACAACAGTAGTAGGCCTGATTACCAACAATGACGAGACAGCCTACAGGGAGGAGGTGAGGGCCCTGGCGAAGTTGTGCCAGGAAAATAATCTCTCCCTCAACGTCAACAAAACAAAGGAACTATCCACATCGACGGGACTGCAGTGGAGAAGGTGAAAAGCTTCAAGTTCCTCGGCGTACACATCACTGACAATCTGAAATGGTCCACCCACACAGACAGTGTGGTGAAGAAGACGCAACAGCACCTCTTCAACCTCAGGAGGCTGAAGAAATTTGACTATGCCGTAAGACCCTCACAAACATTTACAGATGCACAATTGAGAGCATCCTGTCGGGCTGTATCACCACCTGGTACGGGAACTGCACCGCCCTGCAGCCTTAGGGCTCTCCAGAGGGTGGTGCGGTCTGCCCAACGCCTCACCGGGGGCACACTGCCTGCCCTCCAGGATACCTACAGCACCCAATGCCACAGGAAGGCCAAAAAGATCATCAAGGACATCAACCACCCGAGCAACGGCCTGTTCACCCCGCAATCATCCAGAAGGCAAGGTCAGTACAGGTGCATCAAAGCTGGGACCGAGAGACTGAGAAACAGCTTATATCTCAAGGCCATCAGACAGTTAAATAGCCATCACTAGCCGGCTACCACCCGGTTACTCAACCTGCACCTTAGAGGCTGCTGCCCTATATGCATAGACATGGAATCACTGGTTACTTTAATAATGGAACACTAGTCACTTTAATAATGTTTACATACTGCTTTACTCATTTTATATGTATATACTGTATTCTATGTATTTTAGTCAATGCCACTCCGACATTGCTTGTCCTAATATTTATATATTTCTTAATTCCATTCTTTTACTTTTAGATGTGTGTGTTGTTGTGAATTGTTAGATACTACTGCACTGCTGGATCTAGGAACACAAGCATTTCGCTACACCCGCAATAACATCTGCTAAATATGTGTATTTGACCAATAAAATGGTATTTGACCATGTCCAATCAATTGAATGTACCACAGGTGGACTCCAATCAAGTTGTAGAAACTCAACTCAAGGATGATCAATGGAAACATGATGCACCTGAGCCCAATTTCGAGTCTCATAGCAAAGGGTCTGAATACTTATGTAAATAAGGTATTTCTGTTTTACATTTGTAAAGATTAGAAAAACCTGTTTTCGCTTTGTCATTATGGGGTATTGTGTGTAGATTGATGAGAAAAAAAATATCTAATCCATTTTAGAATAAGGCTGTAATGTAACAAAATGTGGAAAAAGTCAAGTGGTCTGAATACTTTCCGAATGCACTGTACATGTGCAGGGATACTGGAGTGATGGAGGTAGATATGTATAGGGGTAAGGGGACTAGGCAACAGGATTTAAGATAAACAGAGTAGCAGCAGCTTGCATGTGAGTGGGTGTGTAGAGTCAGTATAAATGTATGTTCATATTATGTGTGAGTGAGAAATTGATGGAGGGAGTGTTTGTGTGTGTGTTGGCGTGACAGTGTGTGTAAGTGTGTAGGGCCCTGTAAGTGTGCACAGAGACAGTGCAAATATTGAAATAAAAGGTCAACTCAGTCCGTGTAGCTATTTTGTAGCTTGCATCCTGTACTGTCCTGCTGGCATGAAATCTGCATGTCTGCATGAGTCTACCTTAGACACACTATTGTTTGTTACTTCGGATTGGTGGTTTGTGAAGAGACCACACATTACACTAGTACCTGGCAGATTTAAGCCAAGTCAACTAAGGTAATGTATCCCAGATGTGAGTTATCCTCTTCAGTATCTAACTAGCATGAGACTATGAGTGATTGATATGTAATATACATGAAATAAATAGAAGGCAGCAGAGTGACTGCCTGAGACTGTTTGATTTAATTCTAACCTTTGCTGATTGGCCTGTAGATTTCTACAGATCCTGCTGAAGGAGGGGCCACAGACAAAGGTGGTCAGGTAGGGGCTGGGGCGGTGACCGGTGGGGCTGCAGCGCAGGCAACAGGGGACACAGGACCCAGCTTAACCACAGAAACCAGGTGGGTTTAGAAATGCTGTTTTTTTCTCTTCTGATTTCGAATGTAAAGTGTTCAAAATAATGTTTCTAATTGGAAAGTGTTATGTTAATGATGATGACATTAGTCATAGTTAACCAGGCTTTTATGTCTGTGAGTTTACAGTGGGCAATCTGGTACTGGAGCCTTATGTTTGTCCTCATCCTCCACCCTGATGGAGATACTAGAGGCCATCAAACACCCCACGTAAGATCCTGTGTGTGTGTGTGTGTGTGTGTGTGTGTGTGTGTGTGTGTTTTTGTTTTTTGTTTTATAAGGATAGTAAAACCAGGAAAATTCAGACAAGTGGGGACATTTCGGCGGTCTCTACAAGAAAATAAGCTATTTTAGGCTTAGGGGTTAGGCTTAGAATTAGGGTTTGGGGTTAAGGTTAGGGAAAATAGAATTTTGAATAGGAATCAATTGTTTGGTCCCCACAAGGTTAGTAAAACAAATGTGCGTGTGAAAGAGTGTGTTGGCGTGCACCACAACACATACCTCAAGTGTTTTAGTTGTGGTTTGTTGTTGTCCCTGCAGTTAGATGAGTGTGTTTGAGCTACTGTTCTGTCCTTCTGTGTGATATATATAGAACAGGTGTGCAGCTTCTACCTGAGCAGAAGGGCCTGCCCCCTAACTGCTTCATCAGTGCTGAGATCGTCCATTGGCTGGTCAACAATGTAGAGGGCGTGGCCACACAAGGCATGGCTGTTGACATCATGCAGGTAGGTATACGTTTATCTGCCTTTGTTAAAGTATGTGAAGGAGACACACTGTATGTTGTGAATGCAGCATTTGTGTGTTGGGTTTTTAACAGTATTGCTGTGTCCCCTGTGTTTCTGTAGAAGATGCTGGATGAGGGCCTGGTTGCCCATGCATCAGGGGATGCCATGAGGACCTTTGTCTATGGCTTCTACTTCTATAGGATAGTGGCAGAGAAAGACGCCGAGCGAGGTTAGGGAGACACTTACAGTCTACACAAAGCTAATCTGAAAACGTATCAATTGAAAAAACGTTGGTTTGCTTTCCTAGAACAAGGTAGTCCTCCATGCTGCCCACCATGGGGTCAATTCCGTTTCAATTCCAGTCAGTTCAGGAAGTGCACTGAAATTCCAAATCTCTTCAATGCTTTTCAGTGCGGCGAATTTTGAATTTGGTTTACTTTCTGAATTGACTGGAATTGTAATGGAATTGACCCCAGCCCTGCCTGCTTCCCACACTGACCTCTTTCCAGTCATTGATTCTCAGTCATGCCGATATTGATTGTTCTCATTTGAGGTTTCCAGCCACTGGTGGTAACTAACCAGACTCAATAATAACCATACATATATCTCTCCATCTCTACTGTACTCCAGGCCCTACATCCCAGCTACCTCCTCCTGTGGCACAGGGCTGGTCAACGGCAGCCTTGGAGGACTTTGCCCTGTTTCAGAGGAAGTGGTTCGAGGTTGCTTTTGTCCTGGAGGAGCGTCGACCTTGTGACCTCCCGGCCTTCCTGCTGCCCTGGCTGCCCAGCCGGCCTGCGTCCTATGCAAGTAGGCACAGCTCCTTCAGCCGCAGCTTTGGAGGACGCAGCCAGGCCGCAGCACTGCTAGGTACACACAGCCTGCTCCTCCCCCAGAGCTGAGCCTCAGCCCACCCACCCCAACCTCAACCCCACCCCAGAATGGACATGACTTCCCCCCCCACAATCAGAATGAGCATGCCTCCCCCTCCCTTCCAGTCAGACACATACCCTGCAACAGGCCCTTAGGGGTTTGGGAGGGAGGGTCCCATAGCAGGTGTCACACAGAGCCACCAGACAAGATTCCTGCATGCCTCTGTATGCAAATATGAAGTGGTGCTAACTTGGTCATCAGATTTGGACATGGTTGGTTGAGATCCGGTTAAACATTTTTTTATTAACTTGGTTTGAATTGTTGACAAAAAGTTCCCAAAAATCATTAGTAACTTGTTAACAGTTGATCTCTAAATAACTTAACACCACTCCATAACTGAGGAGCTACTATTCTATTTGATTGAGGCATTCAGGGAACTTACAAACAGCCATCAAAACCATCAAACTCTAGATAATGTATTCTTAGATTTGAATAATTGGCCCATGATTCATTACATACTAACCACAATTTTACTCTTGAAGTACTTTCCAATGACTTGAATTTCTCACCATCACAACATTGCTCTCACATCATTTAATCATTGACTTGCCATCTACCATCTGAACTAATAATTATCCTGGTGACATTGTTCATTCTGTGTGACACAAGGCATTGGACCTCAGTACCCATCCCCCTTACGGGCAAAAACAGGGCTGCATGTGATTGCTGGTGATCTATCTACTCCAGCTTGCAGAGCTTGGGTTGGTGGTACACCTAAACCTCTTCCCATTCTCATCCCAACCTCCTCTGCCTCCAATTGTAGCTCGAATTGGCATGTCAGTATGTACAGTACAGTACATATTACATCTAATGGTAGTACTCGTGCCACTGTCGACTGATTGAAAACAACTCCATCCAATCAGATCACTGATGGATGGGATTTGCGTCTACTTCCTCCAATCAGAGCAGTAATCGGTGTGGTAGTTCTCTTTTCCGTCCAATTAGAGAACTAGTTGGTGTGGTAGTGTTTAGTGCATGCTGTGGTAGAAGTGGCTGTGGTACAGTAGAGCAGTGGTGTGCAGTGCATTGTCCTCTCTTTGCTTTCTCTCTCTGTACTGTTTAATGCGTTTCCACTATAAAATGTTGTGAGAATGTTACTGCATTTAGGGAGTCTTGACCAATCCTTCTTTCTCTGTCTCACTGTGATTTTCTTACCGTGATTTGATGCTGTTTATGCTGCCACTTTTACAGCAATTTAGAGGCAATCTGCAGTTGCTACATGCATTTTTGGACGTATAAAGTAATGATATATACACATTGATACTTGAAGAATATAACTTCTAAATGCCTCGTGCTGAGTTCAACTGTCGTACCCCATCAGAACCCAAAATATAAGCTTGTTTTACTCCAATGTTTGTAAACATCGGAAATGTAAACAAATACTGTATAGCCTCAAAACATAGTTTCTATATCTTGGATGGTCAGTCCTTGCATCCATAGCTCTGTCTATTCATTTGAGAGTGGTTACATTTCTCCAGACCCATCCCTCAGTTTTTTCTGCTTTGTAATTTTTCAACTAAGGATTGCCGCTTTAAATTACTGATGAGTTTGGAGTTGTTTTATGGTTTATATAAACCAGCTTATTCCCATGAAAATGTCTAACACTGGGAGAGAAACAGCTCTAACTGTAGGCTTTGCCCCCATCTGCTCAGAAAACAGATATGGTCATTATACCCAACATTACCTAAAACATAAATGCAATAACCTTTCTCCCATAAAATCTGTTTTATTTGGACTAATTTCTGTGAGATTAATAAGGTGTGAATCATAATTCAGAACCATAAAATATAGTCATTTATACATTAATAAACTCAATGGTTCCTCTCCAGGAAATCATGAAACAATGACACCACAATCTGGCTGTAGAAAGAATTTCCTGTATGCCTATGTTTGTCATGATGACCATGTTTGTGTTGTCTCCAGTGATTAACAGTGTACTGACTTGGTAATTAAAACTTATAGGCCTATTTAAAAAATAACACACTAACCTTTTCAGAATGAAATAATCATATGGACAACAAAATAATGATTTATAAAGAATTGTGATGTAATTTGGAGTAGCATTCTAAATGTATCATCCTTAATACATAGTCAGTACAGAACAGGTTTGGGGTCAATTCCATTTCAATTTCAGTCAATTCAGAAAGTAAACCAAATTCTAATTCCAAATTGTCCTAACTGAAAGAGAAATGTTGAAGAGAAATGGAATTGGAATTTCAGTGTACTTCCTGAATTGACTGAAATTGACATGGAATTTACCCCAACCCTGGTACCGAATCTGCCTGGAGACAAGTTCTGAGCATAACAGAGGTGTTTCAGGGCAAGAGAGGATGCTATGGTGGAATATTGTGGTTTCACTGACTTTCGATAACTTGCTAACATTCATTGTGAAGTTTCTAACTCCATCACAAACATTTGGTGTCCCCCCCCCCCGTACCATATTCCATATACTCCGACAACTGTCTCACCCTCTTAATCTCATAATATCCATGCAAATGTCCTCTTCCTGCCTGTCCATCTCTACATCCATCTCTCCCTTTGGGCCTGATCTCTGGGCCTGTCCCTCTACTCCCTTGCTCTCTCTCTCCCCTCCCTCCTTCTCTCTCTCCTCAGCTGCCACTGTACCAGAGCAGAAGACGGTCACCTTGGACGTGGACGTTAACAATCGCAGCGACCGCACCGAGTGGTGCAGCTGCTATTACCATGGCAACTTCTCCCTTAACGCTGCCTTCGAGGTCAAGCTGCACTGGATGGCCGTCACTGCAGCTGTTCTCTTTGAGATGGTAAGACAGAGCCAGACAGAGGGGGAATGTCCATTGACTCACTTGAGACACTCTCAGGGCTCAAAACTGCTTCCAAAACACTTGCATTTGCGACCCTTTGACTTGACAATGTTTTATTGTTCGCTAGGGTGCCAGTGATTTTTTTTTTGCTGGTCACTTTTGTTTTTGGTTCACAATTTGCTTTTATCAAGATTTATTCAAACAGCAATGGGTATGCAACAATGGGTATGCAAACCAGGTATTCAAAAAGTTTGGTCCGAAGTCTTGGTGGAATCTTTGCCATGCGCAATTCATTCATTATGCGCTGTTTGAATGAACATTTCTAAAGGCTTTCCCAAAAAAACGTCCCAATTAAATGTTGACTGCAAAGTAGGCCTACCTGGCAGAATGATCTCATGATGATTTGTATCAATCACGGGGCATTTGTTTTGCAAACTCTGCCATCACATATAGCCTACACTGTATATTGTATAGTACAAAAACACCTCGGTCTCTTGCTAGGTGGGATTTTGCCACTGGCAAATGTACCTGAATGTCAAGCCCGGCAAGGGCAGCTAATTTAAAAGATGGCTAGTCATTATTAGTCTGGTTCTGTATGGAATGCAGGTACATTATGGGACACAGGTCCAGTCATTAACGGCACACAGTGGCGAGTAATTGGTGCGACCAAATCATGTGCTGGTGCCATCGACTGAAAATGTTGGTAGCACCAGTGCCACCAGTGGAAAAAAGTTAGTCTAGCACCCTGCACCCTACACATTAAGACAGAGTTCCTGTCAGCATTATTTAATGTAAGATGTTTTTATGACATACTGACATATTTCTTGAAGTTGCCACGGATATGAAGTAAACGGCTGAATTATTAAATATTTCAGGTTGTCATACTTAAGGAGTCACAAGGCATGCCAGCTGATAATCAAACCATATGGGCTCAAAACGGCTCACTAATTCCCAACATGACAACACTACACATCACATTACGTTCGCTTGGACGAGAGAGTTTGACAACAAGACCCATGTTTATCTTGACTCTCCACCATATTCCCATCTCTACAGGTCCAAGGCTGGCACAGGAAGGCTGCCTCCTGTGGGTTCCTGTTGGTGCCCGTCCTGGAGGTGCCCTTTGCCCTGCCCTCCTACCTGTATGGTGACCCACTGCGGGCCCAGCTCTTCATCCCTCTCCACATCCACCGTCTGCTGAGGGACGGCAGTGACAACCTGTTTGAGGGTGAGGAGACACTGGGAGCTTTTTACACCACTGTCATTGTACACATGTACACAGTTTGTCTCCATCATTTGATAGAGCACGTATCTTTAACATAGATTGTAAGTAAACGTACAGGGACATAAGCATAAACTATTTATTGGGTGTGTTGCTTTGGGTGTTCGTGCTTGTCAACATTATTCCCCTGTGATAATTGTTTGGCAGGGTTTGAACCAGAGACGTATTGGGATAGAATGCAGCTCTTTCAGGAGGCCATACTGTACCGGTAGGTGATTCTCTATGCATAGTTTATAGGGCAGCAGGTTGCCTATAGGTTAGAGCGTTGGGCCAGTAACTGAAAGGTTGCATGTTCGAATACCCGAGCCGACAAGGTGAAAAATCAGTTGATGCGCCATAGAGCAAGCCTCTTAACCCTAATTTGCTCCAGGGGTGCCGCACTACTATGGCTGACCCTGCAAACAACACATTTCACTGTACCTATCTGGTGTATGTGACAATAAAACATTGTTTTTTTAGTTTTCTGTAAATGTGGGATGGAGGCACTATATGTGCTGCAAAGGTCTTTAGGTATTTATCCAAACATTCTCACACTTATCTCTCGCTCAGATTCGGTTTTGTTCAAGACAAGTTTTCTGCTTCTGCTTTCAACTTCCCATCAGAGAACAAGCCCCAATACATCCACGTAACAGGTAGGCACATATTAGAACAAAGATGAGCATGATTTCTAATTCTGTCAGACATATTTTTTTCAATATGCCCTTTGTTACCTCTAACACCCTCCCTCACACTACTGTTCTCCTTACCCTCTCTTTCTCTCTCTCTGTCCTCCCTGCTCCCCTTCTATCTCCCTCTAGGCACAGTGTTCCTCCAGCTGCCCTACTCCAAGAGGAAGTACTCTAGCGGGCAGCAGCGGAGGAGGAGGAATTCAACAGCATCAGCCAGTCAGGGCCTGTTTGGCTCGGAAGAGCTGGTGGGTTACTACTGGGCCTATAACACTATGCTGACCAAGGCCTGGAGGACGGGCGTGCTTGGGGACGAGAAGCTGGCTGACCGCCTGCTCAGAGACTTCACTGACTTCTGCGCCAACAAAGACAAGAGGCTGGTCAACTTTTGGGACAGCTGCCAGGAGAAAATGAATGCTAGTGCTCCGTGATGAAGAGATAGAGAGGGGGAAGTGAGTTGAAACTGAGAAACAGACAACTCTATTGAAGTGGGAATTTACTGTATGAAATGAGTCTGCATTGGCTGCAGTGTTGAGGTTTCTGGGAAGAATTCTCCACAAGAACACCTTGTATATGTGTGCTATGTCCCCTCTGTGGCAGGACTAGGTCAATGTGAAAGGTCAAGTGCTATGACCGTTAATATGAAGACTATTCCTGAGGAGCAGAGACTGCTTCCTCTGGTCCTGCTGATGAGCTGCTACTCTTCCTTCATGTTAAGTGAATAATAAGAGAACTAATCTAAACCTGGCATACGCCTCTACATAATGTGTTTACGAGTGCAACTGTGAATTTGAAAACATGTACTTTGAGGAGTATTAATTTATTCATTTGTTGCAGAAATTAATACAAAATAAATATCAAGCGGTTATTATGGGGTTTGTTCAGGATGTTTTATTGCATGGGGATAATGTAATGCTAGTTTCCCCTCTCAGTGACTGGTAGCCAGTGTTGAGGAAGCTACTCTGAAAATATAGTTTACCAAGCTACCAATTACTTCACACTGGAAGAAGTTAAGCTACACTAAAGCTACCCTTAACTAAAGTTACTTTGAAAAAGGTTAGGAGACCATTTTCCCTAATCCTTTTCCTAACCTTAACCTAATTCCCCTAACCTTAACCCAATTTCTCATAACGTGCTACGAAAAAGTTATAGCTGTATCAAAGTGGTGTGTTTTTAGGGAATATCAGTTAGTTACACCGCTAAGTGGCAAAAATTGTAATGAAAACACTACCTAGATTTGAATTTAGTTCAACTACCACTAAGCTACTGCAGTCTGCAAAATGTATACTGAACAAAAATATAAACGCAACAATTTCTACGATTTTACTGAGTTACAGATCATATAAGGAAATCAGTCAACTGAAATAAATAAATTAGGCCCTAAACTATTGATTTCACATGATTGGGCAGGGGCGCAGCCATGGGTGGACCTGGGAGGGCAGAATGAATGTCCACCTTGGCTGTCCTCATACGATCCCGCAGGTGAAGAAGCCGGATGTGGAGGTCCTGGGCTGGCGTGGTTACACGTGGTCTGCGGTTGTGAGGCCGGTTGGATGTACTGCCAAATTCTCTAAAATGACATTATTAGCTTATGGTACAGAAATTTACATTCAAATTTCTGGCAGCAGCTCAGGTGGACATTCCTGCAGTCAGCATGCCAATTGCAAGCTCCCTCAAAACTTGAGACATCTGTGGCATTGTGTTGTGTGACAAAACTGCACATTTTAGGTTGGCCTTTTATTGTCCCCAGCATAAGGTGAACCTGTGTAATGATCTTGCTTTAATCAGTTTATTGATTAAAGCCCTGATAATGTACAAAAGTGTGTCATACACTCCTCTTGTCCAGTTACAGGGAAGAGAGGATGCAACACTGGAATGGGGAGTGTTTTCCTTTTAGGGATGAGGGAGATAACACTTGTCAGCAACACAGAGGTCTTCTGCACCTTTCAGTATCATATGTGTACATTACAGCGGTTGGCATAAATGCTATCATGGCTTTTGGACTGGGCAGATGTGAGGGAAGGCACTGCTTATGTCCTCTATGTTCTCGTCTCCATCCTAATATGCTGGAACCTTTACTTGCATACCATATGTGAGGAGAGGTCACACTAGCAGCAACCCTACACGCACGCGCTCTCAGTTGCTGCAACCGATGCAGTACGTCGCACTGCGCAGGTGCACGCCTGCAGCGTACGTTTCTATTTTTAGAAAGTGACGTCATCTTGAAATATCAGCGGCAGGCTTCGACACCCCCCCTCCACCCCCTCCCCACACGATAGACTGGATTGACAGGACGCTTGGAGCAGCACCCCATGTCGATAGCAGTGGGAGGCCGCAGTAGCTAGTTAGCCACCGGGTAGTGAGATAGAGAGTCGAGCGAGGACTTGGAGGGTAGCCACTGATTGTCTTACTTCTAATTTGCGCCTCGGCAGCATTAAAAACCGAATTACTTCACCATTGTTTACCTCGTATTGTAAGTAGGTTTTTAGAGATAATCCGCAGTGACATTTGATGTGCTGTTTGTAGCGTTGCACGTCACCGGGAAAATACACATAGCTAGGTGTATTCAAAAGCAATCGTCAATAGTCTCCTGTATCTTGGAACTGACTGCCCGATCTTTGGCACATCAACAGCGACAATGGCAGATAGAGAGCAACTGATCCAGAGAGCCCGTATGGCTGAGCAGGCGGAGCGGTACGATGACATGGCCTCAGCGATGAAGCAGGTAGACATAATTTTGCATAATGAGCAATGCAGCTCACTTGGAAGAATTACCAAATGTGACAGTAATTGATATCAGTTTGTAACAAAGGTAATCTATTATTACATCATTCACTAGTCTGACAATGTAGCCTCTTGCTAACTAGCTAACTATAGTAGATGGGATTATCGTCTTGATTTAAGAAATAATTTCCAGAATTCTGTGCAACATCATAAATCAATGTGAAACCTGGTGCACACAATACCAAGGTTGACTATTTCGCTTCTGTTGCTATGTTATTTTGCCAAATCTTTTTTAGAAGTGAATGTGGTAGCTAAAGAGCTAGCTGAGCTAACAATGAAGCTGGTGGTGGTCGATGATGCAGTAGTAGTAGAGTAGCACCAGCCCAGAGGCTGAACGGGGACACATTGGGTGCGTTCGTTCACTACAGCACTTTGGGCCGAGTGAATAAAACTACATATTCCAAGCTTGAAAGCTGGTTTTGCCTTTCCTGTAATAGACTAATTAACAGAATAATCGTCAAATTTATGCCAGACAGAGGTACATTTTCTCAAATAACGAACAAATATGATGGTGGAAGTTTATAAACGACCAGGGCCGCCTGTAGCTCAGTTGGTAGAGCATGGGGCTTGCAACGCCAGGGTTGTGGGTTCGATTCCCACGAGGGACCAGTATGAAAAATGTATGCACTCACTAACTGTAAATCGCTCTGGATAAGAGCATCTGCTAAATGACTCAAATGTAAAATTACCAGATGTTGCTCCTTTACAAACGCACCCACAGACCCTGTCTGCAAGGGCAGATATTGGCTGCAGTTAGATGTATCGATGACGATGGATACATATTCATCTAATGACTTAAAAGTATTCTCAAAAGGCATAAGACAAACATCTTTATAAAAAAAAAATGGCTTTAATGTTTACAGTTAAGAATCAAGCACAGCTTCAGCCACAAATACAGCATAGCCTTTCTCCACCTAGGCATGCATGCACCCTGCAACGTCACACCTTTGTCATTGGTCAATTTCTAGAGCATTTCTTCATGATTGGAATGTTAGGTCAATGGTACATTTGTTTGATTTATAGAAGGTTTATGATATGGTAGCATTTTCACATCCTGTCAGCATTCTTTTTAACACTTCTATGTCCTCACCAGGTGACTGAGCTGAGCGAGCCTCTGAATAACGACGACCGCAACCTGCTCTCCGTGGCCTACAAGAACGTGGTGGGGGCCCGGCGGTCCTCCTGGCGCGTCACCTCCAGCATCGAGCAAAGAGCCATGGCCGACGGCAACGAGAAGAAGCTGGAGCTGGTGAAGGCCTACCGGGAGACTATCGAGAAGGAGCTGGAGACAGTCTGCCAGGATGTGCTCAACCTGCTGGACCAGTTCCTAATCAAGAGCTGCGGAGAAGATCAGCTGGAGAGCAAGGTGTTCTACCTGAAGATGAAGGGCGACTACTACCGCTACCTGGCCGAGGTGGCCACAGCCGAGAAGAGGACCTCTGCCGTGGAGTCCTCCGAGGGAGCCTACAAGGAGGCCTACGAGATCAGCAAGAGCATGGCGGCCACCCACCCCATCCGCCTAGGTCTGGCCCTCAACTTCTCTGTGTTCTACTACGAGATCCAGAACGCCCCCGAGGAGGCCTGCAAGCTGGCCAAGGAGGCCTTTGATGAGGCCATCGGACACCTGGACAATCTGAACGAGGACTCCTATAAGGACTCCACCCTCATCATGCAACTGCTGCGGGACAACCTGACCCTGTGGACCAGCGACCAGCAGGACAGCGAGGGGGGAGAGGCCCAACCCTGAGACCACCTCCTCCTAACCCCTGATTGTCTTTAGCTAGAGTTAGCCACTCCCCTTCCCACTGTCCCCCTACCCCCTATTCTTTACTATTTTCAGATCTTTTGTTCTCTAATCTCTTCCTCATCGCTCACCTCTTTGTCTCTTTGTGCCATTATCATGCTCAATTAAGGCCTCATCAGGAAGAATCTGTTCTCTAGTGGCCTGTCGTTTTTGTCTTACATTCTCACCTCTTCCCCTGCTGCATTCACCCTCTCATACTGTCCTCCTCAACTCTCTCCCTCTTTTCTGTCCTCCAAGGCTTTCTGTCCCTGGCCCACTTTCTGTGCGCTAGGTGGTATTTTTTCTTCTTCGATCCATTCCATCCCCTCCCTTCCATAGTTGCTGATAATTAACTGACTAGTTGGTATTCAAGTGACATTTCCACAGGATGTTCTCGTGAGGACAATTTAGTATCGATCATGAGTGGATGTCTGTAATTCTAATTAGGGAAAATGTATTTCATTACGTTACACAGCATAGTGGAAATGTTACTATTGACCAGAATGTTGTGCTCTCCTCCTTGACTTGAACCCTTTCTATGCCCCCACCCCTCTGTCACTGTAAGATCTCTGTCTGTTGTTCCTCCTCTCTATTTCCTGTCTGTTGCCCTTTCCACTCTGCCCTCTGACCTCTGTGTGCACTGCTAGCCCCTGTGAACGTGTGTGCCAGCCATCTTACCATTTTGAAATGTCCACCTTTGAAGGTTGATGGGACAGTGTCTGGAGTTTTCAGTTGTGCAAGTACATTTGTTTATTATTATGAATAATGTGGTCATTAAAATAATGCCATTAAAACATTACCTACCCTGGGAACTTGTTATGTGTGAATGCTTGGATGAATGGCATGCTCGTGTGCTTCAGTCGCCATGAGTGAATCTATGGCCCTGCGGTCATGAGCTATTTGGTCATGATGTGTCCTGCTGTACGTGTATTTTCTTTCTCATTCCGATTATCTCTGTGTTACACACACATACTCATTTAGTTCACTGTGTTAGATTTTATTGTGTATTTGTTGAGAATGTTCTCATGGTATTCCTTCCTCTGATGGACAAAGTCAGAATGGTGTCTTGGTGCAGTCTAAATTTCCAATTAATTAGCTGCACACTTCTGTTGGAGTGAGACGGACGGTAGGCTAGTAATAGGTGTAATATGACCCATTTTGGTTTTCTGTTGCAAAAGTTTTGCTTCTATATGCCCAATTGAACACAACCCTGGCTTGTTTCACCACTTTTTTTTTTTTAACCTTTCCTGGCTCTTTGTTGTCCTGCATCTGACCATGTTAAGCTTCAGACTCGATAGTCACCTAGTGGTTGTTTCTGGTACTTTTACCCTCCTATCTACAGGGTTCGTAATAATGTAACAACTCCATTAAAGGGAAAAACATGTTTCATTAACCCATTTATTGCAGTCTTTTGACTTTATCATTGATTTATAGGTCTCTGCTGAGACTGGTATTACAAACATCCCACTACAAGGATGACAGAAGTAGAAAATAATCATGACCTAAAACCAATCAAAGTTATCTTTTATATTGCTACTAGCTAATCTTGATAATATCAGGGAAGAGTGAGGTTGGGCATAGTTCAGGCTTTGAAATTGCTGAGGTAAAAGCTCAGGTTTGGTGATGAAGCATCAGGTGATAATGAGATTGGACAAATACAAGGGTAAGATCATGCAGTGACATTGTAAATGTTATATACCTGTAGAGACTAATGGCTGATGTACATTTATGTGAACAAGATTGTTCGTAGCTGTGATGAGATGAGAGATTAATATAATTTTATGGATAGCGCCTTATCACACACACACTTAAGTCTTCACCAGCAACCTGAAGAGGAATAACGGCAGGGCAGAGTAATAATTAACCCACTATCTGTGTGTGTGTGTGTTTACTCTGTGGGTGAGGTAGTTTTATGAAGAAAGTACCTTTTCGATTGACTGACCTTGAATCAGAATTAGTTTCCTTGTGGAAATAAATCACAATATTGACAGAAGAGTTAATGGAATGGGCTTACAGTCAACAGCCATGTCCATTAACATACATTTAATGCTATTATTATTACTATATTTCCCCATTAAACATGTCCTATTATAGCCAATAAACCCTTCCTAATTGTGTTCAATCGAAAACCCACTATATTGTTTTTCCTGTGTGCTCTTTGCTGTGCTCTTTCTCCCAGGAGTCCACAATTCTCCTGCTGCCACAGCACTTTCACAGTTGACTTATCTACCTACAGTAGTCACCTACTTTCAGGGTTTTATCAATCAGCCCTTTCCATTAGGACTGGGATTAGTGTAATTCTGAAAGTGGAATGGCTCACACGTTGTCTTTTATAGGATTTTTTAAAAAGTATTTCCTGTTCAGTTGATCATTAAAGTGTCAATCAGCAGTAAAAACAAGAACAGATATACTCCCTGTCACTGTTTCGGTAAACAGCTGAGGGATGGGGTTGTAGAAATGTAACCACTCTCAAATTCATAGACAGAGCTATGGATGCAAGGACTGACCAACCATGATATCAAAATTATAGGTTTAACCATGTTTTTATGCTATATAATGTTTGTTTACAAACATTGGAGTAAAACAAGCTTATATTTGGGGTTCTGATAGGTTACAACAGTTGAACTAAGCTCATGAAGCATAGGTTATTGTATATTCTTCAAGATTCAATGGGTACATATAATAAATGTAAAAAATGAATGTAGCAACTGCTGATTTCCCCTTTAATGACCATTTGTTTGCCATAAAGCACATTCTTTGATTTCTGACACCAATATATTTTTTTTCTTCATTTACAGTATTTGCATTGACACATTCATTGGCAGGCAAGCTCACATACACACCTTTGCATGGTCTCAAACACACTATTAACCAACACACCAATGGCGGCCGGTGCCATTTAAGATGAGGGAGGATTATCTTTTTTTTATGAGCATGGATTTATTTCTATTACAGCATATTGGATGACTGTCATTCATATTCCATTAACCCAGCTCAATGTAACATCGATAGGTTTAGGCTACTACATGATAGTCAAATATCACCTACACACATCATGAACTTGCTATAACCTATGAATGAACGTTTACAACGTAGGTGCACAGGTCGAGAGAAATTGGAGTAATCAAGGTGACAGACATTGACACATTCAACACTGCCTTGCACACTTTTGCCTGCATCTAGCTGATCTATGGTGTAATCATTAGTCAAACAGTTGCAAACAAGATTTTCTACTGGACAAATTCAGGTATCTTTTCCCTGTTTCGTTCCGTTTGCTTGCGTTTAAAAAACTATTTTCAACAGAATCGGTGGAATGAATACACCCCTGATCACACGCAAACACAGCTCACTTTCATAGCAGCCACATACAAACAGCATTATCCTTTTGATCGTTGTAGAATTGCTTCTCGCATCTACACGCTCTCCTCCTCTCACCTTTTCCCTGAGCTTGTGGACTTCAGTGCACAACACATCAGCTGTCTGTGATCAGGCGAAAAACCTTTCCAAACCAAACCTTCATATCATAACCGCTGACCACTACACACATCCTACATCGTTGTCACCATATTAACTAACATCATAGTCAACATACTAGAACTAAGGTGTTAGTAAACCCGCTACGATCATGCATTACAGTGTACAGTCTGCAAGGAGTTTAGCAGTTACACCGACGGGTAATAAATTAATAAAACCAAAAGCTTACCTTGACTTGGAAGAGTTCCAGTGTTGGATAGCCATAGCCAGCTAGCTACCATAGCCAGCTATCTACCATAGCCAGCTAGCTAACATAGTATCCCTCTCTGTTTGAGCAGGGTGTTTGAGTAGGCTAAACTAGCTAGGTAAGTGAAAGTGAAAAAAATACAAAATCTTTCTCTCTCTTGCATCTCCTTAATTTTTGAATAAACACATTTGTTCAAAACTGTTCAACTATTGTCTTTCTCTATCTTTGAGTCAACTACTCACCACATTTTATGAACTGCAGTGCTAGCTAGCTATAGCGTATGCTTTCAGTACTAAATTCATTCTCTGATCCATTCATTGGGTGGACAACATGTCAGTTCATGCTGCAAGAGCTCTGATAGGTTGGAGGACGTCCCTCCGGAAGTTGTCATAATTACTGTGTAAGTCTATAGAAGGGGGTGAGAACCACAAGCCTCATAAATGTTGTATTGAAGTCAATGTACCCAGAGGAGGAAGGGAACTGGCTGTCCTCCGGCTACACCATGGTGCTACCCTACAAAGTGCTGTTGAGGCTACTGTAGACCTTAATTGCAAAACAGTGTACTTTAATCCATTATTTGGTGACGTGAATATATTTAGTATAGTATATAGTATAGTTTGATCTAAAAAGCATAACTTTTTTAATGTTTCACTATTTACAATTTCTGAAATTCCCTGTGGAGGACAGTCCTCCCCTTCCTCCTCTGAGGAGCCTCCACTGGTACACACACACACACGTGCACTCGTGCTCATGTGCACACACATACCTATCTGTGGGTCAGTAGTACATAAGTAGCATTGCAGGTAACAGGGGAGTCAGCAGCACAGCAGTAAAGGAGAGAGGCTTCAATACACCTGTCCTCTGGTCACCTCTGCAGCTCAGAACAGACAAAATGACACAGGATTATTTGGGGTTCTCCTTAGTTAGAAGTGTGTCTAACAATGGCACCGTGGCCCTCAACAACCCGGCGGATATCTCTGTCATTGTGATCTACTTTTTGGTTGTCCTGGCAGTCGGAGTATGGGTGAGTTTCTGAATCTTTCCATTGACCATTCGGTTCACTCTAAAACAAATATATGTCTGTGAATAGTTAATCCCTCAGCAAGGAAAATAGATCATGGTTTTAGTTGAATCTGGAGAAAAGTTGTTTTCTCTATTCTGAATGTGATTTTTTTTAAAGTAAAAAAATAGAAGCCTCTGGATAGTGTTTCGATGTGTTTCCTTCTGAGTGATAATATGACAAAGTCTTTAAATTTACAAAAATTAAATATTTATTATGATGTTCTACACTTTCTTTACTAAGTCATTCAGATGGCCTCCAAAAAACATAATCCCTAATAGGTTCATGGCTGGACTCATGCAGTACACTTGTTGCTGCAGATATTGTCCAATTGGGCCATTGTGCCAGGAACATTATGCCAAAATTCTCCTCAAATGTATGTCTTTGATGTCAAGTAGCCTATGAATACCAAGAGCACTGACCTCTCAATTAAGTACCTGGATTGCTTCAATTTATGCCCAGCTGCAAAATGTATAATATTGCCAGACATTTATAGACCAAGTCACCAAGAATGTTTGAATTAAATTGCAGAGGAATACTTTTGCATTTGTCATATTGTTTCAGCTATGTGTGGAGAGTTGATACAGTACTAACTACACACCCGTTGGTTCAACGTAGTTTCATTGAAATTACGTGGAAACAACTTTGATTCAACCAGTGTGTGCCCAGTGGGTAGTGCTGATTGATGATTGACCCAAACAATGCTTACAAGATGTAGTAAACCAATTAAACACCATATAAACAAAAATGTATATTGAGCTTTCATATTTAACTGAAAGAGGTGCAAACGACTGTATCATGTAACCACATGGTTATTGATCAATATGATCCCTGATACATGAATATGGTATCTCAAAACAACTCAATTAACCCGTCTCTCTTTGCAGGCTATGGTGAGCACAAACCGAGCCACCGTAGGTGGATTCTTCCTGGCAGGAAGAAGCATGGTGTGGTGGCCTGTGAGTATAAGTCTTCTCTCAGGACAGTCTATTACATATTATAAACTGGGTGGTTCGAGCCCTGAATGCTGATTGGCTGACAGCTCTAATTACGTGGGTAACCAGTTTATAATAGCAACAGGCTAAGGGCTGTATCCAGGCACTCCACGTTGCGTCGTGATTAAGAACAGCCCTTTGTCATGGTCTATTGGCCATATACCACACCCCCTCGGTCCTTATTGATTAATTATCTCATTAATACATTATGACATTCAAGGGCATCCATCTCTCTACTTTACTGGCCACTGTTTATGACACTGTCCCATATTTGGAAAAACACACCCTGTTCTCCTGAACTATCGTAATACGTGCCTGTATTCCATGAAAGTGTCCAGCTCATACTTAAATCAGACAAATTATTTTATAAGGTCATAATCTTTTATCTTGATGGCCTTCATTTGAGACTGCTCCCAATTACTCAATAATGACTAGTGTTGATTGTACCAGAACACATGAAGGGTCTAACTTAATTGCATATTTCCCTTCTATTGAACTATGAACCATGTACTTGGCGACCTTTGCCCCATTATCCTACATGGAACATCCGTTGTTGCTGTAAATGTTCCTTTAGGAATGAGGTGCTCCTCAATGACCTTCCATATCCAAAAACTGTGAAATAATATAATTACTTTCTGTATAGATTGATCATGAACATTCCTCTGTCCTTCCTCTGACCGCTCTCCAGATTGGGGCATCCCTCTTTGCGAGCAACATTGGCAGTGGGCATTTTGTGGGCATCGCAGGGACTGCGGCTGCAGCTGGACTTGCCATTGGCGGATTCGAATGGAATGTGAGTGGCAACGTCTAATGTAAATAAATACCATGATAACCTCTTCTGCAAACATCATCATAACCTCTGAAACGTACCTGATATTATCACTCATCTAATCTCTATCTCTATTATCATCTCATCTCTATCTCTATTATCATCTCATCTCTATCTCTATTATCATCTCTATCTCTATTATCATCTCATCTCTATCTCTATTATCATCTCTATCTCTACTATCATCTCTATCTCTATTATCATCTCATCTCTATCTCTATTATCATCTCATCTCTATCTCTATTATCAGCTCTATCTCTATTATCATCTCTATCTCTATTATCATCTCATCTCTATTATCATCTCATCTCTATCTCTATTATCATCTCTATCTCTATTATCATCTCATCTCTATTATCATCTCATCTCTATCTCTATTATCATCTCTATCTCTATTATCATCTCATCTCTATCTCTATTATCATTTCAGCTCTATCTCTATTATTACCTCTATCTCTATTATCATCTCTATCTCTATTATCATCTCATCTCTATCTCTATTGCACTTTGCAATTGTTTGTATAAAAGGTGATAAACAAATATATTATATGTTTATTATCTATATATCTTGGGGCTGATAAGCCTGTAGGTTAAATGTGACTATATGACAGAGGTGTGGACTCGAGTCATGTGACTTGGACTCGAGTCAGACTCAAGTCATGAATTTGATGACTTCAGACTCGACTCGACAAAATGTACAAAGACTTGCAACTCGACTTGGACTTTAACATCAATGACTCGTGACTTGACTTGGACTTGCGCCTTATGACTCGAGAAGACTTGCTACGAGGACTTGTAATGACTTGCAAAGGCTTGCTAAGAGGACTTGAAATGACTCGAAACTAAAATGTAGGACTTTGGACTCGACTTGAGACTTGATGGCTTTGACTTTTGACTCGACTTGGGACTTGCCTCATCTTTGACTCGACTTGACTCGGGACTCGAGGGCAAAGACTTGAGACTTACTTGTGACTTGCATAACAATGACTTTGTCCCACCTCTGCTATATGATCATTACCAGAGAACAGCAGTGGGTGAAAGAAGTAACACTTCTAGTAAAAATATGAATCTGTCATTTTATAAATTCCCCATCTGAGCCCTTAGGATGTGTGTGTTTTTCAGGCCCTTGTGGTGGTGATCATTCTTGGATGGCTCTTTGTGCCCATTTACATCAAAGCTGGGGTGAGAACAACCTTTAGTGCTATTACAGTGTAATTACCATTTTACCATGCCATTTCTTACATTTCTGTAGCATAAAATCAAGTGCTATTCTACAATGTAATCATGTCTACTGGATGTGTTTAGGTGGTGACCATGCCAGAGTACTTGAGGAAGAGGTTCGGAGGGCAGCGCATCCGCATCTATCTCTCAGTGCTCTCACTCTTCCTCTATGTCTTCACTAAGATCTCAGTGAGTCACTCATATCTCTGTTCATTGTATATTACTGATGTTCAGTCCATAAAAACAACTAGGTACACTATATATATACAAAAGTATGTGGACACCCTTTCAAATTAGTGTATTCGGCTATTTCAGCCACACCCGTTGCTGATAGGTGAATAAAATCGAGCACACAGCCATGCAATCTCCATAGACGAACATTGGCAGTAGAATGGCCTTATTGAAGAGCTCTGCGACTTTCAACGTGGCACCGTCATAGGATGCCACCTTTCCAACAAGTCAGTTCGTCAAATTTCTGCCCTGCTAGAGCTGCCCTGGTCAACTGTAAGTGATGTTATTGTGAAGTGGAAACGTCTAGGAGCAACAACAGCTCAGCCACGAAGTGGTAGGCCACACAAGATCATAGAACGGGACCGCCGAGTGCTGAAGCGCGTAGCTAGTAAAAGTTGTTGCAACACTCAATACCGAGTTTCAAACTGCCTCTGTAAGCAACGTCAGCACAATAACTGTTCGTTGGGAGCTTCATTAAATGGGTTTCCATGGCCGAGCAGCCGCACACAAGCACAAAATCTGATTACGTTACTGAGTTTGGGTAATCCTAAAGTTACGTTTTTAGACAGGTAACTAGCAACTGTAACGGATTACATTTAGAAAGTAACCTACCCAACCCTAAGTCTTGCATCTCGCTTATCTCAATAGCCACACCTCCCCCAGTGAGCACATCACTCCAGTGCTGTTTAACCTCCACTGGCTCCCCATATGCTCACGCATCGACCACAAACTCGTGGTTTACACTTACCAAGCTATCCACAACTCTGGACCCAAGTACCTGTCTGACCTCATTCTACCCTCCTGCCCCACACGCGCCCTTCGCTCCTCCAGGTCCATCTCCCTTCAGCAGCCCTGCAGCAGACTGAAAACTATGGGTGACAGGGCTATCAGTTGTGCGGCACCGCGGCTGTGGAATGCACTTCCAGACACTATTAGGGCTGCAGAGTCTTTGTCCTTCTTTAAGGCACAGTTCAAGACCCTGCTGTTCAGAAAAGCGTTCAAGGAATTCTGTTCTCATGTCTTCCGGATCTGATGACACCTGTATATAGTGTTGTTTGTTGTCTGTGTTTTATGTTCTGTGTTTTTATTATTATTATTATTTTTATTATTATTATTATTATTATATTTTTGTGCCTTGGGTGTGAGAAAAGTGCTTTACAAATGAAATGAATTATTATTATTAATATCTGCAGTGCCTCTCGTGGCAACATCATTTCGTTGTGCCTACCTCTACCATTATTTGAATGAACATTCTACGTTATCATGGAAATTTTTGCATCACAATACCAGGCAGCCATTGCGAGTGTACCATGAGTTTACCAGTCAAATTGCCAGGGTTAGGGTTAGCCCATTCTATTCATCGTCTGCTACAACACCTTGCTTGTTTCAGCAAGGGGCAGTAAAGTTTCATCACGTTGTTAAAAGTCTATGTTATCGTAGAAACTGACTTAACCGCACGAATGCTCGGCCATCCGGTCTTCAGTCAGCTGTTCGTTGTTTTTTTTACGGTTATGTCAGTTATTGTATTTTCATGACAGTCTTCAACCAAAACCGTCGGTTACACGGTTATACAATAATTGCCTCTCTCTCTCTCTCTCTCTCTCTCTCTCTCTCTCTCTCTCTCTCTCTCTCTCTCTCTCTCTCTCTCTCTCTCTCTCTCTCTCTTTATCTCTCTTTCTCTTTCTCTCTCTCTCTTTCTCTCTCTTTCTCTTTCTCTCTCTCTCTCTCAGGCAGATATGTTCTCTGGAGCCATCTTTATTAACCAGGCTCTGGGGCTGAATATCTACCTTGCTGTGATTCTCCTGCTAAGTATCACTGCTCTATACACAGTCACAGGTATATATATATATATATATATATATACTCTCCACTTATACACTATATACAGTGCTATGAAAAAGTATTTGCCCCCTTTCTAATTGTCTCTACTTTTGCATATTTGTGATACTGAATGTTATCAGATCTTCAACCAAAACCTAATATTAGATAAAGGGAACATAAGTGAACAAATAACACAACAATTACATATTTATTTCATTTATTTCATAAACAAAGTTATGCAACACCCAATTCCCCTGTGTGAAAAAGTAATTGCCCCCTTACACTCAATAACTGGTTGTGCCACCTTTAGCTGCAATGACTCCAACCAAATGCTTCCTGTAGTTGATCAGTCTCTCACGTCACTGTGGAGGATTTTTGGCCCACTCTTCCATGCAGAACTGCTTTAACTCAGTGACGTGTGGGTTTTCAAGCATGAACTGCTCGTTTCAAGTCCTGCCACAACATCTCAATTGGGATTAGGTCTGGACTTTGACTAGGCCATTCCAAAACTTCAAATTTGTTGCTTTTTAGCCATTTTCATGTAGACTTGATTGTGTGTTTTGGTTTTCGCCAGGCATTACTGGAATCATGTTGTCCAAAAAGTTATACTTTTGAATCATCTGTCCATAGAACGTTCTTCCAAGAGTATTGATGATCATCCAGGTGCTTTTTGGCAAACTTGAGTCAACTTTTTGGACGAGATGGGTTCTATTATGCCTGGCGAAAACCAAACACTGCATTCCACAGTAAGAACATCATATCAAAGGTCAAGCATGGTGGTGGTGGTGTGATGGTTTGGGGATGCTTTGCTGCCTCAGGACCTGGACGACTTGCCTTAATAGAAGGAACCATGAATTCTGCTCTGTATCAGAGAATTCTACAGGAGAATGTCAGACCATCCGTCTGTGAGCTGAAGCTGAAGCGCAGCTGGGTCATGCAGCAAGACAATGATCCAAAACACACAATCAAGTCTACATGAAAATTGCTAAAAAGCAACAAATTGGACGTTTTGGAATGGCCTAGTCAAAGTCCAGACCTAATCCCAATTGAGATGTTGTGGCAGGACTTGAAACGAGCAGTTCATGCTTGAAAACCCACACGTCACTGAGTTAAAGCAGTTCTGCATGGAAGAGTGGGCCAAAAATCCTCCACAGTGACGTGAGAGACTGATCAACAACTACAGGAAGCATTTGTTTGGAGTCATTGCAGCTAAAGGTGGCACAACCAGTTATTGAGTGTAAGGGGGCAATTACTTGTTCACACAGGGGAATTGGGTGTTGCATAACTTTGTTTATGAAATAAATGAAATAAATATGTAATTGTTGTGTTATATGTTCACTTATGTTCCTTTTATCTAATATTATGTTTTGGTTGAAGTTCTGATAACATTCAGTATCACAAATATGCAAAAGTAGAGAAAATTAGAAAGGGGGCAAATACTTTTTCATAGCACTGTAACTGTATATAGCAGCGATATACACTGAGTGTACAAAACATGCTCTTTCCATGACATAGACTGACCAGGTGAATTCAGGTGAAAGCTATGATCCCTTATTGATGTCACTTGTTAAATCCAGTTCAAACAGTGTAGATGAAGGGGAGGAGACAGATTAAAGAAGAATGATCCACCACCCAAAGGACATCTAGCCAACATTAACAAACTGTGGGAAGCATTGGAGTTAACATGGGCCAGCATCCCTGTGGAATGCTTCCGACACCTTGTAGAGTCCATGCCCCGTTGAATTGAGACTGTTCTGAGTGCAAAAGAGTGTGCAACTCAATATTAGGAAGGTGTTCCTAATGTTTTGTCCACTCAGTAAAATAGCAGCAATATCTAACTAATTCACTGAGAGGAGCGCTATATCGACTGTGTCCCTGTAAACCAATATGGAGTTCTTATCTGTAACCATGGCAGAATGGAGTAAAGTCCGTCCTGTATCGCTGCATTTGATTCTTTATAACAGGCCATGTCTGACGACACATATGCCTTCCTCCAAGGCTGTTTAATTTCTGTCCCACATGGGTAATTACCCATAATCCCTGATAAAACCTTGTTGTTCTCCTCTGTAATGATGCATTAATGCCTGGACTTTAGTTCACTGACAGGCCATCCGCAAGGTCAGTGGCGCAAGACTGTCTCTATATTATGGGTTTCCATAATGCTCAAATAAACATGTAATGGAGTTTAGTGCATGTGTTGTAAATCTCACACACAAAGGTGTGTTAACTGCTGAAAATAGAGTGACTCACAGCATCAAATACTGTGATGCACACGTGACACATCGATGCTTTCGAGATGCAGTCAACAGCAAAGGTTATGTGCACTGTTATTCTTGGTTAGACATTAAGGACTTGATGTTCAGTCTGTAAGGCAGCCCATCGGAAATGTATGTATGCCACCGTGTCTACTCTATTATCTTTGTGCTCAAATGAATATCAATGACCTACATGTATATTCATATACAGTGGGGAAAAAAAGTATTTAGTCAGCCACCAATTGTGCAAGTTCTCCCACTTAAAAAGATGAGAGAGGCCTGTAATTTTCATCATAGGTACACGTCAACTATGACAGACAAATTGAGAAAAACAATTCCAGAAAATCACATTGTAGGATTTTTAATGAATTTATTTGCAAATTATGGTGGAAAATAAGTATTTGGTCACCTACAAACAAGCAAGATTTCTGGCTCTCACAGACCTGTAACTTCTTCTTTAAGAGGCTCCTCTGTCCTCCACTCGTTACCTGTATTAATGGCACCTGTTTGAACTTGTTATCAGTATAAAAGACACCTGTCCACAACCTCAAACAGTCACACTCCAAACTCCACTATGGCCAAGACCAAAGAGCTGTCAAAGGACACAAGAAACAAAATTGTAGACCTGCACCAGGCTGGGAAGACTGAAACTGCAATAGATAAGCAGCTTGGTTTGAAGAAATCAACTGTGGGAGCAAATATTAGGAAATGGAAGACATACAAGACCACTGATAATCTCCCTCAATCTGGGGCTCCACGCAAGATCTCACCCCGTGGGGTCAAAATGATCACAAGAACGGTGAGCAAAAATCCCAGAACCACATGGGGGGACCTAGTGAATGACCTGCAGAGAGCTGGGACCAAAGTAATAAAGCCTACCATCAGTAACACACTACGCCGCCAGGGACTCAAATCCTGCAGTGCAAGACGTGTCCCCCTGCTTAAGCCAGTACATGTCCAGGCCCGTCTGAAGTTTGCTAGAGTGCATTTGGATGATCCAGAAGAGGATTGGGAGAATGTCATATGGTCAGATGAAACCAAAATATAACTTTTTGGTAAAAACTCAACTCGTCGTGTTTGGAGGACAAAGAATGCTGAGTTGCATCCAAAGAACACCATACCTACTGTGAAGCATGGGGGTGGAAACATCATGCTTTGGGGCTGTTTTTCTGCAAAGGGACCAGGACGACTGATCCGTGTAAAGGAAAGAATGAATGGGGCCATGTATCGTGAGATTTTGAGTGAAAACCTCCTTCCATCAGCAAGGGCATTGAAGATGAAACGTGGCTGGGTCTTTCAGCATGACAATGATCCCAAACACACCGCCCGGGCAACGAAGGAGTGGCTTCTGTAAGAAGCATTTAAAGGTCCTGGAGTGGCCTAGCCAGTCTCCAGATCTCAACCCCATAGAAAATCTTTGGAGGGAGTTGAAAGTCCGTGTTGCCCAGCGACAGCCCCAAAACATCACTGCTCTAGAGGAGATCGGGCATGGAGGAATGGGCCAAAATACCAGCAACAGTGTGTGAAAACCTTGTGAAGACTTACAGAAAACGTTTGACCTGTGTCATTGCCAACAAAGGGTATATAACAAAGTATTGAGAAACTTTTGTTATTGACCAAATACTTATTTTCCACCATAATTTGCAAATAAATTCATTAAAAATCCTACAATGTGATTTTCTGGAAAAAAAATTCTCATTTTGTCTGTCATAGTTGACGTGTACCTATGATGAAAATTACAGGCCTCTCTCATCTTTTTAAGTTGGAGATCTTGCACAATTGGTGGCTGACTAAATACTTTTTTTCCCCACTGTACCATACACAACTACTGAGGGGTAGTTATAGATTCTATATGATAGACAAACATCAAATGAACAACTGGACCATTAACATGCTATCCCTTTTGACCAAGGCCAATCATTACAGTAAAAAAGAAATATCACATTTACAGTGTAAATGAGTACTACGGTGGTTTTCCACAGCTTAGTCATTGAGTGTAACCCTGTATGAGTAATGAGTGGGATTGTGTTGTGCTGACTCACCATTTGCACCCTACCTCAGGTGGACTGGCTGCAGTGATCTACACAGACACATTGCAGACCATCATCATGGTCGTGGGATCTTTCATCCTCATGGGTTATGGTAATGTGTTTATTCATTTATACTGCCTGGTCCCTCTTTTCCTTTTCCTATAACTCTATATCTCTTCTTCCTTGTCCTCCTCCTGATAATTATCCTCCCTTCATTCCCTTTCTCCATGCATTCCTCATTCTCATTCCCCCTTTCTCCTCTATTTATTATCTTCTTATTCCTCTTTCACAACCCCTTTCTGTCTGTCTCCTCAGCCTTCAATGAGGTGGGAGGTTATGAGAACTTCCAGACGCGCTACATGACGGCCATACCTACTCTGACTGGGGTCAACATCAGTGAGAGCTGCTACACCCCTCGGCCTGACTCCTTCCACATCTTCAGGGACGCAGTGACAGGGGACCTGCCCTGGCCAGGCCTGGTGTTTGGCCTCACTGTCCAGGCCACCTGGTATTGGTGCACTGATCAGGTAGCCTACTGCTCTGTAGGGAATGAACAAGTCTAACACCCTCCCACCCTCATTTACATGCACACACACTCGTGTCTTGTGTACATACGCTTGTACACATGCACTCTATCTAACCCCCCAGCTCTCAGCTTGTCTTAGCTGAAGTGACTACCTTATGAAGAGAGGCATGCTTTTAGTTAGACCCAAATGTACTTCCCACAGACTTAGATAGGATTAAAAGCCAGGCACACAGAGGTGACTGTGAAGAAAGAACAGGATGTTGATTTATACAACCACACCCACGAGCAAGCACTCACTCACACATGTTAAATCCGAAAGTTGAAAAACAGTTTATTAAATTAGCAGAACTCAAAGCTTAACTGGGTTTCTGTTTCTCTAATTCATATATGATAGCGCCATGCCTTCTCCTGTGATCAGCGATTTGGGTCACGTTTGGAATGGAAAACATTTCATTTGATGAATAGTTCAGCTAGAAAAGCTGCATACACATTTGTGCCTGTCAGAAGTTATGTGGTTGTATGGTGCATGGAAGGAATGATGAGTGCATTTTACTTCAAACCCCTTTCATTCCCCTCTGCTCTTGATATTGGCATATTCAAGCAATACAGAGGCACCATACTTATGTTTTGACCATGAAAACTGAGCCTTGAAGATTGAATCCATCACCTCTTTAGTAACTGGAGGCTTTTTTTCTCCCCTGTCGTCTAGGTGATTGTCCAGCGCTGTCTATCTGCCAAGAATCTTTCCCACGTCAAGGCTGGCTGTATCCTGTGTGGCTACCTGAAGCTGCTGCCCATGTTCCTCATGGTCTTCCCTGGCATGATCAGCCGAATCCTCTACCCAGACGAGGTGGCGTGTGTGGAACCAGATGAGTGTCTGAGGTACTGTGGGGCCAGTGTTGGCTGCACCAACATTGCTTATCCCAAACTGGTGGTGGACCTCATGCCAAATGGTGGGTAACAAAATATACTAGTCCATCTAGTAACAATGACAGTCCTAGCACCACTATCAAATAAAATAAAATTGTATTTGTCACATGCGCCGAATACAACAGGTGTAGACCTTACCGTGAAATGCTTACTTACAAGCAATTAACCAACAATGCAGTTCAACAAATAGAGTTGAGAAAATATTTACTAAATAAACTAATGTAAAAAATAAAATAAAAAGTAACACAATAAAACAACAATACAGAGGCTATAAACAGGGGGTACCGGTTCCGAGTCAATGTGCAGGGGTACAGGTTAGTCGAGGTACTTTGTACATGTAGGTAGGGGTAAAGTGACTATGCATAGATAATAAAGAGTGAGTAGCAGCAGTGTAAAAACAAAGGGAGGGGGTGTCAATGTAAATAGTCCGAGGGGCCATTTGATTAATTGTTCAGAAGTCTAATGGCTTGGGAGTAGAAGCTGTTAAGGAGCCTTTTGGACTTAGACTTGGTGCTCCGGTACCGCTTGCCGTGCGTTAGCAGAGAGAACAGTCTATGACTTGGGTGACTGGAGTCTTTGACAATTTTTAGGGCCTTCCTCTGACACAGCCAGGTATGGAGGTCCTGGATGGCAGGACGCTTGGCTCCAGTGATGTACTGGGCCATAACGCACTACCCTCTGTAGCACCTTACGGTCGGAAGCTGAGCAGTTGCCATATCAGGCGGTGATGCAACCGGTCAGGATGCTCTCGATGGTGAAGCTGTAGAACTTATTGAGGATCTGGGGACCCATGCCAAATATTTTCAGTCTCCTGAGGGGAAAAAGGTGTTGTCGTGCCCTCTTCACGACTGTCTTGGTGTGTTTGGACCATGATAGTTGAACTTGAAACTATCAACCCGCTCCACTACAACCTTTTGTCCAGGTGGGAAAGGGCAGTGTGGAGTGCGATTGAGATTGTGTCATTTGTGGATCTGTTGGGGCGGTATGCGAATTGGAGTGGGTCTAGGGTTTCCGGAGTGATGGTGTTGATGTGAGCCATGACCAGCCTTTCAAAGCTCTTCATGGCTACCGATGTGAGTACTACGGGGCGGTAGTCATTTAGGCAGGTTACCTTCGCTTTCTTGGGCACAGGGACTATGTTACTACAACACTGTTACTACTGCTACCAATAGTGCATTCAATAAAGTACTACTCCTTATTCCAGGAAAACATTTTTTGCTGCTAATTCAACCAACAATCACATTTGTTCATCTCTTCATTCCTTCTCTTTTCTCTTTTCCACGCCTATCCTAATCCGCCTTCCCTCCATTCCTGTTCTCCTTTGCATTCCCCCCTCCCTGCCCTCTCCTCCTGTCCTCCCCCTCTCTCCTGCAGGTCTGCGAGGCCTGATGCTGTCGGTGATGATGGCTTCTCTAATGAGCTCCCTGACCTCCATCTTCAACAGTGCCAGCACCCTGTTCACCATGGACATCTACACCAAGATACGCAAAGCCTCCTCTGAGAAGGAACTCATGATTGCCGGGAGGTACAGTAACACACATCTCAGCGTGCTCAAGTTCTTTGGAGTTCAATTGCTTTAATACGTGTGTATATGCTAGTGTTTGTGTATGTTTGTATTTAGATAAATGGGTAATATTGATATTGATGTATTATTCTTGGCTGTGTAGGGTGTTTATCCTGGTTCTGATCGGGGTGAGTATAGCCTGGATCCCTGTGGTCCAGTCTGCTCAGAGTGGCCAGCTCTTTGACTACATCCAGTCCATCACCAGCTACCTGACCCCGCCCATCGCTGCCACCTTCATGCTCGCTATCTTCTGTAAGCGCGTCAACGAGCCGGTAAGTCTCCAACTAAACCAAAATCAGTGTGATATAAACTAGTTTCCTTTAGCTACTTGTGGTTTGAACTGGTTTATTTAACCTGCAATAAGGCCCGAGGGGGTGTGGTATTTAAGTGATAATGCCCGAGAAGCCAGTGTTTGTTTTGTGTTTTGTTGAGAAGCTGGTGTTTGGTGTTTGTTGGATATATTGGCACTGGTGTTGTTAGGCCCGAGACGAAATCCAGCACGACACAACACGGTCGTGTATATCAGACCGTATACCACGGCTATGACCAAAGAATGTAGTTTTTAACCAGTTTATAATAGCAATAAGGTCCCTGAGGGGTTTGTGGTATATGGCCAATATACCACGGCTAAGGGCTGTATCCAGGCACTCCGCGTTGCGTCGTGCTTAAGGACAGCCCTTTGCCATGGTATATGGGCCATATACCACACCCCTTGGGCCTTATTGCTTAAGTAGTTTATCTGTACTCTGCTGGCTAGTTTCAAGGGACCCTGGTTACCACTTTCACCATTTACTGCCTTGTTCCTGTGTATGTTTGTGTTATACGTGATGTTTGTGCAATAGAAAGTGAACCATGAAAATGTGTTGAGTTACATATACCCCCCCACACTTTCAGGGTGTGTTCTATGGCCTTACGTTAGGTCTGGCTATTGGCTTAACCAGGATGATCGCTGAGTTTGCCTATGGGACAGGAAGCTGTGTGACCCCCACTAACTGTCCTGAGATAATCTGTGGGGTCCACTACCTCTACTTCTCCATCATTCTGTTCTGTATCTCCTGCCTGGTGATAGTCAGCATCTCCCTCATGACCAAACCCATCGACGACAAACATGTAAGTTACAACTGCCCCCGATACCCAAACTTATTTTGTTATTCTTCCATCTGTGAATGTAATTTAATAAAAACTCTGTCACTCTGCTATCTCTAAATGAACTTCTCCCCATTTGTTTGTCCCATGCCTCTCCCTCCCTCCATCTCCAGTTGTACCGGTTGTGCTGGCAGCTGAGGAACAGCACAGAGGAGAGGGTGGATCTGGAGCTAGACAATTGGACAGAAAACCAAGAACCTGACTCGATGGATATTGAAGGTAAGAGAGGTCTCACTCCCATCTCTATCTGTTATTCCGTGACATACATACAGATGTTTCTTCTCACATCTGCATTCACACGTGCGCACGCACACACTGTCTCCTCATCCCTGTGTTTGTGTGTCTGTGCAGAGCCCACAGAGGAGCCAGGCTGTTGTAAGAAGGCAGTATTGAGCTTCTGTGGTTTGGAGAAATCGAATGCTCCCAAGCTGAGTGCTGAGGAGCAGGCTGAGCTGCAGAGGCAACTCACAGACACCTCAGAGAAACCCTTGTGGAGGAACGTGGTCAATGCCAACGCCATCATCCTCCTGTGCGTCTGTGTCTTCTTGCACGGCTTCTACGGTTAAACATCTCCTCATCCTGGACCTCCAGTGCCCTGGAGTCTGGCCTGTCAAACCATCAACTTGAGGAGCCTCCTCTTTCAAACCTGAAATCCTCCCCAGACTCACAGGCCCACGACGCACTGTAAATTGCCTTCTCTCTTACACTCCCTCCCTCTATCCATCATCTGGACAGGTCCCTCTTAACCTCTTAACTCTGTAATCTCCACACCTCCATAACGTGGTCAATGCTACGAACGCCTTACCTAGCTCCATACCTGAATGACTGGCCTGGACTCTCTAACTGGGAGTCACAACGCTCCTTCGTTTGGTGTTCTTTGTTCTCTGCTTTGTGGACTTTAAATGTATGTTGAATGTGTCATGAAGATTATGATGATGATAAAGAGGATGATCATGATGATACTGATGATGATGATGATGAAAGATCTGAATAGAACTCAGTGTCCAATGTTATCCAATGTTCACTTTGAACTTTCTGACCTTCATGAACATTCTATATTTCGGTATATTACATACACTAGGTGGGGGTGCAGTATGAATAAACTCATGTAATTTAAGATTTGAAAGAGTATCATTACCAAGATAACACTGTACAGCCAGTGGATTTTAAGGCATTGACACATCAAATGTTGTTGGCAATGAGAGGAAAAAGGCCAATACAATACATATACTTATTGAGCATGTACCGTTGAAGTCGGAAGTTTACATACACTTAGGTGGGAGTCATTAAAACTTATTTTTCAACCACTCCACAAATTTCTTGTTAACAATCTATAGTTTTGGCAAGTCAGTTAGGACATCTACTTCGTGTATGACACAAGTAATTTTTCTAACAATTGTTTACAGACAGATTATTTCACTTATAATTCACTGTATCACAATTTCAGTGGGTCAGAAGTTTACATACACTAAGTTGACTGTGCCTTAAATAAATAAAAAAGTATATCAGTTTCACTTAAGGACCAAAGGATTGACAGCCGTCCCATTTAGATTGCAAAATAGTTAGGAAGAGATTTTTGACGTACCGATCCCATGGCATAGTGTTTATGAACTGACACGCAAAACGACACCGGATTCAAAAATTAGAATCTTTCAATTTAAATTATTATATAAAATTCTTGCTACAAATAGAATGTTATTTATATGGGGGATACAATCTTCCCACCTCTGCAGATTTTGCTGTGAAGAGACAGAATCATTAGATCATTTGTTTTGGTTCTGTCCATTTGTAGCTTGTTTTTGGACACAGGTCCAGGAATGGCTAAAGGATTGCAATATTTACCTGGAGCTAACCTTGCAGATAGCATTACTGGGTGATCTGAAAAGTCATAGTCAATCGATCAATAATATAATAATACTTTTAGCAAAAATGTTTATTTTTAATTCACAATCTGTAGAAGCAATGAGAATAGAAAGGTTCAGAACTTTTGTAAAACATCACAGTACGGTTGAAATATATATGGCAAATAGAAATCCTATATGGATGGTGTTAAGATATATATGGGAGGTACTGAATAGAGTTGAAGTTGGGACTAATAACAAATAACAACAAATAATAACAAAGATAGCTAATAATGTAAGCATACTGTGTCCATAATAAGTATATAGGTTGTATATTGGGAGCTTTTGGGAAAGAGCACAGTTAGAAATATATGGCATATAGAAGCAAACCGGATGGACATCATGAAAATGATCAGAGAGGTTGAGAGTAGAAGAAGTTCAGGAGCAAAAATAAATACCGGAAGTAGAGGCCTGGGCATTGTTGTTCACTAATTTACTCCAAGTAGGGAAAGGATGGCAGGGTGGAAAAGTATTAAAGGGGAGTATATATATAAAAAAACATGGGGGATTGGAAGTGATGCAGACAATTACATTGATAGAAGATACAATCTATCTGCAATATTAAGCCCCCCCCTGCCAAATAAAATAAAAAAATAAAAAAAGAAAGTTGACTGTGCCTTTAAACAGCTTGGAAAATTCCAGAAAATGATGTCATGGCTTTAGAAGCTTCTGATAGGCTAATTTACATAATTTGAGTCAATTGGAGGTGTACCTGTGGATGTATTTCAAGGCCTACCTTCAAACTCAGTGCCTATTTGCTTGACATCATGGGAAATCAAAAGAAATCAGCCAAGACCTCAGAATAAAATGGTAGACCTCCACAAGTCTGGTTCATCCTTTGGAGCAATTTCCAAACGCCTGAAGGTACCACATTCATCTGTACAAACAATAGTACGCAAGTATAAACACCATGGGACCACGCAGCTGTCATACCGCTCAGGAAGGATACGCATTCTGTCTCCTAGAGATGAACGTACTTTGGTGCGAAAAGTGCAAATCAATCCCAGAACAACAGCAAAGGACCTTGTGAAGTTGCTGGAGGAAACAGGTACAAAAGTATCTATATCCACAGTAAAACGGGTCCTATATCGACATAACCTGAAATGGCCACTCAGCAAGGAAGAAGCCACTGCTCCAAAACCGCCATAAAAAAGCCAGACTACGGTTTGCAACTGCACATGGGGACAAAATCGTACTTTTTGGAGAAATATCCTCTGGTCTGATGAAACAAAAATAGAACTGTTTGGCCATAATGACCATCGTTATGTTTGGAGGAAAAAGGGGGTTGCTTGCAAGCCGAAGAACACCATCCCAACCGTGAAGAACAGGGGTGGCAGCATCATGCTGTGGGGGTGCTTTGCTGCAGGAGGGACTGGTGCACTTCACAAAATAGATGGCATCATGAAGAAGGAACATTATGTGGATATATTGAAGCAACATCTCAAGATATCAGTCAGGAAGTTAAAGCTTGGTCACAAATGAGTCTTGCAAATGGACAATGACTCCAAGCATACTTCCAAAGTTGTGGCAAAATGGCTTAAGGACAACAAAGTCAAGGTATTGGAGTGGCCATCACAAAGCCCTGACCTCAATCCTATAGAAAATATGTGGGCAGAACTGAAAAAGTGTGTGCGAGCAAGGAAGCCTACAAACCTGACTCAGTTACACCAGCTCTGTCAGGAGGAATTGGCCAAAATTCACCCAATTTATTGTGGGAAGCTTGTGGAAGGCTACCCGAAACGTTTGACCCAAGTTAAACAATTTAAAAGCAATGCTACCAAATACTAATTGAGTGTATGTAAACTTCTGACCCACTGGGAATGTGATGAAATAAATAAAAGCTGAAATAAATCATTCTCTCTACTATTATTCTGACATTTCACATTCTTAAAATAAAGTGGTGATCCTAACTGACCTAAAACAGGGAATTTTTACTAGGATTAAATGTCAGTAATTGTGAAAAACTGAGTTTAAATGTATTTGGCTAAGGTGTATGTAAACTTCCGACTTCAACTGTATGACATGTATCTGGTAACTTTCTGTTATTGAATTAATAATGTATTCAACCTTAGTTCGAAAAAAGTTCAGAACTACCCTCTTTTTCAGAGATGAGGGATGGACTCACAAATTTACTATTACACATTCAATCTCCTACTGACTACTGTGAATGGAGCCTGGCGATCAAAGGTTAAAAGTGGTGCCATATTTCCTCTTTGCTCTAGCTGTCATTTTGCTTTGCTATGTGTTAATGAATGATATCTCAAAGATGGAACGAGCAGTACATTTCCTCATGGTACTGGAGTAATAATCCACTCCACAGGAGTAATAATCCACTCCACACGCACACACATCCGAGTCATTCTTCTCTTTACTGCCCCCTGCCTGTGACAACAGTAAATGCACCTGGAGGACCAAGACTGTAAAATATCATCGCCACATGGGATGGTTTACACTCTTTAAGTGTAAGGGCTCTATTCAATCCGCATCACAGCGTGATTTAAATTTAAAGGCAATGTTCCTGCGTTAGCGGAGACTGCATTCATAATAAACGCTGCATATGTCGGAAATTACCTTTACATTTCTATTGTGGAATCTGTAACGTTTCAACTTTACAGATTGAATAGAGGCCTAAGTATACTTGTTACAAGTAGTATACCCTAACCCTAACCCTAGAATGGCATTAGGGTTGTTCCATGTCATTTCAGAAAGCCATGACACCCACCATTGCAGATTGATCTAAAATGGTTTCTGTAGTTAGAAACAGATGAGACATTGTTTTGTTGAAAGACAATTTGAACACTGAGAAATTAACCTTATTGTATGCACCCAAATTGGCCATTTCAATTGATAGGATTCATTTAATATTTAATAAATATAGCACCCAACATCCAATTTGGACCAAACCTCTTCCTAACAATGATTAAAGGTAGACTCAGCGATATGATGTAGATGCAGAAAGTAAACAGCATAGTGGGTCAATTTCCACAACAATTGAAGCGCGAGGCTCAACTTCTCCGCTGTTCTGGTGTCCTGGCTACCACGCTGTGAACAGCGTGAAATGAACCCGTGCACATGAGCAGATACTGTGTGACTATATGAGAGCAAAGTCTTGCATCTCGCTCATCTCAATATCTCCTGTTGGTGCTATCCCAGTCCCTCCAACACGCTGCCATCTTAGAAGGATCTGTCTCTAGTCTCAAAATATCCACATATGAATTGTGTTCTTTTTGCACAAAATCTCAGCTTTTTTATAGCTCGTATGCATCATACTGTACTTTATTCTCTTTATTTCTCTATAGCTTATATTGTGTCATAACTCCTTCATCCAGGCAGCCTCTCTTTAATACATTTTGCCCTCTATCTTTTATGGAAACATGAGAGGATGAATGCTTACAATAACTATGCTGTGTTTATGCAACATTGCAGTTGGTTGTCAGGCTGGGCAAGTTTGTGTGAGAGTTATCTACTTCCCCAACGTAAGATGAACTTGTGGATACCATTTTTATGTTTCTGCATGCAGTTTGAAGGAAGTTGCTAACTAGTGGTACCGCAATTGCTAATTAGCATTAGCACAATGACTGTAAGTCTATGATGGCATGCTAATAGATACCATAGACTTCCAGTAATTGCGCTAACGCTAGTTAGCGTTGGCTCGCGAAACTACCTCTAACTTCCTTCATACTGATTGCAGAGACATAAAAATAGTATCCATGAGTTTATCTGACTCTGGGGAAGAATCGCAAAGTATTCTTTTAACGCACTCTGAAAAACACATTAGGTTATTAGGCTACTTACTGTATCTAGCTCATACAATAAATGTGTGTATAGCGAGACACAGACATTTCTCTTTCACAGCCAAAGTATAAAGAACCAAACAACTTCAATGGAATGTTCTCTCAATGTGTGGGTTATACAGTATAGAAGCACACACAGATATTATTTCATGGATCATCTTTTCAATCCGAGCTGAGGATTATTTATAGGTCAACATGCAGGCCTGTGGAGTGGGAAACTGATTAAAATCCTTGTTATGTAATGCTAGTATGTGATGGCTGAGGCTATGGCATGACGGCCAGACAGGGACACTGCTTTTAAGTGTCTGCCACTTTGTGTTTGTGAAAGCGAGCTAATGACATTGTCAGAGCAGCTTACCGATCACTGCACCTGTACACAGCCCATCTGTAATTAGCCCACCCAACTACTTCATCCCCATATTGTTATTTACATTGTTATTTATTTTGCTAATTTGCACCCCTGTCACGAATTCAGCCGAGGCTGCCCCTCCTCCTTGCTCGGGCAGGTTTCGGCGTTGGTCGTCACCGGCTTACTAGCCACTACCGCTCCATTTATCATCACTCCATTTGTCTTGTCTTGTCAATCACACACACCTGGTACTCATTCCCTCATTAGTCTGTGTATAAGTGTTCCCTCTGCCCCCTTATCCTTTGTGAGTGATTGTTCATTGTGAGAGTGAGTAGCTCGGTTTCCTTGTATGTAGCCAAGGTGGATTTTTCCCTTGTGCTAGTTTCATTTTGACGCTTGCTGCGCTTTATTCATGTACACTGAATAAACTCTGGATTTCGGTGTTTTACCTCCTGCGCCTGACTCCGTCATTCACACCTCATCACAACCCCAGTATCTCTATTTGCACATCATCTTCTGCACATCTATCACTCCAGTGTTAATACTAAATTGTAATTATTTTGCACTATGGCCTATTTATTGCCTTACCTCCATAATTTACTACATTTGCACACACTGTATATAGATTTTCTATTGCGTTATTGACTGTACGTTTTGTTTATTCCATATATAACTCTGTGTTGTTTTTATCGCACTGCTTTGCTTTATCTTGGCCAGGTCGCAGTTGTAAATGAGAACTTGTTCTCAACTGGCTTAGCTGGTTAAATAAAGGTGAAATAAAATAAAAATAAAAACATGAATATCCCATGTCTTCTGTGATACTGCATTTCAGTGAAATCTCACCATGAGTTTTCAAAATCTCTATGTTTTGAATAATGCAGATATAATACACATTTTACTATGTGGTCTGTTTTTCCTATATGAACTGTGTTGATCAGTATAGTATGTTGGTCTGTAATGTAATGCAGTATGATTAATGTGTGTTGTGCTGTTAAATATTCTATATTTGAATTAATGTGTTATTGGATTTATGTTTTGTTTTTTCAATTTCAGATGTGCTGCACTCTGCAGATCAGATCTATTTGTTAGCAGCTTCCTGTATGTCTTGTGTGCTTGGCCTGTGTAGCGAGAATGTGTTTTTGTTTGTGTGTGATGGAATAATATTGTATATGGAGTATGATTCAGTGCTCTCTGCACACAGCCTCCATCTTTCAGTATGTGGTGTGAGTGAGTGTTTGTGTGTGTGTGCAGGGTAGAAGGGGGGTGGGTTTTCAGGGCCCTCATTGGCTGAAATATTTTCACTGGCGACTAGAAAACGTGATCCAGCCTGCAGAGGCACTGCAGCGGAAACTGCAGAGAGAGAGAGAGGGAGGGAGGGAGCGAGCGCAAGATAGAGAGAGAGCAAGGAGAGAGAGAGCAAGAGAGGGGGAGGAGAAAGCATGCAATAGAAATAGTCAGGTCGAGAGAGAGAGATCGAGAGAGAGAGAGAGAGAAAGAGAGAGAAAGAGAGAGAAAGAGAGGGAGAAAGCCACATACATATGGTGAGAGAGACAGAAACAGAGAACAAGCGTGTGAGTGTATGCGTGAGCTAGTGTGTGTGAGTGTGTGCACAGAGGCGCATTGACAGGAGCGGAGAAGGAGCAAGGCTAACAAACAGCAGCCGTGAGAGAAAGGGAGCACTGAGACGCCACTGGGGGAGAGAAAAGAAGAAAGGACGAAAGAAAGATAGCAGTGAATACCTGAAGACCTGAGGCTCTGAGACCAAAAGAGGAGGATAGGAAGAGAGAGAGAGAGAGAGAGAGAGAGCAGAGAGGAGGAGAGGAAGATACCCAGAGAGGCATCACAGGAGCTCACGTAATTACACAACCTATTTGGCTGACTGACTGACTGACAGAGAGAAAGAGACAGGAGGAGGGATGGAGAGGGAGCTGCTAGGAACCGCCGCTTGGCCACACCACAGACGACAGGGCGAGAGGGAGAGAGTGTGAAGGACGAAGGGAACCGACAGAGGAGAAGAAGAGGAGGGCTCCACCACCAGCCTCTGTCCTCCATCACTGTGACTAAAGGAAGGAGTGACGCATCCATTCTTTGACAGCCCAGTCTCCATCTTACCTTCCCTTCCTCCATCTTTACCTTCCTCCCTCCACCTCCATCGTTTGTTTTCTCAGGGTCTCACAGAAAGGAATGATCACCTTGTCTCCGCCGCTCCTATCCTCCTCCTACTCCTTCTCCTCCTCCTCCTTCTCCTCCTCCTCCTCTGCCCCTCTGGCAAAACACGCTCTGTTCTGCTCTCAGACGCACTGAGACCAAATGTTATCAGCTTCACACACACATGGAAGCTCTACCTTGTAACAAGACTATTGTCACCTCTCAGCACAGTAATATCCAAAACCAACAACATCAACAACACACAGCAAGAACCAGGCACAGCAAGGTGGTAGGAGAACTGGTAGACGATATGTTACGACAGGACTAAACAACAACACAGGTAAAAGGCTTGATCAAGGATGCATCAATGTGTGAGTGTTTACTGAAAGAGGGCTCTTTGTGATGTTTCTGTGCATGTGCGTTCTATTTTGTGTGTGTGTCAATGTATGTGCTGGTGTGTGTGTCTGTGTGATTTTGTCCAGATGTCGGATCTTAACTTGATCACTCTTTTGTCGCTGAGAATTTTCCTGCTGCATCAGGAAATTCGAATGAGCCTCGTAAGTCCCTGAAAAATAGCAGTTCTCTTTCTCTCCATGCGGGGGCAGTCGAGTCATTGGGATCAGGGCTTGCTATCAAAATAATTTGTGCAAATGTACAAAAATGTATTTGAAATGCAGCAATACCCATCAATAACCATTGTTTTATATAGCTTAATAACACAAGATAGATATTGGTTTCCACTAGACTACATACGAGCTAACAAGTGTTAAGTGTATCCTAAGGTCAAAATTGAGTTTAATCATGGTCAGTTAGCGGTTAGGGCCACTGCCTTATAGGTGGTCTACTGTGTCGCCGTGGGTTTGATTCCGGTCCACACCATACTGGCACAAATAACTCAATCCCCTGATTGACTTGATTTATTTACACATTTAAAATATGGACTGTCCAGGGATATTTTACCCCCGATCTTGTTAAGAAATGACCTTACCAGACACTTTTGGATAACATAAATAGGAAACTAATAAAATAATAACAATAGGCTACACCAACATTAGTTTCCATTCATACAAAGAGTCGGGTAAATTGCCACGGTAGATTTGCCGTGGTAAACGAGGAAACACTTGATTTATACTGTATAGAATGCTTATCAAATAGATACATTGTTCCTAGTCTGTTCAAAAAGGACCAAGTTGTTCTGAATACAATACCAGCCAGAGGGCGAACATATTTTGAAAGACATTGGTTGCAAGCAGGACTAAGGGTAACACCGACATAATCTTTTAGGGAGCTGTAGAGGTGACCAATAATGGTTGCAATTGAGATCAGCTGTGTGTGTGAATTTAGAGCATATTGATGGTTTAACAAGACATCAGCTGGCGATAATCTAGTGCCATCGATGGTTGGAATATGCCCCTTGTTATTTGATAATATTCCAATAGGCTACATTGTGTAGGCTACCCGTTAGCCTTTCCATTGTCACATAATGAAAGATGTGAAAATGGATAATAGCCTACTGTGTTTCCCTGTCTGATTGGTGAGCTGATTTTGGCCATCAGTTGATTGACAGATGTAGGCCTACTGTAGAATGATAAACTTTACTCCAGTGTGGATGCTCGTCCACGTTTTTGTTGTTAGGCTATATATAATTTGTCAATATAGTTCTGGTCTTTGGATTGAAAGCCTGTATTGTGTGACTTAAACATTTCATTTCGTAAAGCTTTCAAGATGTTTATGCATTTGAGCCTATCCAAAGATGACTTTGTTGTGCTGAGACACTTTTCTTTGATGTGTAAATGATCAGACTATTTGTTTTACTTCTTGAAAACATTTAAATAAATGCAATTAACTTCTGGGCCGAATGTAGGCTCAGGCTGGTCACTAAGAATACTATGAATACTGATGATCCATTGGCGCGTCGTTTTTAATCATTTTGTTTTAAGCCTTCCCCAAAACCATAGCCCTAACCATAACCACTCGGAATTAATGCCTAAACTGTTATCTTTTTAGTTGTTTCTGTTTTAACCCTGTAACCAAGCGGAATCATCCCTTTAACCACTCAGAATTAATGCGTCAAAAATAGACGTTCATCCATGAGTCAAAGGGCTAGATTGAAACCCATACCAACTCTGGCATATGTGTGTCGGGGTCAGTGGCTGTAACCACTGGACCACACAGGCACTGAGAAAACCATTCATTTATTCTGCCTATTGCTTGCCTTCAACATATAATAAAAATGGATCTAAAAAAACAGATTTTCCCTAACCAAAAATGAATCTACCCCCTACAAATATGTCAATTGATTATAATCCACATAATAATTAACACAAGATGCAATGTAGTTACAATGTGCATTGTATACAAACACTGCTTCCAGCTGCCCCAATGGCGGTGATTCTAAATATTTCTTCAGATATTCAAATCCTCCTGCTGCAGAATTATTTTCCTCCTGCGGCAAAAGGGGTCAAATTAAAATCCTACATCTGTAGTACCATGTCTTTGTTGCAGTTGAGAGGGTCGTTGCATCACAATCCTCCATTCTGAGGACACATGCACGCGCTCAGACATACACACACACACACACGTATGTTTCCGCTACACACATGCACGCACATACACAAGCACACACACACCTGATGGGGGGTCCGATTCAGTCTACATATATTCCATTGTGTGTTGACTGCAGGGGAAAGGGTATCTTAAGGCTATCTTTGGGTTATCATATCCCCAGAGGTCATGACATATGACAGATCTCTCTAGGGACCAGGCTGGAACTGCCCGTTCTGTAGCTGTCAACAGCACTGAGGGATCTCCATGTTGACCATGCACTGGGCTGGTGCTGACTGCAGTCCGAGTGCTGTTTCCTGCTACCATGCTGTGATTGCATAACTGCTGCTCCTACTGCCGCACCACTCCCACATGCTGCCGCCGCGCTAAACCTGCTCCTTCCTTCCAAGCTCCCCAAATACACACATACTCATCTGTTACATATCTCCATCCACACCCATCCTCATCACAGCAACAGTGTCTGTGTCTGCTTCTCCCTGAGCTGAGACATAAGTCTCCACAAAAATATCAATCAGCTCAATCAATCGAGCCACTGGAATATTGATTGGTGGGTTGCTTGACGTGTCATAAGTCCTTCATGAGGCTGTGTGTCAAGAGGGGCCATTATTGTTATCGTTGTTATTTTTCTGCTGGTTTCGACACCGACAAGCTCTGTGGCCAGCCGGCCATGTTGCTGCCTGAGAACCACAGAGAGAGAGAGAGGCGAGAAAAGAGAGAGAGAGAGAGGTGAGCACAAAGAGTACTTGGCTGTAATGAATTGCGGGGAAAATGGCTGACGCCTGCTTTGAATGGCAGGAGTTGAATTCTTATAACTCCCCCTCACACATACACTCACATAATCTCTCCTCATAGCTCCTCATTCTATCACAACAGGATTATGTACAGAGAATAGAGTAGAATGCACATCAACATCCTAGTCAGAATTCAGAAAACAGATTTCTTACTGTAGATGGATTTACACATTGACAACATTGAATGTACACATCTGAATACCACTTTATGGTAGCACAGCGCATCCATTAAATGATAACGACCAACATCTAAAGACCAACCAACACATAAAGAACAAAACACTTGTGGATTTAAAAAACAACCATGCAGATTAGAATCCTATCATAATCAACAACAACATTAAGCCGTGCTTTATGGAATTCACAGTCATTTAGAGTATAGCACTTTGTGCAGATTCACTGCAGTCAACAGGAATACATCTGGGGATTTGTCCACAGCCAACTCTAAGGTCATCATACCATTTATGTAATCATAATACATCGTTACCCCCACAGGGTAGAGCAGAGCAGCAGATACCTTTTATCAGCCAAGACAGATCTCTGGACACTAATCAGAATATAGCCAGCATTCTCTGTGTACTGTTGCTGGGTGTGTTATAGGGGCACAGGCATCAGTCAACCAGTCATTCTGCCTGGTCCAGTTCAGGTCACATTGCTGAGGGTGAAGGCGTGTGTCATGGAGATGCAGAGGTAGACAGAGGATAAAGGCAGAGAGAGCCAGCTGATAGTGTCTGATTCATTCAGAACATACTGTCCTTCTCCTGCTCCCTGCTCCCTGCAATGCACAGGTGGAATGCAGCCAGGAGGCAGTGTGAGGGAGACGGCTGGACTCAGCAGTTTAGGTGTGTGTGTAGGCAAATGGAGGGAGGAGGAATGGGGAGTGGAAGATGGTAGGAATGTTCTGGGTGTTTTTTTTGTTGGTAATCTGCGTTGGTTCTGTTTTTCTGAATTTCCAAAATGATCTAGAACATTTTGAAAAATAGACCAACACACATAAACAGTCACACAAACATGCATGGTGAAATGCCATTTGATGTGAATAATCCAGACTACATATATTCTTGAATCTGTAATGAGTCCATGGAAGATGAAACTATAAGTAGTCTGGTTTATTAGCGTTTAATAGCATTTCTGCATGCATGTTAGTCTGTCTATTCAATGTGTGTGTGTCCTGAAATGTCATGGGTGGTGTATGTGATGGGGGAGTGTAGAATAAGGGTAAGAGTGTTCTTGGTGTTAGTGTGTGTGTACGTACTGTACGTGCATAGGAATGTCTGTGTTGTGTCTTTCCTCTCGCCAGAGCTCTGCTATCTCCATCTCTCCATCTCTCCATTTTCTCCCTTGTTTGTTTGTGCTGACAGGGTCAAAAGTTCAACACATGATTTCATTATTTTAATTCCTGGGCAGGCGGGCTGACTACTGGGCTGGGCAGGGCTGCAGACAGACACCAGGGGGTTTGCAAAGCTGTCCTCAAAGCAAAGGGTGGCTATTTGAAGAATCTCAAATATAAAATATATTTTGATTTGTTTAACACTTTTTTGGTTACTACATGATTCCATATGTGTTATTTCATAGTTTTGATGTCTTCACTATTATTCTACAATGTAGAAAATAGTAAAAATAATGAAAAACCCTTGAATGAGTAGGTGTGTCCAAATTTCTGACTGGTAGTGTACATATAGTACCTCAGGTGTCTGGTATGTGTGTGTGGGGGCATGGATGGTTGAATGGACACTGAAGGGAATTAATGAATAGTATTCTACCTCAATGGTGAAACTTATACACTGTAGTCATACAGTATTGAATTGAATTAGCCACGCATCATAAAGGGATAATACGTGGTAGGGAAATGCATTGTATGACACAGATCTTCTGGCACATATTGGCCTTGCCCTGGCAGATGCTACTGGGAATTGGACTGAGAGATGACACCCTTGTTAATATCTGTGTACAGAGTGTGAGTTTGTGAACGAAAGTGTGTCAGAGAGAAAGGGCGAGAGAGCGGTTATTTAAGTAAAAGCTTTGCGGCACTGTGCTGCCAGAGGGACACACTGAGAGCAGTTGTGAGTGACACTGGCTAACAGCCTTGTCTTTCACTGACTGGGGACAGATACGGGAGGACAGTCTGAGACAACAGAATGGTTTAATAGATGTTTTATCAGTGAGATACAGGAGAGTTTCCACATGCCTGCTCAACAGAGATGCTCCATTGCACAACAGCGGGGTTGGGTGGGTCATTTTTTAAATGTTTTTATGGGAGTGTGAATATGAAGAGAGAGAGAGAAAGATATGTGTGTATGTGTGTTGGAGGTTGATGGTTAATGGGCTAGGGTATTTCTGCCTGTAAAGGTACAGCTCTCTCGCTCCGTGTGAATCTTCAGAGGAGGTTGGGAGCAGGAAACCACAGTTAAAGTGCATAGATAAATAGACCATTAATAGTAACTAGGACCGCTGCACTCCTCTTTCTCTCTCTCTCTCCTTCTCTCTCTTTCTCGGCATGTAGGTCAACTCCCTCGCTCTCCTTCTCTCTTCATGCATCATGTCTAACGAGAGCCTTGTGTGGAAGAGAAAAGATGTGTCATTTTACTCCTTGTTGCGTTGCCATGGAAACAGACATAGTACTACGTACAATCATACATTTACACCACCTACACTACTGTTCAAACGTTTTGGGTCACTTAGAAAGTTCCTTGTTTTCGAAAGAAAACAACATCAGATTGATCAGAAATACAGTGTAGACATTGTTAATGTTGTAAATGGCTATTGTAGCTGGAAACTGATGATTTTAAATGGAATATCTACATAGGCGTACAGAGGCCCATTATCAGCAACCATCAGTCCTGTGTTCCAATGGCACGTTGTGTTTGCTAATCCAAGTTTATCATTTTAAAAGGCTAATTGATCATTAGAAAACCCTTTTGCAATTATGTTAGCACAGCTGAAAACAGTTGTGCTGATTAAATAAGCAATACAACTGGCCTTCTTGAGACTAGCTGAGTATCTGGAGCATCAGCAATTGTGGGTTCGATTACAGGCTCAAAATGGCCAGAAACAAAAAACTTTCTTCTGAAGCTGGTCAGTCTATTCTTGTTCTGAGAAATGAAGGCTATTCCATGCGAGAAATTGCCAAGAAACTGAAGATCTCGTATAACACAGAACAGCACAAACTGGCTCTAACCAGAATAGAAAGAGGAGTGGGAGGCCCCAGTGCACAACTGAGCAAGAGGACAAATACATTACAGTGTCTACTCACAGGTCCTCAACTGGCAGCTTCATTCAATAGTACCCGCAAAACACCTGTCTCAACGTCAACAGTGAAGAGGCGACTCCGGGATGCTGACCTTCTAGGCAGAGTTCCAAAGAAAAAGCCATATCTCAGACTGGCCAATAAAAAGAAAAAATGAAGATGGGAAAAAGAACACAGACACTGGACAGAGGAAGATTGGAAAAAAGTGTTATGGACAGATGAATCGAAGTTTGAGGTGTTCGGATCACAAAGAAGAACATTTGTGAGACACAGACCAAATGAAAAGATGCTGGAGGAGTGCTTGATGCCATCTGTCAAGCATGGTGGAGGCAATGTGATGGTCTGGGGGTGCTTTGGTGGTGGTAAAGTGGGAGATTTGTACAGGGTAAAAGGGATTTTGAAGAAGGAAGGCTATCACTCCATTTTGCCACGCCATGCCATACCCTGTGGACGGCGCTTGATTGGAGCCAATTTCCTCCTACAACAGGACAATGACCCAAAGCACAGCTCCAAACTATGCAATAACTATTTAGGGAAGAAGCAGTCAGCTGATATTCTGTCTATAATGAAGTGGCCAGCACAGTCACCGGATCTCAACCCTATTGAGCTGTTGTGGGAGCAGCTTGACCGTATAGTACGTAAGAAGTGCCCATCAAGCCAATCCAACTTGTGGGAGGTGCGTCAGGAAGCATGGGGTGAAATCTCTTCAGATTACCTCAACAAATTGACAACTAGAATGCCAAAGGTCTGCAAGGCTATAATTGCTGCAAATGAAGGATTCTTTGACGAAAGCAAAGTTTGAAGGACACAATTATTATTTCTATTAAAAATCATTATTTCTAACCTTATCAACTACATTTCCTATGCATTTTGCTATATTTCCTATTCAAACTCATTTCATGTATGTTTTCATGGAAAACCAGGACATCTCTAAGTGACCCCAAACTTTTGAACGGTAATGTACATAATGCACATTACCACTCTAAATGAAACCTACTCACACACACTCATGGTTGCGATGGTTTTGCTCATCTGCCTATGACCAAACATGCATCTCTTTCATGCACCATGTAGTAGGATCATAATGGGAGTTGACAGGACGCTAGCGGCGTGAGGAGACTAAAACCACCCAGTCTCATAATTCTTTCAGTCAACTACAACCACAGTAGTTAGAGCTCCTTCTCTACGGTTATTAAGGATTTCAAAGGAGGCTCTATTCTGAATATTTCAGTGTTCTCCCTAAAGAGGCATGTCTTAAACTAGAGAGAGTATCCATATCCATCCACATATCGTATCACATCCATCCTATAATATTGCAATAACATAAGTTAACAATAATACAGTCATAGCAGATTCATGTGTGATTTATTTCTATGAATAGTGTTAACTTATCAAACTCTCCTCTCCTTCCTCAGGTAACTGAGCCAGAGGATTGTGAGGACGACAGTCACACCATCTGACTATCTGAGGCCACTGCTGTCACTCTGAACCTCTGAGAGACAGACGGACAGACCGTGACGAGGACCTTTATCAGCTGACTAATGGGAGGACTCAGTTTGAAAGTCAAGTACCCCTTCCTTCAGTCCCTCCTTAGAGGATTTCAGGAGTGGTACGTTTAGGAGCAGGGGAGTCATTCCAATAACTTTCCATTGCCTCCTAAAAAAAGACCTCCGCCTTATCAGACTCCAGCCAAGGAAGCCAAAGGACACAAAACCATATTTGACCAAGAGCAGAGAGAGAGCCGAGAGCAGAGAGAGAGAGAGAGAGAGAGAGAGAGAGAGAGAGAGAGAGAGAGAGAGAGAGAGAGAGAGAGAGAGAGAGAGAGAGAGAGAAGGTTCCAGCCTGAGTGTCTACAGGTTGTTCTCACACACAAGGCCATTCCACAGCCTCAGATAGAAACAGGAAGGAAGTACTGGTTTGAGCAGCAACCACTTAGAAACAAGCAAGCCCCAAGCCCTGTTTGAGTCAGTTTCCCCTGGCAAGCCACAGGACGCTGTGTGAGACAATACAGACTTAACTACTACTGAACAGCCCGTGCTGCTTGAGCTCTCCATTTTGAGAGAGTAGAACTCTTCACAACCCTGTTGTGTAAGTGTATAATATAATCATCTATATACGTACATATAAGATTATTTATTGGTGTTATCACTGAAAACATATCTTTGTGCTGATGTGTTGAGTCCTGTCTGTTGTTGAGCTGTTACTGTGGTTGTTCAGCTGTTACCAGTACATATCTTTATTGTATACCTAAGACTGCACAGAGTAGTTTTAAGAGGACTAATTACCAGGCTCGGACTGTTATCGCTGTCTATCAGTAGTGTTATCAGAGGACAGTGTTTCTGTGAAATAGGGAAGTCTGTTTCACTGCTCCAGGTTTGAGGGCTCTGGCTATAGTCCTCTGTCCTTCTGTCCCACATAAAGACTCAGGGTAACAGCACCACAGACGTGGGAGGCCTTCTAATTGAAACAATGGACAGAATCATACGTCCCCATGTCCCGTCTAATGGCTGACTTTGACACCCCCAGTCCACTTCATAGCCCCGCCCCACGCCCAGCCCAAGCCAGGGGCATCGCCCGCTGAACCAGTCACAGCCCCCTCTCTCTAACAAAGACACAGACACGCAAATAAGCTTAATGTCCATGTCCTGCCTCAGGCGGCAGCCTGTGACCATCCCCATGGATACCGTCAAGATCATCCAGTCGGAAAAGTTCCCCCGGGAATGCACAGTGCCAGTCACCCAGCCTTGCTTCACCCCTCCCCCGCGGGTGGCATGGGACGGAGGGGGAGAGGGAGAGATCATCGTGAACCAGGCGTGCAGTGACCTAGCCCTGGAGATGACCTGCACTGATCTGGCCCCCACCAGACCCATGGTCTCATCTCCCCCAGCTCCGATGGCCCGCATGGGCCGCAGGGAGAGCTACCTGGCCCAGCGCAAAGCCAGCGCTGCAGAGATCTGCTACCACCAGTTCCACTACAAGATGGAGGACGTCATAGTCAACCAGTACGTGCTGCGTTCTTCTTCCACCTCCTCCTCCACCTCCTCTTCCTCCTCGGGGCCCGTGATGCCCTGTGAACCCCTGGACTGCCCCACCTGCGGCCACACCTACAACTTTGCAGGCAAGCGTCCACGCATCCTCTCCTGCTTGCACTCGGTGTGTGAGGAGTGCCTGCAGATCCTCTACGAGTCCTGCCCCAAGTACAAGTTCATCTCGTGCCCAACGTGCAGGCGTGAGACGGTGCTGTTCACTGACTATGGGCTGGCTGCCCTGGCCATCAACACCAGCATCCTGAGCCGGCTGCCCTCTGACCCCAATGGCCCGGTGCAGTGGGGCGGGGAGGCCGACCGGAGCTGCTACCAGACGGTGCGCCAGTACTGCCAGTCAGCCTGCACATGTCAGATCGCCAACCCCCTGTCCTCCTGTGGCATTATGTAGAGACCTTGGCAGGGGCCAAACTGGCATGCCTCCTCTCTATCTCACATACATACAACCCGTCTCCTCTCTATCTCACATACATACAACCCGCCTCCTCTCTATCTCACATACATACAACCCGCCTCCTCTCTATCTCACAAACATACAACCCGCCTCCTCTCTATCTCACATACATACAACCCGCCTCCTCTCTATCTCACATACATACAACCCGCCTCCTCTCTATCTCACGTACATACAACCCGTCTCCTCTCTATCTCACATACATACAACCCGCCTCCTCTCTATCTCACATACATACAACCCGCCTCCTCTCTATCTCACATATATACAACCCGCCTCCTCTCTATCTCACATACATAAAACCCGCCTCCTCTCTATCTCACATACACACAACCCGCCTCCTTTCTATCTCACGTACATACAACCCGCCTCCTCTCTATCTCACATATATACAACCCGCCTCCTCTCTATCTCACATACATAAAACCCGCCTCCTCTCTATCTCACATACACACAACCCGCCTCCTTTCTATCTCACGTACATACAACCCGCCTCCTCTCTATCTCACGTACATACAACCCCACACGGATGTATCTCTATATTTAATAGCACAGATGGATGCTGTCTGGGTCAAATGGATCGTGAAGGACACTGTCTTGCAGACAAAAACAGGGAAATAGCAAATAAATGTATTTTATGTATGGAATATGAATCCTATTCCCCCTCTCTTGTTCGGATGTGTTTGTCATTGACATCTCTTTACATGGGAATGCTAGGGGAGGCCTATCCCCTCAACCTAGGTCAATAAAGAATAAACAAATGATAAAAAATAAAAAAAACACTGCTGTTTGGTCTGAACTGGCTATGGATGTTCAGTCATTAAGAGGCTATTAGATAAGTTTGATAGGTTGATGAATTAGGATGTTTATACAATTCTCTGTCACACCATCTCTCTGTCTTGTGGTGCAGGAGGTAAAAGCCCTATAGCTCAGTTCATCATAAGACTAACTCCTCTACGTGTCATTACCACTGGACTGTTTACTGTCAACAATAAGCGGTACATTGGTAATCGTCTGTGATTCTGTGTAGGAGTAATTGTTATGATGAACTGCCTATGCATTTCCCCACAGGGTTATTTGGAGTGCTGATGACCTGTGTCAGTTACAGTAGTTAAATCGGCCCTTTTCTCATGGAAGATTTTATTTTCCTGGAAATGATCAAATGCATAACAACTGGGGTAGTCATGGAGTGGAGATTCAATAAAAGGAGCATAAATTCAATCAAGGCTTCAATCAAGATCCAGTAAGGATGAAGAAATCTCTGTTACGGTTGCATTCACAAATGTCTCAAATCTCATAAATTGGGTACTGATATAGTTTGTTGCAATGAAGATCTAATCAAAGTATGTTTCATATCTTGGTACAGGGCATAGCAGCACCGAACAGTATTTTGGTTTCCTTAAAGGTCCAAAGCAGCCGTTTTTATCTCAATATCAAATCATTTCTGAACAACAATTAAGTACCATACTGTTATTGTTTTTAATTAAAATGGTCAAAAAGAAACCTAAATAGCTTCTTAGCTAAGAGCAATTTCTCAAGCAAGAATTTTGCTAGGACGGTCTGGGAGTGGAAAACTGAAAATTAGCTGTTATTGGCAGAGATGTTTGGAACTCTCTTTCTAATTGGTCTATTAACTAATTTACCACATGTTGATGTCACCATGGAAGGCCACAACTCCCTCCCACCAAAACAGGCTGAAGTTTCAAGTGGTATTTTCAAACAGCTCTTACACTAAAAGGGCATTATCATCATTTTCACAATTTCACAGTATTATTCCAACCTCAGTGTGGAAATATATATATAAATCTATATAAATCACGTTTTGACTGCACTGGCCCTTTAAAAAAGACTAGAAACCAAAGGTGAAAATAATCATCCTTTTGCAGACGTGGGGATCCAGACAGATGTGGAAAAGTGGTGAAATACACTGAGTGTACAAAACATTAAGGACACCTGCTCTTTCCATGACATAGACTGACCAGGTGAATCCAGGTGAAAGCTATGTTCTGTTATTGATGTCACTTGTTAAATTCACTTAAATCAGTGTACATGAAGGGGAAGAGATGGGTTAAAGAAGGATTTTTAAGCCTTGAGACAATTGAGACATGGATTGTGTATGTGCGCCCATGGGGCGGCGCACAATTGGCCCAGCGTCGTCCAGGGTAGGGGAGGGAATGGCCGGCAGGGATGTAGCTCAGTTGGTAGAGCATGGCATTTGCAACGCCAGGGTTGTGGGTTCGATTCCAGTATGAAAAAAAATTATAATGTATGCACTCACTAACTGTAAGTCGCTCTGGATAAGAGCGTCTGCTAAATGACTAAAATGTAAATGTAAATAGGGTGAATGGGCAAGACAAAATATTTAAGTGCCTTTGAATGGGGTATGGTAGTAGGTGCCAGGCGCACCGGTTTGTGTCAAGAAATGCAACGCTGCTGGGTTTTTCATGCTCAACAGTTTCCCGTATGTATCAAGAATGGTCCACCACCCAAAGGACATCCATCCAACTTGACACAACTGTGGGAAGCATTGGAGTCAACATGGGCCAGCATCCTTGCCTGCCAAAGGTGCTTCCACCAAGTATTAACTATGGGGTGTGAAGACATAAACAATCAATACATCTTCATTTTCTATTCATTTGGAAAATTTTCTAAAAATGTTCTTTGACTTTGAAAATGTTTTTTATTTGTATTTATTCAACCTTTATTTTATCAGGAAGTCATACTGAGACCAAGGTGTATTTTACAAATGAGCCCTGAACTACAGAAATTACAGAAAATACACACATCAAAATAGAAATACAAAATGCAAGCTGAAAGAAAACACTGTCAATAAAAACAAACACATTATAAATGAAAACATAGCAATGTATCAACCTACGTGACATCAAAGAGGGTCAACCAACTTTTTGGTAGAGAATGCAGTGACTTTCTTCATACAAGTGCAGTGCAGCTACAGTATACTGCATCTAATGGCTTTAATGAATTGGCAGTTGCGTTCATATACTGTAGATGAGGTCATCATAGTCTAGGACCAATAGGAACGTCGACTGAATAATCTGCTTTCTACTATTTACGAGAGGCATGACCTATTTCTTAGTTTTACCTGCATTCAATACTAATTTCAGGTCAATAATGTTTTTCTGTAATACAATGAAGGCAGACTGTAGTTCAGATAGAGCCTGGTCAACTGTGGGGGCAATAGCATACACAACAGTATCATCGGCATACAAGTGCAGGTTATTTATTTTTTTACAGACAAGTCAATATTGTTAATATAAACAGTAAAAAGTACAGGACCCAGAATCGACCCCTGTGGGACACCTTTCGTTATGTCCAGAAAACCTGATTTAACACCATCAGTAGATACACATTGAGTTTTATCTGTCAAGTAATTTGTAAACCAGTTACATGCAGCCTGGTCTAGGCCAATTGAGGAAAACCTCTGAATTAGCAGTGAGTGATCAACAGTATCGAAGGCCTTTGACAGGTCAATGAAGGGGGCAGCACAATGTTGCCTTTTAACCACATCATTTTTAACTAACTAATGGGGCGGCAGGTAGCCTAGTGGTTAAGAATTCCCGAAAAATCTGGCGATGTGCCGTTGAGCAAGGCACTTAACCCTAATTGCTCTTGTATGTCACTCTGGATAAAAGCATCTGCTAAATGACTAAAATGTAAATCTTAAATAACTAGGGATGCAGCAGAGATAGTGCTATGACCTGGTCTAAAACCTGACTGATGTACATTTAGAATACATTTCAAAGATAAGAAAGATCTTAGCTGAGAATTAATCAAGGATTCTAATATTTTAACTAGGCAAGAAAGTTTAGAAATAGGGCGATAATTATTTAGGTCACAAGGGTCACCACCTTTGTGAAGGGGGAGTACATGGGCCGCCTTCCAAACCTTGTGGATAGTACCAGATATATACGTCAGGTTAAAAATATGGGTTAATGATTCCACAATCAGGGGGGCAGAGAGCTGCAGCAAAAATGGATCAAGCATATCAGCCCTAGTGGATTCGTTTTACATCAATTGTAAGAAAGGCATCTTGCACATCACAGGTAGTAAATTGTTTAAATGAAAACAAAGATTAACTAGAAGTTGATGGGTTAACCGTCACGTCAGCGAGAGGCTGGCAGAGCGAAGAGCAGTCGATTGACTGACCAGGGTCAGTTAAACCACCATTTCTCTCAAATAAAAAGCCTGCCGAGATAAAATGATGATTAAAAGCATTACTTATCCCATTCTTCTCAGTTATAATGCCAGTCAGACAGAACTTGCTTAGGCAGGGATGAAGAGGAATTTGTACGCTTCAGTGCATTTACTGTTTTCCAAAATTCAGAGACAGAGCTTAAAAAGTAGCTTGATTTATACTGAACAAAAATATAAACACAACATGCAACAATTTCAAAGATTTTACTGAGTTACAGTTCATAGAAGGAAATCAGTCAAATGAAAGAAATTCAATAGGCCCTAATCTATGGATTTCACATGACTGGGCAGGGGCACAGCCATGGGTGGGCCTGGGTGGGCATAGGCCCACCCACTTGGGAGCCAGGTCCACCCAGTGGAAAGCCAGACCAAGCCATTCAGAATTCATTATTTTCCCCACAAAATGGCTTTATTACAGACAGAAATACTCCCCAGCACTCCCCTCCCCCTCCTCAGATGAGGTGAAGAAGCCGGATGTGGAGGTCCTGGGCTAGCGTGGTTACACGTGGTCTGCGGTTGTGAGGCCAGTTGGATGTCCTGCCAAATTCTCTAAAACGATGTTGAAGGCGGCTTATGGTAGAGCAATTAACATTCAATTCTCTGGCAACAGCTCTGTTGGACATTCCTGCAGTCAGCATGCCAATTGCATACTCCCTCAAAACTTGAGACATCTGTGGCATTGTGCTGTGTGACAAAACTGCATATTTTAGAGTAACCTTTTATTGCCCCAGCACAAGGTGCACCTGTGTAAGGATCATGCTGTTTAATCAGCTTCTTGATATGCCACTCTTGTCAGGTGGATGGATTATCTTGGCAAAGGAGAAATGCTCACTAACAGGGATGTAAACAGATTTGTGCACAACATTTGATTGGATCTTTTATTTCAGCTCATAAACAATGGGACCAAGACTTTACATGTTGCGTTTATATTTTTGTTCAATATAGCTTTCTTAATTGAGACATTACATCTGTTTCTCAGTTGTCTGAAAGATTGCCAGTCCACCTTTCAGTTTTCCTTGCCTTGGCCTAGGCCTGATTTGTCATCTGAATGAGCTCAGATAGCTCAGAAGAAAACCAAGGGTTATATCTATCTTTGACTCTGAATTGTTTAAAAGGGGCGTGTATATGGAGTGAAAAAATATGGAGGAGACATTTTCTAGAGCCAACTCAGGGTCAGGAATACAGGAGACAGTGGCTAAATCAAAGTAGAACATGTAATGTAAAAACCCTTGAGTATAACGTTTTAAAATGTATCTTCTTAGTTAAACAAGGATTAGTATTTTTCTGTTTGGTATCTCTAATACATACTATGGGACAATGATCACTGATATCATATTCAAATACTCCAATAGAAAAATATTTATGGGGTTGTTAGTAAGAATTCAATTAATCAATGAGGATTTATCAGGGTTTTTCACAGCCGTGGGGGCATGGGGGGCGGTAAATCCCAGCAACAAATGTGTATTCTGGTTTACGGACACATCTACAACCAGTAAATGTGTAGTAGGTTGTGTAGATTAGTAGGGAAAAAATATAATTGAATCCCTTTTTAGATTTAATTTTAAGGCAGCAAAATGTGAAAACTGTGCAAGGGGTGTCTAGACTTTCACTAGCTACTGTATTGACGGACATCAAAGAAACATAAATACACATTAGCTACATATAATTGCAATATTAAAATATTATGGTACCTGAGGATAAATAACTACAAATGTAGAAGCAGACAATAAATATACATGTCAATATCCATATAATGAGATGACTAAATATATTTGAGTCCTGTGCATCCACAGCTTTGTATTAAAGTGCTACAGTATGTACGTCTTAGAGGAGGAACATTACCAATGACTGTAATGTTGGAACATTCTGCTCTTCTCATTCTGGCACAGTTTTCCTTCTCCTGAACAGCTGTCCCAACCATCGCCCGCTAGCTTTCTTCACGGATGAATTAATCTGTTGGCTTTATGTGAAAGAAAAATCATGCACCAGAACCATTAAAGATTGCACGGAAGGAATATTTAAGTCTTACAACATAATTCCTTAAATGTACAGTGAGCACTGGTGTACCACACACCCCCGCAGCCCCAAGCACTGGTCCCCCCCACCCCCAGATAGCATATGAACACGTCATAAGCCATGGCAAAATGTTTAGAAAAACAGGAATTATGTTTTAAAACTGCAACATTTTCTCTCTGCCTCATGGCAAAATGTGTAGAATAGCATGAGATAAGTTATAAAACTGCACATTTTTATCTCTGCCCCAAGTCCTAAAATTTTATATTTTTGGGGGGGGTTGGGAAGAGAGACCTTGCGGGGGGCCTCGTGAAACTGAGGTAAGCCACTGACAGTAAGCCTACTGTATGTGTGATTGTAAACAAAGAGGCCATTTGGGATGAGTCAGTGTGAATTTTCATGAACAGATGCCTAGGCTAAATATATGCTCTCCACATCTCCTCAGCACACTGTGCATTATCTATGCAACAGTGCATCATTCCCATTTGGCTGCCATGTTAGAGCAGCCATGGACATTTTATAAGAGCATCATGCATAGTATGACAACACACACACTGTCCTCTAGGTGTCGATGTTGTCTCACCTGGTTTTCTCTGTGGTCTCCCCCCTCCTCAGAGAGCCAATCTTCAGCTTCCAAGTCTGTGTCCTACTTCCCTGTTTTTTGTTTCTTGTTTCTTGTTTCTCCTGGAGAGAAACATACTGTAGATATTTGTCAACAGAGACATTGATGCAGACTCATTCCAAAAACATTTACACATAGGCACAAGCATACAAGCATACTTTCACACAGACATACTCTACCATAAGTTTGCATGCATCTAACAACACACGCAAATACAGAAATACAGCTTAAATATTTGTGTCTATTTGAGTGTGTGTACAATATGAGTAAGTGTGTGTGTGTGTGCATGCTTGTGTTTGTGTGTGTGTTTGTGTGTTCGTGCATACAGTTGAAGTCAGAAGTTTACATACACTTAGGTTGGAGTCATTAAAACTCGTTTTTAAACCACTCCACACATTTCTTGTTAACAAACTATAGTTTTGGCAAGTCGGTTAGGACATCTACTTTGTGCATGACACAAGTCATTTTTCAAACAATTGTTTACAGACAGATTATTTCACTTATAATTCACTGTATCACAATTCCAGTGGGTCAGAAGTTTACATACACTAAGTTGACTCAGCCTTTAAACAGCTTGGAAAATTCCAGAAAATGATGTCATGGCTTTAGAAGCTTCTGATTCTCATTGAGTCAATTGGAGGTGTACCTGTGGATGTATTTCAAGGCCTACCTTCAAACTCAGTGCCTCTTTGCTTGACATCATGGGAAAAAGAAAAGAAAAATTAGCCAAGACCTCAGAAAAGAAATTGTAGACCTCCACAAATCTGGTTCATACTTGGGAGCAATTTCCAAACGCCTGAAGGTACCACTTTCATCTGTACAAACAATAGTACGCAAGTATAAACACCATGGGACCACGCAGCCGTCATACCGCTCAGGAAGGAGACGCGTTCTGTCTCCTAGAGATGAAGTGCAAATCAATCCCAGAACAACAGCAAAGGACCTTGTGAAGATGCTGGAGGAAACAGGTACAAAAGTATCTATATCCACAGTAAAACGAGTCCTATATCGACATAACATGAAAGGCTGCTCAGCAAGGAAGAAGCTACTGCTCCACAACCGCCATAAAAAAGCCAGACTACGGTTTGCAACTACACATGGGGACAAAGATCGTACTTTTTGGAGAAATGTCCTCTGGTCTGATTAAACAAAAATTAGAACTGTTTGGCCATAATGACCATCGTTATGTTTGGTGTAAAAAGGGGGACTTGCAAGCCGAAGAACACCATCCGAACCGTGAAGCACGGGGTGGCAGCATCATGCTGTGGGGGTGCTTTGCTGCAGGAAGGACTGGTGCACTTCACACAATAGATGGCATCATGAGGAAGGACAATTATGTGGATATATTGAAGCAACATCTCAAGACATCAGTCAGGAAGTTAAAGCTTGGTCGCAAATGGGTCTTGCAAATGGACAATGACCCCAAGCACACTTCCAAAGTTGTGGCAAAATGGCTTAAGGACAACAAAGTCAAGGTATTGGAGTGGCCATCACAAAGCCCTGACCCCATCCTACAGAAAATGTATGGCCAGAACTGAAAAAGCGTGTGCGAGCAAGGAGGCCTACAAACCTGACTCAGTTACACCAGCTCTGTCAGGAAGAATGGGCCAAAATTCACCCAACTTATTGTGGGAAGCTTGTGGAAGGCTACCCGAAACGTTTGACCCAAGTTAACCAATTTAAAGGCAGTGCTACCAAATAATAATTGAGTGTATATAAACTTCTGACCCACTGGGACTGTGATGAAAGAAATAAAAGCTGAAATAAATCTTTCTCTCTACTATTATTCTGACATTTCACATTCGTAAAATAAAGTGGTTATCCTAACTGACCTAAGACAGGGAATTTTTATTAGGATTAAATTACAGGAATTGTGAAAAACTGAGTTTAAATGTATTTGGCTAAGGTGTATGTAAACTTCCGACTTCAACTGTACATGCATGATTGTGTGTGTGTGTGTGTGTGTGTGTGTGTGTGCATTTTAGTTTAGTTTACGTCATCTTACCTGGTTTTCATCATCCCCGGGCTGCTCAAGCAGATCCTCTAGACACAGGTACCTCCCTCCAGACACTTCCTTCACCTTCTCTAAAACACACACAATTCATAACCTTCAGTTTCAACCCAAATACACCAATGATGACACAGTATTTCACAGTGTACACTGTGGGAAGTAACATTGGATGGTCACTCACTTAGATGTCCCATCATAAGTGTTGTGTCCGATGCTGACCTCCGTCGAAAATGCTGATGCACGTTACTATTGTTTTGAGATGATTGGTAGGGTAAGTCCTCATAATCTTTGACTTCAAGTCTTTCATTGGCAGAGGGGCTGCCTTCCTCAGAAGCCTTGAAGTCACACTGGTTGCGTTCTGAATTCTATATGGATAGAAACATCAAGTCAAATGTTGTTAATTACCTGTTACACTGACTGTGTCAATGCTCACAGCAAATATAGTCAAATATTGACTTGTATATAGCTTCATCCACATAATTCTCTATTTACACATGAGATGCCAAATGTCAACATATCTTTTTACCTGTCTCCCCTGCTGCTCCCGGAGTGCATCCATCTCCACCTGTAACCCTTGGTTACGTATCTGTAGCCTGGCGATCTCCTCCAGCATCCGGCATACCTGCTTCAGGTAGCCCAGCCCAGGGGTGAGCCCCTCATACTCCTCCTCACACACATCCTTCTCCCTGATCTGTAAAGACGACACATGCAGAGACTTACACAAGGAAGATAACAGTGCACATGGAAAAGTATACAGTAAATTAACTCTGGCATATTACTTCACAAAACATTTATTGCTCTGAATAGAATAGCAATCTAATGCTATGACTTCTGGGGCAGCAGACCTGATATTTTCATTGCTTATTAGTAACTAATCAGCAATCAACTTGTGTTGTAGATATGTGGTAGTAGAGTAGTGGCCTGAGGGCACACACTTAATGTGTTGTGAATGTATTGTAATGTTTTAAATTGTATAACTGCCTTAATTTTGCTGGACCCAGGAAGAGTAGCTGCTGCCTTGGCAGGTACTAATGGGGTTCCTTAATAAATACAAAATACATAAAGTGCTCCGTCTGTCACGATCGTCTAATGAGGAGGACCAATGCGCAGCGTTGAAGGTGAACATGACTTTATTCAATTAAAGCCTAAACACGAAAACCACAAAACAAATGACGATACGTGAAGTCCACAGTGACAATGACTGTACAGGAACAAAAACCCACAAACACAAGGTGAAAACACACAGTTTAAATATGGCTCCCAATCAGAGATAACGAGCCGACAGCTGACACTCGTTACCACTGATTGGGAGTCACACGACCAAACAAGGAAACAACCACATAGACAACCCAACCAAACAGAACACAACGAAACGAACACACCCTGGCTCAACATACAAAGTCCCGGAGCCAGAGCGTGACAGTACCCCCCCCCCCTAAAGGCGCGGACTGCGACCGCGCCTCAAAGAACCCAAATAGGGGAGGGCTGGGTGGGTGTTGCTCCTCGGAGGCGGCTCCGGCTCTGGCTCCGGGCTTGACCACCATCCTACATCCATCCCCCCCGTAATGGCCCCGGTCCGATCCAACCCAGCTGGCTGGATCCGGACTGATGACGCGCACCCCTAACTTGGCGCGTGAGGCAGGGACGGACCGGACCTGGCTGACGATACGCATCCTCGGCTTGGTGCGTGGGCCGAACGGACCTCCTCAGGCTGACGACTCGCCTCCCTGGCTTGGTGCGCGTAGCAGGCATAGGCTGAACCATGTTGACGACTCGCCCCCTTGGTTTGGTGCGAGTAGCCGAACGAGCTGACCCAGGTTGACGACTCGCACCCTTAGCCTGGTGCGAGTGGCAGGAACAGTCCGGGTTGGGCCGGCGACGCACACCGTAGTTTTGATGCGTGGAGCAGGAACCGGCCGGGCTGGGCTGGCGACGCACCCCTTTGGCTTGGTGCGTAGAGCAGGGACAGGCCGGGCTGGGCTGGCGACGCACCCCTTTGGCTTGGTGCGTAGAGCAGGAACGGGCAGAGCCGGGCTGACGAGACGCACCACAGGCTTGATGCGGAGAGCAGGCACGGGCCGTGCCGGACTGACGACGCACACCACTGGCTTTGGTGCGGGAAGCTTGGATGGACCGGACTGTACTAGGGACACACACCACTGGCCCTACACCGGGATCTGGAACGGGCCGGACCGGACTGGCAACACACGCCAGTACCTCTCGCCGTGCCTCTACTTCCTCCATCCCCTCTTCGACCAGTGGCCCCCGTAACCCGGCGGCCTTCTCCAGCAACCCACTGGGCCGCTCTATCGCGGCCTCCTGCTGGTCCGACGTCGTGAGCCCCCCCCTAAAAATTTTCGGGCGTCTCTCCTACCCGTGGACCAGGTCTCCATATCCCTCGCCAGCCTCTCGCCCTTCTGCCATAGTGTCAAGCCCTTCTCCTCCTCACTCGGCTTGACCCAGTCCAGGAGGCGAAGGAGATCTGTGAGGGATCTCCCTGGCGACGGCTCCTGGACACGCTGCTTGGTCCCATCTTGGTGGGTTTTTCTGTCACGATCGTCTAATGAGGAGGACCAATGCGCAGCGTTGAAGGTGAACATGACTTTATTCAATTAAAGCCTAAACACGAAAACCACAAAACAAATGACGATACGTGAAGTCCACAGTGACAATGACTGTACAGGAACAAAAACCCACAAACACAAGGTGAAAACACACAGTTTAAATATGGCTCCCAATCAGAGATAACGAGCCGACAGCTGACACTCGCTACCACTGATTGGGAGTCACACGACCAAACAAGGAAACAACCACATAGACAACCCAACCAAACAGAACACAACGAAACGAACACACCCTGGCTCAACATACAAAGTCCCGGAGCCAGAGCGTGACACCGTCATTAGGAGCAGGAAATACATTTCTTCCCCAAAGAGAGCTAAGCTAATGAGGTGGCCTTTAACTGGCCTTTGCCTTCCTCATAAACACTCAGCACCCTGTCTCTGTGTCCTGCCGAGAGCAAAGACTAATATCCCCATTTAATAAGACTTAATGTTCCTATACAACTGTGGCAAACATGAAACACAAACATCTCTCTGCTTCATTACACCAAACATTGTCAACACTCTACATGACCACTGGATAATAACATTACAAAGAGGAATCCTTGGTGCAGAAAACTGATAATTTGTCTAACGATGAAAAAAATAAAAATAAAAATTAGTAAATAACTTTTCCCCAATGGGACTGCCGTCGCTTCGAACATGTGACGCAGAAGCGCGACATGTCCGTCACAGTCTTATCAACAACACAGCAGACTGCTCAACACAATACCCACACACTCCATCTGTCCAGGAAGCACCACACCAGCTTGGCTCCATTCCACTCATGCCTGTTGCTCACCTGGACAGACTGGTTCACAGACTGGTTCACTGTCTGACACACTACAACAGGGGTACACATACTGTATTTGCTAGATGGCAAAGCTCCGGATGGATACTGTTATTTATCGGTGTAGTAACAAACCCCACTTGGTGACCCATGCAACCCCAAATTGTTCAAACTGTTCCCACCCTTCTTGTTGGCGGAGAGAAAATGTTGCCATTTTAAAGATCATTCCCTGCAATTCTACACATTTTGCCATGAGGCTGATAGAAAATGTTGCAATTTTAAACCTAATTTCCTGCAATTCTACACATTTTGCCATGTCTTATGTGTGTTATGGTACCCGAGTGACTCAACAAAATCAATGGGGGCGCCCTAGGGGGTCGAAGCCCCTGAGCACGTAATCTTGTCATGATAACTACAATATTTAGATAGCTGGTTAGCCTAACTTACCTATCTAGCTAACATGGCCACCAATTGATCAACTGGACATTTCTCATCTGACAGGTTTAAAATAGCTCTCTAAGGTCTGTCAGTGAATGACAATAAGAGGAAAACTGCCCATGCACTACCAAATGTCAAAATTGAACCTTGTGCATTCATTCTACTATTACAACTCTCAGCAGCAGTAAGTTAAAAGCCTGACTCAGTTCCTAAATAAAGCGAACATATTTGAAAGATGATAACCTACAGACACGACAGTGATTCAGTCGTTGCAATTAGTGTTTGTCTTTCTGTGTGTCTAACTGTGTGTGTGTGTGTGTGTGTGTGTGTGTGTGTGTGTGTGTTGTGTTGCAACCGTTAACTGTGGTAATGGTAAAAAGCTAATTTCCTCCCTGACATTCCTTCAGTTCATTGTCAAAAAAAAAACATAAAATGATTTATGCTCAGTATACTGCTTGAACATGACAATGGACTTCCGTCCGGCATATTGTGTAATTACGTAATAACATATGTCATAACAACAGTGATAACAATCCGATTCTAATGTATGTTCAATACATTTGCGAATAATCTTTCAAATGACTACTGAAAATGTCCCATACAAACCAAGAAGAGGAAAAGAATGCCAAACAAAACTATCAGATGACTGAGATGTTGGAGAAAAAAACTAAACACTATGGATCACACTGTCTAGTCCCAAACTCTAGATTACATTTACATTTTTGTCATTTAGCAGACGCTAGTATCCAGATCAACTTACAGGAGCAATTAGGGTTAAGTGCCTTGCTCAAGGGCACATCGACAGATTTTTCACCTAGTCCGCTAGGGGCCTTTCAGTTACTGGCCCAACACTCTGAATCGCTATTACTTTGAAGACAAGAAAACAGTCAGAGAATCATAAGATTTAAGTAAACAACTCCTTTCAATATAAACCCACCTCTGTGTCTGTCTGAGCAGGCAGTGTCTTGTGATGTGGGGAGAGGCCTCCTCTGTGCTGCAGCAGATCTGTTGAGGCCTGTTTGTCCACTACTGACTGGCTGACTGTCCTCCTCAGACCAATGCTCCCTGACCTGTGACCTGCCCTCTGGATATGGGTCACTGAGTGAGGTGACGGTAGTGAAGCGGTGTGACACCGCTGTCGGGGCACATTGTCTCTGTCTCCAGAGTATGCCCTCCTCAGTGCCTGCTCCACTTTTAGGTGCATGACCGCGGCCAGCTCCCTGTGCCGCTGAGCCCTGGGGCAGAGGGACAGGGAGGAAGAGGAGGAGGAATATGGCAGAGAGAGGACAGGAGAGCACGGAGGAGAGGTAGAGGGGAGTCCATCCTCTTCCCTGACTGTAGGATCAATATCTGTATTATCCATGGACACAGAGGGAGGAGAGGAGGGGAGAGAAGCCTCAGAACAGATCTCCACCCCTGAATCCTCTGTATCAGACCGCATCAGTGTCCCCACGTCAGATTTAGACATGAAAGTGGTCCCTGAAAGCGTGAGGGAATCTCCAGAGTCACCCCCTTCCCACTGGCCCTCCAGAGCTACTCTCTCCTGGGGGCCTTCAGTCACCCAGGTCTCCAGAAGATTGCCAAATATGTTGTACAAATCCATCTCAAAAACCCAAATCCTGTCCCCTCTTCACTCTTCTTCTCTGAAATGGTAGCAGCACGAGGTGAGTTTGTGATGTAGAATTTGAAACATCCCTGATGCTCCGCCTATATTCTTATGACACACCTCCTCATCAATCATCCTGTCACAGCAGTGATGCTGCATGCATATGGAGGCCTGCGCTGAGCGGCTGTTCCCTGGCATATTGCTTTGGTTTGTCTTGGGAGTATGACTCACGCTCACTTGAGCCCCCAACTCCCCCCACCAAACACCATAAAACTCAGGTATGACAGGGGCAAGTCATGACAAGGCCAAAGTGATAGCTACACCATGTGTCAGTCCACATACTGACTGTGGTGCTTCTCAACCAGTTATCTCCTGATGAAAGATCAATCTTTTTGGACAATAATACCATACATAACAGAGAGGTTTGTCATATATGTGAGTGGGTAGGTGTGACGTAAGGTGTGACAAGACATAAACTAGGTAAAACATCTGAAATAACTCCAACACAACGTGATATCTGAGATTCATAACTTATTGGAATGTGTAGAAGGAGCATTCCTGTCTGGTGATTCTGATAAGGATCTACATTCCAGTTCCCTAGTGAATAGTGACAGTATGTTTCATCAGCTTACAAACACAAAGAAGACCTTTACATCAAGATGTCCACACAATATTGTGGGTTGTCACTCAGTCATGAAGTTTGTACATGGCCTACAGCTCCAGAGGCTGTGACGTATCTGAGCCACTTACTTACACAAGCATAGCCTACACATAGGCTGTCACTCACTTAATTTAAATGTGGATTTACACATAACTCATTTGTTTTGAGTGTACAGGCAGACTCAGCACCTGAAACATAATTTGTGTACAGGCAGAATCGGCACCTGTAAACACTGATGTGAAATGCAATTGTCTCTCAGGAATATGATATTAGATGATATGTATGTATGTATTCTATGTATTTCTACACTGGCCCTATGATAATAATAATAATAATAATAATAATAATAATAATAATAATAATAATAATAATAATAAATAATAAATATAGCTGCGAGCAGCAATGAACGGAGTTCACAGGATGACAGAAAGGACACAAGATCAGTTGGATAACAAAGCAAGCACTATATCATGCAGGAACTATCCTCCTTTATGTGCAATCATGAATCTAAATACAAAAATCTGGAGTGAATCTGACATATGGTTCATGAGGAGAAGATGATTTTGAGCATTAGTGTTAAATATGAAAATAATTAGTTTCCTTGTTTTTTGAGATATCAATACCAAATTCAGTGTGGTTCATTTTAGGGATGTCCATGATAGCGACGACACGTTTCAAGGTGATAGGTCACTGTGGAGTGGATTTACAGTGGTTTAAATGGACACGTAAAATCTGATTTTTGATTTGTCAATAACTCAGCCATCTTTTGACCACTTAGCTTAGCTTTTTCAATCTAGGGTAAGACATGTACCATGGGCCTACATTCCACATTTGGGTGTCATTTGGTCCTATGGTTCATGAGAAGAAGATTTTTAAAGTATTTTTTGCATATTTTAGCATATTAGCGTATGTGCTAATATGCATCTACTGATACAGTGTGGCCATCTTTGAATACATCAACGTTATTTTCTCAAACTCTTTAGGGACTATTGTGATGAGTCCAAATACCACATTTGGAGTGAATCTGACTTATAGTCCATGAGAAGATTTTTTTTGTGTTACATAGTAATTTTATTTATTTATTAATAGTTTCCTTATTTTTTCCGATATCAATGCTAAAGTTAACATGGTTCATCATGCTAATGTCTATGCTGACCCTTTCAAGTTGATAAGCGCTAATAAGCGCTATATAAAATACATATATTATTAGGGGTACAAAGGATTTATATGGACCCGTAAAATCTGATTTCCTGATTTATCAATAACTCAGCCCTCTCTTAACCATTCCCTTAGCTTTTCTCAAACTAAGTTAAGATATGTACCATGGGCCTGCATACCACTTTTGGTGTTGTTATGATTTATGAGAAGACGTTTTTAAAAAGTTTTCCAAACTTTCCAAGATGGAGGAAAATCTATCCTGATAGACCTTAAGGGTCCTTGAGGCTAATTTGTTCAGCATGAGCACGTAAAAATGTATGCACACATGAATGTAAGTCGCTTTGGATAAAAGCGTCTGCTAAATGGCATATTATTTATTTATGAGGAAAGACACCTACATACAACGTTTCAAGTCTGTAGGTCAAACTGGGCAGTGGATATGAGCCTCTAGTTTCTGTGTGCCAAATTAGTAAAAAGTGACCAATATATGCTTGAGTTATTTGACCATGTCAAGGGAAAACAATTACAAGAACAACAATAAGTTTCACAGCTTTACTGTGAACACCTTATAATACTATATATTTATTTTATATAGTGCTTTCATACAGAATCTCAAAGATGCTTTGAAAAAACAAAACAAAACAAATTCAGGGAGCTGGCAGTTCATGGGAGACGGTCTTCCATAGCTAGAATATGATGCAGTTCAGAAGAGGAGTAGTTTGAGTGGCCCAGGAAATATAGGCTCAGGAAATATCCCAGCCAATGCAGCAATGCTGCTTTAATTGACCAGGTGTCGCTATTTCATGCCACATAAACTGTATATCCTTTCAGATATGTAATTTTCTTTCAAAATGAACAATTAATTAATCAATTCATTTATGTATCTATTTTTCCCATAGGAAAATATAAGATATGATAATAAAAAGTGGGGGAAACATGTGAGATGGCTAAAACACAAAACCAGGAGGGCTAGTGTAAAAACAACTCTGGCTGTAGAATAAAATAAAAATAATAAAATACAACTATTGAATATGTGAAACGTAAATATTTGGTAGGCTAGTGTTTATTACAATGACACTTTACACCTGTTTGACCATAAGGTGCATGGGATTGTGTGACGGCGGTGCTTATTTGCCACTGCGGACTGAAGGAACAAGCTGTAGCCTACAGTACAGTACTTAACAACCACAACCACAACAACAACAACAAGAAGCTTTAGAATGTTGGGGGCAAAAAGGCGCGCAGATGACCGTCTTACCTCACAATGCCAACAATGACAGAATAATGGATCTTTGACCTGGTCTAGACGCAGAAATATCTCTTCGCGCTGTCCGCATCCTCTCCACCTGCCAACCATCCACAAACACAGAACTGCAAAGTTTGGCTGCTGTCCGGCGTCCATCTCGAGTTCCGTGTTCAGTGGTACAGTGTGCGGTCAACATGGAGGAATTCCCCCCAAAATTCAGCAAGGTGCTGGTGACGCCAGATCCGCAGTACATACCGGGGTAGGTAATTCACATTGAAACTAACACTTTGCTTTTGAATTTTAGCAAATTAATTCATTACATATACACTCTAATTAGATGTGTGTTATATTGAGATGTTATTTGTATTACGTGCATGGTGTGCTATTTATAGTGAAATTCTAAACCTTTTTAATGATGCATTATTGTATTCGTGCGTAATTCCATTGATTATATGCTTGCGCATACCTTTACATTTTACTTCATTATATTTCGCCATTTTATGTCTTTACACATAGCATGCATACATTCGGCCAACTAGAGGCTTGAGGAATTAACACAAACAATTTAACAAACCTACACGAAATTTCCATGAGCAAGTCCAGTGCTCGAGGCCAAAAGTATTTTGTGATGGCCATCACCCATGGCAACCGTTCCCAGGAAGGTTGAACTCAGAGGCTAAACTCCCTGACATGAAGGAACACAACACAGCTTAAACTAACTACCATGAGATCCATACAGTCACCTTTCACCTCAATAAAGACTTTGATACAAGTGTTGTAAAAAAAAAAAAGGGTTTCAAATATTTACACTAGGCCTACTGTCAACATGACAGAGAATAAATCCAAAAAGGCCTGTTTGAAATCTAATTACAATCCTCACCACAACCACCACCTCTCTCTCTCTCTGTCCTCAGGTATGCAGGTTACTGCCCCCAGCTGAAGTACCACCTGGGGAAGACCTACGGCCAGCTGACTGCCAAACTGCTGTCCTCTCCAGAGGTGTCTCGCTCACGTCGCCTGGTCCTCCACACGGGCCGCTTCCCCTCCACAGAGACAGACACCGGCCCGCGGGACGAGAACTGGAGGAGCCACCATGGAGAATGCAGGAATCTGGAGAGGATGATACCGGGCTACACTGGTAAACACACTTTTACTCAGTTTTCATACATTAAGTAGAACTCCCTCATCTCTTCCATCTGTAAAGTATGCTTTTGCATTGTGTACTCTGGTGTCTTTTGCAGGCTTTGTCCCCAAAAGCCAGAACTACTTCTCCCATACCTACGCTGAGACGTGTCGCGAGGCCCTGTCTGAGTTTGACCGAGACCAGCAGAGGAGGGTTCGTCTGGCATCAGCAGACATACCGCTTGTCAGCAACACCACCAATTCCGAGTTTAAAGTAATCAGCTCTAATCTCTCTCTCACGTACACATGCACTCTCTCACACACACACACACAAACACACACACACACACACACACACACACACACACACACACACACACACACACACACACACACACACACACACACACACACACACACACACACACACACACACACACACACACACACATCCCTGTTTAATAATCCATGCTGAGATCCTGTGTCACTGTCAGTGTCATTTATCACTCACTGTCTCAGTCTAAACGAGGCCAGCTGCACAACCTGGAGAGCTCTCCAATCATAGACCACCCACAGATTCAGACCAATTAAGTCTCTGAGATTCACACCCATTATCTCTCATTGTGTAGGAGCTGACAGGAATGTTCAATAACACAAGCAATTACTGTTAGCCACTTATGTTGATTGAATGATAACAACTTTACATTGATACCATGCGAGAAAATCTTATCCTCTTATAATCAAAGGTCTATAGTCTGGGATAGGGCCTTTGGTAGGAGCCAGAAGCTTGAATACCTTCTTTGTCTCAACCATAGTGTCTGTCTGTCTGTCATTCTGTCTATCCCCTTCAGCCTCGGAGACTGAGCACCCCTCTGACGGCCATCTCCAAAGATCCAGCCCCCTACGAGGCCCTGGACCCCTGGAAGCCCAAAGTGTCTCCGTACTTCATGGAGGACAGCAGTCCACACAAGTACTTCATCTCAGGTCGGTACAGTATGCCAGACATACCATTTTAAATAACTAGGCTATTTCAGCCACAACCGTTGCTGACAGGTGTATAAAATCGAGCACACAGCCATGCAATCTCCATAGAGATACATTGGCAGTAGAATGACCTATACTGAAGAGCTCAGTCACTTTCAACGCGGCACCGTCATAGGTCTACGTCAGCACAAGAACTGTTCGTCGGGAGCTTAATGAAATGGGTTTCCATGGCCGAGCAGCCGCACACAAGCCTAAGATCACCATGCGCAATGCCAAACATCAGCTGGAGTGGTGTAAAGCTCGCCGCCATTGGACTCTGGAGCAGTGGAAACGCGTTCTCTGGAGTGAAGAAACACGCTTCACCATCTGGCAGTCTGATGGACATATCTGGGTTTGGCGGATGCCAGGAGAATTCTACCTGCCCCAATGCATAGTGCCAACTGTAAAGTTTGGTGGAGGAGGAATAATTGTCTGGGGCTGTTTTTCATGGTTCGGGCTAGGCCCCTTAGTTCCAGTGAAGGGACATCTTAATGCTACAGCATACAATTACATTCTAGACGATTCTGTGGTTCGAACTTTGTGGCAACAGTTTGGGGAAGGCCCTTTTCTGTTTCAGCATGACAATTCCCCCATGCACAAAGAGAGGTTCATACAGAAATGGATCGTCGAGATCAGTGTGGAAGAACTTGACTGGCCTGCACAGAGCCCTGACCTCAACCCCATTGAACACCTTTGGGATGATTTGGAACGCCGACTGCGAGCCAGGCCTAATCGCCCAACATCAGCGCCCAACCTCACTAATGCTTGTGGCTGAATGGAAGCAAGTCCCCACAGCAATGTTCCAACATCTAGTGGAAAGCATTCCCAGTAGAGTGGAGGCTGTTGTAGCAGCAAAGGGGGGACCAACTCCATATTAATGCCCATGATTTTGGAATGAGATGTTTGACGAGTAGGCGTCCACATACTTTTGGCCATGTAGTGTATGAGTGTGCAGCACAATCAAATGTATATGAGTCTCTGTATTGACTAGATCTTCCATTGGGGCATGTATTCAGGTTTCACGGGGTACGTGCCCAAATCTCGCTTCTTGATTGGCACGGGCTATCCCATCACCACCAACAAGGCCCTGGTCCAGTTTGGGAAGGAGATGAGGAGTGACCCCACCTCCCTGCGCCTCCCTGGGGACGAATCAGGAGTCCTGCCCCCCATCCCCACAGTCTACCCGTCCCACCGGGGCCTGCTGCCCTCCTACACCGGCCATGTTCCAGGTGGGCCTAAACCTCATCACAACACTATATAGTACGAAGCCTCACACACAGCTCTGAAATATCCATATTTTGTTTAAAAATGTATCATATCATCACTTGGTAGATCAAATGTTACTATAATGTTATTGCTTAACTATAATATTATTTTGAGATCTTCAGTTAAGTTTACCTTCAATCTGCCCACAGGATACAAGTTCAGGTACGGCCAGACCTTTGGGCAGCTTACCCACAATGCCCTGGGGCTGAGCGGCACTCAGAGGAAGATAGAGGCCAGAGCCCAGTAACGGAGGTACAATCCACAAGACAATCACATGACTTAATAAAGAACTAGGGTAGAGAACACATCGTGGAGTTGTTTTGAGTGATGAATCCAAGGACTTTTAAATAAATGCATATGTCTGTGGAACAGCAAAACCTTGGTCTGTGGACTATGTACATCCCAGAGTGAAAAATAATAATGCCTGATTTTTTTATATGAACAGAACAGGTACATACTGCAAATATGGGCAGTGGAAGGCTGCTTCTCCTGTATTTAGCGATATATATATATATATTTTTTCTTCTACTGTACAAGTGAATGTGAAACATAAGTCACAAGATAAATCAATACTTTTTTATTCGTAAAGTTTGTTTGTCACAGGGAATTTACACTCATAGAGGGTGCATTCTTCTAAGAGGAAGGACAGTTAGGTTGGGAAGGAAATATGAGAGGGGTTATGATAAACTCACTTTCACATTATTTACTTTTTTGTCATTTAGCAGACGCTCTTATCCAGAGCGACTTACAGTTTTTTGTTTTTTTCATACCCCCCATGGGAATCGAACCCACAACCCTGGCGTTGCAAACGCCATGCTCTACCAACTGAGCTACATCCCTGCCGGCCATTCCCTCCCCTACCCTAGACGACGCTGGGCCAATTGTGCACCGCCCCATGGGTCTCCCGGTCGCGGCCGGCTACGACAGAGCCTGGATTCGAACCAGGATCTCTAGTGGCACAGCTAGTACTGTGATGCAGTGCCTTAGACCACTGCGCCACTCGGGAGGTCTATAATAACCAAGTCATTCCTGTCACGCAAATTCAGACTTTGCCTTTCTCTTTCTCCTTAGCTTAGTAGTACTGGCCTATCAAAACAGTGTACACCTGAAACACAACATGATAGCTTTATATTGTGCAAACAACACCTAACAGTGCCACAAATCTAGAATTTGCTTACCTAAATATTTACAAAACTCTACTTCTCTCATTTAAAAAAACAGTATAACAGGATATTGATATAGGTAGTACAACCACACACAGTAGTAGGCCTAAATTAGCACCTAATGACTCATTGAACATTTGTTTTTACACATGCACAGAAATCTTACCATGCTACAGTTGGGATTACCTCATAAACATGTATTAACTTTGTCTAGTTGAATGTGAAGGCAACCTCCTTTTGGAAGATAAGCCACTGCACAAGGCTGCTGACTGGCATAATATGTGGCACTAGTAAACATGGCTAGTAAAGATTGCCTTTCTGCATTTCTTTGTTGTCCTTCCAATCGCACATAGGATAGTCACAGTGTAGGGGTTGGAAGGTAGAGGATCAGATTGATACTATTAGGAGAATAGGATGCTACTGTATGGTATGCATGCAGCTCCATTACACACTAATTGGTTTCTTCTGCAGAGTCTGGGATGGTGTACAAGGCTTTCAGATCCTAAGGCAAGACCCTAACGTTGGAGGAGCCTCTCTGACCACATAGTTTGATTGACAGGTTCACAGGGAGTATCTATTGCATAAATCCCAATTCATGACAGATGAACAGAAGCACTTGTAAATCTAATAGTACATGGGGGGAGTTGTTATTACCTAATAATAACATAGCAAAAAGTATTACCCATGCTCCGATAGTTGTATCAATTGTTCTAATGTGCTTTTCTGATCAGTGTGAGTGTGTTCTAGCTTACGTGTCTGTGTGCAACACTGTGCACTACAACACTGACTCAGGATCATGCGGTTGAGATTTTTGGTAGTGTATCTTTTCTTCTCTTCCCTACCCCTCTCCACTCATCAGAGGGTTGGGTGAGTGTGGTCCTGGGGCACCATGTCTATGTCTGGTGTTTCTGGTCAGGCTGTGGAGCTGGGAGTTTCCCTGACCACACTGTCTGAGCCAATAGGCCCAGCTGAGACCTGTCCAACTGCAGCCACTGTGAAGGTCTCCTTCAAGACAAGAGAAATACAGTTATTAAGGAGGAACTGTAATAACACCATAGGAACAGGTTAGCCATAGTTCAGTTCAGTAATTCTGACCTTTTCTGGGTCTGTGTCCCATTGAGGTTTTGAGGTGCCCTCTGTGTCCTGGTAGAGGGATTCCCTGCTGCTCCAAACAGCTTGGCCCAGCGTAGCCCACCCTGGGAGAGGCTCTCATCCTGGGTGTCTGCCTGCATCCTGGGGGTCTCCATCCCAGTTCCCTCCCTCCTGCCCTCCGGTGAACTCTCCTCTTCTATCCTCCCTTCCATCTCCTGCTGAGGCTCAGGGTGGATGACATCCATGTAAATCTGTCCATATTCCACCCCCTCCACCCCCCCCTCCACCACCCCCTCTGCGTGGGCAGGACGTCTCTGCCACCACCCTGGACTGGTGGCTGACCACAGGCTCCTGCTAGACTTGCCTAAATGCCTCGCCCACTTCTCCTGACCCATGACCATTGACCCCTGGGTGGACCCCTGAAGATGCTGTACCAGCTGGTGTGGGTCACCTGGTGGCCTGCTGTTATCTCTGGGTCCATCCATAGAGCCATATGCCCCCTGTCTGTCTCCTCTGTCTCCTCTCAACAGGGGCCAACTGGTCATGAGAAAGGTGGAGCATGGTGGAGCTTGTTCCCTGGAGCAGAGCTGTCTGTTGTTCAGCAGGCGGGGCTCCAGCAGCAGGTTGAGGTCAAAGGGTAACATGGAAAGAGGCTGCAGCAGGAGGAGGAGCTCCTGGAACATAGGCTGACACTGCCCATGTGACATGGCGAGGAAACCCCATGGATGGTAGTAAGCTGTCACCTTGTCTGGGGAGAGGAGAGTTGGAAAGAGTATGAGAGAGGTACGTTCTAAGAACATTATGTTTTCTAATAACAATTTGGAGAAGTTAAAAAAAGAGCCTGTCCTTTAATCTAAACACATACCTTTTTGGTTGTAGAGGTGATTTAGCCAGAATTCCAAGGCCCTCAAGCTAAAAGAGAGAATATAAGTCCCTAATTTTACAATAATAACATTTCATAAATCACCATTAGAACACAATTTGATATACTAAAAAAGACTGTCTGAGACTTGACAGGGACTCACTTGAGCAGGCCCATGATGAAGGCTCGTAGTCTCATACAGTGGCTGGTCAGCAGGGAGCACTGCCTCACCTTGGACAGCAGGCTGTGGAGCACCTGGGTGGTAGGGCCTTAGACAGGAACAGAGACCATTAAACTACAACCCCCATTAGCAACTGCAGCACTGTAGTCGTACCATCATCAGCATCAAACCTACCACAACCACCATCCTCATCATCATCATTACCATCATCACCACCATGTGTCTCTCACCTGCCTGAGTGGAGGCATCCACCACATTCCAGGCGTGGTTGCGTCGATGACCGATGATCAGGTCCAGTTTGTGGTCCCTGAGGCCATCCTGCAGAATGTTCTGGATGGTGGGACACAAATGCTCCAGGACTAGACCACCAATGGTGGGACTCCTAGAACTGTTCCCTAGCCGGATCTGGAGAGAAGTGGGACATTATCATATCATGATCAATAATTACACTTTGATAAAAAATATAATAACATACAGTACCAGTCAAAAGTTTGGACACACCTACTCATTCAAGGGTTTTTCTTTATTTTTTTACTATTTACTACATTGTAGAATAATAGTGGAGACATCAAAACTATAAATAACACATGGAATCATGTAGTAACCAAAAAAGTGTTAAACAAATAAAAATATATTTTATATTTGAGATTCTTCAAAGTAGCCACCTTGATGACAGCTTTGCACACTCTTGGCATTCTCGCAACCATCTTCATGAGGAATGCTTTTCCAACAGTCTTGAAGTAGTTCCCCCATATATTGAGCACTTGTTGGCTTCTTTTCCTTCACTCTGCGGTCCAACTCATCCCAAACCATCTCAATTGGGTTGAGGTCGGGGGATTGTGGAGGCCAGGTCATCTGATGCAGCACTCCATCACTCTCCTTCTTGGTCAAATAGCCCTTACACAGCCTGGAGGTGTGTTCTGGGTCATTGAAAAACAAATGATAGTCCCACTAAGCGCAAACCAGATGGGATGCAGAATGCTGTGGTAGCCATGCTGGTTAAGTGTGCCTTGATTTCTAAATAAATCACAGAGAGTGTCACCAGCAAAGCTCCCCCACACAATCACACCTCCTCCTCCATGCTTCACGGTGGGAACCACACATGCGGAGATCATCCGTTCACGTACTGTGCGTCTCACAAAGACACAGCGGTTGGAACCAAACATCTCAAATTTGGACTCATCAGACCAAAGGACACATTTCCACTGGTCTAATGTCCAAGTCTCTTCTTCTTATTGGTGTCCTTTAGTATTGGTTTCTTTGCAGCAATTCGACCATGAAGGCCTGATTCACACATTCTCCTCTGAACAGTTGATGTTGAGATGTGTCTGTTACTTGAACTCGGTGAAGCATTTATTTGGGCTGCAATCTGAGGTGCAGTTAACTCTAATGAACTAATCCTCTGCAGCAGAGGTAACTCTGGGTCTTCCTTTCCTGTGGCGGTCCTCATGAGAGCCAGTTTCATCATAGCGGTCCTCTGTAGCTCAGCTGGTAGAGCACGGCGCTTGTAACGCCAAGGTAGTGGGTTCGATCCCCGGGACCACCCATACACAAAAAAATTAAATAAAAAAGAATAATAATAATGTATGCACGCATGACTGTAAGTCGCTTTGGATAAAAGCGTCTGCTAAATGGCATATTATTATATTATATTATATTATATATATTATATAGCGCTTGATGGTTTTTGCGACTGCACTTTAAGAAACGTTCAAAATTCTTTACATTTTCCGGATTGACTGACCTTCATGTCTTAAAGTAATGATGGACTGTTGTTTCTCTTTGCTTATTTGAGCTGTTCTTGCCATAATATGGACTTAGTCTTTTACCAAATAGGGCTATCTTCTGTATACCACCCCTACCTTGTCACAACCCAACTGATTGGCTCAAATGCATTAAGAAGGAAAGAAATTCCACAAATTAATTTTCAACAAGGCACACCTGTTAATTTAAATGCATTCCAGGTGACTACCTCATGAAGCTCGTTGAGAGAATACCAAGAGTGTGCAAAGCTGTCATCAAGGCAAAGGGTGGCTACTTTGAAGAATCTCAAATATAAATTTGTTTAACACTTTTTTGGTTACTACATGATTCCATATGTGTTATTTCATAGTTTTGATGTCTTCACTATTATTCTACAATGTAGAAAATAGTAAAAATAAAGAAAAACCCTTGAATGAGTAGGTGTGTCCAAACTTTTGACTGGTACTGTATATTTATGGGAGTTGATTCATCCTATTCAGGGATACTGTCTGTTTTTGTGAATTGGTTATTCTAGTTCCCTTCAGATTGCTTTTAGCTCTGCTGGACTCTACCTTTTCCCCTGGATCTCGACTGGTGCCAAAATGAGCCATGATCAAATCCACTGCCAAGCTCACAGATTTCAGCAAACCTGGAGAAACATGGAAAGAAGCACATCAGGAGTTAGCTCATTTCATATTCTGTGCCATGCAGGGGGGTTATCAAAATGCCTGAGGGACTGACATAAAACAGATTATATGCATTAAACAGAAACATCAGACACTGAATAAAAAGGGTGTATATACAGAACCACATGGGAACATCCATGATTCATCTCCCTTCCACCCTTCCTCCCTTCCTCTCTCCATCTTGCTCTGGCTCGCTCTAAAATGTCAGGGTTCTTAATGCATATTGAATCTGCCTACAATGCTCTCCCCTGCCAAACGGACAGTACATCACTGTGCAAGCATTGCTTTCACAAGACAATGTGCATACAAGCATGTGATTGACATTTACATTGTTTGGTGATAATCATGTGTGTCTGTATTGTGACACTAAAATAACATAAATCTGTGAATCATATATCCAGCGTATCAACAACACTGCACCCACTGCAACAAACACTCACTGGAGCTTGCACAATCACATACACATACACAAACACACTAAATGGTTCAGCCAATCCAATGCAGGGAGAGAAAAATAGGTCATGTTTTAAAGAAACCCCCTTCAGGGTATTGAAGGCACTGCTACAGCAAGCTCTGCTGCTGCTCTCTTTAGAACCCAGCAGCAGCACAGAATAACAGACAGTGTAGGATTCCAGTTTCCCATAATAACTGTTCAGTAACAGTCTAATTACTCTCCATCTTGAGATAACACTAGATTACTGACACTGTCTACCTACCACACACATCCTCTGATTATACGCTGACATCTCACACAGTCAACATCACATCATACAATCCACATTATATGCCCTCAGCTCAAAACACCCTTAACCCCATTAACTTAACTCAGTTTTGCTCTACGACCCCCACAAGCTTCTTGGGACTCGTCTGAAGTCGGTACAGCCGATACTGTACTGTCTGTAGCGTCCGTACAGTTTGGGTTTCACACTAACTATGACCCCTCTGTAAAGGTGAGACTCTCCCGAACACGTACAGTACCAGTCAAAAGTTTGGACACACCTACTCATTCAAGGGTTTTTCTTTATTTTTACTATTTACTACATTGTAGAATAATAGTGAAGACATCAAAACTATGAAATAACACAAATGGAATCGTGTAGTAACCAAAAAAGTGTTAAATAAATCAAAATATATTTTATTTTTGAGATTCAAAGTAGCCACCCTTTGCCTTGATGACAGCTTTGCACACTATTGGCATTCTCTCAACCAGCTTCACCTGGAATGCTTTTCCAACAGTCTTGAAGGAGTTCCCACATATGCTGAGCACTTGTTGGATGATTTTCCTTCACTCTGCGGTCCAACTCATCCCAAACCATCTCAATTGGGTTGAGGCCAGGTCATCTGATGCAGCACTCCATCACTCTCCTTCTTGGTCAAATAGCCCTTACACAGCCTGGAGGTGTGTTGGGCCATTTTCCTGTTGAAAAACTAATGATTGTCCCACTAAGCCCAAACCAGATGGGATGGCGTATCGCTGCAGAAGGCTGTGATAGCCATGCTGGTTAAGTGTGCCTTGAATTCTAAATAAATCACAGTGTCACCAGCAAAGCACCCCCACACCATCACACCTCCTCTTCCATGCTTCACGGTGGGAACTACACATGCGGAGATCCTCCGTTGACCTACACTGCGTCTCACAAAGACACAGCGGTTGGAACCAAAAATCTCAAATTTGGACTCATCAGACCAAAGGACAGATTTCCACCGGTCTAATGTCCATTGCTCGTGTTTCTTGGCCCAAGCAAGTCTCTTCTTATTATTGGTGTCCTTTAGTAGTGGTTTCTTTGCAGCAATTCGACCATAAAGGCCTGATTCACACAGTTGAACAGTTGATGTTGAGATGTGCCTGTTACTTGAAGTCTGTGAAGCACTTATTTGAGCTGCAATTTCTGAGTCTGGTAACTCTAATGAACTTATCCTCTGCAGCAGAGGTAACTCTGGGTCTTCCTTTCCTATGGCGGTCCTCATGAGAGCCAGTTTCATCATAGCGCTTGATGGTTTTTGCAACTGCACTTTCCGGATTGACTGACCTTTATGTCTTAAAGTAATGATGGACTATCATTTCTCTTTGCTACTTTTGAGATGTTCTTGCCATAATGTGGACTTGGTATTTTACCAAATAGGGCTATCTTCTGTATACCAACCCTACCTTGTCACAACACACCTGATTGGCTTAAACGCATTAAGAAGGAAAGAAATTCCACAAATTAACTTTCAACAAGGCACACCTGTTAATTTAAATGCATTCCAGGTGACTACCTCATGTATCTGGTTGAGAGAATGCCAATAGTGTGCAAAGCTGTCATCAAGGCAAAGGGTGGCTACTTTGAATCTCAAAAATAAAATATATTTTGATTTGTTTAACACTTTTTTGGTTACTACATGATTCCATATGTGTTATTTCATAATTTTGATGTCTTCACTATTATTCTACAATGTAGAAAATAGTTAAAATAAAGAAAAACCCTTGAATGAGTAGGTGTGTCCAAACTTTTGAGTAGTACTGTACATGTCGGTTGTTTTGCTCTAGGACACCCACAGGCTTCACAAAACTCGTCTAAATGTACCCCGGTACCAGTTTAAAAAAATTATGGAAGTAATGTATATATGGAGACTTAAGTGAAAAAAGTAAGGGGTTAAATAAATAAATAAAAGACTTCCTGATCTCTCAGATATGACTTCCTTTAGATTTTTTTTGGGGACTATCTGTTGTTCCATGTAGTGAATCTGTTATTCAATGTGTTTGTATGGGCTAATAGCAGTAAGGCAAAATAAAAATGTTCATCAAATAATTTTTGTGTGTATTTCTTTGATACTTCAAGGGGTCTTAAAATTCCTAATAAAAAAGAAAAATGAACCATGGAATGACCTTCTTAAAACAATTCCATATAGTTTAGTAGAACCCTACCCCCCACCCCCCCGGGCTTAGACAGGGCTTTGACTTGCAAATTCGTAACATATTGTACGTTTGCAAATTCGTAACATATAATTGAATTGTAATTCGTAACATATCATACGAAATGGTTGATGGACATCCACAAATGAATACATACCATACGAAACCTAACATATCATACTAAATGGAGTGTCTCGGATTTACGTACAGAATAATACAAAATGCTCTGAGACCAGGTTGATCCATGCTCTATCACCTATACATAGATCAAGCCCCTCCCTTGCCCTCACCTCTCCTCTGCAGGTGGCTGATGGACAGAGACTCGTAGGAGGCTTCAGGTGACAGGCAGAACTCCACAGGTGGCCTACTGTCACTCAGGCTGAAGGAGTCACAGTGCTGTTGTTGATGCTGCTTCACACTGGGCCCTGCAGACACCAGAGGCTGCAGAAGGGTGCTCAGAGAGGACATAGGGGCCACTGATGAGAGAGCAGCTGTCAGGCTACGATGAGAGGCTGCAGACCCAGCCATAGGGACTGAGGATAGTGGGGTTCTCTTGTGGGGCAGTAAGGGTGGGTCTGGAGAGGAAACCAGCAGGTCTGGATGATGGATGTGACTGTCAGAGGGTGACATGGTTGCTACTTGGGAGATGGGACAGTGAGGGCTGTGGGTCAGGAGGAATGGGTTGAGGCTCTTCTGCTCTGGGGACAGGCGAATGAGATCTTGGCAGATCTGAGCCATGCCTTGGCTACGTTTGATTGAATCTTTACAATGAGACTGGTTTGGGCTACTGTTGGCCTGACCTGGGCTGGGGTAGGTTTGGTCTAGGTCTTCATAGAGCTGGTCCTGGCATGAATAAGCCTGGGTTAGTTTGGTATGAGATTGTTTTGTGCTTGTTTGCGCTTGTTTTGGACTGGTCGAAGTGAGACCAAGGCTAGTGTGGGGCCTGTATGGACTGGAGTGTGTCCAGTTGAGTCTGGACTGGAAGCGTTCTGGACTGGGGGTGCAGGTGGAGCAGGTATCAGAGCTGGAGGGGCCTTCCAGGAGGATGGCTCCATAGCTGCCTAGCGGTGAGGGACGCAGGTGGGTCAGGAGTCTGTTGCCTTTGCCTATGCACTTGGACCCTGGCTGGGAGCTGAAGCTAGGCTTGGTGTTCTTGTGGCTGATGTACTGGTCCAGCAGGGAGCTCAGGGGCTGGCTCTGAGGTTTACCTGCCGGGGGAAGCAGGACGAAGGGCTGGATGGGCAGGGAGGTGGGCCTCTGAGCCTTACTGTAGCGCACCATAGGAGTGGCCCATGAACATGCCCCTGAGAGAGAGAGAGAGAGCGAGATAGAGGGAGGGAGAGAGGGAGGGAGAGGGGATGAAAAGTTTTAAAGATAAGGAAAAAACAAGGGTAGATCAGCTGAATCGTAATTACGCATGTAAAAATACCAACTGGTTTGTTTTCTTACCCTCCTCCTCCATCTCATGGTTTGTTGACACAGAAGGGTAGTAGGACACATTGATACTGCCTTGGTTGGGACTCAGGAGTAGGGGGGAGTGGATGCTACTCTGGCCCAGGGAAACTGCCTCCTGGATGGGACACAAATCCTGGAAGGTGTGGGAGTGGCTGGAGCTCTGGCAGCTGTCTGTATGTCTCTTACAGTAGGCAATCTCAGCAAAGGTGACATGCAGGGAGTCCCAGCTCATACAGCGAGGACGGTGCAATGGGGTAGCTCTCCTCTCTTCTTTGTCTAAGCCTTCTTCCTGCTGGCCATGGAGAAACAGATACAATTTTGATTAGTTGACAGGAATGTCAACTGCTATGAAAGTAATTCTGCTCATCATACAACATCTTACAAATTAGACAAAACCTGAAGAAGAAATACAAAAGGTGTGCATCTTTTTAAACATGCTGTAAGTCATTGTGGTATGCCAACCTGTTTTGCCCCCTGGCTCTGCTCTCCTCGGGCCTTACTGAAGAGGAAGTAGTGGCCATCTGAGGTGACGCTGGTGGTGCTGGACCAGGCTGGGCTGGGTGAGGCTGACTGAGATGACAGGTCACAGGTCACCAGCTTGTAGTACTTCTGGGTGGTCCCTGTGGGCAGCAGCCTGGCCTGGCTCTGGAGACAGGAAGTGAGGTCAGAGACCTCCAGAGAAGACAGGAGGCCCTGGGTGTCGGGAGAGTAGACATTACAGTTTGAGTCCATCGCCTGTGGTGACCAGCAGGGGATAGAATGCCCCCTGTCAAGAGAAGAGGAGATTGTTCTGCCCCCCTGACTGGGGCCAGCAGCCTGAGGACCCTGGGGCTCCTGGGGGAAAGGTTGCAAGTTTAGGAAGACAGAGCCTTCTGCTGGCTGGGATGACTGCACTGCAGGACTGCTGAGGTCATTTGGGATGGCAGGGTTGTTACTCTTGTTGTAGATGGCGCTGAAGTTGACGAGAACCCCATCTGAGCTGTTGCAGGAGGAGTCTGTGACGTACTCCAGAAGACCATCAGAGAAAGACTCAGGGAAACATTTTGGTTGGCCATAGCTGAAGTAGTAGCCCTCATCACCACATTTTAGCACATTATCTTCAACGTCCTCCAGTCTCTCCTGCTCCCCATAGTCCGTCAACACAGTTTTACCCCTGTTTTCATGGTTCTGACTGACTGATTGGCTAGAAGGTTTGGAGGTCCGCCTCCCAGCATTACTCAGGGCCCAGTTAGAGTTCCCATGCAACTGCAGCACAAAAGAGGAGTCCTCATGGTATCTGTGCAGGTTATCTCCATCACTATCGTCATCCTCCTCATCTTCATCCACCCCTTCATTAGGGAGAAAGGAGTTGTGTAGACGTAAAGTACCTCTAACTACAGGGTATTCTTTATGTCTTTGAGAGATGGTCATCTGTGATGCCTCCTCCTCTGATGATCCAGAGTCACACTTCCCACTGCTGTCACTGCCCCCCTCCCCGTCCCCCTCGCCCCAGTCCTCCTTGAGGCTCCAGTAGCTGGAGGAGATATGTCTGAGGCTGTTGTGGAAGGGCTCTCTGTGGAGGTTGTCTTGCTCGGGGAGGGAGGCAGTGCGCGTCAGACCCACGGAGCTGGAGCACAGTCGACCAGGCCTCTTGGAAGAGCTGCTGCACAGAGCCGTCTGCACAGGAAGCTGCCAGGGGGGGAGTTGCACCAGGGGGAAGTGACACGTGATCAGGGTGTCCCCTGATAGGCTGGCCGTCCTGTTCATTCTCCCAGCTCAGCAGTTGATGTTATTACTGAAAGAGTCTCCATGCTCCGAAGGAAACACCTGAAACAGGAGGAAAGGAGAGCATTAAATGGGTTATGATGATACTAGAACAGATAAGCAGCCCAATGCTACTATGACTAGTCCGACTCAGACTACTACTGCATCCTCTGCCCCAAGCCATCGGCATGGCCAGTGGGCCAGAGCTGCATGATTCACTCAGTCAGCCGTGGCGTGCTCCCTTCCTCCCTCCTCCCCACCTAGCAAAAGTCACCCATAGCTACTCATAGTCTGTCTGACTCTGCACTGCAACTGGGGCAGCAATACTGCCTGATAACCAACAACGACGAGACAGCCTATAGGAATGAGGTAAGTGAACTGGCATTGTGGTGCCAGGACAACAACCTCTCCCTCAACGTCAGCAAAACAAAGGAGTTGAATGTTGACTTCAGGAAGCAGAGGATGGAACACACCCCAATCCAAATCAATGGGACTGCAGTAGAGAGAGTCAGCAGTTTTAAGTTCCTCGGCGTCCACATCACAGAGGACTTTACATGGACTAACATACTGTATAAAACTTGATATTTGATAGTCTGATAGAAAGACATGTTACACAACACAGCCATTCTTGTACACCTCTTAAAGGCCCAGTGCAGAGAGAAATGTGATTTCCCTGTGTTGTATATACAGGTAACTGCCAAAATAAAGGAAACACCAACATAAAATGTCTTAATAAGGCTTTGGGCCACCACAAGCGGCCAGAACAGCTTCAATGTGCCTTGGCATAGATTCTACAAGTGTCTGTAACTCTATTGGAAGGATGCAACAATTAGCAGCACGGCTAGCTCAATTGTTAAATGCTTAATAATGACAAATAACACTGTCATAAATGTCATTAATGTAAGGAAAGAAATGTAGTGTTTTATGTCACGCGATCTGTGAAGACTCCAAGCATTAAAACCTCTTAAGCTGACAGTCCCCGAAATCGTGCACTATAATTACTTTTAAAAATATGTACGGTACCAGTCAAAAGTTTGGATACACCTATTCATTCCAGGGTTTTTCTTTATTTTTACTATTTGCTACCTTGTAGAATAATGTTGAAGACATCAAAACTGTGAAATAACACATATGGAATCATGTAGTAACCAAAAAAGTGTTAAACAAATCAAAATATATTTTATATTTGAGATTCTTCAAAGTAGCCACCCTTTGCCTTGATGACAGCTTTGCACACTCTTGGCATTCTCTCAACCAGCTTCATGAGGTAGTCATCTGGAATGCATTTCAATTAACAGGTGTGCCTTGTTAAAAGTTAATTTGTGGAATTTCTTTCCTTCTTAATGTGTTTGAGCCAATCAGTTGTGTTGTGACAAGGTAGGGTTGGTATACAGAAGATAGCCCTATTTGGTAAAAGACCAAGTCCATATTATGGCAAGAACAGCTCAAATAAGCAAAGACAAACGACAGTCCATCAATACTTTTAAGACATGAAGGTCAGTCAATCCGGAAAATTTCAAGAACTTTGAAAGTTTCTTCAAGTGTAGTCGCAAAAACCATCAAGCGCTATGATGAAACTGGCTCTCATGAGGACCGCCACAGAAAAGCAAGACCCAGAGTTACCTCTGCTGCAGAAGATAAGTTCATTAGAGTTACCAGCCTCAGAAATCGGCAATTAACTGCACCTCAGAAATTGCAGCCCAAATAATTGCTTCACAGAGTTCAAGTAACAGACACATCTCAACATCAACTGCTCAGAAAAGACTGCGTGAATCAGGCCTTCATGGTCGAATTGCTGCAAAGAAACAACTACTAAAGGACACCAATAATAAGAAGAGACTTGCTTGGGCCAAGAAACACGAGCAATGGACATTAGACCGGTGGAAATCTGTCCTTTGGTCTGATGAGTCCAAATTTGAGATTTTTGGTTCCAACCGCCGTGTCTTTGTGAGACGCAGAGTAGGTCAACGGATGATCTCCGCATGTGTGGTTCCCACAGTGAAGCATGGAGGAGGAGGTGTGATGGTGTGGGGGTGCTTTGCTGGTGACACTGTCTGTGATTTATTTAGAATTCAAGGCACACTTAACCCGGATGGCTGCCACAGCACTGTGCAGTGATACGCCATCCCATCTGGTTTGCGCTTAGTAGGACGATAATTTGTTTTTCAACAGGACAATGACCCAGAACACACCTCCAGGCTGTGTAAGGGCTATTTGACCAAGAAGGAGAGTGATGGAGTGCTGCATCAGATGACCTGGCACCCACAATCCCCCGACCTCAACCCAATTGAGATGGTTTGGGATGAGTTGGACCGCAGAGTGAAGGAAAAGCTGCCAACAAGTGTGGGAACTCCTTCAATACTGTTGGAAAAGCATTCCAGGTGACTACCTCATGAAGCTGGTTGAGAGAATGCCAAGAGTGTGCAAAGCTGTCATCAAGGCAAAGGGTGGCTACTTACTATCTCAAATATAAAATATATTTTGATTTGTTAAACACTTTGGTTACTACATGATTCCATATGTGTTATTTCATAGTTTTGATGTCTTCACTATTATTCTACAAGGTAGAAAATAGTAAAAACAAAGAAAAACCCTTGAATGAGTAGGTGTCCAAACTTTTGACTGGTACTGTATATGTTTACATTACTTATTTCATTTATTTCCCACCATTTTGTAAGTCAGAAGACAGCCATCCAGACCATCCTAGGACCATGTAAACGTCCTCTGTCGAATAAACTTGTATTTGCCTCTCTCTGGTGGTCGGCTGAATTATTATATCCATTTATATCACTTCACCGCAATGTTATGTCAAAGGGGCGGTCCTTAGAAAAACATTTATCCAGCTTGACTGCTTCACGGCACAGACATGGCAAAGCAATCTTTGAAATTGTCTCGAGCAGGCGGATCTAAATACATGCTTCCATAGCTCTACTATAAAGAATGCGACCTACACACTTCCTTAAACCTAAAATAAGTACGCATTGCGTATGCTAAGAACGACATAATCGAGCCCTTTACATAGCCCTTACACCCTTGTCCATAGGAGGGCGCACGCTGTTTAAATGGCCCAAATGTTGATTTAGACATTCACAGATTTAACAGATTTTCACTATCACTAATGTCATGATATGTTTGGTAAAGTAATAAAGAAGGTGTGGTGAGTGATTTCAAAGGATTCAGGTGCAGGAGGGTAAATCACAGAATAACATTTATTCCAAACACAGAGGTACGCAGTAATGCGCAAAACAGGTGCACTGGAAACAACAAGGCACACGGGAAAATATCCCGGCGATACAAAATACAAGGAGCTCCACCAAGCTAATCTAACCTCCACAATAAACAATCACACACAAGGACAAGGGGGTAGAGGGAACATTTATACAGGTACTGATGAGGGGACATGAACCAGGTGTGTGTAATAAACAAGACAAAACAAATGGAATTATGAGATGAGGAGCGACAGTGGCTAGAAGGCCGGTGACGACGAACGCCAAAGCCTGCCCGAACAAGGAGAGGAGGCAGCTTTGAAGGAAGTCATGACAGTAACCCACCCTTTAAGCGCAGCTACAGCAGCGCGCCGACACCGGCCTCGGGGACGGCCAGGAGGACGCGGAGCAGGGCGAGCTGGATGGCGCTGGTGGAAATCCCGCAATAGGGAGGGATCGAGGATATCCCTAACCGGGACCCAGCACCGCTCCTCCGGACCATACCCCTCCCACACCACGAGGTACTGAAGGCCCCCCACCCGACGCCTCGAATCCAGGATGGAATGGACGGATTACGCCGTGGCCCCCTCGATGTCCAGAGGGGGGGCGGAGGAACCTCCCGCACCTCAGACTCCTGGAGCGGACCAGCCACCACCGGCCTGAGGAGAGACACATGGAACGAGGGGTTAATACAGTAATCTGGAGGGAGTAATAACCTATATGTAACCTTGTTTATCCTCCTCAGGACTTTGAACGGCCCCACAAACTGCAGGCTCAGCTTCCGGCAGGGCAGGCGGAGGGGCAGATTCCGGGTCGAGAGCCAGACCCGATCACCCAGTACAAAGACCGGGGCCTCACTGCGGTGGCCTTCTGGCGACGCACGGTGCGCTGGAGGTGGACGTGAGCAGCGTTCCACATCTCTCTGTCATCTCTGTCATCCACCGCAGGAGCTTCGGTCTGGCTGATAACCTAAAACACATTGAAATGGCGATAGGTTAGTGGAGGAGTGGCAGAGAGAGTTCTGGGCATATTCGGCCCATGGCAAGAACACTGACCACTCCCCCGGCCGGTGTTGGCAGTAGGACCACAGGAACCTACCCACATCCTGATCACCCGTTCCACCTGCCCATTACTCTCTGGGAGAAATCCAGAGGTCAGGCTGACCGAGACCCCCAGACATTCCATGAACGCCTTCCAGACCCTGGATGTAAACTGGGGACCCCGGTCAGACTCTATGTCCTCTGGCACCCCGTAGTCCCGGAAGACGTGAGTAAACAGGACCTCCGCAGTCTGCAGGGCAGTGGGGAGACCGGGCAGAGGAAGGAGGCGGCAGGCTTTTGAAAAGTGGTCCACAACAACCAGGATGGTGGTGTTACCCTGAGAGAGGGGAAGATCAGTGACAAAGTCAATACACAGGTGGGACCATGGCCGTTGTGGAACTGGTAAGGGTTGTAACTTACCAGCTGGGAGGTGCCTAGGCTGCCTTACTCTGGGCACACACCGAGCAGGAGGAGACATACACCCTCACATCCTTAGCCAAGGTAGGCCACCAGTACTTTCCGGTCAGGCAGCGCACTGTAAGGCCCTTACCTGGGTGACCAGAGGAGGGGGACGTGTGTGCCCAATAGATCAGACGGTCACGGACAAGAGACGGCACGTACTGCAGCCCAGCTGGGCACTGAGGTGGAGATGGCTCAGTGCATAACGCCCGCTCTTTGTCCGTGTCCATCGCACACACTAGCGGTGCCACAATGCAGGAGGCCGGGAGCATGGGGGTGTTGTCTATGGGCCTCTCCTCTGTGTCGTACAGCCGTGACAGTGCGTCTGCCTTCACGTTCTTCGTACCCGGGATGTAAGACAGTGTAAAATCTAACCGGGTGAAGAATAGGGCCCACCTGGCCAGGCGAGGGTTCAGCCTCCTCGCTGCCCGGATGTACTCCAGGTTACGGTGGTCCGTCCAGACGAGGAAAGGGTCTTTCACCCCCTCGAGCCAGTCCCACCACACGGTCAGGGCTCGGACAACAGCCAACAGCTCATGATCACCAACGTTGTAGTTCTGCTCCGCCAGGCTGAGCTTCTTGGAGAAGAAGGCACAGGGGCGGAGCTTGGGTGGCGTGCCTGAGTGTTGAAATAGGACAGCGCCTATCCCTACCTCGGACGCATCCACCTCCACTACGAATGGTAGTGATGGACTCCTGGGAGGCACAGCGTCTACCTGGAGGTTTATCGCGCAATCCCCCGCCCGAAGAGGTGGTAATTTGGTCGCCTGCGTTTTGAGAAACGCATTTGCCAAATCGAGGTATTCGGGGGGAATGCGCACGGTGGAGGTAGTGTCTGGACTTTCCACCGTGGTTGCACCAACGGAAACAGCTAGACACCTACCCTGACACTCTCGCGACCACCCCGTGAGAACCCTCTGCGGCCATGAAAAGGTGAGGTTGTGTAGTGCTAACCAGGGAAGACCCAACACAACAGGGAAATCAGGAGACTCAATAATAAAGAAGGTGACTTGCTCTCTATGGGTCTTGTGCGTAACCATTGTGACTGGTGCTGTAACTTCCCTAACGAACGCGTGTGGGTTTGCGCTACCTGGGGTGACGCGAGAGTGCCCTGCCTGCCGCCTCCAGACCCGGAAGAACCCTGACGACAGCGTGCAGCCGAATGTCCTCTCCTGCCATAAGAGTGACACTGGAGCTGTCGTCCTCCGTTCTCCCGGATCGCTGCACCACCTAGCTCCATCGGAACTGAATCTGGGTTGAGGGGGGGTGGAACGGGCAGGCCCCTTCCAGGACGTCCTCTTGCAGCTGATCGAAAGTCGTCAACATGGTATCCTGGCAGGCTAGCTCCCTTCGGACGTCCTCTCGCAGGCTGCACTGGAAGCTGTCGATGAGGGCCCGCTCATTCCACCCGGACCCAGCCTCCAGGGCAAAGTCCTGCGCGGTCCTCGTCACCTGCCTCAGGTGGACCAGCCACTCGCCCGCCTCCCTACCTTCGGGCGGGTGATCGAAGACTGCCCGGAAGAGGCGAGTGAACTCCCCGTAGTTGTCCAACGCAGCTCCTCCTTCACTCCAGACCGCGTTGGCCCACTCCAGGGCTTTCCCCGCGAGGCAGAAGACGAGGGCGGACACCTTCTCCCGCTCCGATGGAGCCGGGCTGATAGTCGAGAAGTATAGGTCCAGTTGCAGGAGGAATCCCTGGCAGCGGGCAGCTGTCCCGTCGTAATCCCTTGGTCAGGATATATGAATCCCTCTGGGTGCTGGCATGTGGGTGGCTGGATCCGGTTGCTCAGCTGGTCCCGAAGTATCGGGTCCTCTCCTCTCCAGGCGTTGGACAACCTTCTCCCAAGCTGGCTAGCATCGTAGAATGCTCCCGGACCCGCGTCAAGACTCCAGGCATGTGCTCCTCGCCTGCTGCCTCCATATCAAGGTGTGTAATTCTGTGGTGAGTGATTTCGAAGGAGTCAGGCGCAGGAGGGTAAATCACAGAATAAAAGGGTTTATTCCGAAACCCAGAGGTACGCAGTAATGCGTCAAAACACTCCAGTGCGCAAAACAGGTGCACTGGAAACAACAAGGCACACTGGGAAATATCCCAGCGATACAAAATACAAGGAGCTCCACCGAGCTAATCTAACTTCCACAATAAACAATCACACACAAGGACAATGGGGCAGAGGGAACACTTGTACAGGTACTGATGAGGGGATATGAACCAGGTGTGTGTAATAAACAAAACAAAACAAATGGAATGATGAGATGAAGAGCGGCAGTGGCTAGAAGGCCGGTGAAGGCGAACGCCGAAGCCTGCCCGAACAAGGAGAAGAGGCAGCTTCGGAGGAAGTCGTGACAGAAGGTGAAATATTTTGGGTAGATGTTCCTAAAACAAATTATAACTATATATGGACATATTATAAAGTATGAAAAGGCTTATTCATTCACAATTGTATTTTATTTTATCATATCATCATATTTGTATAGTATTTATTATACTTTTATTGTGTACTAAATCACATGGGTTGAAAAGTGGTAGCCTACCTTCTGCTGAGAGGGTAGGCTACCATCAGTGGTATAGTCCTAGTGGAGGGTAAACGCAAGTAAACGCCGTTTAGCCACCTTTTTTCAGAAAAATGCATTGAAAGTAGGCCTATTTGAACTTCATGTTAATAGACATTGTAGCCTAGTTCAGTACATTGACAGTGTGTTAGGGTGACAATCCCATTTTTCCTGGGACAGTTTTAGCCCATTTCAGGTGTCCCAACCTTAAAAATGGCAGTGTAATAGGGGTTTTCAAGGTTTTGGGGAGTTTATAAGCTACTGAATCTGGCTGGTGGGTAACTGCGGCCAGGATGGCGATGTTTCAAATAGGCCTAGCTTGTGCATCACTATCACTAGCTATCTCTTGTTTACAAAAAAAATTGGCTAGGTAGCTAACTTGATTCTTCATACATGCACTACTAAAGTAAAAAAGCATTGGATTGGTGTTGAAGAGAGCTAGAGAGAGTTTCCTTCAACCAGATTTTTTGCACCAGTCTCTGCGCTATTCCTTTTAACTCTATGTCACATTGAGATTTACTTTATAATTTACACCTAACTTAACCTATGACCTGACCCATCACCTTATGTATTACTGTCCCCCAGTTGCAAGAAGTGACCCCCCCCCCACATAAAATGTAATATATATATATATTTTTAAATAAACTAAAATGGCTCAGAGTCTTCCACGCATTCTTTCTGTCCCTAACACTAAAACTAAATAATATAAAAACTAAATATAAATATTTTTATACAACTAAAACTAGCAAATCAGGTTAGAAAAACTGAATGAAACTAAACTGAATTTCTAATAAATAAATACAAAACGAATAGAAATAAAAACAATTAATAAAAAACAAAACTATAATAACTTTGGTTCACACACACTCAGACAACGAGCCCAACTCTCATCCCCTAAAACCTTAGCTAGCACTTCCTCCTTGTAGAGACAGATCTGAGCCACACAGCCTTCTATGACAACAGTCTCATGGATTACAGTGAGCATGCAATGACACAGAGTATTTTTTTATTTATTTGGAGAGGGTGGGCTGTACTCTCCTCCTGGCATGAGGGGAGCTTGATGTGAGTGTGTATGAGTGTATGTCAGACGACTGTTCATGGCTCTGTTTTAGAATATGAAACCCCTGTCATTTTCTGAATTCTGTTAAATCATCCAAATAGTCTATCATCTTGAATTTTAAAGCTTATTTTCACATTGCAGTCAAATCACTATAAATAACTCTGAAGCGATTCTAAATTAAAAATGTATTTTTGCTGCATTTTCTGGGGTACAGAGTGTTGCTGGTGAGAGGTGTTGCATCCTTCATAGCCCTCACAGTGCCTCATCTGGGTGTAATCTGTAAATAATCTCAGCAACATCTGGTGCCAGGGACCAGGGAAAGGCTGGAAAAATCTGCTTTATGCTCAAAGGTTTCGAATAAACAACACGTCAACAAATATCTCCAACCTATCACTGCCATAACATAGTAATACCTGTAGTAATATCCATTGCAGACACTTTCATAAATACCCTCTTATTTTAATCACAGGATATAGGCCTATGTGTCTCTGTGTCTCAATCAATTGGTTTACTAGAGAAATACACAACAACATCACTTGTCATCAACAAGCGTACTGTTCCTGATTTGGCACAATAGTTGGGTCGTTCCACCAATTCAGTGCCTTTTGAGAAGTGTAACTTGGTAAAAAATTATTTAAAAGGTTTGATTTCACCTAATTGTAACAATCTGTCATAAAGAGCACATATTCAACTTAATAAAAAACTAGTTTTCCCATCTCAAGAAGTTACATTTAAAAAAAATACTATAGTAAGTGCCTATTAAAGGGCACTTCATTTAATAAAACAGGCTTTTAAAATTAAATATTGTTGCACAATTTCTACTTAAAATATCAAAGGGACACAAAGGGTACTCCTTTCGTGGAACTACCCAGTTGAAGATTATCTCTGATCACATAGACATCATATCAGTGAGAACTGGGATTTGTACACTGACAGTACCTTGGAGCCTCTCACCTTTAAATAAGATCATTGAATTAAATACCAGGAGAGAACTTCCTGTGGAAAGTAGGCCATGCAGGCTGACAGGATGTTGTTGCAGATGACTAACCACTGCACTGCATATTTGATATGCCCCCTGCGTCCCAGTAAGCACCCATGCCTGCCTGGCTCCTAATAGACACAAACTAGTGGAGCAAAGACTCACTGTGGCCTGGATACAGGAATATTACAGGAAACCAGATCAACCTGATGTGATTAGCCCCAACTATTGCAGTGGCAACATTTCTGTCAATTCTACTAATCCATCTCATATGAGAGAAGAAATTGTGGTAACATGAGATACACAGACAACTCACTATTCTGTTCTTAGCCCTGGAATCTGAGGCTGTGGTCTAGTGGAAGACAGATCAAGATGACAAACTTGAGTTGTTGTTGTCTGTTTCTATAAAATTTGTTTCTCTGTAATGAGCAGTTGGAGGGCTGTACAGAAGACATTATGGTGCACAGCTTGGCCTATATTCTGTGAAAATAATTGTTGTAAGGTAGGGGTAATACGGAATTGGCAAGGTAAAAAATACTATGTTCAGTCATTTCAACAGAATATTTATGAAACAGAGTGGAAGAAAAACTGTGTGTGTGTGTGTGTGTGTGTGTGTGTGTGTGTGTGTGTGTGTTTGTGTGTGTGTGTACATGTTTAACTATACTTGTGGGGAACAGAAGTCCCCACAAGAGTAGTAAACGGAAAAAAATTGGACCAACTGGGGACATTTTGTTGGTCCCCACAAGGTCAAATGCTATTTCTATGGGGTTTAGGGTTAAGGTTAGAATTAGTGTTAGGGTTAGAATTAGGTTTAGGTTTAGGGTTAGGGTTAGGAGCTAGGGTTAGTTTTATGGTTAGGGTTAGGAGTAGGTTTAGGGTTAATGTTAGGTTTTGGGGTTAAGGTTAGGGTTAAAGTTAGGTTTAGGGTAAGTGTGTGTGTGTGTGTGTGTGTGTGTGTGTGTGTGTGTGTGTGTGTGTGTGTGTGTGTGTGTGTGTGTGTGTGTGTGTGTGTGTGTGTGTGTGTGTGTGTGTGTGTGTGTGTGTGTGTGTGTGTGTGTGTGTGTGTGTGTGTGTGTGTGTGTGTGTGTGTGTGTGTGTTATGGAGCAATTTCAATGCGAACAGAAATTGTATTTGAATTACATAATTTTGAATTTGTAGTAGGATATTGAATTTGAATTTTAGAATTTGTAATGCACAAATTGATTAATATCATTCATAATTCGAACTTGTATTTCATGATTTGAAACTGAATTTAATAAATATTGCAATCAATTTTAAAATTCAATTTCAATTAATTGAATATTCAAATTCAATATTTATATATTGGCAGGTATTGCATTCATTGTCTGTGTATCAAGTTTACAAACTATTATGTCAAGTTTATTAAAGTTTCATACATTTAACTTCTCGATGCATTCAGATTCTGTTTTCAAATTCAGTTCTCTATATTCCGATTCAAAACCAGAGACAACATCCTGGTACTTTGGCAGCCAGGAAAGGTAGAGGGGAACAGATCGAAAAAAACTCTCTCTGTGGTAAACAAAGCTTCTGGCGGTTTCTGAAGCCAATGTGGCATGTTGAATAAATGTTCTTCCTATGAATTTGGCTCTAGCGTTTGAACCGTTTTGGCTTGAACTATTATGACCCCATTTCTGAAAGCTTAGACTTTCTGTTCCCCTCTATGATGATCACAGGCCGTGCAGGACACATCAGAAGGGAGTGTCGCCAAAAACGCAATTTGGCTGAATAGTTGAATAGCCCTGTCATAGCCCTTCTAGGGATAGCCATTCCAGTTTCCACTCCCTATTTAGTCTTGCTCTTGTGACTGACTGGGGTCGAACCAGGCCTCCTGCATGTCACAAGACTGTGTTAGCCCACTTAGCTAAAGCTCAAAGGAATGAGTTCAGGAAGCTAACACAACTCTTAAAGTCTCCAGCAAGGTTACTAATCAAAAGAGCGTGGTCATCGAACCACCTCAGTTACATTTCACCCCCCTTTGACCTCATACTCAGAGATCACGTCACCAATATAACTGACTGAGTTCAAAATCAGACTGCACAACAACAGTTTCTGTGGCGAACAGAAGCAGACAGATCTGTGCACCCCATTTAATGAGAGTGCAACAGAGGTGGTTTGGTGATCCATGCATGTGATGAGCATCCTTGTGTCATGACGTAACTTTCATTAATGTGATGACTGTTATTTATCGAATCAACTAACTATGTTTAATTGTTACTCAATTAAATTAATCATGTAACAATTAACTCATTATGAATTTGGGGCACTAAGGAAGAAGTTGTTTAACGAGTTATCATCTCCCGAATTAAACTCTTAGAAGATAACAGTCACTTATTACTCATTACCTAATATCAGTCTGCCAATGTTTTTTGGTCTAGTGAGTTTATCTTCTTCACTTATTTCCCTCATTAAAATGCAAATCAATTTATAACATTCTTGACATGTGTTTTTCTTTTCTTTTGTTGGTGTTATTCTGTGTCTCACTGTTCAAATAAACCTACCATTAAAATTATAGACTGATCATGTCTTTGTCAGTGGGCAAACGTACAAAATCAGCAGGGGATTAAATACTTTTTTCCCTCACTGTATTTTATACAACATTTAGATGTAAACTTGATAACTAGAATGTGTACACTTTCAGAGTTACAGTTATATATTCATACCATTCTTAATGACATCACAAAATGATAAACAATATGACATGATTATTCTTTAGGTCCCCACTGACCATTCCAAACATGTGGATGTCAGAAATAATGTTCCAACGTCCACTTTAATTGACATAAAAGTTTTGCCGGCAAAAGTCTCTCTGTAACAAAGAGATTTCTTTCCCAATACTGCAGGGCAAGAAAGACCCGTTTGCGGCACATAATTTATGATCGGGTGTTAAGGTGTCAAAACTGGCACAACTCCCCACTCTCCTCTCCTTTGGGAGAGAGGGGGCGTCTGGCTATCTGTCAGCCATTTGCAACTTTGATCTGGCACCTTTGAGCCTCACCAAGGAGAGTCATGACACTTGCCTGAGACCTAAAGACATGTGTTAGTTTGACTGATGGGGTTCTAACTCAGGGCTCCTGTGCGCCAGACAATCCAACTTTTCAGGTCTCAGACAAGGTACTCATCACACGAGCGTGGTCACCAAACTACCTGTGTTACACTTCATCCCCCTTTGACCTCCTCCTTGAAGAGACCCATCCAAGTAACAGGACCAATGCCTGGGCTTTAGCTCAGCAGGCTAACACATTCTTAACCCAGTCAGTCACATTACCCTTATGACTACCCTTGCCGGAGACTTGGAACTAACACGTCTAACATGTATTAGTGTAGCAGATGGGTATCTGTGAAACTCACTCCTCAGCCTAAAGTGTCGCTCCTTGCGCAATTAAAGAAGGTATTTTTTAATAGCACGATGGGTTGGAATGCTTCAGGAGGGCGGTCACGTGTGTTTACGAGGCAGAAGTCCTGAGTTCGAGTCTCCTTATGAACTGAATCAGAGGGAAGCGGTCCTCGCTAAGCAGGCAGCGTGGCATCCTTTACAATGGTGCCACTGGACTCAGATCTACAGTTGCGCTCAGTTTAACCACTGGGGTCGATGTGGAGTGAGTTTGGGGGTGAATGTAGCAGATGGGGATCTGTGAAACTCACTCCTCAGCCTGAAGTGTCGCACCTTGCGCCATTGAAGGAAGTCTTTTTCAATAGCGCGTTGGGTTGGAATGCATTGTGACATGCAGGAGACCTGGTTTGAACCCAGTCAGTCACAGGAGCAAGATTGAATAGGGAGTGGAAAGGCTATCCTGAGGGTTATAACAGGGCTATTCAACTATATTCTTATGGGGGCCATATTGTGTTTTTTGTGACACTCCCTTCTAACGTGTCCTGCGCGGCATGTGATCATCATAGAGGGGAACAGAAAGCACATCCATGTTTCAGAGAGTCTAAGCTTTCAGGAATGGGGTCGTAGTAGCATATATACCAAAACGGTTCAAATGGTAGAGCCAAATTCATAAGGAAGGAAATAAATTAAACATGCCACATTAGCTTCAGAAACCACCAGAAACGTCTGTTTACCACAGAGAGCGTTTTATTATATCTGTTCTCCTCTACCTTTCCTGGCTGCCAAAGTACCAGGATGTTGTCTCTGGTTTTGAATTGGAATTTAGATAACTGAATTAGAAAACTGAATCTGAATGCATCTGAGAAGTTGAATATATGAAACAAATTAATATATTAAATAATAGTTTGTAAACTTGATACACAGACAATAAATGCAATATTTATCATATTGAAACTGAATATATAAATATTGAATTTGAATATTCAATTAAATTGAAATTGAATTTTTAAAGGAATGCAATATTCATTAAATTCAGTTTCAAATCATGAAATACAAGTTCAAGTTATGAATTCTATCATTCAATTTGTGCATTACAAATTCAAATTCTATATCCTAATACAAATTCAAAATGATGTAGCCTAATTCAAATACAATTTCTGTTTGCAATGAAATCACTCACAGTTTTCCAGACATAAGGTCTGCATGAGAGATTGGGAAGGCGAGTGAAATAGGGCGAGTGTGAAAGCGAGACTGACAGCGGAGCCCAGAACGTGAGCGTGTCATCGCATCATGCCAGTAGTCTACCGCAACACAAACGACCAACATTTGCCAGTAGCACTACTATGTCCTAAATCCGTTTACATTAAATAACATTCAAAATGAACACACACTCCAGCATTAAAAAACAAAGAAATGCATTTACATTTGTCAGGAGAGCATCGTGGAACAGCCTACGCATAGGCATCTCCTAACCTACATGTTATTCTAACAGCCGTAGGTAAAAACTTGACTGTAATCTACTCCCAATTTTCAATATAAAGTTACAATGGATGCAATATTCAAATTATAAACTTGAGAAGAATAACAATATATTTTTCCTTAAAACTCTTCAACAAAATCTAATTGAATGATTAATAAAACATGCGCCCCTCGAATGCTGATGTATTACGTAAAATAAACAACATTAAACATACATACGGTTGGTGATGCAGGTAGTTTGAAGGCTTCAATCGATAATTATGTTGTAAATTGTTCAATAGTTCCAACCGTTGCAGGACAGTTCCTTCTTTCCAACAGTCAGGGCGCCGCGCTTCCAGTGCTGGCGAAAACAGAGGCCAGACCGGTCAGCGGTATACAGTATATTTGCGTCAGAACGTGTCTGTCCAATGTTCACAGCGCAGGACTTGCCACTCAAACAATATCGAATAGAAATAAAAGTAGGCTATTTAGACTAGCCTACTTAAACATTATCAATGATTAAAAACAACAATCACAAAGACAAAAGGCATACAAAAATATCAAACATTTATTATGGCTGTAGCCTACAATGCTGAAAAAGTACATAATTCAAATCATATTAGAGAGTGTCAATGATTCGTGTTTCAGTGATTGAGAATAATTTCACACTGTCATACAATAAAGACCATACATGAATACATTACAAATAAATTACATTATTCCCAGATTTAAAAAAACGATTAAAACTTAATGTAGGTCCAACAAATATTTAAAAAATAAGTATACTAAGGTCTACTAAGATAAATCAGTTAGTCAGATATAGGCTATGATTGACATAATGCACCCATGATATCTCAAATAATAATCTCATGTACAGTATCATACATAACTCAAAGACCCTGAGTACAGACAATTCACTAGAATGTCAGTTGAACAATATTCAAAGAAAGTTTGTCCAAGATTCTCAACAAATCATATAATAACACAATTATGACTCAAGAATAACTACATTTCAGTTATACATCTATAATAAAACATTATAAATCTGCATTGTAAAATCTTGAACATCATACCACATAATTATCATTTTAACTAATGCCCAGCATGATATTGTTGCTGTATCACCAATAGTTTTTTCACAGTTACAAGTACTTACACATACATCTTGAAAATATGCCTGGCACCATAGAGATCCTATTAAATTACAGTATTTTAATTATTAATTCTATGCCATGCACTAAATGCTGAATTTAGCCTTGGGGTTGTCCTTTATTTATTTTTTATCCAGACGAAGAATGTTAGACATTCTCAAATCAGTGGAAATCTAGTGTTCAAGTGTTTCACAGAAACATGGCTGATTGATATTTGATAGATGTTTGGAATGGATTAAGTGAGGGTTTTCAGACATGAATGACCTGAACACTGTGTGCTCTGTTAAGTCATCTGTCCTAGGGACTCAGTGGTGGCTCCTCCTGCTCACTGATGGTGTTGTAGTACTGAGGCTGGGTCTGGACCAATGGGGAGTCTGTCTGGGAGAAGAGGGATGTCCGGCTCTTTGGGGTCCTCCGCAGAAACTTGCCTGAGGTCACCAGGTCACCGTAACCCTGGGCGTGGGAGAAGGCATAGCCTGACCGGCGGGTACTGGTGCGGCGGGCTTGGACACGGCGAGGGGCAGGGGGCAGCACCTTGTTCTGTCTCTCCTTGTACCTCACCTAGAGGGGGAGGGATGGGGAGAAATGAGAGAGACAGTGAGGGAAAAGTAATAATTTGTGAATCTTCTATGCCAATGACAAATATGTTGACCCTCGACCTCTGACCTTGTCATTGATAGTGGGCCACAGCAGAATGCGCAGGAACCGGTATGCCACCACGGGAAGCACACAGAGGATGGAGGTGAGTAGCATGGTCAGCCACACGTTGGGCTGGTTCAGGGAGTTCCTGGCTGTGCCTGTTACATACAGTACAGCATGACAACATGCATTCAGATACAGATACTTGCCTACATAGTGACAGATACTGTAACAAATACTGACAGATGATGTCACCGACTGACATACCTATGAACACACACACCACAGTACTACCAAACGTTCAGATAGAAAGGCATGAATTATGAAGGGAGAGGAGGTGGATGGATGGGGGGTGCTGAAGGGTACTACTCACCAATGAAGGGGAAGGAGGAGGTGAAGATGAGGAACATGCCATTGCTGTACATGGTGAATATGACAGCAAAGTACACAGACAGACTGCCCCACAGGAAAAATTGGTTCATTGCTGTCCAATAATGGGTGTCCAGACCCAGCTTTAACAAAGACACATGCAGCTACCTCAGACTCTGTTACTATGTGTGTCTGTGTGTGTGTGTGTGTGTGTGTGTGTATTTATGTGGACATGGTTTCGCCTCAGCTGAAACCCCACCCAACATGAATTCACAGGACATTCATGTACCACCACAAACTGAATGTCGTATCATAAGTCAATGCTCTCCCCCTACTTACCTGTATATTGACGGCGATGAGCAGGCAGGTCTGGGCCAGCAGGGCGAAGGACTGGTAGTCCACAATGTCTTTGCCGTCATCTCGGACCGTGTCGTGCATGGCTGCCCAGGGGATGAAGAAGAGGACCAGGGAGCTGTAGCCGCTGTGTAACACCGTGTAGACAAAGGCCCTCTTACTGAAGAACTGGTTCAGCTGGCCTGGAGCGTAGAGCTGGGGATACTGGAAACTCCACCGGTCATTCACATCCTAAAGAGAAACACGTGAATACAAACATCTTAAGTACATACATTGGAATAAATACTTGGTGTGAATAATATGCCACTGACGTACATTACAGATATGTCAGATATGTCACTATGATTACCTGGTCAAAAAGACTTAAGCTGAGCACAGGTAGAGCTGTGTAAACTAGGTTATACAGGGTGATGAACCACTCGTCATACACCGTCTGTGGGGAAAACAACACAGCATACACACATAACATACATGACAGAGTTTTTCCTGGCCTGGTCATGTGCTCAGGAAAAACCCCTGGCACTAGTGAAAATATAATTTACTAAATGAACCAAAACATACTTTCTTTGCTTGACAAAAAGAGGAACCTCAGACAGCTTTTCACTCATGCCTCTATCTGTCTGTGTGTGCATTTTTGTCTCACCTGTGCTGAAAAACCGCAGAAGAAGCCGTACCAGAAGTGGACAAAGGTGAAGGTGAAGTTCTTGTAGAAGAAGTAGCGCAGGAACTTGCACATCCTCAGGTAGGACCAGCGGCCATGCACCAGCAGGAGGCGTTGCAGGTAGCGGAACTGAGCGAAGGAGTAATCACTGGAGAGCACCGCCTGCATACCCTCCTGACCTGATATGCCCACCCCTATATGAGCAGCTGGAGGAGGAGAGAGCGGAAGAGAGGGAAAGAGAGAGGGGTGGAGGGAGAGAGAGAGTGAGAGGATGAGTGTGTGCTTGTGTGTATGAGTTGATTAGAGGAATCATATAATAGCAGTCAAACCTTTAGCATCAGGATCAGGATACTTCAACACTGTCCCAGTATTTAACTAGTTCATATAATCGGATTCGCTCTCCAGTCTCCCCATCTCCCTCCTACCCTTGATCATGCTGACGTCATTGGCCCCGTCGCCGATGGCCAGAGTCACTGCCTGTTTGTACTTCTTCACCAGCTCCACCACCTGGGCCTTCTGCAGTGGAGTCACCCTGCAGCAGATCACTGTCTGACACATACACGCCGTCCGCAGCAGCTCCATCTCCATGTCCTTCTCCAGGGCAAAGGCCTTGGGGTAGAGGGAGGAGGGAGAGGGATGGAGGGGGGAGAGGGATGGAGGAGACAACAAGTGTGTGGTTAAAATTGGCAAAAAACACACACATTTCTTTCCACAGGGCCGTGGGGTGAGACATGGATGCAGTTTAAGCCCCACCCTCTTCAACATGTATATCAATGAATTGGCGAGGGCACTAGAACAGTCTGCAGCACCCGGCCTCACCCTACTAGAATCTGAAGTCAAATGTCTACTGTTTGCTGATGATCTGGTGCATCTGTCACCAACCAAGGAGGGCCTACAGCAGTACCTAGATCTTCTGCACAGATTCTGTCAGACCTGGGCCCTGACAGTAAATCTCAGTAATACAAAAATAATAGTGTTCCAAAAAAGGTCCAGTTGCCAGGACCACAAATACAAATTCCATCTAGACACCAATGCCCTAGAGCACACAAAAAACTATACATACCTCGGCCTAAACATCAGCGCCACAGGTAACTTCCACAAAGCTGTGAACGATCTGAGAGAAGAAGAAGGGCCTTCTATGCCATCAAAAGGAAGATAAAATTCGACATACCAATTAGGATCTGGCTAAAAATACTTGAATCAGATATAGAACTCATTGCCCTTTATGGTTATGAGGTCTGGGGTCCGCTCACCAACCAAGAATTCACAAAATGGGACAAACACAAAATTGAGACTCTGCATGCAGAATTCTGGAAAAATATCCTCTGTGTACAACGAAAACACCAAATAATGCATGCAGAGCAGAATTAGGCCGATACCCGCTAATTATCAAAATTCAGAAAAGAGCTGTTCAATTCTATAACCACTTAAAAGGAAGCGATTCCCAAACCTTCCATAACAAAGCCTGGTCCTGGGGCTCTGTTCACAAACACAAACAGACCCCACAGAGCCCCAGGACAACAACAACAACACAATTAGACTCAACCAAATCATGAGAAAACAAAAAGAGAATTACTTGACACATTGCAAAGAATTTACAAAAAAACAGAGCAAACTAGAATGCTATTTGGCCCTAAACAGAGAGTACACAGTCGCAGAATACCTGACCACTGTGACTGACCCAAACTTAAGGAAAGCTTTGACTATGTACAGACTCAGTGAGCATAGCCTTGCTATTGAGAAAGGCTGCCGTAGGCAGACCTGGCTCTCAAGAGAAGACAGGCTATGTGCACACTGCCCACAAAATGAGGTGGAAACTGAGCTGCGCTTCCTAACCTCCTGCCAAATGTATGACCATATTAGAGACACATATTTCCCTCAGTTTACAGAGATCCACAAAGAATTCGAAAACAAAGGCAATTTTGATAAACTCCCTTATCTACTGGGTGAAAAACTACAGTGTGCCATCACAGCAGCTAGATTTGTGACCTGTTGCCACAAGAAAAGGAAAACCAGTGAAGAACAAACACCATTGTACATACAACCCATATTTATGTTTATTTATTTTCCCATTTGTACTTTAACTATTTGCACATTGTTACAACACTGTATATATACATAACATGACATTTGAAATGTCTTTATTCTTTTGGAACTTTTGTGAGTGTAATGTTTACTGTTAATATTTATTGTTTATTTCACTTTTGTTTACTATCTACTTCACTTGCTTTGGCAATGTTAACATACGTTTCCCATGCCAATAAAGCCCTTAAATTGAAATTGAAATTGAATTGGAGGGGGGAGAGTGAGATGGGGCGGGATGGCGGGGGAGAGGGAGGAGGGAGAGGGATGGAGGGGGAGAGGGAGAAGGGAGAAGGGAGAGGGATGGAGGGGGGAGAGGGAGAAGGATGGAGGGGGAGAGGGAGAAGGGAGAGGGATGGAGGGGGGAGAGGGAGAAGGGAGAGGGATGGAGGGGGGGAGAGGGAGAAGGGAGAGGGATGGAGGGGGGAGAGGGAGAAGGGAGAGGGAGGGAGAGGGAGAAGGGAGAGGGATGGAGGGGGGAGAAGGAGAAGGGAGAGGGATGGAGGGGGGAGAGTGAGATGGGGCGGGATGGGGCGTTCATGAAATATTGGAACAATTCCATAGTGTTGGAACACGTCCTGTTTTCGCAAGAACCACAAACACACAAGGATTGACACAAGCCATCAAGACAGCGATTTTCATCGCTATAACCAATAGATTCCTCCTTTTTTAAAAATGTTTTATAAATTTTAAAACATAGATTTTTTATATTATACGATCATCATTTAAAAACGTTATTATAACATCTGTCAATCAGGGCTCAGAATATGTAATGTTTACAGTAACTTGTCCTGTGACCCACCAGGGTCCTTGTCCTTACCAGACTGTGTCCGTTAATCACCATAGCGTACTCTCCATTCACCGGCTCATCCACCACTGTCTCCATCTTTATAAGACAAAATAGGCCACTTCTACTCTTCTTGACAGTAGGTTCCTCTGTTCCATCAGGTGTCATCTTCCTCCTCGCAGTCCTGGTCAGGTAGAAAGGGAGAGGGAGATACTTTTACATGTTGCCTTACTGTGGTGCTTCAAGCTAGGAATGTGATTGTCAATAGTCTGTCTGTGGACTCACTGGAGTTCCTTTCTGACTTCCTCTGCTGTGTTTGCCGACACAATGAAAACCTCATTCATCTCCTCTCTCAACATGTTGCAGGAGTAGCCAATATTCTCTGCTGTTTCTGTTCCGACAGAGAGAAAAGAGAATCAGGAAGTGCCAGAGATTTTTTTTTGCCTATTGATAGTGTATTCTAAGGACGATAACCCACCTTGCTTGTCTCCAGTGAGCACCCAGATCTTGATGTCGGCTTTGGAGAGCTGTTCGATGGTCTGGGGCACTCCATCCTGTAGCTTATCCTCTACGGCAGTGGAACCTAACAGCTACACACACATACCGGTACAAACGGTAAGATTCAGTAAGAGTCAGTCTATGCTAGTAGATTGTCTTGTAGGGCTTTTGATAAGACATTGAAATGATATATTTTTCTGTGGTACACACCAGCAGGCCTTTCTCTATCTCCTCATAGAGCGCATCCAGCTTCTCCTCCCTCTCGTCCATGGCAGTGTTGGCCTCATGGTGGCGCAGTTTCCAGTCTGCCATATACTCTGGGTCTATGTCCTTGTAGGCTAGAGCCAGCGTACGCAGACCCTCCCCAGCATACTCCTGTCAATGGAACAGTTTAGAGTAATAATCCTATACACATGTACAGGGTTGGACACAGGATATAGTCAATCTTGTAAAATGTTATATACAGTCGTGGTCAAAAGTTTTGAGAACGACACAAGTATTGGTCTTCACAAAGTTCGCTGCTTCAGTGTTATGAGATATTTTTGTCAGATGTTACTATGGTATACTGAGGTATAATTACAAGAATTCCATAAGTGTCAAAGGCTTTTATTGATAATTAAATTAAGTTTATGCAAAGAGTCAATATTTGCAGTGTTGACCCTTCTTTTTCAAGACCTCTGCAATCCGCCCTGGCATGCTGTCAATTAACTTCTGGGCCACATCCTGACTGATGGCAGCCCATTCTTGCATAATCAATGCTTGTAGTTTGTCAGAATTTGTGGGTTTTTGTTTGTCCACCCGCCTCTTGAGGATCGACCACAAGTTCTCAATCGGATTAAGGTCTGGGGAGCTTCCTGGCCATGGACCCAAAATGTCGTTGTTTTGTTCCCAGAGCCACTTAGTTATCACTTTTGCCTTATAGCAAGGTGCTCCATCATGCTGGAAAAGGCATTGGTCGTCACCAAACTGTTCTTGGATGGTTGGAAGAAGTTGCTCTCGGAGGATGTGTTGGTACCATTCTTTATTCATGGCTGTGTTCTTAGGCAAAATTGTGAGTGAGCCCACTCCCTTGGCTGAGAAGCAACCCCACACATGAATGGTCTCAGGATGCTTTACTGTTGGCGTGACACAGGACTGATGTTAGCGCTCACCTTGTCTTCTCCGGACAAGGTGTTTTCCGGATGCCCCAAACAATTGGAAAGGGGATTCATCAGAGAAAATGACTTTACCCCAGTCCTCAGCAGTCCAATCCCTGTATCTTTTGCAGAATATCAGTCTGTCCCTGATGTTTTTCCTGGAGAGAATTGGCTTCTTTGCTGCCCTTCTTGACACCAGGCCAAAAGTCTCCGCCTCACTGTGCGTGCAGATGCACTCACACCTGCTTTCTGCCATTCCTGAGCAAGCTCTGCACTGCATTGGTGGTGCCCCGATCCCGCAGCTGAATCAACTTTAGGAGACGGTCCTGGCGCTTGCTGGACTTTCTTGGGTGCCCTGACGCCTTCTTCACATCAATTTAACCTCTCTCCTTGAAGTTCTTGATGATAAATGGTTGATTTAGGTGCAATCTTACTAGCAGCAATATCATTGTCTGTGAAGCCCTTTTTGTGCAAAGCAATGATGATGGCACGTGTTTCCTTGCAGGTAACCATGGTTAACAGAGGAAGAACAATGATTTCAAGCACCACCCTCCTTTTAAAGCTTCCAGTCTGTTATTCTAACTCAATCAGCATGACAGAGTGATCTCCAGCCTTGTCCTCGTCAACACTCTCACCTGTGTTAACGAGGGAATCACTGACATGATGGCAGCTGGTCCTTTTAACCAGAATAGAAAGAGGAGTGGGAGGCCCCACCTGCTAAACACCAGTCTCAACGTCAACAGTGAAGAGGCGACTCTGGGATGCTGACCTTCTAGGCAGAGTTGCAAAGAAAATGCCATATCTCAGACTGCCCATCTTAATCTTTTATTTTTATTGGCCAGTCTGAGATGTGGCTTTGTTTTGCGGGTACTATTTAATGAAGCTGCCAGTTGAGGACCTGTGAGGCGTCTGTTTCTCAAACTAGACACTCTAATGTATTTGTCCTCTTGCTCAGTTGTGCACCGGGGCCTCCCACTCCTCTTTCTATTCTGGTTAGAGCCAGTTTGGGCTGTTCTGTGAAGGGAGTAGGACACAGCGTTGTACGAGATCTTCAGTTTCTTGGCAATTTCTCGCATGGAATAGCCTTAATTTCTCAGAACAAGAACAGACTGATGCGTTTCAGAAGAAAGTTATTTGTTTCTGGCCATTTTGAGCCTGTAATCGAACCCACAATACCTGATGCTCCAGATACTCAACTAGTTTCAAGAAGGCCAGTTGTATTGCTTCTTTAATCAGCACAACAGTTTTCAGCTGTGCTAACATAATTGCAAAAGGGTTTTCTAATGATCAATTAGCTTTTTAAAATGATAAACTTGGATTAGCAAACACAACGTGCCATTGGAACACAGGACTGATGGTTGCTGATAATGGGCCTCTGTACGCCTATGTAGATATTCCATTAAAAATCAGCCGTTTCCAGCTACAATAGCCATTTACAACATTTAAAATGTCTACACTGTATTTCTGATCAATTTTATGTTATTTTAATGGACAAAAAAATTGCTTTCTTTTGAAAACAAGGACATTTCTAAGTGACCCCAAACTTTTGAACGGTAGTGTATATTCACACGGTCCACAAGAAGTACATAATGCTAAACACACACACACACACACAAACACACACAGACACAGACACAGACAGACTGGTTACTCACATTGAGGTGCTCGGTGGTGACCTCCATTAGGTTGCTGCAGGAAGGGTTCAGTCTCTCAAAGATGATGGTGTCTGCTCCCTTACAGTACAGAGTTATCTTGCCCTCCGGACTGCGCACTTGGGGCCATACAAGATATAATCAGATTTGGTTTCAAGTCAACCGCTTACTATAAACCCACCAAAGTTTGAACAACTGTTATAGATTAATATATTCTTCATATCATTCAGATCATTCCAGATAGCTATGATTTCAGAACATATTTCCTAATAATTCTAAAGGCATAATGGTTAGTGTTGGTTGGACTCACCGATGACCGACATCCTCTTTCGGACATTGTTGAAGTCCAGAACAGCCAGCAGCTCGTAGGTGACCAGCTCTTCCATCTCCATCACAGTGATGCTCTCTGGCGTACGAGAGCGGAACACAAATCCAAAGTTCCTGGCTGCTGTGACCAGAGCTCCCTCATCTGGTGACTGGGCCTGGTAGTACAACTCACCTAGAAGATCACAATGGAGTGATTTATTTGTCACCGTGTCTAGCCTTAGTCTGGGTACCAGTCTTTTTAGCTAACATTCCACTCTTTGCCACGCCTGTCATTTGCCAGAGGAATGGCAAAGAGTGGAATGTTAGCTAAAAGGACTGGTACCCAGACTAGTCTAGCCTATGGAGTAGATAGAAGTTGTCCCAACCACTGATAACACAGATAGTTCTCCCATTAAGGGATAGGCATAGGTCTGTGGTGAGGTACAACTTCTTCCTCAAGCCTCCATAGTCACCCACACCAATGCAATAACATGTGAATCCAGCAGGATGCACTTGCTCACCCTCCTTCTTCTCCTCGGGCATGACGGTGTGGCACAGTGCCAGCAGGCGGAAGAAGGCCTGCACCTCAGGGTTTCCCTCCCTCACCACCTCCACCAGGCTGTGGTCATGGAAACAGAACTTTGGGTCAGCCAAGTTGTTCCAAGAGAAGTCCACCTTCTCTGTTTTCTACCGGAGAGAGAAAAAGAGGGTTAGGAATATTTGTGCCACGGAATGTAAGGACTTACTGCCAAAGAAAGGGCCTTAGAGATTTTCTTTCATACATTAAATCCATAAACCCAACACACCATGTTCCTCCTCTCACCTCATTAATCTCAACTCTTTGTCCTGAAAAGTCCAACAACTCCCCTGGAGAACAGAAGCACATTTAGTCAGTTGCATGGTACAGTGAGTGATAGGAGCCTATGTGTATTAAATTATGTCTTAATGTATTTGTGTGTGTAAACACATGATAACTGTTTATATGTGTGTATTCCAGCACCAGGCCTCACCATAGGACTTTCCGTTGATGGAGCACTTGTTGAAGGTCATGATGTTCTGTGTGAGAGTTCCTGTCTTGTCAGAGAAGATGTATTTGATCTGGCCCAGCTCCTCGTTGAGCGTGGTGGTTCTGGCCTCGGCAGGCGTGTCACTCTTGGGATAATACATCTTCCTGTCCCAGTCTATGTAGAAACTGTTCCCCAGGCGAATTATCTCCACACTGCACTCAATACACAGGAGGAAGAGAACGAAAGAGAGAGAGAAAGAAATTCAATCAATTCACTTTGATGATTAGTGGTGATGCAGTCCTGTCATCAAAGGCACACATAGAGACACATAGAGATGCACATGCAGTGAATGGCTAGATCAGGGGTGTCAAACTCATTTTGCCACAATCAGTCTTCAACGAGATCCGGAGGGCCGCACTGTAAATTGGTTATATTTCCTCGCCCTCAAAATGTGCAAAAAATTGTCATCTATCTATTTTTTTTTTTTATTGTCTATGCTCCCTGACTGTCTAGCTTTCATTTCAGTGATTATTAGCGAGCTGGACACATTATCATTTCTATATTTTGTTTTATTATAAAAATAGCAAAAATATATATTTGAAACTCCTATAGAATATATGAAGTGCACTGACCTGACGTAGAGAGATATAGGAACCACAGTGTTGAGGATTATGATGTAGGACCAGAAGGTGAGGAAGGCTGAGAAGGGAGCGTTAACCCCCTTGGGCAGGAAGGCAGCGAACTTAGAGCCGTCCTGGTATTCCCAGATCCCATTCCCAATGGCCAGGATTAAACACATAATCGCCAGGAAACCAAAGATCTGGAAGACCAAACACAACAGTTAAGAGGTGTGTGTGTATGTATGTGTGTGTATGTGTGTGTGTGTGTGTGTGTATGTGTGTGTGTGTGTATAATACTCATACTCACACTCAGCACCAGCACATTCATGAGGCGGTCAATGCTGGTCCGTTTGAATGTGGTCCTTCCGCAGTTCTGCATCAGCTTGGTGTCTGGACCTAAAAGAATGAATAGATCTATCATCAGTTGAGGATTTTTTTAAATGAACGTTTTGGCCATGTAAAGGGACACCCTAACCTGTTAGGTTATGTCTCTGCCATCATGTGGACTGAAAGGGCTCACCTCCAAAGACGACCAGGCCGAAGCACCACTGGGTGTTCCTCAGAGTGCAGCCTCTCAGCAGGATCCTCTCATTATCCAGGGAGTACGTCTCTCCCTTCAGGGTCAGGGTGCCAGTGAACTTATCAAGGCGGTTGTTGGGAGGCTCACAGCGCACCTCACCTACACAGGTACAGAGAGGTTCAGGGACTATATAACAGTGACTGATGAACAGTTAAGAGTATTCTAAATAATACAATCTAGACATTTAAGCCATAACAATCTATCCATTTTTCCAGTCTTACCATTGAAGCTGGCCAGTTTCTCTTCGCTATCCTCCAGCTTCCCTGTCACAGTCAGGGCCTGCTTCACCTTCAAGTTAGTTTCTCTAAAGGAGGAAGAGAGTAGGATGAGAAACACAGAGAGCTGATACAATAAAAGCATGCAGTGAAATATCTCTGGTGTCAAAGGTACACACACAAACATGCAAACACATGCACGCATGGAACACACAGAGACACACCCATCTAGTTCTGCTGTTTCTATGTAGACGAGGTTGAGAGGCTCACTGCTGGACAGCAACAGAAGATCAGCCTGGAGAAGGAGTGATATAAAAAAAATTGAGAGTGAGAGAGAGAAAGCAAGAGAGCACTACAGAATGTTATTGTGAAACCCAATAAATGATGACTTACTTGAAATATAAATGTTAGATTTTCTATTTTGTAGAATGACTGGTGAAATACACTGGCTGATTGTATTTCTGATGTACATCTGCCCTGTGACCTTATCACCCTCCACAAACACCTCTACCACCTCCATCCTTACCGTGACAAACTGATTATTCTCCAGCTTGATGATGTCCCCAACTTGAACATCCATCCACCTTTCCCTCTTAAGTCTGAAAAGAGCAAGAATGTAATGACACAGCGCAAAAGCAAGGTTACAGTGACCTCTGGTGTTTGAGAACGCTAACAACGTATGTTGTGCAGTTGAGAGTCGAGTGGAGACTAATGGATTCAGTAACTGAACAAAAATATAAAAGCAACATGTAAAGTGTTGGTCCCATGTCTCATTAGCTGAAATAAAAGATCCCATAAATGTCCCATATGCACAAAAAGCTAATTTCTCTAAAATGTTGTTCACAAATTTGTTTACATCCCTGTTAGTTAGCATTTCTCCTTTGCCAAGACATTCCACCCACCTGACATGTGTGGCATATGAAGAAACTGATTAAATAGCATGATCATTACACAGGTGCACCTTGTGCTGGGGACAATAAAAGGCCACTCTAAAATGTTCCGTTTTGTCACACAACACAATGCCACAGGTGTCTAAAGTTTTGAGGGGGCGTCCAACTGGCATGCTGACTGCAGCAATGTCCACCAGAGCTGTTGCCAGAGAATTGAATGTTAATTTCTCTACCATAAGTTGCCTCCAACGTTATTTTAGAGAACTTGGCAGTACGTCCAACCGGCCTCACAATCGCAGACCACGTGTAAGCACGCCAGCCCAGGACCTCCACATTTGGCTTCTTAATAATTATAATAATTAGTCATTTAGCAGACGCTCTTATCCAGAGCGACTTACAGGAGCAATTAGGGTTAAGTGCCTTGCTCAAGGGCACATCGACAGATTTTTCACCTAGTCGGCTCGGGGATTAGAACCAGCGACCTTTCGGTTACTGGCACAACGCTCTTAACCACTAAGCTACCTGCCGCCCCTACCTTCTTCACCTGCGGGACCGTCTGAGACCAGCCACCCGGACAGCTAATGAAACTGTGGCTTTGCACAACTGAAGAATTCTGCACAAACTGTCAGAAACCGTCTCAGGGAAGCTCATCTGCGTGCTCGTCGTCCTCAATAGTGTCGTGACCTGACTACAGTTCAGCGTCGTAACCGAGTTCAGTGGGCAAATGCTCACCTTCGATGGCCACTGGCACGCTGGAGAAGTGTGCTCTTCACGGATGAATCCCGGTTTCAACTGTACCGGGCAGTCTGGACTAATCATGATCCTATTGGTGTCACCTGTGTCTACCTGTTCACCTGTGTATTTATGCCCTCACTTCCCATTTTTCTCTGTTGGTTTCTCTATGCTCAGCAGTACTAATCAGTGTCTGATCGGAGACGTATGTACAGGTACTCGAGAAATTTCTCCCTGTTTCTTTATTATTTCAGTCGTAGTTATTACTATTTCTTATTTTGGCTGTCAGCCTGTTTTTGGAAACGTATTTGCCCCGCCTTTCTTTTATCGTCATAAGTACGTAATTTTGTATCCTGGCTTCGGGACCACCAGTAAAGATCCTTGTTTCACCATCTCTGCTTACTGCCTACTGTCTATCCTGCACCGCACCTGGGTCACACCTCCAACCCTTACATGTTTCAGCATAATAATGCACGGCCCCATGTCTCAAGGATCTGTACACAACTCCTGGAAGCTAAAGATGTCCCAGTTCTTCCGTGGCCAGACATGTCACCCATTGAGCAGGTTTTGGATGCTCTTGATCGACGTGTACGACAGCGTGTTCAAGTTCCCACCAATATCCAGCAACTTCACACAGCCATTGAAGAAGAGTGGGACAACATTCCACAGGCCACAATCAACAGCCTGATCAACTCTATGAGAAGGAGATGTGTCTGGTTACACCAGATACTGACTGGTTTTCTGATCCATGCCCCTACCTTTTTTAAAAGATATCTGTGACCAACAGATGCATATTTGTATTCCCAGACATGTGAAATCCATAGATTAGGGCCTAATGAATTTATTTCAATTGACTGATTTCCTCATATGAACTGTAACTCAGTAAAATCTTTGAAATTGGCACAGTGTGTCCTATCCGCCCACTGTCCTGCATTAAGGAGAGGGAAGTAGCTAGATAGTGTAGCCAATATCAGGGTGACAGCTAAAGGACATTTATTGTAGTGATTTTCACTGTAAATGTAGCCTGCAACTACAGCATTAACGTCTACATTTTTATTTAAAATAACGAACAATTACTCCTATAAAAACGGAATGATTCTGAAAACTCTCCGAAGTCCCAACATCGGCAGACAAGTTTCAAATTCTCGCAGAAGTTTCTAGCCACAAGCATCAACTAAGCTAGCTGAGGAGGTCTCATTATGATGACTGACTGAACCGAATCCGTTCGTCCCCACTAAACTCTAGCTGCGCCACATACGTCATCAACTTTGGGCATCAGGAGTATCCTTATAGCCTCTCCCTCTCAAGACTGTAGCTAATCTGTGACATTCAAGCACTTTCCAAGCACTGAGAACCTAGTTTACACAAAAGGAAAATACTCACTCTCCATCGATGAGGACTTCCACCTTCCGGTTGTTTACCTGTTTGTCACATATGTGTCTGTTCTACACAGGTGAAGGAAATGGAAAGAGAATGAGGATTTGGAGACCAGGACATCTACATAATTGTGAGAACAAACAGGTCTATGTGGACCATCTCCTGCATGCGGTCTTAATACTGTAGTTAGTAGATGTTGAGCTCACCATGTCGTCGCTGCCGTCCTTGGCCATGGTCATGGAGAGCACCAGGACCAGGGGGACCACGGTGGTGTACCAGGACAGGGACGAGACCTCTGGGATGAGCTGAGAGGAGCCAGGAGAGACAAAACATCAGCAGGGACTCACCTTTCTGCTGCTGTACCATACACAGAGTGTACAAAACATTAAGAACACTTGCTCTATCCATTCCATTTTACATTGTAGTCATTGTGGACCACCCATACGTAAAAATGTATGCACACATGACTGTAAGTCGCTTTGGATAAAAGCGTCTGCTAAATGACATATTATTTACCAGACACTCTTATCCAGAGCGACTTACAGTAGTGAGTGCATACATTTTCATACTTTGTTTTGTTTCATGACATAGACTGACCAGGTGAATCCAAGTGAAAGCTATGATCCCTTATTGATGTCACTTGTTAAATCCACATTAATCAGTGTAGATGAAGGGGAGGAGACGGATTAAAGAAGGACTTTTAAACCTTGAAACAACTGAGACATAGATTGTGTATGTGTGCCATTTAGAAGGTGAATGGGCAAGACAAAATATTTAAGTGCCTTTGAACGGGGTATGGTAGTACAGTAGGTGCCAGGCGCACCGGTTTGTGTCAAGAACTGCAACGCTGTTGGGTTTTTTACGCTCAACAGTTTCCCATGTGTATCAAGAATGGTCCACCACCCAAAGTACATTCAGCCAACTTGACACAACTGTGTCATTGGAGTCAACATGGGCCAGCATCCCTGTGGAACGCTTTCGACACCTTGTAGGGTCCATGCCCCGACGAATTGAGGCTGTTCTGAAGGCAAAGCGGGGGGTGCAACTTAAAATTAGGAAGGTGTCCTTAATGTTTTGTACACTCAGTGTATATTACTCTATATAAAGCCAGCTCCATTGGCATGAAGGAGCTTATGTGGATACTATGAAGAAATACACATTTGCACTCAGAGTCTATGTACGTTTTTTGTATATTTCAGGAGTTTGAAAATGTGTACAACAATTTCCTTGATTTGTGTGGATAAGCTGAAAGATAACTGGATAAGATATTATCATTAGTCTAAAACAAATGAGTTCAGAGAAGCATATCTGATGTCTGTTGAAAGCCAGTGAAAATGTCCAATCACATGTACATTGTCTCATACTGATGTTGTCCTAGAAGGTATAGTATGTAGGCCTACAGTCCCAGTGCAATTTGTCTACAGGCCTCAGCCCTGTGCAGCACTGAGAGGACAAGGCTTAGAGTGGCTGCATTATAAGACTGTGTAAGGGTTACCTGGAGACAGAGGAGGAAGAGGAAGTAGGCATTGGCCAGTCTTTGGAACTGCTCAAACAGATTGAGCGGGAGAAAGGTGAAGATGTTGTATTTGGAGGTTTTGATGGCATTGTCCTGTATGGGGAGCAAGAGGGGAACGTGTTACTGTGACAAATACACATGAAAACATACAGTATATAACATGCATACAACGTATACACAGACACACATTATGTAAACATTGGCTTGGAATGAATAATCAAGCCCAGTACTCACAGCATACTTGTAAGACAAGTTGAGTTCTCTGTCATTTGCTCGCAGGTGTCTTTCTTCCTCTGTAGGTGGAAACACAACATCATTTAAAGATCACAGGTGTTGCATTAAAAGCATCAACCTTACCACAAATAAACTCTGGCTTTAGCACACTTTACGGCTGGGACACAGATAGTCTGATCACAGGTGTGGCAGTAAAATAATAAACTCTGCACCAGCGTTGGGACCAGACATCAGCAGGTAATTTAACTCGCCTTTCACTTCCTTCTCCCCACACTCCAGACCAAACTGTGACAGTAGGGACCCCATGTTCAGCTCAACACTTCCATATTACACCTGGGAGAAAAAACAGATGGGTGATGTGGAATAATAGCCTGAAAAATCATGGAATAATGGGAAAACTCATTATCTAAAATGATGAGAAGCAAGGATGGGAAAATTCCTGACCATGATTTCTTCATACAAGTGCAGTGCAGCTACAGTATACTGTAACCGTTTTATGACAGGAACAGTCTCATCTACTCTAGTAATCTATACTCTCTAACCAATGTGTAGAACAGCTATAATCGTATTATGACATGTTCATGGTGAGCCTTGCAGTGATGTACTAATTTAGTAATGTCATTGGTAACAACCACTCTTATCAGTTTTACACTATTGATGAGAACGATAATTAGTTACTCAATGCCCCCACCTCCATAAATATATCCACATGTACACACAGACAAAGGCACACACCTGTTCCCTAAACAAAGAGTGAGCTTCCTATCTAAATGAACACAGAGAATTGACTCTTAGGTGAAATTGAGCGACATTACAGCATTGATAATGTTACAGAGGTGCTCTAATGGGCTTTATAAGGATAACCTTTTAAGTTTTGGACAAGGAGCAGGTTTCTATGAACAGGTTTCACATACACAGATTAAATGGATCCTGGAGGAGGCCTAATTCAATAACTAAATCAGGGATTCTTGAAAGTCAGGACAATCCTTGTCTGGCAGGGAAACGTCATTATGCATTATTTGAGATAAATAAAATACATTTAGTGGAATTTTCTAAATATTTTTTACATTATTCACTTCCATGTCGTTCTATGCCCGGAAATGCCCGGAGCAAAGGATCCCAATTTCAAACTCTTAAAAAAAGTGTTTAAAATTCTAAAAACTGACAGTAATGAATATTAACTGGAAAAAGATACTATGTCGTTTGTTGAAATAACCCTCTGTGACTTTTTTTTATTTTTTTATCTCAAACTGTGATTCCTAAAAAATTTGTCAGGAGATTTGGGCAACTCCGTCAGATTTGTTTAAATTCCTAAATGAATCATCATGAATGAACAGAGCCAGCTATACCATAAGTACCCCACGGGGTGATCCCACTGGCTATAAGGTGAATGCACCAATTTGTAAGTCGCTCTGGATAAGAGCGTCTGCTAAATGACGTAAATGTAAATGTAAATGTACCCCTTTTTCCTTTACTCAATGCATGTAGTGCAACAAGACCACTGATGGTCTGTACATTTATCTACCTTTGATAGATTTAAACAACCAATATTGGTCACAACCTTAAAATGTCAATTCTACTGTGTTTTATATATATATTTCCAGACTATGAGATTGGAATAAAACTTTGAAAATGATGATAATGCCCCTTTAGGGTAAGAGAAGTTTGATAAGACTGCCTGAAATTTCAGCCTGTTTGGGTCGGATGGAGTTTTGGCCTGCCAGGTGACATAGTTAAATTAGGTAGGTAGCCTAGCGGTTAAGAGCATCGGGCTATTAACCGAAAGGTCGCTGGTTTGATTCCCTGAGCCGACTAGGTGAAAAACATGTCAATGTGCCTTTGAGCTCCTGTGAGCACTCTGGATAAGAGCGTCTGCTAAATGACTAAAATGTAAATAAGAGAGTTCCAAACCTCTCTGCTAATAAGAGCTAGTTTTCCCCTCCCCACTCAGACCACTCCCAGACAGTCCTACAAATATTCTTGCTTTAGAAATTGCTCTTTGCTAAGAAGCATTTTTAAAATGTATTTTTACAATTTTTAAGCTACAATATGTAACTTTTTGGGTGACCCGACCAAATTCGGAAAGACGTGTGTTATACAGTGGGGGAAAAAATAATTTAGTCAGCCACCAATTGTGCAAGTTCTCCCACTTAAAAAGATGAGAGAGGCCTGTAATTTTCATCATAGGTACACGTCAACTATGACAGACAAATTGAGAATTTTTTTCTCCAGAAAATCACATTGTAGGATTTTTAATGAATTTATTTGCAAATTATGGTGGAAAATAAGTATTGGTCACCTACAAACAAGCAAGATTTCTGGCTCTCACAGACCTGTAACTTCTTCTTTAAGAGGCTCCTCTGTCCTCCACTCGTTACCTGTATTAATGGCACCTGTTTTAACTTGTTATCAGTATAAAAGACACCTGTCCACAACCTCAAACAGTCACACTCCAAACTCCACTATGGCCAAGACCAAAGACACCAGAAACAAAATTGTAGACCTGCACCAGGCTGGGAAGACTGAATCTGCAATAGGTAACCAGCTTGGTTTGAAGAAATCAACTGTGGGAGCAATTATTAGGAAATGGAAGACATACAAGACCACTGATAATCTTCCTCGATCTGGGGCTCCACGCAAGATCTCACCCCGTGGGGTCAAAATGATCACAAGAACCACACGTGGGGACCTAGTGAATGACCTGCAGAGAGCTGGGACCAAAGTAACAAAGCCTACCATCAGTAACACACTACGCCGCCAGGGACTCAAATCCTGCAGTGCCAGACGTGTCCCCCTGCTTAAGCCAGTACATGTCCAGGCCCGTCTGAAGTTTGCTAGAGTGCATTTGGATGATCCAGAAGAGGATTGGGAGAATGTCATATGGTCAGATGAAACCAAAATATAACTTTTTGGTAAAAACACAACTCGTCGTGTTTGGAGGACAAAGAATGCTGAGTTGCATCCAAAGAACACCATACCTACTGTGAAGCATGGGGGTGGAAACATCATACTTTGGGGCTGTTTTTCTGCAAAGGGACCAGGACGACTGATCCGTGTAAAGGAAAGAATGAATGGGGCCATGTATCGTGAGATTTTGAGTGAAAACCTCCTGTCACGGTTTCGGCCGAGACTGCTCCTCCTCCTGGTTCGGGCAGGCTTCGGCGTTCGCCGTCCCCGGAGTACTAGCTGCCACCGTTGAATGTTTCGTGGTGTGATTGCTTTGGTCTGTCTTGTACACCTGTGTCTGTTTGTGTTCTGATTACGTGTCCTATAAGTTCCCTGTTTTGTATTGGTTAGATTGTGTGTTGTTATCGCCTGTCCTTAGTGCTGCGTGTTTTTGTATCTGTTTTCTTGTTTATTTTGCTTTACGCATAGTTTGCGTATTGCTCGCCTCTGTTTTATTGTTGAGGCCGTTTACTGTATTTTGCCTATTGGTTTCTCAGTAAACTTTGTTGGACTAGCTTCGGTGTCCTGCGCCTGACTTCCACACTTCACACACCTCAGCCCTTGACACCTCCTTCCATCAGCAAGGGCATTGAAGATGAAACGTGGCTGGGTCTTTCAGCATGACAATGATCCCAAACACACCGCCCGGGCAACGAAGGAGTGGCTTCGTAAGAAGCATTTCAAGGTCCTGGAGTGGCCTAGCCAGTCTCCAGATCTCAACCCCATAGAAAATCTTTGGAGGGAGTTGAAAGTCTGTGTTGCCCAGCGACAGCCCCAAAACCTCACTGCTCTAGAGGATATCTGCATGGAGGAATGGGCCAAAATACCAGCAACAGTGTGTGAAAACCTTGTGAAGACTTACAGAAAACGTTTGACCTGTGTCATTGCCAACAAAGGGTATATAACAAAGTATTGAGAAACTTTTGTTATTGACCAAATACTTATTTTCCACCATAATTTGCAAATAAATTCATTAAAAATCCTACAATGTGATTTTCTGGAATTTTTTTTCTCATTTTGTCTGTCATAGTTGACGTGTACCTATGATGAGAATTACAGGCCTCTCTCATCTTTTTAAGTGGGAGAACTTGCACAATTGGTGGCTGACTAAATCATTTTTTTCCCCACTGTATATCAGTCATTCTCATTGAAAGCATGTCTAAGAAGCGATAGATCTGTTCTATGTGCGCTATTTCTATGCTTCCCATTCTTAAGTTAAGTTTTTGTGTCTTTTACTTTGGGTTTTGTACATCAGCTTCAAATAGCTGAAAATATAATATTTTTGGTTATGGAAAATATATTTCACAGTAGTTTAGATGGTACAATGATTCTCTACACTATACTTGCTTGTTTTGTCACATGAACTGAAATTAGGTGAACTATTAGAATTTTTGCAACCAGGAAATGGCGGTGCGATTTCTGCATAGTGCATCTTTAATTGAAAACAATCACAGTAAGGTACTTGATTGTTACCCCAAAATTATTTGATATTGAGATAAAAACGGCTGCATTGGACCTTTAAGATAGAATATGAATTTTGGTTAAAATATGTTTATTTTAATTAGGTTTTAGAGTCATGAAGCAACTGAGGAAAAACAAATTGCTACTTTGTATACCACTTGAATGAAGAAGACAAATTAATTTTTTCAATCAATCAAATGTTATTTGTCACATGCATCGAAAACAACAGGTGTAGACCTTACCGTGATATACTTACTTACAAGCCCTTAACCAACAGTGTAGTTCAAGAAATAGAGTTAAGAAAATATTTAATAAATAAACTAAAGTAAAAAATAGAATAAAAAGAAACACAATAAAATAACAATAACAAGGCTATATACAGGGGGTACCGGTTCCGAGTCAATGTGCGGGGATACAGGTTAGTCGAGGTACTTTGTACATGTACTGTAAGCAGGGGTAAAGTGACTATGCATAGATAATAAACAGCGAGTAGCAGCAGTGTAAAAATTAACAGAATTCTCACATAGGTGTTATTTTTGTCCAGGTGGGAAAGGGCAGTGTGGATTGAGATTGAGTCATCTGTGGATCTGTTGGGGTGGTAACCGACGTGAGTGCTACAGGGCGGTAGTCATTTAGGCAGGTTACCTTCGCTTTCTTGGGCACAGAGACTACGGTGGTCTGCTTGAAACATGTAGGTATTACAGACTTGGTGAGGGAGAGGTTGAAAATATCAGTGAAGACACTTGCCAGTTGGTACGCGCATGCTCTGAGTACACGTCCTGGTAATCCATCTGGCCCAGCAGCCTTGTGAATGTTGACCTGTTTAAAGGTCTTGCTCACATCGGCTACGGAGAGCGTCGTCCGGAACAGCTGGTGTTCTAATGCATGCTTCAGTGTTGCTTGCCTCGAAGCGAGCATACAAGGTATTTAGCTCTTCTGGTAGGCTCACGTCACTGGGCAGCTCACGGCTGGGTTTCCCTTTGTAGTCTGTAATAGTTTGCAAGCCCTGCCACATCCGACAAGCATCAGAGTAGTAGGATTCAATCTTAGTCCTGTATTGATGCTTTGCCTGTTTGATGGTTCGTCTGAGGGCATAGCGGGATTTCTTATGAGCGTCCAGATTAGTGTCCTTCTCCTTGAAAGTGGCAGCTCTAGCCTTTAGCCCGGTGTGGATGTTGCCTGTAATCCATGGTTTCTGGTTGGGATATGACCGTACGGTCACTGTGGGGATGAGGTCGTTGATGCACTTATTGATGAAGCCGGTGACTGAGGTGGTATACTCCTCAATGCCATTGGATGAATCCTGGAACGTATTCCAGTCTGTGCTAGCAAAACAGTCCTGTAGCGTAGCATCCGCGTCATCTGACCACTTCCGTATTGAGCGAGTCACTGGTACTTACTTCCTGCTTTAGTTTTTGCTTGTAAGTAGGAATCAGGAGGATATAATTATGGTCAGATTTGCTAAATGGAGGGTGAGGGAGAGCCTTGTATGCGTGGAGTTTTTTTTCCTCTGGTTGCACATGTGACATGCTGGTAGAAATTAGGTAAAACAGATTTAAGTTTGCCTGCATACAAATCAATAATTTTCCATATTTTACAAACGTTATATTGAATTTGTATTTTTAGAGGCAAAAATATGTACAGTGCCTTCGGAAAGTATTCACACCCCTTGACGTTTTGTTGTTACCGCCTGAATTTAAAATGGATTAGATTTTTTGTCACTGGCCTACAAACAATAACCCATAATGTCAAAGTGGAATGATGTTTTTCAAATTTTTGAAAAGCTGTAATGTCTTGAGTCAATAAGTATTCAACCCCTTTGTTATGACAAGCCTAAATAAGTTCAGGAGTAAAACATTTGCTTGACAATGTCAACGATGTAGTGATGGTGTGGTGGGGAATCAGGCGCAGAAGCAGAGGTACAGTCCAACAAGACTTTACTATGCAAAATAATCCACAAACGGCAGGAGGCCAAACAGACGCGCACAGGCGTCAACACACGATCGCACGAAACACAGTGCGCAAAACTCTCCTAAACAGGAGGACACTACTAATACTGGCGTACTGGAAAAATAACACAGCTACGCAACCATCTGACAAGCGACAATTACACACAACACTATACACACAAACAGGGAACTAAATAGGGTGCATAATGAGACCTAACACAAAACAGGTGTGGCTAACAGACAAAACTAATCAAACAGGAAACACAGAACATAGAACATAGAACGGTGGCAGCTAGAATTCCGGAGACGACGAACGCCGAAGCCTGCCCGAACAAGGGAGAGAGGCAGCCTCGGCCGAAACCGTGACAGTACCCCCCCCTTGACGCGCGGCTCCAGACGCGCGCCGACTCCGGCCTTGGGGACGACCCGGAGGCCGCGGCGCAGGGCGCGTCGGATACCCCCGATGGAATTCCGTCAGGAGCGACGGGTCCAAAATGTCTCTCCTCGGCACCCAGCACCGCTCCTCCGGACCGTACCCCTCCCACTCCACTAGATACTGAAGACCCCCCTCCGACGCCTAGAATCCAAGATGGATTTCACGGTGTACGCCGGTGCCCCCTCGATGTCCAACGGGGGCGGAGGAGTCTCCAAGATCTCATGTTCTTGGAGTGGGCCCTGCACCACCGGCCTGAGAAGGGGACACATGGAACGAGGGGTTAATACACTTATACTCCACTGGTAACTGTAATCTATAACAAACCTCGTTCAACCTTCTCAGGACTTTAAATGGCCCTACAAACCGCCGACCCAGTTTCCGACAGGGCAGGCGGAGGGGCAGGTTTCTGGCAGAGAGCCAGACTCGATCTCCAGGTGCGTACACAGGCCCCTCACTGCGGTGTAGGTCGGCGCTCGTCTTCTGTCGACGTATGGCACGCTGCAGATGGACGTGTGCAGCGTTCCACGTCTCCTCCGAGCGCCGCACCCACTCATCCACAGCGGGGGCCTCGATCTGGCTCTCATGCCATGGTGCCAGAACCGGCTGGTACCCCTAAAACACACTGAAAAGGGGTTAGTTGGGTGGAGGAGTGGCGGAGAGAGTTCTGTGCCATCTCGGCCCAGGGCACATATCTCGCCCACTCCTCCGGCCGGTCCCGGCAGTATGTTCTGAGAAACCTGCCCACATCCTGGTTTACGCGTTCCACCTGCCCATTACTCTCCGGGTGGTAACCCGAGGTGAGGCTCACCGAGACCCCCAACCGCTCCATAAACGCTCTCCAGACTCTGGAGGTGAATTGGGGACCCCGGTCAGCCACAATGTCCTCGGGCACCCCATAGTGCCGGAACACATGAGTGAATAGTGCTTCGGCGGTCTGTAGGGCAGTAGGAAGACCCGGCATGGGGAGCAAACGACAGGCCTTAGAGAACCGGTCCACAACGACCAGGAGTGTAGTATTCCCTTGAGAGAGGGGAAGGTCAGTTATAAAATCCACCGAGAGGTGGGACCATGGTCGCTGTGGAACGGGCAGGGGCAGTAACTTACCCCTAGGCAGATGTCTAGGCGCCTTACACTGGGCGCACACCGAGCAGGAGGAAACATAAACCCTCACATCCCTGGCCAACGTGGGCCACCAATATTTGGCACTAAGACAGTGCACTGTCCGGCCGATACCCGGATGTCCAGAGGAGGGTGACGTGTGAGCCCAATAGATCAATCGATCCCGACACTCGAGCGGAACATACCTCCGACCCTCCGGGCATTGTGGTGGACTAGGGTCGGGTGCGTAATGCCCGCTCGAGCTCAGAATCGAGCTCCCACACCACCGGTGCCACTAGACACGACTCCGGCAGTATGGGAGTGGGCTCCACGGACCTCTCCTCCCCGTCATACCGCCGAGACAGCGCATCTGCCTTACCGTTTTGTGACCCAGGGATGTAGGTGATCTTAAAAGAGAAACGGGTCAAAAACATACTCCATCTAGCCTGTCGAGGTTCAGCCTCCTCGCTGCCCGGATGTACTCCAGGTTACGGTGGTCCGTCAAAATGAGGAAAGGGTGTTGAGCCCCCTCAAGCCAGTGCCTCCACACCTTAAGGGCCTGTACCACAGCTAACAGCTCCCTGTCCCCTACGTCATAATTTCGCTCCGCCGGGCTGAGCTTCTTGGAATAGAAGGCACAGGGGCGGAGTTTAGGTGGCGCGCCTGACCGTTGTGAAAGCACGGCGCCAATACCGCCTCAGACGCGTCCCACCTCTACCTGAAATGGTAAAGAGGGATCCGGATGCGCCAGCACCGGAGCCGAGGTGAACAGGTCCTTCAGCTTCTCAAACGCCCTGTCCGCCTCGACTGACCACTGCAGACGCACCGGGCCCCCTTTAAGAGAGACGTGATGGGAGCTGCCACTTGCCCAAAACCCCCGGATAAACCTCCGGTAGTAATTCGCAAACCCCAAAAACTGCTGCACCTCTTTCACAGTGGTTGGTGTTTGCCAATTACGCACGGCTGACACTCGGTCTACCTCCATCCTCACCCCTGACGCAGACAACTGATACCCCAAGAAGGAAATCGACTCCTGGAAAAACAGACACTTCTCTGCCTTCACATACAGGTCGTGCTCCACCAGCCTCCGCAACACCCTGCGCACCAGGGCTACATGCTCGACACGGTTAGGTGAGTACACGAGAATGTCATCTATGTACACCACGACTCCCTGTCCCTGCATGTCCCTGAAGATCTCATCCACGAATGATTGGAAAACTGACGGAGCATTCATCAACCCGTATGGCATGACTAGATACTCGTAATGGCCCGAGGTGGTACTAAAGGCTGTTTTCCATTCATCATCCTTCCTGATGCGCACCAGTTGTACGCGCTCCTGAGATCTAATTTCGTGAAGAAACGCGCCCCATGCAACGACTCAGTCATGGTCGCAATCAGCGGGAGTGGATAACTATACTTCACCGTAATCTGATTGAGACCACGGTAATCGATGCACGGACGCAAACCCCCCATCCTTTTTCTTCACGAAAAAGAAACTCGAGGACGCGGGGGAAGTGGACGGCCGTATGTATCCTTGTCTCAGTGATTCGTCTATGTAAACCTCCATAGCCTTCTTCTCCTCCTGAGACAGAGGATACACATGACTCCGTGGGAGCGCAGCTCCTGCCTGAAGGTCTATCGCACAATCCCCCTGCCTATGGGGTGGCAACCGCGTCGCCCTCGCCTTACTAAACGCGATAGCCAAATCCCCATACTCAGGTGGAATGTGCAATGCGGGCACCTGGTTTGGACTCTCCACCGAGGTAGCCCCTATGGAAACGCCCAAACATCTACCCACACACTGAGCAGACCACTCCATCAGAGCCCTCTCCCGCCACGAAATAACGGGGTTATGGGTACTTAACCAGGGCATGCCCAGCACCACCGGATACGCAGGAGAGTCAATCAGAAACAGTTGAATTATCTCCTGATGACTCCCCTGCGCACACATCCTAAGTGGCGCCGTGACCTCCCTGATTAAGCCCGTACCCAACGGACGACTATCTAGGCGTGAACGGGAAAAGGAACATCAACAGGGAGAAGGGGAAACCTAACTCTAAACAAAACTTCTTATCAATAAAATTCCCAGCCGCGCCTGAATCTACCAGCGCCTTATACTGGGAATGAGGTGCCACCTGCGGAAAACACACAGGCATACAAAAATGGGCAACAGTGAGCTCTGGGTGAGTGGGGCGCCTACTCACCTGGAGGGAATCCCCAGTGCGGGACCTGTCGTCATCTCCCCCGAGGAGGCCATCCCCAGCACCTAGCCGCGGTGTGTCCTCCCCGACCACAGTTGGTGCAGTGGATGGACCCCTCACCTGCCGACTCCTCCTATCTCTAGCGCCAGCGCCCCGAGCTCCATAGGACACGGCTCGGATGCGCTGGAGGGTGAAATGGACGGACCCCCTCAGGACGTCCGCGGGTGGCCAATAGGTTATCTAACCTGATTGACATGTCGACCAGCTGGTCGAACGAGAGACTGGTGTCCCTACAGGCCAGCTCCCTACGGACGTCCTCTCTTAGGCTACATCGATATATATCGACGAGGGCCCGCTCATTCCACCCTGCATCAGCCGCTAGAGTACGGAATTCAAGCGCGAATTCCTGAGCACTCCTCCTCCCCTGCCGGAGGAAGACCAGACGCTCCCCCAGCCGCTTTCCCCTCCGGGGATGGTCGAACACCGCCCTAAAGCGGCGGGGAGAACTCGTCGTAGGTGATACTCGCGGCGTCGATCCTCCTCCACTCCCGCGTTGGCCCATTCCAACGCCTTCCCGGACAGGCAGGATATCAGGGCAGACACGCTCTCATGCCCCGAGGGTGCCGGGTGTACGGTGGCCAGGTACAACTCCACCTGGAGGAGGAATCCCTGACACCCAGCCGCGGTTCCGTCGTAGGCCCTAGGGAGAGCGAGTCGGATCCCTCGGTGTTCTGGCGCTGGAATGGGCAGGCTGGCCGATGGTGCTGGCTGGGCTGGCGGTGAGGAAGGTGTTGGAGGTGCGCCCCAGCCTCGGAGCGTGGTGATTACCTCCTGCAGGGCGGTTCCCATCTGGAGGATCTGTTCCTGTTGCTCCTGAACCTGGACCTCCAGTCTCGTCGGCGCTGCTTCGGCTCCCACTGATTCCATGTTTAAGGTGTGTAATTCTGTCAACGATGTAGTGATGGTGTGGTGGGGAATCAGGCGCAGAAGCAGAGGTACAGTCCAACAAGACTTTACTATGCAAAATAATCCACAAACGGCAGGAGGCCAAACAGACGCGCACAGGCGTCAACACACGATCGCACGAAACACAGTGCGCAAAACTCTCCTAAACAGGAGGACACTACTAATACTGGCGTACTGGAAAAATAACACAGCTACGCAACCATCTGACAAGCGACAATTACACACAACACTATACACACAAACAGGGAACTAAATAGGGTGCATAATGAGACCTAACACAAAACAGGTGTGGCTAACAGACAAAACTAATCAAACAGGAAACACAGAACATAGAACATAGAACGGTGGCAGCTAGAATTCCGGAGACGACGAACGCCGAAGCCTGCCCGAACAAGGGAGAGAGGCAGCCTCGGCCGAAACCGTGACAGACAAGTTGTATGCTTAAGTGCATGCTTAAGTTGCATGGACTCACTCTGTGTGCAATAATAGTGTTTAACATGATTTTTTAACGACTACCTCATCTCTGTACCCCACACATACAATTATCTGTAAGGTCCTTTAGTCAAGCAGTGAATTTCAAACACAGATTCAACCACAAAGACCAGGGAAGTTTTCCAATTTCTCGCAAAGAAGGGAACCTAGATGGGTAAAAAATGTTTTGTTGTTGCAGGTATTGAATATCCCTTTGAGCTTGGTGAAGTTATTAATTACACTTTGGATGTTGTATCAATAAACCCAGTCACTACAAAGATACAGGCGTCCTTCCTAACTCAGTTGCCGGAGAGGAAGGAAACTGCTCAGGAACTTCACCATGAGGCCAATGGTGACTAAAACAGTTACAGAGTTTAATGGCTATGATAGTAGAAAACTGAGGATGGATCAACAACATTGTAGTTACTCCACAATACTAACCTAATTGACAGAGTGAAAAGAAGGAAGCCTTTACAGAATACAAATATTCCAAAACATGCATCCTGTTTGCAATAAGGCACTAAAGTAATACTGCAAAATATGTGGCAAAGAAATTCACAATATGGCCTGAATACAAAGTGTTATGTTTGGGGGAAATCCAATACAACACATTACCCACTCTCCATATTTTCAAGCATAGTGGTGGCTGCATCATGTTATTGGTATGCTTGTAATTGTTAAGGACTAGGGAGTTTTTCAGGATAAAAAAGAAACGTAACGGCACAGGCAAAATCTTAGAGGAAAACCTGATTCAGTCGGCTTTCCACCAGACACTGGAAGATTAATTAAACTTTTAGCAGGACAATAACCTAAAACACAAGGCCAAATCTACACTGTTCCTGAGTGGCCCGAGTTAGAGATTTGACTTACATCTACTTGAAAATCTATGGCAAGATCTGAAATTGGTTGTCTAGCAATGATCAACAACCAATTTGACAGAGCTTGAAGAATTTTGAAAAGAATAATGGTCAAATGTTACACAGTCTAGGTGTGGAAAGCTCTTAGAGACTTACACAGAAAGACTCACAGCTGTAATCACAGTCAAAGGTGCTTCTACAAAGTAATGATATTTCTGTTTTTCATTTTCAATAAATGGGCAAAAATGTCTAAAAACATGTTTTCACTTTGTCATTATGGGGTATTGTGTGTAGATGGGTGAGAAAACAAATACATGTAATCCATTTTGAATTCAGGCTGTAACACAACAAAATGTGGAATATGTCAAGGGGTATGAATACTTTCTGAAGGCACTGCATTTTTGAGTATTTGTTGTCAACTCCATCAGTGTCTTGTCAACTCAGTCCCTGATGGCTAACCCTCTTAAAGGGCAACTGCACTTCCTGATTTGACCTCGTTTTAGATATGGTTCATTAAGAAATTACAGCGACCATGTCTGAATTCAAACATTGTTGGTTTCGGGTGTGGTTTGATGTGGGTGTGTCATGTGTGTGTTCTCATGCGGGAAGAGTTGGCCAAATTATTTTGCCAATTAGCTTCAGCCGGCTGGTGTGCGACCGTGGCAAAGTATTTTATTTTATTTTTTATTTTATTTAACCTTTATTTAACCAGGTAAGCCAGTTGAGAACAAGTTCTCATTTACAACTGCGACCTGGCCAAGATAAAGCAAAGCAGTGCGATAAAAACAACAACAACACAGAGTTACATATGGAATAAACAAAAACGTACAGTCAATAACGCAATAGAAAATAGAAAATCTATATACAGTGTGTGCAAATGTAGTAAGTTATGGAGGTAAGGCAATAAATAGGCCATAGTGCAAAATAATAACAATTTAGTATTAACACTGGAGTAATAGATGTGCAGAAGATGATGTACAAATAGAGATACTGGGGTGTAAATTAGCAAAATAAATAACAATGTAAGTAACAATATGGGGATGAGGTAGTTGGGTGGGCTAATTACAGATGGGCTGTGTACAGGTACAGTGATCGGAGAGAGAGAGAGAGAGAGAGAGAGACAACTGATGCTTAAAGTTAATGAGGGAGATAAGTGTCTCCAGCTTCAGAGATTTTTGTAGTTCGTTCCAGTCATTTGCAGCAGAGAAGTGGAAGGAATGGCAGCCAAAGGAGGTGTTGGTGACAACTGATGCTTAAAGTTAATGAGGGAGATAAGTGTCTCCAGCGTCAGAAATTTTTGTAGTTCGTTCCAGTCATTTGCAGCAGAGAAGTGGAAGGAATGGCAGCCAAAGGAGGTGTTGGTGACAACTGATGCTTAAAGTTAATGAGGGAGATAAGTGTCTCCAGCTTCAGAGATTTTTGTAGTTCGTTCCAGTCATTTCCAGCAGAGAAGTGGAAGGAATGGCAGCCAAAGGAGGTGTTGGCTTTGGGGATGACTAGTGAGATATACCTGATGGAGCGCATACTACAGGTGGGTGTTGCTATGGTGACCAATGAGCTAAGATAAGGCGGGGATTTGCCTAGAAGTGATTTATAGATGACCTGGAGCCAGTGGGTTTGGCGACAAATATGTAGTGAGGGCCAGCCAACGAGAGCGAAGTTGGTTTGACATAGCCTAGCTCCAGGGCTAATTAGGGACCGTCAATAAATTACACAATGTAAATAAGATAATATTTTCATGTTGCACACCTTTTAGTTTTCTCATTATTAAATGCTTTCAATATTTGTATATTCATTTCTACAATTTATAGTTTGTTTAAAGTTACGTCATTGACATTTGGAGCTAATTGAATTTTAACATATTGTGAAATTTACCGATGCTCCCAAACTAGCTCCGTCGGGATATCCAAAGTCAACCAAAATTACCACGGGCATTATGATTGGGTCGCGTACTGCTGCACTCTAAATTGATGTTTACTTGTGTGCTGCCAGCTGTGGGCATGTGGGCAGGATTGAAACAAACCCAACCTTCATTTACGTTGTTATGCGGTCACGACCACAAGTCTCACAAAACTCTGTTTTGGACGAGACTGACTCTATGACCAAAATTATCCTATTTGCACTCAGTCAATTTTGACAGTAGAATAAATGTTTCTGACTCATATCGATGCCAAATAGGCAGTTTTCTAAATGAGAAGTTGGTTTTTAAGGGACAGATGTTCTTTAATATCCAAGTTTATGTCAATATTCAGAATTATTATTTTAATCACTGTTCTGCAACATATTCTTAACCTATTGAAGTATTTGCAGTTCTAGACCTACAGTAAGGGATAATGTTTGCTTTATAAATGTTGTTTTATGTTCTGAAAACATGCCAAAATGCTAAAGAAATCAGCCCTGGAGCATTATATAGTGCTATAACACAAAACAAAAAGGAGTTTGGATATTTGTATTACATATTTGAATAATCTAATGTTAGTATTAAACAATCAAGGCCTTTTAACACTTGTTGAACAATAAATGCAGAAATGAAATGCCTTTTATGGTGTCTGACGGAGGTGACATAAATCCATTTAGTTGCATTTTATCAGGATATTGTTCCTTTACATGGTGATTGATGATACCATACTTTGGTCTATCAAAATGTATATTTCAAATGTTGTTAATGTTAAGACAAAGAGATTGTCCCATCTTTCAAGGATCCCTGAAATATTTATTTCATAAATGTAATTTAAAGTTAGGTTATATTCTTCTGGATTACTGTGGCTGGAGCCTTTTTAAATGAAAATAAACCATAGTCCCTGGGAATATCTTAGTCCATGTCGCCAAACTATGACTCATCTTTATTACAGTGTCATTTGTTCCATTAGGAGTCTTTGAAACGTGTTAAAAGGTTATTTCCATGAAATTAGTGTATTTTGCGTCCCTTTGATATTTTAAGTAAATTGTGCACAAATATTTAAAAGCCTGTTATATAAAATTAAGTGCCCTTTAATATAGGCAACATGTAAAATTCAATAAAGACTTGCTAAAGTGTCCCTCTGTGCATCCTCTGTGACTTCTAGGAAGATTTTAACACACACACACACATTTCTCCAAGTTTTCACCATCATTGAAAATCCCTAGTTATTTTGTTGCTTTGACAGTCATTTTTAAATATTATTATTTATTTCATGTTATTAGTGATTAATTTTAAAGTAAAACAAACTCTGTGAAGTCTTGTTTTAATATGGTGAAACTATTCCTTTAAAAAAAATGTTTTACAAAAAGACACTGGTTCTACTCTTTTTGACCATTTTTTGGTGTGTTGTGGTGGAAAACTGAGCGGTTTGAGCATGACACGCCAACCTTGATACCCATAGATAGACAGGCTAGAAACGTTTAAAAATAATAATAATAATAATTGTGAAGCTTGTATTTAATTTCCCCTCCCTATTGCACACAAAAAGATTCCATTTTCCCTGTCACAAAGGGATTTATGGCTGATTTAAGATGAAGTCATCAACTCTGTTATGGTCAACCCTGTTACTTTATTTTGTCACACTTTATTTGGATAGTCCGGATAGTCCATCTGTAGATGGACTGCTCTACAGATGTTCATACTATCAACAAACTATCTGTTGATAAGCAACTGCTTGCTAATGTTACGGTTAGGTTTAGAATAAGGTTGGGATAAGGGTTAAGGTCAGGGTTAGGAGATAGTTCAAATGTTTCTGATAGTCAGTAGATAGTCTGTACACGATCTACAGATGGACTATCCAAATAAAGTGTTACCCTTTATTTGTCATTTTTTTATTGAACCTCTTGAGATGGGAAAACGTTTTTTTTTTTTAAGTTGAACATGTGCTCTTTATGACAGAATGGTAAAATTAGGTGAAATATAACGTGTTTTTTTTCCACCAAGATACACTACTCAAAAAGCACCTAATTGGTGTAACGACCCAGAAATAGAAGAAAATACAGATCTGATCAGAGCAAATCCGATTTATAGTCCCTCATAAAGACATTGACTATACCATACTAGTTTCTTCTATCAAGGCTGAAGCTCTTGTAAAAGCTCATGTACATTAACGTGCTATGGCTTAAGTTGTCTTCCCTCTATACTCACTGGTAGAGTGCAGTATATGTCATGTTGAGATGTTGTAGCGCCACTCCTTATCAACGCTTAGTACCAGAGCAAAATACACTGTTGATAATCCATACTGAGTCACTACAGGTGAAATAGCTCATAACCCTGAACATTAGACCTGGTATTCCCTACAGTATGTTCGCCTGCCTGGAGTCACAAAGCTGCTCTCAAGTTATCTTATCTCTCTTCTTATCCATTTTCTAATTCCTTCGTGATGGCCGCCACCAGCTCAACCTCATAAACAGCCCATACTTTATATTTAAGTAAATGGAAAGCATTAAAGTACATAAACTGTATTTAATGTATATGCATTTATAGTATATAGTAATAGAGATCACATGATGAGCCACTTAGCATTTACCATTTCAGTTTCTCAACTGAGAGCAATTTTCCTTTCCACAATGGGTCTACAATAATGGGTCATATTATTTTGAGGGAGACAAATTAAAGTCTGTGCGTTCATGTCAACAGGGTTGTCACCATGACACTGTGTATTTCAATCACCACAGCTACATCTGTTTTGGCAGAAACTGACAAATCAACAGCTGTATCTGCAACTCGAAACCAGAGGTCATGAGGTGATCTAATCCTCTCACGCCCACCACAACACCCAAAACCAAAACAACCAGGTAATCACAATGCTTTCCCACAACCATAAACCACACACATACAGTATTCCGTTCATTTTTGTTTTAGTTGAGACTCACATTGGACATCTCTACTCCCTGCATTGTACCAGAAAATACACTTGGATACAGTGCTTTATTGTGTTTAAGATAATTGAGATGCTGGATGTCAATTAGACTAACTTTTATCAGCTTTTACTCAATAGCCAAATACAGTATCTATGAAGTCTCTGAACTTGTTGACAGACTCCCTCCTAGACAGACCCCAGGCACAGGTTCACCACATTGTTAGCAGCAGTATCAGTAGAAAATCATAAAAATCTAAAAATCTAATCATTTCAGTCACTTACCTCAGTGAGAAGAATGGTATCAGAGTCCCTTAGGAATGACAAGGTCCTTCAGCAGAACAAACACACAGACAGGCACAGCAAAGAGGGGCAGGGAGAAAGTACAACACCAATGACTCCCAGTTCTCTCACTCAGCGTGCCCTCCCTTTCAGTTGAACTAGAAAAAAATCCAGGAGACAGAACTGCGCTTCAGTCTGGTCAAATACAGACACAGGCCGAGACGTAGACCCAGACAGAGGGGCTCCTCACAGACCCCTAGGTAGAAGGCAGGAGCGGAGCAGAGCAGGTGGAGTCCCAGAGCTGGGGTGTCAGGGGCTGGGGGAGCCACAGTCACAGGTGCCAGCAGGTAATGGAATGGGATCCCCTTCAGTGTAATGGCACAGAGCTTGAGCAAACACTGCAGGCAGCGATCTTTGGACCTAGATGGTGAGCCACAGAGCAGGGCAGGAGGAGAGAGGCAGTAAAACTGTGAGGTAAGGGACTGACACTAGCCAATCAGAACAAAAAATGGGGCAATGACCTGGGAGTTCAGAGGATGCAAGGTATGTCACACACACCCTGTGGTGGGGACGCATGCGCAAATGCACACCATTTTCCACTTCCTATATGAATTCATATCAAACAGATATACTGACCAAAGTTACAATAGATTACATATTTTGATCTTGACAAGATTAATGTCTATAAATGTTACTCTTATCAGACAATGAAATTGCTCATATGTGGACTTGAACTTGAAGTGTCAATACCATTGGAGTTGCGATAATTGTTATGAAAATGGGGGGAGAGGATTTGATCAGAATCTCAGAGCTTCAGAGCCACAGGTGAAATCCAATACCTGGACATGAGTACAAAGGGTCCTCTGTAGTCCCCAGGACTTCATTATGAGCCAATGGGTAAACGGACGCACAGACACAAATGCATGAACATACACGAATACACACACGATACCAAGGAATGTTGAAGAGACACATCATGTCATTATAACTGAGGGTATGTCTTACCTGAAGATAGACATCTTCATGACCCTTCTTCAATGACACAGTGGTCTTTACAGGGCACATGTCTTTTATAAATCAAGGTATTACCAAGACCCTGTAGAACATACACTACATAACCAAAAGTATGTGGACACCTGTCGTCAAACATTTAATTCCAAAATCATGGGCATTATTATGGAGTGTGTCCCCCTTTTGCTCCACTCTTCTGGGAAGGCTTTCCACTAGATGTTGCAACATTGCTGCGGGGACTTGGTTCCATTCAGCCACAAGAGCATAAGTGAGGTCAGGCACTGATGTTGGGCGATTAGGCCTGGCTCGCTGTCGGCGTTCCAATTCATCCAAAGGTGTTCGATGGGGTTGAGGTCAGGGCTCTGTGCAGGCCAGTGAAGTTCTTCCACATCGATCTCGACAAACCATTTCTATATGGCCCTCGCTTTGTGCACGGGGGCATTGTCATGCTGAAACAGGAAAGGGACTTCCCCAAACTGTTGCCACAAAGTTGGAAGCACAGAATCGTCTAGAATGTCATTGTTTGCTGTAGCGTTAAGATTTCCTTTCATGTTCATGTTTTCTTTTAAATCCACAATTTGGATCCCTCCACAGCCTCATAGAGGATCTAGATAATTTTTCTAACCTCTCTGGATTACAACCAAATTAAGTGAACTGTATTACGTATTGGATCACTTAAAAATACAACTTTTACATTACCGTGTAGTTTACCAATAAAATGGTCTGACGGTGAAGTGGACATACTCGGTATTCATTTTACAAAAGAAAGAAATGATCTCACTACAATACATTTTAATAGAAAGTTAGCAAAAATAGATAAGATCTTGCTACCATGGAAAGCAAAATACCTGTATATTTGTCCTATCCCAGTTTACCTATTTGCTTATGGCCTTTCCTTGTCCCATCAAGCTCTAGTGACTCCTTGTGGCAGGCCGGGCACCTGCAAGCTGACTTCAGTCGCCTGTTGGATGGTGCGGCTGGCTTCCGGGTTAAGCGAGCAGTGTGTCAAGAAGTGATGCGGCTTGGCAGGGTCGTGTTTCTGAGGATGCATGGCTCTCTCCCGAGTCCATACGGGAGTTGCAGCGATGGGACAAGACTGTAACTACAATTTTTTAAAAACTTTTATTTAACTAGGCAAGTCAGTTAAGAACAAATTCTTATTTACAATGACGGCCTACCAATAGGCGAAAGGCCTTTTGCGGGGACGGGGGCTGGGATTAAAAATAAAAAATATAGGACAAAACACACATCAGGACAAGAGAGACACCACAACACTACATAAAGAGAGACCTAAGACAACAACATAGCATGTCAACAACACATGACAACACAGCATGGTAGCAACACCACATGACAACAACATGGTAGCAACATTGGCAGCAGCACAACATGGTAGCAGCACAAAACATGGTACAAACATTATTGGGCACAGACAACAGCACAAAGGCAAGAAGGTAGAGACAACAATACATCACGCGAAGCAGCCACAACTGTCAGTAAGAGTGTCAATGATTGAGTCTTTTGAATTAAGAGATGGAGATAAAACTGTCCAGTTTGAGTGTTTTTTGCAGCTTGTTCCAGTTGCTAGCTGCAGCGAACTGAAAAGAGGAGCGACCCCTTTAACAGAATGTGATTGGAAGAACGGGTGTTGTATGTGGAGGATGAGGGCTGCAATAGGTATCTCAGATAGGGGGGAGTGAAGCCTAAGAGGGTTTAATAAATAAGCATCAACCAGTGGGTCTTGCGACGGGTATACAGTGATGACCAGTTTACAGAGGAGTATAGAGTGCAGTGATGTGTCCTATAAGGATTAGTTTAGTTTAGTTAGTTTGGCAGCCGGGGTGAAAGAGGAGCGATTACGATAGAGGAAACCAAGTCTAGATTTAACCTTAGCCTGCAACTTTGATATGTGCTGAGAGAAGGACAGTGTACCGTCTAGCCATACTCCCAAGAACTTGTATGAGGTGACTACCTCAAGCTCTAAACCCTCAGAGGTAGTAATCACACCGGTGGGGAGAGGGGCATTCTTCTTACCAAACCACATTACCTTTGTTTTGGAGGTGTTCAGAACAAGGTTAAGGGCAGAGAAAGCTTGTTGGACACTAAGAAAGCTTTGTTGTAGAGCATTTAACACAAAATCCAAGGAGGGGCCAGCTGAGTATATGACTGTATCATCTGCATATAAATGGATGAGAGAGCTTCCTACTGCCTGAGCTATGTTGTTGATGTAAATTGAGAAGAGCGTGGGGCCTAGGATCGAGCATTGGGGTACTCCCTTGGTGACAGGCAGCGGCTGAGACAGCAGATGTTCTGACTTTATACACTGCACTCTTTGAGAGAGGTTGTTAGCAAACCAGACCAAAGACCACTCAGAGACACCAATACTCCTTAGCTGGCCCACAATAATGTAATGGTCTACCGTATCAAAAGCTTTGGCCAAGTCAATAAAAATAGCAGCACAACATTGCTTAGAAACAAGGGCAATGGTGACATAATTTAGGACCTTAAAGGTTGCAATGACACATCCATAACCTGAGCGGAAACCAAATTGCATACCAGAGAGAATACTATAGACACCAGAGAGAATACTATAGACTAATACTATACCAATTGGATATCACGAAATTGGGGAGAAAAAAGTTGTTAAAGATATCATCTTTGTAAATTATATCATATAAATAGGACTGGTGGAGTTATGTCAAACATGCAGCTAACAAAAATATATGGAAATGTCTGCTCTACTCAAAATTACAACCAACTAATTGCAGCATTACCGCAAAAAAGGAAGAGGCAAGTTGAAGGGGGAGAAAGTAAGGAACTTGTCTGTCGGCTCCCCATTAAAGACCAAAATTGGTTAAAGAAAATTGTTATAAATAAAAAAGTATACCAGTTTCATTTAAGGACCAAAATATTGACAGCTGTGCCATATAGATTGCAAAATAGTTGGGAAGAGATTTTCGATGTACCGATTCCATGGCAAATGGTTTATGAACTGATACACAAAACAATGCTGGATTCAACACTTTTAGTTTTTCCATTTAAATAATTATACAAAATTCTTGCAACCAATAGAACGTTATATATATGGGGGATACAACCATCCCAGCTCTGCAGATTTTGCTGCGAAGAGACAGAATCCTTAGATAATTTGTTTTGGTACTGTCCATATGTAGCTTGTTTTTGGTCACAGGTTCAGGAATGGCTGAAGAATTGCAACGTTTACCTGGAGCTAACTCTGCAAATAGCACTGCTGGGTGATTTAAAAAGGTAATTTAATCAATAATTAAATAAATCTTAGAAATGTTTTTTTATCTTTAATTTACAATCTATAGAAACTATGAGAATAGAAATGTTCAAAACTTTTGTGAAACATCACAGCACAGTTGAAAAATATATGGCAAAAAGAGTCTTCAGACATAGATGGGAGGGGTTGAGGGGAGCTGTGGGACTAAAAACAAACAAAAGATAACTATTGTAAAATATACTGTGTAAGTAAAATGTATATAGTATGTATAAGCTGGAAGTAGATGCCTAAGTATTCTTGTCCATTAGTTTACTCCAATTACGAGAGGGGTGGTAGGGTTAGGGTAAAATAATAAAGGAACATATATTTAAAAAATATATATATATTTTATATACAGTGAGGGAAAAAAATATTTGATCCCCTGCTGATTTTGTACGTTTGCCCACTGACAAAGACATGATCAGTCTATAATTTTAATGGTAGGTTTATTTGAACAATGAGGGACAGAATAACAGCAACAAAAATCCAGAAAAACACATGTCAAAAATGTTATAAATTGATTTGCATTTTAATGAGGGAAATAAGTATTTGACCCCTCTGCAAAACATGACTTAGTACTTGGTGGCAAAACCCTTGTTGGCAATCACAGAGGTCAGACGTTTCTTGTAGTTGGCCACCAAGTTTGCACACATCTCAGGAGGGATTTTGTCCCACTCCTCTTTGCAGATCTTCTCCAAGTCATTAAGGTTTCGAGGCTGACGTTTGGCAACCTGAACCTTCAGCTCCCTCCACAGATTTTCTATGGGATTAAGGTCTGGAGACTGGCTAGGCCACTCCAGGACCTCAATGTGCTTCTTCTTGAGCCACTCCTTTGTTGCCTTGGCCGTGTGTTTTGGGTCATTGTCATGCTGGAATACCCATCCACGACCCATTTTCAATGCCCTGGCTGAGGGAAGGAGGTTCTCACCCAGGATTTGATGGTATATGGCCCCGTCCATCGTCACTTTGATGCGGTGAAGTTGTCCTGTCCCCTTAGCAGAAAAACACCCCCAAAGCATAATGTTTCCACCTCCATGTTTGACGGTGGGGATGGTGTTCTTGGGGTCATAGGCAGCATTCCTCCTCCTCCAAACACGGCGAGTTGAGTTGATGCCAAAGAGCTCGATTTTGGTCTCATCTGACCACAACACTTTCACCCAGTTGTCCTCTGAATCATTCAGATGTTCATTGGAAAACTTCAGACGGGCCTGTATATGTGCTTTCTTGAGCAGGGGGACCTTGCGGGTGCTGCAGGATTTCAGTCCTTCACGGCGTAATGTGTTACCAATTGTTTTCTTGGTGACTATGGTCCCAGCTGCCTTGAGATCATTGACAAGATCCTCCCGTGTAGTTCTGGGCTGATTCCTCACCGTTCTCATGATCATTGCAACTCCACGAGGTGAGATCTTGCATGGAGCCCCAGGCCGAGGGAGATTGACAGTTATTTTGTGTTTCTTCCATTTGCAAATAATCACACCAACTGTTGTCACCTTTTCACCATGCTGCTTGTCGATGGTCTTGTAGCCCATTCCATCCTTGTGTAGGTCTACAATCTTGTCCCTGACATCCTTGGAGACCTCTTTGGCCTTAGCCAAAGTTTGGAATCTGATTGATTGATTGCTTCTGTGGACAGGTGTATTTTATACAGGTAACAAGCTGAGATTAGGAGCACTCCCTTTAAGAGTGTGCTCCTAATCTCAGCTCGTTACCTGTATAAAAGACACCTGGGAGCCAGAAATCTTTCTGATTGAGAGGGGGTCAAATACTTATTTCCCTCATTAAAATGCAAATCAATTTATAACATTTTTGATATGCGTTTTTCTGGATTTTTGTTTGTTGTTATTCTGTCTCTCACTGTTCAAATAAACATACCATTAAGATGATAGACTGATCATTTCTTTGTTAGTGGGCAAACGTACAAAATCAGCAGGGGATCAAATACTTTTTTCCCTCACTGTATACAGTACCAGTCAAAAGTTTGGACACACCTACTCATTCAAGGGTTTTTCTTTATTTTTACTATTTTCTATATTGTAGAATAATAGTGAAGACATCAAAACTATGAAATAACACATATGGAATCATGTAGTAACCAAAAAAGTGTTAAACAAATCAAAATATATTTTATATTTGAGATTCTTCAAAGTAGCCACCCTTTGCCTTGATGACAACTTTGCACACTCTTGGCATTCCCAAAAAAGTTCCATTCACTGGAACTAAGGGACCTAGCCCGAACCATGAAAAACAGCCCCAGACCATTATTCTTCCTCCACCAAACTTTACAGTTGGCACTATGCACTGGGGCAAGGAACATTCTCCTGGCATCCGCCAAACCCAGATTTGTCTGTCGGACTGCCAGATGGTGAAGCATGATCCAGAGAACGCATTTCCACTGCTCCAGAGTCCAATTGAGGTGAGCTTTACACCACTCCAGCCGACGCTTCGCATTGCGCATGGTGATCTTAGGCTTGTGTGCGGGTGTGCGGGTACTCGGCCATGGAAACCCATTTCATGAAGTTCCCGACGAACAGTTCTTGTGCTGACGTTGCTTCCAGAGGCAGTTTGGAACTCGGTACTGATTGTTGCAACCGAGGACAGACGATTTTTACGTGCTATTCGCTTCAGCACTCGGCGGTCCCGTTCTGTGAGCTTGTGTCGCCTACCAGTTCGCGGCTGAGCCGTTGTTGCTCCTAGACATTTCCACTTCACAATAACAGCACTTACAGTTGACCGGGGCAGCTCTAGCAGGGCGATCTGACTTGTTGGAAAGGTGGCATCCTATGACGGTTCCACGTTGAAAGTCACTGAGCTCTTCAGTAAGGCCATTCTATTGACAATGTTTGTCTATGGAGACTGAATCCACTAATTTGATGGGGTGTCCACATAGCTTTGTATAAATAGTGTATGATTAAAAGCTCAACAGCTGCAGCTTGGAGAGAAATAGCAAGGTATTATCCATACATTTCCGCAGTACCAAATGGAAAAGGATATTTGAGAACATCTAACATTCTTTGATTTTATGCAACAATAGTTTTTACTTAATCACTTAGAAATGGCATAGCTGTGACATTAAATTATTTTGATTATGAAACAAGCCAAAAACAGCAAGAGAAAACATGTTATGGAAAAATCCATGAAGACTATCACATCTAGAGAGACGAGAATCATGTTATTTTTAAAGGAAAACACATTTAAATAAAGCTGCGAGCAGTAATGATGTGTCCTTTCTGTCAGAGGATGACAGAAGGGACACAAGATCAGTTCGATAACAAAGCAAGCACTATCATGTTGGAACCATTTTCCTTTATGTGCAATTAGTGAAAGCATTACCATGTTTCTCTCTCAATACCACAAGAATGACGCAAGTGAAGTTTAGTCTACATTAGCATTAAAAAATAATTAAATACAACCTCACAGCTGTAATACACTGAATACGGAAGTACTTCCGGTTTCAAATTTTCCTGAATAAAATATCCACTTTTCACTACGTTCAGACCACATAATAGGGCAACAATGTGATCATACAGACTAATCACGATATTTCACATTGTTTGTCTGCATAATTTAAATCCAACATTCATTAGCATGAGACAAAGTCCACTTGATCAATAGTTATTGCTCTAGTATCCTATGGTGCCACTGGTGCCAATGACATCTACAGTGTCACCAACTGGTCTGGTGCAGTCACCTAAGTTTTCAGTGACTTTATATTCACACAGCTTCTCAGGACATATACACTGAGTGTACAAAACATTAGGAACTAACTAATGCTCTTTCCATGACATAGACTGACCAGGTGAATCCAGGTGAAAGCTATGATCCCTTATTGATTTCACTTGTTAAATCCACTTCAATCAGTGTAGATGATGGGGAGGAGACAGGTTAAAGAAGGACTTTTAAGCCTTGAGACAATTGAGACATGGATTGTGTATGTGTGCCATTCAGAGGGTGAATGGGCAAGACAAAATATTTAAGTGCCTTTGAACAGGGTATGGTAGTAGGTGCCAGGCGCACTGGTTTGAGTGTGTCAACGCTGCGTGCTTTTTCACGCTCAATAGTTTCCCATGTGTATCAAGAATGGTCCACCACCCAAAGGACATCCAGCCAACTTGACACAACTGTGGGAAGCATTGTAGTCAACATGGGCCAGCATCCCTGTGGAACGCTTTTGACTCCTTGTAGAGTCCATGCCCCGACGAATTGAGGCTGTTCTGATGGCAAAAGGGGGTGCAACTCAATATTAGGAAGGCATTCCATACCAAATTTCATGGCCCCATGTCCGTCGGCTCAGTTCTTATAGCCCTAGTGGGATATGGTGCCATCTGGTAGTGTAGCGTGGCTGATTAATGAATGCTGAAACGAATCATTCTCAAATTCATTAGAGGCTAATTCATTGAGTCTATATACCAAATCTGGAGTCAATCTGACTTATTGTTCATGAGAATAAGATTTTATAAGTATTTTTTGCATCAGCATACCCGCTAACGTGCATCTATAGGTACAGTCCAGCCATATTTGAATGCAGCAACAATTTTTTCGCAAAACCATTAAGCGACTGATGTAATGAGTCTATTTACAGTTGAAGTCGGAAGTTTACATACACTTAGGTTGGAGTCATTAAAAGTAGTTTTTCAACCACTCCACAAATTTCTTGTTAACAAACTATAGCTTTGGCAAGTCGGTTAGGACATCTACTTTGTGCATGACACAAGTATTTTAGTCCCAACAATTGTTTACAGACAGATTATTTCACTTATAATTCACTGTATCACAATTCCAGTGGGTCAGAAGTTTACATACACTAAGTTGACTGTACCTTTAAACAGCTTGGAAAATTCCAGAAAATGATGTCATGGCTTTAGAAGCTTCTGATAGGCTAATTGACATCATTTGAGGTGTACCTGTGGAGGTATTTCAAGGCCTACCTTCAAACTCAGTGCCTCTTTGCTTGACATCATGGGAAAATCAAAAGAAATCAGCCAAGACCTCAGAAGAAAAATGGTATACCTCCACAAGTCTGGTTCACCCTTGGGAGCAATTTCCAAATGCCTTAAGGTACCACGTTCATTTGTACAAACAATAGTACGCAAGTATAAACACTATGAGACCACGCAGCCCTCATACCGCTCAGGAAAGAGATGTGTTCTGTCTCCTAGAGATGAACGTACTTTGGTGCGAAAAGTGCAAATCAATCCCAGAACAACAGCAAAGGACCTTGTGAAGATGCTGGTGGAAACAGGTACAAAAGTATCTATATCCACAGTAAAACGAGTCCTATATCGACATGACCTGAAAGGCCACTCAGAAAGAAAGAAGCCACTGCTACAAAACCGCCATAAAAAAGCCAGACTACGGTTTGCAACTGCACATGGGGACAAAGATCGTACTTTTTGGAGAAATGTCCTCTGGTCTGATGAAACAAAAATAGAACTGTTTGGCCATAATGACCATCATTATGTTTGGAGGAAAAAGGGGGACTTGCAAGCCGAAGAACACCATCCCGGCCGTGAAGCACGGGGGTGGCAGCATGCTGTGGGGGTGCTTTGCTGCAGGAGGGACTGGTGCACTTCACAAAATAGATGGCATCATGAGGAAGGAAAATTATGTGGATATATTGAAGCAACATCTCAAGACATCAGTCAGGAAGTTAAAGCTTGGTCGCAAATGGGTCTTCCAAATGGACAATGACCCCAAGCATACTTCCAAAGTCGTGGCAAAATGCCTTAAGGACAACAAAGTCAAGGTATTGGAGTGGCCATCACAAAGCCCTGACCTCAATCCTGTAGAACATTTGTGGGCAGAACTGAAAAAGCGTGTGCGAGCAAGGAGGCCTACAAACCTGACTCAGTTACACCAGCTCTGTCAGGAGGAATGGGCCAAAATTCACCCAACTTATTGTGGGAAGCTTGTGGAAGGCTACCCAAAATGTTTGACCCAAGTTAAACCATTTAAAGGCAATGCTACCAAATACTAATTGAGTGTATGTAAACTTCTGACCCACTGGAAATGTGATGAAATAAATAATTCTCTCTACTATTGTTCTGACATTTCACATTCTTAAAATAAAGTGGTGATCCTAACTGACCTAAGACAGGGAATTTTTACTAGGATGAAATGTCAGGAATTGTGAAAAACTGAGTTTAAATGTATTTGGCTAAGGTGTATGTAAACCTCCGACTTCAACTGTACACAAAATCTGTAGTGAACCTGCAGTATGGTTCATGAGGATAAGATGATTTTGAGCATTAGCGTTACATAAGCAAATAATTAGTTGTTCATAATTTCCTTGTTTTGTGAGATATCAATACCAAATTCAGTGTGGATCATCTTAGGGATGTCCATGATAGCGATGACACATTTCAAGTTGATAGGCCACTGTGGAGTGGATTTACAGGTTTAAATGGACACAGAAAATCAGATTTGTCAATAACTCAGCCATCTTTTGACCAATCCCTTAGCTTTTCTCAAACTAAGTTAAGACATGTACCATGGTCCTACATTCCACATTTAGCCCAAGAGATTTTTCATGATTATTTAAAGCATTAGCGTTACATAGTAAAAAATGTAATCGTTAAGTATCCTTATTTTTGAAGATAAATGGTAAACTTAACATGGTTCATCACGGTAATGTCTGTGATGACCCTAAAAAGTTTTGAGTTGATGGGCCATTGTCTAGTTGATTTACAAAGGATTTAAATGGACAAGTAAAATCAGATTTCCTGATTTATCAATTACTCAGTAATCTCTTAACCAATCCCTTAGCTTTTCTCAAATTAAGTTATGAGATGTACCATGGGCCTACATACTGAACCCCTAATAATTAGCCAGACACATCATTAGATATTTCTTAAATACTTTATACAAAATTAATAAATAGGAATGTACACATTTTAATGATCAATACCATGTTTTTTTACAGTTACAAAATACAAATAAAACTTCACAAAAGTCCCGTTACTCGGACATACAATACGTGCTAACTAACTATTGTAGTGATTTAATTATAGTGCAAGGGTTCACAAGATTTAAAAAAGATGCACTTAAAAAAACGTAATGAAACGATAAAAAGTGAACACTTGCACAGCTTGGCACAAGGAACATGTATGTTACAGAGTGGCAGTGCCCTCTTCAAAAGTAGACATTTCCCTCTAAATCAACAGCCCAAAATATGTATGTATTCACATTGGTACTGTAGATACTGCATATAAAGCCCAGATATAGCTTTAGCAGTGTGTAATTTGCAGTTTTCTTCTTTGTGTGAACATCAAACTGACTATCATTGTATGGACAACGGCAGTGTTACTTGACAAATAGCAAAATATTTTTGTTATGAGTGATATGTTCGATTTTTTTTCTCCTCTCATTTCTATCAGGGAGTTGACGGGCAAGCGTCACCCCTTACTGTATACTGTACATCAAAATAGAACTCATGATACAGTACTGAACATCATTCCAACATTTCTGAAGAGGGATCAAAATGGAAAATAATAAACAAACATATAAATACTATATCTAAGAAAATTACTACATCTAAACAAATATAAATCCTCCAATACAATTAAAAACAAAAATAAAGTAACAGCAATAAGGAAAATCACATTGACAACCTCAGTCTGATATGGTTGATTTTGGTCAAATTGACCAATCCTCTGCATCGTTGTGAGACAAAAGAAATACACAGAAAACATGGGGTTAAAAACATGTATACAGACATCTTCTATTATCACCAATGTAAGGCCACTCAGAGATACAAGGAAACATAGCTGGAAAATATTTGCAAACCGAGGGCTTGGACTTCCTTTTCCTAGCCTTGTTACGAACCATACGAGGCTAGCATTTCCCTCATCTGAGATGAAAACCGTTTAAACTCCTCTGGTACCCAAAATACCCTCTAGGTCCAGTTAGCATCTGTAGGGTCCTGTAAGAAAACTGCAGTAAAAAGCCATTCAAAACAACCACTTTGCAAACAATACTCAAACGCTATCTAGCAGCCCTCTGTTTGTAAAAGTAGACCAGATTCTACCTATGGAATAAATACATAAAAACTATAAATAAAATGGCTGTCATTGAGGGTTGGCAACATTAGACAAATGTTTGTAAAATGTTGTATTCAGGGTTATTTAGTAGTGATTACTAAATTCAAGACAGGGCCCTACATACACCATTGCCGTTTTTGATGCAATAAGCAATAGTCCAGATTAAAAAGTGCTCACCAATCTCTATCCTAAAAAGGAAGTTTCTCTCTGGATAGAAGGCAGCCCTTGAGTTAAGAACGTTTATGACAATTTAGACTAAAACACATTACAGTAATTCTCATTCAAAGTGCATTGTTAACACTGTATGGGACTAATGGGTCATGAATAGGAGCCCAATACCTGGCAAGGCACACAATCTACAAACCCTTTACATTGAGTGCTGTTGCCGTTACAGTACCTCGTCAAAAAATAGGGGGGAGACTCAAATGTAAAACTCACTTCAGAACCACCACACCATACTTTCAACACAAAAAAACAGACTTCACTTTTCTACAGGAAAAACCAGTGGATTTGTACACTATATTTAGGAGTTTAGGAGCAGGGTACTTGACTTGTGGTAGAAGTCAAAACGATAGAAATAGGTGAATCTACTTTGACCAATGCACCAACAATGACATCCTGCGTTTAGACCCTAATAGTGGCATCTATGAGATTTTAACATGGATCATGAAGAACACTAAAGTGAGATTGAGGAAGATAAACAAACAGCGTTCTACTATAGTTACAGTTTGTGTCTGAACTTCACACATTCACAGCTTCTAAAGTGTAAGGCATCAAACGTATGGCCACAGTTGGGGGGTATTGCACATGAACACTGAGTAGAACTGTGGGGTGAGGGGGAGACCCTGTACTGAAGTACATACAGGCTGGCAGGAAATGACTGGCATATAGCGCCCATGGCATGTCCATAGTGCCAGACTGGCAGACCCACAGGAAGTACATTATCGTGTGAGAGTGTGTCTAATAACCATTGAGTGGGAGAGAAACTAACTACCCACATGTAGGAGATAGTGAGTGGGGGATACAAAAGGTGAGTATGACAAATACACAGTGAGAGTGACAGTGTGTTGGTGAACCAGTGTCCATCAAACAGCCAGTAGCAGCCAGGAAACATTATTAGTCCAAAGTAGTAGTAGTCAAGGTGCTCCTATTACTTTCCACTTTCCTAGAGGCCCTTCACACCCCTCCCCTCCTTCAGGGAGAACTCATCTGCCCTCCTCCTCAGAGCGTATCTCAGACTTGAGCTTGACAAACTCCTTGGCCACCTCGTCGTTGGAGCGCTGGGAGAGGATGCGCATGGCGGTGAGGCCTGTATCGTCCATGGTGACCCGCTGGCCAAGGGGGCACCAGCACGCCACACTGCCCTTCTCTGCTACGTCCCGCAGCTGCATCACAGCCATGCCCACCACCCGGTCGGCACGGCCAAAACAGTAGTCCTTCACACACATCTGCAGCTCGTAGCACTCAAAGCCATCCTCGTTACCCAGGATACTGAGGAGACATGGAGGAGGGGAGGGAGGGAGTGAGAGATTATTTTGTATACTTTTTTTACAATGAGCAATGGCTATTTCAAGGGGCTACACATGGATTATTTTAGGCAACATGCTACTGTACTATTGCTTGACTCTGGACTCACAAGTGGAAGGTCTCGTTAAACTTGGGCGCCCAGCTGTTGTTCTTGGACTTTGATTGGAACTTGCGCTTCTTGTCACTGAGGTGGGGTCCGATCATGGTGATCTCCACAAAGGGCCGGAACATCCCAGAGGTCTGCCACTTCAGATCATTGGCTCCCACCACTGGTACAACAAGGAAGGAGATTAGTTAGTTTGTTGGGATGGGGAGAGAAAGAGAAAAAGGGTTAATTGGAGTAATTTTTCCTTAACTGTACAAATATACAAACCTTTTACAGTGACTTTGTGCTCCCCAGTACCAGGGTGGGTGAATAGGTCGATCTGTATGGATATCTCTCCCACCGGCTTGTCCACTCCTGAGCCTAGTGTACACAGATAGAAACACAAGACATTATCTTCCAATGGTGGTCAGTGATTATAGATACCAGGAGTAGTATCCTTTAGGGAGGAGGAGGAGAGGGTATGGGTAGGGTCATACAACCAGGAGGAGGATCAGTCAGGGTTGGTGTTTGGGGCAAATTCACCCACAGGGGCAGATGGGAGGGGGTTTATGTAAACAGAGTAAAGGAGAGAGGGGTTGTTAGCACATGCTATCCATTAATGGCACAACCTACCCCTGGAGGGTTGTATTTTTTCGTTGGGAGTTAACCTAATACCCTTCCCATTGTGCACTGGTGAGGAGGCAGCAGAAGAGATCACAAGAGAGAAGACAAATAAGCAAACGTGTCAAATGGCAGCAGAGAGTCATTTTAGAGTTCGGCAACAACTCACAGAACAGTCACACAGCCAGAGAAAGCTAGTTTTGAGGTATGTAATAGAGGCATTCACAGTATTTAGCTGATAGATCAACTTCAAGCCCAACACTAAATAGAACAGTACTCAAGAGGGAGCACTGGAGCCTCTCTGGTTACCCCTGGTGGCAAAGCAGGGGAGAAGCAAAGGTCTTATTTTATGACTGCGTTATGTACAATATTTAGTTAGAAACAATGGGAAGCAGACTGATGCTATTGTGTGTGTGTGTGTTTGTGCATGCGCGCCGCCTTACCTTGTGTGTGTTGTGTTGTGACAAAGGTCTTGATGAGTGTGTCTGTGGTCTGTGTGTAGAGGGACAGAGCATGGCGTAGTGAGGTCAACTCAGGACTCTTCTCCAGGAATGCCTTCTTCAGACCGTTCCCTCCTGCATGGAAGTATTGCTGCAGAAGAGTGAGAGAGCGGGAGAGTGAGAGAGCGGGAGAGAGAGAGAGAGAGAAAGAGAGATGAAGAAGAGGGGAAGAAGATGGGAAAAGAGAGGGAGATGGAAGGTTTGTTTCTCTACAGTACAATGAATGAGGCCTGTAATTAAAGGCTCAGCAACAAGGCTCATCATCTAAGTAGTAACTTTACCACAGGTGTATGTTTGACTATAAACTCAAAGACAAACTTTGATTGTGTCCAGTGCTATATCCATGACAGCACACTGTTTAGGTGTCAGGCTTTTGGCCTCTCCTGCCATGTGATCCTTGAGCTTGGAAAGCTGCCCCAGTTCCTTGGCTGCAGACAGGATCTGAGCCCCCTGAGGAGAGAAATACACATAACATTAGGTGATAGTGTGTTTGAAGTCGAGGGTCATGCGGAAAAGGCCCAGGTCTGAAGGTAAATGTTATGAGGGTGTTAGGCCTTACAAAGGTGTCGTTTCCTTGGGGCAGAACGATGGTCTTCTCCAGGCTGCTCATCACAATCCTCCACAACTCTTTCAGAACCCGCTTTAGAACAGTCTTCTCACACGCCGTGGCAAACAGCGTTAACCTGCATAGACACACGCACGTTTAATGAGACAACACATACAGCAAATCAACAAATACACAATCACGCAACATGGCACAACATACTGACAAAAACACCTTTGACTTCAGAGGGAAGGCACCAAAATGGACGCCACCAAATCAGCAGCCAATAGGGAAGCAGGAGGGATCCACTCACTTTGAATCCAGGAAGTCCATAAGTGGCCGCAGCATGTTGTCCGAGTCGGCCTCCACCATGTTGCGGCTGTTGGCGTTGACTGGGCCCTTGATCTGGTACAGCAGAGAGGCCATCTGTCTCATACAGTCATCAATACGGACCTGGAAACTACAGGAGAGAAAGGAGCCACAGGGGTTAGGGTTCAGAGCCAAAATGGACTCCATATACTACAGACTGAAGCTGTGTGCATGAGTCTATGGGGAGTGTGTACATGTTCGAATCCCGGGACTGTGTTGTGCGTGTGTGTGTGGGAGCATGTGTGTACCTGTTTCCAAACGTGGTACTCAGCTCATCCAGCACATTGTTCAGCTTGACCTGAAGCTCGTTCAGGAGGTCACTGGCTTCTGTGTCCAGCTGCAGAAAAACAGGCAGACAGAGAAAGGCAGACATACAGATACAGTCAGACAGACATTAAGGCAGACAGACACAGAGAAGCACACAGAGACAGTCTGATAAGTATGAGTACAGAAAAAAATGTGTAATTTTTTTTTTCTTCATATTTTCTTTTCTCTCGCAAATAAATAAATATAAATATATTTATTTATTTGCAAGAGAAAATAAAATATGAAAAAATTTTATATATATATATATATATACACACACATATACAGTTGAAGTCGAAAGTTTACATACACTTAGGTTGGAGTCATTAAAACTCGTTTTTCAACCACTCCACAAATTTATTGTTAACAAACTATAGTTTTGGCAAGTCGGTTAGGACATCTACTTTGTGCATGACACAAGTAATTTTTCCAACAATTGTTTACATACAGATTATTTCCCTTATAATTCACTGTATCACAATTCCAGTGGGTCAGAAGTTTACATACCCTGTAAACTTCCGACTTCAACTGTACATATATAGAGTTGAAGTCGGAAGTTTACATACACCTTAGCCAAATACATTTAAACTCAGTTTTTCACAATTCCTGACATTTAATCCTAGTAAAAATTCCCTGTCTTAGGTCAGTTAGGATCACCACTTAATTTTAAGAATGTGAAATGTCACAATAATAGTAGAGATAATGATTTATTTCAGCTTTTATTTATTTAATCACATTCCCAGTGGGTCAGAAGTTTACATACACTCAATTAGTATTTGGTAGCATTGCCTTTAAATTGTCTAACTTGGGTCAAACGTTTCGGGTAGCCTTCCACAAGCTTCCCACAATAAGTTGGGTGAATTTTGGCCCATTCCTCCTGACAGAGCTGGTGTAACTGAGTCAGGTTTGTATGCCTCCTTGCTCGCACACGCTTTTTCAGTTCAGCCCACACATTTTCTATAGGATTGAGGTCAGGGCTTTGTGATGGCCACTCCAATACCTTGACTTTGTTGTCCTTAAGGCATTTTGCCACAACTTTGGAAGTATGCTTGGGGTCATTGTCCATTTGGAAGACCCATTTGCAACCAAGCTTTAACTTCCTGACTGATGTCTTGAGATGTTGCTTCAATATATCAACATAATTGTCCTTCCTCATGATGCCATCTATTTTGTGAAGTGCACCAGTCCCTCCTGCAGCAAAGCACCCCCACAGCATGATGCTGCCACCCCCTGCTTCACGGTTGGGATGGTGTTCTTCGGCTTGCAAACAACCCCCTTTTTCCTCCAAACATAACGATGGTCATTCTGGCCAAACAGTTCTATTTTTGTTTCATCAGACCAGAGGATATTTCTCCAAAAAGTACGATCTTTGTCCCCATGTGCAGTTGCAAACCGTAGTCTGGCTTTTTTATGGAGGTTTTAGAGCAGTGGCTTCTTCCTTGCTGAGCGGCCTTTCAGGTTATGTCATTATAGGACTCGTTTTACTGTAGATAGTTTTGTACCTGTTTCCTCCAGAATCTTCACGAGGTTCTTTGCTGTTGTTCTGGGATTGATTTGCACTTTTCGCACCAAAGTCTGTTCATCTCTAGGAGACAGAACGCGTCTCCTTCCTGAGCGGTATGACGGCTGCGTGGTCCCATAGTGTTTATACTTGCATACTATTGTTTGTACAGATGAAAGTGGTACCTTCAGGCGTTTGGAAATTGCTCCCAAGGACGAACCAGACTTGTGGAGGTCTACAATATTTTTTCTGAGGTCTTCGCTGATTTCTTTTGATTTTCCCATGTTGTCAAGCATAGAGGCACTGAGTTTGAATGTAGGCCTTGAAATACATCCACAGGTACACCTCCAATTGACTCAAATGATGTCAATTAGCCTATCAGAAGCTTCTAATGCCATGACATCATTTTCTGTCATTTTCCAAGCTGTTTAAAGGCACAGTCAACTTAGTGTATGTAAACTTCTGACCCACTGGAATTGTGATACAGTGAATTATAAGTGAAATAATCTGTCTGTAAACAATTGTTGGAAAAATTACTTGTGTCATGCACAAAGTAGATGTCCTAACCGACTTGCCAAAACTATAGTTTGTTAACAATACATTTGTGGAGTGGTTGAAAAACAAGTTTTAATGACTCCAACCTAAGTGTATGTAAACTTCCGACTTCAACTGTATATATATATACAGTCGTGGTCAAAAGTTTTGAGAATGACACAAGTATTGGTCTTCACAAAGTTCGCTGCTTCAGTGTTATAAGATATTTTTGTCAGATGTTACTATGGTATCCTGAAGTATAATTACAAGCATTCCATTAGTGTCAAAGTCTTTTATTGACAATTACATTAAGTTTATGCAAAGAGTCAATATTTGCAGTGTGACCCTTCTTTTTCAAGACCTCTGCAATCCACCCTGGCATGCTGTCAATTAACTTCTGGGCCACATCCTGACTGATGGCAGCCATTCTTGCATAATCAATGCTTGGAGTTTGTCAGAATTTGTGGGTTTTTGTTTGTCCACCCGCCTCTTGAGGATCGACCACAAGTTCTCAATGGGATTAAGGTCTGGAGAGTTTCCTGGCCAAGGACCCACAATGTCGATGTTTTGTTCCCCCGAGCCACTTAGTTATCACTTTTGCTTTATGGCAAAGTGCTCCATCATGCTGGATAAGGCATTGGTCGTCACCAAACTGTTCTTGGATGGTTGGGAGAAGTTGCTCTTGGAGGATGTGTTGGTACCATTCTTTATTCATGGCTGTGTTCTTAGGCAAAATTGTGAGTGAGCCCACTCCCTTGGCTGAGAAGCAACCCCACACATGAATGGTCTCAAGATGCTTTACTGTTGGCGTGACACAGGACTGACGTTAGCGCTCACCTTGTCTTCTCCGGACAAGGTGTTTTCCGGATGCCCCAAACAATCGGAAAGGGGATTCATCAGAGAAAATGACTTTACCCCAGTTCTCAGCAGTCCAATCCCTGTACCTTTTGCAGAATATCAGTCTGTCCCTGATGTTTTTCCTGGAGAGAAGTGGCATCTTTGCTGCCCTTCTTGACACCAGGCCATCATCCAATAGTCTTCGCCTCACTGTGCGTGCAGATGCACTCACACCTGCCTGCTGCCATTCCTGAGCAAGCTCTGCACTGGTGGTGCCCCGATCCCGCAGCTGAATCAACTTTAGGAGACGGTCCTGGCGCTTGCTGGACTTTCCTGGGCGCCCTGACGCCTTCTTCACAACAATTGAACCTCTCTCCTTGAAGTTCTTGATGATCCGATAAATGGTTGATTTAGGTGCAATCTTACTAGCAGCAATATCCTTGCATGTGAAGCCCTTTTTGTGCAAAGCAATGATGACGGCACGTGTTTCCTTGCAGGTAACCATGGTTAACAGAGGAAGAACAATGATTTCAAGCACCACCCTCCTTTTAAAACTTCCAGTCTGTTATTCTAACTCAATCAGCATGACAGAGTGATCTCCAGCCTTGTCCTCGTCAACACTCTCACCTGTGTTAACGAGAGAATCACTGACATGATGGCAGCTGGTCCTTTTGTGGCAGGGCTGAAATGCAGTGGAAATCTTTTTGGGGGATTAAGTTCATTTTCATGGCAAAGAGGGACTTTGCAATTAATCTGATCACTCTTCATGACATTCTGGAGTATATGCAAATTACCATCATCAAAACTGAGGCAGCAGACTTTGTGAAAATTAGTATTTGTGTCATTCTCAAAGCCTTTGACCACGACTGTACACATATACATATATATACACATATACACATATATATATGTATATATTGTATATGTGTGTATATATATATATATATATATATATATATATATATATATATATATATATATATATATATATATATATCACACATATACATATATACATACATATATAAACATTTTAAAACAGTTAAGCATGATTCTCAAAAACCATAGATATGGGGAAAAAAACAGCAACATAATTCCCTTTGACGCCAGATAATACACATACTGTAAAGTATGCGAATTGCAAGCCAAAGTAGAGCACACACAATAGTCCAGCAGCAATGGAGAAAACGTGTTATTTTGCTTTTTGCCAAGAAAAGGCAATGTCACTCAAACTGAAAAATGTTTGACTAAAGTAGCGAGATTCCTTATACTTGCAATGTCACTGCTACTTCTCTTCCAGTTAATTACACTCATTCTTATTCTTATTAGACAACACACTCCTGCAGACTAACCCACCTTTTTGTCGGTAACAATCACCACCTTCAAAGAAAGCAGATGAAAGAAAATGGCGGTTTAATATGACAGCAGATTCATGATATTGACTCAGAAGTATACACTATTTGAGGACCACCAGGGGTCACAATGTGCCCCATATCTACAACCACAGCATCAGTCTGACAGAAACCATCTCACAGAGGCCTAAAGCAACCCCAGCAAGACAGATGACAACATGATGTGGTCCATTAAGCTAACGCTACAATAAGCCAGCTGATACATGGACTGCCAGGGACTAGACCACACACTAGATTCTAGACAAGAGTATATGACAGCTGTAGGGGAGACTACTGAATGAGTTCTGCACCAGTGGATACGAGGATGGCTTACAGGGGCTATAGGGAGAGATGGAGGATGTTTTTCATGAGCATCCTGTACGTGTGTATACTGCTGAGTAAGTGACTGTTAGTGAGAGTGATACAGTGTTACAGGGGATGGGAACTCACTGAGGATGTCACATCCTTACTACACTCACCTTCTCCTCGTCTTTCTTTTCAGGCTATCAGAGAGCGGGAGGGAAAAAGGAGATATGACCATATTTATTGCTGTCTTTTATCAAGAGCTAGTATAGGGTAAAAACAACATTGCTAACAATACATGGTAAATATCTGATGGTGCCATAAAAGGATATTATAACAATTTGGGAATGTGTTGACCAATGAACCAGTGACATTTGTGTGAGCAGCATAGCTACCGCTCCACTATACAACCCAGGGAGAAAGGCACAAACTCTAACCCACCTTTTCCTCCGGGGGTGCATCCATCTTTGAGAGGAGGGGAGTAAAAAAAGAGCCTGTCAAATGTGTCTGTTTTGTTGCAATAACTAAAGTATGCACCAGCAACAGACCCATCTAGTACTAACACCAGGAGAAGATCTAGGATAATCGACTTAACCAAAAGACTAAATTGTAAAAAGAAGTAAAGTAAACCTTTGCATGCATACTGTAGGAGTACATACTGTATGTATGCAACATTTGTTTGTAATGAACCCACCTTCTCTTTGTCAGTCTATTGAAAACAAAATAAACAAAGGAAAATAACAAAATAATTAAATTGCATAGTAGTCTGAAAGTAAATGAAGTTGTGGGAAGGAGATGTCTGTGTAATGGAGAGCAAGACAGCTGCACTTTAGAGAACAGGTAAGGGACAACATTACCTTAGTCATATAGGGGAAGAGAGAGTTGCACCAAACACATGACCAGTGAAAACCCCAACAAGATCAAAGTCACCACGTTAACCATGGCGGTGTCCTATTCCACCATGAGACGGCACAATGATGTGGCGAATGCGTGTGACCACCACTACGTGAGTGGAGAGAGGGGCAGTGAGTGTGAATGACGATGTGTGACCATGACGATATCAGTGACTGAGTGTGTCACTGACACAACCTCTACTACACCAACAACAAACCTCAACCTGCTCCTCCTCAACCTCCTCCACCTCCTCCACACTTTCCTGAAGGGTCGGAGTGAGACAGAACACAAAACATACTGTGAACCTCCAGCCAGAGGCAGAACGGATGATAAACCCTCAGAGAACTGATTGATACACTGAGTCGGTTTACAAGTTACATCAGCCGACCATGTCAACAATGACATCAGTATCAGACAGTACAGTATCATTTTCTGTATTTAAGTAAAAGTAATCGTCCGTTTTCTACGTGAGGTTCAAAAACAATATATTATATATACCCATGTACAGAATGTTCATACATGCACATATATAATGTCCTCTTTTCTTACACCCACCTGCTGCCATTCTATCATTTTGCCCATGTTGCCCTAGGGGGGAAAAAAGAGGGGGAAAATGCCCAAGTTCCTTTTATTCCTGCTAACTGCAAAAAGTCAGCACCACATTTTGAAGGTCAGAGTGCTTATAATGAAGACCTCTGTGTAGGCTTTCCAGATACAGATAAATAGAGAGAAGTGTAAACAGTAGCATGTCTATTATCAGTCAACGGTCTACAACCATTCCATTATATTGTATAATTTTGAAGATACTGTAGTTTATTTCTGACTGTCAAAATAAACAAAACAGAAAACTAAAAAGTTAATTGGTGCTTGTTTACAATTAAACTTGAACAGTGTGTCTTGTCTTTCAAGTGTCTAATTTGTGTTGACAGGCAGAAGAGTGCGAGTCAGCGTGTACTGTGACGTTTCTGTGAACTCTTCCTACTAAGCTTCATCTGGGATAACTCAATTCCTAATCACTCCCTCCCACACACATCCCATATCTCCCTCCTTGAAAGTCCGCCTTTCAAGTTCAACTCCTCACAGCACGACACAGAGCTTTGACACAAACAAGACAACATCACGGCTTCACACAACCCCAGAGTTGTGCTTCTTTGAAAACACAGAGCTCAGATTAAAGTTCCACTCTCTACATTTATTAAACTGTAACACTGACTGTCTTACGTTAGAAAAACCCAACTACAAGCCATATGCCAGTGAATACACAAACAATTATGGATACTAGTTTACTTTCACAACCCCAATCATCTGAAATTGATCCTCGGTGTGCAGAATTTCTTCCCATTACACTTCAATTTCCTCAAAAGACTAAAGACTCATCTAATTGGCCACAGGGAGCTATCATGTGAGAAATCTAGCTAGTTGAGTTGTCTATGGTTTTACAATGGGATTCCTAAAGGCTCTATAGAGGGTGAACTCTATTCTACAGTCTCCCTGTTTAATCTTCTAATGATATCATATACCCACCAGAGTCTTTCTCTCCTCATCCTCAGTTATGACCTGCTGGTCAGGGGCGAAGGTGAGATAGAAAATCCTTAATATGCAAGAAGCTCTACAACAACACTTTGGCAACTATCAAACAGCCTTCAACCAAAAGTGAACGCACACCCACCTTCTCCTCCTCATCATCCACCTGCTCGTCAATCTTAAGCAGCGAAGGAAACACATCTATTTAAACTCAAGTTCTCAGTCTAGTGCTACAATTCAGTAAGCCAAAACAAAGGGATTACTAGGCCAAACTATAAACTACTTCACTCAACATCCAAACCAAATAATAACTCACTTACTACTCAGTAAGAAAGGGACAATCAATCATTCAGAATAAAGCAGGTCCTAGAGATATTTAACTTATAGATACTACATAGTGCTCTTAAGTAGGGATGCTAAACATAGGTATGGTCATGAAAACCTATAGACCGTACATAGCTTTTTGCACTCTAGGAAATTGATCTAGGGAAATAATAGAATCACCAAGGGCATATGTTAATTTAACAGTCTAGTAATCTACACAATAAGCACTGGCCTATAGATGCTATTGATCTAATGCTCTATTCCACATGGCAGGATACTACAGTAGCACACATCCACTTCTCAACTCTAAGTCACGTGAACCATCTCCCTACCATTGCTTCCTCTTTTGCAATCTGGTACAGAAAGACACAAATACCATGTTTATAATCTTGTCTATGAAGAGCAGTCACACACAAAAGCAATTTGAACCATGTGTTCACACATAGCAAATAGTTGAGGTTCTCTATTTATCTAGGTGTGATGCCAGAGTAGCACATCATTCAGTCCTTTAAATCAAAACCTGGTAACACCAATGGCTGCTCAACTGGCTGCATGAGCCCAGAGACACAATGCGCCTGTAGTCTTCTCCAGGAGGTTCCTGGTGGTCCGGAGCACAGTGAGGATGAACACTGTTCACCCCGACCCTCCACCCAGACTCCATCTTACCCATCTGTGAAAAAAGCTAGTTGTTAACATCTCTTCCTATACATAGTGTTGCTGCTTACCTGTTTGGCACCCATGGACTCAAACATCTTCTCCAGCTGGATACGCAACTGCTGCACATTATTCATCAGTACACAGGGCTACACAGGGGAAGAGAGCAAGCGATAGATACAGAGACCATTTAGAGGTTGAAACTCCCATAAAAAACTCTAAGGATAAAGTGCATTCGGAATGTTTTCAGACCCCTTGACTTTTCCACATTTTGTTACGTCACAGCCTTATTCTAAAATTAGCAAAAATGTATAAAAACCAGTTTTTGCTTTGTCATTATGGGGTATTGTGTGTAGATTGGTGAGGGAAAAAAACTATTTAATCAATTTTAGAATAAGGCTGTAACGTAACAAAATGTGGAAAAAGTCAAGGGGTCTGAATACTTTCCGAATGCACTGTATGTTGTGTAAGGCAGGATATGAAGACTTACGATCTTCTCTTTGTCAGAGTAGGAGGGGAAGCTCTTGGTCAGAATGGCACTGTACTGCAGAAGAACTTTGGCAATAGTCTGTGGGGAGGAAAACAGGTCATTACAGTGTCCAACTACACATGCGTGAGGTTTCAGTGTCATATATCTCATCCCAACCACTAAATGACAGTCATCCTTTTCTGTGAATGGGAAGTGGCCTTTAACACTGGCTAGAGGCTAGTGTGGTTTTGGGGTAAAGTTAGTGAGGGTATGTGAGGTTACTGTCGTGTAACTTTTCTGAAGAACTACTGCTGGAGAGAGTCCACTGAAAGTATGAATGCATTCCCTGAATGTATTCTCTGTGATGCAGTCTCTCTATAGACTGTGCCAGCCCAACCCCAGCTAGAAAGAGAGTACATTGAATGATTGTCCCATTAGGCATTTCTATTTAATGAGAACATATCATATCCAATTCCTTTACACAAATGTTAAAGTCCCCCAGACAATGCTCCGGCTGCTTTTATTGAAATGGGATTTTCTGGGGCTAATATCTGTAATAATGGTATAGTACTCTAAAATAAGAAAAGCAAAGGTAAGGATTTCTCTAAAGGGCAGAGTTGGCTGTTTTCCAAAGAAGAAAATGCAATGGGCGGTCATAATCATTAATCACTTTAATGAGATTTGGGGATATTTCAAAGGTTTGAGCAAATGCCAAACTTTTTCTCCCATTAACCAGGTTTCCATCCAACCATTTAAATGGAGTAAAGTACATGTCAGATAAAAAATTTTTTGCGACAGGCCTGATGTAAAAGCTAATTTGTCGGTAAACTTTCCAAATGTCGAGAAAACAAAATACGCTAGACAAGGTGGGATCTTTTTGTGTCTGTAAAATTAATTGGGTGAGAAATGGCGGTGTAAACTTGGAGTCACGCAATTATATGTTGTGTGGTCCTCCCACTACGACTCGGGAAAGCATGCAGTTTATTAGGCTACAGATGAAATAAATGTGGATAAACTTAACAGGGTTGGGCCTCCGGAGTGGCGCAGCGGTCTAAGGCACTGCATCGCAGTGCTTGAGGCGTCACTACAGACCCGGGTTCGATCCCAGGCTGTGTCACAACCGGCCGTGACCGGGAGTCCCATAGGGAGGCACACAATTGGCCCAGCGTCGTCTGGGTTAGGAGAGGGTTTGGCCGGCTTCGGTCGTCAGTTGAACAGTGTTTCCTCCGACACATTGGTGCAGCTGGCTTCCGGGTTAAGCAGGCGGGTGTTAAGAAGAGTGGTTTTGGCGGGTCATGTTTTTCGGAGCCAGCTGGGGAGTTGCAGCGATGAGACAAGATCGTAATTGGATATCACGAAATTGGGGAGAAAAAAAGGGGGTAAAATGTGGTTGCTTGTAATTTTATTTAGACCTATTTTGGAAGTACAATACATACCAGGTGTAATGGCAGTAATTGACGATAGTTGCAGGCATATTTGTTGAGTAACTAACGTATTTTGACATTATAACGCTTGCAGAGCTGGTGAATTGTAGCTTGAATGGTAGCTTTCTGGGCAGAGAGATCTCGTCATATTCATCATCTCCTTTGCCCAGACAATGGTTTAGTAGGTAGCATACCCGCACTGTATGTGCAAGCTCTTGTCTAGAGCGCACGTGCCAAGACCAGAGTGGGCACATTCACTATATAATGCAAACATTAATTTGGACAAAACCATCAGTAGAGTTGAAAATGCGGTGGAAGCCCATTTAACTTGTATTTTTTATTCAATACAACCGCAAAAGTTATTTTTATGTGCACTACGTCGTCACGCACAGCCTTTTATCCGCAACAAGTCAATTTGATGGAAACACATCTCTGGTGGGAAAATGTGCATACATGTTTTTATGCTGATTTTTGAATATTCACATGAAAATATGTCGCCAATTGGATGGAAACCTAGCTATAGTTTGAAAAACATTTCAAGCCAAAAGTACAAATCAAGCATGACTTAGGGGAGAGGCTCCCTAAAATGAATCTCACAGAGGGTGGAGATATGAGAGAGCAATCTATCCCTCCAGGCATTGGTCTACAGTACAGTACATACAGGTCAGATAGATAGGTAGGACAAGGAGGGTAAGGTTACCTTGGCGAATCGTCGGCTGTAGTGGGCCATGACCTTTGGGTCAGGACAGTCCAGTTTCTTGATGATCTCAAAGCTCTGGTTGAGCTGGGTGAAGACGTCCACCACCGAGCAGGAGAAGAGAGCATGCTCAGATGTCTGCTGGAACTGGAAGGAGAAGGGGACGGAGACAAATGTAACTATATAGTTTATAGTGAATAACTGACAAAGATGGGAAAATAACTACTACCAGTTACTTACTCCATCTTTCTTGTCTCTCTCCAGAGCTCCATGCATGAACTCCATGGAAACGCTTTCATTCTCATCCAGCCACTGCAGCACAAACTGTAAGAACCACCTGCACATGGGAAATATTGAAGTAAGGGGTAAAATAGAGTGAACCTATTTTTATACACATTTCTGTTAAGTTTAGACAAGTCACGGTTAACTCACGATGGGTAGTCGGGTACAACCCCTTTGAAGTTTGGCAGGTCCTTCACATACTCATTGTACAGCCACTTGACCTTGAAGTGCAGGTTCATGTAGTCGGCACTCTTACACAGCCGGTGCTTTTCATGCTCTGTGGAGACAAACACACCAGAGAGTGAGTGTGTGTCTCTCTGAGGATGTGTTTATTTGTGTGTGTGTGTCAGTGTGTACATAGATATGCACCTATGTATGAGTGTCTGGGTCATAATATTACTGTAAGAGTAGTGTGGATATTTAGGGCACAGAACAGGTAGGGTTCAGTACGCTTGGAGGTAGAGGAGTGAAGAGCAGCCAGCCACCCCCAGTGGCCAGTACAGCCACAGCTAACTGGGCTTTGAAGTGGGCTTACTGCAGGCTGAGTGTGTGGTGGGCGGCTCCACTCCCCTAGTGCCCCTGGGCACGGTGATTAAGACACACACAAACACACACTGCAGCGCATGCACGCACACACAGACTTAACCATTCAACTCTCCTGTGAGAGACATCCATCATTGGGAGAGTGTGAAAAGGAGTTTCATGAGGACAGAGGAAAGTTAGAGATGTACAAATCCACCTCTGGGGAGAGGAGGTAATAGAGGGGGTCCTGGGAGACATAAGCAGCTTTCACACCCAACACATCTACTCTCCCTCTGTCTGTCGCTCTCTCGCTCTGCACCGCATGGAGCTCTACTGTATCTCACCTCCCCAGAACGCCTCCATCCCCCAGTGGGATACCCCTCTCTCTCCATCCCTCCCTCCATACTCGGCTTCAGTGTAGCTTCTCCCCATTCTCCTCCCTCCCACAGCCCTCAGCCTTACACATCATTCTCTATGTAAAACATCGTCAGAAACTCTCGGACCACAGAGAAACAGCCTTCCCTATAGGATTAACTTTGCATCTCTGTTGGGAATGACAGATTTCACTGGAAACACAGATCTAACTCGGTTTATATGTTGGGGGTTCTGGGAGGAGAACAAGACAAGAGGAGTGATGGGGTGGGGGTTGATGCTCTTACCAGCATAAAACGTCTGCCCACGAAGGTGGAATTCAGATGGGGCTAGAACACAGAGAAATAAGCACGGACCGAAGGAATGAAATGAAAGACAAGAACAAGGCAACACAAATAGAAAGAAATAGAGCAAGATGAAAGTGGAGAGACGGAGAGGATGGAATGGAGACGAGCCATACACAACTTATGAATGTAAATGGCTTGCCATCGTAAATTGTCAACTTTTGGCCAGATTCACACAGCAGTGCTCTGATAGAAATAAAATGATATTCAACACTAAAATATTTATATAAACTGGGTGGTTCGAGCCCTGATTGCTGATTGGCTGACAGCCGTAGTATATCAGACTGTATACCAGGGGTATGACAACACATTTATTTGTACTGCTCTAATTAAGTTGGTAACCAGTTTATAATAGCAATAAGGCACCATGGGGGTTTGTGGTATATGGCCAATATACCACGGCTAAGGGCTGTATCCAGGCACTCCGCGTTGCATCGTGCATAAGAACAGCCCTTAGCCATGGTATATTGGCCATATACCACACCCCTTCGGGCCTTATTGCTGAAATATCTAATGGCTAACAGAATACTGGCACATACTGTAGAATAGCATAATAAGAGGGTCTCTGTTATCATCTACAGTACAGTATGCAGTCTTACCCTGAAGCCACTGGTAATGATCAACGTTATCCATTACTGAAAGAAAGACAGGGTAGAAGAGACACACAATGCTGAGACAGAGACAGAGCCACAGACAGGGGGTGGAGAAGACAGACTGGGGAGATTTCCTTTTCCTTCTACTGTTACTTAGTACCTTTAGTACACTCCACATGTATCCTCTTGGGCTCATTCTTTCACCATATAGTTACGACGCACACAAACACACTCAGACAAAAGGCAAGGTAGGGCCAATAAGTCTGGGAATATGGTATTAGTGGGTGAGGAGCTTGATCCCCAAAATGACGCAGATTGGGCACGTCTGCTCGGCTTCTGATAGGTCATCCTTGGTGACTTACCCTCCATGGCATACTTCATGTCCTGGGAGAACAGCGTCCACATGACCTCAGCACACACCTTCCCCACATTCAGCTCCTGAGGGAACCTGGAGGAGAGATGGTAGAGAGTATCATTACACACTGGAAATAGTACAGGAGTACATACATTATTATTGTGTGTGTGTGTCTGTGTGTGTCTGTGTGTGTGTGTGTGTGTGTGTGTGTGTGTGTGTGTGTGTACTAACTGGTTGAGGACAGGTGTGTAGGAGTTCTTGTCCTCCTCTATGATGGAGACGATAAGGGTGATCAGTTTGGGCCAGAAGTCCAGGTTCTTGATGCTGGGGCCCTGCTCCTCCAGGGGAAGATCCTCTTTGTGCTGGATCAGAACACAACCACACTCCCAGTCAGACAAAACACAGCGTGTAACACAACTCTGCTGGATTAAAGTGATATCCCTTGACATATTCATATGAAAAGTGTGTCCATTGAAAAACATTTTGACCAATGGGCAAAATGATATGTTAATTGTGTAGATAATCAAACTCATGTCTCTATCACAATCCGTTAAAAAGTTATTGGTTTTTACCCTTGTAGGATGGTCAAAATTAGGGAGACTAAATCAATGGAGGCCAGAGAAAAAAAGTTGTCATAAATCAGGAAAATAGCATCGCGTCAGCTAGGCTGGATGCTGTGCAAGAATTAAGGCTAACTGACAGGCTCCCTATTGAACTCGTAATCTTTATTCTCGAATACGGAGGACATAGAACAATATAGAGGTAAGATAAATATCGATTTTGAGACATGACATATAGTATTTTAATATTTGAGTATACGCCGTTTATATTAATGCGACGTTCCTGTTCTTTTTCCAAAGAGTTCTCACAAAAACAAGCGTAGCTCTGTGAAATGTCAACGGAGCACTGAGGGTACTGCAAGCTTTTTATTTTCAAAGCCTTTTACATGTAATTCAGCTCGTGTCATGCTAATTTTGCTATTTGCAACACACAGAAACAACTTGGAAAACGACAAAATGTAAAATCCTCAAACGTTTCGGCGATAAAGCTGCACCACTCTGTCAACTGAGCTTGGTGCTTATTATTGGATGCATTAAGTTACGTCTTTTTGGATATAATGTTAAATGATATGTTAGAGAACGACCCCACTGAACAATTCCGAAAATGAATAATTATATTTGTCTTGGTAAAATGTATTTTATAACATAAGGAAGTGAAATGTCATCACCAAAGCATATTCTAATATGAATAACCTGCATTCATTCTGTTAGTGTAAATGACACTGCAGTAGAACTGAGATAGACTGAGCGACTCACTGTGTCCAGCAGCTGGTACTGGCGGCTGTACAGCTCCTGGCAGTTGTTGAAGATATAGTCATAGGTGGAGTTGAGGCAGGCCTTAACACAGTCCCTCACCACCTGACTGGCTCTGGGGGGACTCTGCAGTTCCTGGACCTGAACACCAGAGGGAGATGGCGAGCGTTACAGCGTTACAGAGAGAGAGAGAGCGCTTACACAGCACTATAAAGAGTGATATTATATCGTGATGATTTACTGTCATAGCACAAATAGTTGTACTCATTGAGAGTAAGGAAGACACTACACAGATCACAGGCAGGAGTAGAGCAAAGGTTTCTTCACAGAGAGTCTTTGTAGCCCAGCCCTTGGCCTATACCTTCATCCTGAAGAAGGTGATGCTGGTCAGTAGGTCCACAGTGGACTTCAGGTCCTGGAGACGATCCTTACTGCTGGCAGGGAAGTTGTTCTGAGAGGGTATAATTGGGGACCATTCCATTAGAAAAACAGAGATAAAAGGGGAAGGTGCATATTTTGAGGTTTATGTTAAAACTTCTCAACTTACCCTATATGTGGAGAGGTCAATGCGTAAGGAGTTGTGGAGTTGATCCAAGAGCTTGACAAAGCGCTCTTTCTGTTGGAGGGAAGAGAGAACCAATTAAGGTGAAAATCATCCAGAGAAAGGCAACCTGTGGTATATGACAAGTACAACGTAGACAGTGTTATTAGGTTTGGGAGGGAAAGGGGTGTGGGGCCATACGAACCCCGAAGTTGGAGGCAGCGAATCGGTCAGAGGCGGAGACGTTGGTGGAGGCGGTGGTGTGGGCGTAGAACGCATTGATGTTGGCCAGCAGGGTGCTCATCACCGCCGGAACGCCAGGACACATGTACTTAGAGGACAGGCAGGCGAAGTGCCTAAACACACCAGGAGAGGGCACTGTCAGGGAGGGCTCAGAGACAGCAGCTCAACGTTGGTTGATTCTACTATTTTAATGTTTCATTATGTCTCTTGTTCACATTACATAATTATCGCAATGTAATGTTCAAGTCAAAATGCAAAGAACATGTTTATGTACTTTGACCCAATTTACACCACACAGATATCTTCCTTCATTATGGGGCAAAATAATCTACAGTAGCAGTGGATTTCAGGGACGTAATAGGATTTACAACACACTGCACAAGAGCAGGCCTATGTTTAGCTAGCTAGCACTACATGGGACGGCTGTCTCATATCTCCCATCAGGCCCCTGCCCCATTCCGGCTGAGGGATGGCCACCTGAGTGTGCTTTGTGTAAATGATGGAGCCGATTAACAGGCATCTGTATGGAGAATGGCACCTCATGGAGACAGATCCATTCTCAGACCATTTATAATTGACTTTCCTTCATTTGGAGGCCACCAGGGAATGACAACAGCACCAAATGGCTATTTCATATTAGAGAAAAGGGGGAGGAGAGGGGGAGAAGGACAGAGTGAGACGGAGAGAGCACAAGAGAGAGATAAGATAAATAACTGAGAGAGATAAGAGAAGAGAGAGAGAGAACGAAAAAGCACAAGAAAGAGATAAGAGACAACAGAGAGAGAGTGAAAGAGAGAGAGAACAAGAGAGAGAATAAACAACAGAGAGAGCAAGAGAAAGAGAGAGAGAACAAGAGAGAGAGAGAGAGAGAGAGAGTCATCAGATTCCTCTGACTCACGTCATGGCCTGGTAGATGGACTCGATCCCGTAGCGCATGGCAAACTCGTCCACTATCTCCTGGGCCACCTCGTCAAAGTACACCTTCCAGGCATCGTCTCCTTTGGCGTCTGGGATCCTCACAACCCCCTGGCCCAGAACGTCCGTTGAGTGGTGGAAGAGGTTCTGGAAGGCAGACAGCCACAATGTCCATGTGATACAGAGACCCACAAGTAGCTGTGTTTTAGAGCTGGTTTAGGACTAGTTTTACTGATGGTGTCTGCAGTTATCATATGAACAGAGAGATTACTGAGTGTCGTACCTCATGTAGACAGGTGTACTGGACGTGATAGGGAGCCACTTTCTCCTCTCCCTTGATCTCCACACTTATGTGGAGACGGATAGCACCGGACACGGCTGACTTGTCGGTCCTCTTCTCTGTAACAGTAGACACACACACGTCAGTGAGTCAATTACTATACTCTAGATCTGTCACACTAACCAGGTCTGCTAATCTAACGGCAATTCCGGACTATTACTATCAACGGGTCTACAGTGGATCCGCTACAAGGCCATTCAGTGTGTGCTATACTAATATGACTACTACTCCAGTTTGTACTGAGGACAAGGGCTCAGGGTTGTATGGATTTGTTCTTGTTCTTCCAGCTGAGGACACTTCAGCTGGTCTTATTTTGGAAGTGCTGTGTTCGGCAGCTCACCCCGGCTATTTCCCCTGACAGCCACATTATTAGGGTAATTTGTACGTGTCGTCGAAGCGGTCGCTATACGACTGGAGCGTGCTACATATTAATCAAGGAGGATCTCTCCTCTGAGAAGATGGAGGGGAGGTGAAAGAGAGAGAGTGGGTTTGCTACTGATTTCAATCTCCTCTTTTAGTGTGGTATCGAACACATTCAATGAGTAACATTAGCCAATTGTATATTTCACAGTCTAGGGAAAGTGTACAGACGTTTCCCCTTCTCATAGGGCTAACACACTGCACAACCACTTTAACATTCAAGAAGTGCTGTTTCTTTGAAGGCCTTTTCAGTATCATGGTGGAGTCATTTTCAAAAAGTCATGATTAAATAGGCAAAACAGAGGCCTGCAGCTTCAGAACGGCACAGTTAATCACATACCCATGCACGCAAACAAACACACACCATGAGTTACTGATGTTGTGAATCTCATCTGCAGGGATGAGGAAGTCTATGACAGACAGTGAGGCATCCCTAAAAAGGTTGACTATCATTATAAGGAAGAAAAAGGAACGCCCCAGGGGCAATGAAACAATTCACTTTTAGAAAGTGTTTAAAGCTAGAAGAACATTGAAGAGCTTTTTCAACACCCCACCCTCCTCCTGAGTCCCTAACCATCCCATTCCAAAAGGGAGAGTGTAAAAGCTAGAAAACAGATGAAGAAAGAAGCCATGTGTACAAAGGAAGACTGAGAGGGGCAGGAGAGGAAGCACAAGTGAGAGTAAGCCCAGGGGAAAGTAAAGACCATGGCGGGGACTGACAATGTTTTTTATCCAGGGCAAGTAGGAGCCTTAGGGCCACTCCTCGCCTGGGCAATTGGGCAAGAAAAATGGTGCTGCTGGCCAAGGGAGACGTGGGTAATGAGGTACAAGCACAACACAGACTGTACAAGCACAACACAGACTGGACTACAGAAGAGGGCTAGAACAGAGCTGGTGACATGAAAGAGGCAGAGATGCTAGGATGCTAACTAACCCACTGTGCTAATGTAAGAGGTCTTCGGTATTGATTTATGTACTGCATTGTTGAGGGAGCTAGCACATAAGCATTTCGCTGCACCTTTTATACCTGCTGTAAACTGTGTATATAACAAAAACATTTTGATTTTATGTTTTTTTTCTTTCTACCCATCATTAACTAACCCGGTGACAGATAGTCCATTAAGACAAAGCACTGTGTAGCAACTAATAATCTGTTAGTTGAAAGGGTTGATTTCAGCCCTCCTACAGAGTATACTAATGATCGAGTATAATTCAAAATGGAAGGGGAGGGGGGTTGGCGGATGTAATAAGGATACTAACAGAATATGCCAACGGCAGATTTATGAGTGATAGGGATTACAGCAGTACATATCTGGATAACTGAGGATTCCAGGATAAAAGAAGCATGAACAAAACAAACAACCTTCCCCCTTTTGATCACCTGAAACCTTTTGATTCTCACACCAACCCCATCAGATCAGTATAAGGGAATATTCCCTCAAAACGGAGGCTGAATAAAAGCACTTCCACGTTGATTCCGACAAAGCCCCACGCACACACACTAAAAATAGAGCCTCTCGGACACAATGAGGAGGGAGCACAGTGGCATGTGAAGACTGAGGAGAGGCTGTGAAAGGGAGAGGGATGCTATGTAAGGTTACATAGAGGAGATACCGGCGCTGCTCTGGCTATAAAGAAAAGAGACTGCCCTGTACACTGGACACTTTCCAACAGCTCAGAGTTGGCCTGGTATGGACAGTTTCATGGCTTCACTCCAGAGAACACATGAACATTAGATTAAGAACGAGAATCTCATTTGAATCAACAACTCCAAAAACATGTCCTGTGTGAACCCCCTGCTATTTCTCAGGGCTGTGATGTGTTGTAATGTGCGCCTATGATGCGATCATTCTGATCCCTTTGACTTATCTGTACCTTTACTTAATATAATAACGATGGGTCTCATGAACACAGCCAGCCACCATCCTCTCACATACAGTAGACGTTACACTGCAGGATAGAGAGGACGTACCTAGGTTGTACCAGACGTCCATCTCTCCGCTGAGCGTGCGGACCTCGATGATGCTTTGACCCAGGAAGTCATCGGACTCTCTCTTCAGACGCTGCTTCACCCGGGACTTGATGTCATCGTCCTCGTCCCACACACGCACCTTGATGCGGTCCGACGAGTTATGACACTCGCTGGGGGAGAAAATTAGTAAAGTAGTGTTAATGTGAAGACTTGATACAAAGAACAGATAGGCATGGTAATTACATTGCTTGGATGTAAATATTGCAGCTCATTCTTAGATAATTCAACTGAACTAGGTTTGGCCTAATGTACTTTAAGGGGATAAGGATATAGTTCATTATGTTTGTGCACTACTACCCTGAATAAATGAGTGTCTCCCATTGTCAAACGGCTCCAGACAGCATGTGACATTTTGGAAGTGGGTTAAATAAGACCACATACTCCTTTGGGTGAGGAAACCTAGACGGCCTGAGGCTTGAAGTCTCGGCTGCAAAGAAGTCTTGGCCTGCTTACACATTATAGGAACACGCACTCTTACGAGATAATACTACTGACTACAGACTACATGTGCAGGGCCAAGTCAGACTCACAAGTGGAACTTCTCCTCCCAGACAGGATTAAGGTTGCCGTAGATGGTCTTGGTCCTTTTCTTGGTCTTGCCCACCTGGACCGTGACATAGGGGTCGCTGGAACCCGTCTTATCTTTGGCCTGCAGTCCCTGGGCACAAAGCACTGCAGACAGACAGATGACCAGTGAGACAGGAGGCAGGGAGACATCATACCACAGGTGGACAGACAGGACGACACAGACATTAGTCATTAGAAATCAATAAAGAGACATGGACAAAGTCAGATGGGAAGAGAAAAAGACTAGTTATAGTAGAATAGAACAGTTTGTGGAACATGACCACTGGTGCCATACCATTACTCCCTGTGTCTGTGTACCTGTGATGGTGATCTTGGCCGACCACTTGGAGGTTCCGTCCAGTACACTTTGTTTGATGGTCTTCATCTGCTGAGCGTGGATCCCCTTGCTGATGACAAAGACATCCCGGATCACGTCAAAGATCTCCGGCTTGTTCCTCTCCCTGATCTTCATGCGGTCCTTCATGGCCATGATGATGTTCTGGGTACGATCCTCAGCCCCATGCTTTGAGCTCTTCTCCGCAGCACCTAGAAAATCAGAACACACACAATTACAGTAAATAGAATAGGAGTCTCTTTTTGGCACCTTATGTGAAGGTGGTGATGTAAATAGGCACATTTGAATATATCTTTCCAGTTGTTAAAAGCTATTTATTTTCCAGTCTGAGTCATCAGAATGACTGAAAGCAGTTGGATGTATAACTATGTCTTTAGTGCAACATCAATCATAACCAACGGAGTACACCATATAATTCCACAGTACTTTACATATCACTGATGGTGAGGAGGTAAAAGTAATTAAACAGGAAAGTTAGAGCCACGAACTCTGTAGACAAAGTCTGGAAACGTGTCAGTACAAATCTATTACAAATGGACATCTATGTCTCATACACTGTCAATCGTGTGATTGCCTATTGAATGCATTCGACAGCTCAGCAATAAGGCTGTGTCGTCGCAAAATGATCTTAAACACACTTCCTCTTTGTCTAGCTTCAGCTGGTGCTGTACTTACGTTGCAGGCAGTCAGCATTCAGCAGCTCCTGACACTTCTCGTGACACTTGACCCCACACTCGGAGCACCTCATGCCCTGGCGGGCGATGCCCCACAGCAGCCCCTCGCACTCGTAGCAGTAGGTGGGCGTGGTGGCTGTCCACACCTCAAAGTTATGGGGCGTGGTGCAAGAGATGGGGTAGATCAGAGCCTGTAGAGTCTTCTTGTACACGTGGTTCTTCTACAGAGGGAGGAGGAGAGAGTGAGGATACTGAGCTATGACTTGTTCCTATGATATTGGTTCTCTCTGGTGAGTTTTGAATAGAGTCTTGATTATGATGTACTCACCAGCTCCTCGTCTTTGACGGAGGACCGTGCGGCCATGGAAGAGGTGATTCCAGCCTTTCTAGCCTGGACCAGTGACTGTGGATGACAGGGGAAAATATTGTTAGTTGCCATGTTATTAACACAACTAACCCCAAACAGTGATCACAAAGATCGGTTGAGTATTGTGTTAGAAGTCATTTCTAATGAGTTGTTAGGACCTTTTTACACAGTGAGTGTCCTACCTAAGTGAGTAGTCCAAGGCCCATAGAGTTTTAACACCCCAAACCAAACCGGATGAAAGACGGAACTAATGTAAGGATTGTTACAACACAGGTCATGTAAGAGGTGACAACATGGGAGGAACTATACCATCACTGACCAGTCGAAGAAACAGACACCTAACCCAGGTGTGTGTGTGTGTTACCAATGGTGGATTCAGTTAAAACCCCGGTAGTGATGGTCTGTACATGGCTCAGCACGTAACAGTGGAGTATAAAAAACCCAACAGAACAAAATAAATCTATCATATGAATGAATTAAGGGGAGGGGTAGAATACAAGGAAGGGAATGTTGCTTAAAGTTATTATATCAAGTAGGAACACTACAGTGCAGTTGCATGGTGACATTTGGTTACTTATGTGTACCATGAAACCCGTTGCAAATTAGTGCACATTATTTGCAGAACAGCTGCATGCTGTACAATTTCTTGTCCTACTTGATAAACAGTATAACCTTTTCTTTTCTGACTACAAAGGGGAGGAGCAATTGTGTTTTTTCCACTTACCATAGCCTGACCAAGGAGAGTGATTGCATTCAAGAGAGTTGTGGGGAATAATTAGAGAGATTGTAAGACTGGTTTCACATGTGCCTCACTGGGTGATATCTTGGGGATTCCTCATGATATCACAGACAGGACAGAAAGTGTGATTTTTAGCATTGAGAAGGATGGGAGGCAACACTTACCACGTCGCTGACCAGGGGTATAGGCTTCCTCTTACGAAGGTCTGGCATGCTGTCAATCCCAAACAAACCACTTCCACCACTGTGGACATGGAACAGAATGATACACTTGTACAGAACACACATAAACACATGCATCAGCTTTTCCAGCACATTAAAAAGGCATGCCAAATCTAAATCAACATTGACAGAAATGTTTTGGGTGTCATTATGATTTACCCTGGTTTGATCCAAGCTTGTCTGGAGTTGGGTCCATCATCTCGACCCTGCAGGATTTAACAAACATTACATTTTCAGATTCAGTTATTAGACCACAGCAAATATACTTAATCTTATATGTAAAAAGGTACACAGAGGTTAGAGAGAATGGAAAGACACACAGCAGGTTGAGTTTCACCTCTTGGATGGTACATGCAGAACAAAACGCATTCAGAACTACAGCATTTTAAGTAATGTCTCGAGACAAGGAGAGGATCACATTTGATCCATACATGGCATGTAATGATTGTTGCCAAACTGAAAAGCCTAAATCAAATTCAACAACAAAAATGATAATTGTTTATATGTTTATCTCAATAGCAAGAGGGAGGTGCATGTAAAATCAAATGTGGGAAGGAGATGAGGAACACAATGAGCAGTTTGCTGTCCGACATCACTACAAAGTACAGATGCAGATAAAACAAGGCACAACTTGTTTTTGTTGCGCAGATGTTCAAAGTACAACAGGGAGAACTTTGGGAGGGAAGTACTTCAGAGAACTCTTTTGGAGTTTCACAATAACTACAAATGTTTCATCTCTCTTCCTCCGAGGTAAAGTGTTTCATCAGCGCCTGTGTGCCTCCTCCTCTCAGATTAATGGGGCTACAGTTAGGTAGCTGGATCCCTCTGGGGCTCTCCTCTCCCAGTACTAGGAGGTTCTGACAGCGCTTGAAACAGTTCTGAGGGAACCAGGCAGGATCGGCTGCTGTATGTAAACAATGAAGCCGGTGCCGAGAATATGGCTTCTCCAAAACAACTTCACCACAGTGTTTTCTATTTGTCTGATGCTGCCAAGAACATCATTATTTTACCCTATTCAGGTTTTGAAGTACAGAAATAATAGGTGTTTTTAATTCGATCAAAGCATAATTCTAAAGCCATTTGAAAATGCATTCATTAGGAGCAAACCTCAACAATAAATCACAAGCACAGAGTTAAACACCTCAGTTCAAGGTATGACAAAACAAAAGGGAAACAAACATTAGGGGACCATGCTTGGCTCCGTGCATACGATATGAAAACACCCAACGGCAAATGCAACAGTCGCACCAAAACTCAAAATATATCTGTGTAAATGAAAACAACAAAACATAACTGAAAAGGGAGCTCATTTGATATTCATTAGAGTAACCTGGTCATCTTCTCTGCTGCCATCTGGAAGGAAGAACATCCGTGAAAAAAGACAACATTAGGGTTCATGGATATAAATAGCTAAGAACCAGGTCAACTACACTAGCAATCAATAGTGACAATTTGCAATCCAAGGTGGCAGGATCGATCATATCTTATAATGCTACATTAATAGGTATAAATCACGGGCTACATGTGTAATTTCCGTCTAATGCAGTCCAAGAAAATCTGTCAGAGTTTAGGTACATAGGGAATATGAGTTTTTCGCTGGACTTGCAAATACTGTAGCACACATGAAAGGAGATCTACCTGGATTGAACTCCTCCTCAGAGAAAGTGGAGTGGGATCCTTCGGAAGTTTTGGAAAGTTTGCGTCTCTGTCTCCTTTCTTTCAGGATGCGCTGCAGATTAGCAAGGCGTTCCTTCTTAGGGCTAACAACATCCTGTTCACTAAACTCATCCTGATCAGCTCCATCGTGGTCTTCTCCTATTGGACTTAACCCTGTTGGATTTAACCCTATCCCCTCCGGGCTGAGTTTAGACTCTGCTGAACTCTTCCCAGCTCTTCCTGGAGGACTGTGGTCTGGTGTCAGCTCTGGGTTGGACAGTTCTCCATCAGTCTGATACTCTCTTTGGCTCTCTAAATGCTCCATAGAGTGATACTCGGTAGGGGTGCAGGGGGAGTGAGTCCTTTCATTTGGGGATGCTTGTAGGGAGCAAGGCAGGTTCTCTTGGGCTGAGCTGCAGTCCACATAGACTGAGGCCTCGCTGTATTCTTCCAGTGGAGACCCAGAGCGAACGTGATCAGTTGGCATAGTGATCTCTCCCTCCGGGGGATCAGGGGAGCAGGGTCTGACAGGAGAGGAAGCTGCTTCAGACTCACTGTCATCATTGCCAGGCTCCGGGCTCGAACCCTCCAGCTTCCTCAGAGCCCCTTTCAGAGCCGACCTAAATGTGAGCACAGCCTTCCCAATGCTTTTCGCATCAAATCCCACATTGAGGGGCTGGGTGTTCTCAGGCTCAGTGCTAGGCAGGTCCCCCAACCCCCACTCTCCTGCATCGTCTCCTGGGACAGACTGTTCAGTCCACTCCCTGTCCAGGCTCTCGGCGGATCCCATGTCCAGGGGGTCAGCGGAGGACGTATAGTGGTCACAGGGGTAGTGCCGCTCCAGGTAGCCATCATCACAGTCTGTGAGCAGCACAGTGGAGCGACTCATGCTCCTGGACGGCCCACAGCTCCCCAGATCATCAGCATAGGCCTCCATTGTGTGGTAGCCGGAGCTCCGGGAGTATGGGCAGTTGGCTGAACAGTCACACTCTAGGTGTCCATTGCTGCCCTGCTGCCTGGGGTGCTGCCAGTCCACCACACTGGACGAGCTGGAGGGGGAGTTCTTGTGGAGGCCGAACAGCAGGGACAGGTGCTCTGAACTGCTGTGGGAGGACTGGCCTGGGGTGCTGCTGGTGTCTCCTGTGGTGTACCTGTCCCAGCCACCTGGCCCTGCACAGTGGTCCTCCACCTCCTCCCCACTGTTCTGACAGGAGCAGACGTCTTCTTCGCTCCACCCCCCATCTCCGCTCACACTGTGCTGCATGCCCACCGAGGCCCAGCCGCTCTGCCATAGCCTGGCCTTAACTGAGCGGTACCTGGCGTCCAGGTCCAGAGTGTTGGAGCTGTGGCCGGACGACAGGGAGCTGGTGCTGGGGCAGTCATGGGCATACCCTTGCTCCAGGTAGGAGAGGCTGGCTTGACTGGGCCCTGGCCCTGAAGAGGGCACGTCTGAGCTGTGGTCGGAATTCTCCTGGTCGGCTGGTTCGGGTTGGCAAGGAGCTAACCTTTCTCTCCATCTTTTAGGTGACCCCTGGGGTGGCATCATCACTGGGTCTTTGTCCCAAGACCCCTGCCGGCGCTCAAGTAACGGACTGGTGGCCCTCCTGTGGAAGGCTGTGACGGCATTCTGTCTGCCCAGGCTGCCACGTCTGACGCTGAGCCTCTGAGGGGTCTGGGGTCCTGGTGCTGAGGCTCCAGATGAGTAGAGCTCCCCTATCTCACTCAGCACTGCGTCCACACAGCAGGAGACCTCATCCACTGAGCCTCTCACAGAGGTCAGGTACTGCCGCAGGTCTGCAATCTCCTCCTGAATCTTGTTGATACCTCTCAGCTCTTTCAAGATGTGCTCAACGATGTCACTGGAGCCTTTCTCTCCCTCCTCAACTTCCTCCTCTTCTTCCCCTTCACTAGGAGAAGGCCTATGTGTGTCCTCCACAACCCCGATCCCATCCTGACATTCAGAGCTGCTATTCTCTCCAGAGGGAGAGGTCAGGAGGCTAGTGGTGGGTCCGTTGGTGCGTACAGTACCGGGGGCGTTGATGAAGCCCTCTCTGTTTAGCCCCATCTCCCCAGCCACAGGTGGGTTTAGAGTCCCTGTGTGACTTCGGCCATTGGGCAGGGAGGAGTGGAGTCCAGTGAACTCCCCACTGGAGGGGTCTCTCTTCAGGCCGCAGATAAACATGTCCTGCTCCACCTCCACAGGGGAGTGCAGGTCCTGGGACTGGTGGATGGAGGGCTCCCCTGGCCCTGCCGGCCCCTGCAGGAACTTCTGGAGCTTCCTCCGCAGGCTACGGCCCACATTGGGGCTCTGAGTCCTCTTCTTACCCCCCAGCTCCCTCCTCTTGGACCACTTGTGTGGACTCTGAGGTGCCTCTACCCCGTTGGATTCATCTGATCCACTGAGGCCCCTCTCGTGGCCCCTGGAGAACATCCCTGAGGACTGTCTGGGGGCCTGGCTTCACTGGTCTCCGTCCTCAGGGGCCAACCAGCACCCTGGGCCTCAGATCTTTGTGTGACCACACAACATCCTGATGATGTAGAAGAGACTGATCTGCTCACAGAGCCTTGTCCATGACTGGCAAGGCAGAAAAGACAGAGACATGAGAGAAATAATACAATTTAAGTATTATATGCAATTATTTTTTTATTTTGCAATGCTTGTTTCCTATCAAAATGAACATTCCCTTATGCATGTGTATAAGCCATTTAATCCTTTACATTTCAGTCATTGCCATACAGTGCACAAACCCCTCAGAGAATCAATAAAAACATTATAATTCCACCTTCATTTTGAGAGCTTGCCAGTATACAAATTTTTCAGTCCAACAGACCAGAAAGCAGAGAGAGAAAAACAAGACCAAATTCCTGCTTCTATATAATGGCTGCTATAATGGCTCTTGTGATATCATAATTAAAAAACAAATTAAATAAGTGGAGCTATAGCCAAGATAAGTAAAATTGCAATGGATGACTGATGATTTATTTGAGCAGTCAGTTTCTATTTGGTTTGCAAACAACGCACATAACAATTTAGCTAGCTTATGTCAATGCACTTCTATGTGCACTGCCGGCAGAATTATATAAAACACACACAGACAAAACACAGACACTCAGGCGTGGGAGAGTGGGAGTAGAGGGCATTAACCTCTGCAACGCCAGAGAGATAGATTGAGGTAAAGTGGAGCGTGGAATTGTGATAAAAAAAACACATTGATATTGGGGGTCATTGTGAGTCAAACCAATGCTCTGTACATCAGTGGGTTGGCCACTCACCCCCTCTCTTCAGTCACAGAAAAGGAAGGAGCACGGAAATGATCGGACACTGTACAGCTGGTATAAACTCTATAATTAGGACGTGATCAGAAGACAGCCTGGTAATTAGTTGATGGCTCAATTCTCTCCTCCGAGTCAGTGTCATTCTTGTGCACACACCAACTGCAGTAGAGGAGATGCACTATATATACAATAGTATGTGGACCCTTCAAATGTGGCTTTTTCAGCCACACCCGTTGCTGACAGGTGTATAAAATCAAGCACACCGCCATGCAATCTCCATAGACAAACACTGGCAGTAGAATGGCCTTACTGAAGAGCTCAGTGACGTTCAACGTGGCACCGTTATAGGATGCCACCTTTCCAACAAGTCAGTTCGTCAAATTTCTGCCCTGCTAGAGCTGCCCCGGTCAACTGTAAGTGCTGTTATTGTGAAGTGGAAACGTCTAGGAGCAACAACGGCTCAGCCGCGAAGTGGTAGGCCACACAAGCTCACTGAACGGGACCGCTGAGTGCTGAAGCGCGTAACGCGTAAAAATAGTCTGTCCTCGGTTGCAACACTCACTACCGAGTTCCAAACTGCCTCTGGAAGCAACGTCAGCACTAGAACTGTTCGTCCGGAGCTTCATAAAATGGGTTTCCATGGCCGAGCAGCCGCACACACAAGCCTAAGATGACCTTGCGCAATGCCAAGTGTCGGCTGGAGTGGTGTAAAGCTCGCCGCCATTGCACTCTGGAACAGTGGAAACGTGTTCTCTGGAGTGATGAACCACGCTTCACCATTTGTCAGACGGACAAATCTGGGTTTGGCGGATGCCAGGAGAACGCTACCTGCCGAATACATAGTGCCAACTGTAAAGTTTGGTGGAGGAGGAATAATGGTCTGGGGCTGTTACTAATACAATTGCTCAGAGAAAGATATTTTGTTTAAAGGTGCAATATGCAGAAATCGAACTGCCATTTCCTTGTTGCTAAAATATCAGTTGATGTGACAAAACAAGCAATGGGTAGTGTAGAGAATCATTCTACCATCTAAACCTGTGTGAAATACAGTATCTTGTCATTAAACAAAAAATTTGTATTTTCAGTTGTTTGAAGCTGGTGTACAAAACTGAAAGTAAAAGTCGCAAAAAACTAAACTTAAGAACGGGAAGCATAGAAATAGAGCACATAGAACAGAGCTACCTCCAGCCAGGTCTCTGACCTCCTCCCTATAGGCTGTCTCATCATTGTCGGTGATCAGGCCTACCACTGTTGGAGTCATGCCTGGCCATGCAGTCATGGGTGAACAGGGAGTACAGGAGGGGACTGAGCACGCACCCCTGAGGGGGCCCCCGTGTTGAGGATCAGCGTGGCAGATGTGTTGTTACCTACCCTTACCACCTGGGGGCAGCCGTCAGGATGTCCAGGATCCAGTTGCAGAGGGAGGTGTTTAGTCCCAGGGTCCTTAGCTTAGTGATGAGCTTTGAGGGCACTATGGTGTTGAACGCTGAGCTGTAGTCAATGAATAGCATTCTCACACAGGTGTTCCTCTTGTCCAGGTGGGAAAGGGCAGTGTGGAGTGAAATAGAGATTGCATCATCTGTGGATCCGTTGGGGCGGTATGCAAATTGGAGTGGGTCTAGGGTTTCTGGGATAATGGTGTTGATGTGAGCAATGACCAGCCTTTCAAAGCACTTCATGGCTACAGACGTGAGTGCTATGGGTCGGTAGTCATTTAGGCAGGTTACCTTGGTGTTCTTGGGCACAGGGACTATGGTGGTCTGCTTGAAACATGTTGGTATTACAGACTCAGTCAGAGACATGTTGAAAATGTCAGTGAAGACACTTGCCAGTTGGTCAGCGCATGCTCGGAGTACACGTCCTGGTAATCCGTCTGGCCCTGCGGCCTTGTGAACGATGACCTGTTTAAAGGTCTTACTCACATCGGCTACAGAGAGCTTGATCACATAGTCATCCGGAACAGCTGATGCTCTCATGCATGCTTCAGTGTTTCTTGCCTCGAAGCGAGCATTGAAGTGATTTAGCTCGTCTGGTAGGCTTGTGTCACTGGGCAGCTCGCGGCTGTGCTTCCCTTTGTAGTCTGTAATAGTTTTCAAGCCCTGCCACATTACATTTACATTTTACATTTTAGTCATTTAGCAGACGCTCTTATTAGTGAGTGCATACTGGCCCCCCGTGGGAATCGAACCCACAACCCTGGCGTTGCAAACGCCATGCTCTACCAACTGAGCTACATCCCTGCCGACCATTCCCTCCCCTACCCTGGACGCCGCCCCATGGGTCTCCCGGTCACGGCCGGCTACGACAGAGCCTGGATTCGAACCAGGATCTCTAGTGGCACAGCTAGCACTGCGATGCAGTGCCTTAGACCACTGCGCCACACGAGCATCAGAGCTGGTGTAGTACGATTCAATCTTAGTCCGGTATTGACTCTTTGCCTGGTTGATGACACGTCGGAGAGCATAGCAGGATTTCTTATAAGCGTCCCGGTTAGAGTCCCGCTCCTTGAAGGCGGCAGCTCTACCCTTTAGCTCAGTGCGGATGTTGTCTGTAATCCATGGCTTCTGGTTGGGGTATGTACGTACGGTCACTGTGGGGACGACGTCATTGATGCACTTATTGATGAAGCCAGTGACTGATGTGGTGTACTCCTCAATGCTATCGGAAGAATCCCGGAACATATTATGTGCTAGCAAAACAGTCCTGTAGCTTAGCATCTGCGTCATCTGACCACTTCCTTATTAACCGAGTCACTGGAGTCACCAGTTAATACGCCCAACTAAATCAAACATGCCTGAGGCTAAGCCACGCTTGGGACTGCCACTCACACAGAGACAGCACCCGCATGGATAATGCTACCAGCTACCAACCTATGGTAGCATAATGCCATCACTATCATACTATCACCAAAAGCGAAAACAGTTAAACGTCAAAGGATGTGTGTGACAGGCTCGTAATGCTGAAAGGACAGCGACTAGGGTTGGGCGGTATCCAGATTTTCATAGTCATACCATCCTTATCTCATCCCGGGATTTAAGGTATTATCGGCTTAGTACACAAGGGGGCGCTAAAATGCAAAAAGCCCATTGGGAATCGATTACCAAAATGCTAACGGGCCTGCCTGCTCTGCTCAGAGAAGAGGGGGGAGGAGCAGACTGACGGGCCGAGAACAGAGTGGAGAAAAAAATGCAAGGAAATCAAGATAGCAGTGGCAGCTGTCCAGAAAACTCATCCAAAGCGCTTTGACTTCTCAAACACGGCAGAAAGCTAACACTATATGATGCCCCGTCTCAGCCACTTTAACTAACAAGTTAAACCAAATTAACAGCTGGACTCACCAGAAGGGTATACTACAAAGCAGGATCAATGAGTTAGCTAGCTAACTTTGATAAACAACCAGAAAAAAAAAAAAGTAATCTGGTTAATAAAGAAAGCTAAACTTAGATATGTATTTTGGGTTGTTAAGTTTAGTAGACCATGCCCATTTCAAGCTTATCAATAACAACAAAATAATAATTATTTCAGAATTTTGAGGCAAGTTAGCAGGCTAACTCCTTATTTGGCTTTGTAGTTTACGTCCCAGTTCCCGCTTTCTCCCATTGTGCTATTTACAAACAAACACGTGACTGGCTCAACTGTTCTGGGGAACTACGGATAAGCTTCATAATGTAAAATAATGTGACCGGTGAAATGAAGAACGCGATCTGCTTTATCGCCTAACGTATTGCATAAGTTGACTTAAAAAGTAGCTACAAATATTCACATTTATTGAAAAACTTCAAAGAAATAGTTTTGACGGTATTGAAAAACCATCCCGTGGCTATTTCCAAATACCCCGGTATACGGTATACCGCCCAAACCTAACAGCGACCATAATATGCAGCGCACTCCATGTAGGAGATCACACTTTTTGTAAAACAAATAGGACGATGGAAAGACAGCAGTCACACACAGCAGGATGTTAAAGGATAAGCAGTCCATTCACTCAGACATAATAAGCCAGTCGGTCCTAATCATAATAATAATACAAAAACACAACCATTAGGCTAAGCATTTCCCAATCAAAATGTACAACTATTACTTCCCAGTGCAAACATATTTTTCACGCTCAGCACACAAAGTAACCGGTGAGCTAAAGTTTAAATGCAACAATGTTTCACTCACATAAGTTATTTTCAAAGAGATCGCTAACAGCAAGTGAGCTGCAATAAAAAAAAAACACAGTTCCACTCACCAGATGATGATAATTTGAAACTTAACTTCTTGTTGAAAGTTAATCTTGAAAAGGGTGAAGCTATTAGCAACAACAGCCTCTTCGATAACATCTGCTGCAGCCACTGCACACTATCTTAGAACAGGGGTCTTCAACCTTTTCTTGCCATGGGACCCCTCCTAGGCAAACCGGCAACCCAGGGACCCTTTCATATGTTAGCAAAAACCAAAAAAATCACGTCTCGTCATATCATCAGGTGAATGATAATAGCAAGGAGAAGTAATCAATGTTTTAAAATGAATTGATTTGGTAGATAATTTTTCATTATTTTGACCTCCCCATATTATAATTGGAAGAGGAAGTGTAAACTTTAACATAGTCTATTAGCTAGAAAGGTAAGTCCAAACACATTTTTCGCTATCAGCAGCTGTTTAGCTGGTTAAACAAATGTTAACCATGTGTTGGCAAAAATGTAAGTCTAAGTCGAGAAAGATTACCAGCAGTATTGCCACACTGCTAACCTATTCGCATGTGCTTTTTCAAAGCCTACTGTTTGTCAGATACTCCAGTAAATGTAATTGGCTCCAATGAGTGTAATTTGCTCAATATTAAGAGTTGAGAATCATTATTAGAAATAAGATATTCTCCTCTTTTCTTCTGTAGGAATGTAATTTGTTTATTCTGTTGTTGCTAGCAGTCATAAAAATCCTCAGCAGTACCTTCGGGTCCGTGGACCCCAGCTGAATAGATATTTCACTGGATGTATAAATGTGAAGCATCTGCTTGGAGTTTCCACTCACTACCAAATATGGCAGAGTAGGCGTTCCCTAACGGAAATATGCAAATGTTGCTAGACCGCGCCAATAGGATCTCGCTAGCTCGTGCTTGGCTCTGCCCACCTCCTTGCTTGTTCTGCCCACTATGACTCATTTGTTCCCATTTGAAACGACAGACTGTGGTTTATCTTGGTTTAGTTATAAAACCTTTGCTAATACAATTGAATGGCAGATGCCTTCTATCTAGCTTCTGAGGGCCTAGCCAATGGCTGACTTGGCTAGGATTTATCTCCCAAGAGACCACCAAAGAAAAATCGGATTTAATATTTGTATCGTTTCAGTGTTAACCCTTTCCATTCCAACACAAACTGAAGCGATTAAATCAGAATATCACTGAAAATAACAATATAATTCGAATGTCATTGAAATAGTATTGAAATTAAAAATATATTTATTTTAAAACTACAAATTATTTTATAAATCCTTAGGCCTTCCCTGAAGGCGTAGAAGGCCCTCCCTTAAAAAATGAATTTGTTGCTGCTAACTTCCAGAAAGTGTGTGGCAAATATGCTGCAAACTAAAAAAAGTTTGCAAACGTTTGCCACTAGTGGTGAATCTGCTGCAAACCTTTGGCAAAAATAATATTTATTGCCACTAGTGGCAAACAGTTCGCCAGAGTTTATTTTCTGGCAGACAATTACTTCAAGATTCTATTTGAATCTGTGGCAGCAACATTTATTTCCACTAGTGGCAAACAGTTTACCAGAAGCGTTTCTGGTGAACACATGAGTTCCAAGACCAGTAACCAATCAAGGGGATTAGAAACATCTGTTGGAAAATAGAAATCAATCTAGCTAGCTACAGTACCTACCAAAGTTGTCCGGTGAGTGTAACTTATTATTAAACTTCCTAATAAACTAACATTTTATTAGCTAAATGATGCCTAGTTAGCAATGTTTTAAGGGATAGAGTGAAACACATTTTGTGATACCAGTTTCAATCCGTTAGCGCCACTGACTGGCTAGCGCTTACAGTGGGGAAAAAAAGTATTTAGTCAGCCACCAATTGTGCAAGTTCTCCCACTTAAAAAGATGAGAGAGGCCTGTAATTTTCATCATAGGTACACGTCAACTATGACAGACAAATTGAGAAAAAAAAATCCAGAAAATGACATTGTAGGATTTTTAATGAATTTATTTGCAAATTATGGTGGAAAATAAGTATTTGGTCACCTACAAACAAGCAAGATTTCTGGCTCTCACAGACCGGTAACTTCTTCTTTAAGAGGCTCCTCTGTCCTCCACTCGTTACCTGTATTAATGGCACCTGTTTGAACTTGTTATCAGTATAAAAGACACCTGTCCACAACCTCAAACAGTCACACTCCAAACTCCACTATGGCCTAGACCAAAGAGCTGTCAAAGGACACCAGAAACAAAATTGTAGACCTGCACCAGGCTGGGAAGACTGAATCTGCAATAGGTAAGCAGCTTGGTTTGAAGAAATCAACCGTGGGAGCAATTATTAGGAAATGGAAGACATACAAGACCACTGATAATCTCCCTCGATCTGGGGCTCCACGCAAGATCTCACCCCGTGGGGTCAAAATGATCACAAGAACGGTGAGCAAAAATCCCAGAACCACATGGGGGGACCTAGTGAATGACCTGCAGAGAGATGGGACCAAAGTAACAAAGCCTACCATCAGTAACACACTACGCCGCCAGGGACTCAAATCCTGCAGTGCAAAGCCTTGTCCCCCTGCTTAAGCCAGTACATGTCCAGGCCCGTCTGAAGTTTGCTAGAGTGCATTTGGATGATCCAGAAGAGGATTGGGAGAATGTCAGATGGTCAGATGAAACCAAAATATAACTTTTTGGTAAAAACTCAACTCGTCGTGTTTGGAGGACAAAGAATGCTGAGTTGCATCCAAAGAACACCATACCTACTGTGAAGCATGGGGGTGGAAACATCATGCTTTGAGGCTGTTTTTCTGCAAAGGGACCAGGACGACTGATCCGTGTAAAGGAAAGAATGAATGGGGCCATGTATCGTGAGATTTTGAGTGAAAACCTCCTTCCATCAGCAAGGGCATTGAAGATGAAACGTGGCTGGGTCTTTCAGCATGACAATGATCCCAAACACACCGCCCGGACAACGAAGGAGTGGCTTCGTAAGAAGCATTTCAAGGTCCTGGAGTGGCCTAGCCAGTCTCCAGATCTCAACCCCATAGAAAATCTTTGGAGGGAGTTGAAAGTCCGTGTTGCCCAGCGACAGCCCCAAAACATCACTGCTCTAGAAGAGATCTGCATGGAGGAATGGGCCAAAATACCAGCAACAGTGTGTGAAAACCTTGTGAAGACTTACAGAAAACGTTTGACCTGTGTCATTGCCAACAAAGGGTATATAACGAAGTATTGAGAAACGTTTGTTATTGACCAAATACTTATTTTCCACCATAATTTGGAAATAAATTCATAAAAAATCATACAATGTGATTTTCTTGATTTTCTTTTCTCATTTTGTCTGTCATAGTTGACGTGTACCTACAGTGGGGAAAAAAAGTATTTAGTCAGCAACCAATTGTGCAAGTTTTCCCACTTAAAAAGATGAGAGAGGCCTGTAATTTTCATCATAGGTACACGTCAACTATGACAGACAAATTGAGGAAAAAAATATCCAGAAAATGACATTGTAGTATTTTGTATGAATTTATTTGCAAATTATGGTGGAAAATAAGTATTTGGTCAATAACAAAAGTTTCTCAGTACTTTGTTATATACCCTTTGTTGGCAATGACACAGGTCAAACGTTTTCTGTAAGTTTTCACAAGGTTTTCACACACTGTTGCTGGTATTTTGGCCCATTCCTCCATGCATATCTCCTCTAGAGCAGTGATGTTTTGGGGCTATCGCTGTGCAACACGGACTTTCAACTCCCTCCAAAGATTTTCTATGGGGTTGAGATCTGGAGACTGGCTAGGCCACTCCAGGACCTTGAAATGCTTCTTACGAAGCCACTCCTTCATTGCCCGGGCGGTGTGTTTGGGATCATTGTCATGCTGAAAGACCCAGCCACATTTAATCTTCAATGCCCTTGCTGATGGAAGGAGGTTTTCACTCAAAATCTCACGATACATGGCCCCATTCATTCTTTCCTTTACACGGATCAGTCGTCCTGGTCCCTTTGCAGAAAAACAGCCCCAAAGCATGATGTTTCCACCCCCATGCTTCACAGTAGGTATGGTGTTCTTTGGATGCAACTCAGCATTCTTTGTCCTCCAAACACGACGAGTTGAGTTTTTACCAAAAAGTTCTATTTTGGTTTCATCGGACCATATGACATTCTCCCAATTCTCTTCTGGATCATCCATATGCACTCTAGCAAACTTCAGACGGGCCTGGACATGTACTGGCTTAAGCAGGGGGACAAGGCTTTGCACTGCAGGATTTGAGTCCCTGGCGGCGTAGTGTGTTACTGATGGTAGGCTTTGTTACTTTGGTCCCATCTCTCTGCAGGTCATTCACTAGGTCCCCCCATGTGGTTCTGGGATTTTTGCTCACCGTTCTTGTGATCATTTTGACCCCACGGGGTGAGATCTTGCGTGGAGCCCCAGATCGAGGGAGATTATCAGTGGTCTTGTATGTCTTCCATTTCCTAATAATTGCTCCCACGGTTGATTTCTTCAAACCAAGCTGCTTACCTATTGCAGATTCAGTCTTCCCAGCCTGGTGCGGGTCTACAATTTTGTTTCTGGTGTCCTTTGACAGCTCTTTGGTCTTGGCCATAGTGGAGTTTGGAGTGTGACTGTTTGAGGTTGTGGACAGGTGTCTTTTATACTGATAACAAGTTCAAACAGGTGCCATTAATACAGGTAACGAGTGGAGGACAGAGGAGCCTCTTAAAGAAGAAGTTACAGGTCTGTGAGAGCCAGAATTCGTGCTTGTTTGTAGGTGACCAAATACTTATTTTCCACCATAATTTGCAAATAAATTCATAAAAAATCCTACAATGTGATTTTCTGGATTTTTTTCCTCAATTTGTCTGTCATAGTTGCCGTGTACCTATGATGAAAATTACAGGCCTCTCTCATCTTTTTAAGTGGGAGAACCTGCACAATTGGTGGCTGACTAAATACTTTTTTCCCCCACTGTATGATGAAAATTACAGGCCTCTCTCATCTTTTTAAGTGGGAGAACTTGCACAATTGGTGGCTGACTAAATACTTTTTTTCCCCACTGTAAATAGCTAATGTTAGCTATCATATTTTTGCACAATTCATGTGATAGGTAGCTAGCTAACTAATAATGATTTTCCTTTTAGATGAATAAATTGCTGTCTTAATACCAATATGCATGTCAATATACTAGTGTCACGGTTCAGTAGCATGTTAGCTAGCAAAACAGCTAAGGTAGCTTGCAACAATATGAGTTGATTTGACATCAAAGCAAACTTCACTTTTGCAGATGGATACCCTTCCCCTACCCGTGGAGTTGGAATAGGATGCATTGGGAGGAGGATGCATCAACACCCTGGAAATATGTTTGTGGTGCACTCACTCATAACACTTTTGTTGTTGTGATAAATGAGTGTATCGTCTTCAAGATTAATAAGGTAAGTAAATGCATGTATTCTCATAAATGTAGCCCATACATTCATTCTTTGTAGCAATTAGATATTTCATTGATTTTAAACTAGTAGCTAGCTCATCTTGATCATGTTTTGTTCCTTCTCTCTTTCTAGTAGTAGCAATCAGTTACAAGGCAAAAATAGTTAGGTTGTTTTCTGTAAATACTGCAATGTTGGGTTGTTGGTGCTGGGTTATTAAGGTTGGGCTATGGATATTTGACCCAGCCAGTGGGTTAATTCTCCCGTCACCAGAGCGTGAAATCCACCAGAATACTTGCAAGTATTCTAGTGCGACCTAGTGACTGACGAATAGAAAACGGCTAACGTTATTTCGACAGACTAACAGTGTTTTGGCTGAAAACGGTAAGTAACAAACGTTACGAATTATGAATTTGATGGTCATTCAGGTTAAATAGGTTGTCCTATCATAATTAGGTAGCTACCTAACGTTAGCTAGCCATTTTCTGTGCTAATATCTCTGGCTGTGGTAACGTTAAACGTTATGCTCACGACGCTAGCTTACTTTAGTGTTGTCGCGGAATATAACTAAATGTACGGTTTTTGTTGACGTTTGGCTAACTATGTCTAATGGTAGCTCGCTAAAGTTAGCTAACTTGGCTACAAACGTTAAATCTCTGAAGCTGGAGACACTTATCTCCCTCACTAACTTTAAGCATCAGTTGTCAGAGCACCTTACCGATCACTGCACCTGTACACAGCCCATCTGAAATTAGCCCGCACAACTACCTCATCCCTATATTGTTATTTATTTTGCTCATTTGCACCCCAGTATCTCTATTTGCACATCATCTCTTGCACATCTATCATTCCAGTGTTAATACTAATTGTAATTATTTTGCACTATAGCCTATTTATTGTCTTACATTTACGTCATTTAGCAGACGCTCTTATCCAGAGCGACTTACAAATAGGTGCATTCACCTTATAGCCAGTGGGATAACCACTTTACAATGTTTTTTCTTTTTTCTTATTTCTTTTTTCTTTTTCTTTTCTTATATATTTTTTAAAGATTTTTTTTATGGGGGGGTTGGCGTAAAGGGGGGGGGTAGAAGGATTACTTTATCCTATCCCAGGTATTCCTTAAAGAGGTGGGGTTTCAACTTGCTACATTTGCACACACTGTATATATATTTTCTGTTGTATTTTTGACTTTATGTTTTGTTTTACCCCATATGTAACTCTGTGTTGTTTTTATCGCACTGCTTTGCTTTATCTTGGCCAGGTCGCAGTTGTAAATGAGAACTTGTTCTCAACTGGCTTACCTGGTTAAATAAAGGTGAAATAAAATAAATAAAAAAACAGAATTTGCATCCATCCTCAACTTCACAATTCTGACTAAAGCCGTCACTGTCAGAAACCATTGAAAACCAGTACAGTACCACTACCGAACTCAATCAATCACCATGTAAGCATGACATAAGCCTGCCAAATAGCTCGGTTAAATTAACTAGTTAGCTAAAGTAAAGAAAGTAGCTTTAGTCAGAATTGTGAAGTTGAGGATGGATAAATTATGTTAGCTAGCTAACGTTTGTAGCCAAGTTAGTTTAGCTAGCTATGTTTCTAAAAAAAAAAACATTTATGTACTTAAATGCAGAGGTCAAGGCCAATGAATGGACAGCTTTGTAAAGATACGCTGAATGACTGGAACCTGGCCTCATTAGATTCCAAAGTTTGAGGGTAAGTAAAAAAAAATCTTTTGAGAGTGGGGACAGAGCATCTACATCTTCCACAGTCCTCAAAGTACAACCTTAATGGAAACTTGAAAGACTTAACATCACCAGAGCCTCATAGAACAATGGAGCCACTTTTGAACTAGTTACATTACATGCACAGCTAATATAGATAGTCTGGCCTTCATTTGACCATACTTGCTTTATTGGTCATTTGCATAGATATTCTGTCACAGTGACCAACCGGACGCACAAAAACATTAGACTTGAATTTGATTCTGTTTGCTGTGATTAACTAGCCTGGCTGGTGCAACCCACATAACTCACAGCGCAGGGAGAGCTGTGACCACACTGGTCTGGAAAGGAGGCTGTTTGTTAATGCAATATGTTCTAATAAATTTTGCGACAGGGTTTGATTGGTTCTCTCAGATGTTTATTTTTCCCTCAGGGTTGAGACCTCATTGTTTGGATTTGAAAATCCAACCATTGTAATAGAAGTGGGCTGCGCTCAGGGGCTGTGGGTGTTTGAGTGAGAGACACAGAGGAGAGACAACCAGTAAAAGCACAGCCCCCTTCATTATCGACAACATCAATGAGCCATTCCAGACTCTGAAGTCAGGAGGACTTCAAGAGTTAGGTGTTAGCCAGACTAATGATTAACTTCAATGGAAAAGTAATTGTTTGTCTGGCTACAACATAACACAATTTGAAGCCATATGGGGCGGTCTCACAAGCATTAGAAACAGCATTAGGTGTGGATACGATGGGAACATGTGGATCTGAGCAAGAGTGATGTCATTAATGTTTGTGGATATGTATGTAAGTGTTAAATTGTCAATTTTGTTTGTCAATGTATGTTTTTGTTTGTCGTAAAATAAAATATTACAAAAGTTTGTCTGCTTTACTACAGATTGCTCAGGACATTTCAAACCCGGACTGCTCAGGGAAACTCACTGGTACTGGATCACGGTCTTCAAGGACAAAAAAAACGTTGCTTCGCCAGCCCAGAGAGAAGCAGACCCAAGAACTTATCTTCGAAGTGCAGGTATAGTTTGAAATGACCCTGCTGGTGGTGCCTCAGATGCTAATGTATTTTTTTAGCCTGAAACAATCAAGTTATTCACTAAACAGTCTTCTCTCCAGATACACAAGCTGACATCGCTATAAGACTTTTGCCAGTGGTCCTCCCAACACCAGTCTACATGATAGGCAGGAAGACATTCCGACCCAGCTTCAATAAGACCATAAAGTCCTTCATTGACTTGCAGCCTGTTAGTTTAAATAGTGGCTAGGCATAAAGGGAGATTGATGGAGAAATTAGATGATGGCCTTTTGTAAACCTTGAATGAAAGGAACAGCATTCCAAAATCTGTTATGCATAACTGCACACTCCAAGACATTGGGTAGGTTTCCATCCAATTTGCGACAGATTTTCATGCAAATACTTTTAAAAAATCGACAAAACAATATACGCATTTTCCCACCGGAAATGTTTCCAGCAAACTGACTTTTAGCGGACAAAAGGCTGTGTGACGTAGTGCACATAACTTTTGCTGTTAAATTCTCATGTACCTAATAAAAAACAAGTTAAATGGGTTTACATCGCATTTTTAACGCTACTGATAGTTTTGTCACAAACGGTTGCATTATATAGCAAATGTGCCCACTCTGGTCTTGGCACATGCTCTCTAGCCCACTGTTTGCCAACCCTGGTCCTCGAGTACCCCCAACAGTACACAGTTTAGTTTTAGCCCTTGACAAACACACCTCAATTCAACTCATTGAGGGCATGATGATTGGTTGACAAGTTGAATCAGGTGTGCTTGTCCAGGGTTACTTCGATATGGTCATTATATCAATATTTGCACGTAAAGGAGTTCCCGCCACCGTTTCTCGCATAATACATTTTAGTTACTGAGTGTTAAAACCTCCCACTATGTCGAACGAACAAATTGTCTGTAGGCATTTATAAAATTGTACTGGCATTTCATGTTTCTATCAGCCCGGTCGTGACTTTTTTCATGGTTCAGGTAATTCAGCCGCATTAAATGGTTGGCTGGAAACATGGTTAGGGTTGTGTAAATGAACCTATGAGCCCCAGCCCCAAATGAATGGAAGATGTAGGCATCAAAAAGGGATTGAGTGTTTTGATGTAAATGGCTATAAAATATACACAATAAATTGTGTGTGATGGCATTGTCAGTGTGCCTCTATGCTTTGCACAATTCCTCATTCTAAAATCAAATTATTTCTCTAACAAGTTGGGACCAACATGGTTGAGTACCTGCACCGGGCGGAGGTGACCAGACCCTACCCATTTGTGTTGGCTCTTGGGGCCTGCTCACAGGTGTTTACAGTCATTAGTGGACCGGCATTGGAGCAAGGTACACACTGCTTCGGGCACTGGATGTTTGCTTCAAGTTCTATTATGTGATATCAACTTTCCCGCTGTGCCCCAGCATGGGAATTCCTACAGACCACGGTGTATCAGCTGCCAGAAACCGAATCCCCCCCGCAGTAAGACTGTTGCGAGCATGTCTTTTATCCACTGAACAATAGTGGATAAGTATGTATGTGGTGTGAGAAGTGACAGGAGGAAGAACAGCCCTCCGGCTGATGTGTTCCTGTGAATTAATAGATCAATAGATGGATGAGCCATGAGTGTCTCATTCCAATGCTAATATGCTCTTAAGGCACTATTTATAGATCAGTTAAATTGACTTTTAGTTTGTTTTTTAATGCATTTGTGCCTGCTTTTTGCCTACAGTATGGTGTGTGGCTCGTTTTGCCTTTAGTTCAACTACTGAAGCGCGTTGTGTTACACTTTCATGCTATCACAATTTATTTTAAATACAAATGTTACTTTTTGGGATTGTGAAAAGTGCTTTATGAATAAAATACAGTTAAGTAATGAGTTATTAGACAATGTCCTTAGTAGAGTGACCTTCAAATGTAATATTTTTCACATTCTCTGTGTAACAATGTTTTAACTCGACCCAAATGTAGACCCAAATTATTGTATGGCAAAACAGCATGGTGTGTGTGTGTTACTTAAGATAGCCGAAGTATGTCAGTGAATGTCAATATCTATTGATTAGCTCTGGCACTGTCTGATAGACAGACAGATCTGTGTTAATACCACTTAAGACAGACATTGTCACACACACGCTTTGTTTTTCTCAGATTGCAATCTGAGTGTGCACATCAAGTTCAACTGAGGCTTTAGTCTGATGTTTGGTTCATGAAATAATAAGTCAATCCTATCTTATTATCTTGTGAAATAATACATATTTAGACAATAGGGCTTTGTTTCAATGTGTTTAAAAAAAGTATATATTCTTATACATTCTCTGACGTGATGTTGTGAAATGCAGGAACTAGAAATTCATTATTTGAAATTTAACATCTTGATTGTGTCTGTAGGAAAGGGAGGGGGTGGTATGGTAGAGAAGGCAAAAATATTCAAGCAAAATTGAAATTAGGATGACACTGAAAATAACCCAAGGATTACATAAATTACCCAGCTGCTGGGTTTATGTCACAACCCAACAGTGGTTTGTTTTAGCCCAGCAATATAGTCTAATTTACCCAGTAGTTTGGTCAAGAGTCAACCCAAGGCGCTGGGTTTGAAGCAAAACCCAAACCCGCTAGGTTGAATTAACCCAATGTTGTGTTTGGCAAATGTTGACCCAGCGCTGGGTTGTCGAAATTACCCCCCCAAAACATTTTGAGTAACAATTAATTTAGGAAAAATAATAAATTGCCATATTAGGTTAAATATAAATTATTTTCCGTATCCTAATGTAGTTGATTTTTCTGATTGTTTCAGGGCATGCATTCAACAAGCTTTGGACGAAGGACTTCCACAGGGCCGGCATCTCCAAAGTTCCCTCAAAAAGGCAATTGTTCTGAACTGGGTTTGATTGTTTTAACTATAAAAATTGTTTTATCTTTTTAAACTTCCATTGGTTAATCTATTTCCCAGTTATCACTTGGCTCATGTAAATAATTATGTAGTTGTCCCTTTAAACATCCTAAGGTCAACATCCCCATAGTGTTCACATTTCTCTCATGTAAATGTTGTAGCTACATAAAAAGATTAAACAATTTATTTGGGAAATATCCAGTCTTTGCAGTTTTCTTCATTACCATGCTGATGATTTCAAGTTGTATTGGATTTATCTGTTAGACATTTGAATACATGTTGTTTAGTATATTGTTTTTTTTCTCTGAAGTAAATTAATTTAAAGTTGTGTTTTGGTTTATGTAGATACGAAAAACCTGATTCAATTTGCATATTCATACTGAGTTTGCAGCAAACAGAATGTTCGCCACAAGTTTCCCATAATTGTTTGCCAGACGTTCACAAGTTGCCGCAAATTTACCGCAACAGTTGGCCACAAAACTAATTTGCATGTGAAAATATGAGCTCGCTGCAAATTTGCAGCCGGTTTGCCAGAAGCCGGTTTTTTTCGGTAAGGGCTCACGGTTCCCCACTGGGAGTAGATGTTAAGTGCGTCTCCAGCCTGTGGATAGTATGCAATGAGGTTATTAGCAATATACATTCAGGAGGGGTGTAAGATACTGTCAGGAATTAGATATCCACATCCATTAACCTTCTATTTAAATGACCTGTTTTAGCCATTTCGTATCATACTCCATTAACTATGACAAATGTTGAGGTAAAATACACATTGACTATCTAAATGTGGTTTAGACACCAATTACTTTCAGCAGCAGCTCCTGAAGACCATTACTGGCCCATTTAACCTAGCCAGCCAGTGGCCCATATAGTCTGAATGGCCAGTGGCTCATCCTCCGCAGTAAGCTGTCCAGACTACGGAGAGGGGGAGGCAGCTGGTAGGAGCCTGTCTGGGTAATTCTGACAGTCACTGAAGTGCCCCAGAGCAATGTCTTTTCTCTCTTTCCTTCATGGTCTGCAGCCTGGAAAAAAGTCTGGCTTGCTTTGTTCGTTTACAACTGATCGATTGGCCGCTCTTTCTTTTCTTATTCAGGCAACAGGAGCAAAGTTGTCCTTTTCATATTTGTAAAAATACTGGACTATATCACATTACTCTTATGAAAAGCAAATGTTCTATTAGCAGTACATTTCCCTAATAAAAGTCAGGAGCAAACATTCTCTTTATGTAGTGCAATATTGAATGCAAACTTTATGCAAGAACACACTTTCTATAGATGCATATAATTCAATAAACCTTACCTCATAAAGGCAGAAGAAAAGTAATAGTATACTGTAACAATCTGATGACTCCATGCTCAATAGATGACAAGCGCAAAATCGTAAAAGTAACCATGGATTTTTTTTCTTTAGTTAAATATCTCCAGGTACGTTTAATTCCATGCTCTACATTCAAAGCACATCCGACTGGTCGTCTTCACCCAGATTGACAGACGCAGGGGAAGTGTTGTCTCTCTCATTCCAGATGTACAAACACAGGAAGGGCAGGAGCGACGAGTGTAGGCTCACATGACAGTTCATTCCCAGTTAAATATCCCTCCCTCCCCTCTCTCCTGCTCTTTCGTGCGTTCTCTCTCGTTCCCTCTCTCTCGTTCTGTCCTCTGGCGACATATTCCAGCACAAAGCTAATCTGAAGCTGTGAAAATGCCAGCTCTCAGTCTCCCTCTTCATTTCCCCCTCTTTATCTGTCTCCTCCCGCTGTCCTCACTCTCTCTCTCCGTTTGGCTGTGCGCCTACCCTTTTGACTTCATAACACACATACAGTGCCTTCAGAAAGTGTCCACACCCCTTAACTTATTCCACATTTTGTTGTGTTACAAAGTGGGATTAAAATGGATTTAATTGTCATTTTTTGTCAATGATCTACACAAAATACTCATGTCAAACTGGAAGAAAAATTCTAACATTTGTAAAAAAAAATTGAACAAATAAAACACTATCTTTAGATAAGTATTCAGCCCCCTGAGTCAATACATGTCAGACTCACCTTTGGCAGCGATTACAGCTGTGAGTCTTTCTGTGTAAGTCTCTAAGAGCTTTGCACACATGGATTGTACAATATTTGCACATTCTTTAAAAAAATCTTCAAGCTCTGTCAAGTTGGTTGTTGATCATTGCTACACAGCAATTTTCTGCCATAGATTTTCAAGACATTCAATGTCATCTTGGTAAGCAACTCCAGTATACATTTGGCCTTGTGTTTTAGGTTATTGTCCTGACAGGTGAATGTCTCCCAGTGTCTGTTAGAAAGCAGACAACCAGGTTTTCCTCTAGGATTTTGCCTGCGCTTAGCTCTATTCCATTTGTTTTTATCCTAGAAAACTCCCTAGTCCTTGCTGATGACAACTATACCCATAACGATGCAGCCACCACCATGCTTGAAATTATGAAGAGTGGACTCAGTGATGTGTTGTGTTGGATTTGTCCCAAACATAACGCTTTTGTATTCAGGACATAAAGTTAATTTCTTTAGCACAGTTTTTGCAGAAAAGGTTGCATGTTTTAGAATATTTGTATTCTGTACAAGCCTCCTCCTTTTCTCTGTCATTTAGGTTAGTATTGTGGAGTAACTACAATGTTGTTGATCCAGCCTCAGTTCTCTTATCACAGCCATTAAACTCTGTTTTAAAGTCACCATTGGCCTCATGGTGAAATCCCTGAGCGGTTTCCTTCCTCTCCGTCAACTGAGTTAGGAAGGACGTCTATCTCTTTGCACACAGTCCATGCAACTTATGTGACTTGATAAGCACATTTTTACTCCTGAACTTATTTAGGCTTGCCATAACAAAAGGGGTTGAATACTTAGATTCAAGATATTTCATTTTTAATTAATTTGTAAACATTTCTAAAAACATAATTCCACTTTGACATTATGGGGTAGTGTGTAGGCCAGTGACACAATCTAAATGTAATCAAATTATTCAGGCTGTAACAAAATGTGAAGGCACTGTACATGACACACACACACACACACACACACACACACAGTCCTTACGAAGCTAATATCCATTCCCGAATGTGTGAAAATGTGTTAAGATGCTTTGTAGCACCCAATTATATATTTTTTACCTGTCCTTTCTGACACCTTTGACTGATTTAATGACTAATTGTAATTTATTAGTCTTGTTAGGATGCAGGCTTGTCTTAAGTGCCTCCCGACGTCCCATAATAAATAACACTTACTGTATATGGCTTTCACCTTGCTCTACATCTCTCCTGTTGCCTTCCATCAGCAGGTGTTTACATGGCCATCTCTCTACTGGCCCTATAGCAATTAGCATAATGGAACCAGGCTGCATGGCTTAATTAATGGAATGCACTTCAAGACACTGCACAACAACTAACCTGTTCATTACGACCAGCACTGGTCTCTAACCGTGGATCAATTGGTGGAGTTTGATTGATTAATCGAGTGAATACTTAGACAACTACAGCTGAAACCAGTCCTCATACTGTATATGAACTGTCTCCGACCAACAGACTGGCTTCAATATGACGATATCTGACCATAATCTTTCAATATAAAACCTCAAGGCAGCTCCAACCCAGCTACCTACATCACAGAGAATCAGGATAAATTGAGGTTGACAGAGGTCATTCCATTTTTGATGTATTCAATTTCCTTGAGCGACAGTTTGGAGATACTGGATTGGCCGCCCTCTCATTCAAATGAGTCCTAAGCACCAAGTCTACTATGTGAAATCAACACGGTTTCTGATAGTATTTCTCTGGCAACATCTCAGCCCATCCAATTCCCTTGTACCTTTTTACATCTAACTGGGTGTGCCAGTTATTATTTCCGTATGTGCAACACTTCCCCACTATCCTTTCACTCCCCAAGTGAGCATCTTCATCACAGGATAAAGCATGGCCTACATTTGCTCTGCAAAATACGCAAAAGAAAAATGGGATAAACAACATTGAAGCTGTACTTTATTCCCCTCACACTCGTTCCCTATAACTCTTTCTCTCATTCAGTTGTTCAGTCTCTCCCCTAGGCTCAATTCACCACTCCATTAGCTCAGTTGCTGCAGAGGGATAGATACATAGACAGGGAAGATGACAACGGGGATCATGGAACAAAATAAATAAGTCGACAACTGTTTTTCAGTAGATATTTTGTACATCAACATGCTTACTTATGAAATACACATCATTTGGTTCTAGCTTGGGTTGTATTATGGAAAACACTAATCTGATATAGCACAAGAAGACGAGAGGCTACATTTGAGAGGTCCTTTGTTGTGTGAGAGAGCGATTCATTCCTGAGTTAGCAATCCATTAATGATAATTATCCACCTCTGAAGCGCAGGGCCACCAGGTCACGTGTAACTTCACAAAGAGAAGCCAAGCCTACCTCTCACAATTACATGGTGTCAGGATGAGAGGTGAAATTAACTAGAGGGGGCTGAAGAGAGAGAGAGGGGGTTGGAGAGGCAGAGAGTGCAGGAAATGGAAGGTTGTACATTTCCCAGAGTAAACTGTATACTGTACTGAAATACCAAGCAGAGTAACACATTATTCTGGTTGTTCGAGAAATTGATATGCAACAACATAACTCCCAGTAGACCTTAGAGTGATGATCTAGCTGCATGTAAAACATGAAAACCCCTCTGGTACCTCACTGAGGGAACACCCAGATAGCACCAACAGTCAACACAGCCATTGATATTTTCACTCAACCAGTAAATAAGTAAATCCATCTGAATAGATACTTTGAATAAGCAATATAGTTTGCCAAGTTCAAACTACCATAGAGGTGAAACTCAACCATGCAGATGGGGACACAAAACAAATAGGTAGCAGGATAATAAAATGGTGGTTGCAAATGTGTAGTGGGTAAAAGATAAGAGGAAAGGACCGACAAGTTACATTGAGATAACTTCCTACCTCCTGCAGCTGTACCCTCACTTTGTTAATGGCCTTCAACCAGCGTATTCTGGATGGAGAGAAGGGCAAAGGAGGCCCATCGTCGTGGAAACTGGTGTGTGGGGTGAAAGAGAGAATGACCACTCACTAATACTGTACTTGTAATATTTACTGCTTGAAAATGTGGATGCTTATCTAAGTGTTTGAAATGTATGACACTTGCTGGAACCCAAAGACTCACCTTTGCAGCATTTTATTGGACCTTTTCTCGACTGGGTGGTCCAATTTCTTCATAGAGCCATTTAAGCTCTTCCCCACATCCAGGGAGGGTCTGTGCAATTCCTCCTGCCCCAAAACATAGTGTCCATTGCTGGGGAGGTGTCCGTTGGTGGGTTGCTGGCCATTGGTAGAGGGGCGGAAGCTAGTACTGTGGTAAGAGTGGAAGGACTCTTCCAGCCCTGAGCCTGCAGCACTCTCCTGGCCTGTCTCACTAAGCTGGGAGCTGGTCTGGCTCAGGTTTCCAGAGGACCCAAAGCGACTACTTTCCACCGGACTGGAGTGGTGAAAAAGGGGTAAGGGAAGAGACTTAATATTAGAATAATAATTGTTGTGATGAAGAACAACACTTTGAATAGTGCAACTGGTTGGGCTCATTAATTGGATATAGGGGTTATTACAACTAGTCTATAGTTTCTACTGAATTGTACACCATTTTAAAAGACATCTCACCTTACAGAGAGAGAAAAAAAAAAGGTTTAGCAAATTAAAATGAATACACCAATTTCCTGAAATGAAATTGAATGTACCAAATTCTCTCAATTTGTCTGTATTTCTATTTCTGGGGGACAATGAGTTACTGAAATCTCTAATTTGATCAAACTGAATGGCAATAGGGAATTCTGTAAGGTTAGACTTTCTTTTGAATGCATTCATAGAATTATAATTGCAAATGTAATTAATCTTACATTAGGAGTTCAAGAGTAAGAAATATTTAGCTTATTATCAGTATACCACGATAGGTGTAATACACTTCACAAATCAACCACCAACAACACAAGGCTACAGTAGCACAAATGCTAAAAACAAACACGGTTAAAGGAAAGACACAGAATTCAGTGGGGTGGATTGCGGAGCTGGACCCGGGTTACTCTCCCCAAAATATCAATGCATCATAAATGGTGTTGGGGAAGACCATTTATTATGCTTCTACTGGCCTTTTAGCACTCAATAGGTCCTTCTTGGACTGGTTGTCCAGCTGCACTTCAGAGGTGGGATCTGCAGAGGGGGGTGGTTCTACAAGGCTTTCCTTCTCCTTTTGGGACAGGGATGCTGAAGGATCTACCTCGGGTGTGGAGATGCAAATCTGGGGTTTGGCTAAGTCAGGGGGACCTACCGAACTTTGATCACTTGTCTCCTTAGTTGGCTTATCATTAGCTTTGGGCTGAGTGGTAATAACTGGACGAGCTTGTGGCTTGGGAGGTTCGACAGGGGCCCCCCAGAAACCTCCTAATTTAGCCCCAAATAGAGAGGCAGTGGATGGTTCTTGCTTCTCCTCCTGAAACAGGCCTGCAGACATCGTTTTGAATCCTGAGAACAGACCACCACCTGCTTCTGCTTGAGGCATTGTGGGAAGGGCTTTGGGAATTGTGGGTGGAGATGAAAACATGGATCCAAAAGACTTTCCAGCATCACTGGTTCCTGACATAAAACCCCCAAACAGGGACTTGGGTGCTGGCTCTTCAGTCTTAGTCAACTGGTCAGCTTGGGGAATCTTCTGGGTACTTTCCACTGGTGGGCCTGATTTGTCAGTTTCCTTACTCTCAGGCTTTCCTACAATTACCATGGGCTTCTCATGTATTACTTCTCCTTCCACAAATGCAGCCTTATCTTTTCCAGAACTGGACTGATCATTCGTTGGAGGTTGTTCTGATTTCGAGGGCTGTTCTGTTTTAGCAGGTTGCTCTGATGCTGTAGGGATTTCAGCTTCTTTTGATTGACAGTCCACAGCTGAAGCAGGACGTTTCTCAATCCCTTGACCCTGGGCTACTTCAACAGCCTTACCATCAGGTTTGAGGTCAACCGACACCTGAGGTTGAGTTTTGGTGTCAGATTGTCTTGGTGCCTCAGACAATTTTGAGTCTTTGTGCAAAGTAACTGTGCCCAGGTCTCCTGGCTCTTTTATTTTGTCAGTGCTATCCACTGGGGTGGTGTCAGGGGCAGCTGTTGATATTTTATTCTCAGGGGGTTTTGCTGGTGCTGTTTGAGGAGTAGTTGTAGCTGGCTGGGGAGTGGACCCTCCAAACAACCCCCCGAACATAGAAGCTGCAGTTTGAGGAGTAGCTGCGGGCTGGGGAGTGGACCCTCCAAACAACCCTCCCAACATAGAACCCGCAGTTTGAGAGGCAGCTGTAGCTGGCTGGGGACTGGACCCTCCAAACAGCCCTCCCAACATAGAACCCGCAGTTTGAGGGGCAGCTGTAGCTGGCTGTGGACTAGACCCTGCAAACAGCCCTCCCAACATAGAACCTGCAGTTTGAGGAGTAGCTGTGCCAGGCTGGGGAGTAGACCCTCCAAACATGGAGAGAAATCCTGTAGCTGGTGGCTCTTTAGGTGTTTCTGGCTCTTTAAGTGGGGCAGGTTCCTGAGGTGCACCCTTTGGGATGGATTCCTTTTGTGCAGTGGCACACCCAGGGGTAGGCACTGTGGTTGCAGAATCAAGAGCCTCAACCGCAGTGCCATCTTTAGGGGTGTCTCCCAGCTCTTTTATTTTGGCAGTGTCATCTGCTGGAGTGGTATCAGACACAGCTGTTGATATTTTGTTCTCTGGGGGTTTTGTTGGTTCTGTTTGAGGAGTAGCTGTAGCTGGCTGGGGACTAGATCCTCCAAACAACCCTCCTAACATAGAGCCTGCAGTTTGCGGGACAGCTGTAGCTGGCTGGGGACTAGATCCTCCAAACAACCCTCCCAACATAGAACCTGCCGTTTGCGGGGCAGCTGTAGCTGGCTGCGGACTAGATCCTCCAAACAACCCTCCCAACATAGAGCCTGCAGTTTGCGGGGCAGCTGTAGCTCGCTGGGGACTAGACCCTCCAAACAACCCTCCCAACATAGAACCTGCAGTTTGCGGGGCAGCTGTAGCTGGCTGGTTACTAGACCCTCCGAACAACCCTCCCAACATAGAACCTGCAGTTTGCGGGGCAGCTGTAGCTGGCTGGTTACTAGACCCTCCGAACAACCCTCCCAACATAGAACCTGCAGTTTGAGGAGTGTCTGTAGCTGATGGCTCTTTAGGGGCTTCTGACTCTTTAGGTGGGGCAGGTTCCTGAGGTGCACCTTCTGGGATGGATTCGTTTTGGGCAGTGACACACCCAGGGGTAGGTACTGTGCTTGCAGAATCAACAGCCTCAACTGCAGTACCATCTTTAGGTGTGTTTCCCTGCTCTTTTATTTTGGCAGTGCCATCTGCTTGAGTTGTGTGAGGTGCAGCTGTTGATATTTTGTTCTCAGTGGTTTTTGCTGTTTGAGTAGGTGCTGGGGGTGGACTGGATCCTCCAAACAATCCCCCAAACATAGAACCTGCAGTTTGTGGAGTAGTTGTAGCTGGCTGGGGACTAGGCCCTCCAAACAACCCTCCCAACATAGAACCGGCAGTTTGCGGAGCAGCTGTAGCTGGCTGGGGACTAGATCCTCCAAACAACCCTCCCAACATAGAACCCGCAGTTTGAGAGGCAGCTGTAGCTGGCTGGGGACTAGATCCTCCAAACAACCCTCCCAACATAGAACCCGCAGTTTGTGGGGTAGCTGTGGCTGGCTGGGGACTAGATCCTCCAAACAACCCTCCCAACATAGAACCCGCAGTTTGAGGGGCAGTTGTAGCTGGCTGCGGACTAGATCCTCCAAACAACCCTCCCAACATAGAACCCACAGTTTGAGGAGTGTCTGTAGCTGGTGGCTCTTTAGTAGCTGGTGGCTCTTTAGTGGCTGCTGGCTCTTTAGTGGCTGCTGGCTCTTTATGTGGGGCAGGTTCCTGAGGTGGAATACCTGAGATGGATTCCTTCTGGGCATTGGCACACTCAGAAGTAGGTACTGTGGTTACCGAATCAACGGAGCTTGCTTGTGGGGGTGACAGAGGGCCACTGAACATGGAAAACAAGCTTTTAGTGGGTGGTTCTTTAGGCGCTGTAGATTCTGGTTGTGGGGCACTGGGGCCACCAAACATGGAAAATAATCCTTTTGCTGGGCTTTCACTAGCAGATGAACCAGAAAAGAGTCCCCCAAGAATAGAGCTAGTCTCTGGTTGAGGTTGAGCTTGTGGTGGACTGGGCCCAGATTGAGGTGCCTGTGGTGTTGTTGCCTGTGATGGTCCCTGTGGTGGACTTGGTCCACCGAACATTGAGAATAAACTTTTAACATGTGGTTCTGGGGGAGGTGCTTGAGATGACTCAGTTTGGGTCGGTGCCTGCTGAGGACTAGACCCACCAAACATGGACAATAACCCCATACCAGGAGTTTCCTCTTTAGTAGTAGTCGTTGTTGTTGTTGTTGGTGGTGGTGGTGCTGGTGGCGTTCCAGAGATCATGTCTCCAATTTCTCCCATAAAGCCGAACAGTCCGCCTGATGGTTTGGGTGTTGGCTCCTGTTTGGTTTGTCCGGTTGGTGTCATAGTCTGTGATCGGCCTGGGGTGGGGCCAGTGCTTGTATTGGGAGGAAATACTTGTGACATGCTTTTACCTGGTGGCTGACCAGGAGCTGGATGTGGTACCCCACGTTGTCCTCCATCCATTGTTTGTTGTTTCCGTAGAGATGGTCTTGATTGAGAACCTTGTGTAACAACTCTGTTTGGCTCATTTCTAACAACAGGTTTTGGTTGCTGTGATGGAGGAGACTCTGCACTAAAGAAGCTGCCTATTGACCCAAAAAGACTAGAAGCTCCTGTGTCCTCCTGTTTATTTGGGGATGTGCTGCTTGGTAAGCTAGCAATGGAACCAGTTCTATCTTGTTGTTTTGACACTGGTTCTGGGGGTTTAGGGGGCTCTGGCGTTGGCTCCTCAATCAGTAGGGCAGACTTGAAAAAGCTCATAAATCCTCCCTGTGGTTGTTCAGCTGGTTTTTCCACTGGTTTTACAGATGATCTATCTGTGGTGCACTGTGATTTTGGTTGTAGGGGAGAGACAGATTTATTGAGTGAGTCCATAGAACTGGTTGGCACTGTGGGCTGTGTTGGTGGAGCAGCTTGCTGAGACATGGTGGCTTGTCGTGCAAGTCTAGGTTTCTGAGTAACAGTCTGTGGTTGTGCTGGGGGTTGCCCATATTGTCCAGATGTGGGAGGTGTGGGCAGAATTCTAGAAGAGGTGGATGCAGCTGGTCTCTGTTGAACTGCACTCTGAGCCGGAGTTGTTGTAGCAGGGAGATCTTCTTTGATAATCTTTGACTTGAGACTCTGGAAACCTGATGAAAGTATGCTCTTGGCCTGTTGGTCCACCGGGGTAGCCTCAGTCCCAGGTGGTTTATGTTGTTCTCCATTAACACGAGAGGCCAAGCCAGTTCTTCCTTTGTTCAAATCTGACTCAGCGGTTTTGCCAACCATTGAGGAAATGAATGAAGAGATCTTCTTGACTTGCCGATTAGGTATTTCCTCTCCTGGGGTCACTCTCTCTCTCCATTCCTCCTCTGGCGTGTCATCTACATGCCTTACTCTGACCCCAAAAGATGAACGCCTCCTTTGACGAGGCTGGTAACAGTTGTTCAAGCGTTGTTGAGAGGAATCTGTGGTGGGGGTAGCATTGTGTGAGACAGCAACCTTTTGAGAGAGAAGTTCCTTCATTTGCTGATTGTTCCAATAAGGGCCTGTCTGATCCCTGTTAGAACACGAAAGGTCTATGACCTCCATATATGGATTCTGATAGGCAAGGTTGGGTTGTCTTGGATCCATCCTGACTTTGTTCAGTCTATATAGTGAGAAATCTACAGCCTGTTCTTTTTGTGCAAGGAAGGAGCTCTCAAACATCTGAGAGAAGCGCTCCAGGTTCAAATTCATGATCTGATTTCCTTTTCTATAGGCAGCAGATAGGTCGAGGGGGGCATTGAGGAGTTGGGGATCACCCTGATCTTGTCCAGGGAGCCAGAGTAGCTCATCCTCATTATAGAGAGGGACTTTAAATCCACATACTGTGACCATTTCATTATGTAGCCAAGCACTTGGGAAGTTATCAGGCCCAGTTCCCAAGGACTCTCCCTCAGGAGCACAAGCATAGACCATCGTACCTGCTGCATCTGTTAGCAGGGCATATATGTATTCATGATCAGTGTAAACAAAGTACCCACAATCCCCATCATCAGCTGGCCACCACATTCCTTGCTCCAAAAGTGCAAGCCATTGCTGGTACCATTCTGTCTCTTCCAAGTACATACAGTCTTCCATCTCTCCATTGGGAGGTTTAAGGTAACTGCGATCAAATGACCTAGTCAAACTCAACTGGCTTTGATTAACCATGCCATGGTCACTATATTGCCAATTAGCTGAATAAGATAGATTAGGTGGATTCTCCTCATAATAGCCCTCATGATATGAAATGCCATTCAGACTATAACAGCTACCATTATCAAAGGAGTTCCATTTACCAAACTTAGCATTACTCCTTTTGATGCTCAAGTTCAATGCACCCTCTTCTTCAGTCCAGTACTCCTTCTGTTCCATCATTTGATTAGTATGCAGATTTCCCAAGTCATCATAGCTGTTCCATAGTTTTTTCTTGGCATATGGATTGCTGTCAACAGTTTTGGGCACCTCTTGTTGGTGGTGCCTAATCGGTTCTTGGTTATAGTCAATTTCATGCCATGGTTGAGGGGAACTATATTGATTATTTATATTTGTGGAGCTACAGTAGAGAGAGGAGTCTTGGAACACTGCTCCTTCTGGTGGCTGTACATAACCCACATCACTTGGGTGATAAGTCTGTGATTGATTTTGAAGCTGCTGCCACAGAATTGATTCTTGGATCCATTGGTTTTCACCATAACTAGAATTGATTCTATATGACGCCAAAATATCTTGGTAACCATCCTGTCCAGTTACTGAATATAAGGAATTATTACTTTGATTAAGATATTGTTGGGATGACATCATTGCAGTATTTGGATGCCCTTGTAAAAGGGATAACATATTTTCTGCACTGTAAGAGGTGGCTAATGGGTGGTTTGACTGAAGAGAACCATGGTAGTGCAATAACTGAGGTAAATGGCCGGTGCTGCATGATGTGTAGGATGGTTGGCTCTGAAAAGACCTAGCATAAGTAGCTGAAGTCCTTAAATCTAAAGTCTCAGCTTCCCATGAGCCAGGTGCAATTTCTGCAACATTTCTGTTTTGTCTTGGAATGGAGCGACCAAGGAGACCACTTTCTCTCCTCTCCATTTCAGGCTCAGAAGTATTGTTCGCTACAGTGTTGCTTGGCCCAGTTTTGAATATGCTTGAGAGCAAACCTGGGGAGCTTGCAGATTGTGTCTTTGGCTCTGGATTGTGCTTGATAATTTCTGCTGATTTATGAGTGGAGACTTCATCTGTTGGATTCCTATTGAATAGTCCTGATAGAAAGCCTGGCTTTTTGTCAGCCTCCTCATGGGGTTCATGTGGGACCTGATGTGGTATATGTGTAGATGGCTGAGTTTGCTGTGTAGGCTGTCCAGATGGAGTGATTGTATGATGTTGTATTTGCACGGGTGGCGACTGACTGCGGGCCTCAACATTTCCAGAGGATTTTGTTAACTTGCTAAACAGTCCCGAGAGAACTCCAGGCTGGCTTGCAGTATCTTGCTGTGAAGGAGTCAGATTTTGCCTGGTATTTGACAAGATTACATGTTGCTGTCTTTCTTGGCTGATTGGTGGCGACTGCTGCTGCTGAGGCACATTTTCTGTGGAAGATTTTTTGAATAGCCCAGATAGCAGACCAGTGGATTGACTAGGCTGTTGAGTTGGTTGATTTTGGCTTTGTACCTGTTGACTAGGCTGTTGAGTTGGTTGATTTTGGCTTTGTACCTGTTGACTAGGCTGTTGAGTTGGTTGATTTTGGTTTTGCAACGGCACATTCTGCCTGTTTGGGTACTGCTGTCTAGGTTGATTGAGAGGAGCTTCAGAATGTGTCTGAGGTATTGGGGACTGATTAGTAGATACATTGTCTGCAGAAGCAAACTTAAAAAGTCCAGAAAGGAGACCACCTTGTTGTGCAGGTTTCGGAACTGTGTGTTGTCTAGAGAAGCCTGATTTGTTGTCTAGAAAAGCCTGGTCCCTCAGTGGACCACGGTTTGGCCCTTGTATATTCTGTTGGTTTACGTTCTGCTGATTACAAGGACCACCAGAAGGCAGTTGTTGCTGCTGGAGTGGAGTTGTTTGGGTGCTCAAAACATTATCAGAGGAACCCAATTTAAACAACCCAGAGAAAATACCTCCTTGTTGAGGAGGTGCTTGTTGAGAGGGTGGCTGTTGGGATGGGCTTGGTGCTTGTTTCTGACTGGGGTGATTGCTAGGGAAAGCCCCTTGCTGTTGGCCCTGGGGAGGTTGTACATTAGGTGAAAGGTTTTCTGCAGAGGAAAACCTCAGTAACCCTGTGAGAATACCCCCAGGCTGAGAAGGAGGTGGTGCACTTTGTTGTGGGGGAGGTTGAGGAGGGAACTGTTGAGGATTACTGGCACTAGGAGGTTGACTGTTTGGGGGAACTTGCTGTGGTGGTGGGTTCCCAGATAAGTCACCTCCAGAGCCAAATTTAAGAAGTCCTGACAACAGCCCTCCTTGCTGGGGCTGATTGGAGCCAACCTTAGATGTATCCTCAGTGGCGGCCCCTTTAAAAAGACCTGTAAAAAAACCTTGAGGTTCAGGAGGAGCTTGCTGCGTCCCAAGAGACATTGGTGGTGGCCTTTGAGGTTGCTGCATATGCTGCTGATGTGGAACTGGGGGCAATTGGCGATTCCGGGCCTGTTGCTGACTGGGATTTTCTGGGGGTTTGGAAGCACTGACATCATTACATTTCATGAACCCAGAGAACATTCCTCCTCCTGATGCTTTTGGAGGCTGTTGGGAGGAGTCAGAGGAGAGAAACTGAAGTTTTAGCTTACTGCCTAAAGATGGCTCCTCCACAGGCTTCTCTGATGTAATATCTGGTGCTGACCCAAATACAGGATACACTGCAACAGGTGGAGGGCCCTGCGGGGGAACAGGGTTAACTGGTGCAATCAATGAGCTGAACGATTTCTTGAAAGGGCTAAAGAACCCTGAACTTGCTGGTTCTGGTTGGCTAATGGACTTCCCACCCACTGAAGTAGGCACATTTTGCTGAGAGGCAGTCATAGAGTCAGGTCTCACATGCACAACTTTTCCTTGTGTATTAACAAATTGTTTATTTTGGGGTACATTTCTAGAATTATCAAGTCCTCTCCCTCCTCCCACAGCCATTGACTGTTCACCTTGCTGGATACGTTTCTCATCCCAGTTTGCAAGATTTTGAGAGCCCTCTCTTGAGCCACTTCTCCCTGGGAATTGTTTTCCCTCTGTGGAGTTCACTACCTCTTCACCAGATTGTTTTTTACCAAAACTAATTTTCTCAACAACTGAAGTGACTGCGGATGTTTGTGGCTTTGTTGCAGAGTCCTGAACTTTATCACTCGTACTATATATCTCTGTTCGCATGGCTGGCGTGTCTTGATTCTGGACTTGTGTCTTGGCATCAGACTGGGAAGGCAAATTGAAGGAAAATGTTCTGTTGGGGTGAGCTGTAGGAGATACAACAGCTACACGAGCAGGAGCAGGGCTGGTGGATTTTGGAATTAAAGAAAATAGCTTAGATATACCAGATTGAGAAGATGGTGCAGGTGGTACTTCTTTAGTTTCTGCAGAACCAGAGCTGGGCTGCTTGGGGGATGAACTAACCTTGTCTGTGAAGGAACTGAATAATGAACTCATAGCATGTTTCACTCCAGATATTCCTGGTTCAGGTGGATCCTCTGTCTGGGTCTCTTCCTTGACATCCCTAGGGGTCCTTGGGTCCTCTCCAGTAGATTCTGTTCTTACGCTGCCCTGGGAAGATAATCTTGACTTGGATGACTTGGGAAGGGACCCATACTTGCTTATTTCCTCCTCTTTTTCAGCCAGGTACTCTGATACTGTTTCCACTAGGCACTGGAGCTCATCCATGGGATCTACATACTCGTCACTTGGTTCCTCCACTGGAGACAGCATTGCTTCAGGAGCCCATCCTCCCATTTTCCCCTTTCCACTCTTCTTAACCAGATAACTCTGATACTTGTCTATGTGACCTCCATGGGATGAAGCATACCTGCCTTGGCCATGGCCCCTCCCATTCTCAGAGTGAATGGCCTCCGCTAAGGAGGCAATTTCCTCTAGCTCCTCCTCTGATCCCATGGAGTACTGCAGCTCCTCCTCTGAATCGTACGGCAAACCTGTCCTCATTCTTGCAGCTTCCTCCTCCTGATACGCCACATAGTTCTCCAAGGTGTCCCCCAGCTTGTTTTTGGCCCACATCCTAGTCTTGTAAAGAAGTCCATTCTTGTATGGCTTGAGGCATGGTGTCATCTGCTCCTCCTCTTCCTCGATCTCTGCCACCTGCCGCAGCACCAGCTCCCCTCTCTTCTGGCGGAGGAGTGCAAGGTCAGGGGGAAAAGGGTCGTCTGTGAGTTTCTCCGCCTCTGAGAAGGCCAGCCCTCCTGGATCCCGGATCTTTTTTCTCCGCCGCCGATCGATAGTATCATAGCCCGCTGGGTAGGTGGCAGGTAGGATGCCACTGCGCTGTGTGCTTTGGCAAATTGAGCTGCCTGAGGGCTCAGTGAGAGCTCTCCCCATGCGGAGAATAACATCGTCCTCAGCCCAATGATTCTCTTCCTTGTCCAGGAACTCGCTCAGCTGATTTCTCCCCTGCACTTTGTATTTGCTTTCCCAATCCTCCACACCCATGCCAGAATCTACAGGGATGATCCTGACCCTCCCTTTATGGTTTATTGCTCTAGTTTAGGTTAATGGATTAAAGTAGAGGTAAAATCAGATGAGAGGGGGGACAAAAACAGGAAAGAAAAAAGTAAACAGAAAAATTATTGCAAATTATAAGAGGACAGAGAAAGTAATATAAAGACCATGTGACAGAGACAATAAGCATTAAATAAATACATATGATAAATAAATATGTTTGTAAAGTGTAAATAACTATTTGGTGAATGTGTGTTCATGAGTGTCATGACTACTGGCTGAGGATCAAAGGACTCAGATCAGCTTGGCAAATGGCTGACAAACAGACCCTCTCACCCAAACTTAAAACTCTGTCATAAATTAGGGAGGAGGGTATTCTCCCTCCTGCTCTGCAGTATTACTAAAGGCTTTCTTTGTTCCAGAGACTTTTTGCCGCCAAAACCTTTTTGTCCAAAAAGTGAACATTGGGACATTATTTCTATAATACAAATGTTAAGAATGGTCAATGGGGACCTAAAGAATAATCATGTCATATTGTTTATTATTTTGTGATGTCATTAAGGATGAGATCAAGAAATAACTAACTCGGAAAGTGTACACATTCTGTCAAGTTTACACCCAAATGTTGTATAAAATATATGATTAAAGATTAGTATTTTTGTTAAGATAGGAATGTGATTTTTGTTTTCTAATGAGATAATTGTTTTTCATGTAAACTATGCACAGTGACTAGCCACGCCCCAAGTGAGCACAGACATTGCGTCGGCATGATGGAACGCCCCCTTTTTACCAGAGTGCATAAAACGCCTTGGTAACAAATACCATCAGACCAGAAAGCGTGGAGCTATGGCTACACGGCTTAAAATGGTAGACCAGAAAGCGTGGCGACGATATTCCACACATTTGAAATGGTTAGAACTTTGAATCTCAACACGAGGTGAAGAAGATACTCACTAGACCAGAACATTGCCAGTCTGCAGCTGTGCTTGATCTAGAACTTTGACTAACCACACGAGTGGGAAGAAGAAAATCCCATCTCAGACAATCACAGAGTATCTGCTCTGAGTACACGCCACTACAAGCCAGAACAAAGAAGGAGGACATTGTGACCTCTGGTGGACAATCAGAGCCTTACAAGTGAACTGAGCGAAGACCCAGCCAAAACCTCCTTTCCAAGAGGGCTTGGGTCAACAGAGATAGACGAGCAGCAAACACGTAAATACATTAATTGATTTCAAAATGGGCTGTAGTTCGTGAGCAAAGTATGATGATTACTTTGAGGGTAGTTTCCAAATGTATCAATGATAAGTTTGACTCCGTCTTTGTCGCTCCCTTTACCCCTCCCTCTTTTGATAACCAAGCAGTCATGCTGTTGTTAGTCCGCTAGGGACTTTTTCTCATGTATTAAGTATGTATGTATTCTGTGTTATTATTTAGTTACCTAGTAAATACATAATTAAGCCAATTTGTGTAGTGCTGAATCATAAGTAAAGCTGGGGTTCTTGCAGATCCAAGAATTCTGAGACCATTCAGAATGTCGACTGATAAGAGGTAATGATTGATATGTTGACTGTTTTATACATTTTGATAGGTAAAGACCTTTTAGAGTTTAACTCGGGAGATGGTAACTCTATAAATCATGTAACTATTTGTTACATGATTAATTTAATCAAGTAACAATTAAACATAGTTGATTCGATAAATAAGTAATCATATTAATGAAAGTCAAGTCACGACATGAGTGTTATTAAGATTGTTTGATATACCTGTGTTATGTGAGTGATCGTCATTCTGGGAGATTATCAATAACAGCACAAACGCCCTGAAATCCAACCTGAAGTATCTCTGTCCAAAGTCATTTTACAGACTGCATAAACATATGGTCAAGGAGGGCAGTATTTCACTCTTACTGAACCTTCCCTTCCAAAACCAGGGTCCCAAAGACCCATATGTGACAAGGGCAGGCTTAACTAAGCTCAGTTTCATTCAAACTGCCAAAGAAGTTTCATATAACAATACGTCAATTTTATTTATTTATTTTGAAATCAGCTTTTCCTGGCTGTAATCCCACTTTTCTTTTCAGATGTTATGGAATTATCCGGATCAGCTTTCTATCTGTCCACACAGACTGAGATTTACCACAATCTCAATGAACCACATGTTTTCCACAGCAAGTCACACGTGTAAGAGAGCAAAGACCCACTCTACACTGGGTACATGAATGCAGTTGGCAGATTATTTGTGCTCCATCTGGGAAAACATCTAAGCAGTTGGACAATTTTGACATTGTTTAAGACCAAATCTGTTCCTTCTTCAGAAGCTACAGTGCATTTTCACAACTAAATGAAATTGCATACAAATTCTATACTAGATCCAGATATATAAAACACCAAAGATTAAATAGCTATTGTGTTAACTTGCACTGTTGCGCACAACCTTACCAGATGGAAGTATCACTTCCTCTGGGGCACTGTTCATATATTCAAGCAGGTGACATTGTTTACCTCCTTCCTATGCGGTGTCAAACCATGTGCCAGTGACAAATGAACATAAACTGAAGAGCTTTAAAGCTGCTAACATTACTTCAGAAATATGCTTGTATTCAGGGTACAACAAAGGCAGCCAATTGATTCTGCCATTCTGTCCCAGGAGGGTGGATGTCCCTTAATCATCTGAAAGAGGGAAGCCCTCTAATAAACAAAGCAGCTAAGCCTCAGGCCATCAGCTAACTGGGTCTATTTGCAATATGATTTATTTACATAGAAAACTATGTTTAAAACAGGCCATCCGATACTGCACTACAATTTTTTTTATTAATGTCCTAACTCTGGACCTCCTTCACTATCTGTCAATATGTATGACTGTAGAATATATGAACAGGTGTGCAATCTTTTATGGTTGTATTTGTGCATGTGTCTGTGAATTCTGTGTAGGGGCATGTATTGTATGTTTGCGGGTGTTATTCAGAAGCTCTACCTGCTACCACGGTGGTCTCTGTAGTCCATGTCAAAGCTGTGCATGGAGTCGGTGCAAGAGTCCAGATGGTTCTGGAGCCGGGTGCCCATGGGGTACTGGTGCATGGAGGAGTTGGGCTGGGTCGTGGTGTGGTAGCGCGGGGGCAAGCTGTTGCTGGTCTCACTGCGGTAGTCACTGTCCCGGTCGTCCACCGCACTGTCATGGTCATCCAGGGCTGTAGGGGGGGCAACAGGACAAGCTCCACAAGATAACTTCTAGAGACCTCGGCATTATAACAACTGCTAAAATGACCACAGAATCTCCATTCTATCCTACCAATGCTCACAATTTCACACATACATATCTGAATTACACAATAAGAACAAGTGGTGATATACACTGGGGTCAGGACTGGTCAGGTAAGAGGGAGGTAGGGAGGGCAAGGGTCATGCACCTTTGAATGCAAGCCAACCAGGAAGTAAACCACAGTGGGAAGGGGAATGTGATGCGACTGAACGTATAGGTCATTAAATAGTCAAAAAGGGACACTCCAGTCAAAAAGGGACATTCTAAAATAATCAGTTAAGGAACTCAAATGCAATGTTGACATAGGGGAATTCTCTCTCCTCAGTGACCCAGACTCAACTTTGGCACTCAGACAGGTCCTTTGGATTGCAGAGTGCTGACCCTGAGCTGAGTGGCCTGCTTAAGGGGACAGTTGAGCTGGGCTTTATCACTCCAGACTGATAAGTGAGATCGATAGCTCAGGACACACACTGATGTTTTAGTATCTCAAAACAGGCTGGCAAACACTGCCCCCTGTCTGTGTGACGATGCTGTCGCATCTCATTGACATCTGTTCAGGAAGTCATCAACTGCCACTATGCTTTATCAAGGTCACCCGCTGACTACAAAAATAGATCTAGACTTAACTGCTATTGTCCAGTTATGTTTACATGGAGGTAGAAATAATAACAATGTGTGTTTCCATGTCCCATGGGGAAATTGATAAAGGTGATGAAACTCAAATATTGATGATGAAACTCTGACATGAGGTGTAGAGAGGAGAGTGTGTGGGGGGGAGGGGATGGGGGGGGGGCGCTGTAGCGATTGTTGTTGGTGCTGGATAACATGCACAATGCATTGAGGATAGGCCAAGGTGAAGCTTTGAGAAGGGATAGAATTTATCACAAAAATACTGTTTTACATACTCAGTGTGTCAGCCCATCCGAAATAGTTGCCTGGTGAGGGTGTTGGCAGAGAAGTAAAGTGAGAGGTAGTGGAGAGTATGCAAAAACTGTGCCTGACTTAGGAGGGGAAATTATGACCATAACATGCATGAAAGTGGCATCCCTGTGTGTTGACATTCTTCATAACTTTGCATGAGTAGTGACTGTTTTGGAAAATTAAATTTGGATAAAAGGCTTACTTGATGTTAAGTCTGGGTTAGGAGATTCACACATAACTCAGGAATAGGACAAGCAAATAAATAACTTCAATAACATGAAAAGCCCAAACTAATGGTAAGCCAGAGAGAGACGGGGCTGATGAGAGAGCTCCATCTAGTGGGATATTATGGTGTGGAAGTCAGTCCCACTCACAGCATTGGGAGGCAGCAAGCGGCATGGGGCGTCTTTGGACCTCATCCTGCAGAGGGTACTGGAGAGAGAAAAAGAGAGAACAGGAACTGTGACCTCTGACCTTAATCATCCACAACAACAAAGCATCATCATCATTCTCAAACTCCTGCATTTGTATAATATTTGTATCACCACCATGACTTCAATGCCACTGCATGCAAAAGTTAGTTAGGCCTACTATCTACAATCTATGTTCTCACTTCAGAGCACAGCAAACCGTGATAAACACACATGTCAATACTGTACCTAACCAGTGATTTCTGTGATGGGCAAAAGCGTGGTGAGGAAAGAGTCATATGACCAGAGTTAGTCCCATCTTCTATTTCCATGTATTTTACTGTGTGCTAGTGAATGCAAAGAGCTCAGTGTAATCCCGGGATAATGTGACAGAACATTCGACCGCAATGTACTTGGTATTTTAATATATGCAAACATAGAGACAGTATTTTCTTAAATATACTACCGGTGTAACTGCTTGAAATATAAATACGTAGATGTTGTTTCTACATCTTTGACATACATGTTCGTGGTGAAATAGCGCCCTAGCATGTTGGGCAGGCCTTACCTCATCATGGATCCTCATAGTGTTGATGCGATCCAGCTTGCCGGTCCAGTACTGCGCCTCATCATCTGGGATGTCTGGCAGAGAGGGGTGACTGGTGAGCTGCATCCAAACCTACACCATTCCATCCTAAACCATCCATGCTCCCACATGCACCATGCTGCCATTACATATTCATGGCCCTTTAAATATGTAATGAGCCACTTAGGAATAAGACATTACAAATAGTTGGCTAGGCCCTCAAACTGCACTGTTGGGGACCAGAGACCAGTACTACAGCTCCACTGTAGTTAAGTTTGTAATGACTGAGACGCAAATGAATTCCCAGAAGGAAATTACCTTAGTCCTGACTGTGACAGAACTTCACAGAGACATAAGAAGCACTGAGTACAGGACTTCTAGAGATTGCAAAACGGCACAAGCCTTTACTTGATGACATAACCAGCCCAACAACTGACAATAATGTACAGAGATGATAAAGTATACATTAATGCCTACTACCAAACCACTGGTCTATTAGAGCACAGCCCCCACTCTCTCCCTGTGCCCGGATGGCCCATGACCCTTTACAGAGACACTGGACATTAAAGAGAGCCGAACACAAAAGGCCAGGGCTTCAAAAGGCAGATGAAACCAAACCCCTTTCCTGGTGAATGAATGGGATCAGTTGTACAAAGAACCCAGACAAACACACAGCCTCACCTCCCCTACCGCTACCTTCAAAGGCCTGCCCTTAAACACCTGAAAGCTGCTCTAGCTCCTCCCACAGACACAGTTCTAACTTTGAAGCTACCGATCTTAAGTGTTTTAGGCACGCCGACACCAATACTGGCAACGTTAAAGGACAGCGATGTAGAAAGTGACGTGCAAATTACATAACTGTTCCCTCTCAGTGTAGAGAGACGAGAGCGGCTGCATTCAAGAGGCTCACTACTCAACCTGCTGGCATTTCAGCCAATCGATACCATGTGTGGTGACGTACGTTAAAGCACAGGTCATTGGAAAAGCTACTACTGTATAATCATTACTGTACGGTGCCTTATGTCTGTCACATCTTCCAATGCAACAACAAAAACAGACCTATAACATTTCAGCATCATACCTATAGCCACTGTACTGTAGAAGCAATTTGACCATGATGTACTGTATAGAAGCAACAAATACATTTTAAAGAGAGCCTATTATATAAAAGAGATATCCTATGATAGCTATGTGCCCAACAGAAAAATTGTGATCTATATGACATTTTACCGAAGGGCAGCTCAAAGCGCGTGTCCAGCAGAACCCGGTAGGGCGTTGGGTTCTTGGTGCCGTAAATCTCATCAGCCTTCATCAGAACCTCAGCATCCAGGAAGGTCCACTCCCCTGAGCCCTCCTGAAGGAAGAGGAAGACAAGGTCAGAGGTCATGTCATAGACAGACAGACCAGATTAAACCAACCAGGTGGTGAACCAGTGCCCAGACATATCTGTGTACATGGTTTGTTTAACATTTGAACTGGATGTCTGATGTAATTGTTTTAGCTAGTCCTGTTGAGAGTGTGTACGTTTGGATGTATATGTGCATTCTCTGTGTTCCTCACCTCTTCTGACTGGCGGATGCTCTTGAGGGGGATCCAGGCAGTCCCCAGCATGGTGTCCCAGATAAGGCCTTTGTTCCACACCTCCACGATGAGCCCCAGGTCCAGACGGTTGATCTCACTGGAGAGACAGAGAGGGAGGGAATGAAGTAGATGGGGTCATAATCACCTCTCATTCAATAAAGTTTGATAGACAGAAATCGGTATTAAGACAGAGACAAAGTGATTGAGCCCATAGGTAACATTTTATAGGACTAAACTGTAAATATAAAAAGGATGGTTGCATTCATTATGTAGTGAGTCACATCCATTCAAATGGAAACAGAAGTAACTATGACAACAGAAACCATGATAAGTACATCTGTCTGGCCTGCTGCTCACTGACTACTTTTGGTCTTTGTTTACGCATCATGTCAGACGTTGTGATGCATTCCATCCTTTATTTGCCATTCAAATGGATGCAAAGCTTGCTAACAATAACAAGGCATCTCATTTCAAAGCGACCATTGCTCATGATGTCTCCATCTCATTTGCATACTGGCATCTACCGTGGTTGACAACTTAATGCGGCAAAAACAATAGGAAGATGAGAGAAGACTGGCCCTGTGTAGCTCAGTTGGTAGAGCATGGCGCTTACAACGCCATGGTTGTGGGTTCGTTTCACACGGGGGGCCAGTATGAAAATGTATGCACTCACTAACTGTAAGTCGCTCTGGATAAGAGCGTCTGCTAAATGACTAAAATGTAAATGTAAATGTAGAAGATAATTATAAAAAGTGCATTGCCCTGAGTAACGGTGGTAGTAAGAGTGAGCCCAGGTGCAAACACAAAGATATTCTAAACCACTCACACTTAAAGAGATGCACCAAATAACGACAAAACTATTACCCTAATGAGAAGACCAACCACTGTCAATCTCTTAGGCTCTTAAGTGGCCACAGTGAATGCAAACATGATTAACCAAAAACAGGTACTTGTATAAGCTGCTTACGGTAATTGGTCATACTAATATACGTTTATAAAACAAATACAAACAATGAGTAGACAATTTTGAACATTTCAAAATATTTTTGATCATCAATCACACACTGACTTCACTGAGCTCTCTTGCTCTCTCTTTCTGCAGCATAGAAACAAAACTAGCCCACGGCAGGGACCCACTCTTCTGTGAAAGCAGCATTCAGAAATCCATTCATGTTTCATTTGAGCTTCCCATTGTCTGTGGAGTGAGATGGGAATGAACCACAGCCCCCCCAACAGGCTTTGGAAAACAATGCTGGAAAATAAGCACTAAACAGAACACACCATTCTACTGCACTTATAATTTTTCCCCATTACTTTCTCTAAACACTCAAAAAGCAGGGATAGGATGGAGTAATGATTAATTGATGGGTTGCCATAGAGACAGATGGTTCTTTGGAGGCCTCATTCAAGCACAGAAACATTAAGGCTCTCCTCTATGTCACTTCCTGGAGCACCCCGTCACGGAAACAGTGAGAGATCCTTCCATTACCTGAATCGTCAAAGACGACACCATCACAGTCAGTGTAAACATAAGCCACCAGTTCAAATGAGACAATTCCATGTAGGCTCTTAAATATCACATAGGCTAAGCTCTATCATACAGTGTTGTCTTTGTACACCTAAAGAACATTAAGAACAATATAAAGTCTATAATGACTCTGAGCACCATAGCAGAGGTACTATGGAAAAAGCCTAGAGATAAGGCAAGTGTGGGATGTATGATGTACATATCGATCCACAGCTGTCACAACACGCCTGTTTCCTGTCAACTCTGGTGGCCTGAGCCTGTGTCTAGGTGGGGATGGCCATTATCTCACAAGGAAAGTGTGGTCTGATCTGGACTCTAGTCTCCAAGGCCCTCTGGCTAACATAGAAACAGAAGCCTGGCCTGACAAACCATAAGACCCTTTGGCAATCTGCTATGTCACTAAGAAGACCAAGGTGCATCCATCCACTAAAGTTCTCAGAGTCAATTATATAGAATGTGATCGATATCAATTAGGGAATCTGTTACATAAAGGTTGAACCACATAACCAATAGGCTACAGCTTTCTGGCAAAAAAACACGTCACTGGAGAAGAAAGAAATCGAGCAGAGCCAGTTTCCAGATAACAGTAAACTTCTGTATTTTCCTACACACTAGATGTCATTTTTAACATGTCAATGCCATGTCCTTCAATTGCTCACCTCAGCTGGACCATATACTGTCCTGTTCATTGGCATAGGACTTGTACACTGCTCAAAAAAATTAAGTGAACACTAAAATAACACATCCTAGATCTGAATGAATGAAATAATCTTATTAAATACTTTTTTCTTTACATAGTTGAATGTGCTGACAACAAAATCACACAAAAATTATCAATGGAAATCAAATGTATCAACCCATGGAGGTCTGGATTTGGAGTCACCCTCAAAATTAAAGTGGAAAACCACACTACAGGCTGATCCAACTTTGATGTAATGTCCTTAAAACAAGTCAAAATGAGGCTCAGTAGTGTGTGTGGCCTCCACGTGCCTGTATGACCTCCCTACAACGCCTGGGCATGCTCCTGATGAGGTGGCGGATGGTCTCCTGTGGGATCTCCTCCCAGACCTGGACTAAAGCATCCGCCAACTCCTGGACAGTCTGTGGTGCAACGTGGCGTTGGTGGATGGAGCAAGACATGATGTCCCAGATGTGCTCAATTGGATTCAGGTCTGGGGAACGGGCGGGCCAGTCCATAGCATCAATGCCTTCCTCTTGCAGGAACTGCTGACACACTCCAGCCACATGAAGTCTAGCATTGTCTTGCATTAGGAGGAACCCAGGGCCAACCGCACCAGTATATGGTCTCACAAGGGGTCTGAGGATCTCATCTCGGTACCTAATGGCAGTCAGGCTACCTCTGGCGAGCACATGGAGGGCTGTGCGTCCCCCAAAGAAATGCCACCCCACACCATGACTGACCCACCGCCAAACCGGTCATGCTGGAGGATGTTGCAGGCAGCAGAACGTTCTCCACGGCGTCTCCAGACTCTGTCACATGTGCTCAGTGTGAACCTGCTTTCATCTGTGAAGAGCACAGGGCGCCAGTGGCGAATTTGCCAATCTTGGTGTTCTCTGGCAAATGCCAAACGTCCTGCACGGTGTTGGGCTGTAAGCACAACCCCCACCTGTGGACTCGGGCCCTCATACCACCCTCATGGAGTCTGTTTCTGACCGTTTGAGCAGACACATGCACATTTGTGGCCTGCTGGAGGTCATTTTGCAGGGCTCTGGCAGTGCTCCTCCTGTTCCTCCTTGCACAAAGGCGGAGGTAGCAGTCCTGCTGCTGGATTGTTGCCCTCTTACGGCCTCCTCCACGTCTCCTGATGTACTGACCTGTCTCCTGGTAGCGCTTCCATGCTCTGGACACTACGCTGACAGACGCAGCAAACCTTCTTGCCACAGCTCGCATTGATGTGCCATCCTGGATGAGCTGCACTACCTGAGCCACTTGTGTGGGTTGTAGACTCCGTCTCATGCTACCACTAGAGTGAAAGCACCGCCAGCATTTAAAAGTGACCAAAACATCAGCCAGGAAGCATAGGAACTGAGAAGTGGTCTGTGGTCATCACCTGCAAAACCAGTCCTTTATTGGGGGTGTCTTGCTAATTGCCTATAATTCCCACCTGTTGTCTATTCCATTTGCACAACAGCATGTGACATTTATTGTCAATCAGTGTTGCTTCCTAAGTGGACAGTTTGATTTCACAGAAGTGTGATTGACTTGGAGTTACATTGTGTTGTTTAAGTGTTCCCTTAATTTTTTTGAGCAGTGTAGTTTGTGCTAAATTATCGAATTTGCTAAAAATGATTTACATACAGGAGTAACAGGTGGTGCTCTTGTCAAGGGAGCTGATTGTTTAATGGCAACACTGCTGAGTGATGTGCTAAGCTATCGTATTGTGTTCATGAACAGTACCAAGGTAGAGCATTTATACTCCGCAACATCCTTGTGACAGTTGTGGAAAAATAAATATCAGAACAATGAGCATATACAGGCGCACACACACACACACACACACACACACACACACACACACACACACACACACACACACACACACACACACAGAACACTAAAGGAAGTGAACAGCTGTGAGAACAGTTTAGCTACCTTTCCCGAAACAACCACCCACCTGGCAGGCAACAATGGGGACAAAACTGGAAATCCCTGACTCTGACCTACTGCCACGTATTACTATGTGAAAATCATGAACCTGAAGTGTAGCTACAGAGCATTACCACCAGCGGCAGGCTAGCTTCCCTGCTCTCACCTGTCTGTAGGGAAGAGCACTCGGGTGATTGCGTCTGCTGCATAATTACAAAAGCCAAATCAGCATGTCAACCTTAATCAAATAAAGGTGTTAGTGACGGAGCATGGAGGACATACTGTCACAATAAAGTCTGTTGAGCTCAGAGCCATAGACTCTCCCTTTATCTTCACTCTCTGATCCTCATCGACCAAAACAAACCTGATATTACATGATTCTATGTTGAATGAAAACAGTGACACTTGACACTTACAGAGCATTCAGATAGACTATTCTATACTCCACAGAAACAGCAGGTGTGTTGTGGCCTATGACAGAGTGTGAGTGCATAGGACAGGAATAGACGTCTAAGAAGTGTGTGGTCACTGGTCACTTACAACATGAAGTCCTGCTCCCAGCATGGCTGGTCCCCTCGCACGGTGATGGTGGTGCTCTTGACATTCTGCACCTTCAGCGTCACATATGAATTGAACTTATCTGTAATACAAAGAAAAGAGAAAGGAGGTCAAAAGCCTGCACATAATGACATGAGGTAAAGGTGGGGACTCATATACACTGACGAAAAATATAAACGCAACATGTAAAGTGTTGATCCCATGTTTCATGAGCTGAAATAAATAACCCCCAAAATCTTCCATATGGACATAAATCTTATTTACTCTTAAATGTTGTGCACAAATTTGTTTACATCCTTGTTAGTGAGCATTTCTCCTTTGCCAAGATAATCCATCCACCTGACAGGTGTGGCATACCAAGAAGCTGATTAAACAGCATGATCATTACACAGGTGCACCTTGTGCTGGGGACAATAAAAGGCCACTCTAAAATGGCACGCAACACAAGTCGAGGGAGTGTACAATTGGCATGCTGATTGTAGGAATGTCCACCAGAGCTGTTGCCAGAGAATTGAATGTTCATTTCTCTACCATAAGCTGCCTCCAATGTCGTTTTAGAGCATTTGGCAGTATGTCCAACCGGCCTCACAACCGCAGACCATGTGTATGGCGTTGTGTGGGCAAGCGGTTTGCTGAGAGCCCCATGGTGGTGGTGGGGTTATTGTGTGGACAGGCATAAGCTACAGACAATGAACACAACTGCATTTTATCGATGGCAATTTGAATGCACAGAGATACCATGACGAGATCCTGAGGCCCATTGTCGTGCCATTTATCCGCCGCTATCACCTCATGTTTCAGTATGATAATGCACGGCCCCATGTCGAAAGGATCTGTACACAATTCCTGGAAGCTTAAAATGTCCCAGTTCTTCCATGGTCTGCATACTCACCAGACATGTCACCCATTGAGCATGTTTGGGATGCTCTGGATCGACATGTACGACAGCGTGTTCCAGTTCCCGCCAATATCCAGCAACTTCGCACAGCCATTGAAAAGGAGTGGGAGAACATTTCACAGGCCACAATCAACAGCCTGATCAACTCTATGCGAAGGAGATGTCTTGTGCTGCATGAGGAAAATGGTGGTCACCAGATACTGAATGGTTTTCTGATCCACGCCCCTACCTTTTCTTAAAGGTATGTGTGACCAACAAATGCATATCTATATTCCTAGTCATGTGAAATCCATAGATTAGGGCCGAATGACTTAATGTCAATTGGGACTGATTTCCTTATAACTGCATGTTGCGTTTATATTTTTGTTCAGTATATAATACTGGTACAATACTGATAAACAGTACTTATCCCCACCACATAATTAGGATAGATTGTCATGTTGAAAGTACCTCAGTAATTGTGGGAGGGGACAAAAGAGAAAGAGTAGATTACTGTGTACATGTAGGAGACAAAGTCTCCATATTACTTTGTCTTTATATGACATTGGCAGTAATCTGCAGGACATCAAATGATTTGCCAGACAAGAATCGTAGCACTTCTGTATGCAGGTCAGAAAAACCATGGTGACAGACGTGGCCAAGATGGGATGCAACATGGATAGTAACATGATTGACCAGAGATCAGATTTAGGGCCTGTGCAGCAGCAGTAAAGCTAGATTGGCCAGCAGCTTCACTTCGGCTTTGTGCGACTGTGACGGTTGGCGATGTTAGTGAGAGTCCAAGCAAGTCTGTTTCCCCTTCCCCCCTGCACCCAGCCCAATGCACTGACCCTGCTAATCTCACTAAAGATGAGAGTCCCACACCACCAGGAAGGCAGCAGATATAGCCTAGCCATTCTTTCCCCAGGCAGATCTGATTCCCTCACTGCAGAGCAGCCTCCCTAACATAGCTCTGGGCATGATCACCACTTCACCTCTGATACTGAGACAGGCCAGTACATAAGGCCTACGTGATGCAGAGATAGTCGGTACTTGTGACCTGCTTCTACAGCAGAAAATGTCACTGTCATCACTCATACCATCAAGTTAAAGACCAAGGTTAAAATACCATTGATTCATAAACATATTGAAAAAGGTAGCACTGTGAAGCAGGTAGTTCCATTTAATAAAACAATGATTGGCAAACTATTTCATATTTATTGTAGGATATTATACACCGAGTGTAGAAAACATTAGGAACCTGTTAAATCCACCTCAGTGTAGATGAAGGGGAGGAGATAGGTTAAAGAAGGATTTTAAGCCTTGAGACAATTGAGACATGGATTGTGTATGTGTGCCATTCAGAGGGTGAATGGGCAACACAACATTTTTAAGTGCATTTGAACGGGGTATGGTAGTAGGTTCCCAGTGCACCGGTTTGAGTGTGTCAAGAATTGCAACGTTGCTGGATTTTTCACGCTCAACAGTTTCCTGTGTGTATCAAGAATGGTCCACCACACAAAGGACATCCAGCCAACTTGACACAACTGTGGGAAGTATTGGAGTCAACAAGGGCCAGCATCCCTATGCAACACTTGACACCTTGTAGTCCACGCCCCAACAAATTGTGGGGGTGCAACTCAATATTAGGAAGGTGTTCCTAATGTTTTGTACACTCAGTGTATAGTACAGTATACTATGTTGTGTATAAAAATCGAAATAATAGGTACAGAAGATGATCTCCATCTTGATTGTTACTGAAACATATGAAGGCTACAATATGAAACTATTCCACTTTAGTGGTAAGAGGATATGTAACCATGTGACGCCGGTTGGCCCTTCAGCCTGATGTTGCAGTGGTAACTCCCTCTTTCCCTCCATGGAGAGAGGGATGAAAGAAGGAGGGTAGATATGGATGAGCCCATCCTAGTGGCCATGTGCTGTAGTGTACAGTAGGAGACAGCTTCCAGTGCTCACCCTCAACGACAGCATAACATAACGTTGTTGGTTGGTTTCTCCCAAAAAGGAGCCAGCAGCGTTTTGCAGCGGCGCCAGCCCGGGGGGGATTAGAGAGCCCGTGTGACATAACCACCACTTTTCATTTCCTGCGCCAGTGGCAAGAGCGGGCGGGCGGGCAGACACGTGCCTGCTGACGCACTCTGCCAGCCACTAGCCACCAGCCCCCTGCGCCACCACCCACCCCCGCCCTCCCATAGTGCTGCTGATTCTGCCTGACCCACAGCCTGGGGCAGAGGGAAGGGGAGGGGCCAGGATTAGAAACAGTCATCTAAACTATCAGATACAGCACCACTTCCAGTGTAACACAGCTACACACAAACACGCCAGCACCAAAGAGCCCAAACTGTGGATTTGAATGTCGTCCAACAAACCAGTAGACAATTATACACAACACCTGTTTTCCAAGAAGAGCTGTGATCTCCGCCAGACACGCATTCGCCCGCATACGCGTACACCCACCTTTATACAAGGCAATGGGTCTATCGACCTGGGGAAATATACGTCACCAGCTGGTCAGTTTTAGACTGGTCACTTCACATCCCAATGCCTCTCCACCTGTTTTCACAGGTTTCCAAGGTGACAAAAATAAACATTAATTTTGCCATGGACACAAGCTCAACAAAACATCAGATCAATCTATAGAACGGGTACACAATGAGACTGTATAGGGCAACAATGTGATGCATGCACGGACCACATTCTACAGAGAAGGAAACAATGCATTAACACTATGGAATAACACCTGTTAGCCCCAGAGGATTCATTAGATATAGAACCAGGCTAATAAAGACTAGCCAGCTTTTAAATTAGCAGGGCTTGACATTCAGGTCAATTTGCCAGTGCTAACTGAAAGCTACTGGCCCGAATGAAAAGAATACTGGCCCAGGAAAGCGGATGATGCGCACATCATTTAAAAGGCATCTTTAATTAGCGGGCTGAGCAAGTAGCCTAAAGCCTCTAATGACCTACCCTCCATACACAAATAATTACATTTTAACTTGACAATATCATATTTACATTGATTGTTTGGAGGGAAGAAATACAACCGCATCTCAAAAAGGTTGTTAATTGTTAGCGATTTTTTAGTCACTCTACAGGCCCTATGAAATCAGTTTTATCTTTTGGTAAATTCCTTTTTCCAGGTTTTATTTTTCCAGGTTACCGAGTTGTCCTAGGTTTATCAGGTTCACTCTCAAAAATCACACTTTTTTTAAATAGAAAAACTAAACCAATTGAAAGTCCACAAAAATGCTTAAACCACATCAGGAGACCACTTGAGGTCTGGGAACAATAATATAAAAAAATATATTTATATATACAGTGAGGGAAAAAAGTATTTGATCCCCTGCTGATTTTGTACGTTTGCCCACAGACAAAGACATGATCAGTCTATAATTTTAATGGTAGGTTTACTTGAACAGTGAGAGACAGAATAACAACAAAAAAATCCAGAAAAACGCATGTCAAAAATGTTATAAATTGATTTGCATTTTAATGAGGGAAATAAGTATTTGACCCCTCTGCAAAACATGACTTAGTACTTGGTGGCAAAACCCTTGTTGGCAATCACAGAGGTCAGACGTTTCTTGTAGTTGGCCACCAGGTTTGCACACATCTCAGGAGGGATTTTGTCCCACTCCTCTTTGCAGATCTTCTCCAAGTCATTAAGGTTTCGAGGCTGACGTTTGGCAACCTGAACCTTCAGCTCCCTCCACAGATTTTCTATGGGATTAAGGTCTGGAGACTGGCTAGGCCACTCCAGGACCTTAATGTGCTTCTTCTTGAGCCACTTCTTTGTTGCCTTGGCCGTGTGTTTTGGGTCATTGTCATGCTGGAATACCCATCCACGACCCATTTTCAATGCCCTGGCTGAGGGAAGGAGGTTCTCACCCAAGATTTGACAGTACATGGCCCCGTCCATCGTCCCTTTGATGCGGTGAAGTTGTCCTGTCCCCTTAGCAGAAAAACACCCCCAAAGCATAATGTTTCCCACCTCCATGTTTGACGGTGGGGATGGTGTTCTTGGGGTCATAGGCAGCATTCCTCCTCCTCCAAACACGGCGAGTTGAGTTGATGCCAAAGAGCTCCATTTTGGTCTCATCTGACCACAACACTTTCACCCAGTTGTCCTCTGAATCATTCAGATGTTCATTGGCAAACTTCAGACGGGCCTGTATATGTGCTTTCTTGAGCAGGGGGACCTTGCGGGCGCTGCAGGATTTCAGTCCTTCACGGCGTAGTGTGTTACCAATTGTTTTCTTGGTGACTATGGTCCCAGCTGCCTTAAGATCATTGACAAGATCCTCCCGTGAAGTTCTGGGCTGATTCCTCACCGTTCTCATGATCATTGTAACTCCACGAGGTGAGATCTTGCATGTAGCCCCAGGCCGAGGGAGATTGACAGTTATTTTGTGTTTCTTCCATTTGCGAATAAATCGCACCCTGTTGTCACCTTCTCACCAAGCTGCTTGGCGATGCCCATTCCAGCCTTGTGTAGGTCTACAATCTTGTCCCTGACATCCTTGGAGAACTCTTTGGTCTTGGCCATGGTGGAGAGTTTGGAAACTGATTGATTGATTGCTTCTGTGGACAGGTGTCTTTTATACAGCTAACAAGCTGAGATTAGGAGCACTCCCTTTAAGAGTGTGCTCCTAATCTCAGCTCGTTACCTGTATAAAAGACACCTGGGAGCTAGAAATCTTTCTGATTGAGAGGGGGTCAAATACTTATTCCCCTCATTAAATTGCAAATAAATGTATAACATTTTCGACATGCGTTTTTCTGGATTTTGATTTGTTGTTATTCTGTCTCTCACTGTTCAAATAAACCTACCATTAACATTATAGACTGATCATTTCTTTGTCAGTGGGTAAACAAACAAAATCAGCAGGGGATCAAATACTTTTTCCCCCTCACTGTATGTATGTATGTATGTATGTATGTATGTATGTATGTATGTATGTATGTATGTATGTATGTATGTATATATATATATATATATATATATATATATATATATATATATATATATATATATATATATATATATATATACACACACATACATACACAGTTGAAGTCGGAAGTTTACATACACTTAGGGTGGAGTCATTAAAACTCGTTTTTTAACCACTCCACAAATTTATTTTTAAGAAACTATAGTTTTGGCAAGTCGGTTAGGACATCTACTTTAGTAAGTAATTTTTCAAACAATTGTTTACAGACAGATTATTTCACTTATAATTCACTGTGTATCACAATTCCAGTGGGTCAGATGTTTACATACACTAAGTTGACGGTGCCTTTAAACAGCATGGAAAATTCCAGAAAATGATGTCATGGCTTTAGAAGCTTTTGATAGGCTAATTGACATAATTTGAGTCAATTGGAGGTGTACCTGTGGATGTATTTCAAGGCCCACCTTCAAACTCAGTGCCTCTTTGCTTGATATCATGGGAAAATCAAAAGAAATTAACCAAGACCTCAGAAAAAAATGTGTAGACCTCCACAAGTCTGGTTCATCCTTGGGCGCAATTTCCAAATGCATGAAGGTACCACGTTCATCTGTACAAACAATAGTACGCAAGTATAAACACCATGGGACCACGCAGCCGTCATACCGCTCAGGAAGGAGACGCATTCTGTCTCCTACTGATGAAAGTACTTTTGTGCGAAAAGTGCAAATCAATCCCAGAACAACAGCAAAACGACCTTGTGAAGATGCTGGAGGAAACGGGTACAAAAGTATCTATATCCACAGTAAAACGAGTCCTATATCAACATAATCTGAAAGGCCGCCCAGCAAGGAAGAAGCCACGGCTCCAAAACCGCCATAAAAAAGCTAGACTACAGTTTGCAACTGCACATGGGGACAAAGATCGTACTTTTTGGAGAAATGTCCTCTGGTCTGATGAAACAAAAATAGAACTGTTTGGCCATAATGACCATCGTTATGTTTGGAGGAAAAAGGGGTATGCTTGCAAGTCGAAGAACACCATCCCAACCGTGAAGCACAGGGGTGGCAGCATCATGCTGTGGGGGTGCTTTGCTGCAGGAGGGACTGGTGCACTTCACAAAATAGACAGCATCATGAAGAAGGAAAATTATGTGGATATATTGAAGCAACATCTCAAGACATCAGTCAGGAAGTTAAAGCTTGGTCGCAAATGGGTCTTCCAAATGGACAATGAACCCAAGCATACATCAAAAGTTGTGGCAAAATGGCTTAAGGACAACAAAGTCAAGGTATTGGAGTGGCCATCACAAAGCCCTGACCTCAAACCTATAGAATATTTGTGGGCAGAACTGAAAAAGCGTGTGCGAGCAAGGAGGCCTACAAACCTGACTCAGTTACACCAGCTCTGTCAGGAGGAATGGGCCAAAATTCACCCAACTTATTGTGGGAAGCTTGTGGAAGGCTACCTGAAACGTTTGATCCAAGTTAAACAATTTAACAGCAATGCTACCAAATACTAATTGAGTGTATGTAAACTTCTGACCCACTGGGAATGTGATGAAAGAAATAAAAGCTGAAATAAATAATTATCTCTACTATTATTCTGACATTTCACATTCTTAAGATTCTAACTGACCTAAAACAGGGAATTTTTACTAGGATTAAATGTCAGGAATTGTGAAAAATGTATTTGGCTAAGGTGTATGTAAACTTCTGACTTCAACTGTACATACACACACTAATATATATATATATATATATATATATATATGAGGGTATAGTTGCCCTTTAATTCAATTGATCAACTAGCAAGATACTTTTTGTACTGTACAATGTAGGCTATATGTGACGGCAGAGTTTGCTAAACAAATGCCCCGCGACTGATACAAATCCTCATGAGATCATTCTGCCAGGTAGGCCTACCTTGCAGTCAACATTTAATTGGGAAGGTTTTTGGGGAAAGCCTTTAGAAATGGTCATTGAAACAGCGCATGATGAATGAATTGCGCATCGCAAAGATTCAACCAAAACTTCGGAACTTTTTGAATACCTGGTCTGCATACCCATTTTTGCAAACCCATTGCTGTTTGAATAAATCTTGGTAATTATTTTTTGAAAGCTAATTGTGAACCAAAAACTAATGTGACCAGCTTAAAAAATAAATTTAAAAATCACTGGCACCCTAGCAACCAATAAAAAAGTGGTGTCACGCTGCCAAGTCAGAGCCTGGCAAATGTGAATGTTTTGGTCACAGTTTTGAGCCCTGCAGCTATGTGGCTAGCCCCAGAGGACTAGTTATATTGACCCCAGCTGTAAGCTATAGATCCCCAGCAGTGACACCGGGTAAACAGCCAGGCCCAGGGCTCTGGGGTGAGAAGACACAGGTCTAATTACAGTCTTAGGAGGACAGGCAGTCAATAACAACAATACAGCCATTACATTACAACCATGCCCTGAAGACACTCACCATCTCCCCCTTACAAATTAGATGCCCCATGCCTTGTCTTGGACCACACTTGCTACTTCCCATGAATACGAGGTAAAAGATAAGAAGAGAAGGAGGAGACCTTGATTAGAACAGAGCCACTTAGTGATTGCGGTCTCTCCCTGAAAGAGCTCTTCCACCTTGCACAAAGGAATGATACCATCTACCATTAGAAGGAAACACCAACCCTCTGTCATAACACACACACACACACGTGCAGCGGCACGCACGCACGCACGGAAATAAGCATAAACAAAAGCAAACAAGAAAATGCTCATCTAGGTGCCGCTCCTAGTGGCCGGTGATTGTAATGCAGGGAAACTGAAATACGGCTGTGACTGTCTTGGAATGTGAGGTAATTGGCCAGGCCAATGTACACGATCACCGACATAACCGTTAAATTCTGTTTGTACACTTGTTTTCATGGATATGCTTCTTAATAAAACCTATTTGAAACAAACAATTACACTTTGTTATTATCATGCCATTTCATTCGTATTCAGGTTATTACTTACAGGCCTAAATATTAATAAATTAACAAATAAAAAAATGCCAGGTTGGAGAGGATCTGTTGCATTTTCGTATTGACACAACATTAACGGAGTCAAAATAATGATATATGCCTACCTTGTCCTTGTCTGTTGGCTTTTCTGCATATTTTTTATACAGATCCTATTTCGACGCACAAAACCATTCAAACTAAGTCCGATGGGTTTTCTCCCACTTTTCCCGTAACATTCGCATAATATCACAAGCCCTGCTGCTGCAGTCATTCGATGGCATTGGCATATGTTCTTCAAAGAGAGGACATCATAAAGAGATAAATAATGTAGCCTAAGCTACTGAAAATAGGCCTTTTACAAGATTAAATCATGACATGTGTATTTGATTCTTATTAAAGAGATGGAGTCCAGACAGGCAAGGAAACTTTCTGAATGGACATGGAGAGAATCAGCGAACTCACACACGCACACCTCCGTAAAAGCATCCGTCAATCAAAGCCACCAGTAGGCTTGGGCGCTATACCGGATTTACCGTATACCGGGGTATTTGGAAATAGCCACAGGATGGTTTTTCAATACCGTTGAAACTATACATTTAAATATTTGTAGCTACTGTGTGAAAAACAAAGAATTCTGCATGGTTATAAGATAATGAATTGACAAGGAAAGACTGAAAGGGATAGCTATGAAGATGAAATTGACAATCATTAAAATAGAAACAAATACAAGCAACATGTCCATAGCCTATTTATCAGCGACGCTGATTAATCGAGGGGGAAGTGTTGGAAAGATTGTTGAAATACTGAGAGGAACTATTATGATTTGAATGGATGTAAAAAATAAAAAAAGATTTCGTTGACTTACTGTGTGAGGTGAAGAAAGAATTACTGAGAAGCCGAGCTGGGCACTTTACTACATTTGACATTTGCGAGAAGCAGGCCAGCTACTTCTATGCATCCTCAGGTGCGTGCGCGTGCTCTGTCAACATTAACAGGACAGAGAAACCAGACACATGCTCATTGCTCACATGGAGCGTGTAAATTATGGTATTAAATAAACCAAAACTTGTTTCTCACAAGTGTAGCAGGTTATGAACTCTGCAAACAACGTTTCCACTACGAGAATGAGAACGGTAAATTACTGTAATTAATACATGCATTAATAGAAATTAATGTAACGAAATGACAGGGATTAACGGTAAATTGCCTGTTTTACCAACGGTAGGCTACCACATGGGCATTCATAACAGTGCATTGCGAGCCGACACTGGTAGCCTAGGCTAGTATTCTACTTTGCGGGGATAGGAGGGCGGAAACATTTTTTTCTCACACCTAGGATGGCATATATCGGCCAGGACCGGGCCTGATCAGTGTTGATTAGTCTATAAATTAAGGAAAGATTCCGTATCAAATTATACCATGCCAGGTTGGAGAAGATTGGCGCATTGTCCATTTGACACAACATTAGTGCATTAGGCTATAGGCCTCAGAGCCAGAACAACCTTGTCAACTGCTGTTGAATAATTAATTAAAGTCAGAAATATCCAACCTTTTTTTAAAAGACAGATGTATTAATTTACTAGCAAGCAATGAAAGCGTGCATTGTATAAAATAAAGTCCACACATCAAAGATTTATTTTCTGAAGTGCCATGGCCTATAGCGCTCTACACCTCCTCGCATCTAGCCGGATTAGCTGCTCCAGCATCAATGGACAGTTGGAAAGAGGAGATGTAGAATGTTTAATAGACAGACAAAGTTAGCAAAACACTTGCTTATAATCATTAGTGGGCAAATCATCAAATCAAATCAAATGAAATTTTATTGGTCACATGCGCCGAATACAACAGGTGCAGACATTACAGTGAAATGCTTACTTACAGCCCTTAACCAACAGTGCATTTATTTTAAACAAAAAAAGTAAAAATAAAACAACAAAAAAAGTGTTGAGCAGAAGTAAAATAAAGTGACAGTAGGGAGGCTATATATACAGGGGGGTACCGTTGCAGAGTCAATGTGCGGGGGCACCGGCTAGTTGAGGTAGTTGAGGTAATATGTACATGTGGGTAGAGTTAAAGTGACTATGCATAAATACTTAACAGAGTAGCAGCAGCGTAAAAAGGATGGGGTGGGGGGCAGTGCAAATAGTCCGGGTAGCCATGATTAGCTGTTCAGGAGTCTTATGGCTTGGGGGTAGAAGCTGTTGAGAAGTCTTTTGGACCTAGACTTGGCACTCCGGTACCGCTTGCCGTCGCGGTAGCAGAGAGAACAGTCTATGACTAGGGTGGCTGGAGTCTTTGACAATTTTGAGGGCCTTCCTCTGACACCGCCTGGTATAGAGGTCCTGGATGGCAGGAAGCTTTGCCCCAGTGATGTACTGGGCCGTACGCACTACCCTCTGTAGTGCCTTGCGGTCGGAGGCCAAGCAGTTGCCATACCAGGCGGTGATGCAACCAGTCAGGATGCTCTCGATGGTGCAGCTGTAGAATTTTTTGAGGATCTGAGGACCCATGCCAAATCTTTTTAGTCTCCTGAGGGGGAATAGGCTTTGTCGTGCCCTCTTCACGACTGTCTTGGTGTGTTTGGACCATGATAGTTCGTTGGTGATGTGGACACCAAGGAACTTGAAGCTCTCAACCTGTTCCACTACAGCCCCGTCGATGAGAATGGGGGCGTACATGATCTTCTCTGATCAGTGATCAGTCTCCACACTCTGACAGTAGACAGTCAGCAATCATTTCCTGCTCGAAGCTGGACTGTCTATGCTTCTTGATGCTGGATCAAATCAAATTTTATTCGTCACGTTTCATAAACAACAGGTGTAGACTAACAGTGAAATAATTACGGGCCCTTCCCAACAATGCAGCGAGAGAGAGAAAATAGAGAAATAAGTAATAACACGTAATAATAAATACACAATGAGTAACAATAACTTGGCTATACGTTTACACAGCGTACCAGCACCGAGTCGATGTGCAGGGGTACGAAGTAATTAAGGTAGATACAGTATGTACATATACAGTGCCTTCAGAAAGTATTCATACCCCTTGACTTTTTACACATTTTGTTGTGTTACAGCCTGAATTGAAAATGTATTAAATTGTGTGTTTTTTATTTTATTTTTACAGGCCCACACACAATACCCCCATAATGTCAAAGTGGAATTATGTTTTTCGAAATTTTAACAAACTAATACAACATGAAACGCTGAAATGTATTGAGTCAATAAGTATTCAACCCCTTTGTTATGGCAAGCCTAAAATAAGTTCAGGAGTAAACATGTGCTTATCAAGTCACATAATAAGTTGCATGTGTGCAATAGTGTTTAACATAATTTTTTTAATGACTACCTCATCTCTGTACCCCACACATACAAATTATATGTAAGGTCCCTCAGTCGAGCAGTGATTCAACCACAAAGACCAGGGAGGTTTTCCAATGCCTCGCAAAGAAGGGCACCTATTGGTAGATTGGTAAAAAACAAAAGTGACATTGAATATCCCTTTGAGCATGGTGAAGTTATTAATTCCACTTTAGATGGTGTATCAATACACCCAGTCACTACAAAGATACAGGCGTCCTTCTGCTCAGGGATTTCACCATGAGGCCATCGGTGACTTTAAAACAGAGTTTAATGGCTGTGGTAGGTGAAAACTGAGGATGGATCAACAACATTGTAGTGACTCCACAATACTAACCTAATTGACAGAGTGAATAGAAGGAAGCCTGTACAGAATACAAATATTCCAAAACATGCATCCTGTTTGCAACAAGGCACTAAAGTAATACTGCAAAAACTGTGGCAAAGCAATAGATTTTTTGTCCTGAATACAAAGTGTTATGTTTGGGGCAAATCCAATACAAACACGTTGCTGAGTACCACTCTCCATATTTTCAAGCATAGTGGTGGCTGCATCATGTTCTGGGTATGTTGTGATCGTTAAGGACTGGGGAGTTTTTCAGGACATTTTTTTTTGAAAATAATGTGTACATTTTGCACAATCCAGGTGTGGAAAGCTCTTAGAGACGTACCCAGAAAGACTTACAGCTGTAATCGCTGCCAAAAGTGACTCAGGAGTGTGAATACTTATGTAAATGAGATCTGTGTATTTAATTTTCAATATATTTGCAACATTTTCTAAAAACAGGTTTTCACTTTCCATTAAGGGGTATTGTGTGTAGATTGAATTCAGGCTGTAACACAATAAAATGTGGAATAAGGGGTATGAATACTTTCTGAAGGCACTGTAACTAGGAATAAAGTCACTAGGCAACAGATAATAAACAGTAGCTGCAGCGTATGCGATGAGTAATACAGAGCGATAGTCATAGTCATTTAGACAGGTTACCTTGGCGTTCTCGGGCACAGGGACTATTGTGTTGAACTTGAAACATGTAGGTATTACAGACTGGATCAGGGAGAGGTTGAAATTGTCACTGAAGACACTTGAACAGTGTTTTCCACCAGCGCCGGCTGTCAGCTATACAGCCGATTTACAGTGTCATTTTCAGCCGGGTACTTTTTCCATTTGAATTAACTAGGCTACTTTTCAATTCACTAGACAGAAAAAAGTCTGCCGAGCCATCTCCCGCTAGAATGAACAATATGCATCTTCTAGCGATCTATTGATAAGACAGGCGCCTGTCAGTCACAAAGTGAGCGATGACAGGGAAAGACTGCTGGTTTGACAGTCTGCTGTTGGTCCCACCTCTCGATACCTGGGTGTGTGTGTTGTGTGCACAGTGCACTGTGGTTGCAGTCAGATTTCTACACGGAGGGACAGAGCATGAATTTGCACGTCCCATATAATGTAATAATGATTAATCGAAATTCACTTAGCCTATTGTTTTCAGGCATATTCATTTATTTTATTTCGCGTGCAGGGTCAGACATTAACGATGGCCTGCCGGGGCCAGTATATCTCGTCAATGGCCAGTAACTTTTCATTTTAGGATTTGTTTTATTTGTATTAACTTTATTTTCATGTAGATAAACTTGACCTAATAGTGGGAGCCTCTGTCTGTCTCTCCAACTCTCCCCTCATGCCTTAGTCAAGTGTCTTCATTCATTATTAACGCATGCTGAGTTTTTCAATAAATTAGTCAGAAAAACACAAGTGGTTGGAAGGCTGACATTTAAAATACAGACCTCTCATCAATGTTGTATAGGTTAGGAGACATATTCCTCTGTCACAGGAAGCACCTGGATAGTTGTGTTTTATGAATAGCGTACAGTACAATGTATGTGGTGGGAAAGTATTTGCTAGTAGCTACAGTATAAACGGTGTATATTTGTATTTTGGGCAACAATAACAATTAATGTCAAGCACGACCAGCTGGATAAATCTGCAATTGAAAAACTATCCAAACACGGAGTAGTCAAAACATTGAGCTTAACCAAACACTGCCTCAGAAGAACCTTACTGTACCGTGCAGTATAGCTTCAACATCCTCCTTCCCCTGCCCAAAGTGACCATTATAAAACACAGCCACATTCTGTTCAGTTCTAGGACTATAACCCTGTTGATACTTCCAAGAAAACATCAGTGCATGCACATTTAAAAATCAACCACACAGCCTCTTATCAAGTCTCCACTCTGAGCACCAGAACTCTGCTAGAACTAGAGTGGAAAACAATGGCATCGCCCATCAAGCCATTGGCCGGTTTCAAGGTAATATGGAAGCAGCATAATGCAAGCCTTCGCAAAAATCCCAGGCCAATCTTAATGTGTGGTAAAAGCACTTGACCAGAGACCAAAACATTAAAAGGGTTGTGCGTGTGCGTGTGTGAATGTGTGTGTGTGTGTGTGCGCCTGCTTGCTTGCATGCATGTGTCCATGTTTAATCTGCAACTAACCTCTATCACCACAGTCAAGTCACACAGATCCTTACAAAGACCAGAGCTTACGAATCAGGCCATGATTACAGGCTCAATAGAACTGAATAAACAGACAGAAGACAAAAACTGCAGGCAAACTGGGCCTGTCCTTGTCTGTGAGGTGAATGTTTACATGTGGCCCACAGCACAATGGAGGAGACTGAACAGGCTTCATCTCTTCTGTTCTGAGCAGAGGAGTGAAGTGTTTGCTCTGCGGCTGAGCTGATGTCACAAGTGGAGGAGGGGCCAGAGGGATACTGCTCTCTTACCTCCTAGGACCTAGGCTGTTACCTAGGACTACACAACACATCCCAGAAACATTACAGACTTGAACCGTGTTCAAGACAATACAAATCAAACAACTCTGTTGGAGAAAAGTCTGGGAACCAGTGATCATATCATTAGCCAAGACAAGGATCAGTCAGGGACCTGAGGTGTGTGAGAAACACCACACTGGGAGATCCCATGGTAAGGTCAGCAGTGACTCACTGTAGCACTGCTGCAGCTACTGCTAGCCAGGAACGCGTTCATGGGGCTTATGGGATAGGCGTGAAGGCAAACAGTGGTGGGATTTGCCTAGGTGGAGGGCGTGGGGATTTGGACTTAGCCAACACTGATCTGAGCAGCTCACCTGCAGCACATGAGCTGGAGCTAGGCAGGAAGCAGGGACACAGAGCTCCATGAGATTACGCAATACAAAATCAACCAATCACTGCCCTGACACATTTGACTGTTTGACCTACAAGATAAATGGGTGCAAGTGACTAGCTGCTATGAAGGCTTTTTCAGGTTTATACACATAGGCAGGCACGTGCACAGATAGGGCTCTACCTATGTATTTAACTATCTGCTAAGTAGTTAGTTAAATAGTTAACCAAATAGCTCCCTGGACTATCTGCATTGACTCTTTTTGCCAAAAAATGTTTTACACATCGCATACGCTGCAGCTACTGCTTATTATCTGTTGCCTAGTGACTTTATTCCTAGTTACAGTACCTTCAGAAAGTATTCATACCCCTTAATTATTCCACATTTTATTGTGTTACAGCCTGAATTCAATCGACACACAATACCCCATAATGGCAAAGTGAAAACATGTTTTTAGAAAATGTTGCAAATGTATTGACAATTAAATACACAGATCTCATTTACACCCCTGAGTCACCTTTGGCAGCGATTACAGCTGTGAGTATTTCTGGGTACGTCTCTAAGAGCTTTCCTCACCTGGATTGTGCAAAATGTACACATTACTTTCAAGAATCTTCAAGCTCTGTCAAATTGGTTGTTAATCATTGCTAGACAACCATTTTCAGGTCTTGCCATAGATTTTCAAGTAGATTTAAGTCAAAACTGTAACTTGGCCACTCAGGAACATTCACCGTCTTCTTGGTAAGCGACTGCAGTCTATATTTGGCCTTGTGTTTTAGGTTATTGTCCTGCTGAAAGGTGAATTCATCTCCCAGTGTCTGGTGGAAAGCAGACTGAACCAGATTTTCATCTATGATTTTGCCTGTGCTTAGCTCCATTACATTTCTTTTTTATCCTGAAAAACTCCCCAGTCCTTAACGATCACAAGCATACCCATAACAACATTTTTTCCTCTGGTTATCTAGATATCTGGCACCCTCGTGAGTCATTTGTCTTATTTCATAAAACCGTAAGCTTTAGGCATCAGACAAGCTCAATGCGTATAGTTGATTTTATTAAAACACATAGGGTGTGTCTATATATGGAAAAAATACACTTTTAAAATGTCGACCAATCGATTGGTCGAAAGAACAGACAACTTTCGGTCGACCAAGTTTTATTTTTTGTTGGGACAGCCCTAGACTGGGGACTACCGGTAAGCTTCATAATGTAAAATAATGTGACAGGTGAAATGACGAACGCAACCTGCTTCATCTCCTAAGATCGCACAAGTTCACTGCAGGTATTTACTTAAAAATGATCTACAAATATTCAAATGTAATGAAAACTTCAAATAAATGTTTCAGTTTCAACGGCATTGACAGTTTTGAAAATTATCCCATGGCCATTTCCAAATACCTCGGTATACCTCTATTTTTCGGCTGGCAATTGTCAAATGCACGCTTGTTGGCAATTTCTACTTGTTAAAGCCGGTGCTCTGCTATTTTCCAACCCTTGCACCAAGATTGGTAATTTACCTGTTTTATGTGCTCGCTTGCGCTGAGGTGGGAGGGAGGGATGGTAATATCTGAGGTGTGTCCTTAAAAACATGAACCAGCCAAATCAGTCTGACAGTACTTTTGACAGTACTTAAATCTGAAGGAAGTATGGTTTGCAGTGACAACTGCATCAAAATGATATTGGGAAGTTCAGAAGATCATCAGGCAATAAGGTTAACTCTACCCACATGTACATATTACCTCAACTAGCCGGTGCCCCCGCACATTGACTCTGCACCGGTACCCCCTTGTATATAGCCTCCCTACTGTTATTTTATTTTACTTCTGCTCTTTTTTTCTCAACACTTTTTTGTTGTTGTTGTTGTTGTTGTTTTATTTTACTTTTTTATTAAAAAATAAACGCATTGTTGGTTAAGGGCTGTAATAATAATAATAATATAATAATAATAATAATAAATAAGTAAGTAAATAAGTAAGCATTTCACAGTAATGTCTACACCTGTTGTATTCGGCGCATGTGGCAAATACTATTTGATTTGATTTGATTTGTATGATATTCTGTGTAGAAAAAAAACTATTTAGTGCCTGGTCTTGTCCACTCTGTTCGAATGAGTCCTGCGCGGCTTGTTGACATTTTAGAGGGAAACAGAAGACACATACAGTGGTTTGGCATTTTTCCTATTTTGTTGCCTTACAACCTGGGGGTTGTATCATTTGATTTACACAACATGCCTACTACTTTGAAGATGCAAAATATTTTTTGGGGGTGAAACAAACAAGAAATAAGACCAAAAAAAACAGAAAACTTGAGCGTGCATAACTATTCAAACCGTTCAAAAGAGCCACATTTGTAGGTAGAAAACAGAAACCGCTCTGTTTCTTACAACCTCAAAAAGCTTCGGAGCAGGTTTTCATTGGCCAGTGAGTGGTCAAACACTCGTCACACCTATAACTTATTTGTTGCGTTTATTACGCTAACGCCAGGTGTTGCGCCCATAATTCCCACTGTCAAAATAGCAAAAATATTTATGACACACCCACAAGGTCCTAGTTTGGGACAACATACAAAGACATAACACCAAAATAAAGAGTAAGGACTTACCCGGAGATCCATGGAGCTTGGCTTTCTTTACTGAAAAAGAAAGAGACATAAAACAACCATTAGAAACATCAAAGATCTGTGTTTTTTTTTTAAAGAAACAGACAGCAAGTCAGTATCCCGGCTCATGATTTACTTCAGGGATATCTCACAACTTTATCAGAATCAAATAGCTGTAGACTACATTGTGTACAATGACTGTGATCCTGGGGTCACTTGTCTCCTCAATGGCATCCCCTGCAGTCAGATCTATCATGCTGAGTGTAACACAGCAGTGCATGCCCACTGGTGAATCAGGGACCAGGAATCAGTCACACAGACACCAATCAGCCATGTGTGGTCATCAACCACAATCACAGAAAAAAAAGAGCACGTGACATGTGTAGGTGAGGCCTGAAACATTCATTAATATGTAGACCTACAGATTGAGCGCGTGATGTCCGCTCAACCTAGCTGCAGAAAACACCAGCCTCTCACATTTTAGTTAAGCACTAAATACTCACAAAAAAATGATTCCACCAGTGTTAATCATTATCCGATTTCCAAGAAATCTAAACCCTAAAGATGTGGGATACTTTCATAAAAACGGATTGGTTATTCTGATGGAGAACGGCATGGCTGAAAACATCAATGTGTTAAAACTAAAGAAACAATGACGTTTCAATACACCATTGAACAACATAAAAAGGAGTTAAAATAACATGTTACATGGTTCAGGTTTTTCATGTAAATATTCATATGTTTCTAATAAATTGACCACTACTCTGTGAGGCCACACTTTCATACTGAACTCAGTGCTGTAATCTTTCACAGTCAAATCCCTTAATACACAATCCACTCCCGTACCGACCTAGCCCACCCAGATAGGCTATGTTCTCTGGCACTGGATCCATAATCCCAACCTTTGCCTGGACAAAACCCTGACAGACTGGAATATGGAGAGCCCTAAGTCCTATTCGCACAGGACAAGTATTACTATAGAACGTTGGTTATATAAATATTACCACAGCATGTCCGTTTTTCCAGTGGACAATTCAGACGGAATTAGTTTTACCAAATTGCACATGTAAAAAAAAATCTCATTCAAAATGGACCATTATGACAGAAGCCCGGAGGCTCTTCTAGGCGTGAAGATATTTCAAATGTCTAGGCATAGCCTAATATTGGCCTAATGACCTTCAGTTCGCAGAAAGTCAAAAATAATAATGCATATCAATAAGCACCATGAACTGTAATCTATGAAGACATTGAATTAACTGATGTATTTGCCGATTTATCAATTTATTGGCATAATATCGTCCACTTCATCTTTTAAAAAATAAATAGGCACTTGGAAAGATGATGTGACAAAACAGATCATTCATCTGTAGGCGACGTGCATTGCATTTTATTTTAAGCATCAATTTGTTCCCATGTTCTTTACTCAAACTGTGTGCAGCACCTGTTAAACTCTAACATCCCTCAAAACACAGGGATGATGATTCGCACGGGATAAGTATTATCAGAGGACCTGGGAGTTTGCTGAAAAACTAGGTTTTCAGGGCTGAGATAATAACCTTCATGCCAAGTAAAAATTGACATGGCAGATTCGGACGGGACTAAATTTACAGATGTGGAGATTTGTGCTCGTGCACATAATTACATTACCTGAGCTCCCCCAGTAAAACTTAACCCGTCCAAATAGGGCTATAGAGCATATCTATACACAACAACAATAACCTATACCTATCATTCCAGTGTAAGGTGTGTGAAACACAAGTCACAATGGTGAAAAGGTAGTCATTGGCTGAATGGCGGATTAATCTACGCAAACCAGTCAAAAGTTTGGACACACTTACTCATTCCAGGGTTTTTCTTTATTTTTACTATTTTCTACATTGTAGAATAATAGTGAAGACATCAAAACTATGAAATAACACATATGGAATCATGTAGTAAAACTGTTCAACAAATCAAAATATAATTTATATTTGAGATTCTCCTTGACAGCTTTGCACACTCTTGGCATTCTCTCAACCAGCTTGATGAGGTACTCACCTGGAATGTGTTTCAATTAACAGGTGTGCCTTGTTAAAAGTTAATTTGTGGAATTTATTTCCTTCTTAATGCGTTTGAGCCAATCAGATGTGTAGGGGGGTATACAGAAGATAGCCCTATTTGGTAAAAAGGCATGGGCAAGTTGCAGCGGAGGGTGCAGGGCTGGTGGCCGGGGTAGTGGTAGCCAGGTGCAAAGCATGGCCAGCTGTAGCAAAATGCTTGTTGAAATTCTCGATTATTATAGATTTATCGGTGGTGACAGTGTTTCCTAGCCTCAGTGCAGTGGGCAGTTGGAAGGAGGTGCTCTTATTCTCCATTTTAGACCTTCCCTGTATCTATACAATAAGCGTTATGGATGTGAAAGACGGTTTAGAGGGGATTAATTGTGATGGCTGCTTCAGCCTTATGTACCGGCGAATAAACGACTGGGCTGGGATGGCAGATGGGCAGGATCGGGTGGCAGTGAGTGACAGGAGCTGACATTACATGATTTTAATATCAGCACATACAGCTCTTCCCCCTCTCTCTCTGTACACAGCTAGAATAACATGCAGCCCAAGTGAGTGTGACTCTATTAATTTGCCCATCTTAGTTTGCCACATTGTTGGTGGGTTAAGAGGCTAAGAGACGACCCCAAGGAGGGAAATGGAGGAGGTAGAGAAAAGAGAGAACGCTTTCTAAACCCCAAGTCAAAATGCACCTGCCATTCTCTACACACACACACTCCCGTCCTCTCCCTCACACTGAGAGATTCTTAATTGGGCAAAGGCCTATCAACTCCGACTCCACCTTCCTCCGTGACCCGGAAACCGATAAGTGGTGCCATATGTAGGAGAGCGTCAATTCGTTAATAGGTGAACGGAGGAGTTTGCTCCTCTCCTCGATTGCCTCCTCCAGGGGAGGATGTTCAGGTGTGTCCTACCGTGGAAGAGTTTTGTAATCCGCCACACTTCCTTTGAAACTGCTGTTGTTTTCTCAGATGAGAATATCAGGCACACATTTAAAATTGATACGCTACTCATCATTTTATAAATAAAAATGTCTAGCACAACTAGATACTTTATTTTTATCACTTTATTTTGGTATTCTACCTCTGTAAATGTAATTTGCCTGATGACGCAATAATTTATTTCCATGTTCCCACTTGGAGGAACCAAGGAAATCCAATTGCAATTCTCCCACTTGCTCTGTGGAAAGAGGAAAGGGAGCAGTGGAAAAGCAAAGGGTCAGGAGCATGACATCAGTGTTTCCATAGAGGCTCTTCTAGGCCACCAGGCTGTGACTCTGACCTGTGAGCTGGCACGACGGCAGGCATGATGTCCCAATCAAGCTGACGTCATTGTAAGCGGACGCAAACAGAGCAGAGGGCCATAAAGCGAGGGGCCATTATGATGGAAACTGATTCTTATCTCTCTTCTGCTCAGCCGTCCATCTTTGTGGACGGAGGAAGCCATCAGTGTTTGGCCAGGGGCAGTTGCTCAGTTACCCTATCAACCTACTGTTTTCTAATCTGCTCTACTGTTTGCTCACCTGATATCTGACCATATCTTTGTTTCTTTACCAAATTATAGAAACAACAAAAGAACACTAACTGTACCCAAAGCAGTAAAAGGAAACAAGCCAAGTTTTTATAATTTAAGATAGGGGTATATATTAGTTTTAGTAGACTGAAAACACACAGCAGCAGAGTAATGAAATGATGGGACAGAAAAAACACAGAAGGTCCAGTAACAATCCTACATACCAACTATATCATTGATCATATCCACTCAAATTTTAAGATATGTTTGGGAGCTGCCAGCAGCCCAGCACAAGGTGCATTTGAATATTGAGTTAAGGGATTTCCACCAGTGAATCCACTGGACGGCTGCCTGGCTTACGACTGTTACTCAGCTCGGAGGATTAGTACTGGTAACCCTTCAATTGGGGTCACAGGAGGCAAGTCACGTGACCACATATGGCGGATGGGACGGACACACTGCTGACTCTGGCCATGCATGCCTGGAGTGTTGTGGTTAGGGAGTGTTGTTAGGCGGGCCCAGGGAGACAGGAAGAGAAGAGCAGGGTCAGAGGGTTCTATTGTTCTGTATTTACACACTGCACTGGAGCTGATCAGGTGGTGCCTATGGGCGAGAAAGCAGGCCAGAGAGCAGAGAGAGACAGAGACAGAGAGAGGGAGGGAGAGAGAGCAACAGATGGCCAGGGGATTACTCTCGCAATCTCTCAGCTCTCTCCCTCCCTCCACCTCTTTATACTCAATCTCTGTCCGTCCTCTCTGACCAATTATCTTTTCTCCCTTTCAACATGACATCTTTCCTATGTCGTCATGATTTATAGGCCTAGTCCATACATCTCGGGCTATCCTTCTGTCCCTCTATCTATATATCAGATTATTGACGCAGCTGAATCTGTGACAAAGTCAACATGGCTCATTTCCTCATGCACATAGCGTGCTTTCATTTCATCAAGACGGTCATGAACACTGTGTTTTTTATAGCACTAAGAGACACACATCAGTGTTTTTTCAGAGGCACAGAATAAATCCCACTCCATGTCAATGGCACACTTAGCATTTGAAAAGGCTTGGTGGTACTCCTAAAACACTCAGTCTGCAATAATAATCACCTACCAAACCAGGATGCCTATTCAGCATCCACGCACTACAATCCCTAGGTTTGCAGGAGCATATTATCATGAGAGTTCCATGTGTACTGTCCACCCAGCCCAGCCCTGATCCACACACAGCAGGGGTCTCAGTGACTGTCCACCTGTCACACTTGAAGTGGAGAACACGTATCTGTTGTGTAAAGACATCACCATGGTGATGGGCTTTTCTAGGGGCAATAAATAAACAAAAAACCATTGCACGGCTGTACGGGGGAAGGGGTGAGTCACAGCAGCCAATCACATACAGGCCGACCATCCGGTCTAGGATTCAATGCACTATTAGGTTTGGGTTGGTAGCCTAAACTACGGTTGCTCCAGTTTCCATTTTCCCAATACTAATCAATAAATGGATGTTGTACATTTTCTAGGAAGAACATGTTCGAGGAAACCACAGCATATTGAACAAATTACTGTAAATTAGAGTGTTCGTCTCTGGATGTGTGGTGTCCACCTGTCCAGCCTCCTCATTACCCATACACTGCCACAAGCCCTCATCTCTTCTGGCCTGTGACAGACCCAGGTAGAGGCTGTCAAACAAGATTCTACTGGATGGGGAAAATAAAGCTTAGCCCATGGAGAGATGCCAAGAGAAGACAGCTATCATTTCTACTGTTTTATTACCTCACCATCTGGTATCATGCACCTGCTGTAAGTCTGGACGTGACTACAAAAGCCACTGACTCAATTAGGTGAACTGAAAACTTAGAAGCCTCACTTGTTAGGTGTGATGAGCCTGACTACTGTGAAATTGTAGATGGTTAGAGAGTATTTACCTAAGGCTACCTGTGATCACAGACAGACCTAGATGACAAGGCACACAAGCTCCATCAAAAAGTACCTCTGCCAACTGCTGTGCCTACTGGCCACAATCACACATCTGTGCCATTACTTACCTGCCAAAATATAATGTTTGAAGAGATATGAAAATAATGCTTCAAAGCATGGTTGACACTGGCATGTCTGCCATGTACACTTACATGAGATGTCAGACATAAAATGTTGTTTGAACATTATTAGTCTTGATGGAGATAGGCCTGAAAGACTTTACAGTCAACACCTGCCTGCTTTTTATCCCATTTCCCTCAGTGCCTAAAAGAGAGAAATTGCCCGTACCAGCCACGGAGCCATGGGTATTGATCCTGAGCCACAGGTATTGACGACAGAGGGGGAGCTAATAAAACGAATCAGATACTAGTAATTATTTTTCTGTTTCATTAATAGATACATTTGAGTCATATTTTGCTTCTTTTTAGTACTTTTCAGAACTGAAAAAAATAATAAAAATAAAAACAGAGAAAAGCTTTTCTAACAGTATAAATAATTGACAAGTTCAGAGAACTCATTCAAGCAAAATTGTATTTTTTGCCTCTATTCCTTGATGGTATTTTGTGCATCATTTCAGTGACTAATTACATCATCAATTGAACAAGGAGTCACTGCCCAAGAATAAATTGGACCAGTATCAAGTACCCCCAGAAAGAGAATCGAACAACATGGGCAGCCAGCTTAACCCCGACAAAAACGGCAGTCAAGCATTAATGAATAATGACTGTATACTACACATGTATAAGAGCAAAAATGTGGTTTTGGCTAAGTTGACACTTATTTGACTTTAGACAACCTTATTTGCAAAATGTTACCTGATCGGTAGTAGGACTATACAGTCTTCTTAAGACACTTTAGATGTTAAGCAGAGACACTACCACACAAGTTGGACTATAGGCTACTCTGTGAAGTAAATTAGATGTTTAGAGGAAATGGAGATGGTGATCTTAGACATCACAAACTAAAGATAAAAGGCTGTCCAGTGTCTCAAATCACACACACACACGTCATCAGACAAGAACACTATTGCAAAAACAGATTGTGTGCCATAAGTGCACACAATCAGACAATAATATAATTTAGGTGGCATTGGTTTACTTGATATAAAAGTCAACAAAATTCTAAATATGCTTTTGATATCAAATTACAACTATTACACCTGCAAACAATATTTAGCAAGTAAAACTGCTTTTTACTAATGTTGTAATTTGGAAACTGACATGTCAAAGTAACAAACGTTAAGTCAGCTGACAAGAGCAGAAACACTGGAAAACAGCTGGTGGTAGTGGTGACGGCTCCCATCTCAAAATAACATAATAGATAGTCTCCAAATCCAAATAATCTAACAAAATTGCCAAAATAAACTATTTTAATATAATATCTTAACTTTAGCGGTTTATCTTTTCCATCTGTATAAAGGGAGACAAAAACGGAAACTGCTTGGTTTCAAAAAGTAAAAAAATTAACAATCACTCCCGCAAAAGTTTCATTCATCCAGTTTGGTCTATCCTGCTTTCAAACCGGTTACTGCTGGGTTTTACAATCTACTTCACTTGAAACAATTGTTTTGCTTTCGCTTTATGAAGTTAAAAATCTATGAAAATGTATTTTAAAAAGGGGAATAACTCACCTCTTACACAAAGTAGAGACATGGCAAGAGCTTTTCTCTGACAATCCCTCTAGTTTTAAATGTATCAAACGTCTCAGCAAAGATGCGCTCCGCCCGGTAACATTGCAAACAATGTCTCCAATCACTTTTTTTTAAGTTGTCACAGTTGCAGGTGGGCTTGAGATGCTGTAAAGGGCATCATAAAGGTTCGGCAGAGAGCTATAGCCCCCTGCCACGGGCACGCCATGATAAAATTCATTACACTAACCTAAAGGCACCGAGATAAGAGGGCGGTGCCGACATACTCTCTAATGACATCTAGTCTATCCATTGAGTGAGCATAATCTCTGAAAAGGGTGGACCATACAGAAGGTTCTGACCAATCAATGAAGAGAGACTAAAAACCACCGATTGAGGGAACAGGTGGTGACGCAGACTTGTCGCTCCCAGTTAGTGGCCTGTTTTGTAGTTTTCACCTGTATAAAAAATATAGAATAAAAAAATAGTAACTCTTTGGTTTATATATAGGCCTATATCAAATTTGCACACAACATAAGGCTACATATTTATCTTCCCTTACGGATTAGGCTAGTGCTTAATCTATTTGTGGCTTTGTCAGCTGGTCTTTCGTTATCAGCATTTATAATCAGTTAGAATTTGTATATATAGTTTACAACATGTTGCCATGACATACAAAGCTTTTACACGTATGCCTACATTTGAGAATATATTAATAGCCTATCACAGGAAAAAATAATTAAATTGCTAATTAAATCAATACATACAGTGTAAAATTAATATTTCATACAATAGAGTATTGTACTGGTAGTTGAAAAAAGTAAGCTTGTGCATTTTTTCAGACATGTTTTTTTAAATATAGAAACTCTATATAAATAACCACAAACTACTAAGGATTGGAGTAATTTTCTTAATGATTAAAACGATAATCACAAAACTGCTTCGGAAGCAATGGTGTCACACGAGTAAATCCTACAATATCACAAACAATGTTGCCATCAACAATACATTTTGATAGCCCTTTATTGTCCATTCACATGGAAATGATAAACTATTGTATTTTCTGCTGACAGTGTGTTTCCTGTTTAAAATAAGATACACTATCTACATCTCTAGGTGGCCAATACCTTTTCTTTGTTGAGTATGAGTGATGTCATTATGCCTATATAACCATCAGGATCACCTAGAATTTGACCAATATAGTTGGTTCACAGATGGTTTTGGTATTTTAACCTCCGTGTCATGAACGCATCTGGTGGGGATAGTGAAAATCAACATGCGCACGCGCAGAGGCGGTTTGGTCAGCATGTAAAGCTTTGATTCGGTAGTTCATTGGATAATTGGTGATATTGATAAGATTCTCAATTATACAAATTCCGTCCTCTCCTCGACTCCTCTGTGACCCGGAAACGGATAAGTGGTCGAAGAGTACTATTTGTGGCTAGCATGGAAGTGTTGTAAAATCTGCTTCTTCCCCTTTGAATCAGCTGTTGTTTTCTCAGAGGAGAAAACGATACTCTACTTATCCTTTGATCTATAAAATGTATAGCAAAAGAAGCTTAATAAAATAAATTGCACTTTACACATATATTTTGGGATTGCTCCTGCCTGATGACGTGCTAGTGGCGTAGTGTCATTTCATAAAGGGCATTTGTTCCCGCGTTTCCTCGCCTCCGCGATTACCTTTGACCTTTTTTGAAAGCAGTCGAAATTAGTACGGAGGACGACGCGAGGAGTTGAGCAAACCCATTTGATTCTGCCCCCAGTCACCGTGGCACCAGAAATTGTTTAGAAAGGCTGTAAGGCGGCTTTGTAGACAAACTATCACTAAATAACTCAACAGCCCCTCCCTGAGGCATTTCCTATGTGTAACATGCATACTGTGATAGAAATCATGTGATAAAGGTGAAAAATCCTCAGAAAATTACACTTTAGGAGAAATTTCAGAGATAATTTTCATTTTCAGAGAGTATTACTTTTGTATGTATATTTACTACAATGAACAATATGGAGAAAAAATTATGAAATCACTGCTGTGTCCACACAAATCATTCAAACCTATCATTTTCGTAACCAAGATGTATTGTGATGAGGTGTTACAATCTTGCCTAAAGTCAGTCACAATTCCTTTAGTAGTGACAGCATCATCATGGATGACCATTATTGGTATAGTGGTCATTTAATGTATTGTATTGATACATTTGCTATGTTATGCCAAACCTTCCTCCAAAACAGAGGCCCCTTCCCATTTGGTATGGGTGTGAAATAAAACATTCCACTTCAATAATGTATTTCGATCCAAGGACATTTTCTTACAAGTACTTTTGGTGACTTAACTTGATGTAGTTTATATAATTTACACAGGCAGCAATTCTGATCAATTTTTTAAATAAATTGGTCTTTTGACCAATCTGATCAGCTCTGAAGAAGATCAGATGTGATTGGTCGAGACCAATCAGCAGAAAAAATATCAGAATGGTCTGCCCGTCTAAACACAGCCCCATTTAAAGTATTACAGTGGAGATTGCATCCTAACCTCTATTCATATATCTGACCTTATTCCCTCCTCTGCTTGCTTTGAACCTGGAAGGCTCTTAATGTCAGGTCACAAGCTCTAACTTACATGAAGTAAAACATTCATGACACTATGAAATGAAAACATATGAAGGACAAATAGTTGGACATATAAAAGACAACAGTATATCACTTAAACAGATCATATCCTATCACTCGGGAACATGAGGTAATTCAGAACACTCTAAACCAGGTTACTAGTTTACCATAAGTTACTATTATACTCATCAACGCAGTCATTTTGGCTATTTCATGCAAAAGAAAAGTATCAATATGACAGCTTGTGGATTTGTAATTGGAACATATGTATGTAACGTATGCAATAACACTCAATCAAAATGAAAATGTGTAAGTGACATGAATCCTCCCAAATGGGTTGATGTTTCCAGGCCTCTAAGCATTCCCAAAGTCTTTACGTTCTTATCCTGTTCTTCTGTTTCAATGTCCTTCAATCTGCAGCAGATAGTGTGTCCCTTGCGCCAGACAGTGGTGGTGCTGACCAGGCAACAATGCCTTGGCACCTCGTAGTTGTCTTGCACTGCTTCTGGTTCGGTGTCTGACTCTGCTCTGAGTGGTCTTGACATCCTTCATTACTGGGTTGGTGGCGCAGGCTCCTCACTCTTCTCCATCGCCCACTCTGGGGCCACACTTTCTATCTTTTTTGAGCTCTGCTTGGCCAGGCTGCCATAAATAGTCATAGCCTAAAGGGAAGGGAAAGATAGAGACTGTTACTGTTCTGAGAGAGGAGACGGAGAGACGGGTGTGCTGAAAGGGAGGGACAGCGAAGATGGGCTGAGCAATCACACATAATTAAATAGCTAAAGAAACAGAGACAGACCTGTGTGACCATGCCACTGATGTCACCAGAGTTGGAGGGCAACAGGATGGTGTTGGACTCTTTGGCCAGCTTGGAGAAAGCGGAGACGTATTGCTCAGCCACACTGAGGGAGGCTGCCGCGTTTCCATTCTGTCCGAAACACAATCACAGTTGGGTCAATGTGCCATCTAGATACGTACATGCACACGATGAAGCCATCACAACTATTTTACCTGTTCAGCTAGAGCATCTGACAACAGCCGGATAGCCTTAGCTTTGGCCTCTGCTTTGGCTAAGACAGCATTGGCCTCACCTAGGTGAAGATCAAGATAACAAGTAATCAGAAAGGGTCACAAAGACTAGCGTCCTGTCCAGGGGGTGTATTAATTCAGTGCATTCGGAAAGTATTCAGACCCCTTGAATTTTTCCACATTTTATTACGTTACAGCCTTAATCTAAAATTTATTAACTTGTTTTTTTTTTCTTCTCAATCTACACACAATATTCCATAATGAGAAAGCAAAAACAGGTTTTTAGAAATGTATTAAAAATAAAAAAAGGGAAATCTCAAATTTACATAAGTATTCAGACCCTTTACTCAGTACTTTGTTGAAGCACCTTTGGCAGCGATTTCAGCCTTGAGTCTTCTTGGGTATGACGCTACAAGCTTGGCACACCTACAGTGGGGAGAACAAGTATTTGATACACTGCCGATTTTGCAGGTTTTCCTACTTACAAAGCATGTAGAGGTCTGTAATTTTTATCATAGGTACACTTCAACTGTGAGAGACGGAATCAAAAATCACATTGTATGATTTTTAAGTAATTAATTTGCATTTTATTGCATGACATAAGTATTTGATACATCAGAAAAGCAGAACTTAATATTTGGCACAGAAACCATTGTTTGCAATTACAGAGATCATACATTTCCTGTAGGTCTTGACCAGGTTTGCACACACTGCAGCAGGAATTTTGGCCCACTCCTCCATACAGACCTTCTCCAGATCCTTCAGGTTTCGGGGGCTGTCGCTGGGCAATACAGACTTTCAGCTCCCCTCCAAAGATTTTCTATTGGGTTCAGGTCTGGAGACTGGCTAGGCCACTCCAGGACCTTGAGATGCTTCTTACGGAGCCACTCCTTAGTTGCCCTGCCTGTGTGTTTCGGGTCGTTGTCATGCTGGAAGACCCAGCCACAACCCATCTTCAATGCTCTTACTGAGGGAAGGAGGTTGTTGGCCAAGATCTCACGATACATGGCCCCATCCATCCTCCCCTCAATACGGTGCAGTCGTCCTGTCCCCTTTGCAGAAAAGCATCCCCAAAGAATGATGTTTCCACCTCCATGCTTCACGGTTGGGATGGTGTTCTTGGGGTTGTACTCATCCTTCTTCTTCTTCCTCCAAACAAGGCGAGTGGAGTTTAGACCAAAAAGCTCTATTTTTGTCTCATCAGACCACATGACCTTCTCCCATTCCTCCTCTGGATCATCCAGATGGTCATTGGCAAACTTCAGACGGGACATGCGCTGGCTTGAGCAGGGGGACCTTGCGTGCGCTGCAGGATTTTAATCCATGACGGCGTAGTGTGTTACTAATGGTTTTCTTTGAGACTGTGGTCCCAGCTCTCTTCAGGTCATTGACCAGGTCCTGCCGTGTAGTTCTGGGCTGATCCCTCACCTTCCTCATGATCATTGATGCCCCACAAGGTGAGTTCTTGCATGGAGCCCCAGAACGAGGGTGATTGACCGTCATCTTGAACTTCTTCAATTTTCTAATAATTGCGCCAACAGTTGTTGCCTTCTCACCAAGCTGCTTGCCTATTGTCCTGTAGCCCATCCCAGCCTTGTGCAGGTCTACAATTTTATCCCTGATGTCCTTACACAGCTCTCTGGTCTTGGCCATTGTGGAGAGGTTGGAGTCTGTTTGATTGAGTGTGTGGACAGGTGTCTTTTATACAGGTAACGAGTTCAAACAAGTGCAGTTAATACAGGTAATGAGTAGAGAACAGGAGGGCTTCTTAAAGAAAAACGAACAGGTCTGTGAGAGCCGGAATTCTTACTGGTTGGTAGGTGATCAAATACTTATGTCATGCAATAAAATGCCAATTAATTACTTAAAAAGCATACAATGTGATTTTCTGGATTTTTGTTTTAGATTCCGTCTCTCACAGTTGAAGTGTACCTATGATAAAAATTACAGACCTCTACATGCTTTGTAAGTAGGAAAACCTGCAAAATCGGCAGTGTATCAAATACTTGTTCTCCCCACTGTATATTTGGAGAGTTTCTCCCATTCTTCTCTGCAGATCCTCTCAAGCTCTGTCAGGTTGGATGGGGAACGTCGCTGCCAAGGCCCTTCTCCCCCGATTGCTCAGTTTGGCCGGGCGGCCAGCGCTAGGAAGCGTCTTGGTGGTTCCAAACTTCTTCCATTTAAGAATGATGGAGGCCACTGTGTTCTTGCGGACCTTCAATGCTGCAGAATTTTTTTGGGACCCTTCCCCAGATCTGTGCCTCGACACAATCCTGTCTCGGAGCTATACGGACAATTCCTTCGACCTCATGGCTTGGTTTTTGCTCTGACATGCACTGTCAACTGTGGGACCTTATATAGACAGGTGTGTGCCTTTCCAAATCATGTCCCATCAACTGAATTTACCACAGGTGGACTCCAATCGTTTTAGAAACATCTCAAGGATGATCAATGGAAACAGGATGCACCTGAGCTCAATTTCGAGTCTCATAGCAAAGGGTCTGAATACTTATGTAAATAAGGTTTTTCTGTTTTTTATTTGTAATACATTTCCAAACCTGTTGTCGCTTTGTCATTATGAGGTATTGTGTGTAGATTGAGGAGGAAAAAAATATATTGAATCAATTTTAGAATAAGGCTGTAATGTAACAACATTTGGAAAAAGGGAAGGGGTCTGAATACCTTCCGAATGCTCTGTACATCATGCTGCCTCACACTACAGAAACATGTAGGTAATTTAGAAGACAATCTTATCTCGATCAACTTACAGTCAACTAAGGTAGATAAAGCAAAGAGAAGCCGTTCTGACTCAGACAAGACTTACTTGTCCAAGGCTTACTTAGTTTGCAATGCTCAAACTTTCACACCATCATTAGTAGTTAACAAAGGCCTTAAGTCATCTAGATATGTGTATTAACCTACCAGCCGCTTTGTTGATCTGTTCTGTTTTCTGTCCTTCCGAGGCCAGGATCTGAGCTTGCTTGCGACCCTCAGCAACGTTGATGGCTGCTTCCTTGTGACCTTCTGACTCCAGCACAGTGGCTCTCTTCTTACGCTCTGCCTCCACCTACACAATGAAAGGCAGTCAGAGTGTACACATACAAAACTGATAGGTTAAGTCTTAATAATGTGCAATTTATCACTAATCTATAGATAAGATCATGTTCAGCAATAGTTTGAGGTTCAAGACCTGTCTCCCAGTTTGTTGGCAGCAGGGCCAGCCCCTCTCACCTGCATCTGCATGGACTCTTTGACACGAGGTGGAACATGTATATCCTTGATTTCATAACGAAGGCAACGGATTCCCCAATCATCTGACGCCTGGTTGATGGAGTGGACTATGTTGGTATTAAGGGTTTCTCTTTCCTGGAGAAATAGAGAAATATAAAACAAGGAAATGAGGTAAAAAATAAATAAATCACAAACACAATTTGGAAAAAGGAACAGAGACTCACCCTGAATACTTTGTCCAGGGTCAGTTTTCCCAGCTCTGAGCGCATGGTGGTCTGGGCAAGTTGGGTGACAGCATACTCTGGGTCCTCAACTCCATAGCTGGCCTGGAAGGAAGTACATCTTCTAATCAATATCTAAAAACAAAGCAAAAATGTTCCATGAACAACAACCTCAAGAAATCATGGTTTTCACAAACTTACCTTAAAAGGATCCAATATCCTAAGATAGAGGACTCCATCTATCTGTAGTGTCACATTATCTGTGGATGTAATCAGACATCAGTTAATTCAGAGAAAATAATAATATAATAATAATAAGCCACTTAGCAGATGCTTACAATGACTGACTGACTGTGAGAATAATGATGACTGACTTACAGTGAAGATAAGTGACAAACAGTGACACAGTTGTCACTCACCTAAAGAAACCGCAGACTGCTCTGGGACATCAATAACTATCTCTTTAAGACTTTGCACATAGCGTATTTTGTCCAGGATTGGGATTAGGAAATTCAAGCCCTACAGAATATGCAGAAAAGGGAAAGACATTAGTAAATTGATCATTTTTATGCATTCAGGATTTATACTGACATAGTGTGAGTGTAATTAAGGGTGCAGATCACTAGCTAATTGGAAATCAATGGTTAAATTACCGGCTCTAATATGCGATGGAAGCGGCCCATCCTTTCCACAACCCAGGATTCTTGTTGTGGCACAAACAGAACCACAGTGTTCATGGGCAGACTGGACGCCCATCGCTGCTGGGCTTGTGTCGCCCACAACGCTGGCACTGTGGGCACTGTTCTCTGGGAATGCTGGAGGGAAACAACAAATCACCATCAGAGTGTACATTACACATTGTTGCATCAGAAGGTTACTCCATGAGTTGCAACTTCAGAATCACCTTTATTCGCCAAGTACATTTACACACTCAGAATTGTACTTGGTGAGATGGTGCTGCCATGATAGACAACATTTAGAGACAGAACACTGACAGAAGAGTTTTCACAGCGTTTAGATCAAATGTTCACATTTCAAATACATTATATACAAAGATTCCAAAAAGCAGCCAATTATTTCAGGTCCGGTACCATCGTTGGGTCGCGGGTGTGAAAGATTCAGCAGGCTACTGGCTGAACACACCTGGCTAAAAGATTACTGTTGCTCTGTTGGAATCACTTTTATAGATAACTTTGACACCTTCTGGAAACAGAAGATGCTCTACAGGAATAACGGAGTCCATCCAAATCACCTTGGCTCCTGGACTTTGTCCACGAATTTCAAGGCTGCGTTGAGACAATGACTCATCAATGACCCAAGACCAGCTCAGTTAATCCCTACCATTGTGCCGCTGAGTTGTCATAATGCTGCAGCAAATGTACATTATCCCAGGGGCGTTGGCAGACAAAGGAACTTAATGTATGTCTTTCTAACTGCCCTGAATGCCTCAGTTGATCCTACAGCTGATGTATGCAGTAATCATGTGCCTATGAACCAGAGTTATACTGTTAGCACTGAGCCGGTGTGCCCTAGTAGGAAGTCCACTAAGTGCAGGGTGAGCTGCACAATCAGCTCAAACATAAATGACATAAGCATGTCTACTTCTGATAAGCTTCACAGTAAAGCAATACAAATAATCAAGCATCCCAGAAAAGTGCTAAAAATAGCCCACATTAACATATTGTTATGATGAATTTCTAGGGTATCAAGTGATTACGAATGTAGGGATGTACTTAGACACTTTTGATGGGGAGTTCATATATTTAATATGGTACCATGGTTAGTTATAACAGATTAAGGACATGGCCCTGCCTCTGCCATCTTCCAACTCCATAACAAAGATCCACTCTCTCTCTCTCTATATATATATATATACACACACACTGTTACAAGTCTCTCCACGAACATCTGGTAAACCTCCATGGGCACTCCCTTCTCTATGATGTTATTACCCTTTACCCATGTCTCTATATCCTGTCCATCAATTATTCTAAGATCAACATCAGTAATCTACTCTGACATAAGGAATGCAGACTCCGTGGCACCAAACCACGTATCCACTAACTCTTCCCTGGTCCACACAATACTATGACATGACATCATTACACATATGTAGTCTAAGAAACAAGGTTCATGAAATCAATAACTTGCTAGTAACAGATGACATTCTGACTATCTCTGAAACTCACTTAGATAATACCTTTGCAGATACAGTGGTAGCAATACATGGTTTTAACATCTACAGAAAATACAGAAATGCCAATGGGGGCGGTGTTGCAGTCTATATTCAGAACCACATTCCTGTAAAGCTTAGAGAGAATCTCATGTTAAATACTGTTGAAGTAATATGGCTACCGGTTCATCTGCCTCACCTTAAGCCCATCCTTGTGGGAAGCTGCTATAGAACAACAAGTGCTAACAGTCAGTATATGGACAATGTGTGTGAAATGCTTGATAATGTATGTGATATCAACAGAGGGGTGTATTTTCTGGGTGACTTCAATAGACTGGCTTTCATCAAGCTGCACACTCAAGAAAAAGCTTCAAACTGTAACCAGTGCCTGCAACCTGGTTCAGGTTATCAGTCAACCGACAAGGGTAGTTACAAACAACAGATGTATAGATCACATCTTTACTAATGCTGCAGAAATGTGCATGAAAGCAGTATTCAAATCCATGGGAAGTAGTGATCACAATATAGTAGCCATATTTAGGAATACCAAAGTTCCAAAGGCTGGGCCTAATATAGTGTATATGAGGTCATACAATACGTTTTGTAGTGATTCCTATGTTGATGACATAAATCATGTTTGCTGGTCTGTGGTGTGTAATGAGGAGCAACCAGACACGGCACTTGACACCTTTTTGAAATTACTTATTCCAGTTACTAATAAGCATGCACCCATTAAGAAAATGACTGTAAAAACTATTAAATCCCATTTGATTGATGAAGAATGGTTGAGAGGGATGAGGCAAAAGGAATGGCAAATAATCTGGCTGAACAACCAATTGGCAAACATATTGCAAATTGAGAAATAATGTGACTAAACTGAATAAAAAGAAGACACTATACTATCAAACAATGATAAATAATATAAAGAATGATAGTAAAAAGCTTTGGTAGAATCTTAAATGAAATTTTGGCCAAAAAGGTAAACTCCGCTCCATCATTCATTGAATCAGATGGCTCATTCATCACAAAACCCACTGATATAGCCAACTACTTTCATGATTTTTTCATTGGCAAAATTAGCAAAATTGGGCATGACATGCCAGCAACAAAACGCTGACACTACACTTCCAAGTATAACTGACCAAATTATGAAAGACAAGCAATTCCGTAAAGTGAGTGTGGAAGAGGTGAAAAAATTGTTGTCTATCAACAATCACAAGCCACCGGGGTCTGACGACTTGGATGGAAAATTACTGAGGATAATAGCGGACAATATTGCCACTCCTATTTGCCATTTCTTCAATCTAAGCCTACTAGAAACAGGCCTGGAGGGAAGCAAAAGTAATTCTGCTACCCAAGAATTGTAAAGCCCCCTTTACTGGCTCAAATAGCCAACCAATCAGCCTGTTACCAACCCTTAGTAAACTTCAGTGCAGCTTTTGACATTATCGATCATAGTCTGCTGCTGGAAAACTGTATGTGTTATGGCTTTACACCACCTGCTATAGTGTGGATGAAGAGTAACCTGTCTAACAGAACACAGAGAGTGTTATTTAATGGAAGCCTCTCCAATATAATCCAGGAAGAATCAGGAATTCCCCAGGGCAGCTGTCTAGGCCCCTTACCTTTTCAATATTTACTAATGACATGCCACTGGCATTGAGTAAAGCCAGTGTGTCTATGTGTGCGGATGACTCAAAACTATACACGTCAGCTACTACAGTGACTGAAATTACTGCAACACTTAAGAGCTGCAGCTAGTTTCAGAATGGGTGGCAAGGAATAAGTTAGTCCTAAATATTTCAAAAACTAAAAGCATTGTTTTTGGGACAATTCATTCACTAAACCCTAAACCTCAACTAAATCTTGTAATGAATAATGTGGAAATTGAGCAAGTTGAGGTGACTAAACTGCTTGGAATAACCCTGGATTGTATACTGTCAGGGTCAAAAAAAATTGCTGTAACGCTGCAAGCATGCCTGTCACAGAGCAGTGCTCCATTTTCCATCTCTGACACTCAGAGGCTGCATGACAGTGAGCTTGCAAAGGCTACTCAGACTGGTCTATGCTCCTGGTTATAACAGGCGAGGAAATTAAACAACGTATCAACATTGCTCACGTTGCGAGCTGCTCCAATGTAACAAATGTACAGATCTAACAACAGAAGACTGATCAGGGTCTGCATCCCGGCTAAATTATATATATTTTTTAACTGACGGAGGAATAGATGCGCGCAAAGAGCGGACGGAGAGAAGCAAGTGAGTGAGTGTTGGTAGGGGATGCGGCTGGCTGATTACAGCTGCCATAAGTGATATGCGCATGAAAGTATATATTATTGGATCTGCGCATACAAGAGACTAGTGGCCGTTGCTTAAATTAAACTGCATTTATAAACAAAACTGGACTTTATAAACATTTTATAACAGGCACAAGCAGGTTCTTTAGATCGGTAGGGCTGACAAAGTCAGTAGTATCTATCATATGAAATGGTATTACGGTACTCTAGAATGTTGGTTCATAAATATGACGTTTTGGTACCGTGATATTACCTTGGTACCGGTATACCGTGCAACACTAAATATAATAGCAACAAAGAGAGCAGATGTAGGTTTATAACTCTGAAAGCACCATTCGGCGCATGTGACAAATAACATTTGATTGTACTGTTGAGGGCATTTTCAACTGGCCAACGACATACACTACATGACCAAAAGTGTGGACACCTGCTCATCGAACATCTCATTCCAAAATCATGGGCAGTATTATGGAGTTGGTCCCTCCTTTGCTGCTTTAACAGCCTCCACTCTTCTGGGAAGGCTTTCCACTAGATGTTGGAACATTGCTGCAGGGACTTGCTTCCATTCAACCACAAGAGCATTAGTGAGGTCGGGCACTGATGTTGGGCGATTAGGTCTGGCTCACGTCGGCATTCCAATTCATCCCAAAGGTGTTTGATGGGGTTGAAGTTAAGGCTCTGTGCAGGCTAATCAAGTTATTCCACACCGATCAACAAACCATTTCTGTATGGACCTCGCTTTGTCCACGGGGGCATTGACATGCTGAAACAGGAAAGGTCCTTCCCCAAACTGTTGCCACAAAGTTGGAAGCACAGAATCATCTAGAATATCATTGTATGCTGTAACATTAAGATTTCCTTTCACTAGAACCTCGGAGCCTAGCCCGAACCATAAAAAACAGCCTCAGATCCTTATTCCTCCTCCACCAAACTTTACAGTTGGCACAATGCATTGGGGCAGGTAGCGTTCTCCTGGCATGCGCTAAACCCAGATTCGTCCGTCGGACTGCCAGACGGTGAAGCGTGATTCATTACTCCAGAGAAAGCGTTTCCACTGCTCCAGAGTCCAATATTGGCGAGCTTTACACCACTCCAGCCTATGCTTGGCATTGCGCATGGTGATCTTTGGCTTGTGTGCGGCTGCTCGGCCATGGAAACCCATTTCATTAAGCTCCCGACAAACAGTTATTGTGCTGACATTGCTTCCAGAGGCAGTTTGGAACTCGGTAGTGAGTGTTGCAACCAAGGACAGGCGATTTTTACGCGCTTCAGCACTTGGATGTCCAATTCTGTGAGCTTGTGTGGCCTACCGCTGAGCCATTGTTGCTCCTAGACATTGCCACTTCACATAACAGCACTTACAATTGACCGGGGCAGCTCTAGCAGGGCAGATATTTGACGAACTGAGTTGTTGGAAAGTTGGCATCCTATGACAGTGCCACGTTGAAAGTCACTGACCTCTTCAGTAAGGCCATTCTACTGCCAATGTTTGTCTATGGAGATTGCATGGCTGTGCGCTCGATTTTATACACCTGGCAGCAACGGGTGTGGCTGAAATAGCCGAATCCACTAATTTGAAAGGATGTCCACATACGTTTGTATATATAGTGTAACTAGTTATCTAGATAGCTGACTAACATCTCAGCGAACACATGACATGATAGCAAGGCAAGCTAGCTGGCATACAGTAGCAAGCTAACTCAGTTTGTAGACTAACAGTAACTAACGTTACCTAGCTAGTTTGAAATAGCATGTGTCTTACCTTTAAAAGGGCACCACCGGTCCGGCACAATGTTCTGAGCATTTTCTCAATGTAATTGTTGTCTGATATGTAGCTATCTGGTTTAGGTGAGAAAAAAATTATAATGAATATTTGTTCATGTGTGACCCTCGGCAGATTCAGGAAACGAAGTTACAACATCGAATTGGTGCACTGGTTAAACACGTCCCCCTGTTGATATGGGAAACGGAACTCTATCATTCCAGATTATGCATAGTTTACTGAAAAAAATATACGTTTACATGATTGTAAATACAAATAAATAAACATTATGAATGTTTAATACTTTTAACACTTTCAGATGTTTTTAATAATTGTTATGTAGGCCTTGACAAGAACCCGAGTCCGAATTTCCAGCACTTTCCATATGTTGCAGTGCGCATGTCAGCATAGACCAGGGAAGACTGTCTGTACTACTACTAGTTTTGATGCAGTCTTTACCAGGTAAAATCAAGTGAGGACGTGTCAGTTATACCGTGAGAGCTATTGTTCCGAATCCATTAGTGTTATAGGTGTCAAGTTTATGATCATGTGGCAGCAGTGTGTAGGAGGGAGATTCCTACATGTGAGAAGTGTGCAGGGGGACATGAGACAAAGGAATGTATAATATTGGTGGAAAAAGTTGTGTGTGTATCAGTGGTGTAAAGTACTTAAGTTAAAATACTTTCAAGTACTATAGTGTTTTGGGTATCTGTACTTTACTTTACTATTTATATTTCTGACAACTTTTACTTTTACTTCACTACATTCCTAAAGAAAGAATGTACATACATTTTTCCTGACACCCAAAAGTATTTGTTACATTTTGAATTCTTAGCAGGACAGGAAAGTGGTCAAATTTACACACTTATCAAGAGAACATCCCTGGTCATCCCTACTGCCTCTGATCTGGCGGACAAACTAAACACACATACTTTGTTTGTAAATTATGTCTGAGTGTTGGAGTGTGCCTCTGGCTATCCATAAATAAAATAAAAACAAGAAATGGTGCCATTTGGTTTGCTTAATATAAGGAATTTGAAATTATTATTGATACTTTTGATACTTACATTTTACATTTTAGTCATTTAGCAGACACTCTTATCCAGAGCGACTTACAGTTAGTGAGTGCATACGTGTTTGTTTTTTTGTTTTTTTCATACACTAGTCACTTACGTATATTTAAAACCAAATACTTTCAGACTTTTACTCAAGTATTATTTTACTGGTTGACTTCATTTTCTATTAAGGTATCTTTACTTTTACTCAAGTATGACAATTTGGTACTTTTTCCACCACTGGTGTGTAAACTGTAGGGGTGCCCATGGTGCTGGAGATCAGAGGTGTCCGTTGAGAGAAAGGCAGGTTGAGGTTGCCAGGATCAAAGTAGTGCAGAAGGCGTCGTATGCTGAGGCAGTGAAGTGAGTAGTAGAGGAAAATGGGTCCAGGGTGAGGGATCCTAAGAGGATACCTGTGAGTAGGCCGAGGCCAATAGTGATAGGAATAACGTGCTTCAGTAAGGTTGATTTTTTGCTGTTCATAGCCCTGGTTGTCAATTGTACCGCAGGAATGGAACGTAAATCACAGAGGATAGATGTTGTGGTGGCAGCTGCTGAGAAGTACTTGGGTGTCCGAGATTTTACTGCAGAAGAGTTACAAGATGTTTTGAACCAATGGCGATTTTAGCATGTAAATCTTGGTGGGGCAAACAAAAACAAAAAAAGTAGGATGCATGCCAGCAAAGTCACTACACAACATTAAACAATACATTAATTGCACTATAACGGTGACAAACGGTGCCCCCAAACTGTTAGGGCCTACATAAAGCTGTCCCAACAGCAGAGTCCAACAGTAGTCCCAACACCTTACCACTGCTACACCTGGCTATCAGCGGAGCCTTGTCTGGCAGCAAAACAGTTCATTCATCCTCATTTACTGCCTTTAAAAAAAACATAGCTGATATGGTTGACTTGCTTAAACAAATGTGGTTTCTACTGACAGGTGGTGAAGGTAGGAAACAGCATCTCCACTTCGTTGATCCTCAACACTGGGGCCCCACAATGGTGCGTGCTCAGCCCCCTCCTGTACTCCCTGTTCACCCATGACTGCGTGGCACAGTGGTCTAAGGCACTGCATCGCAGTGCTAACTGTGCCACTAGAGATCCTGGTTCGAATCCAGGCTCTGTCCCAGCCGGCCGCGACCGGGAGACTCATGGGCGGCGCACAATTGGCTCAGCGTCGTCCAGGGTAGGGGAGGGAATGGCCGGCAGGGATGTAGCTCAGTTGATAGAGCATGGCGTTTGCAACGCCAGGGTTGTGGGTTCGATTCCCACGGGGGGCCAGTATAAAAAAAATAAAAAATTCACTAACTGTAAGTCGCTCTGGATAAGAGCGTCTGCTAAATGACTAAAATGTATATGTAAATGTTGTGTCGAGTAAACGTTGCTAATTATGCTGTGTGACCAAGGAGAACTGCTGACGCTGTATTTTCATCATAAAGGTTTATACACGCCTCCAACTCAATCATCAAGTTTGCAGACGACACAACAGTAGTTGGCTTGATTACCAACAATGATGAGACCGCCTACAGGGAGGAGGTGAGGGCTCTGGGAGTGTGGTGCCAGGAAAATAACCTCTCACTCAACGTCAACAAAACAAAGGAGATGATCGTGGACTTCAGGAAACAGCAGAGGGTGCACCCCCCTATCCACATAGATGGGACCGCAGTGGAGAAGGTGGAAAGCTTCAAGTTCCTTGGTGTACACATCACCGACAAACTGAAATGGTCCACCCACGCAGACAGTGTGGTGAAGAAGGCGCAACAGAGCCTCTTCAACCTCAGGAGGTTGAAGAAATTTGTCTTGGCACCTAAAGCCCTCACAAACTTTTACAGATGCACAATTGAGAGCATCCTGTCAGGCTGTATCAACACCTGGTACAGCAACTGCACCGCCCGCAACCACATGGCTCTCCAGAGGGTGGTGCGGTCTGCTGAACGCATTATCGGGGGCAAACTTCCCACCCTCCAAGACACATACAGCACCCGATGTCATAGGAAGGCCAAAAAGATCATCAAGGACATCAACCACCCGAGCCACTGCCTGTTCACCCCGCTATCATCCAGAAGGCGAGGTCAGTACAGGTGCATCAAAGCTGGGCCCGAGAGAATGAAAAACAGCTTCTATCTCAAGGCCATCAGACTGTTAAATAGCCATCACTAGCACATTAGAGGCTGCTGCTGCCTATTGAAATCACTGGCCACTTTAAGAAATTGAACACTAGTCACTTTAATAATGTTTACAGTCACTTTAATAATGTTTACATACCTTGCACTACTCATCTCATATGTATATACTGCATTCTATTCTATAATATTCTACTGTATCTTAGTCCATGCCGCTCTGTCATTGTCATTGCTTGTCCATATATGTATATTTTCCATTCCTTACTAGTTTTGTGTGTATTAGGTATATGTTGTGAAATGGTTAGGTATTACTTGTTAGATATTACTGCACTGTCGGAGCTAGAAGCACATGCATTTCGCTACACCCGCTATAACATCTGCTAAACACGTGTATGTGACAAATAAAATGTGATTTAATTTGATTTGATACAAACTATGGCATAAGGGGACGACAAGCGGATAAGAGGCAATATGTAATTTCGATTAAGACATTAATGAGCCATCTAGGATGGACGTCGTCAATATAACATTTTGTTCAGCACTTTTGAAATGTACAGCAACAGAATTCAGAACATTGGCCATTCTTACAGTATTCTCCCTGTACACCAAGTCAGAACCATAGGATAAATAAAGGGGGCATATAAGCAGACAATGAAAGCTCTTACAATATTCAATAATTACATTTCTCTATAACAGGTTATAGGCTACATGTGCACCACCAAGTCAGAACAGTAGGCAAAATTAAGAGGGGAAAATAAACCAAATTATTAGGGTGAGTCCTTCGTGAGCAAATTTTGTCATCAAACTTTGTCATCAAAGTCTGGCATTCTCTGGATTTATGGTGCTTTCAAGACAACTGGGAACAAGGTCGAATCATGATGACGTCAGTGAGCTTCAGGTCATAGCTCTAGAAAGAGGCCCAAGTTCCCGACTTACAATTCCGAGTTGGATGACCATTCAAAACTTATTTTAAGCTCGTTTTTCCCCCGAGTTCCCAGTTCTCTTGAACTCACTGATGTCAGATTTCCCAGTTCCGAGTTAACAGTTGTTTGAGCGCGGCAGAAATCATGCTGAATTGACAGCATGGCCAATGTTGAATGTTTATCATTTAAGCTTGGAAAAGAGACCCTTAAACCCAGACTTGGGACCACACACCCACTCCACTGAATAGCAGGCTAGTGATTGCTTTGCAATGCTTGCAGTTAGCCACTGATTCCTTCCAAACCACTCATTGTTGAATTTGCGATTTCCAACTTGTTGTGTAATGTTTATGTCCAATGGCCGATGAGCACCGATACGTTTTATCTATAATTTCTCTTCATTATTTCTCTTCATATGACAATGATTAAAAAGGACTTGCCAGTAGATTGTCGACTTGATTCATGATGATGACTGCTAGCTAAGATTTTGAAAGTATGATGTTGACGTGATCAGTCCAATCAAAGCTAACGTAGATATAATGTGATTTGACGTCATTTTAGGGAGCTTGAATTTCGAGCTCTACCCTAAGATTTGGCGGTGACTGTAGTGTCCCCATGAGTGACAGAACACTGGGCCAATCACGGCACAACTAGAGAACATTACCAACTGCTACGCTCTGCCCCACCTGCCCTGAATGATGGGTCACCACTGTTTTTAACGATAGTGTCCTGTCCTCCCAGGCTGCTGGCCCGGAGTAGGATCAGATTGGGCCAAAGTAGTGGAATAGTGGTGAGATTTTAATGGGTGCAGGGCTAGTTGGTAGGGCAATTTTTTAACAAAGTTTAATAAATTCGTACTACAGAATATTAGGCAGATACACAGCCAATACAGTAGGTTGCAGCATGCACCTATAACATTTGTTTGCGGACCGCAATAATATCAAAGAAGAAGAAGTATAGGCTGGAAGTGGGGTTACAGCGAGAGGTGACCGTGTAGGGACATGCGCTTCCGCTTTGCAAGGCGCTGGCAGTTGAATGAATAGCTGAGCTGGAGTCCCAATGAAGGTAAGAGGGAGTATTATCGCACTGTGTGTACCTGAGGCACCTTTCTCGCTGCTGGCTGTTGTGTATACACTCGTTGTCGACTGGCCCTGCCTGAGAGAGGACAAAACGGAGCGCTACAAGGTCAGTAACGTTAGCTAGTAACGGTACAGGTTGGTAGCTAGGCTAGCTAGCACTAGCAATTGATTAGCGGTATGGCTGTTGCATTTAAAACAGATCATGTAAATAGCTACGTGGTAACAAGTTAGCTAATCTAGCTCGCTAACTTGAATTCTAACGAAGCCAGCCTTAAGGGAAAAACACATCAGATAATTTCACTTTTTGGCCCATCGTTATGGATGCTATGGCACTTCTTGTGTACCAGTAGCTAGCGAACGTTAGCCAGTTTGCTGTTAGTGGTGGCATACGGTTACATAGAGGTTGAATCTGTACATATGTTGCAAGATTCCGTACTATTTTAAAATCACATTAGAAATGCTGCCACTATAGCAATTACTGTGATTATCGTTTGTCTATTGACATTTTTATGGCATGAACAAGATTACAGCTACAATCAGCAAGTTGTTTCTACACTCATGCATTTGGCCCATATACAGTCTATGATAAGTCCCTAGGATGAAGAGACTCCCCATCCTAGTTCTGCTCCTGTGGCTGTGTGCCATGTTCTACGTGGGGATCTTCCTGTTTGTTGGCGGCTTCCTGCTGGTGAGGCTGGAGGTTAACCGGACCAGCACCTGTGGGGATGTTTTGCTGCCAGGGGGCCAGCAGGGGGACTTCTGCCAAGGACAGCCACGCTTCCGCAGGGCTGTGGTTCTCATCATAGACGCCCTGAAGATCGACTTTGCCCGCTTTGACCCTGCGAAAAAAGAGCCCCGCCCTTTCGAGAACAAGCTGCCTGTGCTGGAGGAAGTGACCTCATCAAAGCCCACCCATGCCCGTCTGTTCCCGTTCCGTGCTGACCCCCCCACCACCACCATGCAGAGGATCAAGGGCTTCACCACGGGCTCCCTGCCCACCTTCATTGATGTGGGCAATAACTTTGCCTCCAGCGCTATCCTTGAGGACAACCTAGTTCACCAGCTAGCAGAAGTGGGTGAGTGACAGTCTATAAAGTCTGGTTCAATTTGCTATCCTGTAAGTAAAAAAAATTCAAGCTTATACTCAAAGGCACAGATGGGACGTGATGAAAATTTGAACTCAGCTTTGCTTGATTATTCCCTTTCTCCTTTCTATAGGCAAGAGAGTGGTCTTCATGGGTGATGACACATGGGAAAGTCTCTTCCCAAAAAAGTTCCACCGCTCCCTGCCCTTCCCCTCTTTCAATGTCAAGGATCTGCACACAGTGGACAATGGAATTCTGCAGCACCTGTACAACATCAGTAAGCATTGGCAGACAGCCAGACACATTTGCATGTGTGCTGTACAGTATTGGACTTCTCCTTCACATCTCCCCATCCATCTCTCTTCTCTTCCTCAGTGGTAAGTGATGACTGGGACGTGCTGGTAGCTCACTTCCTGGGGGTGGATCACTGTGGCCACAGGTTTGGTCCTGACCACCCGGCCATGGCTGACAAGCTCACTCAGATGGATGGGGTCATCAGGTCAGTGGGAATTATTAGGTCTCCTGGCGTATTCCACAGTAGTACTAGGCTATATCATAATCTCTCACATACAATAGTACAGAATTTAATATCAATGCCATTTTAAAGGACTATCTTTAGGATTGCATTTGTACAATGCCCTCTAAAATACTCTGTGCGGTATGTCAGATGACATACCATGGCACTACCAGTCTGACTATTGTTTTGTCCCCTAGATCTGTGCTTGATCGGCTGCAGAATGACACCCTGTTAGTGGTGATGGGAGATCACGGTATGACAGATACCGGTGACCACGGGGGAGAGAGCCAGCAGGAGACCGATGCTGCCATCTTCCTCTACAGCCCCTCTCCCCTCTTTCCAGCATCCCCTTCCCAGGTGAGTATAGCAGCTGCACATTCCCACCATTCCTATGATATCCTCAACAATCATGAAATGATTGTGAGTGTTGCATTGATCTGTCTGGCATTGATCATTCCACATTGAATTACCTTTGTTTTGTCTCCCTGTAGAGTGATCCTGAGGTGGTGCCCCAGACAGACCTGGTGCCTACCCTGGCCCTGCTCCTGGGCATCCCCATCCCCTACAGCAGTGTGGGACAGGTCCTGCTGCCTCTGTTCCCTGCAAACAGGCAGTCAGGAGGTGCACCAGCAGGTCTCAGCCAGGCGGAGGCACTGTGGATCAATGCCAAACAGGTAATCCCGTAGATCTGTTATCATGTCAGATGCACACTTGATGTACAGTGAGGGGAAGAAAGTATTTGATCCCCTGCTGATTTTGTACGTTTGTCCACTGACAAAGACATGATCAGTCTATAATTTTAATGGTAGGTTTATTTGAACAGTGAGAGACAGAATAACAACAAAAAATCCAGAAAAACGCATGTTAAAAATGTTATAAATTGATTTGCATTTTAATGAGGGAAATACGTATTTGACCCCTCTGCAAAACATGACTTAGTACTTGGTGGCAAAACCCTTGTTGGCAATCACAGAGGTCAGACGTTTCTTGTAGTTGGCCACCAGGTTTGCACACATCTCAGGAGGGATTTTGTTCCACTCCTCTTTGCAGATCTTCTCCAAGTCATTAAGGTTTCGAGGCTGACGTTTGGCAACTCGAACCTTCAGCTCCCTCCACAGATTTTCTATGTGATTAAGGTCTGGAGACTGGCTAGGCCACTCCAGGACCTTAATGTGCTCATGAGCCACTCCTTTGTTGCCTTGCCTGTGTGTTTTGGGTCATTGTCATGCTGGAATACCCATCCACGACCCATTTTCAATGCCCTGGCTGAGGGAAGGAGGTTCTCACCCAAGATCTGACGGTACATGGCCCCGTCCATCGTCCCTTTGATGCAGTGAAGTTGTCCTGTCCCCTTAGCAGAAAAACACCCCCAAAGCATAATGTTTCCTCCTCCAAACACGGCGAGTTGAGTTGATGCCAAAGAATTCGATTTTGGTCTCGTCTCACCACAACACTTTCACCCAGTTCTCCTCTGAATCATTCAGAAACTTCAGACGGCCCTGTATATGTGCTTTCTTGAGCAGGGGGACCTTGCGGGCGCTGCAGGATTTCAGTCCTTCACGGCGTAGTGTGTTACCAATTGTTTTCTTGGTGACTATGGTCCCAGCTGACTTGAGATCATTGACAAGATCCTCCTGTGTAGTTCTGGGCTGATTCCTCACCGTTCTCATGATCATTGCAACTCCACGAGGTGAGATCTTGCATGGAGCCCCAGGCAGAGGGAGATTGACAGTTATTTTGTGTTTCTTCCATTTGCGAATAATCGCACCAACTGTTGTCACCTTCTCACCAAGCTGCTTGGCGATGGTCTTGTAGCCCATTCCAGCCTTGTGTAGGTCTACAATCTTGTCCCTGACATCCTTGGAGAGCTCTTTGGTCTTGGCCATGGTGGAGAGTTTGGAATCTGATTGATTGATTGCTTCTGTGGACAGGTGTCTTTTATACAGGTAACAAGCTGAGATTAGGAGCACTCCCTTTAAGAGTGTGCTCCTAATCTCAGCTCGTTACCTGTATAAAAGACACCTGGGAGCTAGAAATCTTTCTGATTGAGAGGGGGTCAAATATTAATTTCCCTCATTAAAATGCAAATCAATTTATAACATTTTTGACATGTGTTTTTCTGGATTTTTTTGTTGTTATTCTGTCTCTCACTGTTCAAATAAACCTACCATTAAAATTATAGACTGATCATGTCTTTGTCAGTGGACAAACGTACAAAATCAGCAGGGGATCAAATACTTTTTCCCCCTCACTGTATGTTGAACATTACAATTGATTGCACATATCTGTGCATATTTTAACCATGAATACTAGATTATATTATTTTGTATTATTGATAGTGTTGCACGGTATACCGAAACTTCTGTACTTTTTTGATACTAGAACATGGAAAACAATTCGGTACTAGAATTATTGTTACTTTCAGTACTTCTATCAAATGTGTCTCACGTCATGTACTGATATTAGAGAGGATCAACTCTGTCTATCAGCGCAGCTGATGTCCTCTTATAGCGCGAGCTCACCGTGCCTGCTCCACTTACTCATTGCTAGCTTTAGCCTTTCCTGAGGAACCGCTTCACTCACTGGGAGTCTGGGCTGCATCATGTTAGCGTCCCACTCATGCTGTACAGAAGTTAACACACTTGAATAACACGGCATGTAGAAATGTTGCAACTGTTAATTACTGTTCAGAAAACAATTTCCACTACAGGCTAGAACACTTTACAATGCAATAAGATACAGGTAGCTTCCAGCTTTGAAGGCTAACTTTCCTTGCTAGCTTACAGGCGAAGCTAACATCAATTCATGACCCTAGTACTTTGTTTGTGATAATATGCAAATCATAATACAAAATATGTTGGTTTTAAAGCTAATTGTCGACAAAAACCATAGTCATTGCCACATTTTTTTATTCATTCACTTCGTCTCCCTCGCCTCAGCCACGTCTCTCCTGTCTCTCTCACTGTGTGTGAATTAAGTAATTAGGTCTTAGAGACATTGCGCACTTCTATGCAAATGTTGTTGATCAGTTCAATACAATAAGTCCCAAATGGAAAGGAAACAGATTGTTTTATGTCTATAGCCCCTTGAAATCAGCCAAAACAAGCTCAATAACTCAATGCACGCACTCCTATTGAATATGCATTCACCTGTAATGTGGATATGCCTAGGCTATATCTTGATTTACCCAGTTTATCAATAGAGATTTACCATTCAAATAAATGATTACTATTATTATGTTATGTAGTTATACTGAATATAAATATATAAACGCAACATGCAACAATTTCAGTCAATTGAAATAAATAAATTAGTCCATGTGGGGGCCTGGGAGGGCATAGGCCCATCCACATGGGAGCCAGGCCCACCCACTGGGGAACCAGGCCCAGCCAATCAGAATGAGTTTTTCCCCACAAAAGAGCTTTATTACAGACAGAAATACTCCTCAGTTTCAGACGATCCCGCAGGTGAAGAAGCCGGATGTGGAGGCCCTAGGCTGGCGTGGTTACATGTGTAATGAGCATGCTGTTTAATCAGCTTCTTGATATGCCACACCTGTGGATGGATTATCTTGGTAAAGGAGAAATGCTCACTAACAGGGATGTAAACAAATTTGTGCACAAAATAATTTCTGGGATCTTTTATTTAAGCTCATGTAACATGGGACCAACACTTTACATGTTGCGTTTATATTTCTGTTCACTATACACTACCAGTCAAAAGTTTGGACACACCTACTCATTCAAGGGTTTTTCTTTATTTTTACAATTTTTTACATTGTAGAATAATAGTGAAGACATCAAAACTATGAATTAACACATTTACATTTACATCATTTAGCAGACGCTCTAATCCAGAGCGACTTACAAATTGGGCATTCAATTTATGATAGCCAGTGGGACAACCACTTTTTATTTATTTTATTTTTATATATACAGTGGGGGAAAAAAGTATTTAGTCAGCCACCAATTGTGCAAGTTCTCCCACTTAAAAAGATGAGAGAGGCCTGTAATTTTCATCATAGGTACACGTCTACTATGACAGACAAAATGAGAATTTTTTCCCCAGAAAGTCACATTGTAGGATTTTTTTATGAATTTATTTGCAAAATATGGTGGAAAATAAGTATTTGGTCAATAACAAAAGTTTCTCAATACTTTGTTATATACCCTTTGTTGGCAATGACACAGGTCAAACGTTTTCTGTAAGTCTTCACAAGGTTTTCACACACTGTTGCTGGTATTTTGGCCCATTCCTCCATGCAGATCTCCTCTAGAGCAGTGATGTTTTGGGGCTGTCGCTGGGCAACACGAACTTTCAACTCCCTCCAAAGATTTTCTATGGGGTTGAGATCTGGAGACTGGCTAGGCCACTCCAGGACCTTGAAATGCTTCTTACGAAGCCACTCCTTCGTTGCCCGGGCGGTGTGTTTGGGATCATTGTCATGCTGAAAGACCCAGCCACGTTTCATCTTCAATGCCCTTGCTGATGGAAGGAGGTTTTCACTCAAAATCTCACGATACATGGCCCCATTCATTCTTTCCTTTACACGGATCAGTCGTCCTGGTCCCTTTGCAGAAAAACAGCCCCAAAGCATGATGTTTCCACCCCCATGCTTCACAGTAGGTATGGTGTTCTTTGGATGCAACTCAGCATTCTTTGTCCTCCAAACACGACGAGTTGACTTTTTACCAAAAAGTTATATTTTGGTTTCATCTGACCATATGACATTCTCCCAATCCTCTTCTGGATCATCCAAATGCACTCTAGCAAACTTCAGACGGGCCTGGACATGTACTGGCTTAAGCAGGGTTTGAGTCCCTGGCGGCGTAGTGTGTTACTGATGGTAGGCTTTGTTACTTTGGTCCCAGCTCTCTGCAGGTCATTCACTAGGTCCCCCCGTGTGGTTCTGGGATTTTTGCTCACCGTTCTTGTGATCATTTTGACCCCACGGGGTGAGAACTTGCGTGGAGCCCCAAATCGAGGGAGATTATCAGTGGTCTTGTATGTCTTCCATTTCCTAATAATTGCTCCCACAGTTGATTTCTTCAAACCAAGCTGCTTACCTATTGCAGATGCAGTCTTCCCAGCCTGGTGCAGGTCTACAATTGTGTTTCTGGTGTCCTTTGACAGCTCTTTGGTCTTGGCCATAGTGGAGTTTGGAGTGTGACTGTTTGAGGTTGTGGACAGGTGTCTTTTATACTGATAACAAGTTCAAACAGGTGCCATTAATACAGGTAATGGGTGGAGGACAGAGGAGCCTCTTAAAGAAGAAGTTACAGGTCTGTGAGAGCCAGAAATCTTGCTTGTTTGTAGGTGACCAAATACTTATTTTCCACCATAATTTGCAAATAAATTCATTAAAAATCCTACAATGTGATTTTCTGGAGGAAAAAAATCTCAATTTGTCTGTCATAGTTGACGTGTACATATGATGAAAATTACAGGCCTCTCTCATCTTTTTAAGTGGGAGAACTTGCACAATTGGTGGCTGACTAAATACTTTTTTTCCCCACTGTATATTTTTTTGTGTGGGGGAGGTAGAAGGATTACTTTATACTATTCCAAGTATTCCTTAAAGAGGTAGGGTTTCAAGTGTCTCCGGAAGGTGGTCAGTGACTCCGCTGTCGTGGGGGAGCTTGTTCCACCATTGGGGTGCCAGAGCAACGAATAGCTTTGACTGGGCTGAGCGGGAACTGTGCTTCCGTAGAGGTAGGGGAGCTAGCAGGCCAGAGGTGGATGAACGTAGTGCCCTCGTTTGGATGTAGGGTCTGATCAGAGCCTGAAGGTAAGGAGGTGCCGTTCCCCTCACAGCTCCGTAGGCAAGCACCATGGTCTTGTAGTAGATGCGAGTCTCAACTGGAAGCCAGTGGAGTGTGCGGAGGAGCGGGGTGACATGAGAGAACTTGGGAAGGTTGAACACCAGACGGGCTGCAGCGTTCTGGATAAGTTGTAGGGGTTTAATGGCACAGGCATGGAGCCCAGCCAACAGCGAGTTGCAGTAATCCAGACGGGAGATGACAAGTGCCTGGATTAGGACCTGCGCCGCTTTCTGTGTAAGGTAGGGTCATACTCTGCGAATGTTGTAGAGCATGAACCTGCAGGATCGGGTCACCGCTTTGATACTCCTGAGTGGCGCAGTGGTCTAAGGCACTGCATCGCAGTGCTAACTGTGCCACTAGAGAACCTGGTTCGAATCCAGGCTCTGTCGCAGCCGGCCGCGACCGGGAGACTCATGGGCGGCGCACAATTGGCCCAGCGTCGTCCAGGGTAGGGGAGGGAATGGCCGGCAGGGATGTAGCTCAGTTGATAGAGCATGGTGTTTGCAACGCCAGGGTTGTGGGTTTGATTCCCACGGGGGGCCAGTATAAAAAAAATATATATATGTATTCACTAACTGTAAGTCGCTCTGGATAATAGCGTCTGCTAAATGACTAAAATGTAAATGTAAATGTAATGTTAGCGGAGAATGACAGGGTGTTGTCCAGGGTCACGCCAAGGTTCTTTGCACTCTGGGAGGAGGACACAATGGAGTTGTCAACCGTGATGGCGAGATGATGGAGCGGGCAGTCCTTCCCCGGGAGGAAGAGCAGCTCCGTCTTGCCGAGGTTCAGCTTGAGGTGGTGATCCGACATCCACACTTATATGTCTGCCAGACATGCAGAGATGCGATTCGCCACCTGGTTATCAGAAGGGGGAAAGGAGAAAATGAATTGTGTGTCGTCTGCGTAGCAATGATAGGAGAGACCATGTGAGGATATGACAGAGCCAAGTGACACATATGGAATCATGTAGTAACCAAAAAAGTGTTAAACAAATCAAAGTATAATTTATATTTGAGATTCTTCAAATAGCCACCCTTTACCTTGATGACAGCTTTGCACACTCTTGGCATTCTCTCAACCAGCTTCATGAGGTACTCACCTGGAATGCATTTCAATTAACAGGTGTGCCTTGTTAAAAGACATTTGTGGAATTTCTTTCCTTCTTAATGTGTTTGAGCCAATCAGTTGTGATTTATTTAGAATTCAATGCACACTTAACCAGCATGGCTACCACAGCATTCTGCAGCGATACGCCATCCCATCTGGTTTGGGCTTAGTGGGACTATCATTTGTTTTTCAACAGGACAATGACTCAACACACCTCCAGGCTGTGTAAGGGCTATTTGACCAAGAAGGAGAGTGATGGAGTGCTGCATCAGATTACCTGGCCTCCACAATCCTCCGACCTCAACCCAATTGAGATGGTTTGGGATGAGTTGGACGGCAGAGTGAAGGAAAAGCAGCCAACAAGTGCTCAGCATATGTGGGAACTCCTTCAAGACTGTTGGAAAAGCATTCCAGGTGAAGCTGGTTGAGAGAATGCCAAGAGTGTGCAAAGCTGTCATCAAGGCAAAGGGTGGCTACTTTGAAGAATCTCAAATATAAAATATATTTTGATTTGTTTAACACTTTTTTGGTTACTACATGATTCCATGTGTGTTATTTCATAGGTTTGATGTCTTCACTATTATTCTACAATGTAAAAATAAAGAAAAACCCTTGAATGAGTAGGTGTGTCCAAAGTTTTGACTGGTACTGTATATTGGTAAAAACAAAGTCAAATTGATTGTAAAATTGATTCATTAATGCATACATGGCTATCTCTGAAAAATTACATATAATATTGAACTCAAAAGATATTTCTGGATCAAGTCCCATTTTGTGACTTTGGCTAATACGCCTTGTTTTGACGTGGTATCGTTTTGGTATCGAGCATGGTGATGGTATCGAGTATCGTGATACTAAACCTGGTATCGGTATCGAAGGCAAAATTCTGGTATCGTGACCACACAAATTATTAATTTGACCCTTTTGTCTTTTTTGAAGGTCAACCGTTTCCTGGAGACCTATTCCAGCATGGCCAAAGACATCCCTCCAGAGAGGCTGTCTCAGCTGCAGGCAGACTTCTCCGACCTCTCCTCCAAGTATCTCAGCACCGTCAAAGAGGGCCGCTCTCCCACCCCAGAACTAGTGGCCTCCCTGCAAGGGTACCTGACCTCTGTCCGGGACACCTGCCGCGCCACCTGGGCCCGCTTCAACCCAGCCAAGATGGCTGCCGGCATAGCTATCCTGGCATGTGCCTGCGTGCTGTGTTACGTCCTCTCTGAGATGTCCTCTGTGCTGGTGAGGGAGAGTGGTCTGCTGAGGGTCCCTCTGGTGGCAGCCACTGTGGTGGGGGTGTGTGTAGCTGCATGTCAGCTGTTCACCCAGGGCTATGCTGAGGGGTCCTGGTGCCTGGCGGCTGCAGCCCTCTCCTCTGAGGTACTGGTCCTCTGGAGAGCCCGACGGGCCAGGAAGACTGCAGCGGCTGAGGTTGGAGAGGTGGCCCCAAGGCGTGGCTGGCTGACCCCGCCTCGCTTCTTATTAACCCCTCCCCTCCTGGTGCTCCTCCTGCGCTGTGCCTCCCTGCTGTCTGACAGCTATGTAATAGCAGAGGGCCGTGTGGTCACCTTTATGCTCTTCTCCCTGAGCCTCTATGTCCCCTTCCATCTCAACTGGGACGGCCTCCTGCTACCCCCTGTCCATGATCCCCTGAAACCCGCCGGGCTGCTGCCCTCCCCGGTCCTGTCCCCCTTAGCCATGAGGAGGGAGTGCAGCACCTTCCTGGCCTGCTTGGGGGTGCTAGTGGGCTCTCTCTACCTCTCCCTCTTCTTCCACGGCTGTCGTGAGGAGCAGGGCTCCTGCCAGCCCTCCCCGTTCCTCTCCCCTCTGTCACGGGTGCAGGACAGCCGTCTGAAGAACCTGCACTATATCCTGTCTCTGGCCTCTCTGGGCGCCTGGACCTACCTGCTGCGGCGCTGGCTGCGGCACTATGGCAACCTGAACAGCCCTGGTGGCACGGTGTTCACGGCCCGCTGGATCCTGCCTCTGCTGTCTGTCTGTTTGGGGCTCCACTGGGCTGTGTCTGCCACCCCGGAGGACAGCTTTAGGAACCTGGCTGAGCTGATCAGCCTAGGCCAGCGGGCCCTCCCCAGGGTTGCCTTCTCTCTGCTGGGCCTAGGGCTGGCCCTGCTATGGCTGGACCCGCTCACCGTATTTATCAAGACCAGGGCTGCAGCCCCTGTCCGAAGCCCTGTATCGCTCCCCCCACCCCGCTACCGGGCCAGCACTGGCATCAGCACCCAGGCAGAGCTGCACCACCTTATCCCCCAGCTCTACCAGCGCATGCGCCGCTCCCTGGAGGATGGAGAACCAGCCAGGGTTCCTGAGGGGGGTGACCGGCCTGCCGTGGAGGCCTACGGGCTGGGTACAGTCTACTCGGCCCCCGTGGTCCTGCTGTGCGGCCTGCTGGGGATGGGCCTGCTGCTGCTGCATCCAGAGGGCATGTCCCTGGCCTTCCTGCTGCTGCTCCTGGAGATGGGAGCCCTGCTGCAGATGCACGCCTCCTCCACTACCCTCAACGCCCTGCAGGGGACACACTCTGGTAAGCTGCTCACAGTGTGTGATCAATGGTCTGACTATTTGGTCCTCTTTTTGTCTTTTATAACATGCCTATAATTTTTACTTTTGCATATGTTGCATGTTTGTCTCAAACTAACTTCTAGAGATATTGATTATGGCTTTATTTAGTTTGCCCTGACTTATTTGTACCCTGCCCTGAACTTTAGTCACTGGCCGGCTACCACCTGGTTACTTTACCATGCACCTTAGAGGCTGCTGCCCTATGTACATAGTCATTGAACACGAGTTACTTTAATAATGTTTACATACTCTTTTACCCACTTCATATGTATATACTGTATTGTAGTCCTATCCTATTTAACTATTGCTGTACATATACTATTCTTCAGATATACTACATATTCTATCCATATACTGTCCATAATGTCTATACACCCCATCATATATATATATATATATACATCACACACACACACACACACACACACAGTACCAGTTAAAAGTTTGGACACACCTACTCATTCCAGGGTTTTTCATTCTTTTTACTGTTTTCTACATTGTAGAATAATAGGGAAGACATCAAAACTATGAAATAACACATATGGAATCATGTAGTAACCAAAAAAGTGTTTAAAAAAGTCAAAATATATTTTAGATTCTTCAAAGTAGCCACCCTTTGCCTTGATGACAACTTTGCACCTCATCACAAACATTTACATTACATTTACATTTACGTCATTTAGCAGATGCTCTTATCCAGACCATCTCAATTGGTTAGAGGTAGGGTGATTGTGGAGGCCAGGTCATTTGATGCAGCACTCCATCACTCTCCTTCTTGGTAAAATAGCCCTTACACAGCCTGGCGGTGTGTTGGGTCATTGTCCTGTTGAAAAACAAATGATAGTCTCACTAAGCCCAAACCAGATGGGATGGCGTATCACTGCAGAATGCTGTGGTAGCCATGCTGGTTAAGTGTGCCTTGAATTCTAAATAAATCACAGACAGTGTCACCAGCAAAGCACCATTACACCACCTCCTCCATGCTTCACGTGGGAACTACAAATGCGGAGATCATCCGTTCACTTACTCTGCGTCTCACAAAGACACGGTGGTTGGAACCAAAAATCTCCAATTTGGACTCCAGACCAAAGGACAGATTTCCATCGGTCTAATGTCCATTGCTCGTGTTTCTTGGCCCAAGCAAGTCTCTTCTTCTTATTGGTGTCCTTTAGTAGTGGTTTCTTTGCAGAAATCGACCATGAAGGCCGGATTCACGCAGTCTCCTCTGAACAGTTGATGTTGAGATGTCTGTTCCTTTTATTGCATTTATATGGGCTGCAATTTCTGAGGCTGGTAACTCTAATGAACTTATCCTCTGCAGCAGAGGTAACTCTGGGTCTTCTTTTCATGTGTCAGTCCTCATGAGAGCGACTTTCATCATAGCGCTTGATGGTTTTTGCGACTGGACTTGAAGAAACCTTCAAAGTTCTTAACTTTCCGCATTGACTGACCTTCATGTCTTAAAGTAATGATGGACAGTCGTTTCTCTTTGCTTATTTGAGCTGTTCTTGCCATAATATGGACTTGGTCTTTTACCAAACAGGGCTTCTGTATACCACCCCTATCTTGTCACAACACAACTGATTGGCTCAAACGCATTAAGAAGGCAAGAAATTCCACAAATTAACTTTTAAGAAGGCACACCTGTTAATTTAAATGCATTCCATGTGACTACCTCATGAAGCTGGTTGAGAGAATGCCAAGAGTGTGCAAAGCTGTCATCAAGGCTACGTGTGGCTACTTTGAAGAATCTCAAATATATTTTGATTTGTTTAACACTTTTTTTGATTTGTTTAACACTTTTTTTCATGATTCCATATGTGTTATTTCATAGTTTTGAAGTTTTCACTACTATTCTACAATGTAGAAACTATGACAGAGTTTTAGAGTTCCTCTGTGGAGATGGGAGAACCTTCCAGAAGGACAACCATCTCTGCAGCACTCCACCAATCAGGCCTTTATGGTGTAGTGGCCAGACAGAAGCCACTCCTCAATAAAAGGCACGTGACAGCCCGCTTGGAGTTTGCCAAAAGGCACCTGAAGACTCTCAGACCATGAGAAACAAGATTCTCTGATCTAATGAAACCAAGATTGAACTCTTTGGCCTGAATGCCAAGCGTCACGTCAGGGGGAAACCTGGCACCATCCCTACGGTGAAGCATGGTGGTGGCAGCATCATGCTGTGGGGATGTTTTTCAGCAGCAGGGACTGGGAGACTAGTCAGAATCGAGGCAAAGATGAACGGAGCAAAGTACATAGATCCTTGATGAAAACCTACTCCAGAGCGCTCAGGTCCTCGGACTGGGGCGAAGGTTCACCTTCAAACAGGACAACGACCCTAAGCACACAGCCAAGACAACGCAGGAGTGGCTTCGGAACAAGTCTCAATGTCCTTAAGTGGCCCAGCGAGAGCCCGGACTTGAACCCAATCAAACATCTCTGGAAAGAGCTGAAAAAGCTGTGCAGTGACACTCCCCATCCAATCTGACAGAGCTTGAGAGGATCTGCAGAGAGGAATGGGAGAAACTCCCCAAATACAGGTGTGCCAAGCTTGTAGCATCATAACCAAGAAGACTCGATGCTGTAATCGCTGCCTAAGGTGCTTCAACAAAGTACTGAGGAAAGGGTCTGAATACTTATGTAAATGTGATATTTCATTTTTATATTGTTAATATATTAGAAAGCAATTCAAAAAACCTGTTTTTGCTTTGTCATTATGGGGTATTGTGTGTAGATTGAGGTAAAACAAAACAATTTAATCAATTTTTGAATAAGGCTGTAACGTAACAAAATGTGGAAAAATTCAAGGGGTCTGAATACTTTACGAATGCACTGTACATACAGTTAAAGTCGAAGTTTACATACATCTTAGCCAAATACATTTTTCACAATTCCTGACATTTAATCCTAGTAAAAGTACCCTGTCTTAGGTCAGTTAGGATCACCACTTTATTTTAAGAATGTGAAATGTCAGAATAATAGTAGAGAGAATGATTTATTTCAGCTTTTATGTCTTTCATCACATTCCCAGTGGGTCAGAAGTTTACATACACTCAATTAGTATTTGGTTGCATTGCCTTTAAATTGTTTAACTTGTGTCAAACATTTCGGGTAACCTTCCACAAGCTTCCCACAATAAGTTGGGTGAATTTTGGCCCATTCCTTATGACAGAGCTGGTGTAACTGAGTCAGGTTTATAGGCCTCCTTGCTCGCACACACATTTTCAGTTCTGCCCACATTTTCTATAGGTTTGAGGTCAGGGCTTTGTGATGGCCACTCCAATACCTTGACTTTGTTGTCCTTAAGCCATTTTGCCACAACTTTGGAAGTATACTTGGGGTCATTGTCCATTTGGAAGACCCATTTGCAACCAAGCTTTAACTTCCTGACTGATGTCTTGAGATGTTGCTTCAATATATCCACACAATTTTCCTTCCTCATGATGCCATCTATTTTGTGAAGTGCACCAGTCCCTCCTGCAGCAAAGCACCTCAACAGCATGATGCTGCCACCCCTGTGCTTCACGGTTGGGATGGTGTTCTTCGGCTTGCAATTGTCCCCCTTTTTCCTCCAAACATAACGATGGTCATTATGTCCAACAGTTCTATTTTTGTTTCATCAGACCAGAGGACATTTCTCCAAAAAGTATGATCTTTGTCCCCATGTGCAGTTGCAAACCGTAGTCTGGCTTTTCTTTGGCGTTTTTGGAGCAGTGGCTTTTTCCTTGTTGAGCGGCCTTTCAGGTTATGTCGATATAGGACTCGTTTTACTGTGGATATATATACTTTTGTACGTGTTTCCTACAGCATCTTCACAAGGTACTTTGCTGCTGTTCTGGGATTGATTTGCACTTTTCGCAAAGTACGTTCATCTCTAGGAGACAGAATGCATCACCTTCCTGAGCGGTATGACGGCTGCGTGGTCCCATGGTGTTTATACTTGCGTACTATTGTTTGTACAGATGAACATGGTACCTTCAGGCGTTTGGAAATTGCTCCCAAGGATGAACCAGACTTGTGGAGGTCAACAATTTTTTTGGCTGATTTCTTTTGATTTTCCGATGATGTCAAGCAAAGAGGCACTGAGTTTGAAGTTAAGCCTTGAAATACATCCACAGGTTCACCTCCAATTGACTCAAAAGATGTCAATTAGCCTATCAGAAGCTTCTAAAGCCATGACATCATTTTCTGGAATTTTCCAAGCTGTTTAAAGGCACCGTCAACTTAATGTATGTAAACTTCTGACCCACTGGAATTTCTATACAGTGAAATAATCTGTCTGTAAACAATTGTTTGAAAAATGACTTGTGTCATGCACAAAGTAGATGTCCTAACCGACTTGCCAAAACTATAGTTTGTTATCAAGACATTTGTGGAGTGGTTGAAAAATGAGTTTTAATGACTCCAACCTAAGTGTATGTAAACTTCCGACTTCAACTGTACATAAATACTACAGACTCCAACATTGCTCGTCCTAATATTTCTATATTTCTTAATTCCATTCTTTTAGATTTGTGTGTATTGTTAGATATTATTGCACTGTTGGAGCTAAGAACACAAGCATTTCGCTACACCCGCAATAACATCTTCTAAATATGTGTATGCTACCAATAAAAATTTGATTTGACTTGTCTCCCTCTCACTCTGCCAGGTGGCTTTTCTGTGCCCTGGACCCCGGTAGTGCTGTGGTCCCTGGCTGCCACTCAGTTCTTCCATGCCACAGGCCATCTGCCCACATTTCCATCCATCCAGTGGGCTGCTGCCTTCGTGGGTTTCCCTGGTGGGCACACGGGCACCATACTTCCCGCTTCACTGGTCACCCTCAACACCTTCTCATCACACATCCTCTTCGCAGGTACTCACCCGTTCACACACAGGGCTGTGTTGTACAGTAAGAATACTAATGTGTATCTAGGTTGATTGACATTGTGGTTAATATGGCTATAATCATATCACTCCTGACATTATTTCAGTCTATGCGTAATACCGTACCACATGTCAATGCTGACAACCACTTAAGTTAATTGATGGCTACACAGTGTACCTGAATATTGATCATGAATATGATGCTCAGTTTATGCTGATGTGTCTTTATGTTTGTGAATGCAGTGGCTTGTCCGCTGCTTCTCTTCTGGCCGCTGGTCTGTGAGGTGCGCGCTGGACGAGGAGGAAGAGGAGGGGGTGGGGAGGAAGGAGAGGACAATGCTATCATGGAAATGAGACTAAGGGAGAGTCCCCAGCAGTTCAGCTCTGCCCTTCTACAGCTCGCAACACGCTACCTCTTCATTAACGGGGCACAGGTAAACACTATTCATTATTCAAATAATATCATGCATATTTTCTTTTTCTTTAAATAAAGAAATATTGCTCTTGACCAATCAGAATGACACAAAATGCCACAACAGTATGCAGTTGTTTTCAGGGTGCTATTCCGGTAGTTTCTGGCTAACAGTAGCCTAGGCTAACAGCAACAGTGAAAGAGAAGTCTGACGTTTGCCATTATAGAACTGATTCTGTTTCCCAAAAAGTTTTCTGGTGAGATTTTTGCATTGATCTGTGTCAGGTCTCTGTTGGTGCACGCCTGTAGGCTAATCGTTATTTGAAGTGGGGAAAATAGCATATCGTTGTCAGGGCTGACTGGAGGGCTAAATGCGCTATAATAGTAAAATGCCTTTTCATGTAAAACACAACCCATAACCCATAGTCCATGAGAAAGAAAATGAGCTTGATATTTAAACAATCACTTTGTGTGTCCTCAGAACTGTAGGCTACATTTACAACTGTAAACAATGTACTGTCATCCATGTGACGTCTGAAGCAGCAGTAGCTCAATGCGCCGTACAAAAACACTACATTTTCAAGTGTGTTATTTTATTAAATAAAGAATTTCAAATGTCATGATATAAGCTTGTGTATAACAAGGTAACTTGGATAATTTAATTTAGACAAAGTTTTGTCATTGTTAAAATAGACCTACATTTATCAAAATGAATACTCTTACAAGTGTTTGAATAATAACGTCCATTCGGATATTAGAATTAGCGTGCCCATCCCTACACACACACACACCACTGCTCTGCCATTGACTCAGGACCTCCTCTCCCCTCTTTTCAGGTCTTTGCATCAGTCTGTGCAGCTGCTATCCTCAGGAGACATCTAATGGTGTGGAAGGTTTTTGCACCCAAGTAAGTTCCTTTCCAAACTCACAGTAACCACAGCATTGGCTTTTAGTGTCATTCCTTCCTACTCTGTGTGACTGCACTTGTAATTATAGTGTGTGAGTGTGTCTTAAGTTCCTGATCATCCTCTCAAAATGTGTCATCTGTCTTCTCTAACATGCTATTAAGCATTATGTATTCTCTAACATGCTATTAAGCATTGTCTTCTCTAACATGCTATTAAGCATTATGTCTTCTCTAACATGCTATTAAGCATTATGTCTTCTCTAACATGCTATTAAGCATTATGTCTTCTCTAACATGTTCCCTATACATTTGCAGGTTGATGTTTGAGGCCTCAGGGTTCCTGGTGAGCAGTGTGTTTGTGCTGGTGGGGGTGACCCTGGTGATAAGGGTGGACGTGGCAGTGGGGCGCTGGTTTAAGAGACTCCTCCCTGACACGTCCGGGTAGAGCTGCTATTGCACTGTTGCAACTGACCAGGGCTCACTCTAAGGCACCCTACGCTGTACATCCCTCTCTGGTTCTGAGGGGGGGGGGGGGGGGCGCAAGGATGGACGGAGGGAGGGGGGGTCCTAGGGGGAAGGGGGAAGTCGCCATACGGACAGCCATAAGAAAATATGTTTGGGTGACTTGTCCTCTCAAACTCAACTTCAGTGTAGGCTGTATGATGTCAACAAAGGTGCTCTCTCCTCTTGCTCTGTCAATGCAGATGGACCACAATGGAACTGGATGGTTAGAACTTTTCATGTCCATCCTCAAAACGACAAACTCTAAAACCATTGAAGAACATCTGTAAAACTCCACTTTATTCTCCTTGGTCATGTATGGGACAGATCCAAGCCTTCACAGCATTACTCTCCATTGTATTGCCTATCGGGTGGCCAGTTAATGAGGCTGTTTACAAAGTGGATGGGAAAGGGGCCTATGGGACCCACAATGTTCTCTGGCACATGCTCAGTTATGTACGACGGGTCAACAGGAAATGGGTGGATAGTGTGCAAAAAGCAATGAATTAATCCATCACAGCAAAGTGCATTATGTCTGTCATCTCAAGTGTCTGCTGAAGGAAATTATCAATTATTCTCTTGTTTTTATCATTTTATATTTAAAAACGGTTCAACAATCTATGGTTTCTTACTGCCATCACTGACGATTATATTACATTATACAACGGGTGGGTCTAATCCTGAATGCTGATTGGTTAAAACCGCATTCCTGCCGGTGTCTATTGCACAAGTTACCACCAGCTATGACGTTAAAATGCCTATTTACACTGTTCCGTCTGACTGCGCAATGTCTCATTAACCCAGTCAGGCACTTTATAAACATGATCTCCACTATAAAAATCATCTAGACATTATCTCACATTTCTTTTAGACTAACATTTAGTTTTCAACAGTGGAGATTTGTATAAACCTTGCTGTCTGTCTCTGACATTTGCAACATTATTTCAATATTCGATCTCCAGCTGTCCAATAGTATTGACTGTATCGGGAGTCGCGTCCAAAGATACAGAACAAAAAGAACGAACGACTGGGTCGCGTCTCTAGCAAACCTAGATTTGTGTCAGGACTATATCTTGTGGAAGGAAGAAATAGGACAAATATATTAATAAAAAATAAAAAAATTTAATGAAAATGTCAATCATTATTTGAATATGTTGGTAACCCGTTGTATAAAAGTGATAATGCCCTCGAAGCCGGTGTTTGTTGGATATATTGGCACAGTTTGTCGGCCCGAGACATGCCAATATATCCAACAAACACCGGCTTCTCGGGCATTATCACTTAAATATTTTACAGCATCAGCAATAACTGTCTTAATTCATCTCTAATAAATAGTATGATTTATAACTATGTTTTCTAATCACAAATGTTTTTCTAATCAGAAATATACAGGTTAGTAGTCTTATGTGAGCAAGTAATGCACCTTTTCCCTTGGACAGGTGCCTAGCTTTAATGAATGCCTTGTGTGATGTGACTTGTTGGATGGAGAAAAAAAAAAAAGATGAAGCATTGACTGTTTTTATTTATTTCTCTGTGGTAGGTACAGTGTGCTGTAGGTCACTGGACAAAGACATGTTACATTTCTCAGCTCTAGTCTGCAATGCATGAAACTGAAGGGATGTAATTTGAGCTCAGGTTGAATTAGCCCCAATGCAATAGAGCTACATTGCTCAAGCTGTCTAAGTGAATGATTGATGTCTACTTCACTTGGCAGAAGGTAGTGGGTACTATATTTATGCCAATCTGAGTCATGCCTTGTTATAAGTATTGATGAGTTGATAGGTTCAGTTGGCATAGATTTTGTTTGTTAGAAATATTTTTGTTTAATATTACTTTTGTTTAATATAACCAATGAACTAAATTGAACTTATTGTGAAACTCAAATTAAAAAGTTTGTACATTTATGAAAGTGTTGCAATTGGTTGGTCATGCTTTAAGTGAAGTTTAGCAGCTTATAATGGCTTCATAAAGCCTTCATAAGCACTACATAAATGTGTTACAAAGCATCTATAACAGTATGTCATGCATTATAAAGGGTTCATAAATGTGGCATAACTGTGATAAAATCACAGATGTCGAATGTGACAACTCAGTATGTCGAATATGATATAAACATGTGAAGGGGTGACATGTTTTAAAGTAAGGTCACATTACACCTAATCTCATTCCCAGACACAAATGCGCAGAAGGTCTGGTGGACCAACGCATCAAACTTGGCCTTCATTAGTTAGGGTTAGGTTTCAAATCAAATATATTCTGGAAATGGCCAGGGTTTAGCCTTAATTATGACGTTTTGACTGTGTTAAATAGTGATGATGACATCATTTACTCAAGTCACTCCTATAGAATTCTATGGTCACTCCCACTAAGGCCAACTCTGAATGGTTGATATCCCAACCTTAAATGTGCTGTGTGTGCAATAGCCTGGGGATGACATTACACCAAGGAACACTTACCCCCAACCTAAAGAAATTGAATGTGGCTTTCTTCTGGAACCAAGTTACATGTTCCACAGTACACAAAAACAAGCCATACTGTAGGGTGGTAGGCCCAGTCAGGTATTTGACACATTCACCCACTCCCCACTGAAAGATCAGACAGAAAATGTTGGCACCATTGTAACAGGTTGTAATCAAGCCCTGGTCTCCAGCATGGGAACAGAAGTTGAATACCTGGTGCGGTAGCCTCAGGTTGGAATACTCCAAATCATCTTGGTTCTGACGCACACAAACGCATTGAAATACCTCTCACACCCTACAGTAACCTGTGGATCACCAGAGAACCTTCATAAATTAGCAGAACGTTAATAAGCTATTTATTCCTGTCCTGTAATAATTAATTTGAAGTGATCACCTTTGGTCATTCATAACACAGCCATAAAGACTATATCGCATGATACTGTACTTAATTTAAAGACCCCTTTGGTAATTTAGAACACATACATAAATGCCTTGTATCATATGATGCTGTATTTACTATTTGATCATAACACATACACTAACACAGTTTTAGAACACCTACTCATTCAAGGGTTTTTATTTTTTACTATTCTCTACATTGTAGAATAATAGTGAAGACATCAAAACTATGGCATAACACTTATGGAATCATGTAGTAACCAAAAAAGTGTTAAACAAATCAAAATATATTTTATATTTGAGATTCTTCAAATAGCCACCCTTTTGCCTTTGACAGCTTTGCACACTCTTGGCATTCTCTCAACCAGCTTCACCTGGAATGCTTTTCCAACAGTCTTGAAGGAGTTCCCACATATGCTGAGTACTTGTTGGCTGCTTTTCCTTCACTCTGCGGTTCGACTCATCCCAAACCATCTCAATTTGGTTGAGGTCGGGGGATTGTGGAAGCTAGGTCATCTGATGCAGCACTTCATCATTCTCCTTCTTGGTAAAATAGCCCTTACACAGCCTGGAGGTGTGTTGGGTCATTGTCCTGTTAAAAAACAAACGATAGTCCCACTAAGCCCAAACCAGATGGGATGGCGTAATGCTACAGAATGCTGTGGTAGCCATGCTGGTTAAGTGTGCCTTGAATTCTAAATAAATCACAGACAGTGTCACCAGCAAAGCAGCATCACACCTCCTCCATGCTTTACGGTGGGAAATACACGGAGATCATCCGTTGCGGAGATCATCCGTTCACCCACACTGCGTCTCAGAAAGACACGGCGGTTGGAACCAAAAATCTCCAATTTGAACTCCAGACCAAAGGACAAATTTCCACCGGTCTAATGTCCATTGCCCGTGTTTCTTGACCCAAGCAAGTCTCTTCTTCTTATTGGTGTCCTTTAGTAGTGGTTTCTTTGCAGCAATTCGACCATGAAGGCCTGATTCACGCAGTCTCCTCTGAACAGTTGATGTTGAGATGTGTCTGTTACTTGAACTCTGTGAAGCATTTATTTGGGCTGCAATTTCTGAGGCTGGTAACTGTAATGAACTTATCCTCTGCAGCAAAGGTAACTCTGGGTCTTCCATTCTTGTGGCGGTCCTCATGAGAGCCTGTTTCATCATAGCGCTGATTGTTACAAAGTGATCTTGGGGCTTTCCACAACTTCCTGGCTCTCCTTTATCACCCAGTAGAATATGAACCTCATAATCATATACAAATATACAGTGCCACTACCACAGCTTTTCCTTGAACACAAGGTTAATTATTAAAAATTACATGACTAACACTGTCCGAGTATAAAGGAATAGTTATGGCCATATACAGTACCAGCCAAAAGTTTGGACACACCTACTCATTCAAGGGTTTTTCTTTATTTTTACTATTTTCTACATTGTAGAATAATAGTGAAGACATCAAAACTATGAAATAACACATATGGAATCATGAAGTAACCAAAAAAGTGTTAAACAAATCAAAGTATATTTTATTGTTAAACAGTCTCATACTGCTTATTTTAGAAGCTAGGATTGTTTTCGTATGACATTGCTTTCTTGTGAAATGAGGTGTACATAGCATGCCATTGTTGGTCTTATGTTATCTGCCAGGGATACTGGCGAGATGACTTCCCAAAAACCGAGTATTCTTGGAACTGTTACAAGGAATTTCTGCTTGGCTTCTGGCCAAAAACAAGACATACCATTATACATACAACCCTCTTAGTACTGGCCAATTGTTTATTGACTGGACAACTACACTATTCTGTAGTGACAGTGGCATCGGCAGGCCTGCTCAAACTTTATGGTTGACATGAGGTGAGCATGGGGCAGATTACTCCCATATGGATGACCATTTGACTGCTGCGAGGGTTGTTAATTGTTAAGGTACTAAACATTCATGGCCTATGAAACATAATATGCCATTTAGCAGACGCTTTTATCCAAAGCGACTTACAGTCATGTGCGCATACATGTTTACGTATGGGTGGTCCCAGGGATGGAACCCACTACCCTGGCGTTACAAGCGCCAAGCGCCATGCTCTACCAATTGAGCTACAGAGGACCACATGAGAACAGTCATTGCCCGAGTGGCGCAGTGGTCTAAGGCACTGCATCTCAGTGATTGAGGCGTCACTACAGACCCCCTGGTTCGATTCCAGGCTGTATCACAGCCGGCTGTGATTGGGAGTCCCATAGGGCGGTGCACAATTGGCCCAGCGTCGTCCGGGTTTGGCCGGTGTAGGCTGTCATTGTAAATAAGAATTTGTTCTTAACTGATTTGCCTAGTTAAATAAAGGTAAAATAAAATAAAAAATCCTCCATTTGGCATCTCTGTAGCTCCAGCCATTGGTAATGGCATGTCTCTGTCGCAGCAGAACAAAGCACTGACTGACAGTCCCCTTACCGCCACTGGAGGGCTGCCATCTACTGTGCCATGCCTTACTTACCATATCCTGAAACCTCTCATGCCAGTACAGTATCAGGGGCTCTCTTTCCCGGAATAGGTTTACCTAACAAAGATCCCAGCATAGATTTGGCAGGCGTTGAATAGAGTTATGTGAAACTGGTAAGAGTTGACACAATGTGGTGTTTATGTGACATGACACTTTAAAGAGCCGTCACAGTGATTAGATAATCATTCCTAATAACCTATCTGAACAAATTTTACGCGGTACAAGTTTGAACAGGCAAGTTCATCAGGACTCTGATGGGTTTAGTTGTGTTTGAGATAGCAAAATGGGAAAACGGCTGTGCCAGTCCTGTGTCCTGCAGCCTATTTCGTTACGAGCCACTGGCCCATTTTGTCTGCAGAGATATTCTAAACAACAGAAGAGATTTAATGATAAATACTTAGTATTCAGCAGCCATATTGTGTACCCCTTTGATAAAACACAGTGTAAAAGGAGTTGCTCTAAACACTGGGTTTTTAAGGAGAAGGCTGCCTCTCTCTGGCTTGATTCATCATAGAGTCTGGGTGGCACATAATCGCAAAATGAGCTGGAAGGGAGACACATTTAGCTCGATGCAGGATCAAAGTAAACACTAAGCCTTCGTCTCTCTTCATGCCTCATCAGTCTTCATAAGCGTTTCAACCTAGACCTGACACAGGGTTAGTAAGACAACCACTGGAAAGTATATTTTATGCTACAGTGCATTTGAGAAGGTTCCACACGATTAATATCTGGGAGACAGACAGGTAGGGGCAGACAGACACATCATAGAGGTAGCCTACCTCAGACGTGTGTGTCCCCTCTGTCACACAGTAATACACATACATAAAAGAAAGAGTACTGACTTACAGTAACAGCCCCCCTCTTCCATACACACAAACATCCACAAACTGACACACACCCACACACAGAATTGTGGCCATTCTCTGTTATCAGTTCTCATAGGTTGCTTATCTCCCCATCAACGGTGAAAATGATTTACAGACAGTATTGCCTGGAGGCGTAATTGCAGTGAAAGTACTCCCAAACTCCAAAGAAAACACTGGCAGAGCCTCTATTTACTTACCTTTAAAAAGGTGAGAGTTAAGGGGCGTACTGAGCTGAAGCATGGTTTACGGGAAATGGGTGCGTGACTTGCGGACAGTGAAAGTGAAAGGAGTTCTACGGTGAGGATATAAAGCTGTGCCTGAACCACAGTAGTCCATTGATCTGCAGATCCTTGTCTAACGCAGAGAACAACTAAGACAGGATGTCTTTACGGGTGGCTGCACTTCTTCTGTTGGCATCAGTCCTCTGGAGCCATGTAGCAGGTGAGATCCTCTCATTTTCTACTGCAGAGTTGCTGTTATTGCTACTTTTACTGCAAGTTATCATCATAGTATGATAGTACTTAAAATGTATGCACTCACTAACTGTAAGTCGCTCTGGACAAGAGCGTCTGCTAAATGACTAAAATGTAAAATGTAACAGTAACTACTCTAATAACGTCTTAGTTGCATGATGCTGTGCCTGGATCACTAGTTGCTTTCATCATCTGTGGAACTGTAAACACACTCTTCATCTTTTCAAAAGAATGTTGAAATGTGATTTTTGTAGAACGGCATACACAGAGGGATTACACAGAGGGGATACACAGAGATACACAGAGGGGATACACAGAGGGGTGTCACGCCCTGGCTCTGCGGACTCATATGTTGAGCCAGGGTGTGGATTTTTCTATGTTATAGTTTTCTATGTTGTGTTCTAGTTCGTGTATATCTATGTTGGCCAGGGTGGTTCCCAATCAGAGGCAGCTGTAGCTTGTTGTCTCTGATTGGGGACCATACTTAGGCAGCCTGTTTGGCACAGTTTATTGTGGGATCTTGTTCCGGAAGGTTTGTGTTCAACCCAGGACTTCACGTATCGTTTGTTTTGTTGTTTTGGTTCGTGTTGTGTACTGCAATAAAATAATGTACGCATATCACGCTGTGCCTTGGTCCGCTTCATCTAACGACGATCGTGACAAGGGGATACACAGAGATACACAGAGGGGATACACAGAGGGGATACACAGAGATACACAGAGGGGATACACAGAGATACACAGAGGGGATAATCTAACCTGCTGTGTGTTTGTGTGTATGTCCCTGCAGCAAGCACAGATCAGGCGATGGACTGCTGCTTGACAACGACCGATGCCAAGCTTCCCCACAGAGTGGTGAATTCATACAGTATCCAGACAGTCAGTGGAGGATGTCGGATAGCTGCCACTGTGTAAGCAACATTATACCTTCTACACACTGAATTAAACCCATCACCCTAACTACAAGTGAATGTTTTCTGGCTGTGTGTGATTGCATTGATGCAATTGTGTCTGATCTGCCAGTTACTTCTGCCAACAGGTTTGTCACAAAGCAGAATCTTAGATTGTGTGCTCCTCCTGCCACCAAGAACAACTGGGTGGCCAAACTCATCAAGCAACTAAAGAGGAAATCGCAGAAACGAAAGGCCAAGAAGGGAAAAATGGTGAGCTTCTACGTAAAACTATGATGCAATTTAATTAAACAATTCTATTAATGATACAAATAGTCAGTCATGATCCTCATCTACATTCTTCCTTTAACAGTGATGTACCACCCTGTCTCTGTATGAACCTGTTTCTCTATGTGCATTATTTCTCATCAGGCAAGAAGACAATGAAAGGCTGTGGGTGATCCTTAAACACGGAGCTCCAGTATACGTCCTTAGAGAAGATTTAACATTTCAAATATTTTGTGAATTGCACTGTCATGTATTGCAGAGCAACATTTTCTAAATTTTGCTCACAGTTACTAAAAGCTTGATTTTTGTATTGTATAATTCATTTTATGTAAATAAATAAAAGTGTTTATTTTTGTAAGAAATATTGCGTTTCTCATCTAGGTATCAATGATTTATTCATTTCATTCAATCAAATCCTTGGTTTTAATAATGCACTATATTATTGGGAGTAGGTTACATTTCCAAGTTACTCACGTCCATTCATAAAACACCATGAAGAACTCAAACCTGTACAGTCTCTGGTGTCAGTAGGCTAGAGCAGGTTCTAACAGCATGAAGGGATAGGTACAGAGAAACAGGTCTATGAGTTACAGTACATATGGTGCAAGAAATATCTTCTCTGCCATGAACAACTCTCTTGACACTTTACAAATACAATATAAACACACTTTAAGACAGATTGACACTTTTCCTTACTCTCATAACCTTTATTTCATAATGCTGTTCTATGCAAGTTCTATGTTTAATTTCTTCTTCAAAAAAAGGTGCAAGCTCTTAGTCTGGCCCAAGGTGTGGCCTAGCATAACTCTCTCCGATGATAACAGTATGTCAGCTAGAAGAATTGAGCATTGGGACATCAGCTTCATGTCTCCCTGTAACTCACCATCGAATGGCTCATGAGAGTGTGACATCTCTATATTCATGTAGCCCTATGTAGGAGAAGTTTCATCAGGCTACTCCTCTAAATCCCAGCTTCACACCCAGACCTGTCAGACTAATAGACTAATGTGGGAACAGACTGTCTCCCTCAGATTGACAGTTGAAGTTAAAACAACCAGTCTGTTCTGTCAGGGATGTGACAGAGCCTGGGCTGTATTTATACAGACATTGGATGAGGGCAGTTCATTACAGCGGAAGATTGTCTCCATTACCTGATACAGGGTCAATTTGGTCGATTTGAGCAGAATCCTCAGTCATGAAGAGGTGAAAGTCAAAGTGCGTCATCTGCTGGTAATTTATGAAGATGAGCTCAGGCAGAGCATGCTTTGTAAATTAGCTTTATTTCCCCTTTGGCTCCACAGGAAATATGTACCTGCTGTGTGGATGGCTAAAGGGTAATGAAATAGGATTACAAAGTCATTTAGCTGCATAAAAACAATATTTAATGCTGGGGATACTTTGAAGATGACCTTAGAGATTCACATGAATCTTTTTCGGTGGATTTGATTGATATCAGAAGCTGAAAGAGTAAGAGTAGCACACATAGGATGACACACACCAGACAGATCTTGTTTTCTTTTGGATATGACATTTTCCCAGCTGGCGGGTAATCCTCTGCGTTGGTCTCTGCGGTCCCTGGACTGAGACTGATTTCTCTCTCCTCTGGGGCTACTGCTAAGATTCACAACACACGCGCACACACACACACACATACACACACACACACACACACACACATCCCAGATGTCCCAGATGTCCCAGAATCCTTCACTGCCTGCAGCCCAGAACGCACCAATTACAGCCCTACACTCTAAGATATGAGACAAAATTCAGCTTTCTCAACACGGTAAATTGCTTTCTAAGAAAGGGTGAGGATGTTACTGTAGTTTTCTTCACCAACATTGAGGATATCTGGGGATTGGGGACAGCTTTTCATTCATTATAAAATATAAACAATGTTTTTACATCTATGTTTTTATATCTAAGCACTTTTTGGTTTAGCCGTGATCAATTTTGCAGGAGTGGAACAAGAAAGGGCTTGCGTACGAAAATAATGTTCCATCTGTCTCTTGCTGCTCTATTTTCTTTCCCTTCCATTTATTCCCTTTCATAGTCACTTTGTGTCAGTCTCAGCAACGGCACCCTGTCTCTGGTCCTCCCAGTGTGCAATCCAACTGGTATCACACTCTGCAATCACACACCCGATCAGCAGCCTCTTACTCTGCCTCTCACACAAGAATGATCTCTCTCTCTCTCTCTCTCTCTCTCTCTCTCTCTCTCTCTCTCTCTCTCTCTCTCTCTCTCTCCTCTCTCTCTCTCTCTCTCTCTCTCTCTCTCTCTCTCTCTCTCTCTCTCTCTCTCTCTCTCTCTCTCTCTCTCTCTCTCTCTCCTCTCTCTCTCTCTCTCTCTCCTCTCTCCTCTCTCTCTCTCTCTCTCTCTCTCTCTCTCTCTCTCTCTCTCTCTCTCTCTCTCTCTCTCTCTCTCTCTCTCTCTCTCTCTCTCTCTCTCTCCTCCTCACTCCTCTCTGGGCTCCTTTCAGCAGTACACTCACGTGGGCACTTCACAGAGTTGTGCTCGCCCTTCTCAACCCCTTGCCACTTTGAGGTTGAGAGAGAACGAGAGATGAGGGGCTGTGATAATATCTATTTTCTTTCTTTCAGTTCCCCGGAGCAGAGCTCTGACAGTGCACTGAAAGACGATGGGAGGGTGTGTGTGTGCGTGCGTCCCAGCGTGCGTGTTTGTGAGGGGGCATTGACAGAATGGGGCAGTTGTACTGAATGGGCTGAAGGAACACATTAGGCTAATGGATGGAGCCAGTGGGCTACTCCTTACACTCCCCTAACCTCCAACCTCTGTTCACTAATGCATCATCTACCCAGAGCATGCTGGGTAATCACTGGGTCTGCCTGGGAGAAACTAGGGGAGGCTTTTTATCAGTGTGTTGCAAGAGCAGACTTTGTTAGAGAAGCTACAGTATACTATTTTCTTGCACGAATATTGAGCCTGTTTTTGTATTTATACTTGAGATATGCTGAATCAAGCATTATCTATTACAGTGACAAGATACTGGACTGTCTACTCAAACAATGGGAATAAATGTCCTCACAGGCGAAGGCAGGCTGGAGGAGGGGGGAGTAGGCGGGAATATTCTAGCCAATAAGAGGGCAGATACACGTGAACAACAGGCACAGCTCCGATGTAAAATATTTTTTCTCAAAGTTGCCAGGATGCCACTTGCGTCCACTTACAGTACCAGTCAAAAGTTTGGACACACATACTCATTCCAGGGTTTTTCTTTATTTTTTACTATTTTCTATTCAAAATTATTAAATAACACATATGGAATCAAGTAGTAACCAAAATAGTGTTAAACAAATCAAAATATATGTTATATTTGAGATTCTTCAAAAAGCCACCCTTTGGCTTGATGACTGCTTTGCACACTCTTGGCATTCTCTCAACCAGCTTCACCTGGAATGCTTTTCCAACAGTCTTGAAGGAGTTCCCATATATGCTGAGCACTTGTTGGCTGCTTTTCCTTCACTCTGCCGTCTGACTAATCCCAAACCATATCAATTGGGTTGAGGTTGGGGGATTGTAGAGGCCATGTCATCTGATGCAGCACTCCATCACTCTCCTTCTTGGTAAAATAGCCCATACACAGCCTGGAGGTGTGTTGGTTCATTGTCCTGTTGAAAAACAAATGATAGTCCCACTAAGGCCAAACCAGATGGGATGACGTATCACTGCAGAATGCTGTGGTAGCCATGCTGGTTAAGTGTGCCTTGAATTCTAAATAAACCACAGACAGTGTCACCAGAAAAGCACCACCACACCATAACACCTCCTCCTCCATGCTTTACGGTGGGAAATACACATGCGGAGATCATCCATTCACCCACACCGTGTCTCACAAAGCCACGGCGGTTGGAACCAAAAATCTCCAATTTGGACTCCAGACCAAAGGACATATTTCCACCAGTCTAATTTCCATTGCTCGTGTTTCTTGACCCAAGCAGATCTCTTCTTATTATTGGTGTCCTTTAGTAGTGGTTTCTTTGCAGCAATTCGACCATGAAGGCTTGATTCACACAGTCTCCTCTGAACAGTTGATGTTGAGATGTGTCTGTTACTTGAACTTTGTGAAGCATTTATTTGGGCTGCAATTTCTGAGGCTGGTAACTCTAATGAACTTATCCTCTGCAGCAGAGGTAACTCTGGGTCTTCCTTTCCTGTGGTGGTCCTCATGAGAGCCAGTTTCATCATAGCGCTTGATGGTTTTTACGACTGCACTTAAAGAAACGTTCAAAGTTCTTGTAATTTTGCGTATTGACTGACCTTCATGTCTTAAAGTAATGATGGACTGTTGTTTCTCTTTTAATATTTGAGCTGTTCTTGCCATAATATAGTTTTGGTCTTTTGTAAAAAATAAAACTTGCATGAGTATGTGTGTCCAAACTTTTGACTGGTAGCGTACAGTGGGGGAAAAAAGTATTTAGTCAGCCACCAATTGTGCAAGTTCTCCCACTTAAAAAGATGAGAGAGGCCTGTAATTTTCATCATAGGTACACGTCAACTATGACAGTTAAATTGAGGAAAAAAATCCAGAAAATCACATTGTAGGATTTTTTTATGAATTTATTTGCAAATTATGGTGGAAAATAAGTATTTGGTCACCTACAAACAAGCAAGATTTCTGGCTCTCACAGAACTGTAACTTCTTCTTTAAGAGGCTCCTCTGTCCTCCACTCATTACCTGTATTAATGGCACCTGTTTGAACTTGTTATCAGTATAAAAGACACCTGTCCACAACCTCAAACAGTCACACTCCAAACTCCACTATGGCCAAGACCAAAGAGCTGTCAAAGGACACCAGAAACAAAATTGTAGACCTGCACCAGGCTGGGAAGACTGAATCTGCAATAGGTAAGCAGCTTGGTTTGAAGAAATCAACTGTGGGAGCAATTATTAGGAAATGGAAGACATACAAGACCACTGATAATCTCCCTCGATCTGGGGCTCCACGCAAGATCTCACCCTGTGGGGTCAAAATGATCACAGGAATGGTGAGTAAAAATCCCAGAACCACACGGGGGGACCTAGTGAATGACCTGCAGAGAGCTGGGACCAAAGTAACAAAGCCTACCATCAGTAACACACTACGCCGCCAGGGACTCAAATCCTGCAGTGCCAGACGTGTCCCCCTGCTTAAGCCAGTACATGTCCAGGCCCGTCTGAAGTTTGCTAGAGTGCATTTGGATGATCCAGAAGAGGATTGGGAGAATGTCATATGGTCAGATGAAACCAAAATATAACTTTTTGGTAAAAACTCAACTTGGAGGACAAAGAATGCTGAGTTGCATCCAAAGAACACCATACCTACTGTGAAGCATGGGGATGGAAACATCATGCTTTGGGGCTGTTTTTCTGCAAAGGGACCAGGACGACTGATCCGTGTAAAGGAAAGAATGAATGGGGCCTTGTATCGTGAGATTTTGAGTGAAAACCTCCTTCCATCAGCAAGGGCATTGAAGATGAAACGTGGCTGGGTCTTTCAGCATGACAATGATCCCAAACACACCGCCCAGGCAACAAAGGAGTGGCTTCGTAAGAAGCATTTTCAAGGTCCTGGAGTGGCCTAGCCAGTCTCCAGATCTCAACCACATAGAAAATCTTTGGAGGAGTTGAAAGTCAGAGTTGCCCAGCGACAGCCCCAAAACATCACTGCTCTAGAGGAGATCTGCATGGAGGAATGGGCCAAAATACCAGCAACAGTGTGTGAAAACCTTGTGAAGACTTACAGAAAACGTTTGACATGTGTCATTGCCAACAAAGGGTATATAACAAAGTATTGAGAAACTTTTGTTATTGACCAAATACTTATTTTCCACCATAATTTGCAAATAAATTCATTAAAAATCCTACAATGTGATTTTCTGGATTTATTTTTCTCATTTTGTCTGTCATAGTTGACGTGTACCTATGATGAAAATTACAGGCCTCTCTCATCTTTTTAAGTGGGAGAACTTGCACAATTGGTGGCTGACTAAATACTTTTTTTCCCCACTGTATATCAGTACTTTCATAACAACCTAAACATTACTAAACATCTATTCGATCTAAAAAGCCTCACTTAACAAATTACCAATTCAATTTCATGTTGACCAAATTCGACATTCTCATTGACCTCCATACAAAACATCCCCACTTGGTCTCCTTCGCGCTTTATTTCTCACACGGACAGATTTTGGGGGGCTGAGTCCTCTCGCTTCGCCTCTTCCTCTCTAGCTGTATTGGAAGAATATCATAAGAGAGTTCTGAACTCTGACCTAATGGCTGTTTAAAGTATGAAATAGTGCTAGGCATCACGGTTGTTGTGGGCAACTATAGACCTTCTCATCCTTTCAGGACTTGCCTGTCATGAATAGAGGTATAAGCTAACCTGGGGTCGATGTTTTCACTGGTTTCACTCCATCACATCCTGGTCCAAATATGGGCTTCCCAAAGTGTTCTCAAAACCCTTCAGTTTAGTTCTGTCGGGGATGAAGTGAGAAGGACGGAAATAAATGTTTGAGCAGTAGTGAGTACGAGAAGAGCTTTTTGTGTTAGAGGACATACAGTGCCTTGCAAAAGTATTCATCCCCCTTGGCGTTTTTCCTATTTTGTTGCATTACAACCTGTAATTTAAATGGATTTTTACTTGGATTTCATGTAATGGACATACACAAAATAGTCCAAATTGGTGAAGTGAAATGAAAAAAATAACCAATTGCAACCAATTACCTTCAGAAGTCACATAATTAGTTAAATAAAGTCCACCTGTGTGCAATCTAAGTGTCACATGATCCATCACATGATCTCAGTATATATACACCTGTTCTGAAAGGCCCCAGAGTCTGCAACACCACTAAGCAAGGGGCACCACCAAGCAAGCGGCACCATGAAGACCCAGGAGCTCTCCAAACAGGTCAGGGACAAAGTTGTGGAGAAGTACAGATCAGGATTGGGTTATAAAAAAATATCAGAAACTTTGAACATCCCACGGAGCACCATTAAATCCATTACTAAAAAATTGAAAGAATATTGCACCACAACAAACCTGCCTAGAGAGGGCCACCCACCAAAACTCATGGACCAGGCAAGGAGGGCATTAATCAGAGAGGCAGCAAAGAGACCAAAGATAACCCTGAAGGAGCTGCAAAGCTCCACAGCGGAGATTGGAGTATCTGTCCATAGGACCACCTTAAGCCATACACTCCACAGAGCTGGGCTTTAAGGAAGAGTGGCCAGAAAAAAGCCATTGCTTAAAGAAAGAAATAAGCAAACACGTTTGGTGTTCGCCAAAAGGCATGTGGGAGACTCCCCAAACATATGGAAGAAGGTACTCTGGTCAGATGAGACTAATATTGAGCTTTTTGGCCATCAAGGAAAACGCTATGTCTTGCGCAAACCCAACACCTCTTATCACCCCGAGAACACCATCCCCACAGTGAAGCATGGTGGTGGCAGCATCATGCTGTGGGAATGTTTTTCATCGGCAGGGACTGGGAAACTGGTCAGAATTGAAGGAGTGATGGATGGCGCTAAATACAGGGAAATTCTTGAGGGAAACCTGCTTCAGTCTTCCGGAGATTTGAGACTGGGACGGAGGTTTACCTTCCAACAGGACAATGACCCTAAGCATACTGCTAAAGCAACACTCCAGTGGTTTAAAGGGAAACATTGAAATGTCTTGGAATGGCCTAGTCAAAGCCCAGACCTCAATCCAATTGAGAATCTATGGTATGACTTAAAGATTGCTGTACACCAGCGGAACCCATCCAACTTGAAGGAGCTGGAGCAGTTTTGCCTTGAAGAATGGGCAAAAATCCCAGTGGCTAGATGTGCCAAGCTTATAGAGACATACCACGAGAGACTTGCAGCTGTAATTGCTGCAAATGGTGGCGCTACAAAGTATTGACTTTGGGTGGGTGAATAGTTATGCATTCTGTTCTTTTGTCTTATTTCTTGTTTGTTTCACAAAAAAATATATTTTGCATCTTCAAAGTGGTAGGCATTTTGTGTTAATCAAATGATACAACCCCCCCATTAATCCATTTTAATTCCAGGTTTTAATGTAAAAATATTGAAAAATGCCAAGGGGGGTTAATACTTTCGCAAGCCACTGTAGAAGCAAGCCTTCAAACCAATTCTGTATCTTGTTCCATCTTACATTTTTATCTGCAGTGGTTAACATCATTGGACAGTGGGAGGGGAGTGGATAACATCTGCATTGACAGAGTGAAACAGGATGAGAATGCTGAGTAAATAATTACCATAACTAACCATCATTATTGATGAGAGGAAAGGACAGGCATTTTGTAGGCCTCTTTCCCAGATGTGGATCTTTGTGGAGTGCTGCTTTGCTTGCCTTCCAAATGTACCTCTCTTCACCAACTGGTATTCTAACAGTTATCTGCTTTTAAGCAGATTATATTAAAGTCTCTATTGTAAATATACAGTAGTCCTATCCCTTCTATAATAAGCTTAAAGTGCATCACACCACAGTCAAGGGTTGTGCGGCCGTGGATTGCAGAAAGCTCCATGTCTTATTGTTGCATACTAAATGTCCATGTCTGAAAGTGGATACTCAGGCAGTCCCTTATTCTGCAGTAATCCCCTTGAGTGCCCCTAAGAAACCATGTAAGAGGAATGTACATGACTGATCGTAGCCCTGGAGGTCTTCAGGGGACCATAATGATAATGAATCCCGTTCAGGATCACCACTCTTGGCGGATTGGGTCATGAAAGCCTGCCTGATTCCCAGAGGCTGTCTATCATGGCTCTGTACTTATGTTACTGCAGCTACTGCCAACACAGAGGAAGGATGTTCTCAGGACTACAGGGTGAAAGCCTCCTCTCCCGCTCTCACTCACTTCCTGGAGCGAGCAGAATCGATAGTGTTGGAAAATGTATAACGGAGAGAACAAAAGAGGGACAGTGTTTTTGCTGAGTGTGTTTGTGTTTTTTCAGTGTGTTTTGGTCCATCTATCTTCTTTTGAAGTGTGTGCCCAGTCTGCTGTCTGAATTGCTGTTTAGTCCAATGAGATGGCACATTGGAATTCTACAGCGTTATCTGACCTTGGTTGGGGGGTCCAGGAATAAAACGCTGAGGCAGAAACAACCAACTTTGTTGGAAATAATTGAGCCTTTAAAAGCCGTTGAGCAACTGATGAGCTGTTATATCATCAGATGATCAAGAGTCTGAGGAAAGAGCCTAAATGTTTTTCAGGAAAAACTGAAGATAGTTTGCATCTGATCTTTTGGTGTAAACCAGTGAAACCAAAGCAAATCAAAGACGTACAGAGTACACCATCAAAACTGCAACAGATGTTCACTTATCAAGTAATCAGAAATGTGTTTGTAGACACAAACAAGCCAGCATACGTTGGTCTCAGAATTGGAGCGATAACCATTTAAAACAAATGGAAGGAGTTTGTACTGTAAACTCCATGTTAAACTGTGGTGAAGGGACAATCTATCTTTATCAGCTTTTCTCTGCAGCCACACTCAGCACAACACCAACTGGGGCTAAAAATAACAGAGGGAGAAAAAAGGGCACAAAATAAAGACAAAATGAGGCTGAGACTAGTCAGTATTGCCTGGACCTATCACGTTTCAGGAGAAGACCCAGATGCAGACAGTGTCGAAGTATACAAGTTTATTACAAAAACAGAGGGCAGGCAAACGACAGGTCAAGGGCAGGCAGAGGTCAGTAATCCAGATCAGCGTCCAAAAGGTAAAGGATGGCAGGCAGTCTCAGGGTCAGGGCAAGCAGAGTTCAATAATCCAGGGTGGTGTGACAAGGTACAGAACGGCAGGCTCAGGGTCAGGGCAGGCAGAATGGTCAAAACCGGGAAACCAGTATACACTGGGGATAATGGGGAAGATGGGCGACACCTGGACAGATCAGGGTGTGACTACCTGTCATTTTTCAAAATGTTTCTCTCACTTTGTATCTATAGACTTTTATTTACAACCAATTACTACTTGGTAATTCACAATGTGAACGAGAATGACTCAATGTGTTTGTGTACTTCCTAATTATAGATTAGTCCTCAGAACGGGATATGTCATAATAAAGAATCTATAGCAATCCCACTGGGCACACACTGGTTGAATCAATGTTGTTTCAACGTAATTTGTCAATGTATTATGACGTGGAATCAATGGATTTGAAAAATTTAATCAACCAGTACATCATCTCATTTCAACCAGCGTTGTAAACATTGAAATTAGGGGTAACACTTCAATTTAAATACATTGACTTAACCTGACTAACAGGTTGTTACATAAATCTAATTTGGGCTAATGGTAACTACTTCTAAACTTCCAAAGATCCAATCAACCATGGATGAATGATAGTATACCTAGCTTCACATTGAAATGATGGTGTCCTTTGTTGGGCAAATCAGATGTCAATGTAATCTACATAAACCCAACCTCATTCTGAATTTACTTTCGCATACAGCCGGGGGCAAACTACCTGCCCTCCAGTACACCTACAGCACCCGATGTCACAGGAAGGCCAAAAAGATAATCAAGGACAACAACCACCCGAGCCACTGCCTGTTCACCCCGTTATCATCCAGAAGGCGAGGTCAGTACAGGTGCATCAAAGCTGGGACCGAGAGACTGAAAAACAGCTTCTATCTCAAAGCCATCAGACTGTTAAATAGCCATCACTAGAACATTAGAGGCTGCTGCCCTATATACATAGACTTGAAATCACTGGCCACTTTAATAATGGAACACTACTCACTTTAATAATGTTGACATATTTTGCATTACTCATCTCATATGAATATAATGTATTCTATACTATTCTACTGTATCTTAGTCTATGCCGCTCTGACATTGCTCGTCCAAATATTTATAAATTCTTAATTCCATTCCTAGATTAGTGTGTATTATGTGTATTGTTGTGAATTTGTTAGATATTACTTGTTAGATATTACTGCACTGTTGGAGCTAGAAACACAAGCATTTCGCTACAACCGCAATAACATCTGCTAAACTCGTGTATGTGACCAATACAATTTTCTTTTCTTTTCTTTGCATAAGAAAAGTTAGAGTTACTTTCAACTATTCAATGTTGTTTAGAGATAGTCTACGCAAATGAGTATGAAAGCTGATCAATGCCTAAATGTGTTGACATGATGGCTCAGTTGAAACGAACGCAGCTTGTTTCCAACAATAAGCATGGTACATAAAGGTACTGTAGGCATTTGGATGGTAGCCTTGTTCTCACTGAAGTGCATTAGCCCTCATATACCAGTAGGAGTCACTGTTCAGGCAGAAATCGTTGAACTGTAGCTTCACATTTTATTTCAATAAAGCTCTTCATTTAGGTTGATAGCATGACGGTGAAACAATCACGTTGATTCAAACATACCATTTTACTAACAACATTAAAACAAGGTCAAATAAAATATGTCTAATCAAATCAAAAATTCAACATCATTTCAACCACCGAATATATATTTGATGTTTCTATGTGGAATTTTTTACGCAATTTCAATGTACTGTATACTTAGTTCTGATGATTATGTTGAAATGAGATTGATGTAACAACCTGTTAGTCAGGTTAAGTCAATATATTTAAGTTTATGTTTACAACGCTGGTTGAAATTAGATGAAAACAGTACTGGTTGATTACTTTTTTCAAATCCAATGTATTTTCCATGTTGATTCCACGTCACAATTCGTTGACAAATTACGTTGAAACAACATTGATTCAACCAGTGTGTGCCCAGTGGGATGTGTCAATGCTCATAAAAAATCCTCCAGGCCTATTTGTTCTCAGTTTTAAGGAATGGGCCACAGAAATGGATTATTCAATACAAAAGCATATGGAATCTCAACTTTACAGGCATTAAAGCTATTATAGCCATTCTTTCGAGAGGCCATCACAAATGCATGCAAAATAAGGGCTCTGGGAGTGTGGTGCCAGGAAAATAACCTCTCACTCAACATCAACAAAACAAAGGAGATGATCGTGGACTTCAGGAAACAGCAGAGGGTGCACCCCCCTATCCACATCGACGGGACCGCAGTGGAGAAGGTGGAAAGCTTCATGTTCCTTGGCGTACATATCACCGACAAACTGAAATGGTCCACCCACGCAGACAGTGTGGTGAAAAGGCTGAAGAAATTCGGCTTGGCACCTAAAACCCAATTGAGAGCATCCTGCCGGGCTGTATCACCACCTGGTACGGCAACTGCACCGCCCGCAACCGCAGGGCTCTCCAGAGGGTGGTGCGGTCTGCCGAACACATTATCGGGGGCAAACTACCCGTCCTCCAAGACACAAAAAGATCATCAAGCACATCAACCACCCGAGCCACTGCCTGCCCGCTATCATCCAGAAGGCGAGGTCAGTACAGGTGCATCAAAGCTGGGACCGAGAGAATGAAAAACAGCTTCTATCTCAAGGCCATCAGACTGTTAAATAGCCATCACTAGCACATTAGAGGCTGCTGCTGCCTATTGAAATCACTGGCCACTTTAAGAAATGGAACACTAGTCACTTTAATAATGTTTACAGTCACTTTAATAATGTTTACATATCTTGCACTACTCATCTCATATGTATATACTGCATTCTATTCTATAATATTCTAATGTATCTTAGTCCATGCCGCTCTGTCATTGCTTGTCCATATATGTATATTTTCTTAAATTCCATTCCTTACTAGTTTTGTGTGTATTAGGTATATGTTATGAAATTGTTAGATATTACTTGTTAGATATTACTGCACTGTCGGAGCTAGAAGCACAAGCATTTCGCTACACCCGCTATAACATCTGCTAAACACGTGTATGTGACAAATATAATATGATTTGATTTGATTTGATTTTAATAACCATCTAAGGGAAATATAAGTCAAATGAAAATGGCAGCATTCAGTGCCTTAAAAGTCAATTTTACATCAGAAATAAACAATCGGAAGGGAATACATATCAACCCATTTATCCACACATCCACCTTTCTTATCCATATTATATATATATTTCTTAAAGTGCAGACTGTCAGCTTTAATTTGAGGGGATTTCATCCATATCAGGTGAAACACTTAGAAATTACAGCACTTTTTGTACATAGTCCCCCATTTTAGGGGACCAAAAGTAGAGACAAATTCACTTCTATGTGTATTAAAGTAGTAAAAAGTTAAGTATTTTGTCCCATATTCATAGCACGCAATGACTACATCAAGCCTGTGACTCTACAAATTTGTTGGATGCATTTGCTATTTGTTTTGGGTGTTTCAGATTATTTCGTGCCCAATAGAAATGAATGGTAATTAATATATTGTGTCATTTTGGAGTCACTTTTACTTTTATTAAATAAGAATAGAATATGTTTCTAAACACTTCTACATTAATGTGGATGCTAGCATGATAACAGATAATCCTGAATGAATCGTGAATAATGATGAGTGAGAAAGTTAAAGACGCACAAATATCATACCCCCCAAATAATGCTAACCATCTCTGTTATTGTAATGGTGAGAGGTTAGCATGTCTTGGGGGTATGATATTTGTGTGACTGTAACTTTCTCACTCATCATTATTCACGACAAAAGTGCTTTAATTTCTAAACGGTTCACCCGATATGGAAGAATATACCCTCAAATTAAAGCTGACAGTCTGCATTTTAACCTCATAGTCATTGTATCATTTCACATCTACAGTGCTGGAGTCCAGAGCCAAATCAACAAAAAATGGGTCTCTGTCCCAATACTTTTGGAGCTTACCGTAGATTCAGACTCTTGACCTCTCCCCTCTCTTTGTCTTACCCTCTCTTTTCACTCTGTATCCATGCCGACAACAGGATGAGTTGAACCAACAAACAAGGCATTCATAACAGTGCATCTCCGATAAGTGGCAGTCCATTTCCTTTCACATTAGGGCAAAAGGGAAAACATTTTCCGCCTCTCATCGCGCACAACAGCATGTCCATCTTTAATCTGGCCCAGCGACGTAATCAATTATGCATGCAAGCTGAGCCTGTCTTTCTGACTCAAGTACATTAGAGCATCATCGCTGGAGCGGTGACGACTGCAGTTTGGATGTGATGGATGTACGTCTTTATCTTGCGTCTCCCTTGCGCCCATCAGTCCCCAATCTCAAGAACCACAGCTGGGTTCATTGGTGCTGAATCTGAACAAAAACAAACTTCAGTGCAGTGAGTTGATGAGATCATGTTGCCGTTACACATCTCTCCTTCTCTCTGTTTGCAAGGTGTCATGCTGCCATGGAGAGAGGCACTTTTTACTTATCCAACTGGTGATTTGGGCAGACAGCCGTACAGTAATTTGTGAGGATGTGCAGAAGAGGGTAATTAGATCAGTGAGATAGTAGATGTTCCCCTGCAGCTCTCTGTTTTCAAGTATTACCTCCAAATTACATGTCACATATTCCCTTACGCAACAGTAATTTGTTGAGCACTTATTAAAGTAGGCCTATCTTATGTTGTGTTGATTTATTCAACATTATAGTCACTACTTTTTCATGTTCATTTATTCTGATAAACAGTGCACAGTAATAGAGTACAGTTGCTGCCTTGTGGTTGTGAGGCCAATGTAACAATGCCAAGACTATGCTACCATGTTCATTAGAGGGGAAGTCCTCTAAGGTTCTAAGAAATCTGCTTGAGCTGCAAATATGGAAATGAACAGACAAAGACCAAGTAAAGAGTCAAGCATTTATTTGATCTTTACATACAAGGAAGCGTTTACTGTAGAGTGTGTTCAGTTCGCTTGAATGTTTGCTATGTTGTGGTACGGTTTACTGAACGATATGTTTCCCCAAAACGTTATTGTGCGTTCTTGAACGGACTTTGCGGTACGTTTGCTCCCGTTTGGTGGGTGAGGCTTGAAGCAATAAGTGACGTAATTAAAGGGAAGTGGCCATGCTGACAGCGTTCCACAACCCAACCCCTCCCCGTTTTTCAACTGGTTGTTCAGTACAGCACCATTTCTGTTCAATTGAACTTTCCAGAACATAAAAACGTACTGAACGCAGCCCTGGTGTCCACTCCATGGAGCTCCTTCCTCTGGGCGGCCACACCCAAATCCTTCTCAGCAAATGAGAGGAGCCCAGTAATTAGACAGCCTTCAATTGGTTTCAAATAGCATGCAATGGAAAGCAGTGCAGATAGGCTTTGTCACACGTATTACATGTCCTAACACTCTGGAAGCAAAGTTTCCCTCTGATGCTTTAAAAGTTTGAATGCTCAGTGCACCACAACATCAGGTTCTGGTTATACCGATTTCCTTTACAGGAAGAAGTGCTATAAAGCGGCTTGTTGGATTACTGCCACGGTAAGATGGAATTCCTTTTGTGCTGTCAACACTATTTATATTTGACATCTGAGTGATTGTCTGGCAGACAGAAGGGGCCTTCTCTCTCCTTACTCTAAAGCTAATGCACTTTCAATTCATTATTGTCCAACTTTTAGAGCATCATCCCTTTTATGAACTTACTCTTCAGTGAAGTGCCCTCACAGTAAATCAAAGATATATTGCTAAAAGACAAATTAACAATGAACTACCCTACTGGAAAATAACAGAGATTTTCTCAAGAGGAATGAAGTCAGAGGTGGCCATTCTTGGCTCATCTCTTCATCTCCTCTTTTATCAGCAGAGATCCTCTCATGTTGAGAGGTAGACAAAGGTTTTGTCAGGCTGCTGTCAGCCACAGTTTTCAGCTGGCTGTATAAATAGCATTTAAACATATCTATTTTTGTTAGTAATCCTGTTTTACTTATTACTGCTTGAGGCAGCAGGTCTCTTAAATGAACTGAATACTTAAAGCTGAAATCCGCATAAGGGGAAACAGCGCCACTGCTGGCCCCAGCACATTTGTTATCGTTTTTGTTTTTGTTTTTGTTTTGTTAATGAAACGGAGAAGAGGAGCATCCAGCATCGTGGTAAATGTGTGCAATAATGTCAGAAGGAGTAAAAACAGTGTTCGTTGTTTGAAAAAAACATATTTGTCGTTGTAATATTGCAAATGGACATGGCAGTTTCACCATTTAGGGATTCCTGCTTTAAAATAACCTAATTAAATAATGGTACAAGAATTCATTCTAATTCAATTCACAATATTTCATAGCATGATTGCGTCGCATTTCATCCTAATTATCAAGACTTGACATGTGTCCCTCTGCAGCTTTGCATTTAATATTAGCAAGTATTGTAATTACTCTTGGCTTGCAAAAAAAAGTGATACTTATGAAAGTAGCACATTTTCAGTCAACTTTCTGTCTGAAGTCTGTAAACTAAAAAAAAATATAAAAAAAATTGATTATTTTTCTGCTTTCAATAATAATAAAGAAAATGTAAAAGATGTCTTTGGATTCCTCGTATCATGCAACAGTCTGCAACTGTAATGATGAACAGTTTCTATCACTCTCTCATCATCAACACTTGATGGTTTGTAGAATAATCATGACAAATGTCCAGATGAATCATTACTGTACACAGTTTGATCATCTGTTATTGTAAACTGCTAATTGCATTTCTTCAGATGGTTCTTCATTTACATTGTGTCAGAGAGGAAGCATTAACTTGATTTACATTGTACAAACATTTCTGCATAATCGATATGAGATGTACACATAGCTGGTCACTTATATTTTAGCAGACACTCTTATCCAGAGCGACTTACAGTAGTGAGTGCATACTTTTTCATACTGGTCCCCCATGGGAATCGAACCCACAACCCTGGCATTGCAAGCACCATGCTTTACCAACTGAGCCACACGGGACCTAAGAGTCATGACCCAAAAGACTGTGTAAATAGAAAATAAGTCATTGATTGCTTCAACAAAACATCAAATATGAATCCCCTCAGCACTTGGGAAATGAGACGTTAAATGAAGCCAGGGGGGAATTAGACCCTCCAGCTGATCTGTTCAATTCCAATTGCATTTAGCTTTCTTCTCTTTTTCTGCCCATATTTTTGACATCGGTATATCACATTTATCTGCATTTAAGATACTTTTTTTATTTTCCACTTGGCAAGCTACACATGCTAGTGTCCAGGTTTTTAAATGGTGTTTGGTCTATTAGTTTTTTCTCAGGGGAGATTAAATGGCATAAATCTCCTGCTTTGCTCACCAGAGTTACAGCCTGTCCTCTGTACTCAAGCTGTGCCATAAATAGGCAGAAACCTGTGACACATTTAATTAAATTCATTGCTCAAGGCTGTCAGCGGTTCTGCCTGGCCCTCCTCTCACTGGTCCTAATGGATGTTTGTGGTCCATAATGACTGTTTGACAGGCCCACACTGTTGGCTCAGCTTACTATACTACTGATGTGCCGTCACCTAGCCTTAAAGGGCAACTCCGCCACTTTTCAACCTCATATTCATTATCTCCAGCACCAAACCCAGTGTCTACATATGTGAAAACGGCACGTTTCTATGATCTGTGGTTAAAGAGATCAGAAGAAAGGTCCTGAAAAATGCTTCTGTGACATCGCACGATAGGATTAAAAGTAAGAAAAACTGTGATTTTCAAAACCTGCAAAGAGTTTCTAGCCAGAGGGAGGGTATTTTCTTGCTCCCCACGTCACCATGAATCTCAAGTGTTTGAAAACCACTTTTGATATCATCTGGTAGAACTTTTTAACATAATGTTTTCTACAAAACATACAAATGTGCAGTTTTCACATATGTAGACACAGGTTTTCATGAATGTGAGGTTGAAAAGTGGCGGAGTTGCCCTTTAAGTTGGGCAGACAGCCTTAAGCTTAAAATGTAATGGTCCAAACCTCAAGATTGAACTGTTCCTACCTAAGAGGAGACATGCACCATTCCGCAGGGTTTCTTCTGTCGTATGTGAACTATTGACTTGGTGATGGAGTCAAACAGATAAAGCAATGGAATCCTCATGTACTCATCTCTTCCTTCAGAGGCCATAAAGCATTGTAATCGACTGCTCAGCAAGAGGCACCATCGATAGATTTAATCTAGCAAACTCAACCAGTCAATTATTTGGTTCATTATTTGTTCAATACATTAGTGTTGGTATCTATGCATTGTGCAAGATAACTGGCCCTAACCCTGACCTTATACACTCTACAAGAAGCAATATCTCTTATCTTATCATCCTTAATATTAGTCAAGTTATGTTGCTTGATTTTGAATGTTAAACCACAGACTAATTTACCAGTCCTAGGATCCTAGGCTCTGACCAGTGGACTATGCACCATGCACTTTCATCCTAGACTGCATATTGCTCTCTGTACTGCCTTTGCGCTCTGCCACGGACTGACTCCCATATATACACTACATGGCCGAAAGTATATGGACACCTGCTCGTCGAACACCTCATTCCAAAATCATGGGCATAACATCCTCCATTCTTCTGGGAAGGCTTTCCACTAGATGTTGGAACATTGCTGCGGGAACTTGCTTCCTTTCAGCCACAAGAGCATTAGTGAGGTCGGGAACTGATGTTGGGCGATTAGGCCTGGCTCGCAATGCGGCATTCCAATTCATCCCAAAGGTGTTCGATGGGGTTGAGGTCAGGGCTCTGTGCAGGCCAGTCAAGTTCTTCAACACCGATCTCGACAAACCATTTCTGTATGGATCTCTCTTTGTGCACGGGGGCATTGTCATGCTGAAACAGGAAAGGGCCTTCCCCTTCTGTTGCCACAAAGTTGGAAGCACAGAATCGTCTAGAATGTCATTGTATGCTGTAGCGTTAAGATTTCCCTTCACTGGAACTAAGGGGCCTAGCCCAAACCATGAAAAACAGCCCCAGACCATTATTCCTCCTCCACCAAACTTTACAGTTGGCATTATGCATTCAGGCAGGTAGCGTTCTCCTGGCATCTGCCAAACCCAGATGGTGAAGCGTGATTCATCACTCCAGAGAACGCGTTTCCACTGCTCCAGAGTCCAATGGTGGCGAGCTTTACACCACTCCAGCCGATGCTTGACATCGCTTGATCTTAGGCTTGTGTGAGGCTGCTGAGCCATGGAAACCAATTTCATGAAGCTCCCGACAAAAAGCTCTTGTGCTAACGTTGCTTCCAGAGGCAGTTTGGAACTTGGTATTGAGTGTTGCAACCGAGGACAGAGGATTTTTATGTGCTACGCGCTTCAGCACTTGGCGGTCCCGTTCTGTGAGCTTGTGTGGCCTACCACTTTGCGGCTGAGCTGTTGTTACTCCTGGATGTTTCCACTTCACAATAACAGCATTTACTGTTGACCGGGGCAGCTCTAGCAGGACAGAAATTTTACAAACTCAATTGTTGGAAAGGTGGCATCCTATGACGGTGCCAAGTTGAAAGTCACTGAGCTCTTCAGTAAGGCCATTCAACTGCCAATGTTTGTCTATGGAGATTGCATGGCGGTGTGTTCGATTTTATACACCTGTCAGCAACGGGTGTGTCTGAAATAGCTGAATCCACTAATTTGAAGGGGTGTCCACATACTTTTGTATGTATAGTGTATATTTACCCCATTGCACATCATCATGATAAATTGTTTCTCTTAATTCGTTTTTATTCATCCATCTCTACACATATAGTTACAATGTAGCTTAAAGTGTTTATAGTATAGTCTGTAGTTTTTAGCTTCAGTGCCTATAGTGTACGTACTGTATGTGGATTGTGTAAATTCTGCGTCTATATATATTTTGTATTTTCTGCTATTGTCTGTCAGTAACGCGGTAGCAGCACCATTTCACCAAGTCATTCCTGTACATGCAAATATATTTGGCGAATAAAGGTGATTCTGATTGACACCTGAATGAAGGAGACTATTGACTTTAGTAGTCTCTATCACGTTTCAGCATTAGGACCCTAATTCAGTTACCATGACATTCTATTATGTCAGGTAAGGATGTGTAATCAGCTGCTTCTTTCTCTCAGGTTTACAAAGGAAGGGCCTATAAGGATAGTTGCACAGTGCCAATCGGGTTAGTCTAGACATGTAACTTTGAAAGAGCAACAATTCACACATTTGGAGTAATTCTAAATCAGTTGCTTTAGTTGCTAGGCTACAGTCCTGGCATCATCATCCATCACTATATTTTTACATCCCACACTTATTCATGTTTGAATCAAATCACATTTTTATTTGGCACATGCGCCGAATACAACAGGTGTAGACCTTACCGTGAAATGCTTACTTACAAGCCCTTAACCAACAATGCAGTTTTAAGAAAATAGAGTTAAGAAAATATTTGCTAAATAAGCTAAAGTAAAACATTTATAAAAAGTAACACAATCAAATTAATATAGGGATGCACAGCTATGTTTTCTTAAGTTTCTATATTAAACCCCATCTAACCATGAAGGACCGTTTTAACATTTAGCCTCCTGCTTTCCAAACTGGGTTATCTCAGAGAACTCCAGGGTCAGTCATATGTAGGTCATTGATGCAACAAATTCTGGGTTAGATTATTTTTGGAGGGGTGTAAACCCATAGGGTTCTATCTCTTTGTGTAAACCCCTACACTACTAGAATATTATATCGTAGCTATTTGAAGTCTTGAAAAGATAGACGAAAATTGCTCCTCCTCAGCAAGACCAACCGCCAAGGCTGGGGAATCTCCCTATAGTGAAGCATTCCACTTAAAGTATTATACTGTACAGCCTCAGGTTACATGATTGAATCATGTCAGACTAAATGGGATGATGAGGGGCTGTCAAACCAAAGTTCTAAACCTAAGTTCACTCTGTTATTGAGTTTTGGTGGGCCTCTGATGGGAGCTGCATTAAACTGAAGAGTCAAAGTTCTGGAACGGTCTCCTGGCGGCAGCACATTTTGGCCTCTAAACATTCCTTTTAAGTCTCTGACGGGCACTGTGTTTGGCAGTGTGAGCTGATTTTATGAAGAGTACACTGAAAGAAAATCCTGATAGGTACCGTTGTCTCAGCTGTCTTGGACAAAATACAGATACAGTATAACTGCACATGGAATGAGGAGAGGCTGTGGGCATATCAGCAATTGTAATGCAACAGTCCAGCTTGAAGAAAAAAAGGGGATGAAAGATGATCAATCTGGAGACAGTGAAATATTTCTATAACCTTTGAAAATCTTCAATTACAAAATATTAGACATTGATTACAAATGAGGGAATGGATACTTGGATAATAGCCAACTCTCTAGATCTTTGTTATTTTTTGCATGGTATACAAAAGAAGAAAGCCTTGAATTGCCCTTTTGATTAATTCATGTTTTTGGGTTGTTTGATAACACAGATAATTGAATGACATTTTATTTTATTAAGGATCTTTCGAACAGAGAGAGAGAGAGAGATTCTGTTGGTTTGAATTCTGAGCAGTCAGTCATTTAGGAAATTCCATCTACAGTGGGACAGTGACAAGGCCACAAGGATCGCAGAAGGCAAGGACACTGAAAAATAAAAGGACTTGTAAAGGTTCGTACTTGAGTTGAGGGTCTGTATAAGAAAAGGACAAAGGAAGCAAGCATATTACACACACTCACTCACACATCAATCCTGGCTCAACCATAAGGCAATGCAACAATTACCATATATATGGAGGGTATGGGTGCGAAGGAAAGGGGATATGAGACTGTGACACACCCTGTCTCTGGTATGGTGCTGGGGCATTTGTTCATTAGGATGCATGAAAAGCAGCCAAGGCTATTTTCCTAAATCCAGCCAAATGAATGCTAATGGTTATGCAATTGCATTGTGGATGAACTGCTAATGATCTGTTCCATTGCACCATCCCAGCCGGTCAGTGTAAAGGAAACTAGTCACTTAAAGGGTATTCATATCAAACGTTTTTAGTATTTGGACCCATATTCCTTGCCCGCAATGACTACATAAAGCTTGTGACTCTACAAACTCATTGGATGCATTTGCAGTTTGTTTTGGTTGTGTTTTGGGATATGTTTTGTGTTATGTTTTGCCCAATAGTAACTGAATGATGACCATAAGTCATTTTCTTATTGCTAGCTTGAGTTTCCTGGGGTGGCAGAAACAGGCCAACAGACAGTTCTATAGGTTTCCATTAGATCTCCAGATTGCATCATGATGTTGTTTGAGCTGATGATATTGATCCATGAGAGCAGTGAGTGAGGGCTGTGAAAGCCTCCAGACTCCATAATATGACGTCCTCAACCTTTCTGGGAGGATATTGGCTATAAGTGTATCCTGGTACAAACTTCATTTAAAAAAAAACTGGTCTCCGGCCAATAAAGAAGGTAGATTTAGTAGCCTACACGTTATCTTGCTCCTCGATGCTTTCGATTGACTAGCAAGGCTTGTTGTTAGTGTGGGTGTGATTAGTGAATAGCACTTGCTCCATGGTTCTTTATTCTCGCTGTAACTGTGCTGTGCAAACGGCTGCATTTTCAAGGACGCGTTTCCCTTGGCGGAGCTGCACTGTCGCTCTCCACACGCGTAAGTGGCAAGAAAAACATTTCAGCACTGGAGCTGTCCGCGTAAGCGTTTTGACTGACTCTTGTCACTCTTATCACGGATAGGTAATTCATGTCACATTTGCAGTATAGATTTGTGAAATCCAGGCTATTTGAGTAGGCTAAACGTGCACTTTTCATTCAAGCGAAGCCTTGCAATGCTGGGTAGCTGTTCGTGAGACACAAGGAAAAAGAAAGTCTCAAGTCGCGGTGGAGAGTTGTCCGATTTTATCTCAGGTAAATTCCATTTATTTTCAATATGACATACAGACCAACAGCAAAATTGTTGCATAACATATTTCAGAGTTCCATTTAATTAATACATGATGATACGCTAAGGCTTGAATTCACATCTCGGGTGATTGCAAGAGCTAGGCTATAGCATTTTTCTTCACCTGACAATGATTGATGGCTGTGTTTTTAAACTAAACATTCATTGGCTGGATATAGTGAGCAAGGCCTTCGTATCGCAATGCAATGTGTGTGCTATAGGGGTGAAACCACAGATATCCTATTCAAATTACTAGAGGGGCTATGGCATAAACCCTCAAGTTCCAAAATGGTATGAAAATGGCAGCCATTGTGGTCAGGGAGAAATCCAAACCAGTCTAATTAATTAATGGCAGTAGTAAGTAAGGCATCTGATATATCAGAAATTGTGTAATATAATTACTGTCAACCTAAAATATTGTCATATGATTATAAATACATTTACACAGATTTTATACCAATTTTATCTGTAAATAGCCTCTAAAATAAATGTAAACAGACCATAAATGTCTCAAAGTTTGTTTTCTAGGAAAGCTGTGAGTGTTATATGTTACAATATCAGTACTTGCTGCATTTACAACTTGCCTAACTCCTATCATCAACTGATTTCTGCCAGTGAATGGCTGTTGATTGACTGCATTGTTTGTATGTAATGTTGGCATACTGACAGTTAATTAGAAAAATTATTGGAATCCTTCCACTTAAACTGGCTGGAATGCAGCACGTTTTGCATCCGATTTAGGTCAGCATTCAGCCGGGGGTAGATTCTAGCCACATTTGATCATTTTGTGCATCATAACTTCTCTTTGGGCAGTGTAGGATAGCTCACTTCAATTTATGGTGGTGGGAAAAGTAGTTTGTCTATGTTTGGGGGGAAATAACCTCCTGGGGAAATAACCTCCTGTTATTCTTCAAGACAAAAGGCTGAATCATGTCACACTAAGTAGGATACCTGCAACAGAGCCTATTGTTGGTTCCCATAGACTGACGCCCATGTTCTCTATTGCCAGTCCTTGGTTCAATACTACCTCAGCATGTGTGTCCCATCCTGGGGTAAACACTGGTCCTGCACCTAGGGAGTCCTGGAGCCCTGGACTGAGTCCTGATCTACAGCCTGCGACAGATCCCTGCAGCCTGTGCATGTTCCTCTGCCGTTCTCACAGTGGCCATTGTCAGCTTCTCTCAGCCTCGGTGTATTGGCTGGCACTGGCACAGACTTTCTGCTTGCCTGGCAGCCTGTCAATGCCAACATAGGAGCTGCATTTAGATTTAAATTCCTCTACTTCCAGGCGCCTCTGTCTGTGCACCATGGACAGCACACAAACAGAATTTTAACTCCCCATATGTTGTTTTGGGGACCAACCAGACATTTTTCAGCCCCCAGGGTGTCTTTGTTGGGTTCTGGGACAGAGAAGAGAAGAGAAGAGGTGTTCTCGGTGTACCAGAGATAAGGAATCCCAGCAGGGCAAGGATATTTTGTTTCAGGCATTCTCTACATGCACAGAGGACTATGGCAGTATGCCTCACACGTGATTATACATCTGCTGCCTGATGGTCTGTGTTTCCAAAAAGAAACAGTTGTCTCTGCCATTTTTGTGTATGCTTACCAGTGTGTGGTTGTGTGTACGTTTGTAAACGATTCTGCTCATTGGCAAACTCGTTAGTGTAATTAGTTCCAGGTCTTTGCTCTGTGGGTCCGTGGATGAGATCTTTGGCTAAATGGGATTCATTCCCATTCATTCCCCCCCCATTCAGAGAATCTCCCCCCATGATCCCAGAATGAAAAGGAGGACTGGTTGGGATTCTAATCAGCACATACCCAGAATGGACCTGTGAAGAAAAACATGTCACAACAGTCACATGTACAATCAACTCTGTAGTCAGACCCAGAACCACAACCCTTACTGTGAAACTGGATTCATTGAACTAATCTGTTAAATCCACCAGTTTGTATAATGCAGGAATAAAATAAAATAATGTAGGCGCTAAACTTGGATGACATTCAACAGTAGCTAGGTTTCCATTTAATTTGCGATAGATTTTCATGCAAATATTATGTAAAATATGCATAAAAAAAATATGCACATTTTCCCACCAGAGGTTTGTTTCCATCAAACTGACTTGTTGCGGATAAAAGGCTGTGTGTGATATAGTGCACATAAAAATAACTCCTGCGCTTAAGTTCTCATGTACCGAATAAAAACATAAATTCAATGTGTTTCCGTTGCATTTTCCAATCTATTGATGGTTTTGTCACACAAACTATTGCGATAAATGGCAAACTTACCCAATCAGGTTTTTGCGCATGCTCTCAAGACAGTTCGCTCCCATCCATCTCCAATTACTCAAGCAAACAGCAAAATTACCTTTATTAAAAAACGGATTAAACAACCTCTCATGGAATGGTGGGGACTGTAAGGACACACACACACACACACACACACACACACACACTGTTTTAGTTGTATTGTTTGTATATCATTGTATTTTAAATTTGTGACTGTCCTTGTCTATCAGTGTTTTGTTACTTGTCATGTTTTGTGTGGATCGCAGGAAGAATAGCCGCTGCTTCTTAAAAAGCCAATGGAGATCCAAATAAACAAATGTTAAAGTAGAAAGGTTAGGTTATTTTGATGAAATGTATTTGTTCATTGGCAGCTAAGCACTGATCATCATGTCATAGCATACAAATTACGACCCTCGATATTTATTGGAAAGGAGCATCAAGCTCATCGGCGTACACTTTCACCATCCTGTGAAGTTCATTATAGCTTTCATCTGTAGCCTAATAAACTGTGCATGCTTTTTCCAGTTGTAGTGGGCACACACTGGTTGAATCAACGTTGTTTCCACGTCATTTCAATGAAATTACTTTGAACCAATGTGGAACATTGAATTGACGTCTGTGCCTAGTGGGGTGACTGCAAATTTGCCTTAACATGATGGTTATTCTATCAACAATTGAGCAAGAAATCGTTTCCACCTCAATTTGTCCCATGAATAATTTTACAGGCACAAAAAGATCCCACAATGTCAAACAAACAAAGTGTCTGTTGACATTTATAAAATTGTACCGACACTTCCTGTTTCCATCACAGCTGTCGTGATTTTTTTTGTTATACGGTATGGCTTTACTCGCATAAAACGTGTTTAGACACCTGTGCAGAGGAGGTGTCTGACTGAATACTTATGGAGAACCAAGGTGTCCTGATCTGCCCCTGATACACGGCTCACAGGAGCCAACCCATTCTAATTCCAGCCCACGATTAATTTCCTGTTTGGCATGTGCTCTGTCTTTGCCAAAATGTCATCTCTGCGGGACAAAACTAGATTCTTTATAACACCCAAGGACTTTCATCAGAGCTGGCTGGCAGTTCCAGGCATGGTCTCGTTCTGATAGATAATGTCTGACCAGTGGAGTGTAGACAGCCTACAAACAGGATTACTGGGCGCGAGAGCTAGATCAGAGGGATTTAAAGAGCACCATGGCGCCATCTTCTTCCAAAATTATTAATATTTAAATCACACCAAGACGGTGCAGTGAGCTCCATCCATCTTGTTCACCACCATTAGGGGACTTGCTTCAGAGAGCAAACTCAGTTTGAGGTCTTTGTTAAAGTTAACAAGCTAATCAAACTGATTCAGAGGGTTCTGTAGGCAACAATTCACACATTGAGTAAGCAGTAGTGTAAGACATCTAACAGTGATATCTGTTAAATGTTGCAAAATGTTGACCGCTCATAAAAAAATAAATCAGAGATGATCACTGCATGTGAAAGTGCTCTTCTTTAGCTTGAGAAAATTCACTATGCTGTTGCTCTGCCAAAAACACTGCACAATCGTTATTCTTGCTGTATTACAGTAAGACCCAGTTCGCCATAGGCTTTACGGGTCTAGTTATACGGAAAAATATGAAAGATACAAGTGCCAATAAAAGGGCCTAGAATGACGCCCATATCTCGAGACCTAGTGGGAGAATATTCAGGCTGTCGCAGTGCAGCTCATTCAGATTGGGATTCTCTCTCTGCCATGCATATATGTCAGGTCCTGCCCCAAGGAGTGGCCATGTTTTCCACTCCGTCCACTTCTTCCCAAAGAAATGATCCAGGGGCATTTAAATCATTCAGAGTGGTCTGACCTTCTGTGCAGAGCAGCACAGGCAGCTGCTCCTGTAGGAAACGAGTGAAAACCCAGCCTGACGGAACCACAGCACTCCTCCTCTACACATTTCTCTGGATTTAGCCTGAGTTGTAGTATGTGGGCCAAAAGATAAAGGTTGTTGCCATCTTACAGACATCTTGAGTCTTTACCCCCTCTGTAAATAAATGAAGTTTTCAGTACTATAAATTATTGATCATAGGCTACACATTCTGAGTGTCTCATGAGGTAAGATTAGTGTAAAACACTCTTACTAAAACACCAGCCGAGTGTGAGGGGAAGTATATTATTTTGTGACAGTTTCGGGAATAAAATGTTAGCATTTTTGACAGTTTCTTGGCAAAAGCTTTGGGTTTGCAGACCTGCTAGACAACCAGTGGCGTATTTCTCAATTCCCTTTAAGGTACAAAGCTTGTACTGACCAACTTGTGTCAGCTTCAACTAAAGCCCCCATGCAGTCTTTGGTATTCATTGTTAAGTCATCACTGTATGTCTAATAAATCAATGTGTGTGTTTATTTAAGAATGTATTTCCATGAGCCTCCTTTGGCCCTTGAAATGCTCAGTCTGATCGTGCGGGCGTTAGGAAACAAATGGGAAGATATTTACATACACCGCCCTGATTGGCTCATAGGATCGTCTAGAGCCCACTCCCTTACCCAGATGAACAGTAATTGGTCTATTATAATCGGATCACATTGACATCATGATGTGGGCCAAAAATTCCATCCCACCTGAAAAGGCTGAAATTCCAGGCTTTTTTTCTCTCCATACAGCTCTTACACAATTTCAGAGTGTTATTTCGACCACAGTGTGGAAATATCATTTAAAAAAACAAGAAAATCATGTTTTTAACTGCACTGCCCCTTTAACCTAAAAACGGGGAGGACTGCTACACTGCTCAGTCTCTATACGAGCAGTTCCAGCTCCAGGAGAGGATGTTAAGTAATGAGAGGCAGATTTCTTATGTCTATCAGGGGGTGCCAGGCCCTTTAGTCAGGATGGTAGTGTGTGTGCCAGGTCTGGTCAGCCAGGGATGGCCTCCAGTGGAGCCTGACTGTAGCCTCCCTGTGGTTTTCATCAGATACCCCGTGAGCTCTATAGACTCTTCCCACAACAGGGTACCATGAGTCTTGCAGCAATATGTGAGCTCCAACTCCCAGATACAGTCTGACTTCCCATCATGGAAGATATCTGACATGAGCAAAGAATATATTTTTTTACCTGCTCATGTTTTATATGATCCTCTGCATGGTCTTTCCTCTCCTTATTCACAGTGCAAGTCCTTCACTTTCATTTAACTTAGTTCTGGTGTCTGGAAACACCTTTACACTAGCTCACATTTATATTATTTCCTCGTACCATTGATATTTAATACTGCGTTGTTGGGAAAGAGCTTGCAAGTAAGCATTTCACTGTACTGTTTTCCACCTGTTGTATCCTGTGCACGTGACAAATAAATTGTATGTTTCCTCAGTACATTCTGAGTAGATTCAACAAAGATGACCACCCTGGACCTTGCCATTACTCCTGACTTTGTCAATCCTATCTAATATGAGACAGTACCCAGACAGACCACCTAAGCCTCATCACTGTGTCTGACTGTCTGAGCTAAGGGAGGAAGGACACATCACTAGGTGAGGTTAATTACACCAGCATAATTATCTCCTCCTGTCACTCTGAGGACATTTATGAGTTTGTCCACAGAAGGAGGCTGTATCTGTAAAGGCCTATGGGTGTGAGGCGAGAATGTCCTCCAAATCCTGTCATTGAGCAGGAGGAAATAGTACACCAACAGCCCTAAGAACAGAAGCCTAAAGCCATTCAACTTGAGAATGACAGGAGAGGACAGAGTCAGGGAAGGACAGAGACCGGGAAGGACTCCTGTTGTACTCTGGATGAATGGGATTGGATTTCAGATCGCAACATGTGTCCTCTAAGTACCGTGTAATCAACTTGAATCCAACTGCCCCATTTTCAATAATGGAATTCATGGTCACTTATGAGCCGAGTGGAATGAGCTCAAGTAGTTAGTTACACATGTTGTGTTTGTTGTCTGGAGATTACTGGGTTTTGTTCTACTCTTCCCATCCATTTCATTTGTTGATTTATGTTTACTGCTCCTATCATTTCATCCACTGAGCACACACTGGTTGAATCAACGTTGTTTCCACGTCATTTCAATAAAAGGACGTTGAACCAACGTGGAATAGATGTCGAATTGACATCTGTGCCCAGTGGGATGTGATTGATGAGCAGTAATAATGAATCTCTCTCTCTCTCTTTCTCTTTTTCTTTCTCTTTCTAGTCATGGGAGTGCTCATGTCCAAGAAGCAGCAGGTGCAGAAATGCACCTCGGTCGTCTCTGCCTTTCAGCAGGGCTTGAAGGAACGCGCTCCATCCACAACAAACCAGGGGGAAAGATCTGGAGAGGAAGGAGAGGGGCCGGCTGAAGCCTTGCCACCACTAAACCCGAAGAAGGAGGGGGATCACGGGGAGACAGACAGCAAAGTGGGGCCCTCAGGGACCTCCCAGCAAGCTGCTGCTCCGGCACCCACCAGGGACGAGTGTAAGGTCAACCAGGAGGCCTGGAATAGGTTACGGGACGGGAAGGGGGTGGAGCCTGAGGATCTGGACAAGACCGGCCATCAGCTCACCCCACCTGCCTTTGTACGTCCCAAGAGAGATGCCAATGATGACCAGCCTGTAGAAATAGCACTGGGACAAAGAGAGCAGGTAAGGTAGTGTGGGGTATTGTACAATAAGGGATTTACTTTTACTAAATCCACACTTTGTTCTTTAAATCCCCAGACCTTGGGGTTTTAAAGATGCGTGTCAGATTTTAAAGGAATTACAATGGCAACAGTCTTATCCCCCATGCACTCCAGTTGAGTTGATGTTCCGACTGAAAAGAGACTTAAACAACTGTTAAGTATGGTGAGTCTATCATTTTCTCCCATAGGTGAGATAAGCATTTATAGATAAGCAAGTAAGCATTTAATTGGACGGTGTATACCATGTGTATCCCCTACATATGACTAATAAAACGTGAAAAAAAAGAAATGCTTTTGTCACACCAGCTATTTCCACTCCACAGTAGAGCTTGTGTCTAAGTGCTCTTCATAGAGAGCGTGCTGTGGTGTGGGCGGGTACTCGGGCTGTCTCAGAGAGGAGGCCTTGGCCCTGCCTCACAACCCAGGGTCACCATAACTAATTGGGATCCTGAGGTGGTCAGGGAGGGGGGCGGGGTTCAGGAGTGGACCAGATGACCAATCAGCCGGTTGGGGCTATTAGGAAGAGCACACTGTTATAATAGGACTCTTAGAGAGGATTGTGATTGTTGTTATGCTTTCTATCACTAATGGTGCTCATCAGATATAACTAATCGAATAGAGATTGGACAATTTACAGTAATGAACAATAATATGTTACAATAATACGAGCTTCAGGGTCAGACTGGAGAGGAGCAGATAAAACATTAACATCTGACTGAAACAGATGGCCATAGCAGCAACAAAATATAACAAGTGTTATACTAATATATGCTAAATGGAATATATTATTAATATAACACTTGTTACAAAAGATAATAAATTATAGATATCAGACCTACATTTAATTGTTCATATTTGGAGCTGTAGGATACTTCACATAAGAGAGAAAAAATAGCATAATTAGTCAAGGAGTTACAAAAAAAGCAGATATAATTATGATGTTGGAAGGCAATTTCAGCCCCCTTCATGGTTGAATAAAATCAATAGAGACATTTATCCTTTCCTATCAGCCTCTCTACAGAATAACTGTAATAAGAATCCTCCTACATAATGATAAAAGACAAGATGGATAGAAACTACTGTTGAGTTACATCCGTTTCATAATGTGATGAGTATAGACCACACTGTCTGTAGGATATAGTTAATAGGTTTGAGTATTGAGCATGGAGGAGGTATGATTCCTTCTGGCTATGGTCACCTGTCAGGGACCAGGTTTGACAAGGTCAGTCCAGATGACCATGGGGATAGGATAAAAACTAAGGTGAAAAAGGTAAATACACATACAGTGAATTGAGTCTAACTTATTATTATTATAACTGACTTTGCTATAGTCAAACTTCCCACTATAAGAATTTTCACTGTGTTGACAGTCAAGTGTGTTCCGCCTGTAAATACAGTCCTGAGGGACGGACCTGAAATCAGAGGAGAAGAGCAACACTAAACTGATGCTGCTAAAATGATACATGTCACTCCATACTTATTAAATTACTATGAAAGAAAACAGTGCTGTCTAAGCTTTGATCCAAACTTAAATCAAATATTTGAGTGCATGGCATAATCGGCAGACTGACACAAAATTGTTTGTATTCGTTATTTTAATCAAGCCAATACCCTGTCTAGACTGTAACATCAATGAGAGGACCACTAGCATTCATCATGGTGCCATCCGATTCAAAGCTGCTCTGTCTGAGAGTCTGTGTGTGAGTGACTTAAATTTCACAGACATACGGATGCATCTTTCAGCTAGTTGATTTGAAATACAACTTACAGTCCTCCTATGTAGGCATCAAACCCCCATGAGTATTATGAGTATGACCTTTAACCCAGTGACCTTAATTGCCTTTTCCTCCAGCCGGTCAATGATGAGATGTGCGAGGTGTGTGAGGTGTGGACGGCCGACGACCTGTTCCCCTGCAGGACCTGCACACGTGTCTTCCATGACGGCTGTCTGAGGGAGTTGGGCTACCTGCGCACCGAACTCCTGCAGGAGATGAGGGAGACAGCCCACACCGCGACAGGCTGGAGTTGCTACTACTGCGTGAGTCACTCAGTCAATCTGAACTTCCCATTGGCTATTCACATAGACCAACCACACTCCACAAAGAAAAAAAATAAAGAAAAATGTAATCTCTTTTTCACCTTGAGTCATACCCACCACTGTTAAAAAATGAAAAAAAAGTTTTATTGTCACATACCGGGTTGGTGCTGTGAAATGTGTTATTTTACAGGGCAGCTATAGTAATACGGCGCCCCTGGAGCAAATTAAGGTTAAGTGCCTTACGCAACGGCACAAACAGATTTTTCACCTTGTCGGCTCGGGTATTCGAACCAGCAACCGTTTGTTTACTGGCCCAACGCTCTAACCGCTAAAACGCACAAGTGTTAACAACACACACTTTATGAACCTGAACACACCTCGTCCCCACACACTGTGCAGCATAAATCTGCATTTTACTGTATATAAGTATTTTCTCTTAAGATAATTCCAGCCAATGTAATTTTTCCTCGCTGGCCCACAATCAGTATGGGTGAGAGGGAGAAAGTGAAGTGATGAACAGTGATAGAAGAGGATGAAAGTGACAGTGAGAAAAATACACCTTTTCATCTCTGAAGAGTTCAACTCTACACTCAAAAGGTGCTATCTAGAAGCTAAAATGGGATTTCGGCTGTCCTCATAGGATAACCTTTTGAAGAACCCTTTTTGGTTCCAGGTAGAACCCTTTTGATTCCAGGTAGAACCCTTTTGAGTTCCATGAAGAACCCTTTCCACAGAGGGTTCTATATAGAACCCAAAAGAGTTCTACCTGGAACCAAAAAAGGTTATCCAATGGGGACAGCAAAATAACCATTTTTTCTAAGAGTGTAAGAACTGTCATCGAAGCTGCAGAAACTAATACTATTTATTTTATTGCCTAGTACAGTCATCCAAAATGTCTAGCTGTGTCCCCTTTGACATTTAATTTCACAGCTTTGGTGTTGTGCCATTCTCACCAACAGTCATGGGGCTTGGGGCTTTGTCTAAAGTGGTTAGAGCTGGTGCTGCTGTCACCTCTGACTAGACTTTTCCACTGTCAAGGGGACCATAAAGTCACAACAACAGTTTCCCTATATTTTATTGTTATTGCTTAAGGGTCTTTGCAACATAATAAGTAATTACTTTCAATATGTTATTATTTGATTCGGTGCACAAATCCCCAAAGTGCTCAGGATAGAGTAACCTATTTAAACTTGTTTAGATTGGATGAACAAATACATTTAAAAAACTCCAGGCATTACTCGGGAGATGAACATATAATCAGAAACACCTATGGCAGGTCATCCAATTGATTACTGTGGTTGACAGTTACACTATATATACAAAAGTATGTGGACACCCCTTCAAATTAGTGGATTCGGCAATTTCAGCCACACCTGTTGCTGACAGGTGCATACAATCGAGCACAGAGCCATGCAAACTACATAGACAAACATTGGCAGTAGAATGGCCTTACCGAAGAGCTCAGGTGAATTTCAACGTGGCACCGTCAAGTAAGTTTGTCAAATTTCTGTCCTGCTAGAGCTGCCCCGGTCAACTGTAAGTGCTGTTATTGTTAAGTGGAAATGTCTAGGAGCAACAACAGCTAAGCCGCGAAGTGGCTCACAGAATGGGACCGCAGAGTGCTGAAGCGCGTAAAAATCATCTGTCCTCGGTTGCAACACTCACTATAGAGTTACAAACTGCCTCTGGAAGGAACGTCTGCACAATAACTGTTCGTCGGGAGCTTCATGAAATGGGTTTCCATGGCCGAGCAGCCACACAAGCCTTAGATCACCATGCGCAATGCCAAGCGTCGGCTGGAGTGGTGTAAAGCTCGATGCCATTGGACTTTGGAGCAGTGGAAACCACGTTCTCTGGAGTGATGAATTGCGCTTCACCATCTGGCAGCCCAATGGACAAATCTGGGTTTGGCGGATGCCAGGAGAACGCTACCTGCCCAGATGCAATGTGCCAACTGTAAAGTTTGGTGGAGGAGGTATAATGGTCTGGGGCTGTTTTTCATGGTTCGGGCTAGGCCCCTTAGTTCCAGTTCAGGGAAATCTTAACGCTACAGCATACAATTACATTCTAGACGATTCTGTTCTTCCAACTTTGTGGCAACAGTTTGGGGAAGGCCCTTTCCTGTTTCAGCATGACAATGCCCCTGTGCACAAAGCGAGGTCCATACAGAAATGGTTTGTTGGGATCGGTGTGGAAGAACATGACTGGCCTGCATAGAGCCCTGACCTAAACCCCATCGAACACCTTTGGGATGAATTGGAACGCTGACTGTGAGCCAGGCCTAATCGCTCAACATCAGTGCCCGACCTCACTAATGCTCTTGTGACTGAATGGAAGCAAGTCCCCGCAGCAATGTACCAACATCTATTGGAAAGCCTTCCCAGAAAAGTGGAGGCTGTTATAGCAGCAAAGGGGGGACCAACTCCATATTAATGCCCATGATTTTGGAATGAGATGTTCGGCGAGCAGGTGTCCACATACTTTTGCTCATGTAGTGTATGTTTAGTAATGCTCCATGAGGATTTCAAATGGGATTATTTTCACCATGAACTGATCTTGAGCAATAGTTTAACAAACCTGCTGGAGAATACACAAACACATACAGTAGCCAAGAAAGTGGGTTGTGGTGTTTAATTATACACCAAGTTCAACACATCCCACTATGTACAGAACAGAAGTCAGCAGTCTCCCGGTGCTGAGGTGATTGAGCACGGTGGATATTGAGTGAGAGTGAGTATGGTACGCAGCCAGATCCAGGCCCAGGAAACTGCCTCCCCATGCAGGCTAATCAATGCACTCACAATTATGGGATTATTTGTTGACTCATATTGAACACAGTGTGTTTACGCAATCCTCTGAAATACTAAAGTACAAATGTTACCCAGCAGACTGTCTCTAGCAGCCCCCAGATTTGATTCACCACCTCTGCATCCCCTCCTTTTGCTGTTCTCCTGTTCTGGCACCCCCTTTTATGATATCTGGCAGGCAGAGTTTGGACTATTTAGCATACGTGTGATAAATACAGTGAGGGAAAAAAGTATTTGATCCCCTGCTGATTTTGTACGTTTGCCCGCTGACAAAGACATGATCAGTCTATAATTTTAATGGTAGGTTTATTTGAACAGTGAGAGACAGAATAACAACAAAATAATCCAGAAAAACGCATGTCAAAAATTTTATAAATTGATTTGCATTTTAATGAGGGAAATAAGTATTTGACCCCTGTGCAAAACATGACTTAGTACTTGGTGGCTAAATCCTTGTTGGCAATCACAGAGGTCAGACGTTTCTTGTAGTTGGCCACCAGGTTTGCACACATCTCAGGAGGGATTTTGTCCCACTCCTATTTGCAGATCTTCTCCAAGTCATTAAGGTTTCGAGGCTGACGTTTGGCAACTCGAACCTTCAGCTCCCTCCACAGATTTTCTATGTGATTAAGGTCTGGAGACTGGCTAGGCCACTCCAGGACCTTAATGTGCTTCTTCTTGAGCCACTCCTTTGTTGCCTTGGCCATGTGTTTTGGGTCATTGTCATGCTGGAATACCCATCCACGACCCATTTTCAATGCCCTGGCTGAGGGAAGGAGGTTCTCACCCAAGATTTGATGGTACATGGCCCCGTCCATCGTCCCTTTGATGCGGTGAAGTTGTCCTGTCCCCTTAGCAGAAAAACACCCCCAAAGCATAATGTTTCCACCTCCATGTTTGACGGTGGGGATGGTGTTCTTGGGGTTATAGGCAGCATTCCTCCTCCTCCAAACACGGTGAGTTGAGTTGATGCCAAAGAGCTCGATTTTGGTCTCATCTGACCACAACACTTTCACCCAGTTCTCCTCTGAATCATTCAGATGTTCATTGGCAAACTTCAGACGGGCCTGTATATGTGCTTTCTTGAGCAGGGGGACCTTGCGGGCGCTGCAGGATTTCAGTGCTTCACGGCGTAGTGTGTTACCAATTGTTTTCTTGGTGACTATGGTCCCAGCTGCCTTGAGATCATTGACAAGATCCTCCCGTATAGTTCTGGGCTGATTCCTCACCGTTCTCATGATCATTGCAACTCCACGAGGTGAGATCTTGCATGGAGCCCCAGGCCGAGGGAGATTGACAGTTCTTTTGTGTTTCTTCCATTTGCGAATAATCACACCAACTGTTGTCACCTTCTCACCAAGCTGCTTGGCGATGGTCTTGTAGCCCATTCCAGCCTAGTGTAGGTCTACAATCTTGTCCCTGACATCCTTGGAGAGCTCTTTGGTCTTGGCCATGGTGGAGAGTTTGGAATCTGATTGATTGATTACGTCTGTGGAAAGGTGTCTTTTATACAGGTAACAAGCTGAGATTAGGAGCACTCCCTTTAAGAGTGTGCTCCTAACCTCAGCTCGTTACCTGTATAAAAGACACCTGGTTGCCAGAAATCTTTCTGATTGAGAGGGGGTCAAATACTTATTTCCCTCATTAAAATGCAAATAAATTTATAACATTTTTGACATGCGTTTTTCTGGATTTTGTTGTTGTTATTCTGTCTCTCACTGTTCAAATAAACCTACCATTAAAATTATAGACTGATCATTTCTTTGTCAGTGGGCAAACGTACAAAATCAGCAGGGGATCAAATACTTTTTTCCCTCACTGTACATTCTCTAAAGGATAGGCCTATCTTTCCTGAAGCTATTGTTAATTTGATTCCGTAAAGGGGCTAGTGAAAGCCCAAATAGCACACACAGAGCTCTAGTTTTGGACTCCATATCCTGTTTTCAAGCTCCATATTAGTGCGTAAAGCTTTAATCAAAATATATTTAGGTGGTGATGCTACTGGAAATCAAACAGTTTGATCTTCATGTGATCTCCATAACCCTGGGCTACCCAGAGATTTCACACATCATGGCCAATTATCCACCTCAATTATTACCTTCTGTCATCCTCATCCTCCAACTTCCTCAACTCAACCTGCTCATCAGGGTTGAGAGCCTCCGCATCCTCCACACACCTGCTGCAGATAATTCACTTAATGGAAGTTTCAATGTGTTCGACCTGAATTGCTCCCTCGCCAAGTTTTTAGCGTGAACAGCATGGTAGACAGAATCAGGTAGACATATGGTGCACATTCAGACTCATCACCTTTCTGGAGTGTAGTAAAATGGCTGCTTATATTTTCCTATTACTGTGTTTTTTTTAAATTTCAGGACAGTTTCTAAGAAGCAATACTATAAAGCCATCTAATACACTTGACACACTTGATAATAATAGCTTTAGAGAAACTGCATAATAAGCACACCAGGGCTTTCTAGAACATGCTGAACTTAATGCGTTCAGACACACTGCACATTAATCCATTTGGGGGCACACCATATATAATCTACTGCAGAACACTTCATTTATGGTACACGCCATTATAGCGCATACAGTATGAGGGCAGTGGGTCACACTTTGTGCTAGGGTTGGGCGGTATCCAGATGTTCATACCTGCCTTCTCTCATCCCGGGATTTACGGTATTACTGGCTTAGTACGCAAAAAATCCCATTGGGCGTCTATTACCAGAATGCTAACAAAAGTAGCAGAAGTAATAGCGAATTTCCATGGAGGCTGCTAGCTAAATATGCTAATGAGCGCAAACGAAAATAAATGAATTGCAAAGACAGGCAATCCAGGTCATACATATATAGGTAGGAGCTACTGAATTTTGAGTTTGGACATTTACAAGTGAATGTGAACAAGATAAAATGTGCAAATGGACAAAATTTTGACGCATGCTTGTCTGAAGGAAGAACAGTACTGGCTCTGGAGCAGCATGTGTACATGCTCTCCCTGCTCTGCTCTGAGAAGAGGGGGGAGGAGCAGAGGGCCAAGAACAGAGAGGAGAGAAAACGCAAGGAAATCATAGCAGTGACAGCTGTCCAGATAACTCATCCAAAGGGCTTTGACTTCTCAAACACGGCAGAAAGCTAACACTATATGATGCCCCGTCTCCTTATTAATTCAGCCCCTTACTTATATAACTAGCAAGTTAAACTTATGGGTCGTTAATGCAAAAATCTGTGTTTTTTACACTGAAAAAAAAGATAAAACCCATAAAGGATGGATCGAAATGTACAGAATTGGTACCTGGTGGAAAATGGGGGAGGGTCATGCTTTTTCAATATCAGTCAAGGGTTTAGTATTTTTTATCTAGTCCATGGGAGGGTCATGTAAATTGTAATTGATGAAATTTCAATATTTTTCAGTGTTTTAGAATGAGTTTGTTTTAATTATTATTTTGGGTATAGGGGAGGGTCACTTTGTTTTTTCAAGCGTTCAGGGAGGGTTTAGGTCAAATATATTTTGCTGAAGGGAGGGCCATCCATTTTCATTTCAGAGAGGTACGATGTAGCCCTTATTATAAATAAAGTTCAATCCCTAAGAGATATCTTGCTGTGTTTTGTAAACACAGATTTAAAATGCTTCTTATTGTAATTTTTGCTCGGCATCAGACAAATGTTGTGCTTCAGCTGCACTTCTCCACTGAGATGAGAATTCACTAATGGGCATTTTATCAACAGACAGCGCTCGGACTGATCTGTAGCTACTTTTCTCCGGTAGCCTACTTTTCGTGGTGTAGCCTACTTTTCGTGGTGTAGCCTACTTTTCTCTGGTAAAATGCAAGATTAACTTTAAGCAAAACATTAGGAAATGTAGCTGGCTATATTATTTCTATGATAAACATTAGAAATATGATGGCCATGCATCGTTTTTGCAAAAAATACATTGCTTTTTCATTGTACGCTCATTTACTTGTGTGGCTGCCAGCCAAATAGCGCTGCACTTCTGTTGTCATCTGATGAAAATGCCCCTGATCACTCTATTGAAGCAAAAACAACACTGTTGACTTTCAATATAAAACACAAGCCCTGTCAATAAACAGCTGGACTAACCTGCTCCCGCTTTCTCCTGTTGTGCTATTTTCAAACAAACACATGACTGGCTCAGCTGTTGTGGGGTACTTCGGTAAGCTTCATAATGTAAAATAACATGAGAGGTGAAATGAAGAACGTAATCTGCTTTATTTCCTATCGTAATGCACAAGTTGACTGCAGGTATTTACTTCAAAAGTAGCTACAAAAAAAAAAAATATTGAAAAAATGTTTCAAAAAAGGTATTGATGGTATTGAAAAACCATCCCGTGGCTATTTCCAAATACCTCGGTCTATGGTATACCGCCCAAACCTACTTCGTGCTGCTTTCCAGTAGCCTCTACTTGACTATACTTCAGACGGCAGTTTGTATCCGATCTCTCCCCATTAACCGTGACCTTTCCCTCCCACAGGACAATGTGAACCTGCTTCTGACTGAAGAGGAGATGTACAGCCTAATGGAAACCTTCAAGCAGTGCAAGATCATCCCTGGTCAGTCATACTGTCATACTGCTGCAGCTCTAGAGCACAATACATTTCATAGCTGACAGATCTCTATAAGTGGAGACAAGTATGCTTTATTGGGTATAGCACGGTAGACAGATTAACCTCTACGTGATCGGTGTCCCGTATACGGGACGGTTGAGGTAACGTGCGCTAATGTGATTAGCATGACTGTTGTAAGTAACAGCAAACTTTCCAGGACATAGATATGTCTTATATGGGCAGAAAGCTTAAATTATTGGTAATCTAACTGCACTGTCCAATTTACAGTAGCTATTATAGTGAAAAAATACCAATGCTATTGTTTGAGTAGAGTGCACAACAACAACAAAATGTGATACATTCACCTCTGAAGGTAAATAATATACTTACATTCAGTAATCTTGCTCTGATTTGTCATCCTAAGGGTCCCAGAGATAAAATGTAGCATAGTTTTGTTTGATAAAATCCATTTTTATATTCAAATGTAGGAACTGGGTTCTACAGTTTGAACCCCTGCTGTCTCAGGCTCCACACCCACCCCGCCCGGCCATCTAGATGTGTGAAAGTTAGGGTATAAGCTAATGATCCATCATGTATGACATTCCTGGGAGTGTGTAAACTTACATTTTGTATTACCATATCATTTTTGTATGTTCTCTATAGTTATATACTTGAAAATGTATCAATTGACCAATTCGGCAGACTTGATACAAAATAGTCCAGTATTGCAATGCTTCACTGGATCAATCTGAAACTTTACACGCACACTGCTGCCATCTATTGGCAAAAATCTAAATTGCGCCTAAACTGCAATATTATATTGTGGTCTTTCTCTTGCATTTCAAAGATGATGGAACCAAAAAAAATTAGAAAACACATGTTTTCTTGTTTGTATTATCTTTTACCAGATCCTACCTTAATTTCACATTTCCTTCAAACTTCAAAGTGTTTCCTTTCAAATGGTATCGAGAATATGCATATCCTTGCTTCAGGTCCTGAGCTACAGGCAGTTAGGTTTGGGTATGTCATTTTAGGCGAAAGTTGAAAAAAAGGTCAGATCCTTAAGAGGTTAATAGATCAGTACATACAGTGCCTTCGGAAAGTATTCAGACCCCCTGACCTTTTCCACATTTTGTTAAGTTACAGCCTTATTCTAAAATTAATTAAATAAATACAAATCCTCAGCAATCTACACACAATACCACATAACGATAGTGAAAACAGGTTTTTAGAAATGTTTGCTAATTTATTAACTACAAAAAATTGAAATACCTTATTTACATAAGTATTCAGACCCTTTGCTATGAGACTCGAAATTGAGCTCAGGTGCATCCTGTTTCCATTGATCATCCTTGAGATGTATCTACAACTTGATTGGAGTCCACCTGTGGTAAATAGAATTGATTGGACATGATTTAGAAAGGCCCACACGTCTATATAAGGTCCCACAGTTGACAGTGCATGTCAGAGAGAGAACCAAGCCCTGAGGTTGAAGGAATTGTCCGTAGAGCTCCGAGACAGGATTGTGTCGAGGCACAGATCTGGGGAAGGGTACCAAAAAATTTATGTAGCATTGAAGGTCCCCAAGAACACAGTGGACTCCATCATTCTTAAATGGAAGAAGTTCGGAATCACCAAGACTCTTCCTAGAGCTGGCCGCCCGGCCAAACTGAGCAATCGGGGGAGAAGGGCCCTGGTCAGGGAGGTGACCAAGAACCCGATGGTCACTGACAGAGCTCTGGAGTTCCTCTGTGGAGATGGGAAAACCTTCCAGAAGGACAACCATCTCTGCAGCACTCCACCAATCAGGCCTTTATGGTAGAGCGGCCAGACGGAAGCCACTCCTCAGTAATAGGCACATGAAAGCCCGCTTGGAGTTTGCCAAAAGGCACCTAAAGACTCTCAGACCATGAGAAACAAGATTCTCTGGTCTGATGAAACCAAGATTGAACTCTTTGGCCTAAATGCCAAGCGTCACTTCTAGAGGAAACCTGGCACCATCCCTACGGTGAAGCATGGTGTTGGCAGCATCATGCTGTGGGAATGTTTTTCAGCAGCAGGGACTGGGAGACTAGTCAGAATCGAGGCAAAGATGAACAGAGCAAAGTACAGAGAGATCCTTGATGAAAATCTGCTCCAGACTAGGGCGAAGGTTCACCTTCCAACAGGACAACGACCCTAAGCACACAGCCAAGACAACACATGAGTGGCTTCGGGACAAGTCTCTGAATGTCCTTGAGTGGCCCAGCCAGTGCCCGGAATTGAACCCGATTGAACATCTCTGGAGAGACCTGAAAATGGCTGTGCAGCAACGCTCTCCATCCAACCTGACAGAGCTTGAGAGGATCTGCAGAGAAGAATGGGGGAAACTCCCCAAATACAGGTGTGCCAAGCTTGTAGCATCATACCCAAGAAGACTCAAGGCTGTAGTCACTGCCAAAGGTGCTTCAACACAGTACTGAGTAAAGGGTCTGAATACTTATGTAAATGTGATATTTAAGTTTTTTATTTTTAATACATTAGCAATTAGTAATTATTGGTAACGACCTGTTACTGTATGTATTTGTTAGCAATTGTCTGTTACAGGTAACTATAAAACTACACACTATTTGAGCCTTGTTTCCTACTGTGTGAAGGGATGTGAAGGGAAATCAATGAGAGGCGTTTCACCTTTGTAAAATTAATAATAATCATAAACTAATTGTATCTGGATCACTGCTTGTGATGATTCATTTTGGGTGTTGTGATTAATTTATCTTGCTGTGTAGAGTCGTGCCTGGTGTCGGATGAGCTGCTGCAGTACCGCCACTTTGTGTCCAAGCAACTGTTTGAGAAGGACCTGTCTGATGAGCAGGAAGAGGAGGTACTGGCTCAGTTCGCTGCCCTGGACCCAGAGAAGAGGGGCCAGATTGAGTGGTGTGACTTCCTCTACCACGAGTCCCTGGGAGTGCTCAGGAAGTTCCGCACAGAGGTACCAGAACCCATCAGAACCCACTAAGCCAGTGGGAATCATGAGTGTTGTAGTACACATTATATATGCATGTGTGGCATATATATATATATATATATACACACACAGTGGGGAAAAAAAGTATTTAGTCAGCCACCAATTGTGCAAGTTCTCCCACTTAAAAAGATGAGAGAGGCCTGTAATTTTCATCATAGGTACACATCAACTATGACAGACAAAATGAGAATTTTTTTCCAGAAAATCACATTGTAGGATTTTTTATGAATTTATTTGCAAATTATGGTGGAAAATAAGTATTTGGTCACCTACAAACAAGCAAGATTTCTGGCTCTCACAGACCTCTAACTTCTTCTTTAAGAGGCTCCTCTGTCCTCCACTCGTTACCTGTATTAATGGCACCTGTTTGAACTTGTTATCAGTATAAAAGACACCTGTCCACAACCTCAAACAGTCACACTCCAAACTCCACTATGGCCAAGACCAAAGAGCTGTCAAAGGACACCAGAAACAAAATTGTAGACCTGCACCAGGCTGGAAAGACTGAATCTGCAATAGGTAAGCAGCTTGGTTTGAAGAAATCAACTGTGGGAGCAATTATTAGGAAATGGAAGACATACAAGACCACTGATAATCTCCCTCGATCTGGGGCTCCACGCAAGATCTCACCCTGTGGGGTCAAAATGATCACAAGAACGGTGAGCAAAAATCACAGAACCACACGGGGGGACCTAGTGAATGACCTGCAGAGAGCTGGGACCAAAGTAACAAAGCCTACCATCAGTAACACACTACGCCGCCAGGGACTCAAATCCTGCAGTAACAGACGTGTCCCCCTGCTTAAGCCAGTACATGTCCAGGCCCATCTGAAGTTTGCTAGAGTGCATTTGGATGATCCAGAAGAGGACTGGGAGAATGTCATATGGTCAGATGAAACCAAAATATAACTTTTTTGGTAAAAACTCAACTCAGTCGTGTTTGGAGGACAAAGAATGCTGAGTTGCATCCAAAGAACACCATACCTACTGTGAAGCATGGGGGTGGAAACATCATGCTTTGGGGCTGTTTTTTCTGCAAAGGGACCAGGACGACTGATCCGTGTAAAGGAAAGAATGAATAGGGCCATGTATCGTGAGATTTTGAGTGAAAACCTCCTTCCATCAGCAAGGGCATTGAAGATGAAACGTGGCTGGGTCTTTCAGCATGACAATGATCCCAAACACACCGCCCGGGCAATGAAGGAGTGGCTTCGTAAGAAGCATTTCAAGGTCCTGGAGTGGCCTAGCCAGTCTCCAGATCTCAACCCCATAGAAAATCTTTGGAGGGAGTTGAAAGTCCGTGTTGCCCAGCGACAGCCCCAAAACATCACTGCTCTAGAGGAGATCTGCATGGAGGAATGGGCCAAAATACCAGCAACAGTGTGTGAAAACCTTGTGAAGACTTACAGAAAACGTTTGACCTGTGTCATTGCACACAAAGGGTATATAACAAAGTATTGAGAAACTTTTGTTATTGACCAAATACTTATTTTCCACCATAATTTGCAAATAAATTCATAAAAAATCCTACAATGTGATTTTCTGGAAAAAAAATCTAATTTTGTCTGTCATAGTTGACGTGTACCTATGATGAAAATTACAGGCCTCTCTCATCTTTTTAAGTGGGAGAACTGGCACAATTGGTGGCTGACTAAATACTTTTTTCCCCCACTGTATATATATATATACACACACACACACACTACCAGTCAAAGGTTTGGACACACCTACTCATTCAAGGGTTTTTCTTTATTTTTACATTGTAGAATAATAGTGAAGACATCAAAACTATGAAATAACACATATGGAATCATGTAGTAACCAAAAGTGTTAAACCAATCAAAATATATTTTATATTTGAGATTTTTCAAATAGCCACCCTTTGCCTTGATGACAGCTTTGCACACTCTTGGCATTCTCTCAACCAGCTTCATGAGGTAGTCACCTGGAATGCATTTCAATTAACAGGTGTGCCTTCTTAAAAGTTAATTTGTGGAATTTCTTTCCTTAAATGCGTTTGAGCCAATTAGTTGTGTTTTCACAAGGTAGGGGGGGTTATACAGAAGATATCCCTATTTGGTAAAATACCAAGTCCATATTATGGCAAGAACAGCTTAAATAAGCAAAGAGAAAGGACAGTCCATCATTACTTTAAGACATGAAGGTCAGTCAATACGGAAAATGTCAAGAACTTTGAAAGTTTCTTCAAGTGCAGTTGCAAAAACCATCAAGCGCTATGATGAAACTGGCTCTCATGAGGACTGCCACAGGAATGGAAGACCCAGAGTTACCTCTGCTGCTGAGGATAAGTTCATTAGAGTTACCAGTCTCAGAAATTGCAGCCCAAATAAATGCTTCACTGAGTTCAAGTAACAGACACATCTCAACATCAACTGTTCAGAGGGGACTGTGTGAATCAGGCCTTCATGGTCGAATTGCTGCAAAGAAACCACTACTAAAGGACACCAATAATAAGAAGAGACCTGCTTGGGCTAAGAAACACAGGCAATGGACATTAGACCGGTGGAAATGTATCCTTTGGTCTGGAGTCCAAATTTGAGATTTTTGGTTCCAACCGCCGTGTCTTTGTGAGACGCGGTGTGGGTGAACAGTTGATCTCCGCATGTGTAGTTCCCACCGTAAAGCATGTAGGAGGAAGTGTTATTGTGTGGGGGTGCTTTGCTGGTGATCCCTTCACTCTGTGATTTATTTAGAATTCAAGGCACACTTTACCAGCATGGCTACCACAGCATTCTGCAGCGATACGCCATCCCATGTGGTTTGGGCTTAGTGGGACTATCATTTGTTTTTCAACAGGACAATTACCCAACACTCCTCCAGGCTGTGTAAGGGCTATTTTACCAAGGAGAGTGATGGAGTGCTGCATCAAACCAAATGTATTTGCCACATGCGCCGAATACAACAGGTGTAGACCTTACAGTGAAATGCTTACTTACAAGCCCTTAACCAACATTGCAGTTTTTAAGAAAATAATACAAAAAATTATGCAAATAGTCCGGGTAGCCATGATTAGCTGTTCAAGTCTTATGGCTTGAGGGTAGAAGCTGTTAACAAGCCTTTTGGACCTAGACTTGGCGCTCCGGTACCGCTTGCCGTGCGGTAGCAGAGAGAACAGTCTATGACTAGGGTGGCTGGAGTCTTTGACAATTTTTAGGGCCTTCCTCTGACACCGCCTGGTATAGAGGTCCTGGATAGCAGGAAGCTTGGCCCCAGTGATGTACTGGGCCGTACGCACTACCCTCTGTAGTGCCTTGTGGTCGGAGGCCGAGCAGTTGCCATATCAGGCAGTGATGCAACCAGTCAGGATGCTCTCGATGGTGCAGCTGTAGAACCTTTTGAGGATCTGAGGACCCATGCCAATTATTTTCAGTCTCTTGAGGGGGAATAGGCTTTGTTGTGCCCTCTTCACGACTGTCTTGGTGTGTTTGGACCATGATAGTTTGTTGGTGATGTGGACACCAAGGAACTTGAAGCTCTCAACCTGTTCCACTACAGCCCCGTCGATGAGAATGGGGGCGTGCTCAGTCCTCTTTCTTTCCCTGTAGTCCACAATCATCTTCTTTGTCTTGATTACATTGAGGGAGAGGTTGTTATCCTGGCACCACACGGTCAGGTCTCTGACCTCCTCCTTATAGGCTGTCTCATCGTTGTCGGTGATCAGGCCTACCGCTGTTGTGTCGTCGGCAAACTTAATGATGGTGTTGGAGTTGTGCCTAGCCATGCAGTCATGGGTGAACAGGGAATACAGGAGGGGACTGAGCACGCATCCCTGAGTAATTGCTGTCCTGATATCCAGAAGCTCTTTTTGGTCATAAGAGACGGGGGCAGAAACATTATGTACAGAATAAATTACAAATAACGCGAGAGAACACACATAATAGTACAATTGGTTAGAGGGCTTTAAAACGGCAGCCATCTTCTCCGGCGCCATTCTCAAAAAAATTATGACTTGGCCCCCACAATCACCCGACCTCAACCCAATTGAGATGGTTTGGGATGAGTCGGACGGCAGAGTGAAGGAAAAGCAGCCAACTAGTGCTAAGCATATGTGGGAACTCCTTCAAGACTGTTGGAAAAGCATTCCAGGTGAAGCTGGTTGAGAGAATGCCAAAAGTGTGCAAAGCTGTCATCAAGGCAAAGGGTGGCTATTTGAAGAATCTCAAATATAACATATATTTTGATTTGTTTAACACATTTTTGGTTACTACATGATTCCATATGTGTTATTTCATAGTTTCGATGTCTTCACTATTATTCTACAATGTAGAAAATAGTAAAAATAAAGAAAAACCCTGGAATGAGTAGGTGTGTCCAAACTTTTGACTGGTAATGTATATGGAAACATTTGGTTGCACAGTTAAAAGGGAAAGGGGATAGCAAACAATTTATTGACCAATTTCATCTTTCCACTACACTATATGACTGGGTAAATATTGTTATTTTGAGTTGATGTGGACCCAGTCTTGAGCAATTGGACCAGGACTTGAGCACTGGGACTCAGACTTCAGCCATAGGGACTTGTGACTCAACTCGTGACTCGACCATTGGTGACTCTGACTTGGACTCGAGTACAGGGGACTTGGGTCTCCCGATTCGGACTTGAGGTTTAGTGACTCGACTACATCACTGGGCGAAACAATCATTAGCTCCCCTTGAAAGTCATTAGCCCCCGTTCTACTTTTGGACACCAATGTGGCTGATGCATCTGTGGAACATTGACAACAATGGCAATGACGTGAGGTGCAACCCATTCTACTTTGCCAATACTTTGCTGCACCATCTGGTGATTTGTGCCTCTCCCTCTCCTCTATCTATCTATCTCTGTGCTTGTGTGTGTCTGTTTGTTTTTTATGTAATGTTCAATATCTGCGTAGGCTGAATTAGGAATTTACATGACAGCTAATATTTCTGCTGTTAGTCAAAATGAGACTGGACTAAAGAGTGCCAAAATTAACACTGCCTTGTTCCCAGAACTCGTTGGTGCGTCTGTTAAGCGCTAAGGAGAGAGACCACGTGCGGTCAGTGTTCATGGGTTTGGACCTGGATAAAGACTTTCTGGTCACGGGAGCAGAGACCCGCTGGGCCCAGCAGTCCTGGTTTCAGAAGTTCAGCAAGGAGTCCCAGTCCTGCAGCGTGAGGTGAGCGTAACGCTGGTGAGACTGAGCCCATGAACATCCATCTACAGGAGATGAGGTTGAAAAGTTAATTCAATGTCTGTCACAGACTTGCAGTCAGGCGCTCCTACTCAATATGACACATTATTCCTCTTCTATCCGCCTCATACTCTACAACAGGGAACATCAACTAGATTCAGCTGCGGGATTATCTTTTCTTGAGCGGATGGTCAGGGGGCCCGAACATAATTACAAATATTTTGTAGACTGCAAATTGACTGCAAGAAGCCCAAACAAATATATTTTTTACTAAAACATAATAATTTCAAACCTTGCTTACATTTGAACACAATCACCTACAGTATATATATATATCTCTATTATGCGTGGGAATACTTTGGAACAGATTTGCAAAATGTCAATCACTTGAAGCTGATTTTCTGGTGTTTTCAGCCTTTTATGTCCAACAATAAAACATCTATGAAATCGCGGGTCGCCAGTTGGGGAACCCTGCTCTGCAAACAAATAACTAATATTTGTTTTATTTAACATGGTATGAGATGCAGCAACATCATTGACTGTGCCTGTGAGAGCTGTGAACTAAAGCTGACTGCTGGGGTTTCATTTGACTGCTGGGTTTTCATCGGATTTTTCTCACAATGCTGTAGATGCCCCAAAACTTTGAATCATCTTTCAGTGCCAACAGTACAGTCGGCATTACTGACAAAGGCCCGTCGTGTCTTTGAAGAACACTGAGTGGGGTTAATTTGTTGTTGCTGGCTGTGGTTGCGATTTCACTTCACAAGAATGTTCGAGCCACAATAAACTCCACTGGTTCAGTTTTGGTTAGATTCAACAGGTCGTCAGTTGCTAGTGACTGGGGTAACAGAGGTGCAGGTGCTTGTTGTGATGTTACCCTTGTGCTGCTGTTGATAGGCCCTGGCCCTTCTTGATCTCGGTGGTCGGGCCTGCTGCAGGATGGTCAGTGAGCTTGGCATCACTCTCGACATGTTCCTCTTTTTTTTTTTTGCTCTTGGCAGTGGCCAGCCATTTTTTTATATCCATGCTGATTAAAGCTTAGCCAACTAGCTATAATTATTCAGCGTGCCGCTACCAAAACGTAACAAAGCTAGTAGCTACTGGCTAGCCTATTATTAGCTGTAGCTGTCTGCAAAAGTTAACAACTTTTCCCCCTCTCTGTGAGGAAAGAAACCCCACCCTGGGATCCAATGAGATTCCTAAACAAAGTTATGATTCCGGTACCTTATGACATTGCATGGCTAGGTGCCCAATCAGAATGCATTTTTGGATTTTAACTACAAAATATTACATTATTACATCACCCCTCAGCTCAAGCGCACACTTTATCCCTACCTACAGTTGAAGTCGGAAGTTTACATACAACTTAGCCAAATACATTTAAACTCAGTTTTTCACAATTCCTGACATTTAATCCTAGTAAAAATTCCCTGTCTTAGGTCAGTTAGGATCACCACTTTATTTTAAGAATGTGAAATGTCAGAATAATAGTAGAGAGAATGATTTATTTCAGCTTTTATTTCTTTCATCACATTCCCAGTGGGTCAGAAGTTTACATACACTCAATTAGTATTTGGTAACATTGCCTTTAAATTGTTTAACTTGGGTCAAACGTTTCAGGTAGCCTTCCACAAGCTTCCCACAATAAGTTGGGTGAATTTTGGCCCATTCCTCCTGACAGAGCTGATGTAGCTGAGTCAGGTTTCTAGGCCTCCTTGCTCGCACACGCTTTTTCAGTTCTGCCCACACATTTTCTATAGGATTGAGGTCAGGGCTTTGTGATGGCCACTCCAATACCTTGACTTTGTTGTCCTTAAGCCATTTTGCCACAACTTTGGAAGTATGCTTGGGGTCATTGTCCATTTGGAAGACCCATTTGCGACCAAGCTTTAACTTCCTGACTGATGTCTTGAGATGTTGCTTCAATATATCCACATCATGTTCCTTCCTCATGATGCCATCTATTTTGTGAAGTGCACCAGTCCCTCCTGCAGCAAAGCACCCCCACAGCATGATGCTGCCACCCCCGTGCTTCACGGTTGAGATGGTGTTCTTCGGCTTGCAAGCGTCCCGCTTTTTCCTCCAAACATAACGATGGTCATTATGGCCAAACAGTTCTATTTTTGTTTCATCAGACCACAGGACATTTCTCCAAAAAGTACAATCTTTGTCCCCATGTGCAGTTGTAAACCATAGTCTGGCTTTTCTATGGCGGTTTTGGAGCAGTGGCTTCTTCCTTGCTGAACGGCCTTTCAGGTTATGTCGATATAGGACTCGTTTTACTGTGGATATAGATACTTTTGTACCCGTTTCCTCCAGCATCTTCACAAGGTCCTTTGCTGCTGTTCTGGGATTGATTTGCACTTTTCGCACCAAAGTACGTTCATCTCTAGGAGACAGAACGCGTCTCCTTCCTGAGCGGTATGATGGCTGCGTGGTCCCATGGTGTTTATACTTGCGTACTATTGTTTGTACAGATGAACATGGTACCTTCAGGCGTTTGGAAATTGCTCCCAAGGATGAACCAGACTTTGAGGTCTACCATTTTTTTCTGAGGTCTTCAAATCAAATCAAATCAAATTTTATTGGTCACATGCGCCGAATACAACAGGTGCAGACATTACAGTGAAATGCTTACTTACAGCCCTTAACCAACAGTGCATTTATTTTAAACAAAAAAGTAAGAATAAAACAACAACAAAAAAGTGTTGAGAAAAAAAAGAGCAGAAGTAAAAAAGTGACAGTAGGGAGGCTATATATACAGTAAAATAAAGTGACAGTAGGGAGGCTATATATACAGGGGGGTACCGTTGCATTGTCAATGTGCGGGGGCACCGGCTAGTTGAGGTAGTTGAGGTAATATGTACATGTGGGTAGAGTTAAAGTGACTATGCATAAATACTTAACAGAGTAGCAGCAGCGTAAAAAGGATGGGGTGGGGGGGCAGTGCAAATAGTCCGGGTAGCCATGATTAGCTGTTCAGGAGTCTTATGGCTTGGGGGTAGAAGCTGTTGAGAAGTCTTTTGGACCTAGACTTGGCACTCCGGTACCGCTTGCCGTGCGGTAGCAGAGAGAACAGTCTATGACTAGGGTGGCTGGAGTCTTTGACAATTTTGAGGGCCTTCCTCTGACACCGCCTGGTATAGAGGTCCTGGATGGCAGGGAGCTTTGCCCCAGTGATGTACTGGGCCGTACGCACTACCCTCTGTAGTGCCTTGCGGTCAGAGGCCAAGCAGTTGCCATACCAGGCGGTGATGCAACCAGTCAGGATGCTCTCGATGGTGCAGCTGTAGAATTTTTTGAGGATCTGAGGATCCATGCCAAATCTTTTTAGTCTCCTGAGGGGGAATAGGCTTTGTCGTGCCCTCTTCACGACTGTCTTGGTGTGTTTGGACCATGATAGTTCGTTGGTGATGTGGACACCAAGGAACTTGAAGCTCTCAACCTGTTCCACTACAGCCCCGTCGATGAGAATGGGGGCGTGCTCAGTCCTCTTTTTTTTCCCTGTAGTCCACAATCATCTCCTTTGTCTTGGTCACGTTGAGGGAGAGGTTGTTGTCCTGGCACCACACGGCCAGATCTCTGACCTCCTCCCTATAGGCTGTCTCATCGTTGTCGGTGATCAGGCCTACCACTGTTGTGTCGTCGGCAAACTTTTTTTTTTTATATACTTTGTTTATTGAATTTTCAGTACCAGCATTTAGTAAATAATTGCACTTGAAAGTTATTTGGTATGAATATGGAACAACAATTTGAGGACAACGATACAGCAAAACATGGAGAGACAGACATGAAAGAAAAAAATAGACATTAAGTACATAAATAAGATAAAACACAAAAAAAAAAAAAAAAAAAAAAAAGGAAGAATATCTGTTTTGATCCAGTTGTTATAGGTCAGCTAGCACAGTTATTACCGTCCCTTAACATCCGAGATGTCGTATATGCACATACCAGGCTTCTTACATCACCAATATATAAATATACATCACTCTGGAACTGCAGGGAAATGTATTCTTTTGACATAAGAAAAGAAGGGAGCCCACTTTGCATAAAATTTGTCTACAGACCCATTGAGTGTCTGTTTTATTTTCTCCAGCTTTATGCAATTCAAAATAGATTTAATCCAAAGAGCATGAGAAGGGGCTGCAGAGGATTTCCATCTAAGTAAAATTAATCGTCTCGCTAACAACGTGACAAAGGCAATTACATCCTTATTCATTTTGGTCAATTGTATTGTGGGTAAGGAAACTCCAAATAATGCAATGAGAGGGTCTGGCTCGATCTGTGTGCCGCTTAATTCTGAGAGTGTGTTAAAGATGTCTTTCCAGAAACCAACCAGAGATGGGCAGCACCAAAACATGTGCACATGATTAGCAGGGGACTGGTTACATCGAACACAATTAGGGTTCACATCCTTGTAAATTTTTTGATAGTCTTGCTTTGGTCCAGTGGGCCCTATGAATGAGTTTGCATTGGATGAGGCCGTGTCGAGCGCAAATAGAAGAGCTATGTACCCTTTTGAGTGCCTCTTCCCATAGTTCATCAGATATTTCCTCACCCAGTTCCTCCTCCCAAGAGGATTTGATATTGTTTAATGAGATGGCTTGTAGTGAGCAAATTTGACTATAGATTATTGACATTGTGCCTTTCTGATTAGGAAGAGGGGTGAGAAATGTGTCGAACTGTGTTCCACTAGAAAGGTTGGGGAATCCTGGATCTATGCTGCGGATGTAACTCCGGACTTGTAAGAATCTAAAAAAATGATGTCTGGGGAGACCAAATTTAGCTGATAGTTGTTGAAACGCACTAAATGTATTGTTAGTATACAGATCTCTGAATCTTTTAATACCGAGATTAGACCATGTTGAGAAAGCACCATCAATCATAGATGGGGGAAAAGCTGGGTTTGAGGCTACCGGAGCCAAGGAAGAGGTTGTTTGAAACCCAAAGTGGCGCCTAAATTGATTCCAGATCTTCAATGTTGTTTTGACACATGTATTGTTGGTGAAGGAGGAGTAAGGGCCTGTAATAGAGGAGTGAGCGAGGGAAGACAGTGATGCCGGTGTAGACGAGGCAGCCTCCATCTCCAGCCAAGTTGGGGGTGGGAATATTACTCTGCTCTGCAACCAGTACTGAATGATCCTAAGGTTAGCGGCCCAATAATAGAATCTGAAATCTGGTAGAGCTAGACCGCCGTCTGGTTTGGGCCTCTGCAAGAGCTGTTTTCGCATCCTAGGAGGCTTTTAAAAGGGTAGAATTAGGCCGTCGATCTTTTTGAAAAATGTATTGGGTAGAAATATTGGAAGGCACTGATAGAGGTATAAGAATTTAGGGAGAGTATTCATTTTAATAGAGTTAATTCTAGCAACTAAGGAGAGGTGTAGCAAAGACCACCGTTCCAAATCGTCCTTAGTACGGGTTAAGAGAGGAGCAAAGTTGGCTTGAAAAAGGTTTTCAAACCTAATTGTGACATGTACCCCGAGATAAATAAAACTGCTGTGTGCTATTTTAAATGGCAAGTTATGTAAAGGGGATTTTTTTGCAGCCATGTTAAGTGGCATCAATTCACTTTACTGAGATTTAGTTTATACCCTGATATGTGACCGAAGGATGCGAAAGTGGCAAGGGCAGCAGGGACAGAGACAGAAAGATTGGATGTGTATATTAATAAATCATCTGCATATAAAGACAGTTTGTGTTCGTGCCCGTATCTGACTATGCCTTTGATGAGGGGGTTGGAGCGAAGTGCTATTGCAAGTGGCTCTATGGCGAGGGCAAACAGTAAGGGACTTAAAGGGCAACCCTGACGTGTCGATCTTTGCAGAGGGAAGCGATCTGATTGAGTGTTATTAGTCCTGACAGAGGCTTGGGGGATGAGTACAGAAGTTTTATCCAGGTCATGAATTTGGAGCCAAAGCCAAATTTATTTAGAGTGTAAAGGTATTTCCATTCCACCCGATCAAACGCTTTCTCCGCGTCCAGGGATATAATGGCTTCAGAGGTATTGTTGACAGAAGGATTGTATATAATATTAAATAATCTTCGGAGATTGAAGAATGAGTGTCTATTTTTTATAAATCCTGTTTGATCCGGAGAGATAATTGATGGGAGGACTGTTTCTAGCCGCGTTGCCAGAATTTTGGCTAGAATTTTATAGTCCACATTTAGCAGGCTAATTGGACGGTATGATGCACAGTCAAGAGGGTCTTTGTTTTTTTTAAGAATAACACAAATGGTTGCTTGAGTGAGAGTATGTGGGAGAGCACCATTTACAAATGCATCATTGTACATTTCAATTAGAATAGGGGCTATTTTGGTGATAAACTTTTTATAAAACTCTGTCGGGTAGCCATCAGGCCCTGGGCTTCTCCCAGATTGAAGGGATTTGACAGCGTTAGACAGTTCTTCAACAGTGATCGGCTGCTCTAATTTTTTTACCAAATCCCGGCCGACCGAAGGCACAGATAGTGAGTGGAAGAAATTATCCAATTCCAGTGTATCCGCTTTACTTTCAGAGGTATATAGAGACTGGTAAAATCTCTTGAACTCCTCATTGATCCCCCCAGGATCTAATGATATCCCAGATGATGTACGAATTTTTGTAATCTGAGATGATGATGATTGTTGACGTAACTTGTGAGCTAATAATTTACTGGCTTTCTCTCCTTGTTCATAGTAAGTGCTCCTAGACTTGACAAGCATTTCAGTAACCTGGTCTGTTAATAGTGTGTCAAATTCTGCTTGCAGAGTTAAACGTTCCTTATAAATATCTGGGGATGGTGAAACGGCATAAATGTCATCTAATTGGGCAATACAGCGTGTTAGCATAGATAACCTATTCCTTTTCAATTTGTTCTCATGTGCGGTGTAGGAGATAATTTCACCTCTGATATAAGCTTTCAAAGTTTCCCAGAGAGTAGACGCAGAGATGTTTGGGGTTCTATTTGTAATCATGAAAAAGTCGATTTGACTCAAAACAAAGTTGACAAAGTGTTCATTACTGAGCAGTTGGGTTTTTAGTCGCCAAGGCGGTCGCTGATTGTCAACATTTTGAAAAGCTACTTCCATAGTAACAGGGGCGTGGTCAGATACAACAATTGGGTTATATGAACATGAAGTTATGGAGTGGAGGAGCCGGTCATCAACAAGGAAGTAGTCTATGCGCGTAAAAGTGTGGTGGACCGATGAGAAAAAAGAGTATGCTTTCCCAGCTGGATTAACCATTCTCCAAGGATCTGAGACTGCGAATTCAGACATAAAGGTTCGAACAACTCTAGCTGAGGTTGATAGGGTGGTAGGTTTAGTGGAGGATCGATCCAATTGTGGGTCTAACCAACAGTTAAAGTCACCTCCTAAAATCAACATATGGGTGGACATATCTGGGAGTGTAGAGAAAACCGATTTGAAAAAATCACCGTTGTCCCAATTAGGAGCATAGATATTAACAAGAAGAACCTTTGTATTGAGCAGCCTACCACTGACAATTATATATCTACCATGGGGATCTGCGATCACCTTAGAACATGTAAAAGGTACCGATCTGGAAGTAAAATAGCCACCCCTCTCGCCTTACTCTGAAATGAGGAATGGAACACCTGACCCACCCATCTGCACCTAAGACTTGAGTGTTGTGATACCTTCAGATGAGTTTCTTGGAGAAAGATGATGTGAGCTTTCAAATGATGAAGATGGTGTAGTACCTTACTACGTTTAACTGGGTTATTTATGCCCCTGCAGTTCCAAGTAAGAAAATTAAAGCCATTCCCTCCAGCAGTATGGGCTACACTAGGCTGAGTCATATCTTAAGAGAGAGAGAGGATGTGTAAAGGACAAGGTACAATGTAAACTGAAGATCTTAGTTGAACCTAAAAGCGCAAAATGTAAAAACAAAGACAAACGAAGAGGCACAAAAACATATACAAACTATATACATGAACAAACCCTTCCCTCACACCCGCCTTTGCCGAAGCATCTCCCCAAATGAGATGCAAGCAAAACCCCTAAATACGAAGAAAGTTTAGAGCTAAGCATGATAACTCTTACTCTCGTGCTACCTAAGATTAGTGACCATTTAACTAGAGTAAGCCAAACATGAATAGAATGGTCCCCAATAGATCTAAGGAAAACTATCTCGATTAAGAGAGGTTTAACCTCGACGCAGATGGTAAATAATCAGACTGAAACAGCCATGCAGACCCCCAGATATTGGCATTAGAGGCGGCAAACCTGGGCTGGAAATAAAAAGATAAAGAAGAGAATGACATTCATATGTCGATGAACCCAGCAGAGATGGCTTCGTTAGTCACCCATTCGGCCTGCTAACTAGCCTGCTAGGAAGACCAGCTAGCCAACCATTTGTTACAAACCATGCGGTACAACAGCCGCTTTCACGTTCTTGTTGATGAAATCTGCCGCTATAGCCGGGTCCTCGAATCTGTGCATGGAACCGTCCGGTAAAGTCAGTCTCAAAACCGCAGGGTAGATGAGGCCGAACTTCACGCCCGGGCAGGTGTGTAGTTGGCGTTTCACAGCTCCAAAGCTAGCCCGCCTCTTAGCCACAGCTGTTGTGTAGTCCGCAAATATCGAGACTCTTTTACCCTTATGTAGAAGAGGGGATGCTTCTCCCGATCTTCTCAGTATGTCGTTGCGGACGTGAAAGAAATGCACCCTGATGACAAATGGTCGTGGGGGTTCTCCATCCCTGGGTCGGCTACGCAGAGTGCGGTGAGCCCGGTCTAGCAATGGCTTCTCCTCTAGCCCGAGCAGCTCCTGAAGTAGCTGGGCCATGTACTCCGTGGGTCTTGGGCCCTCCACTCCCTCCGGTATTCCCAGTAGACGAATGTTGTTCCTCCGCATTCTACTTTCCATATCTTCGCATCTATTATCGAGGAATGCCACCCTAGTTGTCAATGAGCCGACGCTAGCCTCTAGCTCGCTAATGCGAGTGCCGTGGTCTGTAGCCCCTCGCTCCAAATCCGATAAAGTCACCCCATGTGCGTCGAGCTTATTCTGTATACTCGATAGATTTTTTAAGCTCGTCTTTGATCGTTGATATCTCTGACCTGAGGTTGGTAGAGAGACAGTCAATTTTTCCGAAAATGTCGGCTTTGAGGGTGCCTATCACGGATTGTAGCATCTCCACAGTCAGTGTTTCCGTGGGGCCGGCATTGGTAGCGTTCGGTGGCGGGGGTGAGTCGGGAGAAGTTGCAGGCTTGTTGCGGCCTGCTCTTGCAGACTCTGTTTTTGGTCGGGTTGATGTCATTACGAATTTAAATTTATTAAACTTGAACTGAGTTGTTTATGGGTCTCTTCAGACGCCTGGGCAAACAGAAATGTATGCAGTTTTGCAAAGTTAAATATATAAATTTGGTCACTAACTCAGGAGCGATAGGGAGACGCGTGCTACATCCTTGGCTTCCAACAGCGCCCCCCCCTGTCGTCGGCAAACTTAATGATGGTGTTGGAGTCGTGCCTAGCCATGCAGTCATGGGTGAACAGAGAGTACAGGAGGGGACTGAGCACGCACCCCTGAGGGGCCCCCGTGTTGAGGATCAGTGTGGCAGATGTGTTGTTACCTACCCTTACCACCTGGGGGCGGCCCGTCAGGAAGTCCAGGATCCAGTTGCAGAGGGAGGTGTTTAGTCCCAGGATCCTTAGCTTAGTGATGAGCTTAGAGGGCACTATGGTGTTGAATGCTGAGCTGTAGTCTTGGCTGATTTCTTTTGGTTTTCCCATGATGTCAAGCAAAGAGGCACTGAGTTTGAAGGTAGGCCTTGAAATACATCCACAGGTACACCTCCAATTGACTCAAATTATGTCAATTAGCCTATCAGAAGCTTCTAAAGCCATGACATCATTTTCTGGAATTTTCCAAGCTGTTTAAAGGCACAGTCAACTTAGTGTATGTAAACTTTTGACCCACTGGAATTGTGATACAGTGAATTATAAGTGAAATAATCTGTCTGTAAACAATTGTTGGAAAAATGACTTGTGTCATGCACAAAGTAGATGTCCTAACCGACTTGCCAAAACTATAGTTTTTTAACAAGAAATGTGTGGAGTGGTTGAAAAACAAGTTTTAATGACTCCAACCTAAGTGTATGTAAACCTCCGACTTCAACTGTAGCCTCTGTCCCGGTCTGTGTTACTGGCAGGCCCGGCAGCGCTACATTGGCAAAACCGGGCAGGGTAATTAATATAACATTTGTTATGTTTTTGGGAAACAAAACTGGGGGGGGGGGGGGCACAAATTCTATCTGGGGGGTCCATGCCCGGCTTTGCTACCTTGTAGAGCCGGCCCTGTTGGAGACCTATTGGCTCCTCTAGTTTTCAGGGCTCCTCTGAGCTGTATGGAATAATTTACTTAAGCTAGGTTTATTTCTATAACTCTTCATCTCACTGCACCTCATCTCAGTGTTGGCAATTTCACTGTGATTTAGACCTTCTCCCTGATACTGATTCATTCACAATGAGTGTGTGTGTGTGTGTGTGTGTCTGTATGCACTACACTGTGTTACCCTCCTTCATTGTTACAGTGGGGGAAAAAAGTATTTAGTCAGCCACCAATTGTGCAAGTTCTCCCACTTAAAAAGATGAGAGAGGCCTGTAATTTCATCATAGGTACACGTCAACTATGACAGACAAAATGAGAAAAGAAAATCCAGAAAATCACATTGTATGATTTATAATGAATTTATTTGCAAATTAGGTGGAAAATAAGTATTTGGTCAATAACAAAAGTTTCTCAATACTTTGTTATATACCCTTTGTTGGCAATGACACAGGTCAAACATTTTCTGTAAGTCTTCACAAGGTTTTCACACACTGTTGCTGGTATTTTGGCCCATTCCTCCATGCAGATCCCCTCTAGAGCAGTGATGTTTTAGGGCTGTCGCTGGGCAACACAGACTTTCAACTCCCTCCAAAGATTTTTTATGGGGTTGAGATCTGGAGACTGGCTAGGCCACTCCAGGACCATGAAATGCTTCTTACGAAGCCACTCCTTCGTTGCCCGGGCGGTGTGTTTGGGATCATTGTCATGCTGAAAGACCCAGCCACGTTTCATCTTCAATGTCCTTGCTGATGGAAGGAGGTTTTCACTCAAAATCTCATGATACATGGCCCCATTCATTCTTTCCTTTACACGGATCAGTCGTCCTAGTCCCTTTGCAGAAAAACAGCCCCAAAGCATGATGTTTCCACCCCCATGCTTCACAGTAGGTATGATGTTCTTTGGATGCAACTCAGCATTCTTTGTCCTCCAAACACGACGAGTTGAGTTTTTACCAAAAAGTTATATTCATCTGACCATATGACATTCTCCCAATCCTCTTCTGGATCATCCAAATGCACTCTAGCAAACTTCAGACGGGCCTGGACATGTACTGGCTTAAGCAGGGGGACACGTCTGGCACTGCAGGATTTGAGTCCTTGGCGGCGTAGTGTGTTACTGATGGTAGGCTTTGTTACTTTGGTCTCAGCTCTCTGCAGGTCATTCACTAGGTCCCCCTGTGTGGTTCTGGGATTTTTGCTCACCGTTCTTGTGATCATTTTGACCCCACGGGGTGAGATCTTGCGTGGAGCCCCAGATCGAGGGGAGATTATCAGTGGTCTTGTATGTCTTCCATTTCCTAATAATTGCTCCCACAGTTGATTTCTTCAAACCAAGCTGCTTACCTATTGCAGATTCAGTCTTCCCAGCCTGGTGCAGGTCTACAATTTTGTTTCTGGTGTCCTTTGACAGCTCTTTGGTCTTGGCCATAGTGGAGTTTGGAGTGTGACTGTTTGAGGTTGTGGACAGGTGTATTTTATACTGATAACAAGTTCAAACAGGTGCCATTAATACAGGTAACGAGTGGAGGACAGAGGAGCCTCTTAAAGAAGAAGTTACAGGTCTGTGAGAGCCAGAAATCTTGCTTGTTTGTAGGTGACCAAATACTTATTTTCCACCATAATTTGCAAATAAATTCATAAAAAATCCTACAATGTGATTTTCTGGAGAAAAAAAATCTCAATTTGTCTGTCATAGTTGAGGTGTACCTATGATGAAAATTACAGGCCTCTCTCATCTTTTTAAGTGGGAGAACTTGCACAATTGGTGGCTGACTAAATACTTTTTTCCCCCACTGTATGTCATGTAATGCCATTCCATCCACTTTATGTTCCATCCTTCACAGACTCATTGGATTGTGTTCTCCTGTGAATTGTGGGTAAGTGACACAGCACGGCATGGGTTATGTCTTTTTCTTCTCTTCAGCACCTCCAAGCCCTCAATCCACAAGTAATCTCACACAACCTATTCCTTTTTGACATTCCACCCATCATTTCACTCCCCCACTCACCAAGGCCAGGATAAAGTCCACCTGAGGAATAATGAAATCATAGATCAAACACTACTGGTGGTAGCAATAAAGTTGAAAGAACAATTGAGATGTCTAGCCTATACTCCAAGAGCCCTTCCTATTATGATTCCCTGTTGGTTTGATAAGAAAGATCCAGTCCTCTCATTCGAAAGATCAAAAGATAGGCTTTTGTTCTTCTGTGAGAAGCTCTAGAAGGCTTCACTCATCAGCTTTAAGAGGACACGGGGGGGCCACGTTGACGTGAGAGGGTCTACGCCCAGAACTGATGCATTCTAATTCACCTCTTTGGTCAGACACGGCGAGAAGCTGCTGTTTTATTTACAGCTTTTGCATAGAGCTTACTTATAGTGTATAATATAGACATAATATTAAGCCAGAGATTGAGGATGTAGCATCGATGACGTTCACAAAGCAGACCTTGAACCTTTCTCTTCCTCTAGCTTTAATAATTAATGAGTTTGGCTGTGGCCTGGAAGAGAGCCGTTTGGTCTCAATAACCCACTGAGACATTTTCAGTGGGAATGTGGTTTTGCACTATATTTGCACCTGACCTCTTCACAGCTGAAACAAATCCCTTTTTGAAGGAAAAGGGTGTCTTGTCCTTGGCAGACATGTTGGAAACTCAATACCACCAATTGTAGTGTATAGTGATACAATCTTTCTGTCTTGTGTGTGTGTTTCCTGAGGCAGTATTAGCCATGTTGGCCCCATATCTGAGAGCAGTCCAGCCAGCTCCAGCAGTGAGAGAAGCAGTCAGAAAGATGACAACAGGTGTGTACTAAATATAATGATGTGTGTTTGCAGTAAACAGGCCTGTGTGTGTGTGTGTGTGCCTTTCCTTGGTTGACCTCAGTTTAGAGGAGATGGCTCCCTAACCTCCTCTCTGTTCCATCACCAGACTAGTGAGCTGGGAAGACTTCCTGAGGGAGAGTGCCATCTACATCCTGGCTGCACGGCCCAACAGCTCGGCCATGCACATCCGCCTACCACTATAGCCCCAGAGACCTCACCCTGCCTGGGAGAGCAGATACCATGGCACTGTAGGGGACAAACCTAAGCCCACCAGAGGAATACTGCACCACTCGGAGACTGGACAGGACAGAACAGAACAAGCCATCAACAGATCTCCTGCTTCACACCATAGATCAATGACCAACTGACACCACCAATCAATGACCTACAAGTACATACTGACGGTAAAATTACAAACAACCTGACAACCCACTGGTTATAGACACTCATGAAACACTGAGGACAAAAGGCAACAGCCCATTTTCACACACAAGCCAACAATTCAGTGGTGGTTTGAAGGCTCGGGGTATCCTGGGAGGCTCACTTTCCCCTAAATCAGTGTTTCCCAACTCCGGTCCTCGAGTACCCCCAACAGCACACATTTTTGTTGTTGCCCCGGACAAAAACATCTGATTCAACTTGTCAAGGGCATGATGATTAGTTGACAAGTAAAATCAGGTGTGTTTGTCCGGGGCCACATCAAAAATATGTACCTTTGGGGTACTGGAGGACCGGAGTTGGGAAACGCTGCCCTAAATGATTACTTTATACATTCCATTTGTCATATTACAGTCTAACACACCTTTGCGTGATCGATTTGAATTGGATAAGAATTACATTGATAGGCTTATGCTATCATATAACCTGCTATTGGTTCAAGCATCATATTTGGATCATCTTCTGTATTGTATCACTTGGTATCATAATTGTTGATCATATTATTGTATCTGTCATTGAGGGAGATTTTGAAGCCCCTTCAAATCTTGGTTGATGAATGGATAGAGACTTCTGTTTTAAGACTGACAGTGCAACTACTCCTGATCAGCACATGTACCAAACAGGAATGAAAGCTATGTGCATACATAATATTATATATCAAGACATGCCATACATATAAGTATAATGACATATATTATGCATTAAAAAGCTGTATTTATTCCTGTACCCTCCAAGTTATCCTCCATTTTTCCACTCACTTGTTTAAGATCCATTTATGTTTGTTATCTTGATGACTATGATAAGGGTTGTGCATTTGTTGTTGTATTGGACACTAATCCAGTAGCTGGCCTGTTCATTCATCCATAAGTACATTTGCTCCTGTACTGTAGTTACCTTCTACAACCACTGCAAATGACAAAGTGGAATTATCTGCTGTTGCTGTTCTAATATTTTATTTGAACACTGAAATTTAGAATTGTATGGCTTTGAGGATTATTTCTTGGAATTGAAATCATGCATTTGAAAGGATGATCTCCGTAGGATGAATAAGGTTGGAGCCCATGCATTAGGCCTTCATGACCTGACTTGTACATTAACTGTGATATGTATTGGTTTTATGGAATGACATTACAGTTTGTGTTAGTTAGGGGAACATGTTGATACATTTTCCCAGGTGCTACAGTATATCATGTTTATGCTCATGTAATGAAGGTCTAATGTCTGGTACTTGAATGCTAAGACGGTTAAGGCTGGGGAATATGTGACAGTGCTGAAATAAATGCATGGCATTAACCCCATAATGGCCTCTATGTACTATGTGTTTCTTTGCTAAGTGTCCAATGCCCAAGGGACAAATGTTAGTGTCTTTACTAGATTACATTGGCTCTATCAAGATAAATGTAACTGTGTAAAACTGTAAATAAATGCCAAGAGCACTATATAGGTAGTAGTGACTAACCATTGTACCCTAAGCAGCTCACTGGACAAACAAATGAGTTTGCCCATAGTGTTGATGGGAGAGTGGAGTGGCTCATTGAAACCCCTCGGGTGTTCATGTGGCTCCAATGAGCGTGAAAGGCACAGAGTGATCCACATTCCTCCTGGCTGGCTGGTTTTCTAAGAAGCCCTACCTTGTGGTGGTGGGAGTAAAATGGTTACTGCGAGTGGCTGCTGCCATCAACACCACTGAGCACTATCCCCGGGAGTTAGTCAATACTGTTCTTCTGAAAAATAAAAGATTGGATCCATCTCTAAATTGAGATTTAAGCTTGGGGACAGAGGGAGGGAGCATATTTTCTTAGACGAGCGTTTTATAACGTTTTCATAACAGATTAAGTGATGATATTCTAGTCTCATGTTAATTGGCAGCTCTGAAGCACCTCAACCAATCTACGTGAGAATGTTGTTCATTGACTACAGGTCAGCATTCAACACCATAGTGCCCTCCAAGCTCATCACTAAATTAAGGACCCTGGGATTAAACACCTCCCTCTGTAACTGGATCCTGGACTTCCTGACGGGCTTGCCCCCAGGTGGTAAGGGTAGACACCAATACATCCGCCACGCTGACCCTCAACACGGGGGCCCCTCAGGGGTGCGTGCTTAGTCCCCTCCTGTACCCCCTGTTCACCCACGACGGCGTGGCCGCGCATGACTCCAACACCACCATTAAGTTTCCCGACGACGCAACGGTAGTAGGCCTGACCACCGACGCCAATGAGACAGCCTACAGGGAGAAGGTCAGAGACCCATCCACATCGACGGGGCTGTAGTGGAGCATGTTGAGAGCTTCAAGTTCCTCTGTGTCCATATCACTAAGGAATTATCATGCTCCATACACACCAACACAGTCGTGAAGAGAGAAAGACAACGCCTCTTCCCCTTCAGGAGGCTGAAAAGATTCAGCATGGGCCCTCAGATCCTCAAAACTTTCTAAAGCTGCACCATTGACAGCATCTTGACTGGCTGCATCATCGCTTGGTATGACAACTGCTTGGCATCTGACCGGAAGGCGCTGCAGAGGGTAGTGCGTACGGCCCAGTACATCACTGGGGCCGAGCTCGCTGCCATCCAGGACCTCTATACCAGGCGGTGTCAGAGGAAGGCCCTAATAATTGTTAGACTCCAGTTACCCAAGTCATACTGTTCTCTCTGCTACCGCACGGCAAGCGGTACCGATGCACCAAGTCTGGAACCAACAGGACCCTGAACAGCTTCTACCCCCAAGCCATAAGACTGCTAAATAGTTAGGCCGGGTAACTATTTTACACTAACTCTTTTGACTCACCACATACGCTGCCGTTACTGTTTATTATCTATCCTGTTGCTTAGTCACTTTATCCCTACCTACAGTTGAAGTCGGAAGTTTACATACACCTTAGCCAAATACATTTAAACTCAGTTTTTCACAATTCCTGACATTTAATCCTAGTAAAAAATCCCTGTTTTAGGTCAGTTAGGATCACCACTTTACTTTAAGAATGTGAAATGTCAGAATAATAGTAGAGATAATTATTTATTTCTGCTTTTATTTCTTTCATCACATTCCCAGTGGGTCAGAAGTTTACATACACTCAATTAGTATTTGGTAGCATTGCCTTTACATTGTTTAACTTGGGTCAAACATTTCAGGTAGCCTTCCACAAGCTTCCCACAATAAGTTGGGTGAATTTTGGCCCATTCCTCCTGACAGACCTGGTGTAACTGAGTCAGATTTGTAGGCCTCCTTGCTCGCGCACGCCTTTTCAGTTCTGCCCACACATTTTCTATAGGATTGAGGTCAGGGCTTTGTGATGGCCACTCCAATACTTTGACTTTGTTGTCCTTAAGCCATTTTGCCACAACTTTGGAAGTATGCTTGAGGTCATTGTCCATTTGGAAGACCCATTTGCGACCAAGCTTTAACTTCCTGACTGATGTCTTGAGATGTTGCTTCAATATATCCACATAATTTTCCTTCCTCATGATGCCATCTATTTTATGAAGTGTACCAGTCCCTCCTGCAGCAAAGCACCACCACAGCATGATGCTGCCACCCCGTGCTTCACGGTTGGGATGGTGTTCTTTGACTTGCAAGCATACCCCTTTTTCCTCCAAACATAACGATGGTCATTATGGCCAAACAGTTCTATTTTTGTTTCATCAGACCAGAGGACATTTCTCCAAAAAGTACGATCTTTGTCCCCATGTGCAGTTGTAAACCGTAGTCTGGCTTTTTTATGGCGGTTTTGGAGCAGTGGCTTCTTCCTTGATGAGCAGCCTTTCAGGTCATGTCGATATATGACTTGTTTTACTGTGGATATAGATACTTTTGTACCCGTTTCTTCCAGCATCTGCACAAGGTCCTTTGCTGTTGTTCTGGGATTGATTTGCACTTTTCGCACCAAAGTACATTAATCTCTAGGAGACAGAACACGTCTCCTTCCTGAGCGGTATGACGGCTGCGTGGTCCCATGGTGTTTATACTTGCGTACTATTGTTTGTACAGATGAATGTGGTACCTTCAGGCGTTTGGAAATTGCTCCCAATTTATTTTCTGAGGTCTTGGCTGATTTCTTTTGATTTTCCCATGATGTCAAGCAAAGAGGCACTGAGTTTGAAGGTAGGCCTGAAATACATCCACAGGTACACCTCCAATTGACTCAGATGATGTCAATTAGCCTATCAGAAGCTTCTAAAGCCATGACATCATTTTCTGGAATTTTCCAAGCTGTTTAAAGGCACAGTCAACTTAGTGTATGTAAACTTCTGACCCACTGGAATTGTGATACAGTGAATTATAAGTGAAATAATCTGTCTGTGAACAATTGTTGGAAAAATTACTTGTGTCATGCACAAAGTAGATGTCCTAACCGACTTGCCAAAACTATAGTTACAAGGAATTTGTGGAGTGGTTGAAAAACGAGTTTTAATGACTCCAAGTGTATGTAAACTTCCGACTTCAACTGTATATGTACATATCTACCTCAATTACCTCGTACCCCTGCATATCGACTTGGTACTGATACCCTGTGTATATAGCCAAGTTATCGTTACTCATTATGCATTCCTCGTGTTATTATTTTTCTATTATTTCAATTATTTCAGTGACAGCAGGGTCAGGGCCCATTCAAGCCAGAGTGTGTCTATGTAGAGCCTCTTGTGTGACTGAATGAAGGTCAGTGTAAATCAATGTAAAGGGTAACAAACGTCCCACTGAGCTCAGAGGAAGGACTACTGACTGGCCCGGCCTCTAGGGGCGTGCTGTGCTGTGTGATTGACAGACAGGGCACCACAGGGATGCTGGACAATCACCACCATCCTGCTCCCATCTAGAAAGTAAAGCTCATTATTTGAATAAAAGGCATGAGGGTGAAGGTAGATTGGATTCTAAACATGGGGCCATGTTACTATACTATAATTATTCTGTTTTAGATAGCTTGGTGACAATTAGCCTCCTACTGTCTGTGAGCATCACAACCCAGCATCCCTGTGAACAACACTTTGATCCGGGACCTCATTATGGGCCACAGCAAAGGGCACAGGTACCCTGTGCGGTAGCAAGCAATACTGGAGGGTATCTGTGTGTTTGTGAGGATGCCTTATGTATATGTGTACCTGACCTGTGCATGAGAGAGCGAGAGAGAGAGAGAGAGCGAGTGAGTGTCTATGTCTTGATAAGTGTGTTTATGTGCAACTGTGTATAATGAGAGAGTGTCTGTTTATGAGTGGATGAGTGTGTGTATCACAGGTGGCTGGTGGCACCTTAATTGAGGAGGATGGGCTCATAGTAATGACTGAAACGGAATAAATGGAATGGTATCAAACGCATTAAACATGGTCAAACAACAGCCTACCTCCATTTATTATGTGCCGTCCTCCCCTCACTAGCCTCCTGCGGTGTACACTATCTGTTTGTGTATTATGGAGGGAGGCTGGTAAGGAAGTAATTGGTACTGGCATATAGGACATGCAGAGAAGGAGAGGATTAAACAGGGACAGAATAATCTGCAGTCTCCTCTGTAGCTCACCTCACACCCAGACGGACTGAAGACAGGGAGCCAGCAGACAGTGCAGCTAGTGCCAGCCACTCAGGGTGGGGCGACCAGCGGGGAGAGTACTATTTCACAAGCTGCTGAGAGCTGTAGGGTGTTGGGATAATACATTATGTGACTATAGATATGCACAAGGAAAATGTTTGAAATAATGAGTGTTTAGCTGGGATGGTCTATAACTGTATTAGATCTTTCCCTGCTGGACTGAGCCTTGATGGCCCATTAAAGGTCGACACTTCCACCTTGTGGTAAGAAAGTGACACTGCATGTGCTATCTGACAGTCAAGGAAGAAAGGAGGCGGGGCCCTCTTGAATGACGCCGAAGGTTGTGTTGTCAACAACAGAACATGGGAAAATGGTAAAATAAAAGACGAGCGATTTAGTGGTGTAAACTAACATACATTCTAAGGTATGGTTTTCAATATTCATACATTTCCTTCTCAGTCTGTGATTCTTGTTAACGTTAACCAGATATAGCCGCAGAGGTAGCTAGCTAGTAACTATAGCATTAAATGATCCATCACTCGCAGCATCTCGAAAAGAGATCCCATATCTTTCCCTAAATGCCTACACGGCACGCATCTATTTGTTCCGGGGAAAACATTTCATAGCCGACCGTGTGGAAAAGTTGGACCCCAGGGAAGCAAACAGAAATGATTTGACATGGCTACTAAACATTGCTTGGTAACGTAAAGTTAACGTTAGCTAGCTAAAAACATTAGCTAGCTAGCACCCTAACCAGGGAAACTAAACTGTAAGTGTTTCCATATATCTAGTATGAAATATGACCTATAATTAATTACAATATGAGTTAGTTTTCATTCCAAAAAATGGCAATTATGTAGCGTATCCGGGCCCTGTTGTATTTTCGTGATTTTGTTTAAAATAGTAGAATATAAAGATTTAGTGTTTAAATTATTTGAAAACAATGTATCCATTCACCTGCAAGTAGGGGTCTATGTCGTCATTCCCGTATTGTTTACTGTGTTTCCCGGAATTGGAAGTTGATCCATCGATTTTTCCCCCAAAATGTCAGCCTGTTTTAAAGGTGCATTATGCTGAAACAAACAGGAAGCGGCAAAGAGAGCCTCCACTTGATGGAAAATCTGTCTCCCTCCAGCAGTTGGCGTTTTTTCGCCCACCAAGCAAGGAGTTTTTGTATGGAGCTCAATGAGTGTCGAATTTGGTCAACAAAATTAACAAATGGCTTATTTGCTATGTGAAGTTTATTTGATCTAATAGAAGTTATCTAATGCTTAGGTTGTTATGCGTGTACTGATACAAGTAGGGCACGTGACATCCCAGCAACTTTGAGAAAAAACACTTTATATCGGAGTTGTATCGAGATGGCTATTCATGGCATGAGGCAGTTAGGGGGGAGAGATAAGTATTTTGTCAGTATATCCATAATTTTGGGTTGCTAAAATTCTAATAGTTTGCCTAATTTCGTTTTATGTGACAAAACAAGCATAGAGAATGTAGAGAATCATTGTACCATCTAAACCACTGTGAAATATATTTTCAGCTGTTTGAAGCTGGTGTACCAAAGTGAAAGATGCAAAAACGAAACGTAAGAACGGGAAACATAGACATAGTGCACATAGAACAGATTACTGCTTCTTGGACTTTCTTTCAAGGAGATTGACAGATATAACTCACATTTTTTAAAATTTTTGGTAATCATTTTATATCCTTTTTAAATTTAATTTAAACTTTTTTGGATGAATGCAAAAATATTCAAGAGATAAAGGTGCTCAGTTGACCCATTTTGCATACCCCACCATACCATTAGACATCCATGTTTTCATCACTGCAAAGGATAAACGTTTGAGATTGAAAAAATGTAAAAGCTTACAAACGGGGTTGTCAAGCTATTTTATATACAGTGGGGGAAAAAAGTATTTAGTCAGCCACCAATTGTGCAAGTTCTCCCACTCAAAAAGATGAGAGAGGCCTGTAATTTTCATCATAGGTACACGTCAACTATGACAGACAAATTGAGATTTTTTTTTACAGAAAATCACATTGTAGGATTTTTAATGAATTTATTTGCAAATTATGGTGGAAAATAAGTATTTGGTCAATAACAAAAGTTTCTCAATACTTTGTTATATACCCTTTGTTGGCAATGACACAGGTCATACGTTTTCTGTAAGTCTTCACAAGGTTTTCACACACTGTTGCTGGTATTTTGGCCCATTCCTCCATGCAGATCTCCTCTAGAGCAGTGATGTTTTGGAGCTGTCGCTGGGCAACACGGACTTTCAACTCCCTCCAAAGATTTTCTATGGGGTTGAGATCTGGAGACTGGCTAGGCTACTCCAGGACCTGGAAATGCTTCTTACGAAGCCACTCCTTCGTTGCCCGGGCGGTGTGTTTGGGATCATTGTCATGCTGAAAGACCCAGCCACGTTTCATCCTCAATGCCCTTGCTGATGGAAGGAGGTTTTCACTCAAAATCTCACGATACATGGCCCCATTCATTCTTTCCTTTACACGGATCAGTCGTCCTGGTCCCTTTGCAGAAAAACAGCCCCAAAGCATGATGTTTACACCCCCATGCTTCACAGTAGGTATGGTGTTCTTTGGATGCAACTCAGCATTCTTTGTCCTCCAAACACGACGAGTTGAGTTTTTACCAAAAAGTTCTATTTTGGTTTCATCTGACCATATGACATTCTCCCAATCCTCTTCTGGATCATCCAAATGCACTCTAGCAAACTTCAGACGGGCCTGGACATGTACTGGCTTAAGCAGGGGGACACGTCTGGCACTGCAGGATTTGAGTCCCTGGCGGCGTAGTGTGTTACTGATGGTAGGCTTTGTTACTTTGGTCCCAGCTCTCTGCAGGTCATTCACTAGGTCCCCCCGTGTGGTTCTGGGATTTTTGCTCACCGTTCTTGTGATCATTTTGACCCCACGGGGTGAGATCTTGCGTGGAGCCCCAGATCGAGGGAGATTATCAGTGTTCTTGTATGTCTTCCATTTCCTAATAATTGCTCCCACAGTTGATTTCTTCAAACCAAGCTGCTTACCTATTGCAGATTCAGTCTTCCCAGCCTGGTGCAGGTCTACAATTTTGTTTCTGGTGTCCTTTGACAGCTCTTTGGTCTTGACCATAGTGGAGTTTGGAGTGTGACTGTTTGAGGTTGTGGACAGGTGTCTTTTATACTGATAACAAGTTCAAACAGGTGCCATTAATACGGGTAACGAGTGGAGGACAGAGGAGCCTCTTAAAGAAGAAGTTACAGGTCTGTGAGAGCCAGAAATCTTGCTTGTTTGTAGGTGACCAAATACTTATTTTCCACCATAATTTGCAAATAAATTCATTAAAAATCCTACAATGTGATTTTCTGTAAAAAATAAATCTCAATTTGTCTGTCATAGTTGACGTGTACCTATGATGAAAATTACAGGCCTCTCTCATCTTTTTAAGTGGGAGAACCTGCACAATTGGTGGCTGACTAAATACTTTTTTCCCCCACTGTATATACACTACCGGTCAAAAGTTTTAGAACACCTACTCATTCAAGGTTTTGTCTTTATTTTTACTATTTTCTACATTGTAGAATAATAGTGAAGACATCAAAACTAAGAAATAACACGTATGGAATAATTTAGTAACCAAAAAAGTGTTAAACAAATCAAAATATATTTTATATTTGAGATTCTTCAAATAGCCACCCTTTGCCTTGATGACAACTTTGCACACTCTTGGCATTCTCTCAACCAGCTTCACCTGGAATGCTTTTCCAACAGTCTTGAAGGAGTTCCCACATATGCTGAGCACTTCTTTGCTGCTTTTCCTTCACTCTGCGGTCCGACTCATCCCAAACCATCTCAATTTAGTTGAGATCGGGGGATTGTGGAGGCCAGGTCATCTGATGCAGCACTCCATCACTCTCATTCTTTGTAAAATAGCCCTTACACAGCCTGTAGGTGTGTTGGGTCAATGTCCTGTTGAAAAACAAATGATAGTCCCACTATGCCCAAACCACATGGGATGGCGTATCACTGCACAATGCTGTGGTAACCATTCTGGTTAAGTGCACCTTGAATTCTAAATAAATCACAGACAGTGTCACCAGCAAAACACCACCACACCTCCTCCTGCATGCTTCACGGTTGGAACCACACATGCAGAGATCATCCGTTCACCTATTCTGCGTCTCACAAAGACATGGCGGTTGGAACCAAAAATCTCGCATTTTGACTCATCAGACCAAAGGACAGATTTCCACCGGTCTAATGTCCATTGTTCGTGTTTCTTGGCCCAAGCAGGTCCCTTCTTATTATTGGTGTCCTTTAGTAGTGGTTTCTTTAAAGCAATTCGACCATGAAAGCCTGATTCACACAGTCTCCTCTGAACAGTTGATGTTGAGATGTGTCTGTTTCCGGATTGACTGACCTTCATGTCTTAAAGTAATGATGGACTGTTGTTTCTCTTTGCTTATTTAAGCTGTTCTTGCCATAATATGGACTTGGTCTTTTACCAAATAGGGCTATCTTCTGTATACCACCCCTACCTTGTCACAACACAACTGATTGGCTCAAATGCATTAAGAGGGAAAGAAATTCCACAAATTAACTTTTAACAAGGCACACCTGTTAATTGAAATGCATTCCAGGTGACTACCTCATGAAGCTGGTTGAGAGAATGCCAAGAGTGTGCAAAGATTTCATCAAGGCAAAGGGTGGCTACTTTGAAGAATCTCAAATACAAAATATATTTTGATTTGTTTAACACTTTTTTGGTTACTACATGATTCCATATGTGTTATTTCATAGTTTTGATGTCTTCACTATTATTCTACAATGTAGAAAATAGGACAAAATAAAGATAAACCCTTGAATGATTAGGTGTTCTAAAACGTTTGACCGGTAATGTGTGTATATATATAAAAAGAATAATAGAATAGTTTGACAACACTGTTTGTAAGCTTTTAAATTATATCAAACTCAACTGTTTATCTTTTCCAGTGACGAAGACATGGATTTCTCATGTTATGGTGGGGTATGCAAAATGGGTCAACTTTGAGCACCTTTAACCTTTGGCATTCATGTTCAAAAAGTATATTTCTGACCACTTCTTCCATGGGCAAACCTGTATGCAAAGTGTTGTTTAAATTAAAAGGGATGCGGTCAAAAAGTGAATGAATTAAAATGGATTTACCCTACGCATAGTCTTTGGATGTGCCCACATTCTCTGTCCATGATGTCCCTTATTGTTTTTTTTTTTTTTTTACTGTTGTCCCATTAGTTTAAGCAATTTTCCAACCTTTGTCCACAGTGATTTTGGCTTAGTGACACAGAGGGGACCATGGGGAACACTAACACCGGTATGGGTACGGGACACAGGCGGGACAGCCGCGCCAAGGAGGGCGACAGGCCTAAAATCCTCATGGACAGTCCAGAGGATGCTGATATGTTCCATGGAGAGGACATCAAGGTTAGTTTTACAGGCGTAAGCCTCTGTAATTATGTAGGGTGTCCAACCACTCTGCCCCAGAGAAAATGTGCTTTGGTGAAGAAATTTAAGCTCCTTATTCTGAATCGTTCAGTGGGGTCTTTCGCTAACATATCATAAACATTATATCCAAATAGTCGGATTTCGTAACCTAATACAGCCAATAATAAGCACCGAGCTCTGTTGACAGTGGTGCTGGTTTCTCGTAATAACTGTTGAGGATTTTACATTTTGTGGTGGTCGTCTTCAAAGTTATTTCCGCGGGTCGCAAAAAGCAAAGTTAGCATGACATGAGCTGAATTAAATGTAAAAGGATTAGAAAAATGAAAAGCTGGGAATTAGCTCAGTGCTCCGTTGACGTTTCACAGAGATACACTTGTTTTTGTGAGAAATATTCGAAAAAGAACGGGAATCTCAAATTAATATGAAAAGCATATATTAAAATAGTACATGTCATGTCTCCTATCCATCTTACCTCTATATTGTTTTATGTCCTGCGGATTGTCAGGTAGCCAGTACCCTTAATTCTTGCACAGAATCCCGCCTAGCTGACGTGATGCAATTTTCCAGATTTATTACCACTTTTTTTCTCTGGCCTCCATTTAGTCACCCTGTAGGATGGCCAATCTAATCCTAATAACTTTTGAACTAATTATGATAGAGACATTAGGTTTGGACCATTGGTTTTCTTAGAGGATTATCTACAGAATTGTACCGATTGGTCAAAAGACTCTAACATTTAAAAAAACACACAGAGAGACTCTTCTCCCCCTCTTCCCGTCCCACACACACAGAGACTCATTTCCATTTCTTCCCATTTCTCACACACACCGAGACTCTTCTCTCCCTCTTCCCATTTCTCACACACACAGAGACTTCTCTCCCTCTTCCCATTTCTCACACACACAGACTTATCTCTCCCTCTTCCCATTTCTCACACACAGAGACTTATCTCTCCCTCTTCCCATTTCTCACACACAGAGACTATTCTATCCCTCTTCCCATTTCTCACACACAGAGACTATTCCATCCCTCTTCCCATTTCTCACACACAGAGACTATTCTATCCCTCTTCCCATTTCTCACACACAGAGACTATTCCATCCCTCTTCCCATTTCTCACACACAGAGACTATTCCATCCCTCTTCCCATTTCTCACACACAGAGACTATTCTATCCCTCTTCCCATTTCTCTCACACACAGAGACTCTTCTCTCCCTCTTCCCATTTCTCTCACACACACAGATACTCATCTCTCCCTCTTCCCTGGTTTCCTAGGCTCCACTAGAGAAAGAGGAGTACCTTGCATGGCGGCAGGACCTGGAGGCTGATAAAGGGCCCACACTGGACCGCCCCACTGTGTTCCGCTGGACTGGAAGCGGGAAGGAGGTCTTTCTGTCCGGATCCTTCAACAACTGGGCCAACAAGATCCCCCTAACCAGGAGGTGGGTTAGCAGCAATGAGAAGGGCATCCTACTCATAACCTGCCTATGGTGCAATTCACACTGTGTTGTGAGTGAGTATACACTGAGTATACAAAACATTAGGAACACCTGCTTTTTCCATGACATCGACTGACCAGGTGGAAGCTATGATCCCTTATTGAAGTCACCTGCCAAATCCACTTCAATCAGTGTAGATGAAGACCAGTTAAAGAAGGAGTTTTAAGCCTTGAGACAATTTAGATATGGATTGTGTATGTGTGCCATTCAGAGGGTGAATGGGCAAGACCTTTGAACAGGGTATGGTAGTTGGTGCAAGGCACACCGGTTGGAGTCTGTCAAGAACTGAAACACTGCTTAATGCGTTTGAGCCAATCAGTTATGTTGTGACAAGGTAGGGGTGGTATACAGAAGATAGCCCTATTTGGTCAAAGACCAAGTCCATATTATGGCAAGAACAGCTCAAATATGTAAAGTGAAATGACAGTCCGTCAAGAACTTTGAAAGTTTCTTCAAGTGCAGTCGTAAAAACCATCAAGCGCTATGATGAAACTGGCTCTTATGAGGAACGCCACAGGAAAGGAAGACCCAGAGTTACCTCTGCTGCAGAGGATAAGTTCATTGGAGTTATCAGCCTCAGAAATTGCAGCCCCAAAAAATGCTTCACAGAGTTCTAGAAACAGACACATGGGGTGCTGGTGACACTGTCAGTGATTTATTTAGAATTCAAGGCACATTTAACCAGCATGGCTACCATAGCATTCTGCAGCGATAGGCCATCCCATCTGGTTTGCGCTTAGCGGGACTATCATTTGTTTTTCAACAGGACAATTACCCAACACACTTCCAGGCTGTGTAAGGGATATTTGACCAAGAAGGAGAGTGATGGAGTGCTGCATCAGAAGACCTGGCCATCACAATCCCCCGACCTCAACCCAATTTAGATGGTTTGGGATCAGTTGAACCGCAGAGTGAAACAAAATCAGCCAACAAGTGCTCAGCATATGTGGGAACTCCTTCAAGACTGTTTGAAAAGCATTCCAGATGAAGCTGGTTGAGAGAATGCCAAGAGTGTGCAAAGCTGTCATCAAGGCAAAGGGTGGCTACTTTGAAGAATCTAAAATCTAAAATATATTTTGATTTCTTTGGTTACTACATGATTCCATAAGTGTTCTTTCATAGTTTTGATGTCTTCACTATTATTCTACAATGTAGAAAAAAGTAAAAATCAAGAAAAACCCTTGAATGAGTAGGTGTGTCCAAACTTTTGACTGGTACTGTATACAGTGCATTCGGAAAGTATTCGGACCACCTTTACTTTTTCCACATTTTGTTACGTTACAACCTTATTCTAAAATTGATTAAACTTTTTTTCCCCTCATCAATCTACACACAATGCCCCATAATGACAAAGTAAAAACAGGTTTTTAGACATTTTTGCTAATTTATTAAAAATAAAACCTGAAATATGACATTTTCATAAGTATCCAGACCCTTTACTCAGTACTTTGTTGAAGCAGCTTTGGCAGCGGTTACAGCCTCGAGTCTTCAAAAGTATGACGCTACAAGCTTGGCACACCTGTATTTGGGGAGTTTCTCCTTCTCTGCAGATCCTCTCAAGCTCTGTCAGGTTGGATGGGGAGCGTTGCTGCACAGCTATTTTCAGGTCTCTCCAGAGATGTTCAATCGTGGTCTTCTGTAGCTCAATTGGTAGAGCATGGCGCTTGTAACGCCAGGGTAGTGGGTTCGATCCCCGGGACCACCCATACGTAAAAATGTATGCACACATGACTGTAAGTCGCTTTGGATAAAAGCGTCTGCTAAATGGCATATTATTATTATTATAATCGGGTTCAAGTCCGGGCTCTGGCTGGGCCACTCAAGGACATTCAGAGACTTGTCCCGAAGCCACTCCTGCGTTGTCTTGGCTGTGTGCTTAGGGTCGTTGTCCTGTTGGAAGGTGAACCTTCGCCCCAGTCTGAGGTCCTGTGCGCTCTGGAGCAGGTTATCATCGAGGACCCCTCTGTACTTTTCTCTGTTCAGCTTTGCCTCGATCTTGGCTAGTCTCCCAGTCCCTGCCGCTGAAAAACATCCCCACAGCATGATGTTGCCACCACTGTGCTTCACTGTAGGGATGGTACCAGGTTTCCTCCAGACGTGACGCTTGGCATTCAGGCCAAAGAGTTCAATCTTGGTTTCATCAGACCAGATAATCTTGATTCTCATTGTCTGAGAGTCTTTAGGTGCCTTTTGGCAAACTCCAAGCGGGCTGTCATGTGCCTTTTACTGAGGAGTGGCTTCCGTCTGGCTTCCGTCCACTCTACCATAAAGGCCTGATTGGTGGCGTACTGCAGAGATGGTTGTCCTTCTGGAAGGTTATCCCATCTCCACAGAGGAACTCTAGAGCTCTGTCAAGATTCTTGGTCACCTCCCTGACCAAGGCCCTTCTCTCCCGATTGCTTAGTTTGGCCGGGCGGCCAGCTCTGGGAAGAGTCTTGGTGGTTTCAAACTTCTTCCATTTAAGAATGATGGAGGCCACTGTGTTCTTGGGGACCTTTGATGCTGCACAAATGTTTTGGTACCCTTCCTCAGATCTGTGCCTCAACACAATCCTGTCTCGGAGCTCTACGGACAATTCCTTCGACATCATCGCTTGGTTTCTGCTCTGACATACACTGTCAACTGTGGGACCGTGTATAGACAGGTGTGTGCCTTTCCAAATCATGTCCAATCAATTGAATTTACCACAGGTGGACTCCAATCAAGTTGTAGAAACATCTCAAGGATGATCAATGGAAAAAGGATGCACCTGAGCTCAATTTCGAGTCTCACAGCAAAGGGTCTGAATACTTATGTAAATAAGGTATTTCTGTTTTTTATAAATGTGCAAAAATGTCTAAACCAGTTTTCGCTTTGTCATTATGGGGTATTGTGTGTAGATTGATGAGGGAAAAAAATAATTTAATCAATTTTAGAATAAGGCTGTAACGTAATTTTTTTTGGGAAAAGTCAAGGGGTCTGAATACAGTGCCTTGCAAAAGTATATCCGAAACTTTGAACATCCCACGGAGCACCATTAAATCCATTATTAAAAAATGGAAAGAATATGGCACCACAACAAACCTGCCAAGAGAGGGCCGCCTACCAAAACTCATGTACCAGGCAAGGAGGGCATTAATCAGAGGCAACAAAGACACCAAAGATAACCCTGAAGGAGCTGCAAAGCTCCACAGTAGAGGTTGGAGTATCTGTCCATAGGACCACTTCAAGCCGTACACTCCACAGAGCTGGGCTTTACGGAGGAGTGGCCAGAAAAAAGCCATTGCTTAAAGACAAAAATAAGCAAGGTGTTCGCCAAAAGGCATGTGGGAGACTCCCCAAACATATGGAAGAAGGTACTCTGGTCAGATGAGACTAAAATGTAGCTTTTTGGACATCAAGGAAAACCATATGTCTGGCACAAACCCAACTCCTCTCATCACCCCGAGAACACCATCCCCACAGTGAAGCATGGTGGTGGCAGCATCATGCTGTGGGATGTTTTTAATCGGCAGGGACTGGGAAACTGGGAATGATGGATGGCGCTAAATACAGGGAAATTCTTGAGGGAAACCTGTTTCAGTCTTCCAGAGATTTGAGACTCGGACGGAGGTTCACCTTCCAGCAGGACAATGACCCTAAGCATACTGCTAAAGCAACACTCGAGTGGTTTAAGGGGAAACATTTAAATGTCTTGGAATGGCCTAGTCAAAGCCCAGACATCAATCCAATTGAAAATCTGTGGTATGACTTAAAGATTGCTGTACACCAGAGGAATCCATCCAACTTGAAGGAGCTGGAGCAGTTTTGCCTTGAAGAATGGGCAAAAATCCCAGTGGCTAGATGTGCCAAGCTTATAGAGACATACACCAAGAGACTTGCAGCTGTAATTGCTGCAAAAGGTGGCTCTACAAAGTATTGACTTTGGGGGGGTGAATAGTTATGCACGCTCAAGTTTTTTGTCTTATGTCTTGTTTGTTTCAGATTTTTATTTATTTTGCATCTTCAAAGTGGTAGGCATGTTGTGTAAATCAAATGATACAAACCCCCAATAAATCAATTTTAATTCCAGGTTGTAAGTCAACAAAATAGGAAAAATGCCAAGGGGGGTGAATACTTTCGCAAGCCACTGTACTTTCTGAAGGCACTGTATATACAGTGAGGGAAAAAAGTATTTGATCCCCTGCTGATTTTGTACGTTTGCCCACTGACAAAGAAATTATCAGTCTATAATTTTAATGGTAGGTTGTTGTGGAAAATAACCACCATACTTTATTACAAATAAGGTCTTACAGAGTTTTCGTTGCATCAAGGAATTACTTTATTAAAGTTTTCAACACAGCCGATGGTAGGTTGTTGTGGAAAATAACCACCATACTTTATTACAAATAAGGTCTTACAGAGTTTTCGTTGCATCAAGGAATTACTTTATTAAAGTTTTCAACACAGCCGATACCCATCTGCAGAGGGGCACAACTTCTTAAGGTCTTCCTCCATCTTATATAGTCCTCTTCAGTTTTCCTGCTCTTTTATTGCTCCGCCCACTTCCTTTGTCCCTGAGGACGGCTGAACTATTACTCCAACCAATCACCCGCTCCCCTGTACCTCACCCCCTCAAGCTGTAATCAATCAAGAAGATACCAAGGAGACAAAGGTCTAGCCCAAACTCTATTCAACCCTGGTGCCGCTCCCTTCACTGTGTTTGAAGAGAGAGACAAAAGAAAACGGTCCAATTCAGTTAGCCACAAAGAATTTTAACTATATGTTCATGATTAACTCAATTTCATCTGATAATCCATTAAAACTACACATCATATCCCTCCCAATGGGATTACTAATCCCATACATTTATAAAAGTATATTATGCTTATGCTATCAATCCCAATCTTTGCATTCAAGGTTATACTCATAATAAAAATATCACTATTTCTACTCAAAATAATTCCAACAAAAGTGTTAGTCTCCTAACACATTAAAAGTAACGTAGCATTGTTTTAACCATACTACCTAGGACATGTTTAAGAATAGTGTCAACATCTTTAACTCACATATCTTCATTCAGATCAATCAGTCAGCTTACAATTCATAATCATACTCAAATTAATTACCCAAAACAAATTTAGAATGACAATTCTTAGTCAGTCCCTTGGTTCCATCATTCAAAGTTAAAACTATCACCTTGGCACATATTGACACTAACAGAATGTACCTCTATATTATCCATAATTTTAGCATTACCTTCCTCATAACGAGAATTACAACAGATCAGTATCTTAATGCATTCCTAGTCTAAATTACTAATTATCAATTTAGCAGTGTATAATAACTCCTCAATTCAACATACTACCTCAACTAACACTCCCTTCCTCTACCGGCACTCAATCTTCTGGCGTCCTCCTTATGTCCTTCAGATAGCTTCATAGTTCATCTTGGATTGCCCATGGCAATGCCCCAATTCCAATGTCACACCTCCACCATCATTCTGTTTTGTCCATTTTGCCAACCAGTAACTATGAAGAACGTTGTATTGGCATAGATCTCTCTCTTCCTGCTCACTCCACATGGACTCCTGTCACATTCTTGAGAGAAAAGGCACAAAAGAGAAGGCAATTGATTGCTTTGATTTAATGCTGGATTCAGGTCTCCTGGCAGAGGTGGTGTCGGACAAGAACGTCTTTAACGCCTTTGTTGCTCCTCTTCAGCCGGGTAGAGGGTTTTTGGTTTTTATTGAGGTTTACACCGTTCTGGACCGAATTATCTCTGCTATGCATTACGACACCATCCGTAGTAACCTCAGGAAAGGACAGATCATAACAGTTCAGTTGAGTTAATGTCCAATCCAAAACATCCTATTAACATTGACTATATGACAAATCATTATGTTTCACCACTCATTCTTAATACACATTTCTAATACTTGATCCTGCTGCCTGATACATTCTTCTTTGAGGGGTCCCTGTATTCCAAAGGCTATCTGTTTAAATGCCCCCTAGTTTCACATTCTCCCTTGAATTCTCCCAAATTATATAACCCAATTGTTTTATTGTAACATTCCAATATTTCCTCATAATCTATTTGATATTACTCTGGTGTTCCCCTTTTCCTTGTTCTTATTCTAACAATTGCTTACACTTCTCTCCTCATCCTGGTTGATCATAAAATTGTTTATAATTAGAATTCCCTAAATATTACAAAAGTTGTGATTGAATCCTAGCACACAGTCCTGGTAACTGTGAAGATTTTGAACTACTGTTAATTCTTTAAACGGAGGTGTGGTGCATATTAGACTATTTTCTTTATTTACTTGTAATGTAATATATTGTACTCATCTATACCAATCATTGTTTAACGCTTCCTTCCATTCCCTTTCTTCTGCATTTGGTATGGCTCTAACATGTAAAGGGTTTAATGCACTTTCCCAAGGAATAATTACTTCAACAACCCTACCCCCTGGAAATGTAGCACTTATAAGTACTACATCCAATTGTTTATCTACGTCCTGGGCTGTTATTCTTATGTCTATGATCCATCTGTCTTTTTCTTTTATTATCTTAAGGTCACAGGTACCCCATGTGATTTCCCCATAATCCTTGTGTTGGTTCCTCCCACACCAATAACCAGTTGACCCTCGTACTTTAATAGCGATCCCTTTCTGTATTTTAGTTATGCTTCCTGCCTGTGCAGGAATATACATTTTAATCCTATCTGCTTCCCTTCTCTGACTTATTATTTTGCTCTTTACTATTGTCAGTATGCCATTCCCCTTATCCTCAGGGAAATTAGTCAAGGGCAGAGAAATCAATGATGGAGATATCTGGTGCATCTTGGAGGTCTGGAATCTCTCGGCGGTCTGGAATGTCTTGGAGGTCTGGAATCTCTTGGCGGTCTCTTAGTCATCAGTTCCCTCACTCTGGTACAATGGTTTAGATGATACCCGATCGCGCTCCCCTCTATCCGTACCGCCGTTGGTGTAACCGGGACGATGATGTATGGTCACTTTAGCTGTTAACCTTCTCCCGTCACTAGGGTCTCCGGATCAGCCAGAGTCCCTCTCAATCTATCGACATCGGTCTGCGAAGAGTGTCCTTCTATCAGCCTACCCATAAGGAAGCTCTGAGTTACTGCTGCAAGGACACACAAGCACAGACACACACAAAAGACAACAATGCTACCCAATGGCTGGGGTTGGAACACTCCTATAGTGGGAAACATGGTTCTAAGTATCTGTCTCCGCCACTTTTACCATCATTGAGGTAGCCAACAACACCTGGTACAGGCCCCTCCACATAGGGTCTTTCCAGCTCTTTTATCATCACATAGTCTCTAGGGCGCAGAAAATACTCAGATTCTCCTACTCCGTTGGGCAGAGTTCCCTTCACCCATGGGAAAAAAATCTTAAGAACATTGTTAGGTTAGGTGAGACACAGTATGCTACTTATGTCCTCTCATCCGTCAGGAGAAGCCTTGAGATTATAAAGCACACCTCCTTCCAGCTCGTTGTAGTCCCCTCATTTCATAGACAGACCTCTACACCCTGCCTCCTATCACAAAAACTAAAAAGATTTAACCTAACCCATAATACATTATTACTTCTGCTCATATCCTTAATACAATTTGCATATCTTACCACAAAAACATAAAAAATATTAAAACCATTAAAAACCATTAAAACTCCTGTAAGCCCAAAATCATTAAAACACCTTTAAAACCCCTGTAAGCCCAAAATCAAAATCGTTAACACCTTCCCCCCTTTGGACCCTTGTGTTCAAAAAACAAAACAACAACATTGCTTGTTAAACCAAAAATAATAACTGAACTTAAAATGACAACCCTTGATGATATCTTAACCCAATTGCATTCGTTATTCAAGGATATCTCTCCTTCAAGACTAACTCTCCCACTTCATCTTTGTCCTGTTTGGGATGATATATAGGATTAATGCCAAATTATATACTTCTTTACAATTGCTTATTATAATGAACCTCTAATTAAGCATGCCTCCAAGATTTATAGTGTGGATGATCAGATCACACTATAAAGCCAGGATAGATTGCAGAGGTCATTGAAATCATTCAATTAATTGTTCCATGAAATAGTATACTACTCATTAACAACCGTCAAAACATTTAATAAATGTTGTATCCCAAGTGTACAGTATGTCTTTAGTACAGCTCTTTTCAAAATAAATCACATGTATTTACTTATCTCTCAGTAAATAAAAGCCCCTTTAAGATATTTCACTTCCATCCCGTGAAAAAACCCAAAACCCAAATAAAAATCCTATACAGCTAACATTTCATACTAAGTGGTTTGTTTGTGGTTATTTGAACACCATATAGTAAAACAATAAACAAACAAAAAATGGCCAGGCCTTATTTATAATCTCAGCAAATATTTCAAAGAAAGGAGAATCACTCCCCCCTTTTTCCTGGAAGAAAAAGTACACATTTAGTTAGTTTCCATTTTGATACCTCTTAATCAGTCCACATCTAAATTCGAAATTCTCACTCTCTTGCCACATCTCCTGATCCCTCCTTTCAGACAACCCTCAAGAACATCACTTGTGACTGCTCCCTTCTCCAGTGAATTCCACAATCTAGTGCACATAAAACGAAATAAAATCCCATATGATTTAAACCCCTAGGCTTTTCCTTAGCCGCACTGCTACCACTCAATCACCCCCAACATGCTTCATGACGTCGAAAACTCAAATATGCTATCTCTTGCCTCGTTGGTTGTACTTTCCCACATGCCCTGTGACCCCCCTCCTATAAAATAATTTACTAATGTGATGATGGTTTCTCCCATTAGCGTCATCGTCATTGGACACCCATAACACTTTACTACAATCCATAACACACAAATTCAACCCCTCTAGCGATTGTTTAAATGCAGCATGATACACCATTTGACTATTTGTAACCCTCATTCGCGCTGTCACCCATACATACTGTCAATTTACATTTCACCTTTTTATTTATTTAGTATCTTTGACCCTCGGAAGGATTCTTTAACCCCACTGAATGTAATACTTCTCCCTCTCAATACAGTCAATTCCTCAGTGTAAGGAATCAGTGATATTTGGTCCCAAGTATCTATCAAAATGTTGTTTGAGACGTGGTCTCCTACATCTCCCTCATCATTCATACTGTAGGGGATTTCCATCAATCCGTGAAGAAAGACTCCCAATCAAGACACATCAGACATTTTAATGTTTCATTAAGTGGAATACACCTATATCATAACAAACCCATAACCACTTTCCAGTATTCTAATCATTTCAATCTGCTGCCTTTATTTTAGTAAAAATATAAATTGTGTAATCAATCCAGAACCTACAAAAAGTTAGTCCTGTCCCCTAGTCCAAAATAAATGCTTCTCTAGCTACCCTGTTGTGGTCCTCCCCATGAGTTCTAAGACTGCTGCCATTCATCTTAGCTGGTTCCATTTCTTTGCCAATTTTCCTGTTGTGGTTGCCTAGGCAGCCATGGGTTGGTAGGACAATCCCTTCTCATATGTCCTAATTGATTGCACCCCCAGCAGACACCTGGTCTTCTTGGTCCACCACTCTGGTGTGTTTGCTGCTGTGGTTGGTACCATTGATTCTTGGGTCCATTTTAATTATTCTTGTTTTGCCACTGCCCAGGGGATTGGTGTGTGTATACACATTCACTACTGGTAAGGTAGGATCTCTTTGGCCTTGCTGCTGAGGCAGTGATTGTTGACCTCCCTGGATGACAGGTGCCATGCCACCCTCCTCCGGCGATGCCGGAGTAATCACTGGAGCTTGTGTTCTCTTTTTGTCCTTTCTCGACAGCTCTTCCAGCTGCATTTGTGTCAGTTTTCTTTGAATGTCTCTCCCTTGATCTGTCAGTTTCTGTTCATCCTTCCTGTATTTCTCCACTGCGTGGATAACATGGTCACAGAACTCTTTGTGTGACTTTGACGTTAGTCCCACCACATCTTCTAGTCTGCTTCTGACAGGCGTTGGCATTCCTTCCATCAATGATGTCCTAAACCGTGTTGTCATCAGTGGATCCCCCTCCGGATCCCTTTCTGTTTCTTGTCGCCACCTCTTGAGCTGGTCCTCCAGATAACCTGCCGGGTTTTCTTTATCTCCCAATGGCTCCCCTTTTAGTGCTTTAGGGTCTATTTTGGCTGGATACTCTATTCTCAGAGTGTGCCACAGTCCTGGCCTATACTTGTCAAAGGCCACTCCATCCAGTATCGTTCTCCGCACCACCAGTATGAGGCCATCAGCCTGCATCAAGTTCTCCATTTTGGCCACTCCCACCACCCTGGCCAGCAATGCTTTCAAGTCTCCCACCGCCAGTAGCTTCCCCATCGTTTGTTCTTCAAATGTTCTAATCCATTTTCCTGCTCCTTCATGCAGGTTAGGCAGTCTAGTCACCAGACCTTCCAGGTCCTGCTTTCCCCAAGGCACATAATGAACCTGTGTCCCCTTTACCAAAATGGGACATTGAGCTCCATATTTTTCTGGCTTTTTTATTGTCCTTCTGTTTCTTAAATTTGCTTTTTCCAGATGAGCGTATAGTGCCTTACCTAATTCTGTGACTATAGGTGTGCCTCCTGTGGCTCCTTGCTCTGATAGTCGTCCCTCTGTCTCACTCTGTTCTTGATCAGAGTCAGCATACTGTCTAAGTTCTTCACCTTCCTCATCATTTGTATTCCCCCCATCTCTTTGCCCATCATACTCTTGTTCATCTATCCCTCAGTCCTCTATAACAGTCTATATCTAAATGTGATTTGTCTCCTCTTTTAGGCGTGGAAACCTGTTGTTTCCCCTTTTCTTCCTCTTCTATCTCTATATTCCCTGTTATTGAGACTACACCTGTAACCTGTGAATACTGCCCCCCTTCTGCGTATGGTCAATTTGTAAGTCGCTCTGGATAAGAGCGTCTGCTAAATGACGTAAATGTAAATGTAAATGTGGTGGTGTAGTTGAACCAGCCTTTTTTGGTTCACTCCCTCGCTCTTCTAATTTTCTTGTTATTCTTTGTTCCCTTATCTTATCCATTCTTACATCAAATGTTCCCTCCTTTGGCCATTTAGTTACTATTTTCCTGGTCCTTTTTTCCCCATTTGTCAGAGATATTACCAATATTACTATTTTCTGGGAACCTTCTCTTCTGATTGCTACTTGTGTTCCTGCCATCTCTACTTATTGTGTGGTTCAGTGTCTATATTAGGGTGTAAGGTAAATTATTCCTGTTGTCTTTCTCAGCTAAACGTTTTATATCCCTCAGTTAATGGTCTTTAACTCCCTAATATATCTTCATACTCTTCCTCTTTCCTTAAATTAGATTTTATCCCTTGCCTTTCCTTTTATCATTACTGGATCAATTAAATTGTGCCTTTTTCTGATAATGTTATAATTGTAGCCTATTGCATTACTTTAGTTTAAAATATAAATTTGTTTATTCAACAAATCTACAACCCACTATAAGTAGGTGCTATTCCCTCAGCTCGTTGCAATAAAATGCAAATTAATTACTTAAAAATCATATAATGTGATTTTCTGGATTTTTGTTTTAGATTCCGTCTCTCACAGTTGAAGTGTACCTATGATAAAAATTACAGACCTCTACATGCTTTGTAAGTAGGAAAACCTGCAAAATCGGCAGTGTATCAAATACTTGTTCTCCCCACTGTATATATTATTCCACTTTTATCCACTCTCCATTAATCAATTACCCACACATAACATACATCATATGTCAATATTATTCATCATCCACCGCATTCGTATTTCTAATGATTCTTTATCGCCACACGCTCTATAACATTATCATACACGCCTCTTTATCTCTTTATCATACCATTCCACACAACGTTGTTCTCAAACACGCCTTCATCACTATTTGCATAACCTACCAGAATATTCCTTTACTATGGTCAATTTTACCATAATCCCTTCTAAATTTCCCAACTTTTAATTAACCCCTAAAGGCTTGACTGAAATTCAATGTGTCGACGTCATATGATCACCCCCGTACACGTGACCTGTTCCTTCAACAGGATTTCTCTCTCTCCTTTACGTTAGTAAATTAATATCCACTTACTATTAATTCTTCTCTCCCTAATGCAAGATTGGGCTTTCCCTTTCTCCACCAGCCTTAGAAGCTTTAAACGACCTAGAATATAGTCCCTTTCCTTACACTTTCTCCACAAAGACAAGGCTATTATTTTCCTGATTTTTTTTTTGTTGTCCGATCACCCACACATATAAGCCGCCACTCGTGCTTAAATGAGTCAGACAGAATGACAAGCAGGACAAACAATAGTGTCAGACGATTGAACGAAGCTGACCAAATGACAACTTAATCACAATTGAATTAACCACAGCCGCTCAAACAAATTATTCCCCCGCACAAGATGAGCAGACCTACTCTATCTTATTATTTCTCTATACTTTGAAGCCCTGGCGGCGTTCACAACCGTTTACCTACTAGGGATGAAAAGCGCGACATCCAATTTATGCTGTCACCTTCTCAGGATGACTTAATTTTTACCCGATTCGCTGTCTAGTTTGTGCATCCCCTCATCCAGGATGATGCACACCTACTCCGGACGAGCAAACCTACGTATTAGCCTGCTCGTCCACTAGCCTGCGTGTATGCTAGCCTGCTCGTCCACTAGCCTGCGTGTCTATGCTAGCCTGCTCGTCCACTAGCCTGCGTCTATGCTAGCCTGCTTCTTCTACTACTAGCCTGCGTCTATGCTAGCCTGCTTCTTCTACTACTAGCCTGCGTCTATGCTAGCCTGCTTCTTCTACTACTAGCCTGCGTGTCTATGCTAGCCTGCTTCTTCTACTACTAGCCTGCGTCTATGCTAGCCTGCTTATTCTACTACTAGCCTGTGTCTATGCTAGCCTGCTTCTTCTACTACTAGCCTGCGTCTATGCTAGCCTGCTTCTTCTACTACTAGCCTGCATCTATGCTAGCCTGCTTGTCTTATTTACACTCATTTACTTTGCATGCATGCTTATTCCTTATTTCAACAAAAACTCTGCTTCTTCTACTAAATTTGGTCCTTATTCTGGAGAGAAGTCTTCCGTACCCCACCCCCAGATTCAGCTTGATCGAAACACACAGTTTAAGTAAGAACAAAGCTTACCTTTCAAACAGTGGCCACTGAGTCTGTGTGAGTCGCTCAAACTTCCTCCGACGGTAAAGCAATCAAAAATCTCTTTAAACAGGTCCCTTCGTGGTCACCAATTATGTTGTGGAAAATAACCACCATACTTTATTACAAATAAGGTCTTACAGAGTTTTCGTTGCATCAAGGAATTACTTTATTAAAGTTTTCAACACAGCCGATACCCGTCTGCAGAGGGGCACACCTTCTTAACGTCTTCCTCCATCTTATATAGTCCTCTTCAGTTTTCCCGCTCTTTTATTGCTCCACCCACTTCCTTTGTCCCTGAGGACGGCTGAACTATTACTCCAACCAATCACCCGCTCCCCTGTACCTCACCCCCTCAAGGTGTAATCAATCAAGAAGATACCAAGGAGACAAAGGTCTAGCCCAAACTCTATTCAACCCTGGTGCCGCTCCCTTCACTGTGTTTGAAGAGAGAGACAAAAACAAACGGCCCAATTCAGTTAGCCACAAAGAATTTTAACTATATGTTCATGATTAACTCAATTTCATCTGATAATCCATTAAAACTACACATCAAGGTTTATTTGAACAGTGAGAGACAGAATAACAACAACAAAATCCAGAAAAACGCATGTCAAAAATGTTATAAATTGATTTGCATTTTAATGAGGGAAATAAGTATTTGACCCCCTCTCAATCAGAAAGATTTCTGGCTCCCAGGTGTCTTTTATACAGGTAACGAGCTGAGATTAGGAGCACACTCTTAAAGGGAGTGCTCCTAATCTCAGCTTGTTACCTGTATAAAAGATACCTGTCCACAGAAGATTCAATCAATCAGATTCCAAACTCTCCACCATGGCCAAGACCAAAGAGCTCTCCAAGGATGTCAGGGACAAGATTGTAGACCTACACAAGGCTGGAATGGGCTACAAGACCATCGCCAAGCAGCTTGCTGAGAAGGTGACAACAGTTGGTGCAATTATTCTCAAATGGAAGAAACACAAAAGAACTGTCAATCTCCGTTGGTCTGGGGCTCCATGCAAGATCTCACCTCGTGGAGTTGCAATGATCATGAGAATGGTGAGGAATCAGCCCAGAACTACACGGGAGGATCAAAGCAGCTGGGACCATAGTCACCAAGAAAACAATTGGTAACACACTATGCCGTGAAGGACTGAAATCCTGCAGCACCCGCAAGGTCCCCCTGCTCAAGACAGCACATATACAGGGCCGTCTGAAGTTTGCCAATGAACGTCTGAATGATTCAGAGGAGAACTGGGTGAAAGTGTTGTGGTCAGATGAGACCAAAATCGAGGTCTTTGGCATCAACTCAACTCGCCGTGTTTGGAGGAGGAGGAATGCTGCCTATGACCCCAAGAACACCATCCCCACCGTCAAACAGGAGGTGGAAACATTATGCTTTGGGGGTGTTTTTCTGCTAAGGGGACAGGACAACTTCACCGCATCAAAGGGAAGATGGACGGGGCCATCGACTGTCAAATCTTGGGTGAGAACCTCCTTCCCTCAGCCAGGGCATTGAAAATGGGTCGTGGATGGGTATTCCAGCATGACAATGACCCAAAACACACGGCCAAGGCAACAAAGGAGTGGCTCAAGAAGAAGCACATTAAGGTCCTGGAGTGGCCTAGCCAGTCTCCAGACCTTAATCCCATAGAAAATCTGTGGAGGGAGCTGAAGGTTCGAGTTGCCAAATGTCAGGCTCGAAATCTTAATGACTTGGAGAAGATCTGCAAAGAGGAGTGGGACAAAATCCCTCCTGAGATGTGTGCAAACCTGGTGGCCAACTACAAGAAACGTCTGACCTCTGTGATTGCCAACAAGGGTTTTGCCACCAAGTACTAAGTCATGTTTTGCAGAGGGGTCAAATACTTATTTCCCTCATTAAAATGCAAATCAAGTTATAACATTTTTTACATGCGTTTTTCTGAATTTTTTTGTTTTTATTCTGTCTCTCACTGTTCAAATAAACCTACCATTAAAATGATAGACTGATCATGTCTTTGTCAGTGGGCAAACGTACAAAATCAGCCTGGGATCAAATACTTATTTCCCTCACTGTACACTGCTCCTGTTTCTTGGCCCAAGCAAGTCTCTTCTTCTTATTGGTGTCCTTTTAGTAGTGGTTTCTTTGCAGCAATTTGACCATGAAGGCCTGATTCACGCAGTCTCCTCTGAACAGTTGATGTTGAGATGTGTCTGTTACTTGAACTCTGTGAAGCATTTATTTGGGCTGCAATTTCTGAGGCTGGTAACTCTAATGAACTTAACCTCTGCAGCAGAGGTAATTCTGGGTCTTCCTTTCCTGTGGCGGTCCTCATGAGAGCCAGTTTCATCATAGCGCTTGATGGTTTTTGTGACTGCACTTGAAGAAACTTTCAAAATTCTTGACATTTTCCGTATTGACTGACCTTCATGTCTTAAAGTAATGATGGACTGTCCTTTCTCTTTGCTTATTTGAGCTGATCTTGCCATAATATGGACTTGGTCTTTTACCAAATAGGGCTATCTTCTGTATACCACCCCTACCTTGTCACAACACAACTGATTGGCTCAAATGCATTAAGAAGGAAATAAATTACACAAATTAAACAAATTAACTTTTAACGAGGCACATCTGTGAATTGAAATGTATTCCAGGTGACTACCTCATGAAGCTGGTTGAGGGAATGCCAAGAGTGTGCAAAGCTGTCATCAAGGCAAAGGGTGGCTATTTGAAGAATCTCAAATATAAAATATATTTTGATTTGTTTAACACTTTTTTGGTTACTACATGATTCCATTTGTGTTATTTCATCGTTTTGATGTCTTCACTATTATTCTACAATGTAGAAAATAGTAAAAATAAAGAAAAACCCTGGAATGAGTAGGTGTTTCCAAACTTTTGACTGGTACAGTGTATATATATATACAGTGGGGAGAACAAGTATTTGATACACTGCCGATTTTGCAGGTTTTCCTACTTACAAAGCATGTAGAGGTCTGTAATTTTTATCATAGGTACACTTCAACTGTGAGAGACGGAATCTAAAACAAAAATCCAGAAAATCACATTGTATGATTTTTAAGTAATTAATTTGCATTTTATTGCATGACATAAGTATTTGATCACCTACCAACCAGTAAGAATTCTGGCTCTCACAGACCTGTTAGTTTTTCTTTAAGAAGCCCTCCTGTTCTCCACTCATTACCTGTATTAACTGCACCTGTTTGAACTCGTTACCTGTATAAAAGACACCTGTCCACACACTCAATCAAACAGACTCCAACCTCTCCACAATGGCCAAGACCAGTTCAAGATGATGGTCAATCACCCCTGGTCTGGGGCTCCATGCAAGATCTCAACTCGTGGGGCATCAATGATCATGAGGAAGGTGAGGGATCAGCCCAGAACTACACGGCAGGACCTGGCCAGAGAGCTGGGACCACAGTCTCAAAGAAAACCATTAGTAACACACTACGCCGTCATGGATTAAAATCCTGCAGCGCACGCAAGGTCCCCCTGCTCAAGCCAGCGCATGTCCAGTTCTGTCTGAAGTTTGCCAATGACCATCTGGATGATCCAGAGGAGGAATGGGAGAAGGTCATGTGGTCTGATGAGACAAAAATAGAGCTTTTTGGTCTAAACTCCACTCGCCGTGTTTGGAGGAAGAAGAAGGATGACTACAACCCCAAGAACACCATCCCAACCGTGAAGCATGGAGGTGGAAACATAATTCTTTGGGGATGCTTTTCTGCAAAGGGGACAGGACGACTGCACCGTACTGAGGGGAGGATGGATGGGGCCATGTATCGCGAGATCTTGGCCAATAACCTCCTTCCCTCAGTAAGAGCATTGAAGATGGGTCGTGGCTGGGTCTTCCAGCATGACAACGACCCGAAACACACAGCCAGGGCAACTAAGGAGTGGCTCCGTAAGAAGCATCTCAAGGTCCTGGAGTGGCCTAGCCAGTCTCCAGACCTGAACCCAATAGAAAATCTTTGGAGGGAGCTGAAAGTCCGTATTGCCAGCAACAGCCCCAAAACCTGAAGGATCTGGAGAAGGTCTGTATGGAGGAGTGGGCCAAAATCCCTGCTGCAGTGTGTGCAAACCTGGTCAAGAACTACAGGAAACGTATGATCTGTGTAATTGCAAACAAAGGTTTCTGATGTATCAAATACTTATGTCATGCAATAAAATGCAAATTAATTACTCAAAAATCATACAATGTGATTTTCTGGATTTTTGTTTTAGATTCCGTCTCTCACAGTTGAAGTGTACCTATGATAAAAATTACAGACCTCTACATGCTTTGTAAGTAGGAAAACCTGCAAAATCAGCAGTGTATCAAATACTTGTTCTCCCCACTGTATCTCTGAACACCATCCAATTTTGATTTCTATTGTATTTTTCAACTCTGCTGTGATGTTTCACAAAAGTTCTGAACCTTTCTATTCTCATAGTTTCTACAGATTGTCAATTTAATATTTTTTTGCTAAGAGTTTTATTATATTATTGATCGATTGACTATGACATTTCAAATCACCCAGCAGTGCTATTTGCAGAGTTAGCTCCAGGTAAATGTTGCAATTCTTCAGCCATACCTGCGCTCAAAAACATATGGACAGTACCAAAACAAATGATCTAATGATTCTGTCTCTTCACAGCAAAATCTTCAGAGCTGGGATGGTTGTATCCCCCATATATATAATATTATATTGGTTGCAAGAGTTTTGTATAATCATTTAAATAGAAAAACTCCTTTTGTGTATCAGTTCATAAACCATGTGCCATGGAATCGGTACATTGGAAATCTCTTCCCAACTTTTTTGCAATCTGTATGGTAGAGCTGTCAATTTTTTGGTCCTTAAATGAAACTGGTATACTATTTATCACAATTTTCTTTAACCAGCTTGGGTCTTTAATGCAGGGCCGACAGACAAGTTCCTTACTTTCTCCCCCTTCCACTTGCCTCTTCCATTTTTGCGGTAATGCTGCAATTAGTTGGTTGTAATTTTGGACAGAGCAGACATTTCCATATATTTTTGTTAGCTGCATGTGTGACATAACTCCACCAGTCCTATTTATGATATCATTTACAAAGACTATACCAATTGTATTTTTTTTCCCAAAATAAATTAGTATATTTGAGTTTAACCATATTATTTGTTGTAATATTTGTTCTGTATTTTCTGGTGGATTAAACTGAAATTGCAACCATTTTCATTTTCAAATAACTGAAAATTAGAGGTTGTAATCTGAATGAAGGCAAAAAGGCCATTCTTGAACACGGGGTGAGCCATTCTTACTAATCTGCTAGAGAACCTGTTTGGATTTAAGTATAGCTTTTGTATGACTGAAGCCTTTAGTGAGAGGTCTAATGCTTTAATGTTTAATAATTTCTGCCCTCCGAATTCATAACGCTTACTGTTAGTGTGTTCTCTCTTTCAGTCAGAACAACTTTGTGGCAATTGTGGATCTGCCTGAAGGGGAGCATCAGTATAAGTTCTATGTGGACGGGACTTGGACCCATGACCCAGCTGAGGTGAGCAGCGTGTTTTTGGGACCAGAACGACCTCTGTTTTACGTGTTGTAATGGCTTTATAGGAACAACTGTCTACTCAGCTATTTACACAGGCATATGGGAGTGAATGACTGTAACAGATTTGATGTTTATGAGTTCTCTGTTTGATTGCTGGTTTTGTGGTCCCCCAGCCTGTTGTAACCAACCAGCTAGGCACAGTCAACAATGTCATCCAAGTCAAGAAGACTGACTTCGAGGTGTTTGATGCACTTATGGTGGACTCACAGAAATGCTCTGATATGTCAGGTCAGTGTCAAGGTTAGTATCCATAACGTATTCACCCATTCAAGTTATGCTACTGTATTGGAAAATGTCTCCATGGTGTTAGAAAGTTAGATGGCAACTGGCAATAGCAAAATATTAACTAGACACATCTTGGTGTTCACTCTACCATTGTATTTATTAACTTGCCCCTCCTCCCATCTGTTTGTGAGTTAGACCTGTCCAGCTCCCCTCCCGGACCATACCATCAGGACCCCTACATACCCAAGCAGGAAGAAAAGTTCAAGTCTCCGCCCATTCTCCCACCTCACTTGCTACAGGTCATCCTAAACAAGGACACAGGAATCTCTGTGAGTACAAGATGCTAACAACTGAATCCAAACCCTCATGGGAATATCAATGATGAAGACATGAGAGCTATTCATGTAATTTACAGTAATGTGTATGCACTGGAGTAAGGTTGAGAGCTTCAAGTTCCTTGGTGTCCACATCACATCAGTCGTGAAGAGGGCACGACAAAGCCTATTCCCCCTCAGGAGACTGAAAAGATTTGGCATGGGTCCTCAGATCCTCAAATAATTCTACAGCTGCACCATCGAGAGCATCCTGACTGGTTGCATCACCGCCTGGTATGGCAACTGCTTGGCCTCCGACCGCAAGGCACTACAGAGGGTAGTGCGTACGGCCCAGTACATCACTGGGGCCAAGCTTCCTGCCATCCAGGACCTCTATACCAGGCGGTGTCAGAGGAAGGCCCTCAAAATTGTCAAAGACTCCAGCCACCCTAGTCATAGACTGTTCTCTCTGCTACCGCACGGCAAGCGGTACCGGAGTGCCAAGTTTAGGTCCAAAAGACTTCTCAACAGCTTCTACCCCCAAGCCATAAGACTCCTGAACAGCTAATCATGGCTACCCGGACTATTTGCACTGCCCCCCACCCCATCTTTTTACACTGCTGCTACTCTGTTAATTATTTATGCATAGTCACTTTAACTCTACCCACATGTACATATTACTTCAACTACCTCAACTAGCCGGTGCCCCCGCACATTGACTCTGCACCGGTACCCCCCTGTATATATAGCGTCCCTACTGTTATTTTATTTTACTTCTGCTCTTTTTTTCTCAACACTTTTTTGTTGTTGTTTTATTTTACTTTTTATTAAAAATAAATGCACTGTTGGTTAAGGGCTGTAAGTAAGCATTTCACTGTAATGTCTGCACCTGTTGTATTCGGCACATGTGGCCAATACAATTTGATTTGATTTGATTTTCTCTTTCCCTCTTCAGTGTGACCCAGCATTGCTCCCAGAACCCAATCATGTCATGCTCAATCACCTCTACGCCTTGTCCATCAAGGTAAGACCACAGAGAGATCAGAAAGATTAAATCAAAGCCATGGATCATTAGTAGATTGATTCAAAGTCGGCAAGAGGTAACAGAATGACTCCCAGAAGAGTTGCTTTTGGAGAGTTGAAGGGAGATGTCAAGTATGTGCTAATGATGGTTCTATAATTCTCTCTCTCCTCTCAGGATGGTGTGATGGTGCTTAGTGCGACTCATCGCTACAAGAAGAAGTATGTCACCACCCTCCTGTATAAGCCTATCTGACTAGAGGTTTATGGCTTCTCAGCCTCTGCCTGTGCACCACAGACACCACAGCTTCTCACAGCATAGCCTCCAGCATTACACCTGTACATATCTCAGTTTAGAATGATTTCTATCACCCCAATCTTCCTCAGTCTGCCTTTCCTCTTGTTCAATAACTGCCGTCCCATTTGCTGATCACCAGCCTTGCTTTGTTATAGACATAGAGGAGTACTAGTTAGCAGAATAGTTACGCATAGGAAGGATAGAGACGTTTTGGGGTGTGGTGGGGAATTCTGACTGATAATACGTAAGGGTTGTGTTGTGGCCTGTGCCTGATGACAGAAGGTCCCTTCATCAGACAGGAACAGGAAGTAGTAGGTTAGGTGCAGTATCATGGAAAACCATACAGTGTTTGATGTAGGATGGAAGGCCCAGTGTTGCTGTACAGTAGTAATAATCATTAATTTTGCCAGTGGAGTTTTTTCCTGCCTTTTATTGTGATTTTCTCTTCAGCCTCTGTTACTTGCCATTTGGCCAGTGTGCCTGGCCTTTGTATCATTATGCTTCACCAGCTATATCAGTTTGCGTATCAGTGCACATGTTTTATTTAAATAGTAGTAAGTTAAGTAATCATTAAATAGTGCTGTGTATATTTTCTAAATGACTATATATGGTCAAAACACTTCTCCTACATGTGAATCCAAGGGACCAACTCAGGGGGGTGACAGACAAGCAGAGTTAGAGATGGATTAAGGAGGATGAAGCTCCTTTGACGTCCTTGTTAATGTAACCCTCTTGGACCATGTTGTTGTGTACATTTCTTTCTTTGTTCCAGATTTCTATCCCAATAAAGATAATTGATTTTATAGCATTCTTATTGAGTGTTATCTCTGAAATAAAGGGTTTACCAGTATGGATAGGAATACAACTCTTGTAGATGGGCATAGGCCCTTGACTATCAATTTGAGTGTCACATATGGGAGATCTAATCAACATGTATTCCTCCCCTTCGTTTGATTTGGTTTCCACAGTATTTGTTGAACCAAAAATATTGTGAATCTATTGAAGTGTTATATTACTATTCTTTCATGTTCAAGTAATAGCTTACAATTTGTTGAGGCATGGCCCTATTGATCCTAGGGGAAGTAGCCAGATGGCATTCTAAAAGTGTCAAGACAGCAATATGTCAGGCTAAAAAAATATCTTCCCCAATGCAATATGGACATTTCTTTCCTGGACATGTTTTGGGGTGAAAAGGACAGAGACCTTGAGGAGAGCGAGATTGCAGGAGGACACACAGCCCCTCTTTCCAGACACATTCCTCACCATGTCTTTCCCCATACAACAACAACATATAATATGTTTTATCTATATGAGTATAAATGTGTGTGATTTTGATGTATTGTTGCATCAACATTTAAAAAAACACTAAAGCATTTGTTCAACTAGTAATGTGACTCTATAGTTTGCCCTGAGCTCAATTGCAGTGAAAGTTGTCATATGTTTCCAACCAATCACCCAATTGGTGGAAATACGACCAATTCAACAATGTTACCTCGACTCTAGACTTCTTATCCAATAGTGTGTCCGTTCGTTATGTAATGCCATGTTATCTCAAAGCTAATCTGGAGACACATTCGCCTGAGTCAGACAGAAAGTCTGGGACTACAAACTACTGTACTTTATCTGGTACAGTACTTTAAGAATAAATGTATATCAATCAAATCAAATTTGATTTGTTGCATACACATATTTAGCAGATGTTATTGAGGGTGCAGTGAAATGCTTGTGTTCCTAGCTCCAACAGTGTAGTAATATCTAACAATACACACAAATCTAAAAAGTAAAATAATGGAATTAAGAAATATAGAAATATTAGGACGAGTCCGGAGTATAAATATATATATATATATGGTTTGTAGCATTTGATTTACACAACATGCCTACCACTTTGAAGATGCAAAATATTGGTTATTGTGAAACAAACAAGAAATAAGACAAAAAAACAGAAAACTTGAGCGTGCATAACTATTCATCCCCCCAAAGTCAATACTTTGTAGAGCCACCTTTTGCAGCAATTACAGCTGCAAGTCTCTTGGGGTATGTCTCTATAGGCTTGGCACATCTAACCGCTGGGATTTTTGCCCATTCTTCAAGGCAAAACTGCTCCAGCGCCTTCAAGTTGGATGGGTTCCGCTGGTGTACAGCAATCTTTAAGTCATACCACAGATTCTCAATTGGATTGAGGTCTGGGCTTTGACAAGGCCATTCCAAGACATTTAAATGTTTCCCCTTAAACCACTCAAGTGTTGCTTTAGCAGTATGCTTAGGGTCATTGTCCTGCTGGAAGGTGAACCTCCGTCCCAGTCGCAAATCTCTGGAAGACTGAAACAGGTTTCCCTCAAGAATTTCCCTGTATTTAGCGCCATCCATCATTCCTTCAGTTCTGACCAGTTTCCCAGTCTCTGCCGATGAAAAGCATCCCCACAGCATGATGCTGCCACCACCATGCTTCACTGTGAGGAGTACCTTCTTCCATATGTTTGGGGAGTGTCCCACATGCCTTTTGGCGAACACCAAACGTGTTTGATTATTTTTGTCTTTAAGCAATGGCTTTTGTCTGGCCACTCTTCCGTAAAGCCCAGCTCTGTGGAGTGTACGGTTTAAAGTGGTCCTATGGACAGATACTCCAATCTCCGCTGTGGAGCTTTGCAGCTCCTTCAGAGTTATCTTTGGTGTCTTTGTTGCCTCTGATTAATGCCCTCCTTGCCTGATCCGTGTGTTTTGGTGGGCGGCCCTCTCTTGGCAGGTTTGTTGTGGTGCCATATTCTTTCCATTTTTTAATAATGGATTTAATGGTGCTCCGTGGCATGTTCAAAGTTTCAGATTTTTTTTTATAACGCAACCCTGATCTGTACTTCTCCACAGCTTTGTCCCTGACCTGTTTGGAGAGCTCCTTGGTCTTCATGGTGCCGCTTGCTTGGTGGTGCCCCTTGCTTAGTGGTGTTGCAGACTCTGGGGCCTTTCAGAACATGTGTATATACAGTTGAAGTCGGAAGTTTACATAGACCTTAGCCAAATACATTCAAACTCAGTTTTTCACAATTCCTGACATTTGATCCTACTAAAAATTCCCTGTCTTAGGTCAGTTAGGATCCCCACTTTATTTTAAGAATGTGAAATGTCAGAATAATAGTAGAGGGAATTATTTATTTCAGCTTTTATTTCTTTCATCACATTCCCAGTGGGTCAGAAGTTTACACTCAATTAGTATTTGGTGGCATTGCCTTTAAATTGTTTAACTTGGGTCAAACGTTTCGGGTAGCCTTCCACAAGCTTCCCACAATAAGTTGGGTGAATTTTGGCCCATTCCTCCTGACAGAGCTGGTGTAACTGAGTCAGGTTTGTAGGCCTCCTTGCTCGCACACGCTTTTTCAGTTCTGCCCACAAATGTTCTATAGGATTGAGGTCAGGGCTTTGTGATGGCCACTTCAATACCTTGACTTTTTTGTCCTTAAGCCATTTTGCCACAACTTTGGAAGAATGCTTGGGGTCATTGTTAATTTGGAAGACTATTTGCAACCAAGCTTTAACTTCCTGACTGATGTCTTCAGATGTTGCTTCAATATATCAACATAATTTTCCTTCCTCATGATGCCATCTATATTGTGAAGTGCACCAGTCCCTCCTGCAGCAAAGCACCCCCACAGCATGCTGCTGCCACCCCCATGCTTCATGGTTGGGATGGTGTTCTTCGGCTTGCAAGCGTTCCCCTTTTTTCTCCAAAAATAACGATGGTCATTATGGCCAAGCAGTTCTATTTTTGTTTCATCAGACCAGAGGACATTTCTCCAAAAAGTACGATCTTTGTCCCCATGTGCAGTTGCAAACCGTAGTCTGGCTTTTTTATGGCGGTTTTGGAGCAGTGGCTTCTTCCTTGCTGAGCGGCCTTTCGGGTTATGTCGTTTTACTGTGGATATAGATAATTTTGTACCTGTTTCCTCCAGCATTTTCACAAGGTCCTTTGCTGTTGTTCTGGGATTTATTTGCACTTTTCGCACCAAAGTACGTTCATCTCTAGGAAACAGCACGTGTCTCCTTCCTGAGCGGTATGACGGCTGCGTGGTCCCATGGTGTTTATACTTGCGTACTATTATTTGTACAGATGAATGTGGTACCTTCAGGTGTTTGGAAATTGCTCCCAAAGGATGAACCAGACTTGTGGAGGTCTACAATTTTTTTTCTGAGGTCTTGGCTGATTTTTTGGGATTTTCCCATGATGTCAAGCAAAGAGGCACTGAGTTTGAAGGTAGGCCTTGAAATACATTCACAGGTACACCTCCAATTGACTCAAATGATGTCAATTAGCCTATCAGAAGCTTCTAAAGCCATGACATCATTTTCTGGAATTTTCCATGCTGTTTAAAGTCACAGTCAACTTAGTATATGTAAACTTCTGACCCACTGGAGTTGTGATACAGTGAATTATAAGTGAAATAATCTGTCTGTAAACAATTGTTGTAAAAATGACTTGTGTCATGCACAAAGTAGATGTCCTAACCAACTTTCCAAAACTATAGTTTGTTAACAAGAAATTTGTGGAGTGGTTGAAAAACAAGTTTTAATGACTCAAACCTAACTTCCGACTTCAACTGTATGTATTGCATTATATATAGTACTGCTCGTGATATTCATCACACTCTTTACCTTGCTCTTTCCATGTTACTCTCTTTCTCTACCATCCTTATCGTTCTTTCTCTCACATCGTCAGGAAACAATGACGGTTGTGAGATGTTCATCTGCGAGTGTGACAGGAGGTAAGGCCCACAGAGGACCCTGCTTCTGCTGGATAGACCTGCAGCCACCAGACAACATAGTTCAGATAGCTCCTTCACAGTGGTGTAAAGTACTTAAGTAAAAATACTTAAAAGTTCTACTTAAGTATTTTTTTGGGGGTATCTGTACTTTACTATTTATATATATTTTTTCCTACTTTTACTTTTACTTCACTACATTTCTAAAGAAAATTCTGTACGTTTTACTCCATACATTTCCCCTGACACCCAAAAGTACTCGTTACATTTTGACAGGAAAATGGTCCAGTTCACACACTTATCAAGAGAACATCCCTGGTCATCCCTACTGCTTCTGATCTAGCGGACTCACTAAACACAAATGCTTCATTTGTAAATTATGTCTGAGTGTTGGAGGGTGCCCCTGGCTATCCGTCAATTAAAATAAATAATTGTGCCATCTGGTTTGCTTAATATAAGGAATTTGAAATGGTTTATACTTTTACTTAGTACATTTTAGCAATTCCGTTTACTTTTGATACTTAAGTATATTTAAAACCAAATACTTTTATAGACTTTTACTCAAGTAGTATTTTACTGGGTGACTTTCACTTTTACTTGAGTCATTTTCTATTAAAGTATCTTTACTTTTATTTTTCCACCACTGCTCCTTCAGTGCTCCAGGTAGCTCCTTTCCCCCGCTGAAATCACCTTATCTTTCAAGTCAGGACTCATGCAATGCCTTTTGAGTTGAATCTATCTGGTTGTCAGCTATTGATGTTACCTGTTGTGTCCTATATCTGGATGTGACCTAGCAGCCAGTAACTCTATGAAACACTTCGTTCTACTCTGAGATTTGTTTCTATTTGCGATCATGTGGATGATAAACAACATAACAGATTAAACTTAATAAAGATTGAGAAACTCACACTAGTGTAACCGTGTCTCTCTCTATTTGGATAACTGTCCACTATGGAAGTAAAGAAAGAGGGAGGCAAAGAGATTATAATTCAAACAGGGCCCAAATATTGTACTCTGCAGGCCAACATTCAAACCACCAGTAGAGGGAACCAATGTTTTCATATTTCCTACTAGTGACAAGTCCTGCACTTTGAGAGGAATATGCACAACATTTTTGTACACCTGCCAAACTGTGGAACGCAATGTGACCAGTTCTCTGTTTGTCTGCTGAGGCCCATCTCAGGTGTGCTGCTGACAAAAGAGTTCACAGACAAAAGAGCGTTCCCCCTCTTCCTGTACCTCCTGTCATGGTGAAGAGCGGCAGCAATAAGCAACAAAAAACTGTGTTCCCACAGCAACATAATCCCTCTGCTTAGCGAGTGGTTCATAAATGTTAGTAGCATTCAGGTGGGACAACACTACATTCATCAGGGGAGCTTTCAGAACGGCACTGAAAAGCAGACTGGTTGGCGGCAAACTACCTAGCCTGCATTTTAGAAACAGACCACCGACTGACATTTCACTGGGAGAGCTTTACACAAGTCCAGACATTTTAACTTGGCATAATTATTGGGTAATATGTGGTGTTTCTGTTCTTTGGAACAGGACATTCCGTTTCATTGTGGGGTTGGAACTTGGAACATTCCACAACATGTTGGCCTACCTGTACCAGTCTGCCAGAACAGCCTGGTCTCAGACGTCAGACGTAACATAGTAAATGTAAATCCGAGACACTCAAATTAGTATGATACCTGTATGTTACATTTGGTGTGGTTACATAAGACAAAATCTAAAGTAGAGTGGTTGGCTGGGTGAACGTATAATGCGAGTTCGAATCTCATCACGGACAACTTTTTATTTTATTTGGTAGTTAGTCTTGTCCCATCGCTGCAACTCCTGTATGGACTCGAGAGAGGTCGAGAGCCATGCATCCTCCGAAACACAACCCTGCCAAGCCGCACTGCTTCTTGACACACTGCTCGCTTAACCCGGAAGCCAGCCAGAGGAAACGCCATACATCTGGCAACTGTGTCAGCGTGCATGCGCCCGGCCCAACACAGGAGTCGCTAGGACAAGGATATCCCGGCCGGCCAAACCTTCATCTAACCCAGACGACACTGGGCCAATTGTGCTCCGCCTCATTGGTCTCCCGGGATCGAACCCGGGTCTGTAGTGACGCCACAACCACTGCGATGCAGTGCCTTAGACCGCTGCGCCACTCGGAAGGCCCACAGAAAACTTTAGCATTTTAGCAACTTTTTCAACTACTTACTTTTTAGCTACTTATGTTAGCTAACACTTCCGCTAACCTTAACCCTTTAACCTAACTCCTAAACTTAACCCTAACCCCTAGCCTTGCTAACGTTAGCCACCTAGCTAGAATTTGTAACATATCATAGGTTTTGCAAATTCATAACATATAGTATGTTTCGCCAAGTCGTAACATATTGTACGTTTTGCAAATTCGTAACATATCATATGAAATGGGTGATGGACATCCACAAATGAATACATATCATACTAAATGGAGTGTCTCGGATTTACATACAGAATAATATTAAATGCTCCGAGACCAGGTTGGCCAGAACTGACAATAGTGGACACATGCATCCTTGCTTTTGAGTTGTATTTGGAAATAGAGAACTATCATGTTTTATGTTTTGTGGGGAGGGGTCATGACACATGGCATCACCTTTCATGATGACCATACAATGTGAGAACCATGTACACACGCACACACTAGTTTCAGGCTGACTTAACTACCTGGAACTATTCACAACTTTAGTCCCAGGACATTATAGTCCTAGAGAGAACAAGTGAAAGCAGACTCACATCACTCCCTATTCCAAACATGTAAACACAGGCTCCGATGCTGCCATGGTAACAAACCACTTGCTGTGCCTACCGCCCAAATGAGTTGACGTTCACGTTGCCGGAGGCTCTACAGCATTACCAAACAGTTCGGCAGATAGGAAGATAGGTGGGCGTGCCAGTCAGGGTGGGTCATGGGGAGGTATGCCATTGTATCATTCCTCCACCCAGAACAACCATTGACACAGGCTGTTTGGAATGCATGATGTGGCAGATAGGAAGACACCCAGGGAAATCTGAGCCTTATTGATGTAGAGCACAATAACAAGCCCTTAGAGATGTTCAGTAATGGAAGCATGAGCAAACTGCACAGCTGACCCATATACTATCTATACTAATATGGACAAAACACTCAAAGCTTGATTAGTTTTATCGCTGCTGTTCTACTGCATTCTATTCATGGGACAAAAGAAAGAATGCGCAAGATTCCACCCACATTTGTTAAAGTAGGCTCATTTGAGTTGCCTGCTTATGTTAGGGGTGAGCTTAGATGACTTTGATAACTAGTATAGGAAACTGGAAGGTGGTATGATTTGTCTGTTTTGCTATGAAGTTTCAGAATGAGAACTTAACACAATATTATTTTCAAATGTTTAATAAAAAACTCAAGGCACATTCATCTGTTCAAAGGCCAGTTAAGGTGGCTGAAGTTGGAGAAGTCTGCATGGCAGTTATAAGGAACATCCAGCCTCAGTGAGAGGGCATTTTCTTTGTACAATTAGTACCCCCATATACACCAAAAAAAATAAAAAATACATCTGGAAAATTCCTAGGTACACTAAAATATGACGATCTTGGTGCTGGAAACTCACCCACTGAAATAAGTTTTAAAAAGTAACAGCGCTATATTCTGTAAGAAATACACAGGTGCAAATCAATTTCACATTAGTTGGGGCCCATATGAGCCGTGGAAGTAGGGGCCACTACAAAGGAACACATTGTAGTCCTAACCTCTACCATCAGATGGGGTCAATTCAATTTTAACAGTCAATTGAGTAAATTCAATGAGTCACTTCCTCGATTAAGATTAAAATCAGGTTTAACATTGCACATTTTCTTGGCAGATTGTCCAGCTGACAAGTTGAGACAGCTACTTAGATCCACACCTGAATCAGAAAGGCAAAGCTGGCTCGCTTCCTGACCAGGGCGAGTTCCCTCTACCAGAAAGTGTTATCCAGTCGCCCCGAACTCCGGCTGATGAAGGCTTCCGAGGGGTGGGTGAGATCAGGGTTCAAGGGGCTCTTGAGGCTGGTACCCCCACTCCTTGGCCATGAGGGGGGACGTTGGAGGGAGCGGGGAGTGATGATGTGGCGCTGTACCGGGGCCTGACTATACCCAGCCCCCTCAGGCTCCACACACACACAGTAGTTCTGTCCCCGGTTGTTGTCCCAACGCAGTGTGGCCCCGCTGCCTGGCCGGAACAACACACAGAACTCCAGACGCTCGCTGGGATCCAGGTTCTGGGGGAGGGGGATGTCAAAGGCAAACACGTCAGTCTCAGCGCCCCCGTAGCGCTGCTGCAGGTAGGAACAGGGGATGTCCCGGAAGCTCCGCCACGAGTCAAAGGTCACTCGCACGTGCACAGCCTTCTCAAAGCTGACATTGCAGACGCGCACGGTGCCACTCAGCGATCGCTCGGTCACACTGCAGCTCTCCAGCTGCACCAGGACCTCCTGCAGGCGGGCTTGGAAGGTCTTGAAGTCTGCCATGGGTTGGGGGAAGGCCAGACTTAACCTCCAGAGCTGCTGCTTCCCACCGGCAGGACCCAGCCACAGGCCCGGCAGTCTGACGGGGGAGGAGGAAGAGGAGTCAGCCCTCTGGGCCGTGGAAGGGGACGAGGAGTTGTCTGGGATATACAGTCGCACTGCAGTGAGAGACAGCCCCTTAGTATCAGCAAACACTACACGGTTCTTCTTAGGGCTGGCACTGCTCCTGCGCACACAGCTCTTTGTCTCTGATCGCTCTGGGGAGGAGGAAGAGGAGGATGAAGAGGAGTGTGGCTTAGTGTGAAGGCTGGCCCTGGGAGACTGGTAGTCTATGGTGTGAAGGTGAGGTTTCAGGGCCTTCAGAGGGGACACACCCTGTAGGTGACAGAGCGGCAGGCTCTGGCTCAGGCACAGTCGCATGGCGAGGTCCACTGGCATGGCAGACTGCTGGGGTATGGAGTAGGCTCCAAATGCATGAAGCACTCTAAGGAAGGAGAAAATTATGGTGAGGAATGGGGATAAATTCCCCCCCCCCAAAAAAAAACCCTCTAACATCTACAAATGTGTTTGGTGAGATCCAAAACATTAGTGAACACTTACTGTGTACAGTTCATTCTCAGACTGGACGTTGTATGGAGCTGAGCTGAAAGTTGTTCTAGCAAAGACCCAAAAGATATCTGTGAATAAGAAAAACAAATGTAAGACTCAATCTATAATGATACTGTTAAAACCCTAATGTCATGGACAGACACACAACTGGTATGAGCATCTGACTCAATTATACAATATTTTCATTTTGGGGTTTCTGGATTATTAAAACCCAAACTACTCTATGGAAGTTTAGGATGTAGTATACATTTGCATATATAAAATCAAAGACAGAAGACAATATTAAGATTTTTTTATTAGTAATAATTTACCTTAAACAGGTATGTGTAAAGTACTATTGTGTAACACCAGTGAAGGTAACATCAGTAACACTATTAAGACTTCTATTAACATAAGCAGGAACTATAACACCAGTGATGGTAACACCAGTGACAAATCTGCAGACAAGATGCATAGCTAAAATGGCAGCCATAGTAGCTCGAACCACAATTCTTAAAATGTAAATAAAAATCACTTAATCGTGTGATTTGATCAATTATTTTAAATCAAAATGTCCTTTCCTCTTACTATAAAAGACTGCAACACCACTGATGCATCTTAAGGCCCTGCATTAAATTACCAAATTGCTAACAGAGTGCACACCCACCATGTGCTTTTAAAAACAGCCCTGCCTCCATTTAATTTTTTCAAAGTGGTGTTTTTCATGAAAGGGTAGGCTAACACCAGTGATATGCAACGGAGGCAGCTATTCTCTGTAAATGATTTTGTTATATTATGCTGACCTTAGTATTTTTTTAAAAAGTAGTCAACTGAATAAAACTAATACTTGCTTCTGCATGACATTTAAAGTGGGCGAAAACTATGTTTTTTTAAAACTCAAAATATGTCTCTAAACCTCAACTCATGACCCCAGAGACAAGCCAATTTAATGCTATTGACCCTGTTCTACAACAAAAATTTTTTGTTTGCAATTTAACTTAACAAAACACTTCAATTTGCACAAAAAACATTGTCTTTATCAGACTGGAAAGCCACCGTTTTCGTAGAATGACCCAGTTAACGATCTATAAAAAAAACTAACACATGAACACAAATGTCATGCGAATTATGCCTAATTTGCAAAAAGATGGACACAAAAATAAAGTTACAAAATAAGAATAAGCGTAGGCTACTTACGGAATATTCACTCCGATGAAGTCCAACTGTATTTAGCTTGAAGAACAGAGAATAAACACGCTGAATAGTGTCGGAAAATCACCTCGGAATTGTTTCTTTTCTAAACGTTGTTACAGCAGCACACCTTTCGACGCCTCGTGAATGTTCTCTCTCTCTCTCTCAAGACATCCAATCGCTATTTAATGAGATCCTACTCGTGAGTCGTGCCCCCAGCTGTTGAGTCTTCACGTGAACCGTGTGGTTTAACCAATCAAATGTCTCCTGTCTCCACCCTGCTCTAACCGAGCGTCTTGTGTGAATGAAGTGCGTCATGATCAAATTAAACTAATAAAGCAGACTGGTCTCATAGACTAGAGGTAACATAGTAGGCTAAAGTAAATCTGAGACAATCAAATTAGTATGAAATGTTATGTTTGGTATGGTTACATAACGTGAATGTACATTATGTATAACACACATATCGAATCTAATCAAGGTAGCGACGGGGCTGTAGTGGAACAGGTTGAGAGCTTCAAGTTCCTTGGTGTCCACATCACCAACGAACTATCATGGTCCAAACACACCAAGACAGTCGTGAAGAGGGCACGACAAAGCCTATTCCCCCTCAGGAGACTGAAAAGATTTGGCATGGGTCCTCAGATCCTCAAAAAATTCTACAGCTGCACCATCGAGAGCATCCTGACTGGTTGCATCACCGCCTGGTATGGCAACTGCTTGGCCTCCGACCGCAAGGCACTACAGAGGGTAGTGCGTACGGCCCAGTACATCACTGGGGCCAAGCTTCCTGCCATCCAGGACCTCTATACCAGGCGGTGTCAGAGGAAGGCCCTCAAAATTGTCAAAGACTCCAGCCACCCTAGTCATAGACTGTTCTCCCTGCTACCGCACGGCAAGCGGTACCGAGTGCCAAGTCTAGGTCCAAAAGACTTCTCAACAGCTTCTACGCCCAAGCCATAAGACTCCTGAACAGCTAATCATGGCTACCCGGACTATTTGCACTGCCCCCCCACCCCATCCTTTTTACGCTGCTGCTACTCTGTTATTTATTTATGCATAGTCACTTTAACTCTACCCACATGTACATATTACTTCAACTATCTCAACTAGCCGGTGCCCCCGCACATTGACTCTGCACCGGTACCCCCCTGTATATATAGCCTCCCTACTGTTATTTTATTTTACTTCTGCTCTTTTTTTCTCAACACTTTTTTAGTTGTTGTTTTATTTTTAAAATAAATGCACTGTTGGTTAAGGGCTGTAAGTAAGCATTTCACTGTAATGTCTGCACCTGTTGTATTCGGCGCATGTGACCAATACAATTTGATTTGATTTGATTTGACAACTGCAGCATTTTAACTAATTATCCATTTTGCAACTACTTACTACTTTTGACTACTTAGCATGTTAGCTAACCCTACCCTAACCCTAACCCTAACACCCTTTAACCTAACCCCTAACATTAACCCTAACCTTAACCTCTAACCCTAAACCTTGCCCAGCTAAAGTTAGACACCTAGTTAACTTTAGTCACAACAAATTGCAATTTGTAACATATCATATGCAATGGATGATGGACATCCACAAATGTATACATACAATACAAAACGTAACATTTCATACTTATTGGAGTTTCACGGATTTACATTTACTATGTTATGTCTATCCCTGAGTCCAGGTTGCAGCTACAGTAGCAGGCAAAATAAATGCCTGAAACGAGATCCCTTCATACTTGGGCATTCTTCTTCTTCTTTGGGGATTAAAGGCAGTTGGGCATCCAATATGTTGCATTACCACCCCCAACTGGACTATAATATAAATCCATTATACCTTGTGATACAAAATGGAAAAAAAATCACACACCAAAAATATAATATTAATAATATAAATTAAAAGACACCCGTCAAACTAACCATACACTCATTAAAAATCCACTACCCCATTCCATTACTTTGACCCTATCTGCTCCTGCACCATGCCAATGGCCTGAGTGGACGGGACACCACCACTCAACACACCCTGTAACTCTTCTGAAGTCAAATCTCGTATACCCAAATACTTCTCTGCAGCTGCCACCACAACATCTATTTTCTGTGATTTACGTTCCATTTCTGCGGTACAGTTGATAACCATTGCTATGAATGCTAAGAAGCCAACCTTACTGAAGCATATATCACTCGTTGGCCTAGCCCTCTGTGCTGGCACAGATCTGCTAGTCACAGGGATCCTCTCCAGATCCCTCACCCTTGACCCATCCTCCTCTATTTTCTTCAATGCCTCAGCATACTACACCTTCTGCACTACTCTGACTCTGGCCATCTCAACCTGCCTCTCTTGCACTGGACACTTCCAATCCCCAGCAACATGGGCACCCCAGCATCTCTCTCTATTGAATACAGGCGGTTGACACCAACAATCCTCATCGAATATTCAAAATAGGATTACAATAATGAGACGTATCCACCAATCCAAATAAAGGATAGGCTGGAGCTAGACAGCCTGCCATGCTGCTTTGTGGACAACGGCTCCCATTGTTAGGGCGTAGAGACATGTACACTATATATACAAAAGTATTTGGACACCCCTTCAAATGAGTGGATTCGGCTATTTCAGCCACACCCTTTGCTGACAGGTGTATAACATCGAGCACAAAGCCATGAAATCTCTATTGACAAACATTGGGCAGTAGAATGGCCTTACTGAAGAGCTCAGTGACTTTCAACGTGGCACCGTCATAGGATGCCACCTTTCCAACATGTCAGTACATAACATTTCTTCCCTGCTAGAGCTGCCGCCGTCAACTGTAAGTGCTGTTCTTGTTAAGTGGAAATGTCTAGGAGCAACAACGGCTCAGCCGCGAAGTGATAGGCCACACAAGCTCAAAGAACAGGACTGCCGAGTGCTGAAGTGCGTAGCGAGTAAAAATCATCTGTCCTCAGTTGCAACACTCACTACCAAGTTCCAAACTGCCTCTGGATGCAACATCAGCACAATAACTGTTCGTCGGGAGGTTCATGAAAGGGTTTTCCATGGCCGAGCAGCTGCACACAAGCCTAAGATCACCATGCGCAATGCCAAGCATCGGCTGGAGCAGTGTAAAGCTTGCTGCCATTGAACTCTGGAGCATTAGAAACGCGTTCTCTGGAGTTATGAATAACGCTTGACCATCTGGCAGTCCGACGGACGAATCTGTGTTTGGCAGATGCCAGGAGAACGCTACAGGCCCGAATGCATAGTGCCAACTGTAGAGTTTGGTGGGGGAGGAATAATCGTCTGGGGCTGTTTTTCATGGTTCGGGCTAGGCCCTTAGTTCCAGTGAAGGGAAATCTTAACGCTACAGCATACATTGACATTTGAGACGGTTCTGTGCTTCCAACTTCATTGCAACAGTTTGGGGAAGGCCCTTACCTGTTTCAGCATGACCATGCCCCAGTGCACAAAGCAAGGTCCTTACAGAAATGGTTTGTCGAGATCAGTGTGGAAGAACATTACTGGCCTGCACAGAGCCCTGACCTCAACCCCATCGAACACCTTTGGGATGAATTGGAACCCCGTCTGCAAGCCAGGCCTAATCGCCCAACATCAGTGCCGACCTCACTCATGCTCTTGTGGCTGAATGGAAGCAAGTCCCCGCAGCAATGTTCCAACATCTAGTGGAAAGCCTTCCCAGAAGAGTGGAGGCTGTTATAGCAGCAAAGGGGGGACCAACTGCTTATTAATGCCCATGATTTTGGAATGAGATGTTCGACGAGCAGGTGTCCACATACCTTTGATCATGTAGTGTATCTTGTCAGTATATCCATCATCTTTGTCTAGACTCTTCCGAATCCCCAACAACCGGATGTTCAGGTTTTCAGGGAACATGGGAGCAGCTATGCGGACACGCCTGGTGCCCAAATTGAGGACGTATGTCGTGCAGCTAAGACTCAAGTGGAGATGAATGGATTCAGTTCAGTCAGTTGTCCTGATGAGTCCTGCCCTTCCCAGCTAGCTAGTTTATGCTGGCTCGCTGGCAAAAACAGCAGCATGGTGGTGGTTAAAGGGGAACTTCACCGCTAGACACTATCTGGGGTGTTTTTCCTGTCTCCCTACATAATTATGATTGATGAGAGGGTGTTTCAGACATAACTATGCACTATAGCTATATTTTTTGTTTTCGCGCTGGGAGAGTTCAACCAATGACGCCATTGGTTGATTGAGCCTGTTGTATGATCTAAAAATGAATGGAGTCATGTTTTGTAGCAATTATTGTGGTCTTTGTGTTTCGCCGATTGCACGATCACGCTAGCAGCGAGTAGATATGGTTGTCCTTGTTCAATAGAGCCATTGGAACGATGTTCCTATCTGCCAGGACATTGCAGGATAACTAGGTTGACTCATTTCCCCTGGCTTTGTAAAGACTAAAGGCTGACGGGAGCCCTACTTCCTTGTTCCCAAACTCGAAAGCAGGCTTTTCAAAACAGGGGTGGTACTAGTTTACAGGTTCACTGGAGCTATTTAAATAATTAGGTACACTGGCTGCTTCTGATGATTCCTCTTTCCAAGAAGAGCTGGATGATGATATTTATTTTATTTTATTTAACATAGGAACATATAGCCCTATTTATTTGAGCCAGAATAAACTAAATAGGAGTTGAGACAGCAAGAAAAATAATTGCGAGATCAGCAAGCAGCGGCAGGAGACTAGACCAGCTGGACAAGGACTCAGGAGGACAAATGACAAACGAGTAAGTTGTTTTGCTGTCGGTAGCTAGCTAGCAATAACCTATCTTTTTACACGAGGCAGTGTTGTTCAGTACAGTACAATTTGGGGATATATTCGGCCATAACGAGGATTGCTAGTACCACTACAAGCCAAGCTAGCCAAGTTTAGCTAGCTAGCTAGCTGTGTTAGCTATACCTAAAATGTACTGTAATCTAACATTATATCTAGTTTGCTAACTAGCCTAGCTAGCCTCAGTGCCTCTCATTAGGAACAAAACGGAGGAAATGTTTTGATGATGATGGCGGAGCGTAAAGGAATGACTTTGGCTTTATGACTCATATTAGTCTTGGAATAACTATACCTGTGTGTTGTAGCTAGCTAGCTAGCTAACGTGTGTCTGTGGGATGTCTCATATTCTAGACCATGCTGCTACAGTACGAATACAGACATTACACAACAATTGCCCATGAATGTCTAATAGCATTTTCGTCTTTCTCTCACAGACAATACTGCTTGGATACAAAAAGGTTGATGACTCTCAAGAGATGTGAAATGTCCCATAACAACAATCTCCCTTTGTATCAAAGTAACTCCAAACACCTCACTGCACCACCCAAACACACCATATGCAAGTATTCCCTTTGTAGAACTGTAGTATTTATTATAAGCATTAGTAGTATATTTTTCTTCTACTGTATATGTCATACATTACTGTTCTTGCATTCTGCTGTGTAAACTCACCTCGGTTTACAGAGAAAATAAACTGTCTTGAATACAAGCCATGTCTACTTATTTGCTATTTTGACAGACTGATCTACTGTTTTATTAAAACATGTTTACTTGCCAACAAATTAAAGTTTAAATGATACACCAACTCCCTGCATGATTTGTTTTAGCAGTAAGATTGTGATATTCATGAAATAGCTTCAATGAATTGATCCAGAAGTTGAAGTCAACACTTCACTGGTTTCTGATGCAGCTGGAATCAGTCACTTGTCAGTACAGTAAAAATATGATATAAAACACCATTATATACACATATGTACACAAGATAGCAATATATATATATATATATCACAATGCAGTTGTGAGCATACTAGGCATTACTACATCAGTCTAACTGAATATGGATGTTGTGTTGGTTGAATGTTCCAGGCAGGTTCCAGAATGTTCTTCCGCTGGTGAACCTCTTCTTGTGTTGGGTAATGGCAGCTGGTTTAGCAGGCTTTGACATTGTGGCGATGTTCTTCCCCACCCACTGCTAAAATCTCTCTCTCGAGCTTGAGCTTATTCCAGGCTGAAAGAGTTAATCTAATGGGTCTACCGGCTCTGTACTACTAAAGATGGTGTCAAGGTCATCGTCATCATCAGCAGCAGGATTACACTACCGGTCAAAAGTTTTAGAACACCTACTCATTCAAGGGTTTTTACATTGTAGAATAATAGTGAAGACATCAAAACTATGAAAGAACACATATGGAATCATGTAGTAACCAAAAAAACTGTTAAACAAATCAAATGTATTTTATATTTGAGATTCTTCAAATAGCCACCCTTTGTTTTCGGAATTGTATAAATACTTTCATTATTATTCATTTCCATACCGGCTCTACGCCTGGAAATGCCCTTGTCCGGAGCAAAGGATGGATATTAACTGAAAAATGATCTTATGTAGTTTCTTGCAATAGCCCTCTGTGACTTTAAAGAATATTTCTCTCAAAACTGTGATTCCTAAAAGATTCTGGGGGTTTGGTCAACTGTCAAATTTGTCTAGAATTAATCAGGAATGAGTATGGTCAGCTATACCATAAGGACCCCTTATTCATGTACTCAATAATACCACTCATGGTCTGTAAAGTTCTCTACTTTTGATAGATTTTAATAAAAAATATTGGAATCACCATGGTCAAAACCATAAACTATCAGAATATGAATTTTGGTTAAAAATGTTACATTTATTAAGATTTTATAGTCATGAAGCAACAAGGATATTTGTATTACATATTTTAATAATTTAATGTTAGAGTTAAACAATCAAGTTTACATAAATCCAATTAGTTGCATTTTATGAACAATCATTTTTAAATTAGGAGGTTGTTGATATTAATACTTCTGTATGCCACTGTCCATTGACACAAGTAAAGTGTCGCAAATGTTTGTTTTCACATACCAAGCCACTGATTGATATAAAATGACACACACCCTCTGTGGTTTCTATAAAAAAAATGTGAAAGTGATATAGACACAAGTGAGATTTATATTGACTAGCCAGCAAAAACTGCATTCCATAATGATGATGCAGCCATGAATCACCTTGTTACCTACTGCCTACGCCCGTGAAACGGACTGCAGTGCTTACAGTCAGACAACATTACAGACACATTATACAGTAATATTGCACACAGGGAACACATAAAAACAAAGGATTAGTCTTATCCTCTCACTTGGAACGGCTGGAATTCAATTGAATCTGCCATAGCAATGTTTACAGTGTGTTTGTTTACAAACTACTACATCGCCAAGATGGAGGTAGAGGGATTGACCCATCTGTTGACCCAGTCTACCAGGAGACCATTGGTCATGAGACTGCATCAGAGGATGCTGGTGGGATGAGCTATAGGTGGACAGGCTCATTGTAATGGCTGGAATGGAATAAATGGTTTCTATATGTTTGATGTGTTTGCTACCGTTCCATTTATTCCATTCCAGCCATTACAATGAGACCGTCCTCCTATAGCTCCTCCCACCAGCCTCCTCTGGACTGCATGGCTCTGGTTATAGGGTTGCCAACATGGGTAAACCCCACGGAAACAGCCCAGAGTGAACTGTCTGACACAACGCAGGATTATAAAATAGGCATAGAAACAAAACCACAATATTATTGAACTGGCACATTTTCATTAGGAATGCATTGTCAGAGTAAGATCAAACCCTGCATTCAGGTTCAGACAAGGATGTACCAGCTTGTTTGCAGTCGGTTCTTTAGTCTTTTAAATTTTTTAGATTTTTTAAAAACTATTCATAGAGCCTAGGAAGGGTGTTATTAAAACATGGCATTACCATTTAAACATGATACACTAAAAACAAATGTTTGTGTGAATGATGCCTATTAAGAAAAGTATACATTGCCTTCGGAAAGTATTCAGACCTCTTGACCTTTTCCACATTTTGTTAGGTTACAGCTAGGGCTGTTGTGGTGACAGTGTTACCGCCACACCGGTAGTCACGAGTCATGAAGGCAGTCAAATTCCCCATGACCGTTTAGTCACGGTAATTAGGCCTCTCCAAGCTCTGATGCTGCTGATGGTCATTAGTAACCTACCAAACTTGCTAACTGCCTGGTACTCAGCCCTCTATTGTCCTTCTAATCACTCTGACAATAATGCAAACATATTCGAAAATCTAATCAAAAACTTAATGAGAGCCAATGAGCTAATGTTGCGCTACATTTCTATAGGCTATGCAATTGCGGTAGAAAACAGAGTGATGTCCCCGATGTGTCTGTCTTCACTTGTAGCATGTGAGAAAGACTCGATCATGTGACAGAGAGCCATGTGAGTGAGAGGCGCTTCGGATTGCGCAGCACACTCAGGGAGAAGGGCACAACGCAGCACTCCGGGCTGCAAAAGGCATGCATTTTTTTAGGGTGCATTAAGGCCACAAGGGGGATGCTACCGTGAAATTCGAGGCACTATCAAGTGCATGTCAAATTGTGAATGAGAGACTATCAGGCAACTTTTCAGGCAACTTTTTTCAAATCATCATTAGAGTCTCATCATGCAGCCTTACAATGTATTAAAAATCAAAACATATAGCCAAACGTTTGTAGAACAACTAAAGTTACATTAATAACTCTAAATTAAGCATATAGGAGTACCTATTTCTTTGTTAATGTCACGACTTCCGCCGAGGCTGCCTCCCCTCCTTGTTCGGGCAGGCTTCGGCATTCGTCGTCACTGGCTTACTAGCCACTGCCGCTCCATTATTCATCATTCCATTTGTCTTGTCAATCACACACACCTGGTTCTTATCCCCTCATTAGTCCGTGTATAAGTGTTCCATCTGCCCCCCTTGTCCTTGTGGGTGATTGTTTAGTAGTGGAGCTCGGTGGAGCTACTCGTACCTTGTTATTGCCGGGGTAGATATTTCCCCTGTGCCTGTTATTGTTGGAGCTACCGTTACCTTGTATTGCCAGGGTAGATTTCCCCCTGTGCCTGTTTCGTTTGTCGCTATCCAGCGCTATTTGTGTACGATGGAATAAACTCTGCATTCGGTGATTACCCTCCTGCGCCTGACTCCTTCTATCACACTCATCACAGTTAACAGCTCAACACAGAATAGCCGCATGTGAACACTCCCTCAAATCGTTTGGAGAAAATATGTATATTTTATTCAGCTTTGTTCAATTATATTCTTCATACTATAAAATAATGGCATGGAATTATAAGCAAATCTTGTCTGCTAAATAAACTAGTGTAGCCCACAGCCATTTGGCATAGCCACATCAGGACCTAACATAAGGACAACTCAGAGTATGCTATTATTTTCTTCTGAAATAGGCTACATTTTCTTCATATCATGCTTCTTTAGACCTGTCTAAAATAAATAATGGATTTATTGTGAAGGTGTAGGCTATATTACATGGATTTATTATACTTTTTTAAAATGGCTTGTAGGTTATGTGTGGAAGCCAGGAAATGCTAAATGTGTTTATGTTAATTAACGGTAAATTACTGTGAGAACGACAGTTATTTGCTTGACAATTATCGGCTGACGATATTTCGTGACCGCCACAGCCCTAGTTACAGCCTTATTCTAAAATCGATTAAACCGTTTCTTTCCCCCTCATCAATCTACACACAATACCCCACAATGACAATGCAAAAACAGGTTTGTAGAAATGTTTGCTAATTTAAAAAATATAAAAACAGAAATATCACATTTACGTAAGTATTCAGACCCTTTCCTCAATATTTAATTGAAGCGCCTTTGGCAGTGATTACAGCCTTGAGTCTTGGGTATGACACTACAAGCTTGGCACACCTGTATTTGGGGAGTTTCTCCCATTCCTCTCTGCAGATCCTCTCAAGCTCTGTCAGTTTGGATGGGGAGCGTTGCTACACAGGTATTTTCAGGTCTCTCCAGAGATGTTTGATTGGGTTCAAGTCCGGGCTCTGGCTGGGCCACTCAACGACATTCAGAGACTTGTCCCGAAACCACTCCTGCATTGTCTTGGCTCTGTGCTTAGGGTTGTTGTCCTGTTGGAAGGTAAACCTTCTCCCCAGTCTGAGGTTCTGAGCGCTCTGGAGCAGGCTTTCATCAAGTATCTCTCTGTACTTTGCTCCGTTCATCTTTGCCTCGATCCTGACTAGTCTCCCAGTCCCTGCCACTGAAAACATCCCCACAGCATGATGCTGCCACCATCATGCTTCACCATAGGGATGGTGCCAGGTTTCCTCCAGACGTGATGCTTGGCATTCAGGCCAAAGAGCTGAATCTTTTTTTCATCAGCCTAGAGAATCTTGTTTCTCATGGTCTGAGAGTCTTTAGGTGCCTTTTGGCAAACTCCAAGCAGGCTGTCATGTGCCTTCTCCCCCGATTGCTTAGTTTGGCCAGGCGGCCAGCTCTAGGAAGAGTCTTGGCGGTTCCAAACTTCTTCCATTTAAGAATGATGGAGGCCACTGTGTTCTTGGGGACCTTCAATGCTGCAGACATTTTTTGGTACCCTTCCCCAGATCTGTGCCTCGACACAATCCTGTCTTTGAGCTCTACGGACAATTCCTTCGACCTCGTGGCTTGGTATTTGCTCTGACATGATCTGTCAACTGTGGAACCTTATATAGACAGGTGTGTGCCTTTCCAAATCATGTCCAATCAATTGAATTTACCACAGGTGGACTCCAATCAAGTTGTAGAAACATCTCAAGGATGATCAATGGAAACAGGATGCACCTGAGCTCAATTTCGAGTCTCATAGCAAAGGGTCTGAATACTTATGTACATAAGGTATTTCTGTTTTTTATTTGTAATACGTTTGCAAACATTTCTAAAAACCTGTTTTTCGCTTTGTCATTATGGGGTATTGTGTGTAGATTGCTGAGGATCTTTTTTATTTAATCAATTTTAGAATAAGGCTGTAATGTAACAAAATGTGGAAAATGTCAAGGGGTCTGAATACTTTCCGAAGGCACTGTACTTCCAGGGTGGCTCCTAGGATACAGATGGAGTTATTTACCTGATTTATGACAGTTACTGTATGTAATATCTGATGCCTGACGCTTATTAAGAGCTTAAAGTTTCTAACAGGGCTATTGGGTGTGTCTAGGCAAGATCTTTGAGGGAGTTGATTGGTTGCATTCAGATTAAACTGGACCTTTTATTTCAACCTTACCTCAGCTGACCTCTCACCCCCAGACATGCAAGCAGAGTTGCACTGAAGGTCTCGACGAAGTGACATCATTGGCTGATGCATGCATGTCTACTGCATGGACACTTTCACTGGTGAGCTCACACCTGGTAATTTTGATGTTTATCCATCTGTCTGCCGATCCTCCTACTTGTCTGCCTATGTGCCAGCCTCTGAGCCTAATATGCCTTGGGGAAAATTGGTTCTTGTTCTAGGCCAAGCCTACTTTTTTTCTCTCCCAATACAGTATGTGTTTCAATGATGACGAATAGCTGGGAAGAACAGGAGAAAAGTAGTCTTATCCCTAGTATATCCCTAGATAGTTGACTCCGTCTCTGAATATCAGAAGTTGTCATAGATTTTCTGTTTTTACATGTATAAATTAACCTTAAATGTCACTGTGATCAAAGAGACTCTTCCCAGAACAAAGCATTGCTGGGTCATTATATTCAATAAATACAGACAGTAGAGGAGAACTTTCACCTTTAACCTGCATCAAACGAGCCACACAAAGTTAAACTGGGGCCATAAATTACCTCACTAAAGGCTGATAGAGCATCTGCTCTCTGATATCTCAACTTTCAATAGAGAAGTAGAATAGTGCATCAAGATGGACAGTGACAGGTGATACCAGAGGTGATACCAGATGTGATAGTAGAGGTGCCAGATTCATAAAGACCTAGAAAAGACGTCCTTAAACAACCATATCTGAAAGTCTGGAACTGGTGTTCCGGCTTCAATTAGCTGGGCACTGGGGATTTACTGCAAATCAGAGATAAGGGGAAGATTATTGAGCAATACAAACAAATTATCTATTTACAGGATGTAGATGTTTGCTAACATAGATGGCACCACAGCTCCCAGGGTGGTGTGGCAGGAAAAAATATTCTGGGCCCGTAGTTTTTCCTGATCTGGTAACCTAACCAGGTAAAACTTTTAACCTTATACTGTATGACGTGATTAATCTGTTGTAAAACGTTTTAATATGGGCTATGATGGGACCAGAGTTTTTCTAATCAGGTCACATAGTAAAAAAAAAACTCCTGGCCTTGAGGAAGATGAAAACCCTGTCAAACTGCAGCAAACTTGTACTTGTTCTTATTAATTGTATTTTAAAGAAAGGGGACTAGGTGAGTTTCCTATACAAAGACACAGAGAAAGCAACATGATTGGACAATACAAGTCACAGGGCTGAGCTTGCGTTATGCAGGTCTGCATTGTGTAGTCCTGCCCTATGCAACTGTAGGCCTAATTAAACATGAGTCTATTGACGCACCGGTGCATCAATCTAAGTAACATAATAAAATAATCAGTTAAGCTAGAGCTTTTTTTGCATGGGCTGTGTCTCAATCCACCTCATCTGCCTATGGCGGATTTCCGCATCTGCAGTGGAAGGTGGCCGAGCTACAGCAGTGTTTTTCAGAGCCTGAGACATCCCAAAAATTGGTCTTCTCACCAAAACGTCTGTAGCCACGCTTTGGAAAGAGGAGACTCTCACGAACACGATGGTGTTATCCGTTTTGCTCTACAACCCCCACAAGTGTCACGTGACTCGTCTGAAGGTAACTGGTACTGGTTCAAAAAATGAATGGAAGTATGGAGGTCGTTTTGTGCCTACCCCAAAAAAGGGGTTAAATATGTGTAAAAAATATATTTTTATTTTTATTTATATATTTATTTTATATACAGTGGGGAGAACAAGTATTTGATACACTGCCGATTTTGCAGGTTTTCCTACTTACAAAGCATGTAGAGGTCTGTAATTGTTATCATAGGTACACTTCAACTGTGAGAGACAAAAATCCAGAAAATCACATTGTATGATTTTTAAGTAATTAATTTGCATTTTATTGCATGACATAAGTATTTGATACATCAGAAAAGCAGAACTTAATATTTGGTACAGAAACCTTTGTTTGCAATTACAGAGAGCATACGTTTCCTGTACGTCTTGACCTTGTTTGCACACACTGCAGCAGGGATTTTGGCCCACTCCTCCATACAGACGTACACACTCCCCCATCTTCAATGCTCTTACTGAGGGAAGGAGGTTGTTGGCCAAGATCTCGCGATACATGGCCCCATCCATCCTCCCCTCAATACGGTGCAGTCGTCCTGTCCCCTTTGTAGAAAAGCCTTGCGTGCACTGCAGGATTTTAATCCATGACGGCGTAGTGTGTTACTAATGGTTTTCTTTGAGATTGTGGTCTCAGCTCTCTTCAGGTCATTGACCAGGTCCTGCCGTGTAGTTCTGGGCTGATCCCTCACCTTCCTCATGATCATTGATGCCCCACGAGGTGAGATCTTGCATGGAGCCCCAGACCGAGGGTGATTGACCGTCATCTTGAACTTCTTCCATTTTCTATAATTGCGCCAACAGTTGTTCCCTTCTCACCAAGCTGCTTGCCTATTGTCCTGTAGCCCATCCCAGCCTTGTGCAGGTCTACAATTTTATCCCTGATGTCCTTACACAGCTCTCTGGTCTTGGCCATTGTGGAGAGGTTGGAGTCTGTTTGATTGAGTGTGTGGACAGGTGTCTTTTATACAGGTAACGAGTTCGAACAGGTGCAGTTAATACAGGTAATGAGTGAAGAACAGGAGGGCTTCTTAAAGAAAAACTAACAGGTCTGTGAGAGCCGGAATTCTTACAGGTTGGTAGGTGATCAAATACTTATGTCATGCAATAAAATGCAAATTAATTACTTAAAAACCATACAATGTGATTTTCTGGATTTTTGTTTTAGATTCCGTCTCTCACAGTTGAAGTGTACCTATAATAAAAATTACAGACCTCTACATGCTTTGTAAGTAGGAAAACCTGCAAAATTGGCAGTGTATCAAATACTTGTTGTCCCCACTGTATATATTTCCTGAGCTTTCTTAAACGTATCTCCTAGATATAGGACAGACACTTCAAAACCTTATTCCTTATGAATTATGCCATTTATGCATGTGTTCTTTAATGCGTTTCTATGGGCTATAGTAGTAAAGGCCAAATTCAATATTTTATCAAATAATTATTTTATATTTGTTTTATACCTAAATGGGTCCTAAAATTCAAAATGAAATAGCTAAATGATCCATGTTATGACCATCTTAAAACAATTCCATATGTCAGCTTAGAACCCCCATTTTCTCACTAACAAATGGGCTATAAATACACTAACGTTACCGCTTTGTTTACCCTGGCCAGAGGGACAGGGCGCTTGATAGGCTAGACTATGCAGCTTCTGTTATTGGTAGCCTACAGTTGATCAGACTTAAAAGTAGTCTCGTTTCCATGCAATACAGCACGTCAGATCACTAATGTTTAGGTGTAAGGGCTGCTACATTTATTTAAGAGTTGCTTGTGTCTGTCAGGAGTGATGTGCTATAAATACCGGGGGAAAGTGTAGAGCGCGCGTTGAGCTTTGTGCAGGCCCGCGCAACCTGCTATTTCAGTGAATCATATTGGTCAAGACCAATGATGTATATAAACCCTGGATTGCTAATGCTGTGTATTGGCCAGTGAAATGCTTTGAAGCTACTGGTTGGCCATATTGGCACTCCCCAGAAGAAGCAGTCCTCCATATTAGCAGGGTTTCCCAAACTTGGTCCTGGGGCCCCCCTTGGGTGCACATTTAGGTTTTTGTCCTAGCACTACCCAGCTGATTAAAATAACCAACTCATCATCAAGCTTTGATTATTTGAATCAGCTGTGTAGTGCTAGGGCAAAAACAAAGACGTGCACCCATGGGGATCGAGTTTGGGAAACTGTGCTTCATATGAATCAATGGGTTTCTACAGTATTTAAAATTAATGCATCTAAGTATTTTTGTTGTTGTAGTGGGGACAGTAACATTAAAACTTTCAAAAAAAGTATACTTTTATAAGATTATACTTTATTTAATGTTTAGCTCACATAATATAATTTAAAAGTATGCATAAGGTGTCTGTAATAGAATAAACGTGGCAAAAACAAATGTATACTTTAATAAATGCATTTCTATAGCTTCCAAAATATTTTTTACAACGGTGGGGGAGTGCCAAGATGGAAGCATGGTGGCTTCAAAAAAGAGCTCCCTATAAGTCATCTATTGTATATACAGTGGAAGTCGGAAGTTTACATACACTTAGGTTGGAGTCATTAAAACTCGTTTTTCAACCACTCATTTTTCCAACAATTGTTTACAGACAGATTATTTCACTTATAATTCACTGTATCACAATTCCAGTGGGTCAGAAGTTTACATACACTAAGTTGACTGTGCCTTTAAACAGCTTGGAAAATTCCAGAAAATGATGTCATGGCTTTAGAAGCTTCTGATAGGCTAATTGACATCATCTGAGTCAATTGGAGGTGTACCTGTGGATGTATTTCAAGGCCTACCTTCAAACACAGTGCCTCTTTGCTTGACATCATGGGAAAATCCAAAGAAATCAGCCAAGACCTCAGAAAAAAATGGTAGACCTCCACAAGTGTGGTTCATCCTTGGGAGCAATTTCCAAACGCCTGAAGGTACCACGTTCATCTGTGCAAACAATAGTACGCAAGTATAAACACCATTGGACCACACAGCCATCATACCGCTCAGAAAGGAGACGCGTTCTGTCTCCTAGAGATGAACGTACTTTGGTGCGAAAAGTGAAAATCAATCCCAGAACAACAGCAAAGGACCTTGTGAAGATGCTGGAAGAAACAGGTACAAAAGTATCTATATCCACAGTAAAACGAGTCCTATATCGACATAACATGAAAGGCCGCTCAGCAAGGAAGAAGCCACTGCTCCAAAACCGCCATAAAAAAGCCAGACTACAGTTTGCAACTGCACATGGGGACAAAGATCGTACTTTTTGGAGAAATGTCCTCTGGTCTGATGAAACAAAAATAGAACTGTTTGGCAATAATGACCATCGTTATGTTTGAAGGAAAAAGGGGGTACTTGCAAGCCAAAGAACACCATCCCAACCATGAAGCACGGGAGTGGCAGCATCATGCTGTGGGGGTGCTTTGCTGCAGGAGGGACTGGTGCACTTCACAAAATAGATGGCATCATGAGGAAGGAAAATTATGTGGATATATTGAAGCAAAATCTCAAGACATCAGTCAGGAAGTTAAAGCTTGGTCGCAAATGGGTCTTCCAAATGGACAATGACCCCAAGCATACTTCCAAAGTTGTGGCAAAATGGCTTAAGGACAACAAAGTCAAGGTATTGGAGTGGCCATCACAAAGCCCTGACCTCAATCCTATAGAAAATGTGTGGGCAGATCTGAAAAATCATGTGCGAGCAAGGAGGCCTACAAACCTGACTCAGTTACACCAGCTCTGTCAGGAGGAATGGGCCAAAATTCACCCAACTTATTGTGGGAAGCTTGTGGAAGGCTACCCGAAACGTTTGACCCAAGTTAAACAATTTAAAGGCAATGCTACCAAATACTAATTGAGTGTATGTAAACTTCTGACCCACTGTGAATGTGATGAAAGAAATAAAAGCTGAAATAGAATCGGTTTCCTATTTCGCAACAAAGCCTCCTTCACTCATGCTGCCAAACATGCCCTCGTAAAACTGACTATCCTACCGATCCTTGACTTCGGCGATGTCATTTACAAAATAGCCTCCAACACTCTACTCAGCAAATTGGATGTAGTCTATCACAGTGCCATCCGTTTTGTCTCCAAAGCCCCATATAATACCCACCCCTGTGACCTGTACGCTCTTGTTGGCTGGTCCTCACTACATATTCGTCGCCAAACCCACTGGCTCCAGGCCATCTATAAATCACTGCTAGGCAAATCCCCGCCTTATCTTAGCTCATTGGTCACCATAGCAACACCCACCCGTAGTCTGCGCTCCAGCGGGTATATCTCACTGGTCATCCCCAAAGCCAACACCTCCTTTGGCCGCAATTCCTTCCAGTTCTCTGCTGCCAATGACTGGAACAAATTGCAAAAATCTCTGAAGCTGGAGACACTTATCTCCCTCACTAACTTTAAGCATCAGTTGTCAGAGCACCTTACCGATCACTGCACCTGTACACAGCCCATCTGAAATTAGCCCGCCCAACTACCTCATCCCTATATTGTTATTTATTTTGCTCATTTGTACCCCCAGTATCTCTATTTGCACATCATCTCTTGCACATCTATCATTCCAGTGTTAATACTAATTGTAATTATTTTGCACTATAGCCTATTTTATTGCCTTACCTCCATAACTTGCTAAATTTGCACACACTGTATATTATATGTATTTCTGTTGTATTTTTGACTTTGTTTTGTTTTACCCCATATGTAACTCTGTGTTGTTGTTTTTATCGCACTGCTTTGCTTTATCTTGGCCAGGTCGCAGTTGTAAATGAGAACTTGTTCTCAACTGGTTTACCTGGTTAAATAAAGGTGAAATAAATAAAATAAAATTAAAAAATTAAAAAATAAATCATTCTCTCTACTATTATTCTGACATTTCACATTCTTAAAATAAAGTGGTGATCCTAACTGACCTAAGACAGGGAATGTTTACTAGGACTAAATGTCAAGAATTGTGAAAAACAGAATATATTTGGCTAAGGTGTATGTAAACCTCCGACTTCAACTGTATAAATCATTGGTAAAGATGTGCAAAAAGCCTGCAGCAGCATGTGAAGGACAGAGAAATTGTGCGCGATTTGACAAATCATGAGGCAAATTGGTAAAAAAAACAAAAAAACATCAATTTGCTCCTCTTTTTAACACCTTGCGTCGATATCTTTTATTAAACTAAATCAAAAGTGGTGTGGCTCCTGATTGAAAAGTGCTGTGGCAAATGTTGCCTCGCCACACGTTTTCCGGCGCCCCTGTTTGCTAATGTGATTGATCACATTGTTAGGGGGTGCATCTAAACACCACAGCAATAAAACACCCTAGGTTTGTTATTAAAGAGAAGTGAAAAAAGAAAGGTACCAATATTAACCACAGCATAGTGAATATGACTCATGATCATAATGGAAGTGCAGGTAGGCCTACTGGCAGAATCAGCGATCAATAGAGAAATTAGGAGGGCCTGAATAAAGGGAATGTGACATTGGCGCTGTTGAGCCCACATGGTTCCTTCAGTAAATTAGAATTCTCAGATAAAAGAATGCACTGTGTCTCTTGAGCCAAATCGATGTTCCACATTTGGTCAAGTAATCCCCATTGATTCACTTTAACCGGCAAATGCAATTGATTACAAGGCGGTTTTACACTTGAAAATCATTGATTTCTGGGAGCCAATACAACCCTCCACCTCCCCACCACCAGCTATAATAACCTTATAAGGCCCGTCATTGGAACTCCTTTCTCCCAGTTGGGGAGTGTCGATGCCAGCAGGCCCACATTGGGCTACCTGCCATCATATCATCTGGCTCCGAGAATCTTCCCTCGGAGACGAGGCCATTCCCTAAACTATTTAATAAAATGTCATATTGCATTCTGTCTATGCTGTCCATTCAGTTAAGCCTGTACTAGATTGGACTAAATTACCACTTATCAACAGAGTGTAAATGTGTGTGTGTGTGTATGTGTGAGTCATTGGTGTGTGGGTGCGTGTGAAAATCACCTCCCAGTTGTTTCCATTCGAAACATTGTTACGGTATCGATCACCCCTTTCGACGCTCAATGTGAATGATCTCTCTCACAAGACATCCATGCGCTATTTTAATGAGATGCTACTCGTACCCCTAGCTTTTGATTCTTCACGTGAACCGTGTCGTTTATAACCAATCAAATGTCTCCACTCTCCACCCTGGCCAATCAGAGCAGCCAGTGTGAATGAAACGCTGCATGATTAAATAGGTGAGACATTTCAGGTCCTTATTCAATACTATTACTACGTTGGTGCGCCAATAAAAAAATTATTTTAACAAAAGCAGCATTAGGGAAGACATTAACTGACATGGTTTGATCTGGCCTGTGAATGGGACACATATCTAAATGTTCTTTGCTCATTCCAAAGCTTTTGATGTTGATTATTCAGCGCTTGGCTAGGTCCTTGGCTTTTTACAATATTACACAACAGAAATAAAATTGTCTTAGGCAATTATTTTCCCCATCCATGGCATAACATCACTATGAATGAGGATTAGGGACAATCCAGTGCTCAGTCCAATAGTATTTTAAACACAACTTCTTTGTTTCTATTTTAAAAAATGGAAGCGCTATAGACACAAGTGAGATTTATGTTGTCTAGCCAGCAAAAACTGCATTCCATAATGATGCAGCCATGAATCACCTTGTTCCCGCCTACCCCCACGAAACGGACTGCAGTGCTTACAGTCAGAAGTACATTACAGACACATTATACAGTAATATTGCACACAAGGAACACATAAAAACAAAGGATTAGTCTAATCCTCTCACTTGGAATGGCTGGAATTCAATTGAATCTGCCATAGCAATGTTTACAGTGTGTTTGTTTACAAACTACTACATTGTTTATGTTGCCCACGCCATGTTGTCACTTGCAAGCACATCCTCAAGACAGAGGTAGAGGGACTGACCCATCTATTGACCCAGTCTACCAGGAGATCAGTCTGGGTCATGCGACTACATGGCTCTGGTTATAGTGTTGCCTACATGGGTAAGCCCCACGGAAACGACCCAGGGTGAACTGTTTTACACAACGCAGGATTATAAGATAGGCATAGAAACCAAACCACAATATTATTGAACTGGCACATTGTCATTAGGAATGCATTGTCAGAGTGAGATCAAACCCTGCATTCAGGTTCAGAGGATGTACCAGCTTTTTTGCCATCTGTTTTGTGTTGTCTTTTTATAAACTAATCAAACAGTCTAGGGCAGGTGTTATTAAAAATGGCATTACCATTTCAGCATGATACAATAAAAACAAATGTTTGTGTGAATGATGCGAATTAAGAAAATTATACTTTCATGGTGTCACGTTCGTTCATAGACGGGTCAGACCAAGGCGCAACGTGATATGCATACATGTTTATTTGAACCAAATAAACAACGACAAAACAACAAACTAACGACACGTGAAGTCCAAGGTACACAAACAACATACCTTATACAGAACAAGATCCCACAACCCACTAGTGCCAATAGGCTGCCTAAGTATGGTCCCCAATCAGAGACAACGAGCGACAGCTGCCTCTGATTGGGAACCACACCGGCCAACATAGATCTAGACATACTAGATCCAAACATAGAAAATACAACATAGAAAATCACACCCTGACTCAACAAATAAGAGTCCCCAGAGTCAGGGCGTGACACAGGGTGTCTCCTAGGATACAGATGGAGTTATTTATGACAGTTAAAAACGAGTTATGTAAAAATGATGCTAATTAAAAGCTTAAAGGTTTTTCACAGGGCTATTGGGCATGTCTGGGCAAGGTCTGTTGCATTGATTTTTTGCATTCAGATTAAATTTGACCTTTTATTTCAACCTTTATTTTCTCTTCACAGCCATAGGAGTCTTTCAAAGGGGCCTTACCTCAGCTGACCTCTCATCCCCGACATACAAGCACAGCTGTACTGAAGGTCTCGGTGAAGTGACATCATTGGCTGATGCAATGCATGTCTACTGCATAGACACTTTCACTGGTAAACTCACACCTAGTCAATGAGTAAGGTTAGTCTGTTAATCTGTCTATAATTTGTATGTTTATCCATCTGTCTGCAGATCCTCCTACTTTTCTGTGTGTATGCCAGCCTCTGAGCCTCATTTGTCCTGGGGAAAACTGGTTTTGTTCTAGGCCAAAGCTTTTCTTTTCTTTTTTCTCTCTCCCAATACAGTATGTGGTTCAAAGATGACGGATAGTTGGCAATAATAGGAGAAAATAAGCCGTATCCCTAATATCTCCCCAGATAGTTGAATCTGTCTCTGAATATCAGAAGTGGTCATTGATTTTGAGCTTTTCCATGTATAGATTAACCCTAAATGTTACCCTGATTAAAGAGACTCTTTCCAGAACAAAGCATTGCTGGGTCATTATATTCAGTAGACACAGACAGTAGAGGAGACAGCTGAACCTTTCACCTTTAACCTGCATCAAACGAGCCACACAAAGTTAAACTGGGGGCATAAATAATCTCACTAAAGGCTGATAGAGTATCTGCTCTCTGATATCTCAACCTTCAATAGAGAAGTGGCATATAGTGCATCAAGATGGAAAGAGGCAGGTGATATCAGAGGTGATACCAGACGTGACACTAGAGGTGCCAGATTCATCACACAGTTCATAATAACAAAGAAAATACATGTCCTTAAACGACCATCCCTGAAAGTCTGGAACTGATGTGCAGGCTTCAATTAGCTGTAAATCAGAGATAAGGGGAAGATTATTGAGCAATACAAACAAATTCACAATATATAGGATGTAGATGTTTGCAAATGTGATTGATCACATTGTTAGGTGGTGCTTCTAAACACCACAGCAATAAAACACCCTAGGTTTGTTATTAAAGAGAAGTGAAAAAAGAAAGGTACCAATATTAACCACAGCAAAGTGAATATGACTCATGATCATTATGGAAGTGCAGGTAGGCCTACTGGCAGAATCAGTGATCAATAGAGAAATTAGGAGGACCTGAATAAAGGGAACGTGACATTGGCCCTGATGGTTCTTTCAGTAAATTATAATTCTCAGATAACAGAATGTATCTCTTGAGCCAAATCGATGTTCCAAATCTGGTCAAGTAATCCCCATTGATACACTTTAACCGGCAAATGCAATTGATTACAAGGCGGTTTTACATTTTAAAATCATTGATTTCTGTGAGCCCATATACTAAATTACCACTTATCGATAAAGTGTAAATGTGCGTGTGTGAGTTCATGGGTGTGGGTGTGAGTCATGAGTGTGTGTGTGTGTGTGTGTAGGGATACTATCTGCAGTTTTAAATAGAACATTCATAATCTCAATCAAGTTCCATGGATGGTTTCTTTTGTAAAACATTGTTTTATGTATATCCATTATGCTTTTCATTTCCTGTTACAAAATTATGTGAAGTTGCGGAACGGCTCTCAGCAAGTTCTATTATGGGGGATATTATGTACAGAAAGGGGTCTACACTTAAGTGGATTTACCGAAATCTCGATGACAGAAATGCTTGATTAGATGTAATTTCATGTAGCTCCTCTTGATGGCACTGGAGCATCAGCTTTGAATATCCTGACAGCATTTGGGATATCTGTAAAATGCCATGCAGTGGAGTTGGGTCCGTGATGCAGTGTACACACAAGAAAAAGCATGTAAAACATTTTACCTTTCAAAAAAGGAGAGCTTAACTCACTGGACCACTGCCCATGTGTGTATCATGTTCCATCTGGCATCAGACCAGACAGACAGATAGAAGCCCTTCAAATATTTGCAGTAAACATTCACTCTTTTACCCTGCCCTGAAAGAAAACCAGCATAGGAGCACATTGCCAAGCACTGGACCTAAACCTCTCCATCCTGGCTAGAGAAAGAGTCACTGCTCAGTGTGTGGATTGACACAGCAGCCAAGCACATCTGTCTGTCAGTGTGACTCACTCTCCTCACTCACCGACCATAACCTTTACATTTCCTGTAGCTATATGCATAAATACATTCTCTCAGAAATCATCTAGGCAATATGTTGTTTACTTACTGGCACTCTCATCCAAAACTCAGGGCCAAGATCCACTGGTTGCCTCCCTTCTCATAAATGAATGATATAGATTCTGGAATGACTCACAGTTAGCAGCACCTTCATCCTGTTAAAACCCAGGCTAATAAACACCATAAAAATATGTTGGAGCAGAGACAGTAGACTAGGCTCCGTGTCAAATGACCTTGCCTTGGAATCGTTGACTTCAGGATCAGCTAGGCTACTACACAATGAGGAAATAAAATACCATCCTCCCCAATTAAGTTGACACCAACCTCCTGTGACAGGTTTCTTCCCACAATGTAACGATTGAGGGGATTCGATTAAGCTGGCGGGGAGGACTTTGCACCGGGTGAAAAGTGATTGCATTTGTTCTGGAACCAGGCTGCGAACCAGACTGCCTCCCCCATGTAATGAGTAGGATTCTGTGTTTTCACATACAAAAGTGATTGCTTTTGATAAAAATCTGCATTTCCAGTTAAACATTGTTTGAAAATTAAAACTTATATTTTATGGAAAAGAGATGTATGTTTCTGAATGATGCATCATGCTAACTGTAAACCCCAAGGCATTTTTAACTGAAATACATATAGTAAGTTGAATTCAAAGTAAATGAAAAGTCATTATTACTTCAAATTTTTATGTGGTACTGACTCAAAACTAAATGAGAAGTCACACCAAGTTATGATAACAAATGAACTTTTTTCCCAGCATGCTCTACTGCAGGTAGATTTTTGTTTTTTAATATCTGTGTATTTGCATGTACATTGAGTGACATCTTATGCTGCACAAAGATAAATAACATACATTTTTCTAAACTAATTCAGTCATTTAGTTAGAATTTTTCCACCTGTTACTGAAATGCTTGTTCAAGTTTAAATGGCTTAGGTAGTCTCCTCCCACTGTTCCAAACCCTGGCAGTCATTATGAAAGCAGGTTGCTGGTGAATACAAATTTAAACAGTTGGCGATCCTAACTCTGTCTGGATTCCAATAGGAATTACACATAACTTTGCAAACCAGCATAATGTGACTTGCAGGTAGAATTGCAAAATTCTGGGAAGTTTTCTGGAAATCCTTCAACCAGGATTTTTAGAAAATCTGGGAATTTGGGGAAAATTACCAGGATTTTGCAACCTTACTTGCAGGCCTGATGTAGTCTTTAAACCATGAGTTTCAGGCCACTGTATTATGGTAAAGCTAGGCCTCAAAATAAGGCCTTATGAGATATGTAATGTATTGTCACAAAGAGTTTAATTATAGTGATAACGTTCACCTAGGAACTCGCCTGGTGAAGGCCACAGGACTGAAAATGAACGAATTCAACAATCGTGTCTCTGTCACTAACAAATACAGTCATGGGTTATAACTCTACAATTCACTCAAAGGCAAGGCACACTGGGAAATTATATTGGAGGCGTGGCTTAATGGGGGTGTTAATACAATTTTTCAAGCTGATACAACTTAAATCTGGACCCCCTACAGGGTCACAGTGACTATCGGTTTGAGTAATGACTACAAAATCACTTCATGTAACTGTACTCAGGTATATTTAGTGCAACAGGTTTCCTCAAAGGTTTTGAGTAACGACAGCACATTGGGGTTTACAGTAAGGGAAGAGGGGAGAGAGGGCCAGGGCACTGCTGTCTTGGGCTGATCAACTACGTAAACATGTCTCAACTGGTCCCTGCTCTCTCTGAGCTCTAGGCTAGGTTAACACAGAGGAAAACAGAACGCTTCTGAACTTTTTCTTTTTGAGTGTAGTTAACTAACTGTTTTGTATTTAATTATTATATTTGAGTTAAGGCTAATTTATAACATTTAAGTAATCAGTTTCCTACTTTAAAAAAAAAGTAAACTTAGTTACATTTGAGTAATGGTAAATTATAGTTTCTAAGTAAGGTGGACTTTGCTAAACTCAAACATTTCAAATATTGCAACTTATACTTATTAAGTGACTTTGACTTAAATAAGATTATGTCGTGTTCACTTCACCATATTGATTTAATTTAACTTGTGATCTTTTATGTATAGAGAAATCAAAATACGTTAGTTGATTTACATGAAAAAAATTAAGTATACCTTACTCAAAAATCTGCATTTGTATTACTCATAGGAAGTACTGCTCACTTCAGCTATTTAAGTTTCTTAACTCTTTTTTAGGTAATCAGTTTCCTAAAAATGTTGGAGTAGCCAGAACTTATCCGTTTTTACAGTGTGCCTTGTTGACAACATGACCGAGTGGCGCAGATTACTGTTCGATTTGAGCAGGGCGCACCTCCCTCACCAGCTTCGCCCTGTCATGTGACGGGCCATAGCCCTGTTCAGCACGGGCCAGCTTGACAATACTAAAAGCAAAGTGCATTACAACTAGGGTTGCAAACTGGAATCTTCAGGAATTTTGGTAATTAACAGAAAATCTATGGCAATCTATCATAACTTTAGTAATTTATACTTGAATAGTTTGTGTCATGAACAATGCTTGTGCCCATAGAAATAGATTTCCAGCATTGAGGAACATCTCGCTCCCCCCTGCGTGGGCGCGCCAAGTCTATTTCTATGGGCACAAGCACTGTTCATGACACAAACTGTTCACACCCCTCTTGTTGGCAGAGAGAAAATTTTCCAGTTTTAAAGCTCATATTCTTGCAATTCTATACATTTTGCGATCTCTAATGTGCATTCATATGATATTTAAGTGACTCAAACATTACAACTAAATCTATGGGCTAAAAAACCTAGCTAAAAAACCTTAGCTGACATGGGCTAGTTGATCTGGACATTTCTAACAAGTTATTGTAGCCAGTGGCGGCTAGTGTCTGGTATGAAATAAGGGGAGATGAGCAATGTCATAAATACCTGAGCAGAAGTCTTTCAGGTGAGAGTTTTGGTTCCGCCCCGGAGGACAGGGAACGGTGCACACCTCTGTTCATGCCGTTGGCTGTATTGGTGGAACTCATGTCAAACGTGTTGGAAGTTAACCTCTGTGTCTTTCTCTGTGAATGTTTTACAGCTTACTCACGTAACCGACAGCCATGTAAGACAATAATTTGTGTTTCAGTGACGTGTTTTATGCGGTTTGGGAGAGGCGTTCAATGCTGTCCGAGACTCGGGCAGTATTGGTTGATGGTTTTGTAGCCTGGAAAGGGTATGTTTTACCGTCTGTAAAGGTATGCACTTTTAACTTTAATTGGAATGGCATGTTTGATAATGTATTGTATTAAAATTGTGATATTGCGTAAATTAACCAGGGTTATAATTATGCTTCAGATAACTTTGGAGAAGCCTTTCGCTGCTCTTACTGTTAACTGTTTGTGTCCCTTACATTAGGCAGGTAAGGTATGGTTATTTTGTCAAGTCCGCCCTAGCACCTGAACTGGTACACGGGCAACATATTTAGGGTTGCCTTGGCGGCGGACTAGTTTATTTTTCTTTGTTTGTATTATTTGACTTATTTTATCACCACTTCCCCAGACAGACCTCCAGGCCTGGTTGTCGTTTGGAGGAGCTTTTTTTAATAGAAAGCAGGAGCCAGCCTTAAGAATTCACATGTGTGCTTCCGCATGCTAATTACATTTTAGTCATTTAGCAGACGCTTTTATCCAGAGCGACTTACAGTTAGTGAGTGCATACATTTTTCATACTGCCCCCCGTGGGAATCGAACCCACAATCCTGGCGTTGCAAGCGCCATGCTCTACCAACTGAGCTACAGGAGGCCTATCATCTTTCCGAGAGTGTTTCATCTGAGTGTACTATTTTACAAAGTGTTTTCGTCACGTGTGTTATCCTAAGGACTGTGCTATCTTATGTGTGTGAATAAACTTTGAAGTTTGCATCTTTTCTCCTAGAAGTGCTTTACATGCCATGCCATGTCCTGTGTTCTTATACATATTCTGGCCCTGGTGCTGACATTGTGTGTGCTCTGTAGGCCCTAGCCGGTGGGTGGATTGAGGGATACGGGTGACTCTTATGTATTGTAATTTATTGCTCATGTTGTAATAAACCCTGACACTTTTAACTCTGTGTCAGTTATTTGACAGGCCTGTGTTTAACTTGTCCCGAGGACCTCCCTCCATGTAACAAAAAGGTGGCGTTGTACAGTTCACATGATAAATTATTATTTTATTATTATTATAAATAGCTCTTTAAGGTATGCAATGACTGACATGACAAGATAAACAGATTATGCACTACCCAATTTCGAAATTACATATTGTGCATTCTACTATTACAACGTTCAAGAGTAAGTTGAAAGCCAGACTTTTTTTTGTTGATTAGGCCTAGTCCAAAAAATTGTGCATGCGGACTAGCCTACGTTCAGTTTGAGAAGGAGAGCACGAAGATGAGGACCGGATGTCACGATCGTCGGAGGAAGTGGACCAATGCGCAGCGTGGAATGTGAACATACTTAATTTTTACTTAAGTACCACAACGAACAAAACAACAAACGATACGAAACGTGAAGTCCTTGGTTACAATACAAACCATACGGAACAAGATCCCACCACACTGTGGAAAACAGGCTGCCTAAGTATGGTTCCCAATCAGAGACAACAAGCAACAGCTGATACACGTTGCCTCTGATTGAGAACCACACCGGCCAACATAGAAACAAATGAACTAGATAATAACCCTAGCACACAAAACACATAGAAACAACACACCCTGGCTCAACATAACAGAGTCCCAGAGCCAGGGCGTGACACCGGAGGTCAACTTTGATAGCTTGCTACTACTACAATTGATTTGATTAAAAACGTTTCTTGCTCATGATGTATTTATCAGTTATTGACCTCACAATAAGCTAGATTTGAGTAACTTACATTGTGGTGCTGAAACTTGACTTGACTTTACTGACTTTATTGTCCCCATGGGGACATTTTGTTGCAGTGTCATGTACATGTTTAAATACAAAACAAATTGACAATACATCTTTCATAACAGTTACATACCAATAAAAATAGCCTGCTGGCCTTACTGGGTCGTTAGAAACATTAGCCCAAGCTATTTAAGAGGGATATCACACCTGAAGCAGCCGCATCACAATCAATTGGAAATGGACAGCTCATGGTGCTGAAAGTAGGCAAATTCGAGCAGACCTTCATTTCAACTGTCTAAATTTTAATTGGACTACGAACATCAAGAGGGCTTTGTATTGGAGCCTATTTAAGAAATAAGAGGTAGGCCTACCTATTTGACAGATGAAATTAGGCTACAGGCTGCTATATCTATAGATTTGTCAGTCAATTCCTCCACCCACCATGCACTCTTTAAATAGCATAGCCATGTCAGTGAAGGGCTGTTAAGTTAAAACCAGGACTTGAATTGAGGGGGAAGGTCTACTTGAATGCCCCTCCAACTCATAATTACTAGTGGGAAACTTGTCTATCATCCCTGAGCTCCACCTTCTACCACATGCTGACCTCTGTCACATACTAAGGATATGACTTCAATAACATTTTTGGCAGTTAAACGTAACAAACATTATTTATAAAAAGTGATCTATTAATATGGTTTTTGAACACTATATAATTAGTTTACAAGCATAACTGTACATTTTAGTTTATGGTTGATGCAACTTGTTGGCCATTAGCCAATCTGCATTTCTCAACGAGTTCAATGCACGTGAATGCATCTAACTAATATTTACGACTTTACAATTGGTAATTTCCAACAAGAAACTTAAGTTGTACCACTCTTACAGCCTATATTTTGATCTGGCAAATCACTTGAGGGTTTAATTGTGTAATGCTGTCATGTTGTAAGCCTACATAGCCTACTAGTTGGTTACTACTGTACTTGACTGAAATGAAAAATTAGATACAAATAGCATGAGTATTATACTGTAGCAATCCTTGCTGTATGCCACGTTACAATTCCTACCTAGTGGGTTAACCCTATTCGCGCAATGCGTAGGGTGTTTGCCTTTAATGCCAGGGCAGGCCCGGCTCCAGGATGACATGCCAGAGGCTGCATAAATCCATGGGGAGGCACAACTAATATTGCTTTAGAGCCCTGATAAAATAAGGTAGATTGGTCCTACTGCTGTTCAAATGTTTAAAAAAATCTGAAATGTAGCTACACATCAACAACCGTAGTTTTTTTATATACAGTAAACTGAACAAAAATATAAACGCAACATGTAAAGTGTTGGTCGCATGTTTCATGAGCTGAAATAAACGAGCCCAGAAATGTTCCATACGCACAAAAAGCTTATTTCTCTCAAAAGCTGTGTCGTTTTTATGAATTTAGTATTGACATCATGTCACGCCCTGGCTCTGGGGACTCTTAAATGTTGAGCCAGGGTGTGGATTTCTCTATGTTTAGTTTTCTATGTTTTTTGTTCTAGATCGTTTAGATCTATGTTGGCCAGGGTGGTTCCCAATCAGAGGCAGCTGTAGCTCGCTGTCTCTGATTGGGGACCATACTTAGGCAGCCTGTTGGCACCAGTTAGTTTGTGGGATCTTGTTCCGTAAAGGTTTGTGTTGTGTAACCTCAGGACTTCACGTATCGTTTTGTTGTTTTGTTCGTGTGTTGTGTACGAAATAAAATGTACGCTTATCACGCTGTGCCTTGGTCCGTCTCATCAGTAAATGAGCGTGACAGAAGATCCCACCTAAAGAGGACCAAGCAGCGTGTCCAGGAACAGACAGCCTGGACTTGGGAGGAGATCCTGGACAAGAAGGGATCCTGGACTTGGGAAGAGATTCATGCCGGAACGGATCGCCGTCCTTGGGAGGAGACTGTGGAGGCGCGCTACAGAGAGGAGCAGCGGCATCGCAGAGGGTACCGGCCGAGGAGGAAGCCAGAGAGACAGCCCCAAGAAAAATATTTGGGGGGGCTAAAAGGGTGGTTGGCGGAGCCTAGAGTTAGAGCAGAGCCAACTACCCGTACTCAGGCTAGGAAGCGTGAGACTGGGCAGACTCCGTGTTATGCGGAGACACGTACTGTGCCGCGAGTGTTCCGGCACAGTCCTGTACGTCCGGTGCTAGCACCACGCACGTGTCATGCTAAGATGGGCATGCAGCCAGGACGGGGTGTGCCGGCTCAACGCTCGTGGCCTCCAGTACTCCTCCTTGGTCCCGTATATCCTGCGCCAATGCCACGTGTTGTAGCGCCAGTACGAGTGCACAGCCCTGTACGTCCTGTGCTGATGCCTCACACATATTGTGTGGAAATAGGCATTCAGCCAGGACGGGTTGTGTCAGCTCTCCGCTCCAGACCTCCAGTCCGCCTCCACAGTCCGGCCCGGCCCGTTCCGGCTCCCGGCACCAAGCCAGTGGTGCGTGTTCCCAGTCCAGCCCGGCCTGTTCTTTCTCCCCGCACCAAGCCAGTGGTGCGTGTTCCCAGTCCAGCCCGGCCTGTTCCTGCTCCCCGCACCAAGCCTGTGGTGCGCGTCGCCAGCCCGGTCCGGCCTGTTCCTGTCCCTCGCACCAAGCCAGTGGTGCGCGTCGCCAGCCCGGTCCGGCCTGTTCCTCTCCCTCGCACCAAGCCAGTGGTGCGCTTCGCCAGCCCGGTCCGGCCTGTTCCTGCTCCCCACACCAAGCCAGTGGTGCGCGTCGCCAGCCCGGTCCGGCCTGTTCCTGCTCCCCGCACCAAGCCAGTGGTGCGCGTCGCCAGCCCGGTCCGGCCTGTTCCTGCTCCCCGCACCAAGCCAGTGGTGCGCGTCGCCAGCCCGGTCCGGCTTGTTCCTGCTCCCCGCACCAAGCCTGTGGTGCGCGTCGTCAGCCCGGTCCGGCCCGTTCCTGCTCCCCGCACCAAGCCAGTGGTGCGCGTCGTCAGCCCGGTCCGGCCCGTTCCTGCTCCCCGCGCCAAGCCAGTGGTGCGTGTGTTCAGTCCGGCATGGCCCGTGCCTGTTCCACCGGTGCCTGGTCCGGCACCGGTCAGCTGCTCCACTCCGGAGTCAGAGCAATCCGCTCCACCGGAGTCCGGTCCAACTCCAGTCAGCGGATCCACTCCGGAGCCAGAGTAATCCGCTCCACCGGTGTCCAGTCCAGCTCCGGCCAGCGGCTCCAGTCCGGAGCCGGTAAGGTTTGGTCCACCGTCGTCGGGTCCAGCTCCAGTCAGCGGGACTAGACCAGGGGCGCAACTGGGAGGTGGAGAAAAGGTGGTGGTCACGCCCGGAGCCGGATCCGCCTCCGAGGCGGAATGCCCACCCGCCCCTACCCTCTTGTGTTTGTGTGGCGCGGTCGCAGTCCGTGCCTTTGGGGGGAGGGGGGTACTGTCACGCCCTGGCTCTGTGGACTCTTAAATGTTGAGCCAGGGTGTGGATTTTTCTATGTTTAGTTTTCTATGTTTAGATCTATGTTGGCCAGGGTGGTTCCCAATCAGAGGCAGCTGTAGCTCGCTGTCTCTGATTGGGGACCATACTTAGGCAGCCTGTTGGCACCAGTTAGTTTGTGGGATCTTGTTCCGTAAAGGTTTGTGTTGTGTAACCTCAGGACTTCACGTATCGTTTTATTCGTGTGTTGTGTACGAAATAAAATGTACGCTTATCACGCTGCGCCTTGGTCCGTCTCATCAGTAAACGAGCGTGACACATCAATTTTACAGCAGCCTATTGCACAACTACTGTGTAATGCAAATGAATGATAACAAGAGTGAACGTTTGCCTACTTCTTTTCAAATAACATTTGCATTTGTCACGTGCCGAATACAACTGGTGTTGTATTGAAATGCTTACTTACGAGCCCATTCCCAGCAGTGCAGAGTTAAAAAGTAAGACAAATCTTTGCTACAAAAAATAGAAAATAGTAACACAATAAAAACAATAACGAGGCTATATACAAGGAGTACCAGTACCGAGTCAATGTGCCGGGTACGAGGAAGTTGAGGTAATTGAGGTAATACAGTATGCACATGTAGGTAGGGGTAAAAGTGACTAGGCAATCAGGATATATATAATCAACAGAGTAGCAGCAGTGTGTGTGTGTGTGGCGTCAATATGCATCTGTGTGTGTGTGTGTGTGTGAGTATGTTGGAGTGTGAGTGTGTGGGTTGAGTCAAGTGAGTGTGCATTGAGCCAGTGACAGGGAGTCAGTGCAAAACATTTAAGATAAATAAATTAATAATAAAGGGGGTCAATGTAAATTGTCCGGGTAGCCATTTGGTTAACTGTTCAGCAGTCTTACGGCTTGGGGGTAGAAGCTGTTCAGGTGCCTTTTGGTCACAGACTTGGCACAGTCTATGAGTTGGGTGGCTGGAGTCTTTGGGCCTTCCTCTGACACCGCCTGGTATAGAGGTCCTGGATGGCAGGGAGTTCAGCCACAGTGATGTGTTGGGCTGTACGCATTACCCTCTGTAGCACCTTGTAGTCTAATGGCGAGCAGTTGCCATACCAAGCAGTGATGCAGCCAGTCAAGATGCTCTCAATGATGCAGCTGTATAACTTTTTGAGGATCTGAGGGCCCATGCCAAATCTTTTTAGCCTCCTGAGGGGGAAGAGGCATTGTCGTGCCCTCTTCACGACTGTGTTGGTGTGTTTGGATCATGATAGGTCCTTAGTGATGTTGACACAGAGGAACTTGAAGCTCTCAACCCGCTCCACTACCGCCCTGTCAATGTGAATTGGGGCGTGCTCGACCCTCCGTTTCCTGTAGTCCACGATAAGCTCCTTTGTCTTGCCCACGTTGAGGGAGAGGTTGTTGTCCTGGCACCACACTGCCAGGTCTCTGACCTCCTCCCTATAGGTTGTCTCATCGTCATTGGTGATCAGGCCTACCACCGTTGTGTTGTCGGCAAACTTAATGACGGTGTGGGAGTCGTGTGCGGTCATGCAGTCGTGGGTGCACAGGGAGTACAGGAGGGGACTGAGCACGCATGCCTGAGGGTCCCCCGTGTTCAGGGTCAGTGTGGAGGATGTGAAGGATGTAAAGGATCCAGTTGCAGAGGGAGATGTTTAGTCCCAGGGTCCTTAGCTTAGTGATGAGATTGGAAGGCACTATGGTGTTGCACGCTGAGCTGTAGTCAATGAACAACATTCTCACATAGGTGTTCCTTTTATCCAGGTGGGAAAGGGCAGTGTGGAGTGCAATAGAGATTGCGTCATCTGTGGATCAGTTGGGGCGGTATGCGAATTGGAGTGGGGTCTAGTATTTCTGGTGTTGATGTGAGCCATGACCAGCCTTTCAAAGCACTTCATGGCTACCGATGTGAGAGCTACGGGGCGGTAATCATTTAGGCAGGTTACCTTCGCTTCCTTGGGCACAGGGACTATGGTGGTCTGCTTGAAACATGTAGGTATTACAGACTCGGTCAGGTAGATGTTGAAAATGTCAGTGAAAACACTTGCCAGTTGGTCCGCGCGTGTTTTGAGTACACATCCTGGTAATCCGTCTGGTCCCGCGGCTTTGTGAATGTTGACCTGTTTAAAGGTCTTGCTCACATCGGCTACCGAGAGCGTTATCACACAGTCGTCCGGAACAGCTGGTGCTCTCATGCATGCTTCAGTGTTGCTTGCCTCGAAGCGAGCATAAAAGGCATTTAGCTCATCTGGTAGGCTCACGTCATTGGGCAGCTTGCGGCTGGGTTTCCCTTTGTAGTCCGTAATAGTTTGCAAGCCCTGCCACATCTGACAAACGTCAGAGCCGGTATAGTAGAATTCAATCTTAGTCCTGTATTGACGCTTTGCCTGTTTGATGTTTCGCCGGAGGGCATAGCAGGATTTCTTACAAGCGTCTGGGTTAGTGTCCCGCTCCTTGAAAGCGGCAGCTCTAGCCTTTAGCTCGGTGCAGATGTTGCCTGGTTGGGATATGTACGTACGGTCACTGTGGGGATGACGTCGTCGATGCACTTATTGATGAAGCCGGTGACTGAGGTGGTATACTCCTCAATTCCATTGGATGAATCCCGGAACATATTCCAGTCTGTGAACAAATGAATGCTTTCGACATTTTACTAAACAACTACTGAACCACAGAGTTACCACAAGTCAGCACAAAGACAACAGGAGCACTGCCTTCGCTATTCCAGCACCATTTCAACTTAAACATTCAAACATCATCAAATCAACAAGGCTATATATGCTTAGTTTAATACACTGAAAACAAATGTAAAGATGCCAAAAACTATTTAGTCCAATCAATGTTGCTAAAAGTGGCTGTCCATGGCACTGATATCTGTGTGTGTGTGTGTTTGCGCAAATATACTTTTTTTTGACTCACCCAACTTGTAGACTAGTTGTACGCCAATGCCATTTTCCTCTCTTTCATGTTGGCAAAATGGTCTATGGGTCTATACGCTTTTAGTTTTAGTTTTCACATGCTACCTAGCTAAAATGCTTGCTAGCCTAACTTCCTCTCATGGGCAACAATGAACCATCTAAGTTAGCTAGCTAGTTAACGTGAGCCTACTAGGCTACATCTAGGCTACATATTGAACTTCAGTCGTCTCAGGCCAGTGGCACAACTATGAATTGATGGTTAGACCAGAATCGCCATCGTAATCATTGGCCTGTACAGAGAATTAAGTCAAAACCACAAGACCAAATCCCCATCTCCATCCATGGCTTAGGAAAGGGCCAATTTAGCAAGCTGGCTACTGCAGCACATTAACAAAAGCAGACCAGAAACAAACATATTTTTCTGACAATAATGATGTTTTGCTTAGGATGTGATTTGATTGATGTGAAGCCAAATCCAAACTGGCCTACCTTTTGCTGCGCCAGGACAACCCACAGTTGACCTTAGCTCAACGCTGATTGGCTAATTATTTATTATCAAGGGAGGCCTAATGCTTGCTGGCATCAATCAATCAAATGCGACGGCGGCAACATGTCATACTCGTTTGTTCCAGACAGCATCAGATACAGTTGAAGTCGGAAGTTTACATACACCTTAGCCAAATACATTTAAACTCAGTTTTTTACAATTCCTGACATTTAATCTTAGTAAAAATGCCCTCTCTTAGTTCAGTTAGGATCACCACTTTATTTTAAGAATGTGAAATGTCAGAATAATAGTAGAGAGAATTATTTCTTTTAGCTTTTATTTCTTTCATCACATACCCAGTGGGTCAGAAGTTTACATACACTCAATTAGTATTTGGTAGCATTGCCTTTAAATTGTTTAACTTGGGTCAAACGTTTCAGGTAGCCTTCCACAAGCTTCCCAAAATAAATTGGGTGAATTTTGGGCCATTCCTCCTGACAGAGCTGGTGTAACTGAGTCAGGTTTGTCGGCCTCCTTGCTCGTGCATGCTTTTTCAGTTCTGCCCACACATTTTCTATAGGATTGAGGTCAGGGCTTTGTGATGGCCACTCCAATACCTTGACTTTGTTGTCCTTAAGCCATTTTGCCACAACTTTGGAAGTATGCTTGGGGTCATTGTTAATTTGGAAGACCCATTTGCGACCAAGCTTTAACTTCCTGACTGATGTCTTGAGATGTTGCTTCAATATATCGACATAGTGTTCCTTCCTCATGATGCCATCTATTTTGTGAAGTGCACCAGTTTCCTCCAAACATAACGATGGTCATTATGGCCAAACAGTTCTATTTTTGTTTAATCAGACCAGAGGACATTTCTCCAAAAAGTAGGATCTTTGTCCCCATGTGAAGTTGCAAACCATAGTCTGGCTTTTTTTATGGCGGTTTTGGAGCAGTGGCTTCTTCCTTGCTGAGCGGCCTTTCATGTTATGTCGATATAGGACTCGCTTTACTGTGGATATAGATACTTTTGTACCTGTTTCCTCCAGCATTTTCACAAGGTCCTTTTGCTGTTGTTCTGGTATTGATTTGCACTTTTCGCACCAAAGTACGTTCATCTCTAGGAGACAGAACGCGTCTCCTTCCTGAGCGGTATGACGGCTGCGTGGTCCCATGGTGTTGATACTTGTGTACTATTGTTTGTACAGATGAACGTGGTACCTTCAGGCATTTGGAAATTGCTCCCAAGGATGAACCAGACTTGTGGAGGTCTACAATTTTCTTTTGATTTTCCCATGATGTCAAGCAAAGAGGCACTGAGTTTGAAGGTAGGCCTGAAATACATCCACAGGTACACCTCCAATTGACTCAAATGATGTAAATTAGCCTATCAGAAGCTTCTAAAGCCATGACATCATTTCCTGGAATTTTAAAGCTGTTTAAAGGCACAGTCAACTTAGTGTATGTGTTAGGCCTACTGCTGCTAGGTAGCTCTCTCTCTGCTCTCTCCCTCCCCTCTGTCTGTCCTTGATTGCAGGAGTGAAGTCTGGTGTGCGGGAGTCAGGGTTCCAGCTGCAGCTCATTCACCATAATCACCTCAGCCTTTAAGACCCGGTCAAACTTACCACTCATCGTCAGATCATAGTCAAGACGACCATGTTAGTCTCGCTGCCGACTCAACCTGTTTATTTTTGCTCTTTGTGTTTTGGCTTGTTCTATTTACTTTTTCTCCTGTGCCACAGATATTTGGAACCTGACTCCTGCCTCCGCTTCACTCCTGCCACCACCATCCTGCTCTCCATTACCGGACCTCTCTTTTGGACTCACCACGGACACTAGGACATTACGGTACCACACCTGCCCTGATCTGGATCTGTTACCCTCCCGGTAACCTGGACTTGCTCTTCCCCTATATTTGGAAACCTGGACTTTGAACATTGTAAATAAACCTGTTAAAACTTCTCTGGCTTGGTGTACTGGTCTGCATTTGGGTTCTTATCCAGTTAAATCATAACAGTATGATCTGACCATCATGAACCCAGCAGACAGTAGCTCGGATACCACCCCAGAGTGCACTCAAATTTGGACTGCCATAGCCAATCAGGGCATTTTACTTGGCCAACATGATACCCTGTTTAAGACGATTGCTGAGGACAGTCAGGTGCTGATTAATCAGGTTCAATTACTCACCAATCAAGTGTCTGCCCTTACTACCCCTTCAGCCCAGATCAGAGAGCCTTTTGTTCCTGCTCCAGAGCGCTATGACGGGAACATGGGAACCTGTGGCGATTTTTTGACTCAATGCTCGTTAGTGTTTGAACAACAGCCCTCACCTACGCCTCAGAAAGAGCCCGTATTGCCTACCTTATCAACTCTACTAGCGGTTCCGCTCGTGCCTGGGGATCCGCGGTCTGGGAGAGTCAGTCGGACATTTGCAACGCTTACGTTGCCTTCACCACTGAGATGAGGAAGGTTTTTGACCACCCCGTACGAGGCAAGGAGGCTGCGAAACGGTTGTTTTCTCTTCGGCAGGGGGCTCGCAGTGTGGCGGAGATGGCAGTGGAGTTTCGGACTTTAGCAGCAGTGAGTGGTTGGAATGACGAGGCATTACAAGGAGTGTTCATCAATGCTTTGTCTGAGACTTTAAAAGATGAATTGGTGTCATATGATGAATCGCCTACGCTGGATAATCTTATTTCACTCACCATCAGGTTGGATAATCGGATTCGGGAGCGCCGCCGGGAGAGGAGTGTTAGTTCCAAGCAACCTGTCTGTCATCAACAAACTCCTCCCCGCATCTTCCCTACGGAGAAAGCCGTGTCTTCCCGAGTCGATACGAGGAGCACTGAACCCGAAGCCATGGAGGTGGGTCGTGCACGGTTGTCCTCAGAGGAGCGTGCACGTCGCATTCAGGCTCGGGTCTGCCTGTATTGTGGAGAAGCTGGTCATTTCGTTCCTTCCTGCCCAGTTCGTCCGGGAAAAGGGCCGGCTCATCATTAATGGGAGAAGTTTTGGTGAGGTGAGCAGCGGATTCTTCCTCTTCTCCCCGCATTCTGCTCCAGGCATCCCTCCAGTGGCAGTTCCAGAATCTCTCTGTTAGTGCGCTGATTGACTCTGGTGCAGACGAAAGCTTTTTGGATAGAGAGTGGGCTCAACAAATGGATTTGGAGACTGTTCCTATGGACTGTCCGCTGCAGGCTAAGGGTCTGAATGGACAATTGTTGACCCATATTACCCATCAGACTGTTCCTGTTTGTCTTAGAGTGTCGGGAAATCATCAGGAGAACATTCAATTCCATATTATCGACTGCCCACAGACCCCTCTGGTCCTTGGTATCCCCTGGCTCATAAGACACAATCCACACATTGATTGGGTGACAGGTAGAATTGTTTCATGGAGCACATTTTGTCATGTGAATTGTTTGTGTTCTGCTCTGACTCCTGCCAGTACTGTGCCTCGACCTCCACTGGAGTCCATGGATCTTTCTAATGTTCCTGACGTGTATCATGACCTGGCATCCGTTTTCTGCAAACACAGAGCTACTTCTCTTCCTCCTCACCGGCCTTACGACTGCGCCATTGACCTCCAGCCAGGAGCCCCGCTCCCCCAGCAGTCGCCTGTACAATCTCTCCCGGCCGGAGACGGAGGCTATGGAGAACTACATTCGGGACTCCTTGGCGGCAGGTATTATGCGTCCTTCCTCGTCACCTGTAGGAGCGGGATTCTTTTTTGTTGCTAAGAAGGATAAGACCCTCAGACCCTGTATTGATTACCGTGGACTTAACAACATCACCATTAAGAACAAGTATTCTCTGCCTTTGATTAATTCTGCTTTTCCCCTCCTTCATGGTGCTACCATCTTTACGAAACTGGATCTACGAAATGCGTATCACCTGGTGCGCATTCGTAAAGGTGATGAATGGAAGACTGCCTTCAACACACCCTTGGGACATTTTGAGTATCTGGTTATGCCTTTTGGGTTGTCTAATGCCCCTGCTGTTTTTCAGGCACTAGTCAATGATGTCCTTCGGGACATGTTGAATCGGTTTGTTTTTGTCTATCTGGATGATATCTTGATTTTCTCAGAGTCCTCCCAGGAACATGAACTGCATGTGCGCCAGGTGTTGCAAAGGTTGTTGGAGAACAAACTGTTTGTGAAGATGGAGAAATGTGAATTTCATGTGTCTGAGACCTCTTTTTGGGTTACATCATCGCTCAGGGGGAGTTGCGGATGGACCCAGCTAAGATCTCTGCTGTCACGGACTGGCCAGCCCCCTCTACCCGCAAACAACTTCAACGATTTCTGGGGTTTGCGAACTTCTATAGGAGGTTCATCAAGGACTACAGCCGCATTGCGGCGCCACTCACCGCTCTCACCTCCATCTCACGACCGTTCGCTTGGAATGAAGGGGGCCGAATCAGCGTTCGAAGAACTGAAACATCGCTTCGCCTCGGCTCCCATTCTGATGCAGCCGGACCCCGACCGCCAGTTTGTCGTGGAGGTGGATGCATCCGACACTGGGGTAGGTGCGGTGTTGTCACAGCGTTCTTCTGAAGATAACAAACTGCATCCCTGTGCTTTTCTCTCAAGGAAACTTTCTCAGGCAGAGAGGAATTATGATGTTGGCAATCGCGAACTGCTCGCCGTTAAGCTGGCTCTCGAGGAGTGGCGACATTGGTTGGAGGGGGCGGAACAACCCTTCATCGTTTGGACGGATCATAAGAATCTGGCTTACCTCCAGTCAGCGAAGCAGCTCAACCCCCGTCAAGCCAGGTGGGCACTATTTTTTGGGAGATTCAATTTTTCTCTGTCTTACCGTCCTGGGTCACGCAACGTCAAGCCTGACGCCCTGTCTCGTGTTCATTCGGCTGTTGATACTGGTAGTAACCCTGAACCCATTTTGCCTCCTACCTGCAGTATTGCGGTCGTCACATGTGACATCGAGGGGATTGTTAGACAGGCTCAACATCATCAAGCTGACCCTGGGAGGGGTCCTCCTAACCGGATGTTTGTCCCTGAGTCTGCTCGCTCCCAGGTACTTCAGTGGGCTCACTCGTCTCCCCTTACCTGTCACCCTGGAGTTTCGCGGACCCTTGACTTTGTGCGACGGAAGTTCTGGTGGGCCACGATGGAGGCGGACACTCGAGCCTTCATTGCTGCTTGTACGGTATGTGCACGAAGTAAGAACTCCACCCAGGCCAGCGCTGGTCATCTACGACCTCTACCTATACCCAGCCGGCCCTGGTCGCATATCGCTATGGATTTTGTCACTGGACTTCCCCCCCTCGTCTGGAAAGACTGTAATTCTTACGGTGATTGATCGTTTTTCTAAGTTCGCTCATTTTTTGGCCCTACCTAAACTGCCCACTGCCAGAGAGACGGCTGATATTTTGGTTGAACATGTGTTCCGCTCTCATGGTCTACCCATGGATATTGTCTCTGACAGGGGTCCCCAGTTTGTCTCCCAGGTGTGGAAAGCTTTCTGTAAAGCTTTGGGCATTACATCCAGCCTGTCCTCTGGATATCACCCCCAGACCAACGGGCAAGCCGAGAGAGCGAACCAGGAGATGGAGACCGCTCTTCGCTGTGTCACAGGGTCTAACCCTGGGTCATGGAGCTCCATGCTCCCCTGGGTGGAATATGCTCATAACACCTTGACTAACGCTTCCTCTGGTTTGTCTCCTTTTCTGTGTGCTCTGGGTTATCAACCTCCCCTGTTCCCTTCTCAAGAGAGGGAACTGGCGGTACCCTCGGTGCAGTCCCACATGCGCCGCTGCTTCAAGGTCTGGAGGAAGGCCAGGGTAGCTCTGTCCCGAGCTTCGGCGTACATGCAGAGGCAAGCCAACCGTCACCGGTCCCAGGCTCCCCGGTTACTCTCCTGGTCAAGAGGTATGGCTGAAGTCACGGGACCTTCCATTGAAGGTGGAGTCTAAGAAGATGGCGCCTCGTTTTATAGGACCGTTCAAGATACTGTCTATTGTTAACCCCTGCGCGGTTAAGCTACAGCTTCCTGCCTCCCTACGGGTTCATTCCACCTTTCATGTTTCCCAGATTAAGCCTGTGTCGGTTAGCCCTCTGTGCCCGCCCTCTCGTCCCCCTCCTCCGCCCAGGATCGTGGGTGGGGGTCCGGTCTACACTGTCCGGCGACTTCTGGATGTTCGCCGCCGGGGTCGTGGTTTCCAGTACCTGGTGGATTGGGAGGGTTATGGTCCTGAGGAACGTTCCTGGGTGCCCAGGAGCTTCATTGTGGATCCTGCTCTGGTCCGAGAGTTTCATAGGTTACATCCCGATAAACCCCGTCGGCCGCCAGGTGGCGTCCGTAGAGGGGGGTACTGTTAGGCCTACTGCTGCTAGGTAGCTCTCTCTCTGCTCTCTCCCTCCCCTCTGTCTGTCCTTGATTGCAGGAGTGAAGTCTGGTGTGCGGGAGTCAGGGTTCCAGCTGCAGCTCATTCACCATAATCACCTCAGCCTTTAAGACCCGGTCAAACTTACCACTCATCGTCAGATCATAGTCAAGACGACCATGTTAGTCTCGCTGCCGACTCAACCTGTTTATTTTTGCTCTTTGTGTTTTGGCTTGTTCTATTTACTTTTTCTCCTGTGCCACAGATATTTGGAACCTGACTCCTGCCTCCGCTTCACTCCTGCCACCACCATCCTGCTCTCCATTACCGGACCTCTCTTTTGGACTCACCACGGACACTAGGACATTACGGTACCACACCTGCCCTGATCTGGATCTGTTACCCTCCCGGTAACCTGGACTTGCTCTTCCCCTATATTTGGAAACCTGGACTTTGAACATTGTAAATAAACCTGTTAAAACTTCTCTGGCTTGGTGTACTGGTCTGCATTTGGGTTCTTATCCAGTTAAATCATAACAGTATGTAAACTTCTGACCCACTGGAATTGTGATACAGTGAATTATAAGTGAAATAATCTGTCTGTAAACAATTGTTGGAAAAATTACTTGTGTCAAGCACAAAGTAGATGTCCTAACCGACTTGCCAAAACTATAGTTTGTTAACAAGAAATTTGTGGAGTGGTTGAAAAACTAGTTTTAATGACTCCAACCTAAATGCATCGGAGTCATGTCTTTCGCGGGCATTTTAGAGCTTGTCTCTACCATAAGGCATCACCAAGTTAAGCATCCTTATAGAACGCTTGATATAATTTGGATACGTTTTATGGATTTATTTCAAAATATGAAGCAAACAATAGATATCCTTTTTGCCCGTTTCTTTAACAAAGGGTATGTGAAATACCCTCACTCAATTTGATCCCTGGGTTTAACCAAACACACTTGTGCATGTGACAGTATTGGAGTATTTGGCTATACCGACATCTATGGGTAGCATAATTGTGTCTGTCTAACAGGTAGGCTTACCACTTATTGTTTTGGAATAAGAATAAATAGGCTCCAATTATATATGTAATTCTATGATTATGTCCATAAAAAATGTTGGTGCACGCGTGCACATATAATTTAGGAGGTCCCTTACCAGGCAGAAGGGAAGGGAATTTTACTTTAACCCCTGCATCGGAGAGTTACTTTGTTGCTATCACTTTGCAGCCAACTACCTGTAGTAGGAAACCAAGTTTCTTATTAATAATATGCCACCTGTTATCCCACATGGCACGATCCCATAATTGTTACAATTACAATAAAAATAACACTATTATATAACATATTTAACATATATTTTAATATTCCTGTAGAACTGTAAAAAAGAGTGAGATCATTTGAGCTTTAGAAACAAGTGCTTAAAGAGTGAGATCATTTGAGCTTTAGAAACAAGTGCTTTCATAAATGCATGGCGGGCCTCGTTTCGCTGGAGCAGTGTAAAATAAGCTTTACGTCAATGACCCAGCCTTAACGAATTTCGTTTATTTACATAGCGAATTTGATTGTCCAACATAAGTTTCAGCATTTATGTATTTAGTCTCTGCCTAGAGTGGCCTCTTTCCTCTGCAGTCAGCGATATTTTCTCTCGGTAGCTGTCCATGGTCCTGAAATCAAATCATCTGAGAGACAGAGAGAGGGGAGAGAGAGAGGGGGAGAGAGAGAGGGGGAGAGAGAGAAAGAGAGTGAGAGAGCGAGATTAGGATGTAGTCTATTTAAATAAAGAAAAAATACAAAGTAAACAGGTGATAGATAATTGAGTAATCTTACAAATTAATGCAAGTGTATGATCAACGCTTACCTTTTATTCAAAGACAAGTTGACTCACCTGGCCTTCCTGGCAGCAAAAGCATGCACTGCTTGTTGGAGGTTGATTTCGTAAGATAACTCGTGCTCAATTGATATGGTGGCGAGTCCATTGAGTCTCTCTTGACTCATAGTATAGCGCAGGTAGTTTTTGATGATTTTGAGCTTGGAGAATGTGCGCTCTCCACTTGCCACCGTCACCGGGAGTGTGAGAAGAACTCCCAGGGCAACAAAGGCATTGGGATACAAGGAGGCCATTTGGTGTCTGGATATGTACTCCACTGCTAGTGAAATGTTAAAACTCACCGCCTGCAAACTTTTACTGGTGATGTTCACTTCGAACAAGATGTCATGCCAAACGACCACTGCGTACATGAAGCCAAAGTTGCTCATCTTGGCGGCAATGCTGTTTGCCTCCAACCTTGTATAAATGTATACATCTCTTGGATGGTGTTAAAAAACTCTGCCGCCTCCAAGCAACACGATGCTGTATCAGAGAGAACCAGGTTCAGCGAGTGCGCGCTGCATGGCACAAAAAAGGCCCTCGGATTGATATCTTGCACACTCTTTTGAACTCCGCTGTGCCTCCCCCGCATATTCGCCCTGTTGTCATATCCCTGCCCTCTCATGTCAGTGATGGCGATGCCATGTTTCTGTAGTTTTGAGATGAGCAACTCGGTCATGCCTGCCCCCATTGCGTCAAGCAGTTCACTAAACTCCAGGAAGTGCTCTCTTGTGCGCACTGACCCATCATCCTCGGTTGAAACAAAACGCAACTCCATGGTCATCTGCTCTGTTTTGCTCTTGTCTGGTGTGCCGTCCAAAATAATATAAACATATTTGGCTGCTTTTAGATCACTGCACACTGTCTGCTGGATCTCTTGTGCCAGCATGTCAATGATTTCGTTCTGGATTCTTTTACCGAGGTAGTGCACATGTGTTTCTTTGGACTGTACTCTCCTTACATGCTACTTCATGATTATATCAAAGATACCCAGCATTTCCACAAACTTCAGAAAGTTCCCATTATTTGGCTCGTATTTGGTTTCCCCTCTTTATCCTGATGTGGCCCAGCCTGCACTAACATATCCCGTAAAGATCCATTCATATATTTTGGCCACTCACCAGGATCTTTTATGTTTTTTGTCTGGGAGTTGGATTTAACAGCAGCACCACCACTGTCATCGGGGACGGGGAGCGACGAATCTGAGTCCGGGACCAAGATAGTAGGGTCTTCGCCGGCACTGTTTTGAAGGTGTGACTAGGCCTGGTGCAACCACCTGTTCTTGTCCAGCCAGAGAGCTGTCATCATCAGTGGAAGTGCATGGCTCGGACTCCTCCGGTTGTTCTCGGCGAATGAATGGCTTGTCCTCGGAGGCTTGTCATTCTCCACACCGGCTGATGGACATTGCTGCACGCTGATAAATTTCAGCAGGGAATTTCTTTGGCTGTGTCATGTGTCTGATATTAACAGTGTGCTGTTGTGTTAGTTGTCGAACAAAGGACAGAGAAGAGCAGCCATATCTTGTCACCAGATGGCCTAGTCTTGCAGGAGTGCAATAACAGGACAACACCCACGCCCAAGGCCACAATCACCAGATCCTCCTCACGAGTTCCCTGGACACACACAAACATTTCATTTTGCACGCACACTCATTCTCAACTCCCCTGTCTACTGGTCGGGTGCCAAGGGCAGAGGACTCTGCCGTGCACCAATGGGGCATCTGCTCTGGACAGAGCAGACCCGCCTCCTACGCCTCGGGAACCAATCAAGGGACTAGAAGAAGGACCCCTTCCTTTATGTTACATTGTATAAAGTAATGCTGTAAACTCTGTTTAATCATCTTTCTCAACTGTCTCCATAAGAGGCAATTGATTGGGTCCATGCATGTAGCTTAAAACAGTACAAGATATCTCTGTGTTTAATAAACTGCCTTTTGCTTAAACCTAATTCCACTCTGTCCAGCGTCGTTGGTTTGTACTTCCTCTCCTAATTATGTGTTCACCAACAGCTGCATATTGTAAAATTCGACTGCTCGACAGACCACACATAATTTAATATCCAACTTTTTACCTCTGAAATGTAGCGAACTGATTTTCTAATGTTGCTAGCTTAGTTGCTAAATGTTGATAGAACTGCTAAGACAGCAAAAATGAAAGAAATCGTAAGCGTTAGATAATACATATCACGAAAACAGCTGAATGTTGTCCTCTGACGGGGGCGTTTTGCACAATCTGCAACAATTTATTTGGAACTTTGAACCATGAACTTTTTGACACCTATCACTGTTGGCTATGTTTCATCTTACAACAGCTACATAGAGGCAGTATTTAGTCAAATGTTACAATGTATGCATCAATATTAAACTAATTGGGACACTAATTTTCATTACAGATAACATCAAACAAAAAACGTGGGTGCACTTTCAGTTATTGTGAAAACTTTCATCACCTTTCAATGCCTTAGCTTTGAAATGTAAATGTATATACATATTCAGATTGACTTATCTTTCTAAAATGCGTATAGTATGCCAAGTTATTTAGCTACATGTATTTACCACCACAGCATGGGGAAAGTCAAGAGGAAGCAGTGGAGTGAGAACCTGAGCATGAGGGGGCCGGGCACCCTGGACAGGGGGAGAGCTGAGTGTGCCACACGTCCGACGATGGACACCTTCTTCACTTCTTATGAGAAGCACTTGGAGGAGAGTGGGTTGAGGGAGAAACCCAGACAAATCTACAACTGCGATGAGTCTGGGTTTCGTAGCGACCAGAGCAGGCACAAAGTGCTGGCTCCCCGGGGCCAAAACACGTGTACCAGCAGGCTCCGGGGACCAAGGAGCACATCACAGTGCTGGCCTGCTTCAACGCAGCTGGGGAGGTCGTCCCCCCCATTTATCATCTACCCCAAGTGTTTCCCCAGTGGCCACTACACAGTGTGCAACACCTGTAGGAGCCGCCGGAGTCCCCAGCTGCAGAAGAAGGCCACGCGCATACTCTCCCGGCCACACCATCGTCGGCCCCTCAACCCCACCATTACAAACACCAGCTCCTCCAAGCCATCGGCGGCGGTTTTGTCCACCACCACCACGATGCACACCACCCTCCCCCCGTCTGTCACCACCAACACGGCCTCCTCTGGACCAACTGCCTCCTCCGTCTCCCCTGGTCACACCACCATAGCAGCCTCGTCTGGTGTCCCTGCCCCCTGCAATTTGAATACAGCCACCTCCACAGATAAACACATGTTAAATTATGAAAAAATTACTGTTTGTTATCTGTTTTATAAAACAGCAATGTACTTTTTTTTGTATCTCTTTACATATCTACAGTCCATAGCACCAGCCCTCAAGTCATCTCCACCTCCTCCAAAACGTCTGCAGCTTCCTCCAGAGGTATTGATGTAAAAAAGTTTAAAAGGATTTTCATGAAACATGCTCTGTCTAACACTACTTTTTCTCAAACTGCAGCACAGAAAAGGAAGAGAAAAGCTCCTCTGGCCACCTCTGTCACGCCACCCATGGCACCACTCTCAGGTACTTCATAATCTGTTTTTCTCTCAGTTGTATCAATTACTATTGTTATTGAAGAACTTCTACATTTTGCAAAACCATGTTAATCAATTTTATTCTTATTTTATATAAAAGAAGACACCACCTGCTGTGCTTGCTGCGGGGAGCATGATCCGTCTGCAAGCTCCCCTCAGGAGTGTAGATCTGAGGTGCCATGGGTGTGCTGTGACTTCTGCCAGCACTGGTTCCACTGCAGGTGTGTGCAGTGGGATCCAGAGGTAGCAGTGGAGCTGGATTTTTTTTATTGTGATTTTTGTATTTTGATTTTTGTGACAATATAAGGATGGAGGTCAAGATTTAATTGTTTGTTTTGTTTGTGTTCATATGAAATTATTTGTTTGTCTAAAATATAATATATATATATTTATTCAACCCATCTTGTGTATTTATTCCTTTACTTTCCAAGTGCATCCCAGCAACACAAACTCCAACAGTGTTTTCATTGTTTGTCAATGCACATTACTGAAATTAAAGTTTTATTTTATGTAAATTATTCATACTCATATTATATTTTAGTATTCAACTGTTATCTACTTTCTCAAAACATAAGATTAATCTGTAAAACAAATTATGAGACATTATTTGGTTACAACACTGAATATGTTGGTGAAGAACAATTTTTTAAGAGTCCACAGGAGGGCGCACCGGGCTACGCAATGAAAAGTTGACAGGCAAGTCATTATTTTTTACCAGAAGGCTAGCCAACTAGTCAACTATCTAGTAAACACTCGGATACGAGGTTGGTGTCGCTTCTTTGAACAAAATTAAACGGATATGTCTCGTAATTGAACAAAATAGTATATTGGCCAATAACTGGGGACCGTATGCCGATAATACGGGATGTATTTTTTTGCTAAACCGCTTATCAAAAAGCTGATAGCATGTTTGACATTTCAGTGGAAATACTACTAATTGCTAACCCATTAGCTAACATTTTTACGATACCAATAATCACAAAATATTGATGGCTTGATCACAAGATAAAAGTGTTGAAGGTAATATATTTCTTAAACGCTGTTGAATATGCCGATAATACCGGATTCCACGCTAGGCTACTGCCTTAATCACTAATCGTCCTCATCATACACAAACATAAAAAACAAAGCAATTTAATTGGCAGATTAATGTTTCACAATTGGATAATCCAATATAAACACACACATCACCATAGCTACCAAGGATAGTGGGAGTGAACTTCGGGAGAAGTGGGAATGGGGTGAGGGCGGGAACTGCAGCAACACTATGAGCTGGTGGCTGTGGTGCAGTCGGCGGTGTAGCAGCCGATCAGGGGAGCCGAAGGGCGGCAGCCAATTGTCAGAATGCCGCCCCAAATTCAATTGCCGCCACAGGCGGCTGCCTAATCTTACCTAATGGGAGGGCCGGCCCTGCATAGCGTGCACCACAACCAAATGCAGTTGGTAATTAAAGCAATGCACATATGGCACTTTGCGATTCAAGTTATCTTGCAATATTTTCTGCACACCCCTGTGTTTCCCGGACATCTTACTAGCCCCGTCGTAGCATTGACTTAGAATCTTTCAGTGCTGAGGCCAACATTTGTTAGCACTGAGATAACAAGGTTAGTTAGTGATAAAGCATCACGTTGTTTGCTTGTTGCCATTGGCAGCAACCGCTCTCGCACACAGTTTTTTTCCATCTACATATCGAATGACAATAGAAATGTTCTCTCATCCAGTTGGGTCTTTGGTTCCATCTACTTTCAGTGTATACCACGAATCACCAATTTCCTTCACAATTACCTCTGTGAAAATCTTACTCATAAGAGCTATGATTTCGTTCTGAATGTCATGGGATGTACACTACCGTTTAAAAGTTTGGGGTCACTTAGAAATGTCCTTGTTTTCCATGAAAACATACATTAAATGAGTTTGAATAGGAAATATAGCAAAATGCATAGGAAACGTAGTCATTGAAATAATGATTTTTAATAGAAATAATAATTGTGTCCTTCAAACTTTGCTTTCGTCAAAGAATCCTCCATTTGCAGCAATTACAGCCTTGCAGGCCTTTGGTATTCTAGTTGTCCATTTGTTGAGGTAATCTGAAGAGATTTCACCAGGCTTCCTGAAGCACCTCCCACAAGTTGGATTGGCTTGATGGGCACTTCTTACGTACCATACGGTCAAGCTGCTCCCACAACAGCTCAATAGGGTTGAGATCCGGTGACTGTGCTGGCCACTCCATTATAGACAGAATACCAGCTGACTGCTTCTTCCCTAAATAGTTATTGCATAGTTTGGAGCTGTGCTTTGGGTCATTGTCCTGTTGTAGGAGGAAATTGGCTCCAATCAAGCGTCGTCCACAGTGTATGGCATGGCGTTGCAAAATGGAGTGATAGCCTTCCTTCTTCAAGATCCCTTTTACCCTGTACAAATCTCCCACTTTACCACCACCAAAGCACCCCCAGACCATCACATTGCCTCCACCATGCTTGACAGATGGCATCAAGCACTCTTCCAGCATCTTTTCATTTGGTCTGCGTCTCACAAATGTTCTTCTTTGTGTTCCGAACACCTCAAACTTCGATTCGTCTGTCCATAACACTTTTTTTCCAATCTTCCTCTGTCCAGTGTCTGTGCTCTTTTGCCCATCTTAATCTTTTATTTTTATTGGCCAGTCTGAGATATGGCTTTTTCTTTGCAACTCTGCCTAGAAGGTCAGCATCCCGGAGTCGCCTCTTCACTTTTGACGTTGAGACTGGTGTTTTGCGGGTACTATTTAATGAAACTGCCAGTTGAGGACCTGTGAGGCGTCTGTTTCTCAAACTAGACACTCCAATGTATTTGTCCTCTTGCTCAATTGTGCACCGGGGCCTCCCACTCCTCTTTCTATTCTGGTTAGAGCCAGTTTGCGCTGTTCTGTGAAGGGAGTAGTACACAGCGTTGTACGAAATCTTCTGTTTCTTGGCAATTTCTCGCATGGAATAGCCTACATTTCTCAGAACAAGAATAGACTGACGAGTTTCAGAAGAAAGTTATTTGTTTCTGGCTATTTTGATTCTGTAATCGAACCCACAATTGCTGATGCTCCAGATACTCAACTAGTCTCAAGAAGGGCAGTTTTATTGCTTCTTTAATCAGCACAACAGTTTTCAGCTGTGCTAACATAATTGCAAAAGGGTTTTCTAATGATCAATTAGCCTTTTAAAATGATAAACTTGGATTAGCAAACACAACGTGCCATTGGAACACAGGATTGATGGTTGCTGATATTGGGCCTCTGTACGCCTATGTAGATATTCCATAAAAAAAATCAGCCGTTTCCAGCTACAATAGCCATTTACAACATTAACAATGTCTACACTGTATTTCTGATAAATTTGATGTTATTTTAATTGGCTGAAAAATTGCTTTTCTTTTCGAAAACAAGGAAATTTCTAAGTGACCCCAAACTTTTGAACGGTAGTGTATATGGGGCATTACATGGAATTGTGCTAAATGCTTTTGCAAGTTCCTTGTCTTTTCTCAGCGTGGATTCCAACATTGACAGAAACATTCCACTGCTTCCTTCTCCCATCGAGTCAATCGCATCCAAACTCCCTCACAAAGAAAGCTCATTTACTGCAATAAACTCCACAATGTCCACAGATAAAGATGATCTCTTCCTAGATGCTCAGTATTCACAAGAGTGAGACATTTATTTTCCCATTGTGCTTCGTGTTTGTTTTTGTCTTCCATAAAATCATGCATTTGAAAGGCTCTATACAAGAGGCATGCTTCCCCAGCCCTTTAATTTCCAATTTCAGTAGCCAGTTTGAGTGAAAGCTCTGTCCGAATTAGCATTAGCCAATGTTAAAAGGATAACAGAAGGCTGTATCTGCCTTGCAGAAATATTCAAGCCACTCTCTGTCCCTGAACCAGGCACTGCAAAAGGCCCACTTTCTTCCACTGAAAATGTGGCTTGGGTAAGTGTCAAGACAAACCTGCGTTGGCTCATTATCATTGAGGTCGTCAGTTGCTAGTGGCTGGGGTAATGGATGTGCAGGACCAGGTACTTGTTGTGATGTTACCATCGTGCTCTTGTATGTCAGCAGGCGGTGTGGGGGATATGGCGGGCATTGCATTTTCTGCTAGGCACATCAACCTCAGTTGTCAGGCTAGCAGGCTGCTCGGCTTCGGTCTCAACGTGGTGGTCCTCAGTTTTTTTGCTCTTGGCAGTGCCCAGCCATTTTCAGATATCCATGCTGATCAAAGCTTAGCCAACCTGCTATAATTATTCAGTGCGCCACTACCAAAACTTAACGAAGCTAGCTGTAGCTGTCTGTAAAAGTGAACAACCTTTTTCTCTCTGTGAGAAAAAAAACTGTCAATTTGACCTCGCCCTGGGATACAATGAGCTTCCTAAACAAGGTAATGAAGGTGGTACCTTATGACATTGCATGGCTAGGTGCCCAATCAGAATGCATTTTTGGATTTTAACTACAAAATATTACATTATTACATCCCCCCCTCTCCCTCCCCCCGCCTCTTCAGATCATGAATGCACACCAGTATATAGCCTTGGTCCCAGTCTGCACTACTGGCAGGCCTGGCGGGCCTAAACTGGCAAAACCGGGCATGGTCATGAAATAATAATAATGAATATTTTTTTTATTTTGGAAGGGGGGGCTTATATTTGTCCTGTTACACACAAGTGTGTAATGGAAATGTGTTTTTTTGCATATCCCAACTCTACCTGAGACACATGCAGGGAGTGGGGTCACGGCCATGGTCGCCATTGTAAAGCGCCCCTGGAGCAATTAGGGTTACGTGGCTTGCTCAAGTGCACAGCAACAGATTTTTCTTACATTTTTTATATGATTGGGGTGGCACAAATTCTATCTGGGGTGTCCATGCCCGGCTTTGCCGCCACATAGCGCCGGCCTTGGACCCGGGTTCGCTTCCCTGCTCCCCGATCGCTACAATACCATGCCAACCAAACAATAGAGAGACAGTAATAACAGTTTTTATTGATAGCATGCCCATTGCTCTTGTGCTGTATAGTGAAACAGTTATTTGTACTGTGGTATGAAACAGTACTATAATGGGAATGATGCAGCTTCTTTCATATAGGTGGTTATAAAGCACAGCAATGGCACACTAAATGCAATCTGCAACCTACAGTATGTCTTGTGCATTCATATCATATACAGCCCATATTCTGTTTTTACAGTGCATAAATAGAACAGTATATGGTGTTTTTCTCTCTATATCCTGGGTGAATCAATCAGCGTTGGCCTCTCATTGAAGACCGGGAGAGTTCATTAGTACATTAGCAGGGCACTCTGGGAAATCAAAACCACAGACTCTTGAGTAATTCTACTCCTTCATTCCCTGTGATGGGGTTGGCTGCCGTTTGATCTCACGCTCCCTTCTTCTTTCTTTCTCTCCCTCACGAGCGGTCGTGTTCATTTTCTCTTATTAACCATGTTTTGAGGCTATAGAGTGTTTGTTTTAATTTACTTTGTTTACAAACATTGGAGTCAAACAAGTTTGGATTTTGGTTTCTGACGGGGTACGACAGTTGAACTAAGCTCATGAGGCATTATAAGTTATATTCTTCAAGGATCAATGGGTAGGCCTACATATCATACATTTATAAGTCCAAACATGGATGTAGCAACTGCAGATTGCCCCTTTAAAGCATAATGTATGTTGTTTTTGTGATTCAAAAGACTGAAGATAAAAGGGATCATGAATAGAATTAAATGTAAAATAACTTTTCAGTTTTTCATTACTCTGGACCTGTCATAGTTAATTTTGCGTTTCCTGATTCTCCTCATTTGAAATTTCAATATGTCTACTTTATCTCTCCAGAAGCCAAATTATCTCCTAACATTTATTCCTCTATGAATATTTGATTGTCAAAAATTGCCTAACGAATGGACGGGCCTGAGATTTGGTTTTGATTCGAGACTATCAACTATCAAGAAATCAATTTATTCTGCTTTGAATAATTCAGGCATTAATGGGATGAGAAATGGGGAGAGGGGCGGAGGGTTGAAAAGATGGGGAGGGCGTGGGACAGATGGAGAGATAGGACTGCAGACATGCCAATCAAGCACCAGAGCCCCAGTCTCTCTGTGGTCACTGCTAGGAGAGCCCAGTGCTATTCTGCTGCTGTAATCTCTGCTGGCCTGCTGTCTCTTCAGGGTTAGTTAGGTGAGTGGTTGGGTGCTGACATCCACCTGCTGCAAGGTATCTGCCATTTTTGGTTTGACTTGCTGAAGGTGGTTAATATGGCAGTCCGAGCATTTAGCTATTTGGTTGTCCCCTTCAGAGGGACATTGAATTAACCACGAATAATACATTGAGGCTACTTTCCATGTTTAATTTTCTCTGTAATTGAACTTTCATGCTTTCAAGCCACTAACCTCTCTCAGAATATTTTAATCCTACTAATGAGTAGAAATGTTAATGTGCCCCTCAAGTGTCAAGACATAATGCTTATTTAAAATGTTCAGAGAAGGTAGTGAAACATTCAGACTGAAAAATGAATGAAAGAAAGAAAGAAAGAAAGAAAGAAAGAAAGAAAGAAAGAAAGAAAGAAAGAAAGAAAGAAAGAAAGAAAGAAAGAAAGAAAGAAAGAAAGAAAGAAAGAAAGAAAGAAAGAAAGAAAGAAAGAAAGAAAGAAATGCATTGGGTAGTCACTGTCTAAGAGGAAGGGAAAAGTTATTTTTAATGGCAGTTCCTGCTTGTCTCCTGGGTGACCAGGAATTGACTGGTCATTGCGGGCTGTACTCAGGGGGAGCTGAATAAAATAATGACAGAAACTTCCATCCAAAAGCACACTTTCCTGTAATAAAGACTTGGCAAGGGTCATGTAGCCGGGGAATGGTCTCTGATATTTGGATAACCTGCTCTGCCTGAGGCAGGACTGAGATGCTCCACAGTCAGAGAGAAATGACATGTGTGGGAGGTTTAAGCTCTAGTGATGTACTGTACTCTACCATTCAACCTGCTTCCTCAGTCTCTTGCTGTCTCTTTGTCATTGGCGTCGGCTAATGGGGATCCTAATAAATAGGTCCCGTGTACCTCAGTTGGTAGAGGATGGCGCTTGCAACGCCAGGGTTGTGGGTTCGATTCCCACGGGGGGCTACTGTGAAAACAATTATGCACTCACTAACTGTAAGTCGCTTTGGATAAGAGCATCTGCTAAATGACTCAAATGTAAATCAAATCAAATCTCTATTCAGTCTTCCCACCATTTTCTATCTCTGTCTCCCTATTCAGATAATATCCTCCTTATTTTCCCACCCACGTTCCTCCATCTTTCTATTTCTGTTTCTAAAATTGCTGTCCTGGTTTCAAACTCCACTATCTACACTGAACAAAAATATAAACGTAACATGTAAAGTGTTGGTCCCATGTTTCATGAGCTGAAATAAAAAATCCCCGAAATATTCCAAACGCACAAAATTATTTATCTCAAATTTTGTGCACACATTTGTTTCATCCCTGTTAGTGAGCATTTCTCCTTTGCCAAGATAATCCATCCACTTGACAGGTCAAGAAGCTGATTAAACAGCATGATCATTACACAAGTGCACCTTGTGCTGGGGACAATAAAAGGCCACTTTAAAATGTGCAGTTTTGCCACAGATGTCTCAATTGTTGAGGGAGGTGCAATTGGCATGCTGACTGTAGGAATGTTCACCAGAGTTGATGCCAAATAATGTAATGTTAATTTCTCCATTATATCAAATCAAATCAAATCATATTGTATTTGTCACATACACGTGTTTAGCGGGTGTAGCGAAATGCTTGTGCTTCTAGCTCCGACAGTGCTGTAATATCTAACAAGTAATATCTAACAATTTCACAACAAATACCTAATACACACAAAATTAGTAAGGAATGGAATTTAAGAAAATATACATATATGGACAAGCAATGACAGAGCGGCATGGACTAAGATACAGTAGAATATTATAGAAAATAATGCAGTATATACATATGAGATGAGTAGTGCAAGATATGTAAACATTATTAAAGTGACTGTAAACATTATTCAAGTGACTAGTGTTCCATTTCTTAAAGTGGCCAGTGATTTCAATATGCAGCAGCAGCCCCTAGTGTGCTAGTGATGGCTATTTAACAGTCTGATGGCCTTGAGATAGAAGCTGTTTTTCATTCTCTCGGTCCCAGCTTTGATGCACCTGTACTGACCTCGCCTTCTGGATGATAGCGGGGAGAACAGGCAGTGGCGGGTGGTTGATGTCCTTGATGATCTTTTTGGCCTTTCTGTGACATCGGGTGCTGTATGTGTCTTGGAGGGCGGGTAGTTTGCCCCCGGAAATGCGTTCGGCAGACCGCACCACCCTCTGGAGAGCCCTGCGGTAGCGGGCGGTGCAGTTGCCGTACCAGGTGGTGATACAGCCCGACAGGATGCTCTCAATTGTGCATCTGTAAAAGTTTGTGAGGGTTTTAGGTGCCAAGCCGAATTTCTTCAGCCTCCTGAGGTTGAAGAGGCTCTGTTGCGCCTTCTTCACCACACTGTCCGCGTGGGTGGACCATTTCAGTTTGTCGGTGAGGAACTTGAAGCTTTCGACCTTCTACACTGCGGTCCTGTAGCTAGAAGCTGCCTCCAACGTCATTTTAGAGAATTTGGCAGTATGTCCAACCGGCCTTACAGCTGCAGACCACGTATAACCACACCAGCCCAGGACCTCCACATCCGGCTTCTTCACCTGCGGGATCGTCTGAAGGGGGGTGAGGGGAGGGTGCTGAGGAGTATTTATTTCTGTAATAAAGCCATTTTGTGGGGAAAAACAAATTCTTATTGGCTGGGCCTGGCTCCCCAGTGGGTGGGCCTGCCTGCCAAGTGGGTGGGCCTATGGCCTCCAAGACCCACCCATGGCTGCACGCTTGCCCAGTCGGGAAATCCATCGATTAGGGTCTAATGAATTTATTTCAATTGACTGATTTCCTTATCTGAACTGTAAGTCAGTAATATCTTTGAAATTGTTGCATGTTGCGTTTATATTTTTGTTCAGTATATTTCTTGTCTTTACTTCTGTCCACCTCTTAGTCATGCAGAAATGCATCCTAATTGTGAATGGGAAACTTCACAGACAATATAATTATCCCAACGCTTCCTGTAATAAATCTGCTGTCCACCGGACCATCCGCTGCAGCGAAAAGTAGAATGATTTAGGAGACTGGGAGGTCTGCAATGTGTGATGTTTACTGAAATCCCTCTTGATATCGATGAACAAAATGCTGGATCACTGCTGCAACCTGGGGAATGAGAGAGAGGAAAAAGCATTGACAAGCATTTTGACACATCCTCAAACTGAAACTCAGTGCTTGAATAATTGCTTTGCACCTAATTGAATTAGAGTGTCCTCTTGGGTGTGTGTGGAAATGTTTAGGGAGTGAACGTTATTTATAATAAGGGTTACATGGAGAAAATCGGACCTCACTGAAATGAAAATGGATGACCTCCCTTCAGCAAAATATATATTTAACCTTTACTGAATGCTTGAAAAATAACTGACCCTCCCCTATACCCCAAATAATAATTAAAACATAAAGGGGATAGCAGAGAACATGCCTACCATTTACCCTCACTTCTTGAACCGACCAAGAACATATTCTGTTTTGGAAACTGTTCTTTGTCCTGTATGCATTACATGGCAACACAGCAATTTTCATAGCACAGGGCTGCGGGCCAAAAGGTTGTGGGTTCACAGACCACCGTGAACAAAATATCTCATTTATAGTAAAAGCATTGCATGAATATCGTTGAATTTTCATCTATTCATTCATATTTCTCCAATGCCAAATCAGTATGGGTTTTTTGTAACAAAAATGTCCCTGTTTGCAAATCATTTAATCTGAGACATCATTAGGAATCTAAGCATGGTACTTTCAAAATGTAGGCATACCTTTCCACCCCAGACAGAGAACCTACCAACGCAGAAAAATGTAACTGCTGGCAACTCTTCTTCCGTGGCTTAACCCAATGAGAGAAGGCCACAAGCGTTTCCCTAAAAGCTGTCTGGGTTTAAACATATTATTTTGTACACAAAGTGAATAGCTCAATCAATTGATAGTGACAATTAGATTACTTCCAAAGCAACTTCAATGTTTTGTCTCCTCGGCTATAGAAGGTTGTAGCTCAGCCTCTTTCCCGGGTATTTTACAGCTTGTTTCTAGCATAAAGCATCGCGGACCAAAGCGCTGTAATAAATCACTTTAAATAATTGGATCTGTTTAATTTTCTTCTAAATCTTAACCTAACAATTGGTAGGCCATTTTCTTTAATAAAAGGTAGGCCTATGGCATACCCTATTATAACACCTCATTTCAACTTAACAGCCCTTCACTGACATGGAGGTAGACTATTTAAAGAGTGCATGGTGGGTGGAGGAATTGGCAGACAAATCTATGGATATAGCAGCCTATAGCCTAATTTCATCTGTCAAACAATAAGGCTTACCTCTTATTTCTTAAATAGGAAGAAATAGGCTCCAACACAAAGCACCCTTTTGGTTAGTAAAAATAAGTCTAATTAAAATGAAGACGTTGAAATGTCCCCTGTAGCTCAGTTGGTAGAGCATGGCGCTTGCAACACCAGGGTTGTGGGTTCGTTTCCCACGGGGGGCTATTATGAAAATGTATGCACTCACTAACTGTAAGTCGCTCTGGATAAGAGCGTCTGCTAAATTACTAAAATGTTAAAAATGTTAAAAAATGAATTATGCCTTGGCTACTAGAATGTACCTACTTTCAGCACCATGACCTGTCCATTTCTGATTGATTGTGCCACGGCTGCTGCTTCAAGTTTCAGCACCACACTGTAATTTACTCGAATCTGACTTATTGTGAGGTCAATAACGCTGATAAATACATCATGGGCAAGAAACACAATGTTTTTTAATCAAATCCATTGTAGTAGTAACAAGCTATCAAAGTTGACCTCCAGTGCTTCTTCTCATCTTCGCAAATCTCCTTCTCAAACTGAACAGAACATAGGCTATAGGCTAGTCTGCGCACAAGCTATTTCATTTTTACAATTTTTTTCGGAATCATTCTTTGTCTCTCGTCCTGAACTGCCACTGTTGGCCATTGGTTAGGCAGCACACAAAAACGTTTTGATCAGCAAGAGCAGAGCAGGCCGGGGCTCAGGGTTGGAATATCCATTGCGGTGTGTAATGCAGCCTAGTTGTATTTACACCATCCCAGCAGGTATCTTAGAAATATAACTTTGCTCTGTGCTTTTCCGAGCCTATAGCTTATAGGCTATGGATCATTTGATTGAGACCACAATAAATAGCCTATAGGTGCACTTGATATTGCACGCCCAGCTGAGAATCAGAGATGAGGGATGGCATCGGGAACACATCGATAGATAGACTAATAAGCAACTAGTTCTGAAATTTCATCAATTACAAATTACATGACCTTCCCCTGGACTAGATTACAAAAATACTAAACCCTCCCCTTGACTGAAATTGAAAAAGCTTGACCCTCCCCCATTTTCCTCTAGGTAACCATTCTGTAAATTTCTATCCATCCCTTATTTGTGTGTGTGCGTGTGTTTGCTGCTGTGTGCACACGCATTCCTTTGTCTGGTGTGTGTGTGCGTGCTGTTGGGGCGATCGGGGAGCTGCCTCAAAGAAACAGCTGCATTAGGTTTCTAGAGGGTTATATCAAATTCAACATCGCAACTCTCCAGAAGCACAATGTAATTTAAAAAGTTTACAATAACATTAGAGGAGCTTTAGAGAAAGAGAGGAGTGCAGGAAGGGTAACCTTGTGTTGTTGTTCAGAGCTGCTGATAAGGAGGCAGCCTCTAAGTGAACTAAATGAGAAATAGCGCCGGCACAGCTGTTGTTCCATTAAGGGCCCCCTGAGGAGGCTTTGAAGGGGGGTCCAGGAGGAGACAATACTCACAATGCCCAAAGACCTTGCCACATCTGCTACTCACTCCAACCTCTCATTCTGTGTGGCCCTAATCTAGTAATAAAACCTGTTATTGATACTTGCATTGTGATGAGGTGTGAATGAAGGAGTCAGGCGCAGGAGGTAAAACACCGAAGTCCAGAGTTTATTCCATTACATAAATAAAACGCACCAAGCGTCAATACGAAACTATCACAAGGGAAATATTCCACCTTGGCAATAACAAATGGAAGAGTAGCTCAACCGAGCTACTCGCTCTCACAATGAAACAATCACTCACAAAGACAAGGGGAACAGAGGGAACACTTATACACATACTAATTACGGGAATGAGCACCAGGTGTGTGTGATTGACAAGACAAGACATGACAAGTGGAGTGATGAGAATGGGATCAGCAGTAGCTAGTAAGCCGGTGACGACGAAGGCCGAAACCTGCCCGAAAAAGGAGGGGAGGCAGCCTTGGCGGAAGTCGTGACTTGCATGCCATTCATCATTCATTTATGGATCTGGAGACGTTTTCAGATCGGTCCCTATCCAATTCTAGTGGTCTTCACTTGTTGGAACCATAGCTCTGAGGCAATTGAGGCACTAGCTCTCTCGCCAATACAGCTCTATGTCAGCCAGAGAAGATGCTGGTAGTTGGTTCTGGCTTACACTAGCAAACAACATCATTTATGAGGCTTTGCAATAATGTGTTGTTTTCAAAGCAGTTGCTATGGGAGCATTGCACAGCATCTGATTTCCACAGGCCAGGCCTGAGCAGGTCTGTAAGACAGCTCGATAGGTGCCTGGTGGATATCCTAGAGGAGAATCTAATTAGTAATAGGTGAGGAGAAGTCCTGCATTCATGTTTAGACAGGGTGGCCAGCCTCTAAAGGCTTTGGTGTGAATGTGCGTCAGTCGGTCTCATTCACAGTACATAGGATGGTTCTGGCGGTTAGAGAGCTTTTTCAGACCATTCATGTTCTCAGTATGACTCATTCCCTTAGCAATACCCTTGCCAGAAGCCATCCATACCCCCCTGTATTCCTTTGCTGGTATTTGCATATATCAATATTTGATGACTACATCAGAAACTCAATATTTACTGTAAATATTTGTTATTAAGAATGAGTTTCTGTTTCTCTTTATATCAGAGAAACAGATCAGGTGTTTTATATCCTTCCTTTTCCAACTCGCCACAATGGGTCAACCACTAACCATGTTTCTAATAAGCCATTATGAGCCATTTCATTAATGAGCCATTATTGTACCTGTACTCATCTGTGGTTCTATGTGTGTGATGAGTGGCCGAGACGTGACCTCATAACCTTGCACTCAGACCTGAATAACTTCTCCCATTAATCATAGTGCTATTTTAAAGAACAAAGAAATAGAGAAATAATAGCTTAAAATGATTCTCAGTACAGCATGTTGCCAGAGAAGTGTACCTGCTATTTTTTCTTATGTCCTAATATATCCCTAACAGCAAGGCAATTATACCTGAGCTCACATACTGCACCAACTGTGATATAGCACCCATGTTGCTAAACAGGGCAGCTATGTACAGTAAGCTATGTTGGCAGATAGGCCTAGTTAAAGCCGAGTCCAGCAGTTTGTGTCAGTACCAGTAATTATGTTCTCATCTGCTGCAGCATTGAATCTGACGACACCTTTGCATTTCAGTCGGATCAGTCTCTTTAATCTGTTAGGATCCTCTCAGCCAGCCTAGCTTTCAGCCACAACAACTATTTTCTGTATTTATGGTTTCTTTCTTATCCTCTTTGTGCCTCCCATCTCCCATCAGACCGGGGCTTTTTTAAAGAGACCAGATCCATTTAGATAGATCTGGCAGAAATGAGTCAGTCTGGGACGGCCCCCAAAGGGACCATCACTCTCTCCTTTCTCTCTCTCTCCTTTTCGTCTTTTTTCTCACTTTCTGGAAAGATACAGCACTTTTATGAGAGCCCAACACAATCACATTACTGGTAGTAGTAAAGCTACCAATTTAGTGCAGTCTTCAGAATCCAACATATCTGAAGTGTTCTCTCTCGTTCTCCACGTCGACACACATGCTTAGCTTGTGGTGTCATATGTGGCCCCCTGCTGCTTCTCCACTGCAAAAACAATTCAGAAGCCTGTCAACGGCGTAAGCCATACCTTACCGCATAGGATAAAGGAAGGAGGATAAGAGGAGATACATTTGTTGCAGGGTCCTCTATAGCTTTGGGCAGGCTGTAGCACGGGCCCAGCGGTGCCTGAATTATTTAGCCCAGCCTGGGTCTCCCTGAGCGGGGAGGAGCGGCGAGCAAGGAGGGAGCACTGCTGGGGATTAGCTCCCGTAATGGGGTTTTCAGGAGAGCCAGGACTCCAGATTGGGAGCGATATGGCGCAGAGCGTAAACACCCAGACAGGGGTAAAGGGGGGATTTAGCGTACAAGGATACCCACGTGTCCCTGGTATCGCTGCAGCGTCTAAAGTACACCAAGTACCCTTCCCATGGTCATTTAGTCAAGCACCTCCGGCGGGGATTTGGTTATCCTCTCTCCAAGAGCAATACTGTCTTACAAAGCTGCACCCCCTCAACCATATGATGGGGAGAGAGAGAGAGAGAGAGAGAGAGAGAGAGAGAGAGAGAGAGAGAGAGAGAGAGAGAGAGAGAGAGAGAGAGAGAGAGAGAGAGAGAGAGAGAGAGAGAGAGAGAGAGAGAGAGAGAGAGAGTACATTATAAAGATAGAGGGAGAGGTTAGAGTGATAGATAGAGAGCCGTGCAAGACAGAGAGGCATGAGTTGTATTATCAACATCTGGACCATCATCAACATAGCTAAAATCATCTGTAACTAAATACTACCGTTAGTATTTACTGGTACGACTCTCACACATTTTTCTCCCACTAATAGTCCTTTTGATGTTTATGATACAGCAGCAGCTCACGAGGAGAGAGAGAGGTTTTTGAGCCAGATGGAATCAGAGACTGTATCAGCCCTGTCTGAGATGAGCTCACATCTGCCATTCACGAGGAATATAAAAGAACAGACGGTGAGCGATTACACACTGATAAAGAGGGACAAGGTTATCCTACTCGAACACAGCAGTGATCTTTGTTGACCTGGAGGTGGGAGGCCAGACAGCCAGGTCAGGTCATGGAGTGACAAGAAGCCTTGGGAATGCGGTGAGGAGACCCTGTGTACATCATGATCCAGACACGCCTCATTGGAATTGAAAGTTATGACTCCATTTCCTAGCCCTGAACTGATTAATACAGCAGGGTGTTCGTTGGAACATTTTGACCAGCTTGCTTCACATTTGCACGTTTATGCACGTGCACGTCAGTGGAGGCTGGCGTCACTTTAAACCGGAGGGGGGCTCATTGTTATGGCTGGAATAGAATGAAAGCAACGTAGTGTTGTTTACATTTGGTTGATGTGTTTGATACTTTTCCATTCATTCCATTCCAACCATTACAAAGAGCCCATCCTCTGATTTCTTCAGACAGACACACACACACACACACACACACACACACACACACACACACACACACACACACACACACACACACACACACACACACACGTATGGCGCCGGAGAAGATGGCTGCCATTTTACAGTCCTCTAACCAATTGTACTATTATGTGTGTTTTTTCACGTTATTTGTAATTTATTCTGTACATAATGTTTCTGCCACCATCTCCTATGACCAAAATAATCTTCTGGATATCAGGACAGCGATTACTCACCTCGTATTGGACGAAGATTCTTTCTTCAACGAGTCGGAATCGAAGGATATTCTACAGACACCCGACAAGGCCCAAATCCCCGTCATTCGCATCGTGGACGTAGGTCGGGGTGCCTTGTAAACTGCCTCTTCCATCCAGCCTATTAGCCAATGTTCAATCATTTGAAAATAAATTGGACGACCTAAGATTAAGGTTATCCTACCATCGGGACATCAATATTTTTATTTTATGCTTCAACGAGTCGTGGCTGAACGACGACATGGATAACATACAGCCGGCGGGATATACGCTACATCGGCAGGATAGAACGGCTGACTCCGGTAAGACAAGGGGTGGCGGTCTGTGTATATTTGTAAACAACAGCCGGTGCATAATTCTAATACTAAGGAAGTCTCGAGGTTTTGTTGGCCTGAGGTAGAGTATCTCATGATAAGCTGTAGACCACACTATTTACCAAGTTTTCATCTATATTTTTCATAGCTGTCTATTTACCACCACAAACCGATGCTGGCACTAAGATTGCACTCAATGAGCAGTATAAGGCCATTAGTAAACAGGAAAACATTCATCCAGAGGCAGCGTTCATAGTGGCCGGGGACTTTAATGCAGGGAAACTTAAATCCGTTTTACCTCATTTCTACCAGCATGTTAAATGTGCAACCAGAGGAAAAAAAACTCTAGACCACCTTTATTCCACATCCATTTGGCAAATCTGACCATAACTCTATCCTCCTGATTCCTGCTTATAAGCAAAAACTAAAGCAGGAAGCACCAGTGACTCGGTTAATAAGGAAGTGGTAAGATGACGCAGATGCTAAGCTACAGGACTGTTTTGCTAGCACAGACTGGAATATGTTCCAGGATTCTTCCGATAGCATTGAGGAGTACACCACATTAGTCACTGGCTTCATCAATAAGAGCATTGATGACGTCGTCCCCACAGTGACCGTATGTACATACCCCAACCAGAAGCCATGGATTACAGGCAACATCTGCACTGAGCTAAAGGGTAGAGCTGCCGCTTTTAAGGAGCGAGACGCTAACCCGGACGCTTATAAGAAATCCCTGTATGCCCTCCGACGAACCATCAAACAGGCAAAGAGTCAATACAGGACTAAGATTGAATCGTACTACACCGGCTCTGACGCTCGTTGGATGTGGCAGGGCTTGAAAACGATTACAGACAACAAAGGGAAGCACAGCCGCGAGCTGCCCATTGACACAAGCCTACCAGACGAGTTAAATCACTTCTATGTTCGCTTCGAGGCAAGCAATTATGAAGCATGCATGAGAGCACCAACTGTTCCGGATGACTATGTGATCACGCTCTCCGTAGCCGATGTGAGTAAGACTTTTAAGCAGGTCAACATTCACAAGGCCGCAGGGCCAGATGGATGACCAGGACGTGTACTCTGAGCATGCGCTGACCAACTGGCAAGTGTCTTCACTGACATTTTTAACATGTCCCTGACTGAGTCTGTAATACGAACATGTTTCAAGCAGACCACCATAGTCCCTGTGCCCAAGAACACTAAGATAACCTGCCTAAATGACTACCGACCCGTAGCACTCACGTCCTTTAGCCATGAAGTGCTTTGAAAGGCTGGTCATGGCTCATATCAACACCTTTATCCCAGAAACCCTAGACCCACTCCAATTTGCACACTGCCCCAACAGATCCACAGATGATGCAATCTCTATTGCACTCCACACTGCCCTTTCCCACCTGGACAAGAGGAACACCTATGTGAGAATGCTATTCAACACCATAGTACCCTCAAAGCTCATCACTTAACTAAGGACCCTGGGACTAAACACCTCCCTCTGCAACTGGATCCTGGACTTCCTGGCGGGCTGCCCTAGGTGGTAAGGGTAGGTAACAACACATCGGCCACACTGATCCTCAACACAGGGGCCCCTCAGGGGTGCGTGCTCAGTCCCCTTCTGTACTCCCTGTTCACCCATGACTGCATGGCCAGGCACGATTCCAGCACCATCATTAAGTTTGCCGACAAACAACACAACAGTGGTAGGCCTGATCATCGACAACGATGAGACAGCCTATAGGGAGGAGGTCAGAGACCTGGCCGTGTGGTGCCAGGATAACAACCTCTCCCTCAACGTGATCAAAACAAAGGAGATGATTGTGGACTACAGGAAAAAAAAGAGGACTGAGCATTTTTAATTGTTGTTTTTTTCCTCCTATGTTTTGTTGATTTAACTCTTTCATCCACCCAGCTTCTTTCTGTACTTAGATCTGTCTGCCAGAAGTCCTTGGAAATGTAATACATAGAATAGTCCTTTGGAGGAAGGATTGTTGACATATATTTGACATCGGTATCTAAAAGCATAATGTTGAAATAATTAATTAAAGTTGTCACCTTAAATGACTTTTTAGCCTTACCCAGGCCTCCTTTAAGACTATTGTGTTTCATCTGTAGGTGCTACAAAGCAAACATTGGTGTCAAATGAAGCTTTACCGCTTGCTCTGTAATATGAGTAGTATTTTGATTTCATTCTTTTTTTTACATTAATTTATTTTATATTGAAAAATATATATAATTTTTGATTTGGCAAATTGTTTTATATACAGTGAGGGAAAAAGTGTTTGATCCACTGCTGATTTTGTACGTTTGCCCACTGACAAAGAAATGATCAGTCTATAATTTTAATGGTAGGTTTATTTGAACAGTGAGTGACAGAATAACAACCAAAAAATCCAGAAAGACGCATGTCAAAAATGTTATAAATTGATTTGCATTTTAATGAGGGAAATAAGTATTTGACCCCCTCTCAATCAGAAAGATTTCTGGCTCCCAGGTGTCTTTTAAACAGGTAACGAGCTGAGATTAGGAGCACACTCTTAAAGGAAGTGCTCCTAATCTCAGCATGTTACCTGTATAAAAGACACCTGTCCACAGAAGCAATCAATCAATCAGATTCCAAACTCTCCACCATGGCCAAGACCAAAGAGCTCTCCAAGGATGTCAGGGACAAGATTGTAGACCTACACAAGGCTGGAATGGGCTACAAGACCATCGCCAAGCAGCTTGGTGAGAAGGTGACAACAATTGGTGCGATTATTCGCAAATGGAAGAAACACAATAGAACTGTCAATCTCCCTCGGCCTGGGGCTCCATGCAAGATCTCACCTCGTGGAGTTGCAATGATCATGAGAACGGTGAGGAATCAGCCCAGAACTACACGGGAGGATCTTGTCAATGATCTCAAGGCAGCTGGGACCATAGTCACCAAGAAAACAATTGGTAACACACTACGCCGTGAAGGACTGAAATCCTGCAGTGCTCGCAAGGTCCCCCTGCTCAAGAAAGCACATATACAAGGCCGTCTGAAGTTTGCCAATGAACATCTGAATGATTCAGAGGAGAACTGGGTGAAAGTGTTGTGGTCAGATGAGACCAAAATCGAGGTCTTTGGCATCAACTCAACTCGCCGTGTTTGGAGGAGGAGGAATGCTGCCTATGACCCCAAGAACACCATCCCCACCGTCAAACATGGAGGTGGAAACATTATGCTTCGGGGGTGTTTTTCTGCTAAGGGGACAGGACAACTTCACCGCATCAAAGGGACGATGGACGGCACCATGTTCTGTCAAATCTTGGGTGAGAACCTCCTTCCCTCAGCCAGGGCATTGAAAATGGGTCGTGGATTGGTATTCCAGCATGACAATGACCCAAAACACACGGCCAAGGCAACAAAGGAGTGGCTCAAGAAGAAGCACATTAAGGTCCTGGAGTGGCCTAGCCAGTCTCCAGACCTTAATCCCATAGAAAATCTGTGGAGGGAGCTGAAGGTTCTAGTTGCCAAACGTCAGGCTCGAAACCTTAATGACTTGGAGAAGATCTGCAAAGAGGAGTGGGACAAAATCCCTCCTGAGATGTGTGCAAACCTGGTGGCCAACTACAAGAAATGTCTGACCTCTGTGATTGCCAACAAGGGTTTTGCCACCAAGTACTAAGTCATGTTTTGCAGAGGGGTCAAATATTTATTTCCCTCATTAAAATGCAAATCAATTACTAAAATTTTTGACATGCGTTTTTCTGGATATTTTTGTTGCTATTCTGTCTCTCACTGTTCAAATAAACCTACCATTAAAATTATAGACTGATCATGTCTTTGTCAGTGGGCAAACGTACAAAATCAGCAGTGGATCAAATACTTTTTTCCCTCACTGTATTGTTGAACATGATATACTGTACTAGCATATCAAAGTTCCAGAGTGGGATCTCTAATAGTTTTAAAGTTATGGACAATTTTATACAGAGAAATTGGCACAATAGGCAATGTAACCAATCACAGCCCTCCTTTCACTTGCATAATTGCACATCCTGCAAATCACCAGCCGAGGGCACCATTTTTAATCCATTTACACATCCACTCTGTTGGTAATGCTTACAAATTGGATCATAACTCTAAAAGTAGCAGAGAATCCACTCTGGAACGTTGATATGCCCGTAGAGTATATTATGTTCAACAATATATAAATAAATGTGGCAAATCTGAAATTTTATATTTTCAATATTCATGTTTAGATTATTCATATTTCATAAATTAAGGTAAAAAATAAGTTACTGAAAACAAAATACTACTCATAAAACAGAGCAAGCAATATTTGCTTTGTAGCACCTACAGATGAAACACTAAAGGCTAAAATGTCATAAATATGCCAACTTTGTTAAATTCTTTCTCAATTATGCTTTTAGATACAAATGTCAAATATATGTCAACAATCCTTCCTCCAAAGGACTATTCTATGATTACATTAAAAAAATTAAAACAAAAACAAAAAGTATTTTTATGTCTGGGTTTAGTGAGGAATCACTCCTAAGCAAAATTATCGGTCAGTGAGTGTATCCAACCCTGAACATGTTCATGTTGAAAACCCCAAATAAATAGATTATAAATAGATCAAGTCATTATCTGGGAGGCACAACCTCTGACCGATCCATTCATTATTGTATTTGATGAGCTTCGATACTGAGGGTTGATTATCAACTATGCATTACCAAGCACTCCATAGGTCAAGCATTTAATGTTTTGACCTCCACTTCCCAAATACCAATTAACCGATGCCCTAGCCATCATACCCAGTGAAGGCCATACACATCAACCCAAGGCTAGCTGTGGGAGAGCCTAGCTTTAACACAATGTCAGACATACACATGTTCTTTATCCATCTTGACCTCTTCTCAAATCAGCATGGCCCCTGTCTACACTGTGACCCATGACCCCAATGCTCCTGTTCAATGCTTTAATTGTCTGCTTTCCTCCCTCAGAAGTCATTCCCATACCAATTACAGTAGTGTTAGCAAGCTGCAGAGTGAATGTGCCCTCCACAACGAGAGAGAGAGAGAGAGAGAGAGAGAGAGAGAGAGAGAGAGAGAGAGAGAGAGAGAGAGAGAGAGAGAGAGAGAGAGAGAGAGAGAGAGAGAGAGAGAATAAATAAGCAGCAGGGTCGGAAATCAGGATTATAGGCTGTGGTCATTAGGGTCAGAGAAGGGTTTGAGGAGGAAAGAGCAATGGAGGGAGGAGGCCAGGGATTGGGATGAAGAGAAAGAAAAGGAAGATGGAAAGAGAAATGAATAAGTGTGGGCAGTCAGTTATCTGTTCAGATGGACAGGGTCCTATCACGTACATGCTGTCTGAGCAGGAAGAGGATAGGCCTGATGAATGTCCTATGATAGATGAGTGGACGCATGGAGCACCGGTCCCATCTGCAAGGCTTAATGAAATGTGTCCCACTACAAGATGGAACATATTATTCAAACTGCGATGCCTATTCCTCTTTCCTCTAACGCAGCCCGGAGGAACAGCCATCTGCCTCTCTTCCTCTTCTGTTTGTCTTTCAATTTGAGAATCCGTTTTTTCATTTTGCACCCCTCAGATATCTCTCGTCTCTAAAATGAATAGTAGTCCATTCTTCGTGTCTTCAGATCAAATATGAGTCAGACAGACTCTACAGGTGTGTTTTGTGTTCAAGCCTGTTGCTCTGCTCATAATTCTACAGGTGTCATTCTATTACAGCCAGAGCTAGTGTATTTAGACGGTTTCAAAACATACAGTAAGAGGGAGAGGAAGAGAGAGTGGACTAGCTTGAATTCACAAGTGTCATTGTTAAGCAGTTTCTGTGGAGGACTACCTCTACACTAGCAGACAGAAGACAGACTGCCAGGTCCTCTCCACACATTCACATGGAGGTACAGAAAATAGCACCTTCACCATAGAAATGAGTTAAGGTGAAACTGCTCATTCGAAACTTTGTGGAAGACATTGAGGGACAAAGAGAGAAAGAGACACAACACAGAGTTTTCAATTTAAATTGCAACCAATAGAATGTTATATACAGTGGGGAGAACAAGTATTTGATACACTGCTGATTTTGCAGGTTTCCCTACTTACAAAGCATGTAGAGGTACACTTCAACTGTGAGAGACGGAATCTAAAACAAAAATCCAGAAAATCACATTGTATGATTTTTAAGTAATTAATTTGCATTTTATTGCATGACATAATTATTTGATCACCTACCAACCAGTAAGAATTTCGGCTCTCACAGACCTGTTAGTTTTTTCTTTAAGAAGCCCTCCTGTTCTCCACTCATTACCTGTATTAACTGCACCTGTTTGAACTCGTTACCTGTATAAAAGACACCTGTCCACACACTCAATCAAACAGACTGGCGAGTGGAGTTTAGACCAAAAAGCTCTAGTTTTGTCTCATCAGATCTCATGACCTTCTCCCATTCCTCCTCTGGATCATCCAGATGGTCATTGGCAAACTTCAGACGGGCCTGGACATGTGCTGGCTTGAGCAGGGGGACCTTGCGTGCGCTGCAGGATTTTAATCCATGAAGGTGTAATGTGTTACTAATGGTTTTCTTTGAGACTGTGGTCCCAGCTCTCTTCAGGTCATTGACCAGGTCCTGCCGTGTAGTTCTGGGCTGATCCCTCACCTTCCTCATGATCATTGATTCCCCACGAGGTGAGATCTTGCATGGAGCCCCAGACCGAAGGTGATTGACCGTCATCTTGAACTTCTTCCATTTTCTAATAATTGCACCAACAGTTGTTGCCTTTTCACCAAGCTGCTTGCCTATTGTCCTGTAGCCCATCCCAGCCTTGTGCAGGTCTACAATTCTATCCCTGATGTCCTTACACAGCTCTCTGTTCTTGGCCATTGTGGAGAGGTTGGAGTCTGTTTGATTGAGTGTGTGGACAGGTGTCTTTTATACAGGTAACGAGTTCAAACAGGTGCAGTTAATACAGGTAATGAGTGGAGAACAGGAGGGCTTCTTAAAGAAAAAACTAACAGGTCTGTGAGAGCCGGAATTCTTACTGGTTGGTAGGTGATCAAATACTTATGTCATGCAATAAAATGTAAATTAATTACTTAAAAATCATACAATGTGTTTTTCTGGATTTTTGTTTTAGATTCCGTCTCTCACAGTTGAAGTGTACCTATGATAAAAATGACAGACCTCTACATGCTTTGTAAGTAGGAAAACCTGCAAAATCGGCAGTGTATCAAATACTTGTTCTCCCCACTGTATATGGGGGATACAATCATCCCAGCTCTGCAGATTTAGCTGCGAAGAGACAGAATCATTAGATTACTTGTTTTGGTGCTGTCCATATGTAGCTTGTTTTTGGTCACAGATCCAGGAATGGCTGTAGAATAGCAACATGTAAGTTAACTCTGCAAATAGCACTAATGGGTGATCTGAAAAGTCATAGTCAATCAATCAATAATATAATAATACTCTTAGCAAAAATGTTTATCTTTAATTTACAATCTGTAGAAACTATGAGAATAGAAAGGTTCAGAACTTTTGTGAAACATCACCGCACAGTTGAAAAATAGATGTCAAATAGAAATCAAAACTGGATGGTCTTCAGAGATACACTACCGGTCAAAAGTTTTAGAACACCTACTGATTCAAGGGTTTTTCTTTATTTTTACTATTTTCTACATTGTAGAATAATAGTGAAGACATCAAATCTTTGAAATAACACATATGGAATCATGTAGTAACCAAAAAAGTGTTAAACAAATCAAAATATATTTGAGATTCTTCAAATAGCCACCCTTTGCCTTGATGACAACTTTGCACACTCTTTTTTTTTTTTTTTTTTTGTCATTTAGCAGACGCTCTTATCCAGAGCGAATTACAGTTTAGTGAATACATATTTTTATTTTATTTTTATACTGGCCCCCCGTGGGAATCAAACCTACAACCCTGGCGTTGCAAACGCCATGCTCTATCAACTGAGCTACATCCCTGCCGGCCATTCCCTCCCCTACCCTGGACGACTTGTGCGCCACCCATGAGTCTCCCGGTCGCGGCCGGCTGCGACAGAGCCTGGATTCGTACCAGGATCTCTAGTGGCACAGTTAGCACTGCGATGCAGTGCCTTAGACCACTGCGCCACTCAGGAGTTCACTCTTGGCATTCTCTCAACCAGCTTCATGAGGTAGTCACCTGGAATGCATTTCAATTAACAGGTGTGCCTTCTTAAAAGTTAATTTGTGGAATTTATTTCCTTCTTAATGCATTTGAGCCAATCACTTGTGTTGTGACAAGGTAGGGGTGGTATACAGAAAATAGCCCTATTTGGTAAAATACCAAGTCCATATCATGGCAAGAACAGCTCAAATAAGCAAAGAGAAAAGACAGTCCATCATTACTTTACGACATGAAAGTCAGTCAATACGGAAAGTTTCAAGAACTTTCAGTTTCTTCAAGTGCAGTTGGAAAAACCATCAAGCGCTATGATGAAACTGGCTCTCATGAGAACCACCACAGGAATGGAAGACCCAGAGTTATCTCTGCTGCAGAGGAGAAGTTCATTAGAGTTACCAGCCTCAGAAAATGCAGCCCAAATAAATGCTTCACAGAGTTCAAGTAACAGACACATCTCAACATCAACTGTTCAGAGGAGACTGTGTGAATCAGGCCTTCATGGTCGAATTACTGCAAAGAAACCACTACTAAAGGAAACCAATAAGAAGAACAGACCTGCTTGGGCCAAGAAACACGAGCAATGGACATTAGACTGGTGGAAATGTGTCCTTTGGTCTGGTGTCCAAATTTGAGATTTTTGGTTCCAACCGCCGTGTCTTTCTGAGACGCTGTGTGGGTGAACTGATGATCTCTGCATGTGTATTTCCCACCGTAAAGCATGGAGGAGGAGGTGTTATGGTGTGGGGGTGCTTTGCTGGTGACACTGTCTGTGATTTACTTAGAATTCAAGGCACACTTAACCAGCATGGCTACCACAGCATTCTGCAGCGATATGCCATCCAATCTGGTTTGGGCTTAGTGGGACTATCATTTGTTTTTCAACAGGACAATGACCTAACACACCTCCAGGCTGTGTAAGGGCTATTTTACCAAGAAGGAGAGTGATGGAGTGCTGCATCAGATGACCTGTTCTCAACAATCCCCCGACCTCAACCAAATTGAGATGGTTTGGGATGAGTCGGACCGCATACTGGAAGGAAAAGCAGGAAAAGCAGCCAACAAGTGCTCAACATATGTGGGAACTCCTTCAAGTCTGTTGGAAAAGCATTCCAGGTGAAGCTGGTTGAGAGAATGCCAAGAGTTTGCAAAGCTGTCATCAAGGCAAAGGGTGGCTATTTGAAGAATCTCAAATATGAAATATATTTTGATTTATTTAACATTTTTTGGTTACGACATGATTCCAGATGTGTTATTTCATAGTTTTGATGTCTTCACTATTATTATACAATGTAGAAAATAGTAAAAATAAAGAAAAACTCTTGAATGAGTAGGTGTTCTAAAACTTTTGACCGGTAGGTTAGATGGGACAAAAAACTAACAAAAGATAACTAATGTAAAATATACTGTGTCCGAAAATGTATATAGTATGTCTAAGCTGGAAGTAGACGCCTAAGTGTTGTTTTCCATTCGTTTACTCCAATTAGGGGAGGGGTGGTAGGGTTATGGGAAAATAATAAAGGAAGAAATATCTATATATAAAAATATCTATATTATTATTATTATTTAGTTATTTTTATGGGGGATTGGAAATGATGCAGACAATTACATTAATAGAAGCCACAATCTATTTGCAATATTAAAGCTGATCCACCCCCTAAAAAAAGAGAGAAAGAGACTGAGAGAATGACAATGGAACAATAGGGTTATTTCACTCTATAACCCCTGCTTCTGCTTCACTCTGCCTCCTCTCCTTCTCAGCTTCTACCTTTCTCTCTTGCCCCCGCTCTTTCCCTCTCTATATCCCCTCTCCTCATCTCTCTTTGTGTGGATCGTGTCTCTTGAGGAGCCGCTGTGCTGTTGTGTTGGCGCTCAAGGCGAAAGGCCAAGGTGAGTCCTTATCAGACTCATGTTTACAAAGCTCTCTGCCATGTCAACAAGGTCAAACTCCTTTTCTCTCCTGCTCTCCTTATGCTGTGCCCCTTATTCCAAGAACACACTCCACCTTCCTCCTGAAGGCCATCCAGCAGCCCGTCTCTTCTACCATCTAGCTATCTCATGCATGTGTGTGCGGCGTAGCCTATGTTGGTGTGCGTGCTCACCAAAAGGCTGCTTCCTCTCCGGAATAATTGATTTAACAAATTGCCGGCCGTGTTTCATTCCGAGGAAGTGACAGGAGTGGAGCGGGGCGCCGGAGCCAGGAGATTAATTAGGAAACAGAGTCGTCTTTATGGAAATTAAACGTGTCCTCTGATGATAGCCTTCCTTTCCAAACAGCCCGCCAGGTCTGCTCCCTTTTGGATGATAAAAGACCGGGAGGCTTCAGAAGACATCACAGAGATGACCTCCCTCTCAGCATAGGCCTGCCCTGCCCCACAGCACAGCATAGCATAGCACAGAACTCAGAGCACAACACAACCCAGCACCCACAGCTACGCTCGCTCCAACTCATCATGGGGTGATGGGTTTTACGGTTAACCATCAAATAGGCACTGAACCTTGAAAAAAACAGCTGCTGGTGAAAACAACATGAGATCCTCTCATGGCAACAAATTGTATTGAAACGGAGGAATGGCATACATAACAAGCCCCTCATATCCTGTTCAGGCAGCCCTGTACAGTATCTGTGGGTCCTCTACAGAGTGCTCTGCATATAACGAGGTCCCAGGAGAGCAGACCTGAAATGCTTGAATGAGTTGCGGTATAGAAGCTGGTGTCCATTACATTACCTACTGTATGCATGCACATGACACATGCCCCGATGATTGGAAGAGAGGGATTAACTAGCTTTCAACAAACAACATCTGAATAAGTAGTCACGCTGCATGCCTGGCTCCTCCTCAACCTCGCTTCATATGGAGTAAGAATTATACATTTTTTTAAAGACATTTTTTATGTGCCTAATAGTAACGACATAATTTAACTATATTTTTCCATTTGTCTCTGGTTCTTGGGCCCCTTATGGGCCCGGACCCAAGGCCTGTGGTTGTTGGTTGCAGTAAAACATTATTTTTAAATACACATTTCCATTTTTCTCTGCCTCGAGTGCCCCCTAAGCCCCTTTATTAACCAGGCCCTGTGTATATGAAGCCATATATCAGAGAGATGGAGGGAAAGAAAGACACAGACTTTTGTTTTGATCTTGAGGTGAGTGCTGATTGGATAACAGCAGCCATCCACTTAAAATGGATGATTGGATCTCAAGAGGTAAACTCGCTAAATCATGCAATACAAAAGTATTCACCCCCCTTGGCGTTTTTCCTATCTTTGTTGCATTACAACCTGTAATTTAAATTGATTTTTATTTGGATTTCATGTAATGGACATACAAGAAATAGTCCAAATTGGTGAAATGAAATGAAAAAAAGTATTTCAAAAAAGTCCAAAAAAGAAATAACGGAAAAGTGGTGCATGCATATGTATTCATCCCCTTTGCTATGAAGCCCCTAAATAAGATCTGGTGCAACCAATTACCTTCAGAAGTCACATACTTAGTTAAATAAAGTCCACCTGTGTGCAATCTAAGTGTCACATGATCTGTCACATGATTTCAGTATATATACACCTGTTCTGAAAGGCCCCAGAGTCTGCAACAACACTAAGCAAGGGGCACCACCAAGCAAGCGGCACCATGAAGACCAAGGAGCTCTCCAAACAGGTCAGGAACAAAGTTGTGGAGAAGTACAGATCAGAAAATAATAAGCAAACACGTTTGGTGTTCGACAAAAGGCATGTGGGAGACTCCCCAAACATATGGAAGAAGGTACTCTCAAACAAACGCAAACACAACACCTCTCATCACCCTGAGAACATCATCCCCACAGTGAAGCATGGTGGTGGCAGCATCATGCTGTGGGGATGTTTTTAATCGGCAGGGACTGGGAAACTGGTCAGAATTGAAGGAATGATGGATGGCGCTAAATACAGGGAAATTCTTGAGGGAAACCTGTTTCAGTCTTCCAGAGATTTGAGACTAGGACGGAGGTTCACCTTCCAGCAGGACAATGACCCTAAGCATACTGCTAAAGCAACACTTGAGTGGTTTAAGGGGAAACATTTAAATGTCTTGGAATTGCCTAGTCAAAGCCCAGGCCTCAATCCAATTGAGAATCTGTGGTATGACTTAAAGATTGCTGTACACCAGTGGAACCAATCCAACTTGAAGGAGCTGGAGCAGTTTTGCCTTGAAGAATGGGCAAAAATCCCAGTGGCTAGATGTGCCAAGCTTATAGAGACATACCCCAAGAGACTTGCAGCTGTAATTGCTGCAAAAGGTGGCTCTACAAAGTATTGACTGGGGGTATGTCTCTGTTTGGAGAGCTCCTTGGTCTTCATGGTGTTGCTTGCTTGGTGGTGCCCCTTGCTTAGTGGCGTTGCAGACTCTGGGGCGTTTAAGAACAGGTGTGTATATATACTGAGATCATGTGACACTTAGATTGCACACAGGTGGACTTTATTTAACTAATTATGTGACATCTGAAGGTAATTGGTTGCACCAGATCTTATTTAGGGGCTTCATAGCAAAGGGGGTGAATACATATGCACGCACCAACTTTCCGTTATTTATTTTGTAGAATCTTTGAAATAAGTTATTTTTTTCATTTCACTTCACCAATTTGGACTATTTTGTGTATGTCCAGTACATTACATCCAAATAAAATCCATTTAAATTACAGGTTGTAATGCAACAAAGATAGGAAAAACACCAAGGGGGATGAGTACTTTTGCAAGGCACTGTACCAAACAAAACGTAACATATCATACTAAATGGAGTGTCACAGATTTACTTACAGAATAATACGAAATGCTCTGAGACCACGTTGAACAGCACCTGTCCAGACATTAGATCTATGGAGCAGACAGACACTGAGGCTAAAGGAGGGAGAAAGTGGGGGAGGACATGGACAGGAAAACGAATGAAGGACAAGGAAAAAGATAATGGCAGTTAACCCTAAAAGTGTTTATTTTCTAAGCTTATAGTATTCTCTGTGGACTGTGGTCCTCTTTAAATAACAAACGTTATTTGATTGATCTAGTATTTCTCAACAGGACTCATTTATTCCAAGATGGTGCAGTAGTGCGGTCGTTTATGGTGTTGTGTCCTCGTGTAAATACAGTTTTTTTGTTTTTCTGTCTTTTATTCGTATATATTTCTCTCTCACTTTCCATCCTTTAACTAAATATACTTTCCTGCAACCCGCCTCACCCAATGTGGAATGGATTCTATTATTTCTTTATTTTTATCAAGAACCTACGGCTGAAACTAGCCAGCTAGCCAGCTAACTAGCTACTTGCTATTAGCCACCGTTAGCGGTCTTCACCACTGTCCGTGGCCTGCACTACCTACCAGCCAGCTCTAGCCTGGACAATTATTGGCCAGTCTGCACAGTGTGCTATCGACCCAGAGCATATCGGATTTTCTGCCGGATTCACTGAATCACTGGACCGTAACACCGGACCATCGCAACTAGCTAGCTGCAACCGAATGGCTGTTGTTGGCTAATATCCAATTCCCGACGTACCAGTTAGCCTTGAGCTAGCTTCGAGGCAGGCCCATCTCCTGGCTATCTACCTCTCTGTCAACCGGATGGGACCTGCTAGTGTCGACACAGAGCCCCGCTGATCCATCACGACTGGTCTGCCGAAGTAATCGTCTGATGTGGTTTCAACAGGCTTCCTGTTGCGATGACCACGAAGATCCATCTCCTAGCTCCGGCCCGCTAGCACGCGCAATCAACAGCAGTGCTTCCTGCTCACCTGTGCTTTAGCAGCCTATGATCTGCTCCCGGACTTACTTAGTGCTGTTCACTGGACCTTATGATCACTCAGCTACACAGCTAATGCCTGCTGGACTGTTCCTTTACACAGTACCCCAACCTGTTTATCTGTTTAGCCTCAACCCAACCTTTCGTCGCCATTACCAGTTGTTGTCTTAGCCCTCTCGAATAACACCTGTGATTGCATTATGCCTCTCTCCCATGTCAATATGCCTAGCCTATTGCTGTTTGGGTTAGTTCTTATTATACAATTTCACTGTAGAGCCCCAAGTTCAGCTCAACCAGCCTCAGAGAGCTCCATTGTCCCACCCCCCATACACACGGAGACCGGCTCAATCGGTACCTCCAGTGATGCTATCTCTTTCATAGTTACCCAATGCTTAGGTGTACCTCCACTGTACTCATATCCTTCCATATTCTTGTCTGTACATAATGCCCTGAATCTATTCTACAACGCCCGGAAATCTGCCCCCTTTCTCTGTACCCAACGCACTAGAAGGCCAATTCTTAAAGCCTTTAGCCGTATCCTTATTCTATTCCTCCTCTGTTCCTCTGGTGATGTAGAGGTTAACCCAGGCCCTGTAGCCCCTAGTATCACTCCTACCCCCCAGGCGCTATCATTTGTTGACTTCTGTAACCGTAAAAGCCTTGGTTTCTTGCATGTTAACATCAGAAGTCTCCTCCCCAAGTTTGAGTTATTCACTGCGTTAGCACACTCTGCCAACACAGATGTTCTAGCAGTGTCTGAATCTTGGCTTAGGAAGGCCACCAAAAATTCAGACATTTCCATTCCGAACTATAACATTTTCCGTCTAGATAGAACTGCCAAAGGGGGCGGAGTTGCAATCTACTGTAGAGATAGCCTGCAGAGCTCTATCATACTATCTAGGTCTGTGCCCAAACAGTTTGAGCTTCTACTTCTAAAAATCCACCTTTCCAGAAATAAGTCTCTCACTGTTGCCGCTTGCTACAGACCCCCCACAGCCCCCAATTGTGCCCTGGACACCATATTTGAATTGATTGCCCCCCATCTATCCTAAGAGTTCGTACTGCTTGGTGACCTAAATTGGGATATGCTTAACACCCCGGCCGTCCTACAATCTAAACTAGATGCGCTCAATCTCACATAAATTATCAAGGAACCTACCAGGTACAACCCTAAATCCGTAAACAAGGGCACCCTCATAGATATCATCCTGACTAATTTACCCTCTAAATACACCTCCGCTGTCTTCAACCAGGATCTCAGCGATCACTGCCTCATTGCCTGCGTCCATAATGGGTCCGCGGTCAAACGACCACCCCTCATCACTGTCAAACGCTCCCTAAAACACTTCAGCAAGCAGGCCTTTCTAATTGACCTGGCCCGGATATCCTGGATGGATATTGACCTCATTCCGTCAGTAGAGGATGCCTGGATGTTCTTCAAAAGTGCTTTCCTCTCCATCTTCAATAAGCATGCCCCATTCAAAAAATTCAGAACTAAGAACAGATATAGCCCCTGGTTCACCCCAGACTTGACTGTCCTTGACCAGCACAAAAACATCCTGTGGCGTACTGCATTAGCATCGAACAGCCCCCGCGATATGCAACTTTTCAGGGAAGTCAGGAACCAATATACACAATTAGTTAGGAAAGCAAAGGCTAGTTTTTTCCAAACAGAAATTTGCATCCTGTAGTTTTGGGACACTGTACAGTCCATGGAGAATAACAACACCTCCTCCCAGCTACCCACTGCACTGAGGCTAGGAAACACTGTCACCACCGATAAATCTACGTTAATCGAGAATTTCAATAAGCATTTTGCTATGGCTGGCCATGCTTTCCACATGGCTACCCCTATCCCGGCCACTAGCTCTGCACCCTCTGCTGCAACTTGCCCATGCCCCCCCAGCTTCTTCTTCACCAAATTCAGATAGCTGATGTCCTGAAAGACCTGCTAAATCTGGACCCCTACAAATCAGCTGGGCTAGACAATCTGGACCCTTTCTTTCTAAAATTAGCCGCCAAAATTGTCGCAACCCCTATTACTAGCCTGTTCAACCTCTCTTTCGTATCGTCTGAGATCCCCAGAGATTGGAAAGCTCCCGCGGTCATCCCCCTCTTCAAACGGGGTGACACTCTAGATCCAAACTGTTACAGACCTATATCCATCCTGCCCTGCCTTTCGAAAGTATTTGAAAGCATAGTTAACAAACAGATCACCGACCATTTCGAATCCCACCGTACCTTCTCCGCTATGCAATCTGGTTTCCGAGCTGGTCATGGGTGCACCTCAGCCACGCTCAAGGACAGTACTGTGCAGCCGTCTTCATCGACCTGGCCAAGGCTTTTGACTCTGTCAATCACTGCATTCTTATTGGCAGACTAAATAGCCTTGGTTTCTCAAATGACTGCCTCGCCTGGTTCACCAACTACTTCTCAGATAGAGTTCAATGTGTCAAATCGGAGGGCCTGTTGTCTGGACCTCTGGCAGTCTCTATGGGGGTGCCACAGGGTTCAATTCTCGGGCCGACTCTATTCTCTGTGTATATCAATGATGTCGCTCTTGCTGCTGGTGACTCTCAGATCCACCTCTACGTAGACAACACCATGTTGTATACATCTGGTCCTTCATTGGACACTGTGTTAACAAACCTCCAAACGAGCTTCAATGCCATACAACACTCCTTCCGTGGCCTCCAACTGCTCTTAAACGCTAGTAAAACTAAATGCATGCTCTTCAATCGAACGCTGCTTGCACCCGCCCACCCGACTAGAATCACTACTCTCGGCGGGTCTGACTAAGAATATGTGGACAACTACAAATACCTAGGTGTCTGGTTAGACCGTAAACTCTCCTTCTCCAGACTCACATTAAGCATCTCCAATCCAAAGTTAAATCTAGAATCGGCTTCCTATTTCGCAACAAACCCTCCTTCACTCATGCTGCTAAACATGCCCTCGTACAACTGATTATCCTACCGATCCTTGACTTCTGCGATGTCATTTACAAAATAGCTTCCAACATTCTACTCAGCAAATTGGATGTAGTCTATCACAGTGCCATCCGTTTTGTCACCAAAGCCCCATATACTACACAGTAAAAAATGGGGTGTTAATATTTCAGAGTAAAGTTATTTTAACCCAGATAGAGTATTTTCAACATTTTTGAGAGTAAAGTTGCTCTATCAGTGGAGTTAAAAGTGAGTGTAAAAATCTGCAGATACGCAGTGACAATTTCAACTCTACAGCAGTGATGAATACCCGCCACTCTGCTTTGCTGAAGTTTGGCACGTACGTTGGTGGAGGAAGATTGCGAAGGAGTAGCTAGGCCACAGATATTGCTAGGTAAGTTACATCCCCGTTTTTTCAACACCAAACCGGTATTTTTTAACTTTACATAATTTTAGAGTTGTGCTGATGTCAAGGTCATATTTTAAGTTACGAGTTCCATGCGGCGGTCCCCCTTGCAGTGACCTCGTCATCAGCCAGCTAAATTAGCTTGTAAGTTCAGATGGTTGACAGTAATAACTGTTATATGATATACCCATGGAATATGTTTGATATTTTTGTGAATGGCTTGCTGTTTCATATGGCTAAAAATAGGTAACGTTAACTTAGCTAATCAGTTCGTTTGAAGGACACCACCGTTTGGCATGAGCGCAGATTGTGCTTGTCATGCGGTTAGCTAGCTTGCAATCAGTATCGGTAACTGTCTTTCTTTGTGTTGCAATATTTTCACGAATGAAGTTTGTCAGAATGGTAAATACGTAAAATAACGTTCGCTAACAACAAAACATTTATACAGATAGTATTGTTAGCTAACGTTATTGTATAGCTTCCCAGGCTTCCTTACACTAACGTTAACTGTTTTTTATAAAGCTATATATAACGGTAATGTTAGCATGCTTCTGATAGTTAGCCAGCTAATGTTGGTGTTATAAAACGATAACTTAGATCACTGATTTGCATGACGGGTTTGTTTAACATTGCTTAACCATTTTAATGGTTAGCTACTGTTCGAACTAAAATGGCTAATGAGCTAGCTAACTTTGACACATAGCTAGTTATTTGGTAGCTAATGGGACAATGTGCCTCTAAACTTGAACTAGCCTACACCCATTTGCTGCAGAAAATGGCAGCTTAACGTTATATTCAACCAGCACAACTTTGTCTACTTCAGCCTTTGTAATTGCAGTGTAACGTCTAAGTAATGCATAGTGCTACTGAGATAAATGGATAGTTAGCTAACGCTTAGTTGAACCAGCACTAAATGATGATTTTGAATATATATTTTCTTTGTTAACAGAGGCAAAATGCTGTTGCGTGTTCAGCTCGGGGAAGAGCAGAAATACGTCAAGCTGTCTGAGCTGACATTCAATGCTTTCTTGAAAGAAGGTAGGTATAATAGGTTAAAGCAATACATATCACCCTAATGACAAAATAATACAGCATTAAGCTATTATCTTATGATATCTATTTAGGTCTATAGTCATTTCTGCTGTGCTTTATATTTTCAGTAACATAAAATCAGGTGCAGATCCTTGTCTTTCATCATTTTGTGAACACATGAGGCAACCTTAAGTATGAACTTGGATTCTTGTGAGAAGGGAATGCATGTTTTTCTTTTTTTTCTTCTTTTTTAACAGTGTGTCTAAAATTCAACATACCAGAAAGCAGAAAGCCAGACATTAAGGTGTATGACCAGTCTGACACAGAAGTTGACTCAGATGTTTTTGAAGAATTAGTAAAGGAGTCACCTGGAACTTTCAGAATCATGCTGGGCAATGGACTTGGTATTCATTCATTCAATTAGTTTTTTAGTTTAAAGGCCAGAATGAGAACCTTTATTGTCTTAAAAATAACAGTTTATTGTAATATGTTTCTATGTTTTGCACAAATTTCATAATGAACAGATACCTCTCATTCATCATCATGCTCGGGTACATCTGATGACACCATCATTCTGAATTTCACTGTGTGTGACGATGTTGAAGAAGTAGCGGCTGGCGAAGGAAGCCAGCCTAAAAGGCCATGCCACATAAACTATGAGGCAAAAGCAGTAAGTGGTGAACATTGCTGTTAAGTCCAATCTGAATGTTGTTTCATCATGTGACAGCATTACATATTGTTTTACAATTACGGAAAGCACATTTCTTTCCACCTATAGCTGATTGAAAAAATCCTAACATCAAAGCCTGGTGGTGAACGCATTATGCAAGAGTATGGAAAAACCAAATCTCTGACAGATGCCACCAGAAGACAGATGATCAACATACTTGCTGCTGAGATGACAGAAACACATGGGTAAGCATTAAGCATATAGATGGGCTGTAAAGAAACATTGTTATTATTTTCCGGTTATTAATTATGTAAAATGTGTTGTGCAATATCAATTCAGTGTGATGTTAACTTTGAATTCATATGCTAGGACATCCCCCCAAAAGTGTCAGAGCACAGGGGATAGTAGCTTTGTTTCCCTATCTAGAAGACCCATACTCACAACATGGATATGTAAGTAAATGGGTTATTGCAACATTATGCACATATTCACTCTATGAAATGGGAATAGTACTCCTTTATAATTTATTTATAATAATATAGGATCATTACTACGATCCGGAGAGTGGTTCCGGATACCTTGCATGGCGATTGAAGACCATACAAAGAAAAACAGCAGAGGAAAGAGGTGCCTCAGTCAGCAAATCTCCTAAAGGTATGTTTTCTGATCAGTGACATGTAATTATAATGGTGACCTGTGAATTGTACAGAAAGGATTTCTTAACACTGTATTTTGTCTTAAGTTGGTGGGCCAGGCCGTGATCGTCAGCCCTTCACCTATGACAGAGAGCCATCTGATGAGGATGTGGAAGCAGCTATTGCTGTTTTGAGACACTCTGCTGATGAAAACACTGTCCGTGAGAAGATGAAAATGACCTTCATATATCGGCAAGCAATGGTCAACGATGAAGCCAAATCATCAGATGTCTTCTCGGTCTTCCCAAGATTTCTGGACACACCAGGACTGGTATGACAACTTAATTCACTGCATCACCAAAAATATCCAATGAAGAATAAGGTAACACTCATTATTTCTGTCTTTGTGTGTTACATTGCAGATAGAACAAGATTTCAGACTTCTGTTTGGTGAGGCCACAGCCAACAAATTCTTGGAGAAGTGGCCAACCACTTTCAAAGCAAAAGTAATAAAGGAAAGCCATGGACTTGTATCCACCACAGAACTCTTGGATTTGATGCGCAATGCTGAGTCAGCTGCTGAAGTTGAGAATGGTATGAATGAACTGTTTTACTTTTTATGTGGATAATGTAGGTGTGCATTATATGTCCATAATGGTGCAAGTTGTGAATAAGAATGTTATGCTACGGCACAATGTTAACCAGGTTTTTATTTACTTATTTGTAGGCTGGGACAGTGACATGTCTGCCATCTTGCTGCTGCTACATTTGCTACCACCATCTGCACAAGGTAGAAAGAGGCCGGGAAAGATGTCTGCATATCAAGCTGTAGATCAGCTCATCAGATTTCAAAAGGTATGCTTAACAGTTGTTTAAAATATATATTCCATCATCTCAATCTTGTGCACAGTTTGAGGTGATCTTATCTATTGTCAGAGGTTAGTCACCAAAACAATTCTGTTGAATGTGTTTTTTTTGTAGGTTGGAACCAGTGTGCAGCAGCATCTTGACAACATCACCCAAAGCAGTCAGCCCTACCTTCTCGCCCAGGGATCCACACAGAGCAGCATTCACTCCTACTTCATTGTGGTTGACAAGCATGCTCTTCCATGCAAGGCAACAGGTTCAGTAGGAGCTTTTGACGAAGTCTTTAAAGCCCATTACGTATTTGGTACGTCATACAGTTCTTCCTTGAGCAGCTTTTTCACTTTTGTGCAAACAACCATCTATAACATCGACATGGGGGAAACAAAGGAGACTCCTAGAGTTGCTGAGTTGCGAGCAAGAATGGTGCGTTAGTTGAGATAAAACTATGAAGTGTTTTCTTTGCAAAAGTGACCATGGAAGTCCAAACAACCTTGTTAAGCACCTTAAGATAATTCATGGGCTATGTACAGGCAGGACTCTTTTTCTGAAATGTGGTCAAGAAGGATGCTCACGTTCTTTTGGTAGCTTTTCTGGTTTTAGAAAACATCTTAACAAGTGCCACGGAGAAAGTTTAGTAGATTCTATAGAAGATGATCTTTCAGACCCTCAAAGTACCGTCAACACCAGTAATATTTCTCATGTTGAAGTGTCGACTGAATGTTTAGAGGCTGAGTCAGAGTTATCTTCGCCATACATTGTAAATAGTTGTGCAGCTGTTATTTCTGATCTAAAGGCAGCAGGTGTTGGTCAAAGTACAGTAAATACTGTAGTGATTTCCATGGAAGAGATTGTTCAAGATATTCATCAGCATGCTAAAGAAACAGTGATAAAGCATGTATTTAGTAATGAAAGAGAAACAGAAATGTGCAAGAAAGTTGAGGCGTGTTTTGAGGGGTTAGAGAATCCTTTCACAGTTCTAAATTCGGAATACAAGCGATCAAAATTTATGACTGCCAAGTGGGAAATAGTAGAACCAGTTGAATGTGTGATTGGTTCAAGATTTGACACAAGACGAAATAAAAAGACTGGAACATATGATCAGGTAGTAGTTCAAGATAAATTCATGTATATTCCAATTTTATCTACACTGCAGTCAATATTTAAAAGTCAGTATTTTGCAGAAATGTTGCAAAGCTCAGCTACCAGCAACTCTAGACTGAGAGATATTTGTGATGGATCTTTTTTAAAAGTCACCCCCTGTTCTCAACTGAGAAGCAGACAATACAGGTCCAGATGTTCTATGATGATTTTGAGGTCGCCAACCCATTGGGTTCCAAGCGAGGTATTCATAAATTGGGTGGAGTATATTTTACTTTAAGAAACTTCTCTCCAAAATGGAATTCTTTTTTGGCTAACATATACCTGTGCGCCTTATTTCATACTCAAGATGTTAAACGATATGGTTTTAGTGAAATTTTTGCTCCCATTGTTCGAGACATTAAAGTGTTAGAGAGCGATGGTATTGAGATTCCATTATACAGTGGTTATGTACGTGGCACTGTAGTACAGGTAACAGGTGATAATTTGGGTTTGCATAGTTTGTTTGGTCTGGTGGAGTCTTTCAGTGCAAGGTACTGTTGCAGGTTCTGTTTAGCAGAAAAGGAGGACTTTCAAACAGAATTCTCTGAAGATTCTTCCAAAATAGTTTTACGCACCAAAGATATGCATACTGCTCACTGTCAAGAAATGGCTTGTAATCCATCCCTTCCGTATGTTTTTGGTGTGAAAAGGTCATGCATATTAAATTCATTGAGGTATTTTCACACAACTGAGAACTTCTCAGTTGATGTGATGCATGATGTGTTAGAAGGGGTTGGCCAGTACGAATTGAAGTTATTATTTCTGTATTTGAATGAAAAACATGTTACATCAGGAGAAATACATTCAAGAATACAAAGTTTTGATTATGGTTTCACAGAGAGAAATAACAGGCCTGTGACTGTTAATTTAAGTGAAGGATCTAATGATCTGGGACTGAATGCAATTCAGTCCTGGTGCTTACTTAGGAATGTTCCTCTTATCTTTGGAGATTTGGTAACTTCTACTGACCAACACTGGGGCCTGCTTCTTTTATTATTGCAAATAATTAACATTATATTCTCGCCCATGTTATCTCAAGGTCTATGTGTATATTTAAAACATTTGATTGTTGATCACCATACACTGTTTAAGAAGTTGTATCCTCAGAAAAAACTTTTACCAAAGCACCATTTTCTTATCCACTATCCCCGCTGCATCCAGAAAATAGGGCCTGTACTTCATAGTTGGTGTATGAGGTATGAAGGCAAACATAATTTTTTCAAAAAACAGCTTAAATCGTTTAAAAATATTACCAAAACGCTGGCAAAAAAGCATCAGAATCATATGGCATATAGTTGGCGAAGATCAACAACTTTTAGTCGGTTAGATATTGGTCCAGGAAAAATGGTGGCTTTAAATATGGTAAAAGGAGGTTCTGAAATTGCTTTGGCAATGCAAGTGCCCAGTAGCATTCAGGTTATGAAGGTTAATTGGGCTAAACATAATGGGTATGTTTATCGCCCACACTTGGTTATCTGTGGCGAAGTTGACTCTGAAGTGCCCTTGTTTTATCAGATTGAGTCAGTTCTGATAATGTGTGAAAAACTGTTACTACTCACAGTGCCTTTAGTTACAGTAACTTTTCAAGAACATTTCCATGCATATGAGGTGATCAGATCAAAGCATGATTTAGTTTTTTTTCATGTCGACAACCTGCACTACCCTAGACCTTTTGACATACAAAGGTCATATGGAGGAAATGACACAGCTCTCCTTGTTGTGCCATATTGCTTTCTCTGGTGAACATTTTTATGATGTTATACTTCTGTCATAGACAAGGCAATGGGTGTACAATGTAAATTCACGGACATTGAAATTATACTTTTTTTTTCAATAAATGTGGGTGCTCTCATCTTGTATTATTGTGCTTTGTTTTATTTGATAGTATTGATATTTCTATAATTCAGTAACACTACATCATATGATTTAAATAAAAAAATAAAAAACACTGTAGAGAAATGAAAAGTAAATATCATTACACTTTAAAGTGTCATTTTTTGAAGTAAAATTGTAGTTGACTTAACTCTATACAGTGTAATCATATTACTCTCAACAGTGTGATTAAACTACAGTGTTAAATATTTTGACACATTTCATTGTTATTTTTTACACAATATGGAGTAGAATTAACTCTAAAAGTTTTACACTGACCAAAGAGTACATTTTACACTGATTTTGAGTGGGACCAAATGTTATCTGAAACAGAGTTAAATTCAACTCGATAGGAGTTAAATTAACACTTCTGTTTTTACTGTGTACCCACCACTGTGACCTGTATGCTCTCGTTGGCTGGCCCTCACTACATATTCGTCGCCAAACCCATTGGCTCCATCTATAAATCACTTCTAGGCAAATCCCCACTTTATCTTAGATCATTGGTCACCATAGCAACACCCACCCGTAGTATGCGTTCCAGCAGGTATATCTCACTGGTCATCCCCAAAGCCAACACCTCCTTTGGCCCACCCAACTACCTCATCCCCATATTGCTATTTACATTGTTATTTATTTTGCTAATTTGCACCCCAGTATCTCTATTTGCACATCATCTTCTTCACATCTATCACTCCAGTGTTAATACTAAATTGTAATTATTTTGCACTATGGCCTATTTATTGCTTACTAACTTACTACATTTGCACACACTGTATATAGATTTTCTATTGTGGTATTGACTGTACGTTTTGTTTTTGTTTATTCCATATGTAACTCTGTGTTGTTGTTGTTTTTATCGCACTGCTTTGCTTTATCTTGGCCAGGTCGCAGTTGTAAATGAGAACTTGTTCTCAACTGGCTTACCTGGTTAAATAAAGGTTAAATAAAAAATAAAAAATTTTAGAAAGCCATTAGCTGGGAACTACTGATTAATTATGTGTTGAATGTACTAGCTAACATCTTGCGAATCCCACCCCCATAACGCCCACATACACACCCATTACACACATTCAGTGTTTCATTTTATTCAGGACCTTACAGACAAAAGCTAAAACAACAGCTTAAGTAGTTGTCGAGGGGATGTATACAAGTATCCCTAAGAAGACAGAATGAAAAGAGTAGAGAATATCTTACAGAATCTGAGCAACACTTCTACTGGAAAATATTGTGACATTTTAAAAGCAAAGGGTAGACCGTCAGTAATTGGAGGAGGACCGAAGTAGACTATTTCTTGACATTGTGGAAATGAATGGAAAAATAAGAACACTCCATGGATGGCATTTAGAGAGAGAACATCCACCACAAATGGGGCAGATGACGCATGTGCACACACACACACACACACACACACACACACACACACACACACACACACACACATTCCTTCTTAATTTCAGGTGGTTTTCATCCTAAGTCGTCTTCATCCTCCCCTCTGTTAATGGAAATTCCCCTGGGCATGTCTCGGAGAAAGAATCTCCTCTATTAATTTGATTCTACTCTCTTTATTGGTCCACCCACTGAGCACAAATGAAATAACCCTGTCAGTTCTAATTCAGGGATGGCATCGCTCTCCCAGCACAGCGGACATAGGCCAGTACATCACATTGCATCCCAAGGAAACCACAGATCAGAGGGTTCCAGGAAGGCTGATTGGTCTGTAAGAAGAGGCTAAAATAGCACCAGTATTAATTATAGTGATTATGGACACTTTTGTGACCACAGGGATCAACCCAAAACCCTCAGGGGACAGTGACCAAGTAAATATTTGTCTTTGGTGCATGGATGTGAAGTCAACCAACATCCAACATCCAATAACCACAACTCAATACATACTGTATCTGTTCAAAAGTTTTAAAAAATCACTCTGTGTATAGATACAGTGAGGAAACCCAGTAGATATTGTGATGGTGTGTGATGGTATGAGTGAAAGTGTGAGCTCCCCCCTCCCTGCTCTGCTTCCTGTTCTGCGGTGGAGTGTCAGATGCTAATGCTGGCGGATAGAGGCTCTACTCTGGGGTTTTAACTCAAACATGGAGGCCTAATGCCACGGGATAAAGCGTTCAGCCTCACTTACAGGGGCACCGGCACTCCCACAGGATCATGCAGGGGCCTGGGCGGCTGGGCTGGCTGCATTAAATTACCACAGACTCGTCTTGTGCATCTCCATGTCAAGGGAGCGACTGGAGGCGGCTGATGCATGCTGGGAGCCAGAATCGACAGCCTTAAAGGCGAACTGAACTCGAGAACCAACTTCTCTTGTTGAAAACGACATATGTGATATTAGATATTAGTCAGAAACATTTATTCCACTGCCAGAATATACTTAAAAGTGTAAGTAGCTTAATTTTGGTCATACGGTCAGTATCGTCCAAAACTGAGTTCGTCATGACCTACCTGAGGGTTGGGTTTTGATTTTGACAATGTCCATTTGCCCATTGACTTGGGATGAACAGCTGCGGAAATTGCACTCTATCCAATGGCACAGGCAGAGACAGACCTGCCCAGCAGCGTGCAGCAGCTTGGAATTTGTTTATATAGGACAAAACATTGCACATTTTGTAACTTGAGAAAAATTGCACCAGAAACCTTAGTTAGATGTAAAATTGTGCAACTAAAACCTCCTCTGCAAAAAACGTCAAAATACGTTACAGATTTCATGAGATATCTTAGATTCATTCTGACTATTTTGAGGAAGTGTCACGAGTTACAAAGCCAGAACCCAGAAGCAGACCAGGACAAGGTAAGTTGAAACGAAGGTGAGTGTTTATTTACAAATTCAAGAGTGATGCTGAATAATCCAGGGAACAGGGCGGGCGGCGTTGATTAGTTGTTGGGGGTGCAGTGGTTGATCCAATCATGGCTCGGCAGCCGCCGACCACCAGGCAGAGGTTGGATGAAGGTTCCGGACGAGTGACTGCAGATGGAACAAAACGGAGGTAAGTAAACAACAACCCAACAAGGTGCAAAACAACAAAACTAACGCTAGACGCTCTAAGACTGATACTCTGATAAACCTACTGTTCATGGCTAACGATCCGGCAGGGAATGGATGTTAGGCCAGAGCCTAAGAAGGGTGATGATCAGGACCAGGTGTGCAGATTGCTGATGGGATGCAGGTGCGGAAATCAAGAGAGCTCCCCGGAGCGTTCCAGAACCCTCGGGAAACTGGAGATCCCGAGCAGAAAAACTAGTCCACAGACAGGACCCGACTCAGACTGCCGGGATCGTTACAGTACCCCCCCTCCGACGAACGCCACCGGGCGGACTCCCCGGAGCGCCAGGATGGAGGCGGTAGAAGTCACGGATGAGGTCAGCATCTAGGATCTGTCGCCGCGGAATCCAACTCCTCTCTTCAGGACCATACCCCTCCCAGTCCACGAGATACTGGAAACCCCGGCCCCGCCGTCTGGAATCCATGATGCGTCGCACCGTGTAGGCAGGACCACCTCCGATCATCCGAGGAGGAGGAGGCGGAGGAGGCAACAGAGGACTGAGGAGAACAGGCTTGAGGCAGGAGACATGAAAGGTGGGATGGACTCTGAGCGTCCTCGGGAGTTTGAGTCGAACTGCCACCGGATTGATCACCTTCTCCACCACAAACGGACCAATGAACCCGGTAACAACTTCCTAGACTCAGTCCGTAAAGGAAGATCCCGTGTGGCCAACCAGACCCTATCTCCGATGGTGTAGGTGGGAGCGGGGATCCGGCGACGATTCGCCTGGAGCTGATACCGGTCCGAAACTCTAAGGAGTGCCTTTCTGGCCCGATGCCAGGTCCGGTGGCAACGACGAATATGGGCCTGAACAGAAGGCACTGAGAGCTCCTTCTCCTGAGAAGGGAACAAGGGAGGTTGGTAGCCATACAGGCACTGGAAGGGAGACATCCCAGTGGCAGATGTAGGGAGAGTATTGTGGGCATACTCAACCCAAGGCAACTGAGAGACCCAGGAGGTGGGGTTGGAAGAGGCCAGGCAGCGTAGCGTGGATTCCATCTTCTGGTTGGCTCTCTCCGCCTGACCATTAGATTGGGGGTGAAAACCAGATGTGAGACTGACTGTAGCTCCAATGGCCAAACAGAAGGACTTCCAGACAGCAGAGGTAAACTGAGGGCCACGGTCGGAAACGATATCACTGGGCAACCCGTGGACCCTGAAAACCTCCCTAACCAGGATCTCGGACGTCTCCGAGGCAGAGGGAAGCTTGGCAATTGGCACAAAGTGGGCGAACTTGCTGAATCTGTCCACGATAGTCAGAACGCCCGTGTTCCCCTCAGAAGCGGGCAACCCAGTGACAAAGTCCAGGGCCAGATGCGACCATGGTCGCCGGGGAATAGGAAGGGGGTGAAGTAGTCCAGAGCTGGGCCGATTGGTACTCTTATTCTGCGCACACACTGGACAGGCAGCAACATAACCCCGAGTATCCTCGGCCATGGCAGGCCACCAAAAACGTCTGCGAAGAAACGCCATCGTCCGAGCCACGCCAGGGTGACAAGCCATCTTGCTGGCGTGGGACCATTTGAGGACCGCAGGACGAACCGACTCAGGCACAAACAACCGACCGGGTGGACCGTTACCGGGACCGGGCTGCGTCCGAAGAGCCGCCATCACCTCCTCCTCAATCTTCCACCTAACAGCTCCCACGACGCAGTTCCGGGGAGAATTGTCTCGGTCTTGGACCCACTCTCCTCCGTCTTGGAGAACATCCGAGACAAGGCGTCCGCCTTGCCGTTCTTAGATCCAGGTCGGAACGTCAGGGAAAAAATTGAATCGTCCGAAAAACAACGACCACCTGGCCTGACGGGAGTTGAGACGTCTAGCCGATTGCACGTAAGCAAGATTCTTGTGGTCAGTCCAGACAATAAACGGCTGCTCCGCCCCCTCCAACCAGTGGCGCCACTCCTCCAAGGCAAGTTTCACCGCGAGAAGCTCCCGGTTACCCACATCGTAATTCCTCTCCGCAGGCGAAAGGCGACGAGAGTAGTAGGCGCAGGGATGGAGTTTACTGTCCGTGGAGCATCGCTGCGACAGGATGGCGCCAACTCCCACATCAGACGCGTCCACTTCAACGACGAACTGACGGGCCGTGTCCGGTTGAGAGAGAATCGGTGCGTTGGTGAATCGCCTCTTCAAATCCAGAAACGCTCGATCCGCCTCCGGATTCCACTTGAAGCTCCTGATACTGGAAGTCAAGGCCGTTAACGGAGCGGCCACACGGCTGTAATCCCGGATGAATCTGCGGTAGAAATTCGCAAACCCCAAAAATCTCTGGAGCTGCAATCTCGTACCGGGCTGGGCCCATTCCAGAACCGCTCTAACCTTCTCCTGGTCCATCCTAATCTCTCCCCTGGAGATGATGTACCCGAGAAAGGATGTCGTGTGGGCGTGAAACTCGCACTTCTCGGCCTTCACGAACAGGCGATTCTCCAACAACCGCTGCAGAACCTGCCGGACATGCTGGACGTGGTCGGAAGGTTCCTTCGAGAAGATCAGAATGTCATCCAGGTAAACAAACACAAAGAGACCGATCATATCTCTCAGGACGTCGTTCACCATACTCTGGAATACCGCTGGAGCATTGGTCAGTCCAAACGGCATCACCTGATACTCGAAGTGACCCATCGGTGTATTGAAACCCGTCAACCACTCGTCTCCCTCTCTGATCCGGACCATGTGATACGCATTGCGTAGGTCTAGCTTGGTGAACACCGTAGCACCCTGTAAGGAGTCGAAGGCAGAACTCATCAAGGGCAGGGGATACTTGTTCTTGACCGTGATGTCATTCAACCCCCGATAATCAATACACGGTCGAAGAGAGCCATCCTTCTTACCCACAAAGAAGAATCCTGCCCCCCAGGGGTGATGACGAGGGACGAACGAGACCAGCAGCTAGGGACTCCTTGATGTAGGTCTCCAAAGCCTCACGTTCAGGGCGGGAGATACTGTATAACCTTCCCTTGGGGTAGACAGCTCCAGGGAACAGGTTGATGGCACAATCATATGGTCGGTGGGGAGGGAGTGACAGAGCCTTCTGCTTACTGAACACTTCCCCCAAATCGTGATATGTCTCGGGAACCAGGGACAAATCTGGGGGTTTAGCCTCAATCACCTGGCTGGGAACCGAATGGGGACAGGCAGTCCTGAGACAGTTAGCATGACAATCAAGGCTCCAACTCGTTACCTTGCCCGTCACCCAATCGAACGTGGGATTGTGTTCCTTCAGCCAGGGGTATCCAAGGACCAGAGGAACATGGGAAGACGGCAGAATGAAGAATGAAATCATCTCCGAATGATTCCCTGACAACAGCATCTTAACCGGTTCAGTCCTCATCGTGATACGTGCCAGACTACTGCCGTTCAGAGTGGTCGCTTCAATGGCTTCCGGCAATTGCTCCTTGGAAAGCCCCAGCTGTTCCACCAACTCGGCATCAAGAAAGCTTCCATCGGCACCTGAATCGATAAAGCGTTAATCGCTAAGCTCTGATTCCTGTTCACAAGGGTAGCCGGAAACGGGGTCTGACAGAGGTACTGAGAGGTTGAAACTGGCTCGCTAAAAGTCCTCCCAACTTTAGCGAGCCGGGCAGTTTGACGACCGCCGGGAACAAGTGGAGATGTAATGTCCCGAGCTACCACAGTAGAGGCAGCAGTTGGTCTTACGTCTATGTTGACGCTCCTCCTTGGTTAACCCGTGCCGCCCCCACTTGCATGGGTTCAGAATCGGGAGAGAGGACCTCTCCACTAATCCTTTGTGGTGGAGAATGATCGACGTGTTCTGGTCCACCACCCGACCCGACTGGGAACTGAGAAGCTGATCGATTGGACGGACCCCATTGCTTCTCCCTCCTTCGCTCTCGGACTCGATTATCCACCCGAATAGACAAGGCTACCAAGCTGTCCAGGTCACTAGGCTCCGGATAGGAGATCAACTCATCCTTGAGCTGCTCCGACAGACCCTGGTAAAAGGCCGCTTGCAGAGACTCCTCATTCCACCCACTCTCCACAGCCAACGTCTTGAACTCGATCACGAAGTCGGCCACGCTGCGAGTTCCTTGGTGAAGCGAAAACAGGCGCCTAGCTGCGTCCCTCCCTCGGACGGAATGGTCGAAGAGCTTCCTCATCTCGGCCGTGAACCCCTGGTATGAAGCCATGCAGGGGTCTTGTCGTTCCCAAACGGCTGAAGCCCACTCCAGCGCTCGACCACGCAGCAACTCAATCACAAAGGCTATCCTAGCCTTGTCTGTGGCATAAGAGTAGGGCTGTAGATCGAACACTAACCCACACTGCATAAGGAAAGAACGGCATCTTCCCAGCTCCCCCTCATATTTATCCGGCGTCGGAACCTTGGGCTCACGGAAGGACACAGCTTCAGACGCGGCAGGCGAGATGGGTGAAACCGGTAGTGGATCCTCCACCGGAAACTTGCGCTGGTTCTGGACCTCCGTCAGACCGGTAGAAAGGTTCCGAACTGACAACGCTATCTCCTGTAGTGCCGTGCTATGTTGTCCCAACATCTTCTCCTGATGGGAAATGGCATGGCGAACAGAGTCCAGGTCCGCTGGGTTCATTACTGGCCGGATCGTTCTGTCACGAGTTACAAAGCCAGAACCCAGAAGCAGACCAGGACAAGGTAAGTTGAAACGAAGGTGAGTGTTTATTTACAAATTCAAGAGTGATGCTGAATAATCCAGGGAACAGGGCGGGCGGCGTTGATTAGTTGTTGGGGGTGCAGTGGTTGATCCAATCATGGCTCGGCAGCCGCCGACCACCAGGCAGAGGTTGGATGAAGGTTCCGGACGAGTGACTGCAGATGGAACAAAACGGAGGTAAGTAAACAACAACCCAACAAGGTGCAAAACAACAAAACTAACGCTAGACGCTCTAAGACTGATACTCTGATAAACCTACTGTTCATGGCTAACGATCCGGCAGGGAATGGATGTTAGGCCAGAGCCTAAGAAGGGTGATGATCAGGACCAGGTGTGCAGATTGCTGATGGGATGCAGGTGCGGAAATCAAGAGAGCTCCCCGGAGCGTTCCAGAACCCTCGGGAAACTGGAGATCCCGAGCAGAAAAACTAGTCCACAGACAGGACCCGACTCAGACTGCCGGGATCGTTACAGGAAGTGATACTGCCTTCATTCATATGGTGTCTCATGGGGGGCAAACATCAGTAACTCCCATATCGAACCACACCAAGACTGAAATCCACATTTTCTTATTGAGCAACAGGAAAACAGCTCTTTAAGACTTTGATTTCCACTTGTTTATAACAGGCAATGTGCCAAAATATATAGCCCATGATGCAGTAACTTTCCACCAGATGCTTTTAACAAATCCCCTTATCTTGATTTGCATTATAAATGGGAATGACGTAGTTTAGCTGGCACTTGAGTACAGCCTCTCCAGAACCCTGGATGTTATTCGCCCACTCTGCCCATACTGCAGCAGCGGCTGCTAGATAGACTCCCTGCACCAGGCTCTGACCCCACCCACTGTCTACCCTGGCGGATGTGGGAGCCTGATCACGCTGGCTGCTAATAGCATGGCTGGTTAAGAGAACCCATATGGGGTCTCTCTCCTTTATGTCTCATTTCCCCTCCCTCCTTCATCTTTCATTTCCCCTCCCTCCTCTCAGCAGGAGCACTCCACAGGGTGGAGAGAAACTGTGAAAGGACCCTTCCCATCTCTCTTCCCATCCGGCTCTACTTCAAGATTATTTATAGTGGGCAATTACTGCCATCCTTCCAACAAGCATACATGCAGTCATCTTTCCAATACTGTACATACCCTCACTCTCACTCTGTAATATCCTTCTGCATATGCACCCTATCCATCAACCTATGCACCTGCATACTCTCCATTATCCCCAAGAAGCCTATTTTATTCCAACCACCAACGCAGTCAATCAATAAATGTTCTTCACAATACCTTCATGTAACATACAGGTCTCAGCGGTACAATCTCTTAGTGGTATTTTTATACTGTGAAGGGCAAGATCTCTATGAGCAGCAGCTTGTATATTTCAGCCTGGTCTCAAGACTAGACGTAACAAAGTAAAAGTAAATCCTGGACACTCAAAGTGGTACGATATGTTTGGTATGGTTGCATAAGATGGAAGGTTACTTAAGACAAAAACGAAGGTAGGGTGGTTGGTCGTGGTGGATGGGTAGGCATATAATGCGAATTTCTATCAACCCAATGGTTGCATGTTTGAATCTCATCACAGACAACTTTAGCATTTTAGCTAATTAGCAACTCTGCAAATACTTACTACTTTTTAGCTACTTTGCAACTACTTAGCATGTTAGCTAACCCTACCCCTAACCGTTAATCCTAACCCTAACCTTAACCCTAACCTTAACCCTAACCTTAAACCCTAAACCTACCTCCTAGCCTAGGTAATGTTAGCCACCTAGCTAACGCTAGCCACATCAAATTGGCATTCGTAACATATCATACGAATTGCAATTCGTACATATTGTAAGAATTACAATTCGTAACATATCATACAAATTGTAATTCGTAACATATCATACGAAATGGATGATGGACATCCACAAATTAATACATGCCATACAAAATGTAACATATCATGCTAATTGGAGCGTCCCGGATAAACATTTACCAAGTTATGTCTACCCCTGAGTCCAGGTTGCATATATGCCCTCTAATTTACAGACAAATGCTATCTACAAAATACTATTTAGTTCACAGTTGCGAGAACATTTTTGTCAGATATATTTGGAATGGTCATACCCAGTGGGCATGGATAAGCAGTTTGACACTTTAGCCTACACCATTTTTCTTTCACAGGCTGGCCTCTGGTGACAAAGGGTAGGAGGTAAGAGCTGATTTAGAGGGGAATAGACACTGGAATCGCCCACTGGAACACATCCTGTGGCAATCTGATGCTCGCCGGCATCTTTGCTTGTCATACAGCACATTGCTTCAGTGAGTCATGACACAGAGACAGGCTCTCTCTTTAAGGCTGCCGGGGCCTCGTTCTCCCTCTCCTCCCAGCATAGCCATTTGGCTTACTGCATAAATCACCTCTAAGTCGTCTTAAGTCCAAATCCTCATGAGCTTTGAATGGCGTCTCGCTGTGGGGTTTCTGAAAATTGAATTTTAGTTCTGCGGATTTACTTATTGTTGGGGGTAATCATTCATGGATTTGGTTTAGTCTGAGTTGCTTTTTTATCCACAGTAAAGATACAGGGATTTATTCTGTATATGCTATTAAAGTTGTCTCCTTTCACATTAAAGGCTAAATACAATTAATATTATTGGTTACTAAAGATAAGGTTTCAAATAATTAATTAGGTTTGAATGTATGCCCAAGAGCCATTGTATTCAGTAGTCATTCAGTACATTATCAGCTTTCAGCAGCTTTTTCTATAATGTACAAGATGTATTGACATTGACAGAGTTCATATTTTTGTTTATCAGAGTTTAAGTTTTACAGTAATTAGATTATCAAGGACATATTACATTAGTGCCATGCAACAGTACTGCATCTGGAGCAAGCTTTCAGACTCATACTTATCCTAAAACCTATAACAATGCATGCTTACATAACAAGACCCATAGGGCAGGGGGTGGGTGAGAAAGAGAGAGACGAGATATGAGACGGCAGGTTCGGGACAAGGAATCACGACCAGTGAACAGGTCAGGGTTCCATACTGCAGGCAGAACAGCAGAAACTGGGTCAGTAGCACAACAAGGCAGCACGTCCGGTGAACAGATCAGAACAACCAAAACTGACTCACCAGCATGACCAGGTGGACTGGGACGGGGACAGCCAGGAATCATCAGGCCAGATAGTTAGAGGGAGCATACCTAAGATCACACAGGACACCAGATAAGACAGGAGAATTACACCAGATATAACAGACTGACCCTAGCCCCCCGGCACATAGACTATTGCAGCATAGATACAGGAGACTGAGATAGGGGGTCGGGGAACACTGTAGCACCGTTCAAAGTTACCCCCAGACAGGGACAACCAGGCAGGATATGACCCACCCACTTTGGCAAAGCACAGCCCCCACACCACTAAAGGGATATCAAGAGGCCACTAACTTACTATCCTGAGACCATGGCCTACACTCTCAGAAAAAAAGATGCTATCTACCGTAAAGGGTTCTTGGCTGTTCCTATAGGAGAACCCATTGAAGAACCCCTTTTGCTTGCAGGAAAACACTTTTGGTTCCAGGTAGAACTCTTTTGAGTTCCATGTAGAACCCTCTCTACAGAGGGTTCTACATGGGACCCAAAAGGATTCTAACTGGAACCAAAAAGGGTTCTCCTATGGGGACAGCCGAAGAACCCTTTAGGAACCCTTTTTTCTAAGAGTGTACAAAACAGACTTAGGGTATGTGTTGGCATCTATCCATCCACTGGCTGGTGTGTTCGCAGTGGCAGACCCAGTGGAGTGACCAGGGCAGGCTAATCATCAATAATTCAGCGGGCATGCCAGCTCAAAGGTAAACAATGCCTTTAATTAGGGGAGGTCTCCAGTGTGCACAGGCAGATTAATGAAAGGCCACTCACTCCACTGGCGCCTGGAGACAAGAGGTCTCTCAATGTGACAGAGGCACTGCCAAACGAAGCAAACAAACTCAGTCGGGTTGTGTGTGTGATGGGGAGTGGTGTGTGTGTGTGTGTACACACAGTTTCAAACAAAGTACATTTCCAACAGCACACAGAGATAAAAGTACCAAGGGCACTTAGTCTCCATACGGATACCAGTATAGAATGAATTCAGTGTAGAATACTGCAGCCTTGGGGATCACAACACTTGTATAGCAGATAAACCTATGGCATTCAATTGTCAAGAACTTACATACAATTCAGCACTGGACAGCGACCATCTCGTCCTTGAATACACATACAATTTCCAGCACCAAGGACAGCGCATGTAATCTCCATAACTCCAAGGATAATCAACAAAGCAGCCACCAGACTTCAACACCTCTGCAATCTCACATATTGTACATTGCTCAATTTCTGTGAGTGTGCTGTATGTGGGGGTGGCAATGATTTACAGATTGACCCTGAGAAATATTGATATTCACAACAAAATAACTCTAAAACAGTGTGCATTCCAGTACAGTTTGCCTGGAGTCCCTCTCTAATCCTGTCACAGATATTTAAGTCTCCATAGCCCCAGTGTGCATACCCAGCCAATCCAACAACAGTAAGCATGGTAGGGTTTTACTGCAGAAATCCCTCCCTCTGAGAACACAATGCATTCTGAAGCCACCACCTGCCAAACGTGACACAGGCGGGAGGCTCTTTAAATCCACCATTTCGGCTCTCGACATGCCCTGCGTTGGTGCCACCTGTTGCCGCTGGGACAGAAGGACAAAGATGAGCATGCTCTATGAGACAAAGCTACATACGTGGCACACGGAACGTCTGTCAGACCTGCCCTGGCACTGTCTCTCCCCACCCTCGGCCATCATTCATCATACCGTCACAGACCAGGGACCAGACCCAAAGAGCACAGCAAATGCTTCTCTGCTTTACAGCCCCTTGAACAAGCACAGGGATGACTGTATAATGAGCAAGGTCTTATGCTTGAGATACACTAACAAATGCGTTGAAGCTCATTAAAATCTATTGAATTCATTGACTGTGAATCACTGGTATACTTATTGTACTGATCTGAAAGAACATTGTGATGACAATATCTTATCATAAAAATCATCTATGTATAGTAGGTAAAACATTTACAAGGCATAGATAGATAGATAGATAGATAGATAGATAGATAGATAGATAGATAGATAGATAGATAGATAGATAGATAGATAGATAGATAGATAGATAGATAGATAGATAGATAGATAGATAGATAGATAGATAGATAGATAGATAGATAGATAGATAGATAGATAGATAGATAGATAGATAGATAGATAGATAGATAGATAGATAGCTAGATAGATAGATAGATAGATAGATAGATAGATAGATAGATAGATAGATAGATAGATAGATAGATAGATAGATAGATAGATAGATAGATAGATAGATAGATAGATAGATAGATAGATAGATAGATAGATAGATAGAGTAACCTTTAGGCAGTAATTGTAATCTGTAAAAGTTGTTTGAATATTCTTATATTGAGCATGATCTCCTTTATGGGTATTAAACATAACTTATATGTTGCAGTAACATTAGTAAAAACGGTGCTAAAACCTTTATACTGTGTTACTGCATTTTAGTGTTTTATGCACATTTAAGAGTTGCTATAGACATGGATGAGAGGATGATGGAGGAAGTGTTGTTTATCAGAGCACATAGTGGTCTAGTGGTTGGATGAAATGACACAGCTCTAGTTGAACTCAGGGGTGGACTGGGACCAAAAATCGGCCCAGGCATTTCTAACAAACCAGCCCATTTTTTTCTTGAAGCCCTCATTTATTTGCCAGATAATTATAAGTTTGTGTGAAGAAAAAAAGTTAGACAGGCCCACTGGGCTAAAAATGGACCAGCCCATCTGGCATTTGCCCGAAAAACCAGATGGCCAGTCCGCCCCTGGTTGAACTCCTTGGAAGCAGCATTGTTAGACTATGTGAAGTTATTTCTAGCAGCGCCACTGATCTGACTCTACAACCCTGCAAGGAGAAAGAAGCCTCTGACACTGCTCTGTTTTCTCCCTAGCTTTTGTTGTCTCTTCAAGCACGACATTTTCTCAGTATCAGGCCACTGATGTGCTCCTTTGAGCATTACTTTGAGACATACACTTCAACATCAGTCTACTTCACTGTGCCTCCTCTTTAAGTGTTATTGTAAGCCCTAGCCATTTCTTAAAATGTTCCTCCAGGAGTTTTATTTAAGGGCTTATTCCCTTTACCAGCAGGTTGTTGCTGTGCTTTATGTGTTTACGTGTTGTTATCCAGAGGCGTACTACCAGCCTGAATCTGTTGTTGTTGATGTGCTCTCTAAAGATGTAACCCCCACTTCCGGAGGATTCTTTCACAGTTGGACCACTGTTATTGTTTATGTAATCTATTGTCCGTAAATGGTCTGCTGGGGACAAAGACTCTGGGCGACATGAGACATGGTCGTGAGGTGGACTGTCTGGCCGCTGTCCCCGGGAGATGTATGGCTACGGTCATCCCAGTTGTCCCCAGACGTCCCTAGACCCCATGTGGCCTGTGTGTTTGACAGGTCCCCAAGACACAAGGTCACATCGTGATTAATCACCACACATAGCGGAGCTCAGCCTCCCTCAGTCTGCTGCCTGGGCCTCTGCAGCACGGCAGAGCAGAGTGTGATGTAGCAGAGAATAGAGGTACAGAGCACAACAACACAGCATGAGTCATGGGATGGAAACATACACATGTAGATGAGTATTCTAAACATCACACTGGTTTGGAATGGTTCACAAAGCAAACACAAAATGTTGAGTCAGACCATTATCCTAATTGACAATGTCCTATATACAGTATCTTCCACTTCTCCAGTTCATTGGTTTCAGCCTGTTCACTATGGTTGCGTTTAGACAGGCAGCAAAATTCTGATATTTTTTTCACTAATTGGTCTTTCGACCAATCAGATCAGCTCTCAAAAGACCAATTAGTCTAAAAAATATCGGAATTGGTCTGACTATCTAAAAACAGCCTGATATAACTGTACATGTGTGTGGGTGGTTTAAGCCCGCCCCTTCACTCAGGGGTCAGTCGGGGGTCAGACTAATGTGAACACAGAAGTAAGAACACATTGCAAAGTGTATGGATGAATATGGATCAAAGTTTCCCGACACCTTCCAACTCAATTACTTCAGCCTGCTTACCTAATGAGCTTCTGCTTGCTTAATTCAACCCCGCTCGTAAGGATGACTGTCATTAGCCAGGGTTTACTGGAAGGGAGCGATGTGTAATCGAGAAAGTAGTTCTGGGACAAAGTAAAGAACATGTAGTAGTGGAAAGAAGTCCCCAGATTCTGGACTCTTTATTTTTTCTTTGTTTTTCAAGTAGTGCCCCCGTAACTAATTGTCATGGCAACATAAACTACCACTCTAGTGACCTTCAACTACTGCTAAGAGAGGAATATTCCATACAGTCACTGTTAGAAAAGCGCCAGTGCAAGGATAATAATTCAGACACCTACAAGTGTAATTATCACATTCTCACATCGCATACAATTAGGTATAATTAGGAATCTGCATAAATGCACACACATGCACTTATAAACACATAGGCATACTGAAACAGACAATCTGTGGGTGGCGAGGGAAGGGGGTGTTGGTTAGGTTGGTAACATGGTTTTCTATTCTTAGCAGCCTAGCAGGCAGTACAGCCTAAAATCCTCTAGAGGACCACCACCTTCAAAGAGACCTGAAACAATGGTGGGTCGAGGTACACAACAAACAGGCTATAGAGAAGATAACTGGGCCTTTAATTGACAGCTCAGTGACGGCTCATTATCCCTTTATTGGGTTATGTAAATGACAAGAAAAGAGGAGGTGCAGCTCTAATGAGATTCAGATGATTTTCAGGGCCATTGCCCAGCCAACTCGAACCCAGCCACGTTCAGCTACATTCACATGCAAATACACTCTGGCATAGGACCGCACACTCCATCCAAAATAACCCTTTTCAAGCATTCATTCTCAATGGGTCATTCTCAATTCCCACATTCGTGGCACAAACCTGTATGGCCCTTGTGGAGGGAAAGGGCACTGAGTATATAATGGTGGGTCGAGGTACACAACAAACAGGCTATAGAGAAGATAACTATAATAATCAAGTTGGGTGAATTTTGGCCCATTCCTCCTGACAGAGCTGGTGTAACTGAGTCAGGTTTGTAGGCCTCCTTGCTCGCACACGCTTTTCAGTTCTGCCCACATATTTTCTATAGGATTGAGGTCAGGGCTTTGTGATGGCCACTCCAATACCTTGACTTTGTTGTCCTTAAGCCATTTTGCCACAACTTTGGAAGTATGCTTGGGGTCATTGTCCATTTGGAAGACCCATTTGCGACCAAGCTTTAACTTCCTGACTGATGTCTTGAGATGTTGCTTCAATATGTCCACATAATTTTCCTTCCTCATGATGCCATCTATTTTGTGAAGTGCGCCAGTCCCTCCTGCAGAAAAGCACTCCCACAGCACACCACTGGAGCAGTGGCTTCTTCCTTGCTGAGCGGCCTTTCAGGTTATGTCGATATAGGACTCGTTTTACTGTGGATATAGATACTTTTGTACCTGTTTCCTCCAGCATCTGCACAAGGTCCTTTGCTGTTGTTCTGGGATTGATTTGCACTTTTCGCACCAAAGTACGTTAATCTCTAGGAGACAGAACGCGTCTCCTTCCTGAGCTGTATGTCGGCTGCGTGGTCCCATGGTGTTTATACTTGCATACTATTGTTTGTACAGATGAATGTGGTACCTTCAGGCAATTGGAAATTGCTCCCAAGGATGAACCAGACTTGGCTGGTTTCTTTTGATTTTCCCATGACGTCAAGCAAACATGCACTGCGTTTGAAGGTAGGCCTTGAAATACATCCACAGGTACACCTCCAATTGACTCAAATGATGTCAATTAGCCTATCAGAAGCTTCTAAAGCCATGGCATCGTTTTCTGGAATTTTCCAAGCTGTTTAAAGGCACAGTCAACTTAGTGTAAGTAAACTTCTGACCCACTGGAATTGTGATACAGTGAATTATAAGTGAAATAATCTGTCTGTAAACAATTGTTGGAAAAATTACTTGTGTCATGCACAAAGTAGATGTCCTAACCGACTTGCCAAAACTATAGTTTGTAAACAAGCAATCTGTGGAATGGTTGAAAAATGAGTTTTAATGACTCCAACCTACGTGTATGTAAACTTCCGACTTCAACTGTAAGCTTCATTCTGTGTATTATCAGCTTCATCCCTATATCATACATTACACCCATTCACTAGGCATTTTGCCAGGGCCGGTGCTAGCCTTTTGGGGGCTTTCAACGAGATTAAAACAGTAAATTGAGATCCCAACTGAGTTCCTGCATTTTGCCATACAACAGCTTTTATGCAAGTCAGCTTCTCCCTGTGGTTTTACCTCAATGGTTGACAGTTTATGACTGTACTAGTTACATATGTCTGCATTCATCTCTTGTCTCTTGTGTACGATTGCAGATTGCAGTTCTAACATCAAAGCATGGTCTGAAGTGAAAGAATACAGCATTTGGTGACTCTCACCTCCTGACTGTCAAGATTTTCTATGGTATTTGTCTTTGGTGTGCTTCCTCTGAAATTGTAGAGCCATATAATGGCAATTGTGTAGCATCCAGATTTGGTCTGGAGTAGGGAACAACAAAGCTGCACTTAGCCCTGCAATGTGTCTTACCTGCCCATGTCTCTTTAGTCTAGAGGTGAGTTTGACAAAGGAAAAGTCACCTCTGCTCACCTGCTATTTGAGCTAAGTGACTGGCATGTGAGACAAAGTCTAATCCCACAAGTAGGTTAGAGAGTAGAGAGGAAAAATCAGAGGGGAAAAGAGTGTACACCCTGGTCTCCAACTCCAAACAAACCAACCAGGACCAAACTAGCTAGCCCTCAGATCCGATTAGGCCATTCCAGATAGGCATGGTAGATTGCCTGTAAATACTTTTTCAATTTGGACGATTAGCCGGGGGCTCGCTTTGAAGAGGCTGAGCGCATTTCTGACCTGGCAGGCAATCCATTTCCCCAAATGCTAAATTCCGACCGGAGAGATACCTATCGCTCCATCAGTCTCGAAAGGAAGATCCTATCTGCTGTCTGTGTGTGACATCACTGAGAGAGAGAGACACGCTGAATTTAGAACACAGGTGACTAAGGGCAATGGAAACATTGTGTTTTCTCTCATGGAAAATACTTCTCCATTGGTGGAAGGCTGGGTGTTGGCTGTGCACCTGTGGTTGGTTGCTCTGGCCTCTGATCTTATCAGTTAACTTATCAAAGGTACGTCAAGTTAGAATATAAATCAAGCGAGTACATCAGACTGAGGGAGACCGGGCATTAGGTCATGCACTTTCAATTCTTCTGAACTCTTTGGTAGCCGTCTGAAAACTCTTGACATTTATTTGTGGGAATGGCAGTTATGCTAATTTCCCTTCCCTCACACATCACTCTCACACACTTTGAGGGCCTGATCGGCCTGATTTCACAGCCGTCTGCAGAGTTGCCTGAGAGGAACTCCGTTTGAGATGCTTTGATAGTGTTGGGCCTCCCCTTCCATGCACACGCTCTGGTTCGCTAATGGTCCCTCCAGCAGTGCCCCGTCAGAGGAAGGGAACCCTGTAGACTCCCAATTTGTGTTGCGTGTGATTCGTCTCGCACCTCTGATACACGTGGCCCATTTCAGTTTGACACACTGTGGAAGAAAGATGGGGGAACTATCTGTTTGTTTTCCTCCTGTCATGCTGGAGGTTAATGGAAGCAGAAGCATGATGTGCTCCAAGACACAAAAGACAGGATGCTGGCTTTCTTTTGTGGAAGCTGCTCTCTCTCCTTCCTTGTCATCTCTTTCTCCTCCCTCCTCCTTCTCTCCCTGTTAACTTGCTGTTTGTCTTTCTTTCTCTCTTCCAAATGCAATTTTCCCAGTTTATGATGTCTCTCCTTATGTCTGTCTCCCACATACTGGGAAATAACACAGGAAATAAATGGAAAATGTATATTTAACGATACACAATAAAAGTTGTTCATAAACACAGTAACCTCTGTACAATGGTACACAGAGTGTAGAAAACATTAAGGACACCTTCCTAATATTGAGTTGCCCTTTTGCCCTCAGGAAAGCCTCAATTCGTTGGGGCATGGACTCTACAAGGTGTTGAAAGCATTCCACAGGGATGCTAGCCCATGTTGACTCCAATGCTTCCCACAGTTGTGTCAAGTTGGCTGGATGTCCTTTGAGTGGTGGAGCATTCTTGATACACACGGGAAACTGTTGAGCATGAAAAACCCAGCAGTGTTGCAGTTCTTGACACACTCAAACTGGTGCGCCTGGCACCTACTACCATACCCTGTATAAAGGCACTTACATTTTTTGTCTTGCCCATTCACCCTCTGAATGGCACACATACACAATCAATGTCTCAATTGTCTCAAGGCTTATTTAAACTGTCTCCTCCCCTTCATTTACATCGATTGAAGTGGATTTAACAAGTGACATCAATAAGGGATCATAGCTTTCACCTGGATTCACCTGGTCAGTCTATGTCATGGAAAGAGCAGGCATTCCTAATGTTTTGTAAACTCAGTGTAGATACGTAGATCTTCTAGGAAGTATTTTATATCACAGAGAAAAACAAAGGCAAAAGGCAGTGTCTGTGTGTGTGTGCGCACCAACGTGTGTGTGAGTGGCGGGGTGGCAGCAGCTCATTTAAGGAAATCATACTTGAACATGTCATAATCAGTTCCAGATAGCTGCACTAATGCATAAAGCATGTTTCCACAACCCTGTAATGAAGAGGTTTGCATGGTTGCTTTTCAAATGAAGCATCCTTTACTTGTCAGATTAATCATTTTCTATAAAATGGACATGATATGTATATTACATACTAGACAGGTCACGACATGCTTGACTTGCTTTGTCCTTTCCCATTTATAGATAACTTTTGTTTTATGTGTTAATGGTCCATTTGGCCAGTTTTTCCCCCTCATTATTTGCATTATAAAGGTGACCATTCAATGTGTTCACCAGTCCATCTAAATGCAGCAGCAACCCTCACATACAAAATATAAGATTGGTGTTATTTATTCAATATAGTCTGAAACTACCTTATATCTTTCTCTAATAAGATTAGACCTCTCTTACCTCTCTGACCACATAAAGAGCAATTATGAGTCTGTCTGGCCTGTGGCAGGAGTTCAACCTTCAGTGACCGCATGCTGAGGCTAACTAACCAGGGCAACAAAATATCCCAGAGTTATCTCAGTGTCGATATCACAGTGTTGAGAGTCACAACATCACAGAGCTCAGGTTCCATGACAGGGATATAGACTACTGTATGAAAAGTTAAGGCTCTTGTTTACTTGACTTCACTTATGCACAACTCTCACACATTAGTCAAAGCGTAGGTGAACAAATTGACCTCAACAATATCATCATCACACTCTGCTAAGTATGTGTGTTTGCTAACTACCCACCGGTACATCAACAACAAAGAGATCCTGGAAAAACCAAGAAGCAAACTTATCAATGACAAAAATTGTGTTATGCATTTGAATTGTGTATTAGCAGATTATTAGGGGAATAAAGCACTTAAAATACTTTGACTAATAGAATAAAGATTTGCCGGATCAAAGCTTTAGCAGGAAGAAATCCCCCTTGTTAATCTACTGCTCACTGCAGTGCAAAGTAGCTAATTACACACAGATCAAACTAAGGAACAACAGACTTTGGGTCGAGGACCCAACCTCTCCTCCTCTTCTCTCAGAAGTTTCATACAACAATCACCTCATTAAGAGAAAAGGCTGGCTTGAATCGGGCTGTTCTCACTCACTTAGTGGTGTTATGCAGAGAAGGAGAGGGTATAACATTGGCTTCACTATCTCTCTCTCTAATACGATTATTGCGAATACTCAGATTAATATAATATTTCGATTAAAACGTTAACATGCTTTGCAAGAATAACTATTTCCCTAATAGTCCTGTTTACACATCTGAATTCAGGCTACCTGATGGCACTTTAATAAATGCAAAACGTTCACATGTGCAGATCACCGCTGGAACTCTGATCAAGGTGTTTACATGTCCTAATAATTCGAAAGATTGCTGAGAAAACCAGGTGTTTTACTTGCTTAGATTATGACCTTAGACCGATTAAGATAAGCAGAGTAAGGTATTTACATGACTAATGCCATGCTCGGCCTACTGCCATAATCAGTTTAATATCAAATTATTAGTGTGCATGTAAGCGTTCTCTCTCTCTCTCTCTCTCTCTCTCTCTCTCTCTCTCTGTCTGTCTGTCTGTCTGTCTGTCTGTCTGTCTGTCTGTCTGTCTGTCTGTCTTTCTGTCTCTCTCCCTCTCTCGCGCTCTCTCTCTATCTATCTTTCTCTCTCTTAGCAGTGGTGCTGTGCAGAGATTATGTTGTGCATAACATTGATTTTACTATCTCTATCTCTCTTCCTTTCTCTCTCTCTCCTTAACTCTCTCCTTCCTCTCATCATTGTGTCTCTCCATCCGGCTGTGTTGTCGACAGTGGAGCTCTTAACCCCAGAGAAACCCCTGGGGGGGCTGCCCCCTCTTGTATGAAGTGTATAATTAGTGAGATTAACAAGGCCAACAGCGCAATTAGTCCTCTGAAATCACTCTCACATAGATTGGGCGAGAGAGAGGAGACATTCTGACCCCGTGGAGCCCTCTGCTGCTTTCCAGTGATGCAGGGGCCAGATGGGAATGTCAAACCAACATCATACATGGGTGGTTGGGTGGGTGGGTGGGCTGGGGTAAGTGTCAGTAGACGACATTATGCCACACTGAACTGGGAGGGCGGAAAGGAGTGAGAGAGAGAGAAAGAGAGAGTGAAATAGAAAGAGAGAGGGAGAGAAAATGAAAGAGAGGGTGTCCTATTGGAAAGAAAAAGGATGGTAGGGGAGGAGGAGGAGGAGGAGGAGCTGGTAAGCCCACAGGTTTTAATTAAGAAATGTCTGAGGTTGATGCTATCTCAGTAGTGCCTGGGCGAGGGAGGTCTGTGGCGGCCCTCTCCTATGCAAAGCACTGCATATATCCTGACACCCTGCGGACACATTTTTGGAAGAGGCCTCTTTCAACTGGCGTGCCCCCTGCTGTGATGACTTCAGATGTTGCTGCGCCGACAGTTGTTCCTCCAGGCAGACTACGGGGTGACTTTTGAAGTGGGCGACCCTAAAACGAATATTTTAATTTGATTTTAATTTGTGACTTTCATTTGCCATGGGGATGCACGACATAAAAGGTCCTTAAATTCTCCTGTTTAAAGAATCGTTGAAAATAACATGAAAACTAAATGAAAAAAGATAGCAAGGGAATACAAATCTACTTAGTTGATAAAGAGAGGAGCATGATATCTGTGAGGGGATCAGATAAGAGGTTGTTGGCTGAGAAATGTCACTTGGATCGATCATCATCTCCATCGACTCCTAGAAGTAAAGGTGCCTGGAAGAACCTTTTGGGTTGCAACACCGGCGGAACCTTTCCAGTTGAAAAGGGTATTTGAGGAACCCCTGTGTAAAGGTTTGAACCGGAACCTTATTGTGATGGGAGGGGTTCAATTTTGAACCTATTTAATAATATATTGTAGAGGTGGCAGCCTATCAGATTGGAAGTGTGGCTTACTGGATAGTTATTTTCGGTCAACCATTAACCAAAATGTAATTCCTCTTCATCATGTTAAGTTTGTCTACTGCAAATTAAAATGTTCCTTGAATAGTTGTGTCAAGGGCTGATGTAAGTGTGGTGTGGAAGTCAGGCGCAGGACACCGAAGCTTAGTCCAACAAAGTTTACTAGTTAACCACTAGGCAAAATACAATAAACGGCCTCAAAAACACACAGAGGCGAGCGATTACGCAAACTGTGCGTAAACACCAAAACAACAAACAGAGCAAACACGCAGCACTAACTGACAGGCGAAAAACAACACACAACCTAACCAATACAAAACAGGCAACTTATAGAACACATAATCAGACACAAACGGACACAGGTGCAATAGACAGACAAAAGCAATCAAACAAAGAAACATTCAATGGTGGCAGCTAGTACTCCGGGGACGACGAACGCCAAAGCCTGCCCGAACAAGGAGGAGGAGCAGCCTCGGCAGAATCCGTGACAGTACCCCCCCCCCCTTGACGCGCGGCTCCAGCCGTGCGCCGACCCCGGCCTCGGGGACGGCCAGGAGGACGCGGACCCGGGCGCGTGGGATGCCCACGGTGGAACTCAGTCAGGAGGGATGGATCTAGGATGTCCCTCCTAGGCACCCAGCACCGTTCCTCCGGACCATACCCCTCCCACTGGGGACCACTCATCCGGCGCCTCGAGTCCAAGATGGTCCGGACCCTGTACGCCGGGGCCCCCTCGATGTCCAATGGGGGCGGAGGGGTCTCTCCTATCTCATCTTCTTGGAGTAGGCCAGCTACCACCGGCCTGAGAAGAGACACATGGAACGAGGGGTTAATATTCTTGTAATCAATAGGCAGTTGTAACCTGTAACACACCTCGTTCAATCTTCTCAGGACTTTAAAGGGCCCCACAAACCGCCGACCCAGCTTCCGGCAGGGCAGGCGGAGGGGCAGGTTTCGAGTCGAGAGCCAGACTTGATCTCCCGGTGCGTATACCGGTCCCTCACTGCGGTGGTGATCGGCGCTCGCCTTCTGTCGACGGATGGCCCGCTGCAGATGGACATGTGCAGCGTCCCACATCTCCTCCGAGCGCCGAATCCACTCATCCATAGCAGGGGCCTCGATCTGGCTCTCGTGCCATGGTGCCAGGACCGGCTGATACCCTAAAACACACTGGAAAGGTGTTAAATTGGTGGAGGAGTGGCGGAGAGAGTTCTGGGCCATCTCTGCCCAGGGGATATACCTAGACCACTCCTCCGGCCGGCCCTGGCAATAGGACCTCAGAAACCTACCCACATCCTGGTTGACTCGTTCAACCTGCCCATTGCTCTCTGGGTGGTACCCCGAGGTAAGGCTCACCGAGACCCCCAAGCGTTCCATGAACGCCCCCCAGACTCTGGAGGTGAACTGGGGACCTCGGTCAGACACAATATCCTCGGGGACTCCATAGTGCCGGAACACGTGGGTAAATAGGGCCTCAGCAGTCTGTAGGGCAGTAGGGAGACCCGGCATTAGGAGGAGACGACAGGCCTTGGAAAACCGATCCACAACGACCAAAATGGTGGTATTCCCCTGGGAAGGGGGAAGGTCGGTCACAAAATCCACCGAGAGGTGGGACCATGGTTGTTGTGGAACGGGCAGGGGATGTAACTTTTCCCTGGGCAAATGTCTAGGCGCCTTACACTGGGCGCACACAGAGCAGGAGGAGACATAAACCCTCACATCCCTAGCTAACGTTGGCCACCAGTATTTCACGCTAAGGCAGTGCACTGTCCGGCCAATACCTGGATGTCCAGAGGAGGGTGATGTATGAGCCCAATAAATAAGGCGGTCACGAACCTCGAGCGGAACGTACGTCCGCCCCACAGGACACTCGGGGGGAGTAGGGTCGGTACGCAGTGCCCGCTCGATCTCCGCATCGACCTCCCACACCACCGGAGCCACCAGACAAGACTCCGGCAGTATGGGAGTAGGCTCAATGGACCTCTCCTCTGTGTCATACTGCCGGGACAGGGCGTCTGCCTTACCGTTCTGGGACCCTGGGATGTATGTGATCTTAAAAACAAACCGGGTCAGGAACATGTTCCACCTAGCCTGACGAGGGTTCAATCTCCTAGCTGCCCGGATGTACTCCAGGTTACGGTGGTCAGTCAGAATGAGGAAAGGGTGTTGAGCCCCCTCAAGCCAATGCCTCCACACCTTTAGGGCCTGGACTACAGCCAACAGCTCCCTGTCCCCTACGTCATAATTACGCTCCGCCGAGCTGAGCTTCTTAGAGTAGAACGCACAGGGGCGGAGCTTGGGTGGCGTGCCGGACCGTTGCGACAGGATTGCCCCAATTCCGGCCTCGGACGCGTCTACCTCAACTTGAAATGGTAAAGCGGGGTCCGGATGCGCCAGCACCGGAGCCGAAGTGAACAGGTTCTTCAGTCTAACAAATGCCCTGTCCGCTTCAGCTGACCACTGCAGACGCACCGGACCCCCCTTTAGCAGGGACGTAATGGGAGCTGCCACCTGTCCAAAGCCCCGTATAAACCTCCGGTAGTAATTAGCAAAACCCAAAAACTGCTGCACCTCTTTTACAGTGGTTGGAGTTTGCCAATTACGCACGGCCGACACACGGTCAACCTCTATCTTCACACCAGACGCTGACAATCGACAACCCAAAAAGGAGATGGACTCCTGGAAAAACTGGCATTTCTCTGCCTTAACATACAAGTCATGCTCCAACAGCCTCCTCAATATTCGGCGCACCAGGGCTACATGCTCGGCTCGGGTAGAAGAGTACACTAGGATGTCGTCAATGTATACTACCACACCCTGCCCATGCATGTCCCAGAAAATCTCGTCAACAAAGGATTGGAAGACTGAAGGAGCATTCATTAACCCGTATGGCATGACGAGATACTCGTAATGACCCGAGGTGGTGCTAAATGCTGTTTTCCATTCATCCCCCTCCCTAATGCTCACCAGATTGTACGCGCTCCTGAGATCCAACTTTGTGAAGAACCGCGCTCCGCGTAATGACTCCGTCATAGTCGCAATCAGAGGAAGAGGGTAACTGTACTTAACCGTGATCTGATTGAGACTACGGTAATCAATACACGGGCGCAAACCCCCGTCCTTCTTCTTCACAAAGAAGAAACTCGAGGAAACCGGGGAAGTGGAGGACCGGATGTATCCCTGTACCAAGGACTCGGCTATGTAAGTCTCCATAGCCGCTGTCTCTTCTTGAGACAGGGGATACACACGGCTCCGCGGAAGTGCCGCTCCTGTTTGGAGATCTATCGCACAATCCCCCTGTCTATGAGGTGGTAGCCGTGTTGCCCTAGTTTTGCTGAACACAAGTGCTAAATCCTCATATTCAGGAGGAATGCGCATTGCGGGCACTTGGTTCGGACTCTCCACCGAGGTCGCCCCTAAGGAAACACCTAGACATTTCCCTACACACTGGGCAGACCACTCCATAAGAGCCCTCTGTTGCCACGCAATGGTAGGATCATGGGCGCTTAACCAGGGAAGCCCCAGCACCACGGGATACGCAGGAGAGTCGATCAGATAAAACTGAATGATCTCCTCATGACCCCCCTGCGTCGTCATCTTAAGTGGTGCTGTGACTTCTCTGATCAACCCCGACCCCAGCGGCCGGCTGTCTAGGGCATGAACAGGAAAAGGGGCTTCTACCGGCCGAAGGGGAATTCCTAGCCTATAACAAAATTCACGATCAACAAAATTCCCAGCTGCGCCTGAATCTACTAGCGCCTTATGCTGGGAATGAGGTGCCACCTGTGGAAATCTCACAGGTATACTCATGTGACCAACAGAGAGCTCTGGGTAAGTGGGGGCGCCTACTCACCTGAAATGACTCCCCGGTGCGTGACCTGTTGTCCCCTCTCCCAGGAGACCCTCCCCAGCACCTAGCCGCAGTGTGTCCTCCACGGCCACAGTTGGTGCAGGGGACGGCCCCCCTCGGGTTCTCTCTCCTCCTCTCCCTAGCGCCAGCACCCCCGAGCTCCATGGGAATCGGCTCGGAGGTGCTGGAGGGTGGAATGGACGACCCCCACTCGGGACGTCCGCGGGTAGCCAGCAGGGTGTCGAGACGGATGGAAATGTCCACCAACTGGTCGAAGGATAGGTTGGTGTCCCTGCAGGCCAGCTCACGACGAACGTCCTCTCGTAGGCTACACCGGTAATGGTCGATGAGGGCCCTCTCATTCCACCCCGCATCCGCCGCTAGAGTCCGGAACTCCAGGGCGAACTCCTGTGCACTCCTCTTCCCCTGTCGGAGGTGGAACAGACGCTCCCCCGCCGCCTTCCCCTCAGGTGGATGATCGAACACAGCCCTGAAGCGGCGGGAGAACTCCGCGTAGGTGATGGTAGCGGCGTCTATTCCCCTCCATTCGGCGTTGGCCCACTCCAACGCCTTGCCGGATAGACAGGAGATGAGGGCGGAGACGCTCTCGTATCCCGAGGGCACCGGTGTATGGTGGCCAGGTATAGTTCCACCTGCAGGAGGAACCCCTGACACCCGGCTGCAGAACCATCATATGCCCTCGGGAGCGAGAGCCGAATGCCACTGGGTTCCGGTGCTGGGAGAGGAGGAATGGCCGATGGTGATGGTAAGGTGTGCGAAGGCGTGGGCACCTCTCCCGTAACCAACCGGCGTAGAGTGTTGGACACCTCGTTCATGGCGGCCCCAAGTTGCCGGATCATGGTGTCTTGGTCGCTGATCCGATCCTCCAGCGACTTGGGTGCCGCCGCTGCTCCTGCTGACTCCATAGTGGTGTGTTGTTCTGTCAAGGGCTGATGTAAGTGTGGTGTGGAAGTCAGGCGCAGGACACCGAAGCTTAGTCCAACAAAGTTTACTAGTTAACCACTAGGCAAAATACAATAAACGGCCTCAAAAACACACAGAGGCGAGCGATTACGCAAACTGTGCGTAAACACCAAAACAACAAACAGAGCAAACACGCAGCACTAACTGACAGGCGAAAAACAACACACAACCTAACCAATACAAAACAGGCAACTTATAGAACACATAATCAGACACAAACGGACACAGGTGCAATAGACAGACAAAAGCAATCAAACAAAGAAACATTCAACGGTGGCAGCTAGTACTCCGGGGACGACGAACGCCGAAGCCTGCCCGAACAAGGAGGAGGAGCAGCCTCGGCAGAATCCGTGACAAGTTGCACATTTTACATATTCTAATATTCATAATATTAACATTGCCGATTACATACAGTAATAAAGTGGTATCTATTCCAACTTTGGGATTTGCTTTGGCTCTTGAGTAACTCATACAACTTTGTTAGCCTTATTGAAGCTACAAAACTACTGTGTGTTAAACATTAACATGTGATTACAATACAACCGAAGAGATGAACAGGAACGACATTTACTCTAACAGTTGGCCAAATAAAGATAGATTTGAAAGCCACGCCCTTACTAAGCCACGCCTCCACTCAAGGGTTCCTCTAGGAACCCGTTGCTACATTGAACCACTGTTTCTCCAAGAACCCAAAGGTGCAAATATGAGCCATTGACAAGCAATGGTTCCTTGAGGAGCTACAGGGTTCCTTGAGTCACCACTAATTCTAAAAGTGTAGACGTCTATTCCAACTGTAGGGTCAAAGCAGCTCATCTGTCAACGTTGATGTGAGCTTATACACTAGAAAGAATGGGAGACATACATACGGCTCTCAGAAATGTATTATAGAATAGAAAACATTAAGAACACCTTCCTAATATTGAGTTGCACTCCCTTTTGCCTTCAGAAAACCCTCAATTTGTTGGGGCATGGACTCTACAATGTGTCAAAAGCATTCCACAGGGATGCTGGCCCATGTTGACTCCAATGCCTCCCACATTTGTGTCAAGTTGGCTGGATGTCCTTTAGGTGGTGGACTGTTCTTGATACACTGTTGAGTGTGAAAAACCCAGCAGCGTTGCAGTTCTTGACACACTCAAACCGGTGTGCCTGGCACTTACTACCATACCCCGTTCAAAGGCACTTAAATATTTTGTCTTGCTCATTCACCCTTTGAATGCCACACATAAACAATCCATGTCTCAATTGTCTCAAGGTTTAGGAATCCTTCTTTAACCTGTCTCCTCCCCTTCACCTACACTGCTTGAAGTGGATTTAACAAGTGACATCAATAAGGGATCATAGATTTCACCTGGATTCACCTGGTCAGTCTACACTCTTAGAAAAAAGGGTTCCTCCCCAAAGGAGAACCCCTTTTCGTTCAAGGTAGAACCCTTTTTGGTTCCAGGTAGAACTCTTTTGGGATCCATGTAGAACCCTCTGTGGAAAAGGTTCTACATGGAACTCAAAAGTGTTCTACCTGGAACCAAAAAGGGTTCTTCAAAGGGTTCCCCTATGTTGTTCTATGTCATGGGAGAGCAGGTGTTCATAATGTTTTATACACTCAGTGTATATGCACTTTTATTAATTATGCCTGGCACCAACACATATAACAAAAAATTACTCAGAGCCTGGGCTTGTATAGCAGTGTGCCGTTGCCCTGCATAACATTGACGTGTTCCAGGAAACATTATTTTATAAGGACTCATCAGATCAAATAGCACGAACTGAAAGACCATCAGCCTATGAACAATCAAATCAAACAATTTCAGCTTCCATGCAATCCCTAGTCCAGAGTCAATCCACTATAAAATCCATCTCCCAATACCAAGAAGATGTAGTTGACAAACCCAGCTTTCATTAGGAGACAAAGCCTAGGCTGCCTGTGGCACCCTGCTGTAATGAAATCCAAACTCAGTCATGTTGTTAGCACTTTTTAACTTTTCCCCTCCACGCATAGGGAAGGAAATCTATAACTCATCCCATAAATGAAGCTGGCACCATACCACTGTGTGGGAGTTCAGAACTGCTGTCATCCTCAGGGCGCTCTGTCCATCCACTAAATCACCCCGAATAAGAGGGGAAGAGAGAGGGAAAGGTGGAGAGAGGGAGGGTGGGAGGGGAGAGAGAGAGGGAGAGAGAGAGGGAGGGTGGGAGGGGAGAGAGAGAGAGAGAGAGAGAGAGAGAGAGAGAGAGAGAGAGAGAGAGAGAGAGAGAGAGAGAGAGAGAGAGAGAGAGAGAGAGAGAGAGAGAGAGAGAGAGAGAGAGAAATGCTGTGACAACATTGGTGAAGAGAGAGAGAAAGGGGCAGAGAGAGAGGTGAAAGAGTGGAACAATGAAAGGGGGAGGCAGAGAGTGATGAGCAGTGACAAGTATTCACGGATGCCAAGGGAAGCCAGGCTTCCCCAAATATTTGACCCAAAAAATTACAATTATAAAATAATTTCTCTGTGCTCTCTGTGCTTTCATAGTTTTCATCTGAGCGAGGGAATCAGCATTGAGCTGAGCTCAACTGTGGGTTGTCCTGGTGCAGCAAAATGTCCCCCAAGGGAGCCCAGTTGGGATTTGGCTTCAGACCAATCAAATCACCTCCTAAGCGAAACGTCCTTTTCTGAAGAACTTGTCTGTTTCTGGTCTGCTTGAGTTGATGTCCTGCAGTAGCTAGCTTGCTTAATCAGCCCTTTCCTAAACCATTGGTGGAGATGGGGATTTGGACTTGTGGTTTTGACTTAATTCTCTGTACCAGTGCATTCGGAAAGTATTCAGACCCATTGACTCTTTCCAAATTTAGTTAAGTTACAGCCTTACTCTAAAATCGAGTAAACACATTTTTTCCTCATCGATCTACACACAATAACCCCTAATGACAAAGCGAGAACAGGTAAAAAAATTTTTTTGCAAATGTATTACAAATACAAAACAGAAATACCTTATTTACATAAGTATTTGCTATGAGACTCGAAATTGAGCTCAGATGCATCCTGTTTCCATTGATCATCCTTGAGATGTTTCTAGAACTTGATTGGAGTCCACCTGTGGTAAATTCATTAGATTGGACATGATTTGGAAAGGCACACAACTGTCTATATAAGGTCCCACAGTTGACAGTGCATGTCAGAGCAAAAACCAATCCATGAGGTCAAAGGAATTATCCGTAGAGCTCAGAGACAGGATTGTGTCGAGGCACAGATCTGGGGAAGGGTACCAAAAAATGTCTGCAGCATTGAAGGTCCCAAAGAACACAGTGGCCTCCATCATTCTTACAGGGAAGAAGTTTAGAACCACCAAGACTCTTCCTAGAGCTGGTCGCCCAGCCAAACTGAGCAATCGGGGAGAAGGGCCTTGGTCAGGGAGGTGACCAAGAACCAGATGGTCACTCTGACAGAGCTCCAGAGTTCCTCTGTGGAGATGGGAGAACCTTTCAGAAGGACAACCATCTCTGCAGCACTCCACCAATCAGGCCTTTATGGTAGAGTGGCCAGACGGAAGCCACTCTTCAGTAAAAGGCACATGACAGCCCGCTTGGAGTTTGTCAAAAGGCACCTAAAGGACTCTCAGACCTCGAGAAACAAGATTCTCTGGTCTGATGAAACCAAGATTGAACTCTTTGGCCTGAATGCCAAGCGTCACGTCTGGAGGAAACCTGGAACCATCCCTACAGTGAAGCACGGTGGTGGCAGGATCATGCTGTAGGGATGTTTTTCAGCGGAAGGGACTGGGAGACTAGTCAGGATTGAGGGAAAGATGAACGGAGCAAAGTACAGAGAGATCCTTGATGAAAACCTGCTCCAGAGCGCTCAGGACCTCAGACTAGGGCGAAGGTTCACCTTCCAACAGGAAAATGACCCTATGCACACAGCCAAGACAACGCTGGAGTGGCTTCGGGACAAGTCTCTAAATGTCATTGAGTGGCCCAGCCAGAGCCCAGACTTGAACCCGATCGAACATCTCTAGAGAGACCTGAAAATAGCTGTGCAGCGACTCTCCCCATCCAACCTGACAGAGCTTGAGAGGATCTGCAGAGAGGAATGGGAGAAACTCCCCCAAATACATGTGTGCCAAGCTTGTAGCATCATACTGAAGAAGACTTGAGGCTGTAAACGTAACAAAATGTGGAAAAAGTCAAGGGGTCTGATTACTTTCTGAATACACTGTAATTCTCTGTACAGGCCAATGATTATGACGGCGATTCAGATCTAACCAAAAATATATTTGTTTTACCTCTGGCCTGAGACGATTGAATTTCAATATGTAACCTAGATGTAGCCACACACGCCCACACACACACAGACACACAGACACAGATACACACACACACACACACACACACACAAATGTTTACTTTGAAATGGTGCTGGAATAGTGGAGGCAGTGCTCCTGTTGTCTTTGTACTGACTTGTGGTAACTCTGTGGTTCTAAATCAGTCGTTTTTTAGTAAACTGTCAAAAACATGAACTTGCTTGACCATGCTGCAGGTGATATAACTGTTTGTTACATGCAATATTTGCTTCATGGACTTCACTAGACAGAAGTTGCTCTCCGGTTTTGTGATGAAACAAACGTATGTGTAGTTGAATTTATTCCGCCACTGTTTGACTGTTGTCTTATGGTTGTAATAGCCTTATTGTATATCACGGTGGCGTATGAACTAACGGGTTATAGGGCAACAACGCAATTATCACAACATAGGCTGGCTTGGCTTGGCTTCCTCAGTAATTTTACCCATGCATCGCTACTGGTGATGAGTAGAAAATCTATGAATATTTTTACCAGCTTTCTAAAATGAGGGAGCGTGCAAGATAAACGGAGGGATCATGCAGTATAGTGATAAGAGGAAGACAAGAGGAGCGAGAGATCATTAGAGGGAAAAAGTGTGTGGGGAGTCATTACCATGAGGCATGCAGAAAACCCACTCTTGTCTATGCAGACATCAAGAGAAACAGCTGCTAGACACGTGTATAGTAGAATAGTATACAGCATCTCCCTGCTTTCTAGGGACAATCAAAACCTTCTTATGACACAAAACACATACAGTACACGTTTGTGCGTACATGTACATTTACATGTACATTTACGTCATTTAGCAGACGCTCTTATCCAGAGCAACTTACAAATTAGTGCATTCACCTTATAGCCAGGATCGAGGCTATAAGGTGACCTCACATCTGACCACATGCACGCACAAACACACGCGCGCACACACACACAAACACACACACTCAGCCACACAGAGCAGAGTGGTCAGATGTGAGGTCTTCCTCCAAGGCCCAGTCAATCCATCAGAAACAAAAGCGTGTCATGGCACGGGGCAGAAACAATCATCTTGGTCACGGGGTGCAGGTCAGTTTCACACCACAGTAGACGTTAATGCCCTTCTCCCCCGGAGGTCAGTCAGCAGACCCGCTTACTCAGGGACCTGCCTGGTAAAGAACAAGAGTGTCCAAGATCCAAGATGGCGTAGCAGTGTCCAAAATCGAAGATGGCGTAGCAGTGCGGTCGTGGTTTTATTCTGTGTCCTAGTGTAAATATCCAGTTTCTTGTTTTTTTGTCTATTTTGTATATATTTCTCAATTTTACTTTTCATTCTTTAACTAAATATACTTTCCTGCAACCCGCCTCACCCAACGTGGAAAGGATTCTATTATTTCTTTATAACTTTCATCAAGAACCTTAAGCTGAAACTAGTGTAGCTGCAACTGAATGGCTACTTGCTATTAGTCACCGTTAGCGTCTTCACCATTGTCCGTGGCCTACACTATCCACCAGCCAGCTCTAGCTCTAGCCTGGACAATTCGTCGGCCAGTCTGCACAGCGTGCTATCGACCCAGAGCATATCGGACTTTCTGCCGGAATCACTGGACCCTAGCGCCGGATCATCGCAACCAGCTAGCTGCAACCTGTTGTTGGCTAATTACCATTGCCCCATAGCAAGCACCAGTTAGCCTTGAGCTAGCCTCAGGCCCATCTCCCGGCTATCTACCTCTCTGTCAACCGGACGGGACCTCCTAGTGTTGACACTGAGCCCCGCCGATCCAACACGACTGGTTTGCCGACGAAATCGTCTGATGTGGTTTCATCAGGCTTCCCGTTGCGACGACCACGAAGATCCATCTGCTAGCCCCGGCCCGCTAGCACACGCAAACTACAACTGTGCTCCCTGCTAGCTGTGCTGAAGCACCAATTTGAACTGCTCTCGGACTCACATATTGCTGTTCACTGGACCTTATGATCACTCAGCTGCACAGCTGATGCCTGCTGGACTGTTCCTTTACACGGTACCCTGTCCTGTTTATTCTGTTTAGCCTCAGCCCAAACTTTATCGCTATTACCAGTTGTTGTCTTAGCTCTCTCTAATAACACCTGTGATTGCTTTATGCCTCTCTCCCATGTCAATATGCCTTGCCTATTGCTGTTTGGGTTAGTTCTTATTATTCAATTTCACTGTAGAACCCCAAGTCTCTCTCAAACTGCCTCAAATAGTTCCTTTGTTCCACCCCCCATACACGCCGAGACCGGCTCAATCGGTGCCTCCAGTGATGCTATTACTTTCATTGTTACCCAACGCTTAGGTTTACCTCAACTGTACTCATATCCTTCTATATCCTTTTCTGTACATAATGCCCTGAATCTTTTCTACAACGCCCGGAGAACTGCCCCCTTTATTCTATGTACCCAACGCACTAGAAGACCAGTTCTTAAAGCCTTTAGTCGTATCCTTATTGTAGTACTCCTCTGTTCCTCTGGGGATGTAGAGGCTAACCCAGGCCCTGCAGCCCCCAGTATCACTCCTACTCCCCAGGAGCTATCATTTGTTGACTTCTGTAACCGTAAAAGCCTTGGTTTTCTGCACGTAAATATCAGAAGCCTCCTTCCTAAGTTTGAGTTATTCACTGCGTTAGCACACTCCGCCAACCCTGATGTTCTAGCAGTGTCTGAATCCTGGCTTAGGAAGGCCACCAAAAATTCTGAAATTTCCATCCCCAACTATAACATTTTCCGTCTAGATAGAACTGCCAAAGGGGGTGGAGTTGCAATCTACTGTAGAGATCATACTATCATACTATCCAGGTCTGTGCCCAAACAGTTTGAGCTTCTACTTCTAAAAATCCACCTTTCCAGAAATAAATCTCTCACTGTTGCTGCTTGCTACAGACCCCCCTCAGCCCCCAGCTGTTCCCTGGACACCATATGTGAATTGATTGCCCCCCATCTATCCTCAGAGTTCGTACTGCTTGGTGACCTAAATTGGGATATGCTTAACACCCTGGCCATCCTACAATCTAAACTAGATGCCCTCAATCTCACACAAATTATCAACGAACCTACCAGGTACAACCCTAAATCCGTAAACATGGGTACCCTCATAGATATCATCCTGACTAATTGACCCTCTAAATACACCTCCGCTGTCTTCAACCAGGATCTCAGCGTTATTGCCTGCGTCCGTAACGGGTCCGCGGTCGAACGACCACCCCTCATCACTGTCAAACGCTCCCAAAAACACTTCAGCGAGCAGGCCTTCCTAATTGACCTGGCCCAGGTATCCTGGATGGATATAGATCTCATTCCGTCAGTAGAGGATGCCTGGTTGTTCTTTAAAAGTAATTTCCTCTCAATCTTAAATAAACATGCCCCATTCAAAAAATACAGAACTAAGAACAGATATAGCCCCTGGTTCTCCTCAGACTTGACTTCCCTTGACCAGCACAAAAACATCCTGTGGCGTACTGCATTAGCATAAAATATGCAACTTTTCAGGGAAGTTAGGAACCAATATACACAAGCAGTTAGGAAAGCAAAGGCTAACTTTTTCAAACAGAAATTTGCATCCTGTAGCACTAACTCCAAAAAGTTTTGGGACACTGTAAAGTCCATGGAGAATAAGAGCACTTCCCTCCCAGCTGCCCACTGCACTGAGGCTAGGAAACACTATCACCACCGATAAATCTACAATAATCGAGAATTTCAACAAGCATTTTGCTACGGCTGGCCATGCTTTCCACCTGGCTACCACTACCCCGGCCACCAGCTCTGCACCCTCCGCTGCAACTTGCCCATGCCCCCCCCGCTTCTCCTTCACAGAAATACAGACAGCTGATGTTCTGAAAAAGCTGCAAAATCTGGACCCCTACAAATCATCTGGGCTAGACAATCTGGACCCTTTCTTTCTAAAACTAGCCGCCAAAATTGTCGCAACCCCTATTACTAGCCTGTTCAACCTCTCTTTCGTAACGTCTGAGATCCCCAGAGATTGGAAAGCTGCCGCGGTCATCCCCCTCTTCAAAGGGGGTGACACTCTAGATCCAAACTGTTACAGACCCATATCCATCCTGCCCTGCCTTTCAAAAAGTTTTTGAAAGCCAAGTTAACAAACAGATCACCCGACCATTTCGAATCCCACCGTACCTTCTCCGCTATGCAATCCAGTTTCCGAGCTGGTCATGGGTGCACTTCAGCCACGCTCAAGGTCCTAAACGATATTATAACCGCGATCGATAATAGACAGTACTGTGCAGCCGTCTTCATCGACCTGGCCAAGGCTTTCAACTCTGTCAACCACCGCATTCTTATTGGCAGACTAAATAGCCTTGGTTTCTCAAATGACTGCCTCGCCTGGTTCACCAACTACTTCTCAGATAGAGTTCAATGTGTCAAATCGGAGGGCCTGTTGTCTGGACCTATGGCAGTCTCTATGTGGGCGCCACAGGGTTCAATTCTTGGGCCGACTCTTTTCTCTGTGTATATCAATGTTGTCGCTCTTGCTGCTGGTGACTCTCAGATCCACCTCTACGCAGACGACACCATTTTGTATACATCTGGCCCTTCATTGGACACTGTGTTAACAAACCTCCAAATGAGCTTCAATGCCATACAACACTCCTTCAGTAGCCTCCAACTGCTCTTAAACACTAGTAAAACTAAATGCATGCTCTTCAACCAAACGCTGCTTGCACCCGCCCACCCGACTAGAATCACTACTCTCGACGGGTCTGACCTAGAGTATGTGGACAACTACAAATACCTAGGTGTCTGGTTAGACTGTAAACTCTCCATCCAGACTCATCTTAAGAATCTCCAATCCAAGGTTAAATCTAGAATCGGTTTCCTATTTCACAACAAAGCCTCCTTCACTCATGCTGCCAAACATGCCCTCGTAAAACTGACTATCCTACCGATCCTTGACTTCAGCGATGTCATTTACAAAATAGCCTCCAACACTCTACTCAGCAAATTGGATGTAGTCTATCACAGTGCCATCCGTTTTGTCTCCAAAGCCCCATACACTACCCACCACTGTGACCTGTACGCTCTTGTTGGCAAAATACAAATACAAAACAGAAATACCTTATTTACATAAGTATTTGCTATGAGACTCGAAATTGAGCTCAGATGCATCCTGTTTCCATTGATCATCCTTGAGATGTTTCTAGAACTTGATTGGAGTCCACCTGTGGTAAATTCATTAGATTGGACATGATTTGGAAAGGCACACAACTGTCTATATAAGGTCCCACAGTTGACAGTGCATGTCAGAGCAAAAACCAATCCATGAGGTCAAAGGAATTATCCGTAGAGCTCAGAGACAGGATTGTGTCGAGGCACAGATCTGGGGAAGGGTACCAAAAAATGTCTGCAGCATTGAAGGTCCCAAAGAACACAGTGGCCTCCATCATTCTTACAGGGAAGAAGTTTAGAACCACCAAGACTCTTCCTAGAGCTGGTCGCCCAGCCAAACTGAGCAATCGGGGAGAAGGGCCTTGGTCAGGGAGGTGACCAAGAACCAGATGGTCACTCTGACAGAGCTCCAGAGTTCCTCTGTGGAGATGGGAGAACCTTTCAGAAGGACAACCATCTCTGCAGCACTCCACCAATCAGGCCTTTATGGTAGAGTGGCCAGACGGAAGCCACTCTTCAGTAAAAGGCACATGACAGCCCGCTTGGAGTTTGTCAAAAGGCACCTAAAGGACTCTCAGACCTCGAGAAACAAGATTCTCTGGTCTGATGAAACCAAGATTGAACTCTTTGGCCTGAATGCCAAGCGTCACGTCTGGAGGAAACCTGGAACCATCCCTACAGTGAAGCACGGTGGTGGCAGGATCATGCTGTAGGGATGTTTTTCAGCGGAAGGGACTGGGAGACTAGTCAGGATTGAGGGAAAGATGAACGGAGCAAAGTACAGAGAGATCCTTGATGAAAACCTGCTCCAGAGCGCTCAGGACCTCAGACTAGGGGCGAAGGTTCACCTTCCAACAGGAAAATGACCCTATGCACACAGCCAAGACAACGCTGGAGTGGCTTCGGGACAAGTCTCTAAATGTCATTGAGTGGCCCAGCCAGAGCCCAGACTTGAACCCGATCGAACATCTCTAGAGAGACCTGAAAATAGCTGTGCAGCGACTCTCCCCATCCAACCTGACAGAGCTTGAGAGGATCTGCAGAGAGGAATGGGAGAAACTCCCCAAATACATGTGTGCCAAGCTTGTAGCATCATACTGAAGAAGACTTGAGGCTGTAAACGTAACAAAATGTGGAAAAAGTCAAGGGGTCTGATTACTTTCTGAATACACTGTAATTCTCTGTACAGGCCAATGATTATGACGGCGATTCAGATCTAACCAAAAATATATTTGTTTTACCTCTGGCCTGAGACGATTGAATTTCAATATGTAACCTAGATGTAGCCACACACGCCCACACACACACAGACACACAGACACAGATACACACACACACACACACACACACACACAAATGTTTACTTTGAAATGGTGCTGGAATAGTGGAGGCAGTGCTCCTGTTGTCTTTGTACTGACTTGTGGTAACTCTGTGGTTCTAAATCAGTCGTTTTTTAGTAAACTGTCAAAAACATGAACTTGCTTGACCATGCTGCAGGTGATATAACTGTTTGTTACATGCAATATTTGCTTCATGGACTTCACTAGACAGAAGTTGCTCTCCGGTTTTGTGATGAAACAAACGTATGTGTAGTTGAATTTATTCCGCCACTGTTTGACTGTTGTCTTATGGTTGTAATAGCCTTATTGTATATCACGGTGGCGTATGAACTAACGGGTTATAGGGCAACAACGCAATTATCACAACATAGGCTGGCTTGGCTTGGCTTCCTCAGTAATTTTACCCATGCATCGCTACTGGTGATGAGTAGAAAATCTATGAATATTTTTACCAGCTTTCTAAAATGAGGGAGCGTGCAAGATAAACGGAGGGATCATGCAGTATAGTGATAAGAGGAAGACAAGAGGAGCGAGAGATCATTAGAGGGAAAAAGTGTGTGGGGAGTCATTACCATGAGGCATGCAGAAAACCCACTCTTGTCTATGCAGACATCAAGAGAAACAGCTGCTAGACACGTGTATAGTAGAATAGTATACAGCATCTCCCTGCTTTCTAGGGACAATCAAAACCTTCTTATGACACAAAACACATACAGTACACGTTTGTGCGTACATGTACATTTACATGTACATTTACGTCATTTAGCAGACGCTCTTATCCAGAGCAACTTACAAATTAGTGCATTCACCTTATAGCCAGGATCGAGGCTATAAGGTGACCTCACATCTGACCACATGCACGCACAAACACACGCGCGCACACACACACAAACACACACACTCAGCCACACAGAGCAGAGTGGTCAGATGTGAGGTCTTCCTCCAAGGCCCAGTCAATCCATCAGAAACAAAAGCGTGTCATGGCACGGGGCAGAAACAATCATCTTGGTCACGGGGTGCAGGTCAGTTTCACACCACAGTAGACGTTAATGCCCTTCTCCCCCGGAGGTCAGTCAGCAGACCCGCTTACTCAGGGACCTGCCTGGTAAAGAACAAGAGTGTCCAAGATCCAAGATGGCGTAGCAGTGTCCAAAATCGAAGATGGCGTAGCAGTGCGGTCGTGGTTTTATTCTGTGTCCTAGTGTAAATATCCAGTTTCTTGTTTTTTTTGTCTATTTTGTATATATTTCTCAATTTTACTTTTCATTCTTTAACTAAATATACTTTCCTGCAACCCGCCTCACCCAACGTGGAAAGGATTCTATTATTTCTTTATAACTTTCATCAAGAACCTTAAGCTGAAACTAGTGTAGCTGCAACTGAATGGCTACTTGCTATTAGTCACCGTTAGCGTCTTCACCATTGTCCGTGGCCTACACTATCCACCAGCCAGCTCTAGCTCTAGCCTGGACAATTCGTCGGCCAGTCTGCACAGCGTGCTATCGACCCAGAGCATATCGGACTTTCTGCCGGAATCACTGGACCCTAGCGCCGGATCATCGCAACCAGCTAGCTGCAACCTGTTGTTGGCTAATTACCATTGCCCCATAGCAAGCACCAGTTAGCCTTGAGCTAGCCTCAGGCCCATCTCCGGCTATCTACCTCTCTGTCAACCGGACGGGACATCCTAGTGTTGACACTGAGCCCCCGCCGATCCAACACGACTGGTTTGCCGACGAAATCGTCTGATGTGGTTTCATCAGGCTTCCCGTTGCGGCGACCACGAAGATCCATCTGCTAGCCCCGGCCCGCTAGCACACGCAAACTACAACTGTGCTCCCTGCTAGCTGTGCTGAAGCACCAATTTGAACTGCTCTCGGACTCACATATTGCTGTTCACTGGACCTTATGATCACTCAGCTGCACAGCTGATGCCTGCTGGACTGTTCCTTTACACGGTACCCTGTCCTGTTTATTCTGTTTAGCCTCAGCCCAAACTTTATCGCTATTACCAGTTGTTGTCTTAGCTCTCTCTAATAACACCTGTGATTGCTTTATGCCTCTCTCCCATGTCAATATGCCTTGCCTATTGCTGTTTGGGTTAGTTCTTATTATTCAATTTCACTGTAGAACCCCAAGTCTCTCTCAAACTGCCTCAAATAGTTCCTTTGTTCCACCCCCCATACACGCCGAGACCGGCTCAATCGGTGCCTCCAGTGATGCTATTACTTTCATTGTTACCCAACGCTTAGGTTTACCTCAACTGTACTCATATCCTTCCATATCCTTTTCTGTACATAATGCCCTGAATCTTTTCTACAACGCCCGGAGAACTGCCCCCTTTATTCTATGTACCCAACGCACTAGAAGACCAGTTCTTAAAGCCTTTAGTCGTATCCTTATTGTAGTACTCCTCTGTTCCTCTGGTGATGTAGAGGCTAACCCAGGCCCTGCAGCCCCCAGTATCACTCCTACTCCCCAGGAGCTATCATTTGTTGACTTCTGTAACCGTAAAAGCCTTGGTTTTCTGCACGTAAATATCAGAAGCCTCCTTCCTAAGTTTGAGTTATTCACTGCGTTAGCACACTCCGCCAACCCTGATGTTCTAGCAGTGTCTGAATCCTGGCTTAGGAAGGCCACCAAAAATTCTGAAATTTCCATCCCCAACTATAACATTTTCCGTCTAGATAGAACTGCCAAAGGGGGTGGAGTTGCAATCTACTGTAGAGATCATACTATCATACTATCCAGGTCTGTGCCCAAACAGTTTGAGCTTCTACTTCTAAAAATCCACCTTTCCAGAAATAAATCTCTCACTGTTGCTGCTTGCTACAGACCCCCCTCAGCCCCCAGCTGTTCCCTGGACACCATATGTGATTTGATTGCCCCCATCTATCCTCAGAGTTCGTACTGCTTGGTGACCCTAAATTGGGATATGCTTAACACCCTGGCCATCCTACAATCTAAACTAGATGCCCTCAATCTCACACAAATTATCAACGAACCTACCAGGTACAACCCTAAATCCGTAAACATGGGTACCCTCATAGATATCATCCTGACTAATTGACCCTCTAAATACACCTCCGCTGTCTTCAACCAGGATCTCAGCGTTATTGCCTGCGTCCGTAACGGGTCCGCGGTCGAACGACCACCCCTCATCACTGTCAAACGCTCCCAAAAACACTTCAGCGAGCAGGCCTTCCTAATTGACCTGGCCCAGGTATCCTGGATGGATATAGATCTCATTCCGTCAGTAGAGGATGCCTGGTTGTTCTTTAAAAGTAATTTCCTCTCAATCTTAAATAAACATGCCCCATTCAAAAAATACAGAACTAAGAACAGATATAGCCCCTGGTTCTCCTCAGACTTGACTTCCCTTGACCAGCACAAAAACATCCTGTGGCGTACTGCATTAGCATAAAATATGCAACTTTTCAGGGAAGTTAGGAACCAATATACACAAGCAGTTAGGAAAGCAAAGGCTAACTTTTTCAAACAGAAATTTGCATCCTGTAGCACTAACTCCAAAAAGTTTTGGGACACTGTAAAGTCCATGGAGAATAAGAGCACTTCCTCCCAGCTGCCCACTGCACTGAGGCTAGGAAACACTATCACCACCGATAAATCTACAATAATCGAGAATTTCAACAAGCATTTTGCTACGGCTGGCCATGCTTTCCACCTGGCTACCACTACCCCGGCCACCAGCTCTGCACCCTCCGCTGCAACTTGCCCATGCCCCCCCGCTTCTCCTTCACAGAAATACAGACAGCTGATGTTCTGAAAAAGCTGCAAAATCTGGACCCCTACAAATCATCTGGGCTAGACAATCTGGACCCTTTCTTTCTAAAACTAGCCGCCAAAATTGTCGCAACCCCTATTACTAGCCTGTTCAACCTCTCTTTCGTAACGTCTGAGATCCCCAGAGATTGGAAAGCTGCCGCGGTCATCCCCCTCTTCAAAGGGGGTGACACTCTAGATCCAAACTGTTACAGACCCATATCCATCCTGCCCTGCCTTTCAAAAGTTTTTGAAAGCCAAGTTAACAAACAGATCACCGACCATTTCGAATCCCACCGTACCTTCTCCGCTATGCAATCCAGTTTCCGAGCTGGTCATGGGTGCACTTCAGCCACGCTCAAGGTCCTAAACGATATTATAACCGCGATCGATAATAGACAGTACTGTGCAGCCGTCTTCATCGACCTGGCCAAGGCTTTCAACTCTGTCAACCACCGCATTCTTATTGGCAGACTAAATAGCCTTGGTTTCTCAAATGACTGCCTCGCCTGGTTCACCAACTACTTCTCAGATAGAGTTCAATGTGTCAAATCGGAGGGCCTGTTGTCTGGACCTATGGCAGTCTCTATGTGGGCGCCACAGGGTTCAATTCTTGGGCCGACTCTTTTCTCTGTGTATATCAATGTTGTCGCTCTTGCTGCTGGTGACTCTCAGATCCACCTCTACGCAGACGACACCATTTTGTATACATCTGGCCCTTCATTGGACACTGTGTTAACAAACCTCCAAACGAGCTTCAATGCCATACAACACTCCTTCAGTAGCCTCCAACTGCTCTTAAACACTAGTAAAACTAAATGCATGCTCTTCAACCAAACGCTGCTTGCACCCGCCCACCCGACTAGAATCACTACTCTCGACGGGTCTGACCTAGAGTATGTGGACAACTACAAATACCTAGGTGTCTGGTTAGACTGTAAACTCTCCTTCCAGACTCATCTTAAGAATCTCCAATCCAAGGTTAAATCTAGAATCGGTTTCCTATTTCACAACAAAGCCTCCTTCACTCATGCTGCCAAACATGCCCTCGTAAAACTGACTATCCTACCGATCCTTGACTTCAGCGATGTCATTTACAAAATAGCCTCCAACACTCTACTCAGCAAATTGGATGTAGTCTATCACAGTGCCATCCGTTTTGTCTCCAAAGCCCCATACACTACCCACCACTGTGACCTGTACGCTCTTGTTGGCTGGTCCTCACTACATATTCGTCGCCAAACCCACTGGCTCCAGGCCATCTATAAATCACTGCTAGGCAAATCCCCGCCTTATCTTAGCTCATTGGTCACCATAGCAACACCCACCCGTAGTATGCGCTCCAGCAGGTATATCTCACTGGTCATCCCCAAAGCCAACACCTCCTTTGGCCGCCATTCCTTCCAGTTCTCTGCTGCCAATGACTGGAACAAATTGCACAAATCTCTGAAGCTGGAGACACTTATCTCCCTCACTAACTTTAAGCATCAGTTGTCAGAGCACCTTACCGATCACTGCACCTGTACACAGCCCATCTGAAATTAGCCCGCCCAACTACCTCATCCCTATATTGTTATTTATTTTGCTCATTTGTACCCCAGTATCTCTATTTGCACATAATCTCTTGCACATCTATCATTCCAGTGTTAATACTAATTGTAATTATTTTGCACTATAGCCTATTTATTGCCTTACCTCCATAACTTGCTACATTTGCACACACTGTATATATATTTTTCTGTTTTATTTTTGACTTTATGTTTTGTTTTACCCCATATGTAACTCTGTGTTGTTGTTTTTATCGCACTGCTTTGCTTTATCTTGGCCAGGTCGCAGTTGTAAATGAGAACTTGTTCTCAACTGGCTTACCTGTGTCAGCTTCCTGCCTCCTGTTTGTCTCCGGGCCTCTAGAGGTCATCTGTGTTCCCCTCTGCCTTAGTTCTTCCTTGTGTGTCCTAATTAGCTTGATCCAGGTCACCTGTGCCTTGTTTCCCCTTGTGTATTTTAGCTGTGTGTTTTCCCCTTGTTTCTCACTTGGTTATTGAGTCCTGGCTATGTGTCTCCTGCTTTGTTCCACCGTGTCTTTCCAAGTAAGGTTTTCTAAGTTATCTTTAGTTTGTTTTTCTCCCCTCGGGGAGTTATTTTGTTTTGCCTCCTGTTTTGTTAATATACCTCTTTCTGAGAAGAACTTTTGTTGGACTATTTTTGAAGTGCAAGGAACCTTTGTTTTTACATTAAATCTACTTGCCTGGAGTATTGCCTTGGGTGTTTCATTTGGGTCCTACTACACCTCCTCTGTGGCTAAGGGGTATTACCCCCAGCTCTCCACATCTGAGACCGGAGTTCAAGCCCAGCATTGTGACAGAATAACCAAGTCAATCATGGACCCAGAAACACTCAGTTCCCAGGACCTGTTGGCGGTGATCACTCGACATGAGGCTTCTTTCCAGCGCCATGAAGCCGTTCTCAGCCGACAAGAGGAGCTGATGGCTAGACATTCTCAACTCCTGGCCGAAATGATGAGTTCCCTTCACCATCTCTTTGAACGCCTCCTTGGTCCTCTCCCTTCCCCCAGGTCACCTCCCAGTGACGACAGGCCTTCTCGGTTGGCGGAGCCCCGACTACCACCTCCCAAGCCCTTTTCTGGGGATCCAAGCTCTTGCCAGGGTTTCCTCACCCAATGCTCCCTCACCTTCGAGCTCCAACCCTCAAGTTTTCCCACAGACCGTTCCAAGATTGCCTACATCATTACCCTTCTTTCAGACAAGGCGCTCGCCTGGGCCTCTGCGGTGTGGCAGTCCCAGGAGGCCTGTTGTGACTCCCACGCTGCATTTGTAGAAGAGTTCAAGCGGGTGTTCGATCATCCTGTCAGTGGGCGGGAGGCTTCCAAGCGCCTACTGTCTCTCCGTCAGGGCCCCCGAAGCACGGCAGATTTCGCCATTGATTTTCGGACCATAGCAGCAAGGAGCGGATGGAATGATGAAGCGCTGAGGGTCTGCTTTCAGGGAGGGTTATCTGAGCCCCTTCAAGATGAGTTAGCCACCCGAGAACCTTGGCCATCCGCCTGGACAATCGTCTAAGAGAGCGGAGAACGGCTCGCCGCCAGGTGTCTCAGTCCCAAGTTCCTCGGAGCAGTTCTGTTTCTCCTGTTTGGACTCCGTCATTCAGAGCTTCCCCGGCTCCTGAACTGGTCCAGGATTCCCCGGAGAGCATGCAGTTAGGCCGTTCCAGGCTTTCTCCCAACGAAAGGGAACGTCGCATGAGGGAGCGTCGGTGCCTCTACTGCGGGGTTGCCGGCCACTTCCGCTCCACTTGCCCCGAGCTGGGGAAACGCCAGTCCCCGCCCAGCTACAGGAGGGCTGTGATGGGGAGAATTAGAGCTCCTCCTACTAACGCTGTCCTGGCTATTCCAGCCACTCTGTCCTGGGAGGGCCACCAGCATCGGGTCCAGGCTATGATCGATTCCGGTGCCGCAGGTGATTTCCTGGATGTAACCTTGGCTAAGGAACTTAAGATCCCTACCCAACTACTTCCTCATCCCCAGGCAGTTACAGCCTTAGATGGCAGACCTCTGGAACCAGGAAAGGTTACAGAGGCGACTCAGTCCCCTGCGACTTACCATCTCTCAACACCAGCAGGAGGAAACCTTCTATCTCATTGACTCTCCCGAGTATCCTATAATCCTGGGTCACCCTTGGCTATGCAGACATAATCCCCAGATCGACTGGTCTACTGGCACCATTCTAGGCTGGGGTCCCACTTGCCAACTCACATGCATGCTTCAGAGTCCCTCAGCCCCTAGTACCCAGTTTCAAGAGTCTGTTGACGTCTCCCCTAGTCCCCAGTGTTTACCATCGGTTCAAGGCTGTGTTCAGCAAGGCCCGGGCTACTTCCTTACCGCCTCATCGCACGTATGACTGTGCCATTGATCTACTCCCTGGGTGCTGCCCTCCTAGAGGTCGGATCTTTTCCTTGTCCTCCCCCGAGCACGCAGCTATGGACACCTACATTAAGGAGTCCTTGGCAGCCGGCCTCATCCATGCCTCTACTTCCCCGGCTGGGGCGGGCTTCTTTTTGTTGAAAAGAAGGACGGGGTCTTAGGCCTTGTATTGATTACCGGGGACTCAACAAGATCACGGTTCGGAATCGATACCCTCTTCCTCTCATGGCCACTGCTTTTGAGCTGCTTCAAGGGGCTTCCATTTTTACTAAACTGGATCTCCGCAATGCTTACCATCTCGTGCGGATCCGGCAAGGTGACGAATGGAAGACGGCGTTCAACACGCCCACGGGGCACTATGAATATCGGGTGATGCCGTTCGGGCTCATCAATGCCCCCCGCAGTATTCCAAGCCCTGATTAATGATGTTCTCCGGGATATGCTTAATCTGTTCGTCTTCGTGTACCTGGACGATATCCTCATCTTCTCGAGGTCACTGAAGGAGCATGAGGGGCATGTTAGCCGGGTTCTCCAGAGGCTCCTTGACAATCACCTCTACGTTAAACCTGAGAAGTGTGAATTTCATGTTTCTCAGACTCAGTTTCTCGGGTTTATTGTCACTCCTGGGCACCTAGAGATGGATCCCAAGAAGGTCGAAGCGGTCCAGAGCTGGCCCACACCTACCACGGTCAAGGAGGTTCAACGGTTCATTGGCTTTTCTAACTTCTATCGGAAGTTCATCAAGAATTTCAGCTCGGTGGTAGCCCCCTTGACGACGCTTACCAAGGGAGGAGGGACCAAGATTCACTGGGGTCCGGAAGCAGCAGGGGCCTTCGAGGATCTCAAGCGCCGCTTCACGTCTGCTCCGATTCTGGTGACTCCTGACCCAGAAAGACCTTTCGTGGTGGAGGTGGACGCCTCAGAGGTGGGGGTGGGAGCCGTCCTGTCACAGAGGGGTGAGGATGGGAGATTACACCCTTGTGCCTTCATGTCTCGCCGCCTGTCTGAGGCCGAGCGCAACTACCACGTGGGGGATCTAGAGTTGCTTGCAGTAAAACTGGCCTTGGAAGAGTGGCGCCATTGGCTTGAGGGGCTCAGCACCCGTTCCAGGTTCTCACAGACCACAAGAACCTGGAATATCTCCAACAGGCTAAGCGGATGAACCCTCGGCAAGCACGATGGTCCCTTTTCTTTAATCGTTTCCAGTTCATCCTGTCTTACCGACCTGGCACCAAGAACGTCAAGCCGGATGCCCTGTCTCGAGCCTATTCTCCCGAGGTACAAGAGAAGCCCTTGGCATCGATTATTCCGAGGTCTAGGATCGTCGCACCTCTTCAGTGGGAACTAGAAAGAGGGTCACGAGAAGCCCTGGTCCATGAGCCCGATCCAGGCGGTGGTCCTGCCGGTCGCCTGTACGTTCCTCTCTCTGTTCGGGCCCGCGTCTTGCAGTGGGGTCATGAGTCGCCCTTGACATGCCATCCAGGCAGTGCTCGCACACTGGAATTCCTCCGACGGGCGGTTTTGGTGGCCGTCCATCAAGAAGGACGTGCAGGTCTATGTTGAGGCCTGCCCGGTGTGCAACCAGGGAAAGTCGACACGCCAGTGACCCCAGGGACTGCTCCATCCCTTACCTATTCCTCGAAGGCCATGGTCACACCTTTCTCTGGACTTTGTTACGGGACTTCCTCCATCCCAGGGCAACACCGTCATCCTAGTGATCGTTGACCGGTTCTCTAAGGCTGCCCGGTTTATTCCCCTGCCCAAGCTGCCCTCGGCTAAGGAGACTGCTGAGCTCCTCATGAACCATGTCTTCCGGATATTTGGCATTCCCCTGGACGTGGTCTCTGACCGAGGTCCCCAATTCTCGTCCCGGTTTTGGGGGCCTTCTGCAGGCTTATTGGGGCCACAGCCAGCCTATCGTCGGGGTTCCATCCAGAGTCTAATGGCCAAACGGAACGGATTAATCAGGATCTGGAGACCACCCTGCGGTGTATGGCGGCCAGTAATCCCACGTCTTGGGCCACCTATATCATTTGGGCTGAATATGCCCACAACACCCTCCAGTCTTCAGCCACCGGATTGTCCCCCTTCGAATGCCAGTTCGGTTACAACCCTCCATTATTTCCAGAGGAAGAGGCGCAAGTTGGTGTTCCCTCGGCCCAGCGCTTTGTCCAACGCTGTAGGCGGACCTGGAAGAAGGCCAGGTGTATCCTCCTTCGGACCTCCCAGAGATACCAAAGTCAGGCTAATCGACACCGCCGGACGGCCCCTAGTTTCCGAGCTGGTCAGAGAGTTTGGTTGGCCACTAAGAACCTGCCCCTCCGGGTCGAATCCAAGAAGCTTTCCCAGAGATACATCGGCCCTTTCCGCATAGCTAGAAAGGTTAACCCTGTTTCGTATCGTTTGGTTCTGCCTCGCTCCCTTAGAGTTAACCCCACTTTCCATGTTTCACTCCTTAAACCTGTCTTGTCTTCTCCTTTTGCCCCCCCACGCAGACCCCCGCCACCTCCCAGGATGATTGACGGCCAGCCAGCCTACACAGTCCGCCGGATACTGGACTCCCGGAGGGTCCAGAACTCTCTGCAGTATCTGGTGGACTGGGAGGGCTACGGGCCAGAGGAGCGCTCCTGGGTTCCAGCCAGGGACATCCTGGACCCAGGTTTGATCCGAGATTTTCGCACCCTGGGGCCGGGGTGTTCTGGAAGGAACGTCAGGAGTCGTTCCTAGAGGAGGGGGTCCTGTCAGCTTCCTGCCTCCTGTTTGTCTCCGGGCCTCTAGAGGTCATCTGTGTTCCCCTCTGCCTTAGTTCTTCCTTGTGTGTCCTAATTAGCTTGATCCAGGTCACCTGTGCCTTGTTTCCCCTTGTGTATTTTAGCTGTGTGTTTTCCCCTTGTTTCTCACTTGGTTATTGAGTCCTGGCTATGTGTCTCCTGCTTTGTTCCACCGTGTCTTTCCAAGTAAGGTTTTCTAAGTTATCTTTAGTTTGTTTTTCTCCCCTCGGGGAGTTATTTTGTTTTGCCTCCTGTTTTGTTAATATACCTCTTTCTGAGAAGAACTTTTGTTGGACTATTTTTGAAGTGCAAGGAACCTTTGTTTTTACATTAAATCTACTTGCCTGGAGTATTGCCTTGGGTGTTTCATTTGGGTCCTACTACACCTCCTCTGTGGCTAAGGGGTATTACCCCCAGCTCTCCACATCTGAGACCGGAGTTCAAGCCCAGCATTGTGACAACCTGGTTAAATAAAGGTGAAAAAAAAGTTTAAAAAAAGTGCAAGGACATCACAGACTAGGTAAATCACTATTTAATGGACTGTTGTGCAATATAAGCCATGCAACTAGAATAACAGAGGATATTTATAGGGATCGTTATTTTTCCCAATGCTGTTGATGTTCCAGCATACAGGGTGGCCCACATCACTTCACTCTAATCTGTTCATAGACTTTGAAGCACTAAACCAGTCAGGTTAGATGCTTTGATCAAAGTAACTGATCCAGTTTCCATGCTAGGTATCTGAATAATCAACAGCAGGCCTCCATTCAACAGGGTCCAAACTCTAAAAGAGCAGGACCAGTGTTTCAAAGAAGGTTCCAAGTTCATACCAAAAATTGGTTGCCATGACAGAGACATCTTATTTAATCTCTATACAGAGAGAAACAACAGCATACCCTACCTACTGGAAGTGTTCAACCCTGTATGTTTTGACTTGTTGTAAACATGTACTGAGCCTAGGTGCAGTATGCAGTTCAAGTGCTGAGGGGGTACAATGTAGCATATATGCACCTTGCAGTTCCTCAATAGAAAAGCATAGACTTGGTCCTGCTTCTGTTGCTTTCTCCAATGAAAGCAGTAGATGATCTCCTTGCCTTGGACAATCTAGGAATGGTGCCATTCTAAGCCGGATTATACGGGGCTAACAGGATCCTGGTAGGTGGGTGAGAACTAGAGAGGACAGAATTAATGAGACGGATGTGGGGCATTACATCAATTGTGTTCCTCATAAACTAGGACGCCTCAGTTTTTACTGGCCAATGGCCATAGTGAGAGAAACAAACTCTATACTGCACTACCAAGCTATCTGTTCTTTGCCAGGCTTGTATTTTGATGAGGCCATCAAGTAAAATGACGTGCCCTTTGAAATTACTTGTGTTAGTGCTACTGGATAAAACCCACAGCCTGGTTTGCCCTGTGTAATATCAACAGTGTGGGTATAGTGTCTGAGACTGGACGCAGATCATGAAAGTCATCAAACCAAATGGATGACCATGCAGCTTCACTTTTGCAGAGTCTACTCTGATGAGTTAAACTCCACATTTTCCTTTCTACACCCTGGGACTGGCTGGTTGGTGGTCTGGCTGGAGGTCTGAGGCTAATCCTGCTTGGTGCTGGTCTCTGCTGGTCCTCTGGGCCTGGAATGGTTCTCTCAGCTCTCCCTCCATGTGAATCAGAATCAGCTCAGCAGGTGAGGGGACTCCAGCCGAGATGAAAGTGCCATCCGGACTGAGGATGTCAATGGGACTGTGATTATGTCTTTCCCAATTCCCCCCGATGCAGCAGGCTGGCTACTGGGGCTAACATCAGAGAGGGTCTGAGGGACTTCGTAGAAATGTATTATGGATGCTGCAGGCCCTGGCAGGTCCCACTACACACATCCTTTCTGCTCGAATCTAATCCTAATGGAGTAAGGTGAGAGGTAACCGATCAACAATGGAAGAGAGGGGAAATGGAACTGCAAGTGAGAGTAGGATGCTTTGAGGAGGGAATTATCGTCGGTTGGTAGTAGTTCAGAAACATAGTAACAGCACATGGAAAATAGAAAATAAGAGAAATCTGACTGGCTTTGCAGTCTACTTGACTCTGCCACTGCAGAAACGTATGGAGACAGTAGCTATCTTTGGAGAACAGCTATTGTTTTAGTTTATGCACATGATGCATTGGGAGTTCATATTCCCATTAATAAAGAGTTATTTTGGATATAATGATGTCAATTAATTTAGACAAATATCTTGGCAACTACTTAAAGGTCCCGCACAGTCATCATATTTCCCAAGTAAAAACAGCCTTTAAGTGACCAAAACATATACCTATAATCTTTTTACGCAATGAAAATGCTCCAAATTTGAGAAATTGTACCTTTTATCTAATCTCCAACTATCAGGAAGCTTGAAAGAACAGGTTGAGTGGGTAGGGAACTTATATTCTTGAGCACACCTTGACTGACAGCTCTTTGAAATGCCCTTGTGGTCGTTGCCAGGTAACTAGGTAAACAATGGGCCACATGTTATTTATGACTTGACTTCCAAGGCTAAATAGTATGCCTCAACCCATTTTCTCTCCAAAATGCCCTCATGGGTTAACAGAGTTTTTCATGGACTGTTGGGTATCTGACAAACAGGAGCTATACACAATTGCCTTTCAACTGTTTTGTAACTAACTACAGAATACAGTTCACTGATACACTTCTTCACAAGACATTAGGGTGAAAACAGCATACAAGAAGTGTACTGGACAATGTCTTAGTATCTCTACATTAGCATTATAAATTACAAAAAGCTCAGCATCTAGTTTTTTTATCAGACATTTCTTTGATCATTTACATTAGGTCCGCATAGTTTAAATATTCATCAACATTAATATTCAGGAGCCTGTCTATACAGCCTGTAATGTGTTTGAAAAGCGAAATGTTATGGGTAGTGAATTTAATGTAATTTTACTATCAATTCGTTTATGTAGTGAGACACTTTTTCTGCAATGTGTTTTCTGATGTTTTAGAAGTACTCAATTTGAAATATGCAATTTTTAGTTGGGGACTTTTTAGGACAACCTTTCAATGTATTATGTGCCTGAAATGCTAAATTGATGCAGATTTGGAATGAAGAACTATGACTTACTGTATGTTGGGTCTGTCTTCACAGGCTTCACAGCATATCTCCCCTTCTTTGCCTTGGGAAAGCTGATTTTGTATCGCATCATTCGTGCTGCGGTGGTTGCCTGGCTGCGGTCGGCATTCTCATTGAAATGCATAGCTGCCAGGTACAGCCTAAAACGATAACAGTTTGTTTAGGAAAACGATACTATTGTAGCCATTATGCAAATGTCTCACACTCAAATTCCCCACGTGTTACAGAAAAGATACCGTTCACAAATCAAAGCAGAAACAGCCACAGTTGAATTAGCTAATGTTAGCCCCCCATCCCCCCAAAATGTTGGCTACTGTTTCAGATTCATCCAACTCTGATACTTACATTATGGTCAGCCCTTGCAAGATCCACTTTCAATGATGGTACAGCATCTGTCTTCAGGATTAGTTTACTGGTAAGACCCATCAATTGTTCTCTCTACTTAATAAAGCAACGTCACTAGAAATGTGCACTACACATGCGTGACATTTTCGTAATTTTAAGTGCAGCCTCAGCCTATCCACCCAAAATGAAAAGCAGCCAGTGCTGTCTGATGTCTTCATTCTTCGGAAAATAGTGTACGTTATGGCTATGGCATCCAGTCACAACACAGTGTGCTTTCTCCAACATGGTGGTAAGTAGCTTGCTACCTAAAAGTCACAACACAGATGAAAAGGGGTTAGTTACCAGTAGCATTCTGTCACGTTCTACTTGAGCTAACTAAAAAAAGGCCATATGATGCGCACATGTGATGATGGTTTTGAGGCGTTACATATTTACATTAGTTAAGATTATAAGACACTACCATTGGTGTATAAAAGTTCTGGCTTTACATGAAGTTGCATGAAGCTGTAAGTAATGCCTGCCTCCTGAATCCAAGCATTTGACATGGAGGGAGGGGACCAGTAACTGTATGATCAACTTTGTCAATGTACCAGCTACATAAATGTTCCATATACTTATATAGTAGGTCAACCGACTATGAACTGGTTTCATTCAAATATTATCCAATTTGATGAAAAACATGATTTTCAGTGTTCGAGACCTTTAAAATTGCATTCCCGCTTTAAATGACGTTCAGCTTATAAAGGCTTCATAAAGTCATCATAATGCCTTCATAAGCACTACATCAATGTGTTACAAAGCATCTTTACCATATGTGACCGACCGGCTAGATTCGGTCTTATGTAGCAAAATTTGAAATAGTGTTTTTTACATTGGATAAAAGTAGAAACTAAGAGCTAGAAAACGGTATACAGTGCATTCGGAAAGTATTCAGACCACTTCCCTTTTTCCACATTTTGTTACGTTACAGCCTTATTCTAAAAAGGATTAACTAGAAAAAAATCCTCATCAATCTACACACAATACCCCATAATGACAACGCAAAACAGATTTTTTGACATTTTTGCAAATGTATAAAAAAGACATAAGTATTCAGACCCTTTGCTATGAAACTCGAAATTAAGCTCAGGTGCATCCTGTTTCCATTGATCATCCTTGAGATGTTTCTAGAACTTGATTGGAGTCCACTTGTGGTAAATGTAATTGATTGGACATGATTTGGAAAGGCACACACCTGTCTATATAAGGTCCCACAGTTGACAGTGCATGTCAGAGCAAAAACCAAGCCATAAGGTTGAAGGAATTGTCCGTAGAGCTCCGAGACAGGATTGTGTCGAGGCATAGATCTGGAGAAGGGTACCAAAAATATTCTGCAGCATTGAAGGTCCCCAAGAACACAGTGGCCTCCATCATTCTTAAATGGAAGAAGTTTGGAACCACCAAGACTCTTCCTAGAGCTGGCCGCCCAGCCAAACTGAGCAATCGGGGGAGAAGGGCCTTGGTCAGGGAGGTGACCAAGAACCCGATGGTCACTCTGACAGAGCTCCAGAGTTCCTCTGTGGAGATGGGAGAACCTTCCAGAAGGACAACCATCTCTGCAGCACTCCACCAATCAGGCCTTTATGGTAGAGTGGCCAGACAGAAGCCACTCCTCAGTAAAAGGCACATGACAGCCCGCTTGGAGTTGCCAAAAGGCACCTAAAGGACTCTCAGACCATAAGAAACAGTGGTAGCATCATGCTGTGGGAATGTTTTTCAGCGGCAGGGACTGGGAAACTCGTCAGGATAAAGGGAAAGATGAACAGAGCAAAGTACAGAGAGATCCTTGATGAAAACCTGCTCCAGAGCGCTCAGGACCTCAGACTGGGGCGATGGTTCACCTTCCAACAGGACAACGACCCTAAGCACACAGCCAAGACATCGCATGTCTCTGAATGTCCTTGAGTGGCCCAGCCAGAGCCCAGACATGAACCCGATCGAACATCTCTAGAAAGACCTGAAAATAGCTGTGCAGTGACGCTCCCCATCCAACCTGACAGAGCTTGAGTGGATCTGCAGAGAAGAATGGGAGAAACTCCCCAAATACAGGTGTGCTAAGCTTGTAGCATCTTACCCAAGAAGATTAGAGGCTGTAATCGCTGATGTAAATGTGTACTGATGTAAATGTGATATTTCCGTTCTTTTTATTTTTTGGCTAAAGATTATACAAACCTGTTTTTGCTTTGTCATTATTGGACATTGTGTGTAGAATTCTGAGGGAAAATTTCAATTTAATCAATTTCAGAATAAGGCTTTAACGTAACAAAATGTGGAAAAAGTGAAGGGGTCTGAATACTTTCCGAATGCACTGTATCATAAACTACAGTTATGGAACAATGGGAAAGTAATTGTGCTTTGAAAGTAGATAAACTTGTAACCCCACTTTTGAAAAAATGCAAAACAACCAAAGATTTCAAGACTAAAGGCTGGCTTGTACTATGACCATTGACATGTCTGGAGACAGTTGTCGCAGTGACATCATTTACATTGTATTGTCGTCCGACATCAAACTTGTCATTGTCGTTATGAAAAAGTAGAATCACAAAAACGACATGCTGCATGACATCAGCAACCTGCTGGTCCAAAATAGCATAACTGGTGTATTTTAACACCAATAAATTCATCAGTTTAAAAATGAATTTAGTATATTTCAATCTAGCAAACCAGGCAACAAAAAACTACTTTTTGGATCTTTCTAGCGTGTTAGCTAGCTAACTAACGTTAAGTTAGCTGGCTAGCCAGTTCAAATAATGACCATATCAAATAGCTGACAACATCTTAACTTGAGCTAATTTGTATTAATTATTACAGGAAAATAAACTCACAACAAGATCATTATTTATATGTTAATGGCAAACTAATCACCGAAAATAGCTTACGGTTGTGAGTGTGACGAAATAAAAGCAAGGCATTCTACCTGAGAATTTTAGAACTTGGACACTCTCTCTGCTACTATCTAGTGGCCAAAATCTAAATCGTGCCTAAACTGCAATATTATATTGTGGCCTTTCTCGCATGTTCTTTTGTTTGTATTACATTTTACCAGATCTAATGTGTTATATTCTCCTACATGAACTTCAAAATGTTTCCTTTCAAATAGTATCAAGAATATGCATATCCTTGCTTCAGGTCCTGAGCTACAGGCAGTTAGATTTGGGTATGTCATTTTAGGCGAAAATTGAAAAAAAGGGTTCGATCCTTAAGAGGTTAAGAAGGAAAGAAATTCCACAAATTAACTTTTAAGAAAGCACACCTGTTAATTGAAATGCATTCCAGGTGACTACTTCATGAAGCTGGTGGAGAGAATGCCAAGAGTGTGCAAAGCTGTCATCAAGGCAAAGGGTGGCTATTTGAAAAATCTCAAATCTCAAATCTCATATATAAAAACACTTTTTGGTTTACTACATGATTCCGTATCCGTTATTTCATAGTTGTGATCTCACTATTATTCTACAATGTAAAAGTAGTAAACATAAAGAAAAACTCTTGAATGAGTAGGTGTGTCCAAACTTTTGACTGGTTGTGTATAATATATGAAAATGTGGCTAGCTAGACTCTCTTACCCGAATCCATGGATGAATGCTTCTCCCTCTCTGTCACGGATGCCATGGTTGCCCTTAGTCTGAAGATGTAATCCGGAGACAGGTGTTTTATACAATAGCCTTCTGTGTGTTGTCTTTTCAACTCCCTCTGCGTATTTGTAATCAAATGCAATAATTTTCTCAATCTCCTTAGCTATCATACTCTGCTTCTACCGGACATTCCACTGATTTCAAAACTCGGTCCTCCAGAAAATGGAGAGTATCTTTCAAAAAAGCCACGTTAGAAAGGATTACATACACATACTGAGCAGCTCATGTTCCAGAGAGAAGCATGCTACATGGCAGGCCAATCCAAACTCATCTGTCGGCATGTCCAGCACAACCATTATCTCAGCCAATCATGTCTAGTGGGAAAGTTCCTGTCTTTTTCCGTGGCTAAACCAGCTAGGCTCATAATTTAACATTTGTATTCGTATTTACAGATGGCAAACAAGTTTGTAATTAAGGCACATGAATGTTCACATGTTCCAGAAGGTTTTTCCTGCCCAAAAAACACATTATGATAAAACATAAATAATCACAGAAAATAGCTTACGGTTGTGAGTGTGACGAAATAAAAGCAGGGCATTCTACATGACCTGCACCAAAGTCAAAATAGGATGTAACGTTAGGCCAACGAGACAGTGTCCAAGTTCAAATGCATACAAATGTCTCTCCTGTGCAGTAGTGACGCGCGACATACGCCTAGTTTCCTGAAACGAATCACGTATGTCATGCTCTATAAAGGGTTCATAAATGTGGAATAACTGTGTGACATAACCCCCAATGTCAAATGTGACATAAACCTGTTCTTGAAAAAGAAATGTAAGTTATAGTTATGTCATTCTCATTGAAAGCAAGTCTAAAAAGCGGTAGATCTGTTCTATGTGCGCTATTTCCACGCTTCCCAGATCTTAAGTTTCGTTTTTGCATCTTACTTTCTGTTTTGTACACTAGCTTCAAACAGCTGAAAATACAATATTTTTGGTTATGGAAAATATATTTCACAGCGGTTTAGATGGTACAAAGATTCTCTACACTATACTTGCTTGTTTTGTCATATAAACTGAAATAGAATTTTAGCAACCAGGAAATGGTGGAGCGATTTCTACATGGTGTGTCTCTAATAAAGGCTTTATAAATCATATATGAGTCTTCACGAAGCATTTATAACCTTGTCATACATGTAGGTAGAGCATTGCAATAGCAGAATAGTGGGTTAGATTCCCGGGACCACCCATACGTAAAAATGTATGCACTTTGTATGTAAGTCGCTTTGGATAAATGGCATGTATTATATTACTCTAAACCCTTTCTAGGATAGCCCAACCTCTTTCCCTGTTGGGTGCACAGCCAATATTGGACCTGATCTCAACTTTCCCGAAAATGCTGTACTGCAGGATAACACACACTCTAAAGTGCAGTCATGCACAGCAAAAAGACGATGGTAGGGCTCTTTAAAATCCGTATTTATTTTTTTGCCCATTTTTTCAGGGGGGTTTTCCTTTCTGGGTTTCCCCCAGTTTTTTTAAAACACTTTTTAAATAGAAAAGCGTGGATTTTCTGGATTTTCTGTGTTCACAACAATACTTAAACCACATCAGGGGACCACTTTTGAGGTCTGGGAAAAATCAAATAAACTTTTATTTTTTAGTGTAGTTAGCTTTAATTGAGTGTGCATTCATTGTTATTATTATTATTATTATTATTATTATTATTATTATTATTATTATTATTATTATTATTATTATTATTATTATTATTATTATTTATTTATTTGTGGGGGGGTGGGGGTGGGGGGTAGATCAGCTTTAATATTGCAGATAGATTGTAGCTTCCATCAATGTAATTGTCTGCATCACTTCCAATCCCCCATATATCTTTTTGCAAATATATATACATATACATACATTCACATACAGTGCCTTGCAAAAGTATTCATCCCCCTTGGCATTTTTCCTATTTTGTTGCATTACAACCTGTAATTTAAATGGATTTTTATTTGGATTTCATGTACTGGACATACATTAAATCCATTATTAAAAAATGTAATATGGCACCTCAACAAACCTGCCAAGAGAGGGCCGCCCACCAAAAGTAATGGACCAGGCAAGGAGGGCATTAATCAAAGAGTCAAGAAAGAGACCAAAGATAACCCTGAAGGAGCTGCAAAGCTCCACAGTGGAGATTGTAGTATCTGTCCTTAGGACCACTTTAAGCCGTACACTCCACAGATCTGGGCTTTATGGAAGAGTGGACAGAAAAAAGCCATTGCTTAAAGAAAAAAATAAGCAAACACGTTTGGTGTTCACCAAAAGGCATGTGGGAGACTACCAAACATATGGAAGAAGGTACTCTGGTCAGATGAGACTAAAGTTGAGCTTTTTGGCCATCAAGGAAAACGCTATATCTGGCGCAAACCCAACACCTCTCATCACCCCGAGAACACCATCCCCACAGTGAAGCATGGTGGTGGCAGCATCATGCTGTGGGGATGTTTTTCATTGGCAGAGACTGGGAAACTGGTCTGAATTGAAGGAATGATGGATGGCGCTAAATACAGGGAAATTCTTGAGGGAAACCTGTTTCAGTCTTCCAGAGATTTGAGACTGGGACGGAGGTTCACCTTCCAGCAGGACAATGACCCTAAGCATACTGCTAAAGCAACACTCGAGTGGTTTAAGGGGAAACATTTAAATGTCTTGGAATGGCCTAGTCAAAGCCCAGACCTCAATCCAATTGAGAATCTGTGGTATGACTTAAAGATTGCTGTACACCAGCGGAACCCATCCAACTTGAAGGAGATGGAGCAGTTTTGCCTTGAAGAATGGGCAAAAATCCCAGTGGCTAGATGTGCCAAGCTTATAGAGACATACCCCAAGAGACTTGCAGCTGTAATTGCTGTAAAAGGTGGCTCTACAAAGTATTGACTTTGGGGTTTGGTGAATAGTTATGCACGCTCATGTTTTCTGTTTTTTTGTCTTATTTCTTGTTTGTTTCACCCGAAAAAATATTTAGCATCTTCAAAATGGTAGGCATGTTGTGTAAATCAAATGATACAATCCCCCCCAAAATCCATTTTAATTCCAGGTTGTAAGGCAACAAAATAGGAAAAATGCCAAGGGGGGTGAATACATACAGTGGGGAAAAAAAGTATTTAGTCAGCCACCAATTGTGCAAGTTCTCCCACTTAAAAAGATGAGAGAGGCCTGTAATTTTCATCATAGGTACACGTCAACTATGACGGACAAATTGAGAAAAAAAAATCACATTGTAGGATTTTTAATGAATTTATTTGCAAATTATGGTGGAAAATAAGTATTTGGTCACCTACAAACAAGCAGGATTTCTGTCTCTCACAGACCTGTAACTTCTTCTTTAAGAGGCTCCTCTGTCCTCCACTCGTTACCTGTATTAATGGCACCTGTTTGAACTTGTTATCAGTATAAAAGACACCTGTCCACAACCTCAAACAGTCACACTCCAAACTCCACTATGGCCAAGACCAAAGAGCTGTCAAAGGACACCAGAAACAAAATTGTAGACCTGCACCAGGCTGGGAAGACTGAATCTGCAATAGGTAAGCAGCTTGGTTTGAAGAAATCAACTGTGGGAGCAATTATTAGGAAATGGAAGACATACAAGACCACTGATAATCTCTCTCGATCTGGGGCTCGACGCAAGATCTCACCCCGTGGGGTCAAAATGATCACAAGAACGGTGAGCAAAAATCCCAGAACCACACAGGGGGACCTAGTGAATGACCTGCAGAGAGCTGGGACCAAAGTAACAAAGCCTACCATCAGTAACACACTACGCCGCCAGGGACTCAAATCCTGCAGTGCCAGACGTGTCCCCCCTGCTTAAGCCAGTACATGTCCAGGCCCGTCTGAAGTTTGCTAGAGTGCATTTGGATGATCCAGAAGAGGATTGGGAGAATGTCATATGGTCAGATGAAACCAAAATATAACTTTTTGGTAAAAACTCAACTCGTCGTGTTTGAAGGACAAAGAATGCTGAGTTGCATCCAAAGAACACCATACCTACTGTGAAGCATGGGGGTGGAAACATCATGCTTTGGGGCTGTTTTTCTGCAAAGGGACCAGGACGATTGATCCATGTAAAGGAAAGAATGAATGGGGCCATGTATCGTGAGATTTTGAGTGAAAACCTCCTTCCATCAGCAAGGGCATTGAAGATGAAACGTGGCTGGGTCTTTCAGCATGACAATAATCCCAAACACACCGCGCGGCAACGAAGGAGTGGCTTCGTAAGAAGCATTTCAAGGTCCTGGAGTGGCCTAGCCAGTCTCCAGATCTCAACCCCATAGAAAATCTTTGGAGGGAGTTGAAAGTCTGTGTTGCCCAGCAACAGCCCCAAAACATCACTGCTCTAGAGGAGATCTGCATGGAGGAATGGGCCAAAATACCAGCAACAGTGTGTGAAAACCTTGTGAAGACTTACAGAAAACGTTTGACCTGTGTCATTGCCAACAAAGGGCATATAACAAAGTATTGAGAAACTTTTGTTATTGACCAAATACTTATTTTCCACCATAATTTGCAAATAAATTCATTAAAAATCCTACAATGTGATTTTCTGGATTATTTTTTCTCAATTTGTCTGTCATAGTTGACGTATACCTATGATGAAAATTACAGGCCTCTCTCATCTTTTTAAGTGGGAGAACTTGCACAATTGGTGGCTGACTAAATACTTTTTTTCCCCACTGTACATACACATTTAAATACATACATACATACATACATATAAATACATATATATATATATATATATATATATATATTCTAGCTTATACATACTATATACATTTTATGGACACAGTCTATTTTACAATAGTTCTATTTTGTTTGTTTTTACTCCTGTCCTTCCTCTACCCTCTACCTCTCCCATCTTTTTCTGATGTCCATCCGGTTCTATTTGCCATATCTTTCAAACTGTGCTCTTTCACAAAAGTTCTTAACCTATAACTTATATACGTTTTACGGACACAGTATGTTTTACATTAGTTATCTTGTTGTTATTAGTTGTTATTAGTCCCAAACTTCAGCTCCATTCAACCCCTCCCATCTATCTCTTAACACCACCCATAATGTATTCATATTTGCCATATATTTTTCAACTGTGCTGTGATGTTTCACAAAAGTTCTGAACCTTTCAATTATCATTGTTTCTACAGATTGTAAATATAAAAAACATTTTTTTGCTAAAAGTATTATTATATTATGGTCTTTAATGCAAGGCCGACAGACAAGTTCCTTACTTTTTCCCCCTTCCACTTTCCTCTTCCATTTTTGCGGTAATTACATTTTAGTCATTTAGCAGACGCTCTTATCCAGAGCGACTTACAGTTAGTGAATACATTATTATTATTTGTTTTTTTTCATACTGGCCCCCCATGGGAATGAACCCACAACCCTGGCGTTGCAAACGCCATGCTCTACCAACTGAGCTACATCCCTGCCGGCCATTCCCTCCCCTACCCTGGGCCAATTGTGCGCCGCCCCATGGGTAACCCGGTCGCGGCCGGCTACGACAGAGCCTGGATTCGAACCAGGATCTCTAGTGGCACAGCTAGCACTGCGATGCAGTGCCTTAGACCACTGTGCCACTCGGGAGACGCTGCAATCAGTTGGTTGTAATTTTGTGTTTGTTAGCTGCATGTGTGACATAACTCCACAAGTCCTACATATGATATCATTTACAAAGATTATATATTTAAAACATTTTCCCAAAAAATAATGTTTTTTTTAATCCCACCGTAATAGGACCAAGCAGCGTGTGCAGGAGCAAATGCCGGGTATGGAACAGGAGGTTACTCTGGTAGATGTCCTCCTCGGTTGGGGGAGAATCACAGAGGAGGAGGCCGTCTGCTACCGGAGGGCAATGAGGGAGGATGCCCAGGCAGGAGAGAAGAAGCGGCGCCAACCGGGCCGTCGTCGGACAGGCGAGAGGCAACCCCAAGAATTGTTTTGGGGGGGGGCAAACGGCATGGACGATGGGGCTGCTGGAGGCAGCTACAGGGCGAGTTTGTGGACTAGGAGAGGAGGCCACCAGGTTACGGGGGCCATTGGTCATGAGGGGGAAGGAGAGTGTAGAGGCATGGCGAGAGGTACTGGGGTGTGTTACCAGTCCGGTCCGGCCCGTTCCTGATCCCCGCACAAGCCCAGTGGTGTGTGTTCCCAGTACGGTCTGGCCTGTTCCTGTCCCTCGCACCAAGCCTGTGGTGCGCGTCGCCAGCCCGGTCCGGCCTGTTCCTGCTCCCCGCACCAAGCCTGTGGTGCGTGTCGCCAGCCCGGTCCGGCCTGTTCCTGCTCCCCGCACCAAGCCTGTGGTGCATGTCGCCAGCCCGGTCCGGCCTGTTCCTGCTCCCCGCACCAGGCCTGTGGTGCGCGTCGTCAGCCTGGTCCGGTCCGTTCCTGCTCCCCGCACCAAGCCTGTGGTGCGCGTCGCCAGCCCGGTCTGGCCTGTTCCTGCACCCCGCACCAGGCCAGGGGTGCGCGTCGCCAGTCCGGCCCGGCCTGTCCCTGTCCCTTGCACCAAGCCTGTGGTGCGCGTCGCCAGCCCGGTCCGGCCTGTTCCTGCTCCCCGCACCAAGTCGGTGGTGCGCATCGCCAGCCCGGTCCGGCCTGTTCCTGCTCCCCGCACCAGGCCAGGGGTGCGCGTCGCCAGTCCGGCCCGGCCTGTCCCTGTCCCTCTCACCAAGTCTGTGGTGCGCGTCGCCAGCCCGGTCCGGCCTGTTCCTGCTCCCCGCACCAAGCCAGTGGTGCGCGTCGCCAGCCCGGTCCGGCCTGTTCCTGCTCCCCGCACCAAGCCAGTGGTGCGCGTCGTCAGCCCGGTCTGGCCCGTTCCTGCTCCCCGCACCAAGCCTGTGGTGCGCGTCGCCAGCCCGGTCCAGCCTGTTCCTGCTCCCTGCACCAAGCCAGTGGTGCGCGTCGCCAGCCCGGTCCGGCCTGTTCCTGCTCCCCGCACCAAGCCAGTGGTGCGTGTCGTCAGCCCGGTCCGGCCCGTTCCTGCTCCCCGCACCAAGCCTGTGTTGCGCGTAGCCAGCCCGGTCCGGCCTGTTCCTGCTCCCCGCACCAAGCCAGTGGTGCGCGTCGCCAGCCCGGTTCGGCCTGTTCCTGCTCCCCGCACCAAGCCAGTGGTGCGCATCGTCAGCCCGGTCCGGCCCGTTCCTGCTCCCTCCACCAAGCCAGTGGTGCGCGTCGTCAGCCCGGTCCGGCCCGTTCCCGCACCAAGCCAGTGGTGTGCGTCGTCAGTCCAGCACGGTCCGTGCCTGTTCCACCTGTGCCTGGTCCGTCACCGGTCAGCTGCTCCACGCCGGAGCCAGAGCAATCCGCTCCACCGGTGTTCAGTCCAGCTCCGGTCAGCAGGGCCAGACCACGAGGGCGCGAGAGTGAGTGGTGGTCACGCCCGGAGCCGGATCCGCCTCCGAGGCGGAATGCCCACCCGGCCCCTCCCCTGTGGTGTTTGGTTGGCGCTGTCGCAGTCCGCGTCTTTGGGGGGGGGGGGGTACTGTCACGCCCTGGCTCTGGGGACTCTTTAATGTTGAGCCAGGGTGTTAGTTCCTATGTTTAGTTGTTCTATGTGTTTATTCTAGATCGTTTAGATCTATGTTGGCCAGGGTGGTTCCCAATCAGAGGCAGCTGTAGCTCTTTGTCTCTGATTGGGAACCATACTTAGGCAGCCTGTTTTGCACAGTTGATTGTGGGATCTTGTTCTGTATAGGTTGGGAGAGGGGAGGGGTAGAATGATTACTTTTATACTATTCCAGGTATTCCTTAAAGAGGTAGGGTTTCAAGTGTCTCCGGAAGGTGGTCCGTGACTCCGCTGTCCTGGCGTCGTGGGGGAGCTTGTTCCACCATTGGGGTGCCAGATCAGCGAATAGCTTTGACTGGGCTGAGCGGGAACTGTGCTTCCGTAGACGTAGGGGAGCTAGCAGGCCAGAGGTGGATGAACGTAGTGCCCTCGTTTGGGTGTAGGGTCTGATCAGAGCCTGAAGGTAAGGAGGTGCCGTTCCCCTCACAGCTCCGTAGGCAAGCACCATGGTCTTGTAGCCTCAACTGGAAGCCAGTGTGCCAGTGTGCGGAGGAGCGGGGTGACATGAGAGAACTTGGGAAGGTTGAACACAAGACGGGCTGCAGCGTTCTGGATAAGTTATAGGGGTTTAATGGCACAGGCAGGGAGCCCAGCCAACAGCGAGTTGCAGTAATCCAGACGGGAGATGACAAGTGCCTGGATTAGGACCTGTGCCGCTTTCTGTGTAAGGTAGGGTCGTACTCTGCGAATGTTGTAGAGCATGAACCTGCAGGATCGGGTCACCACTTTGATGTTAGCGGAGAATGATAAGGTGTTGTCCAGGGTCACGCCAAGGTTCTTTGCACTCTGGGAGGAGGACACAATGGAGTTGTCAACCGTGATGGCGAGATCATGGAGCGGGCAGTCCTTCCCCGGGAGGAAGAGCAGCTCCGTCTTGCCGAGGTTCAGTTTGAGGTGGTGATCCGACATCCACACTGATATGTCTGCCAGACATGCAGAGATGCGATTCGCCACCTGGTTATCAGAAGGGGGAAAGGAGAAAATTAATTGTGTGTCGTCTGTGTAGCAATGAAAGGAGAGAACATGTGAGGATATGACAGAGCCAAGTGACTTGGTGTATAGTGAGAATAGGAGAGGGCCTAGAACTGAGCCCTGGGGGACACCAGTGGTGAGAGCACGTGGTGCGGAGACAGATTCTCGCCACGCCACCTGGTAGGAGCGACCTGTCAGGTAGGACGCAGTCCAAGAGTGAGCAGCGCCGGAGATGCCCAACTCTTTGTCTGAAATGGTGTACACGTTCGAGTTGGATATTATCGACAGCATCGAGTAGGATTTGATGCGCTGTAAGAAAGAATTCCTTCACTACATTTTCGGGACGTTCTCTTTCTTGGATACCCGTAAGTACTAGATTTTCTCTCATAGATCTAGTCTGTATGTCTAGTAAGGCTTCTCTCAGAAAGATGTTCTCCTTTTTAAGTTTATTAACATCCGTTTCTATCTTAGTGACTGTCCCTTTTAGCTTTTTTGTTTCTTTCTCCATTATCTCAGCGTTTTCGTCACTCATTTCAAGGCATTTATCGACTTTAACAGATCGCTTTCCACCCTTACCAGTCCCAGTGGTGAAAAGCATAAATAATTTGTCGCGTTTTCTTTTGGATATTGATTCTCCTCATTTACCCTCTGTCATGTTTGAGTGTTGCTTGTTTTCGTAATATTTGTCAATACATTTCTCTAGCCTTATGATTTCTTTTGCGTTATCATCCAGATTGATTGTTATTACCCACGAGTATATGAAGTGCTAATATTTAGTCTAACTTACTGATACTGAATATTACGTTTTTATCTTGAAGCGATTTGCACCGCTGTGTTCAGTACGCCACCATGTCTTCTTACTCGGAGAAGGAACTACCTATTGGCAAAACATGTTGTGGTGTATTGATACACCATCCAAAGTGCATGCACAGTTTTGTTAGTGGTGTTTCTGTAGGGCAGTAAGCGTACATGTGATGGAGTTCGCAAATCAAATGCCCACTTGTGGTATCACTGGACAGCAAAAAATGAGTAAGTTAACCTTTATTTATTGTAATTTAAATTAGTTTGTAGTAGTTATATAAGTGGTGAGTTAGATTACATACCTACCTCAATCGTTATTTCAAATAATTTTGTTGACTTCACAGTAATTGCTAGCTAGCTAACGGACCTGCTAACTTTCTTTAATGTTACTTTTAAGGTTGGTACCTCCAGCAGGCAGAGAGGCAAGAACCATTTGTCAACCAGCTCAGGGACAAGTTTCACTATTCACAGCCCTGTGTAATGTTCAATGTAACTGCATTGCTGGACTTTTTGAAATGTAATGTATTTGTATTGTTTAAAAACGAATAAATAAAAGGAAAAATATGGTTCTTTAATGTTTATTTGTTTTAGCTGTTAGTGACGATTCCTTTAGAGTTAATACATTTGCGTTTACATCATTAAGCCTTTATGTATGTGTTATGAATGACCAAAGGTGTCTGAATTTAAATTAAGTACAGTGTCATGCGTTATAGAGTCTTTATGAATGTGTTATGAATGACCGAAGTTGTCTCTCAAACAAAGTATTACAGGACACTACACAAAGTGTCAATAAATAGGTTACAAACGTTCTGCCGATTTTTGAAAGTTCTCATGATCCACAGATTACTATAGGGTGTGTTAGGTATTTAGATAGGCTGATGGAACTGCAACGCTTGTGTTTGAGTGTGTGTGTGTGTGTCTTTGAGTAGTCCTACAGAACCTGAGACTACCGCACCAGGTATTCCTCTTCTGTTCCCATGCTAGAGACCAGGGCTTGATGATAACCTATTATAATGGTGCCAACATTTTGTGGCTGATCTTTCAGCGGTAGAGCGGGTGAATGTGTCAAAGACCTGACTGGGTCCAGCACCGCAATGTATAGCTTGTTATATTGTTGTGTCAAAGACCTGACTGGGTCCAGCGCCCCACGGTGTGGCTTGTTATAGTGTTGTCAAAGACCTGACTGGGTCCAGCACCACACGGTATGGCTTGTTATATTTTGTGTGCGTCTTTGTGTACTGAGGAACATTAAACTTGGTTTCAGAAGAAAGCCATTTTCATCAAGGTAATTGTTGCCTGGTGTAATGTGACTAAAATGACTACTCTTTAGAGCACATGTCATCCTGCAGCATATCATGTCACCCTTTATAAAGCACATGTTTACAGTTGAAGTCGGAAGTTTACATACACCTTAGCCAAATGCATTTAAACTCAGTTTTTCACAATTCCTGACATTTAATCCTAGTAAAATGTCCCTGTTTTAGGTCAGTTAGGATCACCACTTTATTTTAAGAATGTGAAATGTCAGAATAATAGTAGAGAGAATGATTTATTTCAGCTTTTCTTTCTTTCATCACATTCCCAGTGGGTCAGAAGTTTACATACAGTCAATTAGTATTTAGTAGCATTGCCTTTAAATTGTTTAACTTGGGTCAAACGTTTCGGGTAGCCTTCCACAAGCTTCCCACAATAAGTTGGGTGAATTTTGGCCCATTCCTCCTGACAGAGCTGGTGTAACTGAGTCAGGTTTGTAGGCCTCCTTGCTCGCACACGCTTTTTCAGTTCTGCCCACACATTTTCTATAGGATTGAGGTCAGGGTTTTGTGATGGCCACTCCAATACCTTGACTTTGTTGTCCTTAAGCCATTTTGCCACAACATTGGAAGTATGCTTGGGGTCATTGTCCATTTGGAAGACTCATTTGCGACCAAGCTTTAACTTCCTGACTGATGTCTTGAGATGTTGCTTCAATATATCCACATAATTTTCCTTCCTCATGATGCCGTCTATTTTGTGAAGTGCACCAGTCCCTCCTGCAGCAAAGCACCCCCACAGCATGATGCTGCCACCCCCGTGCTTCACGGTTGGGATGGTGTTCTTTAACTTGCAAGCAACCCCCTTTTTCCTCCAAACATAACAATGGTCATTATTGCCAAACAGTTCTATTTTTGTTTAATCAGACCAGAGGAAATTTCTCAAAAAGGTGCGATCTTTGTCCCCTTGTGCAGTTGCAAACCGTAGTCTGGCTTTTTTATGGTGGTTTTTGAGCAGTGGCTTCTTCCTTGCTGAGTGGCCTTTCGGGTTATGTCGATATAGGACTCGTTTTACTGTGGATATAGATACTTTTGTACCTGTTTCCGCCAGCATCTTCACAAGGTCCTTTGCTGTTGTTCTGGGATTGATTTGCACTTTTCGCACCAAAGTACGTTCATCTCTAGGAGACAGAATGCGTCTCCTTCCTGAGCGGTATGACGGCTGCGTGGTCCCATGGTGTTTATACTTGCGTACTATTGTTTGTACAGATGAACGTGGTACCTTCAGGCGTATGGAAATTGCTCCCAAGGATGAACCAGAGTTGTGGAGGTCTACAATTTATTTTCTGAGGTCTTGGCTGATTTCTTTTGATTTTCCCATGATGTCAAGCAAAGAGGCACTGAGTTTGAAGGTAGGCCTTAAAATACATCCACAGGTACACCTCCAATTGACTCAAATGATGTCAATTAGCCTATCAGAAGCTTCTAAAGCCATGACATCCTTTTCTGGAATTTTCCAAGCTGTTTGAAGGCACAGTCCACTTAGTGTATGTAAACTTCTGACCCACTGCAGTTGTGATACAGTGAATTATAAGTGAAATAATCTGTCTGTAAACAATTGTTGTAAAAATTACTTGTGTCATGCACAAAGTAGATGTCCTAAACGACTTGCCAAAACTATAGTTTATTAACAAGAAATTTGTGGAGTGTTTGAAAAAACGAGTTTCAATGACTCCAACCTAAGTGTATGTAAACTTCCGACTTCAACTGTATGTTATATTCGACATAGTGGCTTATATCACATCTGACATTGGTGATTATGTCACACAGTTATGCCACATTTATGAACCCTTTATAAAGCATGACATACTGTTATAGATGCTTTGAAACACATGTATCTAGTTCTTAGGAAGGCATTATGAAGGCTTTATGAAGCCTTTATAAGCTGTACATCATTTAAAGTGGGACCAAAATGGTCAGTTAAGGTGACTGTTTGCCATTAAGTCAGTTGATGGGAATGATTCCTAACCCTAATGATTTCTAACCCTGCGTCTGGCAAATATGTCTCTGTCTTTGATCAATGTGTTGCATAAACAAGTTGTCACTCAATCAGCGATCATTATTAATTAGATTCTATCTGGCTTGATTTAATTTCTGTGGATGCCTTACGGTGTGTTAGAATTTCTCATCAGTTCTCATCAGTGCTTTCTCGGTATTTCCCACTGAACATAGCGGGACTAGTTTGTATTAATGTATATTTGGGGACATGGATATTAGAAAAACCTCATGGCAGGTCAGTCAGGGGAAGGCATTGATAAGACTTAGTCTTAATTTTCTCCTATTTAGCTAGTCCCTAATACTTGCTCTATAGAAGCCCCTGCTTGTCCCACTCTAAGTCCAACAGTAAGATTGCGTCAGATAGGAGAGTGACAAAAGAGAGAGCGAATAGCTTTATTACACGTTAAGAACCCATTGTATAAATACCAAGTGTGACTAATGTCATTTTTATATTCCCTCTTATCCTTATATACAATTTCATTGGCCAGTATTTGGCCAGCTATATCATGTATTGGTCTCCATGAGAGTTTCTAATTTAATTTCTCCCCATGACTCTAATTTGTGCTGTAGGGCCAGGCTTGATCAGATTGACGTAGGCCTTTCTTTCATCTGGAGGGATTTTTGTGCTTTCAGTATCTATAGACCACCTGGTGGAAACAAGAGTACCTGCAATTGTTCAGTTGTTGTTCAATTCCATAAAATTAGTTATTGTGAGGAGGGTCTATGCCCTTACTCTTAGAAAAAGGCTAAAGGTAAAAGACAATGCCTACAGGTCTTACTGGAGTAAACTGAGAAGCAGTTAATAATAGTTATGAAACGAGCCACAGGAGTCTCCTCAGCTTACCCTGAAGAGCAATGCTGCAGAAACTGTTGACATACGCATTGTCTGGAAAAGTCTGTGAAAGATGAGGTACTATTACACCACATGTCTACAAGTGTCAAACAGGTAACTTTATTTTTCCTCTCAGCTATGATTTCCAGGAGAAAGCATCTGTCAAGCAATTCTGGAAAAGTGTTGTTTGATGAGTCCAATTTTCAGCCGGCGCCACCGAAGTTTGAGGGGCTCATTTTCCCATAGCTATTTAGGGAGGAGGTTAAAGTGTTCCATTAAGGGATAGCAATTTAGATCGGGGGATTGTGCCTGGCTCCTTGATTGCCCATGTGACAGAAAAGAGACGCTGGGAAGGCAAGCCGGAGCTCAGACACTTGTTTATTGGAGGTCACCTTCCCTGCCATCTCAGCGTTGGGGATGGAGGCTGCCAGATATTCTTCACTGAAATTGGTCTTACAGTACCCTTCTGAGGGTTTTAAGGTACTCTCTTTTGACCATCACCTTTTTTGTCTCCTGCTTACTTACTCTCTCTCGCTATTTCTCCCTATCTGTTTCTCTCTCCCTTTCTTTCTTAATCTCTCTATGCTCCCACCCTTACCTATTGTATCTGTAAACAGATCCTTGTGTGTGCATGAGAGATAGTATGGATATCTACTATTTAAAAAAAAACTTTATTTAACTAGGCTAAGTCAGTTAAGAACAAATTCTTATTTACAATGACAGCCTACACCAGCCAAACCCGGACGACGCTGGGCCAATTGTGTGCCGACCTATGGGACTCCCAATCATGGCCGGTTGTGATACAGCCTGGAATCGAACCAGGGAGTCTGTAGTGATGCCTCAAGCACTGAGATGCAGTGCCTTAGACCACTGCGCCACTCGGGAGCCCATGAACAGAGCTGCTAAACATACAGTACATTAAGTGTTGCTGGTTTGATTCTACACTACACACACAGGTGTTGTTTAATGTAGTTGTTCAACTCTGCAAAGTTTAATTGAGATACTTAAAGTATTTGGAGGTGATCTCAAGCCACAGAGTGTAGCTCAATTAATCCGACACCCCAATCCTGAAAAATTGCAGCAAAGAGGAGGATTATGGAAGATTAATCTCTGACTTTTTTAGATGTGTTTTGAGCTTTCCTCCTTTCTCTCTTTGAAGCATTTATTTCAGGATTTTTTTTTAGCTTTTGCTTTTTTGTGGCTGCCTTCTTATTTTACGGATGGTTTTGCAAATTCACCCCAGGGAGAAGGGAAGATAATTTAATATTTTCCAACGTGGAGACAACAAGACATACAAAACAGAAAGGTGGGAGTAAAGAAGACAGCTTTCAGGATTTTGTAAGTTTTTCAGAGTTATCTTTTTTTAATGAAAGTTTATCCATCATAGCAGACAACAATAGGTACCATCCTAAAAAATGGAGGAGGCAAAAGATGGAGGAAGGCAATCAACCAAGCACTCTCAAGACATTCTGTCTGTCAGAGGAGTGGAGTCGCTTCTTGACCACAGAGAGAGTGATATAATTTTAGCGGTGAACTCTCACCCCAATATAAACTAATACCCTGATAGTGCTGTAATGAAAGAAAGGCTCAACTGTTTCTCCCCAGACACTAGTTTCCACAGAGACATAATGAGAGCATTGAGCGATGTCCAACATGACCTTTGAGAGATTGGGAGGACGTGACCAGACACACTATCACCTGTTTCCCAGAGCCCAATATACCTTTAAAACACAGAGCTCTTAAAATGAGAAGGCTAAATCTGGAAATGTCATTTCTGCATCAGATTATGTGATGAAAGCACACAGATAAAATCTTCAGTCATAAAACACACTCAGAAACCCGAACCCTGGTCACTCAACATAACAGTCAGACAAACACTGCATTAAAAAAAAATTAGAAAATGAAAAAGGTTCACCTTTTCAATTGAATTTGCATATGAAGCAGCCCATTGTTAGAGTTCAGGTCTAAATTAATGCCTAATTAATCTCCAACACATGTCCAAATCAGATTAGTTATTTGTTTCCTACATCAGAGAAAAACTGGGCAGAAATCCAATTAAATAAGTGGGATCATGGAAGTCTAGTCTTATACTAAATCAATATAAATAAAAAAAGAAGTGCAGAATACTCTGATGTCCAACACCCGCAGCTAGGAGCACGTTGCTCAAAAGAAAATCAATTTAGGGACTCAGGGCTACATAATAATTCAGATTGGGCGGATTATTTCCTCTGTGCTGTTCTTGCTGAGGTATACAGTCCTGGAGACATGCATAGGTCAAAATCGTTTTTTTAACTAGCGTCTGGGGAGAGCGGAGTCTGGCGAAGGGGCTTGTGAGCCAGTCATTTCACCATGCTGAGAAAGGTCACTGCTATTCGCTGATACCAGCTGACAGGGTATACACACAGTATGGATATGCAGCAGAAACACCTCAGAATATCACTATGCAAGATCGAAAATAACATCCAGCAAGAATATTATTTCCCATATGGGAAAACCTGCCTGAGAAAAAGTTCACAGCATAATCACAGTTTGCCACATAAGTAATATCTCAATCAGTAACACAGCATATGAACGCAGGAAGAAGAAGTTGGGTGGTTCATTGCGGGTCTATGTATGTAGGCACAAGCTGGAATATTGGTAGTTAATCACAGCTTTGGATTAGTATGTGTATATGATAAATATGATAATGGTGAGCCCTGCATGCATAATGCAGTTTATATACTGCACGTACATTATAAGGCCCATGGATAAATTACAGTATAATAAATTGGGTGGGCTGCTGTGTCAGACTGGGGGGTTGGAGGTGCTGAATGTTTTTCTGCAGGGGGAAAACACCTGGAATGTCTCTGAGTCTAACAGATGCTGACAGGGACAGAGCAGCTTGGAATAGGCCTGAAAGACATGGCACAGAAGGAGAAAGAGAGAGAGAGAGAGAGAGAGAGAGAGAGAGAGAGAGAGAGAGAGAGAGAGAGAGAGAGAGAGAGAGAGAGAGAAGGGAAGAGAGGGAGGGCGACGGGGGGAGAGGGGAAGAGAGAGGGAGAGGTAGGGAGGGAGGGGAAGAGAGAGGGAGAGGTAGGGAGGGAGGGGGAAAGAGAGGGACGTCCACCATGTGCCTTCTCTTCTGTAAGATGTCTGAAGGCATCCAAGCGAAAGAGACACTATCGCCTCTCCTGCTCTCCCTCCTGGAGCTGACACCTCTTTCTATATCCTAAGGTCATTCTTGCATTTATGTCTGGTTCCTCCTGTGCACACATCTCTCAGTAGCACTTTACACTCCAGCTCGGTAATAACATGATAATAACTATGTATTTACTAGGTAATTAGCTAGTAGTTACCAAAGTTACCAATATACTCTAAAGTATGTGGACACCCCTTCAAATCAGTGGATTTGGCTATTTCAGCCACACCCGTTGCTGACAGGTCTATAAAATCGAGCACACAGCCTTGGATTCTCCATAGACAAACACTGGGAGTAGAATGGCCCGTACTGAGGAGCTCAGTGACTTTCAACGTGGCACCGTCATAGGATGCAACCATTCCAACAAGTCAGTTCGTCAAATTTCTGCCCTGCTAGAGCCGTCCCGGTGAACTGTAAGTGCTGTTATTGTGAAGTGGAAATGTCTAGGATTAACAACGGCTCAGCCGTGAAGTGGTTGGCCACACAAGCTCACAGAACGGAACCACCAAGTGCTGATGTGCGTAGCGCGTAACAATTGTCTGTCCTCGGTTGCAACACTCACTACCGAGTTCCAAACTGCCTCTGGAAGCTACATCAGCACAATACCTGTTCGTCGGGAGCTTCATGAAATGGGTTTCCATGGCCGAGCCTAAAATCATAATGCGCAATGCAAAGTGTCAGCTGGAGTAGTGTAAAGCTCGCCGCCATTGGACTCTGGAGCAGTGGAAACGCGTTCTCTGGAGTGATGAATCACGCTTCACCATCTGGCAGTCCGACGGACTAATCTGGGTTTGGCGGATGCCAGGAGAACGCTACCTACCCGAATGCATAGTGCCAACTGTAAAATTTGGTGGAGGAGGAATAATGGTCTGTGGCTGTTTAGTTCCAGTGAAGGGAAATCTTAACGCTTCAGCGTACAATGACATTCTAGACGATTCTGTGCTTCCAACTTTGTGGCAACAGTTTGGGGAAGGCCCTGTCCTGTTTCAGCATGACAATGCCCCTGTGCACAAAGCGAGGTCCATACAGAAAGGGTTTGTCAAGATCGGTGTGGAAGAACTTGACTGGCCTGCACAGAGCCCTAACCTCAACCCCATTGAACACCTTTGGGATGAATTGGAATGCCGACAGCGAGCCAGGCCTAATCGCCCAACATCAGTGCCCGACCTCACTAATGCTCTTGTGGCTGAATGGAAGCAAGTCCCTGCAGCAATGTTCCAACATCTAGTGGAAAGCCTTCCCAGAAGAGTGGAGGCTGTTAAAGCAGCAAAGGGGGGACCAACTCGATATTAATGCCCATGATTTTGGAATGAGATGTTCGACAAGCAGGTGTCCACATACTTTTGTAGTTTCCTCCCAATCCTTTCCTGACATCTCAATTAGCCCATGGTAAACAAAGATGGTCGTTTCTATGTAATAACATGGAATCAAGGCTGGAAAATGCAACATTAGGTGACCTGTTTCTCTTTAGTTATAACGTTAAATCCCTTTCCCATAACAAACATAACAGTGACATATGTCCTTGTAAAGTGACAAAATAGCTGTATATAATAATGTCTTGAAGTACTCAAGAGACAAACAAAGCCCATTTCACAATCAGATGATTCTTTATTGACAAATAAGATATGGACAAGATATGAAAAGTGGCATTCGGTGACATGCTGTAGCTAAAAGGAAAATGACTGCTCAATGAAAAGTTATTGACTATGCACAGGATAATGGGGTAAAATGACCCAGTATAAGTTAAGCCACCACTCTTTTCTTGATAAACACAACATTTATAAAATAACCAATATTGAGGAGAAGTTAAGCAAGATACTTTTTTTCTCTGTATGTGTAGGCTAACGCAAATAGCCTACACATAGAAAGAAAGAAGTAGCTTGCTTAACTCTTCCTACATTTTGGGTTTGAACTCAAAGAAATAGGGTGGGGGATTAAACTTTCACTGCGTCATTTTATGCCGTTCTCCCATAATCAAAACTCTTCCTTGAGCAGTCTTTTCCCTTTTTGTTACAGCATGTCACCGAATGTCACTTGTTATATCCATCATTAGTCATATCTTGTGCAGATGTTTTTTGTCAATAAAGAAACCTCTGATTGTGAACTGGGCTTTGTTTGTCATGTCATAGTAATTTAGGGCTCTATTCAATCTGTATCGCTGAAGCGGGAACATTGCCTTTATATTTCAATCACGCTGTAATACTGAATTTCCGTGATATGGATTGAATAGAGCCCTTACTGTCACTATACAAGGACATAATATACCACTGTTATGTTATGTTTGTTATGGGGAAGGGATATAACGGTCTAACTAAAGAGAAACAGGTAATGTTGCATTTTCCAGCCCTGATTAAATGTTATTACATATAAACTACCATCTCTGATAGTTTATATGTTTACAAACCATGGGCTAGTTGGGATATTTAAAGGGATATAATGTTATAACTAAAGAGAAATAGGTAATGTTGCAAATACTTAGTTATTACCAGGTTATTACCCGGTTATTACCGAGCTGGAATGTAGTGCTACCCATCTCTCTTTCAACATATTCCATCTCTCCTGGAGAATGTTTCTCCATGTATGTATCCATATCTATAATCTGGATTAAATAATTGTATATTAAATAGGACCCTATACCTCTAACAATGTGTTCCTAACCATACCGTTTGTCATCATGTTTTTCACCAGAATCACAGCAATGAGAACCAAAGGTGCAACATGCTGTGATGGGCAACAGCGATCTGTTCACTTGTTCACAACATGTCTTCCTTGAGAAATATGACACACTATCAATCTGTGAGGTTGGCTTGATGTCCATGGAAGAAGTTAGGGTTCAAACTGGATTATGTAAGGAACTGGAATGGACATATTGGTCATGACTCAAAATAAGCAATATGCATTGAGCATTGGTCAGGCTTCATCCAAGCATTGGTCAGGCTTCATTCCTCCGAATTTAAACTGCAGAATATTCTTTTCATGATCTGTGTGTGCTTGTCTGTATGTGCGTGTGTGCACACATGTGTGTGCTTGCCTGTGTGCGAGCGTGCATGTGCACATGCATGTGTGTATGCGTGCTCACATGAAACGTGTGTGAAAGCAAAAGCAGAGTGTTTGGGGGCTGTCAACCTCCACCTTCCCCTCTCCTTGTGGTCCCCCGGGGGGTTTATGGGCAGTGGAGCGTGAGTGCGATCGCTGCTTCCTCCTCATAGAGGATGCCAATCCTCCTCTCTGGTGTCCTGCAGACGCAGCGCTGGTTGACAGACGGGAGGAAAAGGGAAAGAGAGAGACATCTAACTAACAACAACAACAACAACAACAACCAGAAATAGTGTGGGGGGGGTGATTCTACTGCCCATCAGCACCACTCCTCTGACAGGGACTTGAAGAATGTTAGGAGAAGACATATGGAAAAATGGAGAGAATAGAAGAGAGATAAAATAAAAAAGAGAGAATGAACGAGAGGAGATTCAGAGACATTACGAGGGCTAATTTACGCCTGCTTTGATGGTTACAATTGTTGAGTTGAAGCAACAAAGTATTGTATTTGTTATTACAAGGAGAAAATGTAATATCATATTTCAAAAACAATTTGCACTTGAAAAAGAGAGCTAGAGTAAGGAAAATACTGTTTACTGAAGGGATTGGCAACTGGTGGCCCCCCTTTTGTTGGCCCGCAGATCAATTTCCCCCCACCCAAAAATAATTACAGGAAATTACCTGCAACATTTTCTCTCAGCTGCAACATTTTCTCTCCACTCCATGGCGAAATTAGTAGAATTGCATAAAATGTGTTATAAAATTGCAATATCTTCTCTCCGCCCCATGGCAAAATGTGTAGAATTGCAGCAAACGGCAACATTTTCTCGACGCTGTCAAGATGGGGGCCGCTAAAATGTTTTGCTCGCAAGGTCAGTAGGGCGCCCCAACAAAATTTTGCTTAGGGTCCCCAAAAAGCTAGGGCCGGCTCTGACTGCATATGTCAGTATGGATGTCGGTATGCAGACCCGTGAGCAACTGCGGCCCTTCATGATGAGTTCAGATTGTTTGTGGCCACCATCAAAGTTGCTGCTACTGGTTTACTGCTACTGTATGGAAGTCCCAGCTGCACCTTTACTTGAAAGTATGGTGGTTATTACACAAGCAGCCTCTCCTACCCAGATAATATGTCATTACCTGCAGTAATCAATGTCAGTGGACATGGGTTGTGATTTGAAGAAGAGAAGCTATGATAAAACTGTTATTCTGAATTCTACTTGTAAGTTATACAGTACAGCAACCCAGAGAGTAGGGAGATGATGAGTCATGAAAAGTCAGGGGAAAGGTTATTCTTCAGCAGGTGTAATTGTTCTCTCTGCACATTAAAATGGAGGAACCCCTCTTAGTTCTTCTCCTCCACACTGACTCATACTCTGGCCTGATCCCTGTCAGAATATTGAAAGGCCCTCCGTTTGTCCAATGAATGAATGGATTCGGACGACTTGCATTTTAATTTGCCACAGAGTGCTGAATTGATTTGAACTTACTGATGGATCCTTTGAGGCGCGAGAAGAGGAGAGGAGATAGGGGAGGGAGCGTCAGATGGTGATTATGCATCCCTCCATCTATCTCTCCCTCTCTCCCTCTCCCTCCCTCGCTCCCTCTCTCCCAAGCAGCCCTCTCAGACATCCTGCCATCTGCCATATAACTTTGGAGATAATGCCACCTCCCTGTCCGCTTACCACAGCAACAGCCAGGGGGTAATTAGATGCATATCATCAGAACACTCAGTGCTTTCACCATACCCTCTACTGTACATACCAATTGCCATGTACTGGACCAAACAATGGCAATGGTCCGATGCATTAGATACTTTTCTCCCTCTGGATGTACAAGATATAAAATGTCTACAGCAGAAAAGACAAAGGCATGAATTCAAACATGCTTTCTTCCGGCACTGGAACAATGGTGTTTTATACCAGGTCCTGGAAACCCGCTCACTGTTTGTATACACTGAGTGTACAAAACATTAAGGACACCTTCCTAATATTGAATTGCTGTAAACATAATGTGTTAACCCTCCAAGCACACAAAAGGCAAACGAAGTTCAAAAGCCAATTGTTACATAAAGTGTAGAAGCTTTCCTGGATATAGTTGTTTGGAGAGGTCACGCATACATGATTTACATTGACACACTGAAGGTTAAAGTATATGAACTATTGGATATGGCCTACCTCTCTCTGCTCTAAACTATTTCCACTGACAGGGCAATGGAGTTCGCTTGAAACTATTGCAGTTTTAGGCCTTAAATTACCTTCATCCCTGCAAAGAATCATACTTGGCTTGACCCAGTGCTGTGTGTGTGCATGTGTGTGCATGTGCATAGGTACGTACATGTGTCTTTTTGCCTCGTCAACCCTGGGCTGTATTTTGTTCACACAATTGCTTTCTGGGTGATTCATATTAATATTGACATTGGTGATAATATATATTTTTCCCCCCAAGCAATTTCCATCTGCCCTTCAGCAGGAGAGACAACAAGCAGCCAGCCGCACAATGGCTAATCCTCCCCCACTGAACTGCACTGCTGATTCCTGCTTGTTAAGGTGCTGGCATTATTTAGGCCAGCTGACATGGCTTAAACTGTCTGGAACCACACAGTACATATGGCCTGGTCTTATCAAGGTGAGGTAGCGTGTACAGTTTAAGTTCTTTGGTGTTCTGTTGTGTGGATAGACTCTGAGGGGGATACATCTAACCTTCCCTTTTTTTCTAGCCTCACACTCACTGTTGGCCCACAGTACTACATGGCATGGTTGGTATTTGAACAGAGCTGCAGTGAAGACATTTCCTCTCAGCTCAGTCTTCTAGTTTGCAGCTGTATATGTATACTCAATTTGAGTTCAGAAGCTGTGGCATGTCTTCAGTGTTGTTGCTCCGTTTGGAATACTGGAGTGGTGCTAATGCCTTCCTGGAAAAAGTTTTTTGTTGTTTTTATTTTAATTTAATTTTTTTACATCCAATGTGGTTCCCTGGTTCCTTCCGTATCTATTTCCTCCCAGTGTTTCAACATGGCAGTGTGGGCACTGAGACATTCGACGTGCTCTGCTGACTTCTCAGATTATCGCTATCCGTCATTTGTCTATATTCTCATTTAGAAAAGGAGGCCACTTCGCTTATTGCATTATAATTTGCCACAAAGGTTGCAGAGGGCCAGGGCCAACCTCTCTCTCTCTCTCTCTCTTTCTCTCTCTCTCTCTCTCTCTCTCTCTCTCTCTCTCTCTCTCTCTCTCTCTCTCTCTCTCTCTCTCTCTCTCTCTCTCTCTCTCTCTCTCTCTCTCTCTCTCTCTCTCTCTCTCTCTCTCTCTCTCTCTCTCTCTCTCTCTCTCTCCCTCTCTCTCTCTCTCTCTCTCTCTCTCTCTCTCTCTCTCTCTCTCTCTCTCTCTCTCTCTCTCTCTCTCTCTCTCTCTCTCTCTCTCTCTCTCTCTCTCTCTCTCTCTCTCTCTCTCTCTCTCTCTCTCCTGCCACCACTCTCACAAGCCCTCCAGATGCTCACAACCCATAATAATGGCTGTAGTTGGTCTCCCACCTCAAATAGCTCCCTTCACATGTCATTTCTCTCTGCTCGGTCCTCTCACCACTGTTCCTTGGTTGTTGATACAGTAAAGACTTTGCCGTTGAAGCAGACAGCGAGGGAGACTAGAGGAGGGCCTTGGAGACAAAGAGTTGGCTGTGAGCTTCATTTTTTTCACACCTTGAACTGTGTTCATAGACTATTAATGTGACTTGAGAATACCATTAGACCCCTGCCAGTCTTTCCAAATTGGTTGATATACTGTCTCTTTCATAGTTTTGATGTCTTCACTATTACAGTTTTTCTCAATTGCTAAAACACTAAACCCTATTGTCTGAACCAAATGCTCAGTTGCCTGAACCCACTGATTGAATCAATCACTCTTTTGGCAAAACCATAAGCACTTTTCTCCTGTTTAAACATAACTTGCCAACACATTTTCATTATGATGCACCCGTGCTGCATAATGGTGAGCACAGGTGACAAAAGTCAAACACAATTAGAGCACAGGTGTCACCACTTGAACACAACAACTCAAAATTGATCACACTTGTGGCTAATGATGTGAGGGAACATATACAGTAAGCCAGTTCAGAGAGCACTGGTTTGTGAGGCCCTACAATGGATAGAAATCTGAGAGGAAGAGTTCGTGTGAGAGGAGGTCGAGGTGGTCGAGGTGGTCAGCGAAGACAAAGAACAGTAATATCTGATGAAATCAGAGCTACTGTGATTGACCATGTTCTTGTCCATGGTATGAGCATGAGGGAGGCTGGACAAAGGGTACAACCAAACATCAGTAGATTCACTGTGTCCACCATAATCCGAAGATTTTGAGAAGAGAACAGGTAATTACCTTTTTTTGACATTATAGTACAGTATGTAAATGTTGACAGCAATTACTGTATGACATACTATATACTGTACCACAGTATACTGTAAGTAAATATATGTTTCAGTACATCACTGTACCAATGTACTGTAGTATTGTAATGGAGGGTTGGTCTAACTGTTTGTAGGCCTAGTATTCCATGTATATTTTTGTAACTCCATGTTCTCTTTTGTAGAATTGAAAGACTGCCACATGGGGGTGGGAGGACAGGTATGTTCTCCCCACACCAAGAGACCCTAATTGTTGATATGGTCCGTGAGAACAATGCCATTAAACTGAGCGAAATTCAGCAGAAGATCATTGAGGACCATTTAAATTTTGAGGGTATCAGCCTCTCTACTGTTGATCGTGTCCTCAAGCGCAACAGACTGCGCATGAAACAGCTATACAGAGTGCCCTTTGATCGCAACTCAGACAGAGTCAAAGAGCAAAGATTCCAGTATGTACAGGTTGGCATATATCCAGACACATTCAATGTTGATTACTCTAAGTAGTGATTTACTGTAGTGGCCTAAATCACTTTTTCCGTATCACTTACAAAACTATATATATTTCTACAGAGGGTTTTTCAACTGGATGCAATGGAAAGACCCCATCAATACATCTACATGGATGAAGCTGGGTTTAATCTCACCAAAAGGAGAAGGAGAGGCCGTAATGTGATTGGCCATCGGGCCATTGTTGGTGTTCCTGGGCAGCGTGGTGGCAATGTCACATTATGTGCTGCCATCAGCAATCATGGGGTTGTCCACCATCATGCCAACCTGGGGCCCTACAACACTCACCAGCTCCTCATTTTCCTCAATCACATGCGAGATGCTTTGTTAGGGCAGCAGGATGAGCATCCCATCTATGTTGTTGTTTGGGACAATGTGAGTTTTCACAGAGCTCTCCAGGTTAGAGAGTGGTACAATAAAAGGTTTTATCAATCTTTGCCTTCCACCGTACTCCCCTTTCCTAAACCCCATTGAGGAATTCTTCTCCTCATGGCGGTGGAAGGTATATGAACGCCAACCTTACACCAGGGTAAATCTCCTGCAAGCCATGGGACTTGCCTGTGGTGACATAGGTGTGGAGGCATGCCAAGCCTGGATACGGCATGCCAGGGTTTTTTTCCCCCGTTGCCTGGCCAGACAAAATGTGGCCTGTGATGTGGATGAAGTCCTGTGGCCTGACCCAGTACGGAGACATGATGCTGTGGCTGAGTAACTTATTTGTATATTTTTGTACTTTATTTTTACATGGGCTTACTGTACACAAGTGGCAAACGCATAAGATTTCTGTTTGTTTTTACAAGTGCTACATGTAAATGCACAAGATTTCTGTTTTGTCTTTTTGTACAAGTGCTAAATGCACAGTTTTTTTTTGTTTTGCAACATGCATTTAGCCTACAGTGAACAATAAAAATTTATTTATTCAGCTTCATGTCCTGAGCATTGTGTTTTCAATTTTTCTACGTAGTGTTTAGTGACTGTTCAGTAGTGTTTTTTATTTTGATTGACTCGGGGCACGATTTGACAACATAGTTCAGTTTTGAGCACAGATTGAACTGTTTTGAGGTGAAAGTTTGGTTTTGCAAGAAGAGTCTGAGGTTTTGTGAATGTAGCTTGAAAATTTGGTTTTGTGTTCACAGTTAAGAGAAAATGAGAGCAGCTTTCAAGAAATGTGTCTTAGCAATCGAGAAAAACTGTATTCTACAATGTAGAAAATAGTAAAAATAAAGAAAAACCTTTGAATGAGTAGGTGTGTCCAAACTTTTGACTGGTACTGTATGTGCTGTTATGTGGAAAGTATTGAGAAACTCTATGTAAACACAAGACGTGCCTCAGCCTGCTCCAGCCTTGACAGAAATACCTACACAAAGCAATTGTTTCTCACCCCGCATCGGGCTACAGAGGGAGGGGGATATTTCAAATGCCCAACAGACCATAGCTATGCTGGACTTGTAATGTTCTGCTCGGCAGACTCCTGATGCTACATCATCTAAGAGCAACATACACCTGGACAATCCTGCTTTGTGACACAGTTATTGTCACTATGACACCATTGACAGGAAGGAGGAAGCTACGATGCATCTGTCCGGTAGATTTCACCCAGACAGGCATTCAGAACACATGATAGGGCCCGAGCAGAGAGGGGAGTGATGATCTGTTAAGTCTAGCCCACCTGGGCTGAGGTAAACAGCAGTGTGACTGATGTGTGTAGGCGGCTTACACGGAAGCAGCCTGGGGTCAGGACAAGGGCAACAGAAGCCCTGCGGTCTTGTTTACCAGATATGCTCCAGGCAGGTCAGTTTCTGTGTGAGGTTCTAAAACCAGGGGTCTCTCTCAAGTCCTACAGGTTATGTCAGGTGGAGTGTGTCTCTGTCCACCTATAAAAAAAATCTCAAGGGATTCAATCAGGGGATTTGTTCTCCCGGCCGACAATGATGTTGTTGATCCTTCAGGGCTCCTTAAGCTGGAGCAGGGAGTGCTGCAAAATACACTTTTTATACTTAGAAAGATCATCATAAAAATATCTGAAATAGCATGGGAAAAAAGGGGGGATGCAGAAGATGTTAGAGGTTATTAAGCCTATCGGAGAGGCTAACATCTGCTTTGTAGACTATCGTATTAGAATAATGACCACTGATTTATTCCAACTTTGGAGAGACTGCAAAAAAGTAACCTTTACTCATATAAAATTCCTCACATATGCGATTCAGCAACTGGAATGTATTAATACATTTCCAAATCTCCACGTGGTTTCTATTATGTCAAATAAGATTAGTCATACAGAGTGGAATACACAAATGGGGGTTATGTAAAGATAGGCCCACTGTGTGAGTCCTCCCATGGTAAATAGTGTGTGTTTAAATAGAAAGGGATATATAATATGAAAAGGTTCCTACAGGAGCACCATTTACAGCTTGGAAATGGAGAAGAAAACTGCATCTCTGAGTGCTGTGTAACTCCGCCAGGAAAACGTGACTGGTATGGACAAGTGGAGATTGATGGCATCTTTTTTCCCCTGGCTCAGCACTCTTTGATTTCCGCTGCAAATAGAGAGGAGGGAGGGAGGGAGATAGAATGATATAGCGGTATCCATGTCATTTTCATCCGCAGGTCAGCTGAGAGAGAGAGAGATTCTCTATGCCTATAAAGCACTTGGAATTAAGCCTATGGGACATTATTTCAGGGTCTGAGGATAGTCTCCATTCATATACACTCATCTCACATCATTGAAATGTTTTTGTGGAGGGATATATTGAGTGTTTTACATTGAGAACATTCCAGCCCATCTCAATTAGATGATTTGTGTGATGTGAGTGGTAGAAATAAACTCTTTCCTGGTCCTCTGTTATCAAAACTATTCAACAGTCCTTTAGGCGCGACAGCATGCTTTTCAATTTCCGCCATTGAATGGCAGCCTTGCTACTAATTATTTCCAAGAAGATGATGCATCGAGATGATTTGGGTTTAGAAGTGGATCTCGGCATAATTGTTTCTGCTAAGAAAATTATTGAAAAAAAGTATTCAGGTTGCCATGACCTCTCCAGAAGATGGGTGTCAGATGGAGCGGGCGTGCTCTGAGGCGGGCGCCATCCCAGGCAGAGAGCACCAGTGATCTGAGATGGTGCTGTAAAGCTGCTTAACTTAACCAAAATGGCTTTTGCATTCACTTAAAGCCTCCTCAGACTGTCAGGCCTTGTTTGAGAGAGAGGGGTCAAGGATGGCAAAGCTGTCCCATTATAAGCCATCATATAGCAGGGAGCATAGTATGGTGGGACCATATGGAGTTGGGGGCAGTGTGCAAATTAGTATTTGTTGTCCGATTTGTTTAAAATGCAATTTTGTACTGATACAGTGGTAAATATGAAAATAAAAGCTTATTCCAAATGAAAAGAACACCCCCACCTCTCTGTCATAGTTTAAACTAGTGGCAGTTGGTTCAGGTTCTTTCAATCGCATTTATCTCCCTACTCCGCCTGTCTGCAGCAATTAAGATGCAGCAATTAATTGGGCGACATGGGTCCCATTATGCCTGGCAAAAACCAAACACTGCATTCCACATTAAGAACTTTATACCAAAGGTATAATCATTTTTGACTTTATGTTTTGTTTACCCCATATGTAACTCTGTGTTGTTGTTTTTATCGCACTGCTTTGCTTTATCTTGGCCAGGTCGCAGTTGTAAATGAGAACTTGTTCTCAACTGGCTTACCTGGTTAAATAAAGGTGAGAAGAAAAAAAAACGGTCAAGCATGGTGGTGGTAGTGTGATGGTTTGGGGATGCTTTGCTGCCTCTTGACCTGGACGACTTGCCTTAATAGAAGGAACCATGACTTCTGCTCTATATCAGAGAATTCTACAGGAGAATGTCAGGCCATCAGTCTGTGAGCTGAAGCTGAAGCGCAGCTGGGTCATGCAGCAAGATAATGATCCAAAACACACAATCAAGTCTAAATGAAAATGGCTAAAAAGCAACAAATTTGACATTTTGGAATGGCCTACTCAAAGTCCAGACCTAATCCCAATTGAGATGTAGTGGCAGGACTTGAAACAAGCAGTTCATGCTTGAAACCCACAAATGTGCTGAGTTAAAGCGGTTCTGCATGCAAGAGTGGGCCAAAATTCCTCCACAGCGACATGAGAGACTGATCAACAACTACAGGAAGCGTTTGGTTGGAGTCATTGCAGCTAAACAAAGTTATTGAGTGTAAGGGGGCAATTACTTTTCACACAGGGACATTGGGTGTTGCATAACTTTGTTCATGAAGTAAATGAAATAAGTATATAATTGTTGTGTTATTTGTTCACTCAGGTTCCCTTTATCTAATATTAGGTTTTGGTTGAAGATCTGATAAGATTCAGTATCAAAAATATGCAAAAGTAGAGAAAATTTGAAAGGGGGCAAATACCTTTTCACAGCACTGTACATAGTTACCATTAAAATGCATGTCTTTACAATTAGTCCCATGAAATTTGAAGCTCATTTGCTTCATTTTTTTTACAATTTAAAAACTAACGTTTTACAGAACAAAATATTTTGTGCAGTTGTACAGCAAATTTCCTGCAATTCCCTACATTTTGCCATTACTTATGCCATGTTAATATGATATCTGAGTGAAAGTGGCTAACAAAATCAATGAGGCCCCCTGGAGGTCAGGGCCCCTGGGCAAATTCCAATCTGAAAAAATGTAGCTGACATGGGCTAATTGAGTGACTGTCAGTGAGTGACATAACAATAGGAAAACTGCTGATACACAACCAAATGTTCTAAATTGTCTTCTACTATTATAACTGTCAACAGTAAGTTCAGACAGCGACTGAGTTCCTAAATATATATATATATATATATATATATATATATATATATATATATATATATATATATATATAGGTGTAACGATTCGTTTTAACAACGATTCGATTTGTATCACGATTCGTGGTTGTCGATACGATTCAAGGGACGATATTGGTTCATTTAGAACGATACGATCCGAAACGATTCAGTGACTTGAAATCGATTCAGTAACCTTTTAGCCAAAAATTCAACCAGACTGAAATAAATACCTGGTAACCAGTTGCATTTTAATGGCTGGCAATAGTCTTGATATTTTTAACAGTGTTTCATGCCTCCATGCAGAACATCTGGTATTATGAAACTTACCCAGTTCCACAAAGGAGATCCAATTTTCTTCACATAGCTTTATTCAGTGCAGCAGTTTTTTTTGCTCCACCTTTTTGTAAATAAAACTGCAGCAGCTTGACCACAGAGCGATGAAATGTCTCACAGTAAGGAACGTTGCGATCAGCTGATTTCGCGCAATTCTCCAGTGTGTGTGTGCGGTGCACAGAATGTGCACAAGGGAGTCTCCAACCGCAGCATGTTGCCGGAGTTTTGGCACAACGCCGTTGTAGATACCTACGTTGACAGCAGCCCCGTCTGTGCACACAGCGACCAACTTTGTTGTCCAGTCATCCAAGCCTGTGACCTGGAAAAGTCTCACAAGTCCGTCTGTTATGGCCTGTGCGGTTCGGTCAGCACCCAATTCAATCAGTCCAATAAAGTCCGAAGTAAACTCTCCGTTGCTGGACACAGACACAATGTAAACTATTTCCTGCTCAGTTTTTGTGATGTCCTCAGATCCATCAAAAAAGCATTCAGTAAAGGAACATCCTCAGAATAGGAAGACATGGGACGTGCGTGTTTAGCTTTATGGAAAGAGAAAAATATTAAACAGAGCTTGCCGCTGTTCTTCATTCAGCTTGTCTCGCCATCTGGCAAGTGGGCGACTGGACATTTATTCTCGGCTAGCTTTTAGCAATGGCTTGCGCCACATTCGTGTGCTCCTTGCTCTTTTCATGTTTGTCAAATAAAGGATGGTTGAAATTCTTTGAGCCTTTATAAAATGCACCTGTTTTGTCTGCTAGATGTGGATTTGAGCGGCAAATCTTGCACCACATTTCAGTGCGCTCCTCGTTAGCTTCAAGCCACTGCACATCTTGGAGCCACTTTTCCGAAAAAAGTATTTTCTTTGGCTCTGGCTCCAGTTGGCGTTTCTTTGTAGGTGGCGAAACGCCAAAGAAGCTGCTTAATGTCTGTTGCTTTTTGGACATCCCTGACAGTAGTTGACAAGCAACATGTCATGTGTAAGGTTAGATGAGAAGATCGGTCAAGTACGCAAAGGCGCGTAGTCCTGATTTTTGTCGCGCTTGCGTATCTGCGTACCAGTTATGTGCACCCCTGCATATAAAGTCTGACGTGCTTAAATCCAATGGGTTATTTCCTAGTATCGATACAATCGATTTATTACATTTTAAAACGATGTTAGATCGATATATGTTGTCCAAAAGGCCAACTCGCCGAGCACAGATCGATGTAGTTGGATCATATGAATATAAATCGATACATCGATGTAGTAGATGGATCGTACACCCCTAATATATATATAAGTTCAGACAGCGACTGAGTTCCTAAATATATATATATATATATAAAATTAGAGGTCTGTTCCTCAGTGTCCTGTCCATGATTGAAGGTATTTGCTTCAAATATGTAACCCAGAACTTATTTTTCTCTTCTCTTGTATAATTTCTTCTCTTTCAACACTCTGCAGTAGTCTTGGCAACCTCTCTCACTGTCTGTCACTCTCTCTCTTTCTTTTCCTCTCTCTCTCTCTCTCTGCACCCCACTTCTCGTTCTTTTCAAACCTTCATCTAGCCCTCTCCCTCCCTCCCACCCTCTTCCACCAGCCTCTCTTGCTTCCTCTTTCTCCCGTTCATTCCCTCTCTCTGGGAATAAAGCTGTCTGATTTTGTCTCTTGAGTGACATGTCTCTATATCTGATAGATTTTCCCTCTCTCATCCAACCATTCTTTCTCTTTCTCTCTCTCCCTTCTTCTCTCCTCCTCTCTCATTTCCTTTGTGTCTCAAAAGCTGTGATTATGCAGCTGAATATAGCCACATTCTCCATACAGTACAATACAGAGTCATTTATTACCCTAGCAGTGCTAAAAAGGAGGACATTTGTGTTTCTCTGCCAGTTATTTTGTTCTTTCCAATGTGAATTGTTAATATACTTTTGCTGTTGAAATGGTGCAGAATTGCACATAGAGACTTGCATTTACATAAGCAAACATTGATCACATTACTCAACAGCATGGCAACAGCTGCTAAATGACCTGTCAACATTTCAGTAATGCCAAATGCTATAATCACAAAGACTTGTTAATTCTGTTTAAACCCATCAATAGGACCTCAATGAGGGGGAAACCATGAGCTCTTTCTGCACATGTTCATACACAAGACACTGAGCATTTGCACATTAGAGTTTCAAGGCAACATTTCCCAGAAGTGAATTGCTTGTTCATATGCAAATTATACTCTTTAATCCTCCATTATTCTCCATTTACATGCGCTTCAGAGAAATTGCACTCTCCCTACCTATCCCTAATCACTTACAAAACAAAGGTACTTACATGATTCACTTCTGCAAATGCTGCAGTGAGGAACATGGCTTGAGTCTCTGTGGGGATACAAATGAGAAACAAGTGAAATGCTGTAGCCTCTAATCCATTTCCAGGCCACGATTCTCATGACGTCGTCTCTTTCCTAAATCACAATTAAATTTTTAACATGATGGGCCCTTTGTGATTTTTACATTACAGCCTTAGACTATAGCGAGAATTACGAGAAAGAAATGCTGGAACCATGATGCAGCAGGGATATGTCAAAGCCCTGAAGAGAGATAAAATGTATGTTTATAATAATAATAATTATCTTTAGATGATCTATTTTCATAATAAGCTACCAAGATGATCCCAAACATCTATCTCCATATAGATCTATTGGAAATCTTATCCACATCTCAGTGCTGATCATGAGCAACTGTCTGACTGGAATCTACAGTACCAGTGAAATGTTTGGACACACCTACTCATTCCAGGGTTTTTCTTTATTTTTTTACTATTTTCTACATTGTAGAATAATAGTGAAGACATCAAAACTATGAAATAACACATATGGAATCATGTAGTAACCAAAAAAGTGTTCAACAAATATAAATATATTTTAGATTTTAGATTCTTCAAATAGCCACCTTTTGCCTTGTTGACAGCTTAAAAGTTAATTTGTGGAATTTCTTTCCTTCTTAATGCGTTTGAGCCAATCAGTTGTGTTGTGACAAGGTAGGGGGGTTATACAGAAGATAGCCCTATTTGGTAAAATACCAAGTCCATATTATGGCAAGAACAGCTCAAATAAGCAAAGAGAAATGACAGTCCATCATTACTTTAAGACATGAAGGTCAGTCAACACGGAACATTTCAAGAACTTTGAAAGTTTCTTCAAGTGCAGTCGCAAAAACCATCAAGCGCTATGATGAAACTGGCTCTCATGAGGACCGCGACAGGAATGGAAGACCCAAATTTAACTCTGCTGCAGAGGATAAGTTCATTAGAGTTACCAGCCTCAGAAATTGCAGCCCAAATAAATGCTTCACAGAGTTCAAGTAACAGTCACATCTCAACATCAACTGTTCAGTGGGGACTGTGTGAATCAGGCCTTCATGTTCGAATTGCTGAAGAAAAAAAAAACACTACGAAAGGACACCAATAACAAGAAGAGACCTGCTTGGGCCAAGAAACACGAGCAATGGACATTAGACTGGTGGAAATGTGTCCTTTGGTCTTGTCACGACTTCCTCCGAAGCTGCCTCCTCTCCTTGTTCGGGCAGGCTTCGGCGTCCGTCGTCACCGGCCTGCTAGACACTGTCTCTCCTCTTCTCATCATTCCATTTGTTTTACACACACCTGGTTCATATCCCCTCATCAGTCCCTATATAAGTATTCCCTCTGCCCCCCATGTCTTTGTGTGTGATTGTTTCTATGTGGAGGTGTCGATAGCTCGGTGGAGCATTATGTACTTTATCGCTGGGATATTCACCCGTGTGTTTTGTTTTTCCCAGTGCACCGGAAAGTCGCACTGTAGTTGTTTTACGCATTGCTGCGAACCGCTGTATTGGCCGAATAAACCATTATTCTGTGTTTTACACCTCCTGCGCTTGACTCCGTCCAAATCACACGCTACAGGTCTGGAGTCCAAATTTGAGATTTTGGGTTCCAACCGCCGTGTCTTTGTGAGATGCGGTATGGGTGAATGGATGATCTCCGCATGTGTATTTCCCACCGTAAATCATGGAGGAGGAGGTGTTATAGTGTGGGGGTGCTTTGCTGGTGACACTGTCTGTGATTTATTTAGATTTCAAGGCACACTTAACCAGCATGGCTACCACAGCATTCTACAATGATATGCCATCCCATCTGGTTTGGGTTTAGTGGGATTATTATTTGTTTTTCAACAGGACAATGACCCAACACACCTCCAGGCTGTGTAAGGGCTATTTTATAAAGAAGGAGAGTGATGGAGTGCTGCACCAGATGACCTCAACCCAATTGAGATGGTTTGGGATGAGTTGGACCACAGAGTGAAGGAAAAGCAGCCAACAAGTGCTCAGCATATGTGGGAACTCCTTCAAGACTGTTGGAAAAGCATTCCAGGTGAAGCCAGTTGAGAGAATGCAAAGCTGTCATCAAGGCAAAGGGTGGCTATTTGAAGATTCTCAAATATAAAATCTACTTTGATTTGTTTAACACTTATTTATTTTTCTAGATTATTCCATATGTGTTATTTCATAGTTTTGATGTCTTCACAATTATTCTACAATGTAAAAAATAATACAAATAAAGAAAAATCCTTGAATTAGTAGGTGTGTCCAAACTTTTGACTGGTGCTGTAGATTCAGGGAAAGAAGCAATGTACATGTCAGTTTCAACAAATCAAACTCAGTACAAATGTATGCTATTGCTATTCCCAAGGTTGAGAGAGGGCTTTAATGATTTTCTTCCTTAAAACTATTTTTAATATGAGGCATTGGATTAACTATCAAGGGCAGCTGACAAAGTAGACCTGCACAACTTTATTAAACATCCTTTTAAAAGCTGTCATAGGAACAATGACAAAAATTATTTATGCACTCATATATTCCAACCCAGATGAATAATGTTTCCGTGCCTCTTTGACTTTGCTTCCTCTTCTTTACCATGGTGCTCCTGTGCCTCTCCAACCGTGAGCTACAGTTTCCAGTAGGACAGCTGAAAGAGAAAATGTGTGCAAACCCCCCTAGCTCTTTATAGATTTGTCGTCTCCCCTGTTCCTCCCACCTGATTGGGAAGAGGAAAATATAGAAACATTCAGGAGATCTGTTGGAAGTGGAAGTGACAAGCGCTGTGACGCGTTCAGCCCCACAGGTAAGATCAAAGAAGCATTGAGCTCCTAGAGACATATGAGAATGGATCAGAACCAAACCAATCCTTGAATCCCCCCTCGCCTGGGCTAATTAACACCTGTCTGCAACTAATTACCCAAATCCATGAGAACCATGTTAAAGAGGGAAAAACACAAGTTGGCCCTTAGCTATGTCTCTAGGGCCTCTGTATGTCTACCTGACCGCTGAAGGTAACGTTTGTTCAGGTGTTTTTCTCACTCCACTGTATGACTTTGAATTGCAAATTCAATGTGAGTCGTGTGGGAGAGGATGGGGAAATATTTTGTTCATGGGAAAAAGTTGGTTTTGTGCAGCACTTAAAATGAGACGTTAATTGCTTTTGGTCTTGCATCTGAAATTTCATTGAAAAATAATGGTAACATTTTCATTCATCCTCTTGCACTTCAATTTGTAAAATGTATCTATTCTTTTGTGCTCAAACAGCTATGTTCACAGTAAATGAAACAGTGCTAGGAGCCTAATATAGTCTACGCACTTGTTTACCAAAAGAATCACAAGAAGGGCTTTGTGTGCACACAGTACTGCTCCTACAACAATCAAAGACATCTATTTCATGTTTCCAAACTGTAGATTGCTGGGCTTTTTCTTTTCTCCCACTGACAAGTAATAGATCGTCAAAAGGACGACATACTGCCTGTTTTAGAATTGCTGTAATTCATGTTGTGATGCCAGTAAATGTTGACAAGAAAAGACAAATGTTTGACTGTTTGATTTCTTGATGGAAGTGAAGGAGGATGAATGTTAGTGACTGAATACAGTTGGTTGGATATTTCATTTAGGTGCCATGGCAACAAAGAGAGGGTAATTAACCCCTAAATGTGTAAGCCGTTGGAAAAGGGTCATGTTAGTTTGTAGCCCAAACAGTTCGGACGCTATATACAGAGGTGCCGACTTCAGTTGAGTCCCGTGGGGGTCGTAGAGCAAAACGGAGAACACCATCGTATCTCATTTTTTCATAGAGTGGTCATAGTAGTTTGTAGGCCAAACTAATGGCCATTTGGACACTACAGACGTTTTCGTGAGAAGACCGATTTTCTGGATGTCTCCTGGCCTGACAAACAACGCTGTAGCTCTGCCACTTTCCACCGCATATGCGGAAGGCTAACATAGGCGGATGTGGTGGCACGGGTGCGTCAATCGACTCTTAAGGATTAACTGTGTGGCTTGGCACGGTGGCGGTGGTTGCGGTTGCGGTGGCACCGTGTCCTGGATGAGTGTTCTCTGTTGCTAAGGCAGATAATAGGCCCACGGCAACAGGCTGGTGGGGTAGCAAGCTCTGACACAAGCGGTTACTCTAACACAAATGGTCACGACTACAGCACCTTCTAATGGCTTCTATAGCCTGTGAGGTTGCCTGTGGTCAGCAGCCTGTTCTACATCAAGAAACTAGGCACCAGAGAGGCATGCCCTTAACCCCACACGCCAACCTGTGTTCACTCCACCTCAGGTGGTAAGTGTTTGTAGCCTACACATCTCTTTCCTAGCCTCAGGCCTCTACTGATGGAGAAACACAACTGTCACTCCTGAAACGTAAACAGACAGGACACATCCACAGTGCTTCTAAATTATTTGTGTCAGCTTCATCTCTAAGCAATTTGGTAATTTGTTTATTTCGCTCTAGCTACCTCTCATCTCCCTCTCTTTCCCCTCATGCTGGGCTGTTTCAAGTTACAGTTGAATTTTCCCCATCGACGGAAATTTACTTAGCTTTCATTTGGCATAGCCATAGCAGTTGCTGCCATGGGAAGTCTATTGTGACTAGCACTTCAGGTAATGAGCGAGAAGAGCAGTAATTCCGCTGGCTGATTACAGGCAGTAATTAAGACACTGATCCCGCAATTGGGTGGAGGGTGGAGTCAGGTATCTCGTGCCTGGAATTCATCCTCTCTATCTCTCCTTCAGAAGACACCTACACCTACAACAAACAGAGATATGCACAACAATATGATAAAAACATTGGTTTGGAACTGGAGCCTGGTTTGATGTCCATTTAGCTTTGTGTGTATTATAATATATTCACAGTATTTTATAAAAAAATTAAAATAAAATAAAAAAAAGACTAAAATCACCATCAATGAATTCATCTGTTCAACAATTATTCCCACGGATAAAAAAAGAGACATCTGTGATCGTGTCGCAATGTAATCAAGGTATAAAATGATTGTTATTTTATAATACAATCTCTTTTTGGGATAAGTTGTGGTCAACTTGCAGTGTACAAGTTATTATAATTATATTCCAGCCCCCTGACCATCCGCTCCAACAAAAATCGTGCCATGGCTGAATCTAGTTGCCTACCCCTGCTCTAGAGACTGATGTTGGAAATCAACGTAAGCTATATGAGCTGGGTGTTTTAGTCTTGCTCCACTCCCTGTCACACAAACACATTTTCTCACTTCTCTTTGCAGTGGCCAAGACAACCTTCTGGCTGACAATGACTCATCACAGCACTTATTTAAGCACAGCTATGTATTTTTGACAAGACCTAATATTCAAACTGTCAGATATCTAATTTACTCTATACTCTGTCTGAGTGTTTTTGCTGCTACCCAGAGACAAAACTAGAATAGGAAATTATGTAAAACAAGATGGATATGCTAGAATGTCTGTTGTTACAGGCTCCTTCTGTAAGGGTTGGTGTGAGGTGTGACCCAGGTGCAGGATAGACAGTAGGCAGTAAGCAGAGATGGTGAAACAAGGATCTTTACTGGTGGTCCCGAAGCCAGGATACAAAATAACGGACTTATGACGATAAAAGAAAGGCGGGGCAAATAAGTCTCCAAAAACAGGCTGACAGCCAAAATAGGAAATACTAACTACGACTGAAACAAATAAAGAAACTGTGAGAACACATCTCAAGTACCTGTACATACGTCTCCGATCAGACACTGATTAGTACTGCTGGGCATAGAGAAACTAGCAGAGAAGACTGAGCAAGGGAACACAGGGAAGTGAGGGCATAAATACACAGGTGAACAGGTAGACAAAGGTGACACCAATAGGATCATGATTAGTCCAGACTGTAAAGTGAGGAGGTGCTTAAGGTTGTCGGAGGAGGACACCTAGTGGATCGCTCCGGAACTGCGACCCCCTCCTGTAACACATTCTACTAATATATTCTGTTTAACCGTCTTTAAAACGTAAATAAAATGAGCAAATTGTGTTTTCTACATTGTATTCTACATTGAACCAGTTTGTTGCTGTATTGTTTGTGAGCAAGGCTGTTACAACTTAAAAAGCTTTTCATTAAATGTTGGCACTGATGTGGTTGTTGCCAAAGAAGCATCAAGGTTTGCTTGAGACATTTTTTCTTAGCTCTTTGTAAAGAAGTAGAGAATCCGCATTTTAATACTCACCTTCACAGGCTCTCTCTGCGATTGTCTTTTCCTTCAGTGAGTTAGTGTTATAGCACCGTATAGGTACTAGGCAGGCAGATTTCTTTGAACATACCTAGGGAAACCTTGGGAAAGCTTGTAAGTAAAAGCTTGATGTCTGCTTGGCTACATCAAAGTAAATACATGATTATGCAAATTACATGCTATTCACCAACTATTCGTTTGGGGTGGAGATCGAATACAGTGGCTTGCGAAAGTATTCACCCCCCCCTTGGCATTTTTTGTATTTTGTTGCCTTACAACCTGGAAATAAAATTGATTTTTGGGGGCTTTGTATCATTTGATTCACATAACATGCCTACCACTTTGAAGATGCAAAATATTTTTTATTGTGAAACAAACAAGAAATAACTGAAAACTTAAAACTGAAAACTTGAGCGTGCATAACTATTCACCCCCCCCAAGTCAATACTTTGTAGAGCCACCTTTTGCAGCAGTTACAGCTGCAAATCTCCTGGGGTATGTCTCTATAAGCTTGGCACATCTAGCCACTGGGATTTTTGCCCATTCTTCAAGGCAAAACTGCTCCAGCTCCTTCAAGTTGGATGGGTTCCGCTGGTGTACAGCAATCTTTAAGTCATACCATAGATTCTCAATTGGATTGAGGTCTGGGCTTTGACTAGGCCATTCCAAGACATTTAAATGTTTTCCCTTAAACCACTCGAGTGTTGCTTTAGCAGTATGTTTAGGGTCATTGTCCTGCTGCAAGGTGAACCTCCGTCCCAGTCTCAAATCTCTGGAAGACTGAAACAGGTTTCCCTCAAGAGTTTCCCTGTATTTAGCACCATCCATCATTCCTTCAATTCTGACCAGTTTCCCAGTCCCTGCAGATGAAAAACATCCGCACAGCATGATGCTGCCACCATCATGCTTCAATATGGGGATGGCGTTCTCGGGGTGATGAGAGGTGTTGGGTTTGCGCCAGACATAGCGTTTTCCTTGATCTCTAAAAAGCTCAATTTTAGTCTCATCTGACCAGAGTACCTTCTTCCATATGTTTGGGGAGTCTCCCACATACCTTTTGGCGAACACCAAACGTGTTTGCTTATTTTTTTCTTTAAGCAATTGCTTTTTTCTGGCCACTCTTCCGTAAAGCCCAGCTCTGTGGAGAGTAAGGCTTAAAGTGGTCCTATGGACAGATACTCTAATCTCCGCTGTGGAACTTTGCAGCTCCTTCAGGGTTATCTTTGGTCTCTTTGTTGCCTCTCTGATTAATGGCAAGTGCCCTCCTTGCCTGGTCCGTGAGTTTTGGTGGGCGGCCCTCTCTTTGCAGGTTTGCTGTGGTGCCATATTATTTCCATGTTTTAAAAATGGATTTAATGGTGCTCCGTGGGATGTTCAAAGTGTCTGATATTTGTTTATAACCCAACCCTGATCTGTACTTCTCCGCAACTTTGTCCCTGACCTGATTGGAGTGCTCCTTGGTCTTTATGGTGCCTCTTGCTAGGTGGTGCCCCTTGCTTAGTGGTGTTGCAGACTCTGGGGCCTTTCAGAACAGGTGTATATGTACTGAGATCATGTGACAGATCATGTGACACTTAGATTGCACACAGGTGGACTTTATTTAACTAATTATGTGACTTCTGAAGGTAATTGGTTGCGATGAAAAATAGGAAAAATGCCAAGGGGGATGAATACTTTTGCAAGGCACTGTATTAATTAACTAATAATTCCACCACCTTTACACTCTAGGAAACCATTAATAAGGTCTAGCCAACCTACCGGTTCCAAGTGGAAAAAGCATCTACCAGGACTTTCTCTGTTTCCTATTTCTATCATGTTAAATATTAGCCACTATCAGTACTGACCGTCAGTTGGCTTAATAACAACACATATTAAACTGCCAATTTACTGTTAGTTCCCCTCAGTTGGTATAGCCTACATTATCATTCCAGTTAACCTCTTAAGGATCAGATCCTTTTTTTCAATTTTCACCTAAAATGACATACCCATATTTAACTGCATGTAGCTCAGGACCTGAAGCATTTGAAAGGAAACACTTTGAAGTTTGTGGAAATGTGAAATTAATGTAGGAGAATATAACACATTAGAGCTGGTAAAAGATAATACAAACAAAAAAAACATGCATTTTTTTGTTTTTTTTGTTCCGTCAAGAGAAAGGCCACTATATAATATTGCAGTTTAGGAGCAATTTAGATTTTGGCCACTAGATGGCCACAGTGTGTGTGCAAAGTCAATTGATACATTTTCAAGTACATAACTATAGACACAATACAAAAATGATTTGGTAATACAAAATGTAAGTTTACACACTCCCAGGAATGTCACACATTATGGATCATTAGCTTATACACTAACTTTCACACATCTAGATGGTGTGGAGCCAGAGACAGCAGGGGTTCAAACTGTAGAACCCATTTCCTACATTTGAATATAAAAATGGATTTTATCAAACAAAACTATGCTACCTTTTATCTTTAGGACTCTTAGGATGACAAATAAGAGCAAGATTACTGAATGTAAGTACATTATTTACCTTCACAGCTGCCTTGATAAGATTTTTGTTGTTGTGCACTCTCCACAAACAATGGCATTTTATTTTTTCACTGTAATAGCTACTGTAAATTGGACAGTGCAGTTAGATTAACAAGAATTTAAGCTTTCTGCCCATATAATACATGTCTATGTCCTGGAAGGTTTGCTGTTACTTACAACAGTCATGCTAATCACATTAGCGCACGTTAGCTTAACCGTCCCGTATACGGGACACCAATCCTGTAGAGGTTAAGGGACTGATTCAGACTTAGGAAATGTACACCTTTCCCACGCACGTCATTCCTACGCACTTCTCAGTATTTGGTATTCAGACTTACCTCATTTAGTTGCGTAATACATCAACAGTGAAGAGGCGACTGCGGGATGCTGACCTTCTAGGCAGAGTTGCAAAGAACAAGCCATATCTCAGACTGCCCATTTTAATCTTTTCTTTTTATTGGCCAGTCTGAGGTATGGCTTTTTCTTTGCAACTCTGCCTAGAAGGTCAGCATCCCGCAGTCGCCTCTTCACTGTTGATGTTGAGACTGGTGTTTTGCGGGTACTATTAAATGAAGCTGCCAGTTGAGGACCTGTAAGGCTCCTGTTCTCAAACTAGACACTCCACTAATGTATTTGTCCTCTTGCTCAGTTGTGCACCGGGGCCTCCCACTCCTCTTTCTATTCTGGTTAGAGCCAGTTTGCGCTGTTCTGTGAAGGGAGTAGTACACAGCGTTGTACGAGATCTTCAGTTTCTTGGTGATTTCTTGCATAGAGTAGCCTTCATTTCTCAGAACAAGAATATACTGACGAGTTTCAGAAGAAAGTTATTTGTTTCTGGCCATTTTGAGCCTGTAATCGAACGCACAATTGCTGATGCTCCAGATACTCAACTAGTCTCAAGAAGGCCAGTTTTATTGCTTCTTTAGTCAGCACAACAGTTTTCGGCTGTGCTAACATAATTGCAAAATGCTTTTCTAATGATCAATTATCCTTTTAAAAGGATAAACTTGGATTAGCAAACACAACGTGCCATTGGAACACAGGACTGATGGTTGCTGATAATGGGCCTCTGTACGCCTATGTAGATATTCCATAAAAAATCTGCCATTTCCAGCTACAATAGCCATTTACAACATTAACAATGTCTAAACTGTATTTCTGATCAATTTGATGTTATTTCAATGGACAAAAAATTTGCTTTTCTTTCGAAAACAAGGATATTTCTATGTGACCCCAAACTTTTGAACGGTAGTGTACATTCAGTAATCTTGCTCTGATTTGTCATCCAAAGGGTCCCAAAGATAAAATGTAGCATAGTTTTGTTTGATATTCAAATGTAGGAACTGGGTTCTACAGTTTGAAACCCTGCTGTCTCTGGCGCCACACTCACCCCACCCGGCCATCTAGATGTGTGAAAGTTAGTGTATAAGCTAATGATCCATCATGTATGACATTCCTGGGAGTGTGTAAACTTACATTTTGTATTACCATATAATTTTTGTATGTTCCCTATAGTTACAGTATGTACTTAAAAATTTATCAATTGACCAATTCGGCACATTCATACAAAATAGTCCAGTATTGCAATGCTTCACTGGATCAATCTGAAACTTTGCAAACACACTGCTGTCATTTAGTGAACAAATTCTAAATTGCACCTAAACTGCAATATTATATTGTGGTGTTGCATTTCAAAGATGATGGAACCAAAAAAATTATAGAAAACGCATGTTTTTTTGTTTGTATTATCTTTTACCAGATCTAATGTGTTATATTCTCCTACATTAATTTCACATTTCCACAAACTTCAAAGTGTTTCCTTTCAAATGTTATCAAGAATATACATATCCTTGCTTCAGGTCCTGAGCTACAGGCAGTTAAATTTGGGTATGTCATTTTAGGCGAAAATTGAAAAAAAGGGTCAGATCCTTAAGAGGTTAAGGAACAGTGTGCTAGCAGCAGAGCATCACATTCTGTGCTCTTTCATGGAGCTAGCAGGAGTGATATACAAGAGAGGGTATTATGGATTTGGATCTCTGTTGGGTTCCTCCGTTGCTCCTTTAACCCTCCCGTTGTCCTAGGGTCAAAATGACCCGCCACTGTGTTGAACCAACTTTATTTAATTTTTATATTTTGGGGATCATTTGTGAGAAGGAGGCAGTGAGACTTTAAAGAAAGTATCACTGCCTCCTTCTCACAAATGATCCAAAAAATATAAAAATTAAATAAAGTTGGTTCAACACAGTGGCGGGTCATTTTGACCCTAGGACAACGGGAGGGCTAAGGGAGTTTTTGCCTCAGTTAAAATACTAGTATAAATTATTCACAAAATTTATTCAGAGATGCCGAAGAACTACTCAAGCTATTCTGTGCTCCACTACATGATATCGTTTCTCTAGCAATACAATAAACCTAGATACAAGTGTAATACCTGTTTTCTATGACCAGGCATATGTTGAGTTTATGCTATTAAATATTGTTCTAAGACTGTATGTGGTTTTTAAACAGGACAAATAGATTGGGAGCTCAGTGTAGCCAAGCATAGCCTAGGACAAGCCATGCCTCAGGAGGATGCTCTATTGGGGTCATTCCACGAAATGAGTCCCTTTTCAGAAGTGTAACTTTTTTAATTTCACGTAATTTTAACATTCTGTCATAAAGAGAACATGTTCAACTTCATAAAAACATGTTTCCACATCTCAGCAGGTTAAATAACAAAATTACTATAGTAAGTGCATATAAAGTGCCAAATAAAGTAACATGGTTGATTGTAACAGGGTTGATGATTTAATCTTAAATCAGCCATAAATCCCCTTGTGACAGCAGGAATGGAAGCTTGTTGTGTGCAACAGGAAGGTTCAATTGAATGTAAGATTCACCAAAACATTTCAATTGTTAAAACATTTCTAGCCTGTCTATCTATGGGTAACAGGATAGACGTGTTATGCTCGACCCGCACAGTGTTCCACCACAAAACACCAGAAAATTGCCAAAAAGAGTAGAACCAGCTCACCTGCTTTTACACTATGATTTTACTATTTGATGTTCAATGTTTCTTTATGTTTTTTTATGAGTAATTTCACCATATTAAAATGAGAGTTCAGTTCATGTAACAGAGTTGTTCTCTATATTTGGGCACTTCATTTAATATAACAGGTTTTTAAAATAAAAAATTGGTGCACAATTTCTACTTAAAATATCAAAGGGACACAAAACGGAGTCATTTCATGGAACGACCCATCAGTGTTGCAAATACACAAATGACAGAGTGACAGGCGCTGGTTTATGCCTGTTGCTCTCATCGCTGTGGTGTGATGCATCTCTTTAGAAGACAGACGCCTTGATGCAAACAAGAGCCAACTAAAAATAACATGCCACACATTCTCAAAGGCGAAAGGCAGAACATCATTTTTTCCTGTGTAATATCTGTTTCTCACACTGCATATAGAACAAACTTTTTTCCTGTTTTGTTGTTGTTGTTGCCAAGGAGGAGTACTGTTGGGCTCTCTGGCTAAAACAGATTGGGGACTAAAGGGTTTGGACTCCCTGACCTTAAAGGGTTTGGACTCCTTGACCTTACAGATTACCACAAGTTAGAGATGGAAGATGTGTCTGAGAGGAAGGATATCAAAAAACAAACATTATTACATACCGGTAGTTATCTTTGAAGGAATTTAATGGTCAAAGTATATCTACAGGATGGTTGAAAATATGCTTCTCTGTAACTCAGGGCTCTATTTTCGACTGGTGTTAAGTGACAAATGCAAACTCGTTGGCAATTTCGACTTGTAAAAACCAGCGCACTTCTTTTTTCCAACCTTTGTGCCGGGATTGGTAATTTACCTGTCTAACATCAGCTCGCTTGCACTGAGGTGGGAGAGGTGGAAATATTTGAGGTGTGTCCTTAAAAACGTGTGCCAATATTGCCAGTTTCAGTCAGTGCAACTAGGGATATTGAAGACAGACCAAAAGCTGGTCTTTGCAGTAACTCATTAGGTTATATGGCATCGATTTTGCCAGCAGAGGCATACACAGTAGCCTTAGGCTACATCACCAATGTTTGATTAACATATCATGATCAGCAAAACAGTCAACAAACATTCCTCCTTTTTTATTTATATTGGAAATTATTTTTTGTCCAGCTTCTGTGAAAAGTTCCCACTGGGCACAAAAGTCATTTCAACTTTTGGGAGATTTTGGTTTCAGACGTTGATCAATGAGATTTCAACCTTTATTCACCCACTCAAAAAGACAGACCTAAGTTTATTCAATTCCCAATGTGTTATCACTACACTTTCAACCATCTAAAAGCGCAACTAAATTCCAATGGAAAAACATGGGTTTAGTTGTCATCTAAATCTGTTATCAAGGCGCTTTCAACCGTTTAAAAACACATCAAAGTTCAAAAGGGAATACAATGTTAGATATTTTGTATTTATACAACAATTTAAAGGAAACTGAGTCCATTGTTGAAATATAACTTTCAAAATTCAGAAATCCAGCCGGTATGATGCATTTTGCATCATATGATGCAAAACGCAGCGTCATATGATGCAAAAGCATCATACCGATTGTATTTCTGGATTTTGAAAGTTATATATCTTGAAATACCAAAATATAGATTTTGGGTGGAGTTTATCTGAATGTGTCACTGTGCTTCATCTAATAACACAACCAAATGACCTTGATTGCAGTTGAGATTACATTAAAAGTAGCGGTGATGTAGCCTCTGTAAGATGGATCCATTATGTTTATAAAACATTATATTTGGGAGCATTACAACGGTGAGTGGACATTCTCTTTATATTGGATATATTTCCAGCTCGTGTGAAAAGTTTAGATATGTGTAAACCCTCCATAGTCTATGTTGTTTTAGGCCTAATATTATATTCCCACAGGGAGCAATTATGGTGCCTCTAACTGTATTTAAATGTATCATATTTAAAACAAGTTGTTGTTTCGTTTTATTCTAACTTGATTTGAATGATTCACTGTCTTTTTAGGTCATGTCAATAGTGAATATAATCTTGCTTTTTGACAACTTTTGGCATGATCAGGCTCAGACATAAAGCATTTTATAGTAGGCCTATATCAGTGTGAATGCTATGTTTAACAATATATTTCCATATTAAAGCCATGCAATTACTTAGAATAATGTGGACGGCAAATATGGGATTGGCTTACATTTTGTTAATTTGTTTCTGTACGCTATTTAACAAATTAGGCTATAAAGGACTAACATTCGAAATGGAATTGATAACAACACAATACATAAAAGACTGTAAATACACAACTTGAAGCAACCACATATTTAGCCATGGAGCATGTTCGATTTGCCAGTGAGGGGTCAACACACCTACAACTTGTTTATTCATCAAAAACACAGCCCTCTGCACCACCGCCAGCTACTGTGCCCATAATTCCCGCTGTAAAAATAGTTACAATATTTTTGACACACCACTGGACATATAATGCTACCGCCAGTGCTAAGATTTACCATTGCGTTAGATTTGTTAAAATAAAGCCCTCAATGTCTTGTTACATTTGGAATAATCCTATAGCTACCAGTGGTGTAAAGTACTTAAGTACAAATACTTGAAAGTACTACTTAAGTCGTTTTTAATTTACTTTACTATTTATATTTCTGACAACTTTTACATCACTACATTCCTAAAGAAAATGATGTATTTTTTACTCCATACATTTCCCTTGACACCCAAAAGTACTCGTTACATTTTGAATGGAAAATGGTCTAATTCATACACTTATCAAGAGAACATCCCTGGTCATCCCTACTGTCTCTGATCTGGTGGAATCACTAAACACATGCTTGGTTTGTAAATGATGTCTGAGTGTTGGAGCGTGCCCCCTGGCTATCTGTAAATGATGTCTGAGTGTTGGAGTGTGTCCCTAGCTAGCCGTAAAAAAGAAAAAAAAAGAAAATGGTGCCGTCTGGTTTGCTTAATATAAGGAATTTGAAATGATTTATACTTTTACATTTAATTTTGATACTTAAGTATATTTAAAACCAAATACTTTTAGACTTTTACTCAAGTAGGATTTTACTGGGTGACTTTCACATTTTCTTGAGTCATTTTCTATTAAGGTATATTTACTTTTACTCAAGTACGAAAATTGGGTACTTTTTCCACCACTGATAGCTACTTACCATAATGATTTACAGCAAACCCATGGCCCTATATACACTACATTTTATCCATAGGGCTTCAATCCCTTTCCTCAAAGGCAAAGATCAAACATATATAAATGAATCTTCTAACTGTGCCACCTGCTCTCCTCCAAGGGACCAAAGCCAAATAATACCCGGGTACAAAACGCTGCTTCCCTGCATCTCCCATAATCCTTCTCTCTCCCAGCTACGCAGTAGCTGGAGGTTGAAGGTTATGGCTCCCTCCTCTTCTGTGGTCATCTCTCGCCGCCTTGATTATTATTTCCCCCCCTTCAACCATTAGACCCCTGCCAGCTCAAATCCATGCCCTGCAGAGACCAATTTGCCTTGATAAATTTGCCCTATTATGCTGATAAATTAGTGGCTTGTCTAAGCTTTCTGCAGTGCTCTGTTGCTGTTGGCTGGGGGCAAGGCGCCTGTCATTACCCCAACTAAATGCAATTTTTTTAGACATAAAATAGCAAGGGAAGATAAAACTAAATCGAGCTGACATGGCGTTTGGATATGTTGATATAAGATGAGAAATACACTTGCAAGACTAACGTTACCAACCAGGGTTTCCTTCTGCCTGCTTTCTATTTATTTAATTCACACTGCCTCTCATCATGTGTTTTGATTTTGTCACGATCGTTGAACGGAGTAGACCAAGGCGCAGCGTTGAAGGCAAACATACTTTATTTTAAAAAGTGATAACACGAACAAAAGAATAAACGATAACGTGACATCCTAGGTTAAACAACCAACACGGAACAAACCAAAAGGAACAAGATCCCACAACAACTGTGGGAAAACAGCCTGTTTAAATGTGGTTCCCAATCAGAGACAACCAGCCACAGCTGACACTCGTTGCCTCTGATTGAGAACCACACTGGCCAACATAGAAATAGAACACATAGAACTAAAACACAGAACACAAACACATAGAATCTACACACCCTGGCTCAACATATAGAGTCCCCAGAGCCAGGGTGTGACAGTACCCCCCCCCCAAAGGCGCGGACTGCGACCGCGCCTCAACATAAACCAAACAGGGGAGGGCTGGGTGGGCATTCCTCCTCGGAGGCGGTTCCAGCTCCGGGCTTGCCCACCACCCTCCAATAATCCCCCCGTAGCGCCCCTGGTCCGGTCTGGCCCCGCTGGCTGGAGCTGGACTGGACATCGTAGGAGCGGATTGTTTAAGCTCCGGTGTGGAGCAGCTGACCGGTACCTGACCAGGCACCGGTGACCCAGGCACGGGTTGTGCCGGACTGACGACGCGCACCCCTGGCTTGGTGCGTGGAGCAGGAACGGGCCGGACCGGGCTGACGATGCGCACCCCTGGCTTGGTGCGTGGAGCAGCAACGGGCCGGACCGGGCTGACGATGCGCACCCCTGGCTTGGTGCGTGGAGCAGGAACGGGCCGGACCGGGCTGACAATGCGCACCCCTGGCTTGGTGCGTGGAGCAGCAACGGGCCGGACCGGGCTGACGATACACACCCCTGGCTTGGTGCGTGGAGCCGGAACGGGCCGGACCGGGCTGACAATGCGCACCCCTGGCTTGGTGCGTGGAGCAGGAACGGGCCTTACCGGGCTGACGACTCGCACCCTGGCTTGGTGCGTGGAGCAGGAACGGGCCTTACCGGGCTGGACGACTCGCACCCCTGGCTTGGTGCGAGTGGCAGGAACAGGCCGGGCCGGGCTGGCAACGCGCACCGTAGGCTTGGTGCGAGTGGCAGGAACAGGCCCGGCCGGGCTGGCGACGCACACCGTAGGCTTGGTGCGAGTGGCAGGAACAGGCCGGGCCGGGCTGGCGCCGCGCACCGTAGGCTTGGTGCGAGTGGCAGGAACAGGCCGGGCCGGGCTGGCGACGCACACCGTAGGCTTGGTGCGAGTGGCAGGAACAGGCCGGGCCGGGCTGGCGACGCGCCCCGTAGGCTTGGTGCGAGTGGCAGGAACAGGCCGGGCCGGGCTGGCGACGCACACCTTAGGCTTGGTGCGAGTGGCAGGAACAGGCCGGGCTGGGCTGGCGACGTGCACCGTTAGCTTGGTGCATGGAGCAGGAACAGGCCGGGCCGGGCTGGCGACGCACACCGTAGGCTTGGTGCGAGTGGCAGGAACAGGCCGGGCCGGGCTGGCGACGCGCCCCGTAGGCTTGGTGCGAGTGGCAGGAACAGGCCGGGCCGGGCTGGCGACGCACACCGTAGGCTTGGTGCGAGTGGCAGGAACAGGCCGGGCCGGGCTGGCGACGCGCCCCGTAGGCTTGGTGCGAGTGGCAGGAACAGGCCGGGCCGGGCTGGCGACGCACACCTTAGGCTTGGTGTGAGTGGCAGGAACAGGCCGGGCTGGGCTGGCGACGCGCACCGTTAGCTTGGTGCATGGAGCAGGAACAGGCCGGGCCGGGCTGGCGACGCACACCGTAGGCTTGGTGCGAGGAGCAGGAACAGGCCGGGCCGGGCTGTGGAGACGGATAGGAGGCCTGGAGTGAAGAGCTGCCACAACCCGTCCTGGCTGAATGCCTACCTTCACACACTCTGTGTGAGGCATCAGCACAGGACGTACAGGGTTGTGTACCCGTACTGGCATAACAGCACGTGACACTGGCGCAGGATATCCGGGACCGAGGAGAGGCACTGGAGGCCACGAGCGCTGAGCCGGCACACTCGCCACACGACACGTGCGGGGTGCTCGCACAGGACGTACCGGACTATGCCGGACCACTCGTGGCACAGTACGCAGCTCCGCATACCCCGGAACCTGCCCAGTCTCATGCTGCCATGCTTGAGTACGGGGAGTTGGCTCTGCTCTCCATCCAGGCTCCGCCAAGCTGCCTTCTGGTCCCCCAAACCCGGTGGCCTCCTCTCCTAATCTCCCAATACGCCCTGTGGCAGCCTCCTGCTGCCCCGTCGCCCATGCCGTGTGCCCCCCCCTAAAAATGTATTGGGGGTGCCTCTCGTCCGTCCGACGACGACACTGTTGACGCCGTTGCTCCTCTCTCGCTAGGGCCTTAACCTTAGCCCATGGCCCTTTTCCCCCGAGCATGTCCTCCCAGGACCACAATTTGCCCACCTGGGCCATCGCCAACCTCTCCAGCTCCTTTCCCGGCGCTTCCTCCCATGTCCAGGCCGCCTGCTCCTGGACACACTGCTTGGTCCTGGTATGGTGGGATCTTCTGTCACGATCGTTGAACGGAGTAGACAAAGGCGCAGCGTTGAAGGCAAACATACTTTATTTTCCAAAGTGATAACACGAACAAAACAATAAACGATAACATGACGTCCTAGGTTAAACAACCAACACGGAACAAACCAAAAGGAACAAGATCCCACAACAACTGTGGGAAAACAGCCTGTTTAAATGTGGTTCCCAATCAGAGACAACCAGCCACAGCTGACACTCGTTGCCTCTGATTGAGAACCACACTGGCCAACATAGAAATAGAACACATGGAACTAAAACACAGAACACAAACACATATAATCTACACACCCTGGCTCAACATATAGAGTCCCCAGAGCCAGGGTGTGACAGATTTAATTAGGGGCTAGATTTAATCAGATCTGCCTTAACCCACGATAACCAGAAACTGCATAGCATAGAATCATTTTTGTTTAGGCTATGTCAGAGGTGTAACTGAGCTGGAGCTGTCAAATTGGTGAGCGACTGCTCTTGTGGTCATTGTCACGAAGCCACACCCACTGTCACGCCCTGGCTCTGGGGACACTGTTATGTTGAGCCAGGGTGTGTAGATTTGTGTTGTGTTTCTAGTTGGTTTGTGTTAGACCGTGAACTGTCACGTTATCGTTTTGTTTATTTTGTCAATATATCGCTAAATAAAGAGTATGTTTAACTGCAACGCTGCGCCTTGGTCCTCCTCTGTTCCCGACGAGCGTGACAGAAGATCCCACCAAGACTGGACCAAGCAGCAAGTCCAGGAGCCATCGCCTGAGAGATCTCTAGCGGATCTCCTTCGCCTCCTCGACTGGGTCAAGCCATGTGAGGAAGAGAGGGGCTTGACGTGGAAGCAGAAGGGCGAAAGGCTGGCAAAAAGTATGGAGACCTGGTCCACGGGTAGGAGTGAAGCCCATAAAAATTTTAGGGGGGGGGCTAACGCCGTGGACGACGGGGCAGCAGGAGACCGCGACAGAGCAGCCCAGCGGGTTGGCAGAGGAGGCCGCCAGGTTACGGGGGCCACTGGTCGAAGAGGGGAAGGAAGGTGTAGAGGCACGGCGAGAGGTAAATGGGGTGTGTTACCAGTCCGGTCCGGCCCGTTCCTGATCCCTGCATAGGGCCAGTGGTGTGTGTCCCCAGTACGGTCCGGCCTGTTCCTGTTCCTCGCATCGAGCCTGTGGTGCGCGTCGCCAGCCCGGCCCGGCCTGTTCCTGCTCCCCGCACCGAGCCTATGGTGCGCGTCGCCAGCCCGGCCCGGCCTGTTCCTGCTCCCCGCACCGAGCCTATGGTGCGCGTCGCCAGCCCGGTCCGGCCCGCTCCTGCTCCCCACACCAAGCCAGTGGTGTGCGTCCGTCAGTCCGGCACGGCCCATGCCTGTTCCCCACACCAAGCCAGTGGTGTGCGTCGCCAGCCCGGTCCGGTCCGCTCCTGCTCCCCACACCAAGCCAGTGGTGTGCGTCGTCCAGTCCGCACGGCCCGTGCCTGTTCCCCACACCAAGCCAGTGGTGTGCGTCGCCAGCCCGGTCCGGTCCGCTCCTGCTCCCCACACCAAGCCAGTGGTGTGTGTCGTCAGTCCGGCACGGCCCGTGCCTGTTCCCCACACCAAGCCAGTGGTGTGCGTCGCCAGCCCGGTCCGGTCCGCTCCTGCTCCCCACACCAAGCCAGTGGTGTGCGTCGTCAGTCCGGCACGGCCCGTGCCTGTTCCCCACACCAAGCCAATGGTGCGCGTCGACAGCCCGGTCTGGTCCGCTCCTGCTCCCCACACCAAGCCAGTGGTGTGCGTCGTCAGTCCGGCACGTCCCGTGCCTCTTCCACCGGTGCCTGGTCCGGCACCGGTCAGATGCTTCACACCGGAGCTAGAGCAATCCGCTCCACCAGTGTGCAGTCCAGCTCCGGCCAGCGGGGCCAGACCGGACCAGGGGTACTTTGGGGGGTTGGAGAGGGAGCGGGGATCAGGCCCGGAGCCGGATCTGCCGCCTAGGCGGAGTGCCCACCCGGTCCCTCCCCTGTGGTGTTTGGTTGACGCGGTCGGAGTCCGCGCCTTTAGGGGGGTACTGTCACGCCCTGGCTCTGGGGACACTGTTATGTTGAGCCAGGGTGTGTAGATTTGTGTTGTGTTTCTAGTTGGTTTGTGTTAGACCGTGAACTGTCACGTTATCGTTTTGTTTATTTTGTCAATATATCGCTAAATAAAGAGTTTGTTTGCCTGCAACGCTGCGCCTTGGTCCTCCTCTGTTCCCGACGAGCGTGACACCCGTCTCACCCGCGTTAGAAGTTTAGAACAAGAAAGTGTAGGCTATATGGAAATAATGACACTCAAATGTAATATAATTAAACAAAATAATAAGGATTTTTATCAGCCTAATCGAGGTGTAGATTACAACACACATTCCAGTGTTCAAACTTGCATGGGATTTCCACTAATGCGACTCTGTGCATCCAATGGCAATGTCCCCAATAGGTATAACGTAGGGAGCCGCTTGCTGAATTGACAGCCCCAACGCAGTTACACCTCGAACAACGCTAAACAAAAACAATTATATGCTGCGCAGTTGTCGGTTATCACGGGTTAAGGCAGATCTGATTGAATCTAGGCCTAATAATATGCCACATTTTACTGTATGTAAAATGTGAATTCCATGGTGAGTGCACTTACAGTATAGTGTCAACAAAAATAATTGCTATTGACATTGGGGTTGTTAGTATTAAATCTATTTATATTTTTCAGTTCTACACAGTCCATTACATTTTATTGGTTTGCATGAGATGTTTTTTTGCAATCTCACCATATTCTCCCTTAACATCATCATGGCTGTTTGCTCTTACCTCCTGAGTCTGTAATCCATTATGTACTGCAGTATGAGTTCATACTGGTAAGCATACCGCAATCCTGTATTATTTACCACTGAGAATCCTCTAAGGCAATTACAATATCCATTTGCATTTGGTAAACATCCGGAGAGAAACGAGACAATAAAAAAACACTGAACACTGTAATATTAAATGTTGAGCTGGAAGTAAATGGCCCCGGTGGCCTATCTCCGATGCATTCGTTTGTGTGTGTGTGAACATAGGGTCAGTGAAAGGAATCTGCCAAAAGGAACAGGGAGATGAGCCCGTCTTCTATTGCTCTAGTAGGGTAATAGTATGGGGTTGTTCTGGGGAATTCAGCTCCTAAAACATGAGGTTCAGACTGTACTGAGATGGTGGGCTCATCAGGTCCTCTGAGAACAACGACATGTAAAATAGATTCCTCTCTCCCTGCACATAAAATCCTTTACTTTACCAGATGTTACCATGCTGCAACAGAATAATTGACTGCATTGCCAGCTTTGTAATACTTGGACAACATAATAAATCACCATGTATTCAAGAGAGCATCCCCAACCACTCGACTCCCAACCCAGCACTTTTCTCTTTCTCCTCCTCCTCCTCTTGTTTTTTGCCTCTCAATGAATGAAACCATGGGCAGCATCACACAGTGGTAAAGGTCAGGAGAAAATCACTGTCGGACTACAGAGGAGGCATCTGACCAATCAGCCACAAACTGTGTGCCATTTGCTCCAGATTAAAATTAGGGAGCTGTGTGCAGTCAGGTAAGAGAGGCTGACCTGGCGGGCAGCTGCACAATACCCTTTTATGCTTTGGGGTTTACAAAGGCTGTGCAGTGCTAGGAATTATCTGACTTCTTTGTTTTGGAGGCCATGGCCTGAGCATGGTTTCATTATGATCAGGCATACACCTCAAAACATAATCTGAAATAAATCTGTTTGTATGAAAAGCATTTTGATTAGTTTGTGTGGATATTTTAAGGGCAAACAGACTGGTGCATCATTTGAAAACATATCATGGTGACTTGAAAATAATTGTACTGTAAGTAGGCCTACATACACTGAGTATACAAAACATTAAGAACACCTGCTCTTTCCATGACATAGACTGACAAGGTGAATCCAGGTAAACGCTATGATTCCTTATTGATGTCACTTGTTAAATCCACTTCAATCAGTGTAGATGAATGGGAGGAGACAGGTTAAAGAAGGATTTGTAAGCCTTGAGACAATTGAAACATGGATTGTGTATGTGTGCCATTCAGATGGTAAATGGGCAAGACAAAATATTTAAGTGCCTTTGAATGTGGTGTGGTAGTACTGTAGGTGCCAGGAGCACCGATTTGTGGGTTTTTCATGCTCAACATGCTCCTGTGTGTATCAAGAATGGTCTACTGCCCAAAGGACTTCCAGCCAACTCGACACAACTGTGGGAAGCATTGGAGTCAACATGGGCCATCTTCCCTGTGGAACGCTTTCGAGACCTTGTAGAGTTTGTTGTAGGCTGTTATAAGGAGCCATGAGTTGTTTGAAAGTGTTACCAATGTATGACTAACACCTGTTTACATGGTTATGTCTTCGTTCTGATGATATTGCCTGGACTGCTTTTGCGTGAAAAAAATATCCTCTGAGGGTGTATGATCATTGGATTGAGAGGCAAAAGATGTTATGTCTCTTGCCATGAAAGTAACCACAAGCTGGACTGTTAACAGTGCTGCCGTATTCCTCCAACATGCTGATATGTTGACGTGTGTATATGAACTGACAGGCCTCTCAAGCAGGCAAAGGTCCCTCACTGACAGTACATTATGTCTGAAGGGATTACAGAAATGAGAGACTAAGCTTAGTATTTATGAAAATGTGCTTATTTTTTTCCTCACATAATCAGTTTTAATATTTGTCGTTGATATTTCCTAATTGCTTTCCTGAAATGAGTTTTTCTGCTGTCTCAGAATATGTTTACCTACATATACAACACATGTTGAGCTACTGTATGGCACAATAATATTCAGAGACCATAATTGGTGGTTTAGGGTAAGGTATCAACAACTAGAACACAGAGGAACAACATTTTAAATCTTTAAATTTCTTTATTTTTGATTTCGTCATCAAAAATTTTACAAAACATTTTCTGACAATAATATACTCAATGAGGAGCCATATTTTGGGTTTGGACCAGGTCTCCACAAAACCGCTTTAGGTCTGAGTACATAAAAATAAAATATAAAAACCAAAACAACAACAAACCAACTACAGAAGAAAACAGTGCAGCGCATATTTACATCCCACAGAAATCAATGCCTCCATAGGAGATGGATGAGAGGGAAAAGCAGGAAATCCCATGGAAATATCATGGAAAGAACAAGAGGATATTGGTGGGAGGAGAGAGTGTGGAGAAGCTTGGAGCAGGCAAGGAGACAAATATTATGATAATATTGTTTTCTGTCAGTTTTACTGTACTGTACGTTCACATCTCTACATTGACTGTGGCAGTAACATGGAGCCTATATGAAAGTAGTGTTCCTTGTTTTCTGTTCACAGAAATCCAATTAGGGTTGTAAACATGCTTTGTCAGACCAAAATAACGCCTGTTTCTCTGACAGAGGTTAATGATTATGCTTAGATTTTACTCTGCCCTTTGGCGTAAGCAATGGTTATAAACCAGGGTCAAGACAATAGGGGTTACGGTTAAAGACTTCCAGCTAATGTGTAACAGTATGGAATAATAGCAATCAACGGGGATGTAAAAAGACTGGCCTGAACATCAGTAATTGGACATTGATTCAGGGGAATTACTGGGATATAAGAGCTCCTCCTACTTTCCTGTATACCTCAGGTCTCTAAATGCTCTGGGCCCTACAGAGGCCCTATACTGTAACTGTCTAACATCCCAGTGTGAGACTCAGAGATAGATCTGGCTGGGAATACATTTTTCAAATCTATTGATCAGGTAATGACTTAGAAGCCATTGAAGCTCTGTGGTTGGCCTCAGGTGAACTGGAGGGGGGGATGTGTTGTGTTGATGGCAGGGAGGCTGAGGTGCTGCAGAGCCCAGAGCCATGGTGAGTTATAAGGGCCAGGTTTAAGACACCACAAACTTGGTGTGCACCAGCAGTGACAGAGCCTGGGCAACAAAAGCCACAGTACATCAGCAGCAGATGGCAGGCCCTGTGGGGAAGTTGCAGAGTACAATGATGAGACCGCTCACTGCATCCTCAGCCATGTGCACCAGGCGTGATAAGACTACACACAGCCAAGGTGTGGAAGGAGGATTTAGGAAATAGGCAGGTGTCTGTGTAACGCCTCCTACGTGCTTACTGTAGATGTGTAGCAAGGTGTTAGGATAGCATCCCCTTGTGTGCATGGGACGCAGAACCTTTGTTTTAACCTCTACGGGATCGGTGTCTCGTATACAGGACGGTTGAGCTAACGTGTGCTAATGTGATTAGCATGACTGTTGTAAGTAACAGCAAACTTTCCAGGTCATAGACATGTCTTATATGGGAAGAAAGCTTAAATTATTGTTAATCTAACTGCACTGTCCAATTTACAGTAGCTATTACAGTGAAAAAATATTGCTATTGTTTGAGGAGAGTGCACAACAACAAAAAACTTATCATGGCAACTGGTTTGATACATTCACCTCCTGAGTGGCGCAGTGGTCTAAGGCACTGCATCGCAGTTGTGCCACTAGAGATCCTGGTTCGAATCCAGGCTCTGTCGCCGCCGGCCGCGACCAGGAGACTCATGGGCGGCGCACAATTGGCCCAGCGTCGTCCAGGGTAGGGGAGGGAATGGCCGGCAGGGATGTAGCTCAGTTGATAGAGCATGGCGTTTGCAACGCCAGGGTTGTGGGTTCGATTCCCACGGGGGGCCAGTATAAAAAAAATATATGTATTCACTAACTGTAAGTCGCTCTGGATAAGAGCATCTGCTAAATGACTAAAATGTAAAATGTAAGGTAAATAATGTACTTACATTCAGTAATCTTGCTCTGATTTGTCATACTAAGGGTCCCAGAGATTAAATGTAGCATAGTTTTGTTTGATAAAATCAATTTTTATATTCAAATGTAGGAACTGTTTCTACAGTTTGAACCCCTGCTGTCTCTGGCTCCACTCCCACCCCGCCCGGCCATCTAGATGTGTGAAAGTTAGTGTATAAGCTAATGATCCATCATGTATGACATTCCTGGGAGTGTGGAAACTTACATTTTGTATTACCATATAATTTTTGTATGTTCTCTATAGTTATGTACTTGAAAATGTATCAATTGACCAATTCGGCACATTTGGGCAGACTTGATACAAAATAGTCCAGTATTGCAATGCTTCACTGGATCAATCTGAAACTTTGCACACACACTTTGCACACACACTTTGCACAAACACTATGACAGAGCCTGCATTCGAACCAGGATCTCTAGTGGCACAGCTGGCACTGCATCGCTCTGTCATAGCCGGCCGCGACCAATGGGGCGGCGCGCAATTGGCCCAGCGTCGTCCAGGGTAGGGGAGGGAATGGCCGGCAGGGATGTAGCTCAGTTGATAGAGCATGGCGTTTGCAACGCCAGGGTTGTGGGTTCGATTCCCACAGGGGGTATGAAAAAAGAAATAATGTATGCATTAACTGTAAGTCGCTCTGGATAAGAGCGTCTGCTAAATGACTAAAATGTAAAATGTAAATCTAGTGGCCTAAACTGCAATATTATATTGTGGCCTTTCTCTTGCATTTAAAAAATAATTTAAAAAAAAAGAAGTGTTTTTTTGTTTGTATTATCTTTTACCAGATCTAATGTGTTATATTCTCCTACATTAATTGCACATTTCCACAAACCTCAAAGTGTTTCCTTTCAAATGGTATCAAGAATGTGCATATCCTTGCTTCAGGTCCTGAGCTACAGGCAGTTAGATTTGGGTATGTAATTTTAGGTGAAAATTGAAAAAAAGGGTCTTACCCTTAAGAGGTTATTAACCAAATACAGTACAATCGCCTTGTTCTTACCCCTTTCCTTAATTTCATTTCTATTATTTTTTTCCCTTTTCTCTGTCTTCCCCATCCCCATTCCTCCTAGCGATTTGCATTTAGCCATTCCTCTGTGCATAAACAAGGAATATGAAAGGCTTCCTTGCAACACTTCAGACCTTCATTCAGCCCCCCCCTTCAGCAAAATCTGTTCCCAGCAGGGATTTGAGCCCAAACTCGGAGGGTTGGGGTAGAGGGGGAAACAGAACCCAAAACAAACAAAGCAGAGGAAAAACAAAGCCTGTCGGCGTTGCTGGGCTAGTGCAGATGTTCCTTAAGTTCAGCTCAAACATGCATAATTTGCATGCATCCCCTGTGCTGAAAGCCACCATAGAGTATGGCATTAGAAAAATGGGCCAAAAGACTAGTTAATGCAAGACAGCAGGGTCATTTTATTCCAATGGCCTTATCAGTGCTTATCATGGATGTAAATAATGGTAAACCAATACTTATTAGCCACTCATTTAATTGTGATCACAGTGAGTCCATTTCAACTTCCAATTACATATTGGGGTGAAATCGTTTTGGCAGTTGTCGGACTGCTGTTAAGAGATTACTGCTCAAGGAAACATATTAATGAAGAAACTAAATAATGAAGACTGGTCTAGAAACCTATTAGCAGGATATACTGTAGAAAGAAGAGGAAAGCCTCTCTCTGGGGTATAACCTCGTCCAACAAAAGCATCTCTCTCTGCAATGTGCATACAGACTGCATGGAGACTGGAGGGCCCATGGGACTAGAGCAATCTACTCTGGAGAGGAAGGGCTATGGAGGGGTCAGTGAACAGCTTGCTTGGGAGAAACCAAAGTGACCAGTGTGTGTGTGTGTGTGTGGAAACACGTGCTTGTGGTTCTAGGGCATGTCAGACAGGAAAGATTCTAGCTCCATACTTTCTGTTTCTAGTTCAGTGCACACCCTCATATCAGGACGTGGTTTCCGCAATAGTCAGCATGCGGACAGAATTAGAATGTTATACAACAGGTTCACCAAAGTCACCAAAGGCAGACATGACATTCAGGCCAGGGAGGTGGCAGGGGGCAGGGGAGGTTTAAAAAGCAAGACAAGACAAGACATTGATATAACTGAGAGTGAGATGTCCCATTTGTAAAGACATTTGCACAACATTTATTACAATTTAAACTCGAACCAGCACTGTAGTCAGAAACCATTTTGAGTAAACCGACAGTTTTCATGTAATATGTGGGGCATATCTGAAAACATTTGTACATCATGATATCATTATAAGAGCATTATTTCTGTGTTTGCTTAGGGGTTGGTAAATTATTAAATGAAAATAAAGTTATCATGGCACAACAAAAACCTTTTCAAAATATCAACTTGTGTAGAAAGAACATACTATATCAAGATTATTGAAAATGACTTGTACAAAGAAAATGGGGGTGAGAATATAGTAATAATAATAATAATAACAATAATAGTAACAGCGGCCATTTGGAAGCTTGCTATGAAAAATACTCTACTACAGACCAGACACTTCAAATCATTATGTTAGGGCTTCCAAATTCCCTGTCATGTGTGGTTCTGGTAGGGGGTGTCACTCTGAGAAATGAGTAATAACCTCAGTGATAGACTATCTCTACAGGAATGGTGACATGGTGGAGGGAGGTGGGAGCAGTTAGAAAAATATTCATCATTAAAACAAGGAGGACAGAGCATATGGTGAGAATCATCACCTCCCTCCCAAAGCCATCTTCTTTACAGACTCCCTTCCTTACACTGGCTCGTGGATAAGGCTCCTCTTCTGGCCACAAGCAGTTTGTGTTTCAGAAGAAGCGAAATATGTAACTTTTTTCTCTATTTACAAGATACATAAATCCAGATGGATTTTGTCCTTTTGATTTAGTATTTTATAGAATTTCTTGACATCTTTGATCATCTCAAAAAGTGTCACTTTTGCTCCCAGGTCGAGAAACATCACAAAAGCATACACACCCCCCCTCCCTCCCCCGTCCATATCCTGGCCCTTACCTTCTCCTGTGGCAGGCCAGTGATGACCACAGACAATTATCCAGACTCCAGGGTGATGAACTTGACCAAATACAAAAATTACCATAGCATGTTGTTATTTGGACATGGGGAGTAAGGGGGGTGGGGGATGCCGGTTGAAAGCAACCACAACAAATGTTCAAGTCCATCATCAAGTCCATCAATCAATGGTAAAGGATGTCCAATAGTGGCCATGGGTGACAGAGAGAGTGTCCACATTCATCTGGTTAGAGTCCGAACACTGTCAGGCACACTAGCTGGCAAATGGCTGTGTTGTTAACAGGCAATATCCATCCCCAGTGGCAGTCCACCACAGTCAGTGAGTTCATCTGGAGGTCAAAGGAACATCAAAGTGTCAGCCAGTCCAACAAGCCCCCATGAGGCACTGGGCTCTGTGTCTGCACTGTCTCTGAGGGAGTAGAGAGGAGAGGGCAGCACAGGAGCAGTGCTTCACCAACCCACCAGCATACCAATCTACCGGTCACCTCACAAACAGTTACAGTTACAAGAAAATCAAGCGTTGTTTTGAGAAATCAAATATGTAAAATGGCTTGCTAGGCTTTTACAGGTGGTAAGAGATTCAACCTTCGAAGGACCTACAGACCTACTTGTTAACTGCTTTGCACCATTTGATCAAACTGAGCATCACAAAGCATTGGCATTTAAAAGGCCTTAATTCTTCACCTCCAGCTATTCCATTTTAAAGGATTTAATGAGATAGATATCAACCCATGAATTCCCCAGATCATAGAGAGTATAATACATGGTGGGCCAACTCCAGCCAGCTGCCAAATCTTGACAAGCCATTACACATGCTTCCTATATTTTTCCTATAGATCGGACTATAACAAATGATATTTTTGTAATGACAACTTGGCAAACTGAGTAGGCTCCGCAACCATTTACAGACACAGGCCTCGGCAGCCTGTGTAGACTATATCATGTGGTTTGGTTGTACATATCGTTATACAGGTGGCAGACGTACATTTGTAAAAAGTAAACCATCCAAAGCATGTATTTAATGTGTACCAGTTTTGATGTTTTCAGAAACAAAAAGTATAAAGAAAACAAATGCTATTATGTACATCTAAAACAACAAATCTTTGGTATGACATGAGCACATGAATAGAACTCAGCATGAGACTGTGACCTCCATGGAAACCATACAATGCTCAACATCTTTTCCCTCACCATGACATTCTCCTGTTTAGAAAATTAGCTCATTTTAATGAAATAATGATTCCCATTAGATAGCATTATGACCGCTGACTGGCAATTTTAATGGGAATAACAGCAAGCCTTTGAGCTCTGGTAAACATTATTTTGTATCATGATGTTGCTGTCTTTCTTTATATCTCCCTCATTTCATTTTCCTCCAGAAACCTTGTTTATTGCACATTCCTTTTTCACTCCTAACACAGCATGAGAGAACTGTCATTATCCATTTCTTGGTGCAGGCACCCTACAATGTTGTCGCTGTATGGGCCAGAGCTGTAACCAAAGTGATGTTAATGTTAACGTGTCATGCATGTTGCATCACGTTTCAAGTTTCCCAAGAGCCAGGAGGAGGGGAGCAGGAAGGCCACTTTGAAGTGTTTGGAGAAATAAAGAGAGATGATAGCAGAACTCCCAGGATGCATCAGCCTTCATAATGATCACATTCCGGGTGCCAGATGCCAAAGGCCTCTAGCCATGTTTTTAAATTGTTTTTTTTTTGTTTCCTCTCCTCACCTCTGCCCCCTTGTGGCTTCCCATGCCAATGTGCTAAAAAAGGCCCCAAAGAACCACCCCCCTCCATCGCCCTCTATTCAAGAGTCATGGTGGATCTGTGGCATCCCTACCCTGCCTCAAATGACAGCCTTCTCACTCCAGCTGTTAGCGTCCAAAGGTGAGCGTGGTGGTGCGCTCTGGGGGAGGGAAGGGGCCACCGGGGCCCTCGGACGGGACTCTGAGGATAGAGGGTGGTGAGCGGGGCCTGGCCCTCACCCCAATGGTGGCAGTAGAGGGCACAGTGGGCAGCGCTACAGTCTGTATGGTGGCCCTCTCGCGTGGCCCCAGCTCCTCCAGGCCCTGCGGGGGGCCCTCGTAGCCCATGTTGAGCCGCAGGGGCTGATGGGCCTGGCAGTAGTCCACGATAGGCTGCTCGTACCGGTAGTACGTTAGGGCGCCCATCTGGTGCGGGGCCTGTTTAGAGGAGGGTGGGCGGGAGGGACAGAGAGGGAGGATGATGCAGGGATTGAGAATGGCAGAGGGAGAGAGAGAGAATGTGTGAGAAATTAGGTGGGAGAGGGAGAGGAGGGGCAGAGAGAAAAAAAGACAGAAAAATACATTAGAGATGTCAATCTCAAATGCTTCTATCTTTTGTTGAGAGCTCTGAGCCCTCTAGATATCAACAAACAATTGGGAACAAATAATCATCAAAAATTATAATAATATCTACAATTCAAACAAAGACTTTTGTCAAACAGTGATTTGTTTGTCAGAAAACAATAATGTGTATCAATTCCCTAAATGAGTCGTTAATTTACATTTGAGTCATTTAGCAGGCTCTCTTATCCAGAGCGACTTACAGTTAGTGCATTCATCTTAAGATAGCTAGGTGGAACAACCACATATCACAGTCATTTATCGTTCCATGTCATTTCAGCAAGCCATGACACCCACCATCTCAGATTGTTCAGAAATCTTTTCTATAGTTAAAAACAGATAAGATGAGCATTCCTGCAAAATTATTTAGCTGACATTTAATTTGATCTCTGAGAAATTAAGCTAATTGATTGTACCCAAATTGGCCCTTTTAATTCATAGGATTTACATTATATTCAATAAATATAGTACCCAACATCTGATTTGGACCAAACCTCTTCCTACCATTGAGTAAGACATGAGGAACATCCGTTTCGGATCGAAATGTTGTCAATAAAGCGGTGAATTGGGAGCTTCAACAGTGTGCGGGCCTTCTTGTTCTTTACGAAGACATGAGGAATCCAATAAAATGGTCAAAAGCCACCCACGAACCCCCCACGCCAATCCCACCCCAACAACTGTCTGATAAGTGGTATGGAGCTGCACTTGGATTATTGCTTCTTCATCCTTTGTAATGTATTCCCTGCGAATCTGGTGATGTTTTTTTTCACTGTTCAGAGAAATTTGCAATTGAAGTCGCTTGCATTATTTACCATACATTTGTGTGAAAGTACCAGGTTTTGCCCAATAGATGCCACTGTTCCTGCTACTGCCACACCCCTTTTATTCATTTTGCTCTTGTGTTTATTAAATGGATCACAACATTTTCTTTGCAAATTTGGGTAGAAACCCCATAGCTTTTGCTCAACTTCTTTTTACCAAGTGTAGCATCTGTCTTGTTATACAGATTGAACTCCACTTGCCAGTGACTCATAATGCATACTCAAATTTCACAATGCACAACACCATGCTCATTCATATGTTCAAATAGGCATGCAACCTAGACAACCACAATGACACAAAATCTGCCACAGACACAGGATGTTTGCTACTGTTACAGTATTCTCCCCTCATACAAGTCCAATGACATAAGTCAAAATGACTATGCTCTCTCCATCGCCATGTCACTTGTGTCAGTGCCAGAAGCACTCGTCACATTTGGTGTTGTGTCAGGTCTCCCGTTCCCTCCCCAGCCAGAGCACTGTGCCAAACAAACAGATGAGCGACTTCCAGCGTTTTCCCCAACTCACTGCCTGAGTTCACTGCCTTAACAATGGCCAATTAGTGGAGGTTGAAAGGTGCCCAGACACAATAGGGAGAGGCGGCTGTGACAAAAAACAAACAACAACAACAAATAGGAGGCCAAGAAAGAAAACAGAGAGAGATAAATAATTCCAAGGGTGCTGTCTTGTCTGGGAGGATACTGCATCACTTCAGCCCTATGTTCTCTAGTTTGTTGGCTGACAGAGCAAAAACAAAACAACCTTCCACTTTGGGTAACATGGATTCAAGATTCATGGACCCAGTCAGTTGAGCAAGATCAGTCATTCAGATAGTAGAGTTGCCACAAGCAGAATAGTCCATAACTGTGGAATAACAATCAAAGTAGCCGTGAGCAAAGTTAAAGAGAACAGACAGTACAGAACATACAGTCACACTGAGCTATATTGACTTGATATGGTGTCTAACGAGCAGGGTTGGGGTCAATTCCATTTTAATTCCAGTCAATTCAGAAAGTAAACAAAATGCCAATTTCCTCATTGAAAAGCATTGAAGAGAATTGGAATTTCAGTCTACTTGCAGTGTTATGGGTTCCAATTCCTGGCTGACTGGGCTATGTCAATAAATACAGAAAACAAACAAACAAACTGTACAGACTACAGAGAAGGTATGAGAAATATATATTTGAGCAAATCTGTCCCTCCCCCTCTATCAAATGGACTCCAGTAAGCTAGACCTATACTCATTACATTATGGGCACTCAGCGGATTACTCCCCCCTCTCTCTGAGTCTCTCCTGCTCCTCAATCCTCCCCCCACACACCCCTCCCCCCTCTGCTCCCTGCCTGCCCACAGATTAATTAACGGATATTAACTCCTAACTGTTTCAGTGGATTCTGTCAAAGTGCCAGGGCATAAATCTGCCCAGTGTGCTAGGAATGTGTGTGTGTGTGTGTGTGTGTGTGTGTGTGTGTGTGTGAGAGAGAGAGAGAGAGACATTTGAAATGTCTTTATTATTTTGGAACTTGTGTGAGTGTAATATTTACTGTTCTTTATTATTTATTGTTTATCAATTTCACTTGCTTTGCCATATGTTTCCCATGCCAATAAATCCCCTTGAATTGAATTGAATTGAGAGAGAGAGAGAGAGAGAGAGAGAGAGAGAGAGAGAGAGAGAGAGAGAGAGAGAGAGAGAGAGAGAGAGAGAGAGAGAGAGAGAGAGAGAGAGAGAGAGAGAGAGAGAGAGAGAGAGAGAGAGAGAGAGAGAGAGAGAACCTGTTAACACACACCCGGTGGTCTAGCAGCATATCCACAGCAGTCTCTGGCCTCAGTGTTTTGTGATTGAATTGTCTCCTCAGAGAGGTGGAATGTAATGGAATTAGGTGCACATCTCAGACTGATACGCTTGGTGTGATGAACCAGCTAAATTGGCTTACATTGTTATTTTTGTTTGTCTCCAAAGAGGAAAAATGTCCCCATTGGTTAATATTTATGACAGTGACAGTGCCTCGGGCAAAGACAATGCAAATGGTTCCCTTGGACCGCTTGCCAAAACACTTTCTCTTTGATCCTCTCAGCTCCACCTCGTCTGTCTGTCTGGGCACTAGGATACTGTAGCAAAGGGGAGAGGAGGAGAGCGGACCCATACTCATGCATTTGCAATATGACCTTACAGTATGTATCCAGCTAGTCTCTTAGGAACCAGGATGTGGGAGGGGATCAGGGCCAATCAGAGGAGTGTATCCATCGCACATGCCTGCTACTCATTACGGATAGCAGTGAGCACAGTGACCGGAAACACACTGTCATTTGCAGCTGCTAAAAAATAATACAGTGTGGAAATACATTACCATAATTCATTTCAATGTGATATCTATATTTAATTAAATGTAATTCACTTGTCATGAAAATACTTCACGTACTTTGATTATATGGAATAAAAATAATTGTGTCCCAGAGTGCTGTTTTGGTAAGGTACTTTTCTGTTTTCATAATGTTTCTATTTTTGTGTGCATGTGTGTATCTACTGTACTGTAGTCCTAAGAATATCAAATAAAATACAATTGGTGTAGACCAACAGTGAAATGCTTACTTACGGGTCCTTTGGCAGAGTTAAAGATAAAAAATAAAAAATAAAAATATAAATAGTGACACAAGGAATAAATACACAGTGAATAATTAATAAAAATAATGTGGAAAAATAGCATGGCTATGTGTGTGGCCTATACACTGAGTATACAAAACATTAAGAACACCTTCCTAATATTGAGTTGTACCCACCCCTTTTTCCCTCAGAACTGCCTCAATTTGTCGGGGCATGGACTCTACAAGGTGTCGAAAGCGTTCCACAGTAATGCTGGCCCATGTTAACTCCAATGGTTCCCACAGTTGTGTCAAGTTGGCTGGGTGTCCTTTGGGTGGTGGACTAATCTTGAAACACACGGGAAACTGTTGAGCGTGAAAAACCCAGCAGCGTTGCAGTCCTTGACACAAACCGGTACACCTGGCACCTACTAGGCACTTAAATCTTTTATCTTTCCCATTCACCCTCTGAACGGCACACATACACAATCCATGTCTCAATTGTCTCAAGGCTTGAAATTCCTTCTTTAACATGTCTCCTCCCCTTAATCTACACTAATTGAAATGGATTTAACAAGTGACATCAATAAGGGATCATAGCTTTCACCTGGATTCACCGGGTCAGTCTGTCATTGAAAGAGCAGGTGTCCTTAATGTTTCGTACACTCAGTGTATGTGTGTCACTGTGTGGGTGTGTGAGTCTGCAAAATGAATGTTGTCCTTTCCTAGCGTGCGGGTGTAGACGGCACAGATATTGCACTGGGGGCATCCATGACATGGAGCCCACCAGACAGGTTTTCAGCCCCAGAAAAACAGACAGAAGTGTCTGAGGGGGAGTTTAGCCAAACATCATTACATTTACAAAAACAAAGCGTGACCCCAGAGGAAAGCAGCTGCAATCCATGTACGTACAGTACATTACCATGTGGCCATTTGCATCTGTGTGTATGTGTGTGTATGTGTATGTATGCGCGTGCTAGCTAAGTGGGTGAAGTGAACATTCTGGCATTCCCATTCCATTCGGTAAGCAATCATCATCTGCCTGTAAAACCAACCCAATGCTCTAACAAATGACTCATTTTCTTAATTCCCACTTTAAGCTTGTCGTAGGGACCAGATGTTGGAACAGCCTTAAGGGCAGTAATTAGCAGGAGACAGCTGGATCAGGTGCAAAATAGTATCCATTGAAAGGTGGTTCCAGGTGAATGACAAAATCCAATGAATATTTACAAAATCTACAAAGGTACTGTATTTACAACATTAACAGACTCTCAAAATACAGGTTTTAATCTAAAACCTAAGCCTCAATCAGGCCTACATTGCCAAACCAACTATAGCAGGTTGGTGTATACCAGGCTATGGACAGCATCCCCACAGATTTCACATACCAGAGCTAGAACATAACTCCAGCTCACAGGTGAAACAGGTACCTTTATACATATGGCCCCTCCCTATGGACCATACCATTAACTATGGAGCTCTTTACCCAAATATGGCATATCAAATCATGTAACAGACATCTTCATTATACCCACATTTACATATTCCGTCTAAATAAACGTCTTAAACATTTCTGGCTTATCCTCAAAGCGGGAATACTTTCAATTAATGAATTCACATTTCATAATAATAGTTCTGCAGGCCAACAGGCGGGAAAACGTGTTACTTATGGAGCCGCGCACGCTCCCATTACGCACGGACATGACAGACAAGACATGGAGCTTTGAGACAAGTAAACTTCAAACACAGGACACATTACAATATGTAAATAACCTAACTTATTTCTCATCAGTGTAGCAAGTGTTCATGTGCACCTAAACATTGCATCCACTGGGAGGATTGCAAAATGGTAAATTACTACATTTAAATATGAAACTGAAATGCATCACAATGCAACTTGACCAAACATTTCCACAACACATAATTACCCTTGCGCACAGTAAATACCCATGATACTGACAAAAGAGGAAAATAACAACAGTATATACAGACAGTACCAATCAAACGTTTGGACACACCTACTCATTCAAGGGTTTTTCTTTATTTGTACTATTTTCTACATTGTAGAATAATAGTGAAGACATCAAAACTACGAAATAACATATATGGAATCATGTAGTAACCAAAAAAGTGTTAAGCAAATCAAAATATATTTTATATTTGAGATTCTTCAAATAGCCACCCTTTGCCTTGATGACAGCCTTGCACACTCTTGGCATTCTCTCAACCAGCTTCATGAGGTAGTCACCTGGAATGCATTTCAATTAACAGGTGTGCCTTGTTAAAAGTTAATTCGTGGAATTTCTTTCCTTCTTAATGCATTTGAGCCAATCAGTTGTGTTGTGACAAGGTAGGGTTGGTATACAGAAGATAGCCCTATTTGGTAAAAGACCAAGTCCATATTATGGCAAGAACAGCTCAAATAAGCAAAGAGAAACGACAGTCAATATGGAACATTTCAAGAACTTTGAAAGCTTCTTCAAAGGCAGTGGCTATGATGAAACTGGCTCTCATGACCACCACCACAGGAAAGGAAGACCCAGAGTTACCTCTGATGCAGAGGATAAGTTCATTAGAGTTACTAGCCTCAGAAATTGCAGCCCAAATAAATGCTTCACAGAGTTCAAGTAACAGACACATCTCAACATCAACTGTTCAGAGGAGACTGCGTGAATCAGGCCTTCATGGTCAAATTGCTGCAAAGAAACCACTACTAAAGGACAACAATAATAAGAAGAGACTTGCTTGGGCCAAGAAACACGAGCAAAGGATGAGTTGGACCGCAGAGTGAAGGAAAAGCAGCCAACAAGTGCTCAGCATATGTGGAAACTCCTTCAAGACTGTTTCAAGGCAAAGGGTGGCTACTTTGAAGAATCTAAAATCTAAAATATATTTTGATTAGTTTAATAATTTTTTGGTTACTACATGATTCCATATGTGTAATTTCATCATTTTGATGTCTTCACTATTATTCTACAATGTAGAAAATAGTTAAAATAAAGACAAACCCTTGAATGAGTAGGTGTGACGGAACTTTTGACTGGTACTGTACATTTAGGAAAATGAATGACTACATACAGTATATGGGGAAACATGAACGCGCTAAACAATTAATAAGGGGAATTAATGTACGTTTGTGACGAGGGCTACTGAGTCAGCTTTATCACAAAACTCTTCACCCAGGCTTTTGGCCCTTTCTACAGAGGTCTGACACCCTCTGGCCTCTGTCATTATTGGGCAGATAGCCCTGGAGGTGGGGCAGAGTTTTACTGTATGGGTGAGTTATCCACATTACATTTACATTTTCGTCATTTAGCAGACACTCTTATCCAGAGCGACCTACAAATTGGTGCATTCACCTTATGATAGCCAGTGGGACAACCACTTTACAATTATTTGTTAAATATTTTTAATTGTTCGAGTATATTTTGAATTTTCATTTGTTTTATATATATATATATATATATATATATATATATATATATATATATATATAATTTTATAGTTTTTAAATATTTATATTACTTTTATACTATCCCAGGTATTCCTTAAAGTGGTAGGGTTTCAAGTGTCTCCGGAAGGTGGTCAGTGATTCAGCTGTCCTGGCATCGTGAGGGAGCTTGTTCCACCATTGGGGTGCCAGAGCGGCGAACAGTTTTGACTGGGCTGAGCGGGAACTGTGCTTCCGCAGAGGTAGGGGGACCAGCAGGCCAGAGGTAGAAGAACATGTGTGTATTTAAAGCTAAGTGTTTCTCTAAACAAGCTGTTACCCTCCTGCTAATTCCTTAATGCCTGCTACTCCCTTTATGTGCACTGCAGTGGTGATTACAGGTCTCTGACACCACACAAATTAACCGGCTTCACTCCACACATAAGCACACACACACACTCATTGCACCCACACACGCATTCACACACACACACACACACACACACACACACACATACAAAGCTCTGCCCCCTTCACGTGCCAACATCTGCCCACCGTTGATGCACTGTGTCCTCAGCTGTACAGATACTAGAGGAGGTTCTAAGGACAGACCACAGCAAATGGGCCGTGAAATGTCAGTCAATGCTCAACACTGGTCCTTCTGTACTCCATGCCCTAGTCTTTCACATTCAACACAGAGCATTATTACCGCTGCTATTGATTTCTCTGCTGCGTTTCTGCGGCTGTATGGAAAAATAGTACGGCTAAAATGGCTAACAACTCTAACCTCTCAGAGTTTGACAGGCTCTTTAGCTGCTACTGGCTGCTACTTGCTTCTCCACTCAGTGTGGGATCAACAGTTTCTGTCTTGACATTTCATGTACTGCTCTTTTAGTCCACAGTTCCCTGCATCGCTCAAGGATAAATCTGTGTCTGCACTGACCTGACATAGGGGTCAACGACCTTAGATACATTCATCAGGGGATCTGTCCATAAACTCTTATATGTTGTTGTTTTATATTCAATAGAAGCGCTTAGTGTGTTTACTCATTCAAATCATCACAAGTGTCCCTCATGAATAAGGATGGGGCTTATTCAGTTAACTCAATCAAAGGAGATGAGAATTAAAACAAAAAGACAACAGGGTGTCCTTGTAGGTAATTCACATGGCTTTCATTTAGTCGAAGTCAGCATGGGGCTATAACTTCTAGAGTGAGACATCTATAGTTCAATATGCTAATGCTGGGTTGACAGAAACGACATACAGTAATAATGAGTAAAAAGCTGTCCTCTACACAGTCTGACTCTGATGCAAACACTCAAACAACTGCTAGAACATCCGCTCTTAAGCAGGTGCATTTTTCTATGGCAATTTTGTGTGGCAAGATAAATAGAAAAATGGCATATAGGAAGTTACGGTGAGGTGTTATTTGTGTCAAAGGGATACCATTCGTTTCATATTTTTCTGCTATTCTTTGTGAATTTAAACTTTCCTGATTACTTGGCCTGAAATGGCCTTCTCCCTGGGTGCTCTGTCCAAGAGCACCATTGGCTGTGTGTCTGAGTGATGAGCGCAGCGCAAGATAAGGGGAGTGTGGCCAGTCTTGGCTCTACGCTAGGCTGCGTCTGTCTGACTTTAATCAGACATATTGGGAAGGAGTGTGCCTGACGCTGTACCCAGACCCAGGCTATTAAAGACCTGACTAATAAGACATGTCAGGACGACCTGGGTGACCGCCTTCCCAAGATACAGAACTTTAACTTACCTAGCTATCTCCGTCCCTGTCTCTTCCCGTCTCTCCCACTCTCTAATATACAGAACTTTAACTTACCTAGCTATCTCTGTCCCTGTCTCTTCCCGTCTCTCCCACTCTCTAATATACAGAACTTTAACTTACCTAGCTATCTCCGTCCCTGTCTCTTCCCGTCTCTCCCACTCTCTAACATACAAAACTTTAACTTACCTAGCTATCTCTGTCCCTGTCTCTTCCCGTCTCTCCCACTCTCTAATATACAAAACTTTAACTTACCTAGCTATCTCCGTCCCTGTCTCTTACCGTCTCTCCCACTCTCTAATATACAAAACTTTAACTTACCTAGCTATCTCTGTCCCTGTCTCTTACCGTCTCTCCCACTCTCTAATATACAAAACTTTAACTTACCTAGCTATCTCCGTCCCTGTCTCTTACCGTCTCTCCCACTCTCTAATATACAAAACTTTAACTTACCTAGCTATCTCCGTCCCTGTCTCTTACCGTCTCTCCCACTCTCTAATATACAAAACTTTAACTTACCTAGCTATCTCCGTCCCTGTCTCTTCCCGTCTCTCCCACTCTCTAATATACAAAACTTTAACTTACCTAGCTATCTCTGTCCCTGTCTCTTCCTGCCTCTCCCACTCTCTTACTCACTTGTATTGTTCTTTCTCCAAAGGTATTTGCTTTCAATAGAAACCAACATGATATATCTAAGAGATGCATCTTAAATGGCAGGCAGCACTTTGAGGTCACTCAATTTCCTCATGATCTCAGCCTCCTTGGCCTTGTCGCTCTAAGACAGTAAAAGCATTGAAGGAGTTATTTCGCTTGTAAGTACCAGACAAAGGAAGGTATATATATAATACAGGTGCAGCAGGTTCAACAGAACAAAAATGCTATCTGGACAAAGTGTTTTTACTCAAAAAGTTGATTTCCCAAATCAACAGAATTTCATTTAGGGCTTACACAGCTGAGAAGGGGAGTTTGCTGTGAAATGTCAGGCTGTAATTACAGTGTGGTGTAATGCCACTCCTCTCTCCTCACCCACCACTCTCTGTGTGATTGCTTTAGCGAGAAGGTACAGCAGTGTGAGAAGCTGCCTCGGTACAATGCTGGGTAGCTTATTTGATTGTGTGTGTGTGTGGTATCGCTTAGTTTGACTATGTTTTCTTTATGTGATTAGGTGTGTGTGTATGTGTGTGTTTGAGTGAGTGAGTGTGTGTGTGATACTGTGTATTCTTATGAGTGAGCATCACAGCGACTAATTTTTATTAAAGCAAGAACAACTTATTTGGTAGTAATTATGTTAGATTGTGGACTGCTGAATTAATAAGGGGGTGTATGTTTAAATCTGTAAAAATAATTAACCATGTGGGCTAAAGTAATGGGGGAAAAAGAATCCAGGTTGTTCGAAACAGCCCCTAAAGAGATATGTTGTTTGCATACATGCAGCATACATCGTGATCACTCTTCACAATCAAAGAGAACATTTCACTGAGAAACCTTGACCAGGCAGCACCTCTGAGGCTGGTGCATCACAGCACTGAATATCAATCAGAGGTAATGCATACAGGTTAGGACTGCTAGGCAGGAAGCTAGGCACCATTCAGGCAGTGAAGGGCCAGGTAATTAGTGTAACGACTTGGCATATTCCTAGACCTTGATGCAGCACTGCAGGAGACGGATATGGCACAGCTGCTTCCCATATAAACTTTCCTAACAATTTCTCTTTCTCTCTGTCTCTCTCTCTCTCTCGCAATCACTTGCTTGCTCTTTGAAACGTGCACACAGACAACAACAACACAACATGCACCCAGCAGCACAGATGCACACAGCGACACATGCAAATACTGAGTGACAAGACCAATGTTTCTCTACTAAACATGGTTAGATGCATGCTTTGCAAATGGTAATTAAACAGCCTGAATCCTCAAATCCCTGATACATATTTCATTAGGTGGCTCTTGGTGGACGCCATTGTTGACAGCACAACAATATTTATAATGGCCTTTAGAAATTATAGCACCCACAGGGACATCACCTACTCACACACAAATAACAGAAATCCTAGACAAATTAACATATGTAATACTTTCTCATAAACAGTAAATTCACATAACAACATATCAGTAGTTTTGAGTTCCACAAAGTTGGTGTAGAAGAGGTGAATAAATTGTTGCTATCTATAAATAAGGACAAGCCACCTGGTACCGACAACATGGATGGTAAATTGCTGAGGTTAGTAGTGGAATACATTGCGACTCCTGTTTGCCACATCGTCAGTTTAAGCCTAGAAGATGGCGTGTGCCCTCAGGCCTGGAGGGAGGCAAAGGTCATTCCGCTGCCCAAGAATAGCAAAGCACCCTTTAATGGTTCAAACAGATAACCAATCAGCCTGTTACCGGCGCTTAGCAAACTTTTGGAAAAAAATGTGGTTGCTCAAATACCATGTTATTTTATAGAAAACAAATTGGCAACAGACTTTCAGCATGCTTATAGGGAAGGGCATACAACATGCTCGGCACTGACACAAATTACTGATGATTGGCTGAAAGAAATTGATAATAAGAAGATTGTGGGAGCTGTTTTGTTAGACTTCAGTGCTGCTTTTGATATCATTGATCATAACCTATTGCTGAAAAACGTAGGTGATGTTAATTTACATTCTCTGCCTTATCATGGATTAAGAGTTACCTATCTAATAGAACACAGAGGGTTTTCTTTAATTGAAGCCTATCTAATGCAAATTTGGTTCAGTGTGGTGTACCGCAGGACAGCTGGCTTGGGCCTTTACTGTTTCTGTTTTTACTAATGACCTTCCACTGACCTGGAAAAAAGCCTGTGTGTCTATATACGCTGATGACTCAACAGTATACTCGTCAGCTACGACAGTAAAATAAATAACTGACACCCTTAACATAGAGCTTCAGTCAGTTTTAGAATGGGTAACTAGCATTAGGCTGGTGCTAAATATCTCAAAAACGAAAAACATAGTTTTTGGGACAAATCACTCAATCAACCCTAAGCCTCATCTAGATCTATTATTGAATAATGTGGCGATTGAGCAAGTTTAGGAGACTAAACTGCTGGGTGTAACCCTAGATAGCAAGCTGTCATGGTCAAAACATATAGACTCAATGGTTGCTAAAATGGGAAGAGGTCTGTCCATGATAAGGCGCTGCTCTGCTTTCTTGATGTCTCAATCAACCAGACACGTCCTACATGCCCTAGTTTTGTCACACCTGGACTACCACCCAGTTGTGTGGTCATGTGCGGTAAAGAAGGTATAGGCAAATGAAAACAAATGAAAATTAAAAACATACAAAAAAACCATGAATAAAAACAATACAAATATAAATAAATACAAACAAAATACAAAAATATATTAAAATATACAAAAATATACAAAAACTTTAAAAATTGTAAAGAAATTTCGATAGAAAAAAACACACGAGATATAAAAAAAATGTGTAAAGTCGTTGTCCCACTGGCTATCATAAGGTGAATGCACCAATTTGTAAGTCGCTCTGAATAAGAGCGTCTGCTAAATGACGTAAATGTAAATGTAAATAGGCAAATTGCAGTTGGTCCAGAACAGAGCAGCACATATTGTACTTAGATGTACACGAAGGGTGAATGTCAATGACATGCATGTCAATCTCTCCTCACTATTGGTCTTTGTGCGAGGTGTTGATGGTACCAAACTGTCTGTTCAAGCAGTTCGGACAATCATCGGTACCATACAAGACATGCAACCAGAGGTCTCTTCACAGTCCCCAGGTCCAGAACAGAGGCTGGGAAACGCACAGTATTAGATAGAGCCGTGATTACATGGAACTCTCTGCCACCCCAGGTAACTCAAGCTAGCAATAAAACCAGATTGAAAAACCAGAAAAAAAATCACACCTTAAGGCACAACAGGGACTTTGAAGAGACACAGGCATTTGTATATATTTTGTATTGTAATTTGCATTGTATTATGTATTATATTATGTAGGTTTATGTATATTAAGTATTCTATGTGTTGTTATTTGTTTACTGTTTGGACCCCAGGAAGAGTAGCCGCTGCCTTGGCAGCAGCTAATTGGGGATCCTAATAAAATACTAAATACTAAACACACACGTGCACACACAGGCACATACTCAGAAATATGTTTTCACATACTGGTAATGAATGGCCTTGTTGCCAACAACAACCTTGCTGGCTGTATAGAAACATGCACACACAGAACCCACCCAATCTCAGAATAGGTCATGAATAAATGGAATACGAGATCAGATGAAGTGAATATTGGAATATGCAGAAAATAAATGGGAATTCTTCAAGTTGAGACATTGGAGACCTTGGAGATTGGAGACCTCTTGTTCACATACAGTGCCTTCAGAAAGTATTCATACCCCTTGACTTATTCCACATTAATTGTGTTACAACCTGAATTCGAAATGGATTAAATACATTTTATTTCTCACCCATTTACACACAATACACCATAATGACAAAGTGAGAACATCTGTTTTTTTGCAAATGTATTGAATATGAAATACAGAAATATCTCATTTACATAAGTATTCACACCCCTTAGTCAATACATTTTGTATTTGTATTTGTATTTATTAAGGTTCGCCAATAGTTCCTGCCAAGGCAGCAGCTACTCTTCCTGGGGTCCAGCAACATTAAGGCAGTTATTGTAGCGGGTGATTTGGACAGAGTCAGGGGCAGGAGGTGTAAATCACAGAATAAATGGTTTATTTGGCCAATACATCGGTTCGCAGCAATGCGTAAAACAACTACAGTGCAGTACAACGGCGCACTGGAGAAAAACAAAAACACACAGGTGAATATCCCGGCGATACAGTACATAAAGCTCCACCGAGCTATCGACACCTCCACATGAAACAATCACACACAAAGACATGGGGGGCAAAGGGAATACTTATACAAGGACTGATGAGGGGATATGAACCAGGTGTGTATAAAAACAAGACAAAACAAATGGAATGATGAGATGAGGAACGGCAGTGGCTAGAAGGCCGGTGACGACGAACGCCGAAGCCTGCCCGAACAAGGAGAGGAGGCAGCCTCGAAGGAAGTCGTGACAGTTACATACAATTTAAAATATTACATGACATTACATTTCATAACACTGTTAAACACTATTATTGCCCATAGAGTGAGTCCATGCAGCTTATTATGTTACCAAACTAATCACATTTTCACTCCTGAACTTATTTAGGCTTGCCATAACAAAGGGGTTGAATACTTATTGACTCAACACATTTCAATTTTTCATTTGTAATTAATTAGCAAAAATGTCTAAAAATATAATTCCACTTTTACTTTATGGGTTATTGTGTATAGGCCAGTGACACATCTCAATCTAATCCATTTGAAATTCAGGCTGTAACACAACAAAATGTGGAAAAAGACAAGGGGTGTGAATACTTTCTGAAGGCACTGTACACATCTGACTGACAAAATCTCTCACCACGTCCACAGCCTGTATAGTACTGTACTGTCTGTGTCAGATCAATACCAAGGCAGTTATTGAGGCTGAGGTACATCTGTAGTTCCATCAAACCTTAACACAGCCAAGAGTAAGGGCCTGTTTAATATTCTCTGATGTGATGATCACATGCTTCGTAAACAACAGGTGTAGCCTAACAGTAAAATACAGTGCCTTGCAAAAGTATTCATCACCCTTGGCGTTTTCCTATTTTGTTGCATTACAACCTGTAATTTAAATTGATTTTTATTTGGATTTCATATAATGGACATACACAAAATAGCCCAAACTGGTGAAGTGAAATGTAAAAAATAACTTGTTTCAAATAATTCAAAAAAATAAATAACAGAAAAGTGGTGCGTGCATATGTATTCACCCCCTTTGCTATGAAGCCCCTAAATAAGATCTGGTGCAACCAATTACCTTCAGAAGTCACACAATTAGTTAAATAAAGTCCACCTGTGTGCAATCTAAGAGTCACATGATCTGTCCCATGATCTCAGTATATATACACCTGTTCTGAAAGGCCCCAGAGTCTGCAACACCACTAAGCAAGGGTCACCACCAAGCAATCGGCACCATGAAGACCAAGGAGCTCTCCAAACAGATCAGGGACAAAGTTGTGGAGAAGTACAGATCAGGGTTGGGTTATAAAAAAAAAATCAGAAACTTTGAACATCCCATGGAGCACCATTAAATCCATTATTAAAAAATGGAAAGAATATGGCACCACAACAAACCTGCCAAGAGGACCAGGCAAGGAGGGCATTAATCAGAGAGGCAACAAAGAGACCGAAGATAACCCTGAAGGAGCTGCAAAGCTCCACAGCGGAGATTGGAGTATCTGTCCATAGGACCACTTTATGCCGTACACTCCACAGAGCTGGGCTTTACGGAAGAGTGGCCAGAAAAAAGCCATTGCTTAAAGAAAAAAAATAAGCAAACACGTTTGGTGTTCACCAAAAGGCATGTGGGAGACTCCCCAAACATATGGAAGAAGGTACTCTGGTCAGATGAGACAAAAATTGAGCTTTTTGGCCGTCAAGGAAAACGCTATGTCTGGCATAAACCCAAAACCTCTCATCACTCCGAGAACACCATCCCCACAGTGAAGTATGGTGGTGGCAGCATCATGCTGTGGGGATGTTTTTCATTTGAAACTGGTCTGAATTGAAGGAATGATGGATGGCGCTAAATACAGGGAAACTCTTGAGGGAAACCTGTTTCAGTCTTCCAGAGATTTGAGACTGGGACGGAGGTTCACCTTCCAGCAGGACAATGACCCTAAGCATACTGCTAAAGCAACACTCAAGTGGTTTAAGGGGAAACATTGAAATGTCTTGGAATGGCCTAGTCAAAACCCAGACTTCAATCCAATTGAGAATCTGTGGTATGACTTAAAGATTGCTGTACACCAGCGGAACCCATCCAACTTGAAGGAGCTGGAGCAGATTTGCCTTGAAGAATGGGCAAAAATCCCAGTGGCTAGATGTGCCAAGCTTATAGAGACATACCCCAAGAGACTTGCAGCTGTAATTGCTGCAAAAGGTGGCTCTGCAAAGTATTGACTTTGGGGTGGGTGAATAGTTATGCACGCTCAAGTTTTCTGTTTGTTTCACAATACAAAATATTTTGCATCTTCAAAGTGGTAGGCATGTTGTGTAAATCAAATGATACAAACCCCCCGAAAAATCGATTTTAATTCCAGGTTGTAAGGCAACAAAATAGGAAAAATGCCAAGGGGGTGAATACTTTCGCAAGCCACTGTACTTAGAGAAAAATAGAAAAATAATAGAAAGATAGCTATACATCTTAATAGAAAGATGTATAGTTAAGTAAGGCTTCACAGTGGGCTGATGCTGATTCAGTGTTACTGGCTTTGGATTCTCTCTTCTGAATCAATCAGATAATACTCTTGACATGTCTGAACGCCTCAATGCATAGAGCATACTCTGGGGAGGAGGAGAAGGAGAAGGAGAGAAATACAGTGCTGCTACTCTTATCCTTACTCCTCCCTTTCAATCATGTATCATTCATTCACTTTCAGTTTAGACTTAAAAGTGGGCTGGTGGTTCACCCCTGTTGCTGTAATTGCTGTTTCCTGGTGTCTGTGATAGCTCAGACAGATTGTCTGAGGTGCTAAATGACTTCCTTGAGGTAACCCAAGCAGCACTGTCTATATAATAAGAAAAGGCTGATATTAAAGGAAGCCTGGAATCACAGTACTCTGGCGTGCTCCCCGGTATAACTGATCTGAATATGTTATTACACTGTGAACATCACACTACCTGTTACTGGAAAAGTGCTACTGACAAATCGAAACAGGCCTCAACTGACAATGACTGGTTCAAAACCATCTCACAGGGAGGATGCTTAGTGATAAAACACTTGACTTAAACTATACATCATAACAGTGCCATAATGTATTGTCGTAAACATTACAATAAATGTCATTAGACGTCATGCCATTTTAAGTGGCAGGACAGTGTGACTATAATCAGCAGGCAGCACATGCCTTGTGAACTTCAGATGGAGGGAGAATAGAAAAATATTCTATGCGTGTTTTCTCATTATAGCCCTTACAAATTGTCTTGTTGTCCTGCTCCTCTCTTGCAGCTAAAGTTGCCTTTTACTTCCATTATGCTAAGTTGATGTATCTCCTTTGTGGCTGTTGTGTCCTATTTGGAGTCAATGAGGAAGGCTCACAGGGGAAGGAGTCATTATCACTGTTTATTCACAGCAAGTCAGATGTCTGAAAGGACACAACTGTTCCTGTGTGTCACACTAGGCCTATTATAGGAAGTCATTTTTTCCTTCTAACAAGCACTGTATGGTAGCAGCCACTGCTGGTACATGTATCTAGGTGAGTGCTATGATATTTCCTAGCAGATTAGCTATGGTTTGTCACAACCTATTTACAGTTGAAGTCAGAAGTTTACATACACCTTAGCCAAATACATTTAAACTCAGTTATTCACAATTCCTTACATTTAATCCTAGTAAAAATTCTCTGTTTTAGGTCAGTTAGGATCACCACTTTATTTTAAGAATGTGAAATGTCAGAATAATAGGAGAGAGAATGATTTATTTCAGCTTTTATTTCTTTCATCACATTCCCAGTGGGTCAGAAGTTTACAAACACTCAATTAGAATTTGTTAGCATTGCCTTTAAATTGTTTAACTTGGGTCAAACGTTTCGGGTAGCCTTCCACAAGCTTCCCACAACAAGTTGGGTGAATTTTGGCCCATTCCTCCTGACAGAGTTGGTGTAACTGAGTCAGGTTTGTAGGCCTCCTTGCTCGCACAAGCTTTTTCAGTTCTGCCCACACATTTTCTATAGGATTGAGGTCAGGGCTTTGTGATGGCCACTCCAATACCTTGACTTTGTTGTCCTTAAGCCATTTTGCCACAACTTTGGATGATGCCATATATTTTGTGAAGTGCACCAGTCCCTCCTGCAGCAAAGCACCCCCACAGAATGATGCTGCCACCCCCGTGCATCACAGTTGGGATGGTGTTCTTCGACTTGCAAGCCCCCCCTTTTTCCTCCATACATAACGATGGTCATTATGGCCAAACAGTTCTATTTTTGTTACATCAGACCAGAGGACATTTCTCCAAAAAGTACGATCTTTGTTCCCATGTGCAGTTGCAAACCGTAGTCTGGCTTTTTTATTGTGGTTTTGGAGCAGTGGCTTCTTCCTTGCTGAGCGGCCTTTCAGGTTATGTCGATATAGGACTCATTTTACTGTGGATATAGATACTTTTGTACCTGTTTCCTCCAGCATCTTCCTGAGCGGTATGACGGCTGCGTGGTCCCATGGTGTTTATACTTGCGTACTATTGTTTGTACAGATGAATGTGGTACCTTCAGGCATTTGGAAATTGCTCCCAAGAATGAACCAGACTTGTGGAGGTCTACAAATTATTTTCTGAGGTCTTGGCTGATTTCTTTTGATTTTCCCATGATGTCAAGCAAAGGGGCAGTGAGTTTGAAGGTAAGCCTTGAAATACATCCACAGGTACACCTCCAATTGACTCAAAATATGTAAATTAGCCTATCAGAAGCTTCTAAAGCCATGACATCATTTTCTGGAATTTTCCAAGCTGTTTAAAGGCACAGTCAACTTAGTGTATGTAAACTTCTGACCCACTGGAATTGCGATATAGTGAATTATAAGTGAAATAATCTGTCTGTAAACAATTGTTGGAAAAATGACTTGTGTCATGCACAAAGTAGATGTCCTAACCAACTTGCCAAAACTATAGTTTGTTAAAAATTAATTTGTGGAGTGGTTGAAAAACAAGTTTTAATGACTCCAACCTAAGTGTATGTAAACTTCCGACTTCAACTGTATATTCCTATACTGGATAAACATCATTGACACAGGTTTGATCAAACATAATATCACCATTAAGATCCTACATCTTCGGAGTAGTTCGTGTGTCCAAACACAATTCAAAATGGCCTTGTATGGGTGTACTGTCAGATGCCCTAAACCCCTCAAACTCAACTCTGGACCTCAGAGCCAGTTCCACTGTGTTTTTTTGTTGTTCCCCTCTAACCATGGACTGATTAAGACCTGGGACATCAGGTGGGTGCAATTAATTATCAGGTAGAACAGAAACCCAGCAGGCTCTGGACCACGTAGGGTAAGAGTTGAATACCCCATGCCCTAAACCATCCACACTAACAATAGCAATGCCAGAGAAGCAGGGAAACTCTTTGTTGGATGTAGCACTTCCTGCTAGTGGGGCTAGGCCCAAATCAGCTTGGCTAAAAGCAGGGCTGATTGGTGCATAATTGAATGGCTTTTCCAGACGGTTTTCAAGGCTGACTCTACAGTCATTTTAATTTAACTGTGACTCAGGGTGCAGGCCTAATCAGAGAAGTCTGTGCCCAAGACTCTGTGTGGTGCCAAGAGCTCCGCAGCTGCAGAACAGAACTCACTCATCAGTAAGAGGTGAGCTGGAACTAGTCTGTTACAGGCTAGGGGGAGAACAATAGCAGAACAATATCATTATGCTGCGAGCTGAATGTTAGATGCTGCGAACGGTTTCCTTTTTGTATATTGTTTGATACTGATATCTGTATCATGCTATGAAACGTAAACAACCCACATTAAAAAATACTGAATCAAATAAAATATCAATTTATTCGTCACATGCTTCGTAAACAACAGGTGTGGAATAACAGTGAAGTGCTTACTTATGGGCCCTTCCCAACAATGCAGAGAGAAAGAAAATTAATAGAAAATTAAAACATGTAATAATAAAAGTAATAATAGATACACAATGAGTAACGATAACTTTGCTATATAAAAGGGGTACCAATACCGAGTCAATTTTCAGGGGTACGAGGTAATTGAGGTAGATATGTATATATAACTAGGAATAAATTGACAGATAGTAGAACAGTATCAGCAGTGTATGTGATGAGTCAAAAAAGTTTGTGTAAAATAGTTAACCAAATAGCTACCCGGACCAACTATTTAGCAGTCTTATGGCTTGAGGGTAGAAGCTGTTCAGGGTCCTGTTAGTTCCCGACTTGGTGCATTGGTACCGCTTGCTATGCGGTAGCAGAGAGAGCAGTCTATGACTTGGGTGGCTGGAGTCTTTGACAATTTTTAGGGCCTTCCTCTGAAACCGCCTGGTATAGAAGTCCTGGATGGCAGGGAGCTCGGCCCCATTAATGTATTGGGCTGTCCGCAACACTCTCTGTAACGCAATGCGGTCAGATGCCAAGCAGATGCCATACCAAGCAGTGATGCAGCCAGTCAAGATGCTCTCAATGGTGCAGCTGTAGAACTTTTTGAGGATCTAAGGGCCCATGCGAGTGGCGCAGCGGTCTAAGGCACTGCATCTCAGTGCTTGAGGCGTCACTACAGATCCTCTGGTTCGATTCCAGGCTGTATCACAACCGGCTGTGATTGGGAGTCCCATAGGGCAGCGCACAATTGGCCCAGCGTTGTCCGGGTTTGGCCGTCATTGTAAATAAGAATTTGTTCTTAACTGACTTGCCTAGTTAAATAAAGGTAAAATAAAAATAAATAAATGCCAAATCTTTTTTGCCTCCTGAGGGGGAAGAGGCATTTTCGTGCCCTCTTCACGACTGTGTTGATGTGTTTGGACCATGATAGATCCTTAGTGATGTGGACACAGAGGAACTTGAAGCTCTAGACTCGCTCCACTACAGCATCTCTCACCACGTCCACAGCCTGTGAATGGGGTCGTCCTCGGCCCTCCATTCCTGTAGTCCACGATCAGCTCCTTTGTCTTGCTGACGTTTAGGGAGAGGTTTTTTTCCTGGCACCACATTGCCAGGTCTCTGACCTCCTCCCTATAGGATGTCTCATCATTGGTGATCAGGCCTACCACCGTTGGCAAAGTTAATGATGGTGTTGGAGTCGTGCGCGGCCACGCAGTCGTGGGTGAACAGGGAGTACAGGAGGGGTCTAAGCACGCACCCCTGAGGGGCCCCCGTGCTGAGGGTCGGCGTGGCAGATGTGTTGCTGCCAACCTTCACCACATGGGGGCGTCCCGTCAGGAAGTCCAGGATCCAGTTGCAAAAGGAGGTGTTCAGTCCCAGGTTCCTTAGTTTAGTGATGAGCTTGGTGGGCACTATGGTGTTGAATGCTGAGCTGTAGTCAATGAACAGCATTCTCAAGTAGATGTTCCATTTGTCCAAGTGGGAAAATATATAACGTAGTATATACAGTGGGGGAAAAAAGTATTTAGTCAGCCACCAATTGTGCATGTTCTCCCACTTAAAAAGATGAGAGAGGCCTGTAATTTTCATCATAGGTACACGTCAACTATGACAGACAAATTGAGAAAAGAAAATCCAGAAAATCACATTGTAGGATTTTTAATGAATTTATTTGCAAATTATGGTGGAAAATAAGTATTTGGTCACCTACAATCAAGCAAGATTTCTGGCTCTCACAGACCTGTAACTTCTTCTTTAAGAGGCTCCTCTGTCCTCCACTCGTTACCTGTATTAATGGCACCTGTTTGAACTTGTTATCAGTATAAAAGACACCTGTCCACAACCTCAAACAGTCACACTCCAAACTCCACTATGGCCAATACCAAAGAGCTGTCAAAGGACACCAGAAACAACATTGTAGACCTGCACCAGGCTGGGAAGACTGAATCTGCAATAGGTAAGCAGCTTGGTTTGAAGAAATCAACTGTGGGAGCAATTATTAGGAAATGGAAGACATACAAGACCACTGATCATCTCCCTCGATCTGGGGCTCCACGCAAGATCTCACCCTGTGGGGTCAAAATGATCACAAGAACGGTGAGCAAAAATCCCAGAACCACACGGGGGGACCTAGTGAATGACCTGCAGAGAGCTGGGACCAAAGTAACAAAGCCTACCATCAATAACACACTACGCTGCCAGGGACTCAAATCCTGCAGTGCCAGACGTGTCCCCCTGCTTAAGCCAGTACATGTCCAGGCCCGTCTGAAGTTTGCTAGAGTGCATTTGGATGATCCAGAAGAGGATTGGGAGAATGTCATATGGTCAGATGAAACCAAAATAGAACTTTTTGGTAAAAACTCAACTCGTCGTGTTTGGTGGACAAAGAATGCTGAGTTGCATCCAAAGAACACCATACCTACTGTGAAGCATGGGGGTGGAAACATCATGCTTTGGGGCTGTTTTTCTGCAAAGGGACCAGGACGACTGATCTGTGTAAAGGAAAGAATGAATGGGGCCATGTATCGTGAGATTTTTATTGAAAACCTCCTTCCATCAGCAAGGGCATTGAAGATGAAACGTGGCTGGGTCTTTCAGCATGACAATGATCCCAAACACACCGCCCGGGCAACGAAGGAGTGGCTTCGTAAGAAGCATTTCAAGGTCCTGGAGTGGCCTAGCCAGTCTCCAGATCTCAACCCCATAGAAAATCTTTGGAGGGAGTTGAAAGTCCGTGTTGCCCAGCGACAGCCCCAAAACATCACTGCTCTAGAGGAGATCTGCATGGAGGAATGGGCCAAAATACCAGCAACAGTGTGTGAAAACCTTGTGAAGACTTACAGAAAACGTTTGACCAGTGTCATTGCCAACAAAGGGTATATAACAAAGTATTGAGAAACTTTTGTTATTGACCAAATACTTATTTTCCACCATAATTTGAAAATAAATTCATTAAAAATCCTACAATGTGATGTTCTGGATTTTTTTTCTCATTTTGTCTGTTATAGTTGACGTGTACCTATGATGAAAATTACAGGCCTCTCTCATCTTTTTAAGTGGGAGAACTTCCACAATTGGTGGCTGACTAAATACCTTTTTCCCCCACTGTAATATAGTAATAAATGTAATGTTTTTGCGGACTGTAGTGTTTTTGCAGGGACATTACTGTAGTATTTAATGTAGTGCTTTTGTGGACTGTAGTGCTTTTGTGAACATTACTGTACTATTGAGTGTAGTGCTTTTGTGGTCTTTAGTATACTGTAGTATTTACTATAGTATTCTACAGCTTGCTCGGATCTTGGGGAGGGTGCAAAACTGCACTAGGCCACTGTGTAGTACTAAACTGTAGTATTTTTTCATGTTGGAACGCATGCTTTGCCAGCTTGCATGTTGAGCCTATAGAGTAATCTACACACCATAAATTAACTATCGTTAGGACCAATGACATGGGCTGTCAAGTGAGCGTTGATGGGGTTTTTCAGCGTGATTTCAGTTGGGAGGAACTGAAGTGACTGCATTACTAACCAGCCTTTCCACTCTGCATGAGGCTAACATACGGTGATGCTCAACAGTCTCCCTCTCTCTCTCTCTCTCTCTCTCTCTCTCTCTCTCTCTCTCTCTCTCTCTCTCTCTCTCTCTGTCTCTGTGTGTCTGGCAGCCCACAGACAGTGTCATTTCCAGTCTTTGAAAGCCAGTTACGGTGACGTGCCACTGAGCTTTTGCTGCGACTTCATGAAATACCCAGCTGCATCTGAGTGTCACGCCGTCACGCCATCCATCGGTCCCAGGTGTCAACCCCCCCCAACTTTCCTTAGCAATGTCTGCCTGTGCCCATTACGACTGTTTGTCTCAATCGAAAGTGATCTAAAGCTCGTACAATGAAACACTACAATGACAACGCTCAACACTCCGCTGCAAACAGGTTCATCAATGGGGAACTAAAGGGGGATGCACAGATATGTGCTTCACTCCTTGCTGACATTTATGTCAGCCTTTGTAACATGAGACAGTCCCTCAAGTGTCTTTGTCACGTCAAACTAAAGGGAAAATAAGGAAGAGTGTCTTCTCAATTAACATTCAGAGCATTTTATGCTACATTCAGCATATACAAACGGTTTCTGAAAAAATAGGACGGAGGAATGTGCACACAAAAGTAGGGAAAGAGGATAGTCACAAAGAAAGATTACAGAGAGCAAGAGAAAGGGATTGGCAAAAAGAAATAGAGCGAGAGATGAAGAGAGATAGAGTAAATAACAAAAAGAGAAAGATAGAGCAAGAACAGACAAAGAAAGAGAGAGCGAGAGCATGGAGCCACGTGAGCAGTGAGCCATGGCCCTCATGGCTGGGCTGAGGCGCTCATTATTGATGTGGCAGAAAATGTGCGCCGACAGGAAACGAAGCTGCCAGCTGTCCCCCCCATTATGACATTATCTCAGAACAATGGGCGACAGCATCACTGCATCCTCACACCCAGGCAGCCAGCCCATGGCAAGACCAGGAGAGCCTGGGCCCAACGTTGCAACATAGGCTACATGCACGCACGCAAGGACGCACACAAGGACGCGCACACACACACATCACTAAGCTCGGGGCCCTGGGTCTGAACCCCGCCATGTGCAGCTGGGTCCTGGACTTCCTGACGGGCCGATCCCAGGTGGTGAAGGTAGGCAACAACACCTCCGCAATGCTGATCCTCAACACGGGGGCCCCGCAAGGGTGCGTGCTCAGCCCCATCCTGTGCTCCCTCTTCCCTCATGACTGCGTGGCCATGCACGTCTCCAACTCAATCATCAAGTTTGCTGACGACACAACAGTGGTAGGCCTGATTACACAACAATGATGAGACAGCCTACAGGGAGGAGGTGAGGGAGGAGGTGGTGCGAGGAAAATAACCTCTCCCTCAACATCAACAAAACGAAGGAGCTGATCGTGGACTTCAGGACACAGCAGAGGGCACTCCCCCATCCACATTGACAGGGCCTTAGTGGAGAGGGTGAAAAGCTTCAAGTTCCTCGGCGTGCATTTCACTGAAGAAATTCGGTTTGGCCTCTAAGACCCTCACAAGCTTCTACAGATGCACCATTAAGAGCATCCTGTCGGGCCGTATCACTGCCTGGTACGGCAACTGCACCGTCTGCAACCACAGGGCTCTCCAGAGGGTGGTGTGGTCAGCCCAACGCATCACCGGGGGCACACTGCCTGCCCTCCAGGACATCTACAGCACCCGGTGTCACAGGAAGGCCAAGAAGATCATCAAGGACCTCAGCCACCCAAGCCACGCACTGTTCACCCAGCTACCATCTAGAAGGAGGAGACAGTACAGGTGCATCGAAGTTGGGACCGAGAGATTGAAAAACAGCTTCTATCTCCAGGCCATAAGACTGTTAAATAGTCAACACTAGTCTTTCTCCGCCCAGTACCCTGCCCTGAAATTAGTCATTGTTACTGGCTGGCTACCATCCTATACTCTACCCTGCACCTTAGAGACTGCTGCCTTATGTACATAGTCATCGAACACTCGTCACTTTAAGAATGTTTACATATTGTTTTACCCACTTCATATGTACAGTGGCTTCGGAAAGTAGTCATACCCCTTGACTTATTCCACATTTTGATATGTTACAGCCTGAATTCAAAATTGATTAAATATATTTTCTTCTCACCCATCTATAATAAATTGAAAACATGATTTTAGAATTTTTTGCAAATGTATTGAAAATGAAATACATAAATATCTCATTTACATAAGTATTCATCAGTCAATACATGAGTCAATACATGTTAGATTACATCTGTGAGTCTTTATGGGTAAGTCTCTTTGCACATCTGGATTGTACATTATTATTTTTAAAATTCTTCAAGCTCTGTCAAGTTGGTTGTTGATCATTGCTAGATAGGAACATTCAATGTTGTCGTGGTAAGCAACTCCAGTGTATATTTGGCCTTGTGTTTTAGGCTAGTGTCCTACTGAAAGGTGAATCTGTCTCCCAGTGTCTGTTGGAAAGCAGACTGAACCAGGTTTTCCTCTAGGACTTTGCCTGTGCTTCGCTCTATTCCGTTTCTTTTTATCCTAAAAAACTCTGTAGTCGTTGCCGATAAAAAGCATACCCATAACATGATGCAGCCACCACCATGCTTGAAAATACAGTATGAAGAGTGATTGTGGAGTATTGTGGGGTAAATACAATGTTGTTGATCCATCCTCAGTTTTCTCCTATCACAGCCATGTAACTGTTTTAAAGTCACCATTGGTCTAATGGTGAAATCCTTGAGTGGTTCCTTCCTCTACTGCAACTGAGTTAGGAAGGACACCTGTATCTTTGTAGTGACTGGGTATATTGATACACCATCCAAAATGTAAATAATAACTTCACCATGCTCGATGGGTTATTCAATGTCTGCTTTTTTCCGCCATATTTTTCCCCACATCTACCAATAGGTGCCTTTTCCGAGGCATTGGAAAACCTCACAATTTTTTTTGAAATTCACTGCTCGAATGAGGGACCTTACAGATAATTGTATGTGCGGGGTACAGAGACAAGGTAGTCATAAAAAATCATGTTAAACACTATTATTGCACACAGAGTGAGTCCATGCAAGTTATCATGTGAATTGTTAGGCATGTTTTTACTCCTGAACTTATTTAGGCTTGTCATAACAAAGCGGAGTTGAATACTTATTGACTCAAGACATTTCAGCTTTTATTTTTTTATTAATTTGTAAAAATGTCTAAAAACATAATTCCACTTTGACATTATGGGGTATTGTGTGTAGGCCAGTGACACATAATCTCAAATCAGGCTGTAATACAACAGAATGTGGAAAAAGTCAAGGGCTGTGAATACTTTTTGAAGTGCATTTCGGAAAGTACTCAGACCACTTGACTTTCTCCAAAAAATGTTACGTTACAGCCTTATTCTAAAATGGATTAAATAAATACAAATCCTCATCAATCTACACACAACACCCCATAATCACAAACTGAAAACAGGTTTTTAGAACTTTTTGCAAATGTATTAAAAATAAAAAACAGAAATACCTTTTTACATAAGTATTCAGACCCTTTGCTATGAGACTCGGAATTGAGCTAAGGTGCGTCTTCTTTCCATTGATCATCCTTGAGATGTTTCTACAACTTCATTGGAGTCCACCTGTGTTAAATTCAATTTATTGGACATGATTTGGAAAGGCACACACCTGTCTATATAAGGTCCCACAGTTGACAGTTCACGTCAGAGCAAAAACCAAGCATGACGTCTGTCACGGTTTCGGCCGAGGCTGCCTCTCTTCCTTGTTCGGGCAGGCTTCGGCGTTCGTTGTCTCCGGAATACTAGCTGCCACCGTTGTATGTTTCATGTTCGTTTGCTTTTGTCTGTTTGTTGTGACACCTGTTCTCGTTTAGCGTAATTAGTGTCCTATACGTTTCTCGTTGTGTTTGTCTAGTGTTGTGTGTGATTGATTTATTTCTGTCGTGTGTAGTGCTTGTGTACTGCTATTTCGCTCGGTTGAGCTTCACTCCACTGCGTTGGAGCATTTACGCACATGTTTAGTGTCTGCAGTGGTCTGCCGAGGCGGACAGGGCGTTTGGGAGGCTGAAGGACCTGTTTACCTCGGCCCCGGTGCTGGCGCATCCGGATCCCTCTTTGCCATTTCAGGTAGAGGTGGACGCGTCTGAGGCCGGTATAGGAGCCGTGCTTTCACAACGGTCAGGCGCGCCACCTAAACTCCGCCCCTGTGCTTTTCATTCTAAGAAGCTCAGTCCGGCGGAGCGAAACTATGACGTAGGGGACAGGGAGCTGTTAGCCGTGGTACAGGCCCTAAAGGTGTGGAGGCACTGGCTTGAGGGGGCTCAACACCCTTTCCTCATTTTGACAGACCACCGTAACCTGGAGTACATCCGGGCAGCGAGGAGGCTGAACCCTCGTCAGGCAAGATGGAATATGTTTTTGACCCGGTTTACATTTAAGATCACGTACATCCCTGGGTCACAGAACGGTAAGGCAGATGCACTGTCTCGGCGGTATGACACGGAGGAGAGGTCCGTGGAGCCCACTCCCATACTGCCGGAGTCGTGTCTGGTGGCACCGGTAGTGTGGGAGGTCGATGCTGAGCTCGAGCGGGCGGCACGCACCGACCCTAGTCCACCGCAATGCCCGGAGGGTCGGAAGTGCGTTCCGCTCGAGGTTCGGGATCGATTGATCTATTGGGCTCACACGTCACCCTCCTCTGGACACCCTGGTATCGGCCGGACAGTGCACTGTCTTAGTGCCAAGTACTGGTGGCCCACGTTGGCAAGGGATGTGAGGGTTTATGTTTCCTCCTGCTCGGTGTGCGCCCAGTGTAAGGCGCCTAGACATCTGCCTAGGGGTAAGTTACTACCCCTGCCCGTTCCACAACGACCATGGTCTCACCTCTCGGTGGATTTCCTTACTGACCTTCCTCCTTCACAGGGGAATACCACTATACTGGTCGTTGTGGACCGGTTTTCTAAGGCCTGTCGTTTGCTCCCCATGCCGGGCCTTCCTACAGCCCTGCAAACTGCCGAAGCACTATTCACCCATGTGTTCCGGCACTACGGGGTGCCCGAGGATATTGTGTCTGATCGAGGTCCCCAATTTACCTCCAGGGTCTGGAGAGCCTTTATGGAGCGGTTGGGGGTCTCGGTGAGCCTCACCTCGGGTTACCACCCGGAGAGTAATGGGCAGGTGGAACGCGTGAACCAGGATGTGGGTAGGTTTCTTAGAACATACTGCCAGGACCGGCCGGAGGAGTGGGCAAGGTACGTTCCCTGGGCCGAGATGGCCCAGAATTCCCTACGCCATTCCTCCACTAACCTAACCCCTTTCCAATGTGTGTTAGGTTACCAGCCGGTTCTGGCACCTTGGCAGCAGAGCCAGATCGAGGCTCCTGCGGTGGATGAGTGGGCGCGGCGCTCGGAGGAGACGTGGAACGCTGCACACGTCCACCTGCAGCGGGCCCTCCGACGTCATAAGGCGAGCGCCGATCTCCACCGCAGTGAGGGACCGGTGTACGCACCTGGTGATCGAGTCTGGCTCTCTACCAGAAACCTGCCCCTCCGCCTGCCCTGTCGGAAACTGGGTCGGCGGTTTGTAGGGGCCATTTAAGGTCCTGAGAAGGTTGAACGAGGTGTGTTACAAATTACAACTACCTGTTGAATATAAAAGTATTAACCCCTCGTTCCATGTGTCCCTTCTCAGGCCGGTGGTAGCTGGCCCACTCCAAGAAAGTGAGATCAGGGAGACTCCTCCGCCCCCATTGGACATCGAGGGGCACCGGCGTACTCCGTGAGGTCCATCTTGGATTCGAGACGTCGGATGGGGGTCTCCAATATCTAGTGGAGTGGGAGGGGTACGGTCCGGAGGAACGGTGCTGGGTGCCGAGGAGAGACATTTTGGACCCGTCTCTCCTGACGGAATTCCATCGTGGGCACCCGACGCACCCTGCTCCGCGTCCTCCGGGTCGTCCCCGAGGCCGGAGTCAGCGCACGTCTGGAGCCGCGCGTCAAGGGGGGGGTACTGTCACGGTTTCGGCCGAGGCTGCCTCTCTTCCTTGTTCGGGCAGGCTTCGCGTTCGTTGTCTCCGGAATACTAGCTGCCACCGTTGTATGTTTCATGTTCGTTTGCTTTTGTCTGTTTGTTGTGACACCTGTTCTCGTTTAGCGTAATTAGTGTCCTATACGTTTCTCGTTGTGTTTGTCTAGTGTTGTGTGTGATTGATTTATTTCTGTCGTGTGTAGTGCTTGTGTACTGCTATTTCGCTCGGTTGAGCTTCACTCCACTGCGTTGGAGCATTTACGCACATGTTTAGTGCGCCTTTATTTTTGTCGCCTTCGTGCGTAGTTTCGCCTTCGGGCAAGTGTGTTCGTATTTTCCTTGTTGGAAAGTTAACTAAAGTCTTTTGGACTATACTTCGGTGTCCTGCGCTTGATTCCACCACTACACCCACCTACAGCACTCTTGACAACGTCGAAGGAATTGTTCGTAAAGCTAAGAGACAGGATTGTGTCGAGGCACCGATCTGGGGAAGGGTACCAAACAATTTCTGCAGCATTGAAGGTCCCCAAAAACACAGTGGCCTCCATCAATCTTAAATGGAAGAAGTTTGGAACCACCAAAACTCTTCCTAGAGCTGGCCACCCGGCCAAACTGAGTATTTGGGGGAGAAGGGCCTTGGTCAGGGAGGTGACCAAGAACCCGATGGTCACTCTGACAGAGCTCCAGAGTTCCTCTGCAGAGATGGGAGAACCTTCCAGAAGAACAACCATCTCTGCAACGCTCCACCAATCAGGCCTTTATGGTAGAGTGGCCAGAAGGAAGCCACTCTTCAGAAAAAGCCACATGACAAAAGGCACCTAAAGGACGACCCTAAGCACACAGCCAAGTCAACGCAGAATTGGCTTCGGGACAAGTCTCTGAATGTCCTTGATTGGCCCAGCCAGAGCCCGGACTTGAACCCGATCGAACATCTCTGGAGAGACCTGAAAATAGCTGTGCAGCGATTCTCTTCATCCAAAATCAAATCAAATCAAATTGTATTTGTCACATGCGCCGAATACAACAGGTGTAGACCTTACAGTGAAATGCTTACTTACAAGCCCTTAACCAACGCAGTTTTAAGAAAAATAAGCGTTAAGAAAACAATAGATAAGTAAAAAATAAAAGCAGTAAAATAACAGTAAAAATAACAGTAGCAAGGCTATATACAGGGGGTACCTGTACAGAGTCAATGTGCGGGGGCACCGGTTAGTCGAGGTAATTGAGGTAATATGTACATGTAGGTATAGTTAAAGTGACTATGCATAGATAATAAACAGAGAATAGCAGCAGCGTAAAAGAGGAGGTGGGGGGTGGGGGGACAATGCAAATAGTCCAGGTAGCCATTTGATTAGCTGTTCAGGAGTCTTATGGCTTGGAGGTAGAAGCTGTTAAGAAGCCTATTGGACCTGGACTTGGTGCTCCGGTACCGCTTGCCATGTGGTAGCAGAGAGAACAGTCTATGACTAGGGTGGCTGGAGTCTTTTACAATTTTTAGGGCCTTCCTCTGACACTGCCTGGTATAGAGGTACTGGATGGTAGGAAGCTTGGACCCAGTGATGTACTGGGCCGTATGCACTACCCTCTGTAGTGACTTGTGGTCGGAGGCCGAGCAGTTGCCATACCAGGCAGTGATGCAACCAGTCAGGATGCTCTCGATGGTGCAGCTGTAGAACTTTTAGAGGATCTGAGGAACCATGCCAAATCTTTTCAGTCTCCTGAGGAGGAATAGGCTTTGTCGTACCCTCTTCATGACTGTCTTGGTGAGTTTGGACCATGATAGTTTGTTGGTGATGTGGACACCAAGGAACTTGAAGCTCTCAACCTGCTCCACTACAGCTCCGTCGATGAGAAGGGGGGCGTGCTCGGTCCTTCTTTTCCTGTTGTCCACAATCATCTCCTTTGTCTTGATCATGTTGAGGGAGAGGTTGTTATCTTGGCACCACACGGCCAGGTCTCTGACCTCCTCCCTATAGGCTGTCTCATCGTTGTCGGTGATCAGGCCTACCACTGTTGTGTCGTCGGAAAACTTAATGATGGTATTTGAGTCATGCCTGGCCATGCAGTCATGGGTGAACAGGGAGTACAGGAGGGGACTGAGCATGCACCCCTGAGGGGCCCCGTGTTGAGGGTCAGCGTAGCAGATGTATTGTTGCCTACCCTTACCACCTGGGGGCGGCCCGTCAAGAAGTCCAGGATCCATTTGCAGATGGAGGTGTTTAGTCCCAGGGTCCTTAGCTTAGTGATGAGCTTTGAGGGCACTATGGTGTTGAACGCTGAGCTGTAGTCAATGAATAGCATTCTCACGTAGGCGTTCCTTTTGTCCAGGTGGGAAAGGGCAGTGTGGAGTGCAATAGAGATTGCATCATCCGGGTTGGTAAGCAAATTGGAGTGGGTCTAGGGTTTCTGGGATAATGCTATTGATGTAAGTCATAACCTGCCTTTCAAAGCACTTCATGGCTACAGACGTGAGTGCTATGGGTCTGTAGTCATTTAGGCAGGTTACCTTAGTGTTCTTGGGCACAGGGACTATGGTGGTCTGCTTGAAACATGTTGGTATTACAGACTCAGTCAGGGACATGATGAAAATGTCAGTGAAGACACTTGCCAGTTGGTGGTCAGCACATGCTCGGAGTACACGTCCTGGTAATCTGTCTGGCCCTGCGGCCTTGTGAATGTTGACCTGTTTAATGGTCTTACTCACATCAGCTACGGAGAGCATGATCACACAGTCGTCTGGAACAGCTGATGCTCTCATGCATGCTTCAGTGCTGCTTGCCTCGAAGCGAGCATAGAAGTGATCTAGCTCATCTGGTAGGCTCGTGTCACTGGGCAGCTCACGGCTGTGCTTCCCTTTATAGTCTGTAATAGTTTGCAAGCCCTGCCACGTCCGTCGGAGCCGGTGTAGTACAATTCAATCTTAGTCCTGTACTGATGCTTTGCCTGTTTGATGGTTTGTCAGAGGGCATAGCAGGATTTCTTATAAGCGTCTGGGTTAGAGTCCCGCTCCTTAAAAGCGGCAGCTCTACCCTTTAACTCAGTGCTGATGTTGCCTGTAATCCATGGCTTCTGGTTGGGGTATGTACGTACGGTCACTGTGGGGACGACGTCATCGATGCACTTATTGATGAAGCCAGTGACTGATGTGGTGTACTCGTCAATGCCATCAGAAGAATCCCGGAACATATTCCAGTCTGTGCTAGCAAAACAGCACTTCTTTATTGACCGAGTCACTGGTGCTTCCTGCTTTAGTTTTTGCTAGTAGGCAGGAATAAGGAGGATAGAATTATGGTCAGATTTGCCAAATGGAGGGCGTGTGAGAGCTTTGTATGCGTCTCTGTGTGTGGAGTAAATGTGGCCTAGAGGTTTTTTTCCTCTGGATGCACATTTAACATGCTGGTAGAAATGAGGTAAAACGGATTTAAGTGTCCCTGCATTAAAGTCCCCGGCCACTAGGAGCGCTGCCTCTGGATGAGAATTTTCCTGTTTGCTTATGGCCTTATACAGCTCATTGAGTGCGGTCTTAGTGCCAGCATCAGTTTGTGGTGGTAAATAGAGAGCTACAAAAAATATAGATGAAAACTCTCTTGGTAAAGTGTGGTCTACAGCTTATGATGAGATACTCTACCTCAGGCGAACAAAACCTTGAGACTTCCTTAATATCAGTGGTGTAAAGTACTTAAGTAAAAATACTTGAAAGTACTACTTAAGTAGTTTATTGGGGTATCTTTACTTTACTTTACTATTTATATTTTTGAGAACTTTTACTTCACTACACTCCTAAAGAAAATTATGTACTTTTTACTCCATACACTTTCCCTGACACCCAAAAGCACTCGTTACATTTTGAATGCTTAGCAGGACAGGAAAATTGCCTCATTCACATACTTATCAAGAGAAAATCCCTGGTCATCCCTACTACCCCTGATCTGGCAGACTCACTAAACACATGCTTTGTTTGTAAATTATGTATGAGTGTTGGAGCATGCCCCTGGCTATCCGTAAATGTAAAAAACAAGAAAATGATGCCATCTTGTTGAAATTTGAAATTATTTATACTTTTACTTTTGATACATTTTACATTTACATTTTAGTCATTTAGCAGACGCTCTTATCCAGAGCGACTTACAGTTAGTGAGTGCATACATTTTTTTTTAATACTGGAATCGAACCCACAACCCTGGCGTTGCAAAATGTCGGGTGTCTGAAGTAAATCCTTCTCGACTCGTTGAAGAAAAAATCTTTGTCCAGTACAAGGTGAGTAATCGCTGTCCTGATATCCAGAAGCTCTTTTCGGTCGTAAGAGACGGTGGCAGAAACATTATGTACAAAATAAGTCACAAATAACGCAAATACACACATAATAGCACAATTGGTTAGGAGACCGTAAAACGGCAGCCATCTACTCCGGCACCATTATAAATACTGACAACGCTTGAGAGGATCTGCAGAGAAGAATGGGAAAAACACCCCAAATACAGGTGTGCCAAGCTTGTAGCATCATACCCAAGAAGACTCGAGGCTGCAATCGCTGCCAAAGGTGCTTCAACAAAGTACTGAGTAAATGGTCTGAATACTTATGTAAATGTGATATTTCCGGGGAGGCGGGGGGGTGGGGGGGTGGCAGTTTGTATATATTTGTAAACCAGTTTTTGCTTTGTCATTATGGGGTATTGTGTATAGATTGATGAGGGGGAAATAACTATTTAATCCATTTTAGAATAAGGCTGTGAGGTAACAAAATGTGGAAAAAGTCAAGGGGTCTGAATACTTTCCGAATGCACTGTATACTGTATTCTAGTCAAGGCTCATTCTACATAACTACTGCTGTACACACCTTTCCTATTCATATACTGTCCATACTGTCTATACACACAACATTATATTTATATTCCGGACTCTGATATTGCTTGTTGGGATTTGTGTGTATTGTTTTGTATTTTTAGGTATACTGCACTGTTGGAGCTAAAAACATAAGCATTTCACTGCACCTGCAATATAATCTGCAAAATATGTGTACGCGACCAATCAAATTTGATTTGACCAATAACTTTGATTTTTGTTTTGTCTAATACATTTATTCCAGGATGCAATTAAATTATCAACTATCCCCCATTGACATTGTTGTGCCTACAGTATAGCTTCTTAATGAATGATATGCACATAATAATTTTGCCTCAGTTGCAGGGACAGCATACCATTTGTATATAGTGATGCCACCTTATGTTTTATGTGCATAGTGATGAAGCTCGGTGTGCTGAGTTGGTGCAGGTAGGTGATGTGGCTGTCATTAGACTGAAGAGAATAGGCTGCCTGCTATAAGCCCTGGCAGCTGCCGCCGTAGCTGCTCTCCAACACAAGCCAGCCATGGCTGTCATCACGCTGAGGATGGAGCCCAAAACGCAGTGCAACAACACAGACTGAAATAGACTTGAACTCTGCCCGGCAACCAGACAGAGCCGGCACTGCAGATCCAACACACTAAATGTGCTACTGCCATGATGCTACTAGGAACGCTCCCTGGGCCAGGGCAGGGGAACTACATACAGCAAGGTTGAGTCTGAGAGAGGACATGGGAGAAGATGAACACAAATGGGACGTCTACAACTAGGGCTGTGCCATGCCATTTTGACAGCCGGTGATTGTCAAGCAAATAACTGCCGGTCTCACGGTAATTGACTGTTAATTAACATAAACATTTTAGCATCTCCTGGCTTCCACGTATAGCCTACAAGCCACTGATGCAGACCTTTGGAACATCTACATTTAAAAAAGTCAAATAAATCAATTTAATATTGCCTACACAATAAACCCATTATTTATTTTAGACAGGTCTAAAGAAACATGATATGAAGAAAATGTAGCCTATTTCAGAATAACAGAATAGCATACTCTGAGTTGTCCTTATGTTAGGCCCTGATATGGCTATGCCATATTGCTGTGGGCTACACTAGTTCATTCAGCAGAAAATATTTGCTTAGAATTCCGTGGCATTCTTTTTTATTATTTTATAGTATGAAGAATACAATTGAACACAGCTTAATAAAATTGAAAGGATATTTTCTCCAAACAATTTCAAAGGAAGTACGCACATTGGCTATTCTGTGTTGAGCGGTTAACAAAGAAACTGGTCCTCCTATATGCTTAATTATGGAATTATTTATTCAACTTTAGTTGTGATACAAACGTTGGGCTATATATTCAATTTTTAATACATTCTAAGGCTGCATAATGGGACTCTAAGGATGATTTGAAAAAAGTTGCAAGCTGCACACACTTTCATCAGTCTCTCATTCACAATTTGACAAGCACTTGATAATATTCACACCAGGCCTCGACTTTCCCGGCAGGATCCCCTTGCGTGGCCGTAATGCCCCCTAAAAAATTCCATGCCTTTTGCGGCCAAAATGGCTGTTGTGCTATTGGGTTGAATATAATAATTATAATTCCCTTCTCCTGGCTGCCGTGCTCCAAAGCACCTCTCATTCACGTGGCTCTCTTAGATGTAGCCACTGACCGTCACGTGATCGGGTCCATCTCACAGGCATTTCAGCTAAGAAGTAGGCTACAAGTGAATGAAGGCAGACACATCGGGGACGCAGCTACGCGCGTCCCTCTTATCGAATTCCGAGGCACATATTGAAGATGTTAGAACTGTCCACATTTAGCCTACTTTTCGTCAGCCAACAAAATGAGTAGGCCTAAGGAACTGCAAAAGCACGAGCCTATGTCAATGTATTATCTCCCATAGTACAAAAGTTGACCTATGCTATTGGTCAACTTGTCCTTCTGTGCAATAAATAAATATTTCAAACATACTCTGGGACAGTTGTGGGATGTGATAGATCCCAAATTAATACAACCACTCGCATCAAATAACCATTTAAAAGCAATGAGGCTGATTCAACAGATCAGAACGTTTAGCTTAAAATGTTGATAAAATATTAGGCTTTCTTCACATTATAAGCACAGCAATGCGCACACGGCAGTAGGCTATAAGCCGAATATTCCAAAATGCAATCAATTAGCGGGAAAACACTGTTCTTGAAAGTGAAGGCAAATGCGATTATGCATGTAATGTTTTATTAAAAAGGTGCATTTTTATGGTGAAAATGATCTTCCCCAAACTTGAAACTCACGAGCTGCTTATGTATTCCTATTAGGCCTTATCAAAACATGTAGGCCTATGGGCTAGGCTACAGTGCGTTCGGAAAGTATTCAGACCCCTTGACTTTTTCCACATTTTGTTACATTACAGCCTTATTCTAAAATGGATTTTAAAAATATACTGTATATCCTCAGCAATCTACACACAATACCCCATAATGACAAAGCGAAAACAGGTTTTTTGAAATGTTTGCAAATTATGCAAAAACAGAAATAACTAGTATTCAGACCTTTTGCTATGAGACTCCAAATTGAGCTCAAGTGCATCCTGTTTCCATTGATCATACTTGACATGCTTCTCCAACTTGATTGGAGTCCACCTGTGGTAAATTAAATTGATTGGAAATGATTTGGAAAGGCACAAATCTGTCTATATAAGGTCCCACAGTTGACAGTGCATGTCAGAGCAAAAACCAAGCCATGAGGTCGAAGGAATTGTCCTTGGAGCTCCGAGACAGGTTTGGGTCGAGGCACAGATCTGGGGAAGGGTACCAAAACATTTATTCAGCATTGAATGTCCCCAAGAACACAGGGGCCTTAAATGGAAGAAGTTTGGAACCACCAAGACTCTTCCTAGAGCTGGCTGCCTGGCCAGTCTGAGCAATCGGGGGAGAAGGGTCTTGGTCAGGGAGGTGACAAAGAATCCGATGGTCACTCTCACAGAGCTCTAGAGTTCATCTGTGGAGATGGGAGAAACTTCCAGAAAGACAACCATCTCTGCAGCACTCCACCAATCAGGCCTTTATGGTAGAGTGACCAGACGGAAGCCACTCCTCAGTAAAAGGCACATGACAGCCCGCTTGGAGTTCGCCAAAAGGCACCTAAAGACTCTCAAACCATGAGAAAGAAGATTCTCTGGTCTGATGAAGCATGGTGGTGGCAGCATCATGCTGTGGGGATGTTTTTCAGCGGCAAGGACTGGGAGACTAGTCAGGATCAAGGCAAAGATGAATGAAGCAAAGTACAGAGAGATCCTTGATGAAAACCTGCTCCAGAGCGCTCAGGACCTCAGACTGGGTCGAAGGTTCACCTTCCAATACGACAATGACCAAGCACACAGCCAAGACAATGCAGGAGTGGCTTCAGGACAAGTCTCTGAATGTCCTTGAGTGGCCCAGCCAGAGCCCGGACTTGAATCCGATCGAACATCCATGGAGAGACCTGAAAATAGCTGTGCAGCAACGCAACCTGACAGAGCTTGAGAGGATCTGCAAAGAAGAATGGGAGAAACTCCCCAAATACAGGTGTGCCAAGCTTGTAGCGTCATACCCAAGAAGACTCAAGGCTGTAATCGCTGCCAAAGGTGCTTCAACAAATTATTGAGTAAAGGGTCTGAATACTTACTGACTAATATGGTAGCAGAGAGAACAGTCTATGACTAGGGTGGCTGGAGTTTTGACAATTTTGAGGGCCTTCCTCTGACACCGCCTGGTATTGAGGTCCTGGATGGCAGGAAGCTTGGTCCCAGTGATGTACTGGGCCGTACGCACTACCCTCTGTAGTGGCTTGCGGTCGGAGGCCGAGCAGTTGCCATACCAGGCGGTGATGCAACCAGTCAGGATGCTCTCGATGGTGCAGCTGTAGAACTTTTTGAGGATCTGAGGACCCATGCCAAATCTTTTCAGTCTCCTGAGGGGGAATAGGCTTTGTCGTGCCCTCTTCATGACTGTCTTGATGTGTTTGGACCATGATAGTTTGTTGGTGATGTGGACACCAAGGAACTTGAAGCTCTCAACCTGTTCCACTACAGCCCTGTCGATGAGAATGGGGGCGTGCTCAGTCCTCTTTTTTTTTCCTGTAGTCCACAATCATCTCCTTTGTCTTGGTCACATTGAGGGAGAGGTTGTTATCCTGGCACCACACGGCCAGGTCTCTGACCTCCTCCCTATAGGCTGTTTCATCGTTGTCGGTGATCAGGCCTACCACTGTTGTGTCGTCGGCAAACTTAATGATGGTGTTGGAGTCGTGCCTGGCCATGCAATCATGGGTGAACAGGGGGCGGCCCGTCAGGAAGTCCAGGATCCAGTTGCAGAGGGAGGTGTTTAGTCCCAGGATCCTTAGCTTAGTGATGAGCTTTGAGGGCACTATGGTGTTGAACGCTGAGTCATTTTAGTACTCGTCAACAACAGCTTCCTAGTGCCTACAAAGCTGGTATTACAGCGCAAGAACATGATGTACTGGGTGACTTGATGGCTTGTACAGCACCTGGTGCATTGATGGTTTTGTGTAGAATAGATTCCAGTGACTAACTGTAGAGCAGTAACCTTGACCACCACTACTAATTTGCTAGCCTCTGTGCCGTGGGCCCTCAGCTTCTCCATACCTCCTGACTGGTTGTGGTAAATGTCATTCTGTAGGCTGCAGAAGTGTGTAATGGAAGAGGGGTGTGCTAGGTTTGGTGTTTGTTCAGCAAATAGATAATGTAGATTTCTGTTCCAGCCGCTCACAGGAGTATTTACAGTTGCTCTTTAATAGAATCCTGCCTCAAAACACAACGAGCTGATGAGCAGGCCTTTGAGCTGGGTTGTAAAATTTTATATTTCACACTTCTCCAAAGGATATTCTCACGGGTTGGTTTCTTTCCTGTCTTTTCCCCCTGATTCAGTGCATCCTCCAGGACCAGTGAATAAAAATGTCATGTCAAGGAGGTATGAAAGAAAATCTCCACGTAGACCAGCCAGTGATTTTCCATTCCCCTTTGCCATTGAGAGCAAGTATATTGTTCACCTTCGTCAAAAAATAGACGGGATAATTATTTTCCCCCTGACATTTCCTCTTGAGATGTCACCTGGCCCCTTGGCTGTCTGATCTTTTGAGGGAGGTGACAGGACTATTGTTGGGTGCCCATCTACAGTACCTCTCTGGCCCCTTATTGCTCTTTATTATATGCATGAAGACAGTCAGCTAAAGACAGGTGTCTACTTTCTCTCAAGCGTCGAATCAAAGCAACCCCTTGCTATTCCTGCTATCCAGGCCATGGATAAAGCTGCAAGGAACACACTTTTTCTCTTTTCACGTTTCCTAATAGTATATTGCAATAGCCAAACTTCCATATACAGTGGGGAAAAAAAGTATTCAGCCACCAATTGTGCAAGTTCTCCCACTTAAAAAGATGAAAGGCCTGTAATTTTCATCATAGGTACACGTCAACTATGACTGACAAAATGAGTAAATCACATTGTAGGATTTTTAATGAATTTATTTGCAAATTATGGTGGAAAATAAGTATTTGGTCAATAACAAAAGTTTCTCAATACTTTGTTATATACCCTTTGTTGGCAATGACACAGGTCAAACGTTTTCTGTAAGTCTTCACAAGGTTTTCACACACTGTTGCTGGTATTTTGGCCCATTCCTCCATGCAGATCTCCTCTAGAACAGTGATGTTTTGGGGCTGTCGCTGGGCAACACGGACTTTCAACTCCCTCCAAAGATTTTCTATGGGGTTGAGATCTGGAGACTGGCTAGGCCACTCCAGGACCTTGAAATGCTTCTTACGAAGCCACTCCTTCGTTGCCCGGGAGGTGTGTTTGGGATCATTGTCATGCTGAAAGATCCAGCCACGTTTCATCTTCAATGCCCTTGCTGATGGAAGGAGGTATTCACTCAAAATCTCACGATACATGGCCCCATTCATTCTTTCCTTTACACGGATCAGTCGTCCTTGTCCCTTTGCAGAAAAACAGCCCCAAAGCATGATGTTTCCACCCCCATGCTTCACAGTAGGTATGGTGTTCTTTGGATGCAACTCAGCATTCTTTGTCCTCCAAACACGATGAGTTGAGTTTTTACCAAAAAGTTCTATTTTGGTTTCATCTGACCATATGACATTCTCCCAATCCTCTTCTGGATCATCCAAATGCACTCTAGCAAACTTCAGACGGGCCTGGACATGTACTGGCTTAGCAGGGGGACACGTCTGGCACTGCAGGATTTGAGTCCCTGGCGGCGTAGTGTGTTACTGATGGTAGGCTTTGTTACTTTGGTCCTAGCTCTCTGTAGGTCATTCACTAGGTCCCCCCGTGTGGTTCTGGGATTTTTGCTCACCGTTCTTGTGATCATTTTGACCCCACGGGGTGAGATCTTGCGTGGAGCCCCAGATCGAGGGAGATGATCAGTGGTCTTGTATGTCTTCCATTTCCTAATAATTGCTCCCACAGTTGATTTCTTCAAACCAAGCTGCTTACCTATTGCAGATTCAGTCTTCCCAGCCTGGTGCAGGTCTACAATTTTGTTTCTGGTGTCCTTTGACAGCTCTTTGGTCTTGGCCATAGTGGAGTTTGGAGTGTGACTGTTTGAGGTTGTGGACAGGTGTCTTTTATACTGATAACAAGTTCAAACAGGTGCCATTAATACAGGTAATGAGTGGAGGACAGAGGAGCCTCTTAAAGAAGTTGTTACAGGTCTGTGAGAGCCAGAAATCTTGCTTGTTTGTAGGTGACCAAATACTTATTTTCCACCATAATTTGCAAATAAATTCATTAAAAATCCTACAATGTGATTTTCTGGATTTTTTTCTTCTCAATTTGTCTGTCATAGTTGACGTGTACCTTTGATGAAAATTACAGGCCTCTCTCATCTTTTTAAGTGGGAGAACTTGTACAATTGGTGGCTGACTAAATACTTTTTCCCCCCACTGTATCCCAAATCTCACAGGCTAATGTGAGACAATCATGGTGGTGCAGGTGTGAATGTGAATTTTGTCAGATATTAAGGATGACAAATCTGTTAGGCTCTAAAGTATGTGCTCCTGGAATACAGAATCCATAATTCCCCCACATATACACAACACTTCTCTTTCCATCCTCAGTCCTTTGTTTATAATTTACATTTTTACATTTTAGCAGACGCTCGTATCCAGAGCAACTTATAGTTAGTGAGTGCATACATTTTTTTTTTTCTTCATACTGGCCCCCAGTGGGAAACGAACCCACAACCCTGGCGTTGCAAGCGCCATGCTCTACCAACTGAGCTACACGGGGCCGTGTATTTATGTGTTTATAATGAGACAGGCAACAATTTGGTACCTCATTGCACCCCCACACCCTTCCCACACTGTAAAATAAACTCATTATCTGGGAAAATGGACAGCATGATCCTCTACAAATGAAGAGTATAAGCGACAAATCCTGGTGCATATTTTTGGGGCCTTATAAGAACGCACTGTGTCTTTGACACAGGTGCTCATTTACATATGAAATAGTAGGCATTTCCCAGGAGATCGACATCAAGTGCAAATACATAAATTCAAACCTCACAGGCCTTATTGTGTATAGCAAGGCTCAAGCTATTCCCACCTGAGAATACACCTCTCTTTCGCTTTCATTTGGCTGTGTTGAAGTGAATAATCCATTTGTCAACTAATTGTCACCACTGATTTCTTTCAAAATAGAAACTTACAATATTCACACTATTACCTGTGCAAACCACCTTTCTCATCGATTTTTACTATTGGGGAAAAGTGTGAAACGATGTCTCAAAAGGATGGGGGTATCGTCAGAAATTGTAGAAATGAGTTTTGACCCAGGTGTTTATAAAAGTTGATATATCGATGGGGATTAAATGCACTGACACGGCAACTACAGTGAGGGAAAAAAAGTATTTGATCCCCTGCTGATTTTGTACGTTTGCCCACTGACAAAGAAATGATCAGTCTATAATTTTAATGTTAGGTTTATTTGAACAGTGAAAGACAGAATAACTAAAAAAAAAATACAGAAAAACACATGTCAAAAATGTTATAAATTGATTTGCATCTTAATGAGGGAAATAAGTATTTGACCCCTCTGCAAAACATGACTTTGTGATTGCCAACAAGGGTTTTGCCACCAAGTACTGAGGTCAGACGTTTCTTGTAGTTGGCACCAGGTTTGCACACATCTCAGGAGGGATTTTGTCCCACTCCTCTTTGCAGATCTTCTCCAAGTCATTAAGGTTTCGAGGCTGACGTTTGGCTTCTCGAACCTTCAGCTCCCTCCACAGATTTTCTATGAGATTAAGGTCTGGAGACTGGCTAGGCCACTCCAGGACCTTAATGTGCTTCTTCTTGAGCCACTCCTTTGTTGCCTTGGCCGTGTGTTTTGGGTCATTGACATGCTGGAATACCCATCCACGACCCATTTTCAATGCCCTGGCTGAGGGAAGGAGGTTCTCAGCCAAGATTTGAAGGTACATGGCCCCGTCCATCGTCCCTTTGATGCGGTGAAGTTGTCCTGTCCCCTTAGCAGAAAAACACCCCCAAAGTATAATGTTTCCACATCCATGTTTGATGGTGGGGACGGTGTTCTTGGGGTCATAGGCAGCATTCCTCCTCCTCCAAACACGGCGAGTTGAGCTGATGCCAAAGAGCTCCATTTTGGTCTCATCTGACCACAACACTTTCACCCAGTTCTCCTCTGAATCATTCAGATGTTCATTGGCAAACTTCAGACGGGCATGTATATGTGCTTTCTTGAGCAGGGGGACCTTTCGGGCGCTGCAGGATTTCAGTCCTTCACGGCGTAGTGTGTTACCAATTGTTTTCTTGGTGACTATGGTCCCAGCTGCCTTGAGGTCATTGACAAGATCCTCCCGTGTAATAATATAATAATAATAATATGCCATTTAGCAGACGCTTTTATCCAAAGCGCCTTTTAGTCATGCGCGCATACATTTTTGTGTATGGGTGGTCCCGGGGATCGAACCCACTACCTTGGCGTTACAAGCGCTGTGCTCTACCAGCTGAGCTACAGAGGACCATGTAGTGTAGTTCTGGGCTGATTCCTCACTGTTCTCATGATCATTGCAACTCCATGAGGTGAGATCTTGCATGGAGCCCCAGGCCGAGGGAGATTGACAGTTCTTTTGTGTTTCTTCCATTTGCGAATAATCGCACCAACTGTTGTCACCTTCTCACCAAGCTGCTTGGCGATGGTCTTGTAGCCCATTCCAGCCTTGTGTAGGTCTACAATCTTGTCCCTGACATCCTTGGAGAGCTCTTAGGTCTTGGCAATGGTGGAGAGTTTGGAATCTGATTGATTGATTGCTTCTGTGGACAGGTGTCTTTTATACAGGTAATAATATGAGATTAGGAGCACTCCCTTTAAGAGTGTGCTCTAATCTCAGCTCGTTACCTGTATAAAAGACACCTGGGAGCCAGAAATCTTTTTGATTGAGAGGGGGTCAAATACTTATTTCCCTAATTAAAATGCAAATCAATTTATAAAATTTTTGACATGCGTTTGTCTGGATTTTTTTGTTGTTATTCTGTCTCTCACTGTTCAAATAAACCTACCATTAAAATTATAGTGGGCAAACGTACAAAATCAGCAGGGGATCAAATACTTTTTTCCCTCACTGTACATGACAAGAGAGAAAAGAAAACGGTCTACTTAGTACTTAGAGTAAGTGTTCACCATCGTGGGATATACCATTTTTGATTTTTGATTAGATGATAATGTAAACAAAGTCGCCACTCAGAAAAGAAAGCCGGCACGAAAAATCCACATATCTAATTAAATTGTGCAATATTTTAGCTTTCCCCTACTGTCAGATAAATACAGTGTCTTCAGAAAGTATTCATACCCCTTGAATTATTCAAATGTTGTTTCAGCCTTAAAAACCAATAAAGAGAGTTGCACACTCTATGTATAAACTCCCAGTAATTTATTGGGTAAAAATAAATTAGTGTTACAGCTTGAAATCAAAATGGATAAAGAAAGTCCCACATGTCTACACTCAATACCCCCTAATGACAAAGTGAAAACATGTTTTCAGAAATGTTTTGAAATGTATTGAAAATGAAATACAGAAATATCTAATTTACATAAGAATTCACACCTCTGAGTCAATACATGTTAGACCTTTGGCAGCGATTACAGCTGTGAGTCTTTCTGGGTAAGTCTCTAAGAGCTTTGCAGACCTGGATTGTACACTATTTGCCCATTATTCTTTTCAAAATTCTTCAAGCTCTGTCAAATTGGTTGTTGATCATTGCTAGACAACCATTTTCATGTCTTGCCATAGATTTTCAAGCAGATTTAAGTCAATACTGTAACTCGGCCACTCGGGAACATTCAATGTCTTCTTGGTAAGCAACTCCAGTGTAGATTTGGCCTTGTGTTTTAGGTTATTGTCCTGCTGAAAGGTGAATTATACCAGTGTCTGGTGGAAAGCAGACTGAACCAGGTTTTCATCTCTTGAAAATATGAAGAGTGGTAGTCAGTAATGTGTGTATTGGATTTGCCCCAAACGTAACACTTTGTATTCAGGACAAAAAGTGTATTGCTTTGCAACATTCTTTGCAGTATTACTTTAGTGCCTTGTTGCAAACAGGATGTATGTTTTGGAATATTTGTATTCTGTACAGGCTTCCTTCTTTTCACTCTGTCAATTAGGTTAGTATTGTGGATTAACTACAATCCTCAGTTTTCTCCTATCATAGCCATTAAACTCTGTAACTGTTTGAAAGTCATCATTGGCCTCATGGTGAAATCCCTGAGTGATTTTCTTCCTCTCTGGCTACTGAGTTAGGAAGGACGCCGGTATCTTTGTAGTGAGTGGATGTATTGATACATCATCTAAAATGTAATGAATAACTTTGCCATGCTCAAAAGGATATTCAGTGTCTGTTCTTTTTTCTGTTCTTTTTAAAATCTACCAATAGGTCCCATTCTTTGCGAGGCATTGGTAAACCTCCCTGGTCTTTGTGGTTGAATCTGTGTTTGCTCGAATGAGGGATCTTACAGATAATTGTATGTGTGGGGTACAGAGATGAGGTAGTTATTAAAAAAACATGTTATTTAAACACTATTATTGCACACAGAGGGACTCCATGCAACTTATTATGTGACTTGTTAAGCACATTTTTACTCCTGAACTTATTTAGGCTTGCCATAACAAAGGGGTTGAATACTTACTGACTTAATACATTTCACATTTAAAATTTTAATTTATAAAACATAACAAATAATAATGTATTCCACTTTGACATAATGGGTATTGTGTGTAGGCCAAAGACAAAATCTCAATTCAATCCATTTTAAATTCAGGCTATAACACAACAAAATGTGGAAAAAGTCAAGGGGTGTGAACATTTTCTGAAGGCACTGTATGCATTGGTTAATTCTAGAGTGATATACTGTATAGTGGTGTTCATATCAAGTGGGTGCTATTATGATACAAAACATTTGCTCCTTCTGTTTAATATTCTAGATGACACCAATCATGAATGTAGCACATTTTTGGGTGAAAGCCATGGTGAAAGTTGATGGGAGATTATGAGGGGGCGGTTACAAATTCTCTTTGGGGTGATACCGTAGAAAGAGCTGGTTGGATATAGAGTAATTTCATGCTAATTTACTTCATTATGCCCATATATACAGCATATATACATTTGTTGTTATTTCCAAATGTTATTATTAAATCAATATAATAGCAAAACATAGATATATTCTGCTTAATCTCAAACTATACAATTAATCTAACCAAATCAGCCCTACTGCCTCTCAAGACCCTGATGGAGGACTCCATCTTTACTTGCTAGCCTCTGTGCCGTGGGCCCTCAGCATCTCCATACCTCCTGATTGGTTGTGGTAAATGTCACTCTGTAGGCTGCAGATGTGTGTAATGGAAGAGGGGTGTGCTGGGTCGGGTGTTTGTTCAACAAGTTGGTAATGCAGCGTTCCATTCCAGCCAATCGTTTCCCATTTTAAATATTTGGGAGTAGAGTATATTTCCTTCCTTAGATAAAACCATTGCTAGAAACTTTAACAGAATGCTCAAATCAATTCAATCTGATTTCAGTAGATGGAATAATATCCCAGTTGCTTTAACCGGCAGAATAATGATTGTCAAAATGAATATATTGCCGCGGCTGAATTTCTGTAGTTCAATGCTTCCCATGGCTCCCCCTTCTGGCTATTGGAATAAAATTAATAGTGTGGTTTCAGAATGTATATGGCAAGGTAAACGATCCCGGATAACATTTAAACATTTACAAAGAGGGAAAGACATAGGAGGACTATCCTATTGCCCAGGAAGAGGTGGTCTTCACTGATACTGTATATCCCTTAAACAATGTACTCTACGCTTTGGTCCTATTATTGCTCACACAATTTCTATTTGCCGCAAAATTTTAAAACAATGTAATTGGGAATCAAAATGGCATGCCCATACTCCAATAATTCACAATAATGCCTTGCAATCTGGAGGGTGGCCTTTTGCATCCCCCCAATGGTCCAAATGTGGAATCCGTACCCCTACTGATATCATGGACAGTAATGGTTTGAGAACATTCCAAGATTTGAAAGATACATACAGATTACTAGACAGGGATAGGAGGCATGGTTTCCGGGTGGGAAGGGAGGATGCGGGTGGGTGGATGGGGACTGAGGGGGGGAATGGGTAGGGGTTATCTTTGTATGATAGTTTTTTTTGTACCTGTAACCCCCCCCCCCAAAAAAATGACAAAACTAAATAAAAAGTTGGCCCCCAAAATGTTTTATATAATAACAAAACATATAAAAGTGCCATATATGATTTAAAAACGCTGGCATGTGTCATTTTGAAGAAGAACAATTTTGATATTTGACATTAAATCGAATACCTGAAGTCCCACCAAAATGTCTGGATTCCATAGATTTTCTGTCTGTCATTATACAATTGTTTATGTGCTATAATGGTCAATATTTGATTGACCAAAAAAAAAAATGGTTGAGTATCTTACTCCATTAAGCAGCTGTTACATTTATCTGAACTGTATTTTTGACCTTTAATCAATTTTGACAAACGTTGCTATTGTATTACCATCGGCACATGGCTGCCTGAGATAAATGCTCTAGACTGCGATGCTCTGTGACAGCTGGTAGCTTGTGGCCCTCCACTGTGGTGGGACATGGTTGACTGGGTCAAATTGCCACTACCTCTCGTCTGGGGGCAGCAGGGGCTGCTGGGAGGGCGGCGTGGGCGGCTAGACCGGGTTGGGGCAGGGGCTCCTCATGTAGACATCATTCCATCCCGGCAGATTAAGGGAGTATGACACGGCTAACCCCTAATCCTTTATCTGACTGAGAGATTAGAGGAACATGACACAGCGCACCAAATCCCTTTAATCATCCAAATGTTTCCTCCTCTGCCAATGGCTCTGCTGCGCTGGGAATGGGAGTCAGCTCCCTGGAACAATAAAGACTCCGGGGAGGAATTGTCTGGGAACATTGTTCCATCCCGAGGTCTCACGGGCGCACTCATGACACTGACAAGCAGCTTTGGTCGCAGAAATACGGAGGAGTTATTCCGGGTTGGGGCCAAGTCAATTAAGCAGCAACACTGATCTAATAGGGTGTTTGAGGGATTGGAGACTGAACAGGGCCGTACTGACTATGTGTCCCTTATCACTGATGCTCTGTGGGGCTGACGTCTCTTTCTAGACTCATTTAAGACTGGGAGCAATTGGTCTGACTTTGATGATGACAGCGGGTTGTTGATAGTTCGAGTCTTACTAATGTCTATGGGACAGATGTCTTATTAATATCAATCCCAATCATTAGATAAAGCACATATTAAAAAGGCACACAAATTATATTAAATTGTCAGGGGGGAGTGTCATTTACAGCGAGACATCATACTCTTGGTCTTTGTGATGTTTCTATTCTACTTACTGAACTGAAAGTGTAGTTCCGAGATCTATGCAGCATGACTTCCTTGTACTGTATGTGATAAAGGGTAAAGGTGCCCTCTTCAGGTTGCTGAACACACAACAGCTCCTTGTATAACCATGTACGATTGCAGTGTGGTGAGTGGTGAGTGAGGTTAATGAAATGCAGGGGATGGAGGCCTGTGACCCTGTGCCTGAGAGCTGTGCCATGCTGCAGCAGGAGAAGCAGCAGCTGTATGTCTGCTGTTTTCTGGACAGCTGGGGTGACATCAGATCAGACTGATGCCAAGGCATATTCCAATCACTGGCCCTCACTACTATCCACTCCACTTTCAAATGATGGCTCTGAGAGTGTGTGGTTTACAGAATGTGTGTGCGTGTTTACATATCTTTGACTGATGGTAGCCGATTGAGACAAGTCTCAGTGCCTGGGAGGCAGCGTGCCGCACCATGCCCTATATGCCAAAGAGCTGAACATGACTCACATAGGGACAGCGAACACACATATGTATCTATACATGTGTGTGTCCATGTGAATCTGTGTGTATGGCCTGACTGTCAATGAGCTCATGATGACTGGCGTGTATGTGGGCCTTGCAGCTCGACTGGACAGGGGGCTCCACACTTGTGCTGTCATCTGCAAGGCCGTGGGAGGACTGATATTAAGTCATTACTGCAGTCAGCTTTCTCTGCCTCAGCCTGCCTATTCCCCACCATACATTGATACATAGTTGACACAGTGCACAGACAAATGCTCTCACGCGGTCTTTCCTACTCTTCCTTTCACTATCCCTTTTACAGACAAACACAGTGTTAAGCCAAACATGTCTGGGCATGCTGCCAGCATGATAAGACACATCCTCCACTGCCACTTCACGCTTCCTTTGGAGAGGTGTACTGTACCTTGAGTTTACAGTAAATGTGTTTCCTGTTTAGAAGATTCAACCTCCAGCCATTCTGTTGGTTTATTCATAAAGAAAGGGACGATGGGGGGAGGAGTAGAATGAAAGAGAGGAAAAACCTGCAAAGAATGCGAGACAGGATGAAAGAGCAAATCCAATCTGCCTCAATATGACTATCAATCACCTCAGCATGTCTTTGGAAGAGAGGCCCTAATTACCGTCCAAATGAACATCGACCATTTTCTATTAGAATAATTCCGACGGCCTGTGTTTGTATATGCCAGTCCCTCGTTCTCTATTCCCATTCATTAAGCTGCATTACTTTTTTGTGATTTTTGACAGCCGATATTTGCTCAGCGAGTTCAGAAGCTAGCTCATTCTCAAAGAGAATTACTTTCCCTTGTCGTCCTTTTTTTATCTTCTGGGCTGTTTGGCAGGAGTGTCCGGCGCTCGCAGCACCCTGGTGAGGAAGGCATGGGATTATGTCTCAGTGGCTCGGCAGAAACCATGTGGAAAAGGAAACACTGTGGACGAGCGCACCATGGGTTTTCACGCCCACCACCGGACATGGACCGGGGTAACCGTGGTTAACGTGGCACAGTGTGAGACATCACCCTGAACACAGAGGGTGGGAGTGTTGGACATTGGCATTTAGCCAGGGTGAACCAGACACTGGTGGGTATGTGTGAGATACTAGAAGGCTTTGCTGTTTTAAAGGAGACCGAGTTTGAATATCAATGAGCTGATTTAAAAGACGAATAATTAAACATGTTTGGTTTAGTCACCCTGGGCCTGTATCAGATATAAGACCTACATATCTATGACGGAGCACTACAGACACAGTGGAATAACAACTAGCTGGACGAAGATGAGAGAGAGAGAAGGAGAAGGTGAAGGTGGGTTAGCAAGGTTTATATTAAGATCTAACATCACTAGCTTAATTTATTATAAGTCAGGTCCTCAGGCTCTTAGAGCAGACTACATACATCTTCTGTGCTTAACCTCCCTCTGTGAGATGACCTCCATTTGAATCTTATTTGAGGAGCACTGCCATGCCTTTCTGTTCCCAGGTGGCTCCAGCGTCTGCTCTAATAGCTCTTCCGGATGGGATGTTCCTTTAGTTCCAGACCTGCATCTTTTGCTCGGCATGGAAGGGATGTTGTATCTGCTTTGGAGAGACATTGTGGTAGAGCGAGCGACATTGGGTTTCATGAAGCCTGACGGAGACATCATTAAAGATGCATAACATCTCACAACTGCCAACAAGGATGACTTATGACATCTGCCACAATGCGTCATGTTGCCTGTCACTGGCAGTACAAACACTGTGGTGGTTAGAGCAATCACTAAGAGGATTTATTACTGTACCTACTGTTGATTTCACCATCTAGCTCCTCCTTCTAATATGTCACATGTCCTTTTTGTGAAGAGCTTACGGGGAGTAGGATATAAACAAACACACCTGGCTTGCTAGGGAGGGACACAAGATGTTATGTGGACCAAAATGTTATGTACTGTAGACCCGGCAGGGTGGGTTGTTTTAGCTTGTAGATGGCCTGCAGCACAGGACAAAACAGATATTATCTGCAGCAAGGGCACATTTCAAATTGATTTATGTACTTTCGTTTCTATAAGATGAAGACTGAGCAATTGACTAGGGACAAAGAAAACAATATGCCATATGCAGGCTGATTTGGGAAGAGTAAAAGAATGAAGCTAGCTTATTGGCGACACCATGGAAATGGCAGTGGGGGACTGTTATTAACGTGACACCGTGAATCAATCCGTCCCATCTGCAGAGTATACAGCGGGATGTGAAGAGAGAGAGAGTGCTAAAGTCACGGATGAAAGGGTGGATTGTGGAGGGGGGAAAAGACGCAGGAAGGACTTTGCAATTGGGAAAGTTAAAGCTATTTACAGCCGCAATGTCTGGGGAAATAGGAGGGTAGAAAAAAGAGAAAGCTTCAGGAAACATCTCACCAAAGACGCTGAAAAAAAACAAGGCAAACAAACAAACAAAGCACACGAAATGGAGGGAGGAGAGCTTCAAAGCCTGCAGGTTGATTCGCAAAATGAACTTCATTAGCATATAGTCAACTGAAGGACATCTTTTGAAAAAGCAGAGCCACGGGTCCAGAAGAGAACGGCATTAACAACACTAATAACAAAGGTATAACAACGAGTCGCTTTTTATAACAACGATAATATTAAGTGAATTTAAGAGAAGAGTTTAATCACACTGTGATTAGTGAGCACAGTACTGCGTGTAAGAGAACATAGTTGAATAATTTACACGCAAGTCATGCACGCGAGAGGTACTTAGTTGAATCATTAACACAAGAAGAGAGGGCCGTAGCTCATTGACTCAAGCCCAAATCATGCAACACACTTCTTTTTTTTTATGGCGTTTAGCTACACCTCTAGACACTACTGTTAATGTTTGTTTTTCCTGAATAAAGGAATATTTTATTAACCTCTAGCCTTTGTGACTTTATAACCTGAACAACAGAGTTTGAGTCCTTTACTTATGACTTTATCCTATGTCTATACAACCAAACCTGTTATAGTGCTTTTCCCCAAGCCCCTTAAACTCAGTTGCCTCTGTGAATGGCTTACTCTTACAACTGTACCCCATTTCACTAAAATGCTCTGAAAAAAAGTAACTTCCTAACAGTACCAATCTAGGCATCAAATAGCTTCCACTCTCCTGTGAAGTACCGGAGAGAGAAGTGACTCTAGCAGTTTGGCAGATGTCTTATTCTGTCGGAATCTATCAGAGGGTAATACCCCAATGCGTTCAACTACGTCTGATAACCGACACATAGATACACTCTCGTCCTGCTCCATAGGAGAGGAAGCATCCAGATCGGCAAGCAGGTCTCAGAGCATTTCATATTATTCTGTATGTAAATCCAAGACACTCCATTTAGTATGATATGTTACGTGTTGTATGGTATGTATTAATTTGTGGATGTCCATCACCCATTTCATACGATATGTTACAAATTACAATTTGTATGATATGTTACAAATTTAGCAAAACGTATGATATATTACAAATTACAATTTGTTGTGGCTAACATTAGCTAGGCTAGGGGTTAAGGTTAGGGTTAAGATTAGGAGGTAGGTTAAAGGGTTAAGGTTAGGGATAGGGTTAGGGGAAGGGTTAGCTAACATGCTAAGTAAACTCAGCAAAAAAAGAAACGTCCTCTCACTGTCAACTGCGTTTATTTTCAGCAAACTTAACATGTGTAAATATTTGTATGAACATAACAAGATTCAACAACTGAGACATAAACTGAACAAGTTCTACAGACATCTGACTAACAGAAATTGAATACTGTGTCCCTGAACAAAGGGGGGGTCAAAATCAAAAGTAACAGTCAGTATCTGGTGTGGCCACCAGCTGCATTAAGTACTGCAGTGCATCTCCTCCTCACGGACTGCACCAGATTTGCCAGTTCTTGCTGTGAGATGTTACCCCACTCTTCCACCAAGGCACCTGCAAGTTCCCGGACATTTCTGGGGCGAATGGCCCTAGCCCTCACCCTCCGATCCAACAGGTCCCAGATGTGCTCAATGGGATTGAGATCTGGGCTCTTCGCTGGCCATGGCAGATCACTGACATTCCTGTCTTGCAGGAAATCACGCACAGAACGAGCAGTATGGCTGGTGGCATTGTCATGCTGGAGGGTCATGTCAGGATGAGCCTACAGGAAGGGTACCACATGAGGGAGGAGGATGTCTTCCCTGTAACACACAGCATTGAGATTGCCTGCAATGACAACAAGCTCAGTCCGATGATGCTGTGACACACCGCCCTAGACCATGACGGACCCTCCACCTCCAAATCGATCCCGCTCCAGAGTACAGGCCTCGGTGTAACGCTCATTCCTTCGACAATAAGAGCAAATCCGACCATCACCCTTGGTGAGACAAAACCATGACTCGTCACTGAAGAGCACTTTCTGCCAGTCCTGTCTGGTCCAGCGACGGTGGGTTTGTGCCCATAGGCGACGTTGTTGCCGGTGATGTCTGGTGAGGACCTGCCTTACAACAGGCCTACAAGCCCTCAGTCCAGCCTCTCTCAGCCTATTGCGGACAGTCTGAGCACTGATGGAGGGATTGTGCGTTCCTGGTGTAACTTGGGCAGTTGTTGTTGCCATCCTGTACCTGTCCCGCAGGTGTGATGTTCGGATGTACCGATCCTGTGCAGGTGTTGTTACACATGGTCTGCCACTGCGAGGATGATCAGCTGTCCGTCCTGTCTCCCTGTAGCGCTGTCTTATGCTTCTCACAGTGCGGACATTGCAATTTATTGCCCTGGCCACATCTGCAGTCCTCATGCCCCATTGCAGCATGCCTAAGGCACGTTCACGCAGATGAGCAGGGACCCTGGGCATCTTTCTTTTGGTGTTTTTCAGAGTCAGTAGAAAGGCCTCTTTAGTGTCCTAAGTTTTCATAACTGTGCCCTTAATTGCCTACCGTCTGTAAGCTGTTAGTGTCTTGACGACCGTTCCACAGGTGCATGTTCATTAATTGTTTATGGTTCATTGAACAAGCATAGAAAACAGTGTTTAAACCCTTTACAATGAAGATCTGTGAAGTTATTTGGATTTTTATGAATTATCTTTGAAAGACAGTGAAAAGTTGCTAATTAGCTAAAATGGCAAAGTTGTCCGTGATGAGATTCAAACACGCAATCTTTGGGTTGCTAGATGTTCACTTAATACGCCCAACCATCCACCCCAACCTCCTCACCCTCCTTTAACCTTTTGTCTTATTTAACCATACCAAACGTAACATATCATACTAATTTGGGTGTCCCGGATCAACGTTTACTATGTTATGTCTAGTCTATGAGACCAGGCTGAGAAGAGGCACTACATGTTGTGCTGTCCATAGCAACAACAGACAGAGGCGGAGCATGGACACATACCACAGCCACTCTCCACTAAGTCTTCTTATAACAGACACAGGGGATAGCGCAGCTGATAAAATGATACCATTTAAATCCAGATGTATATTTATGGTTTAAAATATTGCTTGAGCAAAGTTACATTGTATATGACACAGCTTATTTATTTTCATAATGCCAAATGTCCTTCCACACCTAAGAATTATGAGGCACACAGAGTATAATAGGCCAAGATGCTACCATGCTGCTGCTGCAATTTCACAGGCAGGCACACCTGGTCAAGTCACCAAAGTTAAATGTGTAGATGAAAATTGATGACAAGTGATGCGAATAAATTATGTGTGTCATGTACAGTGGGGGAAAAAAGTATTTAGTCAGCCACCAATTGTGCAAGTTCTCCCACTTAAAAAGATGAGAGAGGCCTGTAATTTTCATCATAGGTACACGTCAACTATGACAGTTTGAAGAAATCAACTGTGGGAGCAATTATTAGGAAATGGAAGACATACAAGACCACTGATAATCTCCCTCGATCTGGGGCTCCACGCAAGATCTCACCCCGTGGGGTCAAAATGATCACAAGAACGGTGAGCAAAAATCCCAGAACCACATGGGGGGACCTAATGAATGACCTGCAGAGAGCTGGGACCAAAGTAACAAAGCCTACCATCAGTAACACACTACGCCGCCAGGGACTCAAATCCTGCAGTGCCAGACGTGTCCCCCCTGCTTAAGCCAGTACATGTCCAGGCCCGTCTGAAGTTTGCTAGAGTGCATTTGGATGATCCAGAAGAGGATTGGGAGAATGTCATATGGTCAGATGAAACCAAAATATAACTTTTTGGTAAAAACTCAACTCGTCATGTTTGGAGGACAAAGAATGCTGAGTTGCATCCAAAGAACACCATACCTACTGTGAAGCATGGGGGTGGAAACATCATGCTTTGGGGCTGTTTTTCTGCAAAGGTACCAGGACGACTGATCCGTGTAAAGGAAAGAATGAATGGGGCCATGTATCGTGAGATTTTGAGTGAAAACCTCCTTCCATCAGCAAGGGCATTGAAGATGAAACGTGGCTGGGTCTTTCAGCATGACAATGATCCCAAACACACCGCCCGGGCAATGAAGGAGTGGCTTCGTAATAAGCATTTCAAGGTCCTGGAGTGGCCTAGCCAGTCTCCAGATCTCAACCCCATAGAAAATCTTTGGAGGGAGTTGAAAGTCCGTGTTGCCCAGCGACAGCCCCAAAACATCACTGCTCTAGAGGAGATCTGCATGGAGGAATGGGCCAAAATACCAGCAACAGTGTGTGAAAACCTTGTGAAGACTTACAGAAAACGTTTGACCTGTGTCATTGCAAACAAAGGGTATATAACAAAGTATTGAGAAACTTTTGTTATTGACCAAATACTTATTTTCCACCATAATTTGCAAATAAAATCATAAAAAATCCTACAATGTGATTTTCTGGAATTTTCTCAATTTGTCTGTCATAGTTGACGTGTACCTATGATGAAAATTACAGGCCTCTCTCATCTTTTTAAGTGGGATAACTTGCACAATTGGTGGCTGACTAAATACTTTTTTCCCCCACTGTATGTAGTGCATGCATGTATGTGCCCGTAGGTGTGTCTGAGAGGCTCTGCTCATATAGGCTTAAAAGGCTGGAATATGTACACACCTGATTGGACAATGCAGGTGTCTGCTAATAACTACCCTCTGAGAGAACAGAGGATGGTCATAGTGCTGTAAATGTCAGTCATCCAGCATTCTACAAAAAAACTACGCTACTCCAGTTGAAAACCCAAAGAGGCCAAGGAGTTTCCTTATTTTCCATTCGCTACATTTCCTTTTGACATCTTAAAAGCTCTTAGTTCAGCAAGGCACACCAATGCTTTACTCAATATAACTGGCGAGAGTTCCCTTTTTAGACTAGAAGTGAGGACGAACGACAAAAACAAAATAGAATAGGAATAAATAAGTGAAAGGAATGGGGAGCCAGAAAGAGGACAGAGGGTAAAGAGGACCGAGGTTAAAGAGGACCGAGGGTAAAGAGGACCGAGGGTAAAGAGGACCGAGGGTAAAAAGGACCGAGGGTAAAGAGGACAGAGGGTAAAGGGGACAGAGGGTAAAGGGGACAGAGGGTAAAGGGGAGGAGGAACAAATAAAATGTCTAGAGTAGAAAAGAGAAAATTATTTGAAACAGAAACCTAGAGATTAGAGATTCATCTGGCCAAGCCAAACCCATTAAGTTTGAATTAAAGACCATTGTAAGGCTGGTAAACTTGGCATGGACTCCATATATCTTGACAAAATTATCTCTCTAGTTTTTATTATCAAACAAAGGGCATTACGCTAGCTTCCAGGCACTCTGTAGAGGCAAAGTTATCTGAATGGATAATCATATGTATCAACTATTGATTTTGTTTCTCAACACAACTTTGGCTCTCTCTGGAAGCTGAGAAAACTCAAATGCCGTTGGACTAATGCTCCCCTATGCACAGAGACCATTACTCAACATAAAACCTCACAGCTACTGTCCATGGAAAGAGTCTTCAGAAGAAAAAAATACATGTACTCAACATGTTCACAAGAGACATTCCAGTGTCACAAGTGTATGATTACATTCGCAGTCAAAAGGGGCAGTAATGCTGTCCAGAAAAGCACTGTGTAGCCTACTGTCTAGCCTAGAGTATTGTAGTGGCCACAGCATTGACTGATGTCCTCTGTTGTCCATTATGTCGTATAACCCTGTGAGGTTGCTGACGTGGACAATTTGTCAACTTTGAGTTCTGTGACTCCACATCCCCTCCCCCCACTTCCTTTGATTCCTGTCATTACAGGGGATCCTGAGCCGACTATCAAGAGCGCGCTATAAAGTTAGAAGTGTTCTCTACGAGGCAAACGGACGCTCCATTAAGGTAAGTCAGATCTCTATGTTTGCTCTCTCTGACCTTGTTAAGGAATATGCTATCAGTCTTCTTAACTATCCTGCGCCACGCTTTCAATTCACCTCCCTCTCAAGGCTCTTTTACTTTATAATTTCCATGTATCTCTCTCCCTTTCCTCTCCCTCCTTTTTGTCTGTATGTAAATGGATGCCCTAGTTAACCAGGAGAAAAGCTACTAGAGCTAATGCTGCTGCATCTGCAGATACGTACTTAGCTAACGCAACTTTGTAACAATACTACGTTTCTCCATTTATGGAGTAATTGAGATAAACAGATATAATTTGTTCTGTAGTACCTGTCCTTTTATATGCCCACATCATGCACAAAGGGACAAATACAACATCAATCCTATTCATCGGCTTACATTGTGCCATAAAATAAATTATTTAAACGGGTCCCGCTTTAAATTATGTGCCGCTTATAAAGGCTTCATAAAGCCTTCAGAAACACTACATAAATGTGTTACAAAGCATCTATAACCGTATGTCATGCTTTATAAAGGGTTCATAAATGTGGCATAACTGTGTGACATAACCACCAAAGTCAAATGTGACATAACCCACTATGTCAAATATGATATAAATCTGTGCTTTATAAAGGGTGGCATAAGCACCGCTTAATAAAGGCCTTATAAATCATATTAAATTGAGGCTTCATAAAGCATTTTCTAACAATGTCATGCCTCTTGGTAGAGCATTGCAATGCCAGGATATTGGGTTCGATTCCCGGGACCACCCATGCGTAGAAATGTATTCACACATGACTGTAAGTCGCTTTGGCTAAAAGTGTATGCTAAATTTTATATACTGTATTATATTATATTTCACTAAAACATTTCTAGGATGGCCCAACCGCTTTCCCTCTTGGGTGCATAGTCAATATTGGACATGACCTCATCATTCCCCAAAATACTGTGCTGCAGGATGACACAAACTCTAAAGTTCAGTCATGGACAGTAGAAACCATTGGTAGGGCCTTTTAAAATCAGTTTACATCTTTTGCCTACTTCTGTTTTGTTTTAGTTTTTTTATTCTGTTTTCTTGGTTTCGTTTTTCCAGTTTTCGGCTTTCCCAATTATTTTCTGGTTTACCCCAGTTTTTTCACACCTTTTTTTATAAGACAAATAACAAAATAGGGTTTTCTGTGTTCAGAACAATGCTTAAACCACATCAGGGGATGATTTTTGAGGTCTGGAAAAAATCGAAGAAACTTTGATTTTGAGTGTAGTTGCCTTTTAATTCAGTGAGCATACCCTGCACTGTTGTTTGGTTAGCATGTTTTCTGTAGTGCAGTAAGCGCACATTCGGCCAGAAATGTAATGGGTGGAGTAAAATGCCAGCAGCACTCTGTATTATTCAGAGCCCTATGAAATGACACCATATATACATTCTACAGACCCTACTGAGTATTCCCTACAATACCTGGGACCCACTTGGGAGCCAGGCCCACCCACTGGGGAGCCAAGCCCAGCCAATCAGAATCAGTTTTTCCCCACAAAAGGGCTTTATTACAGACAGAAATACTCCTCTGTTTCATAAGCTGCCCAGGTGGCTCGTCTCAGACGATCCCGCATGTGACGAAGCCGGATGTGGAGGCCCTGGGCTGGTGTGGTTACATGTGGTCTGTGGTTGTGAGGCCGGTTGGATGTACTGCTAAATTCTCTAAAACAGCTTATGGTAGAGAAATTAACACTACATTCTCTGGCAACAGCTCTGGTGGACATTCCTGCAGTCAGCATGCCAATTGCATGCTCCTTCAAAACTTGAGACATCTGTGGCATTGTGTCGTGTGACAAAACTGCACATTTTAGAGTGGCCTGTTATTGTCCCCAGCAAAAGTTGCACCTGTGTAATGATCATGTTGTTTAATCAGCTTCTTGATATGCCACACCTGTCAGGTGGATCTTGGCAAAGGAAAAATGCTCACTAACAGGGATGTAAACAAATTTGTGCACACAATGAGAGAAATTAGCTTTTTGTGCATATGGAACATTTCTGGGATCTTTCATTTCAGCTCATGAAACATGGGACCAACACTTTACATGTTGTGTTTATATTTTTGTTCAGCACAGTTTGTAGTAGTTAAGTGTTGAGTTAGATTACATACTGTAGCTACCTCAATCGTTATTTCAAATAATTTCAGTGACTTCACAGCAATTGATAGCTATCCAAAGTTTAGCAAGCTAGCAGGCTCAGCTACAATTTACAAAATCCCCCTAGACACAGCCACATTTAAAAAAAAAAACATTTTTAGTCATTTAGCAGACGCTCTTATCCAGAGCGACTTACATTATCTTTTTATTTTATATACTGGCCCCCCGTGGGAATCAAACCCACAACCCTGGCGTTGCAAACGCCATGCTCTACCAACTGAGCTACATCCCTGCCGGCCATTCCTTCCCCTACCCTGGACGACGCTGGGCTAATTGTGCGCCGCCCCATGGGTCTCCCGGTCGCGGCCGGCTACGACAGAGCCTGGATTCGAACCAGGATCTCTAGTGGCACAGCTAGCACTGCGATGCAGTGCCTTAGACCACTGCGCCACTCGGGAGTGTGAGTCTCTATCTCATAGTCAAATCATGAGATTTGTAAATTAAAGAGGAATTAAATAATACTAATTGAATGGAGTTTCCCATCTTCGCATTTAGAGTTTCTGACGCAACACAGAAATGCCCTTATCCAGATGGTGTGACAAGGGCATTTCCTAACAGACCCGCTAACTTTGTTGTTACTTTTAAGGTTGGAACCAACATGCAGTACCTCCGGCAGCAAGAGAGGCAAAAACCATTCGTCCGCCAGCTCAGGGACAAGCTACACTATTCACAGCCCTGTGTAATGTTCAAAGTAATTGCATTGCTAAAGCTTCATGTATTTGTATTGTTTAAAAATGTACAAATAAAAGGAAATGTATGGTTTAAACATGTTTTTAATGTTTATTTGTTTTAGCTGTTAGTGATAATTCCCTAAGTGTTATTACATTTGTGTTTATATCATTAAGTCTTTATGTATGTGTTATGAATGACCAAAGGTGTCTGACTTTATAGTAAGTACAGCGCCATATGATATAAGGCATTTATGTATGCATTATAAATGACCAAAGGGGTCTTTAAATTAAGTACAGCATCATGTGATATAGAGTCTTTATGTATGTGTTATGAATGACCGAAGGTGTCTCACTTCAAACTAAGTATTACAGGACACTACATGAAGTGTCAATAAATAGGTTATTAACATTCTGCTGATTTATGAAGGTTCTCTCGCAATCCACAAGTTACTGTAGGGTTTGAGAGGTATTTAAATGGCTTGATGGACCTGCAAAGCTTGCATTTATGTGTGTGTGTGTGTGTGTGTGTGTGTGTGTGTGTGTGTGTGTGTGTGTGTGTGTGTGTGTGTGTGTGTGTGTGTCAGAACCAAAATGATTTGGAGTATTCCAACCTGAGACTACCACACCAGGTATTCCTCTTCTGTTCCCATGCTGGAGACCAGGGCTTGATTACCTGTTACAATGGTGACAACATTTTGTGGCTGATCTTTCAGCGGGGTAGTGGGTGAATGTGTCAAAGACCTGACTGGGCCCAGCACCGTGCGGTATGGCTCATTTTTGTTGTGCGTGTCTGTGTACTGTGGAACATGTAACTTGGTTCCAGAAGAAAGCCACTTTCAATTTCTTTAGGTTGGGGGCTTTCATCAAGGTAAGTGTTTCTTGGTGTAACGTCGTCCCCAGGCTATGGCACACACAGCACATTTAAGGCTGGGATATCAACCATTCAGAGTTGGCCTTAGTGGGAGTGACCATAGAATTATATAGGAGTGACCTTAATGAATAAAGTACTTGTCATCGTCACTACTTAACACAGTCAAAAAGTCAAAATTATGGCTAAACCCTTAACATTTTATTTTAAACCGAACCCTAATTAATGACAACCAAGTTTGATGCGTTGGTCCCCCCGACCTTCCTCACATTTGGGCAGAAGTGTCTGGGAGCGAGAATAGGTGTAATGTGACTAACATGACATGTCACCCTTTATAAAACACATGTTTATATCATATTCGACATAGTGGGTTATTTCACATTTGAGATAGGTGAATATGTCACATAGTTATGCCACATTTATGAACCCTTTATAAAGCATGACATATTTATAGATGCTTTGTAACACATTTATGTAGTGCTTATGAAGGCATTATGAAGGCTTTATGAAGCCATTATAAGCTGAACGTCATTTAAAGCGGGACCGATAAGTGCAACAGCCAGTTGAATTTGATAGTGGTAGACAGGCGGTTGTTGGATTCTGCTGGTGGATGATGGGTAATGGGATGGTGTGTTGTTTGTGGATGTATTACCATTCAGGGCACACACTCCTCAGCAGTCAGTGGCGTTTACCGCCATTGACCGGCCAGCATCGTTTGATCAGTACTTAATGTCACTTAACGCAATCGCTTCAAGCCAACCCTGCCTGTTTAGAGTGGAACAGATGTTTCGCCGAAGTGATCTCGCAGTTCTAATTAGCCATTGATAGTAAATGCATTAGCACTGGGAAGCAACGCAGTTTAAAATATAGCTGCCTGCGATAGGAGGTGAAAGTGAGTGGGATATGGAATTAGGGGGTGGAGAGAGAGGGGAAGGGAAATAATCAATGTGGCTTGTTAAGATAGCGAAATCGTGGGGTACCATTACAAAGTGCTATTTGACTGTGCTCTCATGCTAGCCTCCTCTGTTGTTGCTGCTTTTAAGAAGATTTATCCCTGTTTTTTACGATGAGGAAACTTCTGGAGATTTACCTGGAAAACAGACTGCGTGCTGGGAGTGTGTAGGAGTACATCTCTAGGTGAAACCATCACTTTTCCCTTTTACGCTTACATTATACTCCTAAACAGCATGAAATAGAGACTCACACTTCTTATTCATAGAGTTGTACAGATAAGCCAGTATCTATTCTCTCCAGGACAGTTGGTTTTGCTGAAGGCAGTGAAAGAGAAGTATACTATGGTCTTAGATTGGAAACCATTTTCTACAAACTCCTTTCCCCTCAACCATGGGTGTATGATATTGCAAAGATTACCTGGATTTCAAAGTTGTCAATTCTCAGGACGGAATTAGTTAAAAAAGTCTCTCAACTCAAAACTAAAACCCTATTCTAACAATAATTAACACAGTGGGGGCTTTTCAAATCGTTTTCTGCAAAGCCCACTGTACAATACCATCCAATCCAAACCAGCAGCACTCCAACCCTCTAGAAAGCTCCCAATTCCATCCTCCAACTGATTCCCTTCCACCAACTATAAATACACACGTTCTCACAAAGCCACAGAGCTGATTGCCTTTGAGCCACTTGTGAATGGCCAGCCACCAGCCACCTGCCTCCCCTCTTGCACACCTTCAATAGAGTTTATCAGAGTGGCAGTGCCCCAGCTGCTGCCCTCTTCAACCTTAAAGACATGGAGCTGGATGTCTCCTCTGCCCTCAGTGCCATGTCTCCTGCTATCCTACAGACCTAACCACCTGGCCTCGTTTTGTGTTCTGCCGACACTACTACAACCTGGGATACAGCTAACAGTAACCACTGCCATGTATTCTGCCTGCTACATCTCTAAGCAGCCTCAGCCTTGCTGCCTCTGTGTCTCTGTCGTTGACTCTTCCCCCTTCAGGCCACAGCCTCCACAAACAAAACTACAATGGATCCATGGGCTCTGAAAACTATATAGGGCTGATGTAAACCTTTTGCCTTTAATGGCACAGGAAATGAATCTCCTGTTAGGGATTACTGTGGCGTGTAACAGCCCTTGAGCGGCCCGCTGTAAAGGGTTTAACAAGGTTAAATGGGTGTGAAGTGGCGGTGGTGGGATGGGGTCGTGGGCGTAGGGTGGGGGGGTTTCATACCTGAATTTATAAAAGTGTGATGATGCGTCATGAGTCTTTATAAACTCGTAAACACCCCCACTAGCACATTGGGCAGTAAAAGGAAGGCTGGAATTAGGTGGATGGTGGCAATAAACGCAGAAGAAACGCAAGCTGGAACACTGGCTGTCTGCATGTAAAACACTCATAATAGAAGTGTTTTAATGGAAAATGTCCCCTCTTAGACCTTAATCTATCCAAGCATCCTATTACCCAGGCCTGGTAATGATCGTGAGGACAGAAGACACGTGGTATAGAGGAAGAAGGTGGTGTGGTGTTGAGCTTGGCCAATGGCAGTGCTGTTGGTGCCTATTGGTTAATTTGGGGAAGATTAATTGTGTGGATGCTGTCACCTTTCTACAGGCCAGGGTCAGACTAATCTCCTAAGGAAACAAAGTGTGATTCCTCGTGCGTGCACATGCCCACCCACCCAGACACGTAGCCATGCACCTGTATGTTTTGTGCTATAATTAAGCAATAAGGCCCGAGGGGGTGTGGTATATGGCCAATATACCACGGCTAAAGGGCTGTTCTTATGCACAATGCAACGCGGAGTGCCTGGATATAGCCATTCGCCGTGGTATATTGACTATATACCACAAAACCACAAGGTGCCTAATTGCTATTATAAACTGGTTACCAACGTAATTAGAAATGTTTTGTCATACCCGTGATATACCACGGCTTTCAGCCAATCAGCATTCAGGGCTCGAACCACCTGGTTTATAATTGCACCTATACACTCTGGCCTGTTATGCAGCCTCTCACTGTGCTTCGCACAATCAATCTAAATTCACATGGATCCTACATGTACGGAAGCTTTCTTCCACAAAGTGAATAAAACCAGTCTTGACTCATTAGCTTGAGGTTCACTGCCAGAAAGCAGCATTCAGTTATTTCCTACACTGAGGCATTCAACAGCATATGCCCTTTGTTGAATTTCCATATTAGGTGCTGTGGACGTCATGTAACACGACAGATAAAAGCCGGATGGAGGCAGCGGTAAACTAGCAGGTACAAATGCTGCGGCAGAGTGTGTATGTGTGTGTGCATGTTTTTCTTTCTTCACTGATGTGAGGTTCAAAATGGAGAGCCTGAATGTGTGTGTGTGTGTGTGTGCGTGTGCGTGCGTACGTGTGTGTGTGGGTGAGAGAGAGAGTGTTTGATGGAGAGTGATTGTATTTTCCTTTTCTCCTGTCCCCTGAGGAGGTGACGGGGTTGGTATTGTAATTCCACTCTCATTTCCCAAGTCACCACGGCGACTGTGGACTTGTCACTCAGAGGAGGCAGAGAACGAGCCTGTCAATCAATCAAGGGCCCATTACGGAAACTATTCCAAAAATGACTCCTTTTTCCTTCCACTTCCTTTTTAGCATAACTACATTTCAACACTTTGTCATTGGCATGGAGTGTGATTAGTCTGCTAAGTGAAAGGGGGCTGCAGGGAGAAAGAGAATGAGCAGGAGGGAGATGGAGAGAAAGAGGGAGAGTAAGGGCATCATTACATTACAATGCCCTTGTCTAAAGACAAAGATGCAGTAAGGTATGAAAGGAAGTGAATGGCATGTTAAAAGCAAAAGCCCCACTACTATATCATTTCAGAAATTCTACATAGCATTTACGGTATTTCTACACTTTCAATAGAAAGTAGGAAGTCGTTCATGCTTTATTGGGTGAGACAGAGCCATGCTGTGCACCTTAAACAAAAGTGAGTGTAAACCTGCATATAGTAACATCCATCACACACACAGACACTAGTATGACATGACAGCTAAAACAGATCTCCACGAGGTAGTGGGTTGGGTGGGCTAGAAAGGGTAAAGAGAGAGAGAGAGAGTCGGATAGAGGGATAAAGGAGGAGGAGAAAACCAGAGAGAACAGCCCCATATTGAACTGTATGATCGTGTTAAACCCATTCTGACATAACACCTCACATGACAACCATCGCCACATGAATCCTCGCTCCACTGCAGACTTGCGTCAAATGGAGCAGAGAGTTGTAACCTTGAGAAGGCTCACCAGCCCCCACTAGAAGGAAGCTTTGGCCTCAGCATAACACAGCAATATACTGTCCTCACGTGTCTTCACCATGGCTCTGTGGTCAATGTTTAGTAAAGATACAAATCATGAGGAAAATGTGGACTAGGCCTATAGGTTTGACATTCTGTTGACCATCTGTTGACATACAGTTGAAGTCGGAAGTTTACATACACTTAGTTTGGAGTGATTAAAACTCGTTTTTCAACCACTCCACAAATTTCTTGTTAACAAACTATAGAATTGACAAGTCGGTTAGGACATCTACTTTGTGAATGACACAATACATTTTTCCAATAATTGTTTACAGACAGATTATTTCACTTATAATTCACTGCATCTCAATTCCAGTGGGTCAGAAGATTACATACACTAAGTTGACTGTGCCTTTAAACCGCTTGGAAAAATCCAGAAAATGATGTCATGGCTTTAGAAGCTTCTGATAGGCTAATTGACATCACTTGAATCAATTGGAGGTGTACCTGTGGATGTATTTCAAGGCCTACCTTCAAACTCAGTGCCTATTTGCTTGACATCATGTGAAAATGTAAAGAAATCAGCCAAGACCTCAGAAAAAAATTGTAGACCTCCACAAGTCTGGTTCATCCTTGAGAGCAATTTCCAAATGCCTGAAGGTACCACGTTCATCTGTACAAACAGTAGTATGCAAGTATAAACACCATGGGACCACGCAGCTGTCATACCCCTCAGGAAGGAGACGCGTTCTGTCTCCTAGAGATGAACGTACTTTGGTGCGAAAAGTGCAAATCAATCCCAGAACAACAGCAAAGGATCTTGTGAAGATGCTGGAGGAAACAGGTACAAAAGTATCTATATCCACAGTAAAACGAGTCCTATATCGACATAACCTGAAAGGCTGCTCATGAAGGAAGAAGCAACTGCTCCAAAACCGCCATAAAAAAGCCAGACTACGGTTTGCAACTGCACATGGGGACAAAGATCGTACTTGTTGGAGAAATGTCCTCTGGTCTGATGAAACAAAAATAGAACTGTTTGGCCATAATGACCATCGTTATGTTTGGAGGAAAAAGGGGGTTGCTTGCAAGCCGAAGAACACCATCCCAACTGTGAAGCACGGGGGTCGCAGCATAATGCTGTGGGGGTGCTTTGCTGCAGGAGGGACTAGTGCACTTCACAAAATAAATGACATCATGAGGAAGGAAAATGATGTGGATTTATTGAAGCAACATCTCAAGACATCAGTCAGGAAGTTAAAGTTTGGTCGCGAATGGGTTTTTCAAATGGACAATGACCCCAAGCATTCTTCCAAAGTTGTGGCAAAATGGCAACAAAGTCAAGGTATTGGAGTGGCCATCACAAAGCCCTGACCTCAATCCTATAGAAAATGTGTGGGCAGAACTGAAAAAGCATGTGCGAGCAAGTAGGCCAACAAACCTGACTCAGTTACACCAGCTCTGTCAGGAGGAATGGGCCAAAATTCAACCAACTTATTGTGGGAAGCTTGTGGAAGGCTACCCAAAACATTTTACCCAAGTTAAACAATTTAAAGGCAATGCTACCAAATACTAATTGAGCGTATGTAAACGTCTGACCCAGTGGGAATGTGATGAAAGAAATAAAAGCTGAAATAAATAATTCTCTCTACTATAATTCTGACATTTCACATTCTGAAAATAAAGTGGTGATCCTAACTGACCTAAAACAGGGAATTTCTACTAGGATTAAATGTCAATAATTGTGAAAAATTTGGCTAAGGTGTACAGTGAGGGAAAAAAATATTTTATCCCCTGCTGATTTTGTACGTTTGCCCACTGACAAAGACATGATCAGTCTATAATTTTAATGGAAGGTTAATTTGAACAGTGAGAGACAGAAGAACAAAAAAAAAATCCTGAAAAACTAATGTCAAAAATGTTATAAATTGATTTGCATTTTAATGAGGGAAATAAGTATTTGACCCCTCTGCAAAACATGACTTAGTACTTGGTGGCAAAACCCTTGTTGGCAATCACAGAGGTCAGATGTTTCTTGTAGTTGGCCACCAGGTTTGCACACATATCAGGAGGGATTTTGTCCCACTCCTCTTTGCAGATCTTCTCCAAGTCATTAAGGTTTCGAGGCTGACGTTTGGTAACTCGAACCTTCAACTCCCTCCACAGATTTTCTATGGGATTAAGGTCTGGAGACTGGCTAGGCCATTCCAGGACCTTAATGTGCTTCTTCTTGAGCCACTCCTTTGTTGCCTTGGCCGTGTGTTTTGGGTCATTGTCATGCTGGAATACCCATCCATGACCCAATTTCAATGCCCTGGCTGAGAGAAGGAGGTTCTCACCCAAGATTTGACGGTACATGGCCCCGTCCATCGTCCCTTTGATGTGGTGAAGTTGTCCTGTCCCCTTAGCAGAAAAACACCCCCAAAGCATAATGTTTCCACCTCCATGTTTGACGGTGGGGATGGTGTTCTTGGGGTCATAGGCAGCATTCCTCCTCCTCCAAACACGTTGAGTTGATGCCAAAGATCTCCATTTTGGTCTCATCTGACCACAACACCTTCACCCAGTTCTCCTCTGAATCATTCAAATGTTCATTGGCAAACTTCAGACGGGCCTGTATATGTGCTTTCTTGAGCAGGGGGACCTAGCGGGCGCTGCAGGATTTCAGTCCTTCATGGCGTACTGCGTTACCAATTGTTTTCTTGGTGACTATGGTCCCAGCTGCCTTAAGATCATTGACAAGATCCTACCGTGTAGTTCTGGGCTGATTCCTCACCGTTCTCATGATCATTACAACTCCACGAGGTGAGATCTTGCATGGAGCCCCAGGCCGAGGGAGATTGACAGTTATTTTGTGTTTCTTCCATTTGCGAATAATCGCACCAACTGTTATCACCTTCTCACCAAGCTGCTTGCCGATGGTCTTGTAGCCCATTCCAGCCTTGTGTAGGTCTACAATCTTGTCCCTGACATCCTTGGAGAGCTCTTTGGTCTTGGCCATGGTGGAGAGTTTGGAATCTGATTGATTGATTGCTTCTGTGGACAGGTGTCTTTTATACAGGTAACAAGCTGAGATTAGGAGCACTCCCTTTAAGAGTGTGCTCTTAATCTCAGCTCGTTACCTGTATAAAAGACACCTGGGAGCCAGAAATCTTTCTGATTGAGAGGGGGTCAAATACTTATTTCCCTCATTAAAATGCAAATCAATTTATAACATTTTTGACATGCGTTTTTCTGGATAATTGTGTCTCTCACTGTTCAAATAAACCTACCATTAAAATTATAGACTGATCATTTCATTGTCAGTGGGCAAACGTACAAAATCAGCAGGGGATCAAATACTTTTTTTCCCTCACTGTATGTAAACTTCCGACTTCAACTGTACATCTAGACAATTTGATCCAAATAGCCTAGGGATGGGTATAGCATCAGTGGAATGATCCCCATTCCCCATAAAAACACTGCATTTAGGGAAAGAGAATGTATTTAGGGCATGGAGCCTTGAGATGCTGATCTTCCTCAGTATTTTCCATAAACTCTGGCCACGGTTCTCTTCAAACCATTTACTGGGTTTCTGGGGGAATAAGATACAAATAATGCTCTTCAGAGTACTATGAGAATGCATGTTTGGATTCAAGCAATCAATTAAATCAGTGTTTATGGTTTAAGACAACATCATAATTCACAAATGACCTCTTGGGGTATTATTTATAACCAGGTTAGATAGAATTGGGCCATGTGTCTTGAAAGCCTTATTGTTTATGGCACTAAGTTCAAAAGATCTTATTTTCCAGGCGAATAGGATCCTGTGTTATCTGTGAGGATCCCCTGGGATCTATAGAACATCCCCGGAGATGACGTACTAAATAAATACATAGAGGCTAATCACATTTCCTTTGTTGAGCCGAGGGTAGAAGCTTTTAAATCAAAGGCACAGTTAAAGCACATACAACCACGGTAAACTATAAGTAAATCAATTCCACACACCCCCTCAACCAACCAACCGGCATACTGTTATTACATACACTGCAGAGAGGATGGCAACAGAGATCCTAAAACAGAAACAGGAAATACGTGAAAACTGCCACAGACAGCAAAGCTAATCAGAACAGATGTATCTGCAATCTGACATTGGACTGTTCAATCTCCAGCCTGCTTAAAGGGCGAGAGATATCCAAATCGCTATGATCCCCCTCTCAAGGCCTTATCCTGCAATGTGAAGAAAGAATCTCTAGAAAACGCTGGGGCTCTGTGCATGCAATCACATTACACACCTGTCATCTTAAAAGGTCAACGTATTAGGTTGGTCCCCTCTCCAACTGCTGTTTCTATACTTGCCTCATCTCCAAACACATATATATATATATATATTTGTTACAGAAAAGAGAGAAAACTACTTAACATTTATCTGAAGAGGAAAGAGGACAGTGGAGAGGAGAACATTTTCAGTGTTTTCTATAATCTAGTGGATGACATTTTACTTCCTCTCTTTATCCCCTGTGGTCTCAGTGAAAATGAGTAGAGGATGATATTATAATAGGGATATCTGCATCCGAGCGGAGAGCTGCAGACCAATGTGACAAACCTACACAGAGGGAGTGGGTGAGAATGAGGAATTGGGACTTCAACCATCCAACACAGAGTGAGGAAGGAGTACACTTGACTGCATCCACACTGATCTACTCCACTGCATCCACACAGAGATATTGGGTTAATAACTTAAGCCTGCATTGTGTGTGGCTGTGTGCATTGTAAGGCCACCTCCATCTGCATTGGTCAGAATTTGTCGCTAGCAGCTCCCATCTATCTAAATCAGTTCACTCCTCACAGATTCTCTTCAGTCTCTGCTGCACTAGCTAGCTCTGCATGACACATCACTATGCAACACTATGTATTATAGGGAGAGAGTATTCCTATTCGAATGAAGTGTTTCGCAATCACTGCAATCCCACGATTCCCTCCTACTTGTCATTGTCACCTGGCTGTGTGGCTGCTTGGCTTGATGGGATGTGACGCCTCTCCTCTCCTGTATGCTCCCCTCCTCTCCCCTGCTGTACGCTCCTCTCCCCTCCTCTCTACTCCTGTACGCTCCTCTCCTCTCCTCTCTACTCCTGTACGCTCCTCTTTGCCCTACCGCGCTGCTCCTGCTTGGGCCTAGACAGGAATGGCATTAGGATGCTGGCGGGGGCCTTCCCTTGTGGCAGCCTCTGCCAGCCACTTAATTTGCCGTTTATAGTTTCACCACAGCAGTAATTTAATCTTCTGCCCACAGAAACATCTCTGTCAGGCCTCTACGTATGTGTTTCCCTGCCTATGTGACTATACAGTATGTGTATGAAACAGAGATATGGGTGGGTATATCTCCTACCCTTTTGTGTGTGTGTGTGTATGTGAGTGTGTGAGTGTGTCTGTATGTGTGTGTGTTTGAGTGTCTGTGTGTGTGTGTGTGTGGTTGTATGGCCTTTCCCTGTGGGATGAAGCAGTGGTATTCACAAGGCCTTATTAAAATGCCAGTCCTGACCTGGTTTCACAGTCATGGAGAGAAGGCGGAGATAGCTGTCCTTGATTCTCATCTACCCCCCTGAGCTGCTGCCCAAGGCCTGCTGAACTCTCCCTCTCTCTCCCTGCCTCTCTCTTTCTCTCTCTCACACTCCTATTTCTCTCGCCGTCCCTGTCTCTCTGTGTCTCATCCATCCCTCCCTCTCCACCCTTTCCCTTCCTTTCTGTAGGCTGCCTAAAGACAGGATGGGTAGACTAGAAGGATGGACTTTATATAATTACATAGCCACCACGGTCAGATGCAGCAGTCCACTGTGTCGTATTTAATGCACTGAGTGTACAGAACATTAGGAACATCTTCCTAATATTGAGTTGTACCCCCCTCACCCCCCCTTCACCCTCAGAACAGCCTCAATTTGTCAGGGCATGGACTCTACAAGGTTTCAAATGCATTCCACAGAGATGCTGGCCCATGTGGACTCCATATGGGGGGGGGGGGTTTGGAACTCAATATTAGGAAGGTGTTCTTAATGTTTTGTACACTCAGTGTACACAATCCATGTCTCAATTGTCTCAAGGCTTAAAAATCCTTATTTAACCTGTCACTTGGATTCACCTGGTTAGTCTATGTAATGGAAAGAGCAGGTGTTCCTAATGTTTTGTACACTCAGTGTATTTATAAATCCATCAGTGTCTATGGAATATTTAATAATTAACATACATTTACATTTAAGTAATTTAGCAGACGCTCTTATCCAGAGCGACTTACAGTTAGTGAGTGCATACATTTTTCATACTATATATACAAAAGTATGTGGACACCCCTTCAAATTAGTGGATTCGGCTATTTCAGCCACACCCATTGCTGACAGGTGTATAAAATTGGGCTGCTGTAAGTGCTGTTATTGTGAAGTGGAAACGACTAGGAGCAACAACGGCTCAGCCGCGAAGTGGTAGGCCACACAAGCTCACAGAACAGGACCACCGAGTGCTGAAGCGCGTAGCGCGTAACAATCATCTGTCCTCGGTTGCAACACTCACTACCAAGTTCCAAACTTCCTCTGGAAGCAACGTCAGCACAATAACTGTTCGTTGGGAGCTTCATGAATTGGGTTTCCATGGCCGAGCAACCGCATACAAGCCTAAGATCACCATGCGCAATGCCAAGCCTTGGCTGGAGTGGTGTAAAGCTCACCACCATTGGACTCTGGAGCAGTGGAAACGCGTTCTCTGGAGTGATGAATCACGATTCACCATCTGGCAGTCCGAAAGATTAATCTGGGTTTGGCGGATGCCAGGAAAACGCTACCTGCCCGAATGCATAGTGCCAACTGTAAAATTTGGTGGAGGATGAATAATGGTCTGGGGCTGTTTTTCATGGTTCGGGCTAGGCCCCTTAGTTCCAGTGAAGGGAAATCTTAACGCTACAGCATACAATGACATTCTAGACGATTCGATGCTTCCATCTTTGTGGCAACAGTTTGGGGAAGGCCCTTTGCTGTTTCAGCATGACAATGCCCCAGTGCACAAAGCGAGGTCCATACAGAAATGGTTTGTCGAGATCGATGTGGACGAACTTGACTGGCCTGCACAGAGCCCAGACCTCAATCCCATCGAACATCTTTGGGATGAATTGGAATGCCGACTGCGAGCCAGGCCTAATCGCCCAACATCAGTGCCCGACCTCACTAATGCTTGTGGCTGAATGGAAGCAAGTCTGCGTAGCAATGTTCCAACATCTAGAGGAAAACCTTCCCAGAAGAGTGGAGGCTGTTATAGCAGCAAAGGGGGGACCAACTTAATATTAATGGCCATGATTTTGGAATGAGATGTTCGACAAACAGGTCTCCACATACTTTGGTCATATAGTGTAGTTTATCTATCAGTTTAAAGTGACAAATTAACAGAAGGCACACAGGGTATTCTAACCACCACACAACACAGTGACAGACTAATTGGAGGGCTTAGAGTGTTGCCAGGCATGTCCATGACACTGCATGACTGTTTCCTGACTAGTGTTTTCCGACAGAGCCCTCCACACAGAGGGGACTGCTATTTACTCATCCCTCTGAGCCTCTGCTATTTATTTGTTGGCTCCGGGATGCTGTCTGGGTTGTGCCCCCTTGTTTGGGTAGAGACGATTCCCTCGCCTGCTGACAAATCCATTTGTACCATGAAGTTCACCACTGCAATTCCCTCTTCCCCGAGCACCACTGAATTGTCTCTTCCCATTCTTTAAATCTCCTCCCTTGAGTGTGAGTGTGTGTCTCCATGTGGTTTTTTGTATACTGTTGCCAGATACCTTGAAATTTGCTGAGTACCTCCATTTCTAAGTTGAAAAACAAAGCATCTCTTCCCCACATAGAACAAAGACAGTATGGCTTGTATGCAACTTTATATCTCTTACTCTGTATCTAATAAACACTCTGAAGATCACACTGTCTTTGTATGTTATGCTCTATTCATTGACATGAAACAGAAACATTCTAAAAATATTTCACTAGGCATAGAGCCTAACTGAAATTTCCCAAAATGAAAATCTTCAACCTAAGGGATACCCACCTCTCTCTCTCTCTCTCTCTCTCTCTCTCTCTCTCTCTCTCTCTCTCTCTCTCTCTCTCTCTCTCTCCTCCAACTGTTTTAAGTGTGTGCATATATATACACTACCAGTCAAAAGTTTGGACACACCTACTCATTCAAGGGTTTTTCTTTATTTTTTTACTATTATTTACATTGTAGAATAATAGTGAAGACATCAAAACTATGAAATAACACATATGGAATCATGTTGTAACCAAAACAAATCAAAATATATTTTATATTTTAGATTCTTCAAATAGCACCCTTTGCCTTGATGACAGCTTTGCACACTCTTGGCATTCTCTCAACCAGCTTCATGAGGTAGTCACCTGGAATTCATTTAAATTAACAGGTGTGCCTTGTTAAAAGTTTATTTGTGGAATTTCTTTCCTTCTTAATGCGTTTGAGCCAATCAGTTGTGTTGTGACAAGGTAGGGGGGGTATACAGAAGATAGCCCTATTTGGTAAAATACCAAGTCCATATTATGGCAAGAACAGCTCAAATAAGCAAAGAGAAACGACAGTCCAACATTACTTTAAGACATGAAGGTCAGTCAATACGGACAATTTCAAGAACTTTGAAAGTGTCTTCAAGTGCAGTCGCAAAAGGGGGGTGTACAGTGGTGTGTAGTCACAAAAGCCCAAAAGGTGGGGGTGTAGCTATCCTGTTCTCAAAAGGGTTTTTGCCTTTGTCGTATGAGGTTGAAGAGGTGGTTGAGGGGAGGTTATTAAAAGTTAGAGTGAGGTATGAAAACATCACTATGTGTTTGATAAATGTATATGCCCCAGTGGTGGCAGTTGAGAGGGTAGGTTTCTTAGAGACATTATCAAACACCATTGAGAAATGTAACATGGAAGATTATGTATTTCTTGCTGGAGATTTTATCTGTACAGTCAGTGATTTAGATAGAAACCACAAAGAACCTCATATAGCCTCAAGGAATTTTCTAAAACATCTTATTGTAACACATGAACTGTGTGATATTTGGCAGAGCCAACATGGAGGCACCAGACAGTATACATGGGCCTAAGTGAGAGAGAACATCATCTCTATGGCCAGGTTAGATAGGTTTTATTGTTTTGAACATCAATCTCAGGTCTGTAAATCAAGTGTGATAACCCCAGTGATTTTCTGATCAATGTTTAATAACAGAGGTGGTGTTCGTCAACGCTGTAAAACCCAAAAGCGCATAGTGGCATTTTAATATACATTTTTTGAGTGATGTTCACTTCAGGGAATGTTTTAGTTTTTTCTGGGAGAAATGGAAGTCTCAAAATGCCCGTTTTGTATCCCTTCAACAGTGGTGGGATATAGGGAAAATACAGATTCAACAACTATGTAATCAATACATGATGAATGTTACTAGAGACATCACCAGATCAATGGAAGCCCTAGGGTCTGAAATAGTAAAACTCCTGAAGTTAGTTGAAACCACAGGAGATCGAGGCCATACTCAGGCCCTCAGGAGAAATAAAGTTGCATTGGCAGACCTGCTGGGTATTAGACCACAGGGGGCATTGGTGAGAAGTAAGTTTCAGGGAATCTCTGAAATGGATGCCTCATCCAAATTTTTCTTTGGTTTAGAGAAAAAGAATGGGCAAAGAAGAATTATTCAGTGCCTCAAATCAGCTGTTGGACAAGAGCTCACTAGCCCTAGTGAAATTAGGAAAAGGGCAGTAGAGTTCTATGCTGAGCTCTACAGGTGTGAGCACAAAGAGGATAAAACAGTAATATATATTAAGAGTGGAAAATTGAAAAGGGGGAACTGCACTGCTTGATTTCCTGCACATGCTCCGGGGGGCCAGTATGTAAAATTTATGCACTCACTAACTGTAAGTCGGTCTGGATAAGAGTGTCTGCTAAATGACTAAAATGTAATGAAAGAAAAAAAGCTATTAGCTTTGTGGCTTTAATAGTAGTAGAGAAATGTATTAAATACTTGTATGTTCTGGGGCTCAGATGTTCTCTGCTCCCTGAGGAGAAAGGGATTAAGCTAAAAGGTCCTTCAGAAAAAATACACAAACACAACACAAACAGCAAGAAAAGTTTATTTTCCCCACTAACATTATCCTCTTCTCCTTGGCATTGATCAGGTGGTGTAAATTAATGCATGGATATTTGATGCATGCTTCAAAACTGAGGGATGAAAGTGTTCAATCCATTCAGTACCTTCAGTAATATTACTCATATAATCCTATTTTCTATTCTAAATGCACATATGTTTTCTGTGTGTGAGCTTATGCTATGAGTCAGAGTGTGGGTATGAATAATATCAGAGTGCAGAATGTATATGACAAAACATTCCCTTTAGTTTGACCGAAGGTATGAGGTGCAGCACAGTAGTACTCCACTTCAGATACCCATCAAGCTGGTGGATTAGAGTGCAGCTCTGACTAGGAGTGATTCTGAGAGGCATAGCTCATACACTCATACAGACGCCCTGACGTTCTCCATGCACTTAATTAACAGCTGGCCCAGCAGCAGCAGCAACACATCTCTCCTCTCTTCTCACACCCTTCCAGGGGCTCCACTCCACCAACCAAGAATGAAACGGAATGAACTCATGAGCCAACCCACATGGGGAAGAGGCATTTCAGATTCTTCCCACTCGTCAAGCAGTTATACTGTTGAGTTGTGTGGTGGCGTTGGTGGTGGGAAAGTGGTAGTCTGATGTAGATGGCTGGGTACAGCAGTATCTCTAATAGAGGGCTTGGGGTTGACAGCTCTGTGTAGGAAACAGGACTGTGTCACTGGAGCTGTCATTGTGAATTCAAATTAAATGAAATGCAATTTTATTTGTCACATGCACCGAATACAACAGGTGTAGACTTTATCGTGAAATGCTTGCTTATGAGCCATTCCCAATGATGCAGAGTAGAAAAAATATAAGAAAAATCAAAATATAAAAATACACAAGAATTAAGCTATATACAGGATGTACCAGGACCAGATCAATGTGCAGGTAGGTGTACAAGGTACTTGAGGTAGATACTGTATGTAAATAAAGGAAGGGTAAAATGACTAGGCATCAGAATAGATAATAATAAGAGTAAGAATAAAGAACAGAGTAGCAGCAGACAAAATATTTCATTGCCTTTGAACGGGGTATGGTAGTAGGTGCCAGGCGCACCGGTTTGAGTGCGTGAAGAACTGCAATGCTGCTGGGTTTTTCACACTCAACAGTTTTCCATGTGTATCAAAAATTGTCCACCACCCAAAGGTCATCCAGCCAACAATTGTGGGAAGCATTGGAGTCAACATGGGCCAGCATCCCTGTGGAACGCTTTGGAAACCTTGTAGAGTCAATGTCCCAACGAATTGAGTCTGTTCTGTGGCCGAAAGGGGGTGCAACTCAATATTAGGAAGGTGTTCCTAATGTTTTGTACACTCTGTGTATAGTCACTGTTGGGACAACGTCATCTATGCACTTATTGATGAAGCCATTGAGCTCACATTCATGTGGAACTATCAACTGTTTCCAGTATCTCACCCCTCCAGCTATTTTCATGTTATTGGTTCATCCAAGAGGGATCTACAGCCTCAGTTCATCATGACCAGATGGGAGAAGCAGAGGGACTCCATAGCCAATAGGGTTACCCAGCAATACTGAACTTCTACTCTCCTGACTCAGTTTGCTGCCTGGGTATGAATGTCTTCTGACATAATGTTAGGTGAGTCATGACAACTCATGGCAAGTCATGACAGTGTTTACTCTTCCGTCAAATCCATTGTTTGGAAATATGCGTCCACCACCTGGAAATTGAAATTGTGATTGTTTACTGGGTGGCTTTTGTGATGCTCACTTATAACAACCTATACAAGAGTCACGCTATCTAAAGTAGATCCTAGCTTTATGTTGCTTCACTGTGTGTCCCAGTCTAATTTCACTGGAACAGATTTGACGGGATTAAGTACTGTGGTACTGTTTCAGTTGGATTTGGAAGTACAGTACTAGGCCGACCCTGATGACCACTCTGAACTACACCCCCGTTGGATCACATAAACTAAAACTAAGTCAAGACAGACCACACTTGACTACAACTAACTCCGCAATCCCCACATGTTGCTTCTCCATCAAAGCAGAACTTTGAACCTTTAAAAGGCACATACTGTACTGTAACAGCAGGCTAAAATGCCATTTTTATTCCTGAAAGCAGATTATAGCACAAGAAAAAAATGGATGATATGGGTTGAGATTAAGCCTCAATTTGTTTAAAATTTGAACCCCCCCCAAAAAAAAAGAAGGCCATTAAACGCTAGCGCTGAAAAATGTGTTCTCTAACCTTTATATCTTATTTTCTGGCATCAACCTCAGCTTGTAAGATTCTATAAACTCCTCCTCTGGAAGCATAGATTAAGGCGTTTGTGGAAATCCAATATTTTTTAGAAGACAGAAGCCAGAGTGATAACGCTTGAATGTGTTATGAAGTCTTCATTGAGCTTTGGGGTTCAGCAAAGACTGCTTCTTAAGAGTATTAATTAAGACAAATGTTGATATGGTCCTCAATAAAAAATGCAAGGCTATAAATCATCAGTTGAATTGAAAATTATTTAAATGCATATATGACTTCAAGAGTAATTATCCTCACCCTTTCCATTCCACTTTGAGAAGGCAAATTGCTAATGTATGGCTATTAGGTATTAAAAGGGTTATCTATTATATATTCTAAACTTCTAATTGCTCTACTGAATGAATAATTAGTGGGTTGTAAAGTTTCCTCCTCACTATTCGTTAGAGAAAATGGCACTCTGCCTTTAACTGAGGCAAGCTGTTCCTGTAGAGACTGAGGTTGGGTAACTGTAATGCTATGAAATGAGTGGACTGGTAACATTTACATTTTTACATTTTAGTCATTTAGCAGACACTCTTATCCAGAGCGACTTACAGTAAGCACATACATTATTTTATCGAACCCACAACCCTGGCGTTGCGAACGCCATGCTCTACCAACTGAGCTACATCCCCTGCCGGCCATTCCCTCCCCTACCCTGGACGACGCTGGGCCAATTGTGCGCCGCCCCACGGGTCTCCCGGTCGCGGCCGGCTACGACAGAGCCTGGATACGAACCAGGATCTCTAGTGGCACAGCTAGCACTGCGATGCAGTGCCTTAGACCACTGCGCCACTCGGGAGACTACCTTTAGAAGTGATTGACAGGGATTGTACATGATGCAAACATGCAATCCAATTACACACAAAAAATACCTCTCTCTCTCTCACACACACACACATACACACACACACACACACACACACACAAACACACACACCTCACTCTAACTAACCTCACTCCCTTCTTTGATTTATATAAAAGGGGTGGTGACTAGCTGACACTGAACTCCACCTCCATATATCTCCCCCCTCTGCGGTCTCCATCCCTCCATCCCTGCTCTGCGGGAGTGAGGCAGCCTGCTTGCCTGTCCTCCACCAGTGACAAGCCCTCCATCACTCTTCAAGGAGACACATAAAACACAGGCAGGCCAAAGGTGATGATGCTCAGGGCCCTTCATCACAGAGGTTGATATCCAAGAGAAAAGAGAAAAACATCTTCACAACTAATTCTCAATTGAGTGTATTTAAGTGTGGGATGGAGAGAGAGAGAGAGAGAGAGAGAGAGAGAGAGAGAGAGAGAGAGAGAGAGAGAGAGAGAGAGAGAGAGAGAGAGAGAGAGAGAGAGAGAGAGCTGTTGGAATGTGGATTTTCCTGTTGCCTAGAAACCTCGCAGGACAGTCAGTCAGCTAAACAGACCTTATTGTTTGAATTAAAAAGGATGCAGTGAAAAGATGGACTTGGTGCTCTGTTCAACAGCTAGATGAAGTCAAGGTCATAAAAGAGCATGATTGCTATTGAGAAGCTTTTTTATTGCAGTTGTCATGCATTCTTATCAAATCCTAGATGCCATTGCCTGCCGCTGTGTCCTTGAGCAAGGCAGTTAACCCCCCACAACAACTACTCCACGGGCACCCAGTGTGGCAGCCCCCTGCTCCAACCTCTCCAACCTGTAAGTATGTGTGTCTTTCGGAGGGGTTGGACCTTGTGTACAAATGACGAATAAATTGATCTTAATCTTTTGCATCCTTCTGACATGGCTTTTCGTGACTGACTGTGGCAGAGTAAAAATGATCTAAATTATAATCTATTCCTTAATTTGACCATGAGCAACGGGACTATGATGCACATATGGATTAACAAAACTCTACCAAACAAACCCTCCAATTCTCTCCATGGCACCTCATCTGAGTCAGAGACTGCGTGCATCCAGCTCTCTCTCGTGCTTTAAACGCACAGATTTTCACTTCCCAAGCCCAGAGGAGAAAGTAGCTAATTACTAGCTTTGAAATCATTGCATGCTATTACATAATGACTCCAACCATTAATTTACTTAAATGTGTTTTATTTGTTTACTTATACATTAGAGGGGGAATTAAGTGATTAAAGCCCAACATAAAGAAGGCTGTTGTGTCTATCAGAGTGGGTAGAGAGTTCTGCAGTGTTTTTAACATCTTTGGTTTAAGTGGAGGCAGGAAGTGAACTCAAAGCGACAGGTTTATGGGAAGAGGACGGCTCGAGTCGGAAAGGGAAATCATGAGCCAAGCCGTTACATTAGCATCTAAAGCGGGCAGTCTAAATTTCCCCAAATCGGAGGGAAATAACTACATCGATGAGGTAAAAGACACTCCCTTAGAGATATCGCCTTGCCTTTGGTACGCTGAGCGCTCTTCTGCTATTTCTGAGATTTGAGTCTCTTTCTAAAGCCCAATCACAAGCATCTGTTGTGCGAGGGGCCAGGATCACTGTGTAATTTTGCTGTGCAAAATTGGATGGGCGATAAACTACTTTTTGAATGTCCACAGGGATGGCCGATTTCATTGGTTGTAATTGTGTCTCACTCGTGTATAGAGGAACAAACTGGTAACCACTCTACTGGGACGTCAGATCAAGCACTGGCTCTGATTGGATACATCCTCTTTGTTATAAACAGACTAAGCCATTCTTATTTGAGGATATTGTTGATTGCATACCAGAATGCAAAATTGCAGTATAATACAGTACTGTGCAATCAAATCCTATACAAGTCACTGCCTGTGCAACAAAAACAAATAATACAGCACAAAGGGCATCTATTGAATGTAATAATATAGACTCCCTCTAATAAACACACTCCTACACTACATGACCAAAAGTATGTGGACACCTGCTCGTCAAACATCTCATTCCAAAATCATGAGCATTAATTTGGAGTTGGTCCCCCCTTTGCTGCTATTACAGCCTCCACTCTTCTGGGAAGGCTTTCCACTAGATGTTGGAACATTGCTGCGCGGACTTGCTTCCATTCAGCCACAAGAGCATTATCGAGGTTGTGCACTGATGTTGGGCAATTAAGCCTGGCTCGCAGTTGGCGTTCCAATTCATCTCAAAGATATTCAATGGGGGTTGAGGTTAGGGCTCTGTGCAGGCCAGTCAAGTTCTTCCACACTGATCTCGACAAACCATTTCTGTATGGACCTCGCTTTTGCACGGGGGCATTGTCATGCTGAAACAGGAAAGGGCCTTCCCCAAACTGTTGCCAAAAGTTGGAAGCACAGAATTGTCTAGAATGTCATTGTATGCTGTAGCGTTAATATTTCCCTTTACTGGAACTAAGAGGCCTAGCCCGTACCATGGAAAACAGCCCCAGACCATTATTTCTCCTCCACCAAACTTTACAGTTGGCACTATGCATTCGGGCAGGTAGCATTCTCCTGGCATCTGCCAAACTCAGAATAGTTTGTCGGACTGCCAGATGGTGAAGCGTGATTCATCACTCCAGCGAACACGTTTCCACTGCTCCAGAGTCCAATGGCGGCAAGCTTTACACTGCTCCAGCCAACGCTTGGCATTTGCGCATGGTGATCTTAGGCTTGTGTGCGGCTGCTTGGCCATGGAAACCCATTTCATGAAGCTCCCAATGAACAGTTATTGTGCTGACGTTGCTTCCAGAGGCAGTTTGGAACTCGGTACTGAGTGTTGCAACATAGGACAGATGATTTCAGCACTCGCCGGTCCCGTTCTGTGAGCTTGTGTGGCCTACCACTTCGCGGCTGAACCGTTGTTGCTTCTAGACATTTCCACTTCACAATAACAGGACTTACAGTTGACCGGGGCAGCTCAAGCAGAGAAGAAATTTGAAAAACTGACTTGTTGGAAAGGTGGCATCCTATGACAGTGCCACGTTTAAAGTCACTGAGCTCTTCAGTATGGGCCATTCTACTGCCAATGGTTGTCTATGGGGATTGCATGGCAGTGTGCTCGATTTTATACACCTGTCAGCAACAGGTGTGGCTGAAATAGCCGAATCCACTAATTTGAAGGGGTGTCCACATACTTTTGTATATAATGTATATGGCTCCATCCTGTACAGAACAGAGCAGGTCCTCTAAGGCTATATCCTGCATGCCTTAGTGCTGTGACATGCTAGGCCTCCATGCTCTGTGTGTCTGTTGCAGGTCTCCCTACAGGCCCCACTGTAGGCTGCTCCTAGAGCCAGTAGAGTGGGCTGGAGCCTGGAGACAGCTAGGGAGCCATGGGTCATGGCCACATACAGGGGTATTAAAGGCAAGCGGTGAGTCATGAGCAGTCTGAATGAGAGGGAGATGGGGAGGGCAGGAGATGGGAAATGGCTGGAGAGATGGAAAATAGAATAGAATGAGAAAGAGGGAGAGGGAGAAGGGAACATACTGTAAGGGATTAGGAGGAATGGGGTAAACAGAAAATGTGAGAGAGGGAGAGGAAGAAAAGGTAGAGGGTGTGATGGAGTGAGTGGGTGGGGGGAGGAAAGAGGGTGGTTGGAGAGAGTAAGGGTGGTAGAGTGAAGGAAGGAGGGAAAGAAATGTTATAACTCAGGCCTGCTCTGGGGGGGGAGGTCTCTAAATTACAGTGTGATGTGGACAGCTTGTCAATGCCGAGGCCGGGGCCCTTGCTCTGGAGAAACACAACACTCCTTTCATTAGGTCCCCCACATCAGTGCCTGACTCTAAATCTCAGGACCGCTATTTATTTATATATTTATTTCTGTATTTACCCTACTCGCTCAGAGCTCTGGGTTTCTCCAGTCGAGTGTAACCACTCAAACCTACCCTTCCCCATCAACCTTACCTCCTAAACACACATGAACACCCACACACCAACTGAAGCAGAAAATTGAATAGCCCATCCAAATTCTACACTGGCCACTTTCCCATATGCAAACCCTACAGTAAAGGTCCTGCCACTCTTGACTTGATAATTACAATGACAAGTGACACTCATAAGAGCTGATGAGGACCTTTTTATTGTTCGTCAGCTCTTCACCTCATCACATAACCTTTCATAGCAACAGTTAAATCATGTGTAGGGAAATGTCAAGTGTAGGGACATTTTCACTGATAAAAACAATAGATGTGTATTGCCATACCATACTACCCTGTAATGATTATCATTGCTTATGTAGTGTATTCTATTGGATGTGAATCAGACAATGTATGTTTTAGTCTTGGTAATTATCATGTTAGTGTGGCAAGGTAGCAACCAGCTTTTTTGTACCTTGACAAGATTTTTCCTCAAGCTTGGTTTGCTTCACTAAACAAGGAAAGTGTTAGCTAACAAGTTCGATGTGCAAATTGAAGGTGTGAGACACGTATCAGCCAGATGAACCTTCAATATACACTTTTTTATTAATTTATGTAAAAACAGTACATGGAAAAACCTCACTAACTAGAATCTACAGAGTAAATAACCTCAATGTCCATGGTGGTAAATTAGGCTGTGTATGTGCATGATAGAAACATTTTAATATGTGTATTTTAGCTTGCACCCACACAAAAAAAAATATTGGTAAAAACAACTCAATTTGGGTTATTTGGTAACCCAGCGCTGGGTAAATATTGCACAGAACACACGCTGGGTTATTTTGACACATCCCGTTGGGTTGCGTGAATAACCCAACATGTTGGTTTGTTTGGATTACCCAAACATGGTTTAATTTAACCATCAGTTGGGGTTTTATTCACTTTCATGCTGGGTTGAGCTCGTTTTTTAATGTAATCCATAGGTTATTTCCAGGAGGTGTGGCCTATTAGGGGCGTGGTTTCAGGTAGTTGGAGTAAATGTAATTCCTGTTCATCATGTGAACTTTGTACAGTGCAAATTTTCTTGAATATTTTTGTGCATTACATATTCTAATATAAAATGATAACATTATTATTTACATATGGTGACAAAGTGGTGACTATCCCAACATTGGGATATGCATTGGCTCGAGGAACTCATACACTTGTGTAACCCAGTGGAGGCTGCTGTGGGGAGGACGGCTCATAATAATGGCTGGAACGGCGCAAATGGAATGGGATCAAATACATGGAAACCATGTGTTTCATGTATTTGATACCATTCCACTAATTCTGCTCCAGCCATTACCACGAGCCCGTCCTCCCCAATTAAGGTGCCAACAACTTCCTGTGGTATAAGCATAATTATAGCTACAAAAGTGTTCAACCTTAACAATACAACAGAATAAATTAACCGAAATAACATTTACTCTCATGGGTGGCCAAAAATAACTATCTGAAAGCCACCCCACTTCTAATTCCTCCAGTCTTCTGATCTGACCCGCTGAGTCATACCTCAATAACCCAGCATCAACAAACCAACCTTGCTCTTTTTAAAGATAACAACCCAACTAAGTGACCCAATACCTGCAACCGAGCAGTTGGGTCATCCATCCACCATTTTCTAGAGTGCATGGTTAAATAACTGAATGTGTGTCTCCATGTTTATATATGAGTATTGAATCATACATTACAGTAGATGTTATTCCCCCTCCATGAGTTGATGTGGAACTGGCCTACTTTTACCATTACATTTACATTTACATTTATGTCATTTAGCAGACGCTCTTATCCAGAGCGACTTACAGTTAGTCCATACATTATTCTTTTTTATTTTCATACTGGACCCCCGTGGGAATCGAACCCACAACCCTGGCGTTGCAAACGCAATGCTTTACCAACTGAGCTACCTCCCTGCCGGCCATTCCCTCCCCTACCCTGGACGACGCTGGGCCAATTGTGCGCCGCCCCATTGGTCTCCCGGTTGCGGCCGGCTACAGCAGAGCCTGGATTCGAACCAGGATCTCTAGTGGCACAGCTAGCACTGCGATGCAGTGCCTTAGACCACTGCGCCACTCCAGTGGTCCAGTGGTCCAGCGGACTCTCCAGCCAACTCTCCAGTCTATCGGTTGGGGCTTTTTCTTTTTGGAGAACCGGCTTCTGTTTTAGGTAGCTAGATAAGTCATATCCATTATTTACAAATCACAGCTTTGTTCAGAAAAATCTAACACTTCAGTGCAGTGGGGAAGGTTGGAGCACAGCATTGGAACACACAATTTAATACATGGCTGCCTCTGTCGCTGTGCTCAGAAAGACCATAAGGCACTGCTGTTTTGCTGCAGGTATACATCTCTGTTTGTTCAATAATTAAACTGCCCAAATGCCTTATTTAGTAGACCCCCTGGCCCTGTCTAATTCAAATTTCTGCCTCTGGAGCGCCACAACAACAGTATTTATAATGGCTAAGAAAACTCCCTAAACCTTGGGACCGATGAGTCACCACTACATATTCACATGTATGTTATTGAAACAGACAAAGTGAGAATAGACTGCCACAGTTCATGGGTCTGTAGTAAAACAATCCACATTCATTTTACATTTGTGGCTGCGGCGGAACATGGCGTCGTCGGTCGCCCCCTGGTCTGCAGTTTCATATGAATGCAGCCATCCGTCGACCAGCCAGAGGACAGTCAATTAGCCCCGAAACCTTCCCCTCTCTCCACAATGCCAACAGGGTCTGAGGCAAAGCATCAATCAATGCAGATACCTGTCAATCATAGAGGGAGTCATTGAAACAGAAAGAGAAATACCATAGCAGCCCCGCTGGGTTCAAGACAGCGTGACCGATCTGAAATGGAGTGGCGGCATGTCTGGACCCGAGGTCTGATGCCTGGTTTCCCCCCTGGCTCGCCCACAGCCCACAACTCAGCTGATTTACAGTCAGCTCCCATATATTATATTTGGTCGCCCTGTCATCCATTTTCTTCGGCTGTGCTGCAGGCGTCCCTGCCTTAGGATGCCTCAGCCTGCCCGCTGTCCAGCCTTCGCAGAGAGAGGGTTGGGAGATGACCCCCAGCTGAGCCCACTCAAGCTGCCCCATCATTCGCCTGATCCACCGTGCAGGACCGTGAAGAACCATAGAGGACAAACAGGACCTGGCACACAATAACAGGCCCAGAGATGAGAAGCACTTGTTTGGGCTGAGATTACTGATCGATAGAAGAATTCAAAGAATGTGAGTTCATATATGAAATTATGAAAACCTATTTGAAAGTTTACTTTAAACTTTTCGTAACATGGATTGTATTAAACAAAGAGGATAAACAAACAAATGTCTGCTTTGGGTAAATAAAATGGCAAAGTTAAGGCTTTTAAATGAAAATCACTATATTTTGTACCGCACCCACACACACACACACACACACACACACACAAACACACAAACTCTCTGTCTCTCTCGCTCTCTCTCAATAGCTCCCCTGCTGAGCCACCAGGACCGCACGTCCTACAGATCTGGGCTGAGTGAGAAACACTCCATGTAGATAAAGGTAAACAAACACATGAATACACCATTTTAACTTCACATTCCTCTATAGTAGTCCCCTCCTCTCCTACAACATCCCTTTTTAAATAAGAAGCTGATTCGCCGCCCCTACTTTCTCTAGGCAATTTCCAGGGAAATATTGGGGGATTTGTTTAGCTTAGCCATGATGGAACATGGCGGTGAATCTAAACCAGCTTAGAGAGGGAGAGAAAGGAAGAGGGGGGTTTATTGGCTTTCCCTCCAGTCAAACAGAGACAGCGCTAGCGCTGAAGGAATAAGATCTCTGCCGAAGGAGGCCCCGTCGAGCCGGAGCGGCGCAGTGAACCTCCCCAAGCATAACGGCAGGTAGGGTGGAGGAGGAGGGAGAGGAGGGTGGAGAGGGGGAGGACAGGGAAAGGGAAGAGGCTGCTTGATATAAAACTGGATTACAGATGATGACGAGCAATAGAGAAAGAAAGAGAGAGAGCAGAGAGAGAGAGAGAGAGAGAGAGAGAGAGAGAGAGAGATAGAGAGAGATAGAGAGAGAGAGATGGCGTAGATGGAAAAATAAATAGGAAGAGAGGCCGGGGGTATAATTGATGGATTGTTGTTTGTCTGAAACCACAGGTAGACCGAAGACTGTCTCGTCTGCAATTACAGTGCAGTATGTGTTTGAAATAAATAAACTGCCAGAAACTGCAGCATTTTCCTACATGTTTTACCTTAAATGTCTTACATGTCTTTATGGTAAAAATACAGTGTAAACTGCATTCCAAAGTGAATTCCAAAGTGAATTTGCAGCTCTTCACATCACGGAGAATGGCGGCGGAGTGGATGGCTGCCGTTTTATGGGCTCTTAACCAACCGTGTAATGTTCTTTTGTTGTTGTTTGAAACATACTTTGTACATAATGTTGCTGCTACCGTCTCTTATGACCGAAAATAGCTTCTGGACTTCAGAACAGCGATTACTCACCTTGAACTGGACGAATAATTTTTATTTAATGAGTCGGACGAGAGGGATTTGCTCCAGGCACCCGACAGGGCCCTCATTCCCGTCATTCACAGTAGAAAGAGATATCACGGAAGGAGATTGGGGTACCTGGTAAGGAGCCTGCGACGAGTGGCTAATCTGCCTTTGCCATCGGTACTATTGGCCAATGTACAATCGCTTGATAATAAAGCGGACAAACTACAAGCACGTATATCCTACCAACGGGATATAAAAAACTGCAATATCTTATGTTTCACAGAGTCGTGGCTGAACGACGACATGAATAACATACAGCTTGCGGGTTATACACTGTATCGGCAGGATAGAACAGCAGCCTCTGGTAAGACAAGGGGTGGTGGTGTATGTATATTTGTATAACAACAGCTGGTGCACGATATCTAAGGAAGTCTCTAGGTTTTGCTCGCCTGAGGTAGAGTATCTCATGATAAGCTGTAGACAACACCATCTACCAAGATAATTTTCATCAATATTCTTTGTAGCTTTCTATTTACCACCACAAACCGATGCTGGCAATCAATGAACTGTATACGGCCATAAGCAAACAGGAAAATGCTCATCCAGAGGCGGCGCTCCTAGTGGCCAGGGACTTTAATGCAGGGAAACTTTCTACCAGCATGTTAAATGTGCAACCAGAGGGGGGAAAAAAACTCTAGACCACCTTTACGCCACACACAGAGATGCGTACAAAGCTCTCCCTCGACCTCCATTTGGCAAATCTGACCATAAATCTGTCCTACTGATCCCTGCTTACAAGCAAAAACTAAAGCAGGAAGCACCAGTGACTCGGTCAATAAAAAAGTGGTCAGATGAAGCAGATGCTAAGCTACAGGACTGTTTTGCTAGCACAGACTGGAATATGTTCCGGGATTCTTCTGATGGCATTGAGGAGTACACCACATCAATCACTGGCTTCATCAATAAGTGCATCAATGACGTCATCCCCACAGTGACTGTACGTACATACCCCAACCAGAAGCCATGGATTACAGGCAACATCCGCACTGAGCTAAAGGGTAGAGCTGCCACTTTCAAGGAGCGGGACTCTAACCCGGAAGCGTATAAGAAATCCCGCTATGCCCTCCGACGAACCATCAAACAGGCAAAGCGTCAATACAGGACTAAGATCGAATCATACTACACCGGCTCCGATGCTTGTCGTATGTGGCAGGGCTTGCAAACTATTACAGACTACAAAGGGAAGCACAGCCGCAAGCTGCCCAGTGACACGAGCCTACCAGACGAGCAAAATTACTTCTATGCTCGTTTCGAGGCAAGTAACACTGAAACATGCATGAGAGCATCAGCTGTTCCGGACGACTGTGTGATCACGCTCTCCGTAGCCGATGTGAGTAAGACCTTTAAACAGGTCAACATTCACAAGGCCGCAGGGCCAGATGGATTACCAGGACGTGTACTCCGAGCATGCGCTGACCAACTGGTAAGTGTCTTCACTGACATTTTCAACCTCTCCCTGTCTGAGTCTGTAATACCAACATGTTTCAAGCAGACCACCATGGTCCCTGTGCCCAAGAACACTAAGGTAACCTGCCTAAACGACTACCGACCCGTAGCACTCACGTCTGTAGCCATGAAGTGCTTTGAAAGGCTGGTCATGGCTCACATCAACATGATGATTGTGGACTACAGGAAAAAGAAGAGGACCATGCACGCCCCCATTCACATCGACGGGGCTGTAGTGGAGCAGGTTGAGAGCTTCAAGTTCCTTGGTGTCCACATCACCAACAAACTAACATGGTCCAAGCACACCAAGACAGTCGTGAAGAGGGCACGACAAAACCTATTCCTCTCGGAAGACTGAAAATATTTGGCATGAGTCCTCAGATCCTCAAAAGGTTCTACAGCTGCACCATCGAAGCACCCTGACTGGTTGCATCACTGCCTGGTATAGCAACTGCTCGGCCTCCGACCGCAAGGCACTACAGAGGGTAGTGCGTACGGCCCAGTACATACGTCACTTTAATAACTCTATTTCATGTACATATTACCTCAATTACCTCAACTAACCGGTTCCCCCGCACATTGAGTCGGTACCGGTAACCCCTGTATATACAGTGGAGGAAAAAAGTATTTAGTCAGCCACCAATTGTGCATTTTCTCCCACTTAAAAAGATGAGAGAGGCCTGTAATTTTCATCATAGGTACACGTCAACTATGACAGACAAAATGAGAAAGAAAATCAAGAAATTCACATTGTAGGATTTTTTATGAATTTATTTGCAAATTATGGTGGAAAATAAGTATTTGGTCAATAACAAAAGTTTCTCAATACTTTGTTATATACCCTTTGTTGGCAATGACACAGGTCAAACGTTTTCTGTAAGTCTTCACAAGGTTTTCACACACTGTTGCTGGTATTTTGGCCCATTCCTCCATGCAGATCTCCTCTAGAGCAGTGATGTTTTGGGGCTGTCGCTGGGCAACACGGACTTTCAACTCCCTCCAAAGATTTTCTATGGGGTTGAGATCTGGAGACTGGCTAGGCCACTCCAGGACCTTGAAATGCTTATTACGAAGCCACTCCTTCGTTGCCCGGGCGGTGTGTTTGGGATCATTGTCATGCTGAAAGACCCAGCCACGTTTCATCTTCAATGCCCTTGCTGATGGAAGGAGGTTTTCAATCAAAATCTCACGAAACATGGCCCCATTCATTCTTTCCTTTACACGGATCAGTCGTCCTGGTCCCTTTGCAGAAAAACAGCCCCAAAGCATGATGTTTCCACCCCCATGCTTCACAGTAGGTATGGTGTTCTTTGGATGCAACTCAGCATTCTTTGTCCTCCAAACATGACGAGTTGAGTTTTTACCAAAAAGTTATATTTTGGTTTCATCTGACCATATGACATTCTCCCAATCCTCTTCTGGATCATCCAAATGCACTCTAGCAAACTTCAGACGGGCCTGGACATGTACTGGCTTAAGCAGGGGGACACGTCTGGCACTGCAGGATTTGAGTCCCTGGCGGCGTAGTGTGTTACTGATGGTAGGCTTTGTTACTTTGGTCCCAGCTCTCTGCAGGTCATTCACTAGGTCCCCCCGTGTGGTTCTGGGATTTTTGCTCACCGTTCTTGTGATCATTTTGACCCCACGGGGTGAGATCTTGCGTGGAGCCCCAGATCGAGGGAGATTATCAGTGGTCTTGTATGTCTTCCATTTCCTAATAATTGCTCCCACAGTTGATTTCTTCAAACCAAGCTGCTTACCTATTGCAGATTCAGTCTTCCCAGCCTGGTGCAGGTCTACAATTTTGTTTCTGGTGTCCTTTGACAGCTCTTTGGTCTTGGCCATAGTGGAGTTTGGAGTGTGACTGTTTGAGGTTGTGGACTGGTGTCTTTTATACTGATAACAAGTTCAAACAGGTGCCATTAATACCAGGTAACGAGTGGAGGACAGAGGAGCCTCTTAAAGAAGAAGTTACAGGTCTGTGAGAGCCAGAAATCTTGTTTCTTTGTAGGTGACCAAATACTTATTTTCCACCATAATTTGCAAATAAATTCATAAAAAAATCCTACAATGTGATTTTCTGGAGAAAAAAAATCTCAATTTGTCTGTCATAGTTGACGTGTACCTATGATGAAAATTACAGGCCTCTCTCATCTTTTTAAGTGGGAGAACTTGCACAATTGGTGGCTGACTAAATACTTTTTTTCCCCACTGTAGCCTCGCTATTGTTATTTTACTGCTGCTCTTTAATTATTTGTTCCTTAAAAATAAAATAAATCTTATTTTTTTAGGTATTCTTTCTTAAAACTGCATTGTTGGTTAAGGGCTTGTAAGTAAGCATTTCACTGTAAGGTCTACACCTGTGGTATTCGGCACATGTGACAAATACAGTTTGATTTGATTTGATTTGAGTATTGATGGACCACGCCTGTGTACTGGAGAAGGGAAGGAGCTGAGTATCTGAGAAGAGGAAGCTGATTGGGGATTTCTGAAATCTGGATTTGTGAGACCACCCATGCAGGTTATTGACCGATCATGTGAATATGCTGGGGGTTTTCTACAGCAGCCATTTTCCTCCTACAGACATAAAGGTGAGGATACAGCAACAAGATTTACCAGGGGGCTCGTTAGACGAACATCAGGTTTGAGCCTGTCAAAACTGGGCAGTGTACACCTCCACAATGCTGGGAGCCCAGGGCCCTCACAGCTTACCAAAGCTCACCTTACACCTTGCTAATGGGCGTCAGTGGTTATTATGTTCCTCCAATGACTCACTCACATGCTCCTGAACACAGTCTCCTCATCTCTACTGGGACCACTGCTGGGGTTTTATATACAAGCAGAAGGCTGTTGTTATTGTTACTGCTACTGGTGTTATTGATATTTGTTCACACTTTCTCTTAACACAACAAGCTAGCTACCTGCCAGGAAACCACACATACAGCACAACACCACACACACAGCACACTCCAGTGCCCCACAACGCCACATAATCCTTCCTGGTGTCAGTGTCTTTACCTGCAAGCTGGGGGATCTAGATATACTCACACACCCACGCAAACACACACACACACAGCACAATTCCCTCTAATGGAGATCCCTTTCACTCGGTCTCTCCATGTATCTCTCTCTCTGTCACTCCTATCTCTCTCTCTCTCTCTCTCTCTCTCTCTGTCACTCTGTCACGCCTATATCTCTCTCTGTGTCACTCTTTCACTCCTACATCTCTCTCTCTCTCTCTCTCTCTCTCTCTGTCTGTCTGTCAGTCACTCTGCCACTCCTATCTCTCATATCTCTCTCTCTCTCTGTCTCTCCTATATCTCTCTCGCTGTAACTCTGTCACTCCTATATCTCTCTCTCTCTCCCTCTCTCTGTCTGTCACTCTGTCACGCCTATCTCTCTCTCTCTGTCACTCTTTCACTCCTACATCTCTCTCTCTCTCTGTCTGTCTGTCTGTCACTCTGTCACTCCTATCTCTCTCTGTCTCTCCTATATCTCTCTCTCTCTGTGTCACTCTGTCACTGTGCACATGCATGCCTTGTCTTCATATGGATGTGTCAGTTATCTGATGTGCTCTCTGTACTGTGAGTAGCAAGGGTGTTAGGTTAGTGTACTTCCCTGCCTCCCCACTAGTGGGCATTGGCCATTGGGCCCTCCAGCCGCTGCCAACCTTCCTGGCCTGCCCGTGGTTAGTACAGTAATTACACCACCCATCAGGACGGAGCCAGACAGACGAATACCAATGAGAAAGGGAGGGAAGACAACAAAGCAGCCATGACAGCATAGACTCTCATTCATCCATGCATGGACACAGCCTCCTCAGGAGCATGGGCCCACTACTACGGATGGATGACACCACTCGCTGGGTATGGCATATAACAACTATCCCATACAAATTAAATTACAAAGGAAATAATGGAAAAATGAGTGGAGGCGAACCTCAGGAGGAAACTGGATGTCAAATTAATGTCAAATAAAATGTGACATCTACTGACTATGGATTTCGCACTCTTTTTTTCCCAGTTGACAATACTGGCTTTTCTGGGCTATTTGAGTTATCTAGAAGGGCTATATTCATACAGGGTTAGAGTAGAAAGGATATGCTGTGATTGAGAGGGGCCTATCTCCTCTAGCCAAGTACATCATATCTCATTTAGAGTGGGAATAGGGGAAGAAGAGACTGGAAGAAGACACAGCGATCATACACACAGTCCATCTGGCTCTGGCTGGTCGAGACGCCAAGGCCTTCTGGGATTCTGGAGGACTAGGATGGTTCCCCTCAGTGTAGACCCTAATCTGGACTGGGATCTCCCACCTCCAGGGCACAGTGGTGACATCACAGCCCAACGGAGAGACAGACAAACAGCAAGACACACAGAGGTCATGCTGCTAGAGGGAAATACAAACTCAGAGAGAGAGAGAGAGAGAGGTAAAAATCTGCATCCCAAATACAAACTCAGAGAGAGAGAGGTAAAAAGCTGCATCCCAAATACAAACTCAGAGAGAGATAGAGAGGTAAAAATCTGCATCCCAAATACAAACTCAGAGAGAGGGGTACAAATTTGCATCCCAAATACAAACTCAGAGAGAGAGAGAGGTAAAAATCTGCATCCCAAATACAAACTCAGAGAGAGAGAGGTAAAAAGCTGCATCCCAAATACAAACTCAGATAGAGAGGAAAAAATGTGCATCCCAAATACAAACTCAGAGAGAGAGGTAAAAAGCTGCATCCCAAATACAAACTCAGAGAGGGGTAAAAATCTGCATCCCAAATACAAACTCAGAGAGAGAGAGAGGTAAAAATCTGCATCCCAAATACAAACTCAGAGAGAGAGAGGTAAAAAGCTGCATCCCAAATACAAACTCAGAGAGAGAGAGAGAGGTAAAAATCTGCATCCCAAATACAAACTCAGAGAGAGAGGGGTAAAAATCTGCATCCCAATTTGGCAGAGTGGGTATGGAAAAAAAGTCCTGTGTTTTCATTGATAAACAGTAACAGGGAAAGGGTGTGGGCTTGGTGCCCTGCTCTATCATCCAAACACCACCCTCTCTCAGAGGGAGGGCATCCACTTCCAAAACTCCCCCACTGGCCCTGGCCTGGTCCCGCTCTGCCAAGTCTGTCATCCATAGAGCCAAACAGAGACTTATCCCTCACTCCCTCTCTCTATTTCCTCCCACACTCCCCTTCTTTTAGTGAAGTGAAGACCACTGATAGGCAGATGAGCAGATGGGGATGGACAGGGCACCCCGGACCAAAAGCTAATTGGGGGAGACTGGGGAGGACTTTGGTGGTGCTGAAACTCCTCACATGATGGGAAAATCAATGCACACTTCTAATGCGCTTCCATCATGCTAAACCGAGGGACTCACTGCGCTAATGTTCCCTCATTTAGAGTAATGTTGCACACCGACCCCAATTCTGAAGGCCTATGTCGGATCCCATGTTTTCTATGTGGTTCACCATACTCAGAGGCAAAACCATGTGTCTCTACAATTGTAACATTACACATGAAACGTACATGGACATATTGCCATTTAATAGGCCCATTGAGGGGTTCAATGCATGATGATGTCAAACTCCCATGGTAGTGCATCTAAGACACTAGGGGCCAATGCGACAGAGATAAACTCAACACACTAAATCATGTTTACTAAGTTTACTTTGAAACTAGTAACTCATATGTGTGATGACTCTGAGGATGACTCCGTTGTCTGGAGAACTTTGGACAGTATGTCAGTCAGTCAGCCCAGAGTGTGGCCCACCTGCTCCTATCATAATGAAGAGACGGTCACATCGAACATCACATCAATGTCCTGCCTACAGATCAGTCAGCAGGAGACCTCTCTGCAGTCATGGGAGAGTGTGTCTCACCATGTCACTGCTTAGAAGTGCTCTATACTTTTATTCAGTATAATATGTAACTTTTCAAAATACCAATCTGCTTTAGTGGATATTGTCAATGTGTTAATGGTCAAGTGTCCTATGGTAACGTTTGGGTGTTCATTACACTGCATATATAATGTATTCCACTAGACAATAACCTATACATTCTCTGTAGGACGATACAATATACATAGGTTGTTTCAATTTTCACACAGTATCCAATAATGCCTGTGGATAAAGAGTATCACTAAGGAGATCAAGGATAAGCACCTTGCCTAAGGGTACAGCCGCCTTTGGATCTAAATCTGTGAACTCTTTGTTATTTTTTATCTGCCATCCGTCTGCTGGCACAGTGGGCAGCTAGCAAAGCCTGGGCATTCAGAGGTGATGACTTGATTGTTTTGACTTTGGTCAGGATGAAAAACGTTATATTAGATGGGCGGAGTTCGCCTGATTATAAATTGACTCCCTCCGGCATCATTTGATGTTGGATAAAATCGGATGGCAATCAAGAGGCGCGGCTTCATTATACAAAGATAAAACATAAACCAAAAAAAGAAAGAGCTGAAGGGGGTACGAGAAGGATGAAAAAAAGGAATAAAAACGAGGAGGCCATATTCCACTTTTCACTCGGGTTGGCTCAGCGAGGGGCAGCAAGGACCTCAAGACCCTATAGGAACAGCAAAACGTGACAAGGGAAAGGACTCCATGTTGTCATGGCAACACCCCGGTTATGGTGAAATTGCCCTCTTTGTAACAGGCACCACTGACAGGTGAAACAAGAACTGTCTCTTCGCTTTCTTTTTCAGTCTCCCGTTAAGTCGGCACAACCATCTCTCTACTCCTCCAATTTCTTTTGGGGTTTTCATTATGTGTATCTCCTCCCCTATCTAGACTAGTCAAACCTCCATGTCCAGTGTCTCCTCTGCTCTCTTAAACAAAATCTGACACAAAACTTGGAGAAGGTGTTTATAGCGCAGTTGGTTCCCTCATGGGGCGCTCAAGTCCCAGAATGCCTTGCAACATGCGAGAGTGTCACACCCTGGCTCTGGGACTCTTTATGTTGAGCCAGGGTGTGTTCATTCTATGTGTTCTGTTTCTATGTTTGACTGAGTGACTCCCAATCAGAGGCAACGAGTGTCAGCTGTTTGCTGGTTGTCTCTGATTGGGAGCCATATTTAACTGTCTGTGTTTCACTTTGGGTTTGTGGGTTTTTGTTCCGTGTTCGGTCATTGTCACCGTGGACTTCACGAGTCGTGTTTTGTTTTGTTTAGAAACTTTAACTAATTAAAGTCATGTTTGTTTCTCACGCTGCGCCTTGGTCTACTCATTACTACGACCATCGTGACAGAAAAACCCACCATACCAAGACCAAGCAGCGTGTCCAGGAGCAGGCAGCCTGGACGTGGGAGCAGATCTTGGACGGGCAGGGGTCCTGGACCTGGGAGGAAATCCTGGCCGGGATGGATCGCCGGCCATGGAGTGAGACGGTGGAGGCGCGCCGTAGAGAGGAGCTACGGCGTGATCAGGGTCGTCGTCGGATGGTCGTGAGGCAACCCCAGAAAATTTTTAGGGGGGCACACGGCATGGACGACGGGGCTGTGACGGAGGAGAAAAGGGGGCGGATCCAGAAGGCCACCAGGCCAGGGGTACACCGCCCTGTACGTCCTGTGCGGATGCCTCACACAGAGTGTGTGAGGGTAGGCATTCAGCCAGGACGGGTGGTGGCCGCTATTCACTCCAGGCCTCCTATCCGTCTCCACAGCCCGGTTCGGCCTGTCCCTGCTCCACGCACCAAGCCTACGGTGTGCGTCGCCAGCCCAGTCCGGCCTGTCCCTGCTCCACGCACCAAGCCTACGGTGTGCGTCGCCAGCCCGGTCCGGCCTGTCCCTGCTCCACGCACCAAGCCTACGGTGTGCGTCGACAGCCCAGCCCGGCCTGTCCCTGCTCCACGCACCAAGCCTACGGTGTGCGTCGCCAGCCCAGCCCGGCCTGTCCCTGCTCCACGCACCAAGCCTACGGTGTGCGTCGACAGCCCAGCCCGGCCTGTCCCTGCTCCACGCACCAAGCCTACGGTGTGCGTCGACAGCCCAGCCCGGCCTGTCCCTGCTCCACGCAATAAACCTACGGTGCGCGTCGCCAGCCCAGCCCGGCCTGTCCCTGCTCCACGCACCAAGCCTACGGTGTGCGTCGCCAGCCCAGCCCGGCCTGTCCCTGCTCCACGCACCAAGCCTACGGTGTGCGTCGACAGCCCAGCCCGGCCTGTCCCTGCTCCACGCACCAAGCCTACGGTGTGCGTCGACAGCCCAGCCCGGCCTGTCCCTGCTCCACGCAATAAACCTACGGTGCGCGTCGCCAGCCCGGTCCGGCCTGTTCCTGCCACCCGCACCAAGTCTACGGTGCGCGTCGCCAGCCCGACCCGGCCTGTTCCTGCCACCCGCACCAAGTCTACGGTGCGCGTCGCCAGCCCGACCCGGCCTGTTCCTGCCACTCGCACCAAACCTACGGTGCGCGTCGCCAGCCCGGTACGGCCTGTTCCTGCCACTCGCACTAAGCCAGGGGTGCGAGAAGTCAGCCTGGTAAGGCCCGTTCCTCCTCCACGCACCAAGCCAGGGTTGCGAGTCGTCAGCCTGGTAAGGCCCGTTCCTCCTCCACGCACAAAGCCAGGGGTGCGCGTCGTCAGCCTGGTAAGGCCCGTCCCTCCTCCACGCACCAAGCCAGGGGTGCGAGTCGACAGACTGGACCAGGGGCACTATGGGGGGTGTATTGGAGGGTGGTGGTCAAGGCCGGAGCCAGAACCGCCGCCGAGGAGGTATGCCCGCCCAGCCCTCCCCTGTTTTGTTTAGTTGAGGCGCGGTCGCAGTCCGCGCCTTTAGGGGGGGGTACTGTCACACCCTGGCTCTGGGACTCTTTATGTTGAGCCAGGGTGTGTTCATTCTATGTGTTCTGTTTCTATGTTTGACTGAGTGACTCCCAATCAGAGGCAACGAGTGTTAGCTGTTTGCTGGTTGTCTCTGATTGGGAGCCATATTTAACTGTCTGTGTTTCACTTTGGGTTTGTGGGTTTTTGTTCCGTGTTCGGTCATTGTCACCGTGGACTTCACGAGTCGTGTTTTGTTTTGTTTAGAAACTTTAACTAATTAAAGTCATGTTTGTTTCTCACGCTGCGCCTTGGTCTACTCATTACTACGACCATCGTGACAGAGAGGGATATTAACTTTCCGACATTCTTTGATCGTGATGAGCACACAAGCACGCATACAATTCCTTCCTAAATGTAGTGTGTACAGCAAGATAATGGAAGACTGACATATAACAACCTCTTCAGAAATGGGAGAGTGCACAGTAACAGTAACTGTTTGTGATTAGAATTATATCAAAGCAATGGGTGGAAAAAGTGTTGAGAGTAGGGTGTGGGAGTGAGAGAGAGACAGAGAGAGACCCTATAGCCAGGGTTGGGGTCAATTCCAATTTTAAAAAATATTGAATTCACTCATGAAGTAGAGAATTTACGTTGAATTCAATTTGAATTTCAACAATCTTCAAGTTCTGAAATTAGACTATTTGGACTGTCTGAATGGGAATTGAATTGGGATTTTAGAAACATTTAATCTTTGGCATTAAATTTAATTGGAATTCAATATTTGTACATGTCCCAGTTAATGGGATGAATCCACTTAGTATCAAACATTGACTGCAGGATTAAAAATATATATATATTTAAACTTCTATTTCTATATTTCCAGTATAGCTAGGCTTTCTGAACATTGACATGATCAGCCTGAAAGCCAGGTAGAATTGTTATATAATATTGAATTGGGAATTACATTTTTGGAATTTACCTAACATTGAAATTGAGAGGAATTTTATTATCTCAGAATTCAAAGACTGACTTAGAATTTGAATTGAATTACATTTAATTTACAGGGAGAGGGAATTTAATTAGAATTTAATTTTTGGAATTAACCCCAACCCTGCCTATATGCTAATACTTTATATTGAGGACATAGGTACTACACAGGATTGGCTCTGAACAACAATGGTGAATTTATTTTAGTCTCACACTGGTGATTGATTGGCTCACAGGGTTAGAGCCAAGCGTTATCTGGACACACAGAGGTGTGTGATTTGCCCAGAGAGATATGGGTGGGAGTATGTTGGCTCCTGAGGATGCGGAGGGAATGGGCAAAGTGGGCCTTTAGTGGATCATTTCATTGGGGAGGGCCCACTGGCACTCATGGCAAGTGAAGTCTTTACTACTCAGGAGCTCCTCGATGGGGGTATTAACCGAATCCCACACATAACAGAAGGTAGGCCATGCAAATCATGCCGAGCACGGACTGAGAAGGAGTGGAGAGGATTGGGGAGAGGAAGAGCAGACAGAACCACATGGAAGAAATTGATTTGTTCACCAGAGCAGAGGAAGGGAGGCTGGGAGCATTATTCAACCTAAGAACACAATACAAGGAACATGCAAGAACAGGAACAAACACATTGAGTACATGAGTTTCAGAGAAGGGAGCAAGAGGAGCGAGAGGAGATTGAACAATACAGTGATACAAAGTAAAATGCAAGTCATCAAAAAGTAAACAGGTGAGAGAACAGAGGAGAGAGAGAGAGATAACGAGAGCGAAGTACAGAAGATATAGAGAAAGAAAGAGGAAAGGAAGGAGTGAATAGAAAGTTGAGAGAGTTCTCCAACTAGAGACTTATGGTGGTGCCTGAGGGTTATGGTCGTTAAGTCTACAGCCGCATCACGGTGAGTCACCACTGTTGACACCAGCTAGACCGCAGAGCCACAGAGCTTCACATAGAGCCTCCATAGAACCCGCAGAGCTCAGCCCCACACAGCCTGTGAACAGGCCTGGATTTCAGGCTGGTGTAGGAGGGGGAGATGCAAAATCACAAGGCTTTTACAGACCACCCAGAGCGAACCAACTGAACTAAGTAACACTGGAACACCTCTGAAAGCAAAAGCTCTATTTCTGGCATGACGTGTTGTTCTCTAGTGTACAGGTGCAGTGTTTCAATGCGGTCCACCCTGACCTGTCATCGCTCCAGGTGAGCCTGGAGGAGGATCTTTGAAGGACCATGCTTTGCCACAGGACATCTCTGCCTGACGAGACAACACTTCACAAAGCCAGAAAGCCTATATTGTAGTGGGGATGACATTGCACAGTTCAATCAAACCTTAAGGCTGGTCCAAGGTTTTCAAAGGCATGTACCTGAAACGTATTCACAACAAAATATCCCCAATATGAACATAGACATAACTACAGTATACATTATGAATTACTAGCTAATAAGCCTGTACTTAGATTATATTCTGACATGTGAGAGATCAAACACATTGGATGCCTTGATCTCATTATCCAAGGGCAGTCAGAAAGTAAATAGAACTTCACTTCTAACCCTCCCTTGGCCCTTACCTCCACTCCTCCATCACCCATAACCCAAGCCAGTGTGGCCTTCCCCATGGAAATAAGAGGTCACAGATGAAAAAGAGAGGGTGATGATAAAAGAGAAAGAGAAGAAAAATCTGGCGAGTGTCCTGTTGGAACGCAGCGGGAGTGGACAATGACCTTGATACGCAAATAGACCATCTTCATTAAAAAGAGGATACATCTTCCCTTAAGATATTTATCATATCAGGGTCCATTGCCAGTGAGGTAGATCGGCTCTGCTTCATTTCATTATCATAATCTATTCAGCACTATTTTTCATTTAGGCTTTTTTATATATCCAATGGGGCGGAGGTGGGCTGGGAGCTGTCTTTTAGATGCATGTGGGCAATTAAACACCAAGAAATAGCCAAGTTTTACATTGGTAACCTTTTCCTAATGCCTGATCTTTCAATAAGAACCATAAAGAACTGGTTATTGATTTAGCATGTGTAATAATACATTGATATGCAAGTTAATATCACAATGCTGTGTTACCATGAATATTATGAAGTGCTATGCTGATAAATTGGTGGTCCTCTGTAGCTCAGCTGGTAGAGCACGGCACTTGTAACGCCAAGGTAGTGGGTTCGATCCCCGGGACCACCCATACACAAAAAATGTATCCACGTATGACTGTAAGTCGCTTTGGATAAAAGCGTCTGCTAAATGGCATATTATTATTATTAAATTAGTTAATATTGATATAGTTCAAAATCTATACAGTTAAAGTGTGCATGAATTAAATGTATACCTGTACATGCTGTTTTTCTTTCAGCTTTAAATAGCCAAATCTTATATCAACACTTTTATCATGTCCACCTATCCCATCCTTAATAGGGCATCAAACTCCACTGAAGACATTTCACAAGGAGAAAACCAGATCATGATCAGAATTAATCATGAAGTTAATCAAAAATGCAGAATGTTGCTAGAGAATGTCAACAGTTAGTCATGATCAGCAGTCAAAGTACACCCAGGCTGATTGGTCAGGGAGGGCTGCTGTGGAATAACAGACTAAAGCCATCATTATGCTCGGCACAGACAGAACGCCTGGGCCTGGGAGAGGGAAATGTCATTCATGCCGACATCTTCCCTCCCTGCATAGCTGGCATGGTTCAGCAGCAGCAGCAGCTAGAGCCACAGCCTGTCGTTCCAGTCTAGCTGGATGCCACTCTCTCTCTGTGTTCACCAATGGCATGGGCTGTGGACCACCGAAGTGACGCATTAGTAATCGACACGAACTTGCCGTGAGGTGCAGTGTTCGGACCTCGGTGCCATCATGCCACACAATGACCACCTGCCTCACGAGACACGCCGAAGATCTCCCCCAAAACAATGCAAGGCCAAAACACCCGTAGCTCTACAGCTTTTGTCTCGTCCTCTCATGGCGACACAGGCGACAGCTCAGACACCTACACCCTCCGCCTAAGCTGCCCTCCACAGTGAAAGGAGCTTGTTTATCATCTCGCAGCATATTGTCACCATCCTCACAGGCAGAGGGAGAGAGGTGGCAAACCAGACAGACAGAGAGAGAGCGCGAGAGAGAGCGCGAGAGAGAGCGAGAGAGAGAGAGAGAGAGAGAGCGAGAGAGAGAGAGAGAGAGAGCGAGAGAGAGAGCGCGAGAGAGCGCGAGAGAGAGAGGAAATGGGAGAGAAAGAACATAATAGAGGAGACAGAGGCTAATTAAGGGAGGCTAGATTAATTAGGCTTTGAGTCTGCCTGCCTCTCATACTCCCACTGTGCTCAGTGCCAGCCCCCCGCCACCAGGTCCCCCGCCCCTCGGCCCAAACACAGGCCTGTGTATTGTTGCCTGCTCCATTCATTTTTATTTTATCAGGGAGTCCATACTGAGACCAAGGTCTCTTTTACAGATGAGCCCTGAATTACATAAATTACAGAAAATACACACATCAATATAAATACAAAATGCAAGCAGAAAGAAAAACACATTCGAAAACATTAATCAGTAATAAGGTACTCAATCAGCTTTCTGAATTGCCCTAGAGGCACCGGAACGTCAAATTTAACATTTTGAAGACTGCTCCATAAATAAGGCGGAAGAAAACTAAAAGCTGATTTACTTAACACAGTAGAGACCAAAGGAATTTCCAGAGTTAGCCATCCCTGAGACTGGGTGTGGTAACTCGTATGTCTAAAGTTTAGTAATGATGTTAGGTACAGTGGGACTTTTTGTAAAAGGGCTTAATAATTGAAAACATAGCAATGTATCAACCTACGTGACATCAAAGAGGGCCAACCAACTTTCTGGTAGAGAATGCAGTGACGAGTACTAAAACTGTCGCCTGTAATAAAGCGCAGTGCACTATGATAAACTGCATCTATTGGCTTTAAAGAAGTGGCAGCTGCGTACATATAGATGATTTCGCCATAGTCTAGGACTGATAGGAACGTCAACTGAATAATCTGCAGGACCCATTGGAATGTGCATATTCGTCACCATGCCTTGGCTTGCATCAGGGGCCGTGGGAGCTTTACACTAGGTAAACACATAAATCGGAGGCCAATAATCGGAGGAGAAAAACAAGCTAACGCTAAATGCATGGCTGTCTGAGCCTACGGGAGACTCAGAGGAGAATCGAGGTCACATAAATGAGCACTTTATTTGAAAAAAACAGAGAAAAAACATCTAATGCAATACTCTCTTCTCACCAGATGCACTGCCAGAACCCATCATATGGGCAGGAAATACGTGTCATGACCTCACACACTAAGCACTGAAGGGTTATCACAAGAGGCTGCTGAGGGGAGGACGGCTCATAGTAATGGCTGGAATGGAGTGAATGGAATGGTATCAACCACATGGAAACCATAAAGCAACCAATTAAAATCCCGCTTGATTAGGTCAAAAACATTTATTCAACTTTCAAGTGTTCCAAGGACACTTCAGGTCTCTCCAAAAAGTCTTATTGGGTCACACAGCTTCTTCAACAATCCTGCCCACTCTGGTCCCCCTCTACACACTCATCTCCCAACCCTTAGTAAATTAATGTATTATCAATTTATCAAAACCCAGTTTATGAAAGTGGGAAAAGGGGATACCTAGTCAGTTGCAAAATGCATTCAACCGAAATATGTCTTCCTCATTTAACCCACCCCTCTGAATCAGAGAGGTGCGGGGGGCTGCCTTAATCGACGTCATCGGCGCCTGGGGAGCAATTGTTGTTGGGGGTTAACTGCCTTACTCAAGGGCAGAACAGCAGATTTTTCCACCTTGCCTGCTCGGGGATTCAAATCAGCGACCTTTCGGTTACTGGCCCAACGCTCTTAACCGTTAGGCTACCTGCTGCTAAGTGCCAGTGAGAGAAAAATGGCCTACTTGGAAAGACAGAATAAAGCCTCCCACTGCATTCAAGATGAGACTTTCAATGGCTCTTGGATCACCCTGCATGATCAAAACAGAGGGAGAGGGCTTTTGAGATGCTGAGTGTTCCATAGGTTAATTCTACTGGCCACACAGACACAGAGAACAGCCAAGCCCCCTCATCCCTTCCCCACCTAACATTATTGGTCCTCTCCATGGTGGAGTATGATGGGATGAATATTTATCAGGTTCCTGGCGTTGCCAAGATGCTGGGAAAAGTTGAGGAAAAACAAAGTGGAAAAAAGCTGGAGTCTGCTATTTCTGGCCTGATTGACGGCCAGGCTGGTAGCGAGTAATTCATTTTGAGGGTGAGGCACAAGTGCCCTTGCACCAGATCCCAGCACAAGTTTATGATAATCCCAATAAATTATGATGCACCGCGTGGTCATTAAAAACTGTGATTGGCACTAAATCAAACATCCCCTCTCCTCTCTCCCCCACCGACTATCCATCCATCTCTCTCTGCATCTCTCTGCTCCTCTCCCCTCTCCTGTCTCCTTTCCTTTAAATTGTTCCGTCTTTCTGCTCATGTATTTCTACCTAACTGCACTTCTCCTTTATCGCCTCTTTGAAGTAGAATTAATGAACTGGTAAACATAATCACTTTGAAACTTTTCATACTTTTTTTGCGTACATGCAGATATAACAGCCTGCAGGTATTTTTGTGAAATTGGTGATCTAATTCACGCTTCAACTGACAACTAGGTTCAAGCCAACAGTTTTAATCACACCCAAGCACTCTACTGTCTACCACACGGATGAATCCACTTTCATCATCTATATCGGTCAAAGGTGCAAAACATAAATTTGTTAACCTAAATCTGGTTAGTCCACTGACTGTTGATTACTGCCCTTAGCATGCCCATTATTATGTGCAAATGGAAATAGAGGGCCTTGATTTTTAAACAATAGAAGAAGAAAACAAACAGTATTATCAGGCTAATCCTTTAATGTGAAGGTGGTTGGTTTATCTCTCTGCTCCGACATGGAAATGCCAGCGTAGCTGACACTAGGCCACGTCTGTGGGTCAAAACCACGGATTCCATTAGAAAATAGCTTTTTCTGTTACCCTCCTGAGTGTGCAAAGACATAACTCAAGGCATTATGACCATAGAGACCTCACTACCTTATCAAGTGGGAGCCCATCCAGCTGAATTGTGTCAGTGTTGAGAAGCTACAGTAGCAAGTCAGACTGCAAGAGAGAGAAAGAGATAGATAGAGAGAGAGAGAGCGAGATAGAGAGAGAGAGAGAGAGAGCAAGAGAGAGAGAGAGCAAGAGAGAGAGAGAGAGAGAGAGATTACAGCCTAAGAGAAAGTAGAGGAGTGGAAGGTGTGTGTGGCATAGAGTGATTAAAAGCGCAGCTCCCTTTGCACTGATTACACTGAATTTTGGAAAGCGTCCCACTTTAGATAGGAACGTCCCAGAGCAAAAAGGAACATGTCCACTCATCTTAATAAGGCATATAGTAAAGTGAATGGCCTGATGCATGGTCTGAAAGGAGAAAGCAGAAGCCTCATCCTTTCAGAGACAGACTCTACAAACTCTATACCCTCTACAGATGCTGCCATCAAAGGCTAAACAGCTGCTCGTATTATATCTCAATCACTGGAAATGAAGCAAGATTGATAGGCCATTGCTGCAAAAACAATCAGAATGTACCAGATGACACTGTGAGAGGGGCATTGTGGGATAGTTTCCCCCCCTACAGAGGGTTGTGGGTATGGAGGCTTATTGTGAAAATCTCCACATATACCCACACATGAGTTGGTTACAAATAGCTGCTTCTAACCAGTTGTTGATATACCATTACTGTAATTTCCGGCCCCTAATGATATACAGTACATGATTAAATACAAGTAAAAAAGGCCTGATTGGAATTCTGCATTATGTATCCCTTCTTTTATTATCAGCATTATCTATGATCTTCCTCACATTTCAAGAGGCGGTCAATGAGTTGGATGAAAGGGCTCTGGTCCCTAAGTGTACTTGCTGGCTTCATGGCACAATCAATCCCAAAAATATCCATTGTCGATTTTGTAAAAAAAAAAAAGTATATTACCTTGCTAATCCAATCGATAAAAGGCACCATTATATTTCAGAGTGAAAGACAGCCATCGAATATATGACATTTATGCAAGGAGTGCCTTGCAAAGGTATTCATCCCCCTTGGAATTTTTCCTATTTTGTTGCATTACAACCTGTAATTTAAAATGGATTTCTATTTGGATTTCATGTAATGAACATACACAAAATAGTCCAAATTGGTGAAGTGAAATGAAAAAAATAACTTGTTTCAAAACGTTCTAAAAAATAAATAACGGAAAAGTGGTGCGTGCATATGTATTCACCCCCTTTGCTATGAAGCCCCTAAATAAGTTCTGGTGCAACCGATTACCTTCAGAAGTCACATAATTAGTTAAATAAAGTCCACCTGTGTGCAATCTAAGTGTCACATGATCTGTCACATGATCTCAATATATATATATATATATACACCTGTTCTGAAAGGCCCCAGAGTCTGCAACACCACTAAGCAAGGAGCACCACCAAGCAAGCGGCACCATGAAGACCAAGGAGCTCTCCAAACAGGTCAGGGACAAAGTTGTGGACTAGGTGAAAAATCTGTCTATGTGCCCTTGAGCAAGGCACTTAACCCTAATTGCTTCTGTAAGTCGCTCTGGATAAGAGCATACTTTCTCAAGCCACTGTATCTCTAGAGAAGGTGTGCATCTCTCTCTCTCTCTCTTTCTCTCTCTCGCTCGCTCTCCCCCTCTCTTTCTCCCCCTCTCTCCCTTTATCTCTCGCTCCACCCCTCTGTTGCTCTCTCTCCCCTCTCCCCTCTTCCCCGCTCTCTCTCTTCCTCCCTCTCCCACTCCATCTCTCTCTCTCTCTCTTGCACCCATGCATGCCAGTCAACACCTGGGGATGCATGACATTGATGAAAACACAGGTTTTTGAGATGGTAAGAGACTTCAAATGTGTGTCTGAATCTATCCTGTTCCTCTGATGTGAAAAAGCTACACATTGGACATGTGAGGATGTAATACTAAACCAAGGCAGGGAGAATAGAACTCATCAATCATGAGTGGCATTCATTTTCCTGCAGTGGAAGGCAGCCAAATGGCATTAGAGTTGATACAGCAGCAGCAGCAGTAGTAGTAGCAGTACTTGCCATAGATCAGGAGCCTGGCTGGGGCGAATGATAGATAGGTAATTCACTAAAAATAATGTGTGCTTGAAGAAGCATAGGAAAACGGTGGGAAAAACAAAATATATGAGACCTCTAAGAATAGCCTAGCAGGAGAGCAAAAGGTTACTTGTATGTGCCCACGTGTGCATATGCTGCACATGCACTCAAGCAGAGACACACACCTACGCACAGGAGGAAGGTATTTGAACTGTGAAACTGGCTGCGTTTACACAGGCAGCCCAATTCTGATCTTCTTTTCACAAATTGGTCTTTTGACCAATCAGATCATCTCTGTAAAATATCTGATGTGAAAAGATCTGATGTGATTGGTCAAAATACCAATTAGTGGAAAAAAATTTCAGAATTGGGCTGCCTGTGTCAGATCATGATACATTTATCACAGCTGGCCTCAATAAGTTAGACATACATACTGACCCGGTCTGAATTGGGTAAAAGGATTTGACATTGGTTTAATAGGATCTGTCCTTTAATTCTGTCTGTTGTTTCGTGTTTTGCCTTGTAGTTTGATCCAGCCACAGAGGAAAACATGCCAATCTGCTGGACTTTGCTTTAAAGACCACTGATCTCGCAAAAAAAAAGCTTTGAGCTGGCAGTGATCACAGGACGGACAGCCGTCTGTGGAGAGCAGTCTGTGTGTATGTGTGGACCCAGCCCTCCCAATCTATCTGTCTAGTCTGGATGGCTGCCGATTTTTCGGCCTGCCTAACTGCCTTTCCTGTATATGTGTCAAGTTTCCTACCCTCTATGTATCCTGCCCTGCCAGCTTACCTGCTTTCACCTGTCTATGCCTGTCTCGCTGCCAGTCTACTGTTCTACCTGTCTCTCTGCCTGTCTCGCTGCCAGTCTACTGTTCTACCTGTCTCTCTGCCTGTCTGGCTGCCAGTCTACTGTTCTACCTGTCTCTCTGCCTGTCTGGCTGCCAGTCTACTGTTCTACCTTTCTCTCTGCGTGTCTGGCTGCCAGTCTACTGTTCTACCTGTCTCTCTGCCTGTCTCGCTGCCAGCCAACTGCCTTTCTGCCTACCTACCTGCCAGCTAGCCTCTCTGCCTGTCTGTTGTGCCTGTCTCACAACTCTTCAGGCTGCCGTGCCTCCAGCACAGGATGACTCTAATGGCACTGTCAGCCACAATAACCTGTCAAGGTTATTTTTGCACGGAGGAGAAAAAGGCCTGCACTACTAGTGTAAGCACACAGCTATATAACTGCATAAACAATTAAAACACATGCAATGAATGCAAACATTCATTGACACAGCAACCTTTCACCTAAAGTATCTGAAAACACACATACTGTAGTATTTTATTAATATTTAAAATCAACAAATCCTAGGATTAAACAAATTCAGCACACACACATACCCTAGGCCTATGGTTTGATATACAGTATTAGAGCCCAGTGGCCCAACATGTTGTAAAATAAGTCTAGAGGCTTCAATAAAATAAGTTTAAGGCTTTGAAAAGTGGATTTTAAAAGGAACAAAAGGGAGAAAATGGTGACCACCAAGCCAGATGGGGAGAAGAGAATAAGAATAGACGTTTTAGAGGTAATAACATGAGGAAGAGGGACAAGGTAGGTAGGGAGAATAAGTAGAGAGTGCCATTAAAGATGCACTTGGGTCGCCTTGGGGAAAATTTTAAGGAAGAGAGCAGTCTTTGCTTCTTTTCCAGGTAATGCGATTGCTATATTGGTGATCTAACACCCTCATTAAGCACGGATCAAAAGGCGCTGCGAAAAGCGACGGCACAGAACCACATTGTGTAAGAGACAGGATTAGGAGGATGAGAGAGATATTCTCTCACTAACTGTGAGTGTTTGAAGTCCCCCGCATGCCTAATTGTCAACTGAAGACTGAAGACACTACCATCTAAGTTCAGCTTGCCTGCTGAATTGCAGACCGATTATTTGCCACTGGCAAGCCTCAGAGTGTTTGTGGTGTGATGCTGTTCAAGCAATTAACAATCTGACTTAATGATCTTGGTTTTTATGAGAAATAAACATACATGTACCTCAGGGAACACTGTGATGTCATAAGATAAATTAAAGTTTTTTTGTATCCTTTTAGCAAACACGGTTTTGCTTGTCACATTTTCAGGCCTGAATAAATACGAGAGTTGCCAAAAGGGGAAAGGAAGAATTACCTGAAATTGCAGTGGAATATTAGCGTATTATTTTCCTTTGAACTTGTTGAAGACCCATTTGAGCAATTCTCTACCTTGTAAGAGTAACATATTGAGTAACACAGCATATAAAAAAGCATATGAGTGGGCCAAATCACCAAAGTCATAAAATCCACAGCCAGACAGACAAACAAACACACTGTCTTCAAAGACACTAACAGCATCGGAGCTAAACGGTTACAGTGAACACAGAGAATAAACCTTGAAACACTTATCCAAGACCAGTTTAACCAGATCTGATTGAAGACCATTTAGGAGTAAGAACAACACTTTATATAATACAGTCCTAAAAATAAACAAACCTTTTTTGGGTGATGCAACTTAGAGGACAAAACAAACAGTAGGAGCAAATAGAAATGTTTAAATTATGTGAAATGTATGCTTAGTTTCTATCTGTTGAGATTCTGCTATGTTGTCAAAAACGAGGTGGTTCCAAAAGAGTGAGAAGCACTGGACTTTTAGTCCCACAGTGCCACTCTCTCCATAAAATGTGTTTTACCATTTATGAATTTGCCCAGTGAATTCAAACATGCCAAGCAGTGGCACTCCTTATGGAAGTTTCAGACAATGCATATTTGTAGTAATACATGTATTGCGATGTATGTGTGTTGTATATATGTCTGTGTGTGTGTGTGTGTCTGTTGTACACCTGTAGGTATGAATGTAAGGTGAAGAAAGAGAGGCATAGATGGAAAGCTAGTAGGAGGGAGCTGTGTATGAAGTGTTTCCCGGCACCCATTGTGAGTCAGTGCTATATTAGGTGTAGGATGAAGTCATCAATGGAGAGGGAACCTTTTTGCTGACACAACAGTGTCCATTATCATTCCAAGTGTCTAGGGATGAATCTCCCCACAAACAAAGTGGCTAATTGAAAACAGAACTGAAATATGATAAACACAAACAAAACAATGCCTTTGGCATTTTGGAGGGTAAAAACTGCACCTAAATAAGCAATTGAATCCACCTCTCAGAATACATGGAAAAAAACGGTCACTTATCACAAACAAAGCCTGTGGCACACTTTAAGCTAGTGAGATTATTCAGGATAGGAAATGTAAATCGGTTGTACTTATTGCATTTCAACACAATTTTACATCAAACAATGTTTTTCCTCTCAACAGACACAAGGGTGTAAGTGAATACCAAACATTTTCTTTGAGCACAATGAACTCAAGACAACGATAGCGACACCAACATCCCAAAGCGAACACACCATTCCTTACCTAATGTCCAAAACAAAGCTACAGCCAATCCAAGACGGGAGATACGGAAAGAAAGCCACAGATGTAATATCTATCAAAAGCAGTGTAAACATTTACCTCAGGTTGCCTCGCTGTGGAAGAGATTTGATTAGGAGGGGTGGCGGATGGTGTGGGTCATACCTCGCATTCCCTTGAGCCTGAGATGGTGTAGGTGCAGGAGCCAGTCCCATTGACAAGCACGTCCATGGCCTCCGAATTGGTGGGCTTGTAGTCCACATAGTACTCCTGCAGTGGGGAACTCAGCGTGCGCTCCGTCTCTCTGGCTTTTTTCCGGCGCTTGCGAGCTGCGGCCGAGTGCTCCTGCAGCTGCTTGACACTGCTGGGATAGCGCTTCCACGACACGTAGATCACCAACAGGATCATCACCACAGACAAGAACAGGGCAACACTCCCAGCCACTATCTTGTGAAAGGACACATGCTCAAACTCCTGTTCAGGTGGTGGTGCCACGGCCGAGGTAACAGCTGGAGACGTAGGGCCTCCTTTGGATCCCTCCTCTCTCTTCCCACCTCGCGTGGGTGGTGTGGGGTAGGCTGGGCGGCGTTCTGTCTGGTCTGGGTCATTAGAGGGGGTGGGTGGGGCGCTGGCCGTGAGGGGTGTGATTGCGGTGTCCCGACACACACTGTGGGTGTCAACGGCATCCATGACCTTCTCGCCCTGGGATTCCTTGGGGGCAGCGCATATCATGTTGTTCTCCTTGTTCCCCTTGAAGTTCCTCAGCCAGACAACCAGGGGGCAGACCACAGGGCCACAGTCCCACACATTCCCCGCCAGGCTGATGGTGGTCAGGGAAATCCAGGCAGAAACGGTCTCCTGGGACACATTGGTCAGCTTGTTGGAATCCAGATTGAGTGTTTGAAGGTTGGGTAGGCATTGGTAGACCGTAGCATCCACCTCTTGCAGATCATTGCCAGACAGGTCCAGCTTCTGCAGGGAGGTCCAGGTCCAGGTCAGGCCTTGGCTCATGGAGCGGATGCGGTTCCACTGCAGGTAGAGCGCCCGCAGGTTGTAGAGGCGTGGGAAGTGGGAAAAGTTTATCTTAGAGAACTGGTTGTGCTCCAGGTGCAGCTCAGTCAGCTTCAGCAGGCCTGAGAAGGCGTTGCGGGTGATGCTGCGCAGGCGGTTGTAGCCCAGGTCCAGGAACTCTAGGTTTCTGCAGTCCTGAAACAGACGCACAGGGATGCTTTTCAAGGAGTTGGAGCGCATGTGCAGGCTGAGGAGCTTGCGGAGGCCCTGGAACTGGCCCGGCTGCAGGGACGCCAGTTTGTTGTAAGACAAGTCCAGGTTGCGGAGGTTGGGTACAGGGTGGAAAGTGGTGTTATGGAGCATTGTGATCTTGTTTGAGCTCAGGATCAGCTCCTTGAGCCTCCGGACGCCTTGGAAGGCCAGTACATCTACAGAGGCAATGTAGTTGTGGTCCAAGTAGAGCCAGATGAGCTGGTTGAGGCCCACAAACTGTCCAGCTCTGAGACTGACCAGACTGTTGTAGCGTAAGGACAGGCCTTGGCAGCCCCCTGAGAGGTTCTTGGGCACATCGCGAAAAGCGCTGGACTCACAGTAGACAATTTTCCCATCGCAGCGACAGCTCTTGGGGCATGGACGCTCGCTGAGGGACGGAGATGCCGCCAGCCACACCTGCATGAGCAGCGGCACCATAAGCCAGTGGCGCTGCATGGCAGAGGCTGCAGAGAGGGACAGAGAGAGAGAGAGAGAGAGAGAGAGAGAGAGAGAGAGAGAGAGAAAGAAAATATACATTTTTACTGAAAGTGTCTGACAACAACCCATCTGGTTGAAAAAGGTGTAGAAAATTGTGGTTTTGATTTGGTTTTAACTGCAATCGACCAGAATTTAGTCTTCCCACAAGCTGCCACAGTGCTTGAGGCAAAACTAGAGAAGTCATAAAAGCAAGCTGGAAACATCAAATTAACATTCAGGAGCTGGCGATTGTGTACAAATCCAGAGGCATATCAATTTAGAATCTAGCCACTTCACATTGAACCATAACAGAGCGGTTAAGGGGTCTGATTGAATCATGGTGTTCACTTCCACCAAGTTCAAACAAAGGAGTCAGCTCTCTAGAAACCCTATGGAATTAAACAACTCTGCTCTGTCCAAGCAAAATACATACATGAATACGCACGTCGTTAAATAAGCAAAACGCACAGACAAAAAAAGGAATCTGATCATGCTGTGCCGTCTATTTGGATATCCTGCTACTGCTACTTGGGATTATATAACATAGAAGAAATACTGCAGATACAGACTGTTGAATCAGTGATGGTGGTAATGAGAATCGGTCAGTATGAAGATCTTAATTTGAGCCAGTTTACTACAGCAGGAAATTAATCCTACAGCAACAGAACATTTGAATTATTATGTGGATTATAATTCATAGACATTTTTGTAGGGGTTGATATATTTTTCATAGGGGAAAATCAAGTCTGAAATTTCAAAGTGGAAATTACAAACTTCAGATGTCTTTTTAAACCTCAAATACACTACAAGTTTTACATTTCCTGAAAGTTCTCCTGTAACAGGGTGATAAAATTAAGATCCAATATCTGTACATGTAGCCTGGTGTGATATCGGTCTTCGTCCTTAGGTGAGAGTGAGCTGTTTACATTAAAAGCGCTCCCCTTACAGAGTCACTAACGATCTGTTATTAAGGGTACATTGATTTTCTCCTGAGGAGTGCTTCCATTTCTTATGTGTGCTCTTTTCTCTGGGCTAAACCTCTGTAATGTGATACCTTGTAAACATCCTCTAATCAAAAGATAGGCTGAACGTGTGGTTTAACATAGTCCATAGTTGTGTTTAATTGGTTATCACATGTGTATGTCATGGTGACAGTCCAATCATCCTAGATTTTACTCTATGAAAGAAAATGTGACAGTGATGTTGTCTGCATGCTAAAGTTTCAAATGTGTTGCAAAACTGAACAAATTATGTACCCAGAGTATTCTATCAGTGAGATAGAATGAGACCAAGGAATAAAATGCTTTTGATGGTACTTGGGCTTCAGCGCTTCATGTTCTAAAATTCATATTTAAATGTTATCATCTCGGGGCGACAGCTTATCAGAATTAATTATTTGACCAAGGGTGGCCGAGAAGCATGATATAGCATTTGAAGAGTTCCATTACAAAACGCTATATATCCATTTTCAAAAATGTTGGTAAATTAGCTTTTATTGTTTAATTAAATAAATTATATTTTCATGGCATGGGGTTGTTCAATGACAGACATGTATTTGTTAAAAATATAGCACTTGATTGTTTCATTTCAGAGACAAATAAACATGTTTTTCTTTTGCAAAATGCTATATATCCGCCTCACTCTCAGATAAATAAGTAGTACTACTAGGTTTTACAGTCAAATGTAACAAATAACTACATTTCTGTTGAATTGCTACATTTAAATACAAGTTCTTATATTATTTTCATTGTATGTACAGTATATTGAATTATTATTTGCAGTTGTCACTATGACAATGAACACACCCTGAAAGCACTGAATGGTATTGTGTTACCACCTTATTAATAGGCCTACAGCAGGATGCGTTGATCAGTTCATTGACAGGTGTACTGTAGAACGATAAACTTTCCTCTAGTGTGGATGCTCACCAATATGGGTTTGAGTATGGACTCGCGATAAACTTCTTTAATATAACACTGCTACTGCAATCTGTAGAATGATAACAAGAGCGCTTGACTTTGTTTATTTTTTACTTAACTAGGCAAGTCAGTTAAGAACAAATTGTTATTTACAATGACGGCCTACCCCGGACCAATTGTGCGCCGCTCTAAGGGACTCCCATTCACACCCGGATTGTGAAACACACTGGAATCGAACCAGGGTCTGTAGTGACGCCTCTAGCACTGAGATGCAGTGCCTTAGACCGCTGCCTCACTCGGGAGCCTTCTTAAGGACACTCATGTGAAAAGTGTTTGTTCACGTCCATCTACGTCAACATTTGTAATTGGCTGATGCCATAATCACTGTCGGGTGAGGTCAGCATAGGGCTAACATGTGCTAGGTTATCTGATGGGAGCTGCTACAATGTAGCGTTCTATCTAAGTAAATTGACGATTTTAATTGCGTCTTGAGATGGAGAAACTGTTTAAATTTCAACCGTTTCTAATGTTCGCAAGTGTGGTCCCACACTTTTAAAACAAATTATAATCTAATTAGGCAAGCCAACATTATGGAAGCACAACAATGTTTATTAATTTTAAAGGACATTTCATTGCATGTTTTTCCATGTTTTCTGTGTGATACATTATGTGTGGGCAGCTAAAACAAAGTGTGTTCGTCAGATTCAGTGTGCATTTACACATCCTCCTAAGAGAATCGAGTGAGATGCATTCAACTCTCAAATGCTTCCATGTGCAGCTTTATTAAAATAGATTGTGAGATACATAATTTAGCTTGTACCCTCTTCACTCGGCACCTTCATGCCCTGATTAACACTATGTGGTTTAATGAGCAGTCCATGCACTAATGCTTCACTAAGCCATCTTCTTCTCCTCAGCTTCTTATCTTATTCAGAGAGGAACAGAAGTCGCCCTCAGAGGTGTCACTCATAAGCTGTGTCTCTGTTACCACCTCTCTACCATGCTTCCCTTGTCATTACCATTTGGTTACCATATCATATTGGTTAACTATCACCTATTAATTCCTAACACTTCCATTACCACTTCAGTTCTTTAGACTTCTTTCCCCTTAAACTGCATAGCCTGTTTTTGCCTGTTCCAACGCATACAAGTCAGTCATTAACACCTCTGCATACCCTTGGTACACCTTAGCTTTTTATTGTGACTACCATTATCACGCTATGCTAGGACAAACTGTATAAGTCCATTTACTACTTATCCTCTTATAATACTGTAACAGAATCACTCAGCTGCTGCTACTACTACTACTACTACTGCTACTGCTCCTACTACTACTACTACTACTACTACTACAACTACAACAGCTACTACTACTACTTCTAGTATTTAGTATTTATTAGGATACCCATTAGCTGCTGCCAAGGCAGCAGCTTCTCTTCCTGGGTTTCAAACTGGAATAAAACAATTACATCACAACAAAACAAAACAGCCTACATCATAAACAAAACATTGCATCATACAAGACATTATTACTTAATTATTACACATTTACAATATAAAATGTACAATACTACACTACTACAATATAACAATGTGTGTGTGCGTATGCGCGTGTCTCTTCACAGTCCGAGTTGTGCCATGAGGTGCTGTTTTATCCCGTTTTTTAAATCTGATTTTACTACTCGCTTGAGTGACTTGACGTGGAAGAGAGTTGCTGGTAGACATGGCTCTATGTAGTACTGTGCGCTTCCCAGTTTGTTCTGGACTGTCTTGTGGGGAATGTATGGATGTCTGAGCGGAGTAGTAGCTGTTTGAACAGACAGTTCGGTGCTTTCAACACGTCAATACCTCTCACAAAGGCAAGTAGTGATGCAGTCAATATCTCCTCTACTTTGAGCCAGTAGAGATTGACATGCATGTTATTGATATTAGCCCTCTGTGTACAATTAAAGGCCAGCCGTGCTGCTCTTTCTGGGCTAACTGTAAATTGCTTATGTCCTTCTTTGTACCACTTGACCATATAACTGGGCAGTAGTCCAGGTGTGATAAAACTAAGGCCAGTAGGACTTGTTTTGTTGATTTTGATGTCAAGAAAGCAGAGCAGCGATTTATCACAGACAGACCTCTCTCCATCTTAGCTACCGTTGCATCAATATGTTTTGACCATTTCAGTTTACAATCTAGGATTACACCCAGCAGTTTAGTCTCCTCAACTTGCTCAATTGCCACATTATTCATTACAAGACTTAGATGAGGTTTAGGGTTTAGCGAATGATTTGTCCTAAATACAATGCTTAAGTTTGTTATATTTCGGCCTAACTTAACACTTGCAACTGATTCTAAAACTGACTGCAGCTCTTTGTTAAGTGTTGCAGTGATTTCACTTGCTATGGTAGCTGACATGTACAATGTTGAGTCATCAGCATAGAGAGCCTTCAGAAAGTTTTCACAACCCTCAACTTTTTCCACATTTTGTTGTGTTATGGCCTGAACTTTGGATGGTGTATCAAAACACCCAGTCACTATAAAGATACAGGCGTCCTTTCCAACTCAGTTGCCGGAGAGGAATGAAACTGCTCAGGGATTTCACCATGAGGCCAACGGTGACTTTAAAACAGTTAGAGTTGAATGGCTGTGATAGGAGAAAATGGAGGATGGATCAACAACATTGTAGTTACTCCACAATACTATTGTAATTGACAGAGTGAAAAGAAGGAAGACTGTACAGAATAAATATATTCCAAAACATGCATCCTGTTTGCAACAAGGAACTAAAGTAATACGGCAAAAAAATTGGCAAAGCAATTCACTTTTGTCCTGAATACAAATTGTTGTGTTAGGGTCAAATCCAATACAACACATTACTGAGTACCACTCTTCATATTTTCAAGCATGGTGGTGGCTGCATCATGTTATGGGTATGCTTGTCATTGGCAAGGACTATGGAGTTTTTTGGGATAAAAATAAGTGTAATAGAGCTAAGCACAGGTACAATCCTAGAGGAAAACCTGGTTCAGTCTGCTTCCAGCAAACACTGGGAGACAAATTCACCTTTCAGCAGGACAATACATTTTTTTCAGCAGCAGACTATGATCGATAATGTAAAAAGTTGCACTGAAGTCTAACAAAACAGCTCCCACAATCTTCTTCTTATCAATTTATTTCAGCCAAGCATCAGTCATTTGTGTCAGTGCCTTACTACTACTACGACGACGGCAGGGATATAGATCCTTCTGTTATTAAACAAAGAATGAGAGGAAGAGCACAAAGCTGACCTAATGTACAGACAAAATAAAAAATAACTTGGCAAATAGGCACTATGCTATGATCTTTGAACACACAAGTGGCTCATTGTTGAGTTTTCTGCCATGGACAAAACTGCTATCAAACGCAGCCATGCCCACATTGTGGCTGGACAGGAGCCTAACGCACAGGGAAGGACATCCCAGCAGACTAGCCTATGCCTTCCTATTAGTCTCCAATTATCATTGAGATGATTGCCAGCCTGCCAAAGCAGCCTTATTTTCCTGGTCCTTGGGAACCAGCGCTTCATGTCCTCTGTTCGTATTGCCTCAATGTTCTGGGGAAACACAGATGTCTTTGTGTAATTACAGAAATGCTCAGCAGATGCATTGGTATTTGCAGTTTGGTATTTGCAGTTACTGAAGTAGGCGGCCTACAGTACAAACAAGGTCAACTGGATGAGAGAGAATATGTGGTGGATTCTCCTCAATACACCAATATCCAAATGTGCGTGCACTCATGCTAGCTTGCGCACACACACACATACATGCAAGAACAGATTGTGTGTTAGTATAGATTTGCTTCTCCCTTGCATCTGTTTTCTGATTTCCCCTGACGGGAACTGTTCCGCCAGGGTGGAGTGACTGAGAATAACCAATCAACCCCCAGCCCTCACAACACCATGGATGAGTCTGTCACATCCTCTCTCAGAGCCACCCCCTGCCCTCTCCAAGTCTTTCTCAAATATACCTTCACTACAGGCACGTGCCAAACCTCAGCACATTGGCCAATTAAGTCACTGTGAATAACCTTTTAATAAATGTAATGTAAATATAACCTGATTGTGGCGGTACTGACATGCTTCAGGTCTATATTTGCTGAAGGAATGTCCCAATGAGAGCTACCTGCAATACAGTATTTACTTTTTAATCCTCAAGCTACCAACATATTTTATATACATGGATTTTGACTCCAATAATAAACTATTGGAAAATGCAACAATCATAGCAAAATATCAACTTATTTCTTATCAAAATATTATTAGACATGTAATTAATGTTATCTGAAATAAAAGGTGTAATTAAGTCTGCTATCCAACAGACACTAGGAGACAAATTCACCTTTCAGCAATACAATAACCTAAAACACAAGGCCAAATATACACTGGAGTTGCTTACCAAGATGACATTGAATGTTCTTGAGTGGCCTAGTTACAGTTTGACTTAAATCAGCTTGAAAATCTATGGCAAGACTTGAAAATGGCTGTCAAGCAATGATCAACAACCAACATGGCAGAGCTCAAAGAATACAAAAATAAATCCAGGTGTGCAAAGTTCTTAGAGACTAGACCCAGAAAGACTCACAGCTGTAAATGCTGTCAAAGGTGATTCTAAGATTTACTGACTCAGGGGTGTGAATACTTATGTAAATGAGAAATTTCTGTATTTCATTTTCAATATATTTGCAAAAGTTTCTAAAAACATGTTTTAACTTTGTCATTATGGGGTAGATAGGTGAGATCCATTTTGAATTCAGGCTGTAACACAACAAAATGTTGAATAAATCAAGGGGTATGAATACTTTCTGAAGGCACTGTATATCACTGCTACAAAAAAAATCATGTTTCATAATTTGGTGGATTACAAATAAATAAAAATTCCCATGCTCTATGCATAAAAGGTTGCAAAACGGCTTTTCCATGCAACCTGTTGGCACATATGCTCATATTGCTATATGGCTTGTGGGCTTTGTATTTGCAGAAACAAGACCACATTGCAGTGCATGGCAGTGTGCGTACCTCATCACTTTATGGGCCATGAAGCCATACGTGCGCCACATGATGCAGCTAACAAATGGCATCAGAGGAGTCGGTAGTTTAACTGCCAAATGCTCTGTGAGATGACTGAGGGAGCAACTTTTAAGTAATCAACAACGGTAATGTGATTACAAGACCAAAGTTTATGGATGACAAAGGTGCTTTTTGTGTAATGGAAATGATGCGTTAGAAAACAAGTGAGTAGTTTTGCCTGTTACCTAAGGAAGAGAGAAAAAGCACAATCAATGCAATCCAACCTGCGTGATGGTCATGGGCAATTCAAGTGCTCAAGCTATGGCTATATAGCCTAAAGGCTATTGCAAAACTATGAAACTGACTAAATAATAAATAGTCATTTATTCTTATTCATGTGTGAAAATTTAGCAGAATTAGTTATTTCAGACCTATTTTGCTATTTAAAACTGGGACCATGCATATTCCAGTGTGCCCCTCAGATTTGTTCTGGATTTTATTTTTAACAAAAATAATAATAATAATAATAATAATAATAACGTGTTTATTTTTTCTTCTCTGTAATAGTACTAGCCACCTAGAAATTGTATGAAGTTGGCTTTAGCTAGCCCAAATAAGTTCCTAATATCCCAACCTCATAACTAGCTACCAAGAAGACATTTCAGCTAGCTTGTCTAACTATCTTAGCTGGCATGCCTGCTTGCAAGGTTGGTAGACTTTAGAAAAGCAAGCAATAACTAATAGTAGGCCTACTGAATAAGACTCACATTACTTTAAATAATTTACCCTGATTTTAGCAGGGCTGCAGAGAAGCCTATTTAGTTTCTTTAAAAAAAGAACCACCAATCAGGATACAGACAGCTCAAGAGGTATGATTGGATATGCAGAAAAATACACTTTTTTTTTTTTTACATAGATGTAAGCATAATGAGTATGGCTCTAGAGTGCAGGAAAATCAGTAACGTTTTTTTTAAATGGCAAAATTCTCCAATTCACCCCTTCTCCAGACCACCCCCAGTCATCCTAAGGTAATTTGTGCCACCTCAGATTTTTGGGGTGCATGAAGCCCTGGTAAACAATGTATCGATGCAGTGCAGTAGCCTGATACATCATGCCACCTTAAAATTAATGGCACAGCATAGCCAGTGCAGTTGGCCATCTGTGTAAGAGTTAAATAATGGCCGTGGATATTGGGCTACATAGGGCGACGATAACGAAGGTAGCAGAGGCAGAGAGAAAAAACATGGAAATGAACCGCTAACACAAACATACTGATGATTTCAATCACCAGGGGGAAGCTATTAAAAAAATCTAACCACATCCGTAGGCTAGCCCTCATCACACACGCACGCAAGCACGCACGCAAACGCACCTACACACACACACTTGAGCGAACATGCTCACACTATGTAATGCACAATTTGCAGGCTGTTCGTGCTCCAAATGGAATTAATCTAGCCTCTTGTAGATTCTAGGTCCAAAAAAATAAAAGATCCACAATCATCTCTCAATGACCAGACAGCAAGAGAGCGCATAAAACTGTCTTCACGCCTCAACACGGAGCAGGTGCACACACCGCTAGCCTACTGATGTATGATATAGCAAAGCAAAATAAAATATGAATCGATTTTATTAGCAAAGGTTACCTGCGTAATCTGGATGTAATCCACTCATGAAACTGAAATGGTCTGTTCTCAGTTAATGTTGGTCCCGTGTAGCTCAGTTAGTAGAGCATGGCGTTTGCAACGCCAGGGTTGTGGGTTCGATTCCCACGGGGGGCCAGTATGAAAAAAGAAAAATGTCTGCACTAACTGTAAGTCGCTCTGGATAAGAGCGTCCGCTAAATGACTAAAAATGTAATGTTGGACATACCACTGACACTTCTAGATCACGAAATGAAGAAAACCTAACAACGGATGGGCTGTCGATAATTATGCAGGACCACGCTTTGTAAAGTTGACTTGCATCCAACATAAGTCATAATTAGCATTCCAGTCAATGATCCGAATTTAGTGTGCTTCTTAAACCAGTTAAGATGAAATAGGATGCTCCAAACCATATAGCTAACGAACAGATGCATTAGACTATAGAGCTTTTTGTAAAATAAACAGTTATTTCAGATGCCATCTCTGGCAAAGCTAGAACGGCATACTGGCGTATTTGTTATCTGTCCTATTGTTAATCGCACACAGGCATTAATCGCCTGTAGTAAAACAATAAAATAAAATAATAAACACATTGCAGCTCTGCGACTCTGTGGACTGTGTTTGGCACATCCAGACTATATTCATAGCGACAAGAGCGTGCTGAATGTATTTTATAACAAATAAAAAAATAACAATGCTTTGGGAAATCTCAAGTAGCAATACACATTTTTTATCTGAACATCCTAGATCTTTATGCACTCAGACACAATAAATCGGCTGGCATGTTGGGAGCGAATTTGAGGGAAAAGACGCAGCTTACCTTACTCTCGTTTCCACTACATGGAGCAGATATGATACATTTACAGGCACATATACTTACCCATATCAGCTTATCTGTCAGCTCCTGTCCACAGGTTTTAAAGCCTTACAGCGCGCGACAGCTGAGTCCGCATGACACGCGCTCTCATCAGACGGTACGGTTCTAGTCCACGACTCCAGTCGCTTCACGCAGCCGCCGATTCCAACGCGCACCTGCCCGTCGCTGCCCCCGGAATTTAAGCGAGTCAGAGGGGTATCCTTGTGTCAAGCCTGTAGTTTCACCATGGAACATGTCTCCGGATCTAGTTTTCTATCATATCCATGCACATAATTCCCGCGTAAAATCGTGGTGTCCAACATTAACAGCGCGCCTGAGAACAAACGCTGCCACATCCAAGTCATATATGACAATCCAAAATAAGCGTGATAGCAAAGTTGAAAGATTCCAGTCGAAACGTTCTCATCACCCTCCAGCCATCCATTATGGCATGATGCACAAACAACGATTTTCCCAAGAGGGTGTGTGAATACCAGCAGACCTCCCCAGTAAAAAGCGACCCAAAATGTTTATGCTAGGACTGAGGGTGAATTCACATTCCCTCCCGAAAGAAGCTTACCCTGATCAGAGGAGTATTCGAAGGGTCTGCGGTAGTTTTACTCGGTATTCACCCCTATTCTCTCCTCAATTCCAAATACAGAAGTGCATAAGTATAAGCGTTTGAGTAGTTAACAATCACGTCTGCATGTATCATGGCAACTTTATCAGGCAGAATCGGAATGCCCTCTTCTGGCGAGAGAGCGCCCCCCGAATAAACATATATTATCTTCGGCTCTCCCTCAGCATACAGTGCACGTCTTTGTAGGTTGTGTGTCGAAAGTAGCAAATATAATGACATAGAGAAAGGGATATTCTCTGATGCTGACAATTCACACGCTATTTCACGAAAGGCTATAGCAATTTGCAAACTACATGTAATGATAAGCTACCTGTTGCAGTTTTCAATTGGTTTGATTGTGCAATTTGAGATTTTTTATGGTAGCCTAATGCACCAGAGAGATGATACAATCAGGGGCGTCATGCACCCCAAAAATCTGAGGGGCACAAAGAATATGAGGATGGCTGGTGGGTGGTCCAGGGGGGTGCTAGGCCACCATCCATACATTTGAGAATTTTGTATTTTTCAAACACCTGAAACAGCTTTTTCCTGCAATCTAGAGCCATAATCATTATGCTTCCTATGTTTTATTTTTTTTATTTTTTTCTGCATATCTAAGCATACCTCCTGAGCTGTCTGTATCCTCCTGACTGGTGGTTCTTTTTTTAAAGAAACAAAATATGCTTCTCTGTATCTCTGCTAAAATCTGGGTAAAAGATTGAAAGGAATGTGATTCTTATTCAGTACATTTAGTTATTGCTTGCTTTTCTAAAGTCCACCAACCTTGCCAGCAAGCATGCCAGCTAAGATAGATAGATAAGCTAGCTACTCTAACTTGATTGATATCCTGAAATGGCTTCTAGTATTGAAGTGGCTAGTATTATCTAGTATTTAAAAAATAAAAACTTGTATTTTTTTTATTAAAGGAAAAAATCTGAGGGGGCATGTGCCCCTTTGTACCCTATGGGAATGATGCCTCTGAAGGCAATATATAGCCTACACAGAGGACACAGTCCTCAATTTCATCTGCAATGAAAAAAGCAACTCTGAACTTGGGTTGCTTGGTGAATAAAGTTAATTTGAATGTGTCACATTGGCTGGCTGAGACACATTTAAGGTTACTACCCAATGGGCACAGACATCAATTACACATCTATTCCACGTTGGTTCAACGTAGTTTCATTGAAATGATGTGGAAACAACATTGATTCAACCAGTGTGTGCTCAGTGGGTACAAGCAAAGAGTTTTATAACTAATCCAAGATAGACCACATGTCACGTTCATTGAGAGACGGGTCAGACCAAGGTGCAGCGTGGTATGCGTACATGTTTATTAGAACAAATAAACACTCAACAAAAAGCAACGTAACGTGAATCTCACAATGGCTACACACAAACAAGCCAAACCAGAGTCAAGATCCCACAACTAAGGTAGGCAACCTGGCTACCTAAAGATGATCCCCAATCAGAGACAACGAGCGACAGCTGCCTCTGATTGTGAATCACACCCGGCCAAACCTAGACATACACATACTAGATCACCAACATAGAATATAATCACATAGATCTCAAACTGAAACTCACACCCTGACCCAACCAACAAGAGTTCTCTAGGTCAGGGCGTGACACCACAGCATGTCGTTTCTAATGGGAGCAAATTAATCATAGTAGGCAGAATAAGCAAGGAGGTGGGCAAAGCCAAGCACGAGCTAACGAGATCCTATTTGCGCGTTCTAGCATCTATTTGCATATTTCCATTAAGGAACGCCTACTATGTGAAGTGCACGTGTGCAATAACTCAATTCACCCTCTCACTCCTTCTAAACAATGCAATTTTTAGAAACTTTGGCAAAGGCTAAAGTCTACTAAACTTAGTTCACTCTGTTCGTAACATATTCTAGTTTTGGGAACAGAAAATTGTATTGAGATGCATTGTTTCATCAATGAGAAAATTACCAGAATGTCGGGCAAAATCCATTTCGCATCAATCTTCTCCTACTGCCGGCCACTGGGCTTCCTCTCATTACCATACTTTGTGGTGAGTGGAAATGCCCGCTGGATGCTTCAGATTTATACATCCGTTGAAACATCTGGGTCATTGTTCTATCTGTTGTACAAGCTTCACTCCGCTGATCTACGTGCGCCCATGCACGTGGGTGGAGTAGGATTCATGGCGAAGCGGACACCTTTTGGTAAGATGATATCCTCGTCGGTCCCACTCCCATTCACAAGGGGGCGATAGCAACATCTTTTCTATTTTTGTCTTTTCATTTTGTGAAAGCAGAGGAGAGTCACCTTCCCTTGCTAGCAGGAGCTAGCTGGCAGCCTGGCTAGCTGGCTTTAGCCTGGCTAAAAACATAGCAAGGTAGCCAACCTTTTTAGCTTCCCACATCTCCATGTGAAATAATCAGATTTATAATTTAAAAAAATATGCCCTGGCAAATATTCTTATACTTGCCGGTGTAACCTAAAACATTATCCCAGTTTGATATGCTGCTTGTGTATTCAATCCCATATCAGCTGAAAATAGAACGTCATAATGTTTTGGTCACAGAGAAAAAAGCACATGGCTAGCTAGTTGGCTACAGCTGGTTCTACCATTTCACAATAGCCTGGATTTTTGTTGTTTGGTTTACTATTTGAACAGTCACTGAGATTATACACTGAGTGTACAAAACATTAAGAACACCTTCCTGATATTGAGTTGCACCCCCTCCTTTTGCCCTCAGAACAGCCTCAATTCGTTGGGGCATTTACTCTACAAGGTGTCGAAAGCGTTCCACAGGGATGTTGGCCCATGTTGATCCAATGGTTCCCACAGTTGTGTGAAGTTGGCTGGATGTCCTTTGGGTGGTGGACCATTCTTGATACACACGGGGAACTGTTGAGCATGAAAAACCCAGCACCATTGCAGTTCTTGACACAAACCGGTGCACCTGGCACCTACTACCATACCCTGTTCAAAGGCACTTAAATATTTTGTCTCACCATCTGAATGGCACACATGTCTCAAGGCTTAAAAATCCTTCTTTATCCTGTCTCCGCCCCTTCATCTACACTGATTGAAGTGGATTTAACAAGTGACATCAATAAGGGATCATAGCTTTCACCTGGATTCACCTGGTCAGTCTATGTCATGAAAAGAGCATAATGTTTTGTACACTCAATGTATTTGATGAATAGCCTATAAGCCTATAAATCAGCTCAAGGAACCAAGCAGCAACACTGCCCCCACGGCTGTGGAAGGATTGATACGGCATGTCTCAATTGCAGGTAGTACAAAAGTACTTCGAATGCCGGAGCGTTTTACAAGGAGCCGCACCTTTTGTGACAACCCTTTTGTGACGACATTGCTAACACTTAGAATCTTGCGTCTGCATAGAGCTTGTAGTAAGCTTTAGTCTCTGAAGTGTTTCATGCATAAATAGGGGTTGCGCACAGCGACCCTTACGGCAAAAGTCGATCTAGCACGTTGGGTTCGATTAAACAACGGAGCCCCATTCATTTTCAATGAAGGGAAGCGAAGTGGGCGGGGGACTGTTGGTTGATGCAAGCATGGGCGAGGGAGCGTGAACTGGGCAGGAATAAAAGTTGGGGAAAGCTGAACTTTTGTCGCATACACTGCGACATCGCGTTGCTATTGACCAATCAAAGCTCACTATAGTTTCCAGCCCCTACTGGATTGGCTGTTGATACTTAGCACTACCTAGCCTGCTTGCTAATTTGCTAGCATCGACATGAGAGAGAAGCTAGCGTGGCTATCCGTATAGTGGATCACTGCTGTTAATAGAACAAGATATCCAGGTCATGGCTGTCGTTTTTATCGGACATGTCTCCCGTGGCTCCTCATCGCTGACTTAATTACGGATAATGGGAACTTTACCTTGCGTGTTAATGCAGTACAGTTGGCCGTGCTGTTGGCTGCATTCTCATGCAATGAGAGTGACAAACAGCAACTCAAAAGAGCTGTGCTTGAGAGGCTATTAGGCTATTTTGTTTGATGTATTGCTAGATCAAAAAGTATCTTAACCTATTGCCTTATCAGTGTGTTGTATGCTCCTTTTGTTTTGTATATGGACACCTCTTCAAATGAGTGGATTCAGCTATTTCAGCCACACCAGTTGCTGACAGGTGTATAAAATCGAACACACAGCCATGCAATCTCCATAGACAAACATTGGCAGTAGAATGGCCCGTACTGAAGAGCTCAGTGACTTTCAACGTGGCACCGTCACAGGATGCCACCTTTCTAACAAGTCAGTTAATCACATTTCTGCCCTGCTAGAGCTGCCCTGGTCAACCGTAATTGCTGTTATTGTGAAGTGGAAACATCTAGGAGCAACAACGGCTCAGCCACGAAGAGGTAGGCCACACAAGCTCACAGAACGGGGCCGCAAATGCTGAAGCGCGTAGCGCGTAAAAATCGTCTGACCTCGGTTGCAACACTCACTACTGAGTTCCAAACTGCCTCTGGAACAGTGGAGGCTGCTGAGGGGAGGACGGCTCATAATAATGGCTGGAACGGAGTACTATGGCTGGAATGGAGTGAATGGAATGGTATGAAACACATGAAAACATGTTTCTGATACCATCCCCCTCAGTCCATTCCAGCCATTATTATGAGCCGTCCAACCCTCAGCAGCCTCCACTGCTCTGGAAGCAACGTCAGCACAAGAACTGTTCGTCGGGAGCTTCATGAAATGGGTTTCCATGGCCGAGCAGCCTCACACAAGCCTAAGATCACCATGCACAATGCCAAGTGTCGGCTGGAGTGGTGTAAAGCTTACCACCATTGGACTCTGGAGCAGTGGAAACGCGTTCTCTGGAGTGATGAATCACACTTCACCATCTGGCAGTTCGACGGACAAATCTGGGTTTGGCGGATGCCAGGAGAACGCTACTTGCCCCAATGCATAGTGCCAACTGTAGAGTTTGGTGGAGGAGGAATAATGTTCTGGGGCTGTTTTTCATGGTTGGGGCTAGGCCCCTTATTTCCAGTGAAGCGAAATCTTAACACTACAGCATACAATTACATTCTAGACGATTCTGTGCTTCCAACTTTGTGGCAACAGTTTGGGGAAGGCCCTTTCCTGTTTCAGAATGACAATGTCCCATGCACAAAGCGAGGTCCATACAGCAATGGTTTGTCGCGATCGCTGTGGAAGAACTTAACTGGCCTATACAGAGCCCTGACATCAATCCTATCGAATACCTTTGGGATGAATTGGAACGCTGACTGCGAGCCAAGCCTAATCGCCTAATCGTCCCCGCAGCAATGTTCCAACATCTAGTGGAAGGCCTTCTCAGAAGAGTGGAGGCTGTTATAGCAGGAAAGGGGGGACCAACTCCATAATAATGCCCATGATTTTGAAATGAGCTGTTCGACGACCAGGTGTCAAAACAAATAAAGAGAGTCGCACACAGTGGGGGAAAAAAGTATTTAGTCAGCCACCAATTGTGCAAGTTCTTCCACTTAGAAAGATGAGAGAGGCCTGTAATTTTCATCATAGGTACACGTCAACTATGACAGACAAATTGAGAATTTTTTCCAGAAAATCACATTGTAGGATTTTTTTATGAATTTATTTGCAAATTATGGTGGAAAATAAGTATTTGGTCACCTACAAACAAGTAAGATTTCTGGCTCTCACAGACCTGTAACTTCTTCTTTAAGAGGCTCCTCTGTCCTCCACTCGTTACCTGTATTAATGGCACCTGTTTGAACTTGTTATCAGTATAAAAGACACCTGTCCACAACCTCAAACAGTCACACTCCAAACTCCACTATGGCCAAGACCAAAGAGCTGTCAAAGGACACCAGAAACAAAATTGTAGACCTGCACCAGGCTGGGAAGACTGAATCTGCAATAGGTAAGCAGCTTGGTTTGAAGAAATCAACTGTGGGAGCAATTATTAGGAAATGGAAGACATACAAGACCACTGATAATCTCCCTCGATCTGGGGCTCCACGCAAGATCTCACCCCGTGGGGTCAAAATGATCACAAGAACGGTGAGCAAAAATCCCAGAACCACACGGGGGGACCTAGTGAATGACCTGCAGAGAGCTGGGACCAAAGTAACAAAGCCTACCATCAGTAACACACTACGCCGCCAGGGACTCAAATCCTGCAGTGCCAGACGTGTCCCCCTGCTTAAGCCAGTACATGTCCAGGCCCGTCTGAAGTTTGCTAGAGTGCATTTGGATGATCCAGAAGAGGATTGGGAGAATGTCATATGGTCAGATGAATATAACTTTTTGGTAAAAACTCAACTCGTCGTGTTTGGAGGACAAAGAATGCTGAGTTGCATCCAAAGAACACCATACCTACTGTGAAGCATGGGGGTGGAAACATCATGCTTTGGGGCTGTTTTTCTGCAAAGGGACCAGGACGACTCATCCGTGTAAAGGAAAGAATGAATGGGGCCATGTATCGTGAGATTTTGAGTGAAAACCTCCTTCCATCAGCAAGGGCATTGAAGATGAAACGTGGCTGGGTCTTTTAGCATGACAATGATCCCAAACACACCGCCCGGGCAATGAAGGAGTGGCTTCGTAAGAAGCATTTCAAGGTCCTGGAGTGGCCTAGCCAGTCTCCAGATCTCAACCCCATAGAAAATCTTTGGAGGGAGTTGAAAGTCCGTGTTGCCCAGCGACAGCCCCAAAACATCACTGCTCTAGAGGAGATCTGCATGGAGGAATGGGCCAAAATACCAGCAACAGTGTGTGAAAACCTTGTGAAGACTTACAGAAAACGTTTGACCTGTGTCATTGCCAACAAAGGGTATATAACAAAGTATTGAGAAACTTTTGTTATTGACCAAATACTTATTTTCCACCATAATTAGCAAATAAATTCATTAAAAATCCTACAATGTGATTTTCTGGATTTTTTTTCCTAATTTTGTCTGTCATAGTTGACGTGTACCTATGATGAAAATTACAGGCCTCTCTCATCTTTTTAAGTGGGAGAACTTGCACAATTGGTGGCTGACTAAATACTTTTTTCCCCCACTGTATATATATATACTCCCAGTAAGGTATTGGGTAAAGCAGGCGTCCCCATGTTTTTGGTCATGCAGTGTATCTTGCAATGTCAGTTGTAAATTCACATAGTGTTTCAGGTCTGTCTGTTACTCTATAGGGAAAAGCAAGCAACATCTCACAGTTGATCTAGTTAGGGATAGCATGCTTCCTGAAGGCTAAGAGTAAATGCAAGACTAGAGCAGATGTTTCCTGGGGTCAAAGGGAGGTCAAGGAACTCAGGTGCTTCTACACAGGGAGACATTGTTGTGTTAATTTCTCAGCAGAAGAAGCAAGATATTGGACTCTAACAAATCTCTGGTGAAGTAATCAAGGATAAATGTATCTTATATAAAATATTATATAAAACGAGTAGCCAGGAGATTTCTGACCTGAAAAGGTATTTTAGCTGTTGTTGTTGATGTCTGTGGCATTTTATTTTGTGGGTTCTGACACTACTCTCTATTGGAAATCCAGTGGCAGTTTGTTTATCTATTCCCTCAGCATTACCCAAGCAAAATTTGCAGCCCTGGATTTTTTAAAACAAGCAATAACACAGCTGAATTTTTTATGTGTCATTGACTCTGGGGTAAAAACATTTTTTACTCTAAGGTGAAATGGACATAACAGATATGATGAGAAAAGGAATATAACATTTCAACATTTAAGATGTAAGATGTTTCATATCTCTTTTTATAATTTTATGTTTGCAGTATTTTTAGATGTTTTCTTTGAAAGCTGTTGGCGCTATTCGGTAGGTGTCAAATCTTTGTGGTTCTAGTGTTAAAAGGGTTTGAGTGTAACATCTGAAATATGTTGGAGGCATTCAGAGCATATTGTGGTGTTATGTTGAAAAATCTATAAGAATGTGCGACTGAGCACACAGTAGTTTATCAAACATTATGATGTTGTTCATTGTGTACCACTTACAGAAAAATCCAGAGTTTACTTAGTAGCCCATGCTGGTGCCAGAGTAACTGTGTCACGTCATCACAGAGCCTTTTGTGATATCTATAGAAATAAATGTAATAATAATACCCAAAGGACGATCTCAAATTCAATAAGAATCAATGCTAACATATTGGAAGAACATTTTAGTTCAGGGGAGTGTCTTTAGTGGTGTTGCGTTAAGTTCCGTTGGGTGCAGTCAAAGTGAGTTCAGTTGAGTTGAAAGAACCTGATACAACTTTTTGAGTAACTCCATCCCCCAGTCTGGGATAGGGGTATGAATAGGTCACAGTGATCATAGCTGTCTTTTATGATTAACATTTTATTTGAATATATTTTACAGATTCTATCAACCATGCAGAAATCCCTCCCTGCTTATCCTCCTGATCCCCTTGATGATGGGCATTAACCAAAAAGGCTGTGACATGTCACCTGTGTTCAGCGCACTACTTCAAATGGAGCAAGACACCTATTCGGACACTTTCTCTGCTCCTTTTAAAACACACCACCCATTAGTGGGACTTATGTATCCGCTCCCATCCAATTTGGCTGATGGGTTTACTTTTGGATGGAGTTCAACAAGCCGAGACCATTCTGCTGACAGCGGTGAAACAATTAATATCCTGCAAAGTTCTGTAGCCAGCAGCAACGCCAACCAATGGACCACGACTGGGATTCCACCTCCTCAGGAAATACAGCCCACTGGTACACCTATGCCATTGCTCTCTGCCCTTTATGGATTGATCTTTCAATAGTATTTTTAAGGTCCCTCACTGATACCTTCTTTAAACTGTGTGTGTGTGTGTGTCTCCAGCATGTGTATGCTAAGTGACTGTGTCAGAATCCTCCCCGTCAGGCATCTATCTCCAGGGTTATAGACAGCCATGTTCTCTCATTCGCATGTTCAAATTAAGCCAGCACATGTTCTTAGTGCTGCTGGATCTCGTCTAAACCATTTCCTCTGATCTTAACTCTGCCACAATCACCTCCATCTGCCTCAAGTGCTTTTTAACCTGACACCAAATTCAGGTGATGACACTTGAATGGGAATCATCTGTGAAATGGTCTATACAGAGAAAAAGAGCATCACAAAAGCTGAAGACAATTCAAAACGCATGTTTGTTTAAAATGTTACCATACCTTTATTTTTTCCAGATTTTCTCCAGGCATTAGGAGGTGTTAAAGCCAAGGTTGCAGCAACACAAGCTGGAGCCGGTGAATCCTTGTTTATGGGTCGACTCCATTAACCTTTACCCCAAGCTGTGGGCCAATCTGGAGGCTTCTGTTACAAACCGTGCAGCAGAGGTTGCTGGGAGCGGCTGTACATGGAAACAGACATATGGGCGGTTGTTTAACTACCTGAAAGACAAAAATCACAAAGTACCTCCATCAGCTGAGATCAGAGAGGAGGATTGTTGAGTTGTTGAAATAAATGTATTGGCACTGCACTGCCATAATCTTTTGAAAGAGCTGGATGTAATAAAACATATATCTGACATACTAGATGGGATTCTAGAATCAGACTCACATCTGTAAGTGTAGTTGTTCAGGCTAACCCATTTGCTGTGTTTTTGTTTTTACTACTAGCTCATGTAGTACTACTAGCATTAGCCCATCATAATATACCTAATACTGTACATTCAATTTTATTTTCCAAATTATATACTGTCTATTCTGGATTCTCTCACATGCTCACTCTAATATATCTACTTTGGATTGTTATTTCTTGATTTCTTGTTTAGATTTTTGAGTGATTCTTTGTGTATTTGTATTGTATTTGTGAGACGTTCTACTGCACTGTTGGAGCTAGTAACACAAGCATGTCGATGCACCTGCTATAAAACCTGCACATCTGTGTAAGCGACCTATAAACTTTGATTTGATTTAGGGGTTTCTCTTCTTTTTGTGTTTACATGAAAAGCCTGTATTTCTTCCACTCTGTGCTTTGTCCTATAAAGACATGGGAAAGATAAGAGGTGGGCATCTGTGTGTGGCAGAGAATGCCTTACCATCTGTCTCTGCCTGCGGGGTCTCCATGGACACAAGCTCACACGGGTAGAACATGGGCAGGCTGCTAATCTCAAGTGTGTAAGCACATATCTCAGTTCACAGCGGCTGAACTACGATGTACTACTGTATTGTTTTATGTATGATTTAGACTGTTGTTTTGTTCCTGTTTGGACCCCAGGAAGAGTAGTGTGGCTGCCTTGGCAGCACCTAATGGGGATACTAATACAATACTGAATACTAATACAATTAAACATATTTTCCTATTTTGTTATTGACAATGCAGTCGCCATGTTTACATTCTAAACATGTCAAAAGTGCCTGCCTTAAACATGGCCATGCATTATGCTGCCACTGCCACCCTATCTACGGCTCCATACCTATATTCATATTTTTGTTATTTAGCAGATGCTCTTATCCAGAGGGACTTACAGTTAGTGCATTCATCTTAAGATAGCTAGGTGATACAACCACATATCTCAATCATAGTAAGTAAATGTTTCCTCAATAAAGAGGTTATTAGCAAAGTCAAAGCTTGTAGGACAAGTCCCAGTGCTGTCAAAAACCTGTTTTTATATACAGTGCCTTCAGAAAGTATTTATACCCCTTGACTTTTTACACATTTTATAGTGTTACAAAGTGGGATTAAAATGGATTTAATTGTCATTTTTTGTCAACGATTAGCACAAAATACTCTGTAATGTCAAATAAAAAATATATATGGTGGCCGTTGGCCCCCAATTGATCGATTTACTTTGACTTTTCAAATCCCCCAGCAGTTCTATTTGCAGAGATAGCTCCAGTTAAATGTTGCAATTCTTCAGCCATTCCTGAACCTGCGACCAAAAACAAGCTACATATGGGCAGTACCAAAACAAGGGATCTAATGATTCTGTCTCTTCGCAGCAAAATCTGCAGAGCTGGGATGGTTGTATCCCCCATATCTATAACATTCTATTGGTTGCAAGAATTTTTTATAATCATTTAAATTGAACAACTCTAAGTTATGAATCTGCCGTTGTTTTGTGTACCAGTTCATAAACCATGTGCCATGGAATCGAACATTTCTTCTCAACTATTTTGCAACCTGTATGGCACAACTGTCAATTTTTTGGTCCTTAAATGAAACTGGTATGCTTTTTTACATTTACATTTTAGTCATTTAGCAGACGCTCTTATCCAGAGCGACTTACAATTAGTGAGTGAATACATTTTTATACTGGCCGCCTGTGGGAAACGAACCCACAACCCTGGCGTTGCAAGCGCCATGCTCTACCACCTGAGCTACAGTGGACTGTAGTTTATGCATCACAATTTTCTTTAACCAGCTTGGGTCTTTAATGCAGGGCCGACAGACAAGTTCCTTACCTTCTCCCCCTTCCACTTGCCTCTTCAATTTTTGCGGAAATACTGCAGTTAGTTGGTTGTAATTTTGGATAGAGCAGACATTTACATATATTTCTGTTAGCTGCATGTGTGACATAACTCCACCAGTCCTGTTTATGATATTATTTACAAAGATTATACAGTTTTGAAACATTTTCTCCTAAAATAATGTTGTTTTATCAATTAGTATATTTGAGTTTAACCATAATATGTGTTGTAAAATTTATTCTGTATTTTCTGGTGGATTAAACTAAAATTGCAACACACTTTCTACGGCTTGTTTTAAAAATGGCAATATTTTGGAGATTATTTCATTTTCAAATAACCGAAAGTGAGAGGTTATAATCTGAATAAAGGGAAAAAGGTCATTCTTGAACACGGGGTAAGCAATTCTTACTAATCTGATAGAGAACCAGTACGGATTTAAGTATACAGTACCAGTCAAAAGTTTTGACACACCTACTCATTCAAGGGTTTTTCTTTATTTTTACTATTTTCTACATTGTAGAATAATAGTGAAGAAATCAAAACTATGAAATAACACATATGGAATCATGTAGTAACCAAAAAAAGTGTTAAACAAATCAAAATATATTTTAGATTTTAGATTCTTCAAAGTAGCCACCCTTTGCCTTGATGACAGCTTTGCACACTCTTGGCATTCTCTCAACCAGCTTCATGAGGAATGCTTTTCCAACAGTCTTGAAGGAGTTCCCACATATGCTGAGCACTTGCTGGCTGCATTTCCTTCACTCTGCGGTCCAACTCATCCCAAACCATCTCAATCGTGTTGAGGTCAGGTGATTGTGGAGGCCAGTTCATCTGATGCAGACTACTTGCTGGATCTAAAGTCAGCACACCGCTGTGACACACCACAGCCAACCCCACTGAAAGTGGGTGACGTTGCACTCATCGGAGAAGATAATACACCCTGACAAACCTAGAAACTAGGGAAGATTGAGGAACTGTTTCCAGGCCGAGATGGCCTAGTTAGGTCATGTTCAGTTCGTACTGCCTCAGGGACTTTGTTGAGAAGACCTATTCAGTTGATATACTGCTTAGAGATTTAGATGAACACAGTTGTTCATCGGGAGGAGGATGTTGTAACTTTAATGGGTTACAGAGTTGATGTTTACAGTTAATTTATTGAGCTGTATCTAAATATATTTTATTTTACAGTTATTTACATATGTAAGAGTAATTGTATTAGAATTAATGTGATGGAGATTGAGAGAACTATGTACATATTTCTGTTGTTTTGGTTAGTATTGGATTACGCTATTGACTGCAAGTGCCAGAATGCCTTGCGACGGGAAGTTTAAAAAAAGAAGAACGCGGCAGTTATGTACAAGTGACAAGTGATTATCCTGGCTTTCGCTAGCAACTTTCTTTTATTGTTTTGTAGAATCTAAAGTAGTAAAATGTAACTTGAACACGTATTATTACTAAAAATAAGCTTTCATCTCACAACCGACGTCCCGAGTCTACTTTGAAGGTAGTTTTTCTATATACTCAAATCATTTCTGAAGGAAGTAACTTACTTTTTACTCCAGTACATTTTACCAAAATCACTTCAGTTACATAGATGTATATTATTATATTGTCGCTGTCGGATGAAAACCTAGTAACTCCAAATTTGGTGATTTTAGTTTTTTTTACATGAATCAATACTTGGTTCCGCTTTATGTTTCAAGACCGCTTGACCAATTAAATGTATTCAAAATAGCTTTTCATCGAAACTCAAAAATAGCTATGTACATAGTCATGGAACACTGGTCACTTTAATAACGTTTACAAACTGTTTTACCCACTTCATATGTACAGTACATAATGTATTCTAGTCAAGGCCTATTCTATTTAACTGTTGCTGTACATATACCGTTCTATCCTACGTATTCTACAGATATACTGTCACGGTGCTGTGTATGGGTGTGGTGTAGAATCAGGCGCAGGCAGCAGAGGGTAAGTCCAACAAGACTTTACTGAGCACGAAAATTAATCCAAAACAGCCCGGAGGCAAAAAGACGCACACAGGCGTAACTACAAGCGCACACACAGGTGCGTAAATCTCTCCTCACACAACAAGGAGGAAGCTCAGGAAAAATAGCGTACCGACACGGGTAGCGCAACCACGACACGAACAATTACACACAACACAAACCTAACAACAAGGAAACTAAATAGGGTGCTAAATGAGACCTAACACAAAACAGGTGTGACTAACAGACAAAACCAAACAAACAAGAAACATCGAGCGGTGGCAGCTAGAACTCCGGAGACGACGACCGGCAAACCTGCCCGAACAAGGAGGAGGAGCCGCCTCGGCCGAAACCGTGACAGTACCCCCTTGACGCGCGGCACCAGCCGCGCACCGCCCTCGGCCTCGGGGGACGACCAGGGGGCGCGGAGCAGGGCGCGTAGGATGACCACGATGGAATTCGGTCATCAGGGACGGATCCAGAATGTCCCTCCTTGGCACCCAGCACCGCTCCTCCGGACCGTACCCCTCCCACTCCACGAGATATTGAGACCCCCATCCGGCGTCTCGAATCCAGGATGGTCCGAACCGTGTACGCCGGAGCCCCCTCGATGTCCAACGAGGGCGGAGGAGTCTCCTCAATCTCAAAGTTCTGGAGTGGACCAGCTACCACCGGCCTGAGGAGAGACACATGGAACGAGGGGTTAATATTCTTGTAATCAATAGGTAGTTCTAACCTGTAACTCACCTCGTTCAATCTCCTCAGGACTTTAAAAGGCCCCACAAACCGCCGACCCAGCTTCCGGCAGGGCAGGCGGAGGGGCAGGTTTCTGGTTGAGAGCCAGACTCGATCTCCAGGTGCGTACACTGGCCCCTCACTGCGGTGTAGGTCGGCGCTCGTCTTCTGTCGACGTATGGCACGCTGCAGATGGACGTGTGCAGCGTCCCCACGTCTCCCTCCGAGCGCCGCACCCACTCATCCACAGCGGGGGCCTCGATCTGGCTCTCATGCCATGGTGCCAGAACCGGCTGGTACCCTAATAAACACTGAAAAGGGGTTAGTTGGGTGGAGGAGTGGCGGAGAGAGTTCTGTGCCATCTCGGCCCAGGGCACATATCTCGCCCACTCCTCCGGCCGGCCCTGACAATATGACCTCAGAAACCTACCCACATCCTGGTTGACTCGTTCAACCTGCCCATTACTCTCCGGGTGGTAACCCGAGGTAAGGCTCACCGAGACCCCCAAACGTTCCATAAATGCTCTCCAGACTCTGGAGGTAAACTGGGGGCCTCGATCGGACACTATATCCTCGGGCACCCCGTAATGCCGGAAGACGTGAGTAAATAGAGCCTCAGCGGTCTGTAGGGCCGTAGGAAGACCCGGCATGGGAAGGAGACGACAGGCCTTGAGAACCGATCCACAACGACCAGGATGGTGGTATTCCCCTGTGAGGAGGGAAGATCGGTAACAAAATCCACCGAGAGGTGAGACCAGGGTCGTTGTGGAACGGGCAGGGGCTGTAATTTACCCCTGGGCAAGTGTCTGGGCGCCTTACACTGGGCACACACTGAGCAGGAGGAGACATAAACCCTCACATCCCTGGCTAACGTTGGCCACCAGTACTTCGTACTAAGGCAGTGCACCGTCCGGCCAATACCCGGATGTCCAGAGGAGGGGGACGTGTGAGCCCAATAAATCAGCCGATCCCGGACCTCGAGCGGGACGTACACCCGACCCACCGGACACTGTGGAGGACTAGGCTCGGTGCGTAACGCCCGCTCGATCTCCGCATCGACCTCCCACACCACCGGTGCCACCAGACAAGACTCCGGTAGTATGGGAATGGACTCCACGCACCTCTCCTCCGTGTCATACCGACGGGACAGAGCATCTGCCTTCCCGTTCTGGGACCCAGGGATGTAAGTGATCTTGAACACAAACCGGGCGAGAAACATAGTCCATCGAGCCTGGCGAGGATTCAGTCTCCTAGCTGCCCGAATGTACTCCAGGTTACGATGGTCGGTCAGAATGAGGAAAGGGTGCTGAGCCCCCTCAAGCCAATGCCTCCACACCTTTAGGGCCTGTACTACGGCTAACAGCTCCCTGTCCCCTACGTCATAATTCCGCTCCGCCGGACTGAGCTTCTTAGAATAAAAAGCACAGGGGCGGAGCTTAGGTGGTGTACCGGATCGTTGAGAAAGAACTGCCCCGATACCAGCCTCAGACGCGTCCACCTCAACTTGGAAGGGTAAAGTGGGATCCGGGTGCGCCAACACCGGGGCCGAGGTAAACAGGTCCTTCAGTCTCCCAAAGGCCCTGTCCGCCTCAGCTGACCACTGCAAGCGCACCGGACCCCCCTTCAGAAGAGACGTTATGGGAGCTGCCACCTGTCCAAAACCCCGGATAAACCTCCGGTAGTAATTCGCAAAACCCAAGAACCGCTGCACCTCTTTAACCGTAGTTGGGGTTTGCCAATTACGCACGGCGGACACTCGGTCCACCTCCATTCTCACCCCTGACGCAGACAACTGGTAACCCAAAAAGGAAACTGACTCCTGGAAGAACAGACATTTCTCAGCTTTGACATACAGGTCATGCTCCAACAGTCTCCTCAATACCCTGCGCACCAGGGCTACATGCTCGGCCCGAGTAGCACTGTACACAAGAATATCATCTATGTACACCACTACTCCCTGCGCCTGCATGTCCCGGAAAAGTTCGTCTACAAACGATTGGAAGACTGTTGGAGCATTCATTAACCCATATGGCATGACGAGATACTCGTAATGGCCGGATGTAGTACTAAATACTGTCTTCCACTCATCGCCCTCCCTAATACGCACCAAGTTATATGCGCTCCTGAGATCCAATTTTGTGAAGAACCTTGTAAGGACTCCGTCATGGTCCCAATCAGAGGAAGTGGATAGCTGTACTTCACCGTCACCTGATTGAGACCGCGGTAATCAATACACGGACGCAAACCTCCATCCTTTTTCTTCACAAAAAAGAAGCTCGAGGACGCGGGAGAAGTGGAGGCCCGTATGTATCCCTGTCTCAGAGACTCGGCAATGTAAGTCTCCATTGCCCTTTTCTCCTCCTGTGACAAAGGATACACATGGCTCGCGGAAGCGCTGCTCCTGTCTGGAGGTCTATCGCACAATCCCCCTTGTCTATGAGGTGGCAACTGTGCCGCTCTGGTCTTACTGAACACGAGCGTCAAATCCTCATACTCAGGAGGAATGTGCAGTGCTGGCATCTGGTTCGGACTCTCCACCGAGGTCGCCCCCTACGGAAACACCCAGACATAACCCCTCACACTGAGCAGACCACCCTTTAAGAGCTTTCTCGCCACGAAATAGTAGGATCATGGGTCATCAACCAGGGAAGCCCCCAGTACCACCGGATACGCAGGAGAGTCGATAAGATAGAGTTGAATCGTCTCCTCATGACCCCCCTGCGTCATCATCCTAAGTGGCGCTGTGACCTCCCCCAATCAACCCAGATCCTAACGGACGACTATCTAGGGCATGTACAGGAAAGGGTTTTTCGACTGGAAGGAGGGGAATCCCTAACTTAACACAGAATCTCCGGTCTACAAAATTCCCAGCTGCGCCTGAATCGACTAGCGCCTTATGCTGGGACCGAGGTGCAACCTGTGGGAAACAAACAGGTAAGGTAATGTGAACGACAGAAAGCTCTGGGTAAGTAGGGCGCCTACTCACCTGGGTGGACTCCCCACTGTATGACCTGCTCTCTCCCTCACCAGGGGACCCTCCGCGCCCACACTTGGTGCAGGAGACTGCCCCCCTCGGGCTCCTACCTCTTCTCCCTCTAGCGCCAGCACCTCCAAGCTCCATCGGACACTGCTCGGAGGCGCTGGAGGGTGGAATGGGGGGCCCCCACCTGGGACGTCCGCGGGTCGCCAGCAGGTTGTCCAGTCGAATGGCCATGTCCACCAGCTGGTCAAATGTTAGTGTAGTGTCCCTGCAGGCTAACTCCCTGCGGACGTCCTCCCGAAGGCTACATCTGAAGTGGTCTATGAGGGCCCTCTCATTCCACCCCGCATCAGCCGCTAGAGTCCGGAACTCCAGCGCAAACGCCTGAGCGCTCCTCATCCCCTGTCGGAGGTGGAATAGACGTTCCCCCGCCGCTCTCCCCTCTGGTGGATGGTCGAAGACCGCACGCAGGCGACGGGAGAACTCCGCATAGGTGACTGTGGCGGCGTCTATTCCCCCTCCACTCGGCGTTGGCCCACTCCAACGCCTTGCCGGTGAGACAGGAGATGAGGGCGGAAACGCTCTCGTATCCCGAGGGCGCCGGGTGTATGGTGGCAATGTAGAGCTCCACTTGTGGAGGAACCCCTGACACCCGGCAGCGGTGCCGTCGTACGCCCTCGGGAGCGAGAGCCGAATCCCACTGGGTTCCGGTCGATGGACGGGCTGGTTGTCCGGTGGTGAAGGTGATGGTGCGATAGGTGGGGCTATGGGAACCCCGCTGGTCTCCCATCGACGAAGGGTGTCCATGACGCCCTCCAAGCGCGTGCCCGATACGGTTGATCCGGTGCTCGTGTCCAAGGAGACGCTCCTCCATGGGGTCGACGGGTGCTCCTGCTGATTCCATTCTATGGTGTGTAATTCTGTCACGGTGCTGTGTATGGGTGTGGTGTAGAATCAGGCGCAGGCAGCAGAGGGTAAGTCCAACAAGACTTTACTGAGCACGAAAATTAATCCAAAACAGCCCGGAGGCAAAAAGACGCACACAGGCGTAACTACAAGCGCACACACAGGTGCGTAAATCTCTCCTCACACAACAAGGAGGAAGCTCAGGAAAAATAGCGTACCCGACACGGGTAGCGCAACCACGACACGAACAATTACACACAACACAAACCTAACAACAAGGAAACTAAATAGGGTGCTAAATGAGACCTAACACAAAACAGGTGTGACTAACAGACAAAACCAAACAAACAAGAAACATCGAGCGGTGGCAGCTAGAACTCCGGAGACGACGACCGGCGAAACCTGCCCGAACAAGGAGGAGGAGCCGCCTCGGCCGAAACCGTGACATATACTACATATTCTATCCATAAAGTGTCCATAATGTCTAGACATCTCATCATATATATATATATATATATATATATATATATATATATATATATATGTACCAGTCAAAAAATGTGGACACACCTAATCATTCAAGGGCTTTTCTTTATTTTTACTATTTTCTACATTGTAGGATAATAGTGAAGACTTCAAAACTTTGAAATAACACATATGGAATCATGTAGTAACCAAAAAAGTGTTAAACAAATCAAAATATATTTTTGATTTTAGATTCTTCAAAGTAGCCACCCTTTGCCTTGATGACAGCTGGTCCTCATGAGAGCCATTTTCATCATAGTGCTTGATGGTTTTTGCAACTGCAATTTTCCGGATTGACTGTCATTTCTCTTTGCTTATTTGAGATGTTCTTGCAATAATATGGACTTGGTATTTTAACAAATAGGGCTATCTTCTGTATACCACCCCTATCTTGTCACAACACAACTGAATGTCTCAAACGCATTAAGAAGGAAAGAAATTCCACAAATTAACTTCTAAAAAGGCACACCTGTTAATTGAAATGCATTCCAGGTGATTACCTCATGAAGCTGGTTGAGAGAATGCCAAGAGTGTGTAAAACTGTCATCAAGGCAAAGGTGGCTACTTTGAAGAATTTCAAATATAAAATATATTTTGATTTGTTTAACACTTTTTTGGTGACTACATGATTCCATATGTGTTATTTCATAGTCTTGATGTCTTCACTATTATTATACAATGTACAAAATAGTAAAAATAAAGAAAACCCCTTGAATGAGTAGGTGTGTCCAAACGTTTGACTGGTACTGTAGCTTTGTATGACTGCAGCCTTTAGTGAGAGGTCTAATGCTTTATTATTTAATAATTTCTGCCCTTCGAATTCATATTCATTACATAAATAGGACCGTTCAATTTTTTTTGGTTCATATAATTAAAATAATCAAGTCATTAGGTGTTGGCAGGGCCATAAGCAAATAGTTAAATCAGGGTGATTTTTCCACAAATAGACAGGTATTTTCCTTTCCATGGTAGCAAGATCTTATCTATTTTTGCAAACTTTCTATTAAAATGTATTGTAGTGAGATAATTTATTTCTTTCGGGATATGAATACCTATAATGTCCACTTCACTGTCAGACCATTTTATTGGTAAACTACACGGTAATGTAAAAGTTGTATTTTTTAGTGAATCCCATACGTAATATAGTACACATAAATCGGTTGTAATCTAGAGAAAAAAAAGAGAAAACAAGTCTAAGACCTTCCAAACCTGAATTGTACAATATTTCCCATTATTCTTTAAAAAAATATTCAAGCTCTGTTAAATTGGTTTTTGTGTATTGACTCAGGGGTGTGAATATGTATGTAAATTAGATATTTATGTATTTCATTTTTAATAAATATGCAAAAATCTCTAAAAACATGTTTTCACATTGTCATTATGGGGTAGTGTGTGTAGATGGGTGAGAATTATTTTAAATCTAATCAATTTTGAATTCAGGCTGTAACACAGCTACAGTGGGGAGAACAAGTATTTGATACACTGCCGATTTTGCAGGTTTTCCTACTTACAAAGCATGTAGAGGTCTGTCATTTTTATCATAGGTACACTTCAACTGTGAGAGACGGAATCTAAAACAAAAATCCAGAAAATCACATTGTATGATTTTTAAGTAATTCATTTGCATTTTATTGCATGACATAAGTATTTGATACATCAGAAAAGCAGAACTTAATATTTGGTACAGAAACCTTTGTTTGCAATTACAGAGATCATACGTTTCCTGTAGGTCTTGACCAGGTTTGCACACACTGCAGCAGGGATTTTGGCCCACTCCTCCATACAGACCCTTCAGGTTTCGGGGCTGTCGCTTGGCAATACAGACTTTCAGCTCCCTCAAAAGATGTTCTATTGGGTTCAGGTCTGGAGACTGGCTAGGCCACTCCAGGACCTTGAGATGCTTCTACGGAGCCACTCCCTTAGTTGCCGGGCTGTGTGTTTCGGGTCGTTGTCATGCTGGAAGACCCAGCCACGACCCATCTTCAATGCTCTTACTGAGGGAAGGAGGTTGTTGGCCAATATATCGCGATACATGGCCCCATCCATCCTCCCCTCAATACGGTGCAGTCGTCCTGTCCCCTTTGCAGAAAAGCATCCCCAAAGAATGATGTTTCCACCTCCATGCTTCACGGTTGGGATGGTGTTCTTGGGGTTGTACTCTTCCTTCTTCTTCCTCCAAACACGGCGAGTGGAGTTTAGACCAAAAAGCTCTATATTTGTCTCATCAGACCACATGACCATCTCCCATTCCTCCTCTGGATCATCCAGATGGTCATTGGCAAACTTCAGACGGGCATGGACATGCGCTGGCTTGAGCAGGGGGACCTTGCGTGCGCTGCAGGATTTTAATCCATGACGGCGTAGTGTGTTACTAATGGTTTTCTTTGAGACTGTGGTCCCAGCTCTCTTCAGGTCATTGACCAGGTTCTGCCTTGTAGTTCTGGGCTGATCCCTCACCTTTCTCATGATCATTGATGCCCCACGAGGTGAGATCTTGCATGAAGCCCCAGATTGAGGGTGATTGACCGTCATCTTGAACTTCTTCCATTTTCTAATAATTGCACCAACAGTTGTTGCCTTCTCACCAAGCTGCTTGCCTATTGTCCTGTAGCCCATCCCAGCCTTGTGCAGGTCTACAATTTTATCCCTGATGTCCTTACACAGCTCTCTGGTCTTGGCCATTGTGGAGAGGTTGGAGTCTATTTGATTGAGTGTGTGGACAGGTGTCTTTTTATACAGGTAACGAGTTCAAACAGGTGCAGTTAATACAGGTAATGAGTGGAGAACAGGAGGGCTTCTTAAAGAAAGACTAACAGGTCTGTGAGAGCCGGAATTCTTACTGGTTGGTAGGTGATCAAATACTTATGTCATGCAATAAAATGCAAATTAATTACTTAAAAATCATACAATGTGATTTTCGGGATTTTTGTTTTAGATTTCGTCTCTCACAGTTGAAGTGTACCTATGATAAAAATTACAGACCTCTACATGCTTTGTAAGTAGGAAAACCTGCAAAATCGGCAGTGTATCAAATACATGTTCTCCCCACTGTATATATGGAATAAGTCAAGGGGTATGAATATTTTCTGAAGGCATTGTATATTTCTACATTATGAGGTTGGAATAATAGTGTTAAAAAAATTATGATAATGCCCTTTTAGTGTAAGAGATGTTTGAAAAGACATCCTGATATTTCTGTCTGTTTTGGTGGGAGGGGGTTTTGGCCTTCCATGGTGACATCACCATGCGGAAATTAGTTAAATAGACCAATAGGAAAGAGTTCCAAACCTCTCCGCCAATAACAGCTAATATTCTGTTTTCCCCTCCCCACAAAAACCACTCCCACACACTCTTAGCAAAATTATTGCTTGAGAAAATGCTCTTTGCTAAGAACCGATTTTTGTTTCTTTTTGACCATTTTAATTGAAAACAATCACAGTAAGGTATTTAATTGTTACCCTGAAATGATTAATTGTTTTGATAAAAACTTCTGCATTGGACCTTTAAGATAATCTTTGAAGAGGTAGGGTTTCAGTTTTCAGAAGATGGGCAGGGACTCTGCTGTCCTAGCATCAGAGGAAAGCTGCTTCCACCATTGGGGGCCCAACAGCAGCTAGAGGCCCACTGCAGCTGTTCCACTCACTAGAGCCCCACAATGAACTAAATAAAAGGAACAGGGGATATATACAGTGGGGAAAAAAAGTATTTAGTCAGCCACCAATTGTGCAAGTTCTCCCACTTAAAAAGATGAGAGAGGCCTGTAATTTTCATCATAGGTACACGTCAACTATGACAGACAAAATGAGGAAAAAAAATCCAGAAAATCACATTGTAGGATTTTTAATGAATTTATTTGCAAATGATGGTGGAAAATAAGTATTTGGTCACCTACAAACAAGCAAGATTTCTGGCTCTCACAGACCTGTAACTTCTTCTTTAAGAGGCTCCTCTGTCCTAAACTCGTTACCTGTATTAATGACACCTGTTTGAACTTGTTATCAGTATAAAAGACACCAGTCCACAACCTCAAACAGTCACACTCCAAACTCCACTATGGCCAAGACCAAAGAGCTGTCAAAGGACACCAGAAACAAAATTGTAGACCTGCACCAGGCTGGGAAGACTGAATCTGCAATAGGTAAGCAGCTTGGTTTGAAGAAATCAACTGTGGGAGCAATTATTAGGAAATGGAAGACATACAAGACCACTGATAATCTCCCTCGATCTGGGGCTCCACGCAAGATCTCACCCCGTGGGGTCAAAATGATCACAAGAACGGTGAGCAAAAATCCCAGAACCACACGGGGGGGACCTAGTGAATGACCTGCAGAGAGCTGGGACCAAAGTAACAAAGCCTACCATCAGTAACACACTACGCCGCCAGGCCTCAAATCCTGCAGTGCCAGACGTGTCCTCCTGCTTAAGCCAGTACATGTCCAGGCCCGTCTGAAGTTTTGCTAGAGTGCATTTGGATGATCCAGAAGAGGATTGCGAGAATGTCATATGGTCAGATGAAACCAAAATATTACTTTTGGTAAAAACTCAACTCGTCGTGTTTAAAGGACAAAGAATGCTGAGTTGCATCCAAAGAACACCATACCTACTGTGAAGCATGGGGGTGGAAACATCATGCTTTGGGGCTGTTTTTCTGCAAAGGACCAGGACGACTGATCCGTGTAAAGGAAAGAATGAATGGGGCCATGTATCGTGAGATTTTGAGTGAATACCTCCTTCCATCAGCAAGGGCATTGAAGATGAAACGTGGCTGGGTCTTTCAGCATGACAATGATCCCAAACACAACGCCCGGGCAACGAAGGAGTGGCTTCGTAAGAAGCATTTCAAGGTCCTGGAGTGGCCTAGCCAGTCTCCAGATCTCAACCCCATAGAAAATCTTTGGAGGGAGTTGAAAGTCTGTGTTGCCCAGCGACACCCCCCAAAACATCACTGCTCTAGAGGAGATCAGCATGGAGGAATGGGCCAAAATACCAGCAACAGTGTGTGAAAACCTTGTGAAGACTTACAGAAAATGTTTGACCTGTGTCATTGCCAACAAAGGGTATATAACAAAGTATTGAGAAACTTTTGTTATTGACCAAATACTTATTTTCCACCATAATTTGCAAATAAATTAATTAAAAATCCTACAATGTCATTTTCTGGAAAAATTTTTCTCATTTTGTCTGTCATAGTTGACGTGTACCTATGATGAAAATTACAGGCCTCTCTCATCTTTTTAAGTGGGAGAACATGCACAATTGGTGGCTGACTAAATACTTTTTTTCCCCACTGTATTTGTGAGAGAGGCATTTACATAATGTGACATGATAAGTATCTATAAAACCCAATGGATCAATGAGGTCCATTTACAGGCTGCTGGAGTTTCTTATCCCCTCCAGTTTAACTTTGAGCAGCCTGTGGTCCTCCACTTTAATTCCATCTCCAATGTGCCCCTCATCGGCACAAATAAAAGATAATCAACTAACAGAATCACTATTTACTGGCTTTGTCTTTTTCCAATGAAATTGCATAATGTAAGCAAAACATTCTCAAGGGCACATTATAATGTTGTCAGTGATAAATAAATATTAATATGTGTTGGATATTGTTGTTTTATCAGAATAATCATTGTTGGTTTGATCCAAATCTGTTGTTTGTGTTTGTTGTTTCATTTCATATTTCATTTTGCAGAATTTGAGAAGCATTGTTCATGCAACGTTAATGAACCTCCTTTACTTCTTTGTTAAATGAACAGAAGGCAGAAACAGATTTTAAAAAGGATAGGCCAGAGTTGTATTTTTGTTTCCCCCCTCTTGCAGTTTTTGTGGCCTTTGGGAGCATGCTGAGCTAGGAGGCTGCACCTTTGTTGAAGTGCATTCACCTGTGATAGAGAAGAAGAGCCATCTAAGGTCAGTGCCAGAAAGGATTGGAGAAAACAGCCTATTTTACACTGACACAAACACACAGAAGACAATGTGGCATTTCAACACCTACAGTTGAAGTCGGAAGTTTACGTACACCTTAGCCAAATACATTTAAACTCAGTTTTTCACAATTCCTGACATTTAATCCTAGTAAAAATTCCCTGTCTTAGGTCAGTTAGGATCACCACTTTATTTTATGAATGTGAAATGTCAGAATAATAGTAGAGAGAATTATTTATTTAAGCTTTTATTTCTTTCATCACATTCCCAGTGGGTCAGAAGTTTACATACACTCAATTAGTATTTAATAGCATTGCCTTTACATTTTTTAAACTTGGGTCAAACACTTCGGGAAGCCTTCCACAAGCTTCCCACAATAAGTTGGGTGAATTTTGTCCCATTCCATCTTACAGAGCTGGTGTAACTGAGTCAGGTTTGTAGGCCTCCTTGCTCGCACACGCCTTTTCAGTTCTGCCCACACATTTTCTATAGGATTGAGGTCAGGGCTTTGTGATGGCCACTCCAATACCTTGACTTGTTGCCCTTAAGCCATTTTGCCACAACTTTGGAAGTATGCTTGGGTCATTGTCCATTTAACTTCCTGACTGATGTCTTGAGATTTTGCTTCAATATATCCACATCATTTTCCTTCCTCATGATGCCATCTATTTTGTGAAGTGCACCAGTCCCTCCCGCAGCAAAGCACCCCCACAGCATGATGCTGCCACCCCCGTGCTTCACGGTTGGGATGGTGTTCTTCGGCTTGCAAGCAACCCCCTTTTTCCTCCAAACATAACAATGGTCATTATGGCCAAACAGTTCTATTGTTGTATCATCAGACCAGAGGACATTTCTCCAAAAAGTACGATCTTTGTCCCCATGTGCAGTTGCAAACTGTAGTCTGGCTTTTTTATGGCGGTTTTGGAGCAGTGGCTTCTTCCTTGCTGAGCGGCCTTTCAGGTTATGTCGAAATAGGACTCACTTTACTGTGGATATAGATACTTTTGTACCGGTTTCCTCCATTATCTTCACAAGGTCCTTTGCTGTTGTTCTGGGATTTATTTGCACTTTTCGCACCAAAGTACATTCATCTCTAGGAGGCAGAACGCGTCTCCTTCCTGAGTGGTATGACGGCTCCGTGGTTCCATGATGTTTATACTTGCGTACTATTGTTTGTACAGATGAATGTGGTATCGTCAGGTGTTTGGAAATTTCTCCCAAGGATGAACCAGACTTGTGGAGGTCAACAATTTATTTTCTGAGGTCTTGGCTGATTTCTTTTGATTTTCCCATGATGTCATGCAAAGAGGCACTGGGTTTGAAGTTAGGCCTTGAAATACATCCACAGGTACACCTCCAATTGACTCAAATGATGTCAATTAGCCTATCAGAAGCTTCTGAAGCCATGACATCATTTTCTGGAATTTCCCAAGCTGTTTAAAGGCACAGTCAACTTAGTGTATGTAAACTTCTGACCCACTGGAATTGTGATACAGTGAATTATAAGTGAAATAATCTGTCTGTAAACAATTGTTGGAACAATTACTTGTGTCATGCACAAAGTAGATGTCCTAGCCGACTTGTCAAAACTATAGTTTGTTAAGAAGAAATTTGTGGAGTGGTTGAAAAACTAGTTTTAATGACTCCAACCTAAGTGTATGTAAACTTCCGATTTCAACTGTACCTACATTGACTTTAACTCTAAAATAATGAGATAGTTTACCTTAGTACTTTAGATTTGTGATAACGTGCTTTATAAATCAAATGCATTTTAAATATAATGAAAATACCATTCTTGATGTATAAAGATATGCAATGAGTCATTGTTTAGCAATGAATATGGTCGTGGTCAAAAGTTTTGAGAATGACACAAGTATTGGTCTTCACAAAGTTTGCTGCTTCAGTGTTTTTAGGTATTTTTGTCAGATGTTACTATGGTATACTGAAGTATAATTACAAGCATTCCATAAGTGTCAAAGGCTTTTATTGACAATTACATAAAGTTTATGCAAAGAGTGAATATTTGCTTTTTCAAGACCTCTGCAATCCGCCTGGCATGCTGTCAATTAACTTACGGGCTACTTCCTGACTGTTGGCAGCCCATTCTTGCATAATCAATGCTTGGAGTTTGTTAGAATTTGTGGGTTTTTGTTTATCCACCCGCCTCTTGAGGATTGACCACAAGTTCTCAATGGGATTAAGGTCTGGGGAGTTTCCTGGCCATGGACCCAAAATGTTGATGTTTTGTTCCCCCGAGCCACTTAGTTATCACTTTTGCCTAATGGCAAGGTGCTCCATCATGCTGGAAAAGGCATTGTTCGTCACCAAACTGTTCTTGGATAGTTATGAGAAGTTGCTCTCGGAGGATGTGTTGGTACCATTCTTTATTCATGGCTGAGAAGCAACCCCACACATTAATGGTCTCAGGATTCTTTACTGTTGGCATGACACAGGACTGATGGTAGCCCTCACCTTGTCTTCTCCGGACAAGCTTTTTTCCGAATGCCCCAAACCATCGGAAAGGGGATTCATCAGAGAAATTGACTTTACCCCAGTCCTCAGCAGTCTAATCCCTGCGCCTTTTGCAGAATATCAGTCTGTCCCTGATGTTTTTCCTGGAGAGAAGTGGCTTCTTTGCTACCCTTCTTGACACCAGGCCATCCTCCAAAAGTCTTCACCTCACTGTGTGTGCAGATGCACTCACACCTGCCTGCTGCCATTCCTGAGCAAGCTCTGCACAGGTGGTGCCCCGATCCCGCAGCTGAATCAACTTTAGGAGATGGTCCTGGCGCTTGCTGGACTTTCTTGGGCGCCCTGAAGCCTTTTTCACAACAATTGAACCTCTCTCCTTGAAGTTCTTGATGATCCGATGAATGGTTGATTTAGGTGCAATCTTACAAGCAGCAATATCCTTGCCTGTGAAGCCCTTTTTGTGCAAAGCAATGATGACGGCACAAGTTTCCTTGCAATTAACCATGGTTAGCAGAGGAAGAACAATGATTTCAAGCACCACCATCCTTTTAAAGCTTCCAGTCTGTTATTCTAACTCAATCAGCATGACAGAGTGATCTCCAGCCTTATCCTTGTCAACACTCTCACCTGTGTTAACGAGAGAATCACTGACATGATGTCAGCTGGTCCTTTTGTGGTAGGGCTGAATTGCAGTGGAAATGTTTTTTGGGGGATTAAGTTCATTTTCATGGCAAAGAGGGACTTTGCAATTAATTGCAATTCATCTGATCACTCTTCATAACATTCTGGAGTATATGCAAATTGCCATCATAAAAACTGAGGCAGCAGACTTTGTGAAAATTAATATTTGTGTCATTCTCAAAACTTTTGACCATGACTGTATAATTAGAAAATTATTGTTATAAGTTTTAAATTACTTCAAAACAGGCAAGAACAGCCACAAGTGTATTTGTCATTGTGTTCTTACTGTATTCTTTGTGTCTGATTCTGTTCACTAGGAGCTAATGTAGATGCATTAGATGTCTAATGTTCCCAATTCCAGACTTCCTGCCTCTCGAATGAATTACATTTAGACTTCAAAGACTCCTTTGTTATTTGGTGGATGACAGACAGCCAAGACATCACTTTTTAGTGAGTGGACTGGGACATACAGTAGCTGTACTGTATGTAAATAGCACAGATTGTGTTTGGATCACGGTACACAGAGACAGACGCACAGCTGAATAGAGCTCAGAAGAGCAACTCTTGTGTGACTCCGCAAGACTGGCCAATTTCCCAGCATGCCATATTTTCCCATTCCTAGACAAGCCCATAGAATCTAGGTTGAAGATTACAAGGTTAAGACAACAAGGTTGTAATATCCCATAACTCTTTGCAATTCATGGGACCCGCGTTGCTAGTTAGCAACTGCGCTAGTAATATCAATGGCGCTGGTCCCATGAATTTGTTTATTTTCAAACGCTTCTGCTTGTATTATTTAACCTAGCATAAAATTAGAATACTAGAATGGACTTGAACCTTGTTATGATGGTATAAAGTTCAGCCATTTTGGTACGGGAGTTGGTCAACCATGGTTTGTCAGTGCTGTGATAAGATATATGAGGGTTAATCAACAAGGAGCTATGTGTTCAATGAAAAATAATGAACGACGTGGAAGGTGTGTTCCACGATGCGCTAGCGGAGTAGAACAAACCTTACACGGAGTTGCATTATTTTCCAGAGAAGGCATAAAGCCCCAAATTGATTATCCTTTTTATACCATGGCTGTAATTTAACACATTTGACGCAAAAAAATTGTTCATTTGCAGGTAAAATGTTTCAACATCCACTGAAGTAGGTAGCAAGTTTACTAGATAGCTACTGCAGTTGCCTTGGTAACCAAATATACAGCCTTGCTAGTTTAACTAACCAAACCATCAGTCCTAGCTTACTATTATGAAAATCAAATTCAACAATGCCAATAATGTTTTCAATTCGACTTTTGCTTTCAAAAGCAGCTTAAACATAGAACATGTAAGAATGAACTATAGCCATATAATTCAACCGTGCTGATACACCATGCGTTATAGGGAATTATACAACAGGTGGTTCTAATCCTGAATGTTGTTTGGTTAAAATCGCATTCCAGCCGGTGTCTATTCCACAAGTTACCACCGGCTAAATCTATGACGATAAAATGCCTATTTACTCTGTTCTATCTGACTGCGCAATCCACTGTCTCATCAGCCCAGCCAGGCAATTTATAAACTTGATCTCCACTATAAAAAGCATCTAGACATTATCTCACATTTCTTTTAGACTAACATTTAGTTTTCAACAGCGGAGCTTTGTTGAAACCCTGCTGTCTGTCTCTCCGACATTTGCAACGTTGTTTCAATATTCAAATTCGATCTCCAGCTGTCCCATAGTAATGAACGTGTCTGGAGTCAGGACGAGACAGACAGGCAGGCAGCGTTTCTCGGCCAGTTGAAATCATGAATCAGCTGGCATCATTTCTATGGATATATACAAAGAAATTTCAATTGAAAAAAGGTAAAATGAAACAAAGTTTGCAGTCTTTCCAGCTTCGGTTTGAAGTGATTGCGCTAGCTGTGTTGTTGGCTAGCTCCTCTGAACAACAATGTCCTGACGAGAGAGCACATTTTCTATGCCAGGTGAAATCACGCCTCATTAGCTCATTGTTATGGATGTATCCAAATAAATGTCACTAGAAAACAGCTTAAACAAATGCAAATGCCGCTGCTGTTGTTACTCTAGCTGCACTGTTTGACGTGACTGTAAATTAGCTCTAGCCGGCTTGGGTAGCAACCCTAGATTTGTGTCGGTACTTGATCATGGATCGTGGAAGGATAAAATAGTATGAATAAATTAATCAAAATAAAATTTTCTATGAAAATATGTCAATCATTATTTAAATATGTTTGTAACCCATTGTAGAAAAGTGATAATGCCCTCAAAGCCAGTGTTTGGAGGATATATTGACACGGTTTGCCGGACCTTGACTTCGTCTCGGGCTTAACAACACCCGTGCCAATATGTGACTCGTTTCAGGAAACTAGGCATATGTCACAAGTCACAACTTTAAGGAGAGGCATTTGAACATTTTTTTTATCAAAATGCGTGTTTTGGCAGAAATGCCTTCTGGAACATTTTGAACTTTCATTTGCCTTAATAAGAAACGTGTATGACATCTGTAAATATGAATAAAGTTGTTAAATTAGGAGCCTAGTTGGTTTAGCCACAGAAAAAGACAGGAACCTTCCGCAAGCCATGATTGGCTGAGATAATGAATGGGCTGGACATGCCGAGAGATGTGTTTCGGATTGGTCTGCCTTGTAGCGTCTTCTGTCTATAAAATGAGCTGCTCGTTATGTGCAGGGGTGTGTTCGTAAATTCAATCTGGAGTGCCAGAGCGCGCTCAGAGTGTGCTCTGGGTGTTCGTAAATTCAGAGCGTTGTCAGATTGTCTGTTCATAGGTCACACTGGAGCGTTCAGAGCGCATTATGGACGTTCTGGCCGAGGAGTAGGGTTGATCCGAGCGTTCTCACCACACAACAGCAGTCAAGCACCCAAACTAACTGGATAGCTGGGTGAAAACACAATCTGTGAATAGCTTGCTAGCTACTTCCAGACAAAAATTAGAAAACACCTTACTCTGACCATTTTACTCACCCTAGCAGAGCTGGTTAGGCTGTTTTCATGTTATCCAGAGAGTTGGTGACTGTAACTGTGCTGCTGGCAACAATTTAATTATGCTTTTTTCCGACGTTTACTGACACCGGCCATATTCAACTGGTGTTGAGCTTTCATCAGTTATTCTGCGCTCTGTCACACTCAGACAAGAGTGCTCTGAAAGGCCCCCCACCCGACGCCTCGAATCAAGGATGGAACGGACAGAGTACGCCGGGGCCACCTCGATGTCCAGAGGGGGCGGAGGAACCTCCCGCACCTCAGACTCCTGGAGAGGACCAGCCACCACCGGCCTGAGGAGAGACACATGGAACGAGAGGTTAATACGGTAATCTGGAGGGAGTAATAACCTATATGTAACCTTGTTTATCCTCCTCAGGACTTTGAACGGCCCCACAAACCGCGGGCTCAGCTTCCGGCAGGGCAGGCGGAGGGGCAGATTCCGGGTCGAGAGCCAGACCCGATCACCAGGTACCAAGACCGGGGCCTCACTCCGGTGGCGGTCAGCATTGGCCTTCTGGTGACGCATGGCGCGCTGGAGGTGAACGTGAGCAGTGTTCTACGTCTCCTCCGCACGCCAAAACCAGTCATCTAACACAGGTGCTTCGTTCTGGCTCTGATGCCATAGTGCCAGAACCGGCTGATAACCTAAAATACATTGAAAGGGAGTTAGGTTAGTGGAGGAGTGGCGGAGAGAGTTCTGGGCATATTCTGCTCATAGCTAGAACACTGACCTCTCCCCCGGCCGGTCCTGGCAGTAGGACCGCAGGAACCTACCCACATCGTGATTCACCCGTTCCACCTGCCCATTACTCTCGGGGTGAAACCAGAGGTCAGGCTGACCGAGACCCCCAGACGTTCCATGAACGCCTTCCATATCCTGGATGTAAACTGGGGACCCCGGTCAGACACTATGTCCTCTGGCACCCCGTAGTGCCAGAAGACGTCAGAAAACAGGGCCTCCGCAGTCTGCAGGGCCTTGGTGAGACCAGGCAGAGGAAGGAGGCGGCAGGCTTTTGATAAGCGGTCCACAACGACCAGGATGGTGGTGTTACCCTGAGAGGGGGGAAGATCAGTGAGGAAGGCAATACACAGGTGGGACCATGGCCTTTGTGGAACTGGTAAGGGCTGTAACTTACCCGCCGGGAGGTGCCTAGGTGCCTTACTCTGGGCGCACACCGAGCAAGAGGAGACATACACCCTCACGTCCTTAGCCAAGGTAGGCCACCAGTACTTTTCGGTCAGGCAGCGCACTGTACGACCGATACCTGGGTGACCAGAGGAGGGGGGCACGTGTGCCCAATAGATCAGACGGTCACAGACAAGAGACGGCACGTACTGCAGCCCAGCTAGGCACTGAAGTGGAGATGGCTCCGTGCGTAATGCCCGCTCTATTTCCGCGTCCACCGCCCATACTACCGGCGCCACAATGCAGGAGGCCGGGAGTATGGGGGTGTTGTCTATGGGCCTCTCCTCTGTGTTGTACAGCCGTGACAGTGCGTCTGCCTTCACGTTCTTCGTACCCGGGATGTAAGATAGTGTAAAATCAAACCGGTGAAGAATAGGACCCACCTGGCCTGGCGAGGGTTCAGCCTCCTCGCTGCCCAGATGTACTCCAGGTTATGGTGGTCCGTCCAGACGAGGAAAGGGTGTTTCGCCCCCTCGAGTCAGTGCCTCCACACGGTCAGGGCTCAGACAACAGCCAACAGCTCCCGATCACCAACTTCGTAGTTCTGCTACTCCGGGCTGAGGTTCTCGGAGAGGAAGGCACAGGGGCGGAGCTTGGGTGGCGTGCCCGAGCGTTGAGATAGGACACCGCCTATCCCTACCTCGGACGCATCCACCTCCACTACGAACGGTAATGATGGATCGGTATGGGCCAGAACCGGGGTTGAGGTGAACAGAACCCTCTGGTTACTGAAGGCCCTGTCAGCCTCAGCAGACCAGCGGAGCCGGGACGGCCCACCCTTCAACAGAGATGTGATGGGAGCTGCGACCTTGCCAAAGCCCCGGATAAACCTCCGATAGTAGTTTGCAAAGCTAATAAAGCGCTGCACCTTCTTAACCGTGCTATCTCCCTCCATCTCCACACCTGAGGTGGTAATGCGGTATCTGAGGAAGGAGACGGACTGTTGAAAAAACAGACACTTTTCTGCCTTGGCATAAAGGTCATGTTCCAACAGTCGCGCCAGCACTTTGCGAACCAGGGACACATGCTCGGCGCGCGTAGCAGAATACACTAGAATGTCATCGATGTCCCGAAACACCTCGTTTACAAAGGACTGGAAGACGGATGGAGCATTCATCAAACCGTAAGGCATCACCAAGTATTTGTAATGCCCCGTGATTGTGCTGAATGCTGTCTTCCACTCGTCCCCCTCTCGTACACGCACCAGGTTGTACGCACTCCGGAGATCTAATTTTGTGAAGAAGCGCGCCCCATGCATTGACTCGATCACAGATGGAATGAGGGGTAGAGGATAACTATAACGTATTGTCCCCTTGTTCAGTGCTCAGTCTTTTTTCTTCACAAAAAAGAAACTTGAGGCGGCGGATGAAGTGGAGGGACGTATGAACCCCTGGTGCAGGGACTCGGAGACGTATATCTCCATCGCCTTCGTTTCAGCCTGCGACAGGGGATACACATTACTCCTGGGAGGCACAGCGTCTACCCGGAGGTTTATCGCGCAATCCCCTGCCCAATAAGGTGGTAATTTGGTCGCCTGCGTTTTGGAAAACATGTGCGCCAAATCAAAGTATTCGGGGGGAATGCACACGGTGGAGGTAGTGTCTGGACTTTCCACTGTGGTTGCACCAACGGAAACACCTAGACACCTACCCTGACACTCTCGCGACCGAGAGAAGAAGATAGCCCTATTTGGTAAAAGACCAAGTCCATATTATGGAAAGAACAGCTCAAATTAGCAAAGAAAAATGACAGTCCATCATTACTTTAAGACATGATGGTCAGTCGATACGGAACATTTCAAAAACTTTGAAAGTTTCTACAAGTGCTGTCGCAAAAACCATCAAGTGCTATGATGAAACTGGCTCGCATGAGGACCGCCCCAGGAATGGAAGACCCAGAGTTACCTCAGAAATTACAGCCCAAATAAATGCTTCACAGAGTTCAAGTAACAGACACATGTCAACATCAACTATTCAGAGGACACTGCGTGAATCAGGCCTTCACTGTCGAATTACTGTAAAGATACCACTACTAATTAGAAGAAGAGACTTGCTTGGGCCTAGAAACACAAGCAATGGACATTAAATTGGTGGAAATTTGGCCTCTGTAAATTTGGCCTCTGGTCTGGAGTCCAAATTGGAGATTTTTGGTTCCAACCGCTGTGTCTTTGTGAGACGTGGTGTGGGTGAACGGATGATCTCTGCATGTGTATTTCCCTCCGTAAAGCAAGGAGGAGGAGGTGTTATGGTGTGGGGGTGCTTTGCTGTTGACACTGTCTGTGATTAATTTAGAATTCAAGGAACACTTCACCAGCATGGCTACCACAGCATTCTGCAGCGATACGCCATCCCATCTGGTTTGGGCTTAGTGGGACTATCATTTTTTTTTCAACAAGACAATGACCCAACACACCTCCAGGCTGTTTTACCAAGAAGGAGAGTGATGGAGTGCTGCATCAGATGACCTGGCCTCCACAATCCCCCGACCTCAACCAAATTGAGATGGTTTGGGATGAGTCGGATCGCAGAGTGAAGGAAAAGCAGCCAACATGTGCTCAGCATATCTGGGAACTCCTTCAAGACTGTTGGAATTTCAGGTGAAGCTAGTTGAGAGAATGCCAAGAGTGTGCAAAGCTGTCATCAAGGGAAAGGGTGGCTATTTGAAGAATCAAATATAAAATATATTTTAACACTTTTGTGGTTACTACATAATTCCATATGTGTTATTCCACAATGTGGAAAATAGTAAAAATTAAGAAAAACCCTTGAATGAGTAGGTGTTCTAAAACTTTGGAACGGTAGTGTATGTATATACAGTGAGGGAAAAAACTATTTGATCCCCTGCTGATTTTGAACGTTTGCCCACTGACAAAGACATGATCACTTTATAATTTTAATGGTAGGTTTATTTGAACAATGAGAGACAGAATAACAACAACAAAAATCCAGAAAAACGCTTGTCAAACATGTTATAAATTGATTTGCATTTTAATGAGGGATATAAGTATTTGACCCCTCTGCAAAACATGACTTAGTACTTAGTGGCAAAAACCCTTGTTGGCAATCACAGAGGTCAGACGTTTCTTGTAGTTGGCCACCAGGTTTGCACACATCTCAGGAGGGATTTTGTCCCACTCCTCTTTGCAGATTTTCTCCAAGTCATTAAGGTTTCGAGGCTGACGTTTGGCAACTCAAACCTTCAGCTCCCTCCACAGATTTTCTATGGGATTAATGTCTGGAGACTGGCTAGGCAACTCCAGGACCTTAATGTGCCTCTTCTTGAGCCACTCCTTTGTTGCCTTGGCCGTGTGTTTTGGGTCATTATCATGCTGGAATACCCATCCATGACCCATTTTCAATGCCCTGGCTGAGGGAAGGAGGTTCTCACCCAAGATTTGACGGTACATGGCCCCGTCCATCGTCACTTTGATGCGGTGAAGTTGTCCTGTCCCCTTAGCAGAAAAACACCCCCAAAGCATAATGTTTCCACCTCCATGTTTGACGGTGGGGATGGTGTTCTTGGGGTCATAGGCAGCATTCCTCCTCCTCCAAACACGGCGAGTTGAGTTGATGCCAAAGAGCTCGATTTTGGTCTCATCTGACCACAACACTTTCACCCAGTTCTCCTCTGAATCATTCAGATGTTCATTGGCAAACTTCAGACGGGCCTGTATATGTACTTTCTTGAGCAGGGGGACCTTGCAGGCGCTGCAGGATTTCAGTCCTTCACGGCGTAGTGTGTTACCAATTGTTTTCTTGGTGACTATGGTCCCAGCTGCCTTGAGATCATTGACAAGATCCTCCCGTGTAGTTCTGGGCTGATTCCTCACCGTTCTCATGATCAGTACAACTCCACGAGGTTAGATCTTGCATGGAGCCCCAGGCCGAAGGAGATTGACAGTTCTTGTGTTTCTTCCATTTGCGAATAATCACACCAACTGTTGTCACCTTCTCACCAAGCTGCTTGGCGATGGTCTTGTAGCCCATTCGATCCTTGTGTAGGTCTACAATCTTGTCCCTGACATCCTTGGAGAGCTCTTTGGTCTTGGCCATGGTGGAGAGTTTTGAATCTGATTGATTGATTGCTTCTGTGGACAGGTGTCTTTTATACAGGTAACAAGCTGAGATTAGGAGCACTCCCTTTAAGAGTGTGCTCCTAATCTCAGCTCGTTACCTGTATAAAAGACACCTGGGAGCCAGAAATCTTTCTGATTGAGAGGGGGTCAAATACTTATTTCCGTCATTAAAATGCAAATCAATTTATAAAATTTTTGATATGCGTTTTTCTGGATTTTTGTTGTTGTTATTCTGTCTCTCACTGTTCAAATAAACCTACCATTAAAATTATAGACTGATCATTTCTTTGTCAGTGGGCAAACGTACAAAATCAGCAGGGGATCAAATACACTGCTCAAAAAGATAAAGGGAACACTTAAACAAAACAATGTAACTCCAAGTCAATCACACTTCTGTGAAATCAAACTGTCCACTTAGGAAGCAAAACTGATTGACAATACATTTCACATGCTGTTGTGCAAATGGAATAGACAACAGGTGGAAATTATAGGCAATTAGCAAGACACCCCCAATAAAGAAGTGGTTCTGCAGTTGGTGGCCACAGACCACTTCTCAGTTCCCATGCTTCCTGGCTGATGTTTAGGTCACTTTTGAATGCTGGCGGTGCTTTCATTCTAGTGGTAGCATGAGACGGAGTCTACAACCCACACAAGTAGCTCAGGTAGTGCAGCTCACCCAGGATGGCACATCAATGCGAGCTGTGGCAAGAAGGTTTGCTGTGTCTGTCAGCGTAGTGTCCAGAGCATGGAGGCGCTACCAGGAGACAGGCCAGTACATCAGGAGACGTGGAGGAGGCCGTAGGAGGGCAACAACCCAGCAGCAGGACCGCTACCTCCGCCTTTGTGCAAGGAGGAGCAGGAGGAGCACTGCCAGAGCCCTGCAAAATGACCTCCAGCAGGCCACAAATGTGCATCTGTCTGCTCAAACGGTCAGAAACAGACTCCATGAGGGTGGTATGAGGGCCCGACGTCCACAGGTGGGGGTTGTGCTTACAGCCCAACACCGTGCAGGACGTTTGGCATTTGCCAGAGAACACCAAGATTGGCAAATTCGCCACTGGCGCCCTGTGCTCTTCACAGATGAAAGCAGGTTCACACTGAGCACATGTGACAGACGTGACAGAGTCTGGAGACGCCCCGTGGAGAACGTTCTGCTGCCTGCAACATCCTCCAGCATGACCGGTTTGGCGGTGGGTCAGTCATGGTGTGGGGTGGCATTTATTTGGGGGCCGCACAGCCCTCCATGTGCTCGCCAGAGGTAGCCTGACTGCCATTAGGTACCGAGATGAGATCCTCAGACCCCTTGTGAGACCATATGCTGGTGCGGTTGGCCCTGGATTCCTCCTAATGCAAGACAATGCTAGACCTCATGTGGCTGGAGTGTGTCAGCAGTTCCTGCAAGAGGAAGGCATTGATGCTACAGTGAGGGAAAAAAGTATTTGATCCCCTGCTGATTTTGTACGTTTGCCCACTGACAAAGACATGATCAGTCTATAATTTTAATGGTAGGTTTATTTGAACAGTGAGATACAGAATAACAACAACAAAATCCAGAAAAACGCATGTCAAAAATGTTATAAATTGATTTGCATTTTAATGAGGGAAATAAGTATTTGACCCCTCTGCAAAACATGACTTAGTACTTGGTGGCAAAACCCTTGTTGGCAATCACAGAGGTCAGACGTTTCTTGTAGTTGGCCACCAGGTTTGCACACATCTCAGGAGGGATTTTGTCCCACTCCTCTTTGCAGATCTTCTCCAAGTCATTAAGGTTTCGAGGCTGAAGTTTGGCAACTCGAACCTTCAGCTCCCTCCACAGATTTTCTATGGGATTAAGGTCTGGAGACTGGCTAGGCCACTCCAGGACCTTAATGGGCTTCTTCTTGAGCCACTCCTTTGTTGCCTTGGCCGTGAGTTTTGGGTCATTGTCATGCTGGAATACCCATCCACGACCCATTTTCAATGCCCTGGCTGAGGGAAGGAGGTTCTCACTCAAGATTTGATGGTACATGGCCCCGTCCATCGTCCCATCGTTGATGCGGTGAAGTTGTCCTGTCCCCTTAGCAGAAAAACACCCCCAAAGCATAATGTTTCCACCTCCATGTTTGACGGTGGGGATGGTGTTCTTGGGGTCATAGGCAGTATTCCTCCTCCTCCAAACACGGCGAGTTGAGTTGATGCCAAAGAGCTCGATTTTGGTCTCATCTGACCACAACACTTTCACCCAGTTCTCCTCTGAATCATTCAGATGTTCATTGGCAAACTTCAGACGGGCATGTATATGTGCTTTCTTGAGCAGGGGGACCTTGCGGGCACTGCAGGATTTCAGTCCTTCACGGCGTAGTGTGTTACCAATTGTTTTCTTGGTCACTATGGTCCCAGCTGCCTTGAGATCATTGACAAGATCCTCCCGTGTAGTTCTGGGCTGATTCCTCACCGTTCTCATGATCATTGCAACTCCACGAGGTGAGATCTTGCATGGAGCCCCAGGCCAAGGGAGATTGACAGTTCTTTTGTGTTTCTTCCATTTGCGAATAATCGCACCAACTGTTGTCACCTTCTCACCAAGCTGCTTGGCGATGGTCTTGTAGCCCATTCCAGCCTTGTGTAGGTCTACAATCTTGTCCCTGACATCCTTGGAGAGCTCTTTGGTCTTGGCCATGGTGGAGAGTTTGGAATCTAATTGATTGATTGCTTCTGTGGACAGGTGTATTTTATACAGGTAACAAACTGAGATTAGGAGAACTCCCTTTAAGAGTGTGCTCCTAATCTCAGCTCGTTACCTGTATAAAAGACACCTGGGAGCCAGAAATCTTTCAGATTGAGAGGGGGTCAAATACTTATTTCCCTCATTAAAATGCAAATCAATTTATAACATTTTTGACATGCGTTTTTCTGGATTTTTTTGTTGTTATTCTGTCTCTCACTGTTCAAATAAACCTACCATTAAAAGTATAGACTGATCATTTCTTTGTCAGTGGGCAAATGTACAAAATCAGCAGGGGATCAAATACTTTTTTCCCTCACTGTATGGACTGGCCCGCCCGTTCCCCAGACCTGAATCCAATTGAGCACATCTGGGATATCATGTCTCGCTCCATCCACCAACGCCACTGTCACGATCGTCAAAAGGATTGGACCAATGCGCAGCGTGGAATGCGAACATACTTTATTATTATATTCACCACACGAACAAAACAACAAAACGATACGTGAAGTCCTTGGTAACAAAACACAAACCATACACGGAACAAGATCCCACAATACACTGTGCCAAACAGGCTGCCTAAGTATGGTTCCCAATCAGAGACAACAAGCAACAGCTGATTCTCGTTGCCTCTGATTGAGAACCACCCCGGCCAACATAGATACACATGAACTAGATCCTAACATAGAAACACAAACACATAGAATCTACACACCCTGGCTCAACATATAAGAGTCCCAGAGCCAGGGCGTGACTGTACCCCGCCCCCCCAAAGGCGCGGACTGTGACCGCGCCAAACATAAACCGAACAGGGGAGGGCCGGGTGGGCATTCCTCCTCGGAGGCGGATCCGGCTCCGGGCATGACCACCACTCTCTAATAACCCCCCCGTAGTGCCCCTGGTCTGGTCTGGCCCCGCTGGCTGGAGCTGGACTGGACATCGGTGGAGCGGATTGCTTAGGCTCCGGTGTGGAGCAGCTCCGGTGTGGAGCAGCTGAAACGGGCACGGGCTGTGCTGGACTGACGACGCGCACCACAGGCTTGGTGCGGGGAGCAGGGACGGGCCGGACCGGGCTGACGACGCGCACCATTGGCTTGGTGCGGGGAGCAGGGACGAGCCGAACCGGTTGACGGGCGCACCACTGGCTTGGTGCGGGAGCAGGGACGGGCCGAACCGGCTGACGGGCGCACCACTGGCTTGGTGCGGGGAGCAGGAACAGGCCGGACCGGGCTGACGACGCGCACCACAGGCTTGGTGTGGGGAGCAGGAATGGGCCGGACCGGGCTGACGACGTGCAACACTGGCTTGGTGCGGGGAGCAGGAACAGGCTGGACCGGGCTGACGACGCGCACCACAGGCTTGGTGTGGGGAGCAGGAATGGGCCGGACCGGGCTGACGACGTGCAACACTGACTTGATGTGGGGAGCAGGAACGGGCCGAACCGAGCTGGCGACTACTGAGCCTCATTTTGACTTGTTTTAAGGACATTACATCAAAGTTGGATCAGCCTGTAGTGTGGTTTTCCACTTTAATTTTGAGGGTGACTCCAAATCCAGACCTCCATGGGTTGATAAATTTGATTTCCATTGATAATTTTTGTGTGATTTTGTTGTCAGCACATTCAATTATGTAAAGAAAAAAGTATTTAATAAGATTATTTCATTCATTCAGATCTAGGATGTGTTGTTTAAGTGTTCCCTTAATTTTTTTGAGCAGTGTACTTTTTTCCCTCACTGTATATATGGGAAGCAGGCAAATGCCTTTCACTGAGCTGTGTAAAGACAGACTGACAGGTATAAGGGATCGGGGTTTGGCTGGATCTAGACAGAGTCTGACACTTCCCCGATCTACTGAGAGGGGGAGTCATCAGACTCGATCTGTTTCACCTGAGTTCTGAGCACACCTGTCAGTAATTAGAGTAGGATATAAGGTGTGCTCAGAAGTTCAGCTCGAGTGCAGGTATTGTTCCTTTGTGACTTGCTAAGCGTTTTGTTCAGAGAGAGAGAGTTTGTTTTGATTACCAGTGTACCAGACCTGTGCTTCGTTGTTTGACTCCCGAATTGCTTAATCTTCTGCTTGTCTATCCCAGTGATTACCGTATTCTGAACCTGTGCCCGTGCCCTCGACTACGACTACGCCCGCTCCCTTGGTACCTCTGCCTGTCTCTGCCTTGCCCGGTTTTGACCACAGCTCGCCAGACCACGATTAAGCTATTCCCTTGTCTGTACTCTAATAAAGCATCGCAATTCTGCGATTGGATCTTACCACTCTGTCCGAGTATTCATTACAGAATACCTCGCCTCTACCATGGATCCAGCGGAATTACAGAGGCGATGGGAGATACAGGAGAAACGGATGGATGAACTCCTGCAACTACTCAACGCTGGTGCAGCTGAAGGCACCACCCCGAGCACGGTCAGTCCTCGTCATGCACCTCCGATTTCTCTACCGACTAAGTACGATGGGGAACCTGGCAAATGTCAGGGGTTTCTACTTCAGACGTCCCTGTATATGTCCTATAATCGTACTATGTTTTCCGATGACCGTAGCAGGGTGGATTTCATGATTTCTCTGCTAACGGGAAGAGCACTGGATTGGGCTACTGCGCTATGGGCAGCTGAGGTCCCCGAGTTGAATGTGGAAGTTCAGTTTAAGAGACTGTTCCGAGAGGTGTTCGACCACCCAGTATCTGGGCGTAGCGTGGGGGACCAACTATGCGAACTTCAGCAGGGCCGTCGCACAGTAGCCGATTACGCCTTAGAGTTTCGGACTATAGCAGCTGGTAGCGGCTGGAGCGAGACTGCTTTGCTCACCGTTTTCCGAAGAGGGCTGCGCAAAGAAGTACAGACTGAGTTGGCCTGTCGGGGAGATATCACTGCGCTACATGAATTTATCAATATAGCCATCTCTTTTGATAATTTGATAGTGCAACACAGGGTATCCGCAGTCCGGGAGCCCTCGGTCACAGGTCCTAAGCAATCGACAGAGCGGAGGAGAGAATCTGAGGAGGAACCCATGCAACTGGGACGGTCGCCCTTACAAAGTTCGGTGAGACAACAACGTCGGCAAGACGGACTATGCCTGTATTGTGGTCAGTCGGGTCATTTCATTCGTCAATGTCCGGTACGACCAAACCGTACCCCAGAATATCGCCTCGGAACTGCCAAACCGGTGAGTGAGACTCAAGTTTTCAACATTACATCTAAACAAATGTATGTGCCAGTTACCTTATCTGTCGGAGAGAAAGTGCGCAGGTTGGAAGGTCTTATTGATTCCAGAGCGGCTGCCAGTTTTATGGATATGGGTCTCGCTGAGGAATTGGGAGTTCAACTTATCCCAATTCAACCTCCCCTGCGAGTCAACGCGCTAGACAGTGAGCCCATGGGCACTGGGTTCATTACGCACCGTACAGAGGTAATAAAGTTACAAGTGGGCTCCATACACCATGAGAACATCATTCTGTTCGTCATCTCCGCTCCACGGGAGCCGCTAGTTCTCGGCCACCCCTGGCTCGTCACCCATGATCCGGTCATCTCCTGGAAATCTGGCGATATCACTGCTTGGAGTGAGGTATGTAGGGCTGAGTGCCTCAATTTACCGTGCAAAACGTCTACTGTGGAGGATGTGCAGGGTGCGGTGTCTACTGTTGTTCCAACAGAATACCAGGATTACGCGCAGGTGTTCTCCAAGGAGAGGGCTACCGTGTTACCACCTCATCGGGCCTGGGACTGCGCGATTGATCTGCTATCCGGGGCTACACCTCCTCGTGGAAGAATCTACCCTTTGTCACAGCCGGAACGAGAATCGATGAGCAAGTATATTGATGAGGCGCTACAGCAAGGGGCCATTCGCCCATCTACGTCTCCCGCCGTATCCAGTTTTTTTCTTCGTTAAGAAAAGGGATGGCGGACTGCGTCCTTGTATAGACTATCGAGGTTTGAACGATATTACCATCAAAAATCGTTACCCCCTGCCTTTGATTCCAGCAGCCCTCGAGCAGGTGGGGCAGGCCTCAATCTACAGTAAACTGGACCTCAGGAGTGCGTACAATCTGGTGCGCATTAGAGAAGGGGATGAATGGAAGACCGCCTTCATCACACATCGAGGACACTATGAATATTGTGTCATGCCCTATGGACTTACCAACGCGCCCTCAGTATTCCAGGCGTTCATGAATGACATTTTCAGGGACTTGATTGATCGCTTTGTTATAGTGTACATTGATGACATCCTAATCTATTCAAACTCTCTGAGTGAACATGTGTCCCATGTACCACAGGTTCTGGACCGACTCCTACAACATTCCCTGTTCGTGAAGGCAGAAAAGAGTGAATTCCATGTCACTACGATTTCCTTCCTTGGGGCCATACTCACTCCCGACGGGGTTAAACTGGATGAATCCAAGGTGCAAGCGGTACGAGACTGGCCTCAACCCCAGACGGTGAAAGAGCTCCAGAGATTCTTAGGGTTTGCCAATTACTATAGACGGTTCGTGCGTAATTTGAGCACAACCGCAGCTCCCCTGTCGGCGATGACCAGCTACAAGGGTCGCGGTCTGAACTGGACGGAGGAGGCAGTGCGTGCCTTTGAGACGTTGAAACAACGCTTTACCACCGCTCCTATTTTATGTCAGCCGGACCCTACCTTGCCGTTTATCGTGGAGGTGGACGCCTCGGAGGTTGGAGTTGGAGCCGTGTTATCCCAGCGCCAAGGTGAGCCGCCTAAATCACGACCCTGTGCTTTCTTTTCAAGGAAACTGAATTCGGCCGAGCAGAACTACGACGTGGGTAATCGTGAATTACTGGCGGTGAAGTTAGCACTGGAGGAGTGGAGACATTGGCTGGAGGGAGCAGAGCATCCGTTCCAAGTGCTCACGGACCACCGCAACCTGGAGTATCTTCACAGTGCTAAACGACTGAACTCCCGACAGGCTAGGTGGTCTTTATTCTTCAACCGTTTCCGATTCACTGTCTCTTATATCCCCGGGTCCAAGAATGGAAAGGCGGACGCGCTTTCCCGACGGTTCGAGTGCGCGGGAAAGACCCGTGGAACCAGAACCTATCCTCCCCATGAGTTGCCGTGCTGGTCCTGTGAGGTGGGCTATTGATGACACCATTCAGGAGAGCCTACAAGCGGAACCAGCCCCTCCAGAAACCCCGGTGTCTAAGGTGTTTGTACCAGCTCCGCTTCGACCGCAACTGTTGGAATGGTGCCACACGTCGCTGGGATCTGGTCATCCCGGAATTACTCGAACTACACGACTCATCAGCCGAAAATACTGGTGGGATTCCCTTACAGATGACGTCTGAGAATATGTCTTATCCTGCCCAGTATGCGCGCAATCCAAGGCGCCTCGTGCACTACCGGAGGGTAAGCTGATGCCATTGCCAACTCCTCAACGACCCTGGTCGCACATTGCTATGGACTTTGTTACAGATCTCCCAGAATCAGAGGGCCATACCGTAATTCTCGTGGTCATCGATCGATTCTCCAAGATGTGCCGGTTAGTACCCATGACCCGTTTGCCTAACGCCACTCAGATGGCTGAGACTATGTTTAACCAGGTGTTCCGGCAGTTTGGTGTTCCGGAGGATATTGTGTCCGACCGGGGACCCCAGTTTGTTTCCCGGGTATGGAAGGCCTTCTGCGAACGCTTGGGCATCTCGGTGAGCCTAACCTCCGGATATCATCCCCAGGCCAATGGGCAGACAGAACGGCTCAATCAAGAAATTGGGAAATATCTACGGCAACAATGTTCGCGGCAGCCGCAGGAGTGGAGCCGATTTCTTCCTTGGGTAGAGTATGCTCAGAACTCCCTCATTCACACCTCCCTACATCTAACGCCCTTCCAGTGTGTTCTAGGGTATCAACCACCTCTGTTCCCGTGGGATACTGCACCAGGGATGGTACCGGCCATCGACGAGTGGTTCCGTCGGAGTGCGCAGGTCTGGGAGACGGCCCATCAACATCTCAGTCAGGCCTCACAACAGCAAAAGACCTACGCCGACCGACGCCGGAGACCTACTCCCACTTATCAACCCGGGCAACGAGTGTGGCTGTCTACCCGGGACCTGCGGTTCCGACGGAGCTGTAAGAATCTCCAACCCAGGTACATCGGGCCTTTCAAGATACTGAAACGTATTAACCCTGTCACCTACCGTCTGTTACTTTCTCGACACTACAGGATAACCCTTACGTTCCACGTCTCGCTGTTGAAACCTGTCCACTATAGCCCGATGTACCCCCCAATCGCTCAACAACCTACTACACCACCTCTGGAGGATGAACAGGACACCACCTATACAGTCCACGAGATACTGGAGTCAAGACGGAGACGAGGGGGCATCGAATATCTCGTGGACTGGGAGGGATATGGACCTGAGGAACGGTCCTGGATCCCTGCGAAGGACATACTGGATCCCGCTCTCAAGGCCACTTTCCACGCTGAACACCCAGATCATCCAGGACCCCGACCCAGAGGAAGACCACCCGGTAGAGGTAGAAGGCCGTCAGGAGCCGGCCCTGGGGAGGGGGATACTATAAGGGATCGGGGTTTGGCTGGATCTAGACAGATTCTGACACTTCCCCGATCTACTGAGAGGGGGAGTCATCAGACTCGATCTGTTTCACCTGAGTTCTGAGCACACCTGTCAGTAATTAGAGTAGGATATAAGGTGTGCTCAGAAGTTCAGTCGGTGCGAGGTATTGTTCCTTTGTGACTTGCTAAGCGTTTTGTTCAGAGAGAGAGAGAGAGAGAGTTTGTTTTTGATTACCAGTGTACCAGACCTGTGCTTCGTTGTTTGACTCCCGAATTGCTTAATCTTCTGCTTGTCTATCCCAGTGATTACCGTATTCTGAACCTGTGCCCGTGCCCTCGACTACGACTACGCCCGCTCCCTTGGTACCTCTGCCTGTCTCTGCCTTGCCCGGTTTTGACCACAGCTCGCCAGACCACGATTAAGCTATTCCCTTGTCTGTACTCTAATAAAGCATCGCAATTCTGCGATTGGATCTTACCACTCTGTCCGAGTATTCATTACAACAGGGATGAGACAGTTAATTCTAATTTATCTTAATGTTTTTTGTTGTTGTTTTCAGGTGCACTATCCCTCACCAACTATGGAGTTGAATTGTGTGGACCTGAATTGTGATAACTACAGTGGCCAAAACAAGAACATGTTTGTGCTCTGGTGTTGTGCCTGGTGGACCATGCACAAGCTCCACCACAGTCTGGACCTTCACTTCCTGATCACAGACCACACCAAGTTTGCCCCCCGACTGGTGTTTCGGCCTCATCAAGCAGCGCTTCAGAAAGACCAGAGTGAACACTTTGTCCGAGATTGGTAGTGTTGTGAAGGACAGCACTGTGACAGGGGTCAACATCCCACAGCTGGTTAGACTGGAGGATGGTATGGTGCTGGTGGAAAGCTATGGCTGGCAACAACACCTGACTCCATACTTCAGGCCGCTGCCACAGATCAAGCGGTACCAGCACTTCAGTGAATATAATTTTCATTGCATTGTATGAGGTTATTCTTCTTATCTAAATTTGGGAGGTGAATTGATGTTATGCAAGGTTGTAATGTCTTCTCAATTTTTTGTATTTATTTCCTGTTTTACAGCTTTGATGCTCTGGAGCCTGGTGTTGTTGTCACCAAGGAGCTTTCGGACTCAGTCGGGACCAGGTTTCAGCTGCTGCTCAAAGCTGACATCCTTTCTCCCATAGATGGTCTGCCTGTACAAGCACCACCTGGACTGGACACAGCTAGACAAATGTATATTTTTTAGAAGTTCAGGGAGTTTTGTGACGAAGAGGCTATGGGCATCACATGCCCTGCACCAAAGTCAAGGGCAGGCTCTCTATATATAGATTCCCTTGTTCATGCGTGGTTCGGACGGACCAATTCATCACTGGGGGCGAGTTCCCAGTCATCAGCACTGTCTGCAGTTCCTCTATTCACATGACTCCTAACACACATGCCATACGTTGCTGCTACTATTAATTTTTTTATCCTGCTGCTCAGCCACTTTACCTCTTATTGTATGCATATAACAACCTGATCTATCACCAATGTCACTGATATGGTTATTGATATTGTTATTGTACATACTGTATATTATGTAGTTCTTTCTCTACTGGCATTGACACTTGTTCTTTTTTTATATTGACAAAATCTATTTTTGATATTGCTACTATGTCATCTAATATTTATAACATATTTTTATTTTACATTACATTTTACATTTTAGTCATTTAGCAGACGCTCTTATCCAGAGCGACTTACAGTTAGTGAATACATATCTTTTTATACTGGCCCCCCGTGGGAATCGAACCCACAACCCTGGCGTTGTAAACGCCATGCTCTATCAACTGAGCTACTTCCCTGCCGGCCATTCCCTCCCCTACCCGGCTGGGTTGTCCTTGTCCTATCGAGCTCTAGCGACTCCTTGTGGCGGCTGAGCGCATGCACACTGACTTCGGTCACCAGCTGTACGGTGTTTCCTCCAACACATTGGTGCGGCTGGCTTCCGGGTTAAGGGAGCAGTGTGTCAAGAAGCAGTGCGGCTTGGCGGGGTCATGTTTCGGAAGACGCATGGCTCTCGACCTTCGCCTCTCCCGATTCCGTACGGGGGTTGCAGCGATGGGACAAGACTGTAACTACCAATTGGATCTCACGAAATTGAGGGAGAAAAAGGAGTAAAAAGTACCCCGCCCCCCCAAAAAAAATATATATATAAACTGTATTTATAATTGTAATGACAATATTTTATTTGGACAATAATTCTATTACCCAATTTCTGAAATATCACATGCCTTACTTTTATTTTCCTGCATTAGTAAAATCAGGATTATGCCTTTACTGCCATACTGGTTTGGATTTCTCCCTGACCAATATGGCTGCCATTTTCACCCCATTCTGGAACTTTGAGGTTTTATGACATAGCCACTCTAGTATTTTAATAGGATTCCTATGGACACGCCCACTCTGTGTCACATTCCAACAGGGGTGGTAACTCTTTCTCATCCTTTCTTATCTGTCCCTCTCTCCCTCCCATCATCCCTCCTTTCTTGGCACACACACCTCTGCATAATGTTAATTATTCCGCTTGGCCTGCCAGAGGCTGGGAGCGAATCATAAATCAGGCCTGGTCTGGGGCTATTTCATACAAGTGACAATGGTTAAACACCAAAGCCGAAAATTATTCTCAAACTCACACAAAAATAAGGTTGCATTTCAAACGGAAACCTATTTGATTTAATGTTAAATTCTACCATTTTATTAATTTCCAATGTTGTCATTTTGTTTGTAGGTAAGTACTTGGCTGGTTAATTAACCCTTCATGAATGCACACAAACCTGTGGCTTTGTGATATGGCTTAAATAATGCATAACTTCTGAACCACTACAGTAGCTAACACTAACTAGACCTGAACACTGTTCTCCCCCTCCCCCATCTTTCTCTCTCTTTCTCGCTGTCTAAAATAAAAACTGTCACGATAAGCTTTATGGCTAAATCAATCAATCTTATGCTATTATTTTATTTACTTTGTTACTTTTGAAATATAAAGTGCTTTCAGAAAGTATTCATACCCCTTGACTTATTCTACATTTTGTTGTCTTACAGCCTGAATTAAAAATTGATTAAATATATGTTTTCCCTTCACCCATCCACACACAATACCCCATAATGACAAAGTGAAAACATGTTTTTAGAAATGTTTGCAAATTTATTGAAAATTAAATACAGAAATATCTAATTTACATAAGTATTCACACCCCTGAGTCAGAAGCACCTTTGGCAGCGATTACAGCTGTGAGTCGTTCTGGGTAAGTCTCTAAGAGCTTTCCACACATGGATTGTGCAACATTTTCCCATTATTATTTTCAAAGTTCTTCAAGCTCTGTTAAATTGGTTATTGATTATTGCTAGTCAACCATTTTCAGGTTTTGCAATAGATTGTCATGAAGATTTAAGTCAAAACTTTAACTAGGCCACTCAGGAACATTCACTGTCTTCTGGTAAGCAACTCCAGTGTAGATTTGGCCTTGTGTTTTAGGTTACTGTCCTGCTGAAAGGTAAATTCATCGCTCAGATTTTGCCTCTGCTTATTTTTTATCCTGAAAATCTCCACAGACCTTAACGGTTACAAGCATACCCATAATACGATGCAGCCACCACTATGCTTGAAAATATGGAGAGTTGAATCAGTAATGTGTTGTAATGGATATGACCCAAACATAACACTTTGTATTCGGGACAAAAGTTAATTGCTTGAACAATTTTTTTGCAGTATTACTTTAGTTCCTTGTTGCAAACAGGATGCATGTTTTGGAATATGTTTATTCTGTACAGTCTTCCTTCTTTTCACTCTGTCAATTACATTAGTATTGTGGAGTAACTACAATGTTGTTGATCCATCCTCAGTTTTCTCCTATCACAGCAATTAAACTCTGTAACTGTTTTAAAGTCACCATTGGCCTCACGGTGAAATCCCTAAACGGTTTCCTTCCTCTCAGGCAACTGAGTTAGAAAGGACACCTGTATTTTTGAAGTGACTGGGTGTATTGATACACCATCCAAAGTGTAATTAATAACTTTATCATGCTCTAAGGGATATTCAATGTCTGCTTTTTTTTTACCCATGTACCAATAAGTGCCCTTCTTTGCGAGGCATTGGAAAACCTCCCTGGTCTTTGTGGTTGAATCTGTGTTTGAAATGCACTGCTCAACTGAGGGACCTTACAGATAATTGTATGTGTGGGGTACAGAGATGAGGTAGTCATTCAAATAGCATGTTAATCACTATTATTGCACAAAGAGTGAGTTCATTCAACTTATGTGACTTGTTAAGCAAATTATTCCTCTTGAACTTATTTAGGCTTGCCATAACAAAGGGATTGACTCAAGACATTTCAACTAGTATTTTTAATTAATTTGTAAACATTTTGAAAAACATAATTCCACTTTGACATTATCGGTAATGTGTGTAGGCCAGTGACAAAACATCTAAATGTAATCAATTTTAAATTCAGGCTGTAACACAACAAAATGTGGAAAAAGTCAAGTGGTGTGAATACTTTCTAAAGGCACTGTAATGCATTTCCAGCAGAACATTTTTCATAGTGGCAGCATTCGTAAGTCAGGGGGAGCAATTCAACTTCTTTCTTTAGTTTCTTCCATTTTCAGCATTGGCAAGCCGTGGGTTCCTTCATCATGTCAGCAGCTGGACCAACTGCTTATGAAATGCTTTTAGGTAATACGGATTATGATAATGAGATCAATATGGTGGAGAAAACACATTTAAACAGGGACAGGAAATAAAGCTGAAAAACGACCACTGTTCATACAGAAAAACACAAATCCCCATGATTTATGTTATTTTGCATACTTACAAAACTCTCCTGGAGAATGGAGGATGACCCCCACCATGACACAATAGCTTCTACCGACCTCTGTGACTCTGAGAGCCTCAATGAGGTATTTTGAGATATATTACTTCAGGGTAAACAAACCGTTCTACTGTGTTTCAGAGTCTGGATTGTTGCCTGTCAGGCTGGTGGTTTGGTGCAGTTTTTTCTCTGTTGCTTGTTACCTTGTTTGACAGAGTGATGAGTTGAAGGCTGCCAGTCTGGTGGTGGTGAACACATATTCCAGTGTGTGGATGAGCTCAGCAGGGCAGCGGCCATCTTTAGTGAGGCATTTTGTTGAATTACACGCTGTGGGATTCACCTTCCTTAGACCTCTGAGTGACTGTTCACACGCCTGGGCCAATGGCAGGGGCTAGGACCCTTTGTAGCCTGTACATGTAGAAGCACACACACACAAACCCAAATGTATTTATCACATGCGCCGAACACAATTGTTGTAGACTTTACAGTAAAAATGCTTGCTTACAAACCTTTCCCAACGATGCAGAGTTTGAAAATAATTATAAAACAATTTATACTATCTAACACAAGAGGAAAAATCTGTCCATAGGACCACTTTAAGCCGTACACTCTACAGAGCTGGGCTTTACGAAAGAGTGGCCAGAAAAAAGCCATTGCTTAAAGAAAAAAATAAGGAAACACGTTTGGTGTTCACCAAAAGCCATGTGGAAGTCTCTCCAAACATATGGAAGAAGGTACTCTGGTCAGATGAAACTAATATTGAGCTTTTTAGCCATCAAGGAAAATGTCTGGCGCAAACCCAACACCTCTCATCACCCCGAGAACACCATCCCCACAGTGAAGCATGGTGGTGGCCTGTGGGGATGTTTTTCATCGGCAGGGACAGGGAAACTGGTCAGAATTGAAGGAATGATGGATGGCGCTAAATACAGGGAAATTCCTGAGGGAAACCTGTTTCAGTCTTCCAGAGATTTGAGACTGGGACGGAGGTTCATCTTCCAGCAGGACAATGACCCTAAGCATACTGCTAAAGCAACACTTGAGTGGTTTAAGGGGAAACATTGAAATGTCTTGGAATGGCCTAGTCAAAGCCCAGACCTCTCTTTAATTGAGAATCTGTGGTATGACTTAAAGATTGCTGTACACCAGTGGAACCCATCCAACTTGAAGGAGCTGGAGCAGTTTGGCCTTGAAGATTGTGCAAAAATCCCAGTGGCTAGATGTGCCAAGCTTATAGAGACATACCCCAAGAGACTTGTAGCTGTAAATGTTGCAAAAGGTGAATCTACAAAGTATTAACTTTGGGGGGGTGAATAGTTACGCACGCTCAAGTGTTCAAATTTTTTGTCTTATTTCTTGTTTGTTTCACTATAAAAAATATGTTGCATCTTCAAAGTGGTAGGCATGTGTAAATCAAATGAAACAAACCCCCCAAAAATCCATTTGAATTCCAGGTTGTAAGGCAACAAAATAGGAAAAATGCCAAGGGGGGTGAATACTTTCGCAAGCCACTGTAGATATGTACGTGAAGGCAGGGTTAAGTGACTAGGCATCCGGATAGATAATAATAAGAGTAAAATAAAGAACAGAGTAGCAGCAGCAAATTATGAGTGTAAAAGTGTGTGTGTGTATGTAGTGTTTTTGAAAGTGTGAGGGTTTTGTGTGTGAGTGACGGTGTAGTGTGTGTGAGTGAGTGTGTATATGGTGTGTATATAAAGTCTAGTAAGTGTGTGTAGGGTCAGTGCAAGGTAGAGTCAGTGCAGATAGTTTGGGTACCATTGATTGACTATTCACACACAGAGACAGACACACACACACACACACCACTGTTCTTGTGCTCTTTTAACTCACGTTGGAATTTCAATTCAGAACATTTACATCTGAGAAAATAGACAACTCAAGGTTACTTTCGTAACCCTGGTTCTCTGATAATGTGAGTGAGATATCTCACTATGGGGATTCGCTCGAGGCGGATCACTACATGAAGAACCAATCACACAACATCTGTCGGAGACAGACAGATCGAGTTGGGAATGAGGTGAGCCCTTCCCTCCTTATAAGGCACCACTCACCCGTCCTCTGCTCATTCTCAAGCATGCCTCTCTTCCTTGCTTTCTGTGAGCAGGGAAATGCAGTGAGATATCTCACTCATATTATCAGAAAAAGGTGGTTACGAAAGTTACCTTGAGTTCTCTTTCAAATACTTGTCTCACTATGGGGATATGGCCAACTCCCGTATCGCAGACATGTTCTCCAAGCCATGGTAGTCCCAACAGCATCACCCCTCAGAGGCGCCGACACTGAGGACAGTACGCACCAACGAAGGTGCAGTGACTTGGTAGAAACCTCAAACATATGAGGGGAGGCCCAACATGTAGCATTGTAAATCTCTCGTAAGAGATGCCTCTGAACAGTGCCCAAGAAGTATCCATACCTCTGGTGGAATGAGCCCTCAGGCCCTCCAGGGGCTGTTAACCCTTGCTATTACACTGAACAAAAATGTAAACGCAACATGCAACAATTTGTGCACAACATTTGAGAGAAATACGTTTTTTGTACGCATGGAAAATATCTGGGATCTTTTATTTCTGCTCATCAGACATGGCACCAAGACTTTACATGTTGCGTTTATATTTTTGTTCAGTGTGTGTGCCAATTTAATAGCCTCCAATATCCAATGGGATTGCCGTTGACGAGAGAGGGGCCTACCCTTGCAGGGAGGTGCCCAAGAAACAAAGAGTTGGTCACTCTTGCGTATAGCTCTTGTTCTATCCAAATAAATGTGCAAACTGTGTACTGGACATAAACGGTGGAGACGCTCTTCATCCATAGAAGTGAAGGGTGGTGGGTGGAAAGCCACAAGTTCCAAGGAGAGCCAATAAATTGTTGCTGACCTTAGACATGAAGGTGTGGTTAGGTAACAGGTTCCCTAGGATAGCCCCAGGGCAAACTGTAGACATGAATGGTGGACTGACTATGCTTGCAGCTCGCTCACTCGCTTTGCAGGCATAAAGGCAATTAGTAAAGCGGTTAGAAGGAGAGATATTTCATCTCCACGCTTTCCAACGGCTCATAAAAGTCTGCTGTGAACAAGCCTCAAGCACAATAGACAGGTCCCAAGAAGGGGCTAAAGGCTTGGAAACTTTTTAGTAAAGTGACATGGAGAGATATTTAATCTCCATGCTGTCCAGCGGCTCAAAAGGCTTCTGTGAAATAGCCTCAAGCACAATAGACAGGTCCGAAGACAGGTTCTAAAGGCTTGGATACTGGGCGTTAGCGACGCGCTCCCTTCATAAAACGAGATAGAGAAAGTTCCTACTGTGTTATTGTCAATGCTTATATGACAGGCCGCGATAGCAGCTAAATAGACCTTAACATTGGAGAAAACCTTCCCTCTGTCCAAAAGGGTACTGCAAGAAGCAAAAAACCTTGGATACAGAGCATTGGTAAGGCATTATCTGTTCTTGGTCACAACACTTCTCAAAAACGCATCACTTGTTTACCACACAGTGGGCGACTAGAAGGGGCTCTGGCACTCTGGAGTTCAAGGACCGGCCTACTGGGCGGGCACACACTGGTTGAATCAACGTTGTTTCCACTAATTTCACTGAAATTACATTGAACCAATGTGGAATAGACGCTGAATTGACATCTGTGCCCAGTGGGCAGAGTGGCAAGCCTGTCACACTCAGTTGTAACAGTGGAGAAGGCCATCCTTCTGTCCAAAAAGGTCCTGCAAGAAGCATAAAACCTTGGATACAAAGCATAGGTAAGGAATGATCTGTATATTGGTCACATCCCTTGTCAAAAACGCACCACTTGTATTCATACAGTGAGCATGTAGAATGGGCTAAGGCATTGGATACTAAATGACCGTGAGTGGCAAGCCTGTGCCATTCAGAGTCATTCTCTCACTGGCCAGGCCCAGAGGGCCATGGTTTCTGGGTGAGGATGGAAGACCCTCCTAATTCGCTTGGGTCAAAAGATCCTTGCCAGGGATGGTTTTAAAGCAGGACAGTGATCTCTGCCAACCAGAGCTTCCCTGGTCATTGAAGGGCTCGAAGATGAGGGATAAGCCTTGTTCCCTCACTCTGTTATCGGAGTGGGCAGTATAAGGCATAGACGAGGAAAAAGTGAAAGGCATCAACCTTACCACCCCTAGTGGTGCATATCACAGGGTTGTCACCTCTAATAGCCTGGGAGTCAGTCTGGATAGATGCAAGAAGCGGGCTCTCTAGATGCTGGGATAGCCAGTGCACGCGTGTCATGAGCACTCCAGGGTGCAATAACGCTGCAGAGGGGCAGAGAGTATGTCCCAGTAACTGGGGTACCTGTTAATTACATTTTTACATTTTAGTCATTTAGCAGACGCTCTTATCCAGAGCGACTTACAGTTAGTGAGTGCATACAGTTTCATACTGTCCGTGGTAAATGAGCAGAGCGTTATTTTCATGAAAAACATGCTCAAACCTCTTGGACTGTGCCCCTAGTGAGTGGTGACAGGTATGGTCATACCGTGTTGCCGAGCGGGGCTATCTGTGAGAGAGCAGCCGACGGAATGACATAAGCCGTCACGACAGTGTAGTTAAAAGAAGAAAACATACTGGTTTCCAGATGTCATAATCCTGAACAGTAGAGCAGCTATGTGTCTGGTCTGACTTGGCCCTACTCTGGGAGGAGGGTTATCAAGAGCAAAATATCCCCAACTGCTCGCTCCCATAGAGGGGAGGTAGAGCGTAGTGGCCCAACTGCGTGAACCAAGCACAGGTGTAGAAACAGGACAAGGACAACGCCTGAGCGTTGTGGACTCGGGAGTACCAGATAGCTGTTTGGGGCTCTGGTGCCTGTTGAGGGCGCCGTCACCCCCCCTCTCTTATCGTTGAACCAGAAAGTACAAGTAATTAAATACTGTACTGACTATTCTTTATCTCGATAGAACAGGTCCTCCATCAATAGAGCGGAGTTGCCATTGGCTCGCTGAAGAATCCCAAAGACCCAGTGGGCTAAGGGAGTTTTGTAGTGAGCCAACCAAACATGTTCCCCTGATAGATAAATATAAAACTCAGGGATGAGCTACACTTATAGAGCCTTATCAAGTTTCATTCCCTGCCTCGTTCACCTAGAGCAGTGCTTCTCAATTATTTTCTGTTACGCCCCCCCTAGGAAGAAGTAAACATTTCGCGCCCCCCAACTCTCCGCCGCGACTGTAAATAGAATAATTTGTCTATATAATTGTTATATGTACACTTCTGCATAACATTATATCCTTATTAACATTAAAGAAAATAAAAAAGAAAGAAATATAGATCAACTTACAACAAAGAATAACTTTATTAACATTGTAACAGAAAATACTTAAAGTGCATCAATTTGCCTGAAATTAAAAAAAAAATGCAACCCTTATTTAAACTGTAAACATTTTTTGACCATTTCATACTGAAAAATAAAATTTAATATAATCAATAAATAATAACACATTCAAATTGATCAGCAACATTAACTCAGGAGCACAATATATGAAACACTTTGACCTATAAAACAAAAATGAATAAAACAATGTGCCGATTTTTTATTTTATTTTTTTATCAAAATGAGGAAGTCAGGATTAATGGCTACAATGAGCACGTTTTGCAGTGCACAGCTTTTCGAAGCGGGGTTTGAAGCATGATACTGCAACTCTCAGCTCCTGCTCAATGTTTAGCTGGGACCTGTACTTGGTCTTCAGTGCAGCAACAGCAGAGAAGCCAGTCTCACAAAGAGAGACAGTATCCACTCTTAGCCCTCTGCCCTAAGAGTGGATACTGCCTCTCTACACTCAGCCAGAATTCACTCAGTGTCTGTGATGTGAACCTCAGTCTCAATGTGGAGTCAGACGTGATATCAATGAACTGGTCCTCCTCTGCAGAGCTGAAACCAGTTGGAGCTGGTGCATTGAAATGATCTCTCACCCAGTCATATTGGGAACTGTTTTCAGGGAAGTACTTTTTAAAGAATCCCATCAGTGATGAAATATGCTCCTTAATATATGGAATCACTGAGGTGGCATCATAGTCAGTAGTGTCAACAAATTCATGCAGGTTCTCGAATGAATCAGTATTTCCTTCATCAAGTCGCCTGCCCCACATTGCAAGCCTTCGAGTGAAAGAGCTGATCTTGTCTGTGACCTGAGGTGTTTATCTTTCCCTTGAAGCTGTATATTTAGTTCATTTAGCTTTCCAAATATGTCACTCAGGTAGGCCAGCTTTGCCAGGAAGTTCTCATCACTACATTTTTCTGCGAGGTCATACTTGTGCTCCTGCTCCGAAAACATTCTTATCTGCTCTCTGAGCTCAAAAACTCGGGACAAGACTTTTCCTCATGACAGCCACCTTGCTTCACTGTGAAACAGCACAGCTTGATGTTCAGCTCCCATCTCCTCACAGATAGCAGAGAATACTCTTGTTTTTAGTGGTCTGGTCTTTATGAAATTGACTACACCTACAATGTCAGTCATAACCTCACTTAATTCAGAGGAAAGGTGCCTTGATGCCAGTGCTTCTCTGTGTATAACACAGTGTGTCCACTCAGCATTAGGTGAGGCCTTCTTGATGAGTGCCCAAAGTCCTTTTCTCATCCCTGCCATGGTCTGTGCACCATCACTGCAAACACCAATGCAGTTATCCTACTTTAGCCCATTCTCAGTCAGGAAGTAGTCCAGCATTTTGAATAGCTCTTCAGCTGTGGCTCTGTCTCTGACATATTTACAAAAAAGTAGATCCTCACACAGGGAGTTTGTCATGTCAAAACGTACATAAACGATAAACAGTCTTTGTTGCTGTCAGTTGCAAAAAGTTTGTCTTTGAGTTTGCCAGCTGTTCTTTAAGATCGTTATCAATGTCATCTATACGTCTGGCGACAGTGTCATTGGCGACAGTGTCATTGGACAGAGGGATAGTTTTTATTTTTGCAGCACTTGCGTCATCCAGCATGACAGAGACCATGTCTAATGCTGCAGGCAGTATCAGCTCCTCTGCTATGGAGTGGGGTTTTCTGCACTGAGCAATTTGGTACGCCACCTTATATGATGCTAACAGTGCTCGCTGGTTTACTGAGTAGCATTCACAAAGCGGGACGATTGTTGGCAATTTTTCGCACGCTTTTCGCTGAAAAAAACTCAAGAGGCTTATCAGCGTGATTGGGGTGTAATGTCTTTAAGTGACGCCTTAATTTATTTGGCTTCATGCTGTCCGCTGCCAACATTTTTAGACACAGTAAACATACCGGTCTTTCCTCGTCTCCCACCGTAGTCACAGTGAAGCCAAGCGCTACATACGCTTCGTCATATTTCCTCGTCTTAGCTTTCGGGAGACTTTGTCTCATTATCTCCGTCTCTCTCCGCCTTTCTTTTCATCCCTGTTAGATATGTTTCCATGGTGTCTCTTAAGGGTTTGTTATCTGCACTTCATATCTCCTGCTCTGTGCTGTGTGCTCTTGTTCGGTGCAAAAAAAACCTACTCCCTGCGGCAAAAAAAAGCATATTCCCCGGGGTCACACGCGCCCCCGCTGGCATCGCTCCGAGCCCCCCCAGGGGGGCGCGCCCCACTATTTGAGAAGGACTGACCTAGAGAGAAGGCGTTCCGAGGAGGTGAACTCGTGAGCCTGTTCTGCTGTGTTTGCTTGCGCACAATAGACAGTCTTGAGGTATGATAGATGGCAAATGGCAATCTGTCATATAATAATAATATGCCATTTAGCAGACGCTTTTATCCAAACTACTGTCATGCGTGCATACATTTTTTGTGTATGGGTGGTCCCGGGGATCGAACCCACTACCTTGGCGTTACAAGCGCCGTGCTCTACCAGCTGAGCTACAGAGGACCACTATATCGCTCTGCTTGTCAGAAGAGACCGGAAGGAGAGTGGACATTCTGACTTCTACGCTTGGCTGAAAAGGCACTGAGGGGAGAGTGTAAGGAAGGCGCAAGTTAAACCTGAGAGAGAGAGAGAGAGAAGGTAGGGCAGGGCAGGGAGCTGTAGGCTTTTCATGCTATCCTCCTCAGCCACCAGGGCTGTGCTCTAGGTTGGCCGGCCTCTCTTGCCCCCTTAGGGATTTAAAAGGGCGGAACCTTGCTCCGGCTTCAGCAAAGGACTGTTTACCTGCAGGTTTGCTCTGGTTCAGGGGCATTACCTGGGTGTTGGAAGTCTGCTACGTCACCAAGGGTTTTGGACCCCAAAGCCAGCTTGTTGCCCCCTCCCGGCTTTGAGGCTGGGACGAGTTGCAGGAACCAACGGGCTGACATGGGGCCTGGGTCTGCAGGGAAGGCAGAAATTGAAGACTTTGCCTTCTTTCTTACGCATGTCATACTTCTGCCACATGGCGGCAACAGCGGGCCCACACAACTCCTTGGGTGTCGCAGTGGAATCCAGGAGGTCCACTTTTTCTTTGACAAGCTGGACCAGCTTAACCAAAGAGCCCTCTCTCCCACCACCGCTAGGCTCATGGTACAACCACAGCCTTGGATGGCATTACGGGAGGTGCAGAGATTGAGGTCTATAATCATACAGATCTCATTCAAGCATTTAGGTTCAGGGTATCTGAATCCAGCTGATTCCCCACCTCCTCCAGTTAATTGACCTGATAAGACATCAAGAAAGAGGTCACGTTAAGTGCTCTGATTGACTGGGCCGAGGCTTTGTGCATCTTCTGAAAAATGGAGTCAGAAAAGCGCTTTGTCTATCCAGGGAGGGGGGTTAAAAAACACAGATTCTTCCATATTTTGCATGTACAGGCTAGGGGAGCTGGTAAGGATATTGCTAGTAAGGGGCTTATCCCATGAGCTCTTCACTTCCCTGAGGCAAGCTGGGACTGCGGGAAGTAGTTGTTTAACAGGGGCCATACGGGAAGGGAGTCTTACCCCATCCTACAGGTCCCTTACAGGATCATGACACACCCAAGGGAGTCGGCCACTTGATGCAGAGTCTGACCGCGGCTTGCTTGCAAACGTCTTCCCAGCTGGCACAAAATGTGTTTGTAACTTTCTACAACATTGTATTAGGTTGTACAAGGTTGCGATAGAACAAACATTGTGACAACATTGTCTCAACATTATGATATAGGTAAAGCCAGCGTTGACGTTGACAAATGTTGACTAATGTTTGAAATACAGTTTACAATGTTTCTAACAAAATGTTTTTAAATGGCAGTTAAAAAAAAATATATATATATATATATATACAGTGGGGGAAAAAGTATTTAGTCAGCCACCAATTGTGCATGTTCTCCCACTTAAAAAGATGAGAGAGGCCTGTAATTTTCATCATAGGTACACGTCAACTATGACAGACAAATTGAGGAAAAAATATCCAGAAAATCACATTGTAGGATTTTTTATGAATTTATTTGCAAATTATGGTGGAAAATAAGTATTTGGTCACCTACAAACAAGCAAGATTTCTGGCTGTCACAGACCTGTAACTTCTTCTTTAAGAGGCTCCTCTGTCCTCCACTCGTTACCTGTATTAATGGCACCTGTTTGAACTTGTTATCAGTATAAAAGACACCTGTCCACAACCTCAAACAGTCACACTCCAAACTCCACTATGGCCAAGACCAAAGAGCTGTCAAAGGACACCAGGAACAAAATTGTAGACCTGCACCAGGCTGGGAAGACTGAGTCTGCAATAGGTAAGCAGCTTGGTTTGAAGAAATCAACTGTGGGAGCAATTATTAGGAAATGGAAGACATACAAGACCACTGATAATCTCCCTCGATCTGGGGCTCCACGCAAGATCTCACCCCGTGGGGTCAAAATGATCACAAGAACGGTGAGCAAAAATCCCAGAACCACACGGGGGGACCTAGTGAATGACCTGCAGAGAGCTGGGACCAAAGTAACAAAGCCTACCATCAGTAACACACTACGCCGCCAGGGACACAAATACTGCAGTGCCAGACGTGTCCCCCTGCTTAAGCCAGTACATGTCCAGGCCCGTCTGAAGTTTGCTAGAGTGCATTTGGATGATGCAGAAGAGGATTGGGAGAATGTCATATGGTCAGATGAAACCAAAATAGAACTTTTTGGTAGAAACTCAACTTGTCGTGTTTGGAGGACAAAGAATGCTGAGTTGCATCCAAAGAACACCATACCTACTGTGAAGCATGGGGGTGGAAAATCATGCTTTGGGGCTGTTTTTCTACAAATGGACCAGGACGACTGATCCGTGTAAAGGAAAGAATGAATGGGGCCATGTATCGTGAGATTTTGAGTGAAAACCTCCTTCCATCAGCAAGGGCATTGAAGATGAAACGTGGCTGGGTCTTTCAGCATGACAATGATCCCAAACACACCGCCCGGGCAACGAAGGAGTGGCTTCGTAAGAAGCATTTCAAGGTCCTGGAGTGGCCTCGCCAGTCTCCAGATCTCAACCCCATAGAAAATCTTTGGAGGGGAGTTGAAAGTCCGTGTTGCCCAGCGACAGCCCCAAAACATCACTGCTCTAGAGGAGATCTGCATGGAGGAATGGGCCAAAATACCAGCAACAGTGTGTGAAAACCTTGTGAAGACTTACAGAAAACGTTTGACCTGTGTCATTGCCAACAAAGGGTATATAACAAAGTATTGAGAAACTTTTGTTATTGACCAAATACTTATTTTCCACCATAATTTGCAAATAAATTCATAAAAAATCCTACAATGTGATTTTCTGGATTTTTTTCTTCTCATTTTGTCTGTCATAGTTGACGTGTACCTATAATGAATATTGCAGGCCTCTCTCATCTTTTTAAGTGGGATAACTTGCACAATTGGTGACTGACTAAATACTTTTTTTCCCCACTGTATCATGAAAATTACAGGCCTCCCTCATCTTTTGAAATGGGAGAACTTGCACAATTGGTGGCTGACTAAATACTTTTCTTCCCCACTGTAAATAAATACATATATATACATTTCCTTTATTAAAATGTATTTTCCTTTGTTACTTTCCAACCCCACCACCCCCTCCCCTAATTGGAGTAAACTAGTGAACAGCAACGCTTAGGCCTCTACTTCCAGCTTATACATACTAAATACATTTTATGGACACAGTCAATTTTACAATAATTATATTTTGTTTGTTTTTACTCCTGAACTTCCTCTACCCTCAACCTCTCCGATCTTTTTCATGATGTCCATCTGGTTTGCCTCTACATGCCATATCCCCCAAACTGTGCTCTTTTTCACAAAAGCTCCCATGTAGTTCTGGGCTGATTCCTCACCGTTCTCATGATCATTGCAACTCCACGAGGTGAGATCTTGCATGGAGCCCCAGGCTGAGGGAGATTGACAGTTCTTTTGTGTTTCTTCCATTTGCGAATAATCATACCAACAGTTGTCACCTTCTCACCAAGCTGCTTGGCGATGGTCTTGTAGCCAATTCCAGCCTTGTGTAGGTCTACAATCTTGTCCCTGACATCCTTGGAGAGCTCTTTGGTCTTGGCCATGGTGGAGAGTTTGGAATCTGATTGATTGAGCACTCCCTTTAAGAGTGTGCTCCTAATCTCAGCTCGTTACCTGTATAAAAGACACCTGGGAGCCAGAAATCTTTCTGATTGAGAGGGGGTCAAATACTTATTCCCCTCATTAAAATGCAAATCAATTTATAACATTTTTCTCTCACTGTTCAAATAAAGCTACCTTTAAAATTATAGACTGATCACTTCTTTGTCAGTGGGCAAACGAACAAAATCAGCAGTGGATCAAATACTTTTTTCCCTCACTGTATCTCCACCAGTGATATAATCTACGAAGATTATACCTTTTTTAAACATTTTTTCAAAAAATAATGTTTTTTAAAATCAATTAGTATATTTAAGTTTAACCACAATATTTGTTGCTTTATTTGTTCTGTCGTTTCTGGAGTATTCAATTGAAATTGCAACCAACTTTCTATGGCTTGTTTTAGAAATAGTGATATTTGGGAGATTATTTCCTTTTCAAATAACTGAAAGTGAGAGGTTGTAATCTGAATAAAAGGAAAAAGGCCATTCTTGAACAGGGTGAGACAATCTTACTAATTTGCTAGAGAACCAGTTCGGATTTAAGTATAACTTTTGTTTGACCGAAGCTTTTAGTGATAGGTCTAATGCTTTAATATTGAATAATTTCTGTCCTCCGAATTCATATTCATTATATAAATAGGCTCATTTAATTTTGTCTGGCTTGCCGTTCCAAATAAAATTGAATATTTTTTTCTCATATAATATAAACAACTGTTCGCTAGGCGTAGGCAAGACCATAAGCAAATAGGTAAACTGGGATAATACTAAAGAGTTAATCAGGGTGATTTTTCCACAAATTGACAGGTATTTACCTTTCCATGGTAACAAGATCTTAACTATTTTTGCTAACTTCTATTAAAATGTATTGGAGTGAGATCATTTATTTATTTTGGGATATGTATTTACATCACCATCAGACCATTTTATTGGTAAACTACACGGTAATGTAAAAAAATAAAATAGTGATCCAATACGTAATATAGTACATTTATCATAATTTGGTTGTAATCCAGAGAGGTTAGGAAATGTATATAGATCCTCTTTCAAGCTGTGGAGGGTTTCAAGATGTAGATTTAAAAGAAAACATGAATCATCCGCGTATAATGACACCTTTGTTTTTAAGCCCTGGATTTCTAATCTCTTGATATCATTGTTGGATCTGATTTTAATGGCTAACATTTCGATGGCCATAATAAATAGATATGCCGATAGTGGACCTTGTTTTACTCCTGTTGACAGTTTAAAACTTTCTGAGAAATAGCCATTATTTACTATTTTACACCGAGGGTTACTATACATGATTTTAACCCATTTTATAAGAGATTCTCCAAACTTGAAATGCTCCAGGCATGTATCTATAAACTCCAGTCTTACTTTATCAAAAGCCTTTTCAAAGTCAGCTATGAATAGCAGGCCTGGTTTCCCAGATTTTTCATAGAGTTCTATTGTTTCCAGTGCTTGCCCTATATTATCTCCAATGTATCGTCCATGTAAAAAACCTGTCTGATTAGAATTAATAATGTCCGACAATATCTTTTTAATTCTATGCACTATACATTTTTCTAGAATTTTTGCATCACAACACTGAAGTGTAAGGAACCTCCATTTTTTTTAATGGACAGGATCTTTATATTTCCCACTTGTATCCTGTTTCAGTAATAATGAAATCAGACTTTCTTCTTGAGTGTCTGACAATCTACCATTTACATAGGAGTGGTTAAAACATGCTAATAACGGTCCTCTGAGTATATCAAAAAAGGTTTGGTATACCTCAACTGGTATGCCATCCAACCCTGGAGTTGTCCTGAAGTCTTTATTGCACCCAGAAGTTCCTCCTCTGTAATTTCACCTTCACATGAGTCTTTCTGTATGGCTGTTAATTTTACATTATCAATAGGAAAGAAATCCATACAATTAGCTTCAGTTAGAAGAGATGGAGGCGACTGAAACGAAAACATATGCTTAAAGTACTTTGCTTCCTCCTTTAAAATATAATTTGGTGAATAATGGATGACTCCATCATTTGTAACCAGTTTCAGTAAATTATTTTTGGTAGCATGTTGAAGAGTAAAACATTATTTGGTGCATTTTCCCCAATATTCCATCCAGTTTGCTTTATTTTTTATAATATATTAAACTTGATCTTTCTTGAATAAGTTCCTCCATTTCTTTTAGTTTTTTCTCTAATTTATTCTGAGCCTATATGTTACAGTTTTTATTGCTATCTATCTGTTCTGTTAGACCTACTATTTCCTTTGTGTAGTATGGACTCTTTTAACCTAAATTGCTTTTGTTTTCGAGATGAGTACTGAATTGCATGGACTCTAAAGGCACATTTAAAAGTGTCCCATACAATAAGAGGATTTGCTGTACCTATGTTATGATGGGAAAATTCAGTTATAAATTCCCCTGTCCTAGTTAAAAACAAGTTATCATCCAATAGGCTTTGATAAAATGTCCAATATCCTCGCCCACGTGGAAATTCAGTAAGAGTAACGTATATGCCAATTATATGATGGTCCAATGAGAATGACATAAGAAAGAAGTCAAGACGACTAGCTTGATTGAGTCTCTGCCATGTATATCTCACTAGGTCAGGATATTTAAGCCTCCATATATCCACTAATGTATCCATGACATTCATGATTTCCTTAAGATCATGAGGGTGATAGTTTCTAGTGTGATTTCCTTTACGGTCCACTGAGCTATTTAAAACAGTACTATCGCCGTGTAGTCCCGTGTAGCTCAGTTGGTAGAGCATGGCGCTTGCAACGCCAGGGTTGTGGGTTTGTTTCCCACGGGGGGCCAGTATGAAAATGTACGCACTCACTAACTGTAAGTCGCTCTGGATAAGAACGTCAGCTAAATGACTAAAATGTAAATGTAATTATAATCTCCTACCATAATAATAGAGTCTTGTATTGCTTACAGGGTTGATAATTTATCATATATATTTTCAAAGAAGTGTGGATCATCATTATTTGGTCAGTAAAGGTTAATGAGCCATATCTGTTTATGGTCCAATAACTGTTTGGACAATTTGCACATTTGGATCAAAATTACTGTTAATTAATATCATCACCCCTTTTGAGTTTCTTTGCCCATGGGAGAAGTATATTTTGCCCCCCCAGTCCTTTTCCCACACAACTTCATCTATAATTGTTGAATGAGTTTTCTGTAAACAATAGATATTAAATTCCTTCTCTTTGAGCCAGGTAAATATTGTTATTCTTTTCTTATTATCTGCTAAGCCACTAAAATTATAACTGGCTATACTTATTTCACCATTTACCATAATGAGATACAAGTTTCAAATATATTTTTCATAATATATGTTTGTACATTTACCATTAAAAAGTACCATAGTGATTGAGTGTCCATATAGCATGATATTTGCATTGCTACTAAGTAACCATCCAATTGTTCTCCACTATTCCCCCCGCTAAAGCCCCTCCCCATCCCAAGTTGGGTTGTCATCCCAGTGATCGGTAGACCACCCTCGTCCCCCCGGATCCCTAGGCCCCCCCGAGAGGCCAGGACCCGTCCTTTGAAAACAGCACACAGTGCCACCCACAAAACAGAAGCAGGTCAACCGCCAAAAGCATTTCCAATGCTCTCACCTCAATTTGCTTTATACAGTGGGGAGAACAAGTATTTGATACACTGCTGATTTTGCAGGTTTTCCTACTTACAAAGCATGTAGAGGTCTGTAATTTTTATCATAGGTACACTTCAACTGTGATAGACTGAATCTAAAACAAAAATCCAGAAATTCACATTGTATGATTTTTAAGTAATTTATTTGCATTTTAATGCATGACATAAGTATTTGATACATCAGAAAAGCAGAACTTAATATTTGGTACAGAAAACTTTGTTTGCAATTACAGAGATCATACGTTTCCTGTAGGTCTTGACCAGGTTTGCACACACTGCAGCAGGCATTTTGGCCCACTTCTCCATACAGACCTTCTCCAGATCCTTCAGGTTTCGGGGCTGTCACTGGGCAATACGGACTTTCAGCATAATCTAAAACAAAAATCCAGAAAATCACATTGTAGGATTTTTAAGTAATTAATTTGCTTTTTATTGCATGACATAAGAATTTGATCACCTACCAACCAGTAAGAATTCCGGCTCTCACAGACCTGTTAGTTTTTCTTTAAGAAGCCCTCCTGTTCTCCACTCATTACCTGTATTAACTGCACCTGTTTGAACTCGTTACCTGTATAAAAGACACCTGTCCACACACTCAATCAAACAGACTCCAACCTCTCCACAATGACCAAGACCAGAGAGCTGTGTAAGGACATCAGGGATAAAATTGTAGACCTGCACAAGGCTGGGATGGGCTACAAGACAATAGGCAAGCAGGTTGGTGAGAAGGCAACAACTGTTGGCGCAATTATTAGAAAATGGAAGAAGTTCAAGATGACGGTCAATCACCCTCGGTCTGGGGCTCCATGCAAGATCTCACTTCGTGGGGCATCAATGATCATGGGATCAGCCCAGAACTACGCGGCAGGACCTGGTCAATGACCTGAAGAGAGCTGGGACCACAGTCTCAAAGAAAACCATTAGTAACACACTACGCTGTCATGGATTAAAATCCTGCAGTGCATGCAAGGTCCCCCTGCTCAAGCCAGCGCATCTCCAGGCCCATCTGAAGTTGTCCAATGACCATCTGGATGATCAAGGGGAGGAATGGGAGAAGGTCATGTGGTCTGATGAGACAAAAATAGAGCTTTTTGGTCTAAACTCCACTCACCGTGTTTGGAGGAAGAAGAAGGATGAGTACAACCCCAAGAACACCATCCCAACCATGAAGCATGGAGGTGGAAACATCATTCTTTGGGGATGCTTTTCTGCAAAGGCGACAGGACGACTGCACCGTATTGAGGGGAGGATGGACAGGGCCATGTATCGCGAGATCTTGGCCAACAACCTCCTTACCTCATTAAGAGCATTGAAGATGGGTCGTGGCTGGGTCTTCCAGCATGACAATGACCCGAAACACACAGCCAGGGCAACTAAGGAGTGGCTCCGTAAGAAGCATCTCAAGGTCCTGGAGTGGCCTAGCCAGTCTCCAGACCTGAACCCAATAGAAAGGGAGCTGAAAGTCCGTATTGCCCAGCGACAGCCCCGAAACCTGAAGGATCTGGAGAAGGTCTGTATGGAGGAGTGGGCCAAAACCCGGCTGTAGTGTGTGCAAACCTGGTCAAGACCTACAGGAAACGTATTATCTCTGTAATTGCAAACAAAGGTTGCTGTACCAAATATTAAATTCTGCTTTTCTGATGTATCAAATACTTATGTCATGCAATAAAATGCAAATTAATTACTTAAAAATCATACAATGTGATTTTCTGGATTTTTGTTTTAGATTCCGTCTCTCACAGTTGAAGTGTACCTATGATAAAAATTACAGACCTCTACATGCTTTGTAAGTAGGAAAACCTGCAAAATCGGCAGTGTATCAAATACTTGTTCTCCCCACTGTATATAGCTATTAAAAATATGTATCTATTAAAATATCTTGCATATCTTAATTTCCATCATTATCAATTAATATGCAGAATAATGTTCAAGCAAAGGATTGTTACCTATAACCCGGATTGCCATTGCATTACATTACATTTTTGTCAAGCAATTATTATTTTAGCGAACAATTATTGTGGTTCTTCCAATATTCTCCCTAACATCCTTACCCCCTTGCAACAGATGTGGGATACATACACATACACACACACACAACCCCTTTCCTCCACAATCAACCATAAACTCAGATGCTCAACGGTTGTTACATCCCAGAGCCCAACTCAAGAGAGGACCTGATATACAAATGCATATACAGTTACAGCTGTTTGAGAAAGCATGCAAGATTGAGCAAAAATTTACAAAAATATGAGATTTGATTAACCTATGTCAGATCAGATCCACCCCCTTCCCCTGAAAGACACACACTCTGGTCCCCCGTTGTAACCATTTCCCCAAGCATCTCTGTGAGTCAGACATTTCGTGTGAAGCCTGTATTGCCGTCCGGCTGGAGACAGCCTATCTCTGCCTGGTTGCATCGGCTCGGGAAGAGGTGAATCGGCAGACTTCGGAGACTCTCAGTGGAACTCGGGTAGCCTCGAGTTCTCTCGGCAATGGAACCGTCGGGGACTTCCGGGATGCCTCAGAGGCGAGGTGGAATCCTTCCTCTCCTTCCTTCGTTCCCGGAGTCCATCGATTCAAATGGTCAAGGCTATGAGCGAGTGGAGATCCGTCGGTAGTTCCCGAGCTACAAGCTCGTCCTTTACTTCCTCCGATACTCCGTGCTGGAACATGTCGAACAGAGCTTCCAGGTTCCAGGCACACTCAGTTGCCAACGTGTGGAAATCCACTGCATAGTCTTCCACACTGCGGGATTCTTGCTGAAGCTGGAGTAACTTCCGGGCAGCCTCTCTCCCGGACAATGGAGCATCGAAAACCTTCTTTACCTCCTGCATGAACTCCTCCAGACTGAAGCATACGGACGGCTGTTGTTCCCACACTGCCGTAGCCCAGGTGAGAGCCCTCCAGGACATCAGCGTGATGAGGTACGCTATCTTAGAGCGGTCCGAGGGGAAGGAGGAGGTCTGCAGCTCAATGATGAGTGAACACTGAGTGAGAAATGCCCAACAGGTTCCCAACTCTCCAGTGAAATGTTCCGGGGGAGGTAAGCGGGGTTCTCTGGAAACCGGGGTAGCCGGGGAGGCCGCACTGCTAACAGCCGGGTTACTGAGGGGCTGGGAGGTTACCGTCGTGGTAGGCTGCCTAACAGACAACCCGCGGAATTGCTCCAGCAATGTGTTAAATGCTCGGTCATGGCATTCGGCCAAGGTCTGGAACCCTTCCATGAGACCACGAAGCAACTCCTTGTGCCTTCCAATGGTGGCTCCTTGAGAGGAGATGGCATTGCGGAGCTGGTCCGAGTCAGTCATGGCCTGTTCGTGCTATCACGTTTTTAGGAGAAGACCCAGATGCAGACAGTGATGAAGTAACAAAAGTTTATTATTAAAACGACAGGTCAAGGGCAGGCAGAGGTCAGTAATCTAGATCAGAGTCCAAAAGGTACAGAACGGCAGGCAGTCTCAGGGTCAGGGCAGGCAGAGGTCAATAATCTAGGGTGGTGCGACAAGGTACAGAACAGTAACTTGAAAAAGACAGGAGCAAGGGGAAAAACGCTGGTAGGCTTGATGTAACAAAATGAACTGGCAACAGACAAACAGAGAACACAGGTATAAATACATTGGGGATAATGGGGAAGGTGGGGGACACCTGGAGGGGGGTGGAGACAATCACAAAGACAGGTGAAACAGATCAGGGTGAGACAAGCACAGTGACATCTCAAATAAATTCATTTTTGTTACTTTGTTTCAGGTGCCTATGGATCCGAGGATGTTGTCGAATATCTCAACTTGAAGTTTACAAATATACAGTGCATTCGGAAAGTATTCAGACCCCTTGCCTTTTTCTACATTTTGTTACGTTACATCTTTATTCTAAAATTGATTTAAAAAATAAAAGTCCTCATCAATCTACACACAATACCCGATAATGACAAAGCGAAAACAGGTTTAGAATTCCTTTTGCAAATGTATTAAAAATAAAAACAGAAATACCTTATTTACATAAGTATTCAGACCCTTTGCTATGAGTCTCCTGTTTCCATTGATCATCCTTGAGATGTTTCTACAACTTGATTGGAGTCCACCTGTGGTAAATTCAATTGATTGGACATGATTTGGAAAGGCACACACCTGTCTATATAAGGTCAGAGCAAAAACCATGCCATGACGTCGAAGGAATTGTCCGTAGAGCTCCGAGACAGGATTGTGTCGAGGCACAGATCTGGGCAAGGGTACCAAACAATTTCTGCAGCATTGAAGGTCCCCAAGATCACAGTGGCCTCCATCATTCTTAAATGAAAGAACTTTGGAACCACCAAAACTCTTCCTAGAGCTGGCCGCCTGGCCAAACTGAGCAATCGGGAGAGGTGACCAAGAACCTAATGGTCACTCTGATAGAGCTCCAGTGTTCCTCTGTGGAGATGGGAGAACCTTCCAGAAGTAGAACCATATCTGCAGCACTCCACCAATCAGGCTTTTATGGTAGAGAGGCCAGATGGAAGCCACTCCTCATTAAAAGGCACATGACAGCCAAAAGGCACCTAAAGGACTCTCAGACCATGAGAAACATTCTCTGGTCAGATGAAACCAAGATTGAACATCTGGAGGAAACCTGGCACCATCCCTACAGTGAAGCATGGTGGTGGCAGCATCATGCTGTGGGGATGTTTTTCAGCGGCAGGGACTGGGAGACTAGTCAGGATCGAGGGAAAGATGAACGGAGCAAAGTACAGAGAGGTCCTTGATGAAAACCTGCTTCAGACCACTCAGGACCACTCAGGACCTCAGACCTTCCAACGGGACAACGACCCTAAGGACACAGCCAGGACAACGGAGGATTGGCTTAGGGACAAGTCTCTGAATGTCCTTGAGTGGCCCAGCCAGAGCCCAGACTTGAACCCGATCAAACATCTCTGGAGACACCTGAAAATAACTGTGCAGCGACGCTCCCCATCCAAACTGAAAGAGCTTGACAGGATCTACAGAGAAGAATGGGAGAAAATCCCAAATACAGGTGTGCCAAGCTTGTAGCGTCATACCCAAGAAGACTTGAGGCTGTAATCGCTGCCAAAGGTGCTTCAACAAAGTACTTATGTAAATGTGATATTTCCGTTTTTTATTTGTAAGAAATTAGCAGAAATATCTAAAAACCTGTTTTTGCTTTGTCATTATGGGGTATTGTGTGTAGATTGAGGGAAAAAACGATTGAATCCATTTTAGAATAAGGCTGTAATGTAGCAAAATGTGAAAAAAGTCAAGGGGTCTGAATACTTCCCGAATGCACTGTACAATGATAAATGTGGGTGCCACATACACTACAGTTGTGGTCAAAAGTTTTGAGATTGACACAAATACACATTTTCACAAAGTCTGCTGCCTCAGTTTTGATGATTGCAATTTCCATGTACTCCAGAATGTCATGAAGAGTGATCAGATGAATTGCAATTAATTGCAAAGTCCCCCTTTGCCATGAAAATGAACTTAATCCCCCAAAAAACCTTTCCACTGCATTTCAGCCCTGCCACAAAAGGACCAGCTGCCATCATGTCAGTGATTCTCTCGTTAACACAGGTGAGTGTTGACGAGGACAAGGCTGGCGATCACTCTGTCATGCTGATTGAGTTAGAATAACACACTTGAAGCTTTAAAAGGAGGGTGGTGCTTGAAATCAATGTTCTTCCTCTGTTAACCATAGTTACCTGCAAGGAAACACGTGCCATCATCATTGCTTTGCACAAAAAGGGCTTCACAGGCAAGGATGTTGCTGCTAGTAAGATTGCACCTAAATCAAGCATTTATCGGATCATCAAGAACTTCAAGGAGAGAGGTTCAATTGTTTTGAAGAAGGAGTCAGGGCGTCCAAGAAAGTCCAGCAAGCGCCAGGACCGTCTCCTAAAGTTGATTCAGCTGCAGGATCGGGGCACCACCAGGGCAGTGCTTGCTCAGGAATGGCAGCAGGCAGGTGTGAGTGCATCTGCACGCACAGTGAGGTGAAGACTTTTGGAGGATGGCCTGGTGTCAAGAAGGGCAGCAAAGAAACCACTTCTCTCCAGGAAAAACATCAGGGACAGACTGATATTCTGCAAAAGGTACAGGGATTGGACTGCTGAGGACTGGGGTAAAGTCATTTTCTCTGATGAATCCCCTTTCCGATTGTTTGGGGCATCTGGAAAACACCTTGTCCGGAGAAGAAAAGGTGAGCGCTACCATCAGTCCTGTGTCATACCAACAGTAAAGCATCCTGAGACCATTCATGTGTGGGGTTGCTTCTCAGCCAAGGGAGTGGGCTCACTCACAATTTTGCCTAAGAACACAGCCATGAATAAAGAATGGTACCAACACATCCTCCGAGAGCAACTTCTCCCAACCATCCAAGAACAGTTTGGTGATGACCAATGCCTTTTCCAGCATGATGGAGCACCTTGCCATAAGGAAAAAGTGATAACTAAGTGGCTCGGGGAACAAAACATCAACATTTTGGGTCCATGGCCAGGAAACTCCCCAGACCTTAATCCCATTGAGAACTTGTGGTTGATCCTCAAGAGGCGGGTGGACAAACAAAAACCCACAAATTCTGACAAACTCCAAGCATTGATTATGCAAGAATGGGCTGCCATCAGTCAGGATGTGGCCCATAAGTTAATTGACAGCATGCCAGGGCAGATTGCAGAGGTCTATTCAGACCACTTGAATATTTACTCTTTTCATAAACTTAATTTGACGAACTGACTTGTTGGAAAGCTGGCATCCTATGACGGTGCCACGTTGAAAGTCACTGAGCTCTTCAGTAAGGCCATTCTACTGCCAGTGTTAAGCTATGGAGATTGCATGGCGGTGTGCTCGATTTTATACAGCTCTCACCAACGGTTCTTTCTGAAATAGCCAAATCCACTCATTTGAAGGGGTGTCCACATACTTTTGTATATATAGTGTAATTGTAATCCAAACCCATTGAGGTTCCAAACTCTGTTTTAGACTAGACTGACTTCATGACAAAAATTATTCTATTTACATTTTGTAGTCAATTTTGACACTAGAATACATGTTTCTGACTGATATCGATGACACATAGGCCGTTTTCAAAGGGATTAGTTGTTTTTTAGGGGCAGTCGCTCTTTAACGTATCAAAAGATCTCTCGATTATCTAGCATTGACCTATCATTGACCAGCAAGTCATGTGAGTCTCTTGAGTGTCTTTGCATTTTTGGACTCACCCGTGATCCCTGACCTCTGAAACATCCTATGGACTAGTGATTATGAACACTCCATCTACTGTACACTGATCTCATCTACTGATAATGACTGTGGCTGTGTATTTCACACTGTCTGTATGACGCATCCAATGCTCTGTTAATCCTCGCTCATGCTAATCTCCCCTAATGATCAATAACGTTAGAGGATAAAGAAATTATGGGGCTCTTGGCCATTGCTAAAAAGTCGAAGCCTCTTACTCTGGAATGATTAAAGACAGGCTCTTTTGTGCACTGTGGAGCGAAGCCCAATACATCCTCATTGATGCACCAGCAGTGTAATTATCACAGGACCTGGAGGTACAGATCCAATCACTCTGATGCTATTGACAACTACGCCTGATACAGACAAGTATGTTAGAGGCAGCTACTGGATGAACCACTGTGGAGTATCTGTCTGAACACACTGCCTTATCAGTTATGGATCTCTTATGACACTTTAGCTCATTTCCCTCTGTAGGTTTCTGACACATCAAACAGGGTCAACTGAAACATATGGTTGCTCTTTATAGGAAGACACTATAAAGAGTTGGCGAGCAGAGACTAGTAATCTATAGTTGACACATGGGGGATTTCACTGTTCAAGACGGTGATGTATTGAACTGAGATGTTTCACAACTGAGAAAATCAGTGGGTCTATTTTTTCAGAAAAACTGTGACGAGGAGAAATGATGGCGATAATGATAATGAGACACCCTAAGGATCTATGAGCAAGCCAAACAGTGTGGTAGTCGAACCCTGATTGCTGATTGGCTGACAGCCGTGGTTTATCAGTCCGTATACCACAGGTATGACAAAACATTTATTTTTACTGCTCTAATTACGTTGGTAACCAGTTTATAATAGCAATAAGGCACCTCAGGGGTTTGTGATAAATGGCCAATATACCACGGCTAAGGGCTGTCTCCTCGTTGCGTCGTGCCTAAGAACAGCCCTTAGCCATGGTATATTGGCCATATACCACACCTCCTTGGGCATTATTGCTTAAGTCTAAAGAGTCTCCATCAGCCATGTATCTGCATCCCTGAAGCAACTGTAGAGTTGCGAATGTGTAAACTATCATTTTTCAAGTAATGGCATATTGTAACAATATTTTCTCCTGGAATGTATTATTTTGTGTGCATTTTGGCTGCAAAATATGCAAAAACTCCTCTAAGCAATTGTACCTAAATTCTTTACACTATCTGTGTAAGCAGGCATTGGGAGAGTGATTGACAGCTTTCCACCACAAATCCTAATTTCTTATTGATGGATCTTTGCTGCTCTGGAAGGAGAGGAAAACAAGATAATCTGTGAATATATGTGAGCAAGAGAGAGAGAGAAAACTCTCCCTCTCCTTCTCTCAGCATGTCTGCTCTGTGTGAATTTCCGTGCCTCCAGCAGGGCCAATGTTTGTGATGATTTTGACAGCCAGGCTGTGTCCGCAGAAACAAGGCCCATAAATTGCTATAGTTTCAGATGTCTCATGCTACAGTAGCATTGACTGCTAATGCCAGGGCCCTACCTGGAATAGCTCTATAATAATACAGACCTACACACACACACACACACACACACACACACACCAGAGTTTACTGTACATCTCTCTCTGTCTCTCTCGCTTGGAATTGATATTTAGATGGATTTCCACATCCCTGTGTAATATCGAGGATTAGATCTATTTTAGATGCATATAAACCCACACTCAGCAAGTTCTCGGATTAACTGCAATTACTGTATGCTGCACTATGCTGTAAGGTTTCCTCTTAATAGTATGGACAGTGGAAAATTCACTTTTTTGCCAGCAGATATGGAATTATCTCATCAAATATTGATCATAAGTCTGGAAGACATTGATCTGATACAATGTGTTTGCTGCATCAGTTTAACAGTGTCTATGCCCATGTTGGTGCTGTATAATCCTACTGTTGTACCTTCAAAACCTTGGCCTGCCTATCATGACTACTAATCATTATGAGGAATACCCTGCAACTCAATCACCAAAGAAAATGCAGTCCCCCTGCATAACTGCAGCAACAGAGATACGAACTGTGGGACCATATTAATTATGCAATGTGGAGGCATATTTTGATGTGCAATAGAGATTTGCACTGTGGGACTGTATTAATTATGCACTGTACATATTTTGACGTATGTTAGCTGTCAGTCAAACTGCACAAAAGTGAAACTGAAACCCAACTTGAAGGTTAAGTTTAGGCATTCATTCTGAATAGTTAAGGTAAGTATAGGGTTAAAACAGAACAACAAATACATAAAACAAGTGCCTAGCTCTGGGATTAAAGCCACAAACCTTAGCCGTAGCTCACGGTTTAAACCCTTCGTCTAATCCCATCCACAACAGCCTAGCAAGCCGCTAGCCTATGATGGGTGCTCGTGTTGCCCCTAGTGGACGGTAGGAAATTGCAACAGAAATAACAATGCCACCTGGGTGCATAATCTGGTGCCTGCAGTTACGCACCCAGGATGCATATTCCATACGAGAACGGCCTGATACCATCACAGATTGATGCACTGGAATCTAAAAGTTCCAAACAAACTGTTACCGCCTCATTGCGCCCATATCAATAAAATGGAAAAATGCATTGTACCAGCAGTTTCTGATACAGTTTAATTTTTTACAGATAAAATGTAAAACCACATGTTGGCTTTGATTTTGTGGCGGGTGATTTGGACGGAGTCAGGAGCAGGAGGGTAAATCACAGAATAAATGGTTTATTCGGTAAGACAGTGGTACGCAGCAATGTGTAAAACACTCCAGTGCCGTAAATACGGCGCACTGGAGAAAACAAGGCACACGGGTGAATATCCCAGCGATACAAAATACAATAGCTCCACCGAGCTATAATAACCTCCACAATAAACAATCACACACAAAGGGGGGCAGAGGGAATACTTATGCAGGTACTGATAAGGGAATAGCTCCACCACCATAGCCAAATGGTGGTGGAGCTTCCTACTGGAGAGTGGGGGAAGGCTGGCTGATGCCAAGTTAGTTTGAGGTTGGTCAGAGGCTTTGGTTATAATAGAGATAATGGGCTGCTCAAAGAAAGCTGATGCCATTGATCTCTGAAATGGCCTGAAGATGGTTTGACGTCAAGTATCATATTGGAGACATGATACTGCTAGTCAGACACCAAAGTAGGAAGTGTGCCTTATGTTGAATCTGTGCTAACATGTCTGCTGATTGAAATGTTAGTGCAATGAATTTGAGAAGATGTCCAAGGTTATACGACATTTTTCCATGTTAACCATTCCTAATAACACTTATCTATAGTTCCCCATGCTATTAGAACGTGGAGTCTCAGGTTGCTTACATTCTTCATCAGCCCTTCTTGTGTGTGGATTCATAGTGGGTCTAAAGATAATGTATTATTAAAAACACTGGAAATAGAGAGTTGCTTCGTTCCTTGTGTGTGTATTGAGTCTTAAAGCCCTCCATTAATTTTCATTAAGTGCTGTCAGTAAGGACCATTAACCAGGCTAGAGGATAATCACTTCCCCTGAGTGGTGACCCGTTTATGGCACTGGACGGGGTTAATGAAAACAGCCCACCTTAGATGTACCAGCACAAGACTGTATGCACGACACACACTATAAGCATTCTATAAACAGCCCGTTTAGTATTAACAATGCAACCAGCCTTGAGTCTTAGAAAATGCAAACTATTATGTTCATTGGTACATATTCATGGCTTTATAAATGCTTGTGGAAGAGATGGTAAAATCTGACTAAGGAGAGGCTTTAGTTCGTCAGATAACAAGCCACCATGGGCTCTCAAGACAGGCCCACGGGTCCAATAGTCTTCCAATGTATGCTAGAAAACATGTGTTTTTTTGTATCCCTATATCATGACTGGATACCAGGCCTGGATCCAACTGGACCGTTTTCATCTGACTGACACCATGATCTGTGTATCATGTGAATAAATGAGTCTCAGTAGTACTAGTGGATATAAGACCTGCAGATAGCCAGAGCGGGTCTAGTTATTGCCTCATACCCGACCAAAACAACTATCTTACACAAACCCAGAGTCCTTGTAAAAATACATATAATTTTGTATTCATACAGGGGGCAGGTATACAGCCAAGTGTTTTGCATTGTCAATTCAATGGTTGTCGTGACAGTTCTATGATAACCTGGCTATTTCCCTTTTTTTCTCCATTGTGTCTTTTGGTTTTAATTCATACATTGTCTTTTTTTATTGTTGCATTTAAAATGGTTGCTTTGCTTTTTGACTGCATTCATTATGTGCTGCCTAACTTATCTAAATTGAACACTGTGCTTTTCATTTGTAGGATTATACACAAACGAGGGGCTTGCATAAGCAAAGACATTAACTACACTCATTATTTATTGTTTCGGTACAATTTTGTGGTATGTAGGAGGACAGCTAGCTTGTGTATTTTGCACAAGGGTTGCAAGATAGTTTACTGTATTGCCAGACTATCTGGTCATAATTACTGTTCATCATTTAATTAAACCAATCTGAAATCTTGCAAACCACACAGAAACACATTGCAGTACAAAGAGAGTGCCTACATTTCTGCTTGTAGTGTGGATGCTTCATGACTGTCTCTCTGGAAATACACAGTGTACAAAACATTAGGAACACCTTCCTAATATTGAAATAATGAGTTTCACCTCCTTTTACCATCAGAACAGTCTCAATTTGTCGGGGCATGGACCCTACAAGGTGTCGAAAGTGTTCCACACGGATGCTGGTCCATGTTGACGCCAATGCTTCCCACAGTTGTGTCAAGTTGGCTGCATGTCCTTTGGGTGGTGGATCATTCTAGATACACTCGGGAAACTGTTGAGCGTGAAAACTCCAGGAGCGTTGCAGTTCTAAAACACACTCAAACCGGTGCGCCTGGCACCTACTACCATACCCCGTTCAAAGGCACTTAAATATTTTTTCCTGCCCATTCACCATCTGAATGGCACAAATACACAATCCATGTCTCAATTGTCTCAAGGCTTAAACATCCTTCTTTAACCTGTCTCCTCCCCTTCATCTACACTGATTAAAGTGGATTTAACAGGTGACATCAATAAGGGATCATAGCTTTCACCTGGATTCACCTGGTCAATCTATGTCATGGGAAGAGCAGGTGTTCCTAATGTTTTGTACACTCTGTATTTATCTTTGGATAGCAACGCTCCTAGTAATCTCCAGAGGAGCTATTAGAAAAACCCCAGGATGAGAAAAGGCTCAGAGCAGAAAAGGTCAGGTCCTGTGAGGAAAAATGGTGGCCTTTCCCAATCTCAATTTGACTAGAGAGAGCGATAGCAGTAGGATGGCTATGACCTGATCACTGGATCTGATCAACATGGTGCTTCTCCACCTGGGAGAGAGATCCTACAGAGCACACACGCACGCACATATGCACATACACACAGGCATTATAGAGAGTGAAAACAAAAAATGCACCAAACCAGCTCTGAAATGTCACAATGCATTTTAAACTTACTATAAAATTCTAACCTTACTATGAAATGTATAGCTGGTCTATAGTACAGGTCACTCAGCCTTTGTAAAGTATGATGTAGGACTGCAACATTTCCATTTCCAGCAACATGTCCTCCAAACAAATTGAATGAGGCTTTTTCAGGATAAAAAACTGTATAGCATAGTTCAATATTCCATACTCACAGAAACACTACAGATCTAGCACGGAGCCTCTCCTCATATTCTTATGCCATCTCCTTCTCTAGAATTGGAATGGGAATCTTTGGTATATTTCATCCCATTGCTTTGGTTTTGGCCCTTTTTTGTGATAATTGTAATAATGTATTTCTCTATGGTTGCCAGAACACAAAACAGTTCTTCAAATAAACATCTCTCCACAAATTACATTTTTTTTAAGGAAATTATCTTTCACAAATAATGACTATTTCACATAGCAAAAAATAATTGCTTCAGATAAAAATGTGCCCTTGAGTTTGGTTCACTGTATTCATTGAACACCTTCTTTAACATTCTGTTCAACCTTGAACATAATCACAGTCGTCTTGTCAATGAAAGAACAGACGAGATCAGACCTCGGTCTCCGATTGTGTTTGTTTGGACATTAACATGTTTCTGCACTGCCTCATTGTTGCCATGGTGCTACACAGCATACAACACGTTTTCATACATGTCCCTCAAATACTTATTAACCAGTTTGACCACCTCTCCATCTCTGAACCACAGAACACAGCATGCTGCTTGAAATCTATTCCATCATTTGACAAAATAATATAATCTTAATCCCCCCCACCCGCACCCCATCAATGCAATGAAGAAGATGGACTGTACGCAACTCATTATTTACTGCACAATGTGTGCAATCATCCATTTTTATGGGGGATTGGATGTATGTTGCCAGCCCCTGTGTGAAGACTCCAACACCCAGGGAGAAGAGAGAAGAACGCTAAACAAGCTTGATGGTAGACCAGCAGCTGATGTTTCACACCCAAGAAGGTAAACAGCATTTGTAGGGCATAACATTGATTCAAGGCTTTTTGATGGAGGCAAATGGGAGGAAAAGCAATAAGAAAAATGGAGCATGGCTCGAAGTTGATTTCAAGCAAATAGAAAGAAAGACAAAAAGGAAAGAGAATGAAATCAGAGCTTTTGAGCCTTTTGACTGAAATGTGCTGTGTCACTTTTCAAGTGGATTTCAGCTTTGCCTGGCTAACAGAGTTAGTGAACAATGTGCTGGGACTGGGAGGAAATCCCTCCAGGTGTTTCTCCTCAGCAGTGTAAGGACCGGAGGCAAACTGCATTTCATAGATAACACGATTGCTCAATGGTTGTAAAAGGCCTCTGCTGAGAGAAGAAGTGACATCTTAGAAAAGCACTGTGAGCTGTCAAGCCTGAGGCTAGTGTGACCAACCGGAGAAAGAGGACTTCATGATCCATTCTCAACTCTACATGGCCATAACAGGCTTTTACTCAAATACACTCCAATTTCTCATCCCCATCCATTATTGGAACCCAAATGAAAACTCACTAATCAAGAGTGTCCATTCTCCAATCTAAAAATAACTCTTAGATGGGGTGATCAATAACGTCTGTATTATCGTGTCGTAGTATCATGAGTTAATTTAACTTCCTAGTTCCTGTTGAGTTTCCATGTACTGTAGCTGATCTCATTACTGATTGAAGCAGTGCTTGTAAATTGAAGGAAAGAAGGGAAATGATCTTTAAAACACCCACTCATACTGCATTAGCAATAAATAGGAATGTTCAGGTATGATTATCTGAGAACAAAGACTGTCTTACTGTACATATCATAGTCATCATTCTCCACTCAAAGAACTAACGTCACAACGTGTCAATTCATGTATTTTCTTTCTGTTTACATCAATCTACTGTAGGTAGCTCCAAATATGCTACAGTTGCCATAGTTTTGATATAAAACACTCACATCATCTATGTCTACAGGCAGCCTAAAGCCACTCCAAGGGCGTGTAGGTTAATACAGAGGAATTTGCAAACTAGATTGGGTCAGTTGTAAAGCTCTGTTGTTGGCTCCTGCCCTGCTGTTCAATACAAATGCTCTCTGTGTGAATAAAGAGTAGAAACAATAGACAGCATATGTTGTGTGGAAGTTATTACCTGCACCTAGTTTCACTGCCTTTTGCAGTGCGAAATGCTCAATTGCATGCTCTCTCAACAGTGCAGTACAAATATCAAAATCAGTATAATCAAAAGACAAACAAAAAAATAACAAGTCATAGGAGAAAGTAGTGTGCATAGTAAAAGTAAACATGCTGTAGTAACATAACTTATACAGTATGTACCAGAGGTGGGACAAAGTCATTGTTATGCAAGTCACAAGTAAGTCTCAAGTCTTTGCCCTCGAGTCCCGAGTCAAGTCGAGTCAAAGATGAGGCAAGTCCCAAGTCGAGTCAAAAGTCAAAGCCATCAAGTCTCAAGTCGAGTCCAAAGTCCTACCATTTTAGTTTCGAGTCATTTCAAGTCCTCTTACCACAGAAATAAAATGTATACAAATCATGTATGTCTGTAAGATTTGTATTTATTTAAACCTTTTTATACAATAACATTAATCAAATACAGCAAAAAACATAACATTTAATTTTCACAAAAAAAATGCTTGTATTTGAACAGCATATTGCACTAGAACAATGCAGAGAAAGAGAGAGAGAGAGAGAGAGAGAGATATAGAGAAAGAGAGAGAGAGAGAGAGAGAGAGAGAGAGAGAGAGAGAGAGAGAGAAGAGAGAGAGAGAGAGAGAGAGAGAGAGAGAGAGAGAGAGAGAGAGAGAGAGAGAGAGAGAGAGAGAGAGAGAGAGAGAGAGAGAGAGAGAGAGAAAATGGTTTACGGGAAGGACAAACACCAAAGCTCTGGAAGTAAAAACAGTGTGGGAACCTGCACTGCAAATGAACAGATCTTACTCCATGTGAAACTCCTACCACAGGAGAGAGAGGCTGTGTGGACAGGTGATGAGCAGAGAGTGAGTGTGTGTGCGCGCATGCGTGCTGTGGACAGGTGGAGGGAGGCCCCTATACTGCATTGCATTTGCAAAAGATCAAATTGGCCAAAAGTCTGTCAGTCATTTGTGCACGATGGGGACGCAGAATGATGCCACCATGGCTGAAAACTCGCTCCACTGGAGCACTAGAAGCAGGCACTGCCAAGACTCGGATGGCTACTTGAAAGAGTGAAGGAAGAGTCTTACTGTTCAGTGCCCAGAACAAAAGGGCATTCTGTCCTTCTGCCATGTCAATGTAGTGACTTAGCTGTACTGCTGGTGGGGTCCCAACATCCCTTTTCTGCCTCTTATGGTATGCAGCAAACAGCCCTTCTCCTTCCATGTCCTCTAGTTCTTCTTCAGCAGGCACCGGCACAGGCTGCTCTGTCTCTGCAGCATCTTGCAGGATCAATTCTAAAAATAAAAATAAAAACGTGTCACAACAGCAGAAACAAAAGAGCCCTTATTTCTGATGTTGATGATACTGTTCAAGACTGAAATTTTTATTATTGTTAAAGTCAGATTAATATCACATTAGATCCTATATCAGATTAAGATCAAATTATTGTACGTTGCATTTAAGTTGCATTGCAAGTCAATAATATTTACCTTTAACTCGTTGTGCCACCTCTGCCTTGATGTCACGGTTGACCAGCACATGGGGCTCAATCCACAGCAGACAAAAGGCTGGATCCAAGGCAGCTGCTTTCAGGTAGACTGTGTCTGAAAAGGGGGGCAGTGATCCCTTCTTGAGACTGGGCCATTTTTACATTAATGAAGATCCCAAGAAATCTTTTTTCAGGGATGCCTGCAGACCTCTGACCAGGCCACTCAGGAAACGAACTTGAGGCTTCAGCTTCTCAAGATGGTGATTGAGGGACAAGATGGATGGAACAACTGCACTGATTGTAATGACTTTCTCCCCCTGTGTCAAATCAGTTGCTTCTCCGAACGGTTTTAAGATGTCCACCAACTCCTTCAGCAGATTCCACTCTCGTGGTGTGAATGACAGTTCTTTATGCCCGGCCTTCTCAAGAACTGCGCAGAGCTTTTGCTGATCACAATGAAGGACTGCTTTTACCTGCCGCAGTGTGGAATTCCACCTCGTGCTCACTGCAGCAGGGATGCCTCTGTGCTCCCCAAATTCACCATCGAAGATGTCTTTAAACGTTGTGCTTGTGTGGAGCAGGGAGCTAAGTTTTGATAACTTGGAGAGAGAAGGACATGCCGCTTTTGTTTCTTTCAAACCGTCTCCCACAACCAGCTGCAATGTGTGTGCAAAACACTGCAGGCGCTGTTTCTTTGCCATAGCAGCATCGACGGTTTGCTGGTCTTCTTGGGTTAAGTCATGCCATAGCTCAGGATCATCAAGATTATCTCCAGCATCTTCATCTTCCTCCTGTTCGCTGGGGAAGCAGACTGTAAATGCCTTGCGCATGTTAGCAGCATTGTCACTAATTATATAGTCCAATTTAGCTTTGATGTTGTATTCATCACATATTGCCTCAAATTGGTCACAGATTCGCTCTGCTGTGTGAGAGCCTTTGAAGCGGTTGCAGGCCAAGAGATTAGTCTTTAGCTGTACCCTCTCTGCATCTCGCTCCATCCAGTGCACAGTGACACCAAGGAATCCCCCTCATCTTTCGATCAGACCAAATGTCCACAGTGACTGAAACATGGTCAGTGTTGCTCAATTGAGTTTTTTAACTTTGACCGTCTCTCCTCAGCAAGGCTCTCTGTTTTTGTGGTCAGCGTTCGGCGACATACTGGGGTATACTTGCTGTCCAGCACAGCCAGAAAGTGACGAAAGCTCTTATTTTCCACAATAGACAGAGGGAAATTGCAATCAATAATCAAGTCAGACAGTATCGCATTGGAGATGGCCTTCTGCTGTGGGTGGGTCAGGCTGTAACGCCCTACACGAGTGTCAAGGAATTGTGAGATTGAAGGCTGTTGTGGTTCATCTACGATGATTTTGTTCATCTGGTATTCTTCATACCTGTAACAGAGAAGAATATGAAACAGATGTCAGAAAATCCTTTACAGCCACACATGTTGTATTTGAAACTACTCTTTACTCATATCAATGTTGTTGTGTTAATATTCATTGCCTATTGTACACTACGGTTTACGATAATACATTTCCAGTGTCAGTGTATGCAATATTAAGAATATTTTCACTGCTTCAAAATTCATAAGAAAGCCCTTTCCCTCAAGAAACTGAAGTCATATGCTTTATAGCAGTGGTTTTCAAAGTGGGGACGGGGACCCTTGGGTGCCGCGAGGGGTTCTAGGGGGCCATGGCAAGTTGGCATGAAAAGTATAGAAAAACAAAATAATTGAATAAATTAAATAACTAAAGTAAACCAAATTAAACCAAAAATAAGCTAAACAATATTCCCATTAGTTAAGAACTGCACTATAATAATCTATTGCATCTCTGAACATTACTACTATAATCGTTATTATTTTATTATATACTGTATATATCCCAGTGGTGCGCTGCCTCACAGACCTACTGTAGACTACGGTAGCACTCTGTCCATGCGCTGTCTGCTGTTTGGGCATGATATGAAAAGGGAAGGCTAATGGTGGATCTACTGTGACTGTGTTATCATTTTCCTCTTTACAATGTATACGTCTTACTATGTTTCCTGTTGTACTTGGATGGGTTTAGGGATGCACCAACTACATCCGAGTTGTGAAAGGGGGTGCATTCATTGTTTAATTGTGATATTTTGTCTTCAGCGACAGTTCAGCTTAGTTGTGATTAACCAAAATTACATAAACGACCTCAATGAGGCAGCACACCAGCAACTCTGAAACTGAATTCTAAAACGCTTAACGTGAAAAACGCTTAACGTTGCTTAATGCTTAATATACTAAGACAGTAATATTATAAGACCAAACTCTGCAAATATCATATTAATAAAGCATACTATGTAAAAAACATCAGATGAGCCCAGAATACATTGTAGCCTACATAAGACATGTTAAGCCTTTTCTTATAATGGTTTTCTATGGGAGGAAAACACTTAACGTGTTGTTAAACGTGTTTGCGTTCATATTCTGGCCTCATCTGATGTTTTGTACATTTAGTATACTTTATTAATATGATATTTATAGTTTGGTCTTTTAATATTACTGTCTCAGTATATTAAGACACGTTAAGCCTTTTCTTATAATAGTTTTCTATGGGAGGAAAACGCAACGTGTTATTAAACGTGTTTGCGTTCATATTCTGGGCTCATCTGATGTTTTGTACATAGTATACTTTATTAATATGATATTTACAGAGTTTGGTCTTTTAATAACACTGTCTTAGTACATTAAAGAACGTTAAGCATTTTTCACGAAAGCGTTTTAGAATGTCCATATAATAGCAGTTCAAAAATCCATATTTTTGTAAGCATGAACCAGCAAGGGAGACGTGCGTTTGTCTCCTTGATACAGTAAATATGCAGCAGCTAGCTAGTAAGTTACGGTACATCCGATAAGGTGCGTAGCATTCGTTCAAAACTTACCTTTCTTTGTGCAACTTCAGGTGTCGAACAAAGTTGGACGTTGTGGCAGCTCCGTCTGTAATCTTCGATCCGCATGTTTTGCAGATTGCAACTCGTTTTTGTCGACTACCTCGTAATTTTTATAGCCAAACCAAACTATCTTCGGTATCATTTTGACAACTGGCGCGTTGTTGCTTGATGTGCTTCATTGGTTGTCTTGCAATGTGCCTGCTTAGATGCTGTCGAATCAAAACAACGTGGGACTACAGTGATTGGATAACGTGCAGGCAGCGCGCTCTCTGTATGCATACAGGTGGATGGTGCACATTTTTTTCACAGATGCAGATAAACGGAGAGCGGCGCGGCCGTGTGAAAATTTTTTCCCCCAGTTTTCATGGGAAGTAGCAAGTCTTCTCGAGTCATAAGGCGCAAGTCCAAGTGAAGTCACGAGTCATTGATGTTAAAGTCCAAGTCGAGTTGCAAGTCTTTGTACATTTTGTCGAGTCGAGTCTGAAGTCATCAAATTCATGACTCGAGTCTGACTCGAGTCCAAGTCACATGACTCGAGTCCACACCTCTGGTATGTACACAATGTGCTATGTCAAGTATGACTATATTTACAAATTAAGAGTTTATTTCCTTTTTCACCACAGTGTCGATGTGTTGGGACCATGTCAGGTCCTCGGTGATGTGTACATTTACATTTACGTCATTTAGCAGACGCTCTTATCCAGAGTGACTTACAAATTGGTGCATTCAACTTATGATAGCCAGTGGGACAACCACTTTTTTATTTTTATGGGGGGGGTGGGGGAAGGGGGGGGTAGAAGGATTACTGTTGTACACAGAGGAACTTGAAGCTTTTGACCCTCTCCACTACAGCCCTGTAGATGCAGATGGGGGTGTCAATACATGTTAGAATCAGAGATTACAGCTGTGAGTCTTTGTGTATAAGTCTCTAAGAGGGGACTTAATACTTAGGCTTCTACTTCCCGCTTATACATACTTTATACAATTTACGGACAAAGTGTATTTTACATTAGTTATCTCGTTTTTTTGTTCTCTTTAGTCCCACCCTTCAGCTCCCCTCAGCTCCTCTCAACCCCTCCCATCTATCTCTGAACACCATCTAGTTTTGATTTCTATTTGCCATATATGTTTTAACTGTGCTGTGTCGTTTCAAAAAAGTTCTGAACCTTTCTATTCTCATAGTTTCTACAGATTGTAATTTAAAGATAATATTTTTTGCTAAGAGTATTTTATTATTGATTGATTGACTTTTCAAACCATCCAGCAGTGCTATTTGCAGAGTTAGCTCCAGGCAAATGTTGCAATTCTTCAGCCATTCCTGAACCTGTGACCAAAAACAAGATACATATGGGCAGTACCAAAACAAGTGATCTAATGATTCTGTCTCTTCACAGCAAAATCTGCAGAGCTGGGACGGTTGTATCACCCATTTATATAACATTCTATTGGTTGCAAGAATTTTGTATAATCATTTAAATGGAAAAACTCTAAGTTATGAATCCAGCGTCATTTTTTTGTGTATCAGTTCATAAACCATTTTGCAACCTGTATGGCACAGCTGTCAATTTTTTGGTCCTTAAATGAAACGGGTATACATTTTTTATTTATCACAATTTTCTTTAACCAGTTTTGGTCTTTAATGCAGGGCCGACAGACAAGTTCCTTACCTTCTCCCCCTTCCACTTGCCTCTTCCATTTTTACGGAAATGCTGCAATTAGTTGGTTGTAATTTTGGATAGGGGAGACATTTCCATATATTTTTGTTAGCTGCATGTGTGACATAACTCCACCAGTCCTGTTTATGATATTATTTATAAAGATTATACCGTCTGAAGAAAAATAACTCAAAAAATGATGATTAAACTGAACTTTGCAACAAACTTTCTATGGGTTGTTTTAAAAACAGCAATATTTTGGAGATTATTTCATTTTCAAATAATCAAAAGTGAGAGGTTGTAATCTGAAAAAAAGTGAAAAAGGACATTCTTGAACACGGGGTGAGCCATTCTTACTAATCTGCTAGAGAACCTGTTTGGATTTAAGTATATTTTTTGTATGACTGCAGCGTTTAGTGAGAGATCTAATGATTTATTATTTTATAATTTCTGCCCTTTGAATTCGTATTCATTACATAAATAGGACTGTTTAATTTTTCTGGCTTTCCATTCCAAATAAAATTTAATATTTTTTGTTAATATAATTTAAATAACAAGTCATTAGGTGTAGGCAGGGCCATAAGCAAATAGTTATATCAGGGTGATTTTTACACAAATAGACAGGTATTTTCCTTTACATGGTAGCAAGATCTTATCTATTTTTGCTAATTTTCTATTAAAATGTATTGTAGTGAGCTAATTTCTTTGTTTCGGGATATGAAATGTCCACTTCACCGTCAGAGCATTTTATTGGTAAACTACACGGTAATGTAAAAGTAGTATTTTTTAGTGAATCCCATACGTAATATAGTACACATAATTCGGTTGGAAACCAGCGAGAGAAAAAAAAAGTCTAAGACCTTTGCAAACCTGGATTGTACAATATTAGCCCATTCATCTTTTTTAAATTCTTCAAGCTCTATCGAGTTGGTTGTTGATCATTTCTAGACAGCCATTTTCAAGTCTTGCATAGATTTTCAAGCCGATTTAAGTCAAAACTGTAACTTGGCCACTCACGAACATTCATGTAATCTTGGTAAGTAACTCCAGTATATATATTTGGCCTTGCGTTTCAGGTTATTGTCCTGCTGAAAGATGAATTTATCTCCCAGTGTCGCTTGGAAAACAAGTTTTCCTCTAGGATTTTGCTTGTGCTTATTAGCTCTATTACTTTTTCTTTTTATCCTAAAAAACTCCCTAGTCCTTGCAGCCACCACCATGCTTGAAAATATAAAGAGTGGTACTCAGTGATGTGTTGTGTTGGATTTGCCCCAAACATAATGCTTTTGTATTCAGGACAAAACGTGAATTGCTTTTCCACCATTTTTGCAGTATTAATTCAGACCATTATTGCAAACAGGATGCATGTTTTGGAATATTTTTGTTCTACAATGTTGTAACTACAATGTTGTTGGTCCATCCTCAGTTTTCTTCCATCACAGCCATTTAACTCTGTAACTATTTTAAAATCACCATTGGCCTCATGGTGAAATCCCTGAGCGGTTTCCTTCCTCTCCGTCAACTGATTTTGGAAGGTAGCCTGTATCTTTGTAGTGACTGGGTGTATTGATACACCATCCAAAGTGTAATCAATAACTTCACTGGGAGAGAGGCATTGGTGTTCGCCACTCAGCAATTTATTGTCTGAATTGTTAAGCACATTTTTACTCCTTAAGTTATTTAGACTTGCCATAACAAGACATTTCAGCTATTCAATTTGTATTAATTGGTAAACATTTCAAAAAATATAATTTCACTTTGACGTTATGGGGTATTGTGTGTAGATCAGTGACACACAATCTCAATTTAATCCATTTGAAATTAAGGCTGTAACACAACAAAATGTGGAAAAAGTCAAGGGTTGTGAATACTTTCTGAAGGCACTGTAGGTATTCCTTTTGTCCAGGTGGGATAAGGCAGTGTGCAGTGTAATGGCGATGGCGTCGTCCGTGAATCTGTTGGGGAGCTAGGCAAATTGTATTGGGTCCGTGGCGTCAGATAGGGAGGAAATGATTTGTCCACCCAAAGCACCTTGTGATGACATGAGCTGTGAGTGCTACAGGGTGATAGTCATTTAGGCAGGTAACCTTTGTTGGCTTGGGCACAGGAACAATGGTGGACATCTTGAAGCATGTGGTTATTACAGACTGGGACAGGGAAAGGTTGAATATTTCCGTAGACATTCCAGCCAGCTCTGAGGATGCGGCCTGGGATACAGTCTGTGCTGGCTTCTTTGCGAGCATTCACACGCTTAAAAGTCTTACTCACGTTGGCCACAGAGATCGAGAGAACACAGTCCTCTTGCGCAGCGGGGGGCCTCGTAGGAGGATAAAAAGTGTTTAGCTTGTCTGGGAGAGAGGCATTGGTGTTCGCCACTCAGCTGGTTTTCTCTCTTCAACCCATTATAATTTGCAATCCTTTCCACATGGGTCTCGCATCGGAGTCATTGAATTGCGATTCCACTTTGTCCCTGTACTGTCTTTTTGCGTTATGATTGATTTTCGGAGGTCGTTACTGGCCTTCTTGTATTCGTCCATATCCCCAGACACCAGTCGGAGCTACAGTGCATTCGGAAAGACCACTTGACTTTTTCCACATTTTATTACGTTACAGCCTTATTCTAAAATTGATTACATATTTTTTTCCCCTCAATCTACACATAATACCCCATAATGACAAAACAAAAACAGGTTGTTATAAATGTTTGCAAATGTATTACAAATAAAACAACTTAAATACCTTATTTACATAAGTATTCAGATCCTTTGCTATGAGACTCGAAATTGAGCTCAGGTGCATCCTGTTTCCATTGATCATCCTTGAGATGTTTCTACAACTTGATTGGAGTTCACCTGTGCTAAATTCAATTGATTGGACATGATTTGGAAAGGCACGCAACAGTCTATATAAGGTCCCACAGTTGACAGTGCATGTCAGAGAAAAAAATAAGTAATGAGGTCGAAGGAATTGTCTGTAGAGTTCAGAGACAGGATTGTGTCGAGGCACAGATCTGGGGAAGGGTAACAAAATAATTATGTAGCATTGAATGTCCCCAATAATTCTTAAATGGTCTCCATCATTCTTAAATGGAAAAGTTTGGAACCACCAAGACTCTTCCTAGAGCTGGTCGCCCGGCCAAACTGAGCAATCGGGGGAGAAGGGCCTTGGTCAGGGAGTTGACCAAGAACCCAATGGTCACTCTGACAGAGCTCCAGAGTTCCTCTGTGGAGATGGGAGAACCTTCCTGAAGGACAACCATCTCTGCAGCACTCCACCAATCAGGCCTTTATGGTAAAGTGGCCAGACGGAAGCCACTCCTCAGTAAAAGGCACATGACAGCCTGCTTGGAGTTTGCCAAAAGGCACCTAAAGGACTCTGACCATGAGAAACAAGATTCTCTGGTCTGATGAAACCATGATTGAACACTTTGGTCTGAATGCCAAGTGTCACGTCTGGAGGAAACCTGGCACCATCCCTACGGTGAAGCATGATGGTGGCAGCATCAGCTAGAGCCCGGACTTGAACCAGATCAAACATATCTGGAGAAACCTGAAAATAGCTGTGCACCGAAGCTCCCCATCCAACCTGACAGAGCTTGAGAGGATCTGCAGAGAAGAATGGGAGAAACTCCCCAAATGCAGGTGTGCTAAGCTTGTAGCGTCATACCCAAGAAGACTCAAGGCTGTAATCGCTGCTTCAACAAAGTACTGAGTAAAGGGTCTGAATACTTATGTAAATGTAATATTTCCGTGTTTAATTTTTAATAATAATTTTTAAAAAACGGTTTTTGCTTTGTCATTTTAGGGTATCTTGTGTAGATTGATGAGGAAAAAAATTATTCAATCAATTTTTAGAGTAAGGCTGTAACGTAACAAAATGTGGAAAAAGTCAAGGGGTCTGAATACTTGCGGTGGTCCATGCTCTCCACTTTGCACAGATGTTGCCATTTACCCAGGGTTTTTGGTTGGGATATGTACGGATTGTCACTGTTGGAACAATGTCATCTATGCATTTCCTAATGAACCCCGTGACCGAGATTGTGTACTTGTCAATGTTATTGTCGGAGGCGATCCAGAACATTTCCCAGTCCAAGGAATCAAAACAGTCCTTTGACATTTATTCCGATTAGTCAGACTAGCGTTGAACAGTTCTTACCATGGGCGAGGAGAAGCAGGATGGAGGAGTGATGTGATTTGCAGAACGGGGTGCAAGGGAGGGCCTTGTAACCATTCCGGAAAGGGATGTACAGAGATCCAATGTCCTCCCACCTCGTGTAAGACAGGTGATGTGTTGATGAAATTTCGACAGTGCTTTTTTCAGATTTGCTTTGGTAAAGATCCAATGCAGCCGTTTTGATCTCAATATCAAATAATTTCTGTGTAACAATTAAGTACCTTACTCTGATTGCTTTCAATAAAATGGTCAAAAAGCTACAAAAATAGCGACATAGCAAAATGCCATTTCTCAAGCAAGGTTTTTGCTAGCACTGTCTGGGAGTGGTCTATGAGAGGGACCTAATTGGAGGAGCCTAATGGGAAGGATGTGTAACCTGAAAACTCAATGTTATTGGCAGAGAGGAGGGCAAACTGTCTTTGTTATTGGTCTATTAACTTATACGGTCCAAAAACCCCACCCAGGCAAACAATAAGACATTTCAGGATGTATTTTTAAACAGCTCTTACCCTAAAAGTGCAATATCATAATCTTCACAATTTCACTGTATTGTTCCCGCATTAGTGTGGAAATATATATAAAACCGAGGGAAATCACGTTTTTGACTGTACTGCCCCTGTAAAGTCACCAGCCAAAATTAATGCGGCATCTGGATGTGTGGTTTCCTGCTTATTTAAAGTCCTGTATAATTCCTTGAATGTTGGGGAGGAATGTAAACAGCCTTGATGATAACGGATGAGAATTCTCTCAGGAGATAGTAGGGTCTGCACTTAATCGTCAAATATTCCAGTTCGGGTGAACAAAATGTCTAAAGACTTTCTACATTCCTGCAGTCACACCAAGAGTTGTTCATCATGAAGCATACCCACCTCCTTTGTTCTTTCCCGACTTTGTCCATCCGATGAGTGGAAAACCCAGCAGGCTGAATGGCCGGGTTTTGCGTCGATGGGGAGAGCCATGTTTCTGTACTGAATGGTTCATGGTGCACCACCATGAGCTTTCCCAGGCCCAACACTGAGCTCCCTCCTAACCACACTCCCTGTGTAATCCCTGATGAAAGGTCCCAGGGAAATGGAGATGGGTTTGCTTGGAAAATGGCCACATGGGCATACACGTGTATCCATATTATTCATCTTGGTCCTGCAGGTTTGCTCCCAGGACTCTTGTAGATAGGCCTTGTTGTGATAAGGGTGTTTGGCACAATGGGAGAAATGCAGACGGACTAATGTATTAATCTCAGTCTATTTGATGTCTGTTTCTATGCCTATACTTATTTCCCTAGAAGCAGTAAATACCATAGGGCAGAAATACACGTAACCGACACATTTTGGAAGCCTATAAATCAACGTATCTGTATCAAATCTATAAAATGGCAGTATAACTCAAACAAGGTTAAATATATCATCAATATTTATAAATACACCTGATTGCTTGATATTGAGTTATATATTTGATCATTATACATCAGAAAAGTTTTAGATCTCATTTTCTTCCCTTGTCATATCATTCCTTCAAGACTTCTCAGTGTCTTTTCATTGTTTTGAGTCATCATCACATCAATAGCACAGTCTCTTTTTGCATAATGGCTTTCTGTCCAGAACCACAGGAAGTGACATGGCACTGGCAAGCCCCAATCACCCACATCTGTTTGAATTAGAGACTGTGGGAGATAGAAATAAAGGGAGATAAGAAAGAGCACCTTTTTGTACCCTTTTTGTTCCAAAAAGTGTACAGTTGACTGCCAGAGCAGTGGCACCCTGCGGTGACTGTCACCGATCTATATATTCTGATGTTGATACTGCTGATCTGTACTGGAGCCCAACAGCATGATGTCCACATGACACAAATTCCTTCTCAAAAAGTCTGGAATTGTATTTTTAGCGAGGAGGCAATGCCAGTTCACTAAACTCCCTCCTTCAATATCCAGGATCGGTGCCAGATTATGGACACAGATAAGGCCTGGATTATGTGGACGGATGGGGGCCTTTGAACTATATGCCCAGGAAATGAGAAATCTGATTAGAGAGTAAAGGCAGGCTGTTGTAGTATGGGTGAGTTGGTGGATTTCTGTGGATGCTGATATGATGGCTTCATTTAGGCATCTCTAAGGATTCTCTGTGGTTCTGAGCAGATGTGCTGTGAATGAGCCGTCTCTCTCCACTCAGACAGGGAGGTCACGACTGACAGTAGAATCCAGATTAGGGAAATACTGGGCTAATTCATCCACTAAACGGATCATTCTGAACAGCTCAACGCCTGCACAAACTCATACCCTTAACCCTCCCACCACACGCACACGTATGCACGCACACACGCTTGCCGCATACACACATGGACGCACACACACACACACTAGGCGTGTTCTAAATTAGTGGATGTGGGCTCACTGTTCCCTTGCTGGTCTAATCAAATATTATAAATATAAGCTGCTGTCTGGGATTTATGCAGCCAATCAATTTCCCTGCTGCCTGGTCCCAGTCCTGACAACAGGTTTGTTTCTTAAATAAGTGCCGTATCAATTATACTGAACAAAAATATAAACACAACATGTAAAGTGTTTAACCCATGTTTCATGATCTGAAATAAAAGATCCCAGAAATGTTCCATATGCCCAAAAAGCTTATTTCTCTCAAATGTTGTGCACAAATTTGCTTACATCCCTGTTAGTGAGCATTTCTCCTTTGCCAAGATAATACATCCATCCAGCTGACAGGTGTGGCATATCAAGAAGCTGATTAAACTGCATGATCATTACACAGGTGCACCTTGTGCTGGGGACAATAAAAGGCCACTCTAAAATGTGCGGTTTTGTCACACAACACAATGCCACAGATGTCTAAAGTTTTGAGGGAGCGTGCAATTGGGATGCTAACTGCAGGAATGTCCACCAGAGCTGTTGCCAGATAATTTACTGGTAATTTCTCTACCATAAACCGCCTCCAATGTCATTTTAGAGAATTTGGCAGTAAATCCAACCGGACTCACAACCGCAGACCACATGTAACCACGCCATCCCAGGACCTTCACATCTGGCTTCTTCACCTGCGGGATCGTCTGAGGAGGGGGAGGGGGGGTGCTGAGGAGTATTTCTGTCTGTAATAAAGCCCTTTTGTGGGGAAAAACTCATTCTGATTGGCTGGACCTGGATCCCCAGTGGGTGAGCCTGGCTCCCCAGCGGATGGGCCTATGCCCTCCCAGGCCCACTCATTTACATTTTAGTCATTAAGTCACTGCGCCCCTGACCAGTCATGTGGAATCCATAGATTAGGGCCTAATGAATTTATTTCAATGGACTGATTTCCTTATTTGAACTGTAACTCAGCAAAATCTTTAAAATTGTTGCATTTTGCGTTCATATTTTTGTACAGTATATATGTCGCCATGAAGGGCAGTATATCAGTTGTGATTGGAAAGTGATATTTTGCCAGTTTACATGAAATATTATTTTGTTTTTCTTCACATAATTAAAACTGTGGTCTGGCAAATCCTTGAAAGACACAGTACAGTACAGTACAGTACAGTAGCATCACATACTGTAGGTGTTAATAAATCCACTACCTTTCCTATAAACTTCACACTAACTCATAAACTACCGCAGGTGGCATCACACCAGCCAGGCTGTAAGCAGCTCTGAGAGACAACATGTGAGTTCCAAACAGACAATAGGGCTGTTAGATCCAAGACATAAACATATGTCAATACATCAAATCAAATTGTATTTGTCACATGCGCCGAATACAACAGGTGTAGACCTTACAGTGAAATGCTTACTTACAAGCCCTTAACCTCTATCATGGTCCAAACACACCAAGACAGTCGTGAAGAGGGCACGACAAAGCCTATTCCCCCTCAGGAGACTAAAAAGATTTGGCATGGGTCCTCAGATCCTCAAAAAATTATACAGCTGCACCATCGAGAGCATCCTGACTGGTTGCATCACCGCCTGGTATGGCAACTGCTTGGCCTCTGACCGCAAGGCACTACAGAGGGTAGTGCGTACGGCCCAGTACATCACTGGGGCAAAGCTCCCTGCCATCCAGGACCTCTATACCAGGCGGTGTCAGAGGAAGGCCCTCAAAATTGTCAAAGACTCCAGCCACCCTAGTCATAGACTGTTCTCTCTGCTACCGCACGGCAAGCGGTACCGGAGTGCCAAGTCTAGGTCCAAAAGACTTCTCAACAGCTTCTACCCCCAAGCCATAAGACTCCTGAACAGCTAATCATGGCTACCCGGACTATTTGCACTGCCCCCCACCCCATCCTTTTTACGCTGCTGCTACTCTGTTAAGTATTTATGCATAGTCACTTTAACTCTACCCACATGTACATATTACCTCAACTACCTCAACTAGCCGGTGCCCCGCACATTGACTATGCAACGGTACCCCCTGTATATATAGCCTCCCTACTGTCACTTTATTTTACTGTATATATAGCCTCCCTACTGTCACTTTATTTTACTTCTGCTCTTTTTTTCTCAACACTTTTTTGTTGTTGTTTTATTCTTACTTTTTTGTTTAAAATAAATGCACTGTTGGTTAAGGGCTGTAAGTAAGCATTTCACTGTAATGTCTGCACCTGTTGTATTCGGCGCATGTGACCAATAAAATTTGATTTGATTTGATTTGATTTGATTTGATTTGATTTAACCAACAATGCAGTTTTAAGAAAAATAAGTGTTAAGCAAAAAATAGATAACTAAAAAATTTAATAATTAAAGAGCAGCAGTAAAATAAGAGTAGCGAGGCTATATACAGGGGGTACCGGTACAGCGTCAGTGTGCGGGGGCACAGGTTAGTCGAGGTAATTGAGGTAATATGTACATGTAGGTAGAGGTAAAGTGACTATGCATAGATAATAAACAGAGAGTAGCAACAGCGTAGAAAAAAGCAGCCAAACAGTTTGTTTGAAGATGTTGAATTCTACACAAAAGAAGCATTTCAGAAACCACCTGCCATGTCATGTGTATTGATTCAGAACTAGTGGTGTGTATTCATGGGTGCCAAGGGAAGTCATGCTTCCCCAGAAAATGTACCAAGACAAAAAGAAAGAAACATAAAATAATGTATCTTTCATCTCTGTGTTTTCATAATTTTCCTTCAGTTCGCAAGAGGTTGAATGTATCTCACCTGAGAAAGCATCCGAGCGAGCGAAACAAGATTCCTCTTTCTGAATGTGTAGGCCATCTATTTGATGCTGTCTGGTCAGAAAGAGTATGACATTGTTGTAGCCAGTAACACTGAATGCAAGGGAAGCCAGCGAGCATTTGGCCTCCCTCAATAAAAAAAAGTATAAAATAATAGCCAACCAGCGTTGAGCTAAACTGAGTGAGCTCAACTGTGAATGGTCCTGGCACCCAAAAACGAAAAAGTGTCAAGGGAAGCCAGTGTTGATTTGGCTTCACTCCTATCGCAGAGAAATATGTCATAGACATAAACAAAAGGAATTGTTGCATCTCGTTGTGTTGTTGTCCTCCGGTGGCTAGCTAGCTAGCTAACATTGTCCCTTTCCTAAATTAGCCATGGATGGAGATAGGGATTTGGACATGGTTGTATTTAATTCTCCGTACTGGCCAATGATTATAACGGCGATTCTGATCCAACCATAATATACATTGTGCCCCTGGACTGAGAGGATGGAAGTTCATTATGTAGCTAGATGTAGAAGGCTAATGTTAACTAGCTAACGTTTCCCATGAAGTTAGGCTAGCGAGCAAGCATGTTAGCCAGGTAGCCTAGGACAACAAAAAATAAAAGCGTGTTCTGCATGACAGAGTCATAGACCGTTTCGTCAACATGAAAGAGAGGATGATGGCATTGGCATTTCTTTACAAGTAGGGTGAGTCAACATGTTTTTTCTACTTGCATACACACACGCACACACAGCCATATATTTAGTTTACGTTGATTGAACTAAATTGTTTGATATATTTTAGTTGTCACTGTATTAGACTAAGCATAGGTGATTTGATGATGTTGAAATGTTAAAGTTGTGCGACTTGCAGTAACTCTGCGACTTGCAGTAACTCTCTGTGGTTCTAAATCAATAGTTGTTTAGTAGTCTGAAAATGTCGTAAACATTAACTTGCTTGACCATGCTGTAGGTCATGTAACTGTTTGTTACATGTAATATGCTTTGTGGACTTCACAGGATAGAGGTTGCTCTCCAGTTTTGTGATGAAACATAGGTGTGGTTGAATTTATTCTGTCACTGTCTTCTTATTGTCTTGGCCGTAGGCCTATATATCACGGTCGCAAGGCACATGAACTAACAGGTTATAGAGCAAACAACACAATTATCACAACACATACAGTAGGTTGTAATATGGCTTTTTTTTCTGGCTTGGCTTCCCCAGTGATTTTACCCACGTACCACTACTGTTCAGAAACAATTTGGAGCTGTACATTTCCATCACTTTTTCCCCTTCCACTCTTTTCTCCTCAGCAGTTGATAATAGACATAACCCTAGATAAGGGTGCACTTTGTCAATCACTACTTTCATTTGCAACATGAACACCTGTTGAGAGAGGGGAAGAACAAACTGATTTCTTAAAAGGGAATGAACTTCCTAATTTTGCCTCGGCTTCAATCATCCTCATTAGGACATGCGACTGAGAACAAGATTTGTGTCTTGGAGGCATGCTTTGATGTCTTGTGTGGGTGTTTGCACGTGGAAAGCATTTGTACATTCACTCTGCCAAAACAGTACACAGCCACAGTCACTCACCGTTCTTGTGTGTGTCTGGACGTAAACTTGGCTAGCTATCAAGCTAGCCAACTTGTTTCGCCAATTAGCTTCAGCTGGCAGGTGTGTGACCGTGGCAAAATTGGTTTGAATTTGGATAGCCTATCTGTGGGGCTAGTTAGGGACCGTAAATATATTACACAATGTAAATGGGTCGATATTTTCATCTTGCACACCATCATTTATTTTTTCATTAAATGCTTTCAAAATTTCTTTATGAATTTCTACAACTTATAGTTGGTTTGAGATTTTAAAGTCATTGGAATTTGTAGCTATTGATATTTAAAATATTATCCCATGTACATTGTGTGATTTACTGATTGTCCCCCTTAGGGATATCCAAAGTCAAACCAAATGTACCATGGTCAGTGTGCGAGGACATCACGATTACGATTGTAGTCAGTTTTGACACTAGAATAAGTGTTTGACTCATAGATGCCACATAGGCAGTTTAAACCAGAGAAGTTAGATTTCTTATTCAGTCGCTCTTTAAAGGGATACTTTGTGATTTATCTTCGGGAGTCCCTTTATCTACAGAGTGTTCAGAAGTTATTCACACCCCTTGACTTTTTCCACATTTTGTTGTGTTACAGCCTGAATTTAAAATTGTTTATTTTTTATTTTTTGTCAATGGCCTACACACAATACCCCATAATGTCAAAGTGGAATTATGTTTTTCATTTTTTTAAACAAATTAAGCTGAAATGTATTCACGCTGAAAATCCCTTTGTTATGGCAAGCCTAAATAAGTTAAGGAGTAAACATTTGCTTAACAAGTCACATAATAAGTTGCAAGGACTCAGTCCGTGTGATTGATTGACAATTTGTCAAATACATACATAAGGGCGCACCAGTCGGTGACGCCTCCACATACAATTTAAGGAAATCATCAAGGATAACTGTCACACCCTGGCTCTGGGACTCTATATGTTGAGCCAGGGTGTGTTTATTCTATGTATTGTATTTATGTGTTGGCCAGAGTGGTTCCCAATCAGAGGCAACGAGTGTCAGCTGTTGCTGGTTGTCTCTGATTGGGAGCCATATTTATAGAGGCTGTTTTCCCACAATAGTTGTGGGATCTTGTTCCTTGTGGATTATTCCGTGTTGGTTGTGTTAACCTTTGGACGTCACGGTATCGTTTATTGTTTTTGTTCGTGTGTTCAGTCATTAAATAAAGTATGTTCGTTCATCACGCTGCGCCTTGGTCAACTCACTCTAACGATCGTGACAATAACACAATAAAGCTTAAAAGCTTATTTCCATGGTGGTCCTTTTGAAGAGGGAAGGCGGAACAGGGAATGCAACAAGGTTAGGCGGCAATTGTAGTGGCAACAGACAATGACAGACAACATTGTTGTTTGTTTCATAACATGAGATAATTAGTAACATTTACTTTCCTAATAAACAACTATGGACAGGTACATCTCCCTTGTCTCACATTAACTTAATATATAAAATAATCAATACCTAATATATACAAGACAATCACCATATAATAAACAACAGGCACCAAAAGGCAGACCATATGCTATCCCGGGTATTTCCTTCTCAGCCACGTACTATAATCTTACGACTCACTTTTGAGACATGCTACTATTTAGCCATTTTGTTCATTGAGAACTTGAAACCACCTATGGCGGTTACAAGTTTCAAATTCTTCAGAAGACTATTCCAAAGAATGGCAGCTGAGTATAAAAATGTGTATTTCCCCATACCACTTTTAAATCTAAAAGGAACAACGTCAGTTTCACTCCTTCTAGTGGAATAGTTATGGTTATCCCTTACTAAGTTACAGTAGTTACATAGGTACCTGGGGACCATACTGTTGTACAAAACACAATTTAATCTCTCCTCCACTTTGAGCCATGTAAGGCTTTCAAAGTGGGAATGGTCAATATGCGTAAATTCTGGAAGTTTAAGAATAATCCTGACTAATTTGTTTTGAGATGTCTGCAATAAAACATGTATTATCTTGGGGGCACTATTGTACCAGGAAGAGCATGCATAGTAAAAGTGGCACTGAACAAGAGCCCCTGCCAATGTCCCCATTGCATTCTTATCCAGAGGTTTGGAGGTTCTTGCCAGAAACCGAATTTTATGGTTCACTTTGGAGATAACATTTTGTGCCATGCTCTCCCCTGTCAGATGTTTATCTAGCACACATCCAAGATACTTAACAGAGTATTTTGCTGCGACTACTATGTCACCTACTACCACCTTAAAATCAGGGGATTTCCTCAGTTTCACCATGGACCCGAACAAGATGGACTCTGTTTTTCTAAGGTGAAGTGACAGCGTATTGTCATATAGCCATTAACTGACATTCAGAAGTTCAGCACTGAGGGCTTTCTCAACCACCTTTTTGTCTTTGAGGGAAACCAACAGTTCAGAATCATCTGCATATAGGAAAACGTCACATGTACAGGCAGAGTTCAGATCATTTATGTACAATAGAAAGAAAAGTGGACCCAGCACACTCCCTTGGGGTACCCTGCAGTTCAATATTTTGGGTTTAGACAGGGTCCCATCCACCATCTGTTTTCTTCCTTGCAGGTAAGAGCTAAACCATTTTACTGCTAAGTTGTTAAAGCCCATGGCTCTAAGTTTGATTGACAGAATCTCATGATCCACTGTATCGAATGCCTTTTGGAGATCTAACATAACCATACCACAAAATGTCCCTCCATCTACTTCCTTTCTTATGTGGTCAGTTAGATATAGTGGGCAAGTGTCGGTGGAATGGGATTTCCTAAAGCAGGTTCATGCTCTACAATATTCGCAGAGTACGACCATACCTTACACAGAAAGCGGCACAGGTCCTAATCCAGGCACTTGTCATCTCCCGTCTGGATTACTGCAACTCACTGTTGGCTGGGCTCCCTGCCTGTCCCATTAAACCCCTACAACTTATCCAGAACGTTGCAGCCCGTCTGGTGTTCAACCTTCCCATGTTCTCTCATGTCACCCCGCTCCTTCGCACACTCCACTGGCATCCAGTTGAGGCTCGCATCTTCTACAAGACCATGGTGCTTGCCTACGGAGCTGTAAGGGGAACGGCACCTCCTTACCTTCAGGCTCTGAACCTACACCCAAACGAGGGCACTACGTTAATCCACCTCTGGCCTGCTAGCCCCCCTACCTCTACGGAAGCACAGTTCCCGTTCAGCCCAGTCAAAGCTATTCGCTGCTCTGGCACCCCAATGGTGGAACAAGCTCCCACCAACGACGCCAGGACAGCGGAGTCACTGACCACCTTCCGGAGACACTTGAAACCCTACCTCTTTAAGGAATACCTGGAATAGTATAAAAGTAATCCTTCTACCCCCCCCTCCCCCACCCCCCCATAAAAAAAGTGGTTGTCCCACTGGCTATCATAAGTTGAATGCACCAATTTGTAAGTCGCTCTGGATAAGAGTGTCTGCTAAATGACTTAAATGTAAATGTAAATAGGTGATAATTACCGCAGCATCCCTTAGAAATCTGGCAGGAATGTTGTCAAGGCCAGTTGTTCTTTCAGCTTCTTTAGCACAGTTGACTCAGACACCTTTTCAAATGAAAAAGCATCTACTTGAATCCCCTGCTGTGAGGAAATCTGCTGGACATGACTCTCCCCATAGCAACCCGATTGACAAGGTAACTTGCTAACTAATGTATTAGCTACAGTTGTAAAATAGCTATTCAGACTGTCTGCAACCATGGACTTGTCTGATGTAACCTTTTCTCCAATGTCCAAGCCAAGATTTCGAGCTCTGGTCTATAACGTAACAGCTTCAGACACTTCCATAATTTACTCGGATTGTACCTATTTTCAACTATTTGGTCATTAAAATAATCTTCTGTATCATCCTGTTGACCTCATTTCTTAATTTCTTATAATCTATAAATATATAATCTGCCCTGGATTTCCTGAACTCCAGAAAGCGTTCATTTCTTCGCTTAATTGCCTTTAAAATGTTATAGTTTATTCATGGTTCTGTCCTTTGCTCAATTCTAACATTCTTTACTGGAGCCTGCTTATCTACAGTATCTAAAAACAATGGTTTAAAATTGCCCCATGCATTTTCCACCTCATTGCATTTCAATACAGCAGATCAGTCCAATTTGCTCAAACAATTAACAAAAATATCTGCACTATAATTCTTCATAGACCTAATTTTTATGAAGTTATGACAATTAAAAACTACTACAGAAAATGATGGAATGATCACTGTGCCCATAGTTTACAACCCCACTGTTTGATATCATTGATCTATCTGACACCAGCACAAGGTCAATGATGGTGTGGGTAGAAGGACAGACCCTGGTGGGCTCATTAATAAGCTGCTATAAAGCAAACAGATTACAAAAATTCTTAAGAGCTTTAAAAGTAGCATGGTCCTTTTTGAGCATACCAGTAACTATAACATCTGATTTACCAAAGTCTGTACAGTTTGAACAAGTCTTCCGACTATAATGGGTTTGCATTTTGGTAACAAAATGTCCAACCACACAGCTTCAATCTCGTCATGGTTTAAATCTGATCTATAGTTGAACCCAATATCTGATCTTACATAAATACAAACTCCCCCACCTTTGCGATTTTGGTCTCTTCTAATTATGACATCATTTTCAACTTCAATCTCTGCGTTTTTTATCTAACCATCTAATCATGTTTCGGTAAAGCAAAGCAATCCCACCTTACAGTTACTGGAGAGTAGGTGGATTTCCTCAATCTTAGGAAGAAGACTTCTAACGTTGAGATGAAGGATGTGTAGTCCTCTCGTAGAAAACACATTTTCTAGAGTCAAGCTCTCCTCATCTGTTGGAACTGTCAGCCGAAATGTTTCACTTGAGATGAGTGTTGACTCCATGCAGTCCAATCGCATCAATGAAGCTCCTTCCAGGGTTCGGGCTGGCATCTGACCAGGGGTTTGCCTTTCCGGTCCCCTGCCCCTGCCCCTGGGCCGCTCCACGTCCATTCGGCCCAACAGACTGTCTCGACCGGGGCCTCCCTTGGCATCCTCTCCTGGTCTCCCTGCCGCGCTCAGATAGCAGATGGAAGCAGGAGGATTAGGTTGGTTGATCAAGGTCTGAAAGTTCTCTATTTATTATGCATACCTGAAAGAGAGGGTCATTGCTCCTTCCCTTCTGACCCTCTCTATTCTAGCATGCCGCTGCTCCAATGGATTTATTGCTAGAAAACGGGCCGGGGCACTGATGAACATCTCCAGACAGTAACAGGCATAGGGTATATTTGGCGCTTACCCCCGACCTTAATTGCCCTTTTGGAGGAATATACAAACGTGTTAAATAGGGTGTATTTTCCATGGCCAAGATGCTTAGTGCAAATCTGGTCTTCGAGCCTGATCTTCTGATTAAAACGACATCGACTTAGTATCTATAAACGTTAATATCAAACCGTAGATTAAAAACGCTGCCAACAAGCCAAACTTTCCGGCTGCCATCTTTCAAAATGTTATAGAAACTTCTCAAGGATGAACAATGGAAACAGGATGCACCTGAGCTCAATTTCGAGTGTGCAATAGTGTTTAAGATGATTTTTTATGACTACCTCATCTTTGTACCCACATATACAATTATCTGTAAGGTCCCTCAGTTGAGCAGTGAATTTCATAAACAGATTCAACCACAAAGACCAGGGAGGTTATCTAACGCCTTGCAAAGTGCACCTATTGGTAGATGGTTACAAATAAATAAGCAGACATTGAATATTCCTTTGAGCATGGTAAAGTTATTAATAACACTTTGGATGGTGTATCAATACACCCAGAGTCTACAAAGATACAGGCGTCTTTCATAACTCAGTTGCCAGAGGAAGGAAACTGCTCAGGGATTTCACCATGAGGCCAATGGCGTCTTTAAAACATTTACAGAGTTTAATGGCTGTGATAGGAGAAAACTGAGGATGGATCAACAACATTGTAGCTACTCCACAATACCTAATTGACAGAGTGAAAAGAAGGAAGCATGTACAGAATACAAATATTCCAAAACATGCATCCTGTTTGCCACAAGACACCAAAGTAATACTGCAAGAAATGTGGCAAAGCAATTCACTTTTTGTCCTGAATACAAAGTGTTACGTTTGGGGCAAATCCAATATAACACATTACTGAGTACCACGCTCCATATTTTCAAGCATAGTGGTGGCTGCATCATGTCATGTGTATGCTTATAATCATGAAGGACTGGGGAATTTATCAGGATAAAAATTAAACTGAATGGAGCTAAGCACAGGCAAAATCCTAGAGGAAAACCTGGTTCATTCTGCTTTCCACCAGACACTGAGATGAATTCACCTTTCAGCAGGATAATAACCTAAATCTACACTGGAGTTGCTTACCAAGAAGACAGTGAATGTTCCTGAGTGGCCGAGTTACAGTTTTGAGTTAAACTACATGGAAAGACCTGCAAATGGTTATCTAGCAATGATCAACAACCAACTTGACAGAGCTTGAATAATTTTTAAAAGAATAATGGGCAAATGTTGCACAATCCAGGTGTTGAAAGCTCTTAGAGACTTACCCAGAAAGACTCGAAGCTGTAATCGCTACCAATGGTGATTCTAACATATATTGACTCAGGGGATTGAATACCTATCTAATATGAGTGTTTTATTTAGAATGAATTTACAAATGTAAAAAAAATTCTTCCACTTTGACTACAGAGTTGTGTGGACTGTTTTCAAAAAATTACAATACATTTTAATCCCACTTTGTAACACAACAAAATGTGGAAAAAGTCAAGGGGTGTGAATACTTTGTGAAGGCACTGTACTTCCCCAGAGTCAGATTAACTCATGGATATAATTTTTATGTCACAACTTTTAGTTTGAATGAAGTTGCTGACTAGCACAATTGCTAACTAGCATTAGCATGCTAGCAGATACCATAGACTTCCAGTCATTGGCTCGCGAAACTACCTCTAACTTCCTTCATACTGGACACAGAGACATAAAAATGGTATCCACGTAGATAAAGGACCTCATTGCCAAAATCCCGAAGTATCCCTTTAAGGTTGTCTGTGTCCTTTTCTACAGGAGGAAGACAATAAACATATGAATCTCTAAATCATCAGCCTTGTGACATGAAAAAGCAAAAGTACACAATGTCCTATTTACTGTATATTGAGAGAATGGCTCAGATAGCAGTTATTATGAGACAAATGTATATCCTTGCTCATGACAATTATATCAATTACATGAATTTCCTCTGTTCATCTCTCATATCTTTGATGCTTGGGATAAATACCCCTCTTAACCTGGGATAAAAATCCTTCTTAACTGTGGATGGACCAAATTACTCAGACAGAGTACTGTACATGTTTCTTGTGACTTGTTTAATGGCATCATTTTGTTGCAAAATGTATAGCATGCTGTATATGATTCATAGTGGGTCATTTCTATGCTTTAATCTTACCATGTGACAAATTGACAAAATACAGTATATGCAGTTGAAGTTGGAAGTTTACATACACTTAGGTTGGAGTCATAAACTTTTTTTTCAACCACTCCACAAATTTATTTTGAACAAACTATAGTTTTGGCAAGTCGGTTAGGACATCTACTTTGTGCATGACACAAGTAATTTTTCCAACAATTGTTTACAGACAGATTATTTCACTTATAATTCACTGTATCACAATTTCAGTTGGTCAGAAGTTTACATACACTAAGTTGACTGTGCCTTTAAACAGCTTGGAAAATTCCAGAAAATTATGTTATGGCTTTAGAAGCTTCTGATAGGCTAATTGACATCATTTGAGTCAATTGGAGGTGTACCTGGGGATGTATTTCAAGGCCTACCTTCAAACTCAGTGCCTCTTTGCTTGACACCATGAGAAAATCATAAGAAATCAGCCAAGTGCAAATAAATCCCAGAACAACAACAAAGGACCTTGAGAAGATGCTGGAGGAAACAGGTACAAAAGTATCTATATCCACAGTAAAACAAGTCCTATATCGACATAACCTGAAAGGCCGCTCAGCAAGGAAGAAGCCACTGCTCCAAAACCGACATAAAAAAGCCAGACTACGGTTGGCAACAGCACATGGAGACAAAGATAGTACTTTTTGGAGAAATGTCCTCTGGTCTGATGAAACAAAAATAGAACTGTTTGGCCATAATGACAATCGTTATGTATGGAGGAAAAAGGGGAAGGCTTGCAAGCCGAAGAACACCATCCCAACCGTGAAGCACGGGGGTGGCAGCATCATGCTGTGTGGGTGCTTTGCTGCAGGACGGACTGGTGCACTTCACAAAATAGATGGCATCATGAGGAAGGAAAATTATGTGGATATATTGAAGCAACATCTTAAGACATCAGTCAGGAAGTTAAAGCATGGTTGCAAATGGGTTTTCCAAATGGACAATGACCCCAAGAATACTTCCAAAGTTGTGGCAAAATGGCTTAAGGACAACAAAGTCAAGATTTTGGAGTGGCCATCACAAAGCCCTGACCTCAATCCTATTGAAAATTTGTGGGCAGAACTTTAAAAGCATGTGCGAGCAAGGAGGCCTACAAACCTGACTCAGTTACACCAGCTCTGTCAGGAGGAATGGGCCAAAATTCACCCAAATTATTGTGGGAAGCTTGTGGAAGGCTACCCAAAATGTTTGATCCAAGTTAAACAATTTCAAGGCAATGCTACCAAATACTAATTGAGTGTATGTAAACTTCTGACCCACTGGGAATGTGATAAAAGAAATAAAAGCTGAAATAAATCATTCTCTCTACTATTATTCTGACATTTCACATTCTTAAAATAAAGTGGTGATCCTAACTGACCTAAGACAGGGAATTTTTACTAGGATTAAATGTCAGCAATTGTGAAAAACTGAGTTTAAATGTATTTGGCTAGGGTGTATGTAAACTTCCGACTTCAACTGTACATACAGGGCTCCAACAAGGGGTTCTGGAAGTGGATTCTCAATCCCGTGGTGATATCAAATATTAGCGATAGTGATACTACTATGGAACTTATCATTCTATTTTGTCCCAAGATTGCAAAACACTTCGTATGTTGAAGTAGTGCCCATCGGTTATGAATGTTTCAACCTCTATGTTAAGAAGTCATGTTTTTACCGTCAGTTTCTGGTTTCAAAACTACACTAAACATGAGCTTCATAGAAACTGACACTGGGTCTGTTCTAACCAGTGGAGAACAACTGCCCCCTGTCATTGAAATTGTTAGCAGAAAACATGATCCCCCATGATGGTGAATGGAAAAATGGCAATCTTTGTGGTCAATCAGCGTGTAAATCAAAACATTTTTTGAAGACAATCATGGTACCAATAATTGCTTCTAATACACCAGATGTACAGTACCAGTCAAAAGTTTGGACACACCTACTCATTCCAGGGTTTTTCTTTATTTTTACTATTTTCTACATTGTATAACTACGAAATAACATATATGGAATCATGTAGTAACCAAAAAAGTGTTAAACAAATCAAAATATATTTTATATTTGAGATTCTTCAAAGTAGCCACCCTTTGCCTTGATGACAGCTTTGCACACTCTTGGCATTCTCTCAACCAGCTTTATGAGGTAGTCCCCTGGAATGCATTTCAATTAACAGGTGTGCCTTGTTAAAAGTTAATTTGTGGAATTTCTTTCCTTCTTAACGTGTTTGAGCCAATCAATTGTGTTGTGACAAGGTAGGGGTGGTATACAGAAGATAGCCCTATTTGTAAAAGACCAAGTCCATATGTGACTCATTTCAGGAAACTAGGCGTATGTCGCGTGTCACTACTTCACAGGAGAGCCATTTGAACGTAAACTTATTTTTTAATCAAAATGCGTTTTTTGGCAGAAATGCCTTCTGGATCATGAACTTTCATGTGCCTTAATAACAAACTTTTATGCCATCTGTAAATACGAATACAATTGTTAAATTACGAGCCTAGTTGGTTTAGCCACAGAAAAAGACAGCAACCTTCCCGCTAGCCATGATTGGCTGAGATAATCAATGGAATTAGAATATGATAGCTAAGGAGATGGAGAAAACACCTTTCTCTGGATTACATCTTCAAACTAAGGGCAACCATGGCATCTGTGATAGAGAGGGAGAAGTGTTTATCCATGCATACAGGTAAGATAGTCTAGCTAGCTACATTTTCAGATATTACACGTTTTCAATTTTGTCAGAAAGCCGTTTTCAAGTTAAAGTGTACTGTTAGCTAGCTAGCTAACATTAGCTGGCTGGCTGGCTAGCTAACGTTACGCGTATGATCTGTGTAGTAATATTATTCGTGTCTCAGAGACATTTGATTTGCTAATTATAGCCTAATGCTAGCTATCTAACATTGAACCTGGTTGTTTAGCTACCTGCAGATTCATGCAGGGTGGTAACGACATGAGTTGGGATTATGGTTCATTAATTAGTTGCTAGCTAGCTACATGTCTTAACAAAAGACTCCACTATGCAAGTAACCATTTCAAGAGAATGTTCATGATGTCAATGCGACAACTGTTGATAGATGTAGCTTGTAAATTCGCTCTGGCTATCTACTCCGATTTCATAGCACTCTCGTCGGAGTGTGCCAGAGCGCAGAATAACTGATGAATTTATGAACGATTAACACCCGTTGAATATGGCCGGTGTCAGTAAACGTTGGCAAAAAAGCGTAATTAAATTGTTGCCAGCATCACAGTTGCAGTCACCAATGCTCTGGATAACATAAAAACAGCCTAACCAGCTCTGCTAGGGTGAGTAAAATGGTCAGTTAGCTTGGGTGCTTGACTGTTGTTGTTAGGACAGAATGCTCGGATCAACCCTACTCCTCGGCCAGTGTCCAGTGTGCGCTCCGAGAGCGAAATGCTCTGCATTTACGAACGGACAATCTAACAACGCTCTGAGTTTACGGGTGGGGCTATAGCTTAAGAGGGTGTGAATGATGCTGAATGGGTGTAGACAAAGAAGAGCTCTCCAGTGGGTGTACCAAAACATTCAAAGGCCATTTTCTCAAAAGTGAGGTTACAAGTTGATCAACTCTCATAGCATAATTACTTTCCCATTGTTCCTCAACTGTAGTGTATGATATACCATTTTCTAGCTCTGAGTCTCTACTATTTTTCCTATATAAAAAAACACATTTTCAAATTTTGCTACATATGACCGAATCGAGCCGGTCGGTCACATTTTATGGCAAGAACAGCTCAAATAAGCAAAGAGAAATTACAGTCCATCATTACTTTAAGACATGAAGGTCAGTCAATATGGAAAATTTCAAGAACTTTGAACGTTTCTTCAAGAGCAGTCGCAAAAACCACCAAGCACTACGATGAAACTGGCTCTCATGAGGACCGCCACAGGAAAGGACGACTCAGAGTTACCTCTGCTGCAGAGGATAAGTTCATTAGAGTTAACTGCACCTCAGATTGCAGCCCAAATATATGCTTAATAGAATTCAGGTAATAGACACATCTCAACATCAACTGTTCAGAGGAGACAGCGTGAATCAGGCCTTCATGGTCGAATTGCTGCAAAGAAACCACTACTAAAGGACACCAATAAGAAGAAGAGACTTGCTTGGGCCAAGAAACATGAGCAATGGACATTAGACCGGTGGAAATCTGTCCTTTGGTCTGATGAGTCCAAATTTGAGATTTTTGGTTCCAACCTCCATGTCTTTGTGAGACGCAGAGTAGGTGAACGGATGATCTCCGCATGTGTGGTTTTTACCATGAAGCATGGCGGAGGAGGAGGTGTGATGGTGTGGGGGTGCTTTACTGGTGACACTGTCAGTGATTTAATTTAGCCATTATGGCTACCACAGCATTCCACAGCGATAAGCCATCCCATCTGGTTTGCGCTTAGTGGGACTATAATTTGTTTTTCAACAGGACAATGACCGAAAACACACCTCCAGGCTGTGTAAGGGCTATTTGACCAAGAAGGAGAGTGATGGAGTGCTGCATCAGATGACCTGGCCTCCACAATCAACCGACCTCAACACAATTGAGATGGTTTGGGATGAGTTGGTCCGTAGAGTGAAGAAAAAGGAGCCAGCAAGTGCTCAGCATATGTGGGAACTCCTTCAAGACTGTTGGAAAAGCATTCCTCATGAAGCTGGTTGAGAGAATGCCAAGAGTGTGCAAAGCTGTCATCAAGGCAAAGGGTGGCTACTTTGAAGAATCTAACATAGAAAATGTATTTTGATTTGTTTAACACTTGTTTGGTTACTACATGATTCCATATGTGTTATTTCATAGTTTTGATGTCTTCACTATTATTCTACAATGTAGAAAATAGTAAAAATAAAGAAAAACCCTTGAATGAGTAGGTTTGTCCAAACTTTTGACTGGTACTGTATGTCTTTGAACCAATTGTTTTAAAATCGCAGACAGAAGAAGTTATAAGGATAATTTAGTTGCTAATGGCAGCCTATAGTACCCCGGTCAGCCTTCAACTTGAGTTATTCAATGAGAGGGGGCAGCTCTGAGCTAGCCTGCAATGTCACTTCCTGGGGTAGCTCAAACTGCGCATGTTATGTCTCCATGAGATGCCATCTCAACCAACATGATTTGGCTTTAATGCGCTATTGAGACTTCACATAGGAATGAATAGGGTCACTTGACCAATGGCTTTGTCCATTCATGTATACAATCATTGGTTCAAACTATTCTCACATCACCAACAAGTTACCATAAATTTGTTTGAAATTATGTTTTGAAGCCAGAGGATGAGTCTGTTGTATTTCACTGTTAGTTTAACACAAATAATTTTACATTTAATATTTTTTATTTAAAGTACTGATAATGTTGGGTGTACTGTTACTTGTATACATGTGCTTACTGTCACCCTGATATTTGCTAAACTAGACGTGAGAAAACTGTAAAATGCAGTGCAGTCATGGACTCCGGAGTGATGGTTACAGTCTGGGGAAAAAACACTGGACCTGTGTATGGGGTCAGCTGTGTATGGTAACTTCTCTAACTAACAGAAATTGGAAACGCAGCACCTCGCCTAACCAACAACTGCCATGTTCCTCAATTATTTCCAAGGAACGAGTCTAGTGGTCATATCACAGGTTTGTACAAATTACTAAACCTATTTCTTCCCTTACAGGTTCTATGATCCCCCAGGCACAGACACTAGAGAGTCAGGGGTAAGTACAAAATTACAATATTTATTTTAAGTTGAAATGACAAGGTAAAATATATTTTCAGATAGTGCTGGCCAGTAGGTAAATGACAATAAACTAAAAACAATAATGATAAAATGTTCAGAACGTTCTAGGGCAAAATTGTTCTGTTCCACCAAACTTCACAATCAATACTCAAATGTAATGCAAGTAGTCCAGTGTGCTCCGTCCCAGGGTTTGTGACCGTATCGGCCAAAGTGTGGGAGCGGGTAGGGTCACACTTGATTTGAATAGTCTGGATAGTCACAGATGGTCATACTATCAACAAACTACCTGTTGATAAGCAACTGCTTGCAAAGTTCACCGTCAAGCAGAGGTGGCACCTGAGGTTAAAAGTGGTGTGCACGTGTCTTTTCTGGGACCGGGAGTTTTACCTGATCTCATGACCTGGTCAGGTAAAACTCTGGGTCTTAGTCATAGGTTGTTATTATAGATAGCTTCCCTTTTCATCTGTGCTATGACTATAGGACTGGGGCTTCTCTTGTCAGGTCATGTGAATTGGAAACACTCCTGGCCTAAGTGTTAGGCTAGGTGGGGACTCAGGCGCAGAGACGGACACACGGACAAAGAGGGTGAATTAAGATGTTGTTTATTCAGCGTGTTTTGGCAGAGAGAAGCAGTTCAGGGTGGAGCAGCTTCAGACCGGGGTAGGAGCTGAGTGGGGTGGAGAGCCAGTAGCACTGAGAGCTGGATGACGAGGATATCAGACAACAGATGAGCAGGTTGCGGCGTGGGAGTGGCAGGCTGTCACGATCGTCTTGAAAATGAGCAGACCAATGCGCAGCGTTGCGAGTGAACATGATGACTTTATTAATTAAAGCAACCACGGAAAAACAACAAAAGACGATAGTGAAGTCCAACAGACAAAATACTGAACCTGGAACAAAAACCCACAAACAAACAGTGAAACACAACAGTATAAATATGGCTCCCAATCAGAGATAACGAGCCGACAGCTGACACTCGTTACCTCCGATTGGGAGTCAATGACCAAACATAGAAACAAACAACCTAGACTAACCAACATAGAAATACACCCAAGTCCCAACAAAACAACATACACTCTAGCTCACATACACAAGTCCTAGAGCCAGAGTGTCACAGTACTCCCCTAAAGGTGCGAACTCCGGGCGCACCAGCCCACAGTCTAGGGGAGGGTCTGGGTGGGCGTCTGTCTATGGTGGCGGCTCAGGCACTGGTCGTGGTCCCCACCCCCACCATAGTCACTACCCGCTTGTGTAACCTCCTCCACATGACCACCCCCCCAACTAAACCCCACAGGATTAAGGGGCAGCCCTGGACTAAGAGGCATCACCGGACTCAGGGGCAGCACCGGACTAAGGGGCAGCACCGGGCTAAGGGGCAGCACCGGGCTAAGGGGCAGCACCGGACTAAGGGGCAGCACCGGGCTAAGGGGCAGCACCGGACTAAGGGGCAGCACCGGACTAAGGGGCAGCACCGGACTAAGGGGCAGCACCGGGCTAAGGGGGCAGCACCGGGCTAAGGAGCAGCACCGGGCTAAGGGGCAGTACCGGACTAAGGGGCAGCTCCGGACTGAATGGCGGATCCTGGCTGGCTGGCTCTGGCGGATCCTGGCTGGCTGGCGGATCCGGGCTGGACGGCTCTGGCGGATCCGGGCTGGCTGGCTCTGGCGGATCCTGGCTGGCTGGCGGATCCGGGCTGGACGGCTCTGGCGGATCCGGCCTGGACGGCTCTGGCGGATCCTGGCTGAACGGCTCTGGCGGATCCTGGCTGGACGGCTCTGGCGGATCCTGGCTGGACGGCTCTGGCGGATCCTGGCTGGACGGCTCTGGCGGATCCTGGCTGGACGGCTCTGGCGGATCCTGGCTGGACGGCTCTGGCGGATCCTGGCTGGACGGCTCTGGCGGATCCTGGCTGGACGGCTCTGGCGGATCCTGGCTGGACGGCTCTGGCGGATCCTGGCTGGACGGCTCTGGCGGATCCTGGCTGAACGGCTCTGGCGGATCCTGGCTGAACGGCTCTGGCGGATCCTGGCTGGACGGCTCTGGCGGATCCGGCTGCTCATTGCTGGCTGACGGATCTGGCTGCTCATGGCTGGCTGACGGATCTGGCTGCTCATGGCTGGCTGACGGTGCAGGCTGAGCGGCTGGCGGTGGAGGCGGACCCCAGCCTCGGAGAGTGGTCATCACCTCCCGCAGGACGGTTCCCATCTGCAGGAGCTGCTCTTGCTGGACCCGAACCTGGGCTTCCAGTCTTGTACGGGCTGCGTCGGCTCCTGCTGATTCCATCGCTGGTGTATGATTCTGTCTGGCGGAAGGCTCTAGCGGCTCCTGTCTGGCGGAAGGCTCTAGCGGCTCCGGTCTGGCGTAGCACACCGTGGACCTGGTGCTTGGAGTAGGAACAGGCCTGTCCGTACCCGGGAACACACACCACTGGCCTCAACCGAGGATCAGGAACGGGCCGGACCGGACTGGCAACACACATCAGTCCTTCACGCCGTGCCACAAACACTTCCCTCCCTCTACTCGCCAATGGCTCCCGTACTCCGTTAGCCTTCTCTCCTTTTCTCCCTGTGGCAGCCTCCTGCTGCCCAGCCGCCTAAAGCCATGTGCCCCCCCAAAAAATTTCTTGGGGTTGCCTCTCGTCCTTCCGACGAAAAACCTGCTGCCGCCGATGCTCCTCTCTCGCCAGGGCCTTGATCTTCCCCCAAGGTCCCTTGCCCCCGAGCATGTCCTCCCAGGACCACGATTTGCCCACCTGGGCCATCGCCAGCCTCTCGATCTCCTTACCCGGCGCCTCCACCCATGTCCAGTCTCTTTGCTCCTGGACACGCTGCTTGGTCCTTTGATGGTGGGTTTTTCTGTCACGATCGTCTTGAAAATGAGCAGACCAATGCGCAGCGTTGCGAGTGAACATGATGACTTTATTAATTAAAGCAACCACGGAAAAACAACAAAAGACGATAGTGAAGTCCAACAGACAAAATACTGAACCTGGAACAAAAACCCACAAACAAACAGTGAAACACAACAGTATAAATATGGCTCCCAATCAGAGATAACGAGCCGACAGCTGACACTCGTTACCTCCGATTGGGAGTCAATGACCAAACATAGAAACAAACAACCTAGACTAACCAACATAGAAATACACCCAAGTCCCAACAAAACAACATACACTCTAGCTCACATACACAAGTCCTAGAGCCAGAGTGTCACACAGGCAGGCAGGCAGCAGGAACAGATGGGATCTGGTCGAAGGAGAGACAGGTTACAAACGCGGCAGAGACAACTATAATGCTGAGAGGGTAACAACTAAACTGAGATTGCTGTACGGAGCCAAGTTACCACAGGTGGTGTAGGAACGAACTGGCACTGGAGAGGTGGCCAGCCCGGGTAGATAACTGCTGGTTGATTGGTGACAATGAGCTGCAGCTGGATGTAACTGAGCAGGAGAGAGAATGGCCACGCCCCCTGACCTAGATCCTCTGACTGGGCTGCACAGCGGGAGGAGACAGACACAGACAACACACACAGGGAAAAAGGAAAAGGAAAACAAGCGGGGACAGGAACAACAGTGCCGGGACCGTAACAGTACCCCCTCAACGGGCGCCACCCGGCGACTCCACCCGGCTTGTCAGGGTGGTCCCTATGGAAGTCAGCCACCAGCTGCGGGTCCAGTATAAACCGCCGGGGAATCCAGGACCTCTCCTCGGGACCGTATCCCTCCCAGTCCACCAGGTACTGAAGCCCTCTACCACGCCTCCGGACGTCCAGCAGTCTCCGCACCGTGTAGGCTGGATGGTCATCACATACGCGGTGGCGGAGGGGGATCCACAGGCGGACACAAAGGGCTGGAGGAGACCAGCTTCAGCTGGGACACGTGAAATGTAGGATGGACTCTCATGGCCTGGGGAAGCTTCAACCGAACAGCCGAAGGGTTGATGATGGAGTCGATCTCGAAAGGACCCAAATACCGGGGCGACAGCTTACGGGAGTCAGTGCGCAGAGGGATGTTGCTGGAGGAGAGCCAGACTCGCTGACCAGGCTGGAACTGGGGAGCGACTACCCTGTGCCTGTCCGCCACTCTCTTGTTACGCTCTGCTGTCCGTAGAAGGGCCTCACGGGTGTCCACCCACACCTTGCGGCAGCGACGAAGGTTATCCTGAACTGACGGGACGGCTAACTCCCTTTCCTGAGACGGGAACAATGGCGGTTGGTACCCCAAAGCCGCCTCAAATGGTGAGAGGCCTGTGGCAGATGAGGTGAGGGAATTGTGGGCATATTCGACCCACGGGAGGTGTTTGGCCCAGGTGGACGGGTTCTGGGATGTCACACAGCGTAGAGCAGCCTCCAGGTCCTGATTGGTCCTCTCAGTCTGGCCATTGGACTGGGGATGGAAACCTGATGAGAGACTGACAGAGGCACCCAGAGCAGAACAAAACTCCTTCCATACCCGAGAAATGAACTGTGGGCCTCTATCGGACACTATGTCCACAGGTATTCCATGGGGACGGAATACATGTAGGACAAAGAGGTCGGCTGTCTCACTGGCAGACGGTAATTTTGGTAATGCAACAAAATGGGCAGATTTAGAGAATCTGTCCACGATGGTGAGTATGGTGTCATTACCTTCAGACATAGGAAGTCCAGTGACGAAGTCCAAGGCCACGTGAGACCAAGGACGACTCGGGACTGGAAGAGGCCGCAGCAGGCCCGAAGGAGCCCGGTGGGAAGCCTTATTTTGGGCACAGATGGAACAGGCCGCCACGTATTCCCGGACGTCAGCCTCGACGGATGGCCACCAAAAGTGCCTCTTCAGTAGCGACAGTGTACGGTTCATACCAGGGTGGCAGGAGAAGCGCGAGGTGTGGATCCAGTTGAGCACTTGCGGCCGCACGGCTGCGGGAACATAGAGAAGGTCGGGGGCCATCGGCCGGTCCAGGTTCCGACTCTTGTGCCGATCGGACGAGGGACTTGATTTCCCAGTGAACAGCCGCCACCAAACAGGAAGCGGGCAGAACAGGTTCAGGATTGCTGGAGTCTTCATTGTCTGTAAACTGGCGAGAGAGAGCATCAGGCTTGACATTACGTGTGCCAGGACGATATGTTAAAATAAACTTGAACCTGCTGAAGAACAGAGCCCATCTGGCCTGACGGGAGTTTAGCCTCTTGGATGACTGGATGTAAGCCAGGTTCTTGTGGTCTGTCCAGACTATGAAGGGTTGCTCTGCTCCGTCTAGCCAGTGCCTCCACTCCTCCAACGCCAACTTGACAGCAAGCAACTCCCGGTTACCCACGTCGTAGTTCTTCTCAGCAGGGGTCAATCTCCTGGAGAAAAAGGCCACAGGATGGAGCTTCTGGTCCGTGGGGGAACGTTGTGACAGGACAGCCCCCACCCCCGAATCAGAGGCGTCCACTTCCACAATAAACTGCAAACTAGTGTCTGGATGAATAAGAACAGGGGAGGTGGAGAACAGTTCCTTCAGTGTACTCACGGCTGACTCGGCCACAGGCGTCCACAGGAATGGCACCTTTGGGGAGGTGAGCTTGGTCAGGGGGGCAACCACTTGGCTGAAACCCCTGATGAAGCGGCGGTAGAAGTTGGCGAAGCCCAGGAAGCGTTGTAGCTGTTTCCGAGACGTGGGTGTGGGCCACTCCGCAACCGCTCTGATTTTGTCAGGGTCTGGTGAAACTTGTCCCCGCTCGATAATAAAACCCAAAAAGGGGACGGACTGCCGGTGGAACTCACATTTTTCTGCTTTCACATACAGTTTATTTTCCATGAGGCGTTGGAGAACCAGACGGACGTGGGAGACGTGTTCATCCTGTGACTTAGAGAATATTAGAATGTCATCCAAATAGACAAACACAAAACGGTGTAGAAAATCCCTCAACACATCGTTAACCATGGCCTGAAACACTGCTGGGGCGTTAGTGAGACCGAATGGCATGACTAGGTATTCAAAGTGTCCGAGAGGGGTATTGAATGCAGTTTTCCATTCGTCTCCCTGCCTGATCCTAACGAGGTGGTAAGTGTTACGCAGGTCGAGTTTGGTAAACACGGTGGCACCATGAAGGGGTTCAAATGCTGAGTTGATGAGAGGCAGGGGGTACGTATTTCTGACTGTGATGTTATTTAGTCCTCTGTAGTCAATGCAGGGGGCGTAATGTTTTGTCATTCTTCTCTACAAAAAGAACCCAGCACCAACAGCGGAAGATGAGGGACGAATGATGCCAGAGACTAGGGAGTCGCCTATGTAGGTTTCCATAGCTTCTCTCTCAGTACGGGACAGATTGAAAAGCCGACTGGACGGCAAAGGGGCTCCAGGCAGTAACTCAATAGCGCAATCGTATGGCCTATGAGGTGGTAGTGAAAGTGCTTTGGACTTACTGAATACCTCGGCCAGGTCCAGGTACTCTTTAGGGACTGAAGAGAGGTCTGGGGGTTTGACAGGGGAAGCAGGGGAACCTACAGAGGGCGGAATAGCCGACCCAAGGCAAGCAGAATGGCAGTGAGTGCTCCAACTGTGTATTTTGTGGTTTTGCCAGTCAATATGGGGGTTGTGAAGGCTAAGCCAAGGGAAACCGAGGATAAGAGGGGAGGCCGAGGAGGAGACTACTTTAAACTGGATGGTTTCTTTGTGATTGCCGGACAGCATGAGAGAAACGGGGACAGTTTGGTGGGTGATGTTGGCAAACTGATGGCCGTCTATAGCGGTTACTGTTATAGGCTTAGGCAGGGGCTTAACAGGGATCTCAGCCTGAGTGACCAGGTTAACGTCAAGGAAACTATCCTCAGCACCAGAGTCAATGAGAGCAGCTAATGGGAGAGACAGATTCCTGAACTGGACTGTAGCTGGGATAGCTAGACGGGGTGCTGTGGGCATTGAGTCAGGTGTAGCACTCGCAAGTACGCCCACTTTTACCTGCAAGCTTTGTCTTTTGGGCGAACCGGACAGTTAACCAGGAAATGAGTGCGGTCCCCACAGTACACGCACTCACCAGCCCGCATGCGCCGTTCCTTTTCGGCAGGGGACAGACGAGCACGGCCCAGCTGCATGGGCTCGTCTAGTTCCGTGGAGGGATCCGCTGAGGTGTGTGGGCGGTGTCCGAGTGGTGGGGTTGCCCGGGTTGCAGAAAGCGAGGGGGCCCCGCCTGCGGTGCGGACCCGACCGCCCCTCTCCTGTCTCCTCTCCCGTAGCCTGTTGTCTATTCGTGTAGCAAGGGAAACGAGAAAATGAAGGTTAGCAGGCTCATCACGAACAGCTAGTTCATCCTTAATCGTGTCACTCAAACCGTTAACAAACGCTCCCTGAAGAGCTTCGTCATTCCACTTGGAATCGGCTGCCAAGGTCCAAAAAATCAATGGCGTATTCAGCCACGCTACCCGTGCCCTGTCGTAGCTTCAACAGTCTCTTTGTGGCGGTCCCGGCATGGTCCGGTGATCAAACACAATTTCCAATTGAGAGGAAAAATCGTCAAACGACAGGCTGGCAATCTGCTGAGTAGAACAAGCCGCTTCTGCCCAAATCAAAGCTTTGCCCCTCAGTAACCCCAGAGCGTAATGTACCTTTGAGGATTCCGTGGAGAAAGACAGGGGCTTCTGTTGGAACACCAAGCGGCACTGAAGCAGGAAACCACGGCATTTGTTCAGGTCCCCGGTGAAAGGTTCGGGTGAGGCTGTAGGGGGGTTCCCGCAGGGCAGGAGCGGAAGCCGAGCCTGGAGCAACTGTAGGAGGAACAGGCGGAGGAGAAGCAGAGGGAGGAAGAGTAGTGAGTGTTACCAGGTTAGCTACCTGAGAGGTGAGCTGAGATACTTGATCCAACAACCGCTGGTTGTTATCCAATAGAGACCGGATGAGTTGGTCGTGTTGTCCCAATAACATTCCCTGTGAATGGAGGGCGCGTTGTACGCCATCACCCGTTGTTTCATGTGGCATCTCTGCTGAGTCCATGTTTGGCCAGTTCGTTCTGTTAGGCTAGGTGGGGACTCAGGCGCAGAGACGGACACACGGACAAAGAGGGTGAATTAAGATGTTGTTTATTCAGCGTGTTTTGGCAGAGAGAAGCAGTTCAGGGTGGAGCAGCTTCAGACCGGGGTAGGAGCTGAGTGGGGTGGAGAGCCAGTAGCACTGAGAGCTGGATGACGAGGATATCAGACAACAGATGAGCAGGTTGCGGCGTGGGAGTGGCAGGCAGGCAGGCAGCAGGAACAGACGGGATCTGGTCGAAGGAGAGACAGGTTACAAACGCGGCAGAGACAACTATAATGCTGAGAGGGTAACAACTAAACTGAGATTGCTGTACGGAGCCAAGTTACCACAGGTGGTGTAGGAACGAACTGGCGCTGGAGAGGTGGCCAGCCCGGGTAGATAACTGCTGGTTGATTGGTGACAATGAGCTGCAGCTGGATGTAACTGAGCAGGAGAGAGAATGGCCACGCCCCCTGACCTAGATCCTCTGACTGGGCTGCACAGCGGGAGGAGACAGACACAGACAACACACACAGGGAAAAAAGGAAAAGGAAAACAAGCGGGGACAGGAACAACAGTGCCGGACCGTAACACTAAGGTGGATCGAACCCTTTCAAACTACCATTGGTATTATTCATTCTGAATCTGATATACACTGTTGTATCTGCTCTGTGATTGGACGATACAGACTGCAATACGGAGTGCGATGACTAGTTTGTTTGCCCCCTAACTCTGGTATGTACAGTCTTGTAACCTTGACTTTTTTTCTCCATATATCACCGTTTTTTAAAAAGTAATTTATAATATTTTTAATTCATGGTTCACCCCGGAGATTTGTGTACCTATTCAACGTTTGGAACCACGTGACCAGCATGTTGTTGAAATTTGTATGCTAAAAATGAGTGGCTGTGTCAGTTACGGGAACCATAACCTCGGAAAGAGGCCCATCGGAGCCCTATAGCAGTACCCTGACCACAAGGCAGTATAGTCACTGTTTACAAACAGACACTGGCAATCCCTGCTTGTTGTGGGTCCTTGTGGCTCTTTCCCATGACTCACTGACAGTCAGTCAGTCAGAGCTCTGCCTGAGGGGAGAGGATGACGTCATCTATGATGCCAACATTTGAAGATGTGGCATGCCAGCATCACACACCTCTCCTGTCTCTCTCCTCATGCCTCACTGCACAGCCATCTCCTATCTAAACCTCCCTGGGGAGTGTGGCCTTGCCCTGTCTGCTTCACACACCACCAACACCAGCAGATGCCCAAGGGGTGTGCGTGTGTGTGTGTGTGTGTGCACTTCTCTTAGTATTCTCTCACATTATGCCTTGCAAACCTAATAGATGACCAACAGTACTGAAGTTGACAGAGTGAAACTGCTCTATTGACCTTTGCAATACAGCACAGTAAACCACAATATAAAAAATTATAGCTTACAGAGTAAAGTGTCATAGCAACATGACCTGGCGCCGACGAAGATGGCGGCCTCGCGACTAGCTCTTAGGAAACTTTACAGTATTTTGTTTTTTTATGTATTATTTTTTACATTATTAGCTCAGAAAGTGTTTTGCATCATTACATACAGCCGGGAAAAACTATTGGATATCAGAGCGGCGGTAACTCACCAGCATTACGACCAGGAATACGACTTTCCCGAAGCAGATCCTTTGTTTGCTCTCCCCAGGGCAACTGAACTGATTCCAGCGGCTGACCCAAAACATCGCCAGCGGAGCAAAGGCACTCGGAGCGGCCTGCTGGTCCGACTTAGGAGGCGTGCACACCACCCACCGCTTCCAAGTATTCTACTCGTTAATGTTCAATCTTTAGTTAACAAAGTTGACGAACTACGGGCAAGGATTTCTTTCCAGAGAGACATAAAGGCCTGTAACATACTCTGTTTCACGGAAACATGGCTCTCTTGGGATATTCTGTCGGAATCGGTCCAGCCAGATGGGTTCTCAGTTCATCGCACAGACAGGAATAAATATCTCTCCGGGAAGCAGAAGGGCGGAGGTGTGTGTTTCATGATTAACGACTCGTGGTGTAATTGTAGTAACATAGAGGAACTTGACTCCTTCTGTTCACCCGACCTAGAATATCTCACAATCAAATGCCGACCGTATTATCTCCCAAGACAATTTTCTTCGGTTATAGTCACGGCCGTGTATATGCCCCCTCAAGCCGATACCACGACGGCCCTCAAAGAACTTCACTGGACCTTATGCAAACTGGAAACCACATATCCTGAGGCTGCATTTATTGTAGCCAGGGATTTTAACAAAGCAAATTTGAGGACTAGGGTGCCCAAGTTCTATCAACATATCGACTGTTGTACTCGCGCTGCTAAAATCCTCGACCATTGCTATTCAAACTTCCGGGATGGTTATAAGGCCCTCCCCCGCCCTCCTTTCGGCAAATCTGACCACGACTCCATTTTGCTTCTCCCTTCCTATAGGCAGAAACTCAAACAGGAAGTACCCGTGCTAAGGACTATTCAACGCTGGTCTGACCAATCGGAATCCACGCTTCAAGATTATTTTGATCACGCGGACTGGGATATGTTCCGGGTAGCTTCCGAAAATGATTTAGACATATACACTGAAACAGTGACTGAGTTTATCAGGAAGTGTATAGGTGATATTGTGCCCACTGTGATTATTAAAACCTACCCTAACCAGAAACCATGGATAGACGGCAGCATTCACGCAAATCTGAATGCGCGAACCACCGCATTCAACCATGGCAAGGTGACTGGGAATATGGCAGAATACAAACAGTGTAGCTGCTCACTCCGCAAGGCAATTCAACTGGCAAAACATCAGTATAGAGACAAAGTGGAGTCGCAATTCAACGGCTCAGACATGAGACGTATGTGGCAGGGTCTACAGACAATCAGGGACTACAAAAAGAAAACCAGCCATGTCGCCGACACTGACTTCTCGCTTCCAGACAAGCTAAACACCTTCTTCGCCCGCTTTGAGGATAACACAGTGCCACTGACGAGGCCCACTACCAAGGACCGTGGCCTCTCCTACTCCATGGCTGACGTGATTAAGACATTTAAGCATGTTAACCCCCGCAAGGATGCCGGCCCAGACGGCATCCCTAGCCGCGTCCTCAGAGCATGCGCAGACCAGCTGGCTGGTGTGTTCATGGACATATTCAATCTCTCTCTTTCCCAGTCTGCTGTTCCCACATGCTTCAAGAGGGCCACCATTGTTCCTGTACCCAAGAAAGCAAAGGTAACTGAACTAAATGAATATCGCCCTGTAGCACTCACCTCTGTCATCATGAAGTGCTTTGAGAGACTAGTCAAGGATCATATCACCTCTACCTTACCTGTCACCCTAGACCCACTTCCATTTGCTTACCGCCCCAATAGATCCACAGACGATGCAATTGCCATCATACTGCACACTGACCTATCCCATCTGGACAAGAGGAATACCTATGTAAGAATGCTGTTCATTGACTATAGCTCAGCATTCAACACCATAGTACCCTCCAAGCTTTAGTGGTCCTCTGTAGCTCAATTGGTAGAGCATGGCGCTTATAACGCCAGGGTAGTGGGTTCGATCCCCGGGACCACCCATACCTAAAAATGTATGCACGCATGACTGTAAAAGAGTCTGCTAAATGGCATATTATTATTATTATTAAGCTCGGGGCCCTGGGTCTGAACCCCGCCCTGTGCAACTGGGTCCTGGACTTCCTGACGGGCCGCCCCCAGGTGGTGAAGGTAGGAAACAACATCTCCACTTCGCTGCTCCTCAACACTGGGGCCCCACAAGGGTGCATGCTCAGCCCACTCATGACTGCGTGGCCAAGCACGCCTCCAACTCAATCATCAAGTTTGCAGACGACACAACAGTAGTAGGCTTGATTACCAACAATGACAAGACCACCTACAGGGAGGAGGTGAGGGCTCTGGGAGTGTGGTGCGAGGAAAATAACCTCTCACTCAACATCAACAAAACAAAGGAGATGATCGTGGACTTCAGGAAACAGCAGTATCCACATTGACGGGACCGCAGTGGAGAAGGTGGAAAGCTTCAAGTTCCTTGGCGTACACATCACTGACAAACTGAAATGGTCCACCCACGTAGACAGTGTGGTGAAGAAGGCACAACAGAGCCTCTTCAACCTCAGGAGGCTGAAGAAATGTGGCTTATCACCTAAAACCCTCACAAACTTTTACAGATGCACAATTGAGAGCATCCTGTCGGGCTGTATCACCACCTGGTACGGCAACTGCACCGCCCCCAACCGCAGGGCTCTCCAGAGGGTGGTGCGGTCTGCCGAACGCATTACCGGGGGCAAACTACCCGCCCTCCAAGACACATACAGCACTCGATGTCACAGGAAGGCCAAAAATATCATCAAGGACAACAACCACCCGAGCCACTGCCTGTTCACCCCACTATCATCCAGAAGGCGAGGTCAGTACAGGTGCATCAAAGCTGGGACCGAGAGAAGGAAAAACTGCTTCTATCTCAAGGCCATCAGACTGTTAAATAGCCACACTAGCACATTAGAGGCTGCTGCTGCCTATTGAAATCACTGGCCACTTTAAGAAATGAAACACTAGTCACTTTAATAATGTTTACATATCTTGCACTACTCCTCTCATATGTATATACTGCATTCTATTCTATAATATTCTTCTGTATCTTAGTCCATGCCGCTCTGTCATTGCTTGTCCATATATGTATATATTCTTAAATCCCATTCCTTACTTTTTTGTGTGTATTGGGTATATGTTGTGAAATTGTTAGATATTACTGTTCTGTTGGAGCTAGAAGCACAAGCATTTCGCTACACCCGCTATAACATCTGCTAAACAACTGTATGTGACAAATACAATTTGATTTGATTTGATTTGAATCACATGATTCAATATTTTCTTGTCTTTTTTCCCTTTTTGCATGCTGTTCACAGAACATGCTGGAATGACTGTTGCATGAATTTAAAAGCTCTATGGCAAAACCCAAGTTAGACTGGTGTTGAAGAACAAACACAGGTTGCAGTAGATAGATATCTTATAATCTAAACATCGCAGCAGAGAATGATAATCCTCCCTCACCACAGAGAGCTGTTCTGCGAAATACAAAATTAAAAGATAAACCAATACTAGGAGAAGGCTGCATTCAATACGATAGCTATTGATTCATTATAAAGCCAGATTTATAACATCACAGGAATATTAATAAATAAACCTTTAGGGGACTTGTTATAATGTAATAGTTTTATCAAGGTAATTCGCTTATAAATCAACTTCTGTTAGGCCTAATCACTTCACGACAGTTCTGCCTGATAGCTTACTTCCCTGCTTCAAATCAGTTGGCCTCTAATGACTCTGTGGTATCGGAATACATATCCACAGCCATTGGACGCTCGTCAGTCCCACCTTAACGCCCATTCGCTGATCGGACTGTCCGTCAATTTATGGCGGAAAACACTACGTTAAAGGCAGACAAGCTGCATAGCTCTGCAAAGTAGAGAGTCTACTGCAACGTTAGGAAGTAGTCCCATCGTTCTATGACAAATACACATCGACAGTGCATTCGGAAACGATTCAAACACCTTGACTTTTTGCACATTTTGTTACGTTACAGCCTTATTCTAAATTGTATTACATAGTTTTTTTTCCCCCTCATCAATCTACACACAATACCCCATAATGACAAAGCAACAGGTTTTTAGATTTTTTATTTTTATTTTTATACGGAAATATCACATTTACATAAGTATTCAGACTCTTTACTCAGTACTTTGTTGAAGCACCTTTGGCAGCGATTTCAGCCTTGAGTCTTCTTGGGTATGATGCTACAAGCTTGGCACACCTGTATTTAGGGAGTTTCTCCCATTTTCTCTGCAGATCCTCTCAAACTCTGTCAGGTTGGATGGGGTTGGCTGCACAGCTATTTTCAGGTCTCTCCAGAGATGTTCGATCAGGTTCAAGTCCGGGCTCTGGCTGGGGCATTCAAGGACATTCAGAGACATGTCCCGAATCCACACCTGCGTTGTCTTGGCTGTGTGCTTAGAGTCGTTGTCATGTTGGTAGGTGAACCTTCACCCCACTATGAGGTCCTGAGCACTCTGGAGCACGTTTTCATCAAGGATCTCTCTGTAATTTGCTCCGTTCATCTTTCCCTCGATCCTGACTATGATGCTGCCACCACCATGCTTCACCGTAGGGATGGTGCCAGGTTTCTTCCAGACGTAACGCTTGGCATTCAGGCCAAAGAGTTCAATCATGGTTTCGTCAGACCAGAGACTCTTGTTTCTCATGGTCAGAGTCCTTTAGGTGCCTTTTGGCAAACTCTAAGTGGGCTGTCATGTGCCTTTTACTGAAGAGTGTCTTCCGCCTGGCCACTCTACCATAAAGGCCTGATTGGTGGAGTGCTGCAGAGATGGTTGTCCTTCTGGAAGGTTCTCCCACCTCCACAGAGGAACTCTGGAGCTCTGTTAGAGTGACCATTGGGTTCTTGGTCACCTCCCTGACCAAGGCCCTTCTCCCCTGATTGCTCAGTTTGGCTGGGAGGCCAGCTCTAGGTAGAGTCTTGGTGGTTCCAAACTTCTTCCATTTAAGAATGATGGAGTCTACTGTGTTCTTGGGGACCTTCAATACTGCAGAATTTTTTTGGCACCCTTCCCCAGATCTGTGCCTCGACACAATCCTGTCTCTGAGCTCTCTGCGGCCAATTTCTTCGACCTCACGGCTTGGTTTCTGCTCTGATGTGCACTGTCAACTGTGGGACCTTATATAGACAGGTGTGTGCCTTACCAAATCATGTCCAATCAAATGAATTTACCAAAGGTGGACTACAATCAAGTTGTAGAAACATTTCAAGGATGAGCAATGGAAACAGGATGCTCCTGAGCTCAATTTCGATTCTCATATCAAAGGGTCTGAATACTTGTGTAAATAAGGTATTTCTGTTTTTTATTTTTAATACATTTGCAAAAATGTCTAAAAACCTGTTTTCACTTTGTCATTATGGGGTATTGTCTGTAGATTAATGAGAAACGTTTTAATCCATTTTAGAATAAGGCTGTAACGTAACAAAATGTTGGAAAAGGGAAGAGGTCTGAATACTTTCCAAATGCAGTCCTTTTTTTCAAAGTTACCAAAATGTCACGTGTGTTCACGTATATCAGTGCATTCGTAACAACCCAACCATTACGGAACTTCTATTTGATCAAATAAGCGTCACGTAGCAAATTAGCAAATACATTTTCTGTTGACTAAATTCAACACTCTCTCATTGACCTCCATACAAAAATTCCTCACTTTGTGAACTTATTTTTCACAGACAAATTTGGGTGGAGTGAAACCTCGTTTCACCTCTTCCTCTCTGACTGACCACTAATTATATATACAATTATTACAGTATTAAGGCAGCTAAAATGTTATACCATGTCAATTTTAAAGTTGATTGTGAGTATATGTAGACTATCAACAAAACAAATTAGATCCCTGTTCCCCTATTTGTCATTAATAGGTTGTTCATACCATATGACATTTGAAAATCAAATCTACAATGTACTATTTTTCATACTATTACCTATAGCAGTGCATACTAGTGCAAAAAGTGCATACAAATCATGGATAAATAATAAATACCAAATAAAGCCTAAAATCTGAGCTTCTTAACAGTAAAAGGCATTATTACGTACTGTTCATTGCCCTCTCATGAAGATATGTTTTATACTGCCATCCACTTAACATTAACATTCAACGGGTTAATATTGCTTTCTGGTAGCCTTCTGAAAATATTTCATTTAAGTCCCTGGCCCCACAATTCTATTTGCCATTTGTAAATTGAATGGCACGCAGTTGGGAGTGAAAAGAAAACCTAAGATTAATCCATCTCTTATTTATGAACTCCACAGTTCCGCTATGGAGGAATCACAAACATGCACCATTCTGCTCAACTATAGTCCCCACAGTCCCCTCTCTCTCTCACACGCACAAATGCAGGCCTGCACACACTGCACGCCTTGTACACACGCATACATGCACACTTGCATGCACGCAGGCAGGCACGCTCATACACGCACACATGCACACTCAGACACGCATGCACACAAGCATGCTCAGACACACATGCACACACACACACACACACACACACACACACACACACACACACACACACACACACAAGCACACACACTCGCACAAACACACTCTTTTCACTGTTGGCAGCAGAAGATGAGATGACAGGCTGGCGGGCAGAATAAATAAATACGAATTAAGTCAGTCTGTAGCGTGACAATGTCTGATCACAAACAAAAAATCATATAGATTGACATTTTTCTTGCAAGATCCATTGACAAACACATTTTATTACCATTCATCTACCCATATTACATTTTAGTCATTTAGCAGACGCTCTTATCCAGAGCGACTTACATGAGCAATTAGGGTTAAGTGCCTTGCTCAAGGGCACATCGACAGATTTTTAACCTAGTCGGCACGGGGATTAGAACCAGCGACCTTTCGGTTACTGGCACAACGCTCTTAACCACTAAGCTACCTGCCGCCCCATATCTATATGGGAGCACCAAACACACCACATCTGAGTGGCTGCCCCTCCCATTGTCTATCAGATATTCAATCCTGTCTGATTTTTGTATTTAAGAATTGTCTAACCTTACATTGCCTATTTGATATATAGTGGGGAAATGGCCTGGAGACTGCTTTGCTACAGTCTCTTGACACTGCTCTGATATTTATCTCACTCATCCCATTGATTCTGTTTATTTGATTAATGGATTTACCCTGTGGGTTTTAGATGGGCTGTTGAATGGATTCAAGTAAAACATTTATTTATGTGATAGCCAAGGAATTGGCTTGAATTTTTGGGCCCATTTACGGAAATGTAAAGAAATTGCACTGAAAACCTCATTATAAACTCACTGATTTCCGTGGAGCTTAGACCAGAGCTGGTATAGGGTGTCTGCTGATGGTTGGACCATTTTAGTATGATGCTGTCACGGATTCAGCCGAGGCTGCTCCTCCTCCTTGCTCGGGCAGGCTTCGGCGTTCGTCGTCCCCGGAGTACTAGCTACTGCCGATCGATGTTTCGGTGTTTGTCTTGTTTGGTCTTTATTGTTTACACCTGTTTCTCATTATGTTGTATTGTATTCCCTACATTACCCCCTGTCTCTCATTGGTTATTGTGTGTGATTGTTCTTTGTCATTCCAGCAGTTGCTTTGTGTGCGGGTATTGTGTTTTCCTCCCTGTTTGGAGGTTTGTTGTTTTTGTACGTAAATTACTGTGTTCAGTAAAAGTACGTTGCCAGCCGCTCTGTGTCCTGCGTTTGACTTCGCTGACCGCATACACGTCGCATGACAGAATCACACACCTAGACATGGAGTCAGCAGGAGCGGCGGTGCCAGCTGGATCAATGGATGATCCAGGCTCTCGGCACCGCCATGGAACGGGTGGTGAACACCATGGAGCGATGGGAAAGAGGAGGTTTGCCCACACCTCCTCCGACGATACCACCACCATCAGCTATACCCATCGCTTCACCTCCGGGGTCCAGTGGGATTCGGCTCTCGCTTCCGAGGGCTTATGATGGCACAGCGGCCGGGTGTCAGGGTTTCCTGTTCCAAGTGGAACTCTACCTGGCAACCATCCACCCGGTGCCCTCGGGATACGAGAGCGTGTCCGCCCTCATCTCCTGTCTGTCCGGCAAGGCGCTGGAGTGGGCCAACGCCGAGTGGGGGGGAATAGACGCCGCTACAGTCAACTATGCAGAGTTCACCCGCCGCTTCAGGGCGGTGTTCGATCATCCCCCAGAGTGGAAGGCGGCGGGTGAGCGTCTGTTCCACCTCAGACAGGAGAAGAGGAGCGCGCAGGAGTTCGCACTGGACTTCCGGACTCTGGCTGCCAACGTGGGATGGAATGAGCGGGCCCTCATCGACCACTACAGGTGCAGCCTGAGGGAGGACGTGCGTCGGGAATTGGCCTGCAGGGACACCAACCTAAACTTCGATCAGCTGGTGGACATGTCGATTCGCCTAGATACCCTGTTGGCTACCCGCGGACGTCCAGAGTCAGGGCCGTCCATTCCATCCCCCAGCAGTTCCAAGCCGAGCCCTATGGAGCTCGGGGGTGCTGGTGCTAGGGAGACTAGGAGAGAGACCAGGAGAGAGGCCGTCCCCTGCACCAACTGTGGCCGCAGAGGACACACTGCGGGTCGGTGCTGGGGAGGGTCTCCTAGGAATCGAGGCAGTAGGCAGCGCACTGATGAGTCATTCCAGGTGAGTAAGCACCCAACTCACCCAGAGCTCTCTGTTGCACATATGTGTATTAAAGTTGTGTTTCCCGAGGTTTCTCCTCACTCCCAGCATAAGGCGCTAGTAGATTCAGGCGCAGCTGGGAATTTTTATGATCGCCGGTTCACGTAGAAGTTAGGGATTCCTATTGTACCTGTTGATGTGCCCTTCCCCATCCATGCCCTAGATAGCCGCCCTTTGGGGTTGGGATTGATTAGGGAGGTCACAGCGCCACTTAAGATGAAGACGCAGGAGGGCCATGAGGAGATTATACGGTTATATTTGATTGACTCTCCTGCGTTTCCCGTAGTGTTGGGAATTCCCTGGTTAACATCTCATGACCCCAACATTTCATGGCAACAGAGGGCTCTCAAGGGATGGTCTGATCAGTGTGTGGGGCGGTGTGTAGGTGTTTCCGTAGGGGCAACGACGGTGGAAAGCCCGAACCAAGTTCCCACCATGCACATTCCTCCTGAGTATGCCGATTTGGCACTCGCCTTCTGTAAAAAGAAGGCGACTCAGTTACCACCTCATCGACAGGGGGATTGTGCGATAGACCTCCAGGTAGGCGCTGCGCTTCCTCGTAGTCATGTGTATCCTCTGTCTCAGGAGGAGACGGCGGCTATGGAGACATACGTCACCGAATCTCTGAGACAGGGATACATACGATCGTCCACTTCCCCTGCGTCCTCGAGTTTATTTTTTGTGAAGAAGAAGGATGGGGGTTTACGCCCGTGTATTGATTACCGTGGTCTCAATCAGATTACAATGAAATACAGCTATCCTCTCCCTCTGATTGCTAGTATGGCGGAGTCATTACAAGGGGCGCGATTCTTCACAAAATTGGATCTCAGGAGCGCGTACAACCTGGTGCGCATTAGGGAGGGAGATGAGTGGAAGACAGCATTCAGTACCACCTCGGGTCACTATGAGTACCTCGTCAAGCGATACGGTTTAATGAATGCTCCTTCAGTCTTCCAATCGTTTGTGGACGAGATTTTCCGGGATTTGCATGGACAGGGTGTAGTGGTGTATGTTGATGACATTCTAATATACTCCGCTACATGAGCCGAGCATGTGTTCCTGGTGCGTTGGGTGCTTGGTAGACTGTTGGAGCATGACCTGTATGCGAAGGTGGAGAAATGTCTGTTCTTCCAGGAGTCCATCTCCTTCCTGGGACATCGATTGTCCGCGTCAGGGGTGGAGATGGAGATTGACCGCGTTTCAGCCGTGCGTAATTGGCAGACTCCCACCACGGTGAAGGAGGTGCAGCGGTTTTTGGGATTTGCCAATTACTACCGGAGGTTTATCCGGGGCTTTGGACAGGTAGCAGCTCCCATCACCTCCCTGCTAAAGGGGGGCCCGGTGCGTCTGCAGTGGTCGGCTGAGGCGGACAGGGCGTTTAGACATCTGAAGGACCTGTTCACCTTGGCTCCGGTGCTGCCACATCCGGATCCCTCTTTGGCGTTCCAAGTTGAGGTGGATGCGTCCGAGGCGGGGATCGGTGCTATATGTCTCAGCGCTCGGGCACACCACCAAAACTCCGCCCCTGTGCTTTCTATTCTAAGAAGCTCAGTCCGGCGGAGCGCAATTATGACGTGGGGGACAGGGAGATGCTAGCGGTGGTTCAAGCCCTGAAGGTGTGGAGGCATTGGCTTGAGGGGGCTAAACACCCTTTTCTCATTCTGACTGACCATCGTAACCTGGAGTACATCCGGGCAGCGAGGAGACTGAACCCTCGCCAGGCTAGGTGGGCCATGTTTCTTACCCGATTTGTATTTAAGCTCACTTATAGACCAGGGTCACAGAACGCTAAGGCAGACGCCCTGTCCCAACGATATGACACAGAGGAGAGGTCCATTGAGCCCTCTCCCATACTTCCGGAGTCTTGTCTGGTGGCACCGGTGGTGTGGGAGGTAGATGCGGACATCGAGCGGGCGTTACGTGCCGACCCTACTCCCCCACAGTGTCCAGAGGGACGGAAGTACGTGCCGCTCGAGGTCCGTGATCGACTGATATATTGGGTTCACACGTCACCCTCCTCTGGTCATCCTGGTATTGGTCGGACAGTGCACTGCCTTAGTGGGAAGTACTGGTGGCCCACTTTAGCTAGGGACGTGAGGGTTTACGTTTCCTCCTGCTCGGTGTGCGCCCAGTGTAAGGTGCCTAGACACCTGCCCAGAGGGAAGTTACAACCCCTACACGTTCCACAACGGCCGTGGTCTCACCTATTGGTGGATTTTGTCACGGACCTTCCCCCATCCCAGGGGAACACTACGATCTTGGTCGGTGTGGATCGGTTTTCTAAGGCCTGCCGTCTCATTCCTATGCCAGGTCTCCCTACAGCCCTACAAACTGCCGACGCCCTGTTTACTCACGTGTTCCGGCACTACGGGGTGCCTGAGGATATAGTGTCTGATCGGGGTCCCCAGTTCACCTCTAGAGTCTGGAGGGCGTTTATGGAACGTCTGGGGGTCTCGATTAGCCTTACCTCAAGTTTTCACCCTGAGAGTAATGGGCAGGTGGAGAGAGTAAACCAGGATGTGGGTAGGTTTCTGAGGTCCTATTGCCAGGACCGGCAGGAGGAGTGGTCAGGGTATATCCCCTGGGCAGAGATAGCCCAAAACTCAATCCCCCACTCCTCCACTAATCTTACGCCTTTTCAGAGTGTGCTGGGTTATCAGCCGGTCCTGGCACCCTGGCATCAGAGCCAGATCGAAGCCCCTGCGGTGGATGAGTGGTTTCGGTGCTCGGAGGAAACATAGAACGTTGCGCATGTCCATCTGCAGCGGGCTATCAGGCGGCATAAGGCGAGCGCCGATCGCCACCGCAGTGAGGCTCCGGTGTATGCACCGGGAGATCGGGTCTGGCTCTCGACCCGAAACCTGCCCCTTCGCCTGCCCTGCCGGAAGCTGGGTCGGCGGTTTGTCTGGCCATTTAAAGTCCTGAGGAGATTGAACGAGGTATGTTATAGGTTACAACTGCCCATAAATTACCGCATTAACCCCTCGTTCCATGTGTCTCTCCTCAGGCCGGTGGTAGCTGGTCCACTCCAGGAGAATGAGGTACGAGAGGCTCCTCCGCCCCCATCAGACATCGAGGGGGCTCCGGCGTACTCAGTCCGTTCCATCTTGGATTCGAGGCGTCGGATGGGGGGTCTGCAGTATCTCGTGGAGTGGGAGGGGTACGGTCCGGAGGAACGGTGCTGGGTCCCTAGGAGGGACATCCTAGATCCCTCCCTGTTGAGGGATTTCCACCGGAGTCATCCGACTCGCCCTGCTCCGCGTCCTCCTGGCCGTCCCCGAGGCTGCTCCTCCTCCTTGCTCGGGCAGGCTTCGGCGTTAGTCGTCCCCGGAGTACTAACTACTGCCGATCGATGTTTTGGTGTTTGTCTTGTTTGGTCTTTATTGTTTACACCTGTTTCCCATTATGTTGTATTGTATTCCCTATATTACCCCCTGTCTCTCATTGGTTATTGTGTGTGATTGTTCTTTGTCATTCCAGCAGTTGCTTTGTGTGCGGGTATTGTGTTTTCCTCCCTGTTTGGAGGTTTGTTGTTTTTGTACGTAAATTACTGTGTTCAGTGAAAGTACGTTACCAGCCGCTCTGTGTCCTGCGTTTGACTTCGCTGACCGCATACACGTCGCGTGACAGATGCAGCAATTTGCCAGTCATTTATGAAAACACATCGGACAGTTGTCGCACACTGCGAGAGACACGTTGCTTGGCTGTTGATAGTCTTTCAAAGAGATCCAGGCTTCAGTGCGTCACACACTACTTTGCAATGTGAGCTGGAGGCAGAATGCATTTTGAAAACATATACTTAATTGTTTGAAACCTGAAAGTTTTACTTCGTATTCTGAGGCATGTCTTACCTTGCTTCAAAGTAGCCTAGCCAAAATCTGACAATAGAAACGTGGAGTCAATTATTTTATAAATACTTTCATATGCCATTGAAACCAGTAGCCTATTTCTTGCATGTTTTATTGGTTTTCATGTTCTTCTTTCTTTCATTGTCCAGTAGCCAAAGACACAATCCTAGTCATATTAACCACCCATGCTAGTTGTTGCATCTTTAGATCCCCCTCTTTCTATATTTTCAGCTCTGTCACATGAATCCGCTCGCATGTGCGGTGCGCTTTTGACAAAGGTGTTTTCCACTAATTGTATTATGGAACAAATATACATTTGAGCGTAGCCTACAGTCATATGTGCATTGCTGCACTTATAATGTGAATAAATAATAGTATATTAATCTAAATGTTCTTATCTGTTGCATCAGCATCATTGCTTTTTTTTAAAGTCCCAGAGTCTGTTTGGAATATTTCATTCTCGCACATAACAACAAGCTGACCAATAGAATAGTTAAACTGTTCTACTATGGGGATAGTAGATTGACATAGGCTAATGATTTTGCTGTTCATTACTCATTTTGTTGGCTGAGGAAAAGTAAATGTGGTCAGTTATTCTAACATCTTGTCACGATTTCCGCCGAGGCTGCCTCCCCTCCTTGTTCAGGCAGGTTTCGGCGTTCGGCGTCACCGGCTTACTAGCTACTGCCGATCCATTTATCATCACTCCATTTGTCTTGTCTTCTATCACACACACCTGGTCCTTATTCCCTCATTAGTCATGGTATAAGTGTTCCCTCTGCTTCCTTGTCTGTGTGGGTGATTGTTTACTGTGGAGGTTAGTGGAGCTAGTTAGTGAAGCTCGGTGGAGCTCGGTGGAGCTCGTGTATTGTGTATCGACGGGAGTATTCTTCTCGTGTGCCTTGTATTTTCCAGTGCACCTGTTTTGTGCCCTGGAGTGGGTTTGACGCATTTCTGCGTAAACCTGTATTTTGCGGATTAAAGCCTGTTATTCTGTGATTTACCCTCCTGTGCCTGACTCCACCACCACCAGCTGTTGGCTGTTGTCTGAGCCTTGACTGTGTGGAGGCATTGGCTCGAGGTGGCAAAACACCCTTTCCTCGTCTGGACGGACCACCGTAACCTGCAGTACATTCGAGCAGCGAGGAGGCTGAATCCTCACCAGGCCAGGTGGGCCATATTCTTCACCCGGTTTGATTTCACTCTATCATACATCCCGGGTACGAAGAACGTGAAGGCAGACGCGCTGTCCCGGCTGTATGACACAGAGGAGAGGCCCAGCGACAACACACCCATACTGCCGGCCTCCTGCATTGTGGCACCAGTAGTATGGGCGATGGACGCGGATATAGAGCAGGCATTACACACGGATCCCTCTCCACCTCAGTGTCCAGATGGGCTACAGTACGTGTCAGCTCTTATCCGTGATTGTCTGATCTACTGGGCACACACGTCACCCTCCTCTGGTCACCCAGGTATCGTCCGTACAGTGCGCTGCCTGACCGGAAAATACTGGTGGCCTACCTTGGCTAAGGACGTGAGGGTGTATGTCTCCTCCTGCTCAGTGTGCGCCCAGATTAAGGCACCATGAGTGAAGCTCGGTGGAGCTTGTGTATTGTGTATCAACGGGAGTATTTTTCCCGTGTGCCTTGTATTTTCCAGTGCGCCTGTTTTGTGCCCTGGAGTGTGTTTGACGCATTTCTGCGTAAACCTGTATTTTGCGGATTAAAGCCTGTTATTCTGTGATTTACCCTCCTGCGCCTGACTCCTTCATCACCACCTCATCATACATCTTCAAAGTGTGCATCTGAATTCGGAAAGAAGGACACACGCTGTTGTATCCTTGAGTTGCAGGTTCTGTTAAGATGAATGACCATAAACTATCAGTGCTTTCTGTCATTCTGAGCACCGTGGGTGGACGCCCTAATCAGGTTACCACCAAATTAATATAGGTCCGGTAAATTTCTCAAATGTCCGGTAAATTAAAATGCTACCGTTCAAATGTCCGGTGCCACATTTTCCTAATGGAAACCCTAATGGGCAACTTGACATTTTTATAAATAACCCTAAGCATGATGGGATGTTAATTGCTTAATTAACTTCAAAACCACACCTGTGTGGAAGCACCTGCTTTCAATATACTTTGTATTCGTCATTTACTCAACTGTTTCCTTTATTTTGGCAGTTACCTGTACATGAGATGCTAAATATTTTTTAATAGTAAACATTTATTTGATGAAATCCATTATGATGAAACACCTAATTTTAATAGCTTACACAGTTGCCATTAACTTCTAATTACAAACATTAAGATCCCAGATATGCATTTAAGGGTCTGCATTGCTATAGTCTGTGTTGGCAAACAGAAGTGTATCATTGGTGATATAACAGGCACCGTTCAGACAACTGACAGATGGATGGAAACGACTAGGCCTACATAGACTAGCAGCTCTATCAGTAATCACCAACAGTCAGTGGAGGCCATTTTCTGGCAACGTGCTAATTCCAGAACACGTCTAATGAGCTGTGACAAAAACCTGAAAATAAGATTAAAAAATCACCCAAGGAAAGATGGGGGTAATCAAGAAACAATTAGTTTGTCACTTGATCACAAAGCAGACCTAGTCTAGTGACGGACGTCACACTGTCTTAATTACAATGTTACATAGCATCCCAAGAGAGCGGTGAGGTAGGGAGGGGGAGTCATGTAACTTACAGTGCAACAGGTTAAGATTGTCGTATGGTACAGTATATAAAATAGGCAAAATATGGTCCTACTATCTAAACTAAATAGTGTGGGCTTATTCAATTCGATTCCAAATATAATTTCCCCAGTATTTCACATCCATATCACAGTGGGTCATTTTGTGCAATATTAGTTTTGCAGTATATTATTTCAATGCTTGTCCTTGACTCAGCAAAACCAATGATTAAGAGTTTGATTTGTCTCACACCCAAACACAAAGCAGTTTTCTTTGCTGGTCTTTTGAAATTCAGCCAGGCAAAAACTAAGTTAATTAGAAATTAACAAAAAGAAGGAAGTGGAGAGAGAAAAACAGCGACGTGGAGTGTTTCATATCCATTATGGTGATCTCTAGTATTTAACACTCTGAACTGTGTGGAGAGGCCAGTGTAGAAGAGCTCCAGACAGGTCATCTATGAACTCTTGAACATCTTGTAAAAGGATCTGGCCTTAATGGACACTTACTCTTAAATCTCTACCCGGTACAGCCGGAAAAGGACTGTCCACCCCTCTGTGCCTGGTTTCTTTCTAGGTTCCTGTTTTTCATAGCTACTGTGCTTCTGCCTCTGCATTGTTTGCTCTTTGGGGTTTTAGGCTGGGTATCTGTAAAGCACATTGTGACAGCTGCGGATGTAAAAAAGCTTTACAAAATACATTTCATTGATTGATTGATTGAATTAATTTGACGAAGATGTAAGTGGCCGAAAAATTAGAAGTAGATACAGTAACAGATTTTAGGTTAAATGAATTCCAGGACTTTGGACAGAGTATACAGGCACATCAGCAATTCTATTATCAGTTTAGTGCATGGTGAAAGACTCCTTTGTCAGCACCATGGACAGCTGGCTCATACACATTGAAGGCTGCATTGTCGTAACATAGTCTGTGCAGAATATATATTTTTAGTGTGAAATCTGCAGGCAGCGTAGAACGATTTGACAGATAGCAACAGATTTCACCCCTTTTCATCCTATTACATGTTTTCACCATGAATTTTCATACAAAAAACCGACCAAAGGTGTCAGTCAAACTAAAACTCTTTTTGAAAAGAGAACTCTCTTAAGAGTGAGTGTACAAAAAGCTACCCTGAACCGAAGTGACTGGGATGTCAGAATGAATGCTTGTACACTTTGATCCTCTTCATAATCCCATCGATCAGCTACTGCAGCTCAGCTCACATCCTTTAAGACCTCTTGGGAAAAGCCTTGTCAAACCTGACTTTTTCCCATAACTCTTTTGTTGCTTGTCAGAGCCTATGCATATTTGTTAACTAAACCATTTAATTACATCACTTGACCTGAACATAAATTCAATGGTCATCATCTATGTGCTGTTTTGAGCATGATGAAGTTCACACATATACAGTGGGGAAAAAAAGTATTTAGTCAGCCACCAATTGTGCAAGTTCTCCCACTTAAAAAGATGAGAGAGGCCTGTAATTTTCATCATAGGTACACGTCAACTATGACAGACAAAATGAGGGAAAAAAATCCAGAAAATCACATTGTAGGATTTTTTATGAATTTATTTGCAAATTATGGTGGAAAATAAGTATTTGGTCAATAACAAAAGTTTCTCAATACTTTGTTCTATACCCTTTGTTGGCAATGACACAGGTCAAACTTTTTCTGTAAGTCTTCACAAGGTTTTCACACACTGTTGCTGGTATTTTGGCCCATTCCTCCATGCAGATCTCCTCTAGAGCAGTGATGTTTTGGGGCTGTCGCTGGGCAACACGGACTTTCAACTCCCTCTAAAGATTTTCTATGGGGTTGAGATCTGGAGACTGGCTAGGCCACTCCAGGACCTTAAAATGCTTCTTACGAAGCCACTCCTTTGTTGCCCGGGCGGTGTGTTTGGGATCATTGTCATGCTGAAAGACCCAGCCACGTTTCATCTTCAATGCCCTTGCTGATGGAAGGAGGTTTTCACTCAAAATCTCACGATACATGGCCCCATTCATTCTTTCCTTTACACGGATCAGTCGTCCTGGTCCCTTTGCAGAAAAACAGCCCCAAAGTATGATGTTTCCACCCCCATGCTTCACAGTAGGTATGGTGTTCTTTGGATGCAACTCAGCATTCTTTGTCCTCCAAACACGACGAGTTGAGTTTTTACCAAAAAGTTCAATTTTGGTTTCATCTGACATTCTCCCAATCCTCTTCTGGATCATCCAAATGCACTCTAGCAAACTTCAGACGGGCCTGGACATGTACTGGCTTAAGCAGGGGGACACGTCTGGCACTGCAGGATTTGAGTCCCTGGCGGCGTAGTGTGTTACTGATGGTAGGCTTTGTTACTTTGGTCCCAGCTCTCTGCAGGTCATTCACTAGGTACCCCCGTGTGGTTCTGGGATTTTTGCTCACCGTTCTTGTGATCATTTTGACCCCACGGGGTGAGATCTTGCGTGGAGCCCCAGATCGAGGGAGATTATCAGTGGTCTTGTATGTCTTCCATTTCCTAATAATTGCGCCCACAGTTGATTTCTTCAAACCAAGCTGCTTACCTATTGCAGATTCAGTCTTCCCAGCCTGGTGCAGGTCTACAATTTTGTTTCTGGTGTCCTTTGACAGCTCTTTGGTCTTGGCCATAGTGGAGTTTGGAGTGTGACTGTTTGAGGTTGTGGACAGGTGTCTTTTATACTGATAACAAGTTCAAACAGGTGCCATTAATACAGGTAACGAGTGGAGGACAGAGGAGCCTCTTAAAGAAGAAGTTACAGGTCTGTGAGAGCCAGAAATCTTGCTTGTTTGTAGGTGACCAAATACTTATTTTCCACCATAATTTGCAAATAAATTCATTACAAATCCTACAATGTGATTTTCTGGATTTTCTTTTCTCAATTTGTCTGTCATAGTTGACGTGTACCTATGATGAAAATTACAGGCCTCTCTCATCTTTTTAAGTGGGAGAACTTGCACAATTGGTGGCTGACTAAATACTTTTTTTCCCCACTGTACCTTGATTTGATTTTATGCACTGCCATTTATCACCCTAGCTTGATCCATCCAGTAATGTGCTGCTCTGTGGACAATGAGCGAGCTCAAACAAATCATATTTATTATCTTTTAACTCATTTAAATTCACTGTGCTTTAGATATCAGCTTAAGAGATGTTTAGAGTGCTACAGTCATATTTAGACTGTAAATGTGCTGGCTTGCAGTTACATTTCAATTTATGGCTCCACCAGCCCTTTATGACTACAACTCCAGCACACTTGGTCCATCTGAATGCTTTAAAAGCTTCATGGTGAGAAATGGGAAAGTTTATCAAGTTTATTAAGTCTGCCTCACTTCATAACGTAGTCTAACTCCTACATGGTTTACTACAGTGATGGGTGGCGTGAAGCAGAGTGGATGTGAAATGTGGGCACAAGCTGTGGCCGATATCCACTTCCTGTGTCTCCATTGGAGATGACAGGGAGACAAGAAGGCCTGCTGCATATTAGCCCATCACTAATTCAAGATGGTATCTTGAGTCAGAGTTCCTGGTAACTTATGATAATGTTTGTGAGGAGTGCATTGCCGGAAACATGGAGCAAAACGTCTGTTTGGAGCATCTTTAAGAGGCACTCTGTTTCATTTTTGGCTTGATGTGGCATTGTCCTCTACCATCTGTCCACTCTGTGGTAATAGAGTATTACTCTACTAATGTATACCACTTTAAAAATATCATTGTAGACCAGCATATCTAATCTTATTTGCCTTGGGATGCATCATTTAGTTCCTGATGAATGTTTATTTTGCAAGTATGTAACACCAGGATAGATCTCAAGAAATGTGGAGCCAGTGTTATACAGACAGGACCAGGATTAGCTGGATATGCATAATTTACTATTTTGATGAGCTCAGCACTTGCAGAGATTACAAATATAATATATTACCCTAAATTCAGTGAGCAAATTGACTTTAACATACTGTATGTGAGTCTTATATTGAGTCTGATTGTAAAATGATTGAGTCAGTGTATGAGAACAACTTAACACTTTATAATAACTCCACACAATAAAGCATTTGCTACATGAGGCAAATGGGGGTCACATCAAATACTCACTGGTTTTCTGATCCACGCTCCTACCTTTTCTTTCAAGATATATGTGTTCAACAGATGCATAACTTTATTCCCAGTCATGTGAAATCCATAGATTAGGGCCTAATTAATTTATTTCAATGGACTGATTTCCTTATACTGTATGAACTATAACTCAGTAAAATCTTTGAAATTGTTGCATGTTGCGTTTATGTTTTTGTTCAGTGTATTATGAAAATTGACTGTAACAATGCCAATAATGTTTAAATTCGAAGCAGCTCAAACACAGAACATGTAAAAATTAGGGAGGATTACTTTATCCTATCCCAGATATTCCTTAAAGAGGTGGGGTTTCAAGTGTCTCCGGAAGGTGGTGAGTGACTCGGCTGTCCTGGCGTCGTGAGGGAGCTTGTTCCACCATTGGGGTGCCAGAGCAGCGAACAGTTTTGACTGGGCTGAGCGGGAACTGTGCTTCCGCAGAGGTAGGGGGGCCAGCAGGCCAGAGGTGGATGAACGCAATGCCCCTTGACCTTGACCTTTCCACATTTTGTCACGTTACAGCCTTATTCTAAAATTGATTTAAATGTTTATTTTTCGTCATCAATCTACACACAATACCCCATAATGACAAAGCAAAAACAGGTTTTTAGAAATGTTTGCTAATTTATTAAATAAATAAAAACTGAAATATCACATTTACATAAGTATTCAGACCCTTACTCAGTACTTTGTTGAAGCACCTTTGGCAGCAATTACAGCATTGAGTCTTCTTGGGTAATATGCTACAAGCTTGACACACCTGTATTTGGGGAGTTTCTCCCATTCTTCTCTGCAGATCCTCTCAAGCTCTGTCAGGTTGGATGGGGAGCGTTCCTGCACAGCTATTTTCAGGTCTCTCCAGAGATGTTCGATCAGGATCAAGTCTGGGCTCTGGCTGGGCCACTCAAGGACATTCAGAGACTTGTCCCGAAGCCACTCCTGCGTTGTCTTGGCTGTGTGCCTAGGGTCGTTGTCCTGTTGGAAGGTGAACTTTCGCCCCAGTCTGAGGTCCTGAGTGCTCTGGAGCAGGTTTTCATCAAGGATCTCTCTGTTGTTTTTTTTTTTTTCACCTTTATTTAACCAGGTAAGCCAGTTGAGAACAAGTTCTCATTTACAACTGCGACCTGGCCAAGATAAAGCAAAGCAGTGCGATAAAAACAACAACACAGAGTTACATATGGGGTAAAAAAAAACATAAAGTCAAAAATACAACAGAAAATATATATACAGTGTGTGCAAATGTAGCAAGTTATGGAGGTAAGGCAATAAATAGGCTATAGTGCAAATTAATTACAATTAGTATTAACACTGGAATGCTAGATGTGCAAGAGATTATGTGCAAATAGAGATACTGGGGTGCAAAAGAGCAAAATAAATAACAATATAGGGATGAGGTAGTTGGGTGTCACGATTCAGACAGACGACCAGAGGACCACAATTGCGTCACACCAGAAAGTTTATTAAACTTAAGGGAAAAGGGAAGTAGGGAGTGAATGAAGGCTCCAGGGGTAACAGGGATCCCGTCCAATGCGCTGGGTCTGTGCCCCCCAGTGGCAGCGATCGTCCTATGAAGCCGGTGGTGGGTGGTCCAGAAGTCCTGGGGGGAGACACAGACACAACAGGGCGGAATGAAACCAGGCAGCAGTACAGTTCAAGGGAAATCCAAAATACGTAGTAGCAAGGCAGAAGGCTGGTCAGAGTTACCGGGATTGAAGAGTAGTCAGGAGTCGTAATGGCAGAAGCAGGTCTGGATCTCCTGAGGCAGAAGAGTATCCAAAAAACAGGCAGGTCCGGGGTCACAAAACCAGGGTGAGCCAGAAGCGCGAGCAAACAGGTTCCGGGTGTGAGCTTTGCAGACGATCTGACACCGGAGAGCTGAAAGACAGGGCCTTAAATACTGGGAGAGGTTAGTGGGTAATGCAGCGCAGCTGGCAGAGTAATTAGAGCCGAGCAGAGCAGGGACAGGTGGAGCTAGTTAGGCTGAGTAGAGAGAGGGAGGTGAGCAGAGTGGAAGATAGTGGAAACCAATTAAGGTGGTAACCCGGTGGAGTGAGAGGGCTCATGACAGAACCCCCCAAGGGACGGCCCCAGAAGTCCCAAGAGCAACACCACGCCGGGCGGGAGGAGGGGAGCCGGAGGAGGGCTAGAACTCCTCCGAACGGTCCGAGTGAACGTCCTCATCCTCGGAGGAAGCCGGAGGGCCGTGGTCGGGAGATGGGACAGGTCCCGAGACAGGATCAGGCACAGGACAGGAAGCCGAGCGGGCCGGACGGTTAGGGACCCCTCTGGGGCGGCCCCTACGGATTGCAGGTTGATCAGGATGCCGTTGGTGGAAAGCGGTGATGAGAGTCCTATCCACCATCCGACTAGCTGGCACCCAGGTCCTTTCCTCAGGTCCATAGCCCTCCCAGTCAATGAGGTACTGGAGACCCCTACCCCTCCGTCTGGACCGAAGCAGGTGGCGGACGGTGTAAACCAGACCACCATCGACGAGCCGTGGAGGAGGAGGACCAGGCGCAGCAGGGACCAGCGGACTCTCATGGATGGGCTTAATCTTAGACACATGGAAAGTGGGGTGCACCCTCAGGGGAATTAGGCAGTTGGAGCCGGACAGCAGTTGGGCTAATCACTCTTATGATAGGGAATGGGCCAATGAACCGAGGTGCCAGCTTCTGCGACTCCACCCTGAGTGGCAGGTTCTTCGATGACAACCACACCCCTTTGACCAACATGGTAGGTGGGAGCAGGAATTCTCCGACGGTTGGCCCCGGTAGTGTAGCTGGCAACGGACCTGAGGAGTGTGGCTCGGGCTTGTGACCAGGTGCGGCGACATCGACGGGCAAAAGCAAGTGCAGATGGGCAAGTAACCTCCTCCTCCTGGCTGGCAAATAGAGGAGGCTGGTATCCATAAACACATTGGAAAGGGGACATACCGATGGCAGAGCAGGTCAGAGAATTGTGTGCGTACTCCACCCATGTCAATTGCTGCGACCAGGAGTGGGGGTTGCGTGAAGTCATGCATCGCAGTGCCTTCTCGAGCTCCTGATTAGCCCGCTCTGACTGCCCATTGGATTGGGGATGGAATCCGGAAGTCAGACTGACTGTGGCTCCCAGCAGGTGACAGAACTCCTTCCAAAAAGCGGAGGAGAATTGTGGACCACGGTCAGAAACAACATCCCTTGGCAGTCCGTGGATCCGGAAGACGTGTTCCAGGACCACCTGGGCGGTCTCCTTGGCGGTTGGGAGCTTGGGGAGGGGAATGAAGTGTGCCATCTTGCTGAAACGGTCAACGATGGTGAGAATGACGGTCATGCCACTTGAAGGGGGGCAGCCCCGTGACAAAGTCAAGGGCGATGTGAGACCAGGGACGTCTGGGCACAGGCAGGGGCTGCAGCAATCCGGCTGGGGGCTGGCAGGACGACTTGTGTTGGTTGCAGATGGGGCAGGCTTGGACGAATTCCCGTACATCCTTCCTCAGAGAGGGCCACCAGAACCTCTGGGCGAGCAGGTTGTAAGTGCGGGTGGAGCCAGGGTGACAAGCTAGGCGGGAGTCATGTCCCCACTGAATGACCTGGGACCTCAGGTCTTCGGGGACAAAAAGGCGGTCAGCTGGGCAAGTGCTGGGACCTGGCTGGTTACGGAGAGCCTCCAGCACCTGTTCCTCAACAGCCCAGGTCAGAGCTGCAACGATGCAGGGACTTGGCAGAATCGACACAGGGTCCTTGGAGGGGGTGTCATCCTTCTGGAATTGACGGGAGAGGGCGTCTGGCTTGGTGTTGCGTGATCCAGGCCGGTATGACAGAGTGAAATTAAACCTGGTGAAGAACAGGGCCCAGCGGGACTGCCTGGAGTTCAACCGTTTGGCCGTGCGGATGTACTCCAAGTTCTTATGATCGGTCCAAACGAGAAATGGAATGGTGGACCCCTCCAGCCAGTGACGCCACTCCTCCAAGGCAAGCTTCACAGCCAGCAGCTCACGGTTCCCTATGTCGTAATTGCACTCAGAGGGGGACAACCGACGTGAGAAAAAGGCACAGGGATGGAGCTTCCTATCCTCCGCAGCCCACTGAGAAATCACAGCACCAACTCCCACATCCGAGGCGTCCACCTCCACAATGAATTGCCGGTCCACATCAGGCATCTGGAGGATGGGAGCGGAGGTGAACCTCACCTTGAGGGTACTGAAGGCTTTGTCGGCTGCTGGGGTCCAGGTGAAGGGTTGCTTGGTGCTGGTTAGAGCAGTGAGAGGGGCAGCAACGGTACTGTAGTTCCGGATAAACTTCCTATAGAAGTTAGCAAACCCCAGAAACTGTTGCAGCTTCTTTCTGTTCTCCGGAACTGGCCATGAAGTGACTGCTGATACTTTGGCAGGATCCATTTGGATACTTCCTTCTGCCACTATGTACCCCAGGAAGGCCACTGTCTTGACGTGAAACTCACATTTCTCTGCCTTGGCGTAGAGGGAATTCTCCAGAAGACGATGAAGGACTTGCTGGACATGGCGGGTGTGTTCAGACAGGTTTCTGGAGTAAATTAAGATGTCATCCAGGTAAACGAAGACAAACTTGTTTAACATGTCCCGCAGTACATCATTCACTAGAGCCTGGAACACAGCAGGAGCATTGGTGAGGCCAAAAGGCATAACCAGATACTCGTAGTGGCCTGTTGGTGTATTGAATGCGGTTTTCCATTCATCTCCCTCCCGGATCCGCACTAGGTGGTAAGCGTTTCTGAGATCCAACTTGGTAAAAACAGTGGCTCCCTGGAGCAACTCAAAAGCAGAGGTGAGCAGAGGCAGAGGGTAACGGTTTTTCACTGTGATGTCGTTGAGTCCCCTGTAGTCGATGCGGGGGCGAAGAGATCCGTCCTTCTTCCCCACAAAGAAGAAGCCAGCACCAGCAGGAGATGAAGATGAACGGATTAATCCTGCGGACAGAGAGCCATTGATGTAGTCCTCCATGGACTTTCTTTCAGGAGCAGACAACGAATAAAGACGACCCCCTTGGAGGAGCTGTTCCAGGGAGGAGGTCGATGGCACAGTCGTACGGTCGGTGAGGGGGCAGAGATGTGGCTCTTGCTTTGTTAAACACCTCTCTGAGACCATGGTAGCATTCTGGGACATTGGAGAGGTCAGGAGCGGAGTTAGTAGGTACTGGCCGAGGGGGTAGTGCGGCAGCAAGCAGGCAGGTTCGGTGGCAGTCCTCTCCCCACTCCCTGATCACCCCGGTCACCCAGTCGAGCTGAGGGTTGTGCCGGGCGGAGCCATGGGTAACCCAGGATGAGGGTTGGCCTGGAGAGGGGAGCAGGTGAAACTGGATAGTTTCTTGATGGTTTCCGGACAGACCCATCGAGACCGGGGCCGTGACATGAGTGACCGATCCGAGTAAGTGTCCGTCCAGTGCCCGGGCAGGAATAGGAGGTGTCAAACGGAGGTTCTCCAGTCCCAGTTGGCGTGCCAGCTTGATGTCCATTATGTTGGCTTCGGCGCCAGAATCCACCAGAGCAGCCAGGGTGTGAGTTGAGTCAGAGAGGCGGAGGTGAACTTGCAGCAGGGGTTTGCGGTCGGAGGACTGGATGGTCATTGAACTCAACCGGACTCCCCCTACGCCCGGTGAGCTTCGGCCCTTTAAAGGGCAGGTTACCACACGATGTCCATCACCTCCACAATAGAGGCAGAGGTTTGAGGTGAAGCGGCGCTGGCGCTCTGCAGGAGTGAGGGAGGCTCGCCCAATCTCCATAGGCTCAGACTGATCAAGCTGACCTGGGTGAGTGGCAGTAGATGACAGGAGCCCAGTCGGATCTCTCCGAATGCCGGTAGTAGGTGGACCTTGGCGCCCCCCTCTCACGACGACGGGTCTGTATCCTTCTGTCGATCCTGACAGTCAGTGCGATGGCTTCATCAAGAGTGGAAGGCAGTTCATGGGAGACCAACTCGTCCTTGATATAGTCAGCCAAACTATGGAAGAACGCGTCCACCAACGATGGTGTGTTCCAAGAACTTCGTCTAGCCAGGGTTCGGAAGTCGATGGAATGGTCTGCGACTGTACGTCTGCCTTGTCGAATACTGAACAGTTCACGAGACGCCTCTGCGGTGGGTGAATCCAGGTCAAACACCTTCAGCATCTCCTCAGCAAACAGGTCGAAGGTTGCACATGCGGGGGTTTGACGTTCGAACTCTGCTGTTCCCCAGAGTCGAGCCTCGGCCCGTCAGGTGAGTGATGGCATACCCAACTTTAGCCCCCTCCGTGGCGAAGGTCCTTGGCTGCAAGGAGAACTGAAGTCGGCAGCTAGTCAGGAATGGCCGGACCTGGGTTGAATCGCCGTTGAACCGCTCGGGGTTTCCAATCTTGGGTTCCGGAGCAGCGGCTGCAATGACCGGGGCAGGTAACTCGGGGGCTGGGCTGGTGGGCAGACTGGCTGGGGTAAGGTTGGTGAGGAGTTGAATGATCATGGCGAGTTGTTGTTGCTGCTGCTGGAACTGCTGCTCATGCTCATCGGTTTCCATGTCGGGGAAAGTGTGCGCTGAGTCCATAATGGTCAGATCGTACTGTCACGATTCAGACAGACGACCAGAGGACCACAATTGCGTCACACCAGAAAGTTTATTAAACTTAAGGGAAAAGGGAAGTAGGGAGTGAATGAAGGCTCCAGGGGTAACAGGGATCCCGTCCAATGCGCTGGGTCTGTGCCCCCCCCAGTGGCAGCGATGCGTCCTATGAAGCCGGTGGTGGGTGGTCCAGAAGTCCTGGGGGGAGACACAGACACAACAGGGCGGAATGAAACCAGGCAGCAGTACAGTTCAAGGGAAATCCAAAATACGTAGTAGCAAGGCAGAAGGCTGGTCAGAGTTACCGGGATTGAAGAGTAGTCAGGAGTCGTAATGGCAGAAGCAGGTCTGGATCTCCTGAGGCAGAAGAGTATCCAAAAAAACAGGCAGGTCCGGGGTCACAAAACCAGGGTGAGCCAGAAGCGCGAGCAAACAGGTTCCGGGTGTGAGCTTTGCAGACGATCTGACACCGGAGAGCTGAAAGACAGGGCCTTAAATACTGGGAGAGGTTAGTGGGTAATGCAGCGCAGCTGGCAGAGTAATTAGAGCCGAGCAGAGCAGGGACAGGTGGAGCTAGTTAGGCTGAGTAGAGAGAGGGAGGTGAGCAGAGTGGAAGATAGTGGAAACCAATTAAGGTGGTAACCCGGTGGAGTGAGAGGGCTCATGACAGTTGGGTGGGCTAATTTCAGATGGGCTGTGTACAGGTGCAGTGATCGGTAAGGTGCTCTGACAACTGATGCTTAAAGTTAGTGAGGGAGATAAGAGTCTCCAGCTTCAGAGATTTTTGCAATTCGTTCCAGTCATTGGCAGCAGAGAACTGGAAGGAATGGCGGCCAAAGGAGGTGTTGGCTTTGGGAATGACCAGTGAGATATACCTGCTGGAGCGCAGACTACGGGTGGGTGCTGCTATGGTGACCAATGAGCTAAGATAAGGCGCGGATTTGCCTAGCAGTGATTTATAGATGGCCTGGAGCCAGTGGGTTTGACGACGAACATGTAGTGAGGACCAGCCAACAAGAGCGTACAGGTCACAGTGGTGGGTAGTGTATGGGGCTTTGGAGACAAAACGGATGGCACTGTGATAGACTACATCCAATTTGCTGAGTAGAGTGTTGGAGGCTATTTTGTAAATGACATCGCCGAAGTCAAGGATCGGTAGGATAGTCACTTTTACGAAGGCATGTTTGGCAGCATGAGTGAAGGAGGCTTTGTTGCGAAATAGGAAGCCGATTCTAGATTTAACTTTGGATTGGAGATTCTTAATGTGAGTCTGGAAGGGGAGTTTACAGTCTAACCAGACACCTAGGTATTTGTAGTTGTCCACATACTCTAGGTCAGACCCGTCGAGAGTGGTGATTCTAGTCGGGTGGGCGGGTGCCAGCAGCGTTCGATTGAAAAGCATGCATTTATATTTACTAGTGTTTAAGAGCAGTTGGAGGCTACTGAAGGAGTGTTGTATGGCATTGAAGCTCGTTTGGAGGTTTGTTAACACAGTGTCCAATGAAGGGCCAGATGTATACAAAATGGTGTCGTCTGCGTAGAGGTGGATCTGAGAGTCACCAGCAGCAAGAGCGACATCATTGATATACACAGAGAAAAGTGTCGGCCCAAGAATTGAACCCTGTGGCACCCCCATAGAGACTGCCATAGGTCCAGACAACAGGCCCTCCGATTTGACACACTGAACTCTATCTGAGAAGTAGTTGGTGAACCAGGCGAGGCAGTCATTTGAGAAACCAAGGCTATTTAGTCTGCCAATAAGAATGCGGTGGTTGACAGAGTCGAAAGCCTTGGCCAGGTCGATGAAGACGGCTGCACAGTACTGTCTATTATCAATCGCGGTTATAATATCGTTTAGGACCTTGAGCGTGGCTGAAGTGCACCCATGACCAGCTCGGAAACCGGATTGCATAGTGGAGAAGGTGCGGTGGTATTCGAAATGGTCGGTGATCTGTTTGTTAACTTGGCTTTCAAATACTTTCGAAAGGCAGGGCAGGATGGATATAGGTCTGTAGCAGTTTGGATCTAGAGTGTCACCCCCTTTGAAGAGGGGGATGACCGCGGCAGCTTTCCAATCTCTGGGGATCTCAGACGTTACGAAAGAGAGGTTGAACAGACTAGTAATAGGGGTTGCGACAATTTCGGCGGCTAGTTTTAGAAAGAAAGGGTCCAGATTGTCTAGCCCAGCTGATTTGTAGGGGTCCAGGTTTTGCAGCTCTTTCAGAACATCAGCTGTCTGAATTTGTGTGAAGGAGAAGCGGGGGGGGCATGGGCAAGTTGCAGCGGAGGGTGCAGAGTTGGTGGCCGGGGTAGTGGTAGCCAGGTGGAAAGCATGGCCAGCCGTAGCAAAATGCTTGTTGAAATTCTCGATTATTGTAGATTTATCGGTGGTGATAGTGTTTCCTAGCCTCAGTGCAGTGGGCAGCTGGGAGGAAGTGCTCTTATTCTCCATGGACTTTACAGTGTCCCAAAACTTTTTGGAGTTAGTGCTACAGGATGCAAATTTCTGTTTGAAAAAGTTAGCCTTTGCTTTCCTGACTGCTTGTGTATATTGGTTCCTAACTTCCCTGAAAAGTTGCATATCGCGGGGGCTATTTGATGCTAATGCAGTACGCCACAGGATGTTTTTGTGCTGGTCAAGGGCAGTCAAGTCTGAGGAGAACCAGGGGCTATATCTGTTCTTAGTTCTGTATTTTTTGAATGGGGCATGTTTATTTAAGATTGAGAGGAAATTACTTTTAAGGAACAACCAGGCATCCTCTACTGACGGAATGAGATCTATATCCATCCAGGATACCTGGGCCAGGTCAATTAGGAAGGCCTGCTCGCTAAAGTGTTTTAGGGAGCGTTTGACAGTGATCAGGGGTGGTCGTTTGACGGACGCAGGCAATAAGGCAGTGATCGCTGAGATCCTGGTTGAAGACAGCTGAGGTTTATTTAGAGGGTAAGTTAGTCAGGATGATATCTATGAGGGTACCCATGTTTACGGATTTAGGGTTGTACCTGGTAGGTTTGTTGATAATTTGCGTGAGATTGAGGGCATCTAGTTTGGATTGTAGGATGGCCGGGGTATTAAGCATATCCCAATTTAGGTCACCAAGCAGTACGAACTCTGAGGATAAATGGGGGGCAATCAATTCACATATGGTGTCCAGGGCACAGCTGGGGGCTGAGGGGGGTCTGTAGCAAGCGGCAACAGTGAGAGACTTATTTCTGGAAAGGTGGATTTTTAGAAGTAGAAGCTCAAACTGTTTGGGCACAGACCTGGATAGTATGATAGAGCTCTGCAGGCTATCTCTACAGTAGATTGCAACTCCACCCCCTTTGGCAGTTCTATCTAGACGGAAAATGTTATAGTTGGGGATGGAAATTTCAGAATTTTTGGTGGCCTTCCTAAGCCAGGATTCAGACACTGCTAGAACATCAGGGTTGGCGGAGTGTGCTAACGCAGTGAATAACTCAAACTTAGGAAGTAGACTTCTGATATTTACGTGCAAGAAACCAAGACTTTTGCGATTACAGAAGTCAGCAAACGATAGCGCCTGGGGAGTAGGAGTGATACTGAGGGCTGCAGGGCCTGGGTTAGCCTCTACATCACCAGAGGAACAGAGGAGGACTAGAATAAGGATACGGCTAAAGGCTTTAAGAACTGGTCTTCTAGTGCGTTGGGTACATAGAATAAAGGGGGCAGATTTCCGGGCGTTGTAGAAAAGATTCAGGGCATTATGTACAGACAAGGATGTGGAAGGATATGAGTAAAGTGGAGGTAAACCTAAGCGTTGGGTAACAATGAAAGAGATAGCATCACTGGAGGCACCAATTGAGTCGGTCTCCGCGTGTATGGGGGGTGGGACAAAGGAGCTATCTAAGGCAGGTTTAGCTGGGCTGGGGGATTTACAGTGAAATAGTACAATTAGAAATAACCGAAACAACAATAAGCTAACCATGTTGACAAGGGAGAGAGGCATAAAGCAATCACAGGTGTAATTTGAGAGAGCTAAGACAACAGCTTGTAATGACGACACAGTTTGGGCTGAGGCTAAACATAAACAGGATGCAGTACCGTAAAAAGGAACAGTCCAGCAGACATCAGCTGTATAGCTGAGTTATCATAAGGTCCGGTGAACAGCAATAGGATAGTTCGGAGGCTGCTAAAGCACTAGCGAGTAAGAGGCCACGGCTAGCGTGTGCTAGCGGGCCGGGGCTAGCAGATGGAATCTTCGTGGTCGACGTCGTAACCACATCAGACGATTTCGTCGGCAGACCAGTCGTGTAGGATCGGCGGGGCTCCGTGTCAACACTAGGTGGTCCCGTCCGGTTGACAGAGAGGTAGATAGCCGGGAGATGGGCCTAGCTCAGGATGATTAGCCAGACCACAACGTCCATTTTGTTGCAGCTAGCTGGTAGCGATGAATCCGGAGTTAAAGGTTCAGTGATTCCGGCAGAAAAACTGATATGTTCTGGGTCGATAACGCGCTGTGCAGACTGGCCAAATAACAGTCCAGACTAGAGCTGGCTGTTGAGTGGTGCAGGCCACGGACAATGGTGAAAAACCGCTAACGGTAGCTGATAGCAAGTAGCTAGTTAGCTGGCTACTCCCGTCCGGTAGACCTAGAGGTAGATATGAGCCTGGCTCTAGGCTAGCTCGAGGCTAACTGGTGCTTGCATCGGGGGCAGTGGTGATTAGCCAGACAGCAACACCCATTCGGTTGCGGCTAGCTAGTTGCGATCCGGTGATTAATGTCCAGTGATTAAATTAATCCCGCAGAAAAAAATCCAATGTTCTGGGTGAAATACCGCTAACTGTGGCTAATAGCAAGTAGCTAGTTAGCTGGCTAGCTAGTTTCAACTGGAGATTCTAGATAAAAGGTAAGTCAATAATAGAATCCGTTCCACATTGAGTGAGGCGGGTTGCAGGAAAGTATATTTTGTAGAAGGATGAAAAGTCTGATAGGGAAATATGTACGAAAAATATAAAAAACAGGGTATTTACAGGCTATTTACAGACACACGACAAAAACAGAACTGCACTACTACGCCATCTTGGATGCCATCTGTACTTTGCTCCGTTCATCTTTCCCTCGATCCTAACTAGACTCCTTGTCCCTGCCTCTGAAAAACATCCCCACAGCTGCCACCATCATGCTTCACCGTAGGGATGGTGCCAGGTTTCCTCCAGACGTGACGCTTGGCATTCAGGCCAAAGAGTTCAATCTTGGTTTCATAAAACCAGATCATCTTTTTTCTCATGGTCTGAGAGTCCTTAGGTGCCTTTTGGCAAACTCCAAGTTGGCTGTCATGTGCCTTTTACTGAAGAGTGGCTTCTGTCTGGCCACTCTACCATAAAGGCCTGATTGGTGCAGTGCTGCAGAGATGGTTGTCCTTCTGGAGGGTTCTCCCATCACCACAGAGGAACTCTAGAGCTCTGTCAGAGTGACCATTGGGTTCTTGGTCACCTCCTTGACCAAGGCCCTTCTCCCCCGATTGCTCAGTTTGGTGGTTCCAAACTTCTTCCATTTAAGAATGATGGAGGCCACTGTGTTCTTGGGGACCTTCAAGGCTGCAGACATTTTTTGGTACCCTTCCCTCGATCTGTGCCTCGACACAATCCTGTCTCTGAGCTCTATGGACAATTCCTTCGACCTCGTGGCTTGGTTTTTGCTCTGACATGCACTGTCAACAGTGGGACCTTAGATAGACAGGAGTGTGCCTTTCCAAATCATGTCCAATCAATTGAATTTACCACAGGTGGACTCCAATGAATTTGTAGAAACATCTCAAGGATGATCCATGGAAACAGGATGCACCTGAGCTCAACTTCGAGTCTCATAATAAAGGGTCTTAATACTTATGTAAATAAGGTATCTGTTTTTTCTTTTTTTATGAATTTGCTAAAATGTATAACAATATTTTTTTGATTTGTCATTATGGGGTATTGTGTGTAGACTGCTGAGGAAAATGTTTTATTTAATCAATTTTAGAATAAGGCTGTAACGTAATAAAATGTGGAAAAAGTAAAGGGTTCTGAATACTTTCCAAATGCACTGTAAATGTGTTCAACATCCACTGAAGTAGCTAGCAAGTTTACTAGATAGGTACAGTAGTTGCCGTGGTAACCAAATAAACAGACTTGCTAGTTTAGCTAACCAAACCATCAGTCCTAGCTTGCTATTATGAAAATCTAATTCAACAATACCAATACTGTTTTCAATTCGACTTGAATATTCAACAATGTTATTAGATGCATTTACATGACACTTCAAAATTCTCTGGCAGCCATGTTAGCACTTCATTAACATAACATGGGGATATTTAAATAATGCTATGTAACTGAATGTCTAGAATTAGAACAATATAAACAATTCTAAAAGTTGGCCCAACTCTCTAAATACATGGCTCTGGCTACATCCACTGTCCAGATGGATGGAACGTTGCATATGTTTTTTTGCCGCTGGCTCGAAAGTGAGTCATTTAGCGAATCATTTCCATTATATTTGTCTGTTCAGTCATAAGTTAGGCTTCTCTGAATATTTTTTCCACACTTAGGAACTTAGTCAGAACCTTATCTTTTTCATGTAGGCTAACCCCTGGCTTAGTCAGCCAGATGTGGTGATAGACAGCTGTCAGTCTCAGCTGTTCGCCCGCTGGCTACCTAGCGTTACGTTAGCTTTGAGCGCTTGTGTGTCGTGGACCTTATGATTATGGATCCCTTTGACAGTTTATTGGAGCCTGTGATATCAGTTCCTGTTGGCTGAAAGAGGAAACTTTCTAAACAAGCTCATGAAAATGAGATTAACGACATTAAACTACTGGAATGAGTGGCTTGAAGAGTGCCTGCAATATACCGTTCAAATTATTTTCTCTGTATTGTGTGCTTATTGTTTAACCATTGATATGTTCTAGGGGTCATTTTGAGACCTTAAGGAGCATCAGGTACTGTTGGAATGTCTACAAATGGCATTTCCATCTTTTTGTGAGAAATTACACTGGTCACTCATAACATTTATAAAGTATAGGTAGCCCAAACTTTAGATGAGCTCACACAAAAATACTTAACTAGTAAATGGTTTATAAGGACCTATATTAAACATCATATAAATTATCTTATTAATTATTATTAAATAGTTTAAAAGTTGTTTATGTATGTGAATAACTAGGTTACTAACATCTTCGAATGTGGGAGTAATTATTCATAAATGATGAAAACAATATTTACTAATCCATTATACATGCTTTATTACATGGAGTTATTATAATGTACTAATGAGAATAATTGTGTGATTTATTGTGTGACTCCTGAGTGGCGCAGTGGTCTAAGGCACTGCATCACAGTGCTAACTGTGCCACTAGATCCTGGTTCGAATCCAGGCTCTGTCGCAGCCGGCTGCGACCGGGAGACTCATGGGCGGCGCACAATTGGCCCAGCGTTGTCCAGGGTAGGGGAGGGAATGGCCGGCAGGGATGTAGCTCAGTTGATAGAGCATGGCGTTTGCAACGCCAGGGTTGTGGGTTCGATTCCCACGGGGGGCCAGTATAAAAAAATATGTATTCACTAACTGTAAGTCGCTCTGGATAAGAGCGTCTGCTAAATGACTAAAATGTAAATGTAAATGTTAGGTACGAAAGTAACATGACACCGTTTTAGACACCTTGTGGAGACACAAGGTCATGAACATGTGGTCAACGATAGGCTGTGTGCTTTCATAACTCTGATTCTCTACTCTTACACCTCTCCTTATTTCCCTCTCTCCTGCTATAAAGGTACTTGTCTTTGCTTGTCTGTCGACTTCAAAAGACTATGATTTTCTAAAATAAAATAAAATTGTATTAGTCACAGGCTTCATAAACAACAGATGTCGACTCATAGTTGAATGCTTACCTAAGGGCCCTTCCTAACAATGCAGAGAGAAAGAAAATAGAGAAATAATACAAAAGTAAAATAAAAGGTAATAATAGATACACAATGAGTAACGATAACTTGGATATATAAGGGGAGAAAAAGGTGTAGATTCACGTGCAGAGTGCGGCAGGTGTTTATTTCGCCTTCGCAAAAGGCAGGAATCGTGGTCACAGGCAGGCAATGGTCATACACAGGTAGGCAAACAGGCAGGAGAATCAAAACTAGGACTGAAGGCTATAACTGGTTCTCACAAACGAGCTAGGAAAAGGCACAAACAGAATGAACTGAACTAAATAAGGAGCTAATGAAACCAGGTGAGTAACTAACACAGGTGAAATCAATGAACAAAAATGAAAGACAGGGCTATGTTCAAGAACACAAAGAAACAGGGCTACGTTCAAGAACACAAGGTTGACTAAGAAAATAAATACAGAACCTTACAGTATCCCACCCCCAAGGGAGGCTCGTGACGACCCAACATCACCGGAGGGTGGAGCGGGCGGGCGGGGGGATCAGAGGCGGTGTCACGATCGTCGTATACAGAGGAGGACCAAGGCGCAGCGTTGCAGGCAAACATACTCTTTATTTAGAGACACGATCAAAACAACAAAACGATGACGTGACAGTTCACGGTCTAACACAAACAGACTAGAAACAAGATCCCACAACATTTGTGGGCAAATAGCCTCTATAAATATGGCTCCCAATCAGAGACAACCAGCCACAGCTGACACTCGTTGCCTCTGATTGGGAACCACTCTGGCCAACACAGAAATACAACCTATAGAATATCCACACCCTGGCTCAACATATAGAGTCCCAGAGCCAGGGTGTGACAGGCGGCCGCCTACCTCGGGGGCGATGTCCAGTGGGTCTGTTTGGGGGTCGACCCCGAGGTCGGGGAGCGGGACGGTTCCGGATGGTTACGGTGGAATGCCTGAATCATCTCTGGGTCGAGGATGTCCTGGTCGGGCACCCAGGACCGGTCTTCAGGCCCATAACCTTCCCAGTCCAATAGATAGTGGATGTGACCTCTCAGGTGTTTGGAATCAAGGATGGCCTGAATGGCGTAGGCAGGTTCCCCTCCGAAGTCCAACGGTGGGTGCGCACTGCGGGTTGAGACTGGAGGATGAAGAGGACTGTAGGTGACCGGTTTTAACAGAGGCCAATGAAGCGAGGACAGAACCTTTTGCAGGGGAGGCGGAGCCGGATGTCTCTGGTAGAGAGCCACACATGCTGTCCGGGGTGAAAGAGTGGCGTTGGTCGGCGGCGTCTGTCGGTAAAGCTTTTCTGGGTATTAGAGGCTTCCTGCAGATGCCGGTGAGTGGTCTCCCATACCCGCTCACTATGCCGAAACCAGTCGTGGACAGCTGGGACAGTAACAGGCTCTGCCTCCCAGGGAAACATGGGGGGTTGGTAACCAAGTACACACTGAAATGAGTAAGCGAAGGGATGAATGCATGAGTGAGTTCTGAGCGTATTCGGCCCAGGCCATATACCGACTCCAGTTGTGTGGAGAGGCAGAACATTGTTGGCGGAGGTACTTCCCTATTTCTTGGTTCAGGCGTTCGGTCTGCCCGTTGGTCTGGGGATGGTACCTGGAGGAGAGACTGAGGGCGACCCCCAGTCGGTCACAGAAGGCTCGCCACACCCGGGAGACAAACTGGGGCCAGCGGTCAGAGACGATGTCCTCCGGAATCCCATACAGATGGAACACCTGCTGGAACATACACTCAGCCAATTCCATGGCGTTAGGTAAATGAGGAAGAGGAACCAGACAACACATTTTTGAAAAACGGTCTACTATGACAAGGGTGGTGGTGTTACCAGAGGATTCAGGAAGGTATGTGATGAAGTCAACAGCTATGTGGGACCAGGGTCTGTGAGGAATTGGCAAAGGTTAAAGCTTACCGGAAGGGAGATGACGAGGGCTTTTGGTTTGGGCGCAGACTGGACAGGAGAGTACATAATCCCTTACATCGGATGCCAGTGAGGACCACCAGAATTTACGGTCTAGAAGTTTGGTGGTTTGTGTAATGCCTGGATGTCCTGACCCCAAGGATGTGTGACACCATTGCATCAGTTGGGGTCTAACAGCTGCTGGTACGTAACTCTTCCCAGTTGGTGTCTCAGGAGGTGCCGGGTCTGAGGTTAGGGCTTCTTGTATAGCAGAGTGAACCTCCCACTGTACCGGTCCCATAATGCAAAAGGAAGGAAGAATGGGTGTAGGGTCTGAGTTACTGGTCGGAAGGTCAAACTGGCGGGAGAGAGCATCACCTTTTACGTTTTTCTTTCCAGGGATGTAAGTAACATGAAAATGGAAGCATGTGAAGAAGAGAGCCCAGTGGGCTTGCCTGGAGTTTAACCTCTTGGCCCCTCTGATATATTCCAGATTACGATGATCTGTTAGGACGAGAAAGGGATGTTGTGCGCCCTCCAACCAGTGGCGCCACTCCTCGAGGGCCAGCTTGATGGCGAGGAGTTCTCTGTTCCCCACATCGTAATTCCTCTCAGCGGCGGATAACTTCCTGGAGAAGAAGGCACAGGGATGTGATTTTGGAGGTGTTCCCACCCGCTGAGAGAGTATGGCTCTTACTCCTACTTCGGAGGCATCCACCTCCAGGGTGAAAGGTAGGGTTGGATCAGGTTGGCGAAGGACAGGAGCTGAAGTGAAGAGGCGTTTCAAGTTGTTGAAAGCAGTCAGGTCGGTATCAGTCCATTGAAGGGTGCGGGTCTTTTGGCTGGTAAGTGCAGTGAGGGGAGCGGCAGTAGAACTGAAGTTCCCGAATGAACCGGCGATAGAAGTTGGAGAACCCAATGAAATGTTGGAGTTCCTTAACGGTGGTGGGTTTGGGCCAGTTACTGACGGCGGTGACTTTTTTCCCATCCATGCTGACCCTTCCAGGTGTCAGTGCGAAACCGAGGAAGTTTACAGAGGTTACATGGAAGGTGCTCTTTTCAGTCTTCACATAAAGGTTATGGTAAAGGAGCCGTTGAATAACCTTTTGTACATGCTGTATGTGTTCCTTCAGGGAGTGGGTGTTATGATTTAACTGGATAGAACCCAAATGCAGACAAGTACACCAAGCCAGAGAAGGTTTAACAGGTTTATTTACAATGTTCAATAGTCCAGGTTTCCAATAATAGGGGAAGATCAAGTCCAGGTTACAGGGAGGGTAACAGATCCAGGTCAGGGCAGGTGTGGTACCGTAATGGCCTAGTGTCCGTGGTGTGTCCAAAAGGGAGGTCCGGTAGTGGAGAGCAGGATGGTGGTGGCAGGAGTGAAGCGGAGGCAGGAGTCAGGTTCCTAATATCTGTGGCACAGGAGAAAAAGTAAATAGAACAGACCAAAAACACAAAGAGCAAAAATAAACAGGTTGAGTCGGCAGCGAGACTAACATGGTCGTCTTGACTATGATCTGACGATGAGTGGTAAGTTTGACCGGGTCTTAAAGGCTGAGGTGATTATGGTGAATGAGCTGCAGCTGGAACCCTGACTCCCGCACACCAGACTTCACTCCTGCAATCAAGGACAGACAGAGGGGAGGGAGAGAGCAGAGAGAGAGCTACCTAGCAGCAGTAGGCCTAACAGTACCCCCCCCTCTACGGACGCCACCTGGCGGCCGACGGGGTTTATCGGGATGTAACCTATGAAACTCTCGGACCAGAGCAGGATCCACAATGAAGCTCCTGGGCACCCAGGAACGTTCCTCAGGACCATAACCCTCCCAATCCACCAGGTACTGGAAACCACGACGGCGAACATCCAGAAGTCGCCGGACAGTGTAGACCGGACCCCCACCCACGATCCTGGGCGGAGGAGGGGGACGAGAGGGCGGGCACAGAGGGCTAACCGACACAGGCTTAATCTGGGAAACATGAAAGGTGGAATGAACCCGTAGGGAGGCAGGAAGCTGTAGCTTAACCGCGCAGGGGTTAACAATAGACAGTATCTTGAACGGTCCTATAAAACGAGGCGCCATCTTCTTAGACTCCACCTTCAATGGAAGGTCCCGTGACTTCAGCCATACCTCTTGACCAGGAGAGTAACCGGGAGCCTGGGACCGGTGACGGTTGGCTTGCCCCTCTGCATATACGCCGAAGCTCGGGACAGAGCTACCCTGGCCTTCCTCCAGACCTTGAAGCAGCGGCGCATGTGGGACTGCACCGAGGGTACCGCCAGTTCCCTCTCTTGAGAAGGGAACAGGGGAGGTTGATAACCCAGAGCACACAGAAAAGGAGACAAACCAGAGGAAGCGTTAGTCAAGGTGTTATGAGCATATTCCACCCAGGGGGAGCATGGAGCTCCATGACCCAGGGTTAGACCCTGTGACACAGCGAAGAGCGGTCTCCATCTCCTGGTTCGCTCTCTCGGCTTGCCCGTTGGTCTGAGGGTGATATCCAGAGGACAGGCTGGATGTAATGCCCAAAGCTTTACAGAAAGCTTTCCACACCTGGGAGACAAACTGGGGACCCCTGTCAGAGACAATATCCGTGGGTAGACCATGAGAGCGGAACACATGTTCAACCAAAATATCAGCCGTCTCTCTGGCAGTGGGCAGTTTAGGTAGGGCCAAAAATGAGCGAACTTAGAAAAACGATCAATCACCGTAAGAATGACAGTCTTTCCAGACGAGGGGGGAAGTCCAGTGACAAAATCCATAGCGATATGTGACCAGGGCCGGCTGGGTATAGGTAGAGGTCGTAGATGACCAGCGCTGGCCTGGGTGGAGTTCTTACTTCGTGCACATACCGTACAAGCAGCAATGAAGGCTCGAGTGTCCGCCTCCATCGTGGCCCACCAGAACTTCCGTCGCACAAAGTCAAGGGTCCGCGAAACTCCAGGGTGACAGGTAAGGGGAGACGAGTGAGCCCACTGAAGTACCTGGGAGCGAGCAGACTCAGGGACAAACATCCGGTTAGGAGGGCCCCTCCCAGGGTCAGCTTGATGATGTTGAGCCTGTCTAACAATCCCCTCGATGTCACATGTGATGACCGCAATACTGCAGGTAGGAGGCAAAATGGGTTCAGGGTTACTACCAGTATCAACAGCCGAATGAACACGAGACAGAGCGTCAGGCTTGACGTTGCGTGACCCAGGACGGTAAGACAGAGAAAAATTGAATCTCCCAAAAAATAGTGCCCACCTGGCTTGACGGGGGTTGAGCTGCTTCGCTGACTGGAGGTAAGCCAGATTCTTATGATCCGTCCAAACGATGAAGGGTTGTTCCGCCCCCTCCAACCAATGTCGCCACTCCTCGAGAGCCAGCTTAACGGCGAGCAGTTCACGATTGCCAACATCATAATTCCTCTCTGCCTGAGAAAGTTTCCTTGAGAGAAAAGCACAGGGATGCAGTTTGTTATCTTCAGGAGAACGTTGTGACAACACCGCACCTACCCCAGTGTCGGATGCATCCACCTCCACGACAAACTGGCGGTCGGGGTCCGGCTGCATCAGAATGGGAGCCGAGGCGAAGCGATGTTTCAGTTCTTCGAACGCTGATTCGGCCCCCTTCATTCCAAGCGAACGGTCGTGAGATGGAGGTGAGAGCGGTGAGTGGCGCCGCAATGCGGCTGTAGTCCTTGATGAACCTCCTATAGAAGTTCGCAAACCCCAGGAATCGTTGAAGTTGTTTGCGGGTAGAGGGGCTGGCCAGTCCGTGACAGCAGAGATCTTAGCTGGGTCCATCCGCAACTCCCCCTGAGCTATGATGTAACCCAAAAAGAGGTCTCAGACACATGAAATTCACATTTCTCCATCTTCACAAACAGTTTGTTCTCCAACAACCTTTGCAACACCTGGCGCACATGCAGTTCATGTTCCTGGGAGGACTCTGAGAAAATCAAGATATCATCCAGATAGACAAAAACAAACCGATTCAACATGTCCCGAAGGACATCATTGACTAGTGCCTGAAAAACAGCAGGGGCATTGGACAACCCAAAAGGCATAACCAGATACTCAAAATGTCCCAAGGGTGTGTTGAAGGCAGTCTTCCATTCATCACCCTTACGAATGCGCACCAGGTGATACGCATTTCGTAGATCCAGTTTCGTAAAGATGGTAGCACCATGAAGGAGGGGAAAAGCAGAATTAATCAAAGGCAGAGAATACTTGTTCTTAATGGTGATGTTGTTAAGTCCACGGTAATCAATACAGGGTCTGAGGGTCTTATCCTTCTTAGCAACAAAAAGAATCCCGCTCCTACAGGTGACGAGGAAGGACGCATAATACCTGCCGCCAAGGAGTCCCGAATGTAGTTCTCCATAGCCTCCGTCTCCGGCCGGGAGAGATTGTACAGGCGACTGCTGGGGAGCGGGGCTCCTGGCTGGAGGTCAATGGCGCAGTCGTAAGGCCGGTGAGGAGGAAGAGAAGTAGCTCTGTGTTTGCAGAAAACGGATGCCAGGTCATGATACACGTCAGGAACAGCAGAAAGATCAATGGACTCCAGTGGAGGTTGAGGCACAGTACTGGCAGGAGTCTGAGCAGAACACAAACAATTCACATGACAAAATGTGCTCCATGAAACAATTCTACCTGTCACCCAATCAATGTGTGGATTGTGTCTTATGAGCCAGGGGATACCAAGGACCAGGGGGTCTGTGGGCAGTCGATAATATGGAATTGAATGTTCTCCTGATGATTTCCCGACACTCTAAGACAAACAGGAACAGTCTGATGGGTAATACGGGTCAACAATTGTCCATTTAGACCCTTAGCCTGCAGCGGACAGTCCATAGGAACAGTCTCCAAATCCATTTGTTGAGCCCACTCTCTATCCAAAAAGCTTTCGTCGGCACCAGAGTCAATCAGCGCACTAACCGAGAAATTCTGGGACTGCCACTGGAGGGATGCCTGGAGCAGAATGCGGGGAGAAGAGGAAGAATCCGCTGCTCGGCTCACCAAAACTTCTCCCATTAATGATGAGCCGGCCCTTTTCCCCGGACGAACTGGGCAGGAAGGAACGAAATGACCAGCTTCTCCACAATACAGGCAGACCCGAGCCTGAATACGACGTGCACGCTCCTCTGAGGACAACCGTGCACGACCCACCTCCATGGCTTCGGGTTCAGTGCTCCTCGTATCACCTCGGGAAGACACGGCTTTCTCCGTAGGGAAGATGCGGGGAGGAGTTTGTTGATGACAGACAGGTTGCTTGGAACTAACACTCCTCTCCCGGCAGCGCTCCCGAATCCGATTATCCAACCTGATGGTGAGTGAAATAAGATTATCCAGCGTAGGCGATTCATCATATGACACCAATTCATCTTTTAAAGTCTCAGACAAAGCATTGATGAACACTCCTTGTAATGCCTCGTCATTCCAACCACTCACTGCTGCTAAAGTCCGAAACTCCACTGCCATCTCCGCCACACTGCGAACCCCCTGCCGAAGAGAAAACAACCGTTTCGCAGCCTCCTTGCCTCGTACGGGGTGGTCAAAAACCTTCCTCATCTCAGTGGTGAAGGCAACGTAAGCGTTGCAAATGTCCGACTGACTCTCCCAGACCGCGGATCCCCAGGCACGAGCGGAACCGCTAGTAGAGTTGATAAGGTAGGCAATACGGGCTCTTTCTGCGGCGTAGGTGAGGGGCTGTTGTTCAAACACTAACGAGCATTGAGTCAAAAAATCGCCACAGGTTCCCATGTTCCCGTCATAGCGCTCTGGAGCAGGAACAAAAGGCTCTCTGATCTGGCCTGAAGGGGTAGTAAGGGCAGACACTTGATTGGTGAGTAATTGAACCTGATTAAGCAGCACCTGACTGTCCTCAGCAATCGTCTTAAACAGGGTATCATGTTGGCCAAGTAAAATGCCCTGATTGGCTATGGCAGTCCAAATTTGAGTGCACTCTGGGGTGGTATCCGAGCTACTGTCTGCTGGGTTCATGTTGGTCAGATCATACTGTTATGATTTAACTGGATAGAACCCAAATGCAGACAAGTACACCAAGCCAGAGAAGGTTTAACAGGTTTATTTACAATGTTCAATAGTCCAGGTTTCCAATAATAGGGGAAGATCAAGTCCAGGTTACAGGGAGGGTAACAGATCCAGGTCAGGGCAGGTGTGGTACCGTAATGGCCTAGTGTCCGTGGTGTGTCCAAAAGGGAGGTCCGGTAGTGGAGAGCAGGATGGTGGTGGCAGGAGTGAAGCGGAGGCAGGAGTCAGGTTCCTAATATCTGTGGCACAGGAGAAAAAGTAAATAGAACAGACCAAAAACACAAAGAGCAAAAATAAACAGGTTGAGTCGGCAGCGAGACTAACATGGTCGTCTTGACTATGATCTGACGATGAGTGGTAAGTTTGACCGGGTCTTAAAGGCTGAGGTGATTATGGTGAATGAGCTGCAGCTGGAACCCTGACTCCCGCACACCAGACTTCACTCCTGCAATCAAGGACAGACAGAGGGGAGGGAGAGAGCAGAGAGAGAGCTACCTAGCAGCAGTAGGCCTAACAGTGGGAGTAAATCAGGATGTAATCAATGTAGACGATGAGAAAGCGGTTGATCATATCCTGGAAAACCTCGTTCATAAAGGATTGAAAGATGGCGGGGGCGTTAGTAAGGCCATAGGGCATGACCAGGTATTCGTAGTGCCCTCGTGCGGTGATAAAGGCAGTCTTCCATTCGTTGCCTTCACGTATAGAGACAACGTTATATGCACTTCGCAGGTCAAGTTTTGTATAGATGTTGGCGCGGCCCAATACATGGACGGAGACCACCATCCTTTTTTCCAACGAAGAAGAAGCTGGATGCAGCCAGGAAAGAAGAAGGATGAATGAAACCGTTTTCAAGTGCTTCATCAATGTAGTTCTCCATTGCCTCATTTTCCGGGATAGATAGGGGGTAAACACGGCCCTTCGGTGGGGACACTCCAGGGAGTAAGTCAATAGCACAGTCCACTGGGTGATGTAGTGGCAGAGTGCAGGCCTTGATTTTGCTGAAGATATTGCTGTAATGGGCGTATTCAGATGGTATAGTGGGTGGCACTGCAGAGGCAGAGTCCTCAATGGTGGTGGCTCTGCAGGGTAGGCTGAGACAACTGGTGAAGCAGGTAGAAGACCAGGACAGTAGTTCACCTTGTCGCCACGGGATGGCAGGGTCGTGACGACAAAGCCAGAGGTGTCCGAGGATGAGTGGCTGTTTGGGGGATGAGAGTTCCATGAGTTGAATGGTTTCGGTGTGGAAGACTCCAATCTGGAGGGTGATGCTCTGTGTCAGGTGCGTAATGAAGCCTGTGCCCTATGGCTGCCCGTCCAGGGCGTTAATCCTTAAGGGAGGGGTGACAGGTGTTAGATCAATATCAAGCTCTTGTACTAGCTGGTGGTCGATAAAATTACCTGCTGCTCCCGAATCTATGAAGCCCTCTACGTATCAATCAATTTCAATTTTATTTTATATAGCCCTTCTTACATCAGCTAATATCTCGAAGTGCTGTACAGAAACCCAGCCTAAAACCCCAAACAGCTAGTAATGCAGGTGTAGAAGCACGGTGGCTAGGAAAAACTCCCTAGAAAGGCAAAACCTAGGAAGAAACCTAGAGAGGAACCAGGCTATGAGGGGTGGCCAGTCCTCTTCTGGCTGTGCCGGGTGGAGATTATAACAGAACCATGCCAAGATGTTCAAAAATGTTCATAAGTGACAAGCATGGTCAAATAATAATCAGGAATAAATCTCAGTTGGCTTTTCATAGCCGATCATTAGAGTTTAAAACAGCAGGTCTGGGACAGGTAGGGGTTCCATAACCGCAGGCAGAACAGTTTAAACTGGAATAGCAGCAAGGCCAGGCGGACTGGGGACAGCAAGGAGTCACCACGGCCGGTAGTCCCGACGTATGGTCCTAGGGCTCAGGTCTCTCAGTTGGCTTTTCATAGCCGATCATTTAGAGTTGAAAACAGCAGGTCTGGGACAGGTAGGGGTTTCGTAGCCGCAGGCAGAACAGTTGAAACTGGAATAGCAGCAAGGCCAGGCGGACTGGGGACAGCAAGGTGTCATCATGCCCGGTAGTCCTGACGTATGGTCCTAGGGCTCAGGTTCTCAGAGAGAAAGAGAGAACGAGAGAATTAGAGAGAGCATACTTAAATTCACACAGGACACTGGATAAGACAGGAGAAGTACTCCAGGTATAACCAACTAACCCCAGCCCCCGACACATAAACTACTGCAGCATAAATACTGGAGGCTGAGACAGGAGCGGTCCGGAGACACTGTGGCCCCATCCGAAGAAACCCCCGGACAGGGCCAAACAGGAAGGATATAACCCCACCCACTCCGCCAAAGCACAGCCCCCGCACCACTAGAGGGATATCCCCAACCACCAACTTACAATCCTGAGACAAGGCCGAGTATAGCCCACAGAGGTCTCCACCACAGCACAAACCAAGGGGGGCGCCAACCCAGACAGGAAGATCACGTCAGTAACTCAACCCACTCAAGTGACGCACCCCTCCCAGGGACGGCATGAAAGAGCACCAGCAAGCCAGTGACTCAGCCCCTGCAACAGGGTTAGAGGCAGAGAACCCCAGTGGAGAGGGGAACCGCCCGGCAGAGACAGCAAGGGCTGTTCGTTGCTCCAGCCTTTCCGTTCACCTTCACACTCCTGGGCCAGACTACACTCAATCATATGACCTACTGAAGAGATAAGTCTTCAGTAAAGACTTAAAGGTTGAGACCGAGTCTGCGTCTCTCACATGGGTAGGCAGACTGTTCCATAAAAATGGAGATCTATAGGAGAAAGCCCTGCCTCCCGCTGTTTGCTTAGGAAATTCTAGGGACAATTAGGAGGCCTGCGTCTTGTGACCGTAGCGTACGTATTGGTATGTACGGCAGGACCAACTCGGAAAGATAGGTAGGAGCAAGCCCATGTAACGCTTTATAGGTTAACAGTAAAACCTTGAAATCAGCCCTTGCCTTAACAGGAAGCCAGTGTAGGGAAGCTAGCACTGGAGTAATATGATCAAATTTCTTGGTTCTAGTCAGGATTCTAGCAGCCGTATTTAGCACTAACTGAAGTTTATTTAGTGCTTTATCCGGGTAGCCGGAAAATAGAGCATTGCAGTAGTCTAATCTAGAAGTAACAAATGCATGGATTAATTTTTCTGCATCATTTTGGACAGAAAATTTCTGATTTTTGCAATGTTACGTAGATGGAAAAAAGCTGTCCTTGAAACAGTCTTGATATGTTCGTCAAAAGAGAGATCAGGGTCAAGAGTAACGCCTAGGTCCTTCACAGTTTTATTTGAGACGACTTTACAACCATCAAGATGAATTGTCAGATTTAACAGAAGATCTCTTTGTTTCTTGGGACCTAGAACAAGCATCTCTGTTTTGTCCGAGTTTAAAAGTAAAAAGTTTTCAGCCATCCACTTCCTTATGTCTGAAACACAGGCTTCTAGCGAGGGCAATTTTGGGGCTTCACCATGCTTCATTGAAATGTACAGCTGTGTGTCATCCGCATAGCAGTGAAAGTTAACATTATGTTTTCGAATAACATCCCCAAGAGGTAAAATATATAGTGAAAACAATAGTGGTCCTAAAACGGAACCTTGAGGAACACCGAAATGTACAGTTGATTTGTCGGAGGACAGACCATTCACAGAGACAAACTGATATCTTTCCGACAGGTAGGATCTAAACCAGGCCAGAACTTGTCCGTGTAGACCAATTTGGGTTTCCAGTCTCTCCAAAAGAATGTGGTGATCGATGGTGTCAAAGGCAGCACTAAGGTCTAGTAGCACGAGGACAGATGCAGAGCCTCGGTCTGACGCCATTAAAAGGTCATTTACCACCTTCACAAGTGCAGTCTCAGTGCTATGATGGGGTCTAAAACCAGACTGAAGCATTTCGTATACATTGTTTGTCTTCAGAAAGGCAGTGAGTTGCTGCGCAACAGCTTTTTCTAAAATTTTTTGAGAGGAATGGAAGATTCGATATAGGCCGATAGTTTTTTATATTTTCCGGGTCAAGGTTTGGCTTTTTCAAGAGAGGCTTTATCACTGCCACTTTTAGTGAGTTTGGTACACATCCGGTGGATAGAGAGCTGTTTATTATGTTCAACATAGGAGGGCCAAGCACAGGGAAGCAGCTCCTTCAGCAGTTTAGTAGGAATAGGATCCAGTATGCAGCTTGAAGGTTTAGAGGCCATGATTATTTTCATCATTGTGTCAAGAGATATAGTACTAAAACACTTAAGTGTCTCTCCCGATCCCAGGCCCTCGCAGAGCTGTGCAGATCCAGGACAGCTAAGCCCTGGAGGAATACGCAGATTCAAAGAGGAGTCCGTAATTTGCTTTCTAATGGTCATGATCTTTTCCTCAAAGAAGTTCATGAATTTATCACTGCTGAAGTGAAAACCATCCTCTCTTGGGGAATGCTGCTTTTTAGTTAGCTTTGCAACAGTATCAAAAAGAAATTTTGGATTGTTCTTATTTTCCTCGATTAATTTGGAAAAGTAGGATGATCGAGCAGCAGTGAGGGCTCTTCGGTACTGCACGGTACTGTCTTTCCAAGCTAGTCGGAAGACTTCCAGTTTGGTGTGGCGCCATTTCCGTTCCAATTTCCTGGAAGCTTGCTTCAAAGCTCGGGTATTTTCTGTATACCAGGGAGCTAGTTTCTTATGACAAATGTTTTTCGTTTTTAGGGGTGCAACTGCATCTAGGGTATTGCGCAAGGTTAAATTGAGTTCCTCAGTTAAGTGGTTAACTGATTTTTGTCCTCTGACGTCCTTGGGTAGGCAGAAGGAGTCTGGAAGGGCATCAATTAATTTTTGTGTTGTCTGAGAATTTATAGCACGACTTTTGATGCTCCTTGGTTGGGGTCTGAGCAGATTATTTGTTGCGATTGCAAACGTAATAAAATGGTGGTCCGATAGTCCAGGATTTTGTGGAAAAACATTAAGATCTACAACATTTATTCCATGGGACAAAACTAGGTCCAGAGTATGACTGTGGCAGTGAGTAGGTCCAGAGACATGTTGGACAAAACCCACTGAGTCGATAATGGCTCCGAAAGACTTTTGGAGTGGGTCTGTGGACTTCTCCATATGAATATTAAAATCACCAAAAATTAGAATATGATCTGCGATGACTACAAGGTCTGATAGGAATTCAGGAAACTCAGAGAGGAACGCTGTATATGGCCCAGGAGGCCTGTAAACAGTAGCTATAAAAAGTGATTGAGTAGGCTGCATAGATTTCATGACTAGAAGCTCGAAAGATGAAAACGCCATTTTTTTTTTTGTAAATTGAAATTTGCTATCGTAAATGTTAGCAACACCTCCGCCTTTGCGGGATGCACGGGAATATGGTCACTAGTGTAACCAGGAGGTGAGGCCTCATTTAACACAGCAAATTCATCAGGCTTAAGCCATGTTTCAGTCAGGCCAATCACATCAAGATTATGATCAGTGATTAGTTCATTGACTATGACTGCCTTTGAAGTGAGGGATCTAACATTAAGTAACCCTATTTTGAGATGTGAGGTATCACGATCTCTTTCAATAATGGCAGGAATGGAGGAGGTCTTTATCCTAATAAGATTGCTAGGGTGAACACCACCATGTTTAGTTTTGCCCAACCTAGGTCGAGGCACAGACACAGTCTCAATGGGTATGGCTGAGCTGACTACACTGACTATGCTATTGGCAGACTCCACTAAGCTGGCAGGTTGGCTAACAGCCTGCTGCCGTACTTAGTAACCCCATTCGTGGTTATCAATACTGGGATGGAGAATTGCTTCTGGGAGATATTTAGAAATAAGGACACGCCTACCTGCATGGCAGCGGAGGGACCCTTCTCATCTCTCCGTGGGGGGCGAACAGGGCAATGGCTGAGTAGATGATCTTTCCCGCCACAGTATAGGTAGAGCCTTTCTTGGATCCGCCTTTGATGTTCGATACACGGCAGAGGAGCATGGCCCAACTACATGGGCTCTGGAAGACTCGGACGGGATGACAGAATCATGGAAAGAGAAGGTTTCAGGTTCCTGGGTGGCAGAGTTCTTCGACGGTCGGCAATGAGGTGGTCGATGGAGATAGACATGCGAATGTATTGATTTAAATCCTGAAGGTCACCTCTACAGGCCAGCTCCGCCTGAAGTTCCCTGTTGAGCCCTCTTCGGTAGACGGTAAGTAAAGCAGCCTCACTCCATCCACTCCCTGCAGCCATGGTGCGGAACTCGAGGGCATACTCGGCAGCTGAATTGCATCCTTGTTGAAGTTTTATGAGGAGGTCTCCTATAGGACGACTGGAAGGAGAGTGATCGAATACCTCTTTGAAGAGGGTGTGGAAATGGGTCTCGGATCCGAGTTCTGTGCTGTTGGCAGTCCATATGGTCGTGGCACAATCCAGGGCTTTACCTGTGAGTAGAGACAAAACAATATCCACCCTGCTCTTGTCGGTGGCAAAGTTAATGGGGTTGTGCTCAATGTTTTTGCTGCATTGCATCAGAAATCCCTGAAATTTCCCAGGTGAACCGTCATACTTTCCAGGCATGGATATGAATGAAAGAGGGCTATGGGTTATGATACCTGGCATCAGAGGAGTAGGGATAGGCTGGCGGAGAAGATGGCAGATTTCCTCCATACACTCCTCTTGCTGGGTTAGGCGCCGCTGTAGCTCCGCTGAATCCATTCCGTTTTTTAGGTGAGGTATTCTGTAATGAATACTCAGGGAGAAAAAGGTATAAATACACGCGTAGAGCGCGGCAGGTGTTTATTTCGCCTTCGCAAAAGGCAGGAATCGTGGTCACAGTCAGGCAATGGTCATACACAGGTAGGCAAACAGGCAGGAGAATCAAAAATTAGGACTGAAGGCTAAAACTGGTTCTCACAAACGAGCTAGGAAAAGGCTTAGTAGAGCCAAAACGAACAATACCTCACAAGGCACAAACAGAATGAACTGAACTAAATAAGGAGCTAATGAGACCAGGTGAGTAACTAACACAGGTGAAATCAATGAACAAAAATGGAAAACAGGGCTACGTTCAAGAACACAAGAAAATAAATACAGAACCTTACAGTACCAAGTAGATGTGCAGGGGTACGAGGTAATTGAGGTAGATATGTACATATAACTATGAATAAAGCAACATATAGTAAATAGAAGCAGCAGCGTATGTGATGAGTAAAAAAAGTTACTGCAAAAAGTGTCAATGCAAGATAGTCCGGGTAGCTATTTGGTTAACTATTTAACAAATTATTTAGCAGTCTTATGGTTTGGGGGTAGAAGTTGTTCAGGGTCCTGTTGGTTCCAGACTTCGGTACCGCTGCTGTGCTGTAGCAGAGAGAACAGTCTATGACTTGGGTGGCTGGATTCTTTCACAATTTTTAGGGCCTTCCTCTGACACCGTCTGGTATAGAGGTCCTGGATGGTAGGGAGCTCGGCCCCAGTGATGTACTGGGCCGTCCGCTTTACCCTCTGTAGCGCCTTGTGGTCGGATGCCAAGCAGTTGCCATACCAAGTGGTGATGCAGCCAGTCAAGCTGCTCTCAATGGTGCAACTGTAGAACCTTTTGAATTTTGAAGATCTGAGGGCCCATGCCAAATCTTTTCAGCCTCCTGAGGGGGAAGAGGGGTTGTCATGCTTTTTCACGACTGTGTTGGTGTGTTTGGACCATGATAGATCCTTAGTGACGTGGACACAGAGGAACTTGAAGCTCTCGACCCGCTCCACTACAGCCCCGTCGTGTGAATGAGGGCGTGCTCGGCCCTCCATTTCCTGTAGTCCACTATCAGCTCATTTGTCTTGCTGACGTTGAGGCTGTTGTACTGTACTGTACTGACACCAAATCAAATTATATTTGTCAAGTGCGCCGAATACAACAGGTGTAGACTTTGCCGTGAAATGCTTACTTAAGAGCCTTTCCCAACAATGCAGAGTTAAAATTAAAAAGGAAATAGTAACACAAAAAAGAACAATAACAAAACGATGTACAAGGAGTACCGGTACCGAGTCAAAGTGCAGCGGTACGAGGTAGTTGAGGTAATTGAGGTAATATATACAGTAACTCGTCTCGTAGGCTCACGTCACTGGGCAGCTCGCAGCTGGGTTTCTCTTTGTAATCCGTGATAGTTTGCAAGCCCTGCCACATCCGACGAGCATCAGAGCCGGTGTAGTAGGATTCGATCTTAGTCATGTATTGACGCTTTGCCTGTTTGATGGTTCGTCAGAGGGCGTAGCAGGATTTCTTATAAGCATCCGGATTAGTGTTCCGCTCATTGAAAGCGGCAGCTCTAACCTTTAGCTCAGTGCTGATGTTACCTGTAATCCATGGCTTCTGGTTGGAATATGTACGAATGGTCACTGTGCGGTCTTAGTGCCAGCATCGGTTTGTGGTGGTAAATATAGATGAAAACTGTACTGGTAAATAGTATGGTCTACAGTTTATCATTAGGTGTTCTAACTCAGGCGAGCAGAACCTTGAGACCTCCTTAATATTAGAGGTTGCGCACCAGCTGTTATTAACAAAGAGACAGGCACCACCCCCCTTGAGCTTAACCGATGCTGCTGTTCTGTCTTGCCGATGCATAGAAAAACCAGCTAGAATATTATCCATGTCCTTGTTCAGACAAGATTCCTTAGAAACATAAGATATTACAGTTCTTCAGGTCCTGTTGATAGGATAGTCTCGAACGGAGCTCGTCCAGTTTGTTCTCCAGTGAGTGTACATTTGCCAATAGAACAGAGGGTAGAGGTGGATTATTTACTTGCTGCACATCGGCCTCTATATAACTGTCTCTTTCTTTTCCTATTGTCGGGGATTAGGGCCTGGTCCTGGGTGTGCAGTATGTCCTGTGCCGCAGACTCATTGAAGTAGAAATCTTCATCCGAAATCGAGGTTAGTGATCGCTGTTCTGATGTCCAAAAGCTATTTTCGGTCATAGGAAACGATGGCGGAAACATTATGTACAAAAAAGTTAAGATCAGCGCAAAAAAAACACAGCAAATAGCAGAATTGCTCAGGCCCCCTTAAAATGTCTGCTACATTCCAGCACCATTCTGAACATTGAAAAGATCAGCGTTAAGGTTAGCAGGATCTACTTGCATTTTCCCAATAGTGATGAAGCCTTCCCCGAGTGGCTGTCATTATGCTGGTACTGTGTGTTTTTTTAACACTTGACTGTAATAGCTTTGATTCACTGACATCAGGTTTCCCCTCATCCACAACCGTTTAGCAGGATTTGAAAAGGGCCTGTGATTTCAAGGACCCTGTCAATAAGTCACGTGTGGAGAGATAATGGTTTGACTGTTCTCATGCAGAGACCTACTGCTGGGAATAGAGGAAAAGCTCTCCCAGAGTGACGGCTTTGATAGATCCTGTTAGTCAAAAGGTGCTTTAACATGAGTCCTCAGAGTGTGTGACAGGTCCACACTCTGGACCAACATCACTCAGCTCAAATGGATGAAACTCTGCTCTCTGACTCCAGTCCTCCAATCCCTCTCCTGGAGTCACCTGGCTCAGAGAAAGGGCTTGGTCCTGATCTAGTCTAGAGTGGGCTCAGTGAAGGCCTCAGTCTTGTTCTAGTCTGGAGTGGGCTCAGTGAACACCTCAGTCCTATTCTTGTGAAATGAGCTCTAGCTGCTCTGAGAGAAAAAAGGCTGTGCATGCTCTATGATTGGCTAATTTCCTCTCATTAAATCAGATTCAAGATCTAGGACCGAGGAGCTGCAGCACAACGCACGGCCGCTGACAGCTAATCAACTTCTCATTGATATCACATGTCATGTCAGAGTTCTCTGGGTTCCTCAGCCATTTAGATTTTTGTTATGGACCGATTTCTTCTTCTGGGGCAACTTTGTTTCACTGACTTCATATAATTCTGGCAATTCATAAAAGGCTGCAATACCCAGCAATACCCTTAAGTAATGGACGCTTGCAATCCAATTTGCCCTATTTGAGCTGGCTGAGGGGAACAGCCGAATAACTCCAGAGTGGAGAGTTTTTTGGGAGAATACTTAAGTCCCTGGGGCATACGCAAGGATACACACAGTCCCTTTCTTAAGCACAACAGAGTCTCTGTGTTCAAACCATTCATCAACAAAAACAGGAATGAGCCATTGGCTGGGCTGTAGTTAATATTTCATAGACAAAGTCAAGACGTTTTTCTTTAGTTTTGTTCTTTGGGCTGACCTAGCCGGAGTAGACTATGTTGGCGAGACTCCATTGTTTCAAAATGTAGCTAGTTGTTTAACTATGAATTTGCAGAGGAGTGTTGCTAGTTAAATAATAGCTTGGCTATTAAGGGTTATCCCTTCTTCTTCCATAAATGATTCTTCATGTCACATGAACCACAATATTGTACCAAACCTGTGGACATACATTTTATTTTTTGTATTTATTTATTTATTCCTTATTTTACCAGGTGAGTTGACTAAGAATACATATGTTATGATATAGCCTACAGTCCAGAACATATTCTTAGATAAAGCCACAGATGTCCTTATACATTTTCATGAGAGAGGGGAGATATAACAGAGACAGAGGAGAGAGAGGGGATTGGGGTGGTCTCTGTAGGATAGACCCTCTCTCTGTCTCCACAGTAGAGTGTATAGCAGTAAAGCAGAGTGGAGGGAGGCCACACAGTGACACTCTTATTAGTATTGTGCTGACACAGCTGAATTCTCCCTCTGAGAGGCTGATGAGGAGGAATGGCCTTGTGGAGGAGCCAGAAATGTGCATCCATAGCTGTCATCATCATCTCAAAACAGGACTGTTGAATGAAAACATAATCTAGTCCATGGACTTACTCTGTTTTCTGAGACTGTTTCATTGTTCTCTGACCTGTTGTTTGTGATGCATGCTGCTTTCAGGAGCATGTCCATGGATGCTTTCAGTTCCATCTGCTGTGGTCTGCCAAGCTGGCTGGGACATCAGCATTGGAGAGGGGGCAGGAGGTGGATAGGATGGGTTGTTGGCTACTGGCCCATGTATGAAGGGAGCCTCAGGGAAGAGCAAAGAGGAATATCTAGAGCTCTGTGAATATGTGTACTGTGTTGCATGTGCATGTGCATGTTTCTCTTTCAAGGAGGTCAGAGTGAGACTGAAATTCACAGCCCTACTGTTTGGATAATTTTACATTTAGGTATACTTTCGGGTTTAGAAAATAGTATGAAACTAGCGACCTATTTAAGTTATTGGAAATGTGCAGGTAGATTTGCTTACATGCCCTAATTAATTGTTTACAAGCAATGTCCCACTGTCTCAGAAATGGAAAGATTCTAAGATTAAACATGGATGCTTCAGCAAACCAGCCCTGCCTATATAAGGCCTCAACCTCCTCCCCAAGGGCCACTCAAATAAATTCAAGTGAATTAAACATTTTTAAAAAAGCTATGATTTGTATATTCTTTGATTGCAGTTTGTGGACCGAATCCATATTTATGGGCGTCTGTCAGCATTCTTTGCCTTCAGCATTCTGTGCTGAGCTGTAAATCGAATTCTGTCATGGTAGAACTCTTTGACAGAAAGCTAAGTAAGTGAAAAAGGATTTAAATTTAATTGAACCGGTTGAACCGAGATCTGGATATACTACTGAATATAAATGATATTTAGCGAATGAACGCACACATGACACCTGGCAGTTCAGTGGAATATAGTGATAAGGCCTTAAGGGATAGTGAAATAAATGTTTTGTATATGACTATATTGTGTCGTCTGATATGTTATTATTGAGGAATATGAATTACGGTTCAGCTTTTTCTACCTTGATTAACTATTGATGCTGTCTATGAGACACAATTTCACAAAACATCGTAATCTCTACTTGGCTCAGAATCTTACCGCAGCATTATTGATATCAATGGGGTTGCAATTGGTATAATCTGAAAGAATTGATAAAAACACCATTGATGGTAATTAGTAATAGATAAGCAACAAGATCAAACTGAAGCGCACAATAAGACACGTTTCCCTGTTCCCCTGAATGTTCTCAGAGACAGTTTGTAGTGTTTTGCCATTGAGGAATCTATTGAACTGTCAGATTTCTTAAAAGAACCCTGGATTTTGCTTTAATCTTACTGATACAGTCTTTGCAAGTACGAGAACATCAACTTTCACTAACGTACACACACACACACACACAATGCCCTTTTATAAATGTAGAGGAACCAGGACTCATTGGAAGAGATACCTTGTACTGTCAACAAATCAGAACAAAAGCAGCAACGAAATTTAAGTAGCACCCCCTGATCCAGAAAACCATGGTAACAGGTTTGTCTTAATTTGGCTAAAGGAAACTGTTTCAATGGGATCTCAACAAGTAAAACAAAAGGATTTAGCTCAACAGCCTTAATGGGATCCACTTATCTGCCATTGATTGTCAGAAAGAGAGTTGAGATGTCAGCCGAGAGCTAATAAGGCAAAGCCACTCTCTCCAGGGCCACTGTGGGCAGTGGTGTAAAGTACTTAAGTAAAAATACTTTAAAGTACTACTTAAGTAGTTTTTTGGGGTATCGTTGCTTTACATTTTGATTACTTTTACTTTTACTCCACTACATTAATGAAAATAATGTACTTTTTACTCCATACATTTTCCCTGACACCCAAAATTACTAGTTACATTTTGAATGCTTAGTAGGACAGGAACATGGTCCAATTCATGCACTTATCAAGAGAGAATCCCTGGTCATCCCTACTGCCTCTGATCTGGCGTACTCACTAAACAAATGCTTCGTTTGTAAATTATGTCTGATTGTTGGAGTGTGCCCCTGGCTATCCGTAAATAAAATAAAATAAGAGCATCGTGCTGTCTGATTTGCTTAATATAAGGAATTTTAAATGATTTTATACTTTTACTTTTGATACTTAAGTATATTTGAGCAATTACATTTACTTTTGATACTTAAGTGTATTTAAAACCACATACTTTTAGACTTTTACTCAAGTAGTATTTTACTGGGTGACTTTCACTTTTACTTGAGTAATTGTTTATTTAGGTATCTTTACTTTTACTCAAGTATGACAATTGGGTGCTTTTTCCACCACTGACCGTGGGTAAGAGCTCTCAGCTCAACACTATTTAATCAATTGAGCATGGTTCAATGTCAGCCACATATCAAAATTGTATACTCCCAAAAGAGAAGACACGGTAAACTCTCTTTACAAATGCAAAGGACGGGATATACCTGCTAATCACTACACTTCCTCAATGACTGTGTCATATCTATACAGGTATTCATTCACCCTTATCAACTACTGGGGGAGTGTTTAAGAGCAATTAGAAAAGCTATAAATTATATTGATCACTGACATACCCATTAGTCCTTATCTAGGCTCCTCAATTACCCAGAAACCCCCTCACAACTTTTCTCTATAAAGGCTCATGTGTGAACACTGAAGAGTGAGGAGTAGTGGGAATAAAGCCTTCAGTTATTCAACTGTGGGGTCTTATGGTTAACATATACAGTCAGTATTGTATACATGACACATGATTCTGGAGGCTAAAGAAGCAATTTAAATGCATTGCATTATAGAGAGTGTGTTGGCAGAGGATCGATTCTAAAACTGGAATATGCAATGCAATGCCGATGTGTGGAGTAGGTCACAATACCGGTGAGTAGCGGTGAGCGACTCAGCCTACAGACATGTTTCTACTATTTAAATTAAACTTGTAATATTTACCCACTATTCAAGATATACCCACTATACTACATTATTCAGTGTGGGTCCATCTGCTAAATGTGGGTCATCCAAGGGAAACCTACAAAGGAAGATATGGAAAATAAGAGTTGAAACTAATCATTTTTTCAGATACACTGAACAAAAATATAAACGCAACATTGAACACTGTCAAAGATTTTACTGAGTTACAGTTCATATAGGGAAATCAGTCAATTGAAATAAATCTATGGATTTCACAAAACTGGGAATACAGATATGCATCCGTTGGTCACAGATACCTTAAAAAATTGAGAAAACCAGTCAGTATCTGGTGTGACCACCATTTGCCTCATGCAGCGCGACAAATCTCCTTTGCATAGAGTTGATCAGGCTGTTGATTGTGGCCTGTGTAATGTTGTCCCACTCCTCTTCAATGGCTGTGTGTAGTTGCTTGATATTGACGGGAACTGGAACACGCTATCGTACACGTCGATCCAGACCATCCCAAACATGCTCAATGGGTGACATGTCTGGTGAGTATGCAGGCCATGGAAGAACTGGGAAATGTTCAGCTTCCAGGAATTGTGTACAGATCCTTGCGACATTGGGCCGTGCATGATCAAACTGAAACATGGGGATGGTGGCAGATGAATGGCACAACAATGGGCCTCAGGATGCAATTGTGTTCATTGCCATAGCTTATGCCTGCCCATACCATAACCCCACCACCACCACCACCATGGGGCACTTTGGTCACAACAATCCGCTCACCCACATGACGCCATACACGCTGTCTGTCATCTGCCCGGTACAGTTGAAACAGGGATTCATCTGTGAAGAGCACACTTCTCCAGCGTGCCGGTGGCTATCGAAGGTGAGCATTTGCCTAAAGAAGTCGGTTACGACGCCGAACTGCAGTCAGGTCAAGACCCTGGTTAGGACGACAAACACACAGATGAGTTTCCCTGAGACGGTTTGTGACAGTTTGTGCAGAAATTCTTCAGTTGTGCAAACCCACAGTTTCATCAGCTGTCCGGGTGGCTGGTCTCAGACGATACCACAGGTGAAGAAGTCCTGCGCTGGCGTGGTTACACGTGGTCTGTGGTTGTGAGGCCGGTTGAACGTACTGCCAAATTCTATGAAACGACGTTGGAAGCGGCTTATGGTAGATAAATGAACATTCAAGTCTCTGGCAACAGCTCTGGTGGACATTCCTGCAGTCAGCATGCCAATTGCATGCTCCCTCAAAATTTGAGACATCTGTGGCATTGTGTTGTGTGTTAAAACTGCATATTTTAGAGTGGCCTTTTATTGTCCCCAGCACAAGGTGCACCTCTGTAATGATCATTCTGTTTAATCAGCTTCTTGATATGCCACACCAGTCAGTTGAATGGATTATCATGGCAAAGGAGAAATGCTCACTAAGTTTAGCTCAAACATGACCATGAGTATCCCCCTATACTATCCCTTGAGTAAAGGAGTGGGGGACATACAGCGGAAGAAACACTATTTATCTGAAATCCGCAAATCCCATACAAACCTAGACCACCCAGGGCTATCCACATAATGGATGGCATGCAGATATACCCAGGAAAAGTACACAGCTTGCTTCAGGCCCATAAAATTTAGCCTTTATGTCTGGGTTCCAAGACACTTTCCAGGTCTCATTTTCTACAGATTTGCCACAGATGTACATTGCTCAAGGGATTGTTTGTAGTCTCTTTACGTTGTGGGGATTGTGTCATTTTCAGCAGCAGAGACCAAGATCCGGCCTAAGACTGAGATTCCTCCAGAGGGAAATATAAAGGCTTTGTCATTGTTAATGCCTACCATTAACTCAGCATTTCCCAAACTAGAGGTCGCGACCCCGTGTGGGATCCTCTGATATGAAAATGGGGTCGCGGGAGAATTTCAAAAATCCCCCCAAAAAACATTCCTAAAACTCCTGTGATATACAGTGCATTCGGAAAGTATTCAGACCCCTTGACTTTTTCCACGTTTTGTTACGATACAGCGTTATTCTAAAATGGATTAAAAGTCTACACACATACCCCATAATGACAAAGCAAAAAAAGTTTGTATACATTTTGCAAATGTATTAAAAAAAAAACGGAAATATCACATTTACATAAGTATTCAGACCCTTTACTCAGTATTTTGCTGAAGCACCTTTAGCTGCGATTACAGCCTTGAGTCTTCTTGGGTATGACGCTACAACCTTGGCAAACCTGCATTTGGGGAGTTTCTCCCATTCTTCTCTGCAGATCCTCTCAAGCGCTGTCAGGTTGGATGGGGAGCATCGCTGCACAGCTATTTTCAGGTCTCTCCAGAGATGTTCGATCAGGTTCAAGCCCGGGCTCTGGCTGGGCCACTCAAGGACATTCAGAGACTTGATCCGAAGCCACTCCTGTGTTGTCTTGGCTTTTTGCTTAGGGTCGTTGTCCTGTTGGAAGGTGAACTGTCGCCCCAGTCTAAGGTCTTGAGAGCTCTGGAGCAGGTTTTCATCAAGGATCTCTCTGTACTTTGCTCTGTTCATCTTTCCCTCGATCCTGACTAGTCTCCCAGTCCCTGCCGCTGAAAAACATCCCCACAGCATGATGCTGCCACCACCATGCTTCACCGTTGGGATGGTGCCAGATTTCCTCCAGACGTGACGTTTGTCATTCAGGCCAAATAGTTCAATCTTGGTTTCATCAGACCAGAGAATCTTATTTTTAAGTGGGCGGTCATGTGGCTTTTACAGAGGAGTGGCTTCCGTCTGGCCACTCTACCAAAAAAGCCTGATATGGTGGATTGCTCCAGAGATGGTTGTCGTTCTGGAAGGTTCTCCCATATCCACGGAGGAACTTTGGAGCTCTGTCAGAATGACCATCGGGTTCTTGGTCACCTCCCTGACCAAGGCCCTTCTCCCCCGATTGCTCAGTTTGGCCGGGCGGCCAGCTCTAGGAAGACTTTTGGTGGTTCCAAACTTCTTCCATTTAAGAATGATGGAGACCACTTTGTTCTTGGGGACCTTCAATGCTGCAGAAATTTTTGGTACCCTTCCCCAGATCTGTGACTTGACACAATCCTGGCTCGGAGCTCTACGGACAATTCCTTCGACCTCATGGCTTGGTTTTTGCTCTGACATGTACTGTCAACTGTGGGACCTTATATAGACAGGTGTGTGCCTTTCCAAATCACGTCCAATCAATCAAATGTACCACAGGTGCACTCCAATCAAGTTTTAGAAACATCTTAAGGATGACCAATGGAAACAGGATGCACCTGAGCTCAATTTCGAGTCTCACAGCAAAGTGTCTGAATACTTATGTAAATAAGGTATTTCTGTTGTTTATTTGCTAACATTTCTAAAAATCTTTTCGCTTAGTCATTATGGGGTATTGTGTGTAGATTGATGAGGAAATTGTTTTATTTAATCTATTTTATAATAAGGCTGTAACGTAATAAAAGTTTGATAAAGTCAAGAGGTCTGCATAGTTTCCGAAGGCAGTATATATCACAGTAGGTTGGTGGCTCCTTAATTGGGGAGAACAAGCTCGTGGTAATGACTAGAACGGAATAGGTGGAATGGTTTCAAATACATCAAACACATGGTTTCCAGGTGTTCGATGCCATTCCATTTGCTCCGTTACGGCCATTACTTTGAGACGTTCTCCCCTCAGCAGCCTCCACTATTATATATGATATATTATTATACCTTATAATATTATATTATTATACTATTGTAATATTATAATATTGTCTTTGTATCTCAAAATCATTGCAATGTGGTTAACCTTACACATCTAAATTAAAATTATTCAAATCTAAAAGATACAATTCAACCAGAGAGCGCCCTTAGATCATGGTAAAAGGCCGCACTTGACCGTTGTACTTGAATCATTCCCATATTGAATGGCTAGGCCTGTTACGCTATGCAACCACACACTATTGCAGTGACTTTGATATTACCGGCCACAGTTGATATTAGTGAAAACAATGTGTTGGGAGGCAGAGGCACAGAAACTCACATCCATACCTTTGTCAGATAACACTGTTAAACAAATAATATATGCTATTGCTAGCAATCAAGAGGAAACTCTGACTGAATGACTCAAACTCCTCAGCTTAGGCTCTCCAAATCGACATTAGCTGTGAGAGCTGATATGCCCATGCATTGACTTTTGTTCGCTATACAGGTCAGGGGATGCTATTCACAGTGGTGTGTATTCATGGAGGCCAAGGAAAGCCAGGCTTCCCAAAAAAATTTACCAAGAAAAAAAGAAAAACATACAATAGTTTATCTTTCGTCTCTCTGTGTTGTCATAATTTTCCTTCACTTCACAAGAGGCTGAATGTATCTCACCGGAGAAAGCATCCGAGCAAGCGAAACAGTACCGCTATGTCTCTGTATGTGTAGGCCATCTATCTGATGCGGTCTGGTCATAATGAGTATGACATGGTTGCCGCCAGTAGCATTGCATGCAAGGGAAGCCAGTGAGCATTTGGCCTCCCTTAATAAAACAATTATAAAATAATAGCCAATCAGTGTTGAGCTAAACTGAGTGAACTTAACTGTGAATGGTCCTGGCGCACCAAAAAAAAGTGTCAAGGGAAGCCAGTTTGGATTTGGCTTCAGAGAAATACGTCATTGACAGAAACAACTTGAATTGATGCATCTCGTTGTGTTGTTGTCCTCCGGTGGCTAGCTAGCTGGCTAAAATTGGCCCTTTCCTAAATTAGCCATGGATGGAGATAGGGATTTGGACTTGTGGTTTTACGTAATTCTCCGTACTGGCCAATGATTAGAACAGCGATTCTGATCCAACCATAAAATACATTGTGCCCCTGGACTGAGAGGATGGAAGTTCAATATGTAGCTAGATGTAGAAGGCTGATATTAACTAGATCATGTTTCCCATGAAAGGAAGTTAGGCTAGCGAGCAAGCATTTTAGCCAGGTAGCCTAGGACAACCAAAATTAAAAGCGTGTACTGTATGACAGGGTGATAGACCGTTTTGTCAACATGAAAGAGAGGATGGCATTGGCATTTCTCTACAAGTAGGGTGAGTCAACATGTTTTTTCTACTTGCAAGAACACACACACAGGCACGCACCTACACACACACACACACACACACACAAATCAGAACCATGGACAGCCACATCAAATTTAGCTTACGTTGATTGGACTAAATTGTTTTTGGTACCTTTTAGTTGTCACTGTATTAGACTAATCTTAGGTGATTTGATGATGTTGAAGTTGAAATGGTGCTGGAATAGTGGAGGCAGATCCTGTTTTCTTTGCGACTTGCAGCAACTCTCTGTGGTTCTAAATCAATTATTGTTTAGTAGTCTGAAAATGTCGGAAACATTGACTTTCTTGACCATGCTTTAGGTCATGTCACTGTATATTACATACAATATGCTTTGTGGACTTCACCAGACAGAGGTTAATCTCCGGTTTTGTGATGAAACAAAGGTTTGGTTGATTTATTCTGCCACTGTGTTTTCTTATTGTCTCAGCCTTAGGCATATATCTTGGTTGCAAGGCATATGAACAAGCAGGTTATAGAGCACACATACAGTGTGTTGTAATATTACTTATTTTCTGTCTTGGCTTTCCAAGTAATTTTTCCTACGCACCGCTACTGGTTATTCACAAGGACATAATGTTCTTTCTCACGATTCCAGAGCATGAAACTGCACAGGGGATGTTCATTGTGCTGCGTGGCTATATTGACGAAAAACAGATTCAATGGGATCGAATGGTGGGCTTTTGCACAGATGTGGCTCCATCTATGGCGGGACGGTGGGCAGGCCTCTGCACTCTAGTTATGAATGTGTCTCCCTTTGCCATATGGACGAATTATATGATAAACCGAGAGCAACTGGCGGCAAAAGAGCTGAGCACAGAACTCGGAGATATACTGCAGCAGGTAACTTCGATTGTAAACTACACCAAACCACATCCACTGCGTACACGCCTGTTCGCAAAACTATGTGGAGATATGGGATCAGAGCATGACAATGTTCTATTTCACATCGAGGCTTGTTGGTGTTAGGTTCTGCACAAACTGAGTAAAAACTCAAACGGATAACTAGAAAAAGCTCAAACCAAGTTTATTCACCAACTGGGTCATACAGCTGCAAAGACCAGGCATGATTACACAAGCACATATATTTATAACCTTCTAATAGGCATGGTCAACTCCTTACACATCTAGACAACCAATACATCTCTGTTGCTAGGCAGGGATTTAATTGGTTCCTCCCACTGGTGTAAGCCCTGCCTGTTACTAAAACCTTTGTGGGTGTGGAATGTATGTGTGAGATAGTACCACAGTAGGAGCGACATTGTATTTAGCGACATCTAACCCCCCCCTTACCCCCCCAAAAAAAATAATAATAATTGTAAAGTGGTTATCCCACTGGCTATAAGGTGAATGCACCAATTTGTAGGTCGCTCTGGATAAGAGTGTCTGCTAAATGACGTAAATGTAAATGTAATTGTGGTGGGCCTCTCTGGCCCCCCTCCCAGAGGTTTCTTCTCACTTCATCTTGTCAGAATGCGACGGTGAAATGCGGTAGGCGAAGTCAAACGCAGGACACAGAGTATACTGGAAAACGTACTTTACTCGAAAGTAACCAGAGTAGAAAAAACAATCTCTACATAAGGAGGAATAAACAACCCGCACACGAACACTGCCGATGACGAATACAATAACACACAACACACAATGAACGACAGAGGGTTAAATAGGGAATACAATACAACATAATGGGGAACAGGTGTACACAATCAGGACAAAACAAGTCAAACACCGAAACATAGATCGGTGGCAGCTAATACTCCGGGGACGACGAACGCCGAAGCCTGCCCGAGCAAGGAGGAGGAGCAGCCTCGGCTGATTCCGTGACAGTACCCCCCCCCTTGACGCGCGGCTCCAGCCATGCGCCGACCCCGGCCTCGGGGACGGCCAGGAGGACGCGGAGCAGGGCGAGTTGGATGACTCCGGTGGAAGTCCCTCAACATGGAGGGATCTAGAATGTCCCTCCTGGGGACCCAGCACCGTTCCTCCGGACCGTATCCCTCCCGCTCCACGAGATACTGCAGGCCCCCCGTCCGACGCCTAGAATTCAAGATGGAACGGACTGAGTACGCCGGAGCCCCCTCGATGTCCAAAGGGGGCGGAGGAGCCTCTCGTACCTCACTCTCCTGGAGTGGACCAGCCACCACCGGCCTGAGGAGAGACACATGGAACGAGGGGTTAATGCGGTAAATAATGGGCAGTTGTAACCTATAACATACCTCGTTCAATCTCCTCAGGACTTTAAAGGGCCTCACAAACCGCCGACCCAGCTTCCGGCAGGGCAGGCGAAGGGGCAGGTTTCGGGTCGAGAGCCAGACCCGGTCTCCCGGTGCATACACCGGAGCCTCACTGCGGTGGCGATCGGCGCTCGCCTTTTGCCGCCTGATGGCCCGCTGCAGATGGACATGCGCAGCGGTCTAAGTTTCTTCCGAGCGCCGAAACCACTCGTCCACCGCAGTGGCTTCGGTCTGGCTCTGATGCCAAGGTGCCAGAACCGGCTGATAACCTAACACACACTGGAAAGGCGTAAGGTTAGTGGACGAATGGCGGAGGGAGTTTTGGGCTATCTCTGCCCAGGGAATATATCCCGACCACTCCTCTTGCTGGTCCTGGCAATATGACCTCAGAAACCTACCCACATCCTGGTTAACTCTCTCCACCTGCCCATTACTCTCGGGGTGAAAACCTGAGGTAAGGCTAATCGAGACCCCCAGACGTTCCATAAATGCCCTCCAGACTTTAGAGGTGAACTGGGGACCCCGATCAGACACTATATCCTCAGGCACCCCATAGTGCCGGAAGACGTGTGTAAACAGGGCCTCAGCAGTTTGTAGGGCAGTAGGGAGACCTGGCAGGGGAATGAGACGGCAGGCTTTAGAAAACCGATCCACAACGACCAAGATCGTAGTGTTCCCCTGGGAGGGGGGAAGGTCCGTGACAAAATCCACCGATAGGTGAGACCACGGCCGTTGTGGAACGTGTAGGGGTTGTAACTTCCCCCTGGGCAGGTGTCTAGGTGCCTTACACTGGGCGCACACCGAGCAGGAGGAAACATAAACCCTCATGTCCTTAGCTAAGGTTGGCCACCAGTACTTCTCACTAAGGCAGTGCGCTGTCCGACCAATACCCGGATGACCAGAGGAGGGTGACGAGTGAGCCCAGTATATCAAACGGTCGCGAACCTCGAGCGGCACGTAACTCCGACCCTCCGGACACTGTGGAGGAGTAGGGTCGGAACGTAACACCTGCTCGATTTCCGCATCCACCTCCCACACCACCGGTGCCAATAAGCAAGACTCCGGGAGTATGGGAGTGGGCTCAATGGACCTCTCCTCTGTGTCATATAGTCGGGACAGGGCATCTGCCTTAGCGTTCTGGGACCCTGGTCTATAGGTGAGCTTAAATACAAAGCGGGAAAGAAACATTGACCACCTTGCCTGGTGAGGATTCAGCCTCCTCGCTGCCCGGATGTACTCCAGGTTATGATGGTCAGTCAGAATGGGAAAAGGGTGTTTAGCCCCCTCAAGCCAATGTCTCCACACCTTCAGGGCTTGAACCACAGCCAGCAGCTCCCTATCCCCCACGTCATAATTGCGCTCCGCCGGAATGAGCTTCTTAGAATAGAAAGCACAGGGGCGGAGTTTAGGTGGCGTACCTGAGCGCTGAGACAGCACAGCGCCGATCCCAGCCTCGGAAGCGTCAACCTCCACCTGAAATGCCAAAGAGGGATCCGGATGCGCCAGCACCGGAGCCAAGGTAAACAAGTCCTTCAGACGTTTAAACACCCTGTCCGCCTCAGCTGACCACTGCAGGCGCACCGGACCCCCCTTTAGCAGAGAGGTAATGGGAGCCGCTACCTGTCCAAAGCCCCGGATAAACCTCCGGTAGTAATTGGCAAAACCCAAGAAGCGCTGCACCTCCTTTACCTATGGAGGACTAAAAGTGCCACAATTAAATAAATAAATACACCATTAAATAATTACTTAAATGTGTCATTAATTAATTCAAATTAGAATTAAATACATAAATGTGTAATTAAATGTATCATTAATTAATTCAAATACCGATTCATTTTATGTAAAATACATATATAATTATTTCACTATTTACATTTACATTTCATGATCCTGCATTGCAGTGATTCATGAATTACTTAAAACTGTCAAACTGACCCATCAAAGTCAGTGGGCGGGGCTAACGCAAATCTAGTCTGATCCATTGCTTTGGTCTGAAGTAGAGTAGGCCAACCTGGATAGAGACAATGGAGGATCTCCGTGAACTTTCCAGGGAGTTGGTTAGAGACATTTTAAACTTAGCAGAGGATGTAGAAGCAGGACCTGCTGACATTATCCGGAATTGATTTGTCTTGGCTTGATGCAGAGGGTAACCAATCAGGCGTTAGGTTCCGCCTACCAACTTTTGATGGGTCAGTTTGACAGTTTTAAGTAATTCAGGAAGCACTCCAACGCAGGACCATGAAATGTAAATGTAAATAGTGAAATTATTATATATGTATTTTACATAAAATGAATCGGTATTTGAATTAATTAATGACACATTTAATAACACATTTATGTATTTAATTCTAATTTGAATTAATTAATGACACATTTAAGTAATTATTTAATGGTGTATTTATTTATTTAATTGTGGCACTTTTAGTCCTCCATATTTACCGTGGTGGGAGTCTGACAATTACGCACGGCAGAAACACGGTCAATCTCCATCTCTACCCCTGACGCGGACAACCGATGTCCCAGGAAGGAGATGGACTCCTGAAAGAACAGACATTTCTCCGCCTTCGCATACAGGTCATGCTCCAACAGTCTACCAAGCACTCGACGCACCAGGGACACATGCTCGGCTCGTGTAGCGGAGTATATTAGAATGTCATCAATATATACCACAACACCCTGTCCATGCAAGTCCCCGAAAATCTCATCCACAAATGATTGGAAGACTGAAGGAGCATTCATTAACCCGTATGGCATGATGAGGTACTCATTGTGACCCGAGGTGGTACTGAATGCTGTCTTCCAATCATCTCCCTCCCTAATGCGCACCAGGTTGTACGCGCTCCTGAGATCGAATTTTGTGAAGAATCGCACCCCGTGTAATGACTCAGTCATACTAGCAATCAGAGGGAGAGGATAGCTGTATTTGATGGTGATCTGATTTAGACCACGGTAATCAATACACGGGCGTAAACCCACAGCCTTCTTCTTCACAAAAAAAGAAACTCGAGGACGCAGGGAAGTAGACGGCCGTATATACCCCTGTCTCAAAGATTCAGTCACGTAGGTCTCCATAGCGGCCCTCTCCTCCTGAGACAGAGGATACACGTGACTACGTGGAAGCGCAGCGCCTACCTGGAGGTCTATCGCACAATCCCCCTGTCGATGAGGTGGTAATTGAGTCGCCTTCTTCTTACTGAAGGCGAGAGCCAAATCGGCATACTCAGTTGGAATGTGCAAGGTGGGAACTTGGTTCGGGCTTTCCACCGTCGTTGCCCCTACGGAAACGCCTACACACCGCCCAGTACACTGATCAGACCATCCCTGGAGAGCTCTCTGCTGCCATGAAATGTTGGGGTCATGAGCTGTTAACCAGGGAAGCCCCAACACCACGGGAAACGCAGGAGAATCAATCAAATACAAACGTACTATCTCCTCATGACCCTCCTGCGTTTTCATCCGGAGAGGCACCTCCCTAATCAAACCTGACCCCAACGGGCAGCTATCTAGGGCATGAAAGGGGAAGGGCACATCAACAGGTACGATAGGAATCCCTAACTTATAGGTGAACTGGCGATCGATAAAATTCCCAGCTGCACCTGAATCTACTAGCGCCTTATGCTGGGAGTGAGGAGAAACCTCGGGAAATACCACTTTAATACACATATGATCAGCAGAGAGCTCTGGGTGAGTTGGGTGCCTACTCACCTGGAATGACTCATCAGTGCGTCGCCCACTGCCTCGATTCCTAGGAGACCCTCCCCAGCACCGACCAGCAGTATGTCCTCTGCGGCCACAGTTGGTGCAGGGGATGGCCTCCCTCCTGGTCTCCCTCCTGGTCTCCCTAGCACCATCACCCCCGAGCTCCATAGGGGTCGGCTCGGAAGTGCTGGGGGATGGAATGGACGGCCCCGAATTCGGATGTCCGCGGGTAGCCAACAGGGTATCCAGGCGAATCGACATGTCCACTAGTTGATCAAAGCTGAGGTTGGTGTCCCTGCAGGCCAATTCCCGACGCACGTCCTCCCTCAGGCTGCATCTGTAGTGGTCGATGAGGGCCCTCTCATTCCATCCCGTGTTGGCAGCTAGCGTCCGGAAGTCCAGCGCGAACTCCTGCGCGCTCCTCCTCCCCTGTCTAAGGTGGGATAGACGCTCACCCGCCGCTTTACCCTCTGGGGGATGATCGAATATTGCCCGGAAGCGGCGGGTGAACTCCGCATAGCTGACCGTAGCGGCGTCTATCCCACCCCATTCGGCGTTGGCCCACTCCAGCGCCTTGCCGGACAGACAGGAGATGAGGGCGGACACACTCTCGTATCCCGAGGACGCCGGGTGAATGGTTGCTAGGTAGAGTTCAACCTGGAGTAGGAAACCCTGACACCCGGCCACGGTGCCATCATAAGCCCTCGGGAGCGAGAGCCGAATCCCACTGGACTCCGAAGATGGAACGATGGGTATGGCTGATGGTGGTGGTATCGTAGGAGGAGGTGTGGGCAAACCTCCACTCTCCCATCGCCTCAAGGTGTCCATCACCCCTTGCATGGTGGTTCCCAGGTGCTGGATCATGGCCTCTTGGTGGATTACGCGCTCCTCCAGTGATCCACTTGGCACCGCCGATCCTGCTGACTCCATGAAGGTGTGTTATTCTGTCAGAATGCGACGGTGAAATGCGCTAGGCGAAGTCAAACGCAGGACACAGATTATACTGGAAAACGTACTTTACTCGAAAGTAACTAGAGTAGAAAAAACAATCTCTACATAAGGAGGAATAAACAACCCGCACACGAACACTGCCGATGACGAATACAATAACACACAACACACAATGAACGACAGAGGGTTAAATAGGGAATACAATACAACATAATGGGGAACAGGTGTACACAATCAGGACAAAACAAGTCAAACACCGAAACATAGATCGGTGGCAGCTAATACTCCGGGGACGACGAACGCCGAAGCCTGCCCGAGCAAGGAGGAGGAGCAGCCTCGGCTGATTCCGTGACAGTACCCCCCCCCTTGACGCGCGGCTCCAGCCATGCGCCGACCCCGGCCTCGGGGACGGCCAGGAGGACGCGGAGCAGGGCAAGTCGGATGACTCCGGTGGAGGTCCCTCAACATGGAGGGATCTAGAATGTCCCTCCTGGGGACCCAGCACCGTTCCTCCGGACCGTATCCCTCCCGCTCCACGAGATACTGCAGGCCCCCCGTCCGACGCCTCGAATTCAAGATGGAACGGACTGAGTACGCCGGAGCCACCTCGATGTCCAAAGGGGGCGGAGGAGCCTCTCGTACCTCACTCTCCTGGAGTGGACCAGCCACCACCGGCCTGAGGAGAGACACATGGAACGAGGGGTTAATGCGGTAAATAATGGGCAGTTGTAACCTATAACATACCTCGTTCAATCTCCTCAGGACTTTAAAGGGCCTCACAAACCGCCGACCCAGCTTCCGGCAGGGCAGGCGAAGGGGCAGGTTTCGGGGTCGAGAGCCAGACCCGGGTCTCCCGGTGCATACACCGGAGCCTCACTGCGGTGGCGATCGGGCGCTCGCCTTTTGCCGCCCTGATGGCCCGCTGCAGATGGACATGCGCAGCGGTCTAAGTTTCTTCCGAGCGCCGAAACCACTCGTCCACCGCAGTGGCTTCGGTCTGGCTCTGATGCCAAGGTGCCAGAACCGGCTGATAACCTAACACACACTGGAAAGGCGTAAGGTTAGTGGACGAATGGCGGAGGGAGTTTTGGGCTATCTCTGCCCAGGAATATATCCCGACCACTCCTCTTGCTGGTCCTGGCAATATGACCTCAGAAACCTACCCACATCCTGGTTAACTCTCTCCACCTGCCCATTACTCTCGGGGTGAAAACCTGAGGTAAGGCTAATTGAGACCCCCAGACGTTCCATAAATGCCCTCCAGACTTTAGAGGTGAACTGGGGACCCCGATCAGACACTATATCCTCAGGCACCCCATAGTGCCGGAAGACGTGTGTAAACAGGGCCTTAGCAGTTTGTAGGGCAGTAGGGAGACCTGGCAGGGGAATGAGACGGCAGGCTTTAGAAAACCGATCCACAACGACCAAGATCGTAGTGTTCCCCTGGGAGGGAGGAAGGTCCGTGACAAAATCCACCGATAGGTGAGACCACGGCCGTTGTGGACCGTGTAGGGGTTGTAACTTCCCCCTGGGCAGGTGTCTAGGTGCCTTACACTGGGCGCACACCGAGCAGGAGGAAACATAAACCCTCATGTCCTTAGCTAAGGTTGGCCACCAGTACTTCTCACTAAGGCAGTGCGCTGTCCGACCAATACCCGGATGACCAGAGGAGGGTGACGAGTGAGCCCAGTATATCAAACGGTCGCGAACCTCGAGCGGCACGTAACTCCGACCCTCCGGACACTGTGGAGGAGTAGGGTCGGAACGTAACACCTGCTTGATTTCCGCATCCACCTCCCACACCACCGGTGCCAATAAGCAAGACTCCGGGAGTATGGGAGTGGGCTCAATGGACCTCTCCTCTGTGTCATATAGTCGGGACAGGGCATCTGCCTTAGCGTTCTGGGACCCTGGTCTATAGGTGAGCTTAAATACAAAGCGGGAAAGAAACATTGACCACCTTGCCTGGTGAGGATTCAGCCTCCTCGCTGCCCGGATGTACTCCAGGTTATGATGGTCAGTCAGAATGGGAAAAGGGTGTTTAGCCCCTCAAGCCAATGTCTCCACACCTTCAGGGCTTGAACCACAGCCAGCAGCTCCCTATCCCCCACGTCATAATTGCGCTCCGCCGGAATGAGCTTCTTAGAATAGAAAGCACAGGGGCGGAGTTTAGGTGGCGTACCTGAGCGCTGAGACAGCACAGCGCCGATCCCAGCCTCGGAAGCGTCAACCTCCACCTGAAATGCCAAAGAGGGATCCGGATGCGCCAGCACCGGAGCCAAGGTAAACAAGTCCTTCAGACGTTTAAACACCCTGTCCGCCTCAGCTGACCACTGCAGGCGCACCGGACCCCCCTTTAGCAGAGAGGTAATGGGAGCCGCTACCTGTCCAAAGCCCCGGATAAACCTCCGGTAGTAATTGGCAAAACCCAAGAAGCGCTGCACCTCCTTTACCGTGGTGGGAGTCTGACAATTACGCACGGCAGAAACACGGTCAATCTCCATCTCTACCCCTGACGCGGACAACCGATGTCCCAGGAAGGAGATGGACTCCTGAAAGAACAGACATTTCTCCGCCTTCGCATACAGGTCATGCTCCAACAGTCTACCAAGCACTCGACGCACCAGGGACACATGCTCGGCTCGTGTAGCGGAGTATATTAGAATGTCATCAATATATACCACAACACCCTGTCCATGCAAGTCCCCGAAAATCTCATCCACAAATGATTGGAAGACTGAAGGAGCATTCATTAACCCGTATGGCATGATGAGGTACTCATTGTGACCCGAGGTGGTACTGAATGCTGTCTTCCAATCATCTCCCTCCCTAATGCGCACCAGGTTGTACGCGCTCCTGAGATCGAATTTTGTGAAGAATCGCACCCCGTGTAATGACTCAGTCATACTAGCAATCAGAGGGAGAGGATAGCTGTATTTGATGGTGATCTGATTTAGACCACGGTAATCAATACACGGGCGTAAACCCCCAGCCTTCTTCTTCACAAAAAAGAAACTTGAGGACGCAGGGGAAGTAGACGGCCGTATATACCCCTGTCTCAAAGATTCAGTCACGTAGGTCTCCATAGCGGCCCTCTCCTCCTGAGACAGAGGATACACGTGACTACGTGGAAGCGCAGCGCCTACCTGGAGGTCTATCGCACAATCCCCCTGTCGATGAGGTGGTAATTGAGTCGCCTTCTTCTTACTGAAGGCGAGAGCCAAATCGGCATACTCAGTTGGAATGTGCAAGGTGGGAACTTGGTTCGGGCTTTCCACCGTCGTTGCCCCTACGGAAACGCCTACACACCGCCCAGTACACTGATCAGATCATCCCTGGAGAGTTCTCTGCTGCCATGAAATGTTGGGGTCATGAGCTGTTAACCAGGGAAGCCCCAACACCACGGGAACGCAGGAGAATCAATCAAATACAAACGTACTATCTCCTCATGACCCTCCTGCGTTTTCATCCGGAGAGGCACCTCCCTAATCAAACCTGACCCCAACGGGCAGCTATCTAGGGCATGAAAGGGGAAGGGCACATCAACAGGTACGATAGGAATCCCTAACTTATAGGTGAACTGGCGATCGATAAAATTCCCAGCTGCACCTGAATCTACTAGCGCCTTATGCTGGGAGTGAGGAGAAACCTCGGGAAATACCACTTTAATACACATATGATCAGCAGAGAGCTCTGGGTGAGTTGGGTGCCTACTCACCTGGAATGACTCATCAGTGCGTCGCCCACTGCCTCGATTCCTAGGAGACCCTCCCCAGCACCGACCAGCAGTATGTCCTCTGCGGCCACAGTTGGTGCAGGGGACGGCCTCCCTCCTGGTCTCCCTCCTGGTCTCCCTAGCACCAGCACCCCCGAGCTCCATAGGGGTCGGCTCGGAAGTGCTGGGGGATGGAATGGACGGCCCCGAATCCGGACGTCCGCGGGTAGCCAACAGGGTATCCAGGCGAATCGACATGTCCACTAGTTGATCAAAGCTGAGGTTGGTGTCCCTGCAGGCCAATTCCCGACGCACGTCCTCCCTCAGGCTGCATCTGTAGTGGTCGATGAGGGCCCTCTCATTCCATCCCGTGTTGGCAGCTAGCGTCCGGAAGTCCAGCGCGAACTCCTGCGCGCTCCTCCTCCCCTGTCTAAGGTGGGATAGACGCTCACCCGCCGCTTTACCCTCTGGGGGATGATCGAATATTGCCCGGAAGCGGCGGGTGAACTCCGCATAGCTGACCGTAGCGGCGTCTATCCCACCCCATTCGGCGTTGGCCCACTCCAGCGCCTTGCCGGACAGACAGGAGATGAGGGCGGACACACTCTCGTATCCCGAGGACGCCGGGTGAATGGTTGCTAGGTAGAGTTCAACCTGGAGTAGGAAACCCTGACACCCGGCCACGGTGCCATCATAAGCCCTCGGGAGCGAGAGCCGAATCCCACTGGACTCCGAAGATGGAACGATGGGTATGGCTGATGGTGGTGGTATCGTAGGAGGAGGTGTGGGCAAACCTCCACTCTCCCATCGCCTCAAGGTGTCCATCACCCCTTGCATGGTGGTGCCCAGGTGCTGGATCATAGCCTCTTGGTGGATTACGCGCTCCTCCAGTGATCCACTTGGCACCGCCAATCCTGCTGACTCCATGAAGGTGTGTTATTCTGTCAGAATGCGACGGTGAAATGCGGTAGCCGAAGTCAAACACAGGACACAGATTATACTGGAAAACGTACTTTACTCGAAAGTAACTAGAGTAGAAAAAACAATCTCCACATAAGGAGGAATAAACAACCCGCACACGAACACTGCCGATGACGAATACAATAACACACAACACACAATGAACGACAGAGGGTTAAATAGGGAATACAATACAACATAATGGGGAACAGGTGTACACAATCAGGACAAAACAAGTCAAACACCGAAACATAGATCGGTGGCAGCTAGTACTCCGGGGACGACGAACGCCGAAGCCTGCCCGAGCAAGGAGGAGGAGCAGCCTCGGCTGATTCCATGACACATCTGTTGATTTGACCTCGAGATGCATTCCTCACTCCTCCCTAGTTCCGCAGCCGGCCTGCCTTATCAGAGACTAACAATTGCCTTTCACCTCTCTCCTCAGAAACATGGAACAGAATATGAAGCTTCTACTCTGTCTTTCCATATTCCTAGTTTCCATCTACCATTCATTGACCCAACATATACACTCCTTATACATATAAAGTAATTAATGTGTTCTAGTATTGTACCATGAATCAGTACATTTCAAGCTAGAGTCTAACAGTGGTTCGCATTGAGAGAAGAACTGTTGTCATTCACAATGGATGTAAAAATAATACAAAATTACTTGGTTGCCTTTCTTTGCAATGAATATAAAATATGTCTCCTTGCCTATGTAACAGAAATATTTGGGAAATTGAACGAACTGAACGCAAGCATACAGGGGAAATACAAAAACATTCTACAGATGAGTGACCGAATCAGTGGATTCAGAGGAAAAAAATATTATTGGAGAGAGAGTCTTTCAAAAGTTAACCATAACCCCTTCTGTCGGCTATGCATGTTTCTAACAGAAAACAGCATCAGTAAGTGTCCCACAAAAGTGATGACTGCTCACCTCCAATGCTTGGAAGAGCACTTTGGGACTGTCACACCCTGACTTATGGGACTCTAGTATGTTGAGTCAGGGTGTGGATATCTATGTTGTGTGTTTCTGTTTGGCCGGGTGTGATTCCCAATCAGAGGCAGCTGTCTCTCATTGTCTCTGATTGGGGATCATACTTAGGCAGCCTATTGGCATTCATTAGTTGTGGGATCTTGTTCCGTGAGTAGGCTTGTTTTGTGTTTAGCCTTAGGACTTCACGTTTCGTTGGTTTGTTGTTTTGTTAGTGTGTTTATCGGTGAAATAAACATCTACGCATTTCACGCTGCGCCTTGGTCTGACCCGTCCTTAAACAAACGTGACAGAAGATCCCACCAAACACGGACCAAGCAGCATGCCCAGGAGCAGACAGCCTGGACATGGGAGGAGATCCTGGACGGAAAGGGATCCTGGACATGGGAGGAGATTCAGGCTTAGAGAGTAGCAATGGCAACGCAGAAGGCGCCGGCCGAGGAAGAAGCCCGAGAGTCAAGCTGCACTCGTGGGGCTCAGGGAGGAGTCCTCACGGGATGAGGACTGGGCGCGGAGAGTGAAAGACTGGTACAGTCAGAGATCTCTAACGTCAGTTCCCAGTCCGGTACACCTCGTGCCTACGTCTCGCACCAAGCCAGTGGTGTGTGTCGCTAGCCCGGTACGGCACGTTCCTGCTCCCCGCACCAAGCCAGTGGTGTGTGTGTCCAGTCCGGCCCGGCCCGTTCCTGCTCCTTGCACCAGAGTAGTGGTGCGTGTCCCCAGTCCGGTCTGGCCCGTTCCTGTTCCTCGCACCAAGCCAGTGGTGTATGTTCCCAGTCCGGCCCGGCCCGTTCCTTCTCCCCGCACCAAGCCAGTGGTGCGTGTCGCCAGCCCGGTACGCCCCGTACCTGCTCCCCGCACCAAGCTAGTGGTGCGTGTCACCAGCCCGGTACGCCCCGTACCTGCTCCCCGCACCAAGCCAGTGGTGCGTGTTCCCAGTCCGGCCCGGCCCGTTCCTGCTCCCCGCACCAAGCCAATGGTGCATGTTCCCAGTCCGGCCTGGCATGTTCCTGCTCCCCGCACCAAGCCAGTGGTGCGTGTTCCCAGTCTGGCCCGGCCCTTTCCTGCTCCCTGCACCAAGCCAGTGGTGCGTGTTCCCAGTCCGGCCCGGCCCTGTACCTGCTCCCCGCACCAAGCTAGTGGTGCGTGTCGCCAGCCCGGTACGCCCGGTACCTGCTCCCCGCACCAAGCCAGTGGTGCGTGTTCCCAGTCCGGCCCGGCCCGTTCCTTCTCCCCGCACCAAGCCAGTGGTGTTTGTTCCCAGTCTGGCCCGGCCCTTTCCTGCTCCCTGCACCAAGCCAGTGGTGCGTGTTCCCAGTCCGGCCCGTTCCTGCTCCCCGCACCAAGGCAATGGTGCATGTTCCCAGTCCGGCCCGGCATGTTCCTGCTCCTCGCACCAGACCAGTGGTGCGTGTTCCCAGTCCAGTACGGCCCGTGCCTGCTCCCCGCACCAAGCCAGTGGTGCGTGTCGCCAGTCCGGTTCGGCCCGGGCCTGCTCCTCGCACCAGGCCAGTGGTGCGTGTGTCCAGTCCGGCACGGCCCGTGCCCATTCCAGTAGCTCTAGTCCGGAGCCAGAGCAGTCCGCTCCAACGGTGCCTAGTCCAGCTCCGGTCAGCGGATCCACTCCGGAACCAGAGCAGTCCGCTCCACCGGGGTCTAGTCCAGCTCCGGTCAGCAACTCCACTCCGGAGCCAGAGTAGTCCGCTCCACCGGAGCCCAGTCCAGCTCCGGTCAGCGGCTCCAGTCCGGAGCCAGAGCAGTCCGCTCCACCGGTGCCCAGTTCAGCTCCGGTCAGCGGCTCCAGTCCAGACCCAGACGTCAGCCCCTCTCCAGGTTCGGGGTCTCCCACACCAGGGTCCAGACAGGGCTTGGTACATCGTGGGAGGAAGGAGAGGGGAAGCAGCGTGCCGAGGTCCAGACCAGACCAGGGGCGCAAGGGGGAGGCTGAGAGAATGTGGTCGTCACGCCGTCACGCCTCCGAGGCGGAATGCCCACCCGGACCCTACCCTGTTATGTAAGGTTTGTGCGGTCGGAGTCCGCACCTTTGGGGGGGGGTACTGTCACGCCCTGACTTATGGGACTCTAGTATGTTGAGTCAGGGTGTGGATATCTATGTTAGTATTTCTATTTTTGCATTCTATGTTGTGTGTTTCTATGTTTGGCCGGGTGTGATTCCCAATCAGAGGCAGCTGTCGCTCGTTGTCTCTGATTGGGGATCATACTTAGGCAGCCTATTGGCATTCATTAGTTGTGGGATCTTGTTCCGTGAGTAGGCTTGTTTTGTGTTTAGCCTTAGGACTTCACGTTTCGTTGGTTTGTTAGTGTGTTTATCGGTGAAATAAACATGTACGCATTTCACGCTGCGCCTTGGCGACCGTGACAGGGACCTACTTCCCAATCCGTTTGACTGTGATCCTGGCTCAGTTGACATGCCGATAAGTGAAATTGAACAGCTGATTGAACTGTCATGTCACCAAATGCATTCACGGGTCACTGCGGAAGAGTTTTGGTTCCTGACTCAAAGGGAATACCCTGCCGTCTCCCTCTGAGCATTAGTGCCGTGTTCAAAACAACTGGGAACTGGGAACGCGGAAATCTCTGACTACCGACTTCAGTGCGTTCAAGACATCTGGGAACGGTCATCCAACTCGGAATTCCAACTTGGAACTTGGGCCTCTTTCTAGGGCTCCGACCTTCCGACCTGAAGATCACTTACGTCATGATTTGACCTCGTATTTTTCGGAGTTCCCAGTTGTTTTGAAAGCACCATAAACCTCATGGTACCCTTCGCCAGCTCATATCTGTGTGAAACTGAATTCAGTGCTTTCGTCTGCATAAAAACCAGGTTGGATGTGACAGCAGAGATGAGGTGCGCACTGTCGACCACGCCCCCTGACTTTGGGAAGCTCCGATGCAACATGCATCAAGCAAACCCATCTCATTAGTGGTGGTGAGATAAGATACATTGTGAGACTAATTTGCAATTGACTGTCATAGCCACACATTAAAAGTATGTGATAGTGAGTTCAGAAGACAATCAGAAATGCTGTTAGAATGTTTGTCAATTGACTGCCATAACTCCAAATAAAAAAGTAAACATTGTCTGTTAGAGTGCCTTCGGAAAGTATTCAGACCTCTTCCCTTTTTCAACATTTTGTTACGTTACAGCCTTAAAATGGATTAAATAAATCTCAGCAATCTACACACAATACCCCATAATGCCAAAGAAAAGGTTTTTAGAAATGTTACCAAAAAAAGAACAGAAATACCTTATTTACATAAATATTCAGACCCTTTACAATGAGTCTCGAAATTGAGCTCAGGAGCATCCTGTTTCCATTGATCATCCTTGAAATGTTTCTATAACTTGATTGGAGTCCACCTGTGGTAAATTACATTGATTGGACATGATTTGGAAAGGCACACACCTGTCTATATAAGTTCCACAGGTGACAGTGCATATCAGAGCAAAAACCAAGCCATGAGGATGAAGGAATTGTCCGTAGAGCTCTGAGACAGGATCGTGTCGAGGTACAGATCTGGGGAAGGGTACCAAAACATGTCTGCAGCATTGAAGGTCCCCAAGAACACAGTGGTCTCCATCATTCTTAAATGTAAGAAGTTTGGAACCACCAAGACTCTTCCTAGAGCTGGCCGTCCGGCCAAACTGAGCAATCAGGGGAGCAGGGCCTTGGTCACAGAGCTCCAGAGATCCTCTGTGGAGATGGGAGAACCTTCCAGAAAGATAACCATCTCTGCAGCACTCCACCAATCAGGCCTTTATGGTACAGTGGCCAGAAGGAAGCCAGTCCTACGTAAAAGGCACATGCAAGCCCGCTTGGAGTTTGCCAAAAGGCACCTAAAGGACTCTCAGACCATGAGAAACAAGATTCTCTGGTCTGATGAAACCAAGATTGAAATCTTTGGCCTGAAGAGGAAAAGCGTCACGTCTGGAGGAAACCTGGCACCATTCCTATGGTGAAGCATGGTGGTGGCAGCATCATGCTGTGGGGATGTAGAGTTGAAGTCGGAAGTTTACGTACACTTAGGTTGGAGTCATTAAAATTCATATTTTTTCAAACACTCCACAAAATGTCTTGTTAACAAACTATAGTTTTGGCAAGTCGGTTAGGACATCTACTTTGTGCATGACACAAGTAATTTTTCCAACAATCGTTTACAGACAGATTATTTCACTTATCACAATTCCAGTGGGTCAGAAGTTTACATACACTAAGTTGACGGTGCCTTTAAACAGCTTGGAAAATTCCAGAAAATGATGTCATGGCTTTAGAAGCTTCTGATAGGCTAATTGACATAATTTGAGTCAATTGGAGGTGTACCTGTGAATGTATTTCAAGGCCTACCTTCAAACTCAGTGCCTGTTTGCTTGACATCATGGGAAAATCAAAAGAAATCAGCCAAGACTTCAGAAATTGCAGACCTCCACAAGTGTTGTTCATCCTAGGGAGCAATTTCCAAATGCCTGAAGGTACCACATTCATCTGTACAAACAATAGTACGCAAGTACAAACACCATGGGACAACGCAGCCGCCATACTGCTCAGGAAGGAGACGCGTTCTGTCTCCTAGAGATGAACGTACTTTGGTGCCAAAAGTGCAAATCAATCCCAGAATAACAGCAAAGGACCTTGTGAAGATGCTGGAGGAAACAGGTACAAAAGTATTGTTATGATGAGTTTCTCGGGTGTCAAAGAATCAAGGATGCAAGGATATACTTAGACACTTTGTAGACAGTTAATGCAAATGTTTAATGATTGGTACCGGGTTCGTTACAACAAAGAGCAGAGCTTTGCCCCATTGTTACGAACTAACTTGAACAAAGAAGACACTCTACCTTATATACCCTTGGTTCTCCTCCTTTCACTTACATCTGGAAACCATCATAGGCACTCCCTGTCTTTGATGTTCATCACTCTTTACCCCAAGTCAGTATCCTGTCCATCAATCATGCTATCCTAAACATCAGTAATCTCCTTTGACATAATGGAATGTAGACTTTCTGTCTCCTAACCACTTATCTAGTAACTCTAACCTGTTCCCCACGATACTATGTCATGACATCATTATACCATAAAAACATAATATCAAGTATCTATATCCACAGTAAAACAATTCCTATATCGACATAACCTGAAAGGCCACTCAGCAAGGAAGAAACCACTGCTCCAAAACCGCCATAAAAAAGCCAGACTACGGTTTACAACTGAACATGGGGACAAAGATCATACTTTTTGGAGAAATGTCCTCTGGTCTGATGAAACAAAAATAGAACTGTTTGCCCATAATGACCGTCGTTATGTTTGGAGGAAAAAGGGGGTGCCTTGCAGGCCAATGAACACCATCCCAACCATGAAGCACAGGGGTGGCAGCATTGCTGTGGGTTGTGCTTTGCTGCAGGAGGGACTGGTGCACTTCACAAAATAGATGGCATCATGAGGAAGGACAATTATGTAAACTTCCGACTTCAACTCTATGTAAATGTGATTTTTCAGTTTTCAGATATCAAATTAGGGTCATGGGCCCAAAAAGTTTGGGAACCCCTGCATTAACTCCTTATACCCAGGTACATTGTTCACTAAATCACCAAGTAACAATATACCTTGCCTCTTGACACAAGACACAGTGATAGGCCGAGTGGCACATCTAGGCTTAGGAATCATCATTTCAGATATATGACAAAACACAGAAATCATGACAGGCCGATCTAGGAACTCCCAGTAAAGCAGGAGATGCCAGTCAGTGGTCATCCGTTTCCATTAGTCTTTTATCTGAGGAGGGAGCTGCTTGTTGTTGCTGTTGTTTGGGCCTAGCTCCAGGGTAATTCATGGTACTGCTCAGACAGGAGCAGATGAAGGCCGGGGAGAGGAATAAAGGTGAGGGATTGGATCGGAGACACTGAGAGATCGAACAGGCTTACACGGCCGTCAGCCCACAGATATTGATATATTTCACTTGGGCATGGCCGACGTGAGCTGTTTCCCAGAGAGCAGGACCCAAGCAGCCAGAGTCAGGGGAGGAGCACAGTAGCACTACCTCTCTGTGTGTCTCTGGGCCACTGTCTCAGACCACACTGGACTCAAACTGTCTGGGGTTGTTCTGGAGCACTTCATCCACTAGACCAGGGATGGGCAACTTTGATGGGGGTGGGGGCCATAGAAAATCTGAACTCTTCAGGGCCGCAGTGGCTCGCGGGTCTGCATACCAACATCTTTACCCACACATGCCTTGCGAGCAAAACATTTAAGCAGTCCCCCTGTTGACAGAGGAGTTTTAGAGTTCATTTCCTGCAATTCTACACATTTTACCTTGGAGCGCAGAGAAGATTTCGCAATTTTATAACTCATTTCATGCAATTGTACTAATTTTGGCATTGGGCGGAGAGAAAAATAGCAGTTTTACAGTACATTTTCTTCAATTCTACACATTCTGCCATAGAGTGGAGAGAAATGTTTGCTGTTTTTAATATGATATATATACTCTCACTGAGTGACTAACAACATCAATGGGGGCCCCCCGGTCGGTACTTCGAAATTGCACCTTGTGTATTTTACTATTCTAACTCTCAACAGTAATTTGAGACCCCGACTGAGTTCCTATATATATATATATATATATATATATATATATATATATATATATATATATATATATATATATATATATATATATATTTTACAATGTATCCTACAAAAGGGGGACCACCAGTTGCCCATCCCTCTACTAGACCCTTCTCATGACCGCTGAGTCTGTAAGTCAAACTTAAGGAGAACTAAAGGGGAAGTATATCAGCTCCTTCACCATTTCCTTCCAGTCATTCAGGTCAGATGCCATCAATAGTAAGGCAGGAGATGTCTCCTCTTGTTTAATCAGAGGGAAACATATGGATCAGTCCATCATTTGTGCAACTGATCTATACATAGGACAATGCTTTATGGAAACTGTCACTGGAAAAATAAGAATAACTAATAGTCCTATGAGTATGGATCACACTTAACAAGGCCATTATTTACTGTAGACACTGATCAGTCAACGTTATTGGCGAACGATTTGTATTATTGGTTAGGTGCAGAGCATACACACTGCCCTCTAGAGGACACCTGATACTCCCATACTATGACCATTAATAGTGATGCACAGCTATTGTCATCAGTTTCCACATGACTGGAAATGGTAAAGAGAGAGAGCGGTCATCCCTCTGAACTGGACAGGCTAACTAGCAGAATATTGCTATGTCATGCTATTTTCCGTAGTCTAGAGACTCTTTTGTAAACATCCACCATGTCCTCAAGGATCAGGGTATCTATTTCAGCTACAAACTACAAGGGAAAAATGCACATTCATCTTAGATGGAGACTAAGTGGTCTCATTTATAGTCGAGTGTGTTCTGGTTGAAATTATTGTATCGCATTTAACAACTTGAGTTCCCAGCATCCTGACAACAGCATCCGTTTAGAACAATTAAGAATAGGGAGAATTCTGCTGATTTATACACACTCCTTCCCTCAGTGAGAACCACTAATTCTAACACTCGCATGCCAAAAATAATTAATCAACGAATGCTCCCAATTATGCATGAGACAGCCCATTCTTTCACACCTTGCTTTTCCTTTCAGGTCCATTTCAGCTGCCGGGCTGTCTGCAGAGAGAGGGGTAACAGGGGAAGTGAAGAGAAAAAGGCAGCCAGTAGGAAGAAGGGAGAGGGAAGGGGGTGTCTGGTGCAGTTCATAACTTTAATGATGGTATTTACATACAACAGTTTATTCTGTCCCAGTATGTGCCCGAGTCTGTGAGTTTGCATTCATGTGTGTGTGTGTGTGGGTGTGGGTGTGGGTGAGTAAGCATGAGAGAAAGAGTTGTGTTGATGGGAGGATGCAGTGAAGAAGAAGACTGGAGGAGCAGATGGTGTTGAATTCGCTGTGTTTATTTCTGGAGAGTTCAGTCTTTACGGCTCATATAATTATGAGACAGAGTGGAGAATTAACCCCTGGAAGAGGGATTTTAAAAGGGAAGGAAATCTTCATTAAGCCCACCAGGTGCCAGCAGTACTGATAAAAATGACTGCACTCCCCCCAAGATCCCTTAAACTTTAACAATACAGTGATTGTAAAATAAGTTACAATAGATAATACATTGATTTGTACAACAGTAGTTAACAACAATGTATGTTTGTGAGCGCCTTCAATTTGGGCAAGTAGAAATTATTGTAAATATTATAAAACACAGACTAAAGTAGAAGAAGAAAAAACATTGATATCAGACAATACTGCAGGGTAGATCAGGAAGATGATGGGAAATAAAAACAACCACTATTCCACAAAATCACTTTACAAAACAATCAAGACCTCATTACAGTAGCTACCTAATTTTGACCTTCTTGATGTGCGATTGCTCACAAATGACAAATGTCTGTTCATAGCTGTGTTGTTTTTCAAACAATTAAATAAAAGAGGACGGAAAATGTGAAATAACTTTCTTTATGGAGATTCCATCCACAGTCACAAATATTCTACATAGAGTGGGGAGAACAAGTATTTGATACACTGCCGATTTTGCAGGTTTTCCTACTTACAAAGCATTCAGAGGTCTGTAATTTTTTTCATAGGTACACTTCAACTGTGAGAGACGGAAAATCCAGAAAATCACATTGTATGATTTTTAAGTAATTAATTTGCATTTTATTGCATGACATAAGTATTTGATACATCAGAAAAGCAGAACTTAATATTTGGTACAGAAACCTTTGTTTGCAATTACAGAGATCATAAGTTTCCTGTAGGTCTTGACCAGGTTTGCACACACTGCAGCAGGGATTTTGGCCCACTCCACCATACAGACCTTCTACAGATTATTCAGGTTTCGGGGCTGTCGCTGGGCAATACAGACTTTCAGCTCCCTCCAAAGATTTTCTATTGGGTTCAGGTCTGGAGACTGGCTAGGCCACTCCAGGACCTTGAGATGCTACTTACGGAGCCACTCCTTAGTTGCCCTGGCTGTGTGTTTCGGTCGTTGTCATGCTGGAAGACCCAGCCACGACCCCATCTTCAATGCTCTTACTGAGGGAAGGAGGTTGTTGGCCAAGATCTCGCGATACATGGCCCCATCCATCCTCCCCTCAATACGGGGCAGTCGTCCTGTCCCCTTTGCAGAAAAGCATCCCCAAAGAATGATGTTTCCACCTCCATGCTTCACGGTTGGGATGGTGTTCTTGGGGTTGTACTCATCCTTCTTCTTCCTCCAAACACGGCGAGTGGAGTTTAGATCAAAAAGCTCTATTTTTGTCTCATCAGACCACATTACCTTCTCCCATTCCTCCCATTCCTCCCCTTGATCATCCAGATGGTCATTGGCCAACTTCAGACGGGCCTGGACATGCGCTGGCTTGAGCAGGGGGACCTTGCGTGCGCTGCAGGATTTTAATTCATGACGGCGTAGTGTGTTACTTATGGTTTTCTGTGAGACTGTGGTCCCAGCTCTCTTCAGGTCATTAACCAGGTCCTGCCGTGTAGTTCTGGGCTGATCTCTCACCTTCCTCATGATCATTGATGCCCCACGAGGTGAGATCTTGCATGGAGCCCCAGACCGAGGGTGATTGACCGTCATCTTGAACTTCTTCCATCTTCTAATAATTGCGCCAACAGTTGTTGCCTTCTCACCAAGCTGCTTGCCTATTGTCCTGTAGCCCATCCCAGCCTTGTGCAGGTCTACAATTTTATCCCTGATGTCCTTACACAGCTCTCTGGTCTTGGCCATTGTGGAGAGGTTGGAGTCTGTTTGATTGAGTGTGTGGACAGGTGTCTTTTATACAGGTAACGAGTTCAAACAGGTGCAGTTAATACAGGTAATGAGTGGAGAAAAGGAGGGCTTCTTAAAGAAAAACGAACAGGTCTGTGAGAGCCGGAATTCTTACTGGTTGGTAGGTGATCAAATACTTATGTCACGCAATAAAAAGCAAATTAATTACTTAAAAATCATACAATGTTATTTTCTGGATTTTTGTTTTAGATTCCGTCTCTCACAGTTGAAGTGTACCTACGATAAAAATTACAGACCTCTACATGCTTTGTAAGTAGGAAAACCTGCAAAATCGGCAGTGTATCAAATACTTGTTCTCCCCACTGTACATTATGGGAATAAGGGAGATTTGAGGAAAAAAAGCTGAGTTATGCGTTGATTTCTAGTAAACGTTTTGCCCCACAAGAGAAAAATAGCTTTTCAAATCAATAGTCAAATAGAAGTAGAATTGAAGGAGCCATAATGCTGGTGCCACAAATAACTAACCTGTATGAATCATGAACAGAGTAAGGCTTACCCTCAAGTCTTTAGGGTTTCAAATACATCCAGTGCTTCTCCTCATCTTGTTCAGTGGCCTAATGTGTTCCACCACATGGAACTGTTTTGGAGAGGCTGAGATTCATGGGAATCCCATAGCCTACTGGAGTATGCTAATGTAATCTCGGTCAAGACAGTGTCACGAACTCTGATGCGGATGTGGTGCGAATCAATTGCAGGACACAGGAGCTAAGTCAATCCAGACTTTACTACTAATAACAAAATAACAACACGGGTCAAAAAACCCGGAGGCGAAATATACGCCACAGTGCGTAAAACACTCCCAAACCGAAACTGCGCACAAACAATAGTGCGACGGTACACAAAGAGCGACTGGCAAACAGCACTGCACCAAACGACAGGAAAACAATTACACACAACACATGACAAACAAATGGAACAATATAAAGGGTACATAATCACACTAACAGGGAACAGGTGCACAACAACTAGACAAAACCAAACGAACATCGAAAACATACAACGGTGGCAGCTAGTACTCCGGGGACGACGACCGCCGAAGCCTGCCCGAGCAAGGAGGAGGAGCAGCCTCGGCCGAAACCGTGACAGACAGAGGAATATGATACTGAGATCCTCTACTCATCATCATATTTCAATGCACAGAAGATGCTGCCACAAGGATCTCAGCAAATGCATGAAGCATTTATGTTATGTTCTTCAAGAATCAATAGGTATATATAAATAAATGCAACAATGGATGTAGCAACTAAGGATTCTAGCTTAAAGGACCAATCGACTGGCATTTAGAGATTGGATTACTTTTACAGCAGTCTATTACCCACAAATTGATGTGGACAAAAGCAAGTCAGGCATAGCCATTACAAAAGGAAATAAGTCATTTAGCAAAATTTGAAAGCTGGTGTAAATACCACACAACAAAATGCCACAGCCCTCTTCCACTTGAAACATATCTGAGAATTACAATCCGTGAAGAGAATTCCTATGCTCATAATTCACTGTACATATACAGTGATGTGATTTAAGACAGTAGCAGCAAAGTCTGCAAAACTGTATGTGAATTCCTTTATCTCCAACCTTTGCATATATTTAACTGTAAAAAAAAATCCCTAATGGTAAGTCACATTTCATGGACAAGTCATCTGAGGTTGATGATGGTTCTCAAGGTAAATTGTCTTTCACGAGAATAATATGAATAGATACAATAAATATATAAATAAATAATGTTGGAAGCACTTTCAATGAAAGAACTCTCACCAGTAACACATGCTTTTAACTTTAGCCACAATGGACACCCCCTAATGGATGAGTGCTGTACTTATTATCATCCACATTGTTGCCATCCAACCGTAAAATGGCATTGTAAGTGAACTTGATTTGCACTCAGCGGGGTTAATCAACTTAACTTACCTAATGCATATGCCATTTATGTAGAGGATAATAGATGAAATGGAAAATATTGTTTCTTCTGACATCAGAATATAATTAATAAAATGTCACTATGTATTCTACACTGAAATGAACCTATTAGTCGTATTCAGAATGTTCCATGATGACCAAAGGCATGTACCAGTACTCTACCTAAGCATCAAAGCACTACTACAAGAACATGTCCTATGCACTCTTAGAAAAAAAGGTGCTATGTATGTAGAACCTAAAGGGGTTCTTCAGCTGTCCCCTTAGGAGAACCCTTTGAATAACCCTGTTTGGTTCCAGGTAGAACCTTTTCCACAGAGGGTTCTACATAGAACTCAAAAGGGTGTTACCTGGAACAAAAAATGGTTCTCCTATGGGGACAGTTGCCTACATGCTATTAATACAAAAAACAATGTTTTAAGTGAAACATTAGCTTTTGTCTAAAGACAGAACATTCGTAATCTAATTTGTCCTATGCACTGACAAGGCTTTGCAGCATACTCAGCGTGACACCTACCAGAGTATATCTTTATTGATCTATTGTACTTCAAAAACAGATGAACTCACATTGGATGGGTTGATTAGGATTCAAACCTTCTCTCAAACAGCCTAATACAGTAGGTTTACCCCATGTACAAAAGTTGATTTCGAGGAGCAGCAGCAAACTCATGAGAGAAAGGACTGGAGACATCAGCAGACAGCTTTGGAGCTAAAATACTTTCAGTTTACAAGAAACCATAGTTACTGAAGTTAAACGTTAAGTTCCTTATTCTTGAGAATTTATGTTTGTAATATTGTGTAATAAAGCTTACGTTTGAACCATTTATTTTGCCTCACTGAGCCTCTGTACCCTGATACCCCTCCTAGCTCTGGTCCGTGGCAGTGGCCAATCCCCATGCTCTGCTACAGATGCCAATGAGAATTTCAACAAGGAGTCCACCTATGGACTTCAGCCTCTCCATGTACACATGAGTATCAGCTTCTCGACCACTTTTTAGAAGGTTTAGTAATGCATTATTTGCCTCAACAAGCACCCCATTTCCAGCTTGAACACTTGTATTGTTACTGATATACTGTACCTTACTGATAAAATCATGTCAATTTTCTCTTGAAAATCTTGCCTTCCCCTCTTTCTCCCTATCTTCATCAGTCTCTCCCCCTCAGTGTTCCTCTGGAGAGGGGCACCTCGGAAGACATCCGACAAGAGGAAATGCTTGCAGTCTGTCTGGCCAATGAGATAGAGGGGAAGGAGAGGGGCAATGCACTTTCAGAGTAGTGCCGAGGGCAGGTGGGTCACGAGTGGAATCTCAGACATACATATACCAATACAAAAAACACATTTACAGAGCTACCGTCCTATAGGTCCAACCTGTAATCTAGTGATTAGCTGGTTGATAAACTAGATCAGGTTAGTTACAACTGGGGTGGCTGGCGCTCACTGCTGGTATGCACGTTTTCATTAGGGAATATGAAGGATTGATGGAGAAAATAGGAAAAAGTATATTTAATAAGCTTTGGTGGATAAACACACCGGATCACATTAAATTCACTGGTGAATAAGGAAGGGAAATATTATGTTGATATATGCCTGTTGTCTCAGGTGCTGTTTCCTGTACCTGGACACTGCTTCTGTTCCTGTACTGACCTGTTCTTCGCCAACCGCCGTTGCTTCCCACACCTGGTTGCAGGTAACTATTTGTTTTTGAGCACACCCTCATACATGTTTCTAATGTTTCTGTTACTTTGCATAATTCTGTTGTGAGCTGGATTTGGCAATGTAGTTCATAGTGACGGACTGCAGGTCTTATAATTCTGTTGGTCTTGGGATATCCTGCGTGTTATGCCTTTGTTTCAGAACTCTACACCAGTGTTTCCCAACCCCAGGCCTCGAGTACCCCCAACAGTGCACATTTTAATTTAATTTTAGCCCTGGACAAGCGCACCTAATTCAACTTGTCAACTAATCATCAATCCATCGATGAGTTGAATCAGGTGTGTTTGTCCAGGGCTACAACAAAAATGTGTGCTGTTGAGGTTTTTGGAGGACTGGAGTTGGGAAACACTGCTCTTACACAGTGCCAGTCCTGATGGAGGCTGCTATGATGGGGCCTGATATTGACAGAGATGTGCTGGTTTACCTGGAGATGGCTCAGGTTAGCTACAGTTTGTACACCAGATAATGTGTTATAATCAAAGATTTTTGGTGTCCATTACAGGACATTAAGGTTTGCCTATGTAAAACGCCGCCATAGATTCTTCAGCTAACCTGGTATTGCCGATACTTTCCTCGTTCTCGATTCTGTAAAAGTGATCTTATACATAGCCGTGTCCAGTTGCAGGTGGCTCTACAAACACCAGAGAACTCAGAAAGATAGTAAATCCATGTTTTATACCTCGCGAGGTGGTTCCTTGCAATCTTAGCTGCCACACATCTCTAGAATTTTCCAGCATCTTCGCCGGAACTAGTTGTGTGTATGTGCCGCGGCCATGTGTAGAAGTAGATGACAGTGCATCACACAGTGCGATCAAAACAAAGATCTACACACATGCAAGAGGCATATGTCACTCGATACAAAACATTTGATTTACTAGCTTTCTGATTTCTCTAGTGTTTATAAACTCCCTGCAACTGGACACGGACATTTATAAGAACTGTTTTCCAGACTCGAGAACGAGAGATTATCGCCAATACCAGGTTAGATGAAGAATCTATGGCGGCGTTTTCCATTAGCCAAGCAGTAACCTTGTATGAAAGCATTCACATATCAGGGTTTTTAACAGTAGCTAGGCTCAGGTAAGATGGAACTCTTGTTCCAATTGCAATTCCATGGGTCTCCCAATTCATTTCATGTGTCCTCTTCATTGACGCTTTTTCAACTATTCTGAATTTATACTGAACATAATTGACACAAATACTCTATATTATTGACAGAGAAAATAAATATTTCTGTTCTAAAAACATTTAGATTACCTTACATATTTGCGTCAAGGTATTGATTTCCCAGTCACATAGATGAGGATGGAGAAGATAATGGCTTTTTAGAGACCAATGGTACCTGGTAAGGGACAGAGAATGGCGCCGGAGGGGATGGCTGCCGTTTTACGGGCTCCTAACCAACTGTGCTATTTTGTTAGTTTCTCGTGTTGTTTGTAACTTATTTTTTAACCTATTGTGTACATAATGTTGCTGCTACTGTCTCTTTTCACCAAAAATAACTTCTGGACATCAGAACAGCGATTACTCACCTCGAACTGGACAAAGATTTTTTCTTTAACGAGTCCGACGCAAAGGATATACTGCTTTCTCAGGAACGGGTCGAACTATCATGGTCCAAACACACCAAGACAGTCGTGAAGAGGGCAGGACAATACCTTTTCCCCCTCAGGAGACAGAAAAAATTTGGCATGGGTCCCCAGATCCTCAAAAAGTTTTACATTGACTCGGTACCGGTGCCCCCTGTATATAGCCTCAGTATTGTTATGTTACATTTTAGTATTTTTTACTTTAGTTTATTTGGTAAATATTTTCTTAACTCTTTCTTGAACTGCATGGTTGGTAAAGGGCTTGTAAGTAAGCATTTCATGGTAAGGGGGGGGGGGGTTTCCTGGTTTACATTCGCTCTTTTACAGGTTTTCCATCCTAGAAAAATGTCCTAATCTGCTTGCATGCGCCTCACATATATCAAGGTGTTTTTTGGTACTTCCCTTATGCACTATGCTTTTCTGTGTGCTAACTTTTACTATAACACAGGTCAGTAGTCTACCAGTCTAACAGTCTATCCTGCCTTCTATCTAGCATTCATAGTGACAATAGTGGTAGGTGGATCGTTTGTCCAGATCTGCAATAGGCTAACTAGCAATCATACTGCACATAAAAACAGTCAAAGCTGCATCCATTTTTCATATGAAATTGACAAGAACAAATAGGAATAGCTGAAAGGCAGCAGAAAGGCCAGGTGCATCATTGTGCATGAAAGAACAGCTCCCCTATTGATCTTGTTTAGGGACAATACAATTATCCTACCTAGACTAGCCTACAACACCACAATGCAATGAAGAGTTGCATTATTGTTTTCAAGTGAGTACAAGATTCTAGCCTACTGCAGTGAAAATTTCATTTGAATAACAGCGCAAAAGCCCTTTGATTTGAATGTTTCATTCGATTTGAATCAGTTGTGGGTCTACTCTAAACAGTTTATAAAGTCTAGAAAGGCAGAGTAGCAGACCAGTCTGGCTGTATTTTTACTGCTGATACTGAATGCGCTGTCTGTTGCAGATCATCATTCTCCGAAGTCGTCCTATAATGTGGCTACATATGCTCACGGCAGACCCAGTTATTCAGTAAAGTTTAACGCGCGCTCTGCCTCCTCTCCAATTCGAGCGGCTATTCCTCGCACACCTAGAACCTAATGCTTCAATATAGCCTTAATATTTACCATTTAACTTTTTTCATGTATTACCTTTTATATGTGGCAAAAACACAACCAGAAACAATGTTTGAATCTGATTAGGCTACTTCAAATGTATCCTGTAGGCATGCGCACGTTCATCCAAAATACACTGCTCAAAAAAATAAAGGGAACACTTAAACAACACAATGTAACTCCAAGTCAATCACACTTCTGTGAAATCAAATTGTCCACTTAGGAAGCAACACTGATTGACAATAAATGTCACATGCTGTTGTGCAAATGGAATAGACAACTGGTGGAAATTATAGGCAATTAGCAAGACACCCCCACAAAAGAAGTGGTTCTGCAGGTGGTGACCACAGACCACTTCTCAGTTCCTATGCTTCCTGGCTGATGTTTTGGTCACTTTTGAATGCTGGCGGTGCTTTCACTCTAGTGGTAGCATGAGACGGAGTCTACAACCCACACAAGTGGCTCAGGTAGTGCAGCTCACCCAGGATGGCACATCAATGCGAGCTGTGGCAAGAAGGTTTGCTGTGTCTGTCAGCGTAGTGTCCAGAGCATGGAGGCGCTACCAGGAGACAGGCCAGTACATCAGGAGACGTGGAGGAGGCCGTAGGAGGGCAACAACCCAGCAGCAGGACCGCTACCTCCGCCTTTGTGCAAGGAGGAGCAGGAGGAGCACTGCCAGAGCCCTGCAAAATGACCTCAAGCAGGCCACAAATGTGCATGTGTCTGCTCAAACGGTCAGAAACAGACTCCATGAGGGTGGTATGAGGGCCCGACGTCCACAGGTGGGGGTTGTGCTTACAGCCCAACACTGTGCAGGACGTTTGGCATTTGCCAGAGAACACCAAGATTGGCAAATTCGCCACTGGCGCCCTGTGCTCTTCACAGATGAAAGCAGGTTCACACTGAACACGTGACAGACGTGACAGAGTCTGGAGATGCCGTGGAGAACGTTCTGCTGCCTGCAACATCCTCCAGCATGACTGGTTTGGCGGTGGGTCAGTCATGGTGTGGGGTGGCATTTCTTTGGGGGGCCACACAGCCCTCCATGTGCTCGCCAGAGGTAGCCTGACTGCCATTAGGTACCGAGATGAGATCCTCAGACCCCTTGTGAGACCATATGCTGGTGCGGTTGGCCCTGGGTTCCTCCTAATGCAAGACAATGCTAGACCTCATGTGGCTGGAGTGTGTCAGCAGTTCCTGCAAAAGGAAGGCATTGATGCTATGGACTGGCCCGCCCGTTCCCCAGACCTGAATCCAATTGAGCACATCTGGGACATCATGTCTCGCTCCATCCACCAACGCCACATTGCACCACAGACTGTCCAGGAGTTGGCGGATGCTTTAGTCCAGGTCTGGGAGGAGATCCCTCAGGAGACCAACCGCCACCTCATCAGGAGCATGCCCAGGCGTTGTAGGGAGGTCATACAGGCACGTGGAGGCCACACACACTACTGAGCCTCATTTTGACTTGTTTTAAGGACATTACATCAAAGTTGGATCAGCCTGTAGTGTGGTTTTCCACTTTAATTTTGAGGGTGACTCCAAATCCAGACCTCCATGGGTTGATAAATTTGATTTCCATGGATTATTTTTGTGTGATTTTTTTGTCAGCACATTCAACTATGTAAAGAAAAAAGTATTTAATACGATTATTTCATTCATTCAGATCTAGGATGTGTTGTTTAAGTGTTCCCTTTATTTTTTTGAGCAGTGTATAATTCCAGCATCCTCAAAATGGCTTAACATTAACCAGGTTTCCATCCAACCTTTTTATGCGAGTAAAGTAGCCTGTCTGAAAAAAAATTTCACCACATCATGGGAAAGCATTCAGTTTATTATGCTACAGATGAAATAGGTTATGAATACAGGGTGGTGAAAGTGCACAGTGATGAGGTTAATGCTCCTTTCAATAAATATTGAGGGTCTTATTCTGGTGACATGATGATCGATGCTTGGCTGCCATTTGACAACCAAAAATAATCTCCCACGTTTATCTATAATAATCTCATAATGTAGTATGCAATACCTGCACTGTATCTGCAAGCTGTTGACTAGAGCTCACATACCAATACCAGAGTGGGCACATTCGCTATGCCTACGCAATTTTTTTTGTGACAAAACCATTAGTATGCCTAGAGTTGAAAATGTGATGGAAACCCATATAACTTGAATTTTTTATTCGGTACATGGGAATTTAACCTTAAAAAGGTATGTTTATGTGCACTACGTATGTATATACGCACAGACTTTTATCTGTGACAAGTCAATTTGATGGAAACACAACTCTGATGGGGAAATGCTCCAGGGTTTCCCTTAGCTGGTAATTGCCTGCATTTGGCCTATATATATTTTTTAAGCCGATACATAACATTGTAGCAGGCCAAATTGTCCAGGAGAGGCTGTCTATCATAGCCTACACTCTAAATTTGCGCTTCAGCACAATTCTCTCACGCCTTGTGCGTACGTGCACCTTCTGCTGAGGAGAGAGATAGCAACAGAGGATGAGGACTTGACAACTGCTAGGCCTTTGAAATGCATCCACAGGTGCTAGTAAGCAGGAATCAGGAGGATAGAGTTATGGTCCGATTTAAAATCAAATCAAATTATATTTGTCACATACACGTGTTTAGCAGATGTTATTGCGGGTGTAGCGAAATGCTTGTGCTTCTATCTCCAACAGTGCAGTAATATCTAACAAGTAATATCTAACAATTTCACAACACATACCTAATACACACAAAACTAGTAAGGAATGGAATTTAAGAAAATATACATATATTGACAAGCAATGACAGAGCGGCATGGACTAAGATACAGTTGAATATTATAGAAAAGAATGCAGTATACAGTGGGGAAAAAAAGTATTTAGTCAGCCACCAATTGTGCAAGTTCTCCCACTTAAAAAGATGAGAGAGGCCTGTAATTTTCATCATAGGTACATGTCAACTATGACAGACAAATTGAGAAAAAAAAATCCAGAAATCACATTGTAGGATTTTTAATGAATTTATTTGAAAATTATGGTGGAAAATAAGTATTTGGTCACCTACAAACAAGCAAGATTTCTGGCTCTAACAGACCTGTAACTTATTCTTTAAGAGGCTCCTCTGTCCTCCACTCGTTACCTGTATTAATGGCACCTGTTTGAACTTGTTATCAGTATAAAAGACACCTGTCCACAACCTCAAACAGTCACACTCCAAACTCCACTATGGCCAAGACCAAAGAGCAGTCAAAAGACACCAGAAACAAAATTGTAGACCTGCACCAGGCTGGGAAGACTGAATCTGCAATAGGTAAGCAGCTTAGTTTGAAGAAATCAACTGTGGGAGCAAGTATTAGGAAATGGAAGACATACAAGACCACTGATAATCTCCCTCGATCTGGGGCTCCACGCAAGATCTCACCCCGTGGGGTCAAAATGATCACAAGAACGGTGAGCAAAAATCCCAGAACCACACGGGGGGACCTAGTGAATGACCTGCAGAGAGCTGGGACCAAAGTAACAAAGCCTACCATCAGTAACACACTACGCCGCCAGGGACTCAAATCCTACAGTGCCAGACGTGTCCCCCTGCTTAAGCCAGTACATGTCCAGGCCCGTCTGAAGTTTGCTAGAGTGCATTTGGATGATCCAGAAGAGGATTGGGAGAATGTCATATGGTCAGATGAAACCAAAATAGAACTTTTTGGTAAAAACTCAACTCGTCGTGTTTGGAGGACAAAGAATGCTGAGTTGCATCCAAATAACACCATACCTACTGTGAAGCATGGGGGTGGAAACATCATGCTTTGGGGCTGTTTTTTCTGCAAAGGGACCAGGACGACTGATCCGTGTAAAGGAAAGAATGAATGGGGCCATGTATCGTGAGATTTTGAGTGAAAACCTCCTTCCATCAGCAAGGGCATTGAAGATGAAACGTGGCTGGGTCTTTCAGCATGACAATGATCCCAAACACACCGCCCGGGCAACGAAGGAGTGGCTTCGTAATAAGCATTTCAAGGTCCTGGAGTGGCCTAGCCAGTCTCCAGATCTCAACCCCATAGAAAATCTTTGGAGGGAGTTGAAAGTCTGTGTTGCCCAGCGACAGCCCCAAAACATCACTGCTCTAGAGGAGATCTGCATGGAGGAATGGGCCAAAATACCAGCAACAGTGTGTGAAAACCTTGTGAAGACTTACAGAAAACGTTTGACCTGTGTCATTGCCAACAAAGGGTATATAACAAAGTATTGAGAAACTTTTGTTATTGACCAAATACTTATTTTCCACCATAATTTGCAAATAAATTCATAAAAAATCCTACAATGTGATTTTCTGGAAAAAAAAATCTCATTTTGTCTGTCATAGTTGACATGATGAAAATTACAGGCCTCTCATCTTTTTAAGTGGGAGAACTTGCACAATTGGTGGCTGACTAAATACTTTTTTTCCCCACTGTATACTGTACATATGAGATGAGTAGTGCAAGATATGTAAACATTATTAAAGTGGATGTAAACATTATTATAGTGACTAGTGTTCCATTTCTTAAAGTGGCCAGTGATTTCAATAGGCAGCAGCAGCCTCTAATGTGCTAGTGATGGCTACTTAACAGTCTGATACCTTGAGATAGAAGCTGTTTTTCATTCTCTCTGTCCCAGCTTTGATGCACCTGTACTGACCTCGCCTTCTGGATGGTAGCAGGGTAAACAGACAGTGGCTCAGGTGGTTGATGTCCTTGATTATCTTTTTGGCCTTCCTGAGACATCAGGTGCTGTATGTGTCTTGTAGGGCGGGTAGTTTGCCCTCGATAATGCGTTCGGCAGACTGCACCACCCTCTCGAGAGCCCTGTGGCTATGGGCGGTGCAGTTGCCGTACCAGGTGGTGATACAGCCCGACAGGATGCTCTCAATTGTGCATCTGTAAAAGTTTGTGAGGGTTTTAGGTACCAAGCCGAATTTCTTCAGCCTCCTGAGGTTGAAGAGGCTCTGTTGCGCCTTCTTCACCACACTGTCTGCGTGGGTGGACCATTTCAGTTTGTCGGTGATGTGAACGCCAAGGAACTTGAAGCTTTCCACCTTCTCCACTGTGGTCCCGTCGATGTGGATAGGGGGGTGCACCCTCTGCTGTTTCCTGAAGTCCACGATCATCTCCTTTGTTTTGTTGACGTTGAGTGAGAGGTTATTTTCCTGGCACCACACTCCCAGAGCCCTCACCTCCTCTCTGCAGGCTGTCTAGTCATTGTTGGTAATCAAGCCTTTGTCGTCTTTGTCGTCGGCAAACTTGATGATTGAGTTGGAGGCGTGCTTGGCCACACAGTCATGGGTGAACAGGGAGTACAGGAGTGGGCTGAGCACGCACCCTTTTGGGGCCCCAGTGTTGAGGATCAACGAAGTGGAGATGTTGTTTCCTTCCTTCACCACCTGGGGGCGGCCCGTAAGGAAGTCCAGGACCCAGTTGCACAGGGCGGGGTTCAGACCCAGGGCCTCAAGCTTGATGATGAGCTTGGAGGGTACTATGGTGTTGAATGCAGAGCTATAGTCAATGAACAACATTCTTACATAGGTATTCCTCTTGTCCAGATGGGATAGGGCAGTGTGATGGCGATTGCATCGTCTGTGGATCTATTGGGGCGGTAAGCAAATTGAAGTGGGTCTAGGTTGACAGGTAAGGTGATATGATCCTTGTCTCTCAAAGCACTTCATGATGACAGAGGTGAGAGCTACAGGGCGATAGTCATTTAGTTCAGTTACCTTTGCTTTCTTGGGTAATGGAGGGGGGAGCTTTGTATGCATCTCTGTGTGTGGAGTAAAGGTGATCTAGAGTTTTTAATCACTCTAGTTGCACAGGTGACATGCTGGTAGAAATGAGTTTAAATGGATTTCAGTCTTCCTGCAATAAAAAGGAGCGCCACCTCTGGATGAGCATATTCTTGTTTGCTTATAGACCTATACAGCTCATTCAGTGCAGTGTTAGTGCCAGCATCGGTTAGTGGTGGTAAATAGACACCTAAATATAGATGAAAACTCTCTTGGTAAATAGTATGGTCTACAGCTTATCATTAAGTATTCTAACTCAGCAGAGCAGAACCTAGGAATTTCCTTAGTATTAGAGATCGCACACCAGCTTTTGTTAATAAAGATACACACACCACCCCCGCTGATCTTACCGGACTCTGCCATTCTGTCCTGCCGATACATAGAAAAACCAGCTAGATGTGCAGTACCAGTCAAAAGTTTGGACACACCTACTCATTCAAGGGTTTTTCTTTATTTATACTATTTTCTACATTGTAGAATAACAGTGTAGACATCAACACTATGAAGTAACACATATGGAATCATGCAGTAACCAAAAAAGTGTTAAACAAATCAAAATATATTGCTGAGCACTTGTTGGCTGCTTTTCCTTCACTCTGCGGTCCAACTCATCCCAAACTATCTCAATTGGGTTGAGGTTGGGTGATTGTGGAGGCCAGGTTATCTGATGCAGCACCATCACTCTCCATCTTGGTCAAATAGCCCTTACACAGCCTGGAGGTGTGTTGGGTCATTGTCCTGTTGAAAAACAAATGATAGTCCCACTAAGCGCAAACCAGATGGGATGGCGTATCACTACAGAATGCTGTGGTAGCCATGCTGGTTAAGTGTGCCTTGAATTCTAAAGAAATCACTGACAGTGTCACCAGCAAAGCACCCCCACACCTCCTACTCCATGCTTCACAGTGGGAACCACACATGCGGAGATCATCCGTTCACCTACACATTTGGACTCCAGACCAAAAAGACAGATATCCACCAGTCTAATGTCCATTGCTCGTGTTTCTTGGCCCAAGCAAGTCTCTTCTTCTTATTGGTGTCCTTTAGTAGTGGTTTCTTTGCAGCAATTTGACCATGAAGGCCTGAATCACGCAGTCTCCTCTGAACAGTTGATGTTGAGATGTGTCTGTTACTTGAACTCTGTGAAGCATTTATTTGTGCTGCAATTTCTGAGGCTGGTAACTCTAATGAACTTATCCTCTGCAGCAGAGGTAACTCTGGGTCTTCCTTTCCTGTGGCGGTCCTCATGAGAGCCAGTTTCATCATAGCACTTGATGGTATTTGCGACTGCACTTGAAGAAACGTTCAGTTCTTGAAATGTTCCATATTGACTGACCTTCATGTCTTAAAGTAATGATGGACTGTCATTTCTCTTTGCTTATTTGAGCTGTTCTTGCCATAATATGGACTTGGTCTTTTACCAAAGTGGTCTATCTTCTGTATACCACCCCTACCTTGTCACAACACAGCTGACTGGCTCAAACGTATTAAGAAGGAAAGAAATTCCACAAATTAACTTTTAACAAGGCACACCTGTTAATTGAAATGCATTCCAGGTGACTACCTCATGAAGCTGGTTGAGAGAATGTCAAGAGTGTGCAAAGCTGTCATCAAGGCGAAGGTTGCTACTTTGAAGAATCTCAAATATAAAATATATTTTGATTTGTTTAACACTTTTTTTGGTTACTACATGATTCCATATGTGTTATTACATAGTTTTGATGTCTTCACTATTATTCTACAATGTAGAAAATAGTATAAATAAAGAAAAACCCTGGAATGAGTAGGTGTGTCCAAACGTTTGACTGGAACTGTATATTATCCATGTCCTTGTTCAGCCATGACACCGAGAAGCATGGTATATTACAGTTCTTAATGTCCCGTTGATAGGATAGTCTCGAAAAGAGCTCATCCAGTTTATTCTCCAGCGATTGCACATTTACCAATAGGACAGGTTGGCCTGCCAGATGGTACCGGTCGGCCGGCAAGATAGTATCAGTCAGCTTGCCAGATAGGACCAGTCGGCTGGACTAGTCAACCGGCCTGAAAGGACCAGTCGGCCGGCCAGATCGGACCAGTCGGCCGGCCAGATGCAATCAGTTGGCCAGTTGGCCAGATAGTACCAGTCGGCCGGCCAGATAGGCCCAGTCGGCCGGCCAGCCAGATAGTACTAGTGGCTGGCAAGATGGGACCAGTCAGCTGGCCAGCCAGATAGTAACAGTTGGCCTCCATCTCCAAGTCCGACAACCATTCGGGCGTACCCAACATCTTGTGACTCATCCCGATATGGAATTGGACAATACTTCATGCTTTCTCTTTGCTTGGGCTCTGTCTCAGCCAATCAGAAGAGCTCCTTAAAAGGTCAGATGAAGACTGTTGTCTACGGTGACAAGAGGTCAAAAGGTTACCACGAGTGCAGTGTGAGTGGCAAATGTTTTTGGTTCGCTTTTCTTTCTTTCTTTCTTTCTTTCTTTCTTTCTTTCTTTCTTTCTTTCTTTCTTTCTTTCTTTCTTTCTTTCTTTCTTTCTTTCTTTCTTTCTTTCTTTCTTTCTTTCTTTCTTTCTTTCTTTCTTTCTTTCTTTCTTTCTTTCTTTCTTTCTTTCTTTCTTTCTTTCTTTCTTTCTTTCTTTCTCCCTTAACCCCTCTTATTTGGGTTCCAATGTGATTTCTAAAGGATTTTTTAAAATAAAAATAAAAACAAAAGACAAAAATGACTTTTTGGTATCTGTGTATTCTGGTTATTTCTCCTGGGTTGGTCAGACCTTGCCCTGACTCACACACACTCACTCAAACTCCCAAAAGATTATCAATACAAATTCTGTCTTACCTCTTGCACAAGCTTCCTCTACTTTTACAATAAGTATCCATGTTGTCAAAACACCCAAGAGGTGTTTTTGTGTACAATTTTGGAATTTGGGGAAAGTTACCAGAAAGTTAAATACAATATTTATTTAAACTTATTGATTGAATTACTTAATTATTACATTATTATTTCATATGCACACAGCATACACACACAATCTATTGTATATCAGACGTGCTCTAAGTACTATACTTTCTCTCTAAACAACAGATCATAAAATAATAACATGATATACTACTAACAACATTATAACAATAATCTACAATCATCATAATCAATATCATAACATTTATAATCAATAACATCATCAGAGATCAAATAACAAGAAAATAAACTTGTGAAAAACATGACCCCTTTTTTTATATGCTGGAATGCAATGTATAGAACACAAACCAGACGGAAATGTAGCTAGTCTCTTAAAATAACTTAAACTTCATTTTAATTTTAATTTTAATTTAACCTTTATTTAACCAGGTAAACCAGTTGAGAACAAGTTCTCATTTACAACTGCGACCTGGCCAAGATAAAGCAAAGCAGTGCGATAAAAACAACAACACAGAGTTACATATGGGGTAAAACAAAACAAAGTCAAAAATACAACAGAAATAAATATATATACAGTGTGTGCAAATGTAGCAAGTTATGGAGGTAAGGCAATAAATAGGCTATAGTGCAAAATAATTACAATTAGTATTAACACTGGAATGATAGATGTGCAAGAGATGATGTGCAAATAGAGATACTGGGGTACAAATGTGCAAAATAAATAACAATATAGGGATGAGGTAGTTGGGCGGGCTAATTTCAGATGGGCTGTGTACAGGTGCAGTGATCGGTAAGGTGCTCTGACAACTGATGCTTAAAGTTAGTGAGGGAGATAAGTGTCTCCAGCTTCAGAGATTTTTGCAATTTGTTCCAGTCATTGGCAGCAGAGAACTGGAAGGAATGGCGGCCAAAGGAGGTGTTGGCTTTGGGGATGACCAGTGAGATATACCTGCTGGAGCGCAGACTACGGGTGGGTGTTGCTATGGTGACCAATGAGCTAAGATAAGGCGTTACTAAGACTACCCTGCTGGCAAAAACCAAACAACACAAAAAGGAATAATGTTGGTTGCAGTCACTCCTTTTAGATTTATTCCAGGGTTATAGAAAGATAAACAAATTCGGAACATGTGTTATTAAAATAAGAACAATTTAAGGTTTGCCACCACAAGGTTTGCCACCACAGTGCTCCGCTAACAATCGATTTTATAACACAAAACTGACCTAAGATCAGCATGTAGGGTCAGTGTCATTCTTCTCCTACTCCGTCCACTGGGCTGCTCTCTCCTCTCCCGGCCCGGCTTCAGCTCTGGAGCTCAGAGAGACCATCCATGGCATTGGCATTGTCATAAAGATCAATGCTGCTCACCCTGTTCACTCTCTTCTTACTCCTGGTGGTCTAGTGAGACACAGCAACAAGAGTCAGACCTCCCCCTTCCCCTCTCCCCTTCCCCTTCCCCTTCCCCTTCCCCCTCTCCCTCTAGTTCAAATGACTTGTCACGTCTGAGTGAATGTCTTTACCTTGAAGTGCAGGTAGAAGGCGGTGATGGCTGTCAGTAGGATCAGCAGCACTACAATGTGTCTGATGATGAAGGTTGGTAGAGGAGAGGCTGCAAACAGAAACACGTTTGATGAGGGGACTGATCATCATCAGATAGATCTGTGAGGAATCTGTAAATGAAAAAATTATACGTCTGATTCATGTTCAGTTACCTGTAAGTGAGAGGAACTCACAGTTATGAGAGAAAACATAATACTCACAAACACAGCTGTATTTCCCTTGGTGGGAATAATCTGCAGCAGGGAAGAGGAAGGCAGCAGAGTGATCGACAGCTGTCTGGGTCTGGGTTCTGTTGGATTCGGTGAACGTGAGGAGGAAGGAGCCTCCTGGGTACTGTGGCAGAATGGAACAGGTGATGGTGAAGCTATGGCCCCTGAACACCTCGGGCCCCTGGTGGCCCCTGGTGGCCCCTGGAAACCCCTCACATTGAGTCAGTCAGGGAGATATGAGGCTGGACAAGGAGATCTGTAACAATAAAAGAGAACAGGAAAAACGTATTCAACTAGTTTCCTATACAGTGAGGGAAAAAAGTATTTGATCCCCTGCTGATTTTGTACGTTTGCCCACTGACAAAGAAATGATCAGTCTATAATTTTAATGGTAGGTTTATTTGAACAGTGAGAGACAGAATAACAACAAAAAAATCCAGAAAGACGCATTTCAAAAAAGTAATAAATTGATTTGCATTTTAATGAGGGAAATAAGTATTTGACCCCTCTGCAAAACATGACTTAGTACTTGGTGGCAAAACCCTTGTTGGCAATCACAGAGGTCAGACGTTTCTTGTAGTTGGCCACCAGGTTTGCACACATCTCAGGAGGTATTTTGTTCCACTCCTCTTTGCAGATCTTCTCCAAGTCATTAAGGTTTCGAGGCTGACGTTTGGCAACTCGAACCTTCAGCTCCCTCCACAGATTTTCTATGGGATTAAAGTCTGGAGACTGGCTAGGCCACTCCAGGACCTTAATGTGCTTCTTCTTGAGCCACTCCTTTGTTGCCTTGGCCGTGTGTTTTGGGTCATTGTCATGCTGGAATACCCACCCACAACCCATTTTCAATGCCCTGGCTGAGGGAAGGAGGTTCTCACCCAAGATTTGACGGTCCATGGCCCCGTCCATCGTCCCTTTGATGCGGTGAAGTTGTCCTGTCCCCTTAGCAGAAAAACACCCCCAAAGCATAGTGTTTCCACCTCCATGTTTGTCAGTGGGGATGGTGTTCTTGGGGTCATAGGCAGCATTCCTCCTCCTCCAAACACCGCGAGTTGAGTTGATGCCAAAGAGCTCGATTTTGGTCTCATCTGACCACAACACTTTCACCTAGTTCTCCTCTGAATCATTCAGATGTTCATTGGCAAACTTCAGATGGCCCTGTATATGTGCTTTGTTGAGCAGGGAGACCTTGCGGGCGCTGCAGGATTTCAGTCCTTCACGGCGTAATGTGTTACCAATTGTTTTCTTGGTGACTATGGTCCCGCTGCCTTGAGATCATTGACAAGATCCTCCCGTGTAGTTCTGGGCTGATTCCTCACCGTTCTCATGATCATTGCAACTCCACGAGGTGATATCTTGCATGGAGCCCCAGGCCGAGGGAGATTCACAGTTCTTTTGTGTTTCTTCCATTTGCGAATAATCGCACCAACTGTTGTCACCTTCTCACCAAGCTGCTTGGCGATTGTCTTGTAGCCCATTCCAGCCTTGTGTAGGTCTACAATCTTGTCCCTGACATCCTTGGAGAGCTCTTTGGTCTTGGCCATGGTGGAGAGTTTGGAATCTGGTTGATTGATTGCTTCTGTGGACAGGTGTCTTTTATACAGGTAACAAGCTCAGATTAGGAGCACTCCCTTTAAGAGTGTGCTCCTAATCTCAGCTCGTTACCTGTATAAAATACACCTGGGAGCCAGAAATCTTTCTGATTGAGAGGGGGTCAAATACTTATTTCCCTCATTAAAATGCAAATCAATTTATAACATTTCTGAAATGTGTTTTTCTGGATTTTTTTGTTGTTCTTTTGTCTCTCACTGTTCAAATAAACCTACCATTAAAATTATAGATTGATCATTTCTTTGTCAGTGGGCAAACGTACAAAAACAGCAGGGGATCAAATACTTTTTCCCTCACTGTAGATATGACAATAACATCAGTATGTACCAGTGCTAGCCACCATCCCTCATAGGGCAACATGAGTAGTGTCACTGAGACACCATATGTTTATATTAGGCTTAAGAAGGACATCTGTAACAAGAGGAGAGAAAAAGGAAACGTAGCTACTCAACTACTTTCCTCAGTTAGATATGACAATAACATTGCTATGTGACAGTGCTAGCGAGTAGCGACGTTCACTGGGATAACATTCAATACAAAAGCATTATGTGATGTTTAATTAAGTTGTATTTGATTCTTACTTGACTGAGTGATCTATTTTGTAAAGCATACATACAAGCTAACCAGTCATCGTGAGAGGTGCAGAGGAAGTTGTATGAATTAAGGAAATCAGTTGAATATAATGTCACATAACAATGTTATTACCTGAGCAGATCAATTTGTGTCCAGGAAGGAGATTAACAGTTTAGCCACAACCCAGTCCTATCTTTTTCTCAAAATAGTACAGAGGTGTAGATGGCTAGGCTATTTGGCTTGACATGAAACTACACTAGAGTTTTAATCCCGGTGCTGAGTTAGTGTGTTTGTAGAATATTAAGTCCCCTATTAACTGAGGTAAATGAAGCCAGAGCGTCAAGGTAATAATGGCTGGAGTAAATGTTGTTTGTTTTTGTTGTTCTATAAATTGCATTTTAGAGTTTTTTGCTTTCCTTAATTTGTTTTATGAGAAAGATAGCAGAGAAAATATTAGTTTTAATTACATCAACATCTTTCTCAGATATCCAATCGAAAGGCACTTCTGATATTTAATATTTCTCTTTGATTCGAATGTCACTGTTGACAACTTAATGGAATTTCTTAAATGTCTCCTGAGATCTTGCCTATGGTATAATGCTAATATTTCAACCGTGTTACAATCTGGTGACCATTAAGGGAATAGAGTTCTCAGATGAGGTGCAAAATTTCGTTCAGGAAAATGGAGTATTGACGAAGAAAAACTCACTTTAACATGCATTGGCCAATCAAAACCTAATATAGACGTGACTATCATTGATAGTGTTCTGCTTCCAAGAACTAGAATTTTCACTTGAGAAACAGATATGACTAGCAATCCACTGTTGATTAGATAATATTGCACAGAAAGCTGCAGAACGTACAGTGCACTAACAAACTGTGTGCTTCTGAGTAAACCAAGTGAATTTAGTGTGTGATTCTTCATTTGGACAAATGTATTGTGGTGCTAAGAAAAGTAAAGTATAAACACTTCTGGGTTAACGTCAGCTGTCCTCCAGACTACTGTAGCCACAGAAGGACACTTGATGTTGCCATAGCAACTCTCTGCCTTCCTCAAACTCCCTTTGTAATTCATTTGTTATTATGCAAAATGTAAGGGATTAGAACTGTAGTGACTGCAGGCAGACAATCATTTTTGTTCAACACCCATCATTATGCAAAGAATGCAGCCTTGATTTGTTCAAGTCTTTGTTTTCATATACTGACAGTTCCTTATTTTCCTTATGGCCGCAAGGTAATACGGGAGTATGTAAAAAACTTCCTGACACTTGTGAAATGGATTCTGTTGATGTGTCTCAGTCTTACCCTTCACTGGGGGGAATGTGAGAGAAGAGAGGGTCCAGACAGACAGCTCCTAGTAGGCTGGGCTCTCGGCAGCCAGAGCTCTGATGTAAAGGTCACTTATGCTCTGAGATAAATAAAACAACTCCTAGCTCTGAGAGCAGCTGCAGGCTGCCAGCCAAGTCCTTCAGAGAGACAGACAGGGCTCCCAGGTGCCAAATACAGGAGCAACCTGGACTGGCCTGGGGACGTGACATGAAACACTTTATCCATGGGGAGGGTTGAGGGCTGGGTGCTGCTTTCCCATGCTGGATTATCTAGGCCATGGTTTAAAGTCACGATGAAGCCACTGTCTGGCTGTCTCAATAACTAGTCCATCATCTCTAGAATGATTATTCCCTACAGGCTGATCTATGCAAATCTCAAGGATTTGGGCCAAAACCCAGTTATTTCTGTGCTCAGTCATTCTCTTAATGTTCAATATACTGAGTGCTCTACCGGTAAAAACCTTTTGAATCCAGTCTAATTTGAAATATTGAGCAAATGTCTCCATCTATTTAGAGACATGGTGCCTCGGCTGAAAAATGTTCCCCTTGTTTAATTGAATTGTGTTAGCCTTGAAATGAACTAGATTTGTCAGAATTTTTTGTCATGCAGAACAAAGCAAATTAACAAAAACAAAGAGACAAAGTAACAAAAGAAGTAAGTTCCCCCCCGGTTTTGTGTAATGTCTGGAAGAGAATAGTCCATAGGTAGAGGGGTTCCAGGCTCAGGGAGGAGAGGTGTCAGGTCCTCTTGAAGTTCTATGCATGGAAACCTAAGTGGACAGCTGCTGATGTCTGGATGCATACAGACACTGAAAATACTGTATGTGAGGAACACACACAGATCTGACCTCAGAGGGTAATAGTGAGTGACAGGCAGTTCTACCACATTGCCACATCACTCACACACATACACACACACACACACAGTTTGTGTCTGAGTTAAGATAAGGCTTGGAGAAAAAGGGAAATACTGACAGACATCTTATGCTGCAAGGGAGGAAAGAAGTGAGCATGGCATGCATTGATGAGCAACCATGCCTATGATTGTTTCAGTACTGTTTTAACTGCCTTCTCACAGTGGGTTGTAAGGTAAAGCCTCTGGTAAGACACAGCTAATAAATGGTAGCCTAATGCCTTCTTTTTCATAATTCAGGGAGCAATACACCCATAGCAAGCAAATAACACTTGAAATTGGCAGTGGTGGAAAAAGTACCCAATTGTTATACTTGAATAAAAGTATAGATACCTTAATAGAAAGTTACTCTAGTAAAAGTGAAAGTTAGCCATTAAAATACTACTTGAGTAAAAGTCTAAAAGTATTTGGTTTTAAATATACTTAAGTATCAAAAGTAAAAGTAAAAGTATAAATCACTTAACAATCCTTATATTAAGCAAAGTAGACAGCACCTGTCAATGTAAATAGTCCGGGTGGCCATTGTTCAGCAGTCTTATGGCTTGGGGGTAGAAGCTGGTCCTAGACTTGGCGCTCCGGTACCGCTTGCCGTGCAGGATCAGAGAGAACAGTCAATGACTTGGGTGACTGGAGTCTTTGACAATGTTTTGGGCCTTCCTCTGACACCGCCTAGTATATAGGTCCTGGATGGCAGAAAGCTTGGCCCCAGTGATGTACTGGGCCGTACGCACTACCCTCTGTAGCGCCTTACGGTCTGATGCCGAGCAGTTGCCATACCAGGCGGTGATGCAACCGGTCAGGATGCTCTCGAATAAGAGTCCGATTATTTGTTAAATAGTATTATAATTTTTTGGGTCCAGTTGGTTTTACATTGCCAAATGTCAAACAAACAAAAATTCCAAAACAAAACCATGTGTCCCGTTAAATCCATCTATGATTATCATGAAGCAGCACTTGTGTTCCTCATTCTTCATATTACGTTTTTACTTTGGTCTTCCAACAACATGCGGGAGGAAACATCGCTCACACTGCGATGTGAACAGGCTTTCCAGTAGCCTATTTCCCCGCTATAGCCCCTGTCTCACAGAATGTTTCAGAGATCGCAAGTTATGATGCTGAGTGCATTGCATCAAATGCTCGCAGTCAAACAACCAATAATATTGCATGACTCTGGATCTTTTCCTGTTTTTGGTCCAGACTATATTCTTACCTGCAGCGAACCACACCATGGTTTGAATTGAATCGCACGGAGACCACGCTTTTCGAGCGAACCACGGTGCATTGTTTAGTGTGCTCCCGAGTGGGGATAGTGTTCACACCAGTCCAAACTAACCTGACTAAGGGGGTAAACGCACCAGAGTTCGGAAAAACCACTCCAAACCCATTCAGTGTGAAAGCCCCCTTAGATCTAGATCAGGGTTACTCAACTCTTACCCTACGAGGTCCAGAGCCTGCGGTTTTCTGTTCTACCTGATAATTAATTACACACACCTGGTGTCCCTGGTCTAAATCAGTCCCTGATTAGAGGGGAACAATGAAAAAGAATGCAGTGGAATTGGCTTTGAGGTCCAGAGTTGAGTTTGAGGGGTCTAGATATTATTCTCCAGTTCTCACCTGACAGGTGGCTCAGCCTGTAGAGCAGTAGTGTCTTGTGGAGGCACAAGACTGAATCCCAGTATAGATTCATGTTTTTTATAAAATAGTTTTCTTTCTAACACTGGATACATTGTACTTAAAACTTGAGTTTCGATTAGCATTGGTTGTTCAGTTTTTTATTTAACATCCTAAATCATGCAATGGAGTCACATCCTAAATCGTTTAATGGAGCCACCATTTTTTGTAAAAATAAAATAAAAAACATAAAAAAGCACTATGTTGCTCTTTTTAAATCATAGATGGATAGTTTCAAAGTAACATTACCATGTGATCAATGACGTCCGAAGCTTAGTTTGATCATGTGCTTCACCGTGGTGCCGGTGCATCCTTCAATGCAAAGTTGTTTTCAAACATCGACGTCTACTGAAAACCTTATTTAGCAATTTATTAGATTTTTTCAGTTCATAGCACCTGAATGGTATCTCAGCAGTTAGGGACGGGGATTTGGGATCAGACACCAGCATAGGCACAAGACTGAATCCTGGCTATGGTTGAACAACTATTTTCTGTGAAACAACACTATCTTCCCATTGTTCTTCAAATAAATTGTTTTATTTAGGGTATTATGATAATCTTTCGTCTTCAGCATCTTAAATAACACCACAGATGTACAGTTTTTTGAAAAATTGTGAACCTGGAGGCAAAAAGGTTAAGTAGGATGTGGGATGCGAAACCTACATTGTAACTAAGTTAAATTTACCAATGCTCACACCTATCTATTGCGCCGCAAAGTTTTGATGGATGCAATGGGAAAACAAGTCTAATAAACTATTGAAGCCAAACATAAATTTACAGTGTAGAAACTTAAAATTATTAAACAGGAAAGACATTTACTCTCACCGGTGGCCAAAAAGAGCTGAAAACCACGCCCCAATAGGCCACACCTCCTGGAAGTAACCTGATTACCCAAACAATGGTTAATTTAATCATCAGTAAGGGTTTTTATTCAATTTCATGCTGGGTTGACCCAGCAGCTGGGTCTTTTTTAATGTAATCCATAGGTATTTGCAGGAGGCATGGCCTATTAGGGGCGTGGCTTTCGGTTAGTTCTGTTTGGCCACCCATGAGAGTAAATGTCATTCCTGTTCATCATGTTAAGTTTGAATACTAATGTAGTCTCATGGGTGGTCAAAAATAACAATATGAAAGCCACGGCCCTACTAAGCCAAGCTTCCAGTGTAAAAAAATTAAAGAAACAACAAAGTGACCCAACTGTGTTCTGTCCACTATTTACCCAGCGCTGGGTTGTTTGAACCCAGCCTTGATCGAGGGATACTACGGTGTGTAGTATAGTATTCTACAGTACACAACAGTTTACTACAGAATTCTATAGTAAGTACTGTAGTATTCTATAGTAAACTGTAATCTTTTTTTATATGGGTTTCTTTTTGTAGGCCTATAATCATTGTATTCGTATGGGGTAGCCAGAGTTCAAAGGAATAAATGAATTCATTCTAAAATGCAAGGACACCATTAGTTCAAATCGTCCACTTGAGTGTTTGTAAACAACTATGCTATTGAGTTGAAGATTATACAGTAGGAACTTGATTTGTGCTCATTTTGTAGGCTGAAAATCTGTTTAAGAACAGCTGAAGGCAAAAAAACTACTTCTCTGGTTGAAAACGGTCTATATGTGGCATCGATGTTAGTCGTAAACATTGTACTAGTTGCAAAATTGACAACAAATTGTAAGTGGTAGAACATTAGTCAGTATCTTTCAAAACAGAGTTTTGTGAGATTTGAATAAGTGAGTTTGTCACAGTTTACTGGAGCGTTGAGTTTGGATTACAATTACGTCATGCCCCGTCTTGCCCATCAACACGTGTGGTAACGCCCAGCTACCATGCGGAACACAGGTGGTCTGCTCCAGCAGCAGTAGCACCACATGTGATACATTATATTGACCAGATACTCAAGTGGCCGCTCTAACAATAAAAATAAATGTCTTAAAAAGTGGAAGGCAGTCGGGAGACAAGATCAGGTGGGACCATTCTAGCTGATGAGAGGGCAGATATGCGTGTGAACAAAAGCCACAACTTCAATATAAAATGTTTTTTCTTAAAGTTGCCGGGATGTCCCATGTCCTACTTATATCAGTACACTCGTAACAACTTAATCATTATGAAGCTTCTATTCGATCAAATAAGCCATTACATTTTTTTTATCACCAAATTCGACACTCTCTCCCATCAATAAGGGGGGGGAACTCCTGTCTTAGGTATGAAGAGTGACATGTTTGGCAAGGTAGCCCCAGCCCCACCGGATAAAATACTGATAGGTATCTGTATCGTCTGTGAATGGCAATAGAAGATGAAAGACAAGCTTAAGCAGAGCACAACGTCTACAGAATTATGTGAAGTTAGACACACGGGTTGAGGCCTGTTGGACCCACGGGTTGAGGCAAACTCTTTCATATCCAGGAGGGAGTGTCATGCACTGCTCCACCCCTACCACCCGACTGCACCTGTCCATAACCTGTAATACATTACATAGAAGGAAGGGACTTCATCACCCACTGGAGACTTGAAGACAGAACCTCACCCAGAGAGCTGTGCATGTCATTGTGTGATTAGACAGTCAAATCCTAAAGATCTAACAGCGGACATGAGGAGTGACGAGACGAGGCAAAACTAGCTAGTTATAAAATATTGTGTTGTAGGACAGCTGAGCTGACTGAAGAGTGGGCATTCAACTCGCAGTTGATACTATTTTGGAACTAAGTTGCAAGCTACTTTCGTGGCAAGGTGTTGTAGAAAGAGTGTCTCATGAAACACATTCCAGACACTGGCTCTTGCTATTTTGACATAACTGTGATTTGACAGAGAAATATCAGCTAGATAGGCTAGCCATCTGTAGCCATCCCCAAGCTCTGCTAGCTAGCTGCTGTCAGCTTGTCTATACACAAGATAAGCGTAGGCTTTAACCTACACATACAGTGGGGGAAAAAAGTATTTAGTCAGCCACCAATTGTGCAAGTTCTCCCACTTAAAAAGATGAGAGAGGCCTGTAATTTTCATCATAGGTACACGTCAACTATGACAGACAAATTGAGAAAAAAAAATCCAGAAAATCACATTGTAGGATTTTTAATGAATTTATTTGCAAATTATGGTGGAAAATAAGTATTTGGTCACCTACAAACAAGCAAGATTTATGGCTCTCACAGACCTGTAACTTCTTCTTTAAGAGGCTCCTCTGTCCTCCACTCGTTACCTGTATTAATGGCACCTGTTTGAACTTGTTATCAGTATAAAAGACACCTGTCCACAACCTCAAACAGTCACACTCCAAACTCCACTATGGCCAAGACCAAATAGCTGTCAAAGGACACCAGAAACAAAATTGTAGACCTGCACCAGGCTGGGAAGATTTTCTGGATTTTTTTTCCTCAATTTGTCTGTCATAGTTGACGTGTACCTATGATGAAAATTACAGGCCTCTCTCATCTTTTTAAGTGGGAGAACTTGCACAATTGGTGGCTGACTAAATACTTTTTTCCCCCACTGTAAATGCTGTGAATTAATGGTTCACCCCAGAGATTTTTGTACCTATTCAACGTTAGGAACCATGATAACCAGTATGTTGTTGAACTGTATGCTAAAAATGTGTGGCTGTGTCAATTCCGGAGCCACAACCACGAAAAGAGGAGCACGGCCCGTTGAATGGCAAAGACACCCAAGAAACACCCACATCCCCAAGACAACTCACGTTAGGCTTCTGTAATGGCCGCTAGCATTTCTTAATGTGCAAGCTAAAAAACGAGGCCAAAGTTCAGCTCTCTTTTAAAGAATGAGAAAGTGTGCCAATATGCCTGCTACATCATGTGAATTTGGACATTTCCCTCAATTTCTCTACACACAAAGTATGTTTGCTAACCTGCAGTAGCTACTATGCTATCACTAGTTCCTTCAAACATTGTGATTTGTATCATCAACATCAAGTAAAAGCACAAATGCCAGAGTTAGGTAACCATATAATTTAGGCTATTTAGACACGATTATAGGCTATTTATTTTGTTCAAATACAAACCGTCTCTACTCACCACTGAACTGGCTCCTAGGTGAGCAAGCACCGGTAAAGTTCGCGTTTTTAGTCACAGGCAGCGCGCCACTTGTTATTTGGTTTCTCCCATTTAGGGGGGTTTCATTAAAAGTTAATCAGAAACATTAATGTTTATGCAAATTCTGTCTTTGTTTTGATAAAGGTTTTAATTGTTGACCATTGTAATATAGAGTGAGCTAAAATATTGCCTTTCAAGCGAGTTATCACTGTTTATTAAGAATTGAGGCTACCTGTGTAGCTGATTCAATGGTTAAAGGCATGTTAGGGCAGATTTTCTTTTAAGATGCCTGTTATCATCCATCAATTGATGTGAACGCAATTATACAAGAGCTCCTGTTCCTCTTATAGAATATTAGCGCAAAAGTATTGTGTAGCTTCTGCACCAAAATATAAACAGTACCAGCACCCAAAATCAGTACCGGAACCTACAGTATTTCAGTCCAAGTCAAGCACTGGATATAGCCTAATAAACTGTATTGGTTTCCCAAGTTGTAGTGGGAGGACCACACACCATGTCATCGCTTACTCTAAGTTTATGTCTTCGATATGATGGTTATTATATCAATAGTTGCACATAAAGCCGTTTCCACCACCAATTCTCGCATAATTATACAATTGTACCGAAACTACCTATTTCCATCACAGCTGGGGCTTTTTTTTAACGCGGTATGACTTTACTCACATAAAAACTGTGGATGGAAATGTGGTTAATGACTGTGAAACAACTTTAGTACATCACCAGGGGACAGGGGGGCCATAGGATCAAAAGGAAAAGGGCAACTGTGGTGGGTCCCCTCATCATTAGACTATAGTGTGTGTGTGTGTGTGCCTGCGTGCGTGCATGCGTGCGAGAGAGTGAGAGAGGTAGAGAGAGAGATTGCAGACAATGATTTGTATGTATACTAAAAATAAAATAAAACGCAACATGTGAAGTTTTGGTCCAATGTTTCATAAGCTGAAATAAAAGATCCCAGAAATTTTCCATACGCATAAAAAGCTTATTTCTCTCGAATTTCGTGCACAAATTTGTTTACATCCTTGTTAGTGAGCATTTCTTCTTTGCCAAGATAATCCATCTACCTTACAGGTGTGGCATGTCAAGAAGCTGATTAAACAGCATGATCATTACACATGTGCACCTTGTGCAGGGGACAATAAAATGCCACTCTAAAATGTGCAGTTTTGTCACACAACACAATGCCACAGATGTCTCAAGTTTGAGTGAGTGTGCAATTGGCATGCTGACTGCAGGAATGTCCACCAGAGCTGTTTCCAGAGAATTGAATGTTCATTTCTCTACCATAAGCCGCCTCCAACAACGTTTTAGAGAATTTGGCAGTATGTCCAACCGGCCTCACAAACGCAGACCACATGTTACTCACGCCAGCCCAGAAGCTCCACATCATGCTTCTTCCCCTGTGGGATCATCTGAGACCAGCCACCCGGACAGCTGATGAAACTGAGGAGTATTTCTGTCTGTAAGAAAGCCCTTTTGTGGGGAAAAATTCATTCTGATTGGCTGGGCCTGGCTCCCCAGGAGCTGGGTCTGGCTTCAAAGGTGAGCACACATGGCTGCTTCCCTGCCCAGTCATGTGAAATCCATAGATTAGGGCCTAATTAATTCATTTAAATTGACTGATTTCCTTATATGAACTGTAACTCAGTAAAATCTTTGAAATTGTTCCATTTTGTGTTTATATTCTTCTTTCAAATTTTCTTGAGGCTGTTTTATTAAAGGTATTATGTCCGTGCCATGGTAAAACTACAATCCAATAATGAGGAGGCAGGAAGGTAAGTTTAGACTAATTACTCCATGGTGCAGGCAATGAACATGAACATCATGTCGGCAGGTGACTGTAAAATTCCACACCTATGGGGCGCGCACGCTATGGAAGTGTCTGTGCACATTCCATAACGTGCCCACAACCACTATACTCAATACACAACAAAAGGGACACATACATTAGTGATTAATCATAGTACAGTCCCATAATGGAAAGCACATTCGCCTCTCCCCTCTCATCTATCCACCATGAATCCATTCTTTCACCTTTCACAGTTGGTCAGTTATGGGAAATAGCCTTCTTTTTGCAATCAGTCAATCATGACAAACTGTAATTTTTAAAATAGGGAGGGAGTCTTGGGGAAATGGGGAAGATAAATGCATGAAATTGGCACTGGTTGAGCGGGTATTTTTCAGACTGTATTTCACTGTATGTTAATGTGAGATAATGTGTAGCTTGTGTGGGAGTTGCAGGACTTCAGAGATTAATTCACATTTTTCTAATGAAGAATAATTCAACATGAATCATGATTCATTGATCTTTAACACAACAAGCACAGTTAGGAGTAAAAATGCAGAGCCCAGGTGTGAGGACTCACTGTACCACACGTTGGTGGGCAGGGTTACTACACTCATCACTGGGCCTGTGGGCCGTGATACTGAAGGCACAATCATGGCATAGGCCAAATCACCTACAAATCACCTTCTGCAGCTTACTGTATCAACCTCAGTAATGAACCATGATACCGCAGCCCAATAAACGTATAGTCTCACCAGCTCACTGGGCTGTGACAAAACACTTGAGCTATTTTAGAATATATCTGCGTAAACATTTCTCATCTAATGCAATGTTCAGCCACTTCTATTTAAATGATAACACTGCTGACCCAAACACACTAAATTACACTGTCGAAGAAGGCACGTGAGGCATGACAAATGAATGTGGATTCTCAAAGAGCTGCTTAGCAGTAGCAGTATTCAATTGGAATTAACTTGGTTTAGCTTCACTAGTGTATGGTTGGATGGACATTAAATATGGTTGCTCTGTGTCTGTCTGGCTAGAGGAAAGAGAAAAATTGGGTTGACATGATTATGCCCTCTGGTTTATTAATACGCATCACTTTTTAATTCCACATAATAAATAATGTATTGGAATTGTGACAATATGCAACTTCGCCATTCCCCACGGGCAATCAGATTGATGGCAGGGGCTAGCACCAGGCCTCGGCCCCTGCTGACAACATTAACCATAAATTAATGTTCAGACACTAACACAGAGAATTTATGATGTGGGAAACACAAGGCTTACTTAGAACACTGCAGCTGCTGCCCCTGATGCCAAAGGCTTAGCACCTAATGTCCTTAAGAGAGATACTGTACATTTACTCTATTTGTACAAATATGTAACAGAAGATTTGCATGTGGGTAGACAGTATTGTGTGGTACCCGGGAGCTGACTGTATTCTCGGGATATGTGTGAGTGTGCGTGTGTATGCTTTGCGTTGGCACCAGAGCTACTGTAGCTGAGTGTATTATCAGTGTGTGTGTGTGTGTGTGTGTTAGAGAGAGATAGAGAAAGAGAGAGAGAGAGAGAGAGAGAGAGAGAGAGAGAGAGAGAGAGAGAGAGAGAGAGAGAGAGAGAGAGAGAGAGAGAGAGAGAGAGAGAGTGTGTTTGAGTGAGAGTCAGTTGTGTTTTGTACTAGGGGTACAGTACTAGTGAGTGTGTGTTGTGTGTGGTACTACTGTAGGGCTAGCTGGTGGGGCTTGGTAAGAGCATCTGTTTCAAGTGTAATGTGTGTCCCTCCCTCCTCTCTCACACTCTCATCATTAACAGCGTTTAATTAAAGCTGCAGCCCACTCCTGTGGTTGGTGAGGGTGCCGTTAGGAAGGTGAGGGGGGAGATGACACACACAGTGATATCAAACTCTATCAGTTATGGGGATAAGCAGCCTTAAATCTGGAATCCATAGCGGTGAAACTGCCACATCCATTTGGTATATTACAACAACAAAGACATTAGTTCAAACAATGAACACTGACATCATTGCACATCATTGCATGTGGGATAGAACGGCAGAGTATGTACTACAATTTCTTTTTTACCACGATGCTGGATGCTCATTTCCTCAAAACAAAAACAATAACAAATGCACCTGGAGCAGCCAGTGACGCTGTTGCGCCTATAGCGGATCTCAGTTTTAAAGCGGTGATCGCTTATAGGTTTTAAATGTTTTGGTTTATTTGAATTAGGTTTACATTTCAACCATACCCTGGATTTTGGAGGTGAAAAATAAAGTCCCTTTTCCCCCGTGTGACCTATTTATTTTCTGTTGTAACCTAATGTCCCACATTTGTACAGGTAGAGAATATATTTGATCTGAAATCATAACACAGCCTAGCACCACCGTTTGACTATACATTTCTCAAAATAAATGTCTATTGCAGCCATTAACACATACACAATGAAAGATGAGCCTGTAACCCTTCACCTAAAACGAGGTAAAATGCATGTTATGTGGTCATAATGCACAGTTAGCACATCATATGCATGAATGGACAATGAGTTTGAAATATGCATTTAAATAAATTGAATCCAATGTCATGGAAATATTGCTATGCCAGCAAATAGGCTGTGTGATCATGTCAATAAATATTAATCGAGCAGTTTCTAGCTGCAGTTAAGCAATCTATTGTGTGATGGATACATAGGGGATAAATAATTATTATGATATTGACATAGCAGAGAGTGATTCACTCTCTGAGGAATGGCTGACTTGGTGTTTACTGAGTGGTTAGACCATAATGACTTCTAAGAACTGACTAATTCTAATACTGATCGAGAGGTGGATGGATTAATGGTGGTAGTATGTTTATTGTTTAGAGGAACACACTGTACTGTACAGGGTTCAATGTCCCAGTATCTTGTGTTATTAGATGGAAATAAGCTAATTGTGTATTCTATCTTTCCTATGCATCTTTTCTCTCAGTGACAATTAGATGCAGTAGCAAGATGTGCATTTATCCTCATCCTGGTCTTTCAGAATAACCAAACAGGCCATGTAGCGGACAGGACCAATTTCTTAGTTCCCTGGTTCTTATAGAGCTGATTTATACACTCAGTTCACCAGGGAGCACCAGCAGGCAGTGTATAGTAGGAGGGATAGATTTTTAGATTTTATTAGTACTGTACAGGGTTGGGGAGTGAGCTATACAGAGCTGGATTCATATTAATGAAAAAAATAAGATGTTTTATTGTCACATACACCAGGTAGAAGCAGTGAAATGTGTTGTTTTACAGGGTCAGCCATAGTAGTATGGTACCCCTGAAGCAAATTAGGGTTTTTCACTTTGTCGGCATGGGTATTAGAAACCAGCGACCTTTCAGTTACTGGCCCAACACTCTAACCGCTAGGCTACCTGCCACCCTAACGAATTGCAGTGCCGAACGACATGCTACAGATTAAACAGTTGGTGCAGGTGGGATACTTTTATTTGGGGTCCATGACACCCACAGAAGAGCTGCAGTGAAACAGAGCTGTATTCAGCCTGGCTGGCAGGGCTCCCAAAGCCTCTGCATAGCTGATATAGGGCCTGGCTATCTGCTGTGACAACACCTTATTAAAATCAAGTGCGTTTGTCCTTTTTCCTCCTTGCTCCCTCTTCCTCCCCCCTCCCCTCCCCCATAGAGCAAGACATAAATCCACTAAGCCGCCCCAGGCAAGGTCTTCATCAGAAGTTCACTCCTCATCTCTTTACGTAAAGTCAGCAGTGTACCTGTATAATTACACTGTGCTTTAGAGAATGTGGGCTGGGAAATTTGGTATCTATTCCATGCCTCTATTGTGACTGCAACAGCAGTGTTTATGTACTGTTAAAAAGTGACTTCAAATGCAGTGTGAGTGTACTTCATTAGTATGTGTTAGTGTTTGACACGTAAAACAAAAATAAAAGAAAAACAGAGAAAATATAACTGCATAAAACATTAAACACAGTTAATTACGTAGAAAGGTCATGGATTATGCCAACTGCATACATAATCTTAGTAATAACGTAATTCAAAACAATGTAATTGAAATGTTGAAGTGGAGCACGTTTTGGTTTTTACACACAAATAATCAACTAACCATCAAGCTTTGATAATTTGAATCAGCTGTGTAGTGTTAGGGCAAAAACAAAAACTTATAGCCCTTGGGGTCCCGAGGATTGAGTTAGGGAAACACCAAAAATATATACACAGATGCCATTCCAATAAAGACGAGCTTATCCATGTGCCATGTTATCCATTATATAAGGCTTTTGTCAATGTGACATTATGTAAGACCCCTTAAAGCTATAGGTGTGACAGAAGCAATGACGAGGTATTAACAGGTTTAACATTTTTAAAATTCCCATCCAGAATTTTCATTAATGACCATAATCAATATGCTTACTTGCAATATCATTCATGTTATATGAATTCAGATATGGTGTTATGGTCATTGTGTTAAATGTATAAAAAGCCAAAGAAAATACACAGAGAGAGAAAGACAGAGGTATTGCAACACATATAACATTTAAAACATATCACACATACAGTATCTATACTTTTCTTTCTTTGCATATCACAATTTCATCCTAACAAAAAATCTAAACAAGAATGTCGCATATATGGGAGGGCTGCAACGAAAATGTAAAAAAACTATAAATAATTAAATAGGTAATTGATAGTATAATGATACATTTGGCAGTCATGATAAAACTGCAGTCATGGAGAAAGAAATGCCAGCATGCTTCTGACTTGACCAACATATGTACAAGTCCAGCATCATCTGATTTACATTAGAACATTGCTGTCGGTTGTCATTTTTGCCTTGTACATTTTAGAGGGAGTCCAGTAAGTTCTATTTATTATATTGTACTGAACCATTTGTGTTTTAGACTCTCTGCCAATTTTAAAACAATTTTTCCACACGTTTTTCCATTTCATTTATTGTATATTCATCTTCAAATATTTACCAAATTTTTCCCTTAAGGGAGGGTCTGGTCCCCTTGTTTTTTAGTTTAACAATTTATACACCCTGGATGCAGGTGGGTTTTGGAATGGACATCCTTTATGAAACATGTTTAAATGTAATTGTACTATCTGCCGACTTGACTGCCTGTACAATCTGAATTATTCTAAAATGGAAGTTTGGACCGTGTCTGATTTGTATAAAGATGGTAAAATTATGGATCTGAATGAACTGAAAGCCGGCTCTACCAACCATCTGTAGCCAATCTCGCCACATTACCGGTCTGTGATTGATTAATATGTGTGGATGTTCCAGATGGTTGCTTGAAAAGAGGTACATAAGGAGACTGCACATTTATTTCCAACAATTTTAAGAATGTTCCAAGAATCAGATATTGTTGGAGACAGAGGTAATGTATGAAATATACTCCCAGGAATTTTCTGATAATTCTGCACTGCACCCTCTGCATTTAATTACATAATGAATTGTCCCGCCATTAAAATGTTGGGCTATTTAACCAATAGTCATTAACTAATTCTAAATTACAATTCTCAAACATAAGGTCAATACCATAAGTCATTGAAAATCAACATTTCATACACATTTACAGTAGATAGGTACACAGGCCTAAGAAGGCAGCGTTTGACTGAATCAGGCACTGACACTTTAAACAATATATTTCATTTTCATATTACAAAGAGGCACCTTGCATTAGAATGAAATAATCCTAAGGGCATTTGATAGCAGCAGTTTTATTCTATGCTGTAAATTCTGACCTCAGAATGGCTGATTATGGTGTGATTGCAGTTCATTGAGGAGAAAAGGAGGAAGAAAACCTTTCATCCATTCTTGTCATTGAAGAGCATCTTCTTTGACCCTTGTGGCGCTGTGTACTCCTATTGTTACGTGGAGTGAATTGATCAGTGAATTGAGGGGGGTGCGTACGTGCGTGTGTTGTGGGTAGCTTTGCCCGTGATTAATGTGCCATGTCCTCGCTCTGTGGGAGGAAGATGATGTAGGATTCTGTGCCCTTTGTGTTCACAATCTGGGTTAATGCTGAACCTATCAGTTGATTTAACCACCAGGGACTAGCGAGAGACTAACCTGGGATGTAGGTGACTAAAATCCATGGAACCCAAACCTTGAATCTTTAGGGTAAACAAATGTAAGGGATAGCTGATAGTCTGAGGCTATTGCCGTTTGACAATATATGTAGTGTACTGTAGGTAGAACACCATCCATGCAGTACATCAGTGTCACACCATGCAGGTTTCCAGTTCCAGGGCATTCAGACAGCCCATCCTGAGGTTCTGTCACCACTGGGAGAGGAGAGGTGTGGTGGCAGGTTTTAAACAGCAGCTTGATATAAGCAGAGAAAGACAGGAGAGGTTTGCCCTCTGCATCTCAAAGAGGACCTGTCCTCTAGCTCAGTGTTTTCCAACCAGGGGTACTAGGACTGGGGGTACTTGGTCTATCCACAGGGGGTACTTGAGAAGACTCATGACACCATAGGCTTACTGGTAAAATGCACATGAGGGGGTACTTCAGGGGAAGTCTGGGCAAAGCAAAATGTACTGGATGATACAGTAACCGAAAAAGGTTGGGAACCACTGATCTACATAATCCATTATGTTATCACAAAACCATTTTTCTCACACTTAGAAATTCACCATCTCTGATCACAGCATCTTGTTAAAAGGTTTAGGGTACTTTTAAGTATGTGTTACATTGGAAATATGACATTTGTCCTTGTTAGTGCTTTAAAGGCTCATACACATCAGATCTTAATGTAAATGAGACTCCAAGTAATTATAGCAGTATGTTGATGTGGCAGTCAGGAGTCTCTGGGGAGAAAGAAGGGAGCTCCATAATCGTATCTTAAGAGAATTCTAGAAGAGGGAGAAAGAGAGAGATACAGTGCCTTCAGAAAGTATTCACACCCCTTGACTTTTTCCACATTTTGTTGTGTTGCAGCCTGAATAAAAAACGAATTCAATTGAGATTTTGTGTCACTGGCCTACACACAATACCCCATAATGTCGAAGTGGAATTAAGATTTTTTTTTTTACAAATACATTAAAAATAAAAAGTTGAAATGTCTTGAGTCAACAAGTATTCAACCACTTAATTATGGCAAGCCTAAATAAGTTCAGGAGAAAAAATGTGGAGTTGCTTACCAAGACAACATTAAATGTTCCTGAGTGGCCTTGTTACAGTTTTGACTTAAATTGGCTTGAAAATCTATAGCAAGACATGAAAATGGCTGTCTAGCAATGATCAACGACCAACTTGACAGAGCTTGAATAATTTTTTAAAAGAATTATGTGCAAATATTGTACTATCCAGGTGTGCAAAGCTCTTAGACACTTACCCAAAAAGAATCACAGCTGTAATCACTGCCAAAGGTGATTCTAACATGTATTGACTCAGGGGTGTGAATACTTATGTAAATGAGATATTTCTGTATTTCATTTTCAATAAATGTGCAAACATTTCTAAAAACATTTTGTTCACTTTGTCATTATGGGGTATTGTGTGTAGTAGATGGGTGAGAAAAAAAATGAATTTAATCAATTTTGAATTCAGGCTGTAACACAACAGAATTTGAAATAAGTCAAGAGGTATGAATACTTTCTGAAGGCACTGCGGAAGGAAAAAATGAGAGGGAGATGAAGAGAACTGTAGAAAGATCTCAGCTGTAGAAGATGCTAATAGAATTCTGCGTAGAGAATGAATAGAAGAATGAGAAGACAGATGAACACGCCACGTTGATCCTTCCACACACAGGACTACCACATGGGAGAACTGATAAAAGAGGAAAATAACTAAAAATACGGGAAAATATAAAGTCACTCTGAAAGACTTGATGTGTGGTTTATAACCCACATCACCAACTCCCAGTACGCATGACCTCATTTAATACACAGCTAATTTAATCAAAATGACTTATCCTTGATTAGACACTCTCTTGAGGTACAAAAAGGTGCTATCTAGAACTTAAAAGGGTTATTCGGCTGTCCTCATAGGAGAACCCTTTGAAGAACCCTTTTGGTTCCAGGTAGAACCCTTTTGAGTTCCATGTAGAACGATTTCCACAGAAAGATCTACCCAAAAAGTTATATCTGGAACCATAAAGGGTCGAAAAATGGAAGCGTATGCAGAAAACTACCTCATGCCTACTGTAAAATAACAAATCAAATCAAATTTCATGGGTCACATACACATATTTAACAGATGTTATTGCGGGTGTAGCGAAATGCTTGTGTTCCTAGCTCCAACAGTGCAGTAGTATCTAACAATCACAATAATACACACAAATCTAAAAGTAAAAGAATGGAAATAAGAAATATATACATATTTGGACAGGCAATGTAGGAGTGGCACTGACTAAAATATAGTAGAATAGAATACAATATGAGATGAGTAAAGCAGTATGTAAACATTATTAAAGTGACTAGTGTTCCATTATTAAAGTGGCCAGTGATTCCATGTGTATGTACAGTATATAGGGCAGCAGCCTCTAAGGTGCAGGGTTGAGTTACCGGGTGGTAGCCGGCTAGTGATGGCTACGTAACAGTCTGATGGCCTTGAGATTTTGTTTTTTAGTCTGTCGGTCCCAGCTTTGATGCACCTGTACTGACCTCGCCTACTGGATGATAGCGGGGTGAACAGGCCGTGGCTCGGGTGGTTGATATCCTTGATGATCTTTTTGGCCTTCCTGTGACATCGGGTGCTGTAGGTGTCCTGGAGGGCAGGCAGTGTGCCCCCGGTGATGCGTTGGGCAGACCGCACCACCCTCAGGAGAGCCCTATGGTTGCAAGCAGTGCAGTTGCTGTACCAGGCAGTGATACAGCCCGATAGGATGCTCTCAATTGTGCATCTGTAAAAGTTTGTGAGGGTCTTAGGGGCCACGCCAAATTTCTTCAGCCTCAGGAGGTTGAAGAGGTGCTGTTGCACCTTCTTCACCACACTGTCTGTGTGGATGGACCATTGCAGATTGATGTGTACGCTGAGGAACTTGAAGCTTTTCCACCTTCTCCACTGCAGTCCCGTCGATGTGGATAAGGGCGTGCTCCCTCTGCTGTTTCCTGAAGTCCACGATCAGCTCCTTCGTTTTGTTGACATTGAGGGAGAGGTTATTATCCTAGCACCACTCTGCCAGGGCCCTCACCTCCTCCCTGTAGGCTGTCTCGTCATTGTTGTTAATCAGGCCTACTGCTGTTGTGTCGTCTGCAAACTTGATGATTGAGTTGGAGGCGTGCTTGGCCATGCAGTCATGGGTGAACAGGGAGTACAGGAGTGGGCTGAGCACGCACCCTTGTGGGGCCCCTATGTTGAGGATCAGCGAAGTGGAGGTGTTGTTTCCTACCTTCACCACCCTGGGGCGGCCCGTCAAAAAGTCCAGGACCCAGTTGCACAGGGCGGGGTTTAGACCCAGGGCCCCGAGCTTAATGATGAGCTTGGAGGGTACTATGGTGTTGAAGGCTGAGCCTTAGTCAATTAACAACATTCTTAAGTAGGTATTCCTCTTGTCCAGATGGGATAGGGCAGTGTGCAGTGCGATGGCGATTGCATCGTCTGTGGATCTATTGGGGCAGTAATCAAATTGAAGTGGGTCTAAGCTGTTAGGTAAGGTAGAGGTGAAATGATCCTTAATTAGGCTCTCAAAGCACTTCATGATGACAGAAGTGAGTGCTATGGGGCGATAGTCATTTAGTTCAGTTACCTTTGCTTTCTTGGTTACAGGAACAATGGTGAACATCTTGAAGCAAGTGGGGACAGCAGACTGGGATAGGGAGAGATTTAATATGTCCGTAAACATTCCAGCCAGCTGTTCTGCGAATGCTCTGAGAACGCGGCTAGGGATGCCGTCTGGGCCGGCAGCCTTGCCTAGGGTTAACACGCTTAAATGTCTTACTCATGTCGGCCACGGAGAACGAGAGCCCACAGTCCTTGGGAGCAGGCCGCGTCGGTGGCACTGTGTTATCCTCAAAGCGGGCGAAGAAGGTGTTTAGCTTATCCGGGAGCAAGACGTCGGTGTCCGCGACATGGCTGTTCTTCACATTTGTAATCCATGATTGTCTGTAGACCCTGCCACATACGTCTCATGTCTAAGACGTTGAATTGTGACTCCACTTTGTCTCCATACTGATGTTTTGCCTGTTTGATTGCCTTATGGAGGGAACAAAGTTGAAGTCGGAAGTTTACATACACCTTGGCCAAATACATTTAAACTCAGTTTTTCACAATTCCTGACATTTAATCCTAGTAAAAATGCCCTGTTTTAGGTCAGTTAGGATCACCACTTTATTTTAAGAATGTGAAATGTCAGAATAATAGTAGAGATAATGATTTATTTCAGCTTTTATTTATTTCATCACATTCCCAGTGGGTCAGAAGTTTACATAAACTCAATTAGTATTTGGTAGCATTGCCTTTAAATTGTTTAACTTGGGTCAAACGTTTCGGGTAGCCTTCCACAAGCTTCCCACAATAAGTTGGGTGAATTTTGGCCCATTCCTCCTGACAGAGCTGGTGTATCTGAGTCAGGTTTGTAGGCCTCCTTGCTCGCACACACTTTTTCAGTTCTACACACAAATGTTCTACAGGATTGAGGTCAGGGCTTTGTGATGGCCACTCCAATATCTTGACTTTGTTGTCCTTAAGCCATTTTGCCACAACTTGGGGTCATTGTCCATTTGGAAGACCATTTGCGACCAAGCTTTAATTTCCTGACTGATGTCTTGATATGTTGCTTCAATATATCCACATAATTTTCCTTCCTCATGATGCCATCTTTTTTTTTAAGCGCACCAGTCCCTCCTGCTGCAAAGCACCCCCACAGCATGATGCATGCCATCCCCGTGCTTTATGGTTGGGATGGTGTTCTTCGGCTTGCAAGGCCCCCCTTTTTCCTCCAAACATAACGATGGTCATTATGTCCAAACAGTTATATTTATGTTTCATCAGACCAGAGGACATTTCTCCAAAAAGTATGATCTTTGCAAACCATAGTCTGGCTTTTTTATGGCGGTTTTGGAGCAGTGGCATCTTCCTTGCTGAGCGGCCTTTCAGGTTATGTCGATATAGGACTCGTTTTACTGTGGATATAGATAATTTTGTGCCTGTTTCCTCCAGCATCTTCACAAGGTCCTTTGCTGTTGTTCTGGGATTGATTTGCACTTTTCGCACCAAAGTACGTTCATCTCTAGGAGACAGAACACGTCTCTTTCCTGAGCGGTATGATGGCTGCGTGGTCCCATGATGTTTATACTTGCGTACTATTGTTTGTACAGATGAACGTGGTACCTTCAGGCGTTTGAAAATTGCTCCCAAGGATGAACCAGACTTGTGGAGGTCTACAAAAAATTTTCTGAGGTCCACAGGTACACCTCCAATTGACTCAAATGATGTCAATTAGCCCTATCAGTAGCTTCTAAAGCCATGACATCCTTTTCTGGAATTTATCAAGCTGTTTAAAGACACATTCAAATTTGTGTATGTAAACTTATGACCCACTGGAATTGTGATAGAGTGAATTATAAGTGATATAGTGGGAACAACATCCCCGATACACTTCCTGATGAACTTAGTCATCGTGTCCGTATATACGTCAATGTTATTCTCAGAGGCTACCCGGAACATATCCCTGTACGCTTGATCAAAACAATCTTGAAGCATGTATTCCGATTGGTCAGTCCAGCATTGAATAGACCTTAGCATGGATACTTCCTGTTTGAGTTTCTGCCTATAGGAAGGGAGGAGCAAAATAACACGCTTAAATGTCTTTACCAGAGTGAGTACTACAGTCAATGTGTTGATAGAACTTCGGTAGCGTTTTCCTCAAATTTGCTTTGTTAAAATCCCCAGCTACAATAAATGCGACCTATGATATGTGGTTTCCAGTTTGCATAAAGTCCAGTGTAGTTCCTTGAGGGCCGTCGTGGTATCAGCTTGAAGGGGAATATACAGTGGGGAAAAAAAGTATTTAGTCAGCCACCAATTGTGCAAGTTCTCCCACTTAAAAAGATGAGAGAGGCCTGTAATTTTCATCATAGGTATACGTCAACTATGACAGACAAAATGAGAAAAAGAAATCCAGAAAATCACATTGTAGGATTTTTTATGAATTTATTTGCAAATTATGGTGGAAAATAAGTATTTGGTCAATAACAAAAGTTTCTCAATACTTTGTTATATACCCTTTGTTGGCAATGACACAGGTCAAACGTTTTCTGTAAGTCTTCATAAGGTTTTCACACACTGTTGCTGGTATTTTGGCCCATTCCTCCATGCAGATCTCCTCTAGAGCAGTGATGTTTTGGGGCTGTCGCTGGGCAACACAGACTTTCAACTCCCTCCAAAGATTTTCTATGGGGTTGAGATCTGGAGACTGGCTAGGCCACTCCAGGACCTTGAAATGCTTCTTACGAAGCCACTCCTTCGTTGCCCGGGCGGTGTGTTTGGGATCATTGTCATGCTGAAAGACCCAGCCACGTTTCATCTTCAATGCCCTTGCTGATGGAAGGAGGTTTTCACTCAAAATCTCACGATACATGGCCCCATTCATTCTTTCCTTTACACGGAACAGTCGTCCTGGTCCCTTTGCAGAAAAACAGCCCCAAAGCATGATGTTTCCACCCCCATGCTTCACAGTAGGTACGGTGTTCTTTGGATGCAACTCAGCATTCTTTGTCCTCCAAACACGACGAGTTGAGTTTTTACCAAAAAGTTATATTTTGGTTTCATCTGACCATATGACATTCTCCCAATCCTCTTCTGGATCATCCAAATGCACTCTAGCAAACTTCAGATGGGCCTGGACATGTACTGGCTTAAGCAGGGGGACACGTCTGGCACTGCAGGATTTGAGTCCCTGGCGGCGTAGTGTGTTACTGATGGTAGGCTTTGTTACTTTGGTCCCAGCTCTCTGCAGGTCATTCACTAGGTCCCCCCTTGTGGTTCTGGGATTTTTGCTCACCGTTCTTGTGATCATTTTGACCCCACGGGGTGAGATCTTGCATGGAGCCCCAGATCGAGGGAGAATATCAGTGGTCTTGTATGTCTTCCATTTCCTAATAATTGCTCCCACAGTTGATTTCTTCAAACCAAGCTGCTTACCTATTGCAGATTCAGTCTTCCCAGCCTGGTGCAGGTCTACAATTTTGTTTCTGGTGTCCTTTGACAGCTCTTTGGTCTTGGCCATAGTGGAGTTTGGAGTGTGACTGTTTGAGGTTGTGGACAGGTGTCTTTTATACTGATAACAAGTTCAAACAGGTGCCATTAATACAGGTAACGAGTGGAGGACAGAGGAGCCTCTTAAAGAAGAAATTACAGGTCTGTGAGAGCCAGAAATCTTGCTTGTTTGTAGGGGACCAAATACTTATTTTCCACCATAATTTGCAAATAAATTCATAAAAAATCCTACAATGTGATTTTCTGGAGAAAAAAAATCTCAATTTGTCTGTCATAGTTGACGTGTACCGATGATGAAAATTACAGGCCTCTCTCATCTTTTTAAGTGGGAGAACTTGCACAATTGGTGGCTGACTAAATAATTTTTTTCCCCACTGTACAAGGCTGTGACTATAACCAAAGATAATTATCTTGGGAGGTAATACGGTCGGCATTTGATTGTGAGCTATTCTAGGTTTGGTGAACAAAAGGACTTGAGTTTCTGTATATTATCACAATCACACAATGAGTAGTTAATCATGAAACATACTGTATCACCAAGTACATTTTGCTCTGCCCAGACCTCCCCTGAAGTACCCCATCATGTGCATGACACCAGTAAGCCTATGGTCTCATGAATCTTCTCAAGTACCCCCTGTGGATAGGCCAAGTACCCCCAGTCCTAGTACCCCTGGTTGGAAAACACTGAGCTAGAGGATAGGTCCTCTTTGAGATGGGAGATGGCAAATCTCTCCTGTCTTTCTCTGCTCATATCAAGCTGCTGATTAAAAATCTAAGATGTTATGGAGATAATGAACTTTACCAGGACCATTTAGCTCAAACCTGGTTGCCTATGCCAGGAGGCTGGCACTTGAGCACAAGTGGATCTTCCATCAAGACAATAACCCCAAGCACTAATCAAAATCCACAAAGAAATTATTAATTGACAACAAAATCAACATTTTGCAAAAATCAACATTTTGCAAAGGCCATCTCAGTCTCTAGACTTGAACCCAATTGAAAACCTGTGGTCTGAATTGAAGAGGGCATTCCATAAGAGCAGATGAAGGATATCAAGGATCTGGAAAGATTACGTATGGAGGAATGGTCTAAGATCCCTCTCAACTTGTTCTTCAATCTCATAAAACCTTTTAGTAAAAGCCTTAGGGTACTAGGATATTGGAAACAGGGGTGCCAATAACTTTGACCCCTATCTTTTTTTTATTTTTTTGTATTACTTGTTAAACAAAATATATTTATCTGAGCAATTGTATTTGTATAAAATAATTATGGACCTGACCGTATATAGGCCAACACAATTCAGTGTATTGCTATTGTTTTTTACTTTTCCATCGACAATCAGCCAATCATTTATGTATAAGTGAACTCACCTATCCATCCATCCAGTCAAAATCTGACTTTTAAGTTTTCAGGAAATGTGACAGTAGTGTCACATTTCCCTGCTCAAATCATCAAAGGCCTCCTCCTTGCCAAGCTCTGAAACTGGCTATGAGCATAAACATGACTCAGAAGAGAAAAATCAAAGACTGCTGTGTCAGCCAATGGTGTTCTGTAGTTTATTTTCTTCTACGATTGTGTTGGGAAACAGCTGCTCCTCGCACTTCAAAAGGCTGGCAGCAGTACTGGGGTAAAGCATGTTTCAGTGGGGTAGTGCCAGGCCTCTGTGTTTTATCCTAAACTTACCCTGTATTGGGAGGAGAAAGGATACCAAGTCATAGGAGATTCATGAGTCTGCGTCCTGTGCCCTTTTACATGATAAGTATGAGAGTGCACTTATTGATTTATCCCTTGCTGCCACAGTGGAAATCAAAATGGATTTCTGAATCGGCTCGACTCTTAAATCCCGACCTGGAGGATTGTGATTTATGGGCCTGACGTCAGGAGCAGGGCGCTGTACAGACCAACTTATTCAATAAAAACCTGTTGAGTTGCCTTTTGAATACCATAAAACTTACATTAAAAGCCAGGTCTCAAATAGCTGCCTGTCCCTTATAACGGCACACATTTCGGCAAATAAACGCCTGTTTCAAATAAACGCCAGGTTTAATTGAATTATTTATCAGGTTACCATGAATTACCATGAATTATTAACAAAATATGGCAATTATCCGTTTTATCGCCAGTTAGAAACTGCTTGCCATTGGCTGCTAACAATAACAGCACTTACAGTTGACCGGGGTAGCTCTAACAGGGCAGAAATTTGACAAACTGGAAAGGTGGCATCCTATGACGGTGCCACGTTGAAAGTCACTGAGCTCTTCAGTAAGGCCATTCTACTGCCAGTGTTTGTCTATGGAGATTGCATGGCTGTGTGCTCAATTTTATACACCTGTCAGCAACGGGTGTGGCTGAAATAGCCAAATCCACATACTTTTGTATATATAGTGTACTTCCATTCATTTTTTCAACTGGTACCCTGTAATCTTCAGGCGAGTCTTGGGAGAACTGTGGGTGTCCTAAAGCAAAACAACCAACATGTACGTGTTCGTGAGAGTCTCACCTTTCCACAGAGGGGTCATATTAGTGTTTGGACGCTACAGACAGAAGTTGGCAGATTGGCTGTACCGACTTCAGCAAAACGGAGAACACCATCATGTTCGTGAGAGCCTCATCTTTCCATGGAGTGGTCATAATATTTTGTAGGCCAAACCCATTCCGACTCTACAGACGATTTTGTGAGAAGACAGATTTTCCGGATGTCTCATGGTCTGACAAACACCGCTCTAGCTCTGTCACCTTTCACCGCAGATGCGGAAGTGTGACATCGGCGGATGCTGTGGATTGAGACGCATCCAATGCAAAAAAGCAGATATCCAGTTTAAATTGACTGAATTTTATGGGGATTTTTTTATTATGCTAATTCGATTTCCGTGGGGGTGCGGACATCGACTCTAGCATATAAACACCCGGGCTAGTAGTTGAAGTTTTACGGTAAGTCAAAAACATATTTGTTCCTGCATTGCAAGAATATGTTTAGAATCACATACACGACTCTAAATTACTAGCTTACTCCAGTGTCAAATAAGAACAAGTTCAACTGTACATTCATTCACATGCTTTCCCCTCTCTGGAGGAATGTTATCTTTGACTTATCAAGTAAACAAGGCAATCGTTTTCGATTGAATAGGGCCCTTAAAATGAATGTGAGCATTCTGGATTCTCCCAAGGTTCCTTAGGATACACCTACCGCTCTCTGCGCAGGATGAACAAACATTAGATACAGCACACCTGTCAACTCACATGATTAATGGACTTACAATCATAAATAAAAGCATACATGATATCAGATATGAAAATATCCTGGCATGAAAATATTAACATCAAGTTACAGAGCAGTTTGAGGATATTTGGCCCTTCCGTCTCAAATGTTCACTGATCCACAAACTCCTTCTTCTGGTTATAAAATATGACATTTCTCAGGAGAGTGAGAAGTGATTTCAACTGCAGATACTCATGTTCATTGACATTTGTACTAGAAGTTTAGATTTAAAATAATGTCTTTGCTACCGTTATATGACTGTGCAAAATATATTTAGCTTTGGTATCAATGGAAATGTGAGAAGACTAATGACCCAATAACGCAAAGACAACTGTCAACACTGTCTAAGTCTCATCAATGTTCATAAATCTTGTCAGACAGTCTGACTTTTTCACACCTGAAGAATGGAGACAGCAGACAGCAGAGCTGCACAGTCTCTTAGGGAAATGAAAAATAATTATTCATCACTTGTCACCAAAACAAGAGAGGGAACTAGCTCTTCTGAACATGAAAGCTTCTAAGACCAAGGACTTTGATTTGAAACGTGTTCCTGTCTTACCAACTTACTTTTCTGACAAGACAGAGCTACGTCCTTTCATCCAAGTATCTGAGAAGTACGACATAACAAGTGTTTGATCAAGTTGTAGGGCCACTGCTTGTAAAGGCTGAATTAGCTCCATGTATCCATATGACAACACAATGTCATGTGTTCCCACAGGGGACCAGTACGAAAAAATTCTGAAAATGTATGCACACTCTACTGTAAGTCGCTCTGGATAAGAGTGTCTTCTAAATGACTAAAATGTAAACATTTAAAAATGTAATGTAGTTAATACTTAAATCAGCTGGCATTTTACAAATGCAGTTGGCAGTTTCATAATGTCATCCACACCCAGGGCCGGATTAAGAAATCATAGGGCCCTGGGGCTTTGTTATTTTTTATGCAATTTTTCGTCATTTACATGTGTCGTGACGTGACTTTAACATTAATCTGAAGACAGTTATTAATACTCGCCGAGTCTACTCGCTCTTGAAACGTGAGAGACAGCGATAATACTTCGCTTTGGCCAAACTAATATATTTCTCAAATTTCCTTAATCGGCTGGCCCTTATGTCCTAGCTCTTGGAAATGTTGTAATTCACCGTACACACTCTGACCCATTGTCAGGTATGCAACACTGGAGCCAATCTCTCTAGTATCTTAGTCAAAAGGAATCACACACACCATTCAATGACAATCCTGCCTACCGCTCTTTAGTCTATGATTTGTTACATAATTCCTGTAGGCTGAATTGAAGAGAAAGGCCTAATTTTGTCTTAGATTCCTCACAGGGGGCACCAATACGTTGTGACGTGACTTTAACATTAATCTGAAGACTGTTATCTCAAATTAACTAACTATGTTTAATTGTTACCCGATTAAATTCAGAATGTAACAATTAACTCATTAGGATTGGGGCACCACGAGAGCGGTTGTTTAAAGAGTTACCATCTCCCGAATTAAACTCTAGAAGGTCTATACCTATCACATCGATAAACAGTCAACTTATTAATCATTACCTCATATCATATCATATCATCATTCTGAATGTGTGTAGAGTTTGTGTAGATTGATGAGGAGAAATTTTGTTTTTGTCCATTTTAGAATAAGACTGTAATGTAAGAAAGGGTGGAAAAAGTAAAGGGGTCTGAATACTTTCCGAAGGCACTGTAAAAAGAAGAAGTGATGCAGTCAGTCTCTCCTCAACTCTTAACCAAGAGAGACTGGCATGCATAGTATTTACAGTTGAAGTCGGAAGTTTACATTAACCTTAGCAAAATACATTTAAACTCAGATTTTCACAATTCCCGAAGTCCAAGTAAAAATTCCCTGTCTTAGGTCAGTTAGGATCACCACTTTATTTTAAGAATGTGAAATGTCAGAATAATAGTAGAGAGAATTATTTATTTCAGCTTTTATTTATTTAATCACATTCCCAGTGGGTCAGAAGTTTACATACACTCAATTAGTATTTGGTAGCATTGCCTATAAATTGTTTAACTTGGGTCAAACGTTTCAGGTAGCCTACCACAAGCTTCCCACAATAAGTTGGGTGAATTTTGGCCCATTCCTCCTGACAGAGCTGGTGTAACTGAGTCAGGTTTGAAGGCCTCCTTGCTCGCATACACTTTTTCAGTTCTGCCCACACATGTTCTATAGGATTGAGGTCAGGGCTTTGTGATGGCCACTGCAATACTTTGACTTTGTTGTCATTAAGCCATTTTGCCACAACTTTGGAACTATGCTTGGGGTCATTGTCCATTTGGAAGACCCATTTGCGACCCAGCTTTAACTTCCTGACTGATGTCTTGAGATGTTGCTTCAATATATCCAGATAATTTTCCTTCCTCATGATGCCATCTTTTTTGTGAAGCGCACCAGTCCGTCCTGCAGCAAAGCACCCCCACAGCATGATGTCCCCATGTGCAGTTGCAAACCGTAGTCTGGCTTTTTTATGGCGGTTTTGGAGGAGTGGCTTCTTCCTTGCTGAGCGGCCTTTCAGGTTATGTCGATATAGGACTCGTTTTGCTGTGGATATAGATACTTTTGTACATGTTTCCTCCAGCATCTTCACAAGGTCCTTTGCTGTTGTACTGGGATTGATTTGCACTTTTCGCACCAAAGTACATTAATCTCTAGGAGACAGAACACGTCTCCTTCCTGAGCAGTATGAAGGCTGTGTGGTCCCATGGAGTTCATACTTGCGTACTATTGTTTTTACAGATGAACATGGTACCTTCAGGCGTTTAGAAATTGCTCCCAAGGATGAGCCAGACTTGTGGAGGTCTACAATTGTTTTTCTGAGGTCTTGGCTGATTTCTTTAGTTTTTCCCATGATGTCAAGCAAAGAGGCACTGAGTTTGACTGTAGGCCTTGAAATACATCCACAGGTACACCTCCAATTGACTCAAATGATGTACATTTGCCTATCAGAAGCTTCTAAAGCCATGACATCATTTTCTGGAATTTTCCAAGCTGTTTAAAGGCACAGTTAACTTAGTGTATGTAAACTTCTGACCCACTGGAATTGTGATACAGTGAATTATAAGTGAAATAATCTGTCTGTAAACACTTGTTGGAAAAATTACTTGTGTCATGCACAAAGTAGATGTCCTAACCGACTTGCCAAAACTATAGTTTGTTAACAAGAAATGTGTGGAGTGGTTGAAAAACGAGTTTTAATGACTCCAACCTAAGTGTATGTAAATTTCCGACTTCAACTGTATACTTGTGCTGGTGGAAACATGTATTTGTCTGTTCAGCTGTTATACCCTTTAGGTGAATAAACTTGGTTTGAGCTTTAATAATCGTCCGTGAGTTTTTACTCGGTTCATTTAGAACCTAATAGTACTAAATACAATTTCCAGTGGCACACTGACTCACCTAATGATGAAGATGAAGCCATAGGCTTCTACTCACGGTGATGGCCGATGATCTCCTCTTGGCAATAGCCTATCTCAAGATGAGCTACTTTGAAAAACAGTGCTGCTGTTCGCCAAAAAGTTGGGAGAAAGAATATTTGAGAAAAAGTAGTTTCTATTGGTTCTACAGACAGATTTGTTTTCTCTTTTCAGCGGTAGGCATTTGCTTTCCAAACTGTAAGGTTTTCCCGTGACTGTATTTTGAAATTCGCAAAAGGCAAACAGACAGCAGCAACCAACCACAGAAATATAATCCATAGATGGCAGTTCCCATTCAAGTCTGGAAGCCATTTAAGACTGGCAGCCATTGCTAGCGTACCCATGAGTTTAACATTCAAATTGCCAGGGTGAGAGGTTCCAAAATCCTTCTATGGATTAGAGTGGCGCAGTGGTCTAAGGCACTGCATTGCAGTGCTAGCTGTGCCACTAGAGATCCTGGTTTGAATCCAGGCTCTGTCGTAGCCGGCCGCGACCGGGAGACCCATGGGGCGGCGCACAATTGGCCCAGCGTCGTCCAGGGTAGGGGAGGGAATGGCCGGCAGGGATGTAGCTCAGTTGGTAGAGCATGGCATTTGCAACGCCAGGGTTGTGGGTTCGATTCCATTATGAAAATTATAAAAATATGTATGCACTCACTAACTGTAAGTCGCTCTGGATAAGAGCGTCTGCTAAATGACTTAAATGTAAAATATTTGTCTATGGCCACAACGCAACAAGCTGTATATTTGGATCGCATGCTGCCAGTGGTGTAAAGTGATTATGTAAAAGTACTACTTAAGTAGGTTTTTGGGGTTTCTGAACTTTAATTTACTATTCATATTTTTGACCACTTTTACTTTTACTTCACCACATTCCTAAAGAAAAATAATGTACTTTTTACTCCATACATTTTCCCTGACCCCAATAGTACTTGTTACATTTTGAATGCTTAGCAGGACAGGAAAATGGTCCATTCACGCACTTATCAAGAAAACATCCCTGGTCATCCCTACTGCCTCTGATCTGGCAGACTCACCAAACACACATGCTTAGTTTGTAAATGATGTCTGAGTGTTGGAGTGTGCCCGTGGCTATCCATGAATAAATAAAAAACAAGAAAATGGTCTCCATCTGGTTTGCTTAATATAAGGAATTTGAAATGATTTATACTTTTACTTTTGATACTTAAGTATATTTTACCAATTACATTTACTTTTGATACATAAGTATATTTAAAACAAAATACTTTTAGACTTTTACTCAATAAGTATTTTACTGGGTGACTTCCCTTTTACTTTAGTCAATTTCTATTAAAGTATCTTTACCTGTACTGAAGTATGACCATTGGGTACTTTTTCCAACACTGCATGCTGCCCAAATTGCGGCCTGACTCACACAATTGACCAGTCACATGTATTTATTATGCAGTTTATTTTTCTATTTTTCTATGAATCAGTTACCCAATCAAGGCAGGGCCCCCCCCAGTTACCCACGTGGGCCCCCTACCTCCTCTCTTCCCCCCATCTAATGATTAGCAGAGCAGCAGACAGCAGTAGGCTGCCTACACTCATTGAGAGTGGGCTCCTGAATCATCCTGTGGTTGGCGGTTGCAGTAAAATAATAACAAAATATACTACATCTCTATATATGCATTTTTTTATTATTATACTTTTTTGTGCCTTTTGGGCCCCAATGTGCCTGGGCCCAGGGGCTTCAGCCCCGGTAAGCCCCTGCATTAATCCGGCCCTGTCCACAACTCCCAAATAATGGGGAAGCTTACAATGAATGCCAAAATGCATAATAAAATATGATTTGTTAAAATAGATATGACATGACTGAGTGAGAGGTCGTCAGTTTGGACATGACTTACCTTCATTGTCCATCACCCTGTATGTCATTCGTACCATTTAGCTCTTTGTTAGTCACCTTGCAAACACAATTCCACTTCGTTTGGAAATATGCCAACACCCACAACAATCTGAAGCTGTAACCTGACAGCAAACTGGACAATGATGAGTTTGGACGTTCACAAGCTGTTCAATGGCATGTTACATTTTAGCCCTACACCCTCACTTTATATCGGACTGTTTCTCTGCGCAAGAATAAGATGTCCGCCTTTCTCTATTCCATTAGTAACCCCACTCATTCTAAAACATATCAAATATCTCTATGCATAGAACAGATATGAACACCAGGCATGGTGTTAAAATATCCATGGTGATTCTAAGCATTATTTTTAGTAGATAACTGCAGCTAAACCAACTTCTGGGAGCAATTCTCCCTCAATGACTGTAATCCCCCCCTGTAAGAAAAAGATAGTTGACCTAACCATAAACAAGCACACACTAAACGTGCTGTTCCATATAATAACTCACCATAAAAAGCACACACCCAATGTATATAAAAACACAAGAAACAAGAACAAACGGTCTGTAATAACAAGAATCAAAAGTACTGTATGACACAGAAACCCATGTCCTGGATGTGTGGATCTCTGGCCCTCTCCCAGGGGAAGACAGGAGAACATGTAGGGTGGGATAGTAGATTTCAGGCCCTGTCTGTCAGGGTGGTCTCACCTCCAGGGACCTCATTAGTGGCTTGGACACTCTACTCTCCACTCTCCAAATATCTGACTCCACTGGCCACTCAACTTCCCTTGATTAATTAAGCATTAGCGCAGGCCTTATCCACCAGCCAAGAAACCAGCACACCACATATAGAGAGGGGGGGAGAAAGAGAGAGAGAGAGAGAGAGAGAGAGAGAGAGAGAGAGAGAGAGAGAGAGAGAGAGAGAGAGAGAGAGAGAGAGAGAGAGAGAGAGAGAGAGAGAGAGAGAGAGAGAGAGAGAGAGAGAGAGAGAGAGAGAGAGAGAGCACCATAAATGTCCCACAACGTTGCAGTAGCATTGTATCCAGTACTCCTCAGACTCCTTGTCTTGTCTACTGAGGTAATTAATGAGGACCCAGCTGGCTGATACCAGAACAACAGAGTTCTCAACAAGAACAAATGACCTCACCAGAGTGCTGCTGCCCCCTCACACATCATCTCCTCAGGCACAGGACACATGCAGAGGAGAGTTGAAACATGCTAACAGCAGTCAATCCACTCATACTGGAACTCCATGCAACATCACTCTGTGGATGCTCAGTCCTATAGTAAAATGAATGTAAATTAGACCTTTTATGTTCATACCAAATCAGCATCATAAATCATTTTAATTTTCTTCATGGCAAACCTCTACAATATATCAACATACAATAATGAAAACCAGTTATGTTTTTGTTTGATTTGAATGCAATATTGTCTGACAGCATATGACACACTGTATTATATAACAACACTAGTATATTTGACAATAGATGCTTTATTTTCTCTGAGGACTGTACTATGGTTCAGGAAAGGCAATAGAATAGAGTGACTGGAAAATTGGTTTTGTAATGATGAATTTTATTCCCAGAAGATTCTTTATAACTGCTAGAGAAATGGAATGGTTATTGTGCTGAGTTGGCGAATGTGTGTGTGCACTGTATGCATGTTCAGAAGCAGTATATTCCCAGGTATTATATGACTTCAGAGTGCAGTTCTGCCAGATAGGTGTGTGAGGCAGAGGGATCATGACTGGATTGAATTAGGGGCTTTGAAACATGTGGCAGACAGAAAAGACCCTGGGTGTTTCTCAATATGCATACTACCGTGCTCCACACTCTCATGCTCCGAGTGCATTCTCCGACCACGTTCTCTTGCGTACGTTCTTGTGAGGACGAGAGTGTGGAGAATGCATAAAACAATACATTTGAAAAGCACTCGCACTCCCCCTACTGTATTACCTCACACTTCACCTCCCCATTCACTGAACCTTCTTCCAAGATGTACACAAAGCAAATGTTTTACTTCATAACTATCATCTAGATATGTGAATCGTAATAATCTAGCTAGCCAGCTAGTTAAACAGGCAAAAACGACCTAAAAGTAATATTATGCAAGGTAGATGTACATTTTCCGTGGATAGCTACCAATTATTCATGGCTAGCTAGCTAGCCAGTTAGCCTTATTGACTTACTATGGACATACCCATTCGTCTTCTAGCCAGAACAGCAATGGCAATAGAGACGAAACAAGATATACACAAAGCAACCGTTTTACTTCCACACTCTATCAGCTAGCTATATGTGAATCGTAATAATGTAGCTAACCAGATACACTACATGGCCAAAAGGATGTGGACACCTGCTCGTCGAACATCTCATTCCAAAATCATGGGCATTAATATGGAGTTGGTACCCCCCTTGCTGCTATAACAGCCCGCTCTTCTGGGAAGGTTTTCCACTAGATGTTGAAACACTGCTGCGGGGACTTGCTTCCGTTAAGCCACAAGAGCATTAGTGAGGTCGGCAACTGATGTTGGGCGATTAGGCCTGGCTCGCAGTCGAAGTTCCAATTCATTCCAAAGGTTTTCGATGGGATTGAGGTCAGGGTTCTATGCAGGCCAGTCAATTTCTTCCACACCGATCTCGACAAACCATTTCTGTATGGACCTCGCTTTGTGAACGGGGGCATTGTCATGCTGAAACAGAAAAGGGCCTTCCCCAAACTGCCACAAAGTTGGAAGCACAGAATTGTCTAAAATGTCATTGTATAATGTAGCGTCAAGATTTCCCTTCACTGGAGCTAAGGGGCCTAGCCTGAACCATGAAAAACGAGCCCCAGACCATTAATCCTCCTCCACCAAACTTTAAAGTTGGCACTATGCATTGGGTCAGGTAGCGTTCTCCTGACATCCGCCAAACCCAGACTCGTTTGTCGGACTACCAGATGGTGAAGCGTGATTCATCACTCCAGAGAACGCGTTTCCACAGCTCCAGAGTCCAATGGCGGCGAGCTTTACACCACTCCAGCTGACGCTTGGCATTGCGCATGGTGATCTTAGGCTTCTGTGCGGCTGCTCGGCCATGGAAACCCATTTCATGAAGCTCCCGACAAACAGTTATTGTGCTGACGTTGCTGTTTGGATCTCAGTAGTGAGTGTTGCAACCGAGGACAGACACATTTTACGCGCTACACGCTTCAGCACTCTCAGTCCCGTTCTGTGAGCTTGTGTGGCCTACCACTTCGTGGCCGAGCAGCTGTTGCTCCTAGATTGTTGCTCTTAGGTGTTTCCACTTCAAAATAACAGCACTTGCAGTTGACCAGGGCAGCTCTAGCAGGGCAGAAATTTGACACACTGACTTGTTGGAAAGGTGGCATCTTATGATGGTGCCACGTTGAAAGTCACTGAGCTCTTCAGTAAGGCCATTCTATTGCCAATGTTTGTCTGTGGAGATTGCATGGCTGTGTGCTCAATTTTATAAACCTGTCAGTAAACGGTGTGGCTGAAATAGCCGAATCCACTAATTTGAAGGGGTACATACCTTTGAACAGTCGTGGTCAAAAGTTTTGAGAATGACACAAGTATTGGTCTTCACAAAGTTTGCTGCTTCAGTGTTTTTAGATATTTTTGTCAGATGTTACTATGGTATACTGAAGTATAATTACAAGCATTCCATAAGTGTCAAAGGTTTTTATTGACAATTACATTAAGTTTATGCAAAGAGTCAATATTTGTAGTGTTGACCCTTCTTTTTCAAGACCTCTGCAATCCTCCCTGGCATGCTGTCAATTAACTTCTGGGCCACATCCTGACTGATGGCAGCCCATTCTTGCATAATCAATGCTTGGAGTTTGTCAGAATTTATGGGTTTTTGTTTGTCCACCCGCCTCTTGAGGATTGACCACAAGTTCTCAATGGGATTAAGGTCTGGGGAGTTTCCTGGCCATGGACCCAACATTTCGATATTTTGTTCCCCAAGCCACTTAGTTATCACTTTTGCCTTATGGCAAGGTGCTCCATCATGCTGGAAAAGGCATTGTTCGTCACCAAACTGTTCTTGGATGGTTGGGAGAAGTTGCTCTCTGAGGATGTGTCGGTACCATTCTTTATTCATGGCTGTGTTCTTAGGCAAAATTGTGAGTGAGCCCACTCCCTTGGCTGAGAAGAAACCCCACACATGAATGGTCTCAGGATGCTTTACTGTTGGCATGACACAGGACTGATGGTAGCGCTCACCTTGTCTTCTCTGGACAAGCTTTTTTCCGGATGCCCCAAACAATCGGAAAGGGGATTCATCAGAGACATTGACTTTAACCCAGTCCTCAGCAGTCCAATCCCTGTACCTTTTGCAGAATATCAGTCTGTCCCTGATGTTTTTCCTGGAGAGAAGTGGCTTCCTCGCTGCCCTTCTTGACACCAGGCCATCCTCCAAAAGTCTTCAAATAAAATAAAATAAAATAAAATGTTATTTGCCACATGCCACATTCACGGTAATGTCTAAGGTATAGACATTACAGTGAAATGCTTACTTACAGCCCTTAACCAACAATGATTATTTTTTTTATACAAAAGTAAAATGAAATAAAATAAAACAAAACAACAACAACAAAAAAGTGTTGAGAAAAAAAGAGCAGAAGTAAAATAAAATAACAGTAGGGAGGTATTATGTAGGGGGGTACCGGTGCAGAATCAATGTGTGGGGGCACCGGCTAGTTGAGGTAATATTTACATGTGGGTAGAGTTAAAGTGACTATGCATAAATAATTAACAGAGTAGCAGCAGCGTAAAAAGATGGGGTGGGGGTGGGGGGGCAGTGCAAATAGTCTGGGTAGCCATGATTAGCTGTTCAGGAGTCTTATGGCTTGGGGGTAGAAGCTGTTGAGAAGCCTTTTGGACCTAGACTTGGTGCTCCGGTACCGCTTGCCGTAGGGTAGCAGAGAGAACAGTATATGACTAGGGTGGCTGGACTCTTTGACAATTTTGAGGGCCTTCCTCTGACACCACCTGATATAGAGGTCCTGGATGGCAGGAAGCTTGGCCCCAGTGATGTGCTGGGCCGTACGCACTACCCTCTGTAGTGCCTTGCGGTCGGAGGCCGAGCAGTTGCCATACCAGGCGGTGATGCAACCAGTCTGGATGCTCTCAATGGTGCAGCTGTAGAACTTTTCTGAGGATCTGAGGACCCATGCCAAATCTTTTCAGTTTCCTGAGGGGGAATAGGCTTTGTCGTGCCCTCTTCATGACTGTCTTGGTGTGTTTGGACCTTGATAGTTTGTTGGTGATGTGGACACCAAGGAACTTGAAGCTCTCCACCTGTTCCACTACTTCCCGGTCGATGAGAATGGGGGCATACTCAGTCCTCTTTTTTTTCCTGTAGTCCACAATCATCTCCTTTGTCTTGGTCACGTTGAGGGAGAGGTTTTTATCCTGGCACCACACGGCCAGGTCTCTGACCTCCTCCCTATAGGCTCTCATCATTGTCGGTGATCAGGCCTACCACTGTTGTCATGCAGTCATGGGTGAACAGGGAGTACAGGAGGGGACTGAGCACGCACCCCTGAGGGGCCCCCGTGTTGAGGATCAGAGTGGCAGATGTGTTGTTACCTACCCTTACCACCTGGGGGCGGCCCGTCAGCAAGTCCAGAATCCAGTTGCAGAGGGAGATGTTTAGTGCCAGGATCCTTAGCTTAGTGATGAGCTTTGAGGGCACTATGGTGTTGAACGCTGAGCTGTAGTCAATTAATAGCATTCTCACCTCTTCCTCTTGTCCAGGTGGGAAAGGGCAGTGTGGAGTGCAATCGAGATTGCATCATCTGTGGATCTGTTGGGGCGGTATGCGAATTGGAGTGGGTCTAGGGTTTCTGGGATAATGGTGTTGATGTGAGCCATGACCAGCCTTTCAAAGCACGTCATGGCTACAGACGTCAGTGCTACGGGTCGGTTTTCATTTAGGCAGGTTATCTTAGTGTCCTTGGGCACGGGGACTATGGTGGTCTGCTTGAAACATGTTGGTATTACAGACTAAGTCAGGGACATGTTGAAAATGTCAGTGAAGACCCTTGCCAGTTGGTCAGCACATGCTCGGAGTACAGGTCCTGGTAATCCGTCTGGCTCTGCGGCCTTGTGAATGTTGACCTGCTTAAAAGTCTTACTCACATCGGCTACGGAGAGCGTGATCACATAGTCATCTGGAACAGTTGGTGCTCTCATGCATGCTTCAGTGTTGCTTGCCTCGAAGCGAGAATAGAAGTGGTTTAGCTCGTCTGGTAGGCTTGCATCACTGGGCAGCTCACGGCTGTGATTCCCTTTGTAGTCTGTAATAGTTTTAAAGCCCTGCCACATCCGACGAGCATCAAAGCCGGTGTAGTACGATTCAATCTTAGTCCTGTATTGACTCTTTGCCTGTTTGATGGTTCGTCGGAGGGCATAGCGGGATTTCTTATAAGCTTCCGGGTTAGAGTCCCGCTCCTTGAAAGCGGCAGCTCTACCCTTTAGCTCAGTGCGGATGTTGCCTCTAATCCATGGCTTCTGGTTGGGGTATGTACATACGGTCACTGTGGGGAACGACGTCATCGATGCACTTATTGATGAAGCCAGTGACTGATGATGTGTACTCCTCAATGCTATCTGAAGAATCCCGGAACATGTTCCAGTCTGTGGTAGCAAAACAGTCCTGCAGCTTCGCATCTGCGTCATCTGACCACTTTTTTATTAACCGAGTCACTGGTGCTTCCTGCTTTAGTTTTTGCTTATAAGCAGGAATCAGGAGGATAGAGTTATGGTCATATTTTTTCTTCTGGTTGCACATTAACATGCTGGTAGAAATTAGGTAGAACGCATGTAAGTTAAAAAATATATATTTGCCTCACTGTGCATGCAGATACACTCACACCTGCCTGCTGCCATTCCTGAGCAAGCTCTGCGCTGGTGGTGCCCCGATCCCACAGCTGAATCAACTTTAGGAGACGGTCCTGGCGCTTGCTGGACTTTCTTGGACGCCCTGAAGCCTTCTTAACAACAATTGAACCTCTCTCCTTGAAGTTCTTGATTATCCGATAAATGGTTGATTTAGGTGCAATCTTACTAGCAGCAATGTCATTGCCAGTGAAGCCCTTTTTGTGCAAAGCAATGATGACGGCACGTGTTTCCTTGCAGGTAACCATGGTTAGCAGAGGAAGAACAATGATTTCAAGCACCACCCTCCTTTTAAAACTCAATCAGCATGACAGAGTGATCCCCAGCCTTGTCCTCATTAACACTCTCACCTGTGTTAACGAGAGAATCACTGACATGATGTCAGCTGGTCCTTTTGTGGCAGGGCTGAAATGCAGTAGAAATGTTTTTTGGGGATTAAGTTCATTTTCATGGCAAAGAGGGACTTTGCAATTAATTGACTGATCACTCTTCATTATTTGTGTCATTCTCAAAACTTTTGACCACGACTGTATATATAGTGTAGTTTAACAGGCAAAAATGACCTAAAATGAATAATATGCAAGATAGATGTCATTTATTCATGCGTAGCTAACTAACAATTCTTCGTTGCTCTCTGGCCAGTTTACAGTACTAGCTGCTAGCCAAATAGGCCTATTGACTTATTAGGGGCTTGCGATCTACGGTATGTAGACATGTAAACATGCCAAAATTAACACAGCATGTATTAATTAACGAATCAAGATAAAATATTGTAGTCATGCAATGTATGAGATGTGAATGGGCACCATTGCATTCCGAAGTAAGAGTGTGTTTTCTCTCGCTTCAGCTCAAATAATGGCTGCCATTGATTTCAAGAAATGTTGCGTCATTTTTTACTTGGTTGAGTCATATTTCTTTGCATACTTTCCATTGAAGCTTGCATCGATGTCTGCTTCAAAATATGTACAAACGGAGTGCGCATTCGAGAAATGCCCTCCATGCTCCGTTTCGCATACTTTGATTTGGACTCATACTCCGACCCTCCCGTGCTCCAATTTGCGAGCTCGGAGAACAGTAGTACGCATTTTGAGAAACACCCCCTGTCAGTTGAAATGGCAGGAAACACCCTGGTACTCCCAGACCCTGTGCTGCCTATGGCAATGGCACAGATAAATAATTAAATAAACATATGGATCAGACTCGCAGACGTTAAAGACCATCAGTTTCTGTGAAAAGTAGACAAATTATTTACCACACTAAAATAGACCAAAGAGAAATACATAAAACCACTAAAACTTTTAGCATGTATTTAAATTCACAATAAGATTTGTGAATGAAAACAACTTATAGCGTACATGCATGTACACTGAGTATACAAAACATTAGGAACACATTCCTAATGTTGAGTTGCACCGGCTTTTGCCCTGAGAAAAGCCTCAATTTGTCGGGGCATGGACTCTGTGTCAAGTTGGCTAGATGTCCTTTGGGTGGTGGACCATTCTTGATACACACGGGAAACTGTTGAGCATGAAAAACCCAGCAGTGTTGCATTTCTTGACACACTCAAACCAGTGCGTTTGGCACCTACTACCATACCCCGTTCAAAGGCACTTAAATATTTTGTCTTGCCCATTCACCTTCTGAATGGCACATAAACACAGTCCACGTCTCAATTGTCTCAAGGCTTAAAAATCCTTCTTTAACCTGTCACCTCCCCTTCATCTACACCGTTTGAAGTGGATTTAACAGGTGACATCAATAAGGGATCATTGTCAGTGTATATCATGGAAATAATTTGCTGAACTAAACCCAGTACTCCTCTCTTACGTTCTCTCGCACTCCCATCAATGACCACAAAGAGGGCAAATCCCAACTGAACATTAGTTCTGGCAAACAAATCACTGGCAAATATAACCCAAATACAATCGTAGCTGTGGGAAACTTAGCTGGGGAATGTATTTAATGACTGGGTCTGCTGTGTTGGCTTGAATGTATCTACCCCTCACTGTCCTTGTCTGCAGGGTCTGTGTGATGGCGTTGGGCCTGTAATTAATGGCCCGTGGTGTACGTGAATACTGTGTTTTCTCATTATACTGTTCATTTCTGAATTACTGTCCCACCAACCAGTTAGGCTCCTGGCTACTGGCACCTATACAATTATAAATTAGGTGCAAGGCAGGCGGCACTTGCACAGATGATGTGCTAGAGCAGTACGATGTAGCTGTATGGAAATTAGCAATTTATCACGTCTGTATTGAACACAATGATAGGGGAGTCTCATACCCATGACAATAGCAGAAAGGGTAATAAACATCCATATGTCTGTCTCCCAGGACCTGGTAGAATAACTTAGAGACATGAGAATCACATGGAACATTTTAATAGATGGGGTAAACAGGAATGCATTTAGCAGATAGAATCTTTCTGTCTCCTAGCTGATGCACCTGAGGGGTTTGAATGGTATGAACAGAGCCATGCCCTGGCTGGGCTTCACCTGCTGAGCAGCTATTAGGGCAACACAGCCTCCTGTGGGGATCCCCTGTATGGAGCTTCACTGGCAGGCCTGAGATGAGAAAGTTCAGAGGCGTCACAGGGTGAACAGGCTGCATGAGGTAGAGGCTTCAGGGGGAAATCTCCCAGAATACTCAGCGTCTCTGATCTCAGCAGGTGAGGCCTTCTGAACATGTGTCTCACTGCAGGGGTCTGATGCCAAGGGAGAGGAGACAAGACGCCCCCAAATCATCATCATGCTCTGAGGGGAGAGGTTATGTAAATGAGGGCAGAGAAAAGACAGCCAATTAAAAATTAATAATCCCATTTGAAGATAAAGACCTGACCTCTCATCGCTCCTCCTCCTCATCCTGTCGCCCTCCTCTGGGTGGAGATGGAGTTCAGGGAGGAACTACTTAAAGGTGACTATGAACAATCTATGCATCCTGACACTTAACATAGGCGTGTATATGTTTAAATGGGAATTCATACACACAGAAGTTGGCAGAGTTTACACAGGGAGCCTAGCCTAGCAGGTAATCTAGTGGTTAAGAGCATTGAGCCAGTAACCGAAAGGTCGCTGGTTCAAATCCCTGAGCTGGCAAGGTGGAAAACTCTGCTGTTCTGCCCCTTGAGCAAGGCAGTTAACCCCCAACAACAACTGCTCCCTGGGCGCCGATGTCATTTAAGGCAGCCCCTGCACCTCTCTGATTCAGAAGGGTTGGGTTAAATGCGGAAGACACTTTTGGTTGAATGCATTCAGTTGTGCAGCTGACTAGGTAACCCTTTCTATTTCCCAATTATTGGCAAAAGAGCTGATCTGATTGGACAAAATACCAATTATTGAAAAAATATCAGAATTGGGCTGCCTGTCTAAACTCAGCCATGGTGAACAGGCTGCAACCAATGAACTGGAGAAGTAGAAACTTCTCATCCAGCTCCTGGTGTGGACCGATGCACGCAACACACACAGTCCTGGTTCACTCAGGGGCCATCTTATTGTCTCATCTTATTGTCTCAAGGGCTTTTCCTATGGGCACAGCCTACGTGGAAGGCTACGGTGTCCTGCCTCGCAGTGCACCTGAGTTCACTGCCAATGAAGAGCTGATAATCATTGGAGCTAAAGAGCAACATTTGCCCATTATTGTTTTTAAAATTCTTCAAGCTCTGTCAAATTAGTTATTGATCATTGCTAGACAATAGATTTTCAAGTAGATTTAAGTTGAGAAAAAAGAAGAAACCAGCACACTGCTCTTGCTAGTATCACTGCTCTTTATTAAGCTTTACGTATTTTTTTCTCATCTTATTCAACTGTTACCATGCACCTGCAACAATGATAGCTCAGATGTGCGAGTGGCTTTTGAATTTTGAAAGTAGATTTAAGTTAAAACAGTAACTTGGCCACTTAAAAACATTCACTGTCTTCTTCGTAAGCAACTCCAGTGTAGATTTGGCCTTGTGCTTTAGGTTATTGTCCTGCTGAAAGGGGAATTCATCTCCCAGTGTCTGGTGGAAAGCAGACAGAACCAGGTTTTCCTCTAGGATTTTGCCTGTGCTTAGCTCCATTCCGTTTCTTTTTAATCCTGAAAAACTCCCCAGCCCTTAACGATTACAAGCATACCCAATTGATTTTCCACATTTATTGCAGTATTACTTTAGTGCCTTGTTGTAGCTTCCAACCACTCCTGCACACCGTTTTTTTTTCTTCATTTGTTTTTATCTGTATTGTTGTCTATCATTTGTTTTCTTTCGTGCAAATAAATAAATAATACATAAATAAAACAGGATGCATGTTTTGGAATATTTTGATTCTGAACAGACTTCTTTTCACTCTGTCAATTAGGTATTGTGGAGTAGCTACAATGTTGTTGATCCTCAGTTTTCTCCTATCACAGCCATTAAACTCTGTAACTGTTTTAAAGTCACCATTGGCCTCATGGTGAAATCCCTAAACGGTTTCCTTCTTCTCTGGCAATGGAGTTAGGAAGGACGCCTGTATCGTTGTAGTGACTGGTTGTATTGATACACCATCCAAAGTGTAAGGAATAACTTCACCGTGCTCAAATGGATATTTTATTTTTCCCATCTACCTTCTTTGCGAGGCATTGGAAAACCTCCCTGGTCTTTGTGGTCGAATCTGTGTTTGAAATGCACTGCTCGTCTGAGGGACCTTACAGATAATTGTATGTGTGGGGTAAAGAGATGAGGTAGTCATTAACAAATCATGTTAAACACTATTATTTCACATAGAATGAGTCCATGCAACTTATGTGACTGGTCTAAGGCACTGCATCGCAGTGCTAGCTGTGCCACTGGATATCCTGGTTCGAATCCAGGCTCTGTCGTAGCCGGCCGTGACCGGGAGACCCATGGGGTGGCGCACAATTGGCCCAGTGTCGTCCAAGGTAGAGGAGGGAATGGCCGGCAGGGATGTAGCTCAGTTGGTAGAGCATTGCGTTTGCAACGCCAGGGTTGTGGGTTCGATTCCCACGGGGGGCCAGTATGAAATTTTTTAAAAATAATGAATGCACTCACTAACTGTAAGTCGCTCTGGATAAGAGCGTCTGCTAAATGACTAAAATGTAAATGTAAAAATGTGACTTGTTAAGCACATTTTTACTCCTGAACTTATTTAGGCTTGCCATAACAAAAGTTACTTCACTCAAGACTTTTCAGCTTTTCATTTTTAATTAATTTGTAAATAAATCAAATAAAACATAATTCTGCTTTTACATTATGGGGTATTGTTTGTAGGCCAATGACCTAAAAATCTCAATTTACTCAATTTTAAATTCAGGCTGTAACACATTTTCTTTTGAAAAAGTAAAGTGCTGTGAATACTTTCTGAAGACACTCTTTATGATCCACAATATATGTATTGTTAGATGGGTGCATGTTTTGTGGTATGTTTTATATTGTTACTTCATTTGTAACTTATAGAGCACCTGTTATAGTCTATTGAACTATTGAACTACGCTACCCGTTGATATTAGCACAATTTTGCACTAAATTACCAGTGTTCATCATGTAATCAAGAACATTGTTATTTCTCAACTCTCAAAGCAAAACACCAGACTTCATCAGAAATTATACACATCGTTAATTTAATCGGAAAGTATTCTTTGACTTCATAAAAAAGCAATTTTATATTTAAATATTTTACCCAGTGGATATTAGCGGAGAATATAAAAAACAATATCTATCTTTCATTAGCTCTATCAGTGAAATAGCATGAAATAGCAGGACTAAAATGTGAAGAGCGAGAGAGAGATAGGTTTTTCTTGTGTTCTGAGCAAATCCAATAATTGAATGTGCATGCTCAGAATAAAATGACAGGGTGGTGGGTTGTCGTGGTTGTGTGAGCACACATTAACAGTGAATTTACAGACCTGCTTGTTGATCATTTCCTCTTTACCAGCTCCTGAATAACCCACTCACAGCAGCTTGTCCTGACAGAAGGGCATCATCATCTGTATCGCTGGGTGTTTATTGGTCTAAAGTAGAGGGGAACTCACACCGAATACAAACGACACTGTCATAAGGGTTGGCAGCTACATTTAAATATTTTTTTCCTCTAGCTTTAAGGCTACATAGAGAGCCGTAGAGAGCTACAAATCAAGTTAAAAAACCCAGTGAAAAGCTGAATGTATTGCAAATGACTGAATCAAGAAAGTGAACAAACTGTGAAGCAGCATGCTTGAACACACCTCAGCTGTGTTTAGTGGGGAGAGTAATGAATGATGAGCCATTATCATGAGAGTGAATCAGTGAGGAAGAAGAGGAGGAGGAGACCCTCTGAGGTGGTGAAGCATGCAGCGATAATGGCGGTTTCGGATGATTCGTCCCTCCACCAACGCATCCTTCCAATGAGACGTGGGATGCAGTAACAGCTATTATGTAGAGGTTCAGCACATACACAGAGAAACCAGTTTATCAAAACATATTACAGCAACATACACTAATGCACCCCCATACTCTTTCCCCATACTCCTCAGACCTACTGTAATACATGCAATAGAGAGCAAAGGGAAGCTCTGAAGAATCAAATAGACACATACAATTATGTACGGGATGATTTAACCAGCTTAAGGTTTCACTACTTTCCTTATCCATTGTTGACTAATCACAACTTGCAAAGAGGGAAATAATGCAATAACATAATGATGATGTGGTGATAGTCTGGTCCTTGTCCTTGTGTGTAATCCCAGCAAGGGCTTCCCCTGCTCCATGCCCCTGCTCTCTGTGTTCCTGACAGCTGTTGTAGCCAGCAGGTCCCCAAGCAGCTCACAGGCTCCATCTGATGTCATTTTGTCTGGTGTCAGCAGGGCAAGAGGCTTTGTTTCCCCATCAACACCTTCACCCCAGGGCCAAGCAACGTCTGGATTTGAGAGGATCCTAACAAATACTAATAATGAGACATGCACGATTCTCAAATCTCACAAATTTCACTTCATCCATATACAGTCAAGATGGCACGACATTTTCCTCATTACCAAATAACAACAAATACATTCTAAGCGTATTATAATGAAATCAGCTGAAGCCATGTGGTGTAAAGTAACTGTATAAACTCAAAGGGATGATAAACCTTATTAATTCCTGCTCTGCTGGAGAGATAGAGGTTTGAAAGAGCTATTTGCCTTTAATGATGAGTCGGTGCAATAAACCACAATGAGCTTCATGACAGAGATAAAACATTTTCTAGATCTACATGTAACTTATAGCCCTCCTCACCCTTGTAGCTCAATTGTGCCTTTCCCCAGCTCTGTCACATAACGAATGTGCTGTGTTGATGTTGCCACCTTTCCTACAGGTGCCTTTTCACTGACATTCAAAGGTTACTACCTTAAGTAGTTGTTCAGAGAGCGCATTGGGGGGTATGGTTACTTCATATTGAATCCAAGGTATTATCACACAACTCACAATTATAGTCCATGGAGTATGTGGTCACCCTTACAAAAAAGTCACATACAAAAATCACGTGACAAGACACGTGTGAACAAATCATGTGGAAATTGACACACCCGTGCGTTAATCTAAGTAACATAATTTAAAAATCCCTTTCAAAATCCATCAGTTTAAACTATTCATCAGTTTAAGCATGGGCTGCGTCTCAATCCACCACATCTGCCTATGTCGGCCTTCCGCATTTGCGGTGGAAAGTGGCCGAGCTACAATGGTGTTTGTCAGACCATGAGACATTCCGAAAATCGGTCTTCTGGTGAAAACGTCTGTTTGACGACCCCCATAAGTGTCATGGGACTCGTCTGAAGGTAACCCATACAAACAAATGGAAGTATGGAGGTAGTTTCGTGCCCCCAAAAATTAAGGGCTAAATATTTGTAAAAAAATAAATATATATATATATATAATGTATGTCTTATATCTCCTAGATATAGGACAGACACTTGCAATTTAAGAATGTGTTATTCAATGTGTTTCTATGGGCTATAGTAGTAAAAGCCAAATTAAATATTTTATTTAAAAAATTGTAAAAAAAGAACATGATAGCTAAAGGGGTCCTAAAATGTAAAAACAAATAGCTAAATTATCCATATGTCAGCTTAGTAACCCCCCTCCCCCACAGTGAAATGTTCACGAGTCAGACACGTGGGTTATTAAGGTTTCGAGGCTGACGTTTGGCAACTCGAACTTTCAGCTCCCTCCACAGATGTTTCTATGGGATTAAGGTCTGGAGACTGGCTAGGCCACTCCAGGACCTTAATGTGCTTCTTATTGAGCCCCTCCTTTGGATCATTGTCATGCTGGAATACCCATCAACGACCCATTTTCAATGCCCTGGCTGAGGGAAGGAGGTTCTCACCCAAGATTTGACGGTACATGGCCCCATCCATCGTCCCTTTGATGCGGTGAAGTTGTCCTGTCCCCTTAGCAGAAAAACACCCCCAAAGCATAATGTTTCCACCTCCATGTTTGACGGTGGGGATGGTGTTCTTGGGGTCATAGGCAGCATTCCTCCTCCTCCAAACATGGCGAGTTGAGTTGATGCCAAAGAGCTCAATGTTGGTCTCATCGGACCACAACACTTTCACCCAGTTCTCCTCTGAATCATTCAGATGTTCATTGGCAAACTTCAGACGGGCATGTATATGTGCTTTCTTGAGCAGGGGGACCTTGCGGGCACCGCAGGATTTCAGTCCTTCACGGCGTAGTGTGTTACCAATTGTTTTCTTGGTGACTATGGTCCCAGCTGCCTTGAGATCATTGACAAGATCCTCCCGTGTAGTTCTGGGCTGATTCCTCACCGTTCTCATGATCATTGCAACTCCACGAGGTGAGATCTTGCATGGAGCCCCAGGCCGAGGGAGATTGACAGTCCTTTTATGTTATTTCCATTTGTGAATAATCGCACCAACTGTTGTCACCTTCTCACCAAGCTGCTTGGCGATGGTCTTGTAGCCCATTCCAGCCTTGTGTAGGTCTACAATCTTGTCCCTGACATCCTTGGAGAGCTCTTTGGTCTTGGCCATGGTGGATAGTTTGGAATCTGATTGGTTGATTGCTTCTGTGGACAGGTGTCTTTTAAACAGGTAACAAGCTGAGATTAGGAGCACTCCCTTTAAGAGTGTGCTCCTAATCTCAGCTCGTTACCTGTATAAAAGACACATGGGAGCCAGAAATCTTTCTGATTGAGAGGGGGTCAAATATTTCCCTCATTAAAATGCAAATCAATTTATAAAATTTTGACATGCGTTTTTCTTGATGTTTTTGTTGTTATTCTGTCTCTTACTGTTCAAATAAACCTACCATAAAAATTGTAGACTGATCATTTCTTTGTCAGTGGGCAAATGTACGAAATCAGCAGGGGATCAAATACTTTTTTCCCTCACAGTATATATGTATATATTTCCACATATTTAACCCCTTTTTTTGTGTAGGCTCAAAACTACCTTAATACTTCCATTCGTTTTTTTAAACCGGTACTGGTTACCTTCAGACAAGTCCCGTGATACCTTTAGGGGTCGTATAGCAAAATGAAGAACACCATCGTGTTTGTGAGAATCTCCCCTTTCCACAGTGGGGTTAGTTTGTAGCCCAAACAGTTTGGATGCTACAGACATTTTTGTGAGAAGACCGATTTTCGGGATGCCACCTTTCACCGCAGATGCGGAAGTGCGACACTGGTGAATGCGGTGGATTGAGACGCATCCAATGAAAAAAAACTGATATCGCTAGCTTAAATTGACAGATATTGATGGGGATTTTTTTGTTATGTAACTTAAATTGACGCATTTAAGCTCAACATGTGAAAACAGCTATTTTACATGTGAAACTGTACATTTGACGTGTTTTATTTTTGTACGGGCGACTCTCGTTATTCCCACAATGCTGTTAATTTGTCCTCGAGATACAAAGTCACCTCCTCTCTTCAAATGTCACAGCACACTCATATGGGTATTTGATTCCTGGAAGCACATGGCCAAGGCCTGGGCGGTGGTCATTGCTCATGACAGAGACTGGTCCATGGTTTAATAAGATATGATGGACATAGGTGGCATCGGGACAGAGGCTCTGGCTGGAAGCTGGAAGATATAAAAACCTTGTGACATCTCCTTAGGGATGAAGAAGAAAAATAATCAGACAACAAGATGGTGGCAACAGCAATGTGGTGACTTACTGATAACCTTGGAGTTTGCAGTTATTGTTATGATGACTTCAACAGAGCTAAAAGTGTTTGACATCCACATCCACAATACCGGGACAGTAGGAGAGTCACTATTTCTTATCTTCAAAAGAAAACATTCATGATGTGACAACTGTGACCCACATGTCCTGTTTCGACCCAGAAATGCATATGATGTAGAGGAATATGAAATTATATAGGAAGGTATTATCTTCAAGTGTCAGTAACTACTAGAAATACCTCTAATGGCCTTTAAAACTATTACTTTTTCATATTTCCTGCTGAAGCCATAATATTGGGTTATCATTTATGAAGGTTTGGTTTGCTGGATCCTGGGTCATAACAATAATGATGCAATGCCTAATTTGACTAACATCATTTCCAGAATATATCTGTTCCTATAACCATATCCTCAAAAGAAAATCTACCTTGTAGTGCAGAGCCCGGAGCCTGTCCCCTTGATAAGCAGTTCCACAGATAGTGGCCTGGGGGCTTTGATAATGCCACTGCCGATTGGAATCCTTCACATAAATCCCAGGGCCTATTTGAAGTTGTGGGCCCTCTCGCTTCGTTCTTATTTTCTCTGGATTGGAGGTGTCGGCCAATGATACAGCCTCAGGAACAGAAACACAGATAAATTGGATTTTCATGAATTTTTACCAGCAGTTTGAACGACCTGTCAGATCAGCATCCCTCTTCTCCAGTTTCTGTCAAATCTGACATGTCTGCATTTCTCTCTGACTCCAATTTACATGTGCAACAACAGCAAGATAAAGTAGTCCCATCAGTTTTTTTCTCCTTATAAGCCGTATAGGTATATGAGGCAACCGTGTCATACATTGCAAAAGCAAGCAATGCTATCTGTTCAACCCAACTGAATTAAATGCTGTTAGCTATTGAATAAATGATCTTTATTCAATCACTGTTTGACTCATTGTTGAACTTCACTTCTCACTTCAAACAGAAATGAAATCCTGGCCAGAGAGATCAGGGGTAAATTAACACAGTAATATGGATGCTATTCTCTATCATCCACTGGCCTTTACCATTAGAACAGCAAACAGTCAAACCCAGGCTGTTTTCTCCTGAATGCTCTTTGGTGGTTCCTCTCCCTGTGCATTAGCTTATCAGGCAGTCAAAGGAATTAGGACTTCCCTCTAGAGCAAAGCCCTTCAGAGTTACATCAGTCACCTTTGATTCCCCACCGCACATCTCATATTAACATATCAAACAAGGCCCACGTGCAGAGCGGGGGCACAAATCAAAAGGGCATGGGCACATCAAATACCTACATCAAATAGCTACCTTCTCATTTTCATACTGTAGCACTCCCAAGCACTTGTAACAAGAGCCGTACTCAACATATATCCATGTAGCTAGCCCAGAACAAGGCCCAGCACCAGATAGCTCCATCAGTCTTCATTCCCCCTTCAGTTCTGGTGGTCTCTGCCTCATTCCCTTCATCCATAAACATCACAGTAAATATGGAACCCCTAGGAGGGCCCAGACCGATTGGTTATGATGACCTCTGGCAACAACAAACACTGCTGTGGTTCCCAGTACTGGGTGTAAAATGGTCTGTGGGATGGATCATTAGAGATATATCACAAGGTAAATACAAATAATAATGCATGGGGTCTTATAAAGTATTTACAGCACATCTGGAGTGGGGGGTAAAGATCCAATAAGTTGATTTAGCAACTAGTGATGTTAAACAGTAATGTTGTTCGATTGATACAGTTTTATGGCTATCATTCTCCATATATCATTCATCATATACTGCACTTAGTATACAAAACATTAGGAACACCTGCTCTTTCCATGACATAGACTGACCAGGTGAATCGAGGTGAAAGTTATGATCCCTTATTGATGCCACTTGTTAAATCCACTTCAATCAGTGTCGATGACAAAATATTTATGTGCCTTTGAACGGGGTATGGTAGTAGGTGCCAGGCGCACCGGTTTGAGTGTGTCAAGAACTGTAACGCTGCTGGGTTTTTCACGCTCAACAGTTTCCCGTGCGTATCAAGAATGGTCTACCACCCACAGGACATCCAGCCAACTTGACACAACTGTGGGAAGCATTGGAGTCAACATGGGCCAGCATCCATGTGGAATGCTTTTGACGCCTTGTAGAGTCCATGCCTCGAGGAATTGAGGCTGTTCTGAGGGCAAAAGCGGGTGCAACTCAATATTAGGAAGGTGTTCCTAATGTTTTGTATAGCCTCCCACAAAGGAAATAAAGTACACTGCAGTGTATATACAGGCCTGATTCATATTTTAATGCTCACTGGTGTTCAATGACCAGAGGAAGGGCATGGTTATCAACCCCATGAGTTCAAATCCTTTGGTTTGTGAATTTCCTAAGACCTCCTTAGCCATGAACGTCTCACCAGTAGATTCTGCTTCAACCCTCGTCCAATCCCAGGCAGATCCCTGATGGCCACAGCAAAGCAAGCACAGTTCTGAGGGTTAATTGTATGTGACACCCATAATAACACACTGCTCAACCATTATCTGCACTCTGGTAGAGCTTATTGATAACCAGCTCTTTCTCTCTAGCCGGCTATCTGACTTGCAGGAAGGATGTGATACAACTTATAATTAATAAAAATTGGACCTTAACACTTCAAAATCCTGAGGAATTCAGAATCAGTGAAACCTTTTCATAAACACACCTACAGTGAGGGAAAAAAGTATTTGATCCCCTGCTGATTTTGTACGTTTGCCCACTGACAAAGACCAGTCTATAATTTTAATGGTAGATTTAATTGAACAGTGAGAGACAGAATAACAACACAAAAATCCAGAAAAACACATGTCAAAAATTTTATAAATTCATTTGCATTTTAATGAGGGAAATAAGTATTTGACCCCTCTGCAAAACATTACTTAGTACTTGGTGGCAAAACCCTTGTTGGCAATCACAGAGGTCAGACGTTTCTTGTAGTTGGCCACCAGGTTTGCACACATCTCAGGAGGGATTTTGTCCCACTACTCTTTGCAGATCTTCTCCAAGTCATTAAGGTTTTGAAGCTGACGTTTGGCAACTCGAACCTTCAGCTCCCTCCACAGATTTTCTATGGGATTAAGGTCTGGAGGCTGGCTAGGCCACTCCAGGACCTTAATGTGCTTCTTCTTGAGCCACTCCTTTGTTGCCTTGGCCGTGTGTTTTGGGTCATTGTCATGCTGGAATACCCATCCACGACCCATTTTCAATGCCCTGGCTAAGGGAAGGAGGTTCACCCAAGATTTGACGGTACATGCCCCGTCCATCATCCCTTTGATGCGGTGAAGTTGTCCTGTCCCCTTAGCAGAAAAACACCCCCAAAGCATAATGTTTCCACCTCCATGTTTGACGGTGGGGATGGTGTTCTTGGGGTCATAGGCAGCATTCCTCCTCCTCCAAACACGGCGAGTTGAGTTGATGCCAAAGAGCTCGATTTTGGTCTAATCTGACCACAACACTTTCACCCAGTTCTCCTCTGAATCATTCAGATGTTCATTGGCAAACTTCAGACAGGCCTGTATATGTGCTTTCTTGAGCAGGGGGACCTTGCGGGCGCTGCAGGATTTCAGTCCTTCACGGCGTAATGTGTTACCAATTGTTTTCTTGGTGACTATGGTCCCAGCTGCCTTGAGATCATTGACAAGATCCTCCCGTGTAGTTCTGGGCTGATTCCTCACCGTTCTCATGATCATTGCAACTCCACAAGGTGAGATCTTGCATGGAGCCCCAGGCCAAGGGAGATTGACAGTTATTTTGTGTTTCTTCCATTTGGGAATAATCGCACCAACTGTTGTCACCTTCTCACCAAGCTGCTTGGCGATGGTCTTGTAGCCCATTCCAGCCTTGTGTAGGTCTACAATCTTGTCCCTGACATCCTTGGAGAGCTCTTTGGTCTTGGCCATGGTGGAGAGTTTGGAATCTGATTGATTGATTGCTTCTGTGGACAGGTGTCTTTTATACAGGTAACAAGCTGAGATTAGGAGCACTCCCTTTAAGAGTGTGCTCCTAATCTCAGCTCGTTACCTGTATAAAAGACACATGGGAGCCAGAAATCTTTCTGATTGAGAGGGGGTCAAATATTTCCCTCATTAAAATGCAAATCAATTCATAACATTTTTGTCATGCGTTTTAATGGATTTTTTTGTTGTTATTCTGTCTCTCACTGTTCAAATAAACCTACCATTAAAATGATAGACTGATCATTTCTTTGTCAGTAGGCAAATGTACAAAATCATCAGGGGATCAAATACTTTTTTCCCTCACTGTACATCATTAAGAACCAGTCAGTAAAACATTAAGAGATATCAGACAGGAAAATCCCATATCCTGACACCAAACGAGAAAAACATTTGAATGACCTTATCCCTTCCTCTTTGAAGTAAGACTCTGTGAGAATAGCCTGCATGGTTACAGAAATGATTCAATGACTTGGCAAGATACACAACATTTCCTGTACGCAAATGTATACATCTTCTACAGCTTGTTACAGAGCATCAACCTGACAATACCATAACAAATGTTGAGGATGACCTGATCTGATAAAGTAAAAATGTACCATTTATGGGAGTCCTCAGTTGAACTGAAAAATAATGAGAAGTGTGGGAATGAACAATCCCATGGCTACAGCCCTATATTAAGCTGGGGGAGTTAGATCAATGTGCCGGGGATTGGAAATGCCGGGTTAAGTGTCTTTCTCCAGAGGGAGCTTTATCTGTGTCTCATAGCTAAAGTGTACCATTTTAATTGCTCTCTCAAACACACTGCACTTTACATACAATCACACACAGGACACACATCTACCAAATGCCTCCTTCAGCCCAGGGAAAACATATTCTCCTCGTGACTATTAGATCCTAGTCTAGTGTGAAAATGATGATAATGCCCTTTTTGTGTAAGAGTTTGGGAAACCCGGAACTAGGCTACCAAAGACCAAAATATTTCTACTTTAAAGCAATGAGCAAAAGCAAGATACATTGTGCAGTAACTGGCTGCAAGGCAGCAAATGTTTCTTTGCACTGTCTTCCATCCGAACAATCACTTCGTCTGATTTGGCCAAAGAAGTTCAATCCATGGGCATATGAGCACACTTCGCGTTGGACTGCATTGCAAATAAGTGTCTATATGTATATGCATTTGCCAGCAGCTTGATCCTACATCCCATCCATCTTGCACCCGGCAGCAGCAGCAACCATTCAAAAAGCAATTATCTAGATAGTTATTGTTCTATTATTAAAAGTAAAGGACATGCTATTCATGGGTTGCACATTTCGTTTTGAACGTTATTTTGAAGACTGATGCCCGACTGAAAGTTATATTCTCGATTGACGCTGATGAAGATTTTGTCAAAAGTGTGGCTTGGAAACACAATGTCATTTCAAAAGGAGGCATATAATTAATAGGAAAACCTTTTGACATCATTGCGATGTTGCCAGATTGACTTTAGATGTGGTATAACTTTAGCTAGCTAGCTAAGATTGAGGGGACAGCACCACATTTTTGTTAGAATTGCTAGTTATTTTTGACAAATTTGGCTAGCTAATGGCAACATTGTCATCTCTCTAAATTAAATTTGACGACATCATAATGATGGCATAGTTGTTTCCTACGTATTATTTGCCTTCTTTAGCAATGTCATCGTATTTCCAGGTCACTGAAGTGTAATTGAGATGAAACAATCATTAGCTAGCTGCAGTAGCATAGCTGGATAGCTAGCTATGTTTTAGCAGCAGTGTCATCATATATTTATATTATATTTTATATTTTAGTCATTTAGCAGACGCTCTTATCCAGAGCGACTTACATGAGCAATTAGGGTTAAGTGCCTTGCTCAAGGGCACATCGACAGATTTTTCACCTAGTCGGCTCGGGGATTAGAACCAGCGACCTTTCGGTTACTGGCACAACGCTCTTAACCACTAAGCTACCTGCCGCCCGATCATCAATACTTCATTGTTAACCTGATGAAAAGTAGTGGTTAAACCATGCCCTATAACCGATTAGTACAAATTGCCAATGGGTAGGGGCAATGTCTATCTGTGTTTGAATGTATGACTATTTGAAGACACATACAGTGGGGAGAACAAGTATTTGATACATTGCCGATTTTGCAGGTTTTCCTACTTACAAAGCATGTAGAGGTCTGTAATTTTTATTATAGGTACACATCAACTATGAGAGACGGAATCTAAAACAAAAATCCAGAAAATCACATTGTATGATTTTTAAGTAATGAATTTGCATTTTATTGCATGACATAAGTATTTGATACATCAGAAAAGCAGAACTTAATATTTGGTACAGAAACCTTTGTTTGCAATTACAGAGATCATACGTTTCCTGTAGGTCTTGACCAGGTTTGCACACACTGCAGCAGGGATTTTGGCCCACTCCTCCATACAGACCTTCTCCAGATCCTTCAGGTTTTGGGGCTGTCGCTGGGCAATACGGACTTTCAGATCCCTCCAAAGATTTTCTATTGGGTTCAGGTCTGGAGACTGGCTAGGCCACTCCAGGACCTTGAGATGCTTCTTACGGAGCCACTCCTTAGTTGCCCTGGCTGTGTGTTTCGGTTCGTTGTCATGCTGGAAGACCCAGCCACGACCCATCTTCAATGCTCTTACTGAGGGAAGGAGGTTGTTGGCCAAGATCTCGCGATACATGGCCCCATCCATCCTCCCCCTCAATATGGTGCAGTCGTCCTGTCCCCTTTGCAGAAAAGCATCCCCAAAGAATGATGTTTCCACCTCCATGCTTCACGGTTGGGATGGTGTTCTTGGGGTTGTACTCATCCTTCTTCTTCCTCCAAACACGGCGAGTGGAGTTTAGACCAAAAAGCTCTATTTTTGTCTCATCAGACAACATTACCTTCTCCCATTCCTCCTCTGGATCATCCAGATGGTCATTGGCAACTTCAGACGGGCCTGGACATGCTCTGGCTTGAGCAGGGGGACCTTGCGTGCGCTGCAGGATTTTAATCCATGACGGCGTAGTGTGTTACTAATGGTTTTCTTTGAGACTGTGGTCCCAGCTCTCTTCAAGTCATTGACCAGGTCCTGCCGTGTAGTTCTGGGCTGATCCCTCACCTTCCTCATGATCGTTGATGCCCCACGAGGTGAGATCTTGCATGGAGCCCCAGACCGAGGGTGATTGACCGTCATTTTGAACTTCTTCCATTTTCTAATAATTGCGCCAACAGTTGTTGCCTTCTCACCAAGCTGCTTGCCTATTGTCCTGTAGCCCATCCCAGCCTTGTGCAGGTCTACAATTTTATCCCTGATGTCCTTACACAGCTCTCTGGTCTTGGCCATTGTGGAGAGGTTGGAGTCTGTTTGATTGAGTGTGTGGACAGGTGTCTTTTATACAGGTAACAAGTTCAAACAGGTGCAGTTAATACAGGTAATGAGTGGAGAACTGGAGGGTTTCTTAAAGAAAAACTAACAGGTCTGTGAGAGCCGGAATTCTTACTGGTTGGTAGGTGATCAAATACTTATGTCATGCAATAAAATGCAAATTAATTATTTAAAAATCATACAATGTGATTTTCTGGATTTTTGTTTTAGATTCCGTCTCTCACAGTTGAAGTGTACCTATGATAAAAATGACAGACCTCTACATGCTTTGTAAGTAGGAAAACCTGCAAAATCGGCAGTGTTTCAAATACTACTTCTCCCCACTGTATGTAGTGTGTGTAGGGGCAGTGGTCACCAACCATCCTCTTGGAGATCTATTCTCTTGTAGAATTTCACTCCAACCATTATATATCACAACAAACTCGGCTAAACAAGTTGTTGTTGAGAAGCTAAGTGTAATTGTGTGTGCGCAATAAGTGTGCAATTCTGGAACTCTTCCACTTTTCCTCTCAAGGGATGAGATTATAGTTGTGTATAGTAATGTCAGTGTTCAAGAAAGCTGGTGACAACAATGTAAATAAAAGCACAGCCTTTCTGTACTTTATACCATCGTTATACCTATCCGATTATGTTTAACTAACACCCGCTTACTTTCACCATGATCTATCTGCATTCTTCTCACAGCAACACCTTCCAGAGCTTGTACACATATAAAACTATAACTTGAATAGTAAAATGTTTAATTTATATAACTTAAATGCCATGACTTTCATTATAACCTTGTTATGTTACGTAACAACACAAGATAATATATGTATGAAGAATGACAACAACCTTTCATTACAGTTTGGTTTCTTTTTTTACTTTCATCAACAGAAAACATTCCAAAATGATTCCAAACTGGTAGTAGGTGGAGATTTTAATGCAGTGTGGGATCATGTTGTGGACAGAGCGGACCAAAATGAAGGGAGAGGCCAACAGTTATCCTCCGAAGTGCTGCGTCAGTGGGCAGTGAATGTTGCCGTAGTAGATATGTGGGGCGTTAGAAATCCCACGGTCATACACTATTTATTTTACTCTTCAAGACACAAATCGTTCTCCAGAATTGACTATTTATTTATGGCAAACAATCTATTTCACAAATTTCAAACAGATTATATACCAAATATTCTGTCAGACCATAATATAGTTTTGTGAATGGCTAATTTATGTGCTAACAGGAACCGTGCGGCTTGCTGGCGCTTTAATACCACTCTCTTATAAAAAGAGAGATTCAAACATCAATTTGCAATAGATCTCGCAGATTTCATTAGCATTAATGAAGGATCAGTTGACGATCCACACATAATTTGGGATGCAATTAAAGGCTTTATTAGAAGCAACGCAGCTTTATTGTCTAATTTACACAATGGAAATATTAATGAAACAACAGGATTGGAGGCAAAGTTAAAGGTTTTACAATACAGACTGCAATGTGACACATCTTCAAAATATTTACACGACATAGAATTGGTTAAGAAACAACTGAATGATTTATACAGACAATCCACAGAATTGACTATGCACAAAGCTCGTCAAAATGATTACTCCAACAGTGCACGTCCCAGTGAGTTCTTGGCTATGAAACTACGGATCAATGAGGGCTTTGCTAGCATTATTGCAGCAAAATCAACAGAAGGGATAGTCCATACAGACCAAAGCTAATTAACAATATATATATTTATTTATTTTATTCTAAATTGTATTCATCACAGGTTAAACATGATGATAATGATTGCACCAGTTTTCTAAATAATTTACAACTCAGATATCTCCCTAATCCTGCAGCATCTCAGCTAGATGCTCCAATATATTTAGCTAAATTTAAAGAGACAGTACAAAACATAAACATAGGAAAATCACCAGACTATGATGGAATCCCTCCTGAGTTATTGACAGCTTTTTGGGAGCACTATTAAATATTATTAAGTTCTTGGTGTCCAAATGTCACGAATTCTGCCGAGACTGCTCCTCCTCCTTGCTCGGGTGGGCTTCGGCGTTCGTCGTCCCCGGAGTACTAGCTGCCACCGTTGAATGTTTCGATGTTCGTTTGGTTGGGTCTGTCTGTTACACATGTGTCCGTTTGTGTCTGATTATGTGCCCTATACGTTTCCTGTGTTGTTTTCGTTAGTTTGTGTGTTATTGTCCGCCTGTCCGTTGGTGTCACCTGTGCAGTACTCTGGACTTTGTTTATTGTGACGCACTGTGTTGCGTTGTCGCTCGCCTCCTTGTTTTGAGGTCCTTTATTTTGTATTGTTAATACAGTTAGTAAAGTCTTGTTTGACTCAGCCTATGCGTCCTGCGTCTGACTCCTCAACCGCATCCACATCAACACTGACACCAAAGGGTCATTCTCAAGAGATGTAAACACAGCACTTAAGTTGTTCAAGAATGGCCTTTTTCCCTTTATTCAGATTACAACCTCTCACTTTCAGTTATTTGAAAAGGAAATAATCTCCCAAATATCACTATTTCTAAAACAAGTAATAGAAAGTTGGTTGCAATTTCAATTTAATCCTCCAGAAACGACAGAACAAATAATGCAACAAATATTGTGGTTAAACTCAAATATACTAATTGATAAAAAAGGTATAATCTTTGTCAATGATATCATAGGTAGGACTAGTGGAGTTATGTCGCACATGCAGCTAACAACATATGGAAATGTCTGCTCTACCCAAAATTACAACCAAATAATTGCAGCATTACCTCAAAAATGGAAGAGGAAAGTGGAAGGGGGAAATAGTAAGGAACTTGTCTGTCGGCCCTGCATTAAATAACATAATTGGTTAAAGAAAATTGTGTTAAATAAAAAGGTATACCACTTTCATTTAAGGACCAAAGGATTGACAGCCGTCCCATATAGATTGCAAAATAGTTGGGAAGACATTTTTGACGTATCAATTCCATGGCATAGTGTTTATGACCTGATATGCAAAACTTATAATTTTTCAATTTAAATTATTATACAAAATTCTTGCTACCAATAGAATGTTATTTATATGGGGGATACAATCTTCCTAGCTCTGCAGATTTAGCTGCGAAGAGACAGAATCATTAAACCATTTGTTTTGGTACTGTCCAATTGTAGCTTGTTTTTGGATAGGAATGGCTGAAGGATTGCAATATTTACCTGGAGCTAACCCTGCAGATTCACACTACTGGGTGATCTGAAAAGTCATAGTCAATCAATCAATAATATAATATACTTTTAGCAAAAGTGTTTATTTTCAATTTACAATCTGTAGAAACAATGAGAATAGAAGGGTTCAGAACTTTTGTGAAACATCACAGTATAGTTGAAAATATATGGCAAATAGAAATCCAATATGGATGGTGTTAAGAGATAGATGGGAGGTGTTGAATGGAGCTGAAGGATGGGACTAATAACAACTAATACAACTAATAACAACAAGATAACTAATGTAAAGCATAATGTGTCCATAATAAGTATATACTGTAGGTTATAGGTTGAGAGCTTTTGTGAAAGAGCACAGTTAGGCATATATGGCATATAGAAGCAAACTGGATGGAGGGTAGAGGAAGTTCAGTAGTAAAAAAACAACAAAATAGAATTATTCTAAAATTGACTGTGTCCATAAAATGTATATAGTATGTATAAGCTGGAAGTAGAGGCCTAAGCGTTGTTGTTCACTAGTTTTCTCCAATTAGGGAAGGGGTGGTGGGGTTGGAAAGTAATAAAGGGAAATATATTTTTTTAAAGGATATGTATATGTATACAGTGGGGAGAACAAGTATTTGATACACTGCCGATTTTGCAGGTTTTCCTACTTACAAAGCATGTAGAGGTCTGTAATTTTTATCATAGGTACACTTCAACTGTGAGAGACGGAATCTAAAACAAAAATCCAGAAAATCACATTGTATGATTTTTAAATATCATACAATGTGATTTTCTGGATTTTTTAGATTTCGTCTTAAACAGTTGAAGTGTACCTATGATAAAAATTACAGACCTCTACATGCTTTGTAAGTAGGAAAACCTGCAAAATCAGCAGTGTATCAAATACTTGTTCTCCCCACTGTATATATATACAGCTGCGGAAAAAAATAAGAGACCACTGCAAAATTATCAGCTTCTCTGGTTTGACTATTTATAGGTATGTGTTTGGGTAAAAATAACATTTTTGTTTTATTCTATAAACTACTGACAACATTTATCCCAAATTGCAAATAATAATATTGTCATTTAGAGCATTTATTTGCAGAAAATGACAACTGGTCAAAATAACAAAAAAAATGCAGTGTTGTCAGACATCGAATAATGCAAAGAAAATAAGTTCATGTTCATTTTTAAACAACACTGTTAATGTTTTAACTTAGGAAGAGTTCAGAAATCAATATTTGGTGGAATAACCCTGATTTTCAATTACAGCTTTCATGCGTCTTGGTATGCTCTCCACCAGTCTTTCACATTGATGTTGGATGACTTTATGCCATTCCTGGCGCAAAAATTCAAGCAGCTCAGCTTTGTTTGATGGCTTGTGACCATCCATCTTCCTCTTGATCACATTCCAGAATATTTCAATGGGGTTCAGGTCTGGAGATTGGGCTGGCCATGACAGGGTATTGATCTGGTGGTCCTCCATCCACACCTTGATTGACCTGGCTGTGTGGCATGGCACATTGTCCTGCTGGAAAAAACTATCCTCAGTTGGGGAACAATGTCAGAGCAAAAGGAAGCAAGTTTTGTTCCAGGATAACCTTGTATGTGGCTTGATTCATGTGTCCTTCACAAAGACAAATCTGCCCGATTCCAGCCTTGCTGAAGCACCCCCAGATCATCACCGGTCCTCCACCAAATTTCACAGTGGGTGCGAGACATTGTGTCTTGTAGGCCTCTCCAGGTCTCCTTCTAACCATTAGACGACCAGGTATTGGGCAAAGCTGAAAATTGGACTCATCAGAGAAGATTATCCTTATGGTCTTTTGCAAACCTCAGCCTGGCTCTTTGCTTCTCATTGATAAAGGGCTTTTTTCTAGCTTTGCACGACTTCAGCCCTGCCCCTAGGAGCCTGTTTCGAACCATCCTCGCCGTGCACTTCACCCCAGCTGCCGTTTGCCATTCTTTTTGTAGGTCACTTGATGTCATCCTACGGTTGTTGAGTGACATTCGAATGAGTTGGCGGTCATCCCGGTCAGTAGAGAGTCGTTTTCGCCCTCTGCCGGTCTGTAGCTTTGTTGTCCCCAATGTCTGCTGCTTGACCTTGTTCTTATGAACCGCCGTCTATGAAATTTTAAGGATGGATGCAACCTGACGCTCACTGTATCCCTCTGCCAGTAAAGCCAGAATTGAACCCTTCTTTTCCTCACTCAAAACGTTCCCTTTCAACTCTTTTGGCATGGTCAATATTTTTTACAAATTAATATTACTTTTGAGGTACTAATTGCACGGTTTTTGCCATCCAGCTGGTCCTATTGCAAGAGGATTGTGATGATCACAGCAGTGGTTTTTATACTTTTCCTCGTTAAATAAGATTTGGTGATCACCTAATCAGTACCTAATTCAGTAGAATGAGGTGTGCCTGTGTTGGAATTCAACAGACACTGGAATGGAATGGCTGACATACATGTAGAGACGCTGATTTAAGACAAATTTGCAGTGGTCTCTTAATTTTTTCCACAGTTGTATATATATATATATATATATATATATATATATATTTTGCGAGAAAAAAAAACATATGGGGGATTGAGATGAGATGGTGCCAGAGAAGATGGCTGCCGTTTTACAGCTCTCTAAGCAATTGTACTATTATGTGTGTTTTTTCGCGTTATTTGTAATTTATTCTGTACATAATACATTTCTAGCATCGTCTCTTATAACCAAAAAGAGCTTCTGGATATCAGGAAAGCGATTACTCACCTCGTATTGGACAAAGATTTTTTATTCAACGAGTCGGATGCGAAGCATATCCTACAGACACCCGACAAGGCCCAAATCCCCGTCATTCGCAGGAGAAAGAGACAGAGATATCATGGACGTAGGTCGGGGTACCTTGTAAGGATCCGATGGCGAGTGAGTAAACTGCCTCTTCCATCAATCCTATTAGCCAATGTTCAATCATTTGAAAATAAATTAGATGAACTACGATTATGGTTATCCTACTAACGGGACATTAAAAACTGTAATATCTTGTGTTTCACCGAGTCGTGGCTGAACGACAACATGGAGAACATACAGCTGACGGGATATACGCAACATCGGCAGGATAGAACGTCAAGGGGTGGCGGTCTGTGTATATTTGTAAACAACAGCTGGTGCACAAAATTAAATACTAAGGAAGTCTCGAGGTTTTGCTTGCCTGAGGTAGAGTATCTTATGATAAGCTGTAGACCACACTATTTACCAAGAGAGTTTTCATCTATATTTTTCATAGCTGTCTATTTACCACCACAAACCAATGTTGGCATTAAGATTGCACTCAATGAGCTGTATAAGGCCATAAGTAAACAGGAAAACGCTCATCCAGAGGCAGCGCTCCTAGTGGCCGGGGACTTTAATGCCGGGAAACTTAAATCTGTTCTACCTCATTTCTACCAGCATGTTAAATGTGCAAACAGAGGAAAAAAAACTCTAGACCACCTTTACTCCACACACAGAGACACATACAAAACTCTCCCTTGCCCTCCATTTGGCAAATCTGACCATAACTCTATCCTCCTGATTCCTGCTTATAAGCAAAAACTAAAGCAGGAAGCACCAGTGACTCGGTTAATAAAAAAGTGGTCAGATGACGCAGATGCTAAGCTACAGGACTGGTTTGCTAGCAGAGACTGGAACATGTTCCGGGATTCTTCAGATAACATTGAGGAGTACACCACATCAGTCACTGGCTTCATCAATAAGTGCATCGATGACGTCGTCCCCACAGTGACTGTACGTACATACCCCAACCAGAAGCCATGGATTAGAGGCAACATCCGCACTGATCTAAAGGGTAGAGCTGCCGCTTTCAAGGAGCGGGACTCTAACCCGGACGCTTATAAGAAATCCTGCTATGCTCTCCGACGAACCATCAAACAGGCAAAAAGTCAATACAGGACTAAGATTGAATCGTACTACACCGGCTCTGATGCTCGTCGGATGTGGCAGGGCTTTAAAACTATTACAGACTACAAAGGGAAGCACAGCCGTGAGCTGCCCAGTGACACAAGCCTACCAGACGAGCTAAACCACTTCTGTGCTCGCTTTGAGGCAAGCAACACTGAAGCATGCATGAGAACACCAACTGTTCCGAATGACTATGTGATCACGCTCTCCGTAGCCGATGTGATTAAGACTTTTAAGCAGGTCAACATTCACAAGGCCGCAGAGCCAGAATGATTACCAGGACGTGTACTCCGAGCATGTGCTGACCAACTGGCAAGGGTCTTCACTGACATTTTTAACATGTCCCTGACTGAGTCTGTAATAGCAACATGTTTCAAGCAGACCACCATAGTCCCCGTGCCCAAGGACACTAAGATAACCTGCCTAAATGACTACCGACTCTTAGCACCGACGTCTGTAGCTGGTCATGGCTCACATCAACACCATTATCCTAGAAACCCTAGACCCATTCCAATTTGCATACCGCCCCAACAGATCCACAGATGCAATCTATATTTCACTCCACACTGCCCTTTCCCACCTGGACAAGAGGAACACATACGTGAGAATGCTATTCATTGACTACAACTCAGCGTTCAACACCATTGTGCCCTCAAAGCTCATCACTAAGCTAAGGATCCTGGGACTAAACACCTCCCTCTGCAACTGGATCCTGGCCTTCCTGACGGGCCGCCCCCAGGTGGTAAGGGTAGGTAACAACACATCTGCCACGCTGATCCTCAACACGGGGGCCCCTCAGGTGTGCGTGCTCAGTCCCCTCCTGTACTCCCTGTTCAACCATGACTGCATGGCCAGAAACGACTCCAACACCATCATTAAGTTTGCAGACGACACAACAGTGGTAGGCCTGATCACCGACAACGATGAGACAGCCTATAGGGAGGAGGTCAGAGACCTGGCCGTGTGGTGCCAGGATAACAACCTCTCCCTCAACGTGACCAAGACAAAAGCAGATGATTGTGGACTACAGGAAAAAAAAGAGGACTGAGCACGCCCCCATTCTCATCGACAGGACTGTAGTGGAACAGGTTGAGAGCTTCAAGTTCCTTGGTGTCCACATCACCAACGAACTATCATGATCCAAACACGCCAAGACAGTCATGAAGAGGGCACGACAAAGCCTATTCCCCCTCAGGAGACTGAAAAGATTTGGCATGGGTCCTCAGATCCTCAAAAAGTTATACAGCTGCACCATCGAGAGCATCCTGACTGGTTGCATCACCGCCTGGTATGGCAACTGCTCGGCCTCCGACCGCAAGACACTACAGAGGGTAGTGCGTACAGCCCAGTACATCACTGGGGCCAAGCTTCCTGCCATCCAGGACCTCTATACCAAGCGGTGTCAGAGGAAGGCCCTAAAAATTGTCAAAGACTCCAGCCACCCTAGTCATAGACTGTTCTCTCTGCTACCGCACGGCAAGCGGTACCGGAGCGCCAAGTCTAGGTCCAAAAGGCTTCTCAACAGCTTCTACCCCAAAGTCATAAGACTCCTGAACAGCTAATCATGGCTACCTGGACTATTTGCATTGCCCCCCCACCCCCACCCCATCTTTTTACGTTGCTGCTATTCTGTTAATTATTTATGCACGGTCACTTTAACTCTACCCATATGTACATATTACCTCAACTACCTCAACTACCTCAACTAGCCGGTGCCCTCGCACATTGACTCTGCACCGGTACCCTCCTGTATATAGCCTCCCTACTGTTATTTTATTTTTTATAAAATTTGATTTGATTTGATTTGATTGTAAGTGATGCAGACAATTACACTGATGGAAGTTACAATCTTCTGCAATATTAAAGCTGATCTACCCCCCCAAAAAAAAAAATGCTTTTACTTAAGAAAAAGAAAGATCCATTAAAATGTGCTCACTATCGCCCCCTATCATTGTAAAATTCAGATGTTAAATTATATGCAAAATTATTGAATCACAGACTTGAACCTTACATGACAAATTTAGTTAATCATGATCTAACTGGCTTTATAAAAACAAATCTGGCCTCTGACAACATCCACTGTCTGCTACATATCATTGACACAGCTGCAGATGTGGAACTACCTGCTGCTGTTCTCTTACTTGATGCCAAAAATGCCTTTGATCGACTTGAATGGTAGTACATCTGGACAGTACTCAAATGTATGGGCTTTGGATATTGTTTTATTAACATTATCAAAGTGTTGTATTCTAATCCATCCTCTATGGTGCTTAATGGGATATAATGTTTTAAACTATTCCCCATTGCCAGAGGGACAAGGCAAGGATGTCCTCTAAGCAGCTTACTCTTTGCTTTATCACTTGAACCCCTGGGTCAGGCTGTCCGTCTGTCCAAACATGTTCCTATTACTGCTCACAACTGACCACCATGTCTCCCTTTATGCGGATTATATTTTATTAAACTGTATGTTGGAGACATTCCTCGTTCTCTACCTGTCCTTCTTAATATCTTTAAAAACTTCAGTTCAATCTAAGGTTACAAAATTAATTGGGCCAAATCCGCACTATTACCGCTTAATGAAGAGATGAGAAATACCTCCCTGTCCCTGATATCCCAATAGTAAACTATTTCAAATACCTAGGCATTGACATCTATCCGTCCTCACAGATCACCACCACTACCAATTTTAATATTGTTTATAAACAAGTAGAGTCAGACCTACAAAGATGGTCTCAATGCACAAATCCAAACTCTTTTCAGACATCCATTTCCATCATTAAGATGAACATACTTCCTCGTATACATTTTTACAGCTCTATGATTCCCCTCTCACCGCCGCTGGGATTTTGGAAGAATCTTTGATTTCCAAATTTATATTGAGGGGAAAGCACCCTCTAATTAAAATGTCCACTTTAAAAAGACTGAAGTGTTCTGGAGGCCAAAACCTCCCCAATCTTAAATTATACATCTTGGCCTTTATTCTGTGCCCACTACATGTATGGTTATTTAGCAAAGCCGTACAGGCTCCAAGATCTAGTATATTCCAACATCTATATCAAAAACAGCAAACTCACCTTCGGCCTTATCATCAGGCAAATGCTTACAATATGGCGTTCAATGGGGAGCCATTACAAATATATTATTAATCATCACCTCCACATGCCATTGTTTAATAATTACAGTCCCCTCTTGGGTGGCCAGTCAATATATTTTCCAGCTTGGAGTGAGAGGGCAATTCATACTCTCTCTGACATTGTGGACAGTTGTATCCTAAATGCTTTCCAAGACTTGAAAAAGCAAAACGATCTGCCTGGTTCTTCATTTTCTTTTATTTACAGCTTTGTTCTGCTCAACATGCTTATGGAGTATCCTGGGGTTCTGATCTAGCATCTCATCCTATCCACAAAATAATGACAGCAAGTGTAGGTAAGGGCATAGTCTCCAAATTATATACAGTATATATTTCCACTCAAACCAACATATTACCAATTACCAATCTATTCCAAATGGAATAAAGATATACCAACAGTAGATATTAACTGGAGTACTGTCTGGTCCAACAATTTTGCCCATATGAGTTATGTGACTCCAACATTTTTTTTGCAGATGAACATAAACTCAACCCTTGTCTGTATGCTCTGCCCCCAGGGTACTCCTGGCACATTTATTCATATGGTCTGGAAGTGCCCAGATGTTTTCTCCTTTTGGCAATCTGTGGCTTCATAATTTTTTGGCATTTTGTCTAAACCCATCCCATGTCTACCCAATGTGCTACTACTTAATGATGACTCTTCACTGAACTTAACATACAGGCAGAGAAGGATTTGGCGTGCCGGCCTAACAGCAGCCAAGAGAATGCTTGCCTTAGGATGGCAAGCCCCACACACTCTGCCACATCAGAAATGTATTTATTTATTCATGGACATAGCTCAACTTGAACTGTCAATCTCTTGACTGCATGGTACAAAATCGGATAATATTAACATATGAACTACAGCACTTGGCAGTGTAAAATCATTGCTTTACGATATGTACTTAAATAAGCAGGTCCTGTGGGTGGGATGGGATGGGAAGGGGGGATAAATGTGTATTTGTGTAATGTCTTTTGGTTTGTGTTTTTTGGTTTGTCTTGTCAACTAAAAAATAATACAAACTATATCACAAAAAAATTGAAAACATTCCAAAATGTGTAATTCAAGAGTGTTTACTCATTAGTCAAATTGAAATAAGTTATAATTTTCATTATCATCAGTATTATTCAGTATTACTTACTGTGTTTGGCCTCTAAGATGCAGAGGCCTATAGTCTGCCCTGTAGATTATCATGGCATTCTGCAATGAATAGACGGCAGACAGGGTATAGGCCAGAATGGTCCACCATGCAAACAGGCTATTCTGGGATCTGTCTTCATCTGCTGGTGAAAACAGTACAACAATGATATAGCAAATTAAGATGCATGAGTATTTTGATGACAAAACAAAGTAGCCTACACACCTGTGTAAGTTCGTCACTTTCAGGGTTCGACTCCAGCTCCAACTGAAAACCATGTTCCTTTGTTGTTGTTGTATTTTGGAGGGCTAAGGGGGTGGGCTCTAGATGATTCTATCAGCCAATCAGGGCTGTATATGTAAACATATTCAAATGTAATTCCCCACTCCCACACAGTCAGATTGGGCATTTCAGTGGCCCAAGGAGGCTCAGGGAAATAAATTATACAAAATATAAATAATATTAAATAACTAAACATACACAGTGATTGATTAGACATACAGGGATGATTTAAATGTTTTATTAAAAAGACTGCATGGGGGCTTTAAACAAATAACTGCTCCTTGGATGAATCAGGAAATTCTTGAGGCCATTAAATCAAGGAATACTGCATTTCAAGAATATAACAGAACCAAAGAGGAATATGCTTTCACTAGACCCAAAGGAACAAACTTAGTCAGATGATTGATACCAAAAAATCCTATTTTATTAAAGACAAACTGGGTGAGAATAGGAATAATCCTAAGAAGTTGTGGCAGTCCCTAAAACAGTTGGGATATAGTGATAAACAAAAAACAAATTGCAAACGCTTGATTCTTGAGGTTAATGGTGAAATTAACTTTGATAAGGAATTGGTAGCTGACAATCTCAATACCTTTTTAATTTGGTTGAGAAGCTACCTGATTAAACTGGAGTGTACGGGGAGGAACAGGTCCTAGGCTATTACTCCAAGACGGATGTACAAGCTAATGCCTTTTCCTTTACAGCAGTGTCTCAGGCTGAAGTTGTCAAGAGACTGTTGGAACTAAACTCCTCTAAAGCGACAGGCTTTGACAATATCCCTGTCAGGTTGTTAAGAGATGGTGCTGAACTTATTGCCCCCTGTGTCACCCATTTAATCAACATCTCTATTGATCAGGGTAGAGTTACCATAGATAAGAAACATGCTAGAATGATCCCTATCCACAAGAAGGGCAGCAAAACAGACAAGGGCAACTATAGACCTGTATCTATTTTGAGTGTGCTGTCAAAAGTGCTGGAAAAAGTAATTTATTAACAGATAGAGGAATATACTAACAATAATAATATTTTATACAAACTACAGTCTGGTTTTAGAAAGTCCCACTCCACTGACACATTTTTAACTGACTTTATCAGGAAAGAAGCTGACCACGAAAAGTTCAGTGGAATGGTAATGCTGGATCTGCAGAAGGCATTTGACACGGTTGATCATAGTATCATGCTCTACAAGTTAAAAACGTTGGTTTTAACTGCAGGGTCATTGACTAGAGGCCAATGGTGGATGTCAATGGGAAACGTTCTAGTGCAAAGGAGATTAGCTGTGGTGTCCCGCAGGGGAGCAGTCCACTTATCTTCCTACTGTACAATATGAAATCAGCCTGCTCTCGTAAATTGTTTTTGTATGCAGATGACTCTGCTCCATTGGTGTTCTATAAGAACAAAGCCTAAGTGGAATAGATCCTTAGTGCAGAGTTATCAAATATCAGTACATGGCTTTCAGATAACAAACTTTTTCTGCATCTTGGAAAAGTATATATTTGGTTTCAGAATAAAGCTTGCAAGGTCCCCTGGTTTTAGTTTCTACGTGGGCAACTCAGTAGTTACAACAAAAACCTCTCTCAGCTACCTTAGGTGTGAATTTTATAGATACCTGACTGGTGAGACTATGGCCCTAAACGTTTTAACCAAGATAAACAAAAAAATGTAATTCCTAGCTCGGACCTCAAAATATCTTAATAGTGACACGCTAAAGACTCTGGCAGGTGAGCTAGTTTAGTGTTACTTAGATTATGCATGGTTCACTAGCAGCTCATAACATCTAAAGCAGGGCTTTCCAACCCTGCTCCTGGAGAGCTATCCTCCTGTAGGTTTTCACTCCAACCCCAGTTGTAATTAACCTGATTAATCTTATAAACCAGCTAATTATTAGAATCAGGTGTGCTGGATTAGGGTTGGAATAGAAACCTACAGGATGGTAGCTCTCCATGAGCAGGGTTGGAGAGCCCTGATCTAAAGAATAAGCTAAAGACCAGCCAAAACAATCTGGTGAGAAATTTACTTAATCTCCCCCCGCATACTCATCTGGAAGTCAAGTATTTTAAGCAGCTAGGCTGGCTATCTGTAGAGGTTAATATTAGTTAAACTTGGTCTGGTTGATAACATTTTTACTGACTCAGCCCACAGGTAGCTATCAAATTATTTTACTTACAGTTGAAGTAGGACATTTACATACACTTAGGTTGGAGTCATTAAAACTCGTTTTTCAACCACTCCACAAATTTCTTGTTAACAAACTATAGTTTTGATAAGTCGGTTAGGACATCTAGTTCGTGCATGACACAAGCAATTTTTCCAACAATTGTTTACAGACAGATTATTTCACTTATAATTCACTGTATCACAATTCCAGTGGGTCAGAAGTTTACATACACTAAGTTGACTGTGCCTTTAAAAAGCTTGGAAAATTCCAGAAAATTATGTCATGGCTTTAGAAGCTTCTGATAGGCTAATTGATATCATTTGAGTCAATTGGAGGTGTACCTGGGGATGTATTTCAAGGCCTACCTTCAAACTCAGTGCCTGTTTGCTTGACATCATGGGAAAATCAAAAGAAATCAGCCAAGACCTCAGAAAAAAAATGGTAGACCTCTGGTTGATCCTCGGGAGCAATTTCCAAACGCCTGAAGGCACCACGTTCATCTGCACAAACAATAGTACGCAAGTATAAACACCATGGGATTGAAGCAACATCTCAAGACATCAGTCAGGAAGTTAAAGCTTAGTCGCAAATGGGTCGCCAAAATGGACAATAACCCCAAGCACACTTCCAAAGTTGTGGCAAAATGGCTTAAGGACAACGAAGTCAAGGTATTGGAGTGGCCATCACAAACCCCTGACCTCAATCCTATAGAACATTTGTGGGCAGAACTGAAAAAGCGTGTGCGAGCAAGGAGGCCTACAAACCTGACTCAGTTACACCAGCTCTGTCAGGAGGAATGGGCCAAAATTCACCCAACTTATTGTGGGTAGCTTGTGAAGGCTACCCGAAACATTTGACCCAAGTTAAACAATTTAAAGGCAATGCTACCAAATACTAATTGAGTGTATGTAAACTTCTGACCCACTGGGAATGTGATGAAAGAAATAAAAGCTGAAATAAATCATTCTCTCTACTATTATTCTGACATTTCACATTCTTAAAATAAAGTGGTGATCCTAACTGACCTAAGACAGTGAATTTTTACTAGGATTAAATGTCAGGAATTGTGAAAAACTGAGTTTCAATGTATTTGGCTAAGGTGTATGTTAACTTCCGACTTCAACTGTATATTAGAGATGTCCACTAATACAACACCAGAGCCAGAGACTCTGACATTGCCTGTTTTAAATGTAAGAGTCTATCTGGTAAGAACACACCGGCGGTGTTGAGTGGAACAATCTACCAAAGCAACTCAAAGCCATGCCGGACATAACTTCATTTAAAAAGAATGTCAAAAACTGGCTAATGATCGAACAATATAACTATTTTTTGTATCTGTATCTATGTAATATATAATGTTTTTGCACCATGGAATTTAGGGACCACAATGGAAATACTGTACGTTTCTGAATTTTTTGTCATATCCCTGTCACGTTTTTTAAAGGTTTTTAAACAAGCAAATAAATAAATCAATCAACCTTTTGGTTTGAGAGGAATCAGAGGGTAGTAGTGGTTTAGTGCTTCCTTGTTGGTCACTCAGTCTGCCCTAGGGACCTGGAGCGCTTCTCCCTTTAGCAGCTGTACTGTTCCCCTGAGCCTTGGGGACAGAGAGAGAAGGTAATTACAGAACATAATGTTATTAATTACCTCCTGCACTCACACTCCAGTTGGAATTGAACTCTGTTCAGATGAGTTAATAGGTACAGATAACTATTACACCTCATGTTGTGACGCAGCCTGAACTAAAAGTGGGGGAAATGTTCACAACATCAATCATAGCTCATTCAAAGTCCCCAACTCTAGAGCAGGGAAAAAATTCTCAGAAGCAGAACTAACATCAACACAAAGTCACCCAACAATTTTACCTCCTGCGCCTGACTCCTTCATTCACACCTCGTTACAGAATCACTCACCTGATCTGATATGGAGTCAGCAGGAGAAGACCGCATGCCTGGAGTTGTGGCAAGGGTCCAGGAGCATTCTTCAATGTTGGTCAGCTTGGGGGAAGCGATGGATCGGGTTCTTCAGGTGGTACACCGCCTGGAGAGGAGAGGATCCGATCTATCGAGACCAGCAGGTCAACCGGATCCAGCCACCTACACCCCAGCCCCTGGAGGGACCGGCCACCGGCGTTTGATGGGACGGCAGCGAGATGTAAGGGATTCCTACTCCAACTGGAGTTGTATTTCTCCAGCATCAGGCCGGTGCCCCGGGATCAGGAGAAGGTATCTTTCCTTGTTTCCTGCCTTTGTGGGATAGCCCTGGAGTGTGCCAACGCGGTGTGGAACGAGGGAGGTACCACGTTGGAGGACTACGGGGAGTTTGCTCACCTCTTTCGGGCCATTTTTTATCACCCGCCTGAGGTTCGAGAGGCGGGAGAACGACTGGTTCATCTGAGGCAGGGGACGAGGACAGCTCAGGACGGAACAGGCGGGCCCTGAACAGGCGGGCCCTGATCGACCATTTCCGGTGCCACCTAAGGGAGGACGTCCAACGGGAGCTAGCCTGCCGGGATGCCATGCTATCGTTCTCCCAACTGGTGGTCATGGCCATCCGGCTGGACAATCTGCTAGCAGCCAGAGGACTTCCTGGTAGGGGTCTGCCCGTTCCCACGCCGGACGACTCTGACCCCGAGCAGATGGAGCTGGGGGGAGCCGCCGGTCGAGAGAGCGCAGGAGGCCAGCGACAGTGCAACTCTGGTGGCAAGAAGGGACAATCCACCTCATGTCGCAGTCAACGTTCTTTTGGGTCTGGAGGCGGTAGGCAGGGTACTCACGCATCACCCCAGGTAACGAACACCCAAACGTGTTCAGAGCCCTTTGCGGCGCACTGTACTGAACTATCTCCTTTCCTGATCACTTGGTAGGTTCCCAGTGTAAGGCGCTAGTCGATTCAGGCGCAGCTGGGAATTTTATGGACAGGGCATTTGCACGCCGTCAAGGCATTTCATTGTTTCCCCTAACCATTCCACTCCCCATCAGAGCACTTGATAGTCGACCATTAGGGTCCGGGTTGGTTAAGGAAGTTACGGTACCAGTCACCATGATTACGCAGGAGACGCATGTTGATTAGATCACCTTATGATTATTGAGTCTCCTGCTTACCCTGTAGTCTTGGGTATTCCGTGGTTTGCCATTCACAACCCCAATTTCTCATGGTCGCAGAGGGTTCTTACGGGGTGTTCGCGTGAGTGTCCGGGTAGGTGTCTAGGTGTTTCCGTTGGTGCGACCATGGTGGAAAGTCCAGACGGTACCCCCACCGTGCGCATTCCCCCCGAATACCATGACCTGACGCTCGCATTTTCCAAGACGCAAGCGACTAAATTACCACCTCATCGGGAGGGGGATTGCGCAATAAACCTTCGGGTAGACGCTGTACCTCCCAGGTGTCATGTGTATCCCCTGTCGCAGGCGGAAACGGAGGCTATGGAAACATACGTCACGAGTCCCTGCGCCAGGGGTATATACGTCCCTCCACTTCACCTGCCTCCTCGAGTTTCTTTTTTGTGAAGAAGGAAGATGGCGGTTTGATTATCGACCACTGAATAATGTGACGGTACGATTTAGTTATCCTCTTCCCCTCATTCCTTCAGTGATTGAGTCAATGCATGGGGCCCGCTTTTTCACCAAATTAGACCTCAGGAGTGCCAACAACCTGGTGCGTATTCGGGAAGGGGATGAGTGGAAAACAGCATTCAGCACAACCTCGGGGCATTATCAATACCTGGTGATGCCCTACGGTTTGATGAATGCTCCATCCGTTTTCCAGTCCTTTGTGAACGAGGTGTTTTAGGACATGCTTGGTCACGGTGTGGTGGTCTACATCGATTACATCCTGGTGTATTCCGCTATGCGCACCGAGCATGTGTCCCTGGTTCGCAAGGTACTGGTCCGACTGCTTGAGAATTATCTTTATGCCAAGGCAGAGAAGTGTGAGTTTTTCCAGATGTCAATCTCCTTCCTCGGATATCGCATTACCACCACAGGTGTGGAGATGGAGGGAGACCGCATTGCAGCTGTGTTTAATTGGCCGACTCCAACCACGGTAAAGGAGGTGCAGCGCTTCCTTGGCTTTGCCAAATACTATTGAAGGTTTATTCAGAGCTTTGGCAAGGTCGCAGCTCCCATTACCTCCTTATTGAAGGGTGGGCCGTCCCGGCTCCGCTGGTCTGCTGAGGCTGATTTGGCCTTCAGTAGATTGCGGGGTCTGTTCACCTCAGCCCCGGTACTGGCTCACCCCGATCCATCACTACCATTCGTACTGGAGGTGGATGTGTCCGAGGTAGGGATAGGAGCTGTCTTATCCCAACGCTCGGGCACGCCACCCAAGCTCCGCCCCTGTGCCTTCTTTTCTAAGAAGCTCAGCTCAGCGGAGCAGACTACGGCGTTGGTGATTGGGAGCTGCTGGCTGTTGTCCGAGCTTTGACGGTGTGGAGACATTGGCTCGAAGGGGTGAAACACCCTTTCCTCATCTGGACAGACCACCGTAACCTGGAGTACATTCGGGCAGCGAGGAGGCTGAATCCTCGCCAGGCCAGGTGGGCCCTCTTCTTCACCCGGTTTGATTTCACACTCTCATACATTCCGGGTACGAAGAACGTGAAGGCAGAAGCACTGTCTCGGCTGTATGACACAGAGGAGAGGCCCAGAGACAACACCCCCATACTCCCGGCCTCATGCATTGTGGCGCCGGAAGTATGGCCGATGGACGCAGATATAGCGCAGGCATTACGCACAGATCCATCTCCACCGCAGTGTCCAGCTGGGCTGCAGTACGTGCCTGCGCTTATCCGTGATCGTCTGATCTACTGGGCACACACGTCACCCTCCTCTGGTCATCCAGGTATCGGTCGTACAATGCGCTGCCTGACCGAGAAGTACTGGTGGCCTACCTTGGTTAAGGATGTGAGGGTGTATGTTTCCTCATGCTCAGTGTGCGCCCAGAGTAAGGCACCTAGGCAACCTTTACCAGTTCCACAACGACCATGGTCTCACCTGAGTATTGATTTTCTCAGTGATCTTCCCCCCTCCCAAGGTAACACCACTATCCTGTCGTTGTGGACCGCTTTTCAAATTCCTGCCGCATCCTTCCTCTGCCCAGTCTCGCCACGGCCCTACAAACTACGGAGGCTCTGTTTACTCACGTCTTCCAGCACTACGGGGTACCAGAGGACATAGTGTCCGACCGAGGTCCCCAGTTCACGTCTAGAGTCTGGAAGGCATTCATGGAACGTCTGGGGGTCTCGGTCAGCCTGACCTCTGGATTTCACCCCGAGAGTAATGGGCAGGTGGAAAGGGTGAATCAAGATGTGTGTAGGTTCCTGTGTTCCTGCCATGGGCAGAATATGCTCAGAACTCTCTCCGCCACTCCTCCACTAACCTAACACCCTTCCAATGTGTTTTAGGTTACCAACCGGTCCTGGCACCGTGGCACAAGAGCCAGACTGAGGCTTCTGCGGTGGATGACTGGTTTCGGCGTACAGAGGAGACTTGGGACGCTGCCCACGTTCGCCTCCAGCGTGCCATGCGTCGTTAGAAGGCCAATGCTGACTGCCACTGCAGGGAGGCCCCGGTGTTCGTACCGGGGGATCGGGTCTGGCTCTCAACCCGGAATCTGCCCCTCCGCCTGCCTTGCCGGAAGCTGAGCCCACGGTTTGTGGGGCCGTTTAAAGTCCTGAGGAGAATAAACGAGGTGACATACAGGTTGTTACTCCCCCCTGATTACTGTATTAAACCCTCGTTTCATGTGTCTCTCCTCAGGCCGGTGGTAGCTGGTCCGCTCCAGGAGTCTGAGGTGCGGGAGGTTCCTCCACCTCCTCTGGACATTGAGGGGGCCCCGGTGTACTCGGTCCGTTCCATCCTGGATTCGAGGCGTCGGGTGGGGGGCCTTCAGTATCTTGTGGAGTGGGAGGGGAACGGTCCAGAGGAATGGTGCTGGGTTCCAAGGCGGGACATCCTCGATCCCTCCTTGTTGAGGGATTTCCACCGTCGCCATCCGACTCGCCCTGCTCCGCGTCCTCCTGGCCGTCCCCGAGGCCGGGGTCGACACACTGCTGGAGCCGCACGTCAGGGGGGGTGGTACTGTTACGACTTCCGCTGAGGCTTCGGCGTTCGTCGTCACTGGAGTACTAGCTACTGCCGATCCCATTCTCATCACTCCACTTGTCATGTCTTGTCAATCACACACACCTGGTGCTCATTCCCCTATTTAGTATGTGTATAAGTGTTCCCTCTGTTCCCCTTGTCTTTGTGAGTGATTGTTTGTTGTGAGAGCGTGTAGCTTGGTTGAGCTACTATTCACTGTGTTTATGACAAGGTGGATGTTTTCCCTTGTAATAGTTTTGTTTGACGCTTTGGGAAATTGATTTATGTAAACGGAATAAACTCTGGACTTCGGTATTTTACCACCTGCACCTGACTCCTTCATTCACACCTCGTCACACCATGACTCAGACTCCTGGGGTGTCCCAGTTAAACTACCCATGTCTGAAGTTATAACCTCTGGAGCTTGTGTTTAATTTGTCTGTTTTTAATCAGACTCCCCACACCACACAGTTCAGAGGGGGACGTCGTGCTCCCTTTGCCTGGGTATCAAAGTATTTATCTTCCACTGTGTGGTGACAATAGGACAGAGCAGCAGCAGCTATTCCTGTAATACCATCAGCTCTTTATTGTGTTGCAGACATTGTGTTCGCTTTCCACTCAAGCATCGGATACAGTCCGAATATAGCCTTCATTCACTCTCAGAATTCTAACAGTGCGCAATACGAAACTCAAAAAATATCCTCAACCTAAAAATGGCCATTAAATTCCATGAATGACTAGACAATGCAATATCTACTAGGACAATATTTAGGGTGTTGTGAGGATAGGTATTTATTTTGTTAGTTAGTGAGTTACAATCACCATTGCAATTGGTATAGCCTATTAGTAGCTGGCTATATTGAATAATTTCGTTGAAAAAAACGAATGATTAAGACTTTAATATTCAATCAAAGTTGGATTACCAAACAGCCATTACTGAGCACTTTGTTCCTGCCTCAAAAGCAGAAAGAAAGAGCAGTTAAAGCTAACCAATGCAGTGTCCACAAGGAGGAGGGAATGACAGTTGCTATTGTTCCCAAGGTTCTTTTTGGCAGCTATGTTGCATTTAGTTATTTACCTGGCTAGAAATCATTTCCCCCCTGAGCATTTCTCATCTCTGTCCAGGCCTTACCAATAAGATACATATGTTCTTTTTTGCAGTGCTGGTGTTTTGAAACATACTGTAGGGCTAGGAGAGATTATTTGATGAACAGTACTGTATGTCAACTGTGGCCATCCTCTCCATGCATCACACAAGGGTTTAAGCATGGGGAGGATAGCTTAATATGACAGTCCTATTCCTTACTGCTGGATACTCGACTACATCCATAATAATGGATGACTGAAACAGTAGCGTAAATCCAATGCAAGATGATGCTATTGATTTTGATTTTATTGAGAGTGACCATTATGATGATATAAATAATGATGACGATGATAATGATCATCATCATCATCATCATCATGATGACTTGTATTTTCACTAAAATGATCATAAGTACATTTCAGAATATTATTACAGAGCAAAACTAGCAGATCAAGCGGAGTCGTTGGTGCAGTTAAAAGGTATAGTAAAGCAGTGGCGTGTATTCATGGATGCCAAATATTTGACAAAAAAATGTATTAGAGTGAGGGAACAGCGCCCATCTGTCTCAGTATGTGTAGCCCATGTATGGTAACTGATGCTCTCTGGACCAAAAGAGTATAACATGTTGCTGCCGTAGCATTTGATTGATTGATGCCAGCAAGCACTTGACCTCCCTTGATAAAACAATTATAAAATAATTACCCAGTCCTGGTGTAGCAAAACGACCCCCAAGGGAGGCCTGTTTGTATTTGGCTTTAGACCAAACAAATCCCTTCCTAAGCAAAATGTATGTTTCTGGTCTGTTTGTGTTGATGTCCTGCAATAGCTAGCTTGCTCAATCGGCCCTTTCCTAAGCCATGGATGTAGAAGGGGATTTGGACTTGTGGTTTTGACTTAATTCTCTGTACAGGCCAATGATTATGATGGCGATTCTGATCTAACCATACATCAATATGTTGTGCCACTGGCCTGAGACGATTGAAGCTCAATATGTAGCCTAGATGTAGCCTAGTAGGCTCACGTTAACTAGCTAGCTAACTTAGCTGGTTCATTGTTGCCCATGACAGGAAGTTAGGCTAGCAAGCATTTTAGCTAGATAGCCTATGACAACAAAAACTAAAAGTGTACTGTAGGACAGAGCCACAGACTGTTTTGCCAACGTGAAAGAGAGGAGGATGGCATTGGCGTTCAACTAGTCTACAAGTAGGGTGAGTCCTCAAAAAAACATTAACTTGCTTGACTATGCTGCAGATTATATGTAACTGTTTGTTACATGCAATATTTGCTTTGTGGACTTCACCCGGACAGATGTTGCTCTCCGGTTTTATAATGAAACAAACGTATGTGTAGTTGAATTTATTCCGCCACTGTGTAACTGTTGTATTTTTGTTGTCACGGCCTTATTGTATATCACGGTGGTGTATGAACGAATGGGTTATAGAGCAAACAACGCAATTATCACAACATAGGTTGTAATATCGATTTCTTACTGGCTTGGCTTCCTCAGTCATTTTACCCATGTACCGTTACTGCAGTAGAGTTGCCAGTATGATGAAATGTAACACCCTACATCTGCAGAACATAATGTTTTATTTGATATTGTCTACTGTATCTCTGTTTATGCAAAAAAATGTCAGATGTTGTTACACCTCATGACAGATTCACTACCACATCTTCCTCTGATGGCAACACATTTCCCACCTGTGTTTTCTTAGAGACTTCACACCCAAGGTGCTATTCTCTTATTGTGACTGAGACTAAGAAAAAAGCAAAGTAAAACATTGAGGTATACACCGTGTTTACTTCCAGTTCCCTGAACTACAGGCAAATTGCACATTTTAATTTCAGTGTCATTGAAGGAACTAGGCTAATATAACAGTGCTATCCTATCATGGTCCACATTGCAGTCAGGACATTAGTTTAACCATTCAACAATTTATGGATGACACCACTTGGAGAGGAGAGAAGGCAAAAATTCTAAGGTCATGCTATACTTGAGCTCTACACCTCACTCACTAGCAGCTTTAACCTCCAATTCATGGTGAAACCGAGAGACGAATGAGCTCCATGTAAACCAATTAAGGGGTTGTTTATTTTCTTCCTCCGTCTAATATAAACGTCACTTGCTCTTTTTAATGGCTTGGAAACAGAGTGTGATTAAAATTCCGCCCCTCAGGGTGACCAAACGTGAAGCAGAGCCACCACTTCCACCCTGGCATTACCTCATGTGAAATGGCTGCCCTATCACCACTATTACTGGAGGTTAGGATAATTGAAATAATAATCGAGAGCTCCTCCACCTTCCTTATAACATATCCAGAGCCACGAAGTCACTGGTCTGCTATTATGAAAACCAACCATGGCTAGACATAACCTCAGGTAGCCTACTTAATTTCATGTAATTACACCAACGGCCCTGTTCAATGTAAACCGTTTTCCTGGAATACCCATTGTTTCTTTGTCATAAAAAAATGCTTCTTTGCAGTGAAAGTGCATGTTTCTATTCATATACTCAGTAGAACAATGTGTTTTATATGGAACAATGCTCAAGTTATGTTCTAGAAAGCTGTTAAACTCTACGGGATCGGTGTCCCGTTGTCACGAGTGTCAGTGTAATGCGGTGGGTCGAAGTCAGGCGCAGGACACAGAACTCAAAGAAACATACTTTACTGAGAAATGAGTAAAGAATACAATACAGAAATCTCTCCACACAGGGAGGAACTAACCCGCTCACAAACGACACACGAAACGAAAACAACCACGCACAAAACACATTGGGAGCCACTGGGTTAAATAGGGAAGGCGTGATTACAATAATGGGCAACAGGTGTGTGACAATAGACAACAGGTGCAACATAGAAACATAGATCGGCAGCAGCTAGTATCCCGGTGACGACGAACGCCGAAGCCTACCCGAGCAAGGAGGAGGGGCAGCCTCTGCAGAATCTGTGACACCCGTATATGGGATGGTTGAGCTAACGTGCGCTAATGTGATTAGCATGACTGTTGTAAGTAACAGCAAACATTCCAGGACATAGACATGTCTTATATGGGCAGAAAGCTTATATTCTTGTTAATCTAACTGCACTGTCCAATTTACAGTAGCTATTACAGTGAAAAAATACCATGCTATTGTTTGAGGAGAGTGCACAACAACAACAAAATAATCACGCCAACTGGTTTGATACATTCACCTCTGAAGGTAAATAATGCACTTACATTCAGTAATCTTGCTCTGATGTGTCATCCTAAGGGTCCCAGAGATAAAATGTAGCATAGTTTTGTTTGATAAAATCAATTTTTATATTCAAATGTAGGAACTGGGTTCTACAGTTTGAACCCCTGCTGTCTCTGGCTCCACACCCGCCCGGCCATCTAGATATGTATAAGCTAATGATCCATCATGTATGACATTCCTGGGAGTGTGTAAACTTACATTTTGTATTACCATATATTTTTTTGTATGTTCTCTATAGTTATGTACTTGAAAATGTATCAATTGACCAATTCGGCACATTTGGGCAGACTTGATACAAAATAGTCCAGGATTGCAATGCTTTACTGGATCAATGCTTTACTGGGCTCCCGAGTGGCGCAGCGGTCTAAGGCACCGCATCTCAGTGCTTGAGGCATCACTACAGACCTCCTGGTTCGATTCCAGGCTGTATCACAACCGGCCGTGATTGGGAGTCCCATAGGGCGGTGCACAATTGGCCCGGGTTTGGCCGATATAGGCAGTCATGGATCTTTTACCAGATCTAATGTGTTATATTCTCCTACATTAATTTAATATTTCTACAAACTTCAAAGTGTTTCCTTTCAAATGGTATCAAGAATATGCATATCCTTGCTTAACGTCCTGAGCTACAGGCAGTTAGATTTGGGTATGTCATTTTAGGCGAAAATTGGAAAAAAAAGGGTCAGATCCTTAAGAGGTTAAGACAAATATTTGTGGAAACAAAGTTGCGATTTTCCGATCTTTCAAGAGTCCCTGAGCTCTAAAACAGCAACATTTTCTCTCAGCATCATGCCAAAATGTGTGAATAGCATGAGATTAGCTATACAAATGTACATTTTTCTCTCTGCCCCTGACTCGGACCTTGCGGGTGATACCGCGACACAGCACTACACCACTGATCAGACTTTCATAACCTTTAACATGTTGTCAGACTAATCTCTTTATGAAAGAGGAGAACTATTGAAACACATATCGACCATTTCTATGAAAGCAGCTTTTTCTAAGAAAACAAGGAAAATTGTATTGGTAAATGACAGAGTTTTCAGAAGACCTATCGATCAATAGTTTTATCTGCACATAGGAGAATAAGGAGTCGTTTATTTAGGCATTTTCCAACTTCTGAATGGAAAGGCATGGGGCAATGGAACAGGCCTGAAGGAGTTTGACTGACAATGCAGGTTTAGCTGCCACCTTGTCTTTCGTTATGCCCTGAAGTATGACTGATGGCACACATGACCACCCTTACAGCTGTTGATGTGTACATTAAAGATAGTGTGACACTGGCACTAGCATTTTCACAGTGATGTGCAAGGAAAGCATATAACATCTATTCATACACTTAGAAAAAAAGTTATTTGGTTGTCCCGATAGGATAACCCTTTTTGGTTCCAGGTAGAATGCTTTATGGTTCCATGTAGAACATTCTGTAGAAAGGGTTCTACATGGAACCCAAAAGTGTTCTCCCTGGAAACAAAAGGTTTCTTCCTGCAACATGCACTGAGAGTACAAAACATTCAAATCACCTTCCTAATCTTGAGTTACAACCCCCTCCCCCCCGACCACACTCCCTTGGGTGGTGGACCATTCTCGATACACACGGGAAACTGTTTTGCATGAAAAACCCGGCAGCGTGCTGTTCTTGACACACTCAAACCAGTGCACCTGGCACCTACTACCATACCCCATTCAAAGGCACTTAAATATTTTGTCTTGCCCATTCACCCTCTGAATGGCACACATACACAATCCATGTCTCAATTCTCTCAAGGCTTAAACATCCATCATTAACCTTTCTCCTCCCCTTCATCTACACTGATTGAAGTGGATTTAACTGGTGGCATCAATAAGGGATCATAGCATTCACCTGGTCAGTCTACGTCATGGAAGAGTTCTTAATGTTTTGTACACTCAGCGTAAAAGGGTTCTTCAAAGGGTTCGCCTATGGGGACAGCCGAATAACCCTTTCAGGCTCTAGATTAGGAGTAAACAACCCTGGTCCTGGAGTGCCGTAGGCAATTCATGTTTTTGATTTAACCGACCTGGAAGACCAGGTGTGTTGAATTTAGGCAATCACTGGTGCCTAGTTGGAACAAAATCCTGCAGTACCTGCAGCACTCCAGGAACAGGGCTGCCTATCCCTGCTTTTTTTCAAAGAGTGTATAATGTCCCATTTCCACAGCAAAATGAAACCGACAATGAAATCATATTAATTATGTGTATGCACCATTGATCCCCAAATGTTCCCCTTCTCTGGCTAGCCTAATTTTTCTCCCATTTTCTCTCACTTTTTTTGGCTGAATTTCACAATTTCTCTACCATAATTGGGTAGAGTTTATCTGCATTGACATTTTGAAATGTCAATAGCGGGCAGACACAAGGCAAACGATAATCTAGCAACTGATTAGCTTTCACTTGTTGTGAGTGCAAGAATTCTCATGGCGTTTTTGCCATAATGAAACATGAGTATGACAGTGAGCATGAGCATAGTAAAAGAAAATCTCTCTATATATATATGTTATTGTCACATACACTGGATAGGTGCAATAAAATGTGTTGTTTTACAGGGTCAACCATAGAAGCAAGGCGCCCCTGGAGAAAATTAGTGTTAAATGCCTTGCTCAAGGGCACTGACAGATGTTTCACCTAGTCGGCTCAGGTATTCAAACCAGCGACCTTTCGGTTACTGGCCCAACTCTCTAACCGCTAGTCTACCTGCCACCTTAGTAGAGTCAAAGACAGTGGGTTATACGCAATCATAAAAACTGTGTGTGAGTTCTTTGATGGATCTTTACATATAAACCTATTTCTGGATGCACCTCAATTTAGGGTTAAAATAATAACTACATTAATTACATGGTTTTACAAATGATTAATCCAACAGAAGTTGACATATATAACATGGCTATAGGCCATATGTAAAGAGAGAAACGGAGAAGCCCTGCCTGCCTTCCCTGACCTTGGGATCTCATCAGACATCCCTCCTTCTCTCCCTTCTCCACCTGTGTGCTGAGGGCAAACATTATGCCAAGCTAGAAAAGCAATGGCTGAGAAAGATAGAGCACTTTGTCAGATCAGCTAATTGAGTAATTGGCCAAAACCAGGGGACATTCATTAGACCCCCCCTCATCTCAGTCTCTGTGCCCCCAGCCTGCTCGCTGTGTGCTGCTCTGACATAGCCCCCCGCCCTGGTTTAAGTGAAAGTGATGAAGATGACTGCATGCCCACTGCGGACACAGCAGGACCCTCCAGGCTAAAGTGTCCCAATCAATCACAGGCCTATCTGGGACAAGATGCTCCAAAGATATCAGAGGAGATATCGGACACTCTTCTACTGATATAGACACAAATCAAACACGCACACAAACACTACACAATAAGATGCATGGACAATACACAAGGGGCACTGGGCAACCTTTCAACATAACAAATACAGTTACTAATGGGAAACCATGCCGATTCATGGGCAAATCGATGTAGACTGGTGTAGTCAGTCCAAAACTCCTTATCTTGTGAAAGTACACCCAGTGGAAGAGCACTTGTGCCCTGTAGGAGATAAAAATTAGAGGGCCATACATGTGTAATCAGAGTTTCCCAGTGTTCTAATCAGCGTCCACAGCCGCCCTCTATCCCCATTTAAACAGCTGTGAGACCAGTGCTACTGTTGGCAGGCCTCTATTCTCAACATGCCTCATTTGGGTGATGCTGCCTCCCTAAATATTTTGTTTGGCGAGGATGCACACACATCAGAGGATTCAAAGACAAAACTGATTGATGACAAATATAACTTCCTTTTTTAATTCAAAGAGGTGTATCCATTCCAGTCTCCCAGCCTGAGCTCTGTCCATCTCCAGAGGAGGGCAGCTATGTTTTCTTATCTCATTAACTGTCATTTAGCAGAGGGCTCTAGGACTTAGACAACAACAATGGTAGTTTGGAGCAGTTGTGGAGAGAAAAAAGGCTCTGTCTCAGTACGATCCCTGTGGACCTGTCGTCTCATTAAACGCTGTCAGGGTCCACTGAACAGAGGTGCCAGAGGAGAGGATCAAATGAGAGCTTCAGAGGAGAGAAGGGGAGAGGAGAGCTTCACAGAAGAGCTTGAGGACTGGCACAAAGACACACAAACACCTCTGACACTTATTGCATTCTGGGTGCTATTCAGGCTGATAACGGGGGAGAAACTAACATGTGCACAGCAAAAGAAGCCTGTTCATACCCATAGAAAACGTGGATGCACTGCTCGTCCATAATAAAGGGTACTGTGGGATCATTACTGTGTGACATGGGAGGTCCCCATGTCCCTGTCATCTTTAATTAAAGAACTTGGAAGGCAGAGGGAGTAGCTAAATGGGTTATTGTTGAATTACTGTGGCATTTGGGCATGGCATTTTGGAAATAATTTGTATTTATTTAAATGTATTTCGTTACATCTTCCAATTCTAAATCAAGTAATCGGTAGCTTAACAACTTTAAATAATGTTTACCATTATGATAACATTGTGCCACCAGTAGGAGTAGTAACACCAATGAGATATTTTATGTAAATGAGGATTTTCTGAAATGGATGCCACAAATGCTCAAATCTAAGGTGTGGTCCTAGAGCATGGCGCTAGAGTAGTGGGTTCGATCCCTGGGACCACCCATACGTAAAAATGTATGCACACATGACTGTAAGTCGCTTTGGATAAAATTGTCTGCTAAATGGCATATTATTATTATAAGGTCTTCAAGCCTTTAAAATTTATTTACTAAAGTGATATGATGAATCTTTTTAACTCACAATGTTATTTCCATTCATTTAAGTTAAATTGAGTAACACCAAGTGACACTGGATTTAGACGCACCAAATTATCAATGGAATCCTCAAATATATGACATATTAAAAGGGTGTGATTGGCTAATAACGTTTTTAAATATAGTCCCCTCCCCCGATAACAGTTTGCCACTGGAGAGAACGCTCAAGGTCCTTGTATACAGTGCATTCGGAAAGTATTCAGACCCCTTGACTTTTTCCACATTTTGTTACATTACAGCCTTATTCTAAAATGGATTAAATTGTTTTTTCCCCCTCATCAATCTACACACAATACCCCAAAAACTACACACAAACAAAAACAGATTTTTAGACATTTTTGCAAAAAAACAAAAAACAAACTGAAATATCACATTTACATAAGTATTCAGACCCTTTACTCAGTACTTTGTTGAAGCACCTTTGGCAGCGATTACAACATTGAGTCTTCTTGGGTATGACGCTACAAGCTTGGCACACTGATATTTGTGGAGTTTCTCTCAAGCTCTGTCAGGTTGGATGGGGAGCGGCGTTGCACAGCTATTTTCAGGTCTCTCCAGTGATGTTCGATCAGGTTCAAGTCCAGGCTCTGGCAGGACCACTCAAGGACATTCAGAGACTTGTCCTGAAGCTACTCCTGCGTTGTCTTGGCTGTGTGCTTAGGGTCGTTGTCCTGTTGGAAGGTGAACCTTCGACCCAGTCTGAGGTCCTGAGCACTCTGGAGCAGGTTTTCATCAAGGATCTCTCTGTACCTTGCTCCGTTCATCTTTCCCTTGATCCTGACTAGTCTCCCAGTCCCTGCAGCTGAAAAACATCCCCACAGCATGATGCTGCCACCACCATGCTTCCCCGTAGGGATGGTGCCAGGTTTCCTCCAGACGTGACGCTTGGCATTCAGGCCAAAGAGTTCAATCTTGGTTTCATCAGACCAGAGAATCTTGTTTCTCATGGTCTGAGAGTTCTTTAGGTGCATTTTGGCAAACTCCAAGCGGGCTGTCATGTGCCTTTTAGTGAGGAGTGGCTTCCGTTTTTTACCACATAGCAGTGTAGCTAACCACTGGAACTACATAATACGTAAAGAAATAAAATAAAATAAAATAATATGGGTGATGTAGGAAATAATTTCCTTTATTTTTTGGCATCAAACCTGCCCGATTCTCATTTGAAACATAGTTTTTGTGTTTAATAGGCTAAATTACACATTCTGTTAACATCTGACTCCCGAGTGTTCTTGCAATTTCTAATCTATGACATTTCAGAGTTAGATAAGATAGCTAATATATTATGAAGTAGTTTGGATGTAGTGAACTACTTTTTCAAATTAACTAGTTAAGTAAACTATATTTTTCTTAAAGATGTAACTAAATGTAATATATAATGTAATCTACGTAATCCCCAAAAGTTATTATTTATCATGAGAAGGCCATAAACAATAACTAGTAATGCTGCATACTCCAAGAAAGGTTAAAATCTCACATTCCTGGTAAAAATAGTTATAAATTGCTGAGGTATAGTCACTTCTGATGACACAAGCTCAAGTACACAGTACAAATATGATAAAAATATGAAAATTACATTTATATTTTAGTCATTTAGCAGACGCTCTTATCCAGAGTGACTTATAGTTACATCTTAAGATAGCTAGGTGGAACAACCACATATCACAGTCATAGTAAGCACATTTTTCCTCAATAATGTAGCTATGGAGAGATGTGCAGGGACGCTGCTGTCCTAGCTTCAGTGGGAAGCTGGTTCCACCATTGCAGTGCCAGGACAGAGAAAAGCTTGGACTAGGCTGAGTGGGAGCTGCCCTCCTGTACGGGTGGGATGGCCAAGAGACCAGAGGACGCATAATGGAGTGCTCGGGTTGGGGGGTAGGGTTTGAGCATAGCCTGAACGTAGGGAGGGGCAGTTCCTCTTGCTGCTCCGTAGGCATGTACAATGGTCTTGTAGTGGATGCGAGCTTCGACTGGAAGCCAGTGGAGTGTGCAGAGGAGCGGGGTAACATGGGAGAACTTGTGAAGGTTGAACACAAGGTGGGCTGCAGCATTCTGGATAAGTTGCGGGGAGCCGAGCCAACAGCGAGTTGCAGTAGTCCAGACGGGAGATGACAAGTGTCTCGATTCGGACCTGCGCCACTTCCTGTGTGAGGTAGGGCCGTATTCTACAGCTGTTGTAGAGCATGAACCTGCAGGAGCGAGTCACTGCTTTGATGTTTGCAGAGAACAACAGGGTGTTGTCCAGGGCCACGTCAAGGTTCTTTGCACTCTGGAAGGGGGACACTGTGGAGTTGTCAACCGTGATGATAGGTCTTTGAGCGAGCAGGCCTTCCCGGGAGGAAGAGCAGCTCCGTCTTGTCGGGGTTGAGCTTGAGGTGGTGGGCCAACATCCAAGCTGAGATATCTGCCGGGCACACAGAAATGCGTCACCACCTCTGTGTCAGAAGGGGGGAAGAAGAAAAGTAGTTGAGTGTCATCCACATAGCAATGATAGGAGAGACCATGTGAGGATATGACGGAGCCGAGTGACTTTGTGTATAGAGAGAAGAAGAGAGGGCCTAGAACCAAGCCCTGGGAGACACCAGCTGTGAGAGTACGTGGTACAGACACAGATCCTCTCCACGTCACCTGGTAGGAGCAGCCTGCCAGGTAGGATGCAATCCAAGAGTGTGCAGAGCCTGAGACACCCAGCCCTGAGAGGGTGGAGAGGAAGGTCTGATGGTTCACGGTGTCGAAGGCAGTGGATAGATAGGAGGATAAGAAATAGCTTTGTCAGTACGGAGAGCTTGTGTAACACAGAGAAGAGCAGTCTCGGTTGAGTAACCGTCTTGAAGCCTGACTGGTTAGGGTCAATAAAATCGTACTGAGAGAGGTAGGGAGAGAGTTGATCAGAGACAGCATGCTCAAGTGTTTTGGAAAGAAAAGAAAGGAGTGATTGCGGTCTATATAAGAAAGGGTTTTTGTAGTTTTTGACGTCAAAGGAGTCGAGTGTTGGTTTCTTGAGGAGGGGAGCGACTTGGCCATTTTGAAGTCAGAGGGGACGTAGCTAGTGGTCAGGGATGAGTTGATGAGGAAAGTGAGGAACGGGAGAAGGTCTCTAGAGATGGTCTGGAGAAGGGAGGAGGGGATGGGGTTGAGCGGGCAGGTTGTCGTTAGGCCAGACCTCACTAGTCGCAGGATTTAATATGGAGAGAGAAGGGAGAAATTGGTCAAGGCGTAGGGTAGTTCTGTGTGAGTGGCACCAGTGGACTCAATAGGCTGAGTGAATGAGGAGCGGATGTCGTCAACCTTCTTTTCAAAGTGGTTGACAAAGTTGCCCGCATAGAGGGAGGAGGGAGCGGGAGGGTGTGGAGGATTAAGGAGGGAGGAGAAGGTGGAAAATAGTTTCCTAGGGTTAGAGGCAGAATATTGAAATGTAGGGTGTTAGAAATTGGATTTAGCAGTGGATGCAGAGGGAGAGAACGTAGACAGGAGTGTGTGGAAGCATGATAGGTCCTCCGGAAGTTTAGTTTTCCTCCATTTTTGATCAGCTGCCCGCAGCCCTGTTCTGTAAGTTCATAATGAGTCACTCAGCCACGGAGCAGGAGGGGAGGGCAGAGCCGGCCGGGAGGGACAGTGCGGGTCAAAGGATGCGGAAAGGGAGGAGAGTAGGGTTGAAAAGGCAAAATCAGGAGACAGGAGGGAGAAGGATTTAGCAGAAGGGAGGGATGATAGGATAGAAAAGGAGAGAGTAGTGGGAGAGAGAGTGCGAAGATTGCGACAGCGCATGACCATCTGGGTAAGGGCTGAGTGGCTAGGGTTGGAGGAAAGGGAGACAGAAAAGGAATCAAAGTAGTGATCAGAGACCTGGAGGGGGGTTGCAGTGAGATTAGTAGCAAACATCCTCTTGTAAAGATGAGGTCAAGCGTATTGCCTGCCTTGTGAGTGGGAGGGGACTGGGAAAGGGTGAGGTCGAAAGAGGCAAGGGCGTTGGAAAGAAATGAATCGAAGGCAGATGTCGGGAGGTTGAAGTAAGAAGACTGAAATATTTTATGTTATGTATTCAACAAAACTGTATAAATAAGGCTTGAAATGACTTAAATGCTTTCTAAATATAGTATAATCAAATTATAAAATGACAAACTATAAGATTTCACCTTCCTTATAACTGTAAAATACATATTTGTATTTTTAGTGTTAGAAAAAAAGTGCATATTTTCTAACGCTCTCTTGATCAAAACGTTTGCCCCCACCGCTGTGAAAGTCACACCGAGATCTAGCTTGGCTTCCTGAACTCGTTAGGAACTCGCATTTAATCTCATATTAATCTTGTCTGAGTTGATTCAGAAGACTGAATGGAATGGTTGGAGGGACATCCCAGCTTCAAGTGGTGTCAGATTTCACATTCTACGTCACACAGGCAGAAAAATACTCCTGTGTCCTTGAGAACCAGGTCTACTGCTCAATGCAAGCCCTTTTAATCTACGTTGTCCCCAGATCGATTTATAAGCAAAAATGTCAGTCAAATAGGGTACCAGAACCATGCAGGTCCCCTAAACATGGGACTTTACATCTAAGAGGTTATTAAGGGTACCTTTAGTGTACCTTAAATTATTCCGGTGTGAAGTAATTGGTATCTTGTTCGAGAGCACATAAATATAGTATGGCTCTGATTTATCAATGAAAACATGCGTATACGTTGCGTGCGACAGTTCCCAATAATTAGTACTCAAGTCCTAAAATCTCCACATAAGCCTGAATCTTGTGAGTAATGTATGCACTGTTGATAAATGAGGCCTCTGTCTCTGTGCCTGTTTGCTTGTCTACTAGCAGTGTATGTGGTGTTTTTCTATTTCAGGTCTGAACAGATCAGAGAATGGCCCAGTATGAGGAAGCCTGTGGTGCAATCAGTTCGATGGTGGGTCTTTGAAAAACACAAAGAGACAGACATGAAAGCTGCTGGTTCACCTGCAGAGTGCTGATGATAATATACTATCTTTGACTTACATTTCCTTATGGAGAGATTAGTGCTGGGATGGGAATACATTATTATGAACTCACTAGATTGTGTGTCTGTGTGTGTGGACAGCCTCGGGTGTAGGTGCAAGCCGGTGGCACTGATATTTGGCAGTCTCCGCTACGTACACAGGCTTTCAGTGCGTGGGCTCCAGATTGCGGGCCTGCCAAAAACTAGGGCAAAGCAGTTGGCTAGGTACTGCTCTGTTTCAGCTATAGTGGGCAGCCTAGCTGTTTGGAGAAGGTGCTTTCGCTACCCATATAAAATAAATATGGATATTTTCTATCAATCTTTGAAATTTGTCTGCCCTTATGGATTCACAGAGGATATTTATAAAGTTGAAGTCGGAAGTTTACATACACCTTAGCCAAATACATTTAAACTCAGTTTTTCACAATTCCTGAAATGTAATCCTAGTACAAATTCCCTGTCTCAGGTCAGTTAGGATCACCACTTTATTTTAAGAAAGTGAAATGTCAGAATAATAATAGAGAGAATGATTTATTTCAGCTTTAATTTCTTTCATCACATTCCCAGTGGGTCAGAAGTTTACATACACTCAATTAGTATTTGGTAGCATTTCCTTCAAATTGTTTAACTTGGGTCAAATGTTTCGGGTAGCCTTCCACATACTTCCCACAATAAGTTGGGTGAATTATGGCCCATGAGTCAGGTTTGTAGGCCTCCTTGCTCGCACACAATTTTTCAGTTCTGCCCAACAAATGTTATATAGGATTGAGGTCAGGGATTTGTGATTGCCCTCCAATACCTTGACTTTGTTGTCCTTATACCATTTTGCCACAACTTTGGAAGTATGCTTGGGGTAATTGTCCATTTGGAAGACCCATTTGCGACCAAGCTTTAACTTCCTGACTGATGTCTTGAGATGTTGCTTCAATATATCCATATCATTTTCCTTCCTCATGATGCCATCTATTTTGTGAAGTGCACCAGTCCCTCCTGCAGCAAAGCACCCCCACAGCATGATGCTGCCACCCCTGTGCTTCACGGTTGGGATGGTGTCCTTCGGCTTGCAAGTGTCCCCCTTTTTCCTCCAAACATAACGATGGTCATTATAGCCAAACAGTTCTGTTTTTGTTTCATCAGACCAGAGGACATTTTTCCAAAAAGTATGATCTTTGTCCCCATATGCAGTTGCAAACCGTAGTCTGTCTTTTTTATGGCGGTATTGGAGCAGTGGCTTCTTCCTTGCTGAGCGGCCTTTCAGGTTATGTCGATATAGGACTCGTTTTACTGTGGATATAGATACTTTTGTACCTGTTTCCTCCAGCATCTTCACAAGGTCCTTTGCTGCTGTTCTGGGATTGATTTGCAGTTTTCGCACCAAAGTACATTCATCTCTTGGAGACAGAACGCGTTTCCTTCCTGAACGGTATGACGGCTGCGTGGTCCCTTGGTGTTTATACTTGCGTACTATTGTTTGTACAGATGAACGTGGTACCTTCAGGCGTTTGGAAATTGCTCCCAAGGATGAACCAGACTTGTGGAGGACTACAATATTTTTTCTGAGGTCTTGGCTGATTTCTTTTTATTTTACCATATCAAGCAAAGAGGCACTGCGTTTGAAGGTAGGCCTTGAAGTACATCCACAGGTACACCTCCAATTGACTCAAATGATGTCAATTAGCCTATCAGAAGCTTCTAAAGCCATGACATCATTTTCTGGAATTTTCCAAGCTGTTTAAAGGCACAGTCAACTTAGTGTATGTAAACTTCTGACCCACTGGAATTGTGATACAGTGAATTATAAGTTAAATAATCTGTCTGTAAACAATTGTTGGAAAATGCACAAAGTAGATGTCCTAACCGACTTGCCAAAACTATAGTTTGTTAACAAGAAATATGTGGAGTGGTTGAAAAACGAGTTTTAATGACTCCAACCTAAGTGTATGTTAACTTCTGACTTCAACTGTATAAGCTGCAAAGGGCTCTGTAGCATCAAACAAATGCTAGACATTCAGTTTGTTTATTTGTCCAATTCAAAAATACAGGGGAGCGTACACTATTTAATGCTAACTCAAGAGAACTGGGTATGCAACAAGAATGTTATATGCTAAAAGTTTGAACAGTGTAGGACAGTTCAGTGTTTCCGAGCGTGTCTCAGGTGTAGAGACACACAAGTACAGAGAAATGTAGCTACAGATTGTTATACCAGATAATGTGATTTACCCAAAGAAGTCTTCTCTATTTCAAGTCTTCTCTCATTGATGAGAAGATTTGAAATAGACACGATGGCGGCGCACGTATTGTTGGATTACATTTTCTAAATTCAAACTGAACCCCTGCAACTGGACATATTTTATGAGACTCCTGTTTCCCCGAATCGAGGAAGAAGACGGTATCGCTAAGGTTGGTCGAAAATTCTCTGTGCTACACTAAACAGTACCTATCCTGTAACGCCCAGTAATGTATACCGAAAATATTTTGTTAAATCACATTATCTGGTGTAACCATCTGTAGCTAAGATAACTGGTGATCAGCAGATGATGGGAGAGGTGGTCATGATGTAATTGCCATTCCAAAGAAACATACAGTAAGTTCACGGAATACTTGTAAAGCTGTGGGAGGAGTGTTGTCATGATCAAACTGCTATTCAGCTCCTCATGAGTCAGCTGCTTGAAATCCAGCATAATGCATAATCCCTCGAGAGGGATACAGTTCACGGAACACAGTTCTGCTATAATGACACACGCAGGCAAAGGAATTCTGTTTCTGTATCTAGAATCCACTCCAGGAAGAAGCACAACCACCACACAGTATTTTCTATCAAACAAAAAAATATACACTACCGTTCAAAAGTTTGGGGTCATTTAGAAATGTCCTTGTTTTAGAAAGAAAAGCAATTTTTTGGTCCATTCAAATTGATCAGACATACAGTGTAGACATTGTTAATGTTGTAAATGGCTATTGTAGCTGGAAACGGCAGATTTTTAATGGAATATCTACATAGGCGTACAAAGGCCCACTATCAGCAACCATCATTCCTGTTTTCCAATGGCACGTTGTGTTTGCTAATCCAATTTTATCATTTTAAAAGGATAATTGATCATTAGAAAACCCTTTTGCAATTATGTTAGCACAGCTGAAAACTGTTGTGCTGATTAAAGAATCAATAAAACTGGCCTTCTTGAGACTAGTTGAGTATCTGGAGCATCAACAATTGTGGGTTCAATTACAAAATGGCCAGAAACAAATAACTTTCTTCTGAAACTCGTCAGTCTATTCTTATTCTGAGAAATTAAGGCTATTCAATGCAAGAAATTGCCAAGAAACTGAAGATCTTGTACAACGCTGTGTACTACTCCACAAGTACATTCGAGTGTCTAGTTTGAGAAAGAGGTGCCTCACAGGTCCTCAACTGGCAGCTTCATTAAATAGTACCCGCAATACACCAGTCTCAACGTCAACAGTGAAGAGGCGACTCCGGGATGCTGACCTTCTAGGCAGAGTTGCAAAGAAAAAGCAATATCTCAGACTGGCCAATAAAAAGAAAAGATTAAGATGGGCAGTCAGCATCCCGGAGTCGCCTCTTCACTGTTGACGTTGAGACTGGTGTTTTGCGGGTACTATTTAATTAAGCTGCCAGTTGAGGAGCTGTGAGGCGTCTCTTTCTCAAACTAGACACTCTAATGCCGTCATAGGGTGTATCATTCAACGTGCAAAGCCCTGACCTGCTTTCCTCCTGGGCAATTATGTGTGAAACCAATTTGTCCTAAAAATGCCTCAAACATGACGAAAACAAGCCCAGATTCCCCCAGGGTGAAATTCCCTTTTAATAAATGACCCCATGGGATCATTCCAGCACCGACACTGAGCTGGATCTATAGATCAACACTCAACATGTTGATCAAACAGCCATGGGTTACCACCACTGAATTTGAACATCAGTCACTCAGGTGTTACCATTCTTATGGCAGTCTGAATGAGTGTGTAGACCTATTGTCCACACAAACTGATCTAATTATTAGAATTCATATGGGGTTTGTGGTGGGAATGATCAGGCTATAGACTTAGCCTAGAGGGACACGCCTGGAGTGACTGGTAAAGACATTTTACATTTACGACATTTAGCAGACGCTCTTATCCAGAGCGACTTACAAATAGGTGCATTCACCTTATAGCCAGTGGGATAACCACTTTACAATGTTTTTTTTTTTTTTTTGGGGGGGTTGGAGTAAGGGCGGGGGGTAGAAGGATTACTTTATCCTATCCCAGGTATTCCTTAAAGAGGTGGGGTTTCAAATGTCTCCGGAAGGTGGTGAGTGACTCCGCTGTCCTGGCGTCGTGAGGGAGCTTGTTCCACCATTGGGGTGCCAGAGCAGCGAACAGTTTTGACTGGGCTGAGCGGGAACTATGCTTCCGCAGAGGTAGGGAGCCAGCAGGCCAGAGGTGGATGAACGCAGTGCCCTCGTTTGGGTGTAGGGACTGATCAGAGCCTGAAGGTACGGAGGTGCCGTTCCCCTCACAGATCCGTAGGCAAGCACCATGGTCTTGTAGCAGATGCGAGCTTCAACTGGAAGCCAGTGGAGTGTGCGGAGGAGCGGGGTGACGTGAGAGAACTTGGGAAGGTTGAACACCAGACGGCTGCGGCATTCTGGATGAGTTGTAGGGGTTTAATGGCACAGGCAGGGAGCCCAGCCAACAGCGAGTTGCAGTAATCCAGACGGGAGATGACAAGTGCCTGGATTAGGACCTGTGCCGCTTCCTGTGTAAGGCAGGGTCGTACTCTCCGAATGTTGTAGAGCATGAACCTACAGGATCGGGTCACCGCCTTGATGTTAGCGGAGAACGACAGGGTGTTGTCCAGGGTCACGCCAAGGCTCTTCGCACTCTGGGAGGAGGACACAACGGAGTTGTCAACCGTGATGGCGAGATCATGGAACAGGCAGTCCTTCCCCGGGAGGAAGAGAAGCTCCTTCTTGCCAAGGTTCAGCTTGAGGTGGTGATCCGTCATCCATACTGATATGTCTGCCAGACATGCAGAGATGCGATTCGCCACCTGGTTATCAGAAGGGGGAAAGGAGAAGATTAGTTGTGTGTCGTCAGCGTAGCAATGATAGGAGAGGCCATGTGAGGATATGACAGAGCCAAGTGACTTGGTGTATAGCGAGAATAGGAGAGGGCCTAGAACTGAGCCCTGGGGGACACCAGTGGTGAGAGCACGTGGTGCGGAGACAGCTTCTCGCCACGCCACTTGGTAGGAGCGACCGGTCAGGTAGGACGCAATCCAAGAGTGAGCCGCGCCGGAGATGCCCAGCTCGGAGAGGGTGGAGAGGAGGATCTGATGGTTCACAGTATCAAAGGCAGCAGACAGGTCTAGAAGGACAAGAGCAGAAGGAGAGAGGGCGGAGAGCAGTGAGCAGTGCGGTGCGGAGAGCCTCCGTGACACAGAGAAGAGCAGTCTTAGTTGAATGACCAGTCTTGAAGAGTATGTAAGTCTCATTGGGTACTGCCTTCTTTAAAACAAAGGTATCCTCTCACTGGTCTACTGAATGGGATGATCAGAGCTCACATTGAGAGTGGAACAAGATTCTGTAAATCTCAGTCTCATTCTGATTTAACTAGAACAGTGTAACAGGGAGAGCATACAGCAATGTGACAGAATGTATCTACTGTCTCTACTGTTTACTACCCCTGAGGAAGAGGACACCTCTCTGAAGCAACTTCATGTTTCTGTCAATACAGCATGTGGAGAGGTGGATGTCTACAAATATTCAACTTGATCATTGCCAATCATTCTCTTAAGTAAAGGATACAGTATACACTCTGTGTAATCATTTGGGGAAATGAACATTTTAATCAGGTTTCCATAAACACAACATATCCACATTGGTTGCTCTATTATTTATTAAAAAGGAAGTAATGAATACAATGAACCATATAATTCTCACACTTGTACAACTGTTATACTCCCTGCCATATCAAATCACATTTTATTGGTCACATACACGTATTTAGCAGATGTTATTGAGGGTGTAGCGAAATTCTTAGCCTCTGTGTTTCAGATAAATAAGAATCTGTTCAATGTCAGACTGTGCCACTTCCTAAGACCTCATGGTATGGGTCAAATTTAGGACATGGCCCCTTGGAATACCAATGGGGATGAGGCTGAGAGAATAATATCATGTTAACAGTAACCTCCACCATTGACTCTTCATCCATCCACCTACGAGGCCTACCTCCCACCACAGCTCCCCTCTGATGACCCTGGGTGTCTAACTCAATCTCACTTGGCCAAATGTCAATAGTGCCGAGACCTTTACTCAGCAAGCTCTCCTCCATGACCTTGACAGCATTTTGGATTCAATGTATGGAAAATATGGAACTGTGGTACAGGAACCACACTGTGCCATTCAAAAGTTGAGCATAGCATAGCATTAGATGGAATTCTGTTGTTTTTAGCTTATATTTCTGCAAGTCATTTAGATATGAATTTAATGTGATCTGCTACAAGCCATTGTTGTGTACAAGCTATTAGCTCCATAACTGCATTTCAGTGTTATTTCATATGTAACGTTACACTGTGGTAATGGTTGATTAACAAAATCCCTCACACAGGCTCACTCTGTGTAATCATTTGGGGAAATGAATAGGAACAGCAAAATAGCAATACAAATATCAATGCATTAACAGAAATCCTAGTGGCCGAATCATGCTGTCCTTGACATTAATACTTTGGACAAAGAGCCTAACTGACCCCTTTTCCTCCTAACCATAATTACACATGGCACAGTATGTGTGTGGCCACTGTGAGTGCTGCTTGTGAATGAATTGGTTCCAGTGGCAATTTTAGCATGTAAATCTTGGTGAGGCAAACTCAAAAAATAATGTTTAGATGCATGCCAGCAAAGCCATTACACAACACAACACTAAACAATACAGGAATTGCACTATATCGGTGACAAACGGTGCCCACAAACTGTAAGGGCCTACATAAAGCTGTCCCAACATCAGAGTCCCAACAGCAGTCCCAACACCTTACCACTGCTACACCTGGCTATCAGCAGAGCCTAGTCTGGCAGCGAAATAGTTAATTCAGCCTAATTTACTGCTTTAAAAAAAAACATTGCTTATGTGGCTGACTTGCTTAAACAAATGTGGTTTCTACTGGCAATTGAGATGTACAAACTATGGCATAAGGGAATGATGAGTGGATAAGAGGCAATCCGTAATTTCAATTAAGATATTAATGAGCGAGTAGTCAATGTAACTATTTGTTCAGCACTTTTGAAATGTACAGCGACAGAATACAGAACATGGGCCGTTCTTACAGTATTCTCCCTATACACCAAGTCAGAACCGTAGGATAAATAAAGCGGGCATATAAGCAGACAATGAAAGCTCTTACAATATTCGATGATGACATTTCTCTAAAACAGGCTATAGGCTATATGTGCACAACCAAGTCAGAACAGTAGGCTAAATTATGACGGGAAAAGGGAACAAATTATTAGGGTGAGGTACATGCGCTACTAACAGATTACTACACAACATTCACTTAATATTACTTTCTTAGCTACAGTATACATATCTCCCTGGCATATTACATCATTTATGCAGCAGCATACAATACATTTTTTGACTCACCTTGTTGTTCTGCGCTCACTTGAACAGGAAGGTGGCACGGCGGTCCTTAGTGGGCAAATCAAAGTCATCAAAGTCTGGCATTCTCTGGATTTATGGTGCTTTCAAGACAACTGGGTACTCTGAAAGAAAAAAGTTGAATCATGATGTCAGTGATCTTCAGGTCAGAGCTCTAGAAAGAGGCCCGAGTTCCCGACTTGGAATTCCGAGTTGGATGACCATTTAAAACGTATTTTCCCAGTCGGAGCTCGTTTTTTTCAGAGTTCCCAGTTGTGTTGAACTCACTGAAGTCTAAGATTTCCCAGTTCCAAGTTTCCAGTTGATTTGAACGCGGCAGAAGTCATGCTGGATTGACAGCATGGCCAATGTTTAATGTTTATCCTTTTAAGCTTGGAAAATAGACCCTTAAACCCAGACTTGGACCACACACCCACTCCACTGAATAGCAGGCTAGTGATTGCTTTGCAAAGCTTGCAGTTAGCCACTGATTCCTTCCAAACCACTTATTGTTGAATTTGCGAATTCCAGCTTGTTGTGTAATGTTTATGTCCAATGGCCGATGAGCACTGATACGTTTTATCTATCATTTCTCTCCATATGACAAGGATTGAAAAGGATTTGCCAGTAGATTGCCGACTTGATTCATGATGATGACTGCTAGCTTGCTAGCTAAGATTTTGAAAGTATGATGTTGACATGATCAATCCAATCAAAGCTACGCTAGATATAACGTGATTTGACATCATTTTATCTGTGGCCAATGACCTTGAGCCTTCTTGGATGGGCACCTCTAATGTAAATCTATGGCAGCACACAAGTGGCTTGACATTTCGAGCTCTCCCCGTAGATTTTGAGGTGACGTAGTGTCCCCATGAGTGATAGAACACTGAGCCAGTCACGGCACAACTAGAGAACATTACCAACCCCTACGCTCCATATTTTCCGCTGGCTGCCCCACCACCACAGAAAGCGCTGAGCTAGGCTGAAACACCTACATTTTGGAGCTGCCTTACTCAAGAAAGCATAAAAGAGACCATGTTTGTATGCGGCTTTATTAACTCAATGATTTTTTTAATTTACATTGTTTGCAAACTGATATTTGACACATATTAATGCCAAAATAACATGCAAAACAGGCACACACACAAAAAAACTAACCACGTGGGGCTCAAAACAGGTGGGGACCCACCTGCCCTGAATGACAGGTCGCCACTGATTGGATCTCTGGACAATTACAGTCTCCTGTTCGCCCGATGGGTCTGCTTTTGCTGCCAGATCAAAGGGAACTCAGTCAGGTTCTGTGTCTCTGGCCTCTCCTCTCCTTTCATCTCAGGCTCCACTACAACCTCAAAGTGCCAGCCCTGAACCAGACCCTTCTTCACAAGGTTCAATCTTGTCATTTTCCTCTCTTCTTTCTCTCAAGGTTATGGCTTTTTTATTGATCCTGAATATCACTTATTTTCGGTACATGACACAACCTTCTGTCTATTACGCAAAAGGTGCCTTTCTTAGAAGAACACCCACATACACTACCTACAATTAGAGGTCTTCACGGATTCCAGACCCAATCCAAGACCCGAGCGGGTCCAGATCCAGATTTCGAAATAATGTCACGGGTCTGGGTCAGATCTGATATGATTGTCACGGGTCTCGGGTATGTGTAATTTTAACTGACTTGTCCGGAAGGGCCCGTACAGATCCGAACTCAACTGCTGCTGCTGCAGTAGAGAGAGAAAGAGACATTTGATCATTTATGCTGCTGCTCTTGCTTTTCACGAGAGTGGAAGTCATCAAAGCGGCAATAGGCTACAGTCATAGAGCCTCCGTGTGTTAGGAGATATCAAAGCAATGGAAGATGGAAATAAAATGAAGGAATTGAAAGCTAAAGGAGAAGGATAGGCTACAACGACCAAGAGCCAACAGGTAGGCTGCTGCTTATATTCTGAATGGAGTTGTTGTTATTTGTAACTGTAGGATGAGAAAGTGCATGCACTGCAGCCTCAATTAGCCTAGCTAGCTAATGTTAGCTAGTTTAACTAGCTTCTCCTGGTTTGATGCAGCCAAGACAGGTACTATGTAATCATATTTGATGATAAATAACCGAGCTATGGCAGCTATTTGTCTGCTATAGCGCAAATCGGCTTGGTTAGTTGCTGTCTCTCTGCTAAATGACGTAAATGTCTCTCCCTCCCTCCTCATGTCACTCGCTCACAGTATGGCCACTCCCCTGCCTACTAGAGCGGCACCTCTCTCCCTCCTCTCGTGCCTTATCAGCTCCGGTTAATAAAGTAGCTTAAAAAATGTATTTTCTGCTGCTTTCCTCACTCTGATCTGACCGGGTCTTGATCCGAACAGGTCTATAAGGAATGGGTCTAGTTGTCCTCAGGTCCATTCGGAAGGGGTATCTATATTTAAAACATTTATTTATGCATATCGGGTCCGGGTGGGAAAGCCCCAGGTCCATTTCGGAAGAGGAAGATCTCTACCTACAATCACAAACTGTATACCCACAAAGACAAACCCATATATACATAAAAAAGAAAAACCCCTCAATTGATATGGATAAACAACTTGAAAATAGGAGATACAGTCACAAGGAGAATACTCTATGAATAACCTGCAGTGTCACCTGGGGATAAGTGATGAGAAAGATAAATGGAGCAGGAGAAAGATAGTCGATAAATAGTTTAAAATGGTCCCAAATGAAATATGCTTCCTAAAGTATGAGAGGTGCTCAGTCTCTCCTGGCCATCATCTCATCCCCACCATGATGGACAGGAACCTTGAGGTTTGGCACTGAGCTCAGGGGAGTTTGGCTTCGTCTTGCCCTTGGTCCAACTTAGCGTTGACCAAGTGATTAATCCCTGTCCAGATCTCCGTGCTTCGTCAGCCTCACTCCCAGTTGAGATAAATCAGGCCGGCCCAGTCTTTAACGATGGTACTCTGATGGTCTCCCTCACTACCTCATTAACCTGTCTGGGAGAAAAGGACACAGAAAAGGAGAACATTAATTGTGTCTTAATCTCTCACATTCAATATATCTCACTCTGGTTTATGTAAAACACAGGCTTAGTAGTGTTTTATTTTCAAATTTTTAATACAATTTAATACAGTAAGCAACAGTTTCCCATTGATATGATGATTGAAGGATTACTATCCTTCAGAACACTATGGCCGTGGAAGTAGGCTATCATGGAGCTGTCTCAGCTAGGTCTTGCTAGGTCTTGAGGTTTAGTGGAGTGCAACAGATATTAACACACACAAATGACTCCATAAATTTGAGCTCTGATCCTGTGATCTTAGATATTATAAATGGAACGTCTGTAAAGTCCAGTCCAATATTTCTGAGATAAAGAGACCATTTAGAATCTGGGAATAGCGTTACTAAATAATGAGTTTTAATGGGCGCCTTCAGTGAAAATTATCTAAACTTGACCTCGCCCACAGACTTTTACACCACTCACTTCAAAGGGATATAGTCCATTCGTTTTTGAGAATCATAAAAACGCCATTCAGTCTGTGGGAAGAATAACTGGGGAAACGTAAATACCATTTGTTTTTCTTCTTTTTATGTTTGATATTGAAGAAATGTGGACAGGGCAAACAAAGGGCAACCCATTACAAACCATAGTCAGTCTAAAATGTTGTCATTTTAGTTCTGCACAGAATGTTCAAACTCTATCCAAATGAACTGCATATGGCGTATCCTTTACTGACTCAATCAATAAACCAAATTAATGTTTCCTTAGAAAACAGTCAGATATGATGACATGTTAAATTTGCTGTCATCCAGAATGGGATCTTTGTATAAAAGGCTCATTTAGTGAAGGATCCCCTTGAAGGCACTGTGAATCATTAACCAACTGGTGTGTTCACCCTCACACTGTTGTCAATTAGAATAATAAATGCTGCAAATGCTTGTAAAATGTAATAACAGTTTAGATACTACCAATTTTGCACATTTTAATCAGGTTTCCATAAACACAACATATCCACATTGGTTGCTCTATTATTTATTAAAAAGGAAGTAATGAATACAATGAACCATATAATTCTCACACTTGTACAACTGTTATACTCCCTGCCATATCAAATCACATTTTATTGGTCACATACACGTATTTAGCAGATGTTATTGAGGGTGTAGCGAAATTCTTAGCCTCTGTGCTTCAGATAAATAAGAATCTGTTCAATGTCAGACTGTACCACTTCATAAGACCTCATGGTATGGGTCAAATTTAGGACATGGCCCCTTGGAATACCAATGGGGATGAGGCTGAGAGAATAATATCATGTTAACAGTAACCTCCACCATTGACTCTTCATCCATCCACCTAAGAGGCCTACCTCCCACCACAGCTCCCCTCTGATGACCCTGGGTGTCTAACTCAATCTCACTTGCCAAATGTCAATAGTGCCGAGACCTTTACTCAGCAAGCTCTCCTCCATGACCTTGACAGCATTTTGGATTCAATGCATGGAAAATATGGAACTGTGGTACAGGAACCACACTGTGCCATTCAAAAGTTGAGCATAGCATAGCATTAGATGGAATTCTGTTGTTTTTAGCTTATATTTCTGCAAGTCATTTAGATATGAATTTAATGTGATCTGCTACAAGCCATTGTTGTGTACAAGCTATTAGCTCCATAACTGCATTTCAGTGTTATTTCATATGTAACGTTACACTGTGGTAATGGTTGATTAACAAAATCCCTCACACAGGCTCACTTCACAACATTCAATAATATTGTTTTGCCATTTGATAAGTTCAGAAAAACACAATGCTTACAGTAATAGCTTTTCAATATGCTACTTTACAATTTTGCACAAGCAATACAATGACACACATTAAAACATTTGATCCCTCGTGTGTGATCCTCAAACCGTTATCATTAATAACGAATTCAAGCTCTACAGCCATTTAGCTGGAAATTTGATTAAGCTAGCCATATGAAAACGATTGGCTAAAATGTATTAATTACACAAGTGATGTCCACTGGGACCGCTCTGCAGTGATTGGAGCTTGGCTTTGACCCTTGGTTAATTTAGAACAAGGGGGAATTACAATGAATTGGCTACTGGCTCCAAGGTCTGCAGTCATGGAGCAGTGGCTCTTGCTTGAAAATGTAACTTCTAATGAATCTATTTCAGATACAATTTTTACTGAACAGTCACCTTCTCTCGTCTTTTTTCGTGGCATCATCTAAAACATTTATTTTTCTTCAAATACACGAATGAGACGTTATTCATAATTACATGAATTATTTGTATAATATGAATAGGATTATATTTGGGTATTTGTAATTACCTGCCTATCCACCCCATAAGTTGGAAGCAAGAACAACTTCCCCTTGTATTCTCACCTTTCATTAAAGGGATTGATTAGAATGAACCCGGCATAATTGCTTTCACACCCTTAGTGAACCAGGAATCAAGGAGGTAGAGTTTAATTAATTTCCTTTCCTTCATTTAAGGCAGATATATCAATCTTCCTATTTGTGATTATTCCTCTTTTCAATTAAAGTGAAGGGCTGTTCATTTCCAGCTGCTGAAGGGGAAGTGTGCGGACGGACGGCTCCAGGTAGAAAGGGCCTGTGCTGTCAGGTTGACAGGTCTTATTGAAAAGGAGATGCCTCTGGGTAATTACTCCTTAAAACCAGATACACAAGACTCTCCGTCTCAGACCTGCAGGGATTCCTATCATCTATTCAAATCCGGAACCCCTAAATCAATCAATTAGATTCCAACACATGGGATTTGAGCACTGATATGATGGGAGAGTGATGTCAATAACAACCTACTTTTCTATTTCCCACATGTGTGTAATGATGATTACAGAATTCTTCTCTGACTGAGATAGACGGATGATGTCTTCATTCTGTCTCAGCGCATCAGACCTGATGATACAAAACCAGGCAAATTGAAGCTGTTACCCATAAAAGGTGGTATCTTTAACACATTTCATTATAGACTATTATCCTGAAGGCAATAACACAGGAGACCTAAAGGTTGGACATTTTTCATTACGAGTTTAAATTTGGTTATTGCATTCTCCGAGCACTAAAAACCCTAAAGCATCTCAACTAAAAGGGTGTTAAGAATTTTTCCAGGAACCTTTTGAGGGAGTAAAATGCTCAAAAGTTTGTTTAGGCTGCAGATGGTCTATGAGAGTTAATTGGTCACAGAAAAGGACAACGTGTTGTGGTTGACACAGATAGAAGCATATATTAATGTGCTGTGCACCTGTTGATCTTTACGTTTTTGCATGGTTCCATTTGGGGTTATGACTAACCATGTTTCCATCCAACCATTTCATGTGGATGAATTACCTGACGCATGAAAAAAGTCATGACTGGGCTGATGGAAACATGAAATGCAGATACAATTTAATTAATTCCGACAGACAATTTGTTCATTTGACATGGTGGGATCTTTTTGTGTCAGTAAAATTATTGATGCGAGAAATGGCAGTGGAAACGCCTTTATGCCCAAATATTGATATAATAACTATCATATCGATGTAAACTTGGAGTCACGCGATAACAGGTTGTGTGGTCCTCCCACTACAGCTCATCGGGAAAGCATGCAGTTTATTAGGCTACAGATGAAATAAGTTACGATGAACTTCACAGGGTGTTGAAAGTGCAAGGTGATGAGCTTGATGCTGCTTTCCAATAAATATTGAGTGTCTTATTCTGGTGACATGATCATGTGCTTTACTCGCATAAAAAGGTTTGATGGAAACCTGGTTATTGATTCAAATTGTAGATTACATTTAAAATTATGTTGATAGGACCGATTGGCTTAGGTTTCTCTTTGAAATGTGTTTATGTTTTGCATTAAAACAGAGGAGAGAGCATGGAGAAAGATCAGAGATACAAATTAACCTCTAGAGCAGGGCTAAGCAACCCTGGTGCTGCAATTAGTTCATCTTTTTGATTTAACCAACCTGGAAGACGAGGTGTGTTGAATTTAGGCAATCACTGAACTGATCAATTAGCTCAGTTAGTCAGGTGTGGTCCTCTTATCTAATCTTTGCTCAATAAACATCTTGCTCACCTAAGGGGACAAGCAGTCATATTTAATCAGAGACGGCCATAGGGTTCTCATTAGTTGGCAATGCAGTGTCTGAAAAACATATTAATTGTCTCTAGTACAGGACCTGCTCCAAGACCATCAACCAAAAATAAAATGTGTTTATGTTTTAGGTCAACTAATTCAAACCTGGTGTCCCCAGTGGGCTTCACTGGAGGTTCATAAACAAGTACATTTTCTACCGAAGCAAAGCCATTTCAGTGCTATTTTGTAACTCATGAACTATGTTGTTTAAACCAGAGCTATCAAATAAATCTCAATCTGCAGACACAACTAAAGTAGTAAAAATAACAAGAAACAATTTAAAGCATTCAAGAGATGGAAAACGTTGTTCGAACACCTTGGGCTTTTGTTGGCAGTGATTATTTAGTAGGCAATTACCTAACATGAAATATACTGTCCTACTATTGAACACCACAATGAGAAAGGCTAGTGAGAACCTGGAGAATGAATGATGACTCAAGAAAAAAAAAAGGTTGCTGGACTGAGTGTGACTGACTTCATGCCTCACTGACCACACAGCAATGACCACACAAAATACCCCTGATGGGAAGAAGTGAAATGGAGAGACTATGCAAAGATTTGTTACATCTTTATTCATTAATGCATTGAAATGTTTATGAAATTCCTTGATGGGCCTCCCAGGAGATGCAGCAGATTGTGAAGTGGTGAGCTGAGACTATGGGTCTACATGACAGATGAAGTGAAATCTTAATTTCATTATTCCTGGAAATAGTACATCTGTCTGCCAGCTGAGTGACTCTTCTCTCTTATTTCACAAAGAGTGTTCTCTGTTCTGGGGAAGGAGTGTGGCTCTGATTAAGCATGCTCCTGTACTGCCTTGGGAGAACTAGGGGACAGGCACAGAATGAAAAAGACCACTTAAATTCTTTATATTATATCTTTGGAAGGACATATAGAGAATTACCTATTTCAGTGAGATCCCTTGGTGGGTTCTCCTTGGCATAACCTCTGTATATTAGGACAGTGATCTTAGGGAAAGAGACTTAAATGCAAGATTTTTTCTGATGAATGAGAGCTATGCAATTTAAATCAGCTTGACCTCTCATAATGTCACGACTTCCGGCCTTCTAGCCACTGCCGCTCCGTATCTCATCATTCCATTTGTCTTGTCTTGTCAATTACACACACCTGGTTCATATTCCCCTCATTAGTACATGTATAAGTGTTCCCTCTGACCCCTTGTCCTTGTGGGTGATTGTTTCATGTGAGATGAGTGTAGCTCGGTGGAGCTACCTGTAATTTGTATTGCCGGGGTATATTTTCCCAGTGTGCCTGTATTTGACGCTATCCAGCGTAACTGTGTACTACGGAATAAACTCTGTACTCTGTGATTTACCCTCCTGCGCCTGACTCCTTCAAATCACACTCTCACACATAACCATTGACCAGTACATGTATTGTAAAAAGGCATCAATTAAGTAGACAAACACAAGTAATGAGAGTCATTATGAAAGGGTATGAACATTTCTTATTTTATACTTTTTACCCCCAATTGGGAGTTACAGTCTTGTCCCATCGCTGCAACTCCCGTACTCAGGAGAGGCGAACGTTGAGAGCCATGTGTCCTCTGAAACACGACCCTGCCAAGCCACACTGCTTCTTGACACTGCTCACTTAACCCGGCCAGCAAAACCCTCACCTAACCCGGACGACGCTGGGCCAATTGTGCGCTGCGTCATGGGTCTCCCGGTCACAGCCCGGCTGCGACACAGCCTGGGATCGAACCCGTATCTGTAGTGATGCCTCTAGCACTGCGATGCAGTGCCTTAGACCACTGTGCCACTCGGGAGGCCCTGGGTATGAACATTTCTGTTTGGAAAAGGAGCAGGATTAGATGTGAGTAAACGTGTTCTAATTTGCATTCCAATTCCAGTCCATGTGTTCATTCTGCCAATGTCAAATTGTGAAACTATTAGAAGATTGGATAAATACAAGGTCACTGTACTCTTTAGTTACTCTATGCCTGGTTTTCATTTCAATGTACTTGGGTTTAATTTAAATTATGCTGTGGTGCAGTTGGCAGCAATGCATTATCATATTCAATTAAATGGGGTGAGGAGAGACAAGTGAGGGTAGGCCTTATCCCTTATACGGATTGAAAATGGCAGATTTTGTAATTGATAAGCCCCTAAATTGGAACGCAGTGACTGTACAGTAACATACTATGCATGACATCAGAGCTCAGGTTCTTCACTTCACAGCGCTTGAGAACTGCGCACGACAAGAAGATGCCCCCATCCCTCCCGCTAATTGGCCTACTTTTGTATATTTGTTGTTGTCTGAGTGAGGGAAATGCTGTAAATCGAGAGGAGTTGATGTGTTCTGAAAGGGGAGAAGTTGAGGATTATAATAACTACGGCTTTGATGTCATACAGTCTAACCATACACCCGTGATTCTAAATGTGCACTTCACATTTCCATATTTGAAAACTCATGTCATTTACAATATCAACGTTCATGATCGCTATGTTTGATTCACAGTACAAGGATGACATGCATTATACCCTGCATTGTCCTGAACATAAGGAGCCTGTTTGTCATATTGTGAAAAAAAATTCAGTGAAACACACACTTGAATGCACTCATGACTCCGTTATATGCACACCAAAATTACAATCTGTTTGTCTGAAGTGTCTTTTGAAAGCCTTACACTGTAAGATCATATTTTAGAACTTAACTAGCCATGTTGGCAATAGAATAAGCTTTCAAATGATTTCCACCTGACCCAGACCGCAATTTTTAATGGAACTTTTCTGGATTGCGTAAACGACAACATTAAATGTCTAATGGTGGGGAAGCAGGGCTGTCTTCCAAACAAAAAACTACAAGTGTGCTTGCTTCAGTTCCTCAATGGCAAAGCTAGAAGAGCTTAAAAAATCACCTTATAGTTGAAGGCTCTTTCCTTTAGTCATAAAAGTACATTGAAAATACTAAGGAACTGTGCACAGTTTGGAGAGGTGTGTGGCCACTTGCAGACACCAGTTAGACCCCTCATTCAAACCCTTGTAATTGTATTTGCTTACAGTGGGGAGAACAAGTATTTGATACACTGCCGATTTTGCAGGTTTTCCTACTTACAAAGCATGTAGAGGTCTGTAATTTTTATCATAGGTACACTTCAACTGTGAGAGACGGAATCTAAAACAAAAATCCAGAAAATCACATTGTATGATTTTTAAGTAATTAATTTGCATTTTATTGCATGACATAAGTATTTGATCACCTACCAACCAGTAAGAATTCTGGCTCTCACAGACCTGTTAGTTTTTCTTTAACAAGCCCTCCTGTTCTCCACTCATTACCTGTATTAACTGCACCTGTTTGAACTCGTTACCTGTATAAAAAACACCTGTCCACACACTCAATCAAACAGACTCCAACCTCTCCACAATGGCCAAGACCAGAGAGCTGTGTAAGGACATCAGGGATAAAATTGTAGACCTGCACAAGGCTGGGATGGGCTACAGGACAATAGGCAAGCAGCTTGGTGAGAAGGCAACAACTGTTGGCGCAATTATTAGAAAACGGAAGAAGTTCAAGATGACGGTCAATCACCCTCGGTCTGGGGCTCCATGCAAGATCTCACCTCGTGGGACATCAATGATCATGAGGAAGGTGAGGGATCAGCCCATAACTACATGGCAGGACCTGGTCGATGACCTGAAGAGAGCTGGGACCACAGTCTCAAAGAAAACCATTAGTAACACACTACGCCGTCATGGATTAAAATCCTGCAGCACACGCAAGGTCCCCCTGCTCAAACCAGCGCATATCCAGGCCCGTCTGAAGTTTGCCAGTGACCATCTGGATGATCCAGAGGAGGAATGGGAGAAGGTCATGTGGTCTGATGAGACAAATATAGAGCTTTTTGCTCTAAACTCCACTCGCTGTGTTTGGAGGAAGAAGAAGGATGAGTACAACCCCAAGAACACCATCCCAACCGTGAAGCATGGAGGTGGAAACATCATTCTTTGGGGATGCTTTTCTGCAAAGGGGACAGGACGACTGCACTGTATTGAGGGGAGGATGGATGGGGCCATGTATCGCGAGATCTTGGCCAACAACCTCCTTCCCTCAGTAAGAGCATTGAAGATGGGTCGTGGCTGGGTCTTCCAGCATGACAACGACCCAAAACACACAGCCAGGGCAACTAAGGAGTGGCTCCGTAAGAAGCATCTCAAGGTCCTGGAGTGGCCTAGCCAGTCTCCAGACCTGAACCCAATAGAACATCTTTGGAGGGAGCTGAAAGTCCGTATTGCCCAGCGACAGCCCCCGAAACCTGAAGGATCTGGAGAAGGTCTGTATGGAGGAGTGGGCCAAAATCCCTGCTGCAGTGTGTGCAAACCTGGTCAAGACCTACAGGAAACGTATGATCTCTGTAATTGCAAACAAAGGTTTCTGTACCAAATATTAAGTTCTGATTTTCTGATGTATCAAATACTTATGTCATGCAATAAAATGCAAATTAATTACTTAAAAATCATACAATGTGATTTTCTGGATTTTTGTTTAAGATTCCATCTCTCACAGTTGAAGTGTACCTATGATAAAGATTACAGACCTCTACATGCTTTGTAAGTAGGAAAACCTGCAAAATCGGCAGTGTATCAAATACTTGTTCTCCCCACTGTATCTTGCACCTACTCCAACATTTAGATGACTATTCTTATTATGTTACTAAATGTATCCAGAGTATTTTCTGATTTTGTTATTGACAAATGCTGTGAAAAGTACAGTAAATGTAAAAAGCACATAAAATCAACAGTGTAATGTTAGGATTCAGTATTTTCAGGTAAACTGTTTCCTCCTCACCTTTGGTCTGATACATTCACCATAATCTCCTAAATGTTCTCTTTCAATTGCTACCATGGTCCTGCATATGCTTTTTATAGTTCTTCTGTTAGAAACATTTGAATTTGGCCCTATCCATATAGGCCAGTGTAAGTGTAAGGTTAACAGTGACCCCAGAACCTTGTTATAATAGACAAACGTTTAATATAGCAAATCATCTAGTGACCTAATTGAGGTGATCCGCTTATACGTGTGTTAATTCTCTTATAAGACATATTTTTTTTTATTTTTTTTATAGAGGAGACACCAGTATGAAAAGTAACTGTGTGAATGTGCATGTTAATTTGAGAAGCACAAGCACATATTGAAGTTACATAATTACATATTTGCTTCTGGGGGTGACCTCTTGGGCCACAAATGGTCCCCTAAAATGCAATGGATTTGTCAAAGTTAGGATTCAACTTTTGGAAGTATCAATGTTAAATATATATTCTAGAGGTAATCTGAACATGTTCTCAGTAACATAAAGTATCAAAACAATCCTCATTACTTTCAGAGCTGCGCAATCAATATTCAGCTACGGATTACATTTCTGAGAAATCCACCCTACCCCGAATAATGTTTTTCTGTGAATAAGAAAGAGCAAGAGAGAGAATGTCAGGGAGAAACAACAGTGAGGGAGGAGAATAAACAAAAATGCAATTAGGTTTAAAAAAAAAAAATGCCATAACTTGAAGTTGCGATGCATGCACCAAGTTGTAGATAATGTCACACTGGCTTTCTGATCAATGTAACCGCATGTCACCTGAGCTTGTGTCCAGACTCCCTGCGTCTCTTACATTCTGTTCCGGCCCGATACCACAACTAATTAACTCCTTAGATGAAACACAAGCAGTTGAGGTAGTGGGATGCGGGATGATGCAGGGTGAGCAGTCTTGACAAAGTCATCAGAATCCCTTATTTACCAAAGGTACTAGTGTACAGAACAAAGGGGAAAGCAAACGAATTGCAGTGACAGAGTCTCTACAGTATAATGAACCAGAACTGCATGGGCCACAAATGGCATATGGTACAGAGCGTGGTGGCTGTGTTTGAACTGAATATCAATAGAACTGAAATCATAGCCATAAAATCAGTTAGTGTGGAACCAGTAGCCATGGTATAGTCTGTCTGTGGCCCTGTACCATAGTATACAGGACACTCTCTCTCTGAGGAATCAAGCTGCTGAGGCTCTCATTTAAAATACAAAGCAGACGCTAACGATACAATGAATTACTCCGTGCTCTAGCAAATGTAAAAAAAAAAAAAGTGCCTAGGTTTCTGTTATGATATTATCTATTGTTTTAATTAATGACAAGAGCCAAAAAGAAAATGCAGTTCCCTTAAGAGGACAGGAATTAGCCAAGAAACACTAAAACACTTTAATGGGCCCATTGAGAACTTATACACTGGTTCTACCCTATGTTAATCAACTGTGACATGCATGTCCACATACAGTACAAGCATACATTACATGTAATGAACATGACACATACACCCACAAGGACTACTTTAATCAATTTCCACTGAGCATTTTACAAAAACACATTCACTTAAAGAACAATGTTGATGCAAGTTTGGTAATAGAATTACGTTATGTGCTGTTTGTGCCATCACTCTGTTATGCATCGGCACTGTTTGTCAAGTAAATGTTTTTTTTTTAAGTTTTCAGTGGAAATGGTTAAAATTAGGCCTTGTGCATAAAGTTGTATGGTTTGTTTAACTTTGCAAACATTGGTTTTTGTTTGACATACATTTTAAAGTGAAAATGTGAATTTCAGCATCACTCTGTTAGTGTGGAACTGCCCAGCTTCTGATAGGCCTAATCCAGACTCGGTCTTATAATGGATGTTCAAAATGAGCTGGTTCATTTATTTTCTCCAAACCGGTACATTATTGGGCAATCAATTTCCGATGCTTCTATATCTCCCTTCAATTAATTCCTACTATGATGTCCAACATGTTGAATCTCCACAGAACATTATACATGAAAATACATGTCGTCTTTAGAAGCCCTTAGCATGTTTTCTTTTTTTTTAAAGTAATTGCGTTTCAAATCACAGGCAACAATTATTTATTCTTATTAAAATACTACCTAAGAGCTATACTATAATTTTCTGATGACAATTACAATTTTATGATCCATTTTTTAAATAATGCTTAATAATGTGGAGCAGGCCATATTGGCATACTGTCTGTATATAATATAGAAATTCTAACTAAGAAGAGAATGTTATCCACAGTCCCTTGCCCTCATGTCATTCAGAAGAATTTGACTTCATTGATCACAGAATCTTGTTAAAGCTAGAATCGTTAATTAAAACAGCAATAAAGTGACACCCCACCTCCGAATTTGGTAAATATCTGACCACTCAAATTCATAGACAGAGCTATGGAGGCAAGAACTGACCATCCATGATATCCAAATTATACTTATAACCATAGTGTTTGTTTACATTTACAATGTTTAAAAACATTGGAGTAAATAAACTACTATGCTCATGAGGCATTTATAAGTTATATTCAAGAATCAATGGGTAGATATCATTAATTTAAAAGTAAAAAAATTGATGTAGCAACTAAGGATTCTAGCAAATTGCAGTAGTACACAGAGTGCTTTGTAGGCTACTTTATCTTCTAGGAAAACTGCATGAGTGTTGATGGGCTTTCATCCATGCTTTGTATATCATATCCAATTTGTTGATTTTGGGGATACTGTGCGTCTAAATGAAGGGAGTTTTCTTCTGGTCTTCACCTTGTCTTAAGAGAAGGACCTTCAGTCGCAGTGGAGACAATGAAGTAGTCTCAAGTTGAAGAGGAAGAAATTAAATAGAATCAGACAGAGACTTGGGCAGGGGAAGAAAGATCCGTTAGACAGACAGAGCTGTTTGAATGGTAAACCAGCCTTGGGCATTAAAGGAAGCGGTGAAAAGAGGACAAATTGAAAATGAAGGAGGCACCTTAGAAGCGGTGGGGCTCCAGAGTGGCAAAATAGCAACATCACCCTCCATCTGTTGAGAATGCAAATCATTCACACCCACTCGCTCTACCAGCATACATTTTCAGAAATGTTTTAAATACATAAAATCAAGATAATAAAATCTCAGTCCATACCTTTTTCCATTAATCTTTTCCATATGCACCATGCATTTGAATACCTTCGAAGGACCCTGCAATATAAAAGAAGCAAATGATTAATGTAGCATTGCTAAGACAATAGAGAAACACCCGAGCAAGTTCTAGATAAGTACATCAAAATGTATTTAATCTAAAGCCATGGATCCATACAGAAATACTTGTAGGATTCATCAAAATGTCATGTCTCTCACAACTCTACTCCAAGTGAGGTGTAATTGTCACGCCCTGGCTCTGGGGACACTGTTATGTTGAGCCAGGGTGTGTAATTCTATGTTTGTATTTCTATGTTGGCCTGAGTGACTCCCAATCAGAGGCAACGAGTGTCAGCTGGTTGTCTCTGATTGGGAGCCATATTTAACTGTCTGTCTTTCACTTTGTGTTTGTGGTTTCTTGTTCCGTGTTGGTTGGTTTATGTAACCAGGGACGTCACGTTTCGTTTTTGTTGTTTTGATCGTGTGATCATCTTGATATAATAAAATGTTCGCATTCAACGCTGCGCCTTGGTCCTCCTCTCTGGTAGACGATCGTGACAGAAGAAACCACCAAGATGTGACCAAGCAGCGTGTCCAGGAGCAATCGCCAGGGAGATCCCTAACAGATCTCCTTCGCCTCCTCGACTGGGTCAAGCCGAGTGAGGAAGAGAAGGGCTTGACATTATGGCAGAAGGGCGAAAGGCTGGCGAGGGACATGGAGACCTGGTCCACGGGTAGGGGAGACGCCCAGAGAATTTTTAGGGGGGGGCTAACGCCGTGGACGACGGGCCAGCAGGAGACCGCGGCAGAGCGGCCCAGCGGATTGGCAGAGGAGGCCGCCAGGTTACGGGGGGCCACTGGTCGAAGAGGGGTGGAAGATGTAGAGGCACGGCGAGAGGTACTGGCGTGTGTTGCCAGTCCGGTCCGGCCTGTTCCTGATCCCCACGTAGGGCCAGTGGTGTGTGTTCCCAGTACGGTCCGGCCTGTTCCTGCCACTCGCACCAAGTCTACGGTGCGCATCGCCAGCTCGGCCCGGCCCATTCCTGCTCCCCGCACCAAGTCTGTGGTGCGCTTCGTCAGCCCGGTCCGGCCCGCTCCTGCTCCCCGCACCAAGTCAGTGGTCCGCGTCGCCAGCCCAGTCCGGCCTATTCCTGCTCCCCGCACCAAGTCTGTGGTGCGTTTCGTCAGCCCGGCTCGGCCCGTTCCTGCTCCCCACACCAAGTCAGTGGTGCGCGTCGCCAGCCCAGTCCGGCCCATTCCTGCTCCCCGCACCAAGTCTGTGGTGCGTTTCGTCAGCCCTGTCCGGCCCGCTCCTGCTCCCCACACCAAGCCAGTGGTGTGCGTCGTCAGTCCAGCACGGCCCGTGCCTGTTCCCCACACCAAGCCAGTGGTGTGCGTCATCGGTCCGGCACGGCCCGTGCCTGTTCCACTGGTGCCTGGTCCGGCACCGGTCAGATGCGTTACGCCGGAGCTAGAGCAATCCGCTCCATCAGTGTGCAGTCCAGCTCTGGCCAGCGGGGCCAGACCGGACCAGGGGTACTTTGGGGGGTTGGAGAGGGAGTGGGGATCAGGCCCGGAGCCGGATCCGCCGCCAAGGCGGAGTGCCCACCCGGTCCCTCCCCTGTGGTATTTAGTTGGCGCGGTCAGAGTCCGCGCCTTTAGGGGGGGGTACTGTCACGCCCTGGCTCTGGGGACACTGTTATGTTGAGCCAGGGTGTGTAATTCTATGTTTGTATTTCTATGTTGGCCTGAGTGACTCCCAATCAGAGGCAACGAGTGTCAGCTGGTTGTCTCTGATTGGGAGCCATATTTAACTGTCTGTCTTTCACTTTGTGTTTGTGGTTTCTTGTTCCGTGTTGGTTGGTTTATGTAACCAGGGACGTCACGTTTCGTTTTTGTTGTTTTGATCGTGTGATCATCTTGATATAATAAAATGTTCGCATTCAACGCTGCGCCTTGGTCCTCCTCTCTGGTAGACGATCGTGACAGTAATGATCAATTCTGCTCATTACAGAAGCATTTCACTGTATCGTTTACACCCAGTGGGCTCCATTTTAACAAACCTAATGCATATTAGCACTGATGGCAGTGTTATAGTTTTTTTTGTGCTATTTTCACAACCATAATTATGGGCACAGTAGCTGGTGTGAAAGGGCTGGGTTTTGATGAACAAAGAAGTTGTGGGTGTGTTGAGGATTGGACCCTCACTGGCCAATCAGAATGTGCTCCATGGCTAAATATGTGGTTGCTTCAAGTTGTTGTGTATTTACGTATTTTATGTATTGTGTTGTCATCAACTCCAATTCGAATGTTAGCCCATTACAGCCTAGTTTGTTAAATAGCCTGCCCCATATTTGCTAAATATGTTAAACAATTTTGCAGTCCAAATTGTTCTAATTGCATTGCTTCAATATGAAATTACATTGTTAAACAGAAGCTATAGCATTTGCACTAATATAGGGGCTAGGCCTACCGTAAATTACAGTATGGACATGTACACGCTAAATGTAGTCAATAAGCAAGAATCAATTCACTAGGCTATTGATAAAGCCTAAAAAGACAGTGTACTTGTTTTAAATATTACATGTCTAAATACAGTTACAGGCACCATACAGATGTAGGATCTTAGTTTGATCACCCTGTTGCAGGAGAACCTTCCTGCAATGCAGAACATTTAAAACTTGTAGTGTATTTGAGGTTTAAAAAGGCTTCTGAAGTTTGTAATTTCCGTTTTGAAAATTCAGATTTGATTTTCCCTTATGAAAAATGTATCAACCCCTACAAAAATTTCCATGAATTCAAATCCACAAAATAATTCACATTTCCTGTCGCTGATGGATGTCACGCCCTGACTCAGGGGACGCTTATATGTTGAGTCAGGGTGTGTATATTCCTTCTTGTGCTTTTTCTATGTTGTCGATCTGGTGTGTGTGGATCTATGTTGGCCGGTGTGGTTCCCAATCAGAGGCAGCTGTCGCTCGTTGTCTCTGATTGGGGACCATACTTAGGCAGCCTATTGGCACTGTCTAGTTGTGGGATCTTGTTCCGCTTAAGGTTTGTTGTTTCTACCTTAGGACTTCACGTTTCGTTTATTGTTTTGTCGTGTGTTTATTTAGTTGAATAAACATGTACGTATATCACGCTGCGCCTTGGTCTGTCCCGTCATTCAACGAACGTGACAGAAGATCCCACCAAAAGAGGACCAAGCAGCGTGCCCAGGCGGAGCGGATGGCCATGTCACAGGGAATTTGTGGTCATGGGAGCAGATATTTGCGGGGAAAGGACCATGGGCTAAGGTAGATGCCCAGGCAGGAGAGGAGCAATGGCAACACGGAGGAGGCCGGTCGAGGAGGAAGCCCAGAGCAAAATTATTTTGGGGGGGCACACGGGGTGGTTGGCGGAGCCTAGGGTTAGAGCCGAGCCAACTCCCCGTACTCACGCGAAGAGGCGTATGACTGGGCAAGCTCCGTGTTATGCGGAGCTACGTACTGTGTCGCCAGTGCTCAGGCACAGTCCTGTACGTCATGTGCTTGCACCACGCACGTGCCGTGCGAAGATGGGCATCCAGCCAGGACGGGGTGTGCCGGCTCAACGCTCCTGGTCTCCAGTACGCCTCCTCGGTCCCGCATATATCACCAGTGCGTGTGCACAGCCCAGTGCGTCCTGTGCCAGCGCCCCGCACGTGTAGTGCGAAAGTGGGCAGCCAGCCAGGACGGGTTATGCCAGCTCCCCGCTCCAGACCTCCAGCCCGCCTTCACAGTCCGCTCCAGCCTGTTCCTGCTCCTCGCACCAAACCAGTGGTGCGCGTCGCCAGCCCGCTCCGGCCTGTTCCTGCTCCTCGCACCAAGCCAGTGGTGCGCGTCGCCAGTCCGGCCTGTTCCTGCTCCTCGCACCAAGCCAGTGGTGCGCGTCGCCAGCCCGGCCCGGCCTGTTCCTGCTCCTCGCACCAAGCCAGTGGTGCGCGTCGCCAGTCCGGCCCGGCCTGTTCCTGCTCCTCGCACCAAGCCAGTGGTGCGCGTCGCCAGTCCGGCCCGGCCCGTTCCTGCTCCTCGCACCAAGCCAGTGGTGCGCGTCGCCAGTCCGGCCCGGCCCGTTCCTGCTCCTCGCACCAAGCCAGTGGTGCGCGTCGCCAGTCCGGCCCGGCCCGTTCCTGTCCCTCGCACAAAGCCAGTGGTGCGCGTCGCCAGTCTGGCCCGGCCCGTTCCTGCTCCTCGCACCAAGCCAGTGGTGCGCGTCGCCAGTCCGGCCCGGTCCATTCCTGTCCCTCGCACCAAGCCAGTTGTGCGTGTTCCTAGTCCGGTCCGGCCTGTGCCTGCTCCTCGCACCAGACCAGTGGTGCGTTTGTCCAGTCCGGCACGGCCCGTGCCCGTTCCCGTGCCCGTCAGCTGCTCCACTCCGGAGCCAGAGCAGTCCGCTCCACCGGTGCCTAATCCAGTGCCGGTCAGCTGTTCCACTCCGGAGCCAGAGCAGTCCGCTCCACCGGTGCCTGTCCAGCTCCGGTCAGCTGCGCCACTCCGGAGCCAGAGCAGTCCCCTCCACCGGGGTCCAGTCCAGCTCCGGTCAGCGGCTCCACTCCGGAGCCAGAGCAGTCCGCTCCACCGGAGCCTGATCCAGCTTCGGTCAGCGGCTCCACTCCGGAGCCAGATTAGTCCGCTCCACCGGTGCCCCGTCCAGCTCCGGTCAGCGGCTCCAGTCCAGACCATGACGTCAGCCCCTCTCCAGGTTCGGGGTCTCCCACACCAGGGTCCAGACAGAGCCTGGCGTATCGTGGGAGGAAGGAGAGGGGAAGCAGCAGGGAGGCGGAGAGTGAGAGGTCGTCACGCCCCGAGGCGGAATGCCCACCCGGCCCCTACCCTGTTATGTTTATGTTGTGCGGTCGGAGTCCGCACCTTTGGGGGGGGGGTACTGTCACGCCCTGACTCAGGGGACGCTTATATGTTGAGTCAGGGTGTGTATATTCCTTGTTGTGCTTTTCTAAGTTGTCGATCTGGTATGTGTGGATCTATGTTGGCCGGTGTTTTCCCAATCAGAGGCAGCTGTCGCTCGTTGTCTCTGATTGGGGACCATACTTAGGCAGCCTATTGGCACTGTCCAGCTGTGGGATCTTGTTCCGGTTAATAATAATAAATAAAAATAATATGCCATTTAGCAGACACTTTTATCCAAAGTGACTTACAGTCATGCGTGCATACATTTTTTTGTGTATGGGTGGTCCCGGGGATCGAACCCACTACCTTGGCATTACAAGCGCCGTGCTCTTACCAGCTGAGCTACAGAGGACCACAGATTAAGGTTTGTTGTTTCTACCTTAGGACTTCACGTTTCGTTTATTGTTTTGTCGTGTGTTTATTTAGTTGAATAAACATGTACGTATATCACGCTGCGCCTTGGTCTGTCCCGTTAACGAACGTGACAATGGATTATTTTCCTGCTGTAGCAAACTGGCTCAAATTAAGATCCTACATCTGTAATTGCTCCCCGTGGACGTATAATACAGACAAGAGAACTTAGACTATGGAGGGTTTTACGCAAAGCCAAACTTTTCACAGGAGCTGGGTGAAGATCCAATTGAGAATGTGAAATGTCAGCTCACCATTCCACTGCTAGCAAATGTAAAGTCTGGTTTTTAATCAAATTAAACGAAAAACAATCAATCTGTTTGATCACCAAAAATACTTCTAAATAGGATTGGTTCAGAAACATGATGTTATAAATCGCATCTCTCGTTCCATGAGCATAAGGCAATGTGTGCACACGTAGGCCCAAGGGCTCTTCTGGGAAAGAGGATACCTAGTCAGTTCAACAATTCAACCGAAATGTGTCTTCCGCATGTAACCCAAACCCTCTGAATCAGAGAGGTGTGGTGGGCTGCCTTAAATCGATGTCATCGGCGCCCAGGGAGCAGTTGTTGGGGGTTAACTGCCTTGCTCAAGGGGAGAACGGCTGATTTTTCCACTGGATGTTCGAGCCATGGACAAATTGACATTGCCCAAACGTTATAATAAGATTAGCCTATACCATCGCCGTTGATATAGCCTATTAGTGACATTTGAAAGGTAAACAAACAAACTGGCAAATTGCCTCGGTTACAAGCGGATTCAGCACCAAGTACAGCAATTGGAATTCCCGCGATTTGACAGTTAGGTCCAACAGATGAAAGTTGAACATGCTATTTTCTTTTACAACATGATAAAGTAAAAACTAAAAGCAGTCTATTGTAATAACTTGATGTTCCTAAACAGACTTCCTACATTCACTGACAGCTTTCATTCAATGGGCATCACACATAGGCCTAATGAGACCACATTTTTTCACAGATGCTGAATGGACAAAAATAATGTCCCTTATAAATAAAAAACAGGAATGATTGACTGTTTTGCTGCTCGTGATATTTGAACAACACATTGGTTATAGGCCACTGATTGGGTATGCTGTGCGCCTCCACTAGCAAAATCGATGCCATAACCAATCGAGTCTTAAATATTTGAAATAGATGCGGTAAAGACGTCAATGGAACTCGACCAAAACAATAGCTTTCGACTCTGTCAACCACCGCATTCTTATTGGCAGACTAAATAGCCTTGGTTTCTCAAATGACTGCCTCGCCTGGTTCACCAACTACTTCTCAGATAGAGTTCAGTGTGTCAAATCAGAGGGCCTGTTGTCTGGACCTATGGCAGTCTCTATGGGGGTGCCACAGGGTTCAATTCTTGGGCCGACACTTTTCTCCGTGTATATCAATGATGTCGCTCTTGCTGCTGGTGACTCTCAGATCCATCTCTACGCAGACGACACCATTTTGTATACATCTGGCCCTTCATTGGACACTGTGTTAACAAACCTCCAAACGAGCTTCAATGCCATACAACACTCCTTCAGTAGCCTCCAACTGCTCTTAAACACTAGTAAAACTAAATGCATGCTTTTCAATCGAACGCTGCTGGCACCCGCCCACCCGACTAGAATCACCACTCTCGACGGGTCTGACCTAGAGTATGTGGACAACTACAAATACCTAGGTGTCTGGTTAGACTGTAAACTCTCCTTCCAGACTCACATAAAGAATCTCCAATCCAAAGTTAAATCTAGAATCGGCTTCCTATTTCGCAACAAAGCCTCCTTCACTCATGCTGCCAAACATGCCCTCGTAAAACTGACTATCCTACCGATCCTTGACTTCGGCGATGTCATTTACAAAATAGCCTCCAACACTCTACTCAGCAAATTGGATGTAGTCTATCACAGTGCCATCCGTTTTGTCTCCAAAGCCCCATACACTACCCACCACTGTGACCTGTACGCTCTTGTTGGCTGGTCCTCACTACATGTTTGTCGTCAAACCCACTGGCTCCAGGCCATCTATAAATCACTGCTAGGCAAATCCCCGCCTTATCTTAGCTCATTGGTCACCATACAGTGGGGAAAAAAAGTATTTAGTCAGCCACCAATTGTGCAAGTTCTCCCACTTAAAAATATGAGAGAGGCCTGTAATTTTCATCATAGGTAGACGTCAACTATGACAGACCAATTGAGATTTTTTCTCTCCAGAAAGTCACATTGTAGGATTTTTAATGAATTTATTTGCAAATTATGGTGGAAAATAAGTATTTGGTCACCTACAAACAAGCAAGATTTCTGGCTCTCACAGACCTGTAACTTCTTCTTTAAGAGGCTCCTCTGTCCTCCACTCGTTACCTGTATTAATGGCACCTGTTTGAACTTGTTATCAGTATAAAATACATCTGTCCACAACCTCAAACAGTCACACTCCAAACTCCACTATGGCCAAGACCAAAGAGCTGTCAAAGGACACCAGAAACAAAATTGTAGACCTGCACCAGGCTGGGAAGACTGAATCTGCAATAGGTAAGCAGCTTGGTTTGAAGAAATCAACTGTGGGCGCAATTATTAGGAAATGGAAGACATACAAGACCACTGATAATCTCCCTCGATCTGGGGCTCCACGCAAGATCTCACCCCGTGGGGTCAAAATGATCACAAGAACGGTGAGCAAAAATCCCAGAACCACACTGGGGGACCTAGTGAATGACCTGCAGAGAGCTGGGACCAAAGTAACAAAGCCTACCATCAGTAACACACTACGCCGCCAGGGACTCAAATCCTGAGTGTCCCCTGCTGAAGCCAGTACATGTCCAGGCCCGTCTGAAGTTTGCTAGAGTGCATTCGGATGATCCAGAAGAGGATTGGGAGAATGTCATATGGTCAGATGAAACCAAACTAGAACTTTTTGGTAAACTCAACTCGTAGTGTTTGGAGGACAAAGAATGCTGAGTTGCATCCAAAGAACACCATACCTACTGTGAAGCATGGGGGTGGAAACATCATGCTTTGGGGCTGTTTTTCTGCAAAGGGACCAGGACGACTGATCCGTGTAAAGGAAAGAATGAATGGGGCCATGTATCGTGATATTTTGAGTGAAAACCTCCTTCCATCAGCAAGGGCATTGAAGATGAAACGTGGCTGGGTCTTTCAGCATGACAATGATCCCAAACACACCGCCCGGGCAACGAAGGAGTGGTTTCGTAAGAAGCATTTCAAGGTCCTGGAGTGGCCTAGCCAGTCTCCAGATCTCAACCCCATAGAAAATCTTTGGAGGGAGTTGAAAGTCTGTGTTGCCCAGCGACAGCCCCAAAACATCACTGCTCTAGAGGAGATCTGCATGGAGGAATGGGCCAAAATACCAGCAACAGCGTGTGAAAACCTTGTGAAGACTTACAGAAAACGTTTGACCTGTGTCATTGCCAACAAAGGGTATATAACAAAGTATTGAGAAACTTTTGTTATTGACCAAATACTTATTTTCCACCATAATTTGCAAATAAATTCATTAAAAATCCTACAATGTGATTTTCTGGATTTTTTTTCCTCATTTTGTCTGTCATAGTTGACGTGTACCTATGATGAAAATTACAGGCCTCTCTCATCTTTTTAAGTGGGAGAACATGCACAATTGGTGGTGGCTAAATACTTTTTTCCCCCACTGTAGCAGTACCCACCCGTAGTCTGCGCTCCAGCAGGTATATCTCACTGGTCATTCCCAAAGCCAACACCTCCTTTGGCCGCCATTCCTTCCAGTTCTCTGCTGCCAATGACTGGAACGAATTGCAAAAATCTCTGAAGCTGGAGACTCTTATCTCCCTCACTAACTTTAAGCATCAGTTGTCAGAGCACCTTACCGATCACTGCACCTGTACACAGCCCATCTGAAATTAGCCCACCCAACTACCTCATCCCTATATTGTTATTTATTTTGCTCTTTTGCACCCCAGTATCTCTATTTGCACATAATCTCTTGCACATCTAGCATTCCAGTGTTAATACTATTGTAATTATTTTGCACTATAGCCTATTTATTGCCTTACCTCCATATCTTGCTACATTTGCACACACTGTATATATATTTTCTGTTGTATTTTTGACCCCATATGTAACTCTGTCTTGTTTTTATTGCACTGCTTTGCTTTATCTTGGCCAGGTCGCAGTTGTAAATGAGAACCTGTTCTCAACTGGCTTACCTGGTTAAATAAAGGTGAAATAAAATAAAATAAAATAAAAAATAGAAATACAATAGAAACGCATGGGGGAAACATCCCGAATCTCCTCGTTGACCCCCAACAAAATTAGCCTACATTTAGGCTATTGCTTATATGTGTATTTCACACTATGTTGAGGTAAAAATCGGAGTATAATGCTTGTGTGAATGTCAACCCAAATACATGTTCATGTCATCGGCACCAATCAACTGCATTACAGTAAAAAATTACTTTGACTACCACCACCAATTTCTCTATGCTAGCTATGATACCAGCTTATACGAATGGGAGTTAGCATTTAGCAGTCACTTTTTCTAAATCTGAAAAGGGACTACTTCTAAATGTTATGCAGTGAAAACAGACAAATATATCCAAATCGGACTTTAGTAACCACATTGTGGGTCTTTTACCAAATATCCACTTTTTAGATCAGATTTGTTGAATCTGCGCCAATCCGGTGTCCTTTTTTTATCCCCCATGGTCTGCGTTCCATTGACCTCTTTACCGCATCTATTGGCACACATTTTTAAGGACACACCTTAAAAATGTCCACTCCTCCCACCGCAGCGCAAGCGAGCTGATATAAGACAGGGCTGGCAAATAGCAGAGCGCTGGCTTTAACAAGTCCAAATTACCAAAGAGCATGCATTTGACACTAGTGCCGCCTTAACGCCAGCCAAAAATAGTGCCCCAGTGTCCAGTGCACGCAACAAATAAACTTTGTTTTGATTTGATTTGGGTCTGATGAAGTGTGTAAATACAAGAACCAAGGGAGCCATAGATAACTTCTGTCACTAAGTGATCACCACTCATATGTAATTTAGTGTCTCACTCTACGGCAACTGCAGTTATCCTTTAATTTTTTATTCAGCATATTAATACCGCCAGCAGCCAGCTCAGGGGAACTTCACAATAGATACAATAGGTTAATAGTGGTCTGCCTGACTGTGGAATATTGATAATATAATTTCATCACTTGTAACCAACCTTCATTAAGTTCTTTCTCTCTGTTCCTTCTAAAACTAAGAATGTGCATTTCCTTTATAACCCATAGATAATTAATTAGCTATACCTTTTCATCTACCAAGTCTTTTCAAACTAGAGAAATTGAAACTACTCATTAACCCCCTATTAGATTAATGTTTGATTTCCCCTTTGAAGTATTAGTGTGGATATTTTTCAACACAGTGGTTGGCTTTATGTGCCTAGGTCTCTGGGAAGTGTTACTCTTGATCAGAATAAATCTATGGTGAATTTGAAAATAAGTTTAAACCAATGTATTTATTATATTAGTCGTATGTATGGGACATGCATGTTATATCTCATCCAATTAAATGTTTACTTGCAGGTTCCTTCTCAACAATGCAACAACTAAGAAATAATAAAATATCAGAATTTAAAGTTAATGGCTTAGTAGAATAGAATAAACATTTTGGCATAAGATAATACAGGAAGGCACAATTTATAGACCAATATTTACACGTGTATTGGAGAAGTGGGGGGGAGTATTTGGTCACCTACAAACAAGCAAGATTTCTGACTCTCACAGACCTGTAACTTCTTCTTTAAGAGGCTCCTCTGTCCTCCATTCGTTACCTGTATTAATGGCACCTGTTTGAACTTGTTATCACTATAACAGAAACCTGTCCACAACCTCAAACAGTCACACTCCAAACTCCACTATGGCCAAGACCAAAGAGCTGTCAAAGGACACCAGAAACAAAATTGTAGACCTGCACCAGGCTGGGAAGACTGAATCTGCAATAGGTAAGCAGCTTGGTTTGAAGAAATCAACTGTGGGAGCAATTATTAGGAAATGGAAGACATACAAGACCACTGATAATCTCCCTCGATCTGGTGCTCCACGCAAGATCTCACCCCGTGGGGTCAAAATGATCACAAGAACGGTGAGCAAAAATCCCAGAACCACACAGGGGGACCTAGTGAATGACCTGCAGAGAGCTGGGACCAAAGTAACAAAGCCTACCATCAGTAACACACTACGCCGCCAGGGACTCAAATCATGCAGTGCCAGACGTGTCCCCCTGCTTAAGCCAGTACATGTCCAGGCCCGTCTGAAGTGTGCTAGAGTGCATTTGGATGAACCAGAGGAGGATTGGGAGAATGTCATATGGTCAGATGAAACCAAAATAGAACGTTTTGGTAAAAACTCAACTCGTCGTGTTTGGAGGACAAAGAATGCTGAGTTGCATCCAAAGAACACCATACCTACTGTGAAGCATGGGGGTGGAAACATTATGCTTTGGGGCTGTTTTTCTGCAAAGGGACCAGGACGACTGATCCGTGTAAAGCAGGGTTCTTCAATTCCGGTCCTGGAGGGCCGAAACACTTCTGTTTTTTATTTCTACCTGGTAGTTAATTGCACTCACCTGGTGTCCCAGGTCTGAATTAGCCCCTGATTAGAAGGAGAGGATGAAAAACAGAGGTGTTTCGGCCCTCCAGGACCGGAATTGAAGAGCCCTGGTGTAAAGGAAAGAATGAATGGGGCCATGTATCGTGAGATTTTGAGTGAAAACCTCCTTCCATCAGCAAGGGCATTGAAGATTAAACGTGGCTGGGTCTTTCAGCATGACAATGATCCCAAACACACCGCCCGGGCAACAAAGGAGTGGCTTCGTAAGAAGCATTTCAAGGTCCTGGAGTGGCCTAGCCAGTCTCCAGATCTCAACCCCATAGAAAATGTTTGGAGGAAAGTCCGTGTTGCCCAGCGACAGCCCCAAAACATCACTGCTCTAGAGGAGCTCTGCATGGAGGAATGGGCCAAAATACCAGCAACAGTGTGTGAAAACCTTGTGAAGACTTACAGAAAAAGTTTGACCTGTGTCACTGCCAACAAAGGGTATATAACAAAGTATTGAGAAACTTTTGTTATTGACCAAATACTTATTTTCAACCATCATTTGCAAATAAATACATTAAAAATCCTACAATGTGATTTTCTGGATTTTTCTTTCTCATTTTGTCTGTCATAGTTGACGTGTACCTATGATGAAAATTACAGGCCTCTCTCGTCTTTTTAAGTGGGAGAACTTGCACAATTGGTGGCTGACTAAATATTTTTTTCCCTCACTGTATGTGTGTGTATGTCTGTGTAGGTGTGTGCATGAGTGAGTACATGTGTGCTAAGGTGAGGAGAATCAGAGCAGATGGTCAGTCCAGTTCAAGTGTTCAGCAGTCTGATGCCTTGTAGATAGAAACTGTTTCTGAGCCTGTTGGTAACAGACATCATGCTCCGATACTGTCTGCACGGCGATAAGGGAGAGAACAGCTCATGGCTGGGGTGTGTGGGGTCCTTGAGGATGCTGCATGCCTTCCTCAGGAACCATTTCGAGTAGATGTCCTATATGGGTGACAGCACAGTCCCAGTGATGTACTGGTCCGTTTTCACCACCCGCTGGAGGGCCTTGCGGTTGTGGATGGAGCGATTCCCGTAACAGGCCATGATGCAACCGGTCAGGACGATATCAATGGTGAGGCGATAGTATATTTACTGCAGTCCCTTTAATGTGGATCGGGGCATGTTCCCCTTTCTGCTTTGGTCATGACACCACAATGCCAGTTCACTTAACTCCTCCCTATAGACTGGCTAGTAATTGTTGGTTATCAGGTCTACAACCGTGGTGTCTTCAGCAAACTTGATGATGTAGTTGGTGTTGTGAAAAGCCACGCAGTCGTGGGTGAACAAGGAGTACAGCAGAGGACTGAGGCCACACCCCTGGGGGCCCCTGTTTTAAGAGACAGTATGGAGGAGGTGTTGCTGCCAATCCTCAAATCCTGTATTAATTTGTGTTCATTGAGGAAACAGTCTGTCTTTTAATGGTATCCGAGATATCTGGAGATTAATTAAGTCCCTTCATAAGGGTCAAGGACAGAAACAAATTAATTTAGCAGTGGTGATGATGCTTAGATTGTGGTAAAAGGCCACACTTGACCGTTGCACTTGAATCAATCCCACGGTGAATGTCTAAGGCCGCTACGCTATGAAACCACACACTATTGCAGAGACTTTGATATTACCGGCCGCAATTGATATGGTGAAAACAATGTGTGGGGCGGTAGCATGGAACCCCGTATTTTCGGCATATTCAACAGCGTTTAAGAAATATATTACCTTCAACAGTGTTATCTTGTGATCAAGCCATCAAAGTTTTGTGGTTATTGCTGTTGTAAAAATGTTAGCTAACGGGTTAGCAATTAGCAAGTTTGACATTTCAGTGGAAATACTACTATTATCAGCTTTTTGATAAGCGGTTTATCAAAAAAATACGTCCCGTATTATCGGCATACGGCCCCCAGTTATTGGCCAACTTACTATTTTGTTAAATTACAAGATATATTCATTTCATTTTGTTTCAAGAAAAAAACACCAACCACGTACCCGAAGTGTTTACTAGATAGTTGACTAGTTGGCTAGCCTTCCGGTAAAAAAATAATGACTTGCCTGTGAACTTTTCATTGCGGAGCCCGGTGCGCCCTCCTGTGGACTCTTAAAAAATGGTTCTTCACCAACATATTCAGTGTTGTAACCAAATAATGTCTCATCATTTGTTTTACAGATTAATCTTATGTTTTGAGAAAGTAGATAACAGTTGAATACTAAAATATGAGTATTAATAATTTACATCAAATACAACTTTAATTTCAGTAATGTGCATTGACATAAACAATGAAAACACTGTTGGAGTTTGTGTTGCACTTGGAAAGTAAAGGAAGAAATACACAAGATGGGTTCAATATATATATATATATATATATATATATTATATTTTAGACCTTTATTTTTTTGTACAAATAAATAATTTAATATGAACACAAACAAAACAAACAATTAAATCTCAACCTCCATCCCTATATTGTCACAAAAATTACAAAAAAAATCAAGCTCCACCGCTACCTCTTGATCCCACTGAACACACCTGCAGTGGAACCAGTGCTGGCAGAAGTTACAGCACACCCATGGCACCTCAGATCTACACTCCTGAGGGGAGCTTGCAGGCGGATCATGCTCCCCGCAGCCAGCACAGCAGGTGGTGTCTTCTTTTATAAAAAATAAAATAATAACAAAAATTGATTAATATGGTTTTCTCTTCCTTTTCTGTGCTGCATTTTGAGAAAAAGTAGTGTTAGACTGAGCATGTTTTATCAAAACCCTTTTCAACTTTTTTACATCAATACCTCTGGAGGAAGCTGCAGAGGTTTTGGAGGAGTTGGAGATGACTTGAGGGCTGGTGCTATGGACTGTAGATATGTAAAGAGATATATATTTTTACATTGCTGTTTTATAAAACAGATAAGTCATTTTTGTAATTTAACATGTGTTTACCTGTGGAGGTGGCTGTATTCAAATTGCAGGGGGCAGGGACACCAGATGAGGCTGCTATGGTGGTGTGACCAGGGGAGACGGAGGAGGCAGTTGGTCCAGAGGAGGCCGTGTTGGTGGTGACAGACAGACAGACGGGGGGGTGCATCGTGGTGGTGGTGGACAAAACCGCCGACGATGGCTTGGAGGAGCTGGTGTTTGTAATGGTGGGGTTGAGGGGCCGACGATGGGGTGGCCGGGAGCGTAGGCACGTAGCCTTCTTCTGCAGCTGGGGACTCCGGCGGCTCCTACAGGTGCTGCACACTGGGAGGCACTGGCAGTGGTGATGCAGCTGTCAGGAGTGGTTCCAGCAGGGGTTCCAGCAGAGGCGATTGCGTCAATGGTCACATCCATGGCAGCCCTCTCCTGTGTTCTGAGGGCTGCCCAACGCTCTTTCTCCTCTGCCTTGGCCCTCTCCTTCTCACCCCACTCCTGCCACTGGCGCGTGTATTCCTCCCCGGTGAGGCATGTGGCGACCACAGGGACTCTTCTGTATCGATCTAGCCGATACTTAAGGACAGTAAGGATGTGCCCCAGGTCCTTCGCTATTAGCCCCCCCCCCTCTATTAGGGGGTGCTCTTCTAGAGCTAGGGCTGGGACTGGAGCAGGGGCTTGGACTGGAGCAGGGGCTGAGGGTCCTCTTGTGGTCACTGGGGAGGAGGTGCTGATGGCCGGCACAGTGCTGCTGGTTCCAGGAGAGGCAGTGGTGGGACCCGGAAGGGACCGAGACGGCATTAAACGGGACCCTTCAATGGCTGAAGGGTCAAAAGGGAAGAGGCCACACTTCTTAAACCCTTCCACCACATAGCACATGTCCTTGCAGCACTGGTACGGGTAGCGGAATACTCTGACAACTTCTTTAAAGGGCCAAAGTATGCCACGTCCAGCAGCTGCAGGACAGGGGTGCAGTGTGGTGGAAGACAAAGAAGTATAACCCCTTCCCTTAGTGCTGACGCGAGCACCTCTGGGTCCATGTGGCTCTTGTGCCCATCGAAGAGGAGAAAGAGAGGGCGCTCCTTCACTGCATGCTTAATGAAGTGCTGAAACCACTTCCTGAACAGGTCCCCGTCAATGTAGCCACTGTTTGACCGTCCATACAAGGCTTGGGGGTGGTCTCCCAGTGTGTAGTAGCCACCGGGGAAACACTTGGGGTAGATGATAAATGGGGGGACATCCTCCCAAGCTGCGTTGAAGCAGGCCAGCACTGTGATGTGCTCCTTGGTCCCCAGACTCATCGCAGTTATAGATTTGTCTGGGTTTCTCCCTCAACCCACTCTCTTCCAAGTGCTTCTCATAAGAAGTGAAGAAGGTGTCCATCATCGGACGTGTGGCACACTCAGCTCTCCCCCTGTCCAGGGTGTCCGGCCTCCTCATGCTCAGGTTCTTGTGCCTCCTTCTGAACATTTCCCACCACCTCTTCCCCAGTGGTGGGATTGTTTCCCCTGGGTGCCGAAACCTACAATAGAAGAGAATATGTAATTGTCCATCCAGGATAAAAATGTTTGTTTTGGCATCACCTTACACATCCACATTTACATCAAACACATTGAGAACAGTCAGTCCAGCATTCTACATACATAAACACATAGAACACCAAATACCTGTGTATTTCATCAGCCTCTGTCTGGTAAAGGGGAACCCATGGCTGGCGCAGTAGATACAGTACTGCAGCAGATCATTTTCAAGCAATGTGGGTGGTCCACTGCGACAACCATGGGTCACCCGGCCGCTCAGAATGTCTGCCAGGGTCTGCCGAGGTACACCATGCACCTTGGTAAATAAGAAAAGAAAACTGTTACTAGCAGATACAATTCACATACACATGGTAATCTCCTAAAAACAAAAGATGCCTAACCTTGGCAGCCTGGCGGAAAGCCATCCCTGTCCCGCAGTCCTCCATGGCATGGAACATGTCCACCTCACTCCACTGCTTCCTCTTGACATTCTCCATGCTGTGGTGGTAAATACATGTAGCTAAATAACTTGGCATACTATATACATTTTAGAAAGATAACTCAATCTGAATATGTATAAACATTTACATTTCAAAGCTAAGGCATTGAAAAGTGATTAAAGTTTTCACAATAACTGAAAGTGTACCCACGTTTTTTGTTTGATGTTATCTGTAATGAAAATGTGTGTCCCAATTAGTTTAATATTGATGCATACATTGTAACATTAGACTAAATACTGCCTATATGTAGCTGTTGTAAGATTAAACATAGCCAACAGTGATAGGTGTCAAAAAGTTAATGGTTCAAAATTAATTTTTGCAGATTGTGTAAACCAATTCTGAAAAGGTCAAGCTTGACAACATTCAGCTGTTTTCGTGATATGTATTATCTAATGCTTACAATTTCTTTCCATTTTGCTTACTTAGCAGTTCTATCAACATTTAGCAGCTAAGCTAGCAACATTAGAAAGTCCGTTAGCTATATTTCAGAGGTAAAAAGTTGGATATTAAATGAGATGTGGTCTGTCGCGCAGTCAAATTTTACAATATACAGCGTGTCCCACAAAATGTGTATGTATATAACTTTTTTGAAAACTCTCAAAACCTAACTTAACTTACAAAAATTGCAATGAAAATCGGTGGTCAGCTAGCTAGAACGGTGTCTTTAGTCGTAAAACGTACCGTTATTTTCCAGTCCATTTAAATGTTGAACTCGAGGTGATTTAGTCCTCCAACCACTAGAGAGTGTCCGAAGTTAGGGGGCGTCCGATGTTGGGGGAAAATTAGCTAGAGGCACAGAACCTCACTTCAATACCTTTGCCAGATAACACTGTGAAACTAAGAATTGATGCTATAGCTGAACGACTCAAAAACTCCCCACCTTATCCTCTCCAAATGAACTTTAGCTGTGAGAGCCGAGATGCATTGACTTTTGTTTGCAACGTCAGGGGATGTTATTCACAAGGACATATTGTTCGGTCTCACGATTCCCAAGCATAAAACGGCACAGGGGATGTTCAGCGTGCTGCGTGGCTATATTGAAGAAAAACAGATTCTATGGGATCGAATGGTGCGCTTTTGCACAGATGGGTCTCCATCTATCACAGGATGACGGGCAGGCCACTGCACTCTAGTTGTGAATGTGTCTCCATCTGCCATATGGATGCATTGTATGATACACCCATCGAGCTATAATGGATACACCTTAGAGCAACTGGCAGCAAAAGAGCTGAGCGCAGAACTATGAGATACTGGATCAAATCAAATTGTATTTTTCACATGCGCCGAATACAACAGGTGTAGACCTTACCATGAAATACTTACTTACAAGCCCTTAACCAACAATGCAGTTCAATAAATAGAGTTAAGAAAATATTAACTAAATAAACGAAAGTTTAAAAAAAGTACAAAAAAAGTACAATAAAATAACAAGGGGGTACAGGTTAGTCGAGGTAATTTGTACATGTAGGTAGGGGTAAAGTGACTATGCATAGATAATAAACAGCAAGTAGCAGCAGTGTAAAAACAAAGGGGGGAGGGGGTGTCAATGTAAATATCCGGGTGGCCATTTTATTAATTGTTCAGCAGTCTTACGGCTTGGGGGTAGAAGCTGTTAAAGAGCCTTTTGGACCTAGACTTGGCGCTCCTGTACCACTCGCCGTGCTGTAGCAGAGAGAACAGTCTATGACTTGGGTGACTGGAGTCTGACAATTTTTTGGCCCTTCCTCTGACACTGCCTAGTTTATAGGTCCTGGATGGCAGGAAGCTTGGCCCCAGTAATGTACTGGGCCGTACACACTACCCTCTGTAGCACCTTACGGTCGGATGCTGAGCAGTTGCCATACCAGGCAGTGATGTAACCGGTCAGGATGCTCTCGATGGTGCAGCTGTAGAACTTTGAGGATCTGGGGACCCATGCCAAATTTGTTCAGTCTCCTGAGGGGGAAAAGGTGTTGTCGTGCCCTCTTCACGACTGTCTTGGTGTGTTTGGACCATGATAGTTTGTTGGTGATGTGGACACCAAGGAACTTGAAACACTCGACCCGCTCCACTATAGCCCTGTCGATGTTAATGGGGGCCTGTTCGACCCTCCAGCCTTTCAAAGCACTTCATGGCTACCGACGTGAGTGCTACGGGCAGTGGTCATTTAGGCAGGTTACCTTCGCTTTCTTGGGCACAGGGACTATGGTGGTCTGCTTGAAACATGTATGTATTACAGACTCGGTCAGGGAGAGGTTGAAAATGTCCGTGAAGACACTTGCCAGTTGGTCCGCGCATGCTTTGAGTACATGTCCTGGTAATCCGTCTGGCCCCGCGGCCTTGTGAATGTTGACCTGTTTAAAGGTCTTGCTCACGTCGGCTATGGAGAGTGTGATGCAGGTAACTTTGATTGTAAACTACATTTCACACGCCTGATCGCAAAACTATGTGGAGATATGCGATCAGAGAATGACAATGTTCTATATTACACCAAGGCTTGGTGGTTATGGAGGGGGAGTGTTGGAAAGGTTTTTTGAATTGAGAGAGGAACTGTTGTTATTTGCAATGGCTGTAAAAAACAGACTTTGAAAAAAAAAAAAAGACTTGACTTTCTGTGTTATGAAAATAAAATGTTTGAGTGGTGCAGCGGTCAAAAGCGCTGCATCGCAGTACTGAGGTGCCACTACAGCCTGGCCATGACCGGGAGCCCCATAGGACGGTGCACAATTGGCCCAGGGCTTTTCTTGGCTCATCGCGTTCTATGGACTCTTTGTGGCAAGGCCGGATGCCTGCAAGCTGACTTCCACAAAAAAATATGATTGTTGCTATACCACCCTGAACATGTCTGATATCGGTAGCTAAGCAGAGTCGGGCCTGGTTAGTAGTTGGATGGGAGACCACCTGGGGACACCAGGTGTTGTAAGCTAAAACTGAATCAGAATCTTTTTGGTGGGAGGGAGTTAGAAAATGTGTCTCCTTGCCTATGTAAAAGACATATTTGGCAAACTGAACGAACTGAACTCAAGCATGCAGGGACATACAAAACAAAATCTACAGATGTGTGACCGAATCAGCAAAATCCGTTTGACTTTGATCCTGGCTCAGTTGACATGCCGGTAAGTGAAATCGAACATCTGATCGAGCTGTCATGTGACCGAATGCTTCAGACAAATGTATGCTCTGATCGCATATCTCCACATAGTTTTGCGATCAGGCGTGTGAAATGTAGTTTACAATCAAAGTTACCTGCATCACGCTCTCCATAGCCAACGTGAGCAAGACCTTTAAACAGCTCAACATTCACAAGGCCGCGGGGCCAGACGGATTACCAGGACCTGTACTCAAAGCATGGGCGAACCAACTGGCAAGTGTCTTCACTGACTCATTAATGGGTCACTATGGAGGAGTTTGGGTTTCTGACTCAAAGTGAATACTCTGCAGTCTCCCTCCAAGCATTAAAACTCATGGTACGCTGATTCAGTGCTCTCGTCTTCATTAAAAACAAATATCAATCGAGGTTGGATGTGTCAGGAAAGATTAGGTGTGCACTGTCGACCACGCCCCCTGACTCCAACGCGACATGCATCAAGCACACCCATCTCATTAGTGGTGGTGAGATAAGATAACTTATTTCTGACTAATTTGCAATTGACTGTAATAGCCCCACATAAAAAAATATATATAATGGTGAGTTGATAATACAATTAGAAATGACCACCATAGCCCAATTATATAATTTTTAAGAATTGTCTCACATTGTTGGGGTCGCGATCATTTTCAGATATCAAAGTGGGGTCGTGGGCCAACAAAGTTTGGGAATCCCCACTATACACTATTCAAAGTGTGTATTTATGTGATTTTTAAATTGCACAAATAAAGATAATTAACTCGTTTTGGTAAATCTTTTTAAATATAATGTGCAAGGTCACAGTTATCCCTAACCTATAGCCAAGTTAAATGGGGCCATGGTCGGATGCACAAGTAGCTTTTGTGCAAATTCCTTATATCCTTTTCAGCAATCAAACTACTTTGAATACTGTTATCCGGAATGAATGTAATTCTGCAGGGAATTGGAGGACGTATGAAACAGTATATACTGTAACAGTTTCTCCCATTCTCTCAAATATCACAGTTAAATATAAATCAATGCATTTTTTTACAATAAGATCCATAAAATAAAATAGTGCACCCAGAGATTGTCACGCTTGCCATCAGAGCTTTTTCCCTCAGGGTTCCATGCTAGCACAGAGTATACTGGGACCAAATCTGTGACTTTCAGGAGCTCTGTGATTATTAAAATCAGAGAGAGCAGACAGTTAATGTAATGTCCCCCAAGACCAAGTTAGCTCATATAGAACCCCCAAAATATGTTGTTCAACATACTTGCATACTATAGCTGCAGAATACATACATGTATAAGATGAGTAATCATACAATAATAATCAGGCATGAAAATCAACAGATAAAAAGTCCCAGATACCCTGGTAACAGTCCTGAATCGATAATGGCCATGTATTGCCAATTAACACAGAATTTCAATTGCCTGCTGATATGTCACTTACAGAAATGCAATGTGGACATGGATAATACAAGAATATCTACATGGCATGTTTACATTCTACTACGTAAGTACAGCAATGTAGGTCTGATTGAATTGACTTCAAAGTCTTGTACATCCAAGATAATCTTCTTCCACAGTATCTGGCCCAATGGATCTTTCACTGGCGTTGCGTTGCCTCTGATATCTCATCAGAGGTCCTGTATTTAACATCAGTCCTGACTTGATTCTCCCAGCATCGACAGAGGCTTTGCTGGGCCACAGACCCCACATATTTACCTTTCAATTTCAGGCTATGCTTCACGCTTTATTGCACTTTTTGTCTCCCTGTCTGAGAGCCAGCGGGTTCATTTGGTCTGTTCCCCTTTAGAAAAACATAAGGAATGGCTTCTGTCATGGAGTGCACTCACTCTGAAAGCGCAGAGAATACATTTGCTCAGTTACAGCCTGAATTTAAAATGGATTAAATTGAGATTTTTTTGTCACTGATCTACATACAATACCCCATAGAGTGAAATGAAAGAAGCTTGTACAGAATCATTATGTTGACTGAGGTTACCTATTTTATTGGTAGAGGGTACAGTAGATCAATCATATTACCTTTTTCTCTATGTAAGGGTTGGTGTGAGGTGTGGTCCAGGTGCGGTGCAGGTTAGACAGTAGGCAGTAGGCAGAGATGGTGAAACAAGAAACTTTACTGATGGTCCCGAAGCCAGGATACGAAATAACGGACTTTACATGAAAAATAAAGGTGGAGCAAATAAGACTAAAAAAAACAGGCAGACAGCCAAAAATAGGAAATATTAACTATGATTGAAATAATAAATAAACAGGGAGAACATCCCGCGACCAGACACTGATTAGTACTGCTTGGCATAGTGAAACTAGCAGAGAAAACTGAGCAAGGGAACACAGGGAAGTGAGGGCATAAATACACAGGTGAATCAGATTTACACAGGTGACACCAATAGGAAGATGATTAGTCCCGACTGTGAGTGAAGAGGTGCCTAAGGTTGTCAGAGGATGACACCTAGTGGGTCGCTCCGGAACTGCGACCCCTCCTGTAACAGTGCCCCCCCCCCCTGACGAACGGGTGGAGGCGACGGAATGTTGTTATCAGCCCTGGGTCCATAACATCCCTCCTGGGCACCCAGGACTGCTCCTCCGGCCCACAACCCTCCCAGTCCACCAGAAATTGGAGACCCCTCCCCACCCGCCGGCAGTCCAGCATCCGGTCCACAGTAAAAGCCGGCTGCCCTCCGACGAGGCACACCGGGGGAACAAGACGAGGAGGGGTAGCCAGGGGATATGTGGCGACGGGCTTGAGGAGGGACACATGGAATGTGGGATGCACCCGCATGGTGGGGGGAAGTTGCAAGGCGGTAGACCACTGGGTTGACTCGCCGGACCACTCTGAATGACAGCTTCCTGGATTCCACGCGGAGGGGAAGATCCCACGTGGAGAGCCACACCCTCTGTCCCGGGTGAAAGACCGGGGCCGGGCGATGCCTGTGGTTGGCCTGATGTTGAGACCTGACCGAGGCCCGCTTAAGCGGCGCCCATACCTGCCTCCAGGTGCGGCGACAGCGACTGATGTAGGCCTGGACTGACGGGACCGCCGCCTCCTCCTCTTGCTCGGGGAATAGGGGAGTTTGGTACCCGTATTGGCACTGGAAGGGGGACAGGCCGGTGGACGAGCAGAGAATGGTGTTGTGGGCGTACTCCGCCCACGCCAGTCGCTGACTCCAAGTAGCTGGGTTGCTGGAGGCATAGCACCTAAGCACCCCCTCCAGATCCTGGTTGACGCGCTCCATCTGCCCGTTCGAATGGGGATGGAAGCCAGAAGACAAGCTGACGTAGGCGCAGAGGCAGGTGGCAAACGCCTTCCAGAACCTGGAGGCGAACTGAGGGCCCCGATCCGACACCACATCTTGGGGAAGGCCATGGATCCGGAAAACGTGCTGCACCACCAACTTAGCTGTCTCCTGGGCCGACGGGAATATGGGAAGAGGAATGAAGTGGGCAGCCTTCGAGAACCAGTCCACAACTACCAGGATGACTGGAAATCCATCAGAGGGTGGTAGTGCGGAAATGACATCCAGCGAGATGTGGGACCAGGGGTGCTTGGGGATAGGCAGGGGTCGGAGCAGCCCTGCTGCGTGCTGACGTGAGCTCTTCGTGCGCGCGCACACCGGGTAAGCAGCCACGAAGGAGCGCATATCCCTCTCAGCAGATGGCCACCAGAACCTCCTACGCAGGAACTCCAAAGTCCTGGCGCTCCCCGGATGGCTGGTGAGGTCAGACGCGTGCGCCCACTGAAGCAGTCGCGAGGGCGCAGCCTTGGGTACGTATTTCCTCCCCGATGGACCTCCGCTCGGATCGGGCTCCCGCCGTAGCGCTGCTCTGACCAGCCTATCGATTCCCCACAAAACTGGGCCAGCAATCAGGGCGTTGGGGACAACGGGGTCGTCCCTCTCCACCAGGTCCACGTGGTCGAAATACCGGGAGAGCGCGTCAGGCTTGGTGTTCTTCGACCCCGGATGGTATGAGATGTGAACCGGAACCTGGGGAAGAACAACTCCCACCTGGCCTGGCGCGAATTGAGCATCTTGGCCCCCTGAATGTAGGCTAAGTTCTTGTGGTCAGTCCATACAACTAATGGATGGGCGGCCCCCTCTATCCAATGTCTCCACTCCCCCAGGGCGAGCTTGACCGCTAGCAGCTCACGGTTCCCCACGTTGTAATTCGTTCCGGCGGGGGCAGCCGATGGGAGAAAAACGCGCAAGGGTGAGTCTTACCGTCCGTGAGGAACCGATGGGACAGGATTGCTCCCACCGCAACGTCTTAAGCTTCCACCTCCACAATGAACGGCAGGGACGGATCATGATGCCCGAGGACTGGGGCTGATGTAAAGCGCCACTTTACATCAGCCCCAGAGCGTACGCTCGTCTGGGTGAGGGCTGTCAGATGGAGCGGCTAGGGAGCTAAAATTGCGACTGAATCGCCTATAAATATTAGCGAACCCTAAAAACCGTTGTAGTTGCTTGAGGGATGAGGGCTGGGGTCATTCCAGTACCACGCTGACCTTGGATGGGTCCATCCATAGGTCCCCCTGGGTGACGATGAACCTAGGAAGGAGACAGTGTCTCAGTGTGGAACACACACTTCTCCGCCTTGACGTAGAGCTGGTGACGGAGAAGGCATTGGAGGACCTGCCGAATGTGCTGCTGGTATTCACTCATGTCCTTCGAAAATATGAGAATATCATCCAAATACACGAAGACACTGTAGTCGAGGAGGTCCTGGAGTACGTCCTTGTCCAACGCCTGGAACACCGCAGGTGCATTAGCTAGACCAAACGGCATGACTTGGTACTTTTTTCCAAGAAGAAGAAGGCTGTGCCTGCGGGTGAGGTAGAGGGACGGGTGTAACCCTCGACGACTACCTCGTTGATATACTTCCTCATGGCCAGCATCTCTGGCCAGGACAAGGAAAACAATCGCCCTCATGTGGGCATGGCGCCCGGCAGGCGATCGATAGCACAGTTGTATGGCCTATGAGGAGGTAGGCCCTGGCACTCCTCTTACTAAACACCTCCCCCAGATCCCGATACTCCCGGGGAACGCCTGCCAGGTCTGGGCTGGTGACGGAGTCTGTAGCCACCGTCCTCCTGGTGGCAACCGCCGCCAGGGTGGTAGGCGGTTCTGAGTGCTGGACCTGGGGTAGAGGTGAGGACTGGTAGGTGGCCTGGGACGGTGGTTTGGGCTGATGAGTGGTCGGTGGAGACCTGAACAGGACGGGGGCGGCGCCTCCCTCCAGGATAAGTCGCCCCGTGGACCAGTCCATCCGGAGTTTGTGACTGACAAGCCAAGGGTGCCCGAGGACGTGGGGACACTCCGGAATGTCCACAATAAAAATCTGGATATCCTCCCATAGCCCCCCCGCCACCGGGACACGCACGGGAACAGTGCGCCGGGTGATGAAGCCGACCCAAATGGCCGGCCGTCCAGGCCCATGACCGGAACCGGCTCGGAGAGGGAGAGAAACGGAACACTCCACCGTTGGGCCAGCCCCGCGTCCATCAGGTTTTCCGTGGCCCCAGAATCCAGCAGTGCATACGCCCGACGCGCGGGGCGGGCCCACTGAACCCTGATAGGGAGAAAAGTCTGGGAGTCTCTAGAGTTGGGTTTTCAGTTCCGGCTCGCTAGCACCCCTCCTGATAATAGCAAGCCCTCCCATTTCCCGGCTTCTCTGGGCATGATTCGCAGTGGTGACCTGTCTGGCCGCAGTACAGGCAACGTCCCTGGTGCAGACGCCTCTGCCTCTCCATCCTGGACAAGTGCGCCACACCCAGCTGCATAGCCTCCTCCTGAGGTGTTTCCTCCATGAATCGGTGGAAAGCCTCTGGGCTGAAAGGGGGACGCGGAGGCGTGCGTTGCGTCATGCCTCTCTTGTGCGCCCTCTCACGATGCCGATTGTCTACCCGCACCGAGAGGTCAACGAGGCCGTCCAGTCGCTCAGGCAGCTCCCTGAAGGAGAGTTTGTCCTTCATCACCGATTCACACCACTAAGCTTTTTCCACATTTTGTTGTGGTACAGCATGAATTTTTATGGATTAAATTGAGATCTTTGTGTCGCTGATCTACATACAATACACCATAGAGTGAAAAGGAGGAAGCCTGTACAGAATTTTAAAAATTCAAAACATGCATCCTGTTTGCAATAAGGCACTAAAGTAAAACTGCAAAAAAAATTATGTTTAAACTTTATGTCTTGAATACAAAGCGTTATGTTTGGGGCAAATTTAACACAACACAGAGTACCACTTTCCATATTTTCAAGCATGGTGGTGGCTGCATCATGTTATGGGTATGTTTTTCATCAGCAAGGAATAGGGAGTTTCTCAGGATAAAAAGAAACGGAATACAGCTATAAGCACAGGCCAAAATCGTAAAGGAAAACCTGGTTTTGTCTCCTTTCACTGGGAAAATAATTCACCTTTCAGCAGGATGATAACCTAAAACACAAGGCCAAATCTATACTTGAGTTGCTTACCAAGACGACATTGAATGTTCCTGAGTGGCCTAGTTTTACTTAAATCGGCTGGAAAATCTATGACAATACTTGAAAATATCTGTCTAGCAATGATCAACCTGACAGAGCTTGAAGAATATTTGTAATAATAATGGGCAAATATTGTACAATCCAGGTGTGCATAGCTCTTAGAGACTTACCCCAAAATACTCACAGCTGTAATCAACACCAAATTTGTTTCTACAAAGTATTGACTCGGGTGTGAATACTATATGAGATACACTATATATACAAATTAGTGGATTAGGCTATTTCATCCACACCTGTTGCTGATAGGTGTATAAAATCGAGCACACAGCCATGCAATCTCCATACACAACATTGGGCCTTTGAATGGCCTTACTGAAGAGCTCAGTGACTTTCAATGTGGCACTGTCATAGGATGCCACCTTTCCAACATGTCAGTTCGTCAAATGTCTGCCCTGCTAGAGCTGCTCCGGTCAACTGTAAGTGCTGTTATTCTGAAGTGGAAATGTCTAGGAGCAACAACGGCTCGGCCGTGAAGGGGTAGGCCACACAAGCTCACAGAACGGGACCGTCGAGTGCCGAAAGGGTAGCGTCTTGCGTTGTACGTATACAATTTCCTATCCTTGCATTTCCCCTGACATTATCGTAATTGTATCTAGCTGACTAAACTCAACTCCATTGTCGTCACTAGTTACCACAGTCACAAAGTCAGAAGGCCCGCCTACTCGACCAATCAGCTGGAGTGTGATGATGCCTATGCCTGCTTACGGTTTGTGGGAAACGACTAATCAGAAGAGGGAGTGTATGCCTACCAGAAGTGGCGGATGAGGGACATGGGGTGTTTGTCAATATGCATGCTACCATGCTCCACACACACATCAACAATTTTTATAACTAAACCAAGATAGACCACAGCCTGTCGTTTCCAATGGGAACAAATGAGTCATAGTGGGTAGAACAAGCAAGGAGGTGGGCAGAGCCAAGCACAAGCTAGGGAGATCCTATTGGCGTGTCCTAGCATCATCTGCATATTTCCATTAGAGAACGCCTACTCTGTGAAGTGCGCGTGTGCAATAACTCAATTCGCCTTTGTGCACCTTCTAAACTATGCGATTTTTAAAACTTACAGGTAACGAGTTCAAACAGGTGCAGTTAATACAGGTAATGAGTGGAGAACAGGAGGGCTTCTTAAAGAAAAACTAACAGGTCTGTGAGAGCCGGAATTCTTACTGGTTGGTAGGTGATCAAATACTTATGTCATGCAATAAAATGCAAATTAATTACTTAAAAATCATACAATGTGATTTTCTAGATTTTTGTTTTAGATTCCGTCTAGTGTACCTATGATAAAAATTACAGACCTCTACATGCTTTGTAAGTAGGAAAACCTGCAAAATTGGCAGTGTATCAAATACTTGTTCTCCCCACTGTATATATACACATACATACATATCAGAGCATATGAGCGGAGTGGAGCAGTGAGAATCTCAGCTCCTCGCTCACGGAGCTGTTCACCCCTCCGCTCCCCCGCTCAAAGCCACATCAGGCCAGTCCGCTCATTATCGCTCAGCGCTCAACGCAGTTTGCATCGCGCTCCACTCAAATCGCCCCCCGCTCACTCCAAAAAAGGAACAAAATCTGCATGTATTTCACTTTTAGCTTAAACCACAGCCTTACTTTATCTCCCCGAATTTGTTGCATACAGACTCATCTCGGATTATCCATTCTGTCTTGAAACGGGGATCTAACACTGAAGCTAAAATGAGATGTTAATCAGTATAGTATATTCCATAGCGAATTGACACGTTGTTTGCCAATGTTTCTGCAAAAGCAGCGATGCCCATTGGAAGTGCAGCGTGAGTGTAATCGGTGAGCAGGGATTTGATTTTTGTGACAGCAGGGAGGATCATCCCCAGGTTCCCCAGCTCCTTCTGCATTTTGTCTGTGAGATCTGCTAGTGGTGTCAGCACACTGACAAGGTGCGTCAGCTGCCGTACTTGATTCAGGGTGATGTTAGCAACATTAGACTTGAGTTTGTTTTGCCATAACGGGTATTTTTGGAACAACCGGATGAACGACTGAATCATCCGCAGCTGGCTGCTCCATCGAATGGGGCGGACACCTAATTGGTCGGTTTCCTCTGTGCTCTTGCGTACACTTTTCACCAGGTGCCCGACTTTCACTAACAGCCTATTAATGTTGTCGTGCTCGTTAAAGGTGTTTTTGATCGCCAGCTGAAGCATGTGAATGGGGCATCTCAGATGTAAATTTTTCTTGGGGGGTGTAGCCCGGTTGAGCTGCGCTGGCGAAGTGTTGCATCCCTTCGCGTTCTCCTTTACTCAGCGGTTCATAGTCCATGAAAATAATTTCAAAAAATGCTACATCCAGCTCTCTTTTTCTCTCCCTTGTTATGGTTGGGCCTTTGCGTGCAGTGAATACACTTTTCTCTTGTTGCTGCTGCTGCTCCTCTCGCTCTATAAAATACAAATTCATGGACGACACAAATTAAATTAAACAGATGGATTCTGGGTCAGGCTTGAGCATGCTTCAGACTCGTGGTGTGAGCGAGCGAAATTGGAGCGGGACATAGGGCGACGCTCCGTCCTTTTAAAAATGCCGCTCTGCGCTCTGTTCAAAATCCGTCCGCTCACGCTCCACGCTCGCTCCCGCTCCACTCCGCTCATATGCTCTATTACATATCAATACATATATATACAGATATACCCTTTATTACTTTCCAACCCCACCACCCCTCCCCTAATTGGAGTAAACTAGTGAACAACAATGCTTAGGCCTCTACTTCCAGCTTATACAAACTATATACATTTTATGGGCACAGTCAATTTTACAATAATTCTATTTTGTTTGTTTTTACTCCTGAACTTCCTCTACCCTCAACCTCTCGATCATTTTCATGTGGCTTGCGAAAGTATTCACCCCCCTTGGCATTTTTGTAATGCAACAAAATAGGACAAACGCCAAGGGGGATGATTACTTTTGCAAGGCACTGTAGTCTGTTGCAAAGTCAACCCGCATTTACTCAGTTTGTCCAGCCAGTACATGGAGATAGAAAACACAAAGTGATATTCCATGCAAAAGAGAATAGAGAATAATTATACAGTCATACAGTGGGGAGAACAAGCATTTGATACACTGCCAATTTTGCAGGTTTTCCTACTTACAAAGCATGTAGAGGTCTGTCATTTCTTCATAGGTACACTTCAACTGTGAGAGACGGAATCTAAAACAAAAATCCAGAAATGATGAATTTGATGATGAAGTAATGAATTTGCATTTTATTGCATGATATAAGTATTTGATACATCAGAAAAGCAGAACTTAATATTTGGTACAGAAACCTTTGTTTGCAATTACAGAGATCATACGTTTCCTGTAGGTCTTGACCAGGTTTGCACTCACTGCAGCAGGGATTTTGGCCCACTCCTCCATACAGACCTTCTCCAGATCCTTCAGGTTTCGGGGCTGTCACTGGGCAATACAGACTTTCAGCTCCCTCCAAAGATTTTCTATTGGGTTCAGGTCTGGAGACTGGATAGGCCACTCCAGGACCTTGAGATGCTTCTTACGGAGCCAGTCCTTAGTTGCCCTGGCTGTGTTTTTCGGGTCATTGTCATGCTGGAAGACCCAGCCACGACCCATCTTCAATGCTCTTACTGAGGGAAGGAGGTTGTTGGCCAAGAACTCGCGATACATGGCCCCATCCATCCTCCCCTCAATACGGGGCAGTCGTCCTGTCCCCTTTGCAGAAAAGCATCCCCAAAGAATGATGTTTCCACCTCCATGCTTCCCAGTTGGGATGGTGTTCTTGGGGTTGTACTCATCCTTCTTCTTCCTCCAAACACGGCGAGTGGAGTTTAGACCAAAAAGCTCTATTTTTGTCTCATCAGACCACATGACCTTCTCCCATTCCTCCTCTGGATCATCCAGATGGTCATTGGCAAACTTCAGACGGGCCTGGACATGCGCTGGCTTGAGCAGGGGGACCTTGCGTGCGCTGCAGGATTTTAATCTATGACGCCGTAGTGTGTTACTAATGGTTTTCTTTGAGACTGTGGTCCCAGCTCTCTTCAGGTCATTGACCAGGTCCTGCCGTGTAGTTCTGGGCTGATCCCTCACCTTCCTCATGATCATTGATGCACCACCAGGTGAGATCTTGCATGGAGCCCCAGACCGAGGGTGATTAACAGTCATCTTGAACTTCTTCCATTTTCTAATAATTGCGCCAACAGTTGTTGCCTTCTCACCAAGCTGCTTGCCTATTGTCCTGTAGCCCATCCCAGCCTTGTGCAGGTCTACAATTTTATCCCTGATGTCCTTACACAGCTCTCTGGTCTTGGCCATTGTGGAGAGGTTGGAGTCTGTTTGATTGAGTGTGTGGACAGGTGTCTTTTATACGGGTAACGAGTTAAAACAGGTGCAGTTAATACAGGTAATGAGTGGAGAACAGGAGGGCTTCTTAAAGAAAAACTAACAGGTCTGTGAGAGCCGGAATTCTTACTGGTTGGTAGGTGATCAAATACTTATGTCATGCAATAAAATGCAAATTAATTACTTAAAAATCATACAATGTGATTTTCTGGATTTTTGTTTTAGATTCCGTCTCTCACAGTTGAAGTGTACCTATGATAAAAATTACAGACCTCTACATGCTTTGTAAGTAGGAAAACCTGCAAAATCGGCAGTGTATCAAAAACTTGTTCTCCCCACTGTCTTTGAAAGATAACTGAAAATGTAATCTAAAAACAATCTTACTCTAGAATTCTTTAATGAGAGTTAGATTGTCATCACAGGCAATAGCAGCCTGAGTAGTCTGATAAATTGAGATACCGCCATGTTTCACAAGGGTCCAAACAAACCACAGAAAACCCCAGGCAGGGAGAGGGAGGGAAACTGTATAACGGTTCTGAAAATCAATCTGACTTCTTTGACTGGAAGTGTCTGTCTGTCCTCTGTACAAATGAAATCAAAATGAAAGATCTGCCATTTCCACACCCGTGAGGGTTCTTTTTCCTCACTGCACACAGAGAAATGTGCCAACTGAGACCAAATGCCAGTGGAGGAAGGGTAAGTTCTATATGCCCGAGCATAATGAATACACAAAGGGACGAGACCGCCAGAAGCAAAGCAAATGAGCCAGCTTCGGTTGCATTTCACTGTCAAATATACTCATGCTTCTTCCAAAGCACACATTATCAGTGAGGGGAAAAAAAGGACTTCACCATTTGGCTTTGGGTACAGAAAGGCAGAAAACTTGTTTTCAAGTCCCAAACTGTAATAGGAAAAGCTATATTTGCAGTTGAATGGTTGCTGCTGTATATTTGAAAGTAGGAAATGTCATAGAGATCCTACAGCTGTCCTGCAATGCCAGAGACACTAATTGCCCTCCCTCCAGCTGATCACGTCCCTGCTGGTGTCTCCTCAGATAGAGGAGCAGTGTGTGGCAGCGGCCTGAGACGGATTCTTTGTGAGAGACGTGATCAGGGGGAGGAAAAGAGAGAAGGACAGCCTTGGGCTGGGCAAGAAGAAGGAAGCAAGGGGACCCTTAGAATACTGACTCAACTGAAAAGCTCCAACCTTCTACTATGTATTTCTCTATCAGTCCTTTATGTATAGAAGAGAAGTGAAACTAGAGGCAGGGGAAAGCCTGAAACGTATTTCCTTTTGACGTTAATTGTTGATCATGTCCACTTTAGGAAAAAGGCATGTAGCTATAGAGGAGGAGATTGTTTGAAGTAACAGGATGCCTCCTCACGGGGTTACTATATCGCATAGGCTGGCTGATATAATGAGCACTTTGGAGATACAAGGTCTTGGCCTCACTTTGATGTGACACACAGAAATGTGTCATTATCAGAGATAAGGGTCACATCTCCAATGACTGTCAACTGGCACTTTCCAATGCAACAGTTGTAGTTACTTTTAACTGCATACAGTATGCCCTGTGTTTGCTTCTACATGTACAGGCTACAAAGGGTCCTAGCCCCTGCCATTGGCCCAGCCGTGTGAACAGTCACTCAGAGGTCTGAGGAAGGTGAATCCCACAGTGTGTAATTAAACAAAATGCCTCACTAAATATGGCCGCTGCCCGGCTGAGCTCATCCACACACTGGAATCTGTGTTCACCACCACCAGACTGGCAGCCTTCAACTCATCACTCCGTCAAACAAGGTAATGAGCAACAGAGAAAAAACAACACCAAACCATCAGCCTGACAACAATCCACACTCTGAAACACAGTAGAAGTGTTTGTTTCACCTGAAGTAACACATCTCAAAACAACTCATTATAAAGGTGGAAGCTATTATCATAATGTTGTTTTTCAGAACGGAGCTGGATGAAATGTCTCCTGGAAGAGATATGTTAGGTTATGAACTCGCTTGTCACAACTTCCGCCGAGGCTGCCTCCCCTCCTTGTTCGGGCAGGCTTCGGCGTTCGTCGTCACCGGCTTACTAACCACTGCCGCCCCAATTATCATCACATTTGTCTTGTCTTGTCAATCACACACACGTGGTTCTAATCCCCTCATTAGTCCGTGTATAAGTATTCCCTCTGCCCCTTTGTCCTTGTGGGTGATTGTTTGTATGTGAGAGTAGTGTAGCTCGGTGGAGCTACTCGTACCATTTTGTTGCCAGGGTAGATATTACCCCTGTGCCTATGTATTGTTGGAGATACCGTTACAGTGTATTGCCAGGGTAGATAGTTTCCCCTGTGCCTGTTTTGTTTGTCGCTATTCCAGTGTATTTTGTGTAACGAAGGAATAAACTCTGTATTCAGTGATTGCCCTCCTGCGCCTGACTCCTTCCATCACACTCATCACACTGCTGCTCCTTCCATCTTGGGCTGTGATCACTGATCATGCCTGACTGACATTCATTGAATATCTGATTAATCAGAAGTGTTTACCTACTGTTCAATTTGCCACATATTACTGAAACTATTAGAGAAAGTCAAGCACGTAGCTACTGTAACCTCTTCAGTTGATACATTCCCCTTATGAACACATAGGTGTAGGAATTAAAGGTAAAGTTCAGGTTCAAATAAACAAACCAAAATGCATTGGTTCCCAGAGTAATTTAACTTGATTATGGATGCTACAGTGAGGGAAAAAAGTATTTGATCCCCTGCTGATTTTGTACGTTTGCCCACTGACAAAGACATGATCAGTCTATAATTTTAATGGTAGGTTTATTTGAACAGTGAGACAGAATAACAACAAAAAAATCAAGAAAAACGCATGTCATAAATGTTATGAATTGATTTGCATTTTAATGAGGGAAATAAGTATTTGACCCCTCTGCAAAACATGACTTAGTACTTGGTGGCAAAACCCTTGTTGGCAAACACAGAGGTCAGACGTTTCTTGTAGTTGGCCACCAGGTTTGCACACATCTCAAGAGGGATTTTGTTCCACTCCTCTTTGCAGATCTTCTCCAAGTCATTAAGGTTTTGAGGCTGACGTTTGGCAACTCGAACCTTCAGCTCCCTCCACAGATTTTCTATGGGATTAAGGTCTGGAGACTGGCTAGGCCACTCCAGGACCTTAATGTGCTTATTCTTGAGCCACTCCTTTGTTGCCTTGGCCGTGTGTTTTGGGTCATTGTCATGCTGGAATACCCATCCACGACCCATTTTCAATGCCCTGGCTGAGGGAAGGAGGTTCTCACCCAAGATTTGACGGTACATGGCCGCGTCTATCGTCCCTTTGATGCGGTGAAGTTGTCCTGTCCCCTTAGCAGAAAAACACCCCCAAAGCATAATGTTTCCACCTCCATGTTTGACGGTGGGGATGGTGTTCTTGGGGTCATAGGCAGCATTCCTCCTCCTCCAAACACGGCGAGTTGAGTTGATGCCAAAGAGCTCGATTTTGGTCTCATCTGACCACAACACTTTCACCTAGTTCTCCTCTGAATCATTCAGATGTTCATTGGCAAACTTCAGACGGCCCTGTATATGTGCTTTCTTGAGCAGGGGGACCTTGCGGGCGCTGCAGGATTTCAGTCCTTCACGGCGTAGTGTGTTACCAATTGTTTTCTTGTTGACTATGGTCCCAGCTGCCTTGAGATCATTGACAAGATCCTCCCGTGTAGTTCTGGGCTGATTCCTCACCGTTCTCATGATCATTGCAACTCCACGAGGTGAGATCTTGCATGGAGCCCCAGGCCGAGGGAGATTGACAGTTCTTTTGTGTTGTTACCTTCTCACCAAGCTGCTTGGCGATGGTCTTGTAGCCCATTCCAGCCGTGTGTAGGTCTACAATCTTGTCCCTGATATCCTTGGAGAGATCTTTGGTCTTGGCCATGGTGGAGAGTTTGGAATCTGATTGATTGATTGCTTCTGTGGACAGGTGTCTTTTATACAGGTAATAAACTGAGATTAGGAGCACTCCCTTTAAGAGGAAAAAAGACACCTGGGAGCCAGAAATCTTTCTGATTGAGAGGGGGTCAAATACTTATTTCCCTCATTAAAATGCAAATCAATTTATAACATTTTTGACATGCGTTGTTCTTGATTTTTTTGTTGTTATTCTGTCTCTCACTGTTCAAATAAACCTACCATTAAAATGATAGACTGATCATTTCTTTGTCAGTGGGCAAATGTACAAAATCAGCAGGGGATCAAATACTTTTCCCTCACTGTATTTTCTGCTGTGATGTTTAGCTCCATTTAACCATTGTCACCCTGATGAAATAACACCAAGACCTGCCTGCAATTTATGAATCGCTCCCAGCTTCTGGCCGGCCAAGCTAAATAATTTAAGTTGTGTGGAAGTCTGCGTGCCTGGAATTGCTAATGCCAAGAGTGAAGCATCAAGGTAGGTGGATTACACATTCAGACATGCAGAGATGTCCTGTGTAGCTCAGTTGGTAGAGCATGGTGCTTGCAACGCCAGGGTTGTGGGTTCGATTCCCACGGGGGGCCAGTATGAAAATGTATGCACTCACTAACTGTAAGTCGCTCTGGATAGGAGCGTCTGCTAAATTACACCAAAAAAAAAGAAGAAAAAAAAGAGAAGAGCTTATAACCTTATACCATGCCATAGTATTAGCTTGTATGGTAATGATTCTCAATCATGATGACCAATTGTCATCGCACTTGAGATCTTCCTAGAAACCGGGACCAAAGTCCTGGCATATGTCTCAGTAGTAGAACAACAACTATCAACAGTTTCAAGGTGGAAGGTTGGAGTTTTCAGTTGAGTCATTTTTCTGAGGGTCCCCTTCCTTCTCCTTGCCTAGATCAAGGCTGTCCTGCACTTTTATCCTCCCCCTGATCACGTCTCTCACAGATAATCCGTCTCAGGCCGCTGCCACACACTGCTCCTCTATCTGAGGAGACACCAGCAAGGACGTGTTCAGCTGGAGGGAGGGCAATTATTGTCTCTGGCATTGCAGGACAGCTGCAGCACCTTTTTGGCATTTCCTCATTTCAAGGAGGTTCCCATTGGATTCCCATAGGAATTAATAATTAATAATACAGTACATGGGTTAAGAGAAGGATTATTTATGTCTGTGAGACATGGATTGTGTATGTGTGCCATTCAGAGGGTGAATGGGTAAGACAAAATATTGAAGTGCCTTTGAACTGGGTATGGTAGTAGGTGTCAGGCGCACCGGTTTGAGTGTGTCAAGAACTGCAACGCTGCTGAGTCAACATGGGCCAGCATCCCTGTGGAATGATTTCACTTTGTAGAGGGGGTGCAACTCAATATTAGTAAGGTGTTCCTAATGTTTTGTACACTCAGTGTATATATATTTAAAGGTCATGGGGGTCCCATGGGTGCTCTATGACAGTTCATGGGGGTCCCATGGAGTCTCACGGGGGTGCCATGGTGGCACCATGAGTTTACATGGGATTCCCATGGTGACCCAGGAGTGTCCCAGCAGTGTCCCATGAACTCCCATTGATATCCCATGATATTCAATGGGAATCCCATGGGAATTTTTCATAAGGTCAGTAAGCTCCGACCCTCTCCTTCTCTTTGTCTGGGGCTGTCCAGAAAATAACATATCGCTTGTCTTTCCCAAATAGTTTTTTTAAAAATGGTGTGCTTCAGGAGAAGAGCCTGTCCTGTGATGAGTTTCCTGAAAACTTTGTTGGTAGGGTGGTACTTCATATCTCTTGACAACCCAGACCGGCGCCTCTTGAAATACTACAAAATAACTAACTGATTTACCATGATCACCCACTACTAAATGCAACATGGGGCTCTATTTAAGTAGGGGAATGCCCTATTTGTAATGATGAGTTACGATTTTTATATTTCGAGGTACCAGTCACAGTATCTCAATGTGGTATTTAGTGTATTTCGGTTTAAGACCTATGTTTAAATTAAACTAGTTTAGCTGCTACACACCATTATAACAATCTTAGAATTGCTGTTCTATACCTCAAGAAACATGACCTCTCTAGTTTGAATGATAGTCTTTCATCACTAGGCTCATTTGTGAAATGAGGCACACGGAGTCTCACAGGTGCACTTTATCAAATCATCTTCCTACCCATCCATGTTGCAGAATATGTAATCGTCTCAAACGCCACTGCATTTTGGACTGGAATCAGAGTGTGGGAATAAACATTTAATTAATAAATAAAAGGGAATGTAAGTAATTGGACTCCCCGACTTCAAATTTCAATATAATCTTCAAGGCCCACCTCACTTTTTTTATTGTTATGACAGCATGAGAAATGCTGGTGATAATAATGTAAAATGTATTTTTTTTAACCAATGCCTGTGATAATGGCACTTGACAACCCTATCTGGTCTGTGAGGAGTTTAAGCAAATGTGTTCTCTTTGAGCTCACTCAATGACAGAAGCCATTCCCCATGTTTTTTATTTTAAGTGGAAGAGACCTGATGAAACCACTGGCTCTCCGACAGGGAGACAGAAATTGCAATAAAGCGTGAAGCACCGCTTGAAATTGAAAGGTAAATATGTGGGGTGTGTGGCCCAGCAAAGTCTCTGTCAATGCTGGGGGAATCAAGTCAGGACTGCTGTTAAATCCAGGACTTCTGATGAGATATCAGGGGTGACCTAATGCCCGTGAAAGCACATCCAATTGGCCAGATACTGGAACATTCTTTCATCTAGGACATAAACAGGAAAAGGGAGAATATGACAGAACAGATTAGAATAACCACATCTGCCAGGTTTAACCTAAAGATAAAACCATACAGACTCCAATAGGAATACCTATTGTGAGGCTGTATGAGTCAGTCCAACTAAAGAAGAGGGCCAAACTGGCATGCGATTTGGCAGGAGAATAATAACCTACAAACACCATATTCAGTGGGTTTATAATCACAAGCTTATCTAGTGCATTTCAGACACTACCCAACATGATTGACGGCCTGTTCACCCCGCTACCATCTAGAAGGCGGAGACAGCACAGGTGCATCAAAACTGGGACCGAGGGACTGAAAAACAGCTATCTCCACGCTATCAGCTGTTAAACAGTCATCACTAGACAGCCTCCGCCCGGAACCTTGCCATGAACCTTAAACACTGTCACTAGCCGGCTACCACATAGAATAATTGGAAACTGGTACTTTAATAATTTTTACTGTTTTACTCAAGTTATATGTTTATACTGTGTTCTAGTCATGGCTCATCCTATATAACGTCTGATGTACACACCTTTTCTATATATATATATATATATATATATATATATATATATATATATATATATATATATATATATATATATACACACTACCAGTCAAAAGTTTGGACACACCTACTCCATCCAGGGTTTTCTTTATTTTTACTATTTTCTACAAAACTATGAAATAACACATATGGAATCATGTAGTAACCAAAAAAGTGTTAAAAAAATCAAAATATATTTTATATTTGAGATTCTTCAAATAGCATTCCAAAACCCTTCTAGTGGTTCTAAACTCCTATGGATTATATGTCTATGGCCACAACGCAAGAAGCTGTTGGCACGTGTGCTGCCCAAATTGAGGCCTTCCCGACTGTAGGCCTATGTAATTGTGATAAAACTGTAGCCTATCCATAAAATATTTTAATATGGTCTACTCATTAGGCTTTTGCCGCCATGCTTTTGAATTATTCACATAGGCCTGCCTGTAGCGCATAGGCTACTCCATTCGGCTTGTATCCATCCCCATTTCCAAAGAGGGCCTCTTGTCCGGTTACCAAAGACACGTTCCTCCAAAGATATTCAAGTTATTCAGTCCTATAACGCCATATCAACAGTAGGCATCAGCTATATCTTGCTTATTGAGAACATGCCTCACAAATACAATACAATTTACAGGAGCCTAGAAGTTTTTATTTATGGAGAAGTGCAATGCACAAAGGCTTATTCTTACAAATACAACAATTTTGATTGTCAACACAATATGTTTCTCACATATTGAGAAAGCACTGGTTGCTATTACTCATTACTATAGCCTGCACTATTGAATAAATACAGTGTCTTGCAAAAGTATTCATCCCCCTTGGCGTTTTTCCTATTTTGTTGCATTACAACCTGTAATTTAAATGGATTTTTATTTGGATTTCATGTAATGGACATACACAAAATAGTCAAAATTGCTGAAGCAAAATGAAAAAAAGAACTTGATCCTACAAAGAAATCCTGGCATTTTCCTCTTGAGAGTAACTACAAATCAACGGAATGCTCTATGTTATCAGGCTTAGAAATGGGATCATTACTATTCCAGAATAAGCTTCTGTATATTATTTTACTGTTGTCTTCAATGAAAACACGGTAGATCGTCTAATTTTAGGTCGTTTGACAGAGCAGGGTGGCTAATTGTGCCATTATCTTCATAAATCAAGCGGGTGTTTGCCATGATTATGTTCCTTAAGGAGAAGTGCCTACCATTCTATGCTACAGCACAACACACAGACTGTTCATAAGGCCACACACTGAATAATAGTGCAGGGTTACAGGATAGTACCAAAAACATCCAGTAAGTCACTCGTGATATTGTTGTTTGTGATAAAGTATTATGGTATCAAACTATTGTTGTACTCCATGTACAAATATTTTACGGAATGTGAACTACAAGTCCAACTGTTTGTTTTATGAAGACCTTTGTACACAGCTTGACTATATGAATGAAACAGCATGCCACTGCCCCCCCTCCTGTGGCAGATGACACTGGTGGCACATAGGGCTCAGTGCGATTGAACTGTTAAGTCTCTGCCAGTGCTGTTTGGTAATGTTGCTGTAGGACCTGAGGTAAACAATATAAAGGAGGGTAGATACATTTTTTCCCAAACATTCAAATTACTTAATGAGCTCCTGCTATCTAGACTGGACACAATGTGAGAGAGGCAGGGGACAGGTCTAGGTGGGTTGCCAGCTGTCCAATGTGGGACACAATACAGCTCAGTCTGTCTATTTACCCACTGACATTTCACCTCTTAGTCATTGTCAGTCTTTCCATGTTATTTTTTATCTGTCCTCCTCCCAAGTACATTGGGAACTTTTTTCATTCTTTGGGTTTATTGTTGAATAACCAAACATTCACATTGCCCAACAAAAAGTTATAGCTGTCAATAAAAAGTAAACAGCATCTCTGTTCACTTTTTGAATGCTGTCTATTGATTCCCTGTCATTTCTTTCCTGTGCACATTGAATATTCTCTGGCTGACAGCCAAATTGCAAAGTGTGGCAGCAGTTCCCTAATAGCTCTGTGATTGCAGCTGTTTGGGGGGATTAATCAAGTTGGAGACCACTAGATTCAGTGAGATGTCTTCCGCTTCCCTACATATGACTCTTGACAGTGTATAAGCACATGTCAGAAACAATTCCAAAATATTAGTCAAATCTGCAATTGTGATTCACAGAGAGCACCATGGATCTGATGATGACTGCTCATCGCAAGAACAGAGCAAGTTGTGTAATTATGTAGGGAGTAGATCAGAGGCAGATAGGGAGCCAAAACTTCGTGAGCCTCATGAGAGCGTCATTGGAATGGACTCTGTCAAAAGAATTGTTTCTACATCGCTCATCCTGTCATGTTATAGACCACATAGAGGGTGCATACCGAGGACAACGTAGCCACTTCACTCTGGACATTAAAACTTCAGATTCCTTTAAAGCCCTTTCAGAACAAATCAAAGAACCTGCATTGGGTAGAAATGTTTGAAGAAATCCCTTTATGCTCTGACTGTCAAAACCCCATAGGGTGGCACAGTCCGGATTGTGATAACTGGGTCTTGGATTGCTCATTAGACAGCCAAAAATATGTATTGTGGATATACTACATAAACACAGTACACAGTACAATGGGGGATCATTTTAGAAGGCAGACGAGACTGCTCTATAAAATGCTGAGTCACTGTGTCAGTGCACAGTCTCTCACTTCTCATCCTCTGTTTCAGTGGAGGCTCCTCAGAAGAGGAACGGGTGGACCATCCTCCTCAGTGAAATTTCATAAAAATAAAAATAGTGAAACACTAAAAAAGTTATTATTTTTAGATAAACCTATACTAAATATATTCATATGTCACCAAATAATTGATTAAAGCACACTGTTTTGCAATTAAGTTCTATAGTAACTTCAACAGCACTCTCTGGGGTAGCACCATGGTGTAGCCGGAGGAGAGCTAGCTTCTGTCCTCCTCTGGGTACATTGACTTCAATACAAAACCTAGGAGGCTCATTGGCTTCCATAGATCTACATGGTAATTATGACCACTTCCGAAGGACGTCCTCCAACCAATCAAAGCTTTTTCAGTATGAACTGATATGTTGTCCATCCAATAATAGGATTAGGATCAGAGAATGAACCTAGTGTGTTGTATTGGGGTTGTGCCGCAGAGCATTATGGGCGGGTTCTATGTGAGAAGCTTGGTGAGTTGGTGACATTATTGGATAGAGATTGAAAAGTGATAGTTGAGCATTTTTGGGATATTATTCAATTCAAATTAGTTTCTTCAAATTACAGGAGACGGAGGAGGTAGATTATAAATAGTTTTCTTGGTTTTGTAACTTTATTTGTGTGTCCAGTTAGTCCGCCAACGCTACCGCAAATTTTGTTGACTTTTTGTTGAAGAACCCCTTTCATTCTCTGGTGTACACGGAAAAGGTGCAAATTAAAACCGAGGGTCGACCTCAGCGTGAGATCAGTTTCATGAAGAAGGATGAAAAGGTGAGGGCGTTCAATACCAATTGGTATCAAAAGTATAGCTGGTTAACAGGGAGCCTTTCATCAAGCCGCCTGTATTGCTGGCCTTGCCTGCTTTTTGGAAAGTCTGAGCGAAAGAGGGGTACAGTGACCTGAAGAACATTGATTGTTCAGTTAAATGGCAAAACAAAAGCAGGGAGCATATAAATGCCAACATCAGATTCAAGCTTCTGGGAAAAAGCCGTATCGATCATGATGAAGGTCTGCGTATTCAAACTGCAACACAACGAGAAAGTAAGAAGAAACAGGAATGTTCTCAAGCGGATTATCAACACTACTGCGTTTTTGGGCATGCAATAATTGGCTTTTAGAGGACACGACGAGAGGGAAAGTTCCTCTAACAAGTGCAACTACAAGGAGCTTGCAGCGATAATTGCACATTACAATGCTTTACTTACTCAACATATGGAACTTTCTACTGTCTTTTCTGGGATGTCGAAATCAATTCAGAATGATTTGATAGTTTGCATCGCATCATCCATTAAAAGTTAGATTAAAGAGAGAGGTTGACGCAGCTTATTTTTTCTCGCACTCTCAAGTAGGCTTTCCACTTTCCTCCGGTATTTATTTAGCAAAGATAATAACACATAATCACTCCAGAGAGACGCAAGCAAAAACTCATTACATAAATGTTGCAGCAGCCTAGGCTACACCTAAACATTAGAGATGTGTCATGATGTATGGGATGAAAACAATAATTTGTTAGTCTGATCAACTGTAGGCTACTAATAGCAGATGCATACAGCCTATGTGCACTGTCCATTTGGTCAGGGTAACTAATTGGTAACATTATGTATTTATAGTCCATTTGTGTGTCAGAAGAAAATGTGAATGTGATCAAATTTGGTTTATATATAAAAATTGGGCTGGCTAGGCTGCCTATACGTTTTCAATCCTAAATGATTAACTGGAATTAATCAATCAACATAATAGTGATGACAGATGTGAGTAAATTATTCATAAGGCCTACAGTTGCATAGGCCTGCATGATCTAACATGCATAAAGCAAGCTCAGCCCTGTGAGTTCTATTGTCTATCAGTTGTTGTCTCTGTGTCTGGGTAGAGGAAATCCTCCTCCTAATCGAGTGTAAATATAATTAATATGAACAAGTATAATGTTGCTGCAGTTTGACAGGTTTTTTTAAAACCATGTGACCTGATTAGGAAAAACTGGTCCCATCATAGCCCTTATAAAACCTTTTTACAACTGATGAATCACTGTCATACCTTATAGGGTCCAGAGCTTTCCTGGTTAGGGTAACAGATAAGGAAAAATTCTGGGCTCCAGGGGGTAAAAATTGCCCACCCACTCTGGGACATATGGTGCCACCAGTCTGCTTGCAGTTGTCAGTTATTTTCAGGTATGTGGATGATCAGGGCTTTACTTTACTTTGATGTGTCAAGTGGGCGAGATGCACAGTCTGTGTTTAACTTCATGGACAAGCTTGTTGTTCAAACCTACGATGGCGCAGCTGTAATGTCCCCTCCAGTTCCCTGATTTAAGAAGTGATGACCACTCCAATCCACTACCATTGTCAACTCTCTCCTGACATGAATTGAAGCCACATCTCATGTGCCCGCTCATCCACTGGCTCATTGAATGTTTCCTCTCCAAGCACTGTGAGTACCCCTATCAATTTTCTCTCATTACTGTATGTAGAGTCAATGACATACACAAACACAATCACATTATTACAAATCAATGATTTTACTCCTTTGCTTTGACTAACTCATTCTTAGCTCTTTTGTCTAACTGTGTAGTGTGTTGTGTTATTGTTTTTTGTCTTCCCAGTCAAAATCCTGTCCTGCACTGAAGTCAAGGCTCTGAACACCTCAACTTATGCCTCATATCCTCATTCAATCACTGCTGTGATCCCTTCCCAACACGGTGTAAATAGCCCTCTCATTCCCATTCCCCATAATATTGTACTATACATGTCTTTATTAAATGCTTTAGGTTAAAATAATTACTATTTGACGATTTTTGAAAGACACTTTGACGTCTCTGTGCGTTCCGCACCTATACCGTAGGTCTCCCATCCTCCTCAATGTTTCAAGTCACCAGCCTCCACTGCTCTGTTTACTTCCCTGTACTGTATGAAGTCAGACAGCCCTCCCATGACTCTGAAGGGCCCATACTGACAGTCAGTTCTTGTTTTAGCCTATGGTGTCAAATGCATGGAACAATGCAATCCAACAAATGTTGCCAAATGTATGCCAATCTTATAAAACATTTTGATGATGAATTTACCTCCGTTAGTTTGTTTCTCTCCCTTGAAGGACATGTGGTGATAAAGGAACACCTATAATATTATTGAGATAAATATTCTAGTCTGTAAGTGAATCAGCATTCCATGTGCCCTTCAGTCATGATTGGTTTTGTTGTTAGGATCAGCTAGATGCCATAGACTGTAAGGGCTGTCTGTGTTTCCTCTGCATACACATATCTGGCAGGCAGGCATCTAGAGAATAATGGTTTTCCCTGAAAAAAATGAGAGAAAGCAAATCATTACTCATGTGGAATTGAAAAATTGATTTTTGTCTTGCCTCTCATCATTATGTGCTCATAGCAGGGCTCATATTCCAATGGTGATAGTCTAATTCATCAATATGAGATGTTGTAGTCTGATTGGATCGACAGCCAATGAAAATGACAGGAGACTGAGGGATCAAATCAAATGTTGTTTGTCACATGGTTCGTAAACTGATATTGAGGAATGATTACCGACAGAGCATGCCTTCTCAATCAGACCTGGCTGTCAGTCTTGGGGAACGAGGCCTTTCTACCTGGACCTCATCTCTCTCTCTCCTCTCTTCCCTCCAGCCCCTTCACTTTATTTTTGAAAAGGGAATAATCACCCATGAAAAGAGTATACAGATTTGTTTTCTTCCCCTTTCAGTGAGCAGAAGAAAAAGTTGATTAAACTCTGTATCCTTAATTCTGGACTCCAAGATTATATGAACGCTATTACATGGGGGATCTTTTTAATCAGTAATTTTACAGCACAAAAGCAGGTAGTAAAATACAGAAAGATTACCCGCTTCTGTCTCACCCTGATCTGTTTCACCTGTCTTTGTGATTGTCTCCACCCCCCTCCAGATGTCGCCCATAATCCCCATTATCCCCTGTGTATTTATACCTGTGTTGTCTGTTGCCAGTTCGTCTTGTCTCGACAAGCCTACCAGCAGTTTTCCCGTGCTCCTGTTTTGCTCTAACCCCTGTTTTCCAGTTTTGACCACCTCTTCCTGCCCCGACCCTGACTGCCGTTTTCTGTACCTTTCGGACTCTGCTCTGGATTACTGACCTCTGCCTACCTGTCGTTTGCCTGCCCCCTGTTTTTGTAAATACACTTTTGCTATTTCGAACTGTCTGCATCTGGGTCTTATCCTGAGTCGTGATAGCTTCTGAAAAACCATTTACGCAGTTCCCTTGTTAAGCTACAGTTGTAGTATTATAGGTTAATATTTTGCTTGAGGTGTGTTGGTGAGTCAATCACTCAGTCCATCTTAAACCATTGATTGCATACCAGTCAAGCATTGTCAAACTCTGTCAATTAAATTGTAATTTGAAGCAACAGCATTCCTTGTTTGGTTGAGGAGTGCATGTATTTAATTGCTAATAACTTATTTTAGAAGGTTGTCAAGTATTTTATTTACACCCTGCGGATCCTTTGGTTCTGACACTATAATCTGAATTAATTTTAATGTTTTGTAATTTAATTGATCAGTTATTGTGTACCGACTGTGAAAGTATTATTTTGTTAAAGTGAATATGACATTTACAATTTTATATATATATTTTTAGACCTGTTATGAATATATGCTATACATCTACATTTAGCTAAGATTTAAGAAATTACATGCACTAGTACACAAACTTCAACATTTGCGGTTTCCTTGTCTCAATACAGTGGAACTGTTATCGTAGATCACATAAAGAATGATAAAACAAGCCTGGGAATATAACTTCAGTGGTCTCCCAATGCTCCATGTTAGGAGGGCTAAAGGCTAATCAGTTCCAGTACTGCGACGTCATGTCCTGTGTGGGGACTGCAGTTCTTAACCTCAGTCCCCAAGGCTTGCCAAATCCTGCCTGATTTACAGTCACTAGTAAAGTCTACACACCCCTGGTGCAGTCTTCACATTTTGCTGCCTTAGTTTTTTTGACCAATTAAAATAAAATAATTAATAAAAAAGAAAGTTAGTTATTGATTGGGTTTGTCTTCTTGCCCAAAATGTAATACTTGGTGGAAGCACATTTGGCAGCCTTTACAGCTGTGAATTATTTTAAAGAAGATTCTACCAACCTTGGACAAATTTTAGCGCAAAGTAACTACAAGGTGCCACTACCATTAAATACACATGTAATACCAGGGTTGATAAATAGTCAAGGACCTGGTAACAACAATTGTAACAAGACACACCCTTTCAAATAACTACCTGTCATTTTCAATTAGTTTATTTCTATACTGAACAAAAATGTAAACGCAACATGTAAAGTGTTTGTCCCAATGTAAAGTGTTGGTCCCATGTTTCATGAGCGGAAATAAAAAATCCCAGAAATTGTCCATACGCACAAAAAGCTTATTTCTCTCAATTTTTGTGCACAAATGTGTTTACATCACTGTTAGTGAGCATTTCTCCTTTGCCAAAATAATCCATCCACCTGACAGGTGTGGCATATCAAGAAGCTGATTAAACAGCATGAACATTACACAGGTGCACCTTGTGCTGGGGAAAATAAAAGGCCACTCTAAAAAGTGCAGTTTTGTCACACAACACAATGCCACAGATGTCTCAAGTTTTGAGGGAGCGTGCAACTGGCATGCTGACTGCAGGAATGTCTGCCAGAGCTGTTGCCAGATAATTTAATGTTAATTTCTCTACCATAACTAGCCTCCAATGTCGTTTTAGAGAATTTGCAGTATGTCCAACCGGCCTCACAACCACACAGCCCAGGACTTCCACATCCGGCTTCTTCACCTGCAGGATCATCTGAGACCAGCCACCCGGACAGCTGACGAAACTGTGGGTTTGCACAACTGATGAATTTCTGCACAAACTGTCAGAAACCGTCTCGGGAAGCTCATCTGCGTGCTCGTCGTCTTCACCGGGGTCTTGACCTGACTGCAGTTCGGCGTCGTAACCTACTTCAGTGGGCAAATGCTCACCTTCGATGACCACTGGCACGCTGGAGAAGTGTTTTTTTCACGGAAGAATCCCGGTTTCAACTGTACTGGGCAGATGGCAGACAGCGTGTATGGCGTCGTGTTGGCGAGCGGTTTGCTGATGTCAACGTTGTGAACAGAGTGCCCCATGTTGGTGGTGGGATTATGGTATAGGCAGGCATAAGCTACGGACAACGAACACAATTGCATTTTATCGATGGCACTTTGAATATACAGTGGGGGAAAATGTATTTAGTCAAACACCAATTGTGCAAGTTCTCCCACTTAAAAAGATGAGAGAGGCCTGTAATTTTCATCATAGGTACACGGCAACTATGACAGACAAAATGAGGGAAAAAAATCCAGAAAATCACATTGTAGGATTTTTTATGAATTTATTTGCAAATTATGGTGGAAAATAAGTATTTGGTCAATAACAAAAGTTTCTCAATACTTTGTTATATACCCTTTGTTGGCACTGACACAGGTCAAACGTTTTCTGTAAGTCTTCACAAGGTTTTCACACACTGTTGCTGGTATTTTGGCCCATTCCTCCATGCAGATCTCCTCTAGAGCCGTGATGTTTTGGGGCTGTCGCTGGGCAACACAGACTTTCAACTCCCTCCAAAGATTTTCTATGGGGTTGAGATCTGGAGATTGGCTAGGCCACTCCAGGACCTTGAAATGCTTCTTACAAAGCCACTCCTTCGTTGCCCGGGCGGTGTGTTTGGGATCATTGTCATGCTGAAAGACCCAGCCACGTTACATCTTCAATGCCCTTGCTGATGGAAGGAGTTTTTCACTCAAAATCTCACGATACATGGCCCCATTCATTCTTTCCTTTACACGGATCAGTCGTCCTGGTCCCTTTGCAGAAAAACAGCCCCAAAGCATGATGTTTCCACCCCCATGCTTCACAGTAGGTATGGTGTTCTTTGGATGCAACTCAGCATTCTTTGTCCTCCAAACACGACGAGTTGATTTTTTACCAAAAAGTTCAATTTTGGTTTCATCTGACCATATGACATTCTCCCAATCCTCTTCTGGATCATCCAAATGCACTCTAGCAAACTTCAGACGGGCCTGGACATGTACTGGTTTAAGCAGGGGGACACGTCTGGCACTGCAGGATTTGAGTCCCTGGCGGCGTAGTGTGTTACTGATGGTAGGCTTTGTTACTTTGGTCCCAGCTCTCTGCAGGTCATTCACTAGGTCCCCCGTGTGGTTCTGGGATTTTTGCTCACCGTTCTTGTGATCATTTTGACCCCACGGGGTGAGATCTTGCGTGGAGCCCCAGATCGAGGGAGATTATCAGTGGTCTTGTATGTCTTCCATTTCCTAATAATTGCTCCCACAGTTGATTTCTTCAAACCAAGCTGCTTACCTATTGCAGATTCAGTCTTCCCAGCCTGGTGCAGGTCTACAATGTTGTTTCTGGTGTCCTTTGACAGCTCTTTGGTCTTGGCCATAGTGGAGTTTGGAGTGTGACTGTTTGAGGTTGTGGACAGGTGTATTTTATACTGATAACAAGTTCAAACAGGTGCCATTAATACAGGTAACGAGTGGAGGACAGAGGAGCCTCTTAAAGAAGAAGTTACAGGTCTGTGAGAGCCAGAAATCTTGCTTGTTTGTAGGTGACCAAATACTTATTTTCCACCATAATTTGCAAATAAATTCATTAAAAATCCTACAATGTTATTTTCTGTATTTTTTTTCTTCTCAATTTGTCTGTCATAGTTGACGTGTACCTATGATGAAAATTACAGGCCTCGCTCATCTTTTTAAGTGGGAGAACTTGCACAATTGGTGGCTGACTAAATACTTTTTTCCCCCACTGTATATGCATTCTGGTCTAAGGCCTTGGGGAGGAATTTCACTTCTGATCTCCACGGGAACAACTAGAGAGTGATATTAGCTTGGTTTTGACCCTCGGTTTAATGCATGAAAGGAATAAGTATAAATCCAATTAAAACTGGCTCAAGTTCTGTAGTTTTGCAATTATAACTTTTTCCTAGGATAAAAAGGATTGACTATGAGGGAATCAAATATTTTTACAGTAAAATTAACATTGCATCACACCCTCAAATATGTCATTTTTCTAGGGTTAACTAGAACAGTGTTTCCCATACTTTTTTCACTCAGGCCCCCCTTCCAGCATTGGGGAACACAAACACTGTTCATGACACAAACTGTTCACACCCCTCTTGTTGGCAAAGAGTAATTGTTGCAGATTTAAAGCTTGTCTAATATATATTCATGTGATATTTGAGTGAATCGAATACTACTACAAAATCTATGGGCAAAAAAACATAGCTAAAAACGTTAGCTGACATGGGCTAGTTGATCTGGACATTTCTGTCGAGCTATAAATAGCTCTGTAAGGTATACAATGAGTGACATAACAAGAAGAAAACTGATGATGCACTACCCAATTTTGAAATTGCACCTTGTGCATTCTACTATTACAACTTTCAAGAGTAAGTTGAAAGCCGGACATGTTAGAATCACCTTTGTCAACGATTACAGCTGTGAGTCTTACAGCTGTGATTCTCTAAGAGCTTTCCACAGCTGGATTGTGCAACATTTTTCCATTATTCTTTTCAAAAATCATCAAGCTCTGTCAAATTGGTTGTTGATCATTGCTAGACAACCATTTTCAGGTCTTTCCATAGACTTTCAAGCAGATTTCACTGTCTTCTCGGTAAGCAACGTGTAATTAATAACTTCACCATGCTCAAAGGGATATTCAATGCAACTTATTATGTGACTTGTAAAGCAAATGTTTACTCCTGAACTTATTTAGGCTTGCCTTCAAACTCTCTTCCCAACAGGGAGTATTGGAGGAAACAAAGTGTTGAATCGTCTGAGTTCTTTTCCCGCTTCTTTTGTAGACACTTGTCTTGGGTTACATTCTGGAATCTTTCAGATGCCCTGTTCAGACAATGCTCATGGTAGCCCCTTTGTTTGAATCTGTTATTCAGGTGATCCGCCTGTTTATCAAAGTCATCTTGTTTGCTACAGTCTACGTACATGGCTATATTGGCTGATTGGGAAGCTCCTTATTAGGGTTAAAGGGTGGAAACTGTTTCCCCGCGGTAATGTGTTTCAGTCAGGTTTTCTGTACAGATCTGTGCCAACACTGTTACCATCTCTAATGATAAGAATTACACAGCTGTTTTGGGTGATACAGATCTGTTTAAAAACTGTTACCATCTCTAAAGTCCCGAGTGGCGCAGTGGTCTAAGGCACTGCATTGCAGTGCTAGCTGTGCCACTAGAGATCCTGGTTCGAATCCAGGCTCTGTCATAGCCGGCCGTGACCGGGAGACCCATGGGGCGGCGCACCATTGGCCCAGCGTCGTCCAGGGTAGGGGAGGGAATGGTCGGCAGGGATGTAGCTCAGTTGGTAGAGCATGGCGTTTGCAACGCCAGGGTTGTGGGTTCGATTCCCACGGGGGGCCAGTATGAAAAATAAATAATGTATGCACTCACAGTTAGTAAGTCGCTCTGGATAAGAGTGTCTGCTAAATGACTAAAATGTAAATGTAATGATAAGAATGTCAAGAATATTCATCTGTTTTTTTTAAATCATAGCTCAAGATGTATTTCAGGGATTCGTTGCAGCTGTTTAAAAAGTCATAGAGCTCAGCAGTTCATGTTCTTCTCCACGAAAAATAACCATAATAATGTCCACATAGCGATGCCATAACTTTATCCGGCTTAGAAATTGATTGTTTTGGCAAAAAATTATGTCCTGTTCAAAGAGTCCCATAAAAAGGTTGGAGTAATTGAGAGCAATGGTGCACCCCATCGCTGTGCCTCTTGTTTGTAAGAAGAAGTCATTCTGGAACATGAAAATGTTTATGGTAAGCACCAGTTCAGCCAATTCTTTGATGCATGGAGTGCTTGGAAGAGCCTCAGGGGAGAGCTGATTCAGAAAGGTGATAGCTTCTAGCCCTCCATGGTGGGGAATACAAGTATATTGACTCTCAACATCAAATATAGCCATAATTACATCTCCCTCAATGGACCCTTTGGACTTCAATGAGCTTATCATGTCGATGGAATCTCTCACATAGGCTGGTATGGTGGTCACGTGGTTACAGGAGAAAATCAACATAGTGTATGTTTATATATTCTTGGTCAAGGAGCCTATAGAATAAACTATGGGCCTTCCTGGGGGATGATCAAGCCTTTTGTGAATCTTAGGCAGGGTATAGATCACAGCAGTAACGGGACTATCAACCTTCATGATGTCAAACTCCTTGGTTATGTCACCATTATCTAACAAACACTGTAGTGTATCATGAAAATCGTTGTCAGGTCGGTGGGCAATAGTCTATAAAAAGTGGTGTTCATCAGCTGCCTATTGACCTAATTCACATTGTCTACACGATTCTGAATCACAATGGCACGCCCCTTGTCAGCAGGTTTGACTATCACATTGGTATAATTTTTTATTTCAATCAAAGCTTCTCTTTGTTCTTTGGGGAGATTATTGAATGTCTTATACTCCCTTCTTTTAGTCATTATTTGGGTTACAGCTTTTTCAACCAGTCTGCAATAAGTTTCCAATGATGAATTCCTATTTTTAGTCATATTGCCACTGATTATCTGGGTGACAGGGACACTATCAGTGGGCATCTCAGTGGAATTCTCAGTAGTGTTGCCAGTGCCACTCAAAATATTGGAGGTATTCGTGTCAAGGCTGAAAAACTCTCTAAGTCTCAGGGTGCAAAAAAACTTTTGAAAGTCAATAGTGGTGTAAAAGTCATCACATCATGTGGTGTGGACAAAAGACAACCCTTTACTCAGGGTGAACTCACATGGGGTGTTTATGGACTTGTTGGATATGTTTATGATGTTCAAACATTTTGACTCTGTGTCCAATACCGCTGCTGGTGTCCTCTTCCTCTGGCTCCTCCGGCATTTCCTCCACTGCTGGTATGGTTTTCCCTTGCGCCCCTCCTTCTTTTCCTAAAAAATTGTAGCTCCGCAATCCATCACTTCAGTAAACAAAGGAAAGGAGGGGTGCTCAACAAAAATGACAAAAATCATGAGAATGGCTTACCAAGAAAAACTTCCAAAAGGACAAATTCCAGGTAAACTTGACAAAAAAAGGCAGAGATTGATCCTTTGTACAGGATGAGAAACAGGTGACTGACGTTTCGATGTCAAGCTGACGTCTTCCTCAGAGTGACCTGACCATTGCACTTAGCTCCTATTTATAGCCTAGTGGCCCATTGAGACACAACAATGTAAAAAATTTATAATGACAATGTTTCAAGGTAAATGGCAAATTATAGCACAAAATAATAAGAGAAATAGTGTGTCTTGTTAATCAATAGTCAAAATATATCAAATCAAATGTTATTTGCCACATGCGCCGAATACAAAAGGTGTAGTAGACCTTACAGTGAAATGCTTACTTACAAGCCCTTAACCAAGTTAAGTAAAAAACAGATAAGTAAAAAATAAAAAATAGCAAATAATTAAAGAGCAGCAGTCAAATAAAATAACAGTAGGGAGGCTATATACAGGGGGTACCGGTACAGAATCAATGTGCGGGGCACCGGTTAGTCGAGGTAATTGAGGTAATACAGTGGGGGAAAAAAAGTATTTAGTCAGCCACCAATTGTGCAAGGTCTCCCACTTAAAAAGATGAGAGAGGCCTGTAATTTTCATCATAGGTACACGTCAACTATGACAGACAAAATGAGATTTTTTCTATCCAGAAAATCACATTGTAGGATTTTTTATGAATTTATTTGCAAATTATGGTGGAAAATAAGTATTTGGTCAATAACAAAAGTTTCTCAATACTTTGTTATATACCCTTTGTTGGCAATGACACAGGTCAAACATTTTCTGTAAGTCTTCACAAGGTTTTCAAACACTGTTGCTGGTATTTTGGCCCATTCCTCCATGCAGATCTCCTCTAGAGCAGTGATGTTTTGGGGCTGTCGCTGTGCAACACAGACTTTCAACTCCCTCCAAAGATTTTCCATGGGGTTGAGATCTGGAGACTGGCTAGGCCACTCCAGGACCTTGAAATGCTTCTTACGAAGCCACTCCTTCGTTGACCGGGCGGTGTGTTTGGGATCATTGTCATGCTGAAAGACCCAGCCACGTTTCATCTTCAATGCCCTTGCTGATGGAAGGAGGTTTTCACTCAAAATCTCACGATACATGGCCCCATTCATTCTTTCCTTTACACGGATCAGTCGTCCTGGTCCCTTTGCAGAAAAACAGCCCCAAAGCATGATGTTTCCACCCCCATGCTTCACAGTAGGTATGGTGTTCTTTGGATGCAACTCAGCATTCTTTGTCCTCCAAACACGACGAGTTGAGTTTTTACCAAAAAGTTATATTTTGGTTTCATCTGACTATATGACATTCTCCCAATCCTCTTCTGGATCATCCAAATGCACTCTAGCAAACGTCAGACGGGCCTGGACATATACTGGCTTAAGCAGGGGGACATGTCTGGCACTGCAGGATTTGAGTACCTGGCGGCGTAGTGTGTAACTGATGGTAGGCTTTGTTACTTTGGTCCCAGCTCTATGCAGGTCATTCACTAGGTCCCCCCGTGTGGTTCTGGGATTTTTGCTCACCATTCTTGTGATCATTTTGACCCCCTCAAACAGGTGCCATTAATACAGGTAACGAGTGGAGGACAGAGGAGCCTCTTAAAGAAGAAGTTACAGGTCTGTGAGAGCCAGAAATCTTGCTTGTTTGTAGGTGACCAAATACTTATTTTCCACCATAATTTGCAAATAAATTCATAAAAAATCCTACAATGTGATTTTCTGGAGAAAAAAAATCTCAATTTGTCAGTCATAATTGACGTGTACCTATGATGAAAATTACAGGCCTCTCTCATCTTTTTAAGTGGGAGAACTTGCACAATTGGTGGCTGACTAAATACTTTTTTCCCCCACTGTATGTACATGTGATACATAATATATTTGAGTGTCTGTGAATCCGGAGACACAGAGACCCCCAAAAAATCAAGGCAACAACATTAGTCTATATAAGCAGCCCCGCAGATGCATTTGAGCATGTATATGACTTTTGTGGTGCTACAATTAATGAAACTTTGAATTTTGTATTTTTTACTTGTTCTCGAGTGGTAAAAACGTTAGTATTGGTTGTCCTGTCACAATGCACACAGTGGTCACACTTGTAATTACCATTGGGCGGGCCTGGGAACCTAGTGTCATGCTTCTTGGGTAGCTGCATGCTGTGTGTAACGGAATCGGCTAGATTTTGCGCACGGCTAAAACAAATGCGAGAGGGCCATGTTTTTTTTTTTATGTTCCAGTGTTTCAATACAATGGATTTGACGCGACCGGCACATGGGCTGTACTCCGTGGAAAAACACAAATGTGTTATGTCTGTGATGGCTCTATTTGTCCTAAAGCATATTACGTATCTACGGTAAGTCATTATTAGTCATAGTAAATAATAATGTTTGCAATTCTAATTGAAAGGCCCAAATACAACACAGAACAGCAATTCCAGAGATTGCTTGTCCAAACAATGTGAATGACCATATTGAAAAAGCTATTACAGCAGTGTTTTTCCAAACTTATATATCAAAATGACAGGAAATGATTGAATATTAGCCCATTTAAGTGAGTCCCCTTGTTCAGCTGTGTGCGCTAATGTACTGCTTTCTTTTCAGTTTATTTGCTTGTTAATACTGTACATAAATCCGGTTATGGAAAATAGGTGAGTCATTTCAGGACCTTCAGTTCCCTGAGGGACCAGATTATTGAAGTAGATTAGTAATGGGCAGCCAGGGTTGGGTAGGTTACTTTCTAAATGTAATCCATTACAGTTACTATTTACCTGTCCAAAATTGTAATCAGTAACATAACTTCTTCATTACCAAAATTTAGTAGCGTAATATGATTACTTTCAGTACATTCTTTATTGTTTTTCTCTTAAAAGGCATTAGAAAAAGACAAAAATTATCCATAAAAGGCATGTGGTGTGTCATCATAGTGGTCTCTGACTGACTTGTGGTCAGACTTGCTCAGGTGGAACCAACTTAAAGATGCACTATGCAGAAATCACTCAGCCATTTCCTGGTTGCTAAAATTATAATAGTTTGCCTAATTTCAGTTTATGTGACAAACAAGCAGTCATTGTGTAGAGAATAATTGTACCATCTACACCGCTGTGAAGTATCTTTTCCATAACCCAAAATATTGTATATTCAGCTGTTTGAAGCTGGTTTACAAAACCAAAAGTAAATTACACAAAAACTAACTTCAGAACGTGAAGCATAGAAATAGCACACATAGAACAGATCTACCGCTTCTTAGACTTGCTTTCAACGGGAATGAAATATCTATAACTCACATTTCTATGAGAATTTGGTTGGGTCGCCCAAAAACAACATAATGTAGCTTTAAACATGCACCTTTATTCAATGCTGAATTGAATGTCATTGAGAAAACAGGTGACATAATGTATTTTTTTTCGCAAATATCCTTTCTGAATCCAATAAGTAATCATCTAGTGTTTCAAAGTATCTGTAATCTGACTACAATAGTTTTGCTGGTAATGTAAATGATTACAGTTACAGTTTTTGGTAATAAGATTACATGTAACTGATTACATGTAACCAGTTACTCCCCAACCCTGTGGGTAGCATATGAGACCCTTGAGGCCAACTAGTTCCCTTGTAATCTGCGGACATTCCAATAGCACATCATGCCAACGCTTGGTTCTTATACCTATGAGAACCATTAGGAAAACCATTTAGATAAGTGATGTACAGTGTGTCTGTCTGGTTTTTCACAGGGCTCAAACACATGAAAACAGGCACTGGCAAGTACAGATTTAAGATCTTAATATGTCAGTTTCTCACAGCAAAAAAGAATTCCTGCAGCAACAAGAAATATTTATTATTGTGTGGGTTATAATTAATGGACATTTTTGTAGGGGTTGATACATTTTTTGTTAGGGCAAATCAAGTCTGACATTATTATTGGAAATGACAAACTTAATTACACTACAAGTTTCCATTTCCTGCTGTAAAGGAAATGTCCTGCAACAACTGGGTGGTAAAATTAAAATCCTGCGTCTGTAGCAAAAGATAATTTGGAAAGGGAATAGTTTTACGATTAAATATACATGCAATATTACTTTCCAGTCTAGAGGAAATGTATCACGATCGTTTACGGACGAGAAGGACCAAGGCGCAGCGTGATATGCATTCATATTTATTAACGAATAAACACACAACAAAAACAACAAACGAAACGTGAAGTCCAAGGTAGACAAATAACATACCTCACACGGAACAAGATCCCACACCCCACTAGTGCCAACAGGCTACCTAAGTATGGTCCCCAATCAGAGACAACGAGCTACAGCTGCCTCTGATTGGGAACCACCCTGGCCAACATAGATCTAAACGATCTAGAAACTAACATATACAAACCCAACACAGAAAATACACACCCTGACTCAACAAATACAAGTCCCTGTCTGGACCCTGGTGTGGGAGACCCCGAACCTGGAGAGGGGCTGATGTCTGGGTCTGGGGTGGAGCCGCTGACCGGAACTGGATCAGGCACCGGTGGAGCGGACTGCTCTGGCTCCGGAGTGGAGCCGCTGACCGGAGCTGGACTGGACCCCGGTGGAGCGGATTGCTCTGGCTCCGGAGTGGAGCAGCTGACCGGAGCTGGACTGGACCCCGGTGGAGCGGATTGCTCTGGCTCCGGAGTGGAGCAGCTGACCGGTGCCGGACCAGGCACCGGTGGAACAGGCACGGGCCGTGCCGGACTGGACACACGCACCACTGGCTTGGTGCGGGGAGCAGGAACGGGCCGGACTGGGCTGACGACGCGTACCCCTGGCTTGGTGCGGGGAGCAGGAACGGGCCGTACCGGACTGGCGACGCGCACCACTGGCCTGGTGCGGGGAGCAGGAACGGGCCGGACTGGGCTGACGACGCGCACCACTGGCTTGGTGCGGGGAGCAGGAACGGGCCGTACCGGACTGGTGACACGCACCACTGGCCTGGTGCGGGGAGCAGGAACAGGCCGGGCCGGGCTGGCGACGCGCACCACTGGCTTGGTGCGAGGGACAGGAACAGGTCGGACCGGGCTGGCGACACGCACCACTGGCTTGGTGCACGGGGCAGGAACAGGCCGGGCCGGGCTGGCGACGCGCACCACTGACTTGGTGCGAGGGACAGGAACAGGCCGGACCAGGCTGGCGATGCGCACCACTGGCTTGATGCGAGGAGCAGGAGCAGGAACGGGCCGAACCATACTGGGAACACCCACCACTGGCTTAGTGCGGGAATCAGGAACGGGCCGGACCGGACTGGCGACACGCATCACTTGATTGGTGTGAGGAGCGGGTCTGGGTTCCTTCATTAACCCCCGCTCCTTCTGCTGCCTAACCAGCTCCTCTCGCCGTGCCTCTACACTTTCTTTCTGTTCCCTCTGAACCAATGACCCCCTTAATCTGGCGGCCTCCTCTGCTAAACGGCTGAACCGCTCTATCGCGGCCTCCTGCTGCCTCGTCGTCCACGGCGTGAGCCCCCCCCTAAAAATTTTTTGGGCTTGTCTCTCCCCCGTGATCCTGGCCTCCATCCCTCTTGCCAGACTCTCGCTCATCTCCTCCCAAGTCCATCCTCTCTCCTCGTCACGCTGCTTGATCCAGGATTGGTGGGATCTTCTATCACGATCGTTTACGGACGAGAAGGACCAAGGCGCAGCGTGATATGCATTCATATTTATTAACGAATAAACACACGACAAAAACAACAAACGAAACGTGAAGTCCAAGGTAGACAAATAACATACCTCACACGGAACAAGATCCCACACCCCACTAGTGCCAACAGGCTACCTAAGTATGGTCCCCAATCAGAGACAACGAGCTACAGCTGCCTCTGATTGGGAACCACCCTGGCCAACATAGATCTAAACGATCTAGAAACTAACATAGACAAACCCAACACAGAAAATACACACCCTGACTCAACAAATACAAGTCCCTAGAGTCAGGGCGTGACAAAATGTCATCAATAATAATACAAATTGCATGAAGATCAACTTTTTAGGCAAGCTGCTCAATTTATGACTGAGACCTAATACTCAGAATAAGAGAGTTGCTTCCCACAACATACTATAGCATGGATCATCAACTAGATTCAGCCATGGGCGGATATTTTCTTTAGTGGTGGTCGGGGGGCCAGAACATAATTACAAATCATTGTAAACTGCAAATTAACTGCAAGAAGCCCAAACAGATATGTTTGACTATAACATAATAATTTCTAACCTTGCTTACATTTGTATACAATCATGTTTTTCTCTATTATGTGTGGGAATACTTGGGAACAGATTTCTTAAATTAAAATAACTTGGAGCTGATTTCCTGGTGTTATTTTTTACAGTCTTTTATGTCCATTTATGAAAAACTACAACAACAACTAAAATCACCCGCGGGCTAAATTTGGCCCACGAGCCACCAGTTGCTGAACCCTATCCTATAGAGTCATTGGTGTTGGCACCTTGAGGTGGTTGCTGTATGACTAGGCCTGGTAATTGGGCCTGTGCATGCCAGTAGTAAAGTGCTGCTGTAAGCAGAAGGATGAGAGGGTTTGGGTAGAGGAGCTGTACTAGAATTTAAAAGATGGGTCAAGCTCCAAATGAATAGATAGACTTCAGAGGAGGGCAGAGGAATATGACAGTCAGCACAGCAGGCAAGTGTGCTTGTTAAAAGTAGCATTAAGCTTAGTTCTAGATATGGAGATGAGGAGCATAGTATATTCAGACTCATGCACCTTGGCAGTGTGTGGGTGGTTAGTGTTAGTTATATAATATTTTCAGATTTGTTCTGGTCTTATTGCAATGTTGAGACTTCATTAATAATTCAAACTAAGCCTAAGCAAATTAATAAATGTAATAACGCTTCTCTATTTAGGATTACAATCCATATTAACATGATGCCTTATTATAGTGAGATTTTCATTTGTTATTTCATCTCCATATTGATTGTCATAACAAGGTCCCACTTAGGAAACCCACTAGAAGCTTACTGTCTCCTTCAAATGTCTAGACAAGCATTTTCTAGCAGAGATCCTTCTGCACAATAGCTGACTCTCTGACAACCTGTAATGATAAATGAATGGGAATGTAAAGACATGCTCTGGAACTTTGGCGACTAGTACGTTGTTGTTTTTTACCTCCTGCTTTGGGCTGGATGTGTCAATGTGTAGTTCATACATGCATTATCTATAAGCAGAATTACTTTCTTACCTCAATTAGCCATGCAATCCTTAGTTTGAAAGAGACTGTTTACTGGAAGCTGTGGGGACCGAGAGAGAGAGAGAGAGATGAATGACGTGATGCATACTGTATATATTTTTTTTTCTTTCTCAGACCTCAAAAATGGTCTCCTGATGTGTTTTAAGGATTGTTTGTATTTTGTATATTTTTTTTCAAAAATGTGATTTTGAGGGTGAAAATCTTAGAAATCTATCAAAAAACAGAGAAGTTTTCACATAGGGCGCCTTTCCTTCACACAGGACCCACTTCTCCGGGCACCACTACATAGGGCCGATGGAAAGACAGCAGTCACACACAGCATGATGTTAAAGGATAAGCAGTCCATTCACTCTGACAAAATAAGCCAGTAGGTCCCAATCATAAGAATACAAAAACACAACCATTAGGCTAAGCATTTCCCAATCGAAACTATTACTTCCCATTACAAAAAACATTTCACATTTAGCACACAAAGTAACAAGTGATCTAAAGTTTAAATGCAACAATGTTTCTCACACTTAAGCAGTGGCGGCTCCTGAAAAAATTCTCAGGAGGGGCAATTTTTCTGATGATTTAGGTGACCTACACACATTTTAAAAAAGATATGTCCAGCAACAACATGAAGACAGGGGCAGCATATAAGTCAATACCAGAAGCATTTATTGACTGATCTGGGGAGATGGATTCCAGTTTCTGTGACAGATTATAAATAATCTCTGATGCCTTTGTTATATTAGCTTTTGGTTGAATGTACTGTCGTAGTAAATATATAATGTTATAGCTTGGTCTGACTAAAATCTTGTGCATGACCCATTTTGTGTTGGGCCTTTGTATTCAATACAATGAACAAGAGTCCTATCTTGTCAGCCTTGTCAGCAGGTGGCTAAGGATAACACCCACGCCATAGGTCTCTCAGTTCTTCCAACTCACGAGTTCTTGCCCTGAGGACACACACACACACACCCACACACACACACACACACACACATCATCACTGATTAACACACACACACACACACACATCATCACTGATAACAAACACACACACACACACACACACACTGATAACAAACACACACACACACACACAAATCCTCTTCTCTTAGGCTGAACATCTGAAGACAGAGAACCCGACTCAGAGCCAATGCAACAGTGACACTAGCCTGGAGGTGACCTCGCCCAACTCATCAGGACCAATCAGAAGATCAGAACTACTAGATTCAACCTACTTCATTTTATTGTATAAAATGTCAGCACACAATGTTTAGGGGCTCTTCTGATAAACTCCCTACGAGTTTGTGAACGGGTCCGTGCACGCGATTCCAGATATCTTTACCTCTGAATAAACTGCCTTATATTATACAATTATCCACCTTGTCCAAAAGTCTCTACTTGGTCTCCGTTCTCCAGTAAACTTTTTTTATCAACAATAGTAAGGTTCAATGACACAGAAAGCAGTTCAATGTCGGGGTACAGAGTCGCTCTCTTACCAGGATCGCGGTCCGCTCTGACCAGGGTGAAGCCGGCCGGCTCCACTTCTCTGTCCGGGACTCTGTCATCCAGCCAAGTCTCCCAGCTGTATTGGGATTACAGCTGCCTGCAGCGTTTTCATTATTTAGTCCGTTCGTAGCGGGTATGTACACGATCAACAAGATCAGTCCAAAACCGAAGATCAGTCCAAAGCAGAATGTTTGCAGAATGTTTGTAAACTAAGTCTACAAATTAAAAACATAAAATAGCGCCACACTGCAGGTCGCAACATAGACGCTGCTAGCCGCCATTGTCTTAGTTACGTTCAACGTTACGTCACGTATGACGAAGCGCGTAAGTGCATGCCCACAGACACCCATAGAGAATGTATTGAAAGCTTTGAAATGTGAAAAAAATAGATTTTACATGACAGGCTATGAGAGACTTCTGGGCGATTTTCAACCTGACTGAAATCGCCCAAAAAACGGGCGGGGCCATTTGAAGCACGACTTTAGCCTGATTTGACATTTAGTGGCTGGCAGATCAGACGTGAACACTGATAACTGCTGTTGCCGTGATATAATTGATTCGAAAAAAAATCCCTTCCTTTTCCCGTTTGGCAGTGCGTCGCCCATATCGCCCTATTGAACAAGCCGCCCATGCACTTAAGTTATAGTCAAAGAGATCGCTAACAGCATGCGAGCTGAAATAAAAAACACAGTTCCACTCACCAGATGATGATCATTTGAAACTGAACTTCTTGTTGAAAGTTATTCTTGAAAAAGGACAAGCTAACAAATTAGCAACAACATCCTCTTCAATAACACCTGCTGCAGCTGCTGCAAACTAGCCTACAACTAAAGCTAGCTAGCTAGATCGTGGGACAACTACAGCTTGCTATTGCACAGTGGCCTGTTAGCCTTTGAGAAGGAAGAAATGTCCATATGTTTTTGTAAAAATGATCCCACCCATTACAAGTCAATGTGATTGGTTGATTCCACAGTCACTCCAAAATGTTGCACTAATACAGTTGAATGACAGATGCCTTTATCTAGCTTCTGACGGCCTAGCCAATGGTTGACATAGCTAACTAGATGTATCTCCCCAGAGACCACAAAAGTAAAATCATGATTGGATATTTTTTTCTCTTTAGTGTTAACCCTTTCCTTTCTAACAAAAACTGAAGAGATTAAATCAGAACATCATTGAAAAGAATAATGTAATTATTATTATTTTATAAATCCTTAGCCTTTCTCTGAAAGCGTAGAAGGCCCTTATTGTTCCCCACTGTGTTTGGGTTAGTAATCATTTGTAGAGTGGCTCTATTTGCCTTCAGCATGCATTTTTTCACCATTCTGAATGTCTAAAGAATCCATATGTTCTTCTGAAATATGAACACAGAAATACTGGACATATTGAACTCTTATTATGGTGGTGATTTACAATCATTTTTCTTGTCTTGGTCTTGACTCCGTCTCGGACCCCTCGTCCCCCTACTGGCCTCGGTCTTGACATGGTCTCGCCCACCCTCCAATCTTGGTCTTGAATCGGACTCGATTCGCTCCGGTCTTGAATCGGTCTCACCTTAGGTGGTCTCGAACACAACACTGCACATATGTGACGTAGTCTGCAATTTTCGGAGACCACTTTTGGCTCGTGTGGGCTACTTTCATAACTACTGGCTAAGAAGTATACAAAAGTACCGTAGAATCTCTTTAATAGGTTCTGATGGGGACTGCATTTACATGGTTGAATTCCACAGAAGCTGTTCAGCAGCTCAAAACCACAATCTCACAACCCACTCTCCCCTCTTTAAACATTTACAAGGTTGACACATTCACTGGAGTTGGAATGTTTCAAAGGCCTCGTGGAAACCAGGTTCTATGATTGGGTAATATCTGTCAGCTTTTTAAAAAAGGGTTGCTCTCCCGCTCTCTGAATGGGTTTTTAATCAAGAGCAATAGTTTTTGACCCTTTAAAATGGGTTAAATAGGATTTTGTATAATGTTGGTTGCTTTTCTATTATCATTATGAAGAGAAATCTGTTCAATATCGCAGTCTCACATCATAAGATGGTGGAACTGTTACCCCGTACTCCTAGTCAATTGGCCCGTTTAATGATCTTAGTTGGTCAATATTTGAAGAAATTATGGCCAATTAACCATTTAAGGTCAGATTCACAAGTAAATAATATGTTTAATCCCAGTAAATAGCAGTTGCAATTACAGCATATTTATCCTCTAATTGAGGAATAAGCAAGGACAAGCACACTGCGTAATTACTCTGACTTGGTTAATAATTCAAAGTGCCTTCAAGAGGAACCACAGGAAAATGAAGGCTTTCTTGTTAGTTGACAGCACATTTAATTAATATTTTTATAATGTATTTTGTCGGGGGGGAAAAGTTAATGTATTCATTCAATTACAGACGATTATGACAACAGTGGGACTACTTTATTTCACTTTTACACCAAACTGATTTCTGAAAAAGCAAATTCATCTAAGTAGGCCTACCTTTGAGTCACCCCTCAACTGACCATGTCGTTCTCCTCTTTATGCCTTTACTCCTCTGCAGCGCAAAGAGCCAGTATTCAGTCTAAATACAGGCTTTATTCCTGGTGAAGTGTGCTGACATGGGGTGAGATGATTCACCTTATGGGAGTGGAGATGCCTAGACTTCAAGCTGTCACGTGGAGTGTATTGAACCAGTAGTTATACTGTAGGCTACTAATCATAATGTAGATTAGATGCATCTGTTAATAAAACATGGTATGTTTATTTACTCTTTTTAAATTATAAGAAGTGTGTGTACTTTCTCTCTTCACACACACTACACAGTCACAGACTCCATCTATGATACGTTCAAAAAGAAATCTGCAGCTACAACAGGAATTACAATAAATAAGCCAGTCAATGCTGTGAAATGTAACGCATTTACAGTATGTTCTTTATCAACAGATTCTGACGGGATCATAAGTCAATAGCAGCACCAACACCCACCTCAACTTCTCCCACTCTGAGACCTAGACCACAGTCCAATTTCATGCTATTGACTGCTGTTCACACAATACACTCCAGTTGATCCATGTTGTGTACTTGTTTGTGTCTACTGTGTGTGTGTTTGTGTGCGTGTGCGTGTGTGTGTGTGTGTGTGTGTGTGGTTACAGTACACCTCCTATTCCTCCGGCACACATTTGTCAGCATTCCGCCTTTACACTCAATAATATGGTTCTCGTGACCTGAGTCCCAAACACTCTGCACTTAGTAAATGAGATGTCACAGTAAGATAAATATGAGCCGGCCATTCTGCTTTCCATTTGTGTAAACAGGGAGTGTGAATGAAAGCTATGCAGGCTTTGATGTGAGCCTCTCTCTAACTGCTGCTGTAGAATAACAGTAAGACATAATTTAGATATACCCAAGGTCATAAAGGAAATACCAAGTATTAGTCATAACTCCAATGAATAACCTACTCTCTCTGAAGGATTTAATGTTTGAGAACAGAAGGCTAGCTATGGGATTCGGGCTTTCTGTAAGCAGTTATTTTTCAGTTAATCTGTTTTTCAGCTAATTCATTTATTTGTTCTTTTTTTTTGTGTGTGTGTTATTTTTTATTTATTTTTATTAGGTGGTAGATCAGCTTTAATATTGCAGATAGATTGTCACTTCCATCAATGTAATTGTCTGCATCACTTCCAATCCCCCATGTTTTCTTTTCTCGCAAATATATACAGCTGGAGCTGCGCGTCAAGGAGGGGGGTACTGTCACGACTTCCTCCGAATGTTTCATGTGAGATGAGTGTAGCTCGGTGGAGCTACTTGTACTTTGTATTGCTGGGGTATATTTTCCCCGTGTGCCTCTGCGCGTGTTTTGCGCACTGGACTGTTGACGCTATCCAGCGTAACTGTGTACTATGGAATAAACTCTGAATTCTGTGATTTACCCTCCTGTGCCTGACTCCTTCAAATCACACTCTCACAAACAATGCTTAGAACTCTACTTCCAGCTTATACATACTATATACATTTTATGGACACAGTCAATTTTACAATAATTCTATTTTGATGTCCATGATGTCCATCCAGTTTGCTTCTATATACCATATCTGTCTAACTGTGCTCTTTCACAAAAGCTCTCAACCTATAACCTATTTACTTATTATGGACACAGTATGCTTTACATTAGCTATCTTGTTGTTATTAGTTGTTGTTAGTTGTTATTAGTCCCATCCTTCAACTCCATTCAACACCTCCCATCTATTTCTTAACACCATCCATATTGGATTTCTATTTGCCATATATTTTTTAACTGATTTTAAAAATTATTTACAAAAGTTCTGAACCCTTCTATTCTCATTGTTTCTACAGATTGTAAATTGAAAATAAACATTTTTGCTAAAAGTATTATTATATTATTGATCTATTGACTATGACTTTTCAGATCACCCAGCAGTGCTATCTGCAGGGTTAGCTCCAGGTAAATATTGCAATCCTTTAGCCATTCCTGGACCTGTGTCCAAAAACAGGCGACAAATGGACAGTACCAAAACAAATGATCTAAAGATTCTGTCTCTTCGCAGGAAAATCTGCAGGGCTGGGAAGATTTTATCCCCCATATAAATAACATTCTATTGGTAGCAAGAATTTTGTATAATAATTTAAATTGAAAAATTATATGTTTTGAATCCGGCGTCGTTTTGCATATCAGTTCATAAACACTATGCCATGGAATCGGTACGTCAATAATCTCTTCCCAACTATTTTGCAATCTATATAGGATGGCTGTCAATCCTTTGGTCCTTAAATGAAACTGGTATGCTTTTTTATTTATCACCATTTTCTTTAACCAATTATGTTCTTTAATGCAGGGCCGACAGACAAGTTCCTTACATTTTCCCCCTTCCACTTTCCTCTTCCATTTTTGCGGTAATGCTGCAATTATTTGGTTGTAATTTGGGGTAGAGCAGACATTTCTATATGCTTTTGTTAGCTGCATGTGCGACATAACTCCACCAGTCCTACCTATGATATAATTTACGAATATTATACCTTTTTTTTTATTTCTGGTCATGTAAAACTTGTATTTTTTGGTGATCCAATATGTATTATAGTACATTTATCATAATTTGGTTGTAATCCAGAGAGGTTAGAAAATATATCTAGATTCTCTATGAGGCTGTGGAGGGATTAAAGTTGTGGATTTAAAAGAAAACATGAATCATCAGCGTACAATGACACCTTTGTTTTTAAGCCCTGGATTTCTAATCCCTTGATATTATTGTTGGATCTGATTTTAATAGCTAACATTTCGATGGCCATAATAAATAGATATGCTGATAGTGGACAACCTTGTTTCACTCCTCTTGACAGTTTAAAACCTTTGGAGAAATAGCCATTATTTACTATTTTACACCTAGGGTTACTATACATATTTTTAACCCATTTCATAAGAGATTCTCCAAAATTGAAATGCTCCAGGCATTTATATATAAACCCCATTCGTACTTTATCAAATGCCTTTTCAAAGTCTGCTATGAATAGCAGGCCTGGTTTCCCAGATTTTTCATAGTGTTCTATTGTTTCCAGTACTTGCCTTATATTATTTCCAATGTATCGTTCATGTAAAAAAACATGTCTGATTAGAATGAATAATGTCCGACAATACCTTTTTAATTCTATGCGCTATACATTTTGCTAGAATCATTTGTTCACTAATTGGTCTTTTCACCAATCAGATCAGCTTTGAGTGATGGAAGTGGGGAGAACAGGCCGTAGCTCGGGTGGCTGAGGTCCTTGATGATCTTCTAGGCCTTCCTGCGACTCCTGGTGTTGTAAGTGTCCTGGAGGGCAGGCTGTGTGCATCCAATTATGTGTTCGGCTGCACCTACCAACCTCTGCAGAGCATTGTGGTCAGCGGCGGAGGAGTTGCTGTACCAGGCTGTGATGCAGCCCGACAGTATGCTCTTGATGGCGCTCCTTTAGAACACTCGGAGGGCCCTCTGGGACAGGTCGAATTTCTTCAGCCTCCTGAGGTTAAAGAGTCGCTGTCGTGCCTTCTTCAGCACAGTGTCTGTATAGTTTGACCATTTCAGCTCCTCTGAGATGTGTATGCCGAGGAACTTGACGTTTTTTACCATCTCCACTAGGCATGCTAGCATGCCAGTAAATATCCATAGACTTCCAGCAATTGCGCCAATGCTAGTTAGCTTTGGCTTGCAAAGCAACCTCTAACTTCCTTCATACAGGACACAGAGACATAAAAATGGTATCCACAAGTTCATTTGACTCTGGGAAAGTAGATAAAGGGCCCCATTGCCAAAATCCCAAAGTATCCCTTTAACCTTTTCACACGTACCAACAAACGGGTGTGATCATTCTACAGTGATCCCTGCAGCATACCCTCAATCCGGTGTGAGTAGAATGCTTATTTAGAATGTCCAGTTTTGATTGACGCAACAGTCAGCATTTGAGCAAGTCACACTGGTTTTTCACAGAAACATTTTGCACAAACACAGTCCTTACAAAGTTATGTACTGAATGTGACCAGTTTATTTTTGGATGCAATGTTCAGACATTCACAGAAGTAGCGACAGCATACACAATCATCCAAGCCGGAAAATGTAGGCTATATTAGTCCTAGCGCTAACTGAGGAAAGACTGATGTAACACAAGCGGTCATATTTAGAGAACTCTCAGCTGACAGAAACCACAATATCAATTAGCTAATAGCAATTACTATTTATAATTCATCACATCACGGGTGAGCTCAACATTGATTGAGTAAAACACTTTCTAGAAATCGAAAGTAATCCGACGATGGGTAGTTTGTGCGCTCCGCCATGTTTTTTTTTTCCGTGTCAACCAAAGATAATAAGAGGAGACAAGAAGAGTTTGGTCTGTTTGCAGTATGCATGTTGAAGGGTGTGTGTGGTCCAGAAGTTTATTTGAAAGATGAGTGATCCATTCCTTCACCTCATTATAACATCTTTGGTCTAACAGACGTTTACGTGACACCCTGGCGCCGACGAGGATTGCGGCCTCGCGACTAGCTCTTAGGAAAATTTGCGGTATTTAGTTTTTTTATGTATAATTTTTTACATTATTAGCTCAGAAAGTGTTTTGTAACATTACATACAGCCGAGAAAAACTATTGGATATCAGAGCTCCGGGCAAGGATTTCTTTTCAGAGAGACATCAAGGCCTGAAACATACTTTGTTTCACAGAAACATGGCTCTCTGGGGATATTCTGTCGAAATCGGTCCAGACAGATGGGTTCTCAGTTCATCGCGCAAACAGGAATAAATATCTCTCCTGTACTCCCTGTTCACCCATGACTTGTTGGCCAAGCACGCCTCCAACTCAATCATCAAGTTTGCAGACGACACAACAGTAGTAGGCTTGATTACCAACAATGACGAGACAGCCTACAGGGAGGAGGTGAGGGCTCTGGGAGTGTGGTGCCAGGAAAATAACCTCTCACTCAACGTCAACAAAACAAAGGAGATGATCGTGGACTTCAGGAAACAGCAGAGGGTGCACCCCCCTATCCACATCAACAGGGCCGTAGTGGAGAAGGTGGAAAGCTTCAAGTTCCTAGGCGTACACATCACTGACAAACTGAAATGGTCCACCCACGCAGACAGTTTGGTGAAGAAGGTGCCACAGAGCCTCTTCAACCTCAGGAGGCTGAAGGAATTTGTCTTGGCACCTAAAACCCTCACAAACTTTTACAGATGCACAATTGAGAGCATCCTGGTGGGCTGTATTACTGCCTGGTACAGCAACTGCACCGCCCGCAACCGCAGGGCTCTCCAGAGGGTGGTGCGGTCTGCACAACGCATTACTGGGGGCAAACTACCCGCCCTCCAAGAGACCTACAGCACCTGATGTCACAGGAAGGCCAAAAAGATAATCAAGGACATCAACCACCCGAGCCACTGCCTGTTCACCCCGCTATTTACATTTTAGTCATTTAGCAGACGCTCTTATCCAGAGCGACTTACAGTGCATACATTTTTCATACTGGCCCTGCGTGGGAAACAAACCCATAACCCTGGCGTTGCAAGCGCCATGCTCTACCAACTGAGCTACACGGGGCCATCCAGAAGGCGAGGTCAGTACAGGTGCATCAAAGCTGGGACCGAGAGAATGAAAAACAGCTTCTATCTCAAGGCCATCAGACTGTTAAATAGCCATCACTAGCACATTAGAGGCTGCTGCTGCCTATTGAAATCACTGGCCAGAAATGGAACACTAGTCACTTTAATAATGTTTACATATATTGCACTACTCATCTCATATGTATATACTGTCTTCTATTCTATAATATTCTAATGTATCTTAGTCCATGCCGCTCTGTCATTGCTTGTCCATATATGTATATATTCTTAAATTCCATTCCTTACTAGATTTGTGTGTATTGGGTATATGTTGTGAAATTGTTAGATATTACTTGTTAGATATTACTGCACTGTCGGAGCTAGAAGCACAAGCATTTCGCTACACCCGCAATAACATCTGCTAAATACGTGTATGTGACAAATAAAATGTTATTTAAAATGTCAACAATCATGGAGCCACACATAGCTGGCAAATATCTTAGCATTAGCTCATTATAATCACTACAACCTTCAAAAAAGTATTTTACACACATCATAGGTGTCCATTACAATCTATGCAATAATCGGAATGCATTATTTTTCACCAGTACTTGAAAATGTCATGGGTGCTGTAGGTGGGTGTGGTGCAGGAATCAAGCGCAGGACGCAGAAACTAAGTCCAAAAGACTTTAGTGAAATATTCACTTAGTACACGAGCTCAACAAGCCCGGAGGCGAAATAAAGGCGCACACAGGCGTCAAACAAAAGGCGCACTAACATGTGCGATAAACCCTCTCCAAAACAACGGAGGGAAACACGTAGCACAGAACACCAAACAGAAGCGCAATCACACATACAACACCTGACACACACAACGAGAACTAAATAGGACACTAATGAACACTAACTGGAAACAGGTGTGCAACAACAAGACAAAACCAAACGAACATGAAACATACAACGGTGGCAGCTAGTACTCCGGGGACGACGACCGCCGAAGCCTGCCCGAGCAAGGAGGAGGAGCAGCCTCGGCCGAAACCGTGACAGCACCCCCCCCCTTGACGTGCGGCTCCAGCCGTGCGCCGACCCCGGCCTCGGGGACGACCAGGAGGACGCGGAGCAGGGCACGCGGGATGCCCCCGGTGGAACTCCGACAGGAGAGATGGGTCTAGGATGTCCCTCCGCGGCACCCAGCACCGTTCCTCCGGGCCGTACCCCTCCCACTCCACGAGATACTGGAGACCCCCCATCCGACGTCTCGAGTCCAAGATGGACCGAACGGTGTACGCCGGAGCCCCTCGATGTCCAGTGGGGGGCGGAGGAGTCTCTCCTATCTCACCTTCCTGGAGTGGACCAGCTACCACCGGCCTGAGAAGAGACACATGGAACGAGGGGTTAATATTCTTATATTCAATAGGCAGATGTAACCTATAACACACCTCGTTCAGTCTTCTCAGGACTTTAAAAGGCCCCACAAACCGCCGACCCAGCTTCCGGCAGGGCAGGCGGAGGTGCAGGTTTCTGGTCGAGAGCCAGACTCGATCTCCAGGTGCGTACACCGGCCCCTCACTGCGGTGGAGATCGGCGCTCGCCTTGTGTCGACGGATGGCCCGCTGCAGATGGACGTGTGCAGCGTTCCACGTCTCCTCCGAGCGCCTCACCCAATCATCCACCGCAGGGGCCTCGATCTGGCTCTGCTGCCAAGGTGCCAGAACCGGCTGGTAACCTAACACACATTGGAAGGGGGTTAGGTTGGTGGAGGAGTGGCGGAGTGAGTTTTGGGCCATCTCCGCCCAGGGAATATACCGAGCCCACTCCTCCGGCCGGTCCTGGCAATACGACCTCAGAAACCTACCCACATCCTGGTTGACTCGTTCTACCTGCACATTGCTCTCCGGGTGGTACCCCGAGGTAAGGCTCACCGAGACCTCCAAACGCTCCATGAACGCTCTCCAGACTCGGGAGGTAAACTGGGGGCCTCGATCAGACACTATATCCTCGGGTACCCCGTAATGCCGGAAGACGTGGGTAAATAGTGCCTCTGCGGTCTGTAGGGCAGTAGGAAGACCCGACATAGGGAGAAGACGACAGGCCTTAGAGAACCGGTCCACAATGACCAGGATGGTGGTATTCCCCTGCGAGGGGGGAAGGTCTGTCACAAAATCCACTGAGAGGTGGGACCAGGGTCGTTGTGGAACGGGCAGGGGTTGTAACTTACCCCTGGGCAAGTGTCTGGGTGCCTTACACTGGGCGCACACCGAGCAGGAGGAGACATAAATCCTCACATCCCTGGCTAACGTGGGCCACCAGTACTTAGTGCTAAGACAATGCACTGTCCGGCCAATACCCGGATGTCCAGAGGAGGGTGACGTGTGAGCCCAGTAAATGAGTCGATCCCGAACCTCGAGCGGAACGTACTTCCGACCCACAGGACACTGTGGAGGGCTAGGGTCGGCACGCAACGCCCGCTCGATTTCAGCATCGACCTCCCACACCACCGGTGCCACTAGACAAGACGCCGGTAGTATGGGAGTAGGCTCAACGGACCTCTCCTCCGTGTCATAACGCCGGGACAGCGCATCTGCCTTACTGTTCTGGGACCCAGGGATGTACGTGATTTTAAATACGAACCTGGCGAGAAACATACTCCTTCGAGCCTGGCGAGGGTTCAGTCTCCTCGCTGCCCGGATGTACTCCAGGTTCCGATGGTCAGTAAAAATGAGGAAAGGGTGTTGAGCCCCCTCAAGCCAATGCCTCCACACCTTAAGGGCCTGAACTACAGCTAACAGCTCCCTGTCCCCGACATCATAATTTCGCTCCGCCGGGCTGAGCTTTTTAGAGTAAAAAGCACAGGGGCGGAGTTTAGGTGGCGTGCCGGACCGTTGAGAGAGTACGGCCCCTATACCGGCCTCAGACGCGTCCACCTCGACCTGAAAGGGTAAGGCGGGATCCGGATGCGCCAGCACCGGAGCCGACGTAAACAGGTCCTTCAGTCTCCCAAAAGCCCTGTCCGCCTCAGCTGACCACTGCAGGCGCACCGGACCCCCTTTCAGAAGGGACGTGATGGGAGCTGCCACCTGTCCAAAACCCCGGATAAACCTCCGGTAGTAATTCGCAAAGCCCAAGAACTGCTGCACCTCTTTGACAGTAGTTGGGGTTTGCCAATTACGCACAGCTGACACACGGTCCACCTCCATTTTCACCCCTGACGCGGACAACCGATAACCCAAAAAGGAGACCGACTCCTGGAAAAACAGACATTTCTCTGCCTTGACATACAGGTCGTGCTCCAACCTCCTCCTCAATACACGACGCACCAGGGCTACATGCTCGGCTCGGGTAGATGAGTACACTAGAATGTCATCAATGTACACGATCACCCCTTGCCCCTGCATATCCCGGAAAATCTCATCCATGAAGGATTGGAAGACTGACGGAGCATTCATCAACCCGTATGGCATGACGAGATACTCGTAATGACCCGAGGTGGTACTAAACGCTGTTTTCCATTCGTCGCCCTCCCTAATGCGCACCAAGTTATACGCGCTCCTGAGATCCAGTTTTGTGAAAAACCGCGCTCCGTGCAATGACTCCGTCATGGTTGCAATCAGAGGGAGTGGATAACTGTATTTCACAGTAATCTGATTGAGACCACGGTAATCAATGCACGGGCGCAACCCTCCATCTTTTTTCTTCTCAAAAAAGAAGCTCGAGGACGCAGGAGAAGTGGAGGGCCGTATGTATCCCTGTCTCAAAGATTCGGCTATGTAAGTCTCCATAGCTTTTCTCTCCTCTTGAGACAAAGGATACACGTGGCTCTGTGGGAGCGCTGCTCCTGCCTGGAGGTCTATCGCACAATCCCCCTGTCTGTGAGGAGGCAACTGCGTCGCCCTAGCTTTACTAAACACAATAGCCAAATCCCCATATTCAGGCGGAATGTGCAATGCGGGCACTTGGTTTGGACTTTCCACCGAAGTCGCCCCCACGGAAACACCCAGACATCGCCCCTCACACTGAGCAGACCACCCATTGAGAGCTCTCTGTTGCCACGAAATGGCAGGGTTATTGGTACTTAACCAGGGAATTCCCAGCACCACCGGGTACGCAGGAGAGTCGATCAGATATACAGTGGGGAAAAAAAGTATTTAGTCAGCCACCAATTGTGCAAGTTCTCCCACTTAAAAAGATGAGAGAGGCCTGTCATTTTCATCATAGGTACACGTCAACTATGACAGACAAATTGAGAAAAAAAAATCCAGAAAATCACATTGTAGGATTTTTAATGAATTTATTTGCAAATTATGGTGGAAAATAAGAATTTGGTCACCTACAAACAAGCAAGATTTCTGGCTCTCACAGACCTGTAACTTCTTCTTTAAGAGGCTCCTCTGTCCTCCACTCGTTACCTGTATTAATGGCACCTGTTTGAACTTGTTATCAGTATAAAAGACACCTGTCCACAACCTCAAACAGTCACACTCCAAACTCCACTATGGTCAAGACCAAAGAGCTGTCAAAGGACACCAGAAACAAAATTGTAGACCTGCACCAGGCTGGGAAGACTGAATCTGCAATAGGTAAGCAGCTTGGTTTGAAGAAATCAACTGTGGGAGCAATTATTAGGAAATGGAAGACATACAAGACCACTGATAATCTCCCTCGATCTGGGGCTCCACGCAAGATCTCACCCCGTGGGGTCAAAATGATCACAAGAACGGTGAGCAAAAATCACAGAACCACACAGGGGGACCTAGTGAATGACCTGCAGAGAGCTGGGACCAAAGTAACAAAGCCTACCATCAGTAACACACTACTCCGCCAGGGACTCAAATCCTGCATTGCGAGATGTGTCCCCCTGCTTAAGCCAGTACATGTCCAGGCCCGTCTGAAGTTTGCTAGAGTGCATTTGGATGATCCAGAAGAGGATTGGGAGAATGTCATATGGTCAGATGAAACCAAAATATAACTTTTTGGTAAAAACTCAACTCATCGTGTTTGAGACTGTGTCTGTGCCTCGACCTAGGTTGGGCAAAACTAAACATGGCGGTGTTCACCCTAGCAATCTTATTAGGATAAAGACCTCCTCCATTCCTGCCATTATTGAAAGAGATCGTGATACCTCACATCTCAAAATAGGGTTACCTAATGTTAGATCCCTCACTTCAAAGGCAGTCATAGTCAATGAACTAATCACTGATCATAATCTCGATGTGATTGGCCTGACTGAAACATGGCTTAAGCCTGATGAATTTGCTGTGTTAAATGAGGCCTCACCTCCTGGTTACACTAGTGACCATATTCCCCGTGCATCCCGCAAAGGCGGAGGTGTTGCTAACATTTACGATAGCAAATTTCCAATTTACAAAAAAAAAATGGCGTTTTCATCTTTTGAGCTTCTAGTCATGAAATCTATGCAGCCTACTCAATCACTTTTTATAGCTACTGTTTACAGGCCTCCTGGGCCATATACAGCGTTCCTCTCTGAGTTTCCTGAATTCCTATCAGACCTTGTAGTCATAGCAGATCATATTCTAATTTTTGGTGATTTTAATATTCACATGGAGAAGTCCACAGACCCACTCCAAAAGTATTTCGGAGCCATTATCGACTCAGTGGGTTTTGTCCAACATGTCTCTGGACCTACTCACTGCCACAGTCATACTCTGGACCTAGTTTTGTCCCATGGAATAAATGTTGTAGATCTTAATGTTTTTCCACAAAATCCTGGACTATCGGACCACCATTTTATTACATTTGCAATCGCAACAAATAATCTGCTCAGACCCCAACCAAGGAGCATCAAAAGTCGTGCTATAAATTCTCAAACAACACAAAAATTCATTGATGCCCTTCCAGACTCCTTCTGCCTACCCAAGGACGTCAGAGGACAAAAATCAGTTAACCACTTAACTGAGGAACTCAATTTAACCTTGCGCAATACCCTAGATGCAGTTGCACCCCTAAAAACGAAAAACATTTGTCATAAGAAACTAGCTCCCTGGTATACAGAAAATACCCGAGCTTTGAAGCAAGCTTCCAGGAAATTGGAACGGAAATGGCGCCACACCAAACTGGAAGTCTTCCGACTAGCTTGGAAAGACAGTACCGTGCAGTACCGAAGAGCCCTCACTGCTGCTCGATCATCCTACTTTTCCAACTTAATTGAGGAAAATAAGAACAATCCAAAATTTCTTTTTGATACTGTTGCAAAGCTAACTAAAAAGCAGCATTCCCCAAGAGAGGATGGCTTTCACTTCAGCAGTGATAAATTCATGAACTTCTTTGAGGAAAAGATCATGACCATTAGAAAGCAAATTACGGACTCCTCTTTGAATCTGCGTATTCCTCCAGGGCTTAGCTGTCCTGGATCTGCACAGACTCTGCGAGGGCCTGGGATCGGGAGAGACACTTAAGTGTTTTAGTACTATATCTCTTGACACAATGATGAAAATAATCATGGCCTCTAAACCTTCAAGCTGCATACTGGATCCTATTCCTACTAAACTGCTGAAGGAGCTGCTTCCTGTGCTTGGCCCTCCTATGTTGAACATAATAAACAGCTCTCTATCCACCGGATGTGTACCAAACTCACTAAAAGTGGCAGTGATAAAGCCTCTCTTGAAAAAGCCAAACCTTGACCCGGAAAATATAAAAAACTATCGGCCTATATCGAATCTTCCATTCCTCTCAAAAATTTTAGAAAAAGCTGTTGCGCAGCAACTCACTGCCTTTCTGAAGACAAACAATGTATACGAAATGCTTCAGTCTGGTTTTAGACCCCATCATAGCACTGAGACTGCACTTGTGAAGGTGGTAAATGACCTTTTAATGGCGTCAGACCGAGGCTCTGCATCTGTCCTCGTGCTACTAGACCTTAGTGCTGCCTTTGACACCATCGATCACCACATTCTTTTGGAGAGACTGGAAACCCAAATTGGTCTACACGGACAAGTTCTGGCCTGGTTTAGATCCTACCTGTCGGAAAGATATCAGTTTGTCTCTGTGAATGGTCTGTCCTCCGACAAATCAACTGTACATTTCGGTGTTCCTCAAGGTTCCGTTTTAGGACCACTATTGTTTTCACTATATATTTTACCTCTTGGGGATGTTATTCGAAAACATAATGTTAACTTTCACTGCTATGCGGATGACACACAGCTGTACATTTCAATGAAACATGGTGAAGCCCCAAAATTGCCCTCGCTAGAAGCCTGTGTTTCAGACATAAGGAAGTGGATGGCTGAAAACTTTTTACTTTTAAACTCGGACAAAACAGAGATGCTTGTTCTAGGTCCCAAGAAACAAAGAGATCTTCTGTTAAATCTGACAATTCATCTAGATGGTTGTAAAGTCGTCTCAAATAAAACTGTGAAGGACCTCGGTGTTACTCTTGACCCTGATCTCTCTTTTGACGAACATATCAAGACTGTTTCAAGGACAGCTTTTTTCCATCTACGTAACATTGCAAAAATCAGAAATTTTCTGTCCAAAATGATGCAGAAAAATTAATCCATGCATTTGTTACTTCTAGGTTAGACTACTGCAATGCTCTATTTTCCGGCTACCGGATAAAGCACTAAATAAACTTCAGTTAGTGCTAAATACGGCTGCTAGAATCCTGACTAGAACCAAGAAATTTGATCATATTACTCCAGTGCTAGCTTCCCTACACTGGCTTCCTGTTAAGGCAAGGGCTGATTTCAAGGTTTTACTGTTAACCTATAAAGCGTTACATGGGCTTGCTCCTACCTATCTTTCCGAGTTGGTCCTGCCGTACATACCAATACGTACGCTACGGTCACAAGACGCAGGCCTCCTAATTGTCCCTAGAATTTCTAAGCAAACAGCGGGAGGCAGGGCTTTCTCCTATAGATCTCAATTTTTATGGAACAGTCTGCCTACCCATGTGAGAGACGCAGACTCGGTCTCAACCTTTAAGTCTTTACTGAAGACTTATCTCTTCAGTAGGTCATATGATTGAGTGTAGTCTGGCCCAGGAGTGTGAAGGTGAACGGAAAGGCTGGAGCAACGAACAGCCCTTGCTGTCTCTGCCGGGCCGGTTCCCCTCTCCACTGGGGTTCTCTGCCTCTAACCCTGTTGCAGGGGGCTGAGTCACTGGCTTGCTGGTGCTCTTTCATGCCGTCCCTGGGAGGGGGTGCGTCACTTGAGTGGGTTGAGTTACTGACGTGATCTTCCTGTCTGGGTTGGCGCCCCCCTTGGTTTGTGCTATGGTGGAGACCTCTGTGGGCTATACTCGGCCTTGTCTCAGGATTGTAAGTTGGTGGTTGGGGATATCCCTCTAGTGGTGCGGGGGCTGTGCTTTGGCGGAGTGGGTGGGGTTATATCCTTCCTGTTTGGCCCTGTCCGGGGGTTTCTTCGGATGGGGCCACAGTGTCTCCGGACCGCTCCTGTCTCAGCCTCCAGTATTTATGCTGCAGTAGTTTATGTGTCGGGGGCTGGGGTTAGTTGGTTATACCTGGAGTACTTCTCCTGTCTTATCCAGTGTCCTGTGTGAATTTAAGTATGCTCTCTCTAATTCTCTCGTTCTCTCTTTCTCTCTGAGAACCTGAGCCCTAGGACCATACGTCAGGACTACCGGGCATGATGACACCTTGCTGTCCCCAGTCCGCCTGGCCTTGCTGCTATTCCAGTTTCAACTGTTCTGCCTGCGGCTACGAAACCCCTACCTGTCCCAGACCTGCTGTTTTCAACTCTTTAATGATCGGCTATGAAAAGCCAACTGAGAGACCTGAGCCCTAGGACCATACGTCGGGACTACCGGCCGTGGTGACTCCTTGCTGTCCCCAGTCCGCCTGGCCTTGCTGCTATTCCAGTTTCAACTGTTCTGCCTGCGGTTATGGAACCCCCTACCTGTCCCAGACCTGCTGTTTTCAACTCTTAATGATCGGCTATGAAAAGCCAACTGAGATTTATTCCTGATTATTATTTGACCATGCTTGTCACTTATGAACATTTTTGAACATCTTGGCATGGTTCTGTTATAATCTCCACCCGGCACAGCCAGAAGAGGACTGGCCACCCCTCATAGCCTGGTTCCTCTCTAGGTTTCTTCCTAGGCTTTCGCCTTTCTAGGGAGTTTTTCCTAGCCACCGTGCTTCTACACCTGCATTACTAGCTGTTTGGGGTTTTAGGCTGGGTTTCTGTACAGCACTTCGAGATATTAGCTGATGTAAGAAGGGCTATATAAAATAAAATTGATTGATTGATTGATTGATTGGAGGACAAAGAATGCTGAGTTGCATCCAAAGAACACCATACCTACTGTGAAGCATGGGGGTGGAAACTTCATGCTTTGGGGCTGTTTTTCTGCAAAGGGACCAGGACGACTGATCCGTGTAAAGGAAAGAATGAATGGGGCCATGTATCGTGAGATTTTGAGGGAAAACCTCCTTCCATCAGCAAGGGCATTGAAGATGAAACGTGGCTGGGTCTTTTAGCATGACAATGATCCCAAACACACCTCCCGGGCAACGAAGGAGTGGCTTCGTAAGAAGCATTTCAAGGTCCTGGAGTGGCCTAGCCAGTCTCCAGATCTCAACCCCATAGAAAATCTTTGGAGGGAGTTGAAAGTCCGTGTTGCCCAGCGACAGCCCCAAAACATCACTGCTCTAGAGGAGATCTGCATGGAGGAATGGGCCAAAATACCAGCAACAGTGTGTGAAAACCTTGTGAAGACTTACAGAAAACTTTTGACCTGTGTCATTGCCAACAAAGGGTATATAACAAAGTATTGAGAAACTTTTGTTATTGACCAAATACTTATTTTCCACCATAATTTGCAAATAAATTCATAAAAAATCCTACAATGTGATTTTCTGGAATATTTTTTCTCATTTTGTCTGTCATAGTTGACATGTACCTATGATGAAAATTACAGGCCTCTCTCATCTTTTTAAGTGGGAGAACTTGCACAATTGGTGGCTGACTAAATACTTTTTTTTCCCCACTGTAGCTGTATAGTCTCCTCATGACCCCCCTGCGCACACATCCTAAGTGGTGCTGTGATTTCCCTAATCAACCCCGACCCCAACGGGCGGCTATCTAAAGCATGAACGGGAAAAGGCTTGTCAACAGGCAGGAGGGGAATCCCTAAATCTAAACAAAACTTCTGATCAACAAAATTCCCAGCTGCGCCTGAATCTACTAGCGCCTTATGCTGGGAATGAGGTGCAACCTGTGGAAAACGAACAGGTATACAAAAGTGCGCAACAGAGAGCTCTGGGTAAGTGGGGCGTCTACTCACCTGGGAATGCTGCCCAGTGCGTGGCCTGTTGTCTCCTCCTCCTGGAGACCCTCCCCAGCACCTGGCCGCAGTGTGCCCTCCACGACCGCAATTGGTGCAGGGGACAGGCCCCCTCGGGCTCCTTCTCCTCCTTTCTCTAGCGCCAGCACCCCCGAGCTCCATAGGGCTCGGCTCGGAGGTGCTGGAGGGTGGAATGGACGGACCCCACTCGGGACGTCCACGGGTGGCCAGCAGGGTGTCCAGACGGATGGATATGTCGACCAACTGGTCGAAGGTGAAATTGGTGTCCCTGCAGGCCAACTCACGTTGAACGTCCTCCCGTAGGCTACATCAAAAATGATCGATGAGGGCCCGTTCATTCCACCCTGCGTCTGCCGCTAGAGTCCGGAACTCCAGTGCGAACGCCTGTGCGCTCCTCCTCCCCTATCTAAGGTAGAATAGACGCTCCCCCGCCGCTTTGCCCTCAGGTGGATGGTCGAACACGGCCTTGAAGCGACGGGAGAACTCCGCGTAGGAGATGGTGGTGGCGTCTATCCTCCTCCACTCGGCGTTGGCCCATTCCAACGCCTTGCCCGTGAGACAGGAGATGAGGGTGGAAACGCTCTCGTGTCCCGAGGGCACCGGGTGTACAGTGGCCAGGTAGAGCTCCACCTGCAGGAGGAACCCCTGACACCCGGCAGCTGTGCCGTCATACGCCCTCGGGAGCGAGAGCCGAATCCCACTGGGTTCCGGACCTGGGACTGGTGGACCGACCGATGGTGGTGGCAAGGTAGGTGGAGGTGTGGGTACCCCTCTGGACTCCCATCGGTGCAGGGTGTTGATGACATCCTGTAGAGCGGTCCCCAGTTGTCTGATCTGGTCATCCTGGCCGCGGACATGCTCCTCCAGCGACTCAGGTGCGGCTGTTGCTCCTGCTGATTCCATTTATATGGTGTGTGATTCTGTCACGGGTGCTGTAGGTGGGTGTGGTGCAGGAATCAAGCGCAGGACGCAGAAACTAAGTCCAAAAGACTTTAGTGAAATATTCACTTAGTACACGAGCTCAACAAGCCCGGAGGCGAAATAAAGGCGCACACAGGCGTCAAACAAAAGGCGCACTAACATGTGCGAAAAACCCTCTCCAAAACAACGGAGGGAAACACGTAGCACAGAACACCAAACAGAAGCGCAATCACACACAACACCTGACACACACAACGAGAACTAAATAGGACACTAATGAACACTAACTGGAAACAGGTGTGCAACATCAAGACAAAACCAAACGAACATGAAACATACAACGGTGGCAGCTAGTACTCCGGGGACGACGACCGCCGAAGCCTGCCCGAGCAAGGAGGAAGAGCAGCCTCGGCCGAAACCGTGACAGAAAACATGTGAATAATACTGTAAATACATTATGCTCCATACATACATACATACATATATACTGTATGCTACAGTAGAAACGACAAAACGATATACAGAAAATAAGGCACTTACTTTGATAGGAACGCACACATGTCCAAAGTTATTATTTGTAAGGAAAACAACAATGCAACAATGCGAGCGCCAGCCAGAAAATGTGCCAGTTCGTGCAAGACTGCGCAAATGTCTGCATACTTGATGTGCGGAAAAAGTGGGGAAGGGCTCTCCTCGAAGAGGGAAGTATGTCCGGCTCAGTAAAGTTTCAAACATAAATTGTCCACAACACTGAAATGGGCTACTTCTATGTGAATTAATGAGGAGGCGGAACACACCTCAATTCAAACTGTTCTTAGAAAATACAACTTGTTAGAAAATAATTTGAAATTTGAAATTGCCAAGTTGAAACATAGCCTATAGATAATTAGCAGGCAGTGCGTGTTAACTGTCCTGTTGCGTAACAATCACATTTTGGAACAGTGAGTGCATTCTGACATCACATGCATAAAACAACTCACACTGGGGCGACCGTGTGAAAAGGTTAAGGAGAAACATAAATAAAGTAAGAACATTTCCAAGAAATACCTTTTGAGGAATATCAGCTTTGCTTACCTTTCTTTGTAAGTCCATAGTTAATGAAAAAAGGGCAGTTAAGAAGAAATGTACTCTCAAGAAGGTTTTATGAATCAGGCCCTGATGTGAAAAATACGTGGAAAATAATTATCAGAATTGGGCTGCCTGTGTAGATGCAGCCTCAGATGCGCCATTTTATGTGACAATTGCCATCTCAGAGTTCCAATCATCCCAAATTGAAGTTGTATCATTTCACAGGCTTAATCTAAGTAGGCCTACGTTTGGTTTATGTGAGTATGTGTGACTGTTGCTCTGGGACTTAATTATTGGTGTCAAGTTCAAAGCCATACATTCTCTGAGGCTTTATAACGCAGGAGATGTTACGAATTTATTCTGCAACAATTACTCTAATCAAATCTGAACCATAAATAGCTGTCAGTGACAGTGAAAGATCATCCTAATTTTCCTCTAAATCCGATATGTGTTTGTGTGGCCATCAAAAAGACTTTGACATGATCACATGCTGGGTTTAATACACTCTAGGCTTAAAGACATTGGTTCTTTCACTGATGTGTTTATTTGTATATGTGTGTGTACGTGTGTGCATGTGTGTGTAAGACTGTATTCTATACTATCTATTGCATCTTAGCCTATGCCGCACTGACAATGACATTGCTCATCCATATATTTATATTTATATATTTTTATTCCATTCCTTTACTTAGATTTGTGTGTATTAGATATTTGTTGTGGAACTGCTAGATATTACTTGCTAGATATTACTGCACTGTCGGAACTAGAAGCACAAGAATTTCGCTACACTTACAATAACATCTGGTAACCATGTGTATGTGACCAATACATATGATTTGATTTTGATTTGATCTATCCTATTTAAAAAGGACTGAAGACAGAAACAGATCATTTGGTTCCATTTCAACATATTTGAAATTAAAACAAAAGTGCTATAACATACATAAATTAAATCAAATATATATCGGGGGGCTGAAAGCTGCAGTAGAAAGGGATCAAGCGAATCAGCTCCTGTGGAAATCAAAAGGCCTGATACGACATCAATAATGCAGCCACATCCCGAGTCCCTGGTGCAGACACATTCAGAAATCAAAAGATGGTTTACTATTTAGTATAAAAGCTCTGACGAAGGCCAAGAGAACAGGAAACACTTTTGAAGGAGAAAACAGAAATCCACGTAGGTAAAAAACAAAAAAAATACTTATGTTTTCAAAGATGTAGCCTACGATGCAAAAGCGACTTAGCCTACATTTGAACACCACCGCAGAAGCTTCGCTATTCGGCATCTTCCAAATGAAGTAGCCTAGTTTTGTAATGAGTATAACATCCTGGCATTAAAACCATACTTGATTTTTGAAAATTCACGTACTATAAAACATTACATTTTCCCATAATGAGAATGCATAATGCGCGATAGTGTTTTTTCCCGCTATTCATTGACTTCGATAGCACATCCCCATATCTAATTTATCAGCTGTTGTCAAAGCTGAAATGAGTATGACATCCAGGCATTTAAAGTATACTTGATTTTCAAAATGTCGCATACTATTAAACATTCTCTTTTCGCATACTCAAACGGCCTACTATTTAGGATGCAAGTATGGGTATTCATACACGGCCACTGACTCTTGCTAAACTTGAGACTGCCATTCTACCTTATATTTATATTATCAGCATGTTTATTATATTACTTATCAGCATATCTTATTTTGCTATCATCCCCTATTTTACAAGTGCCTTTCACTCACGTGTGCTGTGTTATTTGTAACGATTTCCTTTCACTTGGCTCCTTACAGTCTCACGTGTGAAATTGAATTGAATTAACCATTTGCTTGTTTTGCATGGTGTGCTGTGATTATACACTTTGTCATGGACTATACTGACTATGAGACCGCTGTTGCCAATCCCTATCACCTCCTCCCTCCCCGAATGAATTGCTTAACACCCCAGAACTAGGCACAAAAGGAAATGTGCACAACCTTCAACACGCCGTCTAACTCCTCGCTGCTCCTCGACCACTGTCCTTCTCTACTGATTGCCTGTGCCTGTGGGAAAAAGACTCCATTACAATGCTCTTTATAGCACTACTAAAGGAAAGTGCTTATTTCTAACATGTGAGTGTGACTCTAATTGTACACTCTTATACACTCTAATCGTTTGTTTGTTTGTTGTCCTCCTTAACTACAGCCTCAAGGGACCTGCTGTTAGGCCTACTGCTGCTAGGTAGCTCTCTCTCTGCTCTCCCCCTCCCCTCTGTCTGTCCTTGATTGCAGGAGTGAAGTCTGGTGTGCGGGAGTCAGGGTTCCAGCTGCAGCTCATTCACCATAATCACCTCAGCCTTTAAGACCCGGTCAAACTTTCCACTCATCGTCAGATCATAGTCAAGACAACCATGTTAGTCTCGCTGCCGACTCAACCTGTCTGTTTTCGCTCTTGTGTTTTTTTGGACTGTTTATTTACTTTTTCTCCTGTGCCACAGATATTTGGAACCTGACTCCTGCCTCCGCTTCACTCCTGCCACCACCATCCTGCTCTCCACTATCGGGCCTCTCCTTTGGACTCACCACGGACACTAGGACATTACGGTACCACACCTGCCCCTGACCTGGATCTGTACCCTCCCTGTAACCTGGACTTGCTCTTCCCCATTTATTGGAAACCTGGACTATTGAACATTATAATAAACCTGTTAAAACTTCTCTGGCTTGGTGTACTTGTCTGCATTTGGGTTCTATCCAGTTAAATCATAACAGTATGATCTGACCAACATGAACCCAGCAGACAGTAGCTCGGATACCACCCCAGAGTGCACTCAAATTTGGACTGCCATAGCCAATCAGGGCATTCTACTTGGCCAACATGATACCCTGTTTAAGACGATTGCTGAGGACAGTCAGGTGCTGCTTAATCAGGTTCAATTACTCACCAATCAAGTGTCTGCCCTTACTACCCCTTCAGCCCAGATCAGAGAGCCTTTTGTTCCTGCTCCAGAGCGCTATGACGGGAACATGGGAACCTGTGGCGATTTTTTGACTCAATGCTCGTTAGTGTTTGAACAACAGCCCCTCACCTACGCCTCAAAGAGCCCGTATTGCCTACCTTATCAACTCTACTAGCGGTTCCGCTCGTGCCTGGGGATCCGCGGTCTGGGAGAGTCAGTCGGACATTTGCAACGCTTACGTGGCCTTCACCACGGAGATGAGGAAGGTTTTGACCACCCCGTACGAGGCAAGGAGGCTGCGAAACGGTTGTTTTCTCTTCGGCAGGGGGGCTCGTGAGTGTGGCGGAGATGGCAGTGGAGTTTCGGACTTTAGCAGCAGTGAGTGGTTGGAATGACGAGGCATTACAAGGAGTGTTCATCAATGCTTTGTCTGAGACTTTAAAAGATGAATTGGTGTCATATGATGAATCGCCTACGCTGGATAATCTTATTTCACTCACTATCAGGTTGGATAATCGGATTCGGGAGCGCCGCCGGGAGAGGAGTGTTAGTTCCAAGCAACCTGTCTGTCATCAACAAACTCCTCCCTGCATCGTCCCTACGGAGAGAGCCGTGTCTTCCCGAGTCGATACGAGGAGCACTGAACCCGAGCCATGGAGGTGGGTCGTGCACGGTTGTCCTCAGAGGAGCGTGCACGTCGTATTCAGGCTCGGGTCTGCCTGTATTGTGGAGAAGCTGGTCATTTCGTTCCTTCCTGCCCAGTTCGTCCGGGAAAAGGGCCGGCTCATCATTTATGGGAGAAGTTTTGGTGAGCCGAGCAGCGGATTCTTCCTCTTCTCCCCGCATTCTGCTCCAGGCATCCCTCCAGTGGCAGTCCCAGAATTTCTCTGTTAGTGCGCTGATTGACTCTGGTGCCGACGAAAGCTTTTGGATAGAGAGTGGGCTCAACAAATGGATTTGGAGACTGTTCCTATGGACTGTCCGCTGCAGGCTAAGGGTCTAAATGGACAATTGTTGACCCGCATTACCCATCAGACTGTTCCTGTTTGTCTTAGAGTGTCGGGAAATCATCAGGAGAACATTCAATTCCATATTATCGACTGCCCACAGACTCCCCTGGTCCTTGGTATCCCCTGGCTCATAAAACACAATCCACACATTGATTGGGTGACAGGTAGCATTGTTTCATGGAGCACATTTTGTCATGTGAATTGTTTGTGTTCTGCTCAGACTCCTGCCAGTACTGTGCCTCAACCTCCACTGGAGTCCATGGATCTTTCTGCTGTTCCTGACGTGTATCATGACCTGGCATCCGTTTTCTGCAAACACAGAGCTACTTCTCTTCCTCCTCACCGGCCTTACGACTGCGCCATTGACCTCCAGCCAGGAGCCCCGCTCCCCCAGCAGTCGCCTGTACAATCTCTCCCGGCCGGAGACGGAGGCTATGGAGAACTACATTCGGGACTCCTTGGCGGCAGGTATTATGCGTCCTTCCTCGTCACCTGTAGGAGCGGGATTCTTTTTTGTTGCTAAGAAGGATAAGACCCTCAGACCCTGTATTGATTACCGTGGACTTAACAACATCACCATTAAGAACAAGTATTCTCTGCCTTTGATTAATTCTGCTTTTCCCCTCCTTCATGGTGCTACCATCTTTACGAAACTGGATCTACGAAATGCGTATCACCTGGTGCGCATTCGTAAGGGTGATGAATGGAAGACTGCCTTCAACACACCCTTGGGACATTTTGAGTATCGGGTTATGCCTTTTGGGTTGTCTAATGCCCCTGCTGTTTTTCAGGCACTAGTCAATGATGTCCTTCGGGACATGTTGAATCGGTTTGTTTTTGTCTATCTGGATGATATCTTGATTTTCTCAGAGTCCTCCCAGGAACATGAACTGCATGTGCGCCAGGTGTTGCAAAGGTTGTTGGAGAACAAACTGTTTGTGAAGATGGAGAAATGTGAATTTCATGTGTCTGAGACCTCTTTTTTGGGGTTACATCATAGCTCAGGGGGAGCTGCGGATGGACCCAGCTAAGATCTCTGCTGTCACGGACTGGCCAGCTCCCTCTACCCGCAAACAACTTCAACGATTCCTGGGGTTTGCGAACTTCTATAGGAGGTTCATCAAGGACTACAGCCGCATTGCGGCGCCACTCACCGCTCTCACCTCCATCTCACGACCGTTCGCTTGGAATGAAGGGGCCGAATCAGCGTTCGAAGAACTGAAACATCGCTTCGCCTCGGCTCCCATTCTGATGCAGCCGGACCCCGACCGCCAGTTTGTCGTGGAGGTGGATGCATCCGACACTGGGGTAGGTGCAGTGTTGTCACAACGTTCTCCTGAAGATAACAAACTGCATCCCTGTGCTTTTCTCTCAAGGAAACTTTCTCAGGCAGAGAGGAATTATGATGTTGGAAATCGTGAACTGCTCGCCCGTTAAGCTGGCTCTCGAGGAGTGGCGACATTGGTTGGAGGGGGCGGAACAACCCTTCATCGCTTTGGACGGATCATAAGAATCTGGCTTACCTCCAGTCAGCGAAGCAGCTCAACCCCGTCAAGCCAGGTGGGCACTATTTTTTGGGAGATTCAATTTTTCTCTGTCTTACCGTCCTGGGTCACGCAACGTCAAGCCTGACGCCCTGTCTCGTGTTCATTCGGCTGTTGATACTGGTAGTAACCCTGAACCCATTTTGCCTCCTACCTGCAGTATTGCAGTCATCACATGTGACATCGAGGGGATTGTTAGACAGGCTCAACATCATCAAGCTGACCCTGGGAGGGGTCCTCCTAACCGGATGTTTGTCCCTGAGTCTGCTCGATCCCAGGTACTTCAGTGGGCTCACTCGTCTCCCCTTACCTGTCACCCTGGAGTTTCGCGGACCCTTGACTTTGTGCGACGGAAGTTCTGGTGGGCCACGATGGAGGCGGACACTCGAGCCTTCATTGCTGCTTGTACGGTATGTGCACGAAGTAAAAACTCCACCCAGGCCAGCGCTGGTCATCTACGACCTCTACCTATACCCAGCCGGCCCTGGTCGCATATCGCTATGGATTTTGTCACTGGACTTCCCCCTCGTCTGGTAAGACTGTCATTCTTACGGTGATTGATCGTTTTTTCTAAGTTCGCTCATTTTTTGGCCCTACCTAAACTGCCCACTGCCAGAGAGACGGCTGATATTTTGGTTGAACATGTGTTCCGCTCTCATGGTCTACCCACGGATATTGTCTCTGACAGGGGTCCCCAGTTTGTCTCCCAGGTGTGGAAAGCTTTCTGTAAAGCTTTGGGCATTACATCCAGCCTGTCCTCTGGATATCACCCCCAGACCAACGGGCAAGCCGAGAGAGCGAACCAGGAGATGGAGACCGCACTTCGCTGTGTCACTGGGTCTAACCCTGGGTCATGGAGCTCCATGCTCCCCTGGGTGGAATATGCTCATAACACCTTGACTAACGCTTCCTCTGGTTTGTCTCCTTTTCTGTGTGCTCTGGGTTATCAACCTCCCCTGTTCCCTTCCCAAGAGAGGGAACTTGCGGTACCCTCGGTGCAGTCCCACATGCGCCGCTGCTGCAAGGTCTGGAGGAAGGCCAGGGTAGCTCTGTCCCGAGCTTCGGCGTACATGCAGAGGCAAGCCAACCGTCACCGGTCCCAGGCTCCCGGTTACTCTCCTGGTCAAGAGGTATGGCTGAAGTCACGGGACCTTCCATTGAAGGTGGAGTCGAAGAAGATGGCGCCTCGTTTTATAGGACCGTTCAAGATACTGTCTATTGTTAACCCCTGCGCGGTTAAGCTACAGCTTCCTGCCTCCCTACGGGTTCATTCCACCTTTCATGTTTCCCAGATTAAGCCTGTGTCGGTTAGCCCTTTGTGCCCGCCCTCTCGTCCCCCTCCTCCGCCCAAGATCGTGGGTGGGGGTCCGGTCTACACTGTCCGGCGACTTCTGGATGTTCGCCGCCGGGTCGTGGTTTCCAGTACCTGGTGGATTGGGAGGGTTATGGTCCTGAGGAACGTTCCTGGGTGCCCAGGAGCTTCATTGTGGATCCTGCTCTGGTTTCGTGAGTTTCATAGGTTACATCCTGATAAACCCTGTCGGCCGCCAGGTGGCGTCCGTAGAGGGGGGTACTGTTAGGCCTACTGCTGCTAGGTAGCTCTCTCTCTGCTCTCCCCCTCCCCTCTGTCTGTCCTTGATTGCAGGAGTGAAGTCTGGTGTGCGGGAGTCAGGGTTCCAGCTGCAGCTCATTCACCATAATCACCTCAGCCTTTAAGACCCGGTCAAACTTTCCACTCATCGTCAGATCATAGTCAAGACAACCATGTTAGTCTCGCTGCCGACTCAACCTGTCTGTTTTCGCTCTTGTGTTTTTTGGACTGTTTATTTACTTTTTCTCCTGTGCCACAGATATTTGGAACCTGACTCCTGCCTCCGCTTCACTCCTGCCACCACCATCCTGCTCTCCACTATCGGGCCTCTCCTTTGGACTCACCACGGACACTAGGACATTACGGTACCACACCTGCCCTGACCTGGATCTGTACCCTCCCTGTAACCTGGACTTGCTCTTCCCCATTTATTGGAAACCTGGACTATTGAACATTATAATAAACCTGTTAAAACTTCTCTGGCTTGGTGTACTTGTCTGCATTTGGGTTCTATCCAGTTAAATCATAACACCTGCCCGACGCAGCAGAGAAGCTACACCGAAACCTACAGCCCAGAAGGCCCGCGCTGAGAGAGAGACAGTGGACATCCAGCCAGACATCAACTACTGAGCCCAACTACCGACAAGGAAACTCATACAACACTCGCAATAGCACTACTAAAGGGAAGTGTGAGTTTGAGTCTAAGTTGTAGATCAGTACACACTGTAAAAAATGTAATGGTTTTTCAACTAATTATTATTAAGGTACTTGTTCCAGAGCCTTTTTTTGTTTACTCAACTTTTCGTTCAAAGTGTTACCTGAATTTAAATGTTTAGTTGGGCCAAACTTAGCTTAAATTTAAAATGATATGTTTGCTCAACTTGTCGCTTATGTTCATTCAACAATACATTATTATTTGAGCATCTTAACGAAAAAATGGCTGTAGTTACTAAATATGTATACTTAACACAAAATGCTTAATTAGTCATGTCATACTAAAATGAACTTGTTTCCTGAATTCAAATAATCATAACACCTGAAAGCAGACAAGTGACAACACAAATAAATAATACAAATCATCATCCTGTATTTTGCATCATGCCAATACCAAAGACATTCTCAGCCAAGAAAAAAATCATCAGGATGAAAAAAGGTCAATGGCTTCAATAAATGTTGCTTTGTGCTAAAACCACATTCAAATAACATGGCACCAAAACATGATCATGTTAGGTTAGCCTTAAGACAACACAAATCTGTGTAATAGCCTCTTAAATGTAACTAAATGTAATCGAAAATGTAATCTACGTAATCCCCAAAAGTAATGATTTATCATTAGAGGGCCATACACAATAACTACTATAGTAATGCTGCATACTCCAAGAAAGTTTAAAATCTCACCTTTCTGTTAAAAATAGTTATAAATTGCTGAGGTGGTCAACTTTGATGACATAAGCTCAATTACACAGTACAAATAAGATTAAAATATGAAATATTTGTTATGATGTATTTCATATTTAACAAAACTGTATGAATAAAACTTGAAATGACTTATATAATCAATTTATAAAATGACTAACTATAAGATTTCTGTCTTATGACAAACGGAAAGTGTTTTTTGTTTAAAATCTATGAATTATTTTAGATGACTGGCTATAAATCAATCTCTGAATGTGCTACAGTGAGAATTTATGCACTCACTAACAGTAAGTCGCTCTGGATAAGAGCATCTGCTAAATTACTAAAATGTAAAATGTAAAATGAAACCACTCTCTCCTGCTGCGTTACGATGTAAGGATTCCAGGTATATTGTTAGTGGCTGTGACGTAGGGTTCAGCCAGGAGGAGATAGTGACAATGTAGTATATTGTTCTGAATTTAACAGCATAAACATAGACAAACAACTCTGTGTGGTCTTCTGAAAATTTATTATTTAAGATCAACAATTGTTTATGTGTAAATTGTCCTCAATAACAAGCATATCTAGCATTCCTAGATACATAACTGTTTGCATGCAAAGTAACAATGCCGCAACCTTGTGTGCCAGTAATGACTCAAAATCGTATTACATTTGTGCAATAAACATGCAGGCAGATGCTTTTCAGGACAAAAATAACAAAGTGAACTTCACCCATAATAATTCACATCAGGCAAGTGAGCAAATGTTGAATGGCTACAACATTTTAAAAAGTAGCCTGACTTTCAAGATCTCACATAACCTGTAACTGGTTTGTTGTTCAATATTACTTTAGTGGACCACAACTAACACATTAAAGAACAGTACAGCAATATCCACTGGACACAGAAGAGTAATATCCACTGGACACAAGCCTTTCTCATGTCCCTGCTATGAATCAGAGCTCAGCAGAAAGATCACCCCTGTGTTACAGAAAAGTTTCCGTCTATGCCTGCAACAGTGTTTCTTAGTGACTGAATTTGAGCTGGACATTGTTCACTGAGATGCAGGAAGATCTTTTGCACAACCTCAAAATAATATTTCCACTCCTGGGGATACTCAATGTTGAGAGCGTAAGGCAGGCCAAAGAGCACTCCAAAGGCGGTTGGGAAATCTGGAAGGCCCTCCAGGACAACTTCTCCCTCCAGCACGACAGCCACATCCACCACTGACCTTGGGCCTGCAGGATCCTCCACCATCTCCAGGAGACCCACTCTCACCCCTCTGGTGTGCCTCTCCACAGCATCACCTCTCTGATTTGGAGCACAAAAGAGAAATGCTAATAAAAGTAACAAGTCAATGAGTGACACAGGAAGACTTTTCACTGTTTTTGAAAATGTTGGTTTACCTGACAGGTCTTCATTATTGGTGTATGTTCCTGAAGATAAAGGGGAAGACCTCTGAGTGTCACCGACATCTGATGCATGGCTATGTCTATGGTCTGCATAAAACATAATTTTTGACTCATTTGTGAAACACTTGTTACACCATAAATTACACCATAGGCAGGCAACCTTGGTCAGAGTGGCAATTCTACTGCAGGAATGTTTTAACCAGGCACCACCCATATGAGGGTGGTGAAACATTTACAACATTGTTGTTAGAAATGTATCATAGAGATGACAACTCTCCATGCATCAAGATATACAACTGTTGTCAAGGCAGGATTAGTTTGCTATTTTACCTGCTCATCTAGGCTCTTGAACCAGGCTTTTATCTCCTCTCCAAGGGCTCTTCATTTGGAGCGATACATCCTGATCAGGCCTCTTGCATTGTCTTCCAGAGCTTTGTGGAAAGTTGTGTGCAGATCAACTCCGGTGATTCTTTTGAATTCAGCATAAACCTGCAAAACAAAATGAGAATATGGAGAAAATTACAGATAATGTACAGCAGATACAATTGCAAAGTATATTTACAAAATTAATGTTGAACTCACCTGGAGCTCCAAGAAGAGGCCTGGCCATGCAACAAGGTGAGTAGGACGGAGCCAGTTACAAGAGGTGTGAATCAGAGAATAGGGTTTATTTGGCCAATACAACAGTCCACAGCAATGCGTAAACCAAATACAGTGAGACTTAAATGCGTACTGGGAAAACAAAACACACGGGTGAATAGGCCGGCGATAAAAGTAACATAATGCTCAACACGAGCTAGCGACACCTCCACATGGAACAATAACACACAAAGACATGGGGGAGCAGAGGCAATAATTATACAGAGACTGATGAGGGGATCTGTACCAGGTGTGTGTGAAAAACAAGACAAAACAAATGGAATGATGAAAAGAGGAGTGGCAGTGGCTAGAAGGCCAGTGACGACGAACGCCGAAGCCTGCCCGAACAAGGAGATGAGGCAGCTTCGGAGGGAGTCGTGACAGGCCATCTCTGGTTGATCACAGAGAGAAGTGGTTGGCCATCAACAATCTCTTTTCTCCTGAGGGAGAAAGTAAGGTCCACTTTAGTATTTGCCAGAGTCATGTTTACATTCCTCTTTCTGAGTTCTTCTTTGTGCCAGGCTCTCCAGTGCATCTTCAATTAGTCCAAAAAGGGTGATCAGCAAGAAAGTTGCCCTTCTGGGTTTCTTGACTGTTCCATTCTGTAGCCCATCTCTGCATCTCTTGCTGATCTCTACTTCAGCGCACCCTGCATAGCATAGTTTCTGAACTAGAACTACCAGCACTAGAACTAGAATTAGATCTTGAACTATAACTATTGACAACAAAGCATGCATCTTTCCTCTGCTCATGAGCTGATGGAGAAACAAAAGCACAATAATCAGAATCATGTTATTTAAACTTTTCTGGTCAGCCAGCACAATAATTTAACATGGTATTTATTTTATTTCAGTAAGTAGGAGGCAGCGTTTCTAGTTTCAGTTTCGGGTTAGTTTCAGTTTTTTGATTTTTTACAAAACTACAACAACCTTTATAAAATAAAACAAATACATTCCACAAAAAAATCTAAAGTCAATAAATGGATTCCACACAAAAAAAACGTTATTCCTTACAAATAATCAATTCCCAACATATTTCAGCATGTGAATTGCGAATCATTGTCCTTGCCTGTACATGTACAATTCCAAATTCCGTCATGTGCCGATCCTCAAATTTTGACTGCGCATGCGCCCTTCCAAACTAGCGGCTGTTCAGGCAAAAAAATATGTTGACTGGATTTGAATCTGTCAGTTCACTCAGCATATTTGCAGAGGAATTTCACACGCATAATATAATACATTTTCTCAATTCCCCAATGTTATGCTGAGTTTCTAGGGTATCAAGTAATTAAGGATGTAAGAATATACTTAGACACTTTCTAGAAAGTAAATGCAAATGTTTTATTAGTCGGTACCGGGTTAGATACACCAAGGACAGAGCTTTGCCTCTTGCTGTTTCCAACTGACTCTAACAAAGATCCACTCTCCCTTATATACCCTTGGTTACCATTTCCTTAACATACATCTGGTAACCCTCCATGGGCACTCCCTTTCTCTGATGTTATTACCCTTTACCCCAAGTCAGTATATCCTGTCCAACAATCATGGTATTATAAACATCAGTAATCTCCTTTGACATAATGGAACGTAGACTCCGTGGCACCAAGCCACTTATCTACTAACTCTAACCTGGTCCCCATGATACTATGACATGACATCATTACACCCAACATTTAATTAGTTGGCGTTTTTACAGTGCATGCTCTATGTTTGTTATCCCCCGTGACTACAGATACGGAGGACACGCCCGACGCAGCTGCGAGAGGCTATTGATGCTACAACACAGACGGCCTGGCTTGGAGTGAAGGAGAGCCCAGCAGCAAGCCATCGACTACAGAGCTAGCCACAAATTACGAACCATCCATCGGCTTTTATTAGATTTTTTATTTCACCTTTATTTAACCAGGTAGGCCAGTTGAGAACAAGTTCTCATTTACAACTGCGACCTGGCCAAGATAAAGCAAAGCAGTGCTACCGGACCAGCCATCGACTAACGAGTTCCTATTCGGGACGAAGGGCCTAACAAACAAACGTCACAAACCCTGCTCGGGTATAGCTGAACGAACGAACGGACATTGGCCACTGCTCTATGAGGGAAATAAGTTCTGTGTTAGTTTGTTCCTGTGCACATAGTGCTCATAGTGGTAGCCTATAGTCCTAACTCCTAGCCTCCTTAACCGTTCCTAACTGGGCGCTTATTAGTTTTAACCTCTATGGGATCGGTGTCCCGTATACAGGACGGTTGAGCTAACGTGCGCTAATATGATTAGCATGACTGTTGTATGTAACAGCAAACTTTACAGGACATAGACATATCTTATATGGGCAGAAAGCTTAAATTATTGTTAATCTAGCTGCACTGTCCCATTTTCAGTAACTATTACAGTGAAAAAATACAATGCTATTGTTTGAGGAGAGTACACAACAACAAAAAACGTATCACGGCAACTGGTTTGATACATTCACCTCTGAAGGTAAATGATGTACTTACAATCAGTAATCTTGCTCTGATTTGTCATCCTAAGAGTCCCAGAGATAAAATGTAGCATAGTTTTGTTTGATAAAATCAATTTTTATATTCAAATGTAGGAACTGGGTTCTGGCTCCACATCCACCCCGCCCGGCCATCTAGATGTGTGAAAGTGAGTGTATAATTTAATGATCCATCATGTATGACATTCTTGGGAGTGTGTAAACTTACATTTTGTATTACCATATCATTTTTGTGTGTTCTCTATAGTTATGTACTTGAAAATGTATCAATTGACCAATTCGGGCACATTTGGGCAGACTTGATACAAAATAGTCCAGTATTGCAATGCTTCACTGGATCAATCTGAAACATTGCACACTCACTGCCAAAATCTAAACTGCGCCTAAACTGCAATATTATATTGTGGTCTTTCTCTTGCATTTCAAAGATGATGGAACAAAAAATGTTAGTTTTTCTGTTTGTATTATCTTTTACCAGATCTAATATGTTATATTCTCCAACATACATTTCACATTTCCACAAACTTCAAAGTGTTTCCTTTCAAATAGTATCAAGAATATGCATATCCTTGCTTCAGGTCCTGAGCTACAGGCAGTTAGATTTGGGTATGTCATATTAGGCGAAAATTGAAAAAAGGGTCCGATCCTTAAGAGGTTAAACAGAACCAATCAAGTGTATGCTTTTTGAGATATTGCCACTATTGTCAAATCTGAACTTGTAATAAAGAACCTTTTGATTGTACTTACCTGTCTCTGTGGTTGTATTTGCCGTGGGATCTTAGAACTCTGCTTTTGACATGTGCGCACATACGCATGTTTATGTGCATGCACATGTGTGTGTTTGTGTATTGATTTCAGTGCGAGACAAGGTGCATAAAACCAGCATGAGATAAAGCCCCTGAGTCCATTTCACCAGCCCCCTGTATCAACCGTATCAACAGTTCAGTAGAACCTTGATGATGAAATAATCTGCAACCCTGTTAATGAGCTGTGGCCTTATCCTCTGACCCGGCATTATCTGACAGCTCTTAGCCTTTGATAGCACCTCCATTTCAATCAGGGCTGCTCAAAGTAACACCTATGTAATTTCCTCTGGTCTACACTCTTTGAAAAAGCAGAACCATATAGGGATCTTCGGTTTGTCCCCATAAGGGAACCCTTTTTGGTGCTAGGTAAAACACTTTCTATTTGTATTTATTAGGGATCCCCATTAGCTGTTGCCATGGCAGTGTCACACCCTAACCTGGAGAGACTGTTATTATTTGGGTAGTTTGGTCAGGGTGTGAATATCTATGTTTTATAGTTCTATGTTTGGCCAGGTGTGGTTCGCAATCAGAGGCAGCTGTCGCTCGTTGTCTCTGATTGGGGATCATACTTAGGCAGCCAGTTTTCCTGCCTGCGTTGTGGGATCTTGTTTGTGTTCCTGTTAGGCTTGTTTCGTGTATAGCCCATAGCACTTTGCGGTTTCGTTGAGTTTGTTATTTTGTCTAGTGTTTATCCAGTTTAATAAACATGTTCGCATACCACGATGCACCTTGGTCTGACCCGTCTCTCAACGTTCGTGACAGGCAGCAGCTACTCTTCCTGGGGTCCAAACACATTAAGGCACTTATATTACATATAAAACAAAATATAAAACAGTACATCATATAACATTATTATACCACTACATATCTACAATACAAAATGTATAATACCACCATACAAAATATTACAATGTGTGTAGAGTGCGTGTGCGTGAGCTTGTGTGCATATGTGTGTGTCTGTACCTTTGTGTGTGTCTCTTCACAGTCCCTGCTGTTCCATAAGGTGTATTTTTACCAGTTTTTTTATCAGATTCTACTGCTTGCATCAGTTACCTGATGTGGAATAGAATTCCATGTAGTCATGGCTCTACGTAGTATTGTGAGCCTCTGATAGTCTGTTCTGGACTTGGGGATTGTGAAGAGACCTCTGGTGGCATGTCTTATGGGGTATGCATGGGTGTCCGAGCTGTGTGCTCGTAGTTTAAACAGACAGCTCGGTACATTCAGCTTGTCAACACAAAAACAAGTAGCGATGAAGTCAATCTCTCTTCCACTTTGAGCCATGAGAGATTGACATTCATATCATTAATGTTAGCTCCCTGTGTATTTTTAAGGGCCAGCCGTGCTGCCCTGTTCTGAGCCAATTGTAATTTTCCTAAGTCCCTCTTTGTGGCACTTGTACAGTTCTACCGAGAACCCCTTTATTTTTTAAAGGTTCTTCCTAGAACCCTATATGAACATTTCCATTAGCCTTTCAAATTAAACTATGACAATACATGACATATATCATAAGGCCTTTCTTTGAAGGCCTAGTTATACCCTAACACAGTGATGTAAGGAAACTCCTGGTTTACAGGCCACATCAGGCCTGCATGTCACATTATGCTCGCTTGCAAAGTAATGTGTAATTCCTATTGGAATCCAGCCAGAGTGAGGATATCCAACAATTTGAACTTTTAATCACCAGCAACCTGCATTAAGAATGACTGCCAGGGTAGGGAAGATTGATAAATGAGACTACCTAAATCCTCTAAACTGGAACAACCATCTCAGTAACGGGTGCAATAAGTCCAACAACTACAGATTGGATTAGTTTAGAAAAATGTATGTTATTTATCTTTGTGTAGCACAAGATTAATCAGTGTACATGCAAAAACATATATTGAAACAATTCTGAAAATCAACCGGCAATTGAGCATGCTGGGAAATATGATAATAATAGGCATGGTGGAGTGTTTTACTCTACACAGAGTAAAAATGACACAATCACACTCAACTCTGGTTATTAGCACCACTGAGTGTTAAGTTAAATTAACTCCAGCTCACTCAACATTAGAAATGTTACACTGAAACTGGCCAATTTACTGTGTACCATACAATACACTGCTGGTTCACTCAGACTCCCTTCTATTCTCCTACTCTCTATGCAGTAAAAACACAGAACATTCTCATTTGAAAGACAGAAATCATGGCAAAGATATCAACTATGCCAGTACTGTATGTAAAATGATTAAGGGAATGCCAGATACATGCCCAAATATTACCATATAGGTCAAGTTTAAAACATTAAACTGTACATCACTTAAGACATTAAATTATACATCACACCTACAGTATCTTTTTAAACTTATCAGATTACTAAAACGTCTGATGTTAAAAGCACTGAGGTAAACACTAATGCTCAGGCACTATTTAAAAGAAAGAAAAAACATTACAATAAAAAAGCTTATTCAGGATCATGCCTTCCAAAGAATCATCATTGCCTTCCAAAGAATCATCATAGAACCCTTTATTCCAAAACCGTTTCTTAGGATGACAAAAAGGATAGATAGAACCCTAGCTTTGCCTTACAAAGAACACCCGTCTTCCAAAAAGGGATTCTTCAGATGAAAACGGTTCTTGGTAGAACCCTATCCCTCCGCAAAGAACCCTTTTTGAACCCTTTTTTCTACGAGTGATATGAGATTATATACTTTATTGTCCCCGAGGGGAAATTTGACTTGGACAATAGAGGGTGCTGCTGCTTCCACATATATACATATTCTCAATTGATTCTAACACCCCATCATACACCCCTCTCCCCACCCACACAAGAAGTTCATAAGTTAATGCCAGGCAAGGCTCCAGTCAGTCATTGCCGTCTCCCTCATCTGTCTCTACAGTATGTCTCCCCTGCTGTTAAGCAGTTTTATTGACAGGGGTACGAACAAATGTTTATATCTGTTCAGCCTGCATATAGGCACCCTATAACGCATCCTCGATGGCATCAGCTGGAACTCTGTGTTCAATGCATGTGTGGGGTCCGATATGACCTTTCTGGCCTGTCTGACGATGGTCTCCTCGAAAATATCCTAGATAGAGGAGGGAAGTGTCATACCTATAATCTTCCCTGCTGTCTTGATAAGTCTCAAGGTATGGGCTTTGAGCTGCACTGTAGGCTACCTAACCATGTAACAATGCAGTAGCGTACAGTTGACTCATTGGTGGATGAGTCAGTTCCGGGATTCTTCAGATAGCATTGAGGAGTACACCACATCAGTCACTGGCTTCATCAATAAGTGCATTGATGACGTCATCCCTACAGTGACCGTACGTACATACCCCAACCAGAAGCCATGGATTACAGGCAACATCCGCACTGAGCTAAAGGGTAGAGCTGCCGCTTTCATGGAGCGGGACTCTAACCCGGACGCTTATAAGAAATCCCGCTATGCCCTCCGATGAACCATCAAACAGGCAAGGAGTCAATACCGGACTAAGATTGAATCGTACTACACCGGCTCTGACGCTCGTCGGATGTGGCAGGGCTTGAAAACTATTACAGACTACAAAGGGAAGCACAGCCACAAGCTGCCCAGTGACTTGCTGCATCCTGTTGGAAAGGAAGGAGTGGTACCACCTTATTGTGAATGGCGAACTAATCTGTTTCAGCTTCTCCAGTAGGACATGCACTTGGATTGTATTAAAGGCGGAGCTGAAGTCAATGAATGTGAGCCTTGCATATGCTGCTGGGCTTTCACTGTGTTTTAGGATAATATGCACTATTGTAATAATAGCGTCATCCGTGCCCCTCTTCTTCTTGTACCCAAGCTGATAGTGATCTAGGGATTTTTGGACATCAGTGTGTAGGTTTCCAACAATTATTTACTCTAAGGACTTCATCACTATGGATGTGAGTGTGATTGGTCTAAATTCATGCATTACAGGGCATGGTTTCTTGGGGACTTGAGTGATAATTGATTTCTTCCACAGCAGGGGGACCATGTGTGTGTCAACAGAGTGTAGAGAAAGACTAACATTCTAAGTTGAATGCCACAGGATCCACTTCGTTTCTGGGTGTGTTTGGCTACCTGGTGACTTTATCTTGGAATTCCGGGAGCTGATCTTGCTCTAATAAAGATGTTATCCTCCTAATTCTTTGTTGTGCCACTGCCAATGGGATCAATCGTTGATAAAAATATATATAATTTCAATCAAAGCAAAGCACTCTTTTCAATTCGCACAAGAGGAAAACGTGTTGGAAGTGAGAGATGAAGACAAAATGAATGTTCTCCTTTTCTGTGTCCTTTTCTCCCAGACAGGTTAATGAGGTAGTGAGGGAGATTTTAGCATCAGAGTCCCCTCGTTAAAGACTGGGCCGGCCTGATTTATCTCAACTGGGAGTGAGGCTGACGAAGCACGGAGATCTGGACAGGGATTAATCGCATAGCCAACACTGATTTGGACCAAAGGCAAGCGGAAGCCAAACTCCCCTGAGCTCAGTGCCAAACCTCAAGGTTCCTGTCCATCAGGGTGGGGATGAGATGATGGCCTGGAGAGACTGAGCACCTCTCATACTTTAGGAAGCATATTTCATTTGGGACCATTTGTCTCCTCTCTTCGTCTCCTGCCCCATTCATCTTACTCATTATTACTCTCCAATGTATCATGTCCTCTAGTGAGAAGGCAGTCTCATCCATAACATCTCACGCTTTATAGTTATAGCTCACATTACGAGGCACATATTTACATTTGACAAATGAATCATGAAACTCTGTAAAAGATGAGCACAGATACACTGTAACAGCACCCCTGAAGTGTGTGCGTGTATTCGATGCAAAACCTCTCAGGGCAATAGACCGTGTCATCTCAGGCAACAGTACCTCCTGTAGGCCATACTGTGAAAGAATGACACTGACGATCAATGAAAAAAGCTATAACCTTGAGAAAGGGGTGAGGAAAATGACGAGATGGGGCTGGCACTTTGAGGTTGTATTGGAGCCTGAAATGAAAGGAGAGGAGAGGCCAGAGACACAGAACCTGACTGAGTCCCCTTTGATCTGGCAGCAAAAGCAGACCCATCGGGCCAACAGGAGACTTTAATTCTCCAGAGAACCAATCCATTAACAAGCAGCACTCACATTGGCCACACAGACTATGCCATGGGCAATTACAGTGTCTTCAGAAAGTATTCACACCCCTTGACCTTTTCCACATTTTGTTGAGTTACAGCCTGTATTTAAAATTGATTAAATTGAGATTTTGTGTCACTGATCTATGCACAATACCCCACAATGTCAAAGTGGAATTATTTTTAGAAATGTTTACAAATTAATAAAAAATGAAAAGCTGAATTGAGGTTTTTTAAAATAAAAATAAACGTAATAGCGCTAAGTTGGTTCAGTCTGCTGTCCAACAGACACTGGGAGACAAATGTACCTTTCAGCAGGACTATTACCTAAAACACAAGGCCAAATATACACTGGAGTTGCTTACCAAGAACGACATTGAATGTTCCTGAGTGGCCTACTTACAGTTTGAATTTAAATCTGGTTGAAAATCTAAGGCAAGACTTGAAAATGGTTGTCTAGCAATGATCAACAACTTGAAGCTTGAACTTGAACTTGAACAGCTTGAAGAATTTTGTAAGTTGTAAATGAGAACCTGTTCTCAACTGGCTTACCTGGTTAAATAAAGGTGAAATAAAAAATAAAAATAAAAAAAAGAATTTAAAGAATAATGTGTAAATATTGTACAATCCAGGTGTGCAAAGCTCTAAGAGACCCAGAAAGACTCACAGATTGAATCGCTGCCAAAGGTAATTCTAACATGTATTGACTCAGGAGGTTGAATACTTATCTAATCAAGATATAATAGTATTTTATTTTCCATTAATAAAAAAAAAATAGATATGAATTTTTCTTCCACTTTGACAGAGTATTTTGTGTACATCGTTGACGAAAAATGTAAAAAGTCAAGGGGTGTGAAAACTTTCTGAAGGCACTGTATGCCAGACACAGCTCAGAACACACAACATAAAATCAAACAGTTCAGCCATCCAACCAACTAGTCGACACTGACCACTGTTGTAAAATGCAAAAAATGCAGTGTAAGAAATGCATCACCTTTTTATCAACCAACATGGTGTACTTTTCCTTCAAAGCATCTTCATTAGATTGTCGATCATTCATGACCTTTTTTTAGAGTCAGGAAGAGGGGCTTACATTGTAATAGACCTTCCCTCTCACCCTCTCTCCTCTGAACTATTTTATTAAGTAAGCATGTATTCCAATGTTGCGCAGATGAGGAAAAATAGCTCTGCCCTGTCCTCGGTCCAGTGTTGGCAATGATGGATGTAGAATACAGAAAAGACACAGGTCAGAGTAGAAGGAGGTCACGGGACAATACATAATATCTTGCTTCTAGGTACTGCACAGGTGTCCTCTTAATAACAGTATAGCCCTGAATTGTACTTTTCCTTGATGTTCAAATACAAACCGGTTTTATCTGGTTAACACACACAGAAACACCAAAAAAATCCACCACACTGTACTAGGCTATATCCTGGGAAGGCACTGTCCATGGTCCAGAGACGTTGCCTCTGCTGCACGCACACAATACAGATAAGTCATGTCAACATAAGTCAACATTAACAACCGCCTCACTGTAAGTGATAAACAGCCACAGTAACTTTCTCATCATGGTTCGAGGTGCACACTGCAGCAGGACACACACATGCTGTATTGACAGAAACATTAAGTTGTTTTACAGGGGTGTCCTCCTCTTCCTCAGGGGCAGTAAACAGTAGAGACAGTCTGTGTTCATGGCTGTTCATGGCTGCTCCCTGTTAAACTGTTCTGTTAAACAAGACTTAGATTTACGCACTCTTGTTCAACTCTTAATGAGAGCTCTGATCATCTCATGCAGTAGACCAGTAAAATGTGTTTCTAACCTTAAAGCGCAGAAGTAACAAAGCAGTAATTGAGGTTCAAACTAGGTTTACCCATTTTGAATTGAAGTGTGCAAAAGTAAAACTTTACAATTAAAAGTCTCGAAAGACTTGAGGGAGCTGTCTTTTTCAAAGAAGTGTTCAATTGCGGTAAATCCAGATGTCCTTTTCCAGGACAGTGATTGACATGTCAAGCACAATACAGCTGCTACCCTGTCATAGACAGTGGGGAACCATCAAGGCCTTCTAAGGCCCAAAGGATTTATAAAGTATGTATTTCTTTTTAAATACACATTTCATTTTTATTTTAATTTCATCTTTTCAATAATATTTTTATGATATTCTGATTGTATTATTATTTTCAATAATACTCTGATTTAATCTCTTCAGTTTGTGTTGGAAAAGGTTAAAAGATCCAATCAAGATTTTTCTTTGATGATCTCTGGGGAGATAAATCTAGCTAGCTAGCTCACCATTGGCTAGAAATGTTTCACTCTGGGCCCCTCTTCCAGCATTGGGGAATATCCCGTGCAATGACTAACATGACAAGAGGAACTGATGATGTACTACCAAAGAGTAAATTGAAAGCTGGATTTACTTCCTTCCTCCCTCTGCCGACCCCTGGGGCATGCCCCACAGTTTGGGAACCACTGGGCTAGACCCTCAGAAGGCATCTGCCATTCAACTGCATTAGGGCAGAATCTTGGAGTGACAGTGGAATCAACCAATCACATTTTGACTTGTAATGGGTGGGACCGTTTTTACAAACACCTATGGAAACTTTCACCTTCTTGAAGGAAGACAGATCACTGCGCAATAGCAAGCAACAGTTTTTCCACAGTCTAGCTAGCTAGCTTTTGTTTTAGACTATTGTGCGGCGGCTGCAACAGCAGCAGATGATTTTGAAGAGGATGTTGTTGCTAATTTGTTAGCTTCACCATTTTCAAGATTAACTTTCAACAAGAAGTTAAGTTTCAAATGGTCATCAACTGGTGACTGGAACTGCTTTATATTTATTGCAGCCCCTTGCTGATGTTAGCCAGCTATCTCTGAAAATAATGTGTTATGTGTGTGAAACATTGTTGCATTTAAACTTTAGATCACCGCACTGCATGAAAAGTTCTGGGTGAAATCGGATCTGCTATATTCCCGTGAAATTTGATGTGCACGGTTGTGGGTGGGAATTTCCCATGCGAGTGTGTGAACTTGCACGATAAGGGAATTTCTGTGATAGTAAATTCCTAATTATACATTAACATGTTACTGGAAATGTCCAGACTGTGCACGTCACATAAACTCTCAACGGTTGCAGGCGTGTGCCTCTACTTCTTCATGTGATGGAAGCCTAGTGAAAAGAAGCCAACTCTCCATGTCTCTTTATTTATCATTTTTCATGTTTGTAAGATTTATAAACATGGTTTTGATTATGCAAATGTAGAGATAACATGTTTATCTAAACTGTGATGAGTCTTCTGGTCATTTTGATGTATAAGTCAGTGTTGTAGTACTCGAGCGGTCTCGGTCTACTTGTAATTTCGTAATTACAGCCGAGACCAGTCGAGACCAGCTGAGTAAAAAACTCATAATTATCAGCTTCCATTCAGTCATCACATAAAAGCGCTTCGGCAGGCCAAATATATACACTCCTTTCTTGAAACATGAATATCTTAACAGCCTTTATATCTATTAGAGACATGTTTTTGCAGTGGAGAACCTATAGGCCTTCAGTGTGTGACAGGTTTGTGATTCTGAAAGGACAGCAACCGTAATCCCAGCCCACTCATGTAGGAGTGTGTACTTTTTGTAAAACACAAAGGGCCAGTGGTGTAGTGGAGGGTATACGCCAGTTTTTTCTCAGTGGGCATTGCTTATACTCACTTTTTAATCCCTACTGATGCGTATCAAAGGAGTGTAGTGGAGGTATACGACTTATCAATTATGTAGTATAATAGAGAAATCATGCACAAAGTAGCCTACACAATCGCAAAGCACATGAAATATATTCACATGCGCGCCGCACACAGCCTAGTTTCAGCGGAATATCATCTGCCGGTAGCAAGAGTGTGTCATCTGGTTTTGGCATGGAGCAGCTCACAGAAGAATGACATCGGTAGCTGGTAGTGTAGGAAAGACATTTCAACTTATGACATCTACCAGCATCTACTAAGGCAACAATGGGTATGCAAACCAGGTATTGAAAAAGTTTAGTCCGAAGTGTTGGTTAGTAGGCTATTTGTGATTGTCATCATGCACTATTTGCATCAGGGGCGTAGACATGGATGGGCCTGGGTGGACAGAGGCCCACCCACTGGGGAGCCAGGCCCTGACAGGCCCAGCCAATCAGATGGATGTGGTTTAAGAATTGTTGTGGACTTAGACCATCAAAGTTTTGTATTTTTTCTATTAAAAAAGCTAATATACAGTACCAGTCAAAGGTTTGGACACACCTACTCATTCCAGGGTTTGTCTTTATTTGTACTATTTTCTACATTGTAGAATAATAGTGAAGACATCAAAACAATGAAATAACACATATGGAATCATGTAGTAACCAAAAAAGTGTTCAACAAATCAAAATATATTTTATATTTGAGATTCTTCAAATAGCCACCCTTTGCCTTGATGACAGCTTTGCACACTCTTGGCATTCTCTCAACCACCGACTGAATAAAGGGTATCCAGAGATAGAAATAGTGGATGCAGTGGTAAGAGCTATTTCACCAGGGCTGCAAATGCAGAGCTATCTGGAAGGGAAGTCAGAGTTGACTCTACTCACACTGAGGAGAATACTGCGGTCTCACTACCTAGAGAAGGGTGCAACAGAACTGTATAGCCAACTCACATCAGAAGTACAGAGCAGCAAAGAGACCCCACAAAACGTCCTAATCTGTTCCTTAGATCTGAGACAGAAAATCCTGTGAAAATCCAATGGAAGCAGAGTCTGGTCTTAAGCATGATCCAGCACTGGTCCAGAGCATGTTCATGCATACCGTCCTGACTGGTCTACAAAATGACAACATAAGAACGTACATGCAGCCATATCTCCTAGACACAAGAACTACAGATGAGGTGCTGAACACAGAGAAACAGAACAAAAGGAAAATGGCTATGCCACAGCGGCCCGCCACTGTCCAATCAGCTCAGACTGATGAGGCCCCTGTTGAAAAGAAATGCCTGCCCCAGCAGAACACACCAAAACTTCCCCCTGACTTAGTATCAGAGCTAAATGAACTGAGGTCTGATATGATGAGTGCTGAAGTTTCACAAATCAGAGAATCCATTCAACAACCTGTGTTTATACTGCAGCAATATCCCCCACCACCAAACATAGAACAGGATGACATAACAACGCATGATCAAGCACAAGGCCCACCGCAGCAACACTGGCCAGCTCGTGGCCTAGGACTGATGAGAGAAACCATCCAGTTCCATCAACAGCGAAATGAACCACAGGTGAGAGAAGTAGCCCAGTTCCAGCCAAGATACGAACCACTGTTGAGAGAAACAGCATAGTTCCAGCAGAGATATGCACCACAGTGATACTATACACCCCAAACTGTGCCCGTATGAGAAGGTGCTTGCACTGTCAACAGAGCGGAGTAATGCCAGCACGGGATTCTCTGATTTGATATTTGTTGACCTGATGAGCGATGAGGAGGATGGCCTGCAAAATGGAAAATCAGTGTGGTTTGTCAAGCCCCCGACTTCCAGAATGAGGTACTCACTGCCAACTCAACTACAGAGCCGCTTAGAGAGGGACCAGAGCTACTTGGCGAGCCACTTCACACGGATTATATCTGGGGAGTTTTCGTCAAGGCAACCTAGATCCCATGGACCCCTCAACACTATAGCGCCACAGTAACCCCACTATAGCACCACAGCTCGCCTTGGGCCAAGCTGGATGACTCCTGTCAGTACTGTGCTTAATTATTTTGAATTTGGAATAGGCTCGTTCATATTCCTCCATCTGAGGTATACCCCCCTCCTTTAAACCATGTAAGCAGGTAAACACTGCATTCGAATTTCAAAGATTGTGTGTTTTCAAAGGAGTCAAGCAGATTACTGGCAGAGGTCATCCAACTTGGCCCATAGCTAGCCTAAATGCAGATACTATTACCTGCTTTCTCCTGCCCTGCTGAAATTGTCATCCTTCAAGAAGTGATTAAGTGGATTTGTGTGTTTTATTCAAGGAATTAAGAGATGTTTTAGTATATCGATGTCGTGAAGTGCTAGAAAAACCTTGATAGTGGTGCTCAGATAATTTTTCTGTAATGTTGTAGGACCTATGTGTGACATTAATGGTCATTATCCTTTCAGCATCACGAGCCTGTCAAACTCATCCTTTGATGTGTCACTGTTTTCTTTTTTGGTGATAGTAATGCCGTTAGGCTACAATAGGTTGTGTAAGCAGTGTGGTTGTTGTTAGTATAGCGGGTGTTGTATCTGTGTGAGTGGCAGCCCGCAGCGTGGCTCAGACCTGTTTGATTCAGTCGCATTAGGCCAAAGTGATGCTATATTTCTGTTATTTTTCTAGATTTTTTAGTTTATGTACTACAACTTTTTTGGAAGATTTTTTCCCCCACTGTGCTGAGGTGTGACTGACGGAGACAACTGCAGGAGGTAAAACACCGAAATCCAGAGTTTAGTCAGTGTACATGAATAAAGCGCAGCAAGCGTCAAAACGAAACTAGCACAAGGGAAAAATCCACCTTGGAAAGAGTATCTCAACCGAGCTACTCACTCTCACAATTAACAATCACTCACAAAGGACAAGGGGGCAGAGGGAACCTTATACACATACTAATGAGGGAATGAGTACCAGGTGTGTGTGTGATTAACAAGACAAGACAAATGGAGTGATGATAAATGGAGCGGTAGTGGCTAGTAAGCCGGTGACGACGAACGCCGAAACCTGCCCGAGCAAGGAGGAGGGGCAGCCTCGGCTGAATTCGTGACACCCACTGAAGGCTTACGTCCAATAGCCATGGTTCGCCACCGGTCATATAACTATTTTCACAATGATGTCCCAATCATTATTTCCACTATAATTATCATCATTATCATTCCAGTTGGTCTCAGATGGCGATTGACAGGAACTTGGCACATAAAAAGAATGGTAACTGTGATGATTAAAATTGCTTGAGTCAATCTCAGCATAAAAGCCTGACAGACCTCCAGAAATGATCCCCCAATGCTCTCACAGTGACGGCAGGCTAGATGATGATATGTCTAAGTAACACGTTGGCCACTTGTTTAGGGGATACAGTAGGTATATGGGAGGGACAGTCTGGGGGTGGATGTGTGACTGACTGGCACTATTAATTAGGATGTATGAGAGAGTGACACTGTGGTCATGGGAATGGGGGACTCTTTGTGAAGTTATCCATGACTGACAGTCTGTATGAGCAGGTGGGCGGAGCGCACACCTCTCCATCAGAACAAGAGAACAAGGCACGGTAAAAGATTGTCAGAATTCTCACAGGGCCTCTGCTCGCCTGCTTCAGTCGGCTTTGAAGGAGATTTGGGTGGTAAATAATGATGCTGGAAAATGAAATCGAGGAGCCTGATATCAAACACACCCATTTGTGTTTGAAGACCAACAGGCTCAAGGCAACTGGCGCACCTGCTGAGGACAAACAGAACCTTTGAAACCGAAACAGAGGTGTAAAATGCGAGAATACTAATGCCATGTGACAGACATCTCCATTCACATCCTGTCTACCACCATCAGCTCACAGAAAAAACAGTGAGCTGCTAAGTGGTTCTTGCATTTTCTTTTCATGTGATTCCGCTGTCTGAGGTTTAGAGGACCATTAACAAACCATGGTGCAATGAAATGGACATTTGAAATGGATGTGAAACAAACATCAGTAGAGTGTATCAATCACTCTGATTGGCTCTGCCTTTGGCTCTTAGTGGGTACATCTGAGGGTTAGGAGATGCAGAGAGGAGTTTTCAGGTCAGAGTCTACAACATTGTTTTAAACAGTGAGTTTACCTTCAGGATTTATTTATATCATTTTTCAAAAACAGATTCAAACTGAACAGTACTACTTTACATGTTAATATCGGTTTGTTTGAGCTCGATAAAGGGTATGTAAAGGACTGAAGGTGTGCACCTTTATGTTCGAGGTCTAGTGACAGTCTGCATGTTACGATTGTCATTCCTCGGGGCCACTGGGGCAATGAGACAGTAGAGTAGAGGCACTGAGACATGGCACTGTAAAGGGCAACCTTCGGGGTTCACCAAGCTTACCATTTACCACAGCACACACAGTGCATTTCAATGACTCACTGACACACACGCTCTTGCATGCACATACACACTCATACACATGCCAATGGACACACTCATGCATACACAAAAAATATCTTCATGACTACATATATATGGCACACATGCAAACCATGTAACACACACAAATATGACTAATTCACCTCCCAGCACCAGTCTTGTTTCTGGGAAATGATAAGGTATTGAAGGCGGTTCGGTTATCATCAGCACTCTGCAGGTGAACCAGCAGCTTTCATGTCTGTCTCTTTGTGTTTTTCACAAACCCACCATGGAACTGATTGCACCACAGGCCTCCTCATACTGGGCCATTCTCTGATCTGTTCAGACCTGAAATAGAAAAGCACCACATAGAGACTGCTAGTAGACAAGCAAACAGGCACAGAGAGAAAAACAACACCTGGTGCTTCCTCACTGTCTGACAAAACAACCATACAAGCAATATGGCCAGAGAAACTTGTGTAAACTGTTTTTTAATGAGAATAAAAATACTGTCCTGACATTTTCAGGATATTACAGGGGATGTAAATAATGATACCTGTTATCTAACCGTTCACTTTTTTTGACAGTGCAGTTTATTTCTGTCATACGCAGCAGGTTGATTCCCATTCTCTTTTGTGCTGATCCCTGTTTAATTAGCTGGAAAAGGCCTTGAGAGGAAAGTGGTGTGGCTTGTACAGCTCATTTACCTAGATAAGCTGTGCATTATTTACATATTCGACAAAATACTTTGTAAGCCAGTCTGGGGACCAGTCTTTTTAGCTAACATTCTACTCCTTGCCACTCCTGTCATTTGCCAAAGAGACTGGCCTTTCGGCAATCTCAACGTTGAATATGAAGCCAGATTTACAGCACTGTTGCTGATTGGTAGTTGTAAACAACATTAATATTTTCCATGACAACGTTATGGAACATGGGGTGCGCGCAAATGTGGCGCAATATAGAATTAGAAAAGATTGTTATCAATAAAACGTCCTGGTAAAGTTGTCAGTCTGTCAAGGCTGAGGTGTATGTGGTGTGGGAGTCAGGCGCAGGACACCGAAGCTTAGTCCAACAAAGTTTACTGTGAAACCACTAGGCAAAGATACAGTAAACGGCCTCAAAACAAAACAGAGGCGAGCAATACGCAAACTATGCGTATTACACTAAACAACGAAACAGATACAAAAACACGCAGCACTACGGACAGGCGAAAAACAACACACAACCTAACCAATACAAAACAGGCAACTTATAGGACACGTAATCAGACACAAACGGACACAGGTGTAAAAGACAGACAAAAGCAATCAAACATAGAAACATTCAACGGTGGCAGCTAGTACTCCGGGGACGACGAACGCCGAAGCCTGCCCGAACCAGGAGGAGGAGCAGCCTCGGCAGAATCCGTGACAGTACCCCCCCTTGACGCCGGCGGCTCCAGCCGTGTGCCGACCCCGGCCTCGGGGACGGCCAGGAGGACGCGGACCCGGGCGCGTGGGATGCCCACGGTGGAACTCAGTCAGGAGGGATGGATCTAGGATGTCCCTCCTAGGCACCCAGCACCGTTCCTCCGGACCGTACTCCCTCCCACTCCACGAGATACTGGAGACCACTCATCCGGCGCCTCGAGTCCAAGATGGTCCGGACCCTGTACGCCGGGGCCCCCTCGATGTCCAAAGGGGGCGGAGGGGTCTCTCTTATCTCATCTTCTTGGAGTGGGCCAGCTACCACCGGCCTGAGAAGAGACACATGGAACGAGGGGTTAATATTCTTGTACTCAATAGGCAGTTGTAACCTGTAACACACCTCGTTCAATCTTCTCAGGACTTTAACCCTCCCGTTGTCCTAGGGTCAAAATGACCCGCCACTGTGTTGAACCAACTTTATTTAATTTTTATATTTTTTGGATCATTTGTGAGAAGGAGGCAGTGATACTTTCTTTAAAGTCTCACTGCCTCCTTCTCACAAATGATCCCAAAAATATAAAAATTAAATAAAGTTGGTTCAACACAGTGGCGGGTCATTTTGACCCTAGGACAACGGGAGGGTTAAAGGGCCCCACAAACCGCCGACCCAGCTTCCGGCAGGGCAGGCGGAGGGGCAGGTTTCGAGTCGAGAGCCAGACTCGATCTCCCGGTGCATATACCGGTCCCTCACTGCGGTGGCGATCGGCGCTCGCCTTTTGTTGACGGATGGCCCGCTGCAGATGGACATGGGCAGCGTCCCACGTCTCCTCCGAGCGCCGAATCCACTCATCCACCGCAGGGGCCTCGATCTGGCTCTCGTGCCATGGTGCCAGGACCGGCTGATACCCTAAAACACACTGGAAAGGTGTTAAATTGGTGGAGGAGTGGCGGAGAGAGTTCTGGGCCATCTCTGCCCAGGGGATATACCTAGACCACTCCTCCGGCCGGCCCTGGCAATAGGACCTCAGAAACCTACCCACATCCTGGTTGACTCGTTCAACCTGCCCATTGCTCTCTGGGTGGTACCCCGAGGTAAGGCTCACCGAGACCCCCCAAGCGTTCCATGAACGCCCCCAGACTCTGGAGGTGAACTGGGGACCTCGGTCAGACACAATATCCTCGGGGACCCCATAGTGCCGGAACACGTGGGTAAATAGGGCCTCAGCGGTCCGTAGGGCAGTAGGGAGACCCGGCATTGGGAGGAGACGACAGGCCTTGGAAAACCGATCCACAACGACCAAAATGGTGGTATTCCCCTGGGAGGGGGGTAGGTCGGTCACAAAATCCACTGAGAGGTGGGACCATGGTCGTTGTGGAACGGGCAGGGGATGTAACTTTCCCCTGGGCAAATGTCTAGGCGCCTTACACTGGGCGCACACCGAGCAGGAGGAGACATAAACCCTCACATCCTTAGCTAACGTTGGCCACCAGTATTTCACGCTAAGGCAGTGCACTGTCCGGCCAATACCTGGATGTCCAGAGGAGGGTGATGTATGAGCCCAATAAATAAGGCGATCACGAACCTCGAGCGGAACGTACGTCCGCCCCACCGGACACTCGGGGGGAGTAGGGTCGGTACGCAGTGCCCGCTCGATCTCCGCATCGACCTCCCACACCACCGGAGCCACCAGACAAGACTCCGGCAGTATGGGAGTAGGCTCAATGGACCTCTCCTCTGTGTCATACCGCCGGGACAGGGCGTCTGCCTTACCGTTCTGGGACCCTGGGATGTATGTGATCTTAAAAACAAACCGGGTCAGGAACATGTTCCACCTAGCCTGACGAGGGTTCAATCTCCTAGCTGCCCGGATGTACTCCAGGTTACGGTGATCAGTCAGAATGAGGAAAGGGTGTTGAGCCCCCTCAAGCCAATGCCTCCACACCTTTAGGGCCTGGACTACAGCTAACAGCTCCCTGTCCACTACGTCATAATTACGCTCCGCCGAGCTGAGCTTCTTGGAATAGAACGCACAGGGGCAGAGCTTAGGTGGCGTGCCGGACCGTTGTGACAGGACTGCCCCAATACCGGCCTCGGACGCGTCTACCTCTACTTGGAATGGTAAAGAGGGATCAAGATGCGCCAGCACCGGAGCCGAGGTGAACAGGTTCTTCAGTTTGACAAATGCCCTGTCCGCCTCAGCTGACCACTGCAAACGAACCAGACCCCCCTTTAGCAGGGACGTAATGGGAGCTGCAACCTGTCCAAAGCCCCGGATAAACCTCCGGTAGTATTTAGCAAAACCCCAAAACTGCTGCACCTCTTTTACAGTGGTTGGAGTTTGCCAATTACGCACGGCCGACACACGGTCAACCTCTATCTTCACACCAGACGCGGACAACCGATAACCCAAAAAGGAGACTGACTCCTGGAAGAACAAGCATTTTTCTGCCTTGACATACAAGTCATGCTCCAACAGTCTCCTCAACACTCGGCGCACCAGGGCTACATGCTCGGCTCGTGTAGAAGAGTAGACTAGGATGTCGTCGATGTATACTACCACACCCTGCCCATGCATGTGTCGGAAAATCTCGTCAACAAAGGATTGGAAGACTGAAGGAGCATTCATTAACCCGTATGGCATGACGAGATACTCGTAATGACCCGAGGTGGTGCTAAATGCTGTTTTCCATTCATCCCCCTCCCTAATGCGCACCAGATTGTACGCGCTCCTGAGATCCAACTTTGTGAAGAACCGTGCTCCGCGTAATGATTCTGTCATAGTCGCAATCAGTGGAAGAGGGTAACTGTACTTAACCGTGATCTGATTGAGACTACGGTAATCAATACACGGGCGCAAACCCCCGTCCTTCTTCTTCACAAAGAAGAAACTCGAGGAAACCGGGGAAGTGGAGGACCGTATGTAACCCTGTGCCACGGACTCGGCTATGTAAGTCTCCATAGCCGCTGTCTCCTCTTGAGACAGGGGATACACACGGCTCCGCGGAAGTGCCGCTCCTGTTTGGAGATCTATCGCACAATCCCCCTGTCTATGAGGTGGTAGTCGTGTTGCCCTCGTTTTGCTGAACACCAGTGCTAAATCCTCATATTCAGGGGGAATGCGCATTGCGGGCACTTAGTTCGGACTCTCTACCGAGGTCGCCCCTAAGGAAACCCCTAGACATCTCCCTACACACTGGGCAGACCACTCCATAAGAGCCCTCTTTTGCCACGCAATGGTAGGATCATGGGCGCTTAACCAGGGAAGCCCCAGCACCACGGGATACGCAGGAGAGTCAATCAGATAAAACTGAATGATCTCCTCATGACCCCCCTGCGTCGTCATCTTAAGTGGTGCTGTGACTTCTCTGATCAACCCCGACCCCAACGGCCAGCTGTCTAGGGCATGAACAGGAAAGGGGGCTTCTACCGGCCGAAAGGGAATTCCTAACCTATAACAAAATGCACGATCAACAAAATTCCCAGCTGTGCCTGAATCTACTAGCGCCTTATGCTGGGAATGAGGTGCCACCTGTGGAAATCTCACAGGTATACACATGTGACCAACAGAGAGCTCTGGGTAAGTGGGCGCCTACTCACCTGAAATGACTCCCCAGTGCGTGACCTGTTGTCCCCTCTCCCAGGAGACCCTCCCCAGCACCTGGCCGCGGTGTGTCCTCCACGGCCACAGTTGGTGCAGGGGATGGCCCCCCTCGGGTTCTCTCTCCTCCTCTCTCTAGCGCCAGCACCTCCGAGCTCCATGGGAATCGGCTCGGAGGTGCTGGAGGGTGGAATGGATGACCCCCACTCGGGACGTCCGCGGGTAGCCAGCAGGGTGTCGAGACGGATGGAGATGTCCACCAACTGGTCGAAGGATAGGTTGGTGTCCCTGCAGGCCAGCTCACGACGAACGTCCTCTCGTAGGCTACACCGGTAATGGTCGATGAGGGCCCTCTCATTCCACCCCGCATCCGCCGCTAGAGTCCGGAACTCCAGGGCGAACTCCTGTGCGCTCCTCTTCCCCTGTCGGAGGTGGAACAGACGCTCCCCCGCTGCCTTCCCCTCAGGTGGATGATCGAAGACAGCCCTGAAGCGGCGGGAGAACTCCGCGTAGGTGATGGTAGCGGCGTCTATTCCCCTCCATTCGGCGTTGGCCCACTCCAACGCCTTGCCGGATAGACAGGAGATGAGGGCGGAGACGCTCTCGTATCCCGGGGGCGCTGGGTGTATGGTGGCCAGGTAGAGTTCCACCTGCAGGAGGAACCCCTGACACCCGGCTGCAGAACCATTATATGCCCTCGGGAGCGAGAGCTGAATGCCACTGGGTTCCGGTGCTGAGAGAGGAGGACTGGCCGTTGGTGATGGGATGGTGTGAAAAGGCGTGGGCACCTCTCCCGTAACCAACCGGCGCAGAGTGTTGGACACCTCGTTCATGGCGGCCCCAAGTTGCCGGATCATGATGTCTTGGTCGCTGATCCGATCCTCCAGAGACTTGGGTGCCGCCACTGCTCCTGCTGACTCCATACTGGTGTGTTGTTCTGTCAAGGCTGAGGTGTATGTGGTATGGGAGTCAGGCGCAGGACACCGAAGCTTAGTCCAACAAAGTTTACTGTGAAACCACTAGGCAAAGATACAGTAAACGGCCTCAAAACAAAACAGAGGCGAGCAATACGCAAACTATGCGTATTACACTAAACAACGAAACAGATACAAAAACATGCAGCACTACGGACAGGCGAAAAACAACACACAACCTAACCAATACAAAACAGGCAACTTATAGGACACGTAATCAGACACAAACGGACACAGGTGTAAAAGACAGACAAAAGCAATCAAACATAGAAACATTCAACGGTGGCAGCTAGTACTCCGGGGACGACGAACGCCGAAGCCTGCCCGAACCAGGAGGAGGAGCAGCCTCGGCAGAATCCGTGACACAGTCAGACTTCTGTCATCAAGCAAGCAAATCAAACAATATTTGGATATAGCCATCTATACTGAACAAAAAAATAAATACATCATGTAAAATGTTGGTCCCATGTTTCATGAGCTGAAATAAAAGTTCCCAATAATTTTCCGTATGGACAAAAAGCTTATTTCTTTCCAATTTTGTGCACAAATTTGTTTACATCCATGTTAGTGAGCATTTCTCATTTGCCAAGATAATCCATCCACCTGACAGGTGTGGCATGTCAAGAAGCTGATTAAATAGCATGATCATTACACAGGTGCACCTAGTGCTGGGGACAATAAAAGGCCACTCTAAAATGTGCAGTTTTGTCACACAACAAAATGCCACAGATGTCTCAAGTTTTGAGTGAGTGTGCAGTTGCCAGAACTGTTGCCAGATAATTAAATGTTCATTTCTCTACCATAGGCCACCTCCAACATCATTTTAGAGAATTTGGCAGTAAGACCAACCGGACTCACAACCGCAGACCACGTGTAACCACGCTAGCCCAGGACCTCCACACCCGGCTTCTTCACCTGTGGGATCGTCTGAGACCACCCAACCGGACAGCTGATGAAACTGTGGGTTTGCACTACTAGGGCTGTGGTGGTCCTGAAATGTTGTCAGCCGTCTGGTTTCACGGTAATTGACTGTTAATTAACATAAACACATTTAGCATTTCCTGGCCTCCACACATACAAGCCGCTGATGCATGCCTTTGGAACATCTACATTAAAAAAAGTATAATAAATCAATTGAATATACACCACCACAATAAATCCATTAATTATTTTAGGCAAGTCTAAAGAAACATGATATTAAGAAAAGGTATTGCAGAAGAATAGAATAGGAGTTGGCCTACTATATGTTATCTGGCTATGCACCATTCCATAGGCTGTAGGCTTGTTAATTTAGCGGACAAGATATGCTTATAAATCCCATGCCATTATTTTATATTATATGATTTTATATAGTAAGAATAACATAATAACTTAGCTGAATAAAACAAAGGATATTTTTCCCATTCCAGAGTGAGTGCACATATTAAGTGGCTTTGTTGAGCATAAAAGTGATCATTTGAAACAGGTCCTATACACTAGATTTAGAGTTATTTGGCAATGATACAAACCATAGAATGCCTTAGAAATCAAAAGATATATGGGCTGCGACTATAGGCTATTGATGATTTGAGAAAGTCGCATAAAAAGCTGCACTGTTCTCTCATCAAGTGATCATATTTTCACCCATCAGACTATTCTCAATTTAATCTTGTCTTTAATAATATGTCGAATTTGTTTCGATTCAGAATGGCCCATTATCAAATGGGCAGGAACAGGGGCACGAGAAAAAATACATGTCATCCGTATGCACTCGAATAGAAAAGTGAGGGCCAGCTGTTTCATTCATGTTGGTAGGCTACTCCAGTTATTTTGCACATGATAGGTGATATTCCATCCAAACTCTGTATGCCATGGGCTCTCATACCCTGTTCCTGCAGCTACCCATGCTTAGTTTGGGAACCCAAGTGAAATATGTTTGGTAACATCGATAAGGAAACATATTTCATTAAAATGTTGACAGCCCCTCTCTCTGCGCGCTGGAGAAAGGAATGAAGGAGAGAGGGGAGGACATTGAAATGCATGGTGGTAAGATATTCTGTAGCTAAAGGTAATGTGTCAGTCTATTAATTATGAAAATTTACAAAATGCCCTATTACTAGGCTATTCAAAATCAAATACAAATTCACTATAATTGTAGGCTAACTCAGATCTTTATTTATTTAGGCTAGAACAAGTATGTACCAAAGATATCTAAAATCAGTATTTTTCAAATGTTTTTCTGCAATGTGTAATATACGGTAGGCTATGTATTGTATAACGGCAATCATTATTTTAATTCAGGGTTATTTTCGGGCTTGGGCTCATATATAGGCCTATGCTTATGCATAAGCTCTAATATACGTATGGGTGTTTTGAATTAATCATCACCTTAGAAAGCACTGTCCATTTCGTTGTGTTAGGCTTTTAAACAACACCGACAATGACCATGTTTTCCAGTCAGTTTCAACCTGTTGTTGAACTTCTTTCTTCAAATTGATCAATCACAGTGAGGTGAGTTATAAAAGCACATACTGTTTTAATTATGTATTCTATGGGATTTTCTATTGCATTTGCATTGATGTCAGAGTGGTTAGAGGGACAATAGAGCCCTGAGTACCAGGCCATTAGCGACCTTGTCACGGTTTCGGCCGAGGCTGCTCCTCCTCCTGGTTCGGGCAGGCTTCGGCGGTCGTCGTCCCCGGAGTACTAGCTGCCACCGATCTATGTTTCATGTTCGTTTGGTTTTGTCTTGATGTTGTACACCTGTGTCTAGTTAGTCCTCGTTAGTGTCCTATTTAGTTCTCGTTGTGTGTGTCTGTGTTTGTGTGTGATTGCTCTTCTGTTTTGGTGTTTGAGCTACGTACTTCCCTCCAGTGTTTGGAGAGGTTTTCGCACATGTTAGTGCGCCGTTTGTTTGACGCCTGTGTGCGCCGTTATTTCGCCTCCGGGCTTATTGTGCTCATTTATTACGTGAATATTTCACTAAAGTCTTTTGGACTGAGCTTCTGCGTCCTGTGCTTGATTCCTGCACCACACCCACCTTCAGAACCCCTTGACAGACCTGATGAACGATAGCGAGTTGGGTACTACTAACACATGTCCAGAGTGCATAAGAGGAGATTACCGTGACTCAACGGTCACATGGAATTTTACTGCGGTCAAGACACATGACTGCCGGTGTGGCAGTGATACGGTCACCGCAACAGAATAATTTCTGCACAAACTGTCAGAAACCATCTCACATAAGCTCATCTGATTGCTTGTTGTCAAGGGTCTTGACCTGACTGCAGTTCAGCATCATAACCGACTTCAGTGGGCAAATGCTCACCTTCGATGGCCACTGGCACGCTGGAGAAGTGTGCTCTTCCCAGATGAATACCGGTTTCAACTGTACCGGGCACAGGGCAGACAGCGTGTATGGCATCGTGTGGGTTAGCGGTTTTCTGATGTCAATGTTGTGAACAGAGTGCCCCATAGTGGCGGTGGGTATAAGCTACGGACAATTAACACAATTGCATTTTATCTGTACATGATTCCTGGAAGCTGAAAATGTCCCAGTTCTTCCATGGCCTGCATACTGTGGAGGAAATAAATTAATTACATACTATGCTGTTTAATTAGACATACTATGCTGTTTTTTACTTAAATAATTGTCCATTGTTATATGCTAGCATTTTTTACTGATACAAACTTGTCTTGTGTGACTTAGTCATTAATCTGAGCGTACAGATTTATGAGCCGTTTGGGTGCGACCGCAATATGTGACCTCCTGTGTTTACGATCGGCAGGAATTGAGCTATGTGGGAATTGCAGGGAGGAACAGAGAATGAGGCCGATATCAGCTATCTTGATCTGCACAGATGAGCTAAATTACTTTTTACAACTCTGTTCCCCGGCGCTGTTTCTGCACATCTGCTAACTGTCACATAGATAAGAGGATGTACTTTCTATAAAAGGAGAGAGCCAACTCTGTTCGTTGGGCTTTTCAACTCTGAACTATTTGAGTGATTGTTGATTGCTCCTTTTTTGCAAATCTTACAATAAAGTTGCTGTTTGAAGTAATCTACAGTCTATCTTCTTTTGGTTAGAATTTCCACCACAATACTCACCAGACAATACTCACCAGACATGTCACCCATTGAGTATGTTTTGGATGCTCTGGATCGACGTGTACGACAGTGTGTTCCAGTTCCAGCTAATATCCAGCAACTTCGCACAGCCATTGAAAAGGAGTGGGAGAACATTCCACAGGCCACAATCAACAGCCTGATCAACTCTTTTTGAAATTAGTCAAATTGTGGCCACAGCAGATACTGAATGGTTTTCTGATCCAAGCCACTACCTTTTTTTAAAGGTATCTGTGACCAACATATGCATATCTGTATTCCAAGTCATATGAAATCCATAGATTAGTTTCTAATGAATTTATTTCAATTGACTGATATCCTTATACTGTATGAACTGTAACTCTTTGAAATTGTTGCATGTTCCTGTTATATTTTTGATCAGTTTAGTTTAACCCCTGAAGGTTAGCTTGTCAACTAGCCATTATTGACATGATCTGTTATTAGCTAGCTAGCCAATTTGACGTGGTCCATCAATCAATGTAGCCCAGCTATCATGTCTGTCAGCAGCAATCGCGATTAAACACTCTTAAAAACTATGTTTATAAAGGGGACAATGTTAGCTGGTAGAGCACGGCGCTTGTAACGCCAAGGTAGTGGGTTCGATCCCCGGGACCACCCATACACAAAAATGTATGCACGCATGACTGTAAGTCGCTTTGGATAAAAGCGTCTGCTAAATGGCATATTATTTATTATATTATTAGCTAACTTCGCTAGGTAGGCCTACGTTGGTTGGAGAAAAAAGTACATTAGGTCTACTTAACACTATGTTTAGCCAACTGTACAAAGTTTCTACCGGTAGCTTGCAAAGTAAACATTATCAGCTAACAGTACATCGGCAAATGCGCCCTTCTGCTGCTTGAAAGGATGGGAAATTAATCTAAACCACTCATACTTGTCAGGTGTAGTTCACTTTTATTTTATATCACTCAAATATCCAGCTAGTGGTGGCCAATATTGAAAGACATCGTCAGGCTTCCCTCACGTATCTGAAATTACATGATCAATTGATGTTTACTGATCATGAGAAGCATGTAATTATTTGCTGTATAACTCTGATGACAGAGCTAAATATGCGCAATTGTTTTGCATTGAATAATCAGAAATGTGTAGTTCTGACTATGCTCTTCAAGAGGGGATGATATTATAACCAAATAGTTAACATTTATTTAAGAATCCCTTGAAAATGGCACACAGTTGTCAATGTTTTTTAAAAAGCTGGGTGTCTCCTTGCCCCCCAACATGCAAATCGAACACTCTGCACCTTTATAGTGAGTTTTTGTTGATAACGACATCTATTAAGAACAACAATAAACAATACCGTTACGACCTGCTGCAGTCATTCCCTTGTGACAAGGCAGTGTGAATGCAAGATCATGTTGTTCAAAGTGGCTAGAGAGGACTCCGTAATGAGAGAGAGAAATAATGCTAAGGAAAATATTAGCCTATAAGATTCAATCGAGCTACGTTTGCTAGAGTTGGGTCCCATTAATGAGAAGAAAAGACGCACAAGACTAGGACCTGTCGTCATTCCTGCACTTGCTGATCATCATGACTTGCTTAAATGTTGAAAATGTTGTTATGCTCATTTCAGTTATTATTTGTCTCTACTGTCTTATCAAGAGATGGAGTTCAGACAGGCTACTTTAGGAAACTTTCTGAAAGGACATTCGTTTTTCAAACTGCACCCTGTAATTACTTTTTTTTAAATGTATTCATTGGCACAAACATGCTTCAGACAAAAAAATGTTTTGTCTTTAACCAGGTTTCCATCTAACCTTTTTATGAGAGTAAAGTACATATTGGATAACAAATGTCACGACAGGCCTGATGGAAACAGCTAATTTGTCGGTAAACTTTCCAAATGTCGACAAAACAAAATACGCTACACAAGGTGGGATCTTTTCGTGTCAGTAAAATTAATAATGTGAGAAATGGCGGTGGAAATGCCTTTATTATATTGATATAATAACCATCTTATCGAAGTAAACTTGGAGTCACGCGATGATATGTTGTGTGGTCCTCCCACTACGACTCGGGAAAGCATGCAGTTTATTAGGCTACAGATGAAGTTATGATGTACTTCACAGGGTGGTGAAAGTGCACAGTGATGAACCTGATGCTCCTTTCCAATAAATAATCTTGCTCTTTTGTCCATAATAATCACATAATGTAGGCTATATCTGCACTGTATCTGCGAGCTGTTGACTAGAGCTCACCTGCCAAGAACAGAGTGGGCACATTCATTATAGCCTATGATGCATTTATTGTGACAAAACCATCAGTACAATTGAAAATGCCATGGAAACCCATTTAACTTATATTTTTTATTTGGTACATGGGAATTTATCTGCAAAAGTTATTTTTATGTGCACTACATCATCACGCACAGCCTTTTATCAGCAACAAGTCAATTTGATGGAACCATCTTGGGTGGGAAAATGTGCATATTGTTTTAATGCAGATTTTAGAATATTTACATGAAAATATGTCTCCAATTGGATGGAAACCTAGCTTCTGGCTTGCATAGCACAGGTGGTGGTTGCCTAAATTCACTGTAGTAGGCTAGGCCTAATATATACGCTAGCATACGAATGGTGGATTAATAGCCCAGCCTATGAATTAACTTCTAATTTACACATCTCTGTCTTCACTGTTCCCTTCTTGTGCAATTCATGCATCTCCACTGGCATATCCACTTGCCTCTCTCTCTCTTCCATTCTCTCTCGGGTCCTCTTATAGCTGTTGAACCAGTAGCCTAGCTCAATATGTGTCCCAGATGTACAGTGCCAGTCAAAAGTTTGGACACACCTACTCATTCAAGGGTTTTTTCTTTATTTTTACTATTTTCCACATTGTAGAAAAATAGTGAACACATCAAAACTATGAAATAACACATATAGAATCATGTAGTAACCAAAAAAGTGTTAAACAAATCGAAATATAATTTATATTTGAGATTCTTCAAATAGCCACCCTTTGTCTTGATGACAGCTTTGCACACTCTTAGCATTCTCTCAACCAGCTTCACCTGGAATGCTTTTCCAACAGTCTTGAAGGAGTTCGCACATATGCTGAGCACTTTTCCTTCACTGTGCCGTCCGACTCATCCCAAACCATCTCAATTGGGTGGAGGTCGGGGGATTGTGGAGGCCAGGTCATCTGATGCAGCACTCCATCACTCTCCTTATTGGTAAAATAGCCCTTACACAGCCTGGAGGTGTGTTGGGTCATTGTCCTGTTGAAAAACACATTTTAGTCCCACTAAGCCCAAACCAGATGGGATGATATATCACTGCAAAATGCTGTGGTAGCCATGCTGGTTAAGTGTGCCTTGAATTCTAAATAAATCCCTGACAGTGTCACCAGCAAAGCACCCCCACACAATAACACCTTGTCCTCCATGCTTTACAGTTGGATATATACATGCGGTGATCATCCATTCACCCACACCGCGTCTCACAAATAATTAAAAAGGTATTGTCGGACATTATTAATTCTAATCAGACAGGTTGGAGTACTGGAAACACTAGAACACTATGAAAAATCTGGGAAACCAGGCCTGCTATTCATAGCAGACTTTGAAAAGGCATTTGATAAAGTACAACTGGAGTTTATATATAAATGCCTGGGGCATTTCAATTTTGGAGAATCTCTTATAAAATGGGTTAAAATCATGTATAGTAGCCCTAGGTGTAAAATAGTAAATAATAGTTATTTCTCTCTAAAGTTTTAAACTGTCAAGAGGAGTGAAACAAGGTTGTCCAATATCGGCATATCTATTTATTATGGCCATCGAGATGTTAGCTATTAAAATCAGATCCAACAATAATATCAAGGGATTAGAAATCCAGGGCTTAAATACAAAGGTGTCATTGTACGCTGATGATTCATGTTTTCTTTTAAATCCACGACTTGAATCCCTCCACAGCCTCATAGAGGATCTAGATACATTTTCTAACATCTCTGGATTACAACCAAATTATGATAAATGTACTATATTACATATTGGATCACTAAAAAATACAATATTTACATTACCATGTAGTTTAACAATAAAATGGTCTGATGATGATGTGGATATACTCGGAATACATATCCCAAATGAAATAAATGATCTCACTCCAATACATTTGAATAGAAAGTTAGCTACCATTGAAAGGTAAATGGCTGTCAATTTGTGGAAAAATCACCCTGATTAACTCTTTTGTATTATTCCCGTTTTAGTTATTTTCTTATGGTCTTGCCTACGCCTGGCGAACAGTTTTTTAAATTATATAAGTACAAAATATTCAATTTTATTTGGAACGGCAAGCCAGACAAAATTAAATGGCCCTATTTATATAATGAATATGAATTTGGAGGACAAAAATTATAAAATATTAAAGCATTAGATCTATCACTAAAAGCTTCAGTCATACAAAAGTTATACTTAAATCCGAACTGGTTCTCTAGCAAATTAGTAAGATGGTCTCACCCAATGTTCAAGAATGGCCTTTTCCCTTTATTCAGATTACAACCTTTCACTTTCAGTTATTTGAAAAGGAAATCATCTCCCAAATATAACTATTTCTAAAACAAGCCATAGAAAGTTGGTTGCAATTTCAATTTAATCCTCCAGAAATGACTGAACAAATAATGCAACAAATATTGTGGTTAAATTCAAATATACTAACTGATAAAAAAACAATTCTTTTTTAAAGCAGTTTAAATAAGGTATAATCTTCGTAAATGATATCATAGGTAGGACTGGTGGAGTTATGTCGCACATGCAGCGAACAACAACATATGGAAATGTCTGCTCTACCCAAAATTATAACCAAATAATTGCATTATTACCTCAAAAATGGAAGAAGAAAGTGGAAGGGGGAAAAAGTGAGGAACTTGTCTGTCGGCCCTGCATTAAATAACATAATTGGTTAAAGAAAATTATGATAAATAAAAAAGTATACCAGTTTCATTTAAGGACCAAAGGATTGACAGCCGTCCCATATAGATTGCAAAATAGTTGGGAAGAGATTTTTGACGAACCGATTCCATGGCATAGTGTTTATGAACTGATATGCAAAATGACACCAGATTCAATTTAAATAATTATACAAAATTGGTCCTACCAATAGAATGTTATTTATATGGGGGATACAATCTTCCCAGCTCTGCAGATTTAGCTGCTAAGAGACAGAATCATTAGATAATTGGTTTTGGTACTGTCCATTTGTAGCTTGTTTTTGGACACAGGTCCAGGAATGGATGAAGAATTGCAATATTTACCTGGAGCTAACCCTGCAGATAGCACTACTGGGTGATCTGAAAAGCCATAATCAATCGATCAATGATATGATAATACATTTAGCAAAAATGTTTATTTTAAATGTACAATCTGTAGAAGCAATGAGAATAGAAGGGTTCAGAACTTGTGTACGTTTGCCCACGGACAAAGACATGATCAGTCTATAATTTTAATGGTAGGTTTATTTGAACAGTGTTAGACCGAATAACAACAACAAAATCCAGAAAAACGCATGTCAAAAATGTTATAAAGCAATCAATCAATCAGATTCCAAACTCTCCACCATGGCCAAGACCAAAGAGCTCTCCAAGGATGTCAGGGACAAGATTGTAGACCTACACAAGGCTGGAATGGGCTACAAGACCATCGCCAAGCAGCTTGGTGAGAAGGTGACAACAGTTGGTGCGATTTTTCGCAAATGGAAGAAACACAAAAGAACTGTCAATCTCCCTCGGCCTGGGGCTCCATGCAAGATCTCACCTCGTGGAGTTGCAATGATCATGAGAACGGTGAGGAATCAGCCCAGAACTACACGGGAGGATCTTGTCAATGATCTCAAGGCAGCTGGGACCATAGTCACCAAGAACACAATTGGTAGAAGATCTGCAAAGAGGAGTGGGACAAAATTCCTCCTGAGACGTGTGCAAACCTGGTGGCCAACTACAAGAAACGTCTGACCTCTGTGATTGCCAACAAGGGTTTTGCCACCAAGTACTAAGTAATGTTTTGCAGAGGGGTCAAATACTTATTTCCCTCATTAAAATGCAAATCAATTTATAACATTTTTGACATGCATTGTTCTGGATTTCTTTGTTGTTATTCTGTCTCTCACTGTTCAAATAAACCTACCATTAAAATTATAGACTGATCATGTCTTTGTCAGTGGGCAAACGTACAAAATCAGCAGGGGATCAAATACTTTTTATATATATGTATATACATTTGAAGTCGGAAGTTTACATAAACCTTAGCCAAATACATTTACACTCAGTTTTTCACAATTCCTGACATTTTATCCTAATAAAAATTCCCTGTCATAGGTCAGTTAGGATCACCACTTTATTTTAAGAATGTAAAATGTCAGAATAATAGTAGAGAATTATTTATTTCAGATTTTATTTCACATTCCCAGTGGGTCAGAAGTTTACATACATTCAATTAGTATTTGGTAGCATTGCCTTTAAATTGCTTAACTTGGGTCAAACGTTTCAGGTAGCCTTCCACAAGCTTCCCACAATAAGTTGGGTGAATTTTGGCCCATTCCTCCTGACATCTATTTTGTGAAGTGCACCAGTCCCTCATGCAGCAAAGCACCCCCACAGCATGATGCTGCCACCCCCGTGCGTCACGATTGGGATGGTGTTCTTCGGCTTGCAAAGCACCCCCTTTTTCCTCCAAACATAACGATGGTCATTATACAATATATTTTGTTTAATCAGACCAGAGGACCAAAATGTACGATCTTTGTCCCAATGTGCAGATGCAAACCGTGGTCTGGCTTTTTTATGGTAGTTTTGGAGCAGTGGCTTCTTCCTTGCTGAGCGGCCTTTCAGGTTAAGTCGATATAGGCCTCAGTTTACTGTGGATATAGATACTTTTGTACCCGTTTCCTCCTGCATCTTCACAAGGTCCTTTGCTGTTGTTCTGGGATTGATTTGCACTTTTCGCAGCAAAGTACGTTCATCTCTAGGAGACAGAACGCGTCTCCTTCTTGAGCAGTATGACGGCTGTGTGGTCCCATGGTGTTTATACTTGCGTACTATTGTTTGTACAGATGAACGTGGTACCTTCAGGCATTTGGAAATTGCTCCCAAGGATGAACCAGACTTGTGGAGGTCTACATTTTCTTTTCTGAGGTCTTGGCTGATTTCTTTTGATTTTCCAATGATGTCAAGCAAAGAGACACTGAGTTTGAAAGTAGGCCTTGAAATACATCCACAGGTACACCTCCAATTGACTCCAATTATGTCAATTAGCCTATCAGAAGCTTCTAAAGCCATGACATCATTTTCTGTAATTTTCCAAGCTGTTTAAAGGCACAGTCAACTTAGTGTATGTAAACTTCTGACCCACTGGAATTGTGATACAGTGAATTATAAGTTAAATAATTTGTCTGTAAACAATTGTTGGAAAAATTACTTGTGTCATGCACAAAGTAGATGTTCTAACCGACTTGCCAAAACTATAGTTTGTTAACAAGAAATTTGTGGTGTACCTAAGTGTATGTAAACTTCCGACTTCAACTGTATGTATATATATATACAGTGGGGGAAAAAAAGTATTTAGTCAGCCACCAATTGTTCAAGTTCTCCCACTTAAAAAGATGAGAGAGGCCTGTAATTTTCATCATAGGTACACGTCAACTACAAAATGAGCATTTTTTTTCCAGAAAATCACATTGTAGTATTTTTAATGAATTTATTTGCAAATTATGGTGGAAAATAAGTATTTGGTCAATAACAAAAGTTTCTCAATACTTTGTTATATACCCTTTGTTGGCAATGACACAGGTCAAACGTTTTCTGTAAGTCTTCACAAGGTTTTCACACACTGTTGCTGGTATTTTGGCCCATTCCTCCATGCAGATCTCCTCTAGAGCAGTGATGTTTTGGGGCTGTCGCTGGGCAACACAGACTTTCAACTCCCTCCAAAGATGTTCTATGAGGTTGAGATCTGGAGACTGGCTAGGCCACTCCAGGACCTTGAAATGCTTCTTACGAAGCCACTCCTTCGTTGCCCGGGCGGTGTGTTTGGGATCATTGTCATGCTGAAAGACAGAGCCACGTTTCATCTTCAATGCCCTTGCTGATGGAAGGAGGTTTTCACTCAAAATCTCACGATACATGTCCCCATTCATTCTGTCCTTTACACGGATCAGTCGTCCTGGTCCCTTTGCAGAAAAACAGCCCCAAAGCATGATGTTTCCACCCCATGCTTCACAGTAGGTATGGTGTTCTTTGGATGCAACTCAGCATTCATTGTCCTCCAAACACGACGAGTTGAGTTTTTACCAAAAAGTTCTATTTTGGTTTCATCTGACCATATGACATTCTCCCAATCCTCTTCTGGATCATCCAAATGCCCTCTAGCAAACTTCAGACGGGCCTGGACATGTACTGGCTTAAGCAGGGGGACACGTCTGTCACTGCAGGATTTGAGTCCCTGGCGGCGTAGTGTGTTACTGATGGTAGGCTTTGTTACTTTGGTCCCAGCTCTCTGCAGGTCATTCACTAGGTCCCCCCGTGTGGTTTTGGGATTTTTGCTCACCGTTCTTGTGATCATTTTGACCCCACGGGGTGAGATCTTGCATTTTGACCCCACGGGGCGAGGTCTTGTATGTCTTCCATTTCCTAATAATTGCTCCCACAGTTGATTTATTCAAACCAAGCTGCTTACCTATTGCAGATTCAGTTTTCCCAGCCTGGTGCAGGTCTACAATTTTGTTTCTGGTGTCCTTTGACAGCTCTTTGGTCTTGGCCATAGTGGAGTTTGGAGTGTGACTGTTTGAGGTTGTGGACAGGTGTCTTTTATACTGATAACAAGTTCAAACAGGTGCCATTAATACAGGTAACGAGTTGAGGACAGAGGAGCCTCTTAAAGAAGAAGTTACAGGTCTGTGAGAGCCAGAAATCTTGCTTGTTTGTAGGTGACCAAATACTTATTTTCCACCATAATTTGCAAATAAATTCATAAGAAATCCTACAATGTGATTTTCTGGATTCTTTTTTCTCAATTTGTCTGTCATAGTTGACGTGTACCTATGATGAAAATTACAGGCCTCTCTCATCATTTTAAGTGGGAGAACTTGCACAATTGGTGGCTGACTAAATACTTTTTTTCCCCCACTGTATATATATATATATAATATGTATTTGCGAGAAAAAAAAACATATGGGGGATTGGAAGTGATGCAGATAATTACATTGATGGAAGTTACAATCTATCTGCAATATTAAAGCTGATCTACCCCCTATTTTCAACCGCGGTGTCTTTTAAATAAATAAAAAGACACGGCGGTTGGAACCAACAATCTCCAATTTGGACTCCAGACCAAATGACAAATTTCAACCAGTTTAATGTCCATTGCTCGTGTTTCTTGGCCCAAGCAAGTCTCTTCTTCTTATTGGTGTCCTTTAGTAGTAGTTTTTTTGCAGCAATTCAACCATGAAGGTGTAATGAATACTCGGACAGAGTGGTAAGATCCAATCGCAGAATAGCGATGCTTTATTAGAGTACAGACAAGGGAATAGCTTAATCGTGGTCGGGCGGGCTGTGGTCAAAACCGGGCCAGGCATAGACAGGCAGAGGTACCAAAGGAGCGGGCTTAGTCGTAGTCGAGGTCACAGGCACAGGATCAGAGAACGGTAATCACTGGGGTAGACAAGTAGAGGATTAAGCAATTCGGGGAGTCAAACAACAAGGCACAGGTCGGATACACGGGTAATCAAAAACAACAAACTCTCTCTCTCTCTCTCTCGGAACAAAACGCTTAGCAAGTCACAATGGAACAATACCTCGCACCGACTGAACTTCTGAGCACACCTTAAATCCTACACTAATTACTGACAGGTGTGCTCAGAACTCAGGTGAACCAGATCGAGTCTGATGACTCCCCCTCTCTGTAGATCGGGGAAGTGTCAGACTCTGTCTAGACCCAGCCAACCCCCGATCCCTTACAGTATCCCCCTCCCCAGGGCCGGCTCCTGACGGCCTTCTACCTCTACCGGGTGGTCTTCCTCTGGGTCGGGGTCTGGGATGATCTGGGTGTTCAGCGTGGAAAGTGGCCTTGAGAGCGGGGTCTAGTATGTCCTTAGTAGGAACCCAGGACCGTTCCTCCGGTCCATATTCCTCCCAGTCCACGAGATATTCGATGCCCCCTCGTCTCCGTCTTGACTCCAGTATCTCGTGGACTGTATAGGTGGTGTCCTGTTCATCCTCCAAAGGTGGTGTAGTAGGTTGTTGAGCGATTGGTGGATACATCGGGCTATAATGGACAGGTTTCAACAGGGAGACGTGGAACGTTGGGTTTATCCTGTATTGTCGAGGGAGTAACAGACGGTAGGTGACAGGGTTAATACGTCTCTGTACTTTGAAGGGACCAATGTACCTGGGTTGGAGCTTCTTGCAGCTCCGTCGGAACCGCAGGTCTCGGGTAGACAGCCACACTCGTTGCCCGGTTTGATAAGTGGGAGTAGGTCTCCGGCGTCGGTCGGCATAGGTCTTTTGCTGCTGTGAGGCTTGACTGAGATGTTGATGGGCCGTCTCCCAGACCTGCACACTCCGACGGAACCCCTCGTCCACCGCCGGTACCATCCCGGGTGCGGTATCCCACAGGAACAGGGGTGGTTGATACCCTAGAACACACTGAAAGGGCGTTAGACGTAGGGAGGTGTGAATGAGTGAGTTCTGAGCATACTCTACCCAAGGAAGGAATCGGCTCCACTCTTGCGGCTGCCGCGAACATTGTTGCCGTAGATACTTCCCAATTTCCTGGTTGAGCCGTTCTGTCTGCCCATTGGCCTGGGGATGATATCCGGAGGTGAGGCTCACCGAGATGCCCAAGCGTTCGCAGAAGGCCTTCCAAACCCGGGATACGAACTGGGGTCCCCGGGTCGGAAACAATATCCTCTGGAACACCAAACTGCCGGAACACCTGGTTAAATATAGTCTCCGCCATCTGAGTGGCGTTAGGTAAATGGGTCATGGGTACTAACCGACACATCTTTGAGAATCGATCGATGACCACGAGAATTACAGTATGGCCCTCTGATTCTGGTAGGTCGGTAACAAAGTCCATCGCAATGTGCGACCAGGGTCGATTGAGGAGTTGGCAATGGCATCAGCTTACCCTCCGGTAGTGCTCGAGGCGCCTTGGACTGAGCACATACTGGGCAGGATAATACGTAGTCTCGGACGTCATCTGTGAGGGAATCCCACCAGTATTTTCAACTGATGAGTCGGGTAGTTCGAGTGATTCCGGGATGACCAGATCCTAGCGACGTGTGGCACCATTCCATCAGTTGAGGTCGAAGCGGAGCTGGTACAAACACCTTCGACACCGGGGTTTCTGGAGGGGCTGGTTCCGCTTGTAGGCTCTCCTGAATCGTGTCATCGATAGCCCACCTCACAGGACCAGCATGGCAACTCATGGGGAGGATAGGTTCTGGTTCAACCGGTCTGTCCGCGCGCTCGAACCGTCGGGAAAGCGCGTCCGCCTTACAATTCTTGGACCCGGGAATATAAGAGACAGTGAATTGAAAACGGTTGAAGAACAAAGACCACCTTGCCTGTCGGGAGTTCAGTCATTTAGCACTGTGAAGATACTCCAGATTGCGGTGGTCCGTGAGCATTTGGAACGGATGAGCTGCTCCCTCCAGCCAATGTCTCCACTCCTCCAGTGCTAACTTCACCGCCAGTAATTCACGATTTCCCACGTCGTAGTTCTGCTCGGCCGGATTCAGCTTCTTCGAAAAAAAAGCACAGGGTCGTGATTTTGGCGGCTCACCTTGGCGCTGGGATAGCACGGCTCCAACTCCAACCTCCGAGGCGTCCACCTCCACGATGAACGGCAAGGTAGGATCCGGCTGACATAAAATGGGGACGGTGGTAAATCGTTGTTTCAATGTCTCAAAAGCCCGCACTGCCCCCTCCGTCCATTTCAGACCACACCCCTTGTGGCTGGTCATCGCCGACAGGGGAGCTGCGGTGGTGCTGAAATTACGCACGAACCGTCTATAGTAATTGGCAAACCCCAAGATTCTCTGAAGCTCTTTCACCGTCTGGGGTTGAGGCCAGTCTCGTACAGCTTGTACCTTGGATTCATCCAGTCTTACCCCGTCGGGAGTGAGTATGGCCCCAAGGAAGGAAATCGTCGTGACATGGAACTCACTCTTCTCGGCCTTCACGAACAGAGAGTGTTGGCGGAGTCGGTCCAGAACCTGTCGTACATGGGACACATGTTCACTCAGAGAGTTAGAGTAGATTAGGATGTCATCAATGTACACTATGACGAAACGATCAATCAAGTCCCTAAAAATGTCATTCATGAACGCCTGGAACACCGAGGGCGCGTTAGTAAGTCCATAGGGCATGACACAATATTCATAATGTCATCGATGGGTGATGAAGGCGGTCTTCCATTCATCCCCCTCTCTAATGCGCACCAGATTGTACGCACTCCTGAGGTCCAGTTTACTGTAGATGGAGGCCTGCCCCACCTGCTCGAGGGCTGCTGGAATCAAAGGAAGGGGGTAACGATTTTTAATGGTGATATCGTTCAAACCTCGATAGTCTATACAAGGACGCAGTCCGCCATCCTTTTTCTTAACAAAGAAAAAACTGGATGCCACTGGAGACGTAGATGGGCGAATGGCCCCTTGCTGAAGTGCCTCGTCAATATACTTGCTAATTGATTCCCGTTCCGGCTGTGACAAAGGGTAGATTCGTCCGCGAGGAGGTGTAGCCCCGGATAGCAGATCAATTGCACAATCCCAGGCCCGATGCGGTGGTAACACGGTAGCCCTCTCCTTGGAGAACACCGGCGCGTAATCCTGGTACTCTGTAGGAACAACAGTAGACACCGCACCCTTCGCATCCTCCACAGTAGACGTTTTGCAAGGTAAAATGAGGCACTCAGCCCTACATACCTCACTCCAAGCCGTGATATCGCCAGATTTCCAGGAGATGACCGGATCATGGGTAACGAGCCAGGGGTGGCCGAGGACTAGCGGCTCCCGTGGAGCGGAGATGACGAACAGAATGATGTTCTCATGGTGCAGAGAGCCCACTTGTAACCTGATTTCCCCGGTACGGTGCGTAATGAACCCAGTGCCCATGGGCTCACCGTCTAGCGCGTTGACTCGCAGGGGAGGTTGAATTGGGATAAGTTGAACTCCCAACTCCTCAGCAAGACCCATATCCAGAAAGCTGGCCGCCGCTCCGGAATCAATAAGTCCTTCCAACCTGCGCACTTTCTCTCCGACAGATAAGGTAACAGGTACATACATTTGTTTAGATGTAATGTTCAAACGGGAGTCTCACTCACCGGTTTGGCAGTTCCGAGGCGATATCCTGGGGTATGGTTAGGTCGTACCGGACATTGACGAACGAAATGACCCGACTGACCACAATACAGGCATAGTCCGTCTTGCCGACGTTGTTGTCTCACCGACCCTTGTAGAGGTGACCGTCCCAGTTGCATAGGTTCCTCCTCAGATTCTCTCCTCCGCTCTGTCGATTGCATAGGACCAGTGATCGAGGGCTCCCGAACTGTGGCTGCCTTGTGTTGCACTATAAGATTATCAATAGAAATGGCTATTTTGATAAACTCATGTAGCGCAGTGATATCTCCTCGACAAGCCAACTCAGTCTGTACGTCCTTGCGCAGCCCTCTTCGGAAAACTGTGAGCAAAGCAGTCTCGCTCCATCTGCTACCGGCTGCTATAGTACGGAACTCTACAGCGTAGTCGGCTACTGTGCGACGGCCCTGCTGAAGTTCGCATAGTTGGTCTCCCACACTACGCCCAGATACGGGGTGGTCGAACACCTCTTGAAACAGTCTCTTGAACTGAACTTCCGCATTCAGCTCGGAGACCTCAGCTGCCCAAAGCGCAGTAGCCCAATCCAGTGCTCTTCCCGTTAGCAGAGAAATCATGAAATCCACCCTGCTACGGTCATCGGAAAACATAGTACGATTATATGACATATACAGGGACGTCTGGAGTAGAAACCCCTGACATTTGCCAGGTTCCCCGTCGTACCTTGTAGGTAGGGAAATCGGAGGTGCATGACGAGGACTGACCGTGCTCGGTGTTGTGCCTTCAGCCGCACCAGCGTGGAGTAGCTGTAGGAGTTCATCCATCCGTTTCTCCTGTATCTCCCATCGCCTCTGTAATTCCGCTGGATCCATGGTAATGGCGAGGTATTCTGTAATGAATACTCGGACAGAGTGGTAAGATCCAATCGCAGAATAGCGATGCTTTATTAGAGTACAGACAAGGGAATAGCTTAATCGTGGTCGGGCGGGCTGTGGTTAAAACCGGGCCAGGCATAGACAGGCAGAGGTACCAAAGGAGCGGGCTTAGTCGTAGTCGAGGTCACAGGCACAGGATCAGAGAACGGTAATCACTGGGGTAGACAAGTAGAGGATTAAGCAATTCGGGGAGTCAAACAACAAGGCACAGGTCGGATACACGGGTAATCAAAAACATCTCTCTCTCTCTCTCTCTCTCTCTCTCTCTCTCTCTCTCTCTCTCTCTCTCTCTCTCTCTCTCTCTCTCTCTCTCTCTCTCTCTCTCTCTCTCTCTCTCTCTCTCTCTCTCTCTCTCTCTCTCTCTCTCTCTCTCTCTCTCTCTCTCTCTCTCTCTCTCTCTCTCTCTCGGAACAAAACGCTTAGCAATTCACAATGGAACAATACCTCGCACCGACTGAACTTCTGAGCACACCTTAAATCCTACACTAATTACTGACAGGTGTGCTCAGAACTCAGGTGAACCAGATCGAGTCTGATGACTCCCCCTCTCTGTAGATCGGGGAAGTGTCAGACTCTGTCTAGACCCAGCCAACCCCCGATCCCTTACAGAAGGCCTGATTCACATAGTCTCCTCTGAACAGTAGATGTTGAGATGTTGCTGTTACTTGAATTCTGTGAAGCATTTATTTGGGCTGCAATTTCTAAGGCTGGTAATTCTAATAAACTTATCTTCTGCAGCAGTGGTAACTCTGGGTCTTCATTTCCTGTGGCGGTCCTCATGAGAGCCAGTTTCATCATAGCTCTTGATGGTTTATGCGACTGCACTTGAAGAAACTTTCAAAGTTCTTGAAATGTTCTGTATTGACTGACCTGCATGTCTTAAAGTAATGATGGACTGTTGTTTCCCTATGATTATTTGAGCTGTTCTTGCCATAATATGCACTTGTTCTTTTACCAAATAGTGCTGTTTTCTGTATATCCCCACTACCTTGTCACAACACAACTGATTGGCTCAAACGCATTAAGAAGGAAAGAATTTCCACAAATTAACTTTTCAGAAGGGACACCTGTTAATTGAAATGCATTCCAGGTGACTATCTCATGAATCTTTTTGAGAGAACACCAAGAGTGTGCAAAGCTGTCATCAAGGCAAAGGGTGGCTATTTGAAGAATCTCAAATATAAAATATATTTTGATTTGTTTAACACTTTTTTGGTTACTACATGATTCCATATGTGTTATTTCATAGTTTTGATGTCTTCACTATTATTCTACAATGTAAAAAAAACAACTTGAAAAACCCTTGAATGAGTACGTGTGTCCAAACTTTTGACTGGTAGTGTAGCAATATAGTTTGGTCACTTATTTTGAGCAATAAAAATATATATCTTACAGGGAAAGAAGCACCTTGCTCTTGCTTGCTGGATTTAAAATAGTCTACAGCGTTCACATAGTGAACTGGCGAGGAAGTTTGAATGGTGAGAACTTCTCTGTTCTCCCCATGCCCAATGTTTATGTTTACAATTAAATGTATTACGTCAGAATGACCAATGTTGGAACGTTTCCAATCAAATGTATGAATTACGTTAGAACATTTTCCTATCAGTGTAATTTGCATAAACATTGTGATTGGATGACAGCTGTAAGGGTTATCGAATTAGGATCAAATCCACTGACCTCCTCGAGCTCATTAATGATAGAATGTTCATATTTGAAGATTGCCGAAAGGCCGGTCTCGTTGGCAAATGAAAGGAGTTGCAAGGAGTGGAATGTAATAGCTGAACAGAGACGGCAACCAGGCTATTTGTAAACTGCTTTATGTGATAACTGTTTTATTTAAAGTAAAGTAACGCCATCTCATTGGGCAGAACACAAAACAAAATGTAAACATTAACATGACAACAGCAATGAGGGTGTCCATTATCACACCTTGTACTTGTACACACTGAAACCTGTACATGAGACAAACAAACAGGTTGACACCACACTGACCTCCAGCGCCATGGAACACTGATCAGTGTGCTCCACTCTTCCCCATGATGAGTCAATAAGGGGACGGGGGGGGGGCCTTTCCAAATATTAATGAGACTACATAGATGAACATCTCACTTGTCCCCTCTACTCTGCCCTCTCCACTGGACGGACGCGCCCATTAGCTCTCCGGGAATTAACAGAGGCAGAGATATATGAAAACCTTACTAATGACTCCATAAACCTTTCACTCTGGGGCTATCAGCTAACCAACCATGTGGAAAGAGTTCACTCCACAGTTCAGAGCACTGCACTGGAGCGCTAGCTAGCATGCTAGCCTGTCTTTCCCTAGAGGCCTGTAAATGCAGCTATATCGCCTCTGAGAATATCATTGATGTACATGGTGACTGAGTTCATCAGGAAGTGTATAGGGGATACTGTTCCCACTGTAACGATTAAAACCTATCCAAACCAAAAACCGTGGATAGATGGCAGCATTCGCGCAGAACTTAAAGAGTGAACCATCGCATTTAACAACGGCATCCCTACCCGCCTCCTCAGAGCATGTGCAGACCGGATGGCTGGAGTGTTTACGGACATACTCAATCTCTCCCTATCCCAGTCTGTTGTCCCCGCTTGCTTCAAGATGTCCACCATTGTAGCTCAGTTGGTAGAGCATGGCGCTTGAAACGTCAGGGTTGTGGGTTCGTTTCACACGGGGGGCCAGTATGAAAATGTATGCACTCACTAACTGTAAGTCGCTCTGGAAAAGAGCGTCTGCTAAATGACTAAAATGTAAATTGTTCCTTTACTCAAGAAAGCAAAGGTAACTGAACTAAATGACTATCGCTCTGTAGCACTCACTTCTGTCATCATGAAGTGCTTTGAGATGCTAGTTAAGGATCATATCACCTCCACCTTACCCGACACCCTAGACCCACTGCAATTTGCATACCTCCCCAATAGATCCACGGACAAGGCAATCGCCATTGCACTGCCCTATCCCATCTGGACAAGAGGAATACCTATGTAAGAATGCTGTTTATTGACTACAGCTCATCCTTCAATACCATAGTACCCTCCAAGCTCATCATTAAGCTTGGGGCCCTGGGCCTGAAACTCGCCCTGTGTAACTGGGTCCTGGATCTTCCTGATGGGTCACCCCCAGGTGATGAAGGTAGGCAACAACACCTCCACTATGCTGATCCTCAGCACAGGGGCCCCAAAAGGGTGCGTACTCAGCCCCCTCCTGTACTCCCTGTTCACCCATGACTGCGTGGCCACGCACGTCTCCAACTCAATCATCAAGTTTGCGGACAACACAACAGTGGTAGGCCTGTTTACCAACAACGACGAGACAGCCTACAGGGAGGAGGTAAGGGCCCTGGCGGAGTGGTGCCAGAAAAATAACCTCTCCCTCAACGTCAACAAAACAAATGAGCTGATCGTGGACTTCAGGAGACAGCAGAGGGAGCACGCCCCTATCCACATCGACAGGGCCACAGTGTTCAAGTTCCACGGTGTACACATCACTGACAATCTGAAATGGTCCACCCACACAGACAGTGTGTTGAAGAAGGCGCAACAGCGCCTCTTCAACCTCAAGAGGCCGAATACATTTGGCTTTGCCCACACAAAACCCTCACAAACTTTTACAGATACACCATTGAGAGCATCCTGTCAGGCTGTGTCACGGCCTGGTACAGCAACTGCACCATCCTCATCCGCAGGGCTCTCCAGAGGGTAGTGCGGTCTGCCAAATGCATCACCGGGGGAACACTGCCTGCCCTCCAGGACATCTACAGCACCCGGTGTCACAGGAAGGCCAAGAAGATCAACAAGGACCACAGCCACCCGAGCCATGGACTGTTCACCCCGCTACCATCCAGAAGGCAAGGTCAGTACAGGTGCATCAAAGCTGGAACCGAAACACTGAAAAACAACTTATATCTCAAGGCCATCAGACTGTTAAATAGTCACCACTAGCCGGCCCCCACCCAGTACCCTGCCCTGAACTTTAGTCACTGTCACAAGACGGCTACCACACGGTTATCTACCATGCACCTTAGAGGCTGCTGCCCTACGTACATAGTCATGGAACACTGGTAACTTTAAATCATGTTTATATACTGTTTTACCCACTTCATATGTATATACTCTATTCTAGTCAAGGCCTATCCTATTTAAAAATTGCTATACATATACACTATATACACGAAATATGTGGACACCCCTTCAAATTAGTGGATTTCAGCAACACCCGTTTCAGACAGGTGTATAAAATCGAGCACACAGCCATGCAGTCTCCATAGACAAACATTGTGATAGAAGGATTTGTATGTTTAGAGTAATGACTAAAAGTATTCCACCCCGATACTGTATAACTGTGTAAACAATCAGATTCCAAACTCTCCACCATGGCCTAGAAAAAAACCTTTACACCCCGTCTGTAAAGATGGATGGATATTCTGGTCCAGGGTGAGCACGTCGGGGAGGTCATCGGGTAAGCTTGGCGTCGGGTAAGCTTGGCTTTACACATAGCTTGGGCTTTGTCGAGTAAGGCTTAAACTATGTATTTAGATTGTAGTTAGGTATTGTAGGTAGTTATTGTGGGTTGTTGTATGTAATTATTGTAGGTTAGTATTGTATTCGGCTGTGCCCAGCGTAGCCCAGCGTAGCACGAAGCTAGCTAGCTAACCCACCACCAGGACTAGCTGGCGAGTAGCTATTAGCAACGGTATAGTTATTTCACGCCTGAGAGTGCCTGTAATTACGCCAGCTGGCTGCCTACAATAATTACATACAATAATTGCCTACCATTCAGCTGTTTCCTAACCTCATTGTCTGAACCGTTAACGTTAGGTAGCAAGTGGCTACTGTGCTTGAAATATTAGCTAGCTTGTTGCTACCTGGATAGCTACTAGTAAACAATAGCTGGAACGACCTTGCGAACAGACGCGAACTGGCAAAGTCAATTCAGTGGCTAGCTTTGCACTTGGCTAGCTAACAGTAGCTGCTAGGGGTAAGTCATAACCTACATTTGTGTTTTGTTTTTTACATATTGATAGCCCGAGTCGTTCAAGGAATTTGGGACATGGGTGACTAGTTAACGTTAGTTTGGCTCTCTCTGTGTGTTCGTGCCGTGAAAGGAGGGGTTCTTCTTTGTCTGAAAGCAATGGCTAGCTCGTTTGCTAACTATTCTAGCTAACTAACTGGCTGAATAAGTTGACGACGGACTCGCTCAAGCTGTCGGGACTAACCCACAACGTTAGACACGGACACGAACGATCTGCTTGCGTGTTGAAACACTGGTGGTTTGTTGTGGCAGAGTATTGGCGCTAAACCGTGTTGCTGGAGTCCGGCATGCTAGCTGGCTGTGGCGTCATATGACTTGATGCCCGGACGATTTTCACGGAATAATACTGCACCTACTTAGCTAGCTGAATAAACTGAGTTAGTCTATTCCTAGAAACATTGAACCGCTGTAGTTTACAACAATTATAGTTTCTGAGGTGGAAGTTGAGAGAGTTATATTTGGGAGTTGTGCTGAGGGAGGCCCCGCTCTCTCCTTTCCCAGATGTTTAGTTCATTTCATTCCGATCTCCTCTGCATTATTGTAGCCATTTGCTGCAGCCTGTCAACTATGCCTCTGCCTATCCCTGTTCTCTCCTCTCCGCACAGGCTACACAAACGCCTCACACTGCGTGGCTGCTGCCTCTCTAACCTGGTGGTCCCTGCACGCACCACTCACCTGGAGTTCCAGGTCTCAGGCAGCCTCTGGAACTGCCGTTCTGCTGCCAACAAGGCAGACTTCATCCCAGCCTATGCTACCCTCCAGTCCCTCGACTTCTTGGCGCTGACGGCAACATGGATTACCACTGAAAACACTGCTACTCCTACTGCTCTCTCCTCGTCTGACCATGTGTTCTCGCATACCCCGAGAGCATCTGGTCAGCGGGGTGGTGGCACAGGAATCCTCATCTCTCCCAAGTGGACATTCTCAATTTTTCCCCCTAACCCATCTGTCTATCTCCTCATTTGAATTCCATGCTGTCACAGTCACTAGCCCATTTAAGCTTAATATCCTTGTCATCTATCGCCCTCCAGGTTCCCTTGGAGAGTTCATCAATGAGCTTGACGCCTTGATAAGTTCCTTTCCTGAGAATGGCTCACCCCTCACAGTTCTGGGGGATTTCAACCTCCCTACGTCTACATTTGACTAATTTCTCTCTGCCTCCTTCTTTCCACTCCTCTCCTTTTTGACCTCACCCTCTCACCGTCCCCCCCTACTCACAAGGCAGGCAATACGCTTGACCTCATCTTTACTAGATGCTGTTCTTCTACTAATCTCACTGCAACTCCCCTCCATGTCTCCGACCACTACTTTGTATCCTTTTCTCTCTCGCTCTCCTCCAACACTACTCACTCTGCCCCTACACAGATGGTAATGCGCCGTCGCAACCTTCGCTCTCTCTCTCCCGCTACTCTCTCCTCTTCCATCCTATCATCTCTTCCCTCTGCTCAATCCTTCTCCCTCCAATCTCCTGATTCTGCCTCCTCAACCCTCCTCTCCTCCCTTTCTGCATCCTTTGACTCTCTATGTCCCCTATCCTCCCGGCCGGCTCGGTCCTCCCCTCCAGCTCCGTGGCTTGATGACTCATTGCGAGCTCACAGAACAGAGCTCCGGGCAGCTGAGCGGAAATGGAAGAAAACTAGACTCCCTGCGGACCTGGCATCTTTTCACTCCCTCCTCTCTACATTTTCTTAATCTGTTTCTGCTGCTAAGGCCACTTTCTACCACGCTAAATTCCAAGCATCTGCCTCTAACCCTAGGAAGCTCTTAGCCACATTCTCCTCCCTGCTGAATCCCCCCTCCTCCCTCTCTGTGGATGACTTCGTCAACCACTTTGAAAAGAAGGTTGACGACATCCGATCCTCGTTTGTTAAGTCAAATGACACTGCTGGTCCTGCTCACACTGCCCTACCCTATGCTTTGACTTCTTTCTCCCTCTCTCTCCAGATAAAATCTTGCGACTTGTGACTGCAGGCCGCCCAACAACCTGCCCGCTTGACCCTATCCCCTCCTCTCTTCTCCAGACCATCTCCGGTGACCTTCTCCCCTACCTCACCTCGCTGATCAACTCATCCTTGACCGCTGGCTATGTCCCTTCCGTCTTCAAGAGAGCGAGAGTTGCACCCCTTCTCAAAAAACCAACACTCAATCCCTCTGATGTCAACAACTACAGACCATTATCCCTTCTTTCTTTTCTCTCCAAAACTATTGAGCGTGCCGTCTTTAGCCAACTCTCTTGCTATCTCTCTCAGAATGACCTTCTTGATCCAAACCAGTCAGGTTTCAAGACTGGTCATTCAACTGAGACTGCTCTTCTCTGTGTCACGGAGGCTCTCCGCACTGCTAAAGCTAACTTTCTCTCCTCTGCTCTTGTCCTTCTAGACCTGTCTGCTGCCTTTGATACTGTGAACCATCAGATCCTCCTCTCCACCCTCTCCGAGCTGGGCATCTCCGGCGCGGCTCACTCTTGGATTGCGTCCTACCTGACCGGTCGCTCCTACCAAGTGGCGTGGCGAGAAGCTGTCTCCGCACCACGTGCTCTCACCACTGGTGTCCCCCAGGGCTCAGTTCTAGGCCCTCTCCTATTCTCGCTATACACCAAGTCACTTGGCTCTGTCATATCCTCACATGGCCTCTCCTATCATTGCTACGCTGACGACACACAACTAATCTTCTCCTTTCCCCCTTCTGATAACCAGGTGGTGAATCGCATCTCTGCATGTCTGGCAGACATATCAGTATGGATGACGGATCACCACCTCAAGCTGAACCTTGGCAAGACGGAGCTGCTCTTCCTCCCGGGGAAGGACTGCCTGTTCCATGATCTCGCCATCACGGTTGACAACTCCGTTGTGTCCTCCTCCCAGAGTGCGAAGAGCCTTGGCGTGACCCTGGACAACACCCTGTCGTTCTCCGCTAACATCAAGGCGGTGACCCGATCCTGTAGGTTCATGCTCTACAACATTCGGAGAGTACGACCCTGCCTTACACAGGAAGCGGCACAGGTCCTAATCCAGGCACTTGTCATCTCCCGTCTGGATTACTGCAACTCGCTGTTGGCTGGGCTCCCTGCCTGTGCCATTAAACCCCTACAACTCATCCAGAATGCCGCAGCCCGTCTGGTGTTCAACCTTCCCAAGTTCTCTCACATCACCCCCATCCTCCGCACACTCCACTGGCTTCCAGTTGAAGCTCGCATCTGTTACAAGACCATGGTGCTTGCCTATGGAGCTGTTAGGGGAACGGCACCTCCGTACCTTCAGGCTCTGATCAGTCCCTACACCCAATCGAGGGCATTGCGTTCATCCACCTCTGGCCTGCTGGCTCCCCTTCCTCTGCGGAAGCATAGTTCCCGCTCAGCCCAGTCAAAACTGTTCACTGCTCTGGCACCCCAATGGTGGAACAAGCTCCCTCACGACGCCAGGACAGCGGAGTTAAGGAATACCTGGGATAGGATAAAGTAATCCTTCTACCCCTCCCTTACCCCAACCCACCCCCCCAAAAAAAAAAAAAAAGAAAACACATTGTAAAGTGGTTGTCCCACTGGCTATAAGGTGAATGCACCAATTTGTAAGTCGCTCTGGATAAGAGCGTCTGCTAAATGACGTAAATGTAAAAATGTAAATGTGTTAGAGTTATAAGACAATAAACCCACTAACAGAGAAGAGGGGTAGAAACTGCTGGAGACAAACATTCAAGGGGAAAGGAGACCTAGAAACTGTCAAACTTAAACATTCTATACTGTGGAAAGACACAGGCCGCCTAAAGGTGGGCGGAGCAAGTTCCTTTGTGTGAACGCATATAAAAAGGCTGTGTGTGTTTTTAGCGGGAGAGCTCTCATGAATAAAAATGCTGGTCTATTGCAGATTGGAAAATGTGTTTAATGCATTATTAACTGGAGTCTTACAACCTCTGGGAATTATTCAAAGCTTGAATAACAGTTTAACTATTAGAGATAGAAATTCTCGTGACAATTGGTCCTTCGAGCCGGATCTCAACACCCGTTTTCTGTCATTCCAGGGAACACCGAAACCATGCACGGGTGGGTCAAAGATCCGTAAAACAAAGACCTGGCCTCTGAAATTGAGGGTCTATTTCAGGCCGGTGGCAAACTGGTACATGACAGAAATGGCGACGAGATCCAATCAAAATTGAAATCCCAGCTGCAAGGATAAGGTCAGTCATTTTTATTCATTGTTTTTGGGGGGATTGATATCTGGAAACTGCAGTAGAAACATTTTAAATCTGCTGTAGTGAGGGTAGTAATCCGTCGATAATCCAAAAAGGGGTCATCATCCGGTATACCGTTTTTCGACATTTATCTATAGAAAACCATGCACCAGTATTCTAGATAAATCTAAAACGGGGGGTGGGTAAAGATCAAAAAGGAAGGAAGGAAGTGGGTCCGTAATGACTCAAGGCAATAGGCCAATACCAATATAAACTAGTTAGTATTGAGACAGTAGAAAGATAGTCAATAAAATATTAACAGGAAGGGAAATAATTATTATCGTGTGAGCCATCAAAAATCGCGATAATTAATTGTTTCAAGGAAGGAATATACGATAAAACGTATAAGACATTAAAGTCATTAACTAATTTGACACCTAATAATTCATTAAATGTCGTAAAATCATTTGACACCTAATAATTAATTAAAAGTGATAAAATAAGTATTCAACATTCTAAGTATAAGTTATCTAATTCGAATACGTTTGAGACCTAGTAATTTGTTAATAGGCATAAAATAATTGTACAAAATACTCAGTAGAGAATAGCAGAGGAGTTTAGCTACCATGGGAAGTAAATCCTCAAAGGAGGTCCTGGAATTAACCGGGGATGAGAGGTATATAGAGTTAAGGGACAATGGAGCCAAATGGAGAAAGGGCAAGGCCAATCTTGCATTAGGAGGAGGAGAATTAAAAGTATGTGGATATTAACTTACTAACGGAGTCGTTATCAGGAGGGTATGAGAAATCCTGTTGGAGGAACAGGTCACGTGTAGGGGGGTGATCATATGACATCAACACATTGTATTTCGACCAAGCTCTTAGGGGTTATTACATTTTGGAAATGTAGAAGTAATATGGGATTATGGTAAAGTTGACCATAGTGAGATGTCAAACGTGCTAGGGTGAACATTCCAAATCTGGGCACTTTTATAGAAGAAAATATTCCTGTTATACGAATATTGATTGTGGGTTGGGAAATAGCGGTGTGTGAATGTGATATGAGAGTCGTGTGAAAATGAGAATGAGGTTATCGGAAGTTTGGAGAATAAGCTGTTGATATAATGATATCTTGGGGGGCGTACAACACTGCCTGGCACAGAATAGTGTAAGAACAGTGAATAGTGACCAGTCTATAGGATTCTGGGAGATTCTATGACTGAGGGGAGGGGTCTAGGTAGTAAAGTGATAAGTGCAGGCTTGCGCGCCCAAATACGTAGACGTACGGAGGGGGGTGGGAGACAGTACATAAATCATGTGATAGAAATAAGATTAAGCTTTATAAAAACTATCTATCAGTTTGGAGCAGAGGTAATATTGTAAAGGAATTTTAATATATTAGGGGAAAAAATATAATCAATTTAATTAAATCGGGGTTCGAATTGAATGACTCACTTATTCAATAAGAATAGTGGGGGGAGTAAAATAATTATTTTTGTGTTGCTGAATGAGTTCATAGTTTAAAAACAACTGAGAGTGAGTAGAGGAGCTAGACACTGCTAGGGTGTGGCTCTCTGAGGCTCGGAAGAGAGAGGAAGGTCAGAGAAGGAAAAAGGAAGTTATGCAGAAGGAGGAAGTAAGTGAGAAGAAGGTGAGTGAGAGTGAAAGAGAAGGGAAGGTTGAGGTCTCAGTGCCTTCCCCAGAGCAGAGGGCAGAAAGGTTATATCTAGTCCTGGCAGAACAGGCTTGGAAAGAGAACCCAGATGATGAGGTTGTTGTGTGTAGAAGAAGAGTAGGACAGGTCCCCGCACCTCCCCCGCCATATTTCCTGCCCTATGGGGGAGGGAATACGTGCTTTAACTGTAACAAGGGAGGGCACTTGGCAAGAGAGTGTGAGGCCCTGTGTAAATACTGTAAGAAAACAGGCCATAACCATCGCGACTGCAGACATAAAGGAAAGGGCAAGCGGGATAATCGGGGTGGAAAGGGAGAGAAGACCTACAGATGCCCACCGCCCGGTTCTGGTAATGAGGAAGAGGAGAGTCAGGAAAGACTAGAGAATCTAGACACAGAGAGTGGAAGAGATTAGAGGGCTTGGATACAGCCAGGGTGTGGTTATCAGAAGCGGAATATTTGATGGCCACATTGGGAGAGATAGCCGAGAAGAGAGAGGGAGGCTACCAAGCGAGGAGGCAGAATAGGAAAGGTGAGGAGAGGAAGTGTTTTAATTGTGACAAAACAGGACACATTGAAAGAGAGTGTAAAGCACCTTGTACTTACTGTAATAAGACAGGGCATCAATCCCGACACTGCGGAAACAAAGGAAAAGACAGACAAGGGGAATGAAAAAAAAACAGGAGATATAGAAATCAGGAGTCAGAGGAGGAGGAGGATGGAGCATGACTAGAACAAGGGAAAGATAGTAGTACAGATAGTGGAGAAGAGGAGAAAGAGGGATGTAAGTAAGACACACTCTAATTGTTATCCTTTATGGCAGAACAGGGACACAAAGTTAGCAAAAGGAAACTTCAACACTGGCAGAGCGATGTGATTTACGTAGGACATACCATAACTCAGGAGGGGCGAACGTTAAACTCATCCAGGAAAACTGCTATACTTGAAGCGCCAAAACCGTTAAACAAGAAACAAATGATGAGCTTTTTGGGAATGATAAACTACTGTAGAGCTTGGGTACCCCATTATGCACTGCATACTGGTAAATAAAGTGATCTTATCTATGGGAAGGCAATGGCAGGCCATGATAAAATCATTTGGAACTCCAAGGCGGAGGAACAATTTATAGAGATAAAAAAAAGTTGCTCACTTCCCAAACAGTCTTAGCTTTTGATGAGGGATATTTTTTAGTGGACTATGAGATAAAACTGTGTCAATCACGAACATAGAGTTAGAATTCTTTGTTGCTAGGCAAATCACTTAATTGGGTCATTTCACTGTGTGTGTGTGTGTGTGTGTGTGTGTGGGTGTGGGTGAAGTGGGAATCTGACCTAGGGTCGAATTGCTCGCTCTTACTTAAATCCATGGCTGTCCTACGTTATCAGTGACTGAAAGCAGACTGTGGCCTTTTGCTTCTCTCCTCAAACAAAGTGGAATAAGTGGCTAGGGTTGAGCAGAGTTCAGGCTAAACCTTTGTCTCTCCTTGGCTATCTTCTTGATTGATTACAGCATGATGGGGTGGGGTTTGTGTATGTTTGATTTATGTATGGACCTGACATCAGTCTTCAGGTCAAGCCCGGGAGAGCCGGGGTTGAACAGAGTTTAAACTAAACATGAGTGTTTTTACAAGATAAGGGATTGATTGATTGTGTTACTATTGATTCTGAGCTAAATTGAAGTCAAATTTAGCCGCCATAATAGACAAAGGAGGTGGGTGGAGCGATAAAGAAGCAAGGAGTGATAAAGAAGTAAGGGGCAGTCTCAAAAGAAGGGATATGGCATAAGAATAATTTACCAATATTACCTACGTGATTGTTTAGATATGTGGCAATATTGACATATGGGCAGATCCATGTATCAACAAGGGGGGATGATGGTAGATGGTAGGATTAAAGATAACTAGACAGAGGAGAGGACTAAATACTTAAAGAAAATTGTTTTTATTTGGATACAGTCTAGAAAGAAAATAAGGAAAACACACAGGAGCACAGGTAGAAATGGGGTACAATGTTTACCAATAGTATTAATGACTATAAGGATAACCCCAGATAAAAATGGACTGTCCCCATTCGAGAAAGTATTTGGAAGACCATACAGAATGTCGAGTTAGGAGGACCAGAGCAGGCAGAGATAGAAACTGAGAGCACTCTAGCCGAACACATGAGAAGGTTGTTTATTAACCACACCCGTATGTCAAAGTTTTTGTGCCCCCCAGGTGAACTAAAGGAGAAGGTGACCCACTCTATCCAACCAGGTGACTGGGTGTGGATCCAGTCCCTAAAGAAGAAAGACTGGAAGCAGCCCCGTTGGGAAGGCCACTATAAGGTTCTATTGGTCACCGCCTTTGCCATTAGAATAGCAGAAAGAGCAACCTGGGTCCACGTTACCCACTGCAAAAAGGTAAGAACACATACAAGCACCACTGAACACACGCAGAGTTAGAGAGAAGAACTGAACCAATAGGGTCCGGGGATCACCTCTGTTAATGAAGATCTCCTACCCCGATCTATCATCACTGTAGTGTGTTCTTAGGGTGTGAGTATGGAGTGGTACCAAGCAGAAAGACTAAGGGCAGGAGAGGGTTGGCAGTTTTGGGGAATATGGATAACCCTGAGCAGCATCATAGTCTCAGCAATGGTCCTGATATTTCAAGATCCACCACCACCCCACACCAATTACGCTATGCCCTTACCATTGTTAAGAAGTAAAAGAGAAGCGACCCGACATACTGACCCGACATACTGACCCGACATAAGGACAAGTGACCTACAAAATAGGAGTCAGAGAAGGGTGGATGGCAAGATTCGAAATTAAGATTAGGGATCTTATCGGCGCGGGTAAGCAAGCAATTTGGGATTATAAAATACCATTATATTTATGTTCAGCGCCCTCGGCGGATTATTCCTGGGCTCAGGTGTTTAGACACATTTGGGGACGGGGATATGAGACCGGGTAGGACTGGACGTCCAGATGGGGGATAATAAGGTATAAAGACATCCCCACGGAGATGGTAGTGACAATAGCAAATGTCACTAAGGAGGACATGAAAATAACTTACTGGGCTTGAGCGGAGGAGTATGGACGGGATACCTGTCTGTGATTACAATTGGTAGAGACCAAAGAGACGATGTCCCCAGGTCCTGTCATTAATCCATTCATAACTCCAAACCGAGTAGATCAGTCAAGGGAAGACGGAGTCAATTCGACTAACCCATCCACTATGAAAGATTTTCTCCTCCAAGAAAGGAACCAAGGGGAAGTAGAGGGTATCCCTGATGAAAATATCTGGTTAAAGTGGATGAAGTACACCACCAGGGCCTTGGGGCAGACCAATTGTTATGCATGTTCCATTGGGCGACAGACAATGTTGACCGCCCCAATGCCACAGTCAATGTTTCCCTGTGTATTAGACCTGGGGTCTAATCAAAAAGAACCCAATTGTACAGGGATTGGGCTAGCAAAGTTGAATTACTCTGCCAACCCACCTAGGTTCACTTTAACTCCTGGCAAGTGCTAGTGTTACAGAAATAGAAATGGCACCCGTAACTTGGGTGATTTTGATGGCTGTAAGGAGATAATTAATGTGACTGATTTAGATAGGGGAGTACAGGAGAAAGTTATGAACCTTACCATCCCTCTGACTGATGTGTGGTGGGCCTGTACTAATAAAGGGAGCATTCGACAGACATTACCAAAAGGGTGGGTAGGTACTTGTGCCCCAGTATTGTTGGTCCAACCTGTAAGAATTAGTCATCAAAGACCAGTTACAGGGGGAATAGTCAGGAGGAGAAGAAATATAGATCAGGAAGGAAATAGCCCAATTTGGATAGATGGTATAGGTGTCCCCAGGGGTGTTCCAGACGAATACAAAGCTATGAATCAAATAGGGGAGGGCTTTACCACAACGTTCTTCTGGTGGGTGACAATAAACAAAAATGTGAATTGGATTAATTATTTCCATTACAACCAACAACGATTTATTAACCAGACTAGGGATACAGTAAAGGGGATCTCTGAACAATTATCCGCCACCTCACTCATGACTTGGGAAAATAGGTTGGCTCTAGATATGTTGCTGGCAGAAAAGGGCGGTGTCCGTAGAATGGTGGGGGGCCATTGTTAAACATTTATCCCTAACAACACCCCACCGGATGGGACTTTCACCAGAGCTCTTGCAGGATTGACTGCTCTAAGTGAAGAATGGGCTGAGAACTCAGGAGTTAATACATCTTTGATAGGGTGGTTTGATTAAATGTTTGGTAAATGGAAAACCATAGCAGCCACCATCTTGTATGGGTATGCTTGTATTATGTGGTAGTTGTCTTATTCCCTGTGTCCGAGGGTTGGTGAGTAAGGCGTTGGAGAATGCAGTGTCTCAACAGATGGTGAGATATGGATGGACTCCGGACTCTGACCAGTGGAATGTGAAAAACGATCCTCCAGGCTTGCTGGATAACGAGGACTTTGACCCTGATAACCTGCAATTAGAAAAAACTTTTATTGGTTCTGACGTGTAAAGGTCATAGGGAAAATCTCAAAAAGAAGACCTATGTTTGTAGTAGTAGTTAATAGAACTAATCTCTGAGGTTAATCATGCTTGTAAATACATTTATCCTGAGTGTGAACATTTTAGTCAAAGGGTGGATTGATAGAAGTATTTGTATGTTTAGAGTAATGACTAAAAGTATTCCACCCCGATACTGTATAACTGTGTTAGAGTTATAGGACAATAAACCCACCAACAGAGAAGAGGGGTAGAAACTGCTGGAGACAAACATTCCAGGGGAAAGGAGACCTAGAAACTGTCAAACTTAAACATTATATACTGTGGAAAGTATAGGTGGGCGGAGCAAGTTCCTTTGTGTGAACGCATATAAAAAGGCTGTGTGTGTTTTTAGCGGGAGAGCTCTCATGAATAAAAATGCTGATCTATTGCAGACTGGAGAATTTGTTTAATTCATTATTAACTAGAGTCTTACAACCTCTGGGAATTATTCAAAGCTTGAGTAACACATTGGCAGTAGAATTGCCTTACTGAAGCGCTCAGTGACTTTCAACGTGGCACCGTCATAGGATGCCACCTTTCCAACAAGTCAGTTAGTAAAATGTCTGCCCTGCTAGAGCTGCCCCGGTCAACTATAAGTGCTGTTATTGTGAAGTGGAAACGTCTAGGAGCAACAACGGCTCAGCCGTGAAGTGCATAAAAAACATCTGTTCAACAGGTTGCAACACTTACTACCGAGTTCCAAACTGCCTATGGAAGCAACGTCAGCCAAGAACTGTTCGTCGGGAGCTTCATGAAATGGGTTTCCATTGCCGGGCAGCCGCACACAAGCCTAAGATCACCATGTGCAACGCCAAGCGTCGGCTGGATTGGTGTATAGCTCACCGCCATTGGACTCTGGAGCAGTGGAAATGCAATCTCTGGAGTGATGAATCACACTTCACCATCTGGCAGTCCGACGGATGAATCTGGGTTGGGCGGATACCAGGAGAACGCTACAGTACCTGCCCAAATGCATTGTGCCAACTATAAAATTTGGTGGAGGAGGAATAATGATCTGTGGCTGTTTTTCATGGTTCAGGCTCCTTAGTTCTAGTGAAGGGAAATCTTAACTTTACAGCATACAATGACATTCTAGATGATTCTGTGCTTCCAACTTTGTGGCAACAGTTTCCTGTTTCAGCATGATTACGCCCCCGTGCACAAAGTGATGTCCATACAGAAATGGTTTGTCGAGATCAGTGTGGAAGAACTTGACTGGCCTGCACAGAGCCCTGACCTCAACCCCAACGAACACCTTTGGGATGAATTGGAACTCCGACTGCAAGCCAGGCCTAATCACCCAACATCAGTGCCCGACCTCACTAATGCTGTTATGGCTGAATGGAAACAAGTCCCCGCAGCAATGTTCCAACATCTAGGGGAAAGCCTTCCCAGAAGAGTGGAGGCTGTTATAGCAGCAAAGGAGGGACCAACTCCATATTAATGCCCATGATTTTGGAATGAGATGTTCGACGAGCAGGTGTCCACATACCTTTGGTCATGTAGTGTAATTATACTCCGGACTCCAAGATAGCTTGTCCTATTATTTCTATATTTCTTAATTCCATTATTTTACTTTTTAGATTTGTGTTTATCGTTAGATATCACTGCACTGTTGGAGCTAGTAACACAAGCCTTTCGCTACACCCGCAATAATATCTGCTAAATATGTGTATTTGATTTGATTTGATATTGTACAAAGTAAAAGACTGCAATGTGAGGCAACAAATTGCTCAACATAATCACACCATCACACAACAGGGAGCTGCACAAACAATCCTTAATCTGTAAGCAGTTTCTATTCACAGGTGTCCATGACATTACTTTAGATCATAATAACAGAATACATTATAACATAAATTGAGTTGTTTGTAATACAAGAAAATTGGTACGCTTACTTATTCTTAAGTCAAATTTCCCACACTGTCATGATTTCTTTTTGGGTTTGAACAAGTTTGTTTTTGTGCGGGTTCTCAGGCTCTACTGTGAAGCTTTCCTCTCCTCTGGCAGCTATGTTCAGTGGACCTTGACAGCATTTCAATAGACAGCAGGTCCACAGGGATCCTACTGAGATGGAGCCTTTTTTCCCTCCACAGCCGATTCTCACTACTATTGTTGTTGTCTACGTCCCAGAGCCCTCTGTTAAATGACAGTTAATGAGATAAGAAAGCATGGCTGCCCTCCTCTGGAGATGGACATGGCTCTGCCAGGGAAACTGGAATATTACACTTGCCTTTTAATTTAGACAGGACATTTTACATTTTGAGCCTTATTTGACCTAATTTATGTATATACGTTTTTTTTATGTCTGCAAGTCTTCTTTTTTTAAATATTTACAAATATACAGTATAATAAAGAAATGGCTCACAAGAAATACCACTGACTAGACACAAGGCTGTTTAGTGAAAGGCACTAGTCTAGTCATATACAGCCTGGCACTACAATCCTATGGCCTTCCATATTAATTAAATCCTCTACCATTTGTCTCTGTTTAATGTGTGATTACAGTAGTCCAATAGGATTGTGAGCTAAGGGCAATGCAAAAAAAGAATGTTATTTGGTAGCACTTTATAATAACTCTACGTAATAAAGCATTTATAATGGATTAGTAAATAGTTTATTCATTATTTATTAATTTTAGACTCAAGAGCTCCTTAAAGCTGCAATATGTAACTTTTTGGGCAACCTGACCAAATGTTCATAGAAATGTGAGTTACATATCTCTCATTCTCATTGACAGCAAGTATTTCTATGCTTCCTGATGTAAAGTTTTGTTTTTGCATCTTTTACTTTCAGTTTTGTACACCAGCTTCAAACAACTGAAATTACTATATTTTTGGTTTATGAAAATGTATTTCTCAGCGGTTTATTTGGTACAATTTACATTTACATCATTTAGCAGACGCTCTTATCCAGAGCGACTTACAAATTGTACAATGATTCTCTACGTTGCTTGAAATTAGGTGAACTATTAGAATTTTTGCATCCTGGAAATGGCAGAGCGATTTCTAATGTTGCACATTTAAGGTCTCAAAAGTCCCCTAGAACAAACATATCAATGGTTAAACAATAATCACACAATAAACAATACAGAGGATATTTAAGAAAATATATTGAACATTTTATTCCAAAACAGTCACGTTGTAATATGCTGAGAAAAAATTACCTTTTTAGTCCGGAAATGCTAACCTAAGCGTTTCTTGGCAGTGTGTATTGCAGTCACTCCTTAGAATTAAAATATTGCGTAATTTGGTCAGCTGAGTGATTAAGTTCTGGGTCGATATGTGTTAGAAATTGGGAGTTCCGGTTTGCTAAGTCTCCACCCTTGCGAAGTCTTCTAGGTTTTAGGCCCTCGCCTCTTTTCTCTTTACACCAAGTCACTCGTCTCCGTCATATGCTCACATGGTCTCTCCTATCATTGCTATGCGGATGACACTCAACTTATTTTCTCCTTCCTCCCTTCTGACACCCAGGTGGCGACACACATCTCTGCGTGCCTGGCAGACATCTCAGTTTGGATGTCGGCCCACCACCTCAAGCTCAGGTCCTAATCCAGGTACTTGTCATCTCCCGTCTAGACTACTGAAACTCTCTGTTGGCTGGGCTCCCAGATTGTGCCATCAAATCCCTGCAATTTATCCAGAACACCGCAGCCTGGTGTTCAACCTTCCCAAGTTCTCCCATGTCACCCCACTCCTCCGCACAATCCACAGGCTTCAAGTCGAAGCTCGTATCATCCTCAAGACGCTGGTGCTTGCCATACAGAGCAGCAATAGGAAATCCCAATGCACTTGTATTTTCCTACTAGAACTGACTTTGCTGATAACTACTTTATTGAACAAAAATATTACTTGCTACGATTGTTGTCTCACCTAGCTATCTTAAGATGAATGCACTAATTGTAAGTTGCTCTGGATAACAGCGTCTGCTAAATGACTAAGATGTCAATGTTAAATAGTCTGCGATTGAAAGACTGAAGCACTGAAAGCGTTTAAAGGTTATACATGTAACATTTCTACCTGCAAATCATACATGTAACATTTCTACCTCAAACACATATCAGTAGTAATGAAGGAATAAAAATCCTCTAGAGAAAAACAGACCGGTCCGGCCAGCTGTTGTGTGTAGGCTACATCTATGTTTTATTATTAGTTCACGTTCGAGAGGTTGACAAGATTAGCAAAACATTCACATTACAACTCTTCCTCAAGTCCTTGCAACAGTTGTTTCACGAGAGTTTTTGTGAATAAAATGTTTGATATATTTCCTTTAACATCCTCTTATAAATATTATTTTACCATTGTTCTAGGCTATTTTGAGACCTTAAGGAGCATCAGGTACTGCTGGAACGTCTACCAATGGAATTTACATATTTTTGTCACTCAAAACATGTATAAAGCATTTATAAAGTATAAATAGTCCACCATTTAGATGAGGCCACGCAAAAATACTTAACCTATATTAAACATCTTATGAATGGAGTAATAATTAATAAATGATTAATAAACTATTTACTAATGGATTAAATGCTTTTTTTTTTTAAATCAAGCATTAATTAGTGAACTAGCAGCCCACAACCTGTTATTTGTTTTAACGGTTCTCTAGGTGATATAATGAGTAGTGTTGTTCCACAGTGCTCAAATGATCTTCATCTGGCTGTACTACTGCTCAGAGACAAGCTTCTGACTGGTCTAGCACAGATTTAGTATACTGTTGAACATTCCCTTCAGAACCATAACTCAGTGTATTTCTGTGTTTGGCTCTTGTTTGGTACTACTGAGCACTTTATAACTCTATTCTTGCTTTGTTGCATTTCTGTCACTTCTATCCAGGTTCAGTTTACCACAGTGCCTAGTGGCAACTAACCTACAATAATACACCACTAATATTTTTTAGTCATTTTAGCAGACGCTCTTATCCAGAGATACTTGCAGTTAGTGAGTGCATACATTTTCATACTGTCCCCCCGTGGGAAACGAACCCACAACCCTGGCATTGCAAGCGCCATGCTCTACCAACGGAGCTACATGGACTAATGTGGTGTAGTGTTTACATAATATATGAAAGATTACTATTGTGCTAGTTGTCTTTTGAGCAATGTGTTTGTGTTTTTGCCTTATCTGTCCAACAGATGTTTGTATCTTGTTCTGTGCTTGTTAGTTTTTTCTGTCTATAGGAGTAGAAGAGTGTCCTATATCCCCTCTGATATCTTTAGAGCATCTTGCCCCATATAGGCCTGTGATTGATTGGGACACTTTAGCCTGGAGGGTCCTGCTGTGTCCGCAGTGGGCCTGCAGTCATCTTCATCACTTTCACTTAAACCAGGGGATCATCCTGAAGTGATAAATTGAAAAGGGGGGGGGGGGCGCACTATGCCAGAGCAGCACACAGTGAGCAGGCTGACGGCACAGAGACAGAGAGTAGGGGGTGGGAGGGGGCTCTAATGAATGACCCCTGGTTTGGGCCAATTACTCAATTAGCTGATCTGAGAAAGTGCTTTTTCTTTCTCAGACATTGTTTTTCTAGCTTGTCACAATGTTTGCCTTAGCACACAGATGGAGGAGGGAGAGAAGGATGTCTGATGATAGCCCAAGGTCATGGAAGGCAGGCAGGGCCCCTCTATCCATCTTGCAATCGCTCCTCTCTCTGCTTCTCCCCACCCTCTCTCTCCTGCCTTAATCTTTCCCCTCCATCTAAGTATCTCTGTTTGTATAATGTGTTGAATTTTGTATGTGCATTCAATGTCGAGGGATGTATTCCGGTTAATATTTTTGGAGCAGAGCTGAGCAGAAAACGTGGTATAAGGAGAATGAGAGCTGAAACACTCTCGGGATTTATTCACATCTCTCTTGGAACACTTGGGGGCTTTTCTCAGAGTTACACTGGAAGATTGACATGCTGATGCACTTCTACCATATCTCCCTCTCACTGGGGAACTTAAAGCAATATGTTCAGCTCGGTCGTGGGCATACAATGTTAAGAACACTTTACATGCTTTTCTTCCTGCTCGCAGCATGTGACTTATAGGCTAATTATAATTCATGGACACAGCTACGCCATGGTGACATTGAGTGCTGTCACCATGGAGATGTAGCCTACTTCAAGGCGCTAGCCAGGAGGGTTTGAGTGAGGGGGGATGGGGTGAGGAGGGGTGGGGTAACAGAAGGGATACTTCAGCGCTTCTCAATCAGCAGAGTGTGATCAGTAATTAGTCCCCCATCATTACTGGGACTGGAGAGCAAGGCCTGAGGAGCTCCATGGGACCCTCCAGATAACAGATAGAAGGGGATGCAGTGGAGCACATACACCCTAAACCACTAAACTACAGAACACACAGAAGTCCCTATCAGGTTGCTCCAGCCAGCCCAGAGTAAGACTCATATAAACATACAGAGAAGACACCCACACACCACCATCGCATAGCCCACACCATGTTATAGAGATTTTCTCATTTGAATATAGATTTAAGAATGCTATTCCTATTCCCTTCCCTCATCCACATGACTATTTTATTTCCCATCAGCACCTTTTCAACCCATCTCTGTTTGTCGTTCCCACCTTACCAGTGGCTCCTGGCCGGGAAAGTCAGTACAGTGCTGTCCACTGCCCTCACTTCACCTCAGGGCAGGCCCACCAGGTATCCCTGTGGACCCTGCAAAGGGACGGGGCCAGAGGACAGAATCCATAGACATTTATCCTGTAACCATGAGAGCAAGCCTGCCAAACCGCTTGGGTCTCCTCCCTCCAGCTAATTTGAAATACTGGACCTCATACAGGTCCTTGTGGGCTTAATTATAAAGAAATACTATAATCCACTGATATTTAGAGAGTTGATTATCATATGATTATGAATAAATGTAATCTGAAGACTTTAAATATGGTAATATTTAGGTACAATATATAAGTTCAGTGGGCTGCCACTCAAAAACATTATAATACATAAATAAAAAAGCTACATACAGGTAAGTACAAAGTATTGAATCATTTTACTTCGGAAACAGGAAAAAATATGCATCCACCCCAACCTCCCAACCCATTCCCCCAACCCCATCCAACCACACCACGCTTCCCTCCCCCACCCTTTATCCCCTAATCCCCCTTTTACCAAATAGGGCTATCTTCTGTATACCACCCCTACCTTGTCACAACACAACTGATTGGCTCAAATGCACTAAGAAGGAAAGAAATTCCACAAATTAACTTTTAAGAAGGCTGCATCTTTTTGAGAGAACACCAAGAGTGTGCAAAGCTGTCATCAAGGCAAAGGGTGGCTACTTTGAAGAATCTAAAATAAAAAATTGATTTTGATTTGTTTAAAACTTTTTTGGTTACTACATGATTCCATATGTGTTATTTCATAGTTTTGATGTCTTCACTATTATTCTACAATGTGGAAAATAGTAAAAATAAAGAAAAACCCTTGAATGAGTGTGTCCAAACTTTTGACTGGTACTGTATATATATATATATACAGTGGGGAGAACAAGTATTTGATACACTGCCGATTTTGCAGGTTTTCCTACTTACAAAGCATGTAGATGTCTGTAATTTTTATCATAGGTACACTTCAACTGTGAGAGACGGAATCTAAAAAAAAAATGCAGAAAATCACATTGTATGATTTTTAAGTAATTAATTTGCATTTTATTGCATGACATAAGTATTTGATCACCTACCAACCAGTAAGAATTCCGGCTCTCACAGACCTGTTAGTTTTTCTATAAGAAGCCCTCCTGTTCTCCACTCATTACCTGTATTAACTACCTGTATTTGAACTCGTTACCTGTATAAAAGACACCTGTCCACACACTCAATTAAACAGACTCCAACCTCTCCACAATGGCCAAGACCAGAGAGCTGTGTAAGGACATCAGGGATAGAAGACCTGCACAAGGCTGGGATGGGCTACAGGACAATAGGCAAGCAGCTTGGTGAGAAGGCAACAACTGTTGGCGCAATTATTAGAAAATGGAAGAAGTTCAAGATGACGGTCAATCACCCTCGGTCTGGGGCACCATGCAAGATCTCACCTCATGGGGTATCAATGATCATGAGGAAGGTGAGGGATCAGCACAGAACTACACGGCAGGACCTGGTCAATGACCTGAAGAGAGCTGGGACCACAGTCTCAAAGAAAACCATTTGTAACACACTACGCCGTCATGGATTAAAATCCTGCAGCGCACGCAAGGTCCCCCTGCTCAAGCCAGCGCATGTCCAGGCCCGTCTGAAGTTTGCCAATGACCATCTGGATGATCCAGAGGAGGAATGGGAGAAGGTAATGTGGTCTGATGAGACAAAAATATAGCTTTTTGGTCTAAACTCCACTCGCCGTGTTTGGAGGAAGAAGAAGGATGAGTACAACCCCAAGAACACCATCCCAACCGTGAAGCATGGAGGTGGAAACATCATTTTTGGGGATGTTATTCTGCAAAGGGGACAGGACGACTGCACCGTATTGAGGGGAGGATGGATGGGGCCATGTATCGCGAGATCTTGGCCAACAACCTCCTTCCCTCAGTAAGAGCATTGAAGATGGGTCGTGGCTGGGTCTTCCAGCATGACAATGACCCGAAACACACAGCCAGGGCAACTAAGGAGTGGCTCCGTAAGAAGCATCTCAAGGTCCTGGAGTGGCCTAGCCAGTCTCCAGACCTGAACCCAATAGAAACCTTTGGAGGGAGCTGAAAGTCCGTATTGCCCAGCGACAGCCCCAAAACCTGAAGGATCTGGAGAAGGTCTGTATGGAGGAGTGGGCCAAAATCCCTGCTGCAGTGTGTGCAAACCTGGTCAAGACCTACAGGAAACGTATGATCTCTGTAATTGCAAACAAAGGTTTCTGTACCAAATATTAAGTTCTGCTTTTCTGATGTATCAAATACTGATGTCATGCAATAAAATGCAAATTAATTACTTAAAAATCATACAATGTGATTTTCTGGATTCCGTCTCTCACAGTTGAAGTGTACCTATGATAAAAATTACAGACCTCTACATGCTTTGTAAGTAGGAAAAACTGCAAAATCAGCAGTGTATCAAATACTTGTTCTCCCCACATATATATATAAGTTGTTGTACAATCGTGGTCAAAAGTTTAGAGAATGACACAAGTATTGGTCTTCACAAAGTTCGCTGCTTCAGTGTTATGAGATATTGTGTTATGAGATATTTTTGACAGAAGTTACTCATGTATACTGAAGTATAATTACAAGCATTCCATAAGTGTCAAAGGCTTTTATTGACAATTACATTACGTTTATGCAAAGAGTCAATATTTGCAGTGTTGACCCTTCTTTTTCAAGACCTCTGCAATCCGCCCTGGCATGCTGTCAATGAACTTCTGGGCCACATCCTGACTGATGGCAGCCCATTCTTGCATAATCAATGCTTGGAGTTTGTCAGAATTTGTGGGTTTTTGTTTGTCCACCCGCCTCTTGAGGATCGACCACAAGTTCTCAATGGGATTAAGGTCTGGGGAGTTTCCTGGCCATGGACCCAAAATTGTGATGTTTTGTTCCCCGAGCCACTTAGTTATCACTTTTGCCTTATGGCAAGGTGCTCCATCATGCTGGAAAAGGCATTGGTCATCACCAAACTGTTCTTGGATGGTTGGGAGAAGTTGCTCTCGGAGGATGTGTTGGTACCATTCTTTATTCATGGCTGTGTTCTTAGGCAAAATTGTGAGTGAACCCACTCCCATGGCTGAGAAGCAACCCCACACATGAATGCTCTCAGGATGCTTTACTGTTGGCATGACACAGGACTGATGGTAGCGCTCACCTTGTCTTCTCCGGACAAGGTGTTTTCCAGATGCCCCAAACAATCGGAAAAGGGATTCATCAGAGAAAATGACTTTACCCCAATCCTCAGCAGTCCAATCCCTGTACCTTTTGCAGAATATCAGTCTGTCCCTGATGTTTTTCCTGGAGGGAAGTGGCTTCTTTGCTGCCCTTCTTGACACCAGGCCATCCTCCAAAAGTCTTCGCCTCACTGTGCGTGCAGATGCACTCACAACTGCCTGCTGGCATTCCTGAGCAAGCTCTGCACTGGTGGTGCCCCGATCCCGCAGCTGAATCAACTTTAGGAGATGGTCCTGGCGCTTGCTGGACTTTCTTGGGCGCCCTGACACCTTCTTCACAACAGTTGAACCTCTCTCCTTGAAGTTCTTGATGATCCGATAAATGTTTGATTTAGGTGCAATCTTACTAGCAGCAATATCCTTGCCTGTGAAGCCCTTTTTGTGCAAAGCAATGATGACAGCACGTGTTTCCTTGCAGGTAACCATGGTTAACAGGGGAAGAACAATGATTTCAAGCACCACCCTCCTTTTAAAGTTTCCAGTCTGTTATTCTAACTCAAACAGCATGACAGAGTGATCTCCAGCCTTGTCCTCGTCAACACTCTCACCTGTGTTAACGAGAGAATCACTGACATGATGGCAGCTGGTCCTTTTGTGGCAGGGCTGAAATGCAGTGGAAATGTTTTTTTGGGATGAAGTTCATTTTCATGGCAAAGATGGACTTTCCATTTAATTGCAATTCATCTGATCACTCTTCATGACATTCTGGTGTATATGCAAATTGCCATCATCAAAACTGAGGCAGCAGGCTTTGTGAAAATTAGTATTTGTGTCATTCTCAAAACTTTTGACCACGACTGTATATATGTGTTGGGCTTCAGCTGAGATTTTTCTTTACTGAGTCAAGTACTGTATATTTGTCCAGGCCTCAATTAATCCTTGACTAGCACCATTCATTCTTGCTGTGGATAATTCTAACTTCTAATAGTAACTGTATCGCCTGGCGAATTGGGAGAGAATGAGGTGATTGCCATCTATGAGCCAGCTCCAAACTAGTTGGTTATTAACTTCCCACCGAGGAAATAATTTCTGTACTTACAGCATTCTTATACATTTATTTTTTATCAGGTTTTTGCTTGGCAGACATTGTTTTATTGACATTCGATAAAACTCATGAATGGAACTGTTTATGTCAAATTGTTTTGTGTTCTACTTGTAGCCCTCGTTGTCCTGAAAATAGAATGGTAAAACACTTCAATGTGAGGCTAAACAAGAGGGCAGAGCAAGCAGGTGAATGAAAGTAGTGAACTTCAGCTTTTTCACTGTGGGAATCCCTGGGACCTAAGAAACTTTTAAAAGTGTCACCTGGATATGTTAATCATCTGTGTTCCATCACTTGTTCCATACCTGTTGTTCTGTTCTGCATGTGCGTAAACAGGAACAATAGATTGTTTCACTGCACTTGCAATTCTCGGGAAGCTGTAACGACAACTATTTCCTCCAATGAAATTGATGCATATTAGAAAAGGTTAGCTGAACGCTGCAGCTATACTGCTTGTGTATTTCATTGTCTTTTTATAACCTTTATTCCCTGATTAAATTCAAAATATCTGACTCCAACCATTTATACCAGCCTGATATTACAGATGGAAAATGCTCCTGATTAATAGCATCTCCTGCCGGTTTTTTATATTTCACAGCGTGAAGTTTGTGTGTGTGTGTGTGTGCATGCTTGCATGCATGTGTGTGTGGCAAATACGGATAGCACACAGCTTCATAGCTTACCTTTCAGCACCACCAGAGGCACTAAATCTCTCAGGACCATGGACAGCGCCTTCAAAGGCTTCTTCTTGAATCTGAAATGCCTTAACAATCACCATGCTGCTAAAACAGCCACAAACCCACTCAGTTAGATACCTTTGTACCCACTAAGCCTGCAGTCCAGGACCCTGCTCCTCTCACTCCAAGTCTATACTTCGTGCATTCTATAAGGACTTTGTCAGGTACCCATCTTCTTTCTTCCCAGGTTAAAACATTCAATAAAGGTAATTTTCATGAGGAAGACTTCATGATGAAAACGTTATCATGATATTGGTTTCATCTACTCTTCTCTACTTTACTGTTTGGACTATTACTACACACATATCTCTAGATTGAACTGTATGTTAGAAATGTAAAAAAAAAAAGTTTATGTGATTCTACTTCATCGCCTGGATCTTATCATCAAGGTTTTCTTTTACTATTTCCAAATGTCAGTTCAGAGAAAGAACTCATCCAATTATGAACATGATAGTTAGAAAGATTAAGAGATACAGTATAGCATGCTGTAAGGTAAGGTAGGAGACAGGGGAAAAGAGGGGGGTTCCTTGATTAGTACTCAAATCCTCCTATTTGCAGTTAAATGCACTGCCAAAGTTAATTCACCTTTATAGTTCACATCAGCGAACAAAAAGGAATAGCATCCATGACATTACCAATGGAAGTTAAGGTCCAAAAAGAGAAGAAAATACAGATATCTAAATACTTATCATCACTTGAGTCAGCTCCTGAAGCGCTGCCCTTTCACCCGCTTCCATTTCATTAAGTAGTTAGAACACAACTAATAAAGGATCCATTTTCTCCTGTGTCCTTATCAGAGCTGACTGGCAGCTCTTCTCAGAACTCCCTTTCTAACTTATTCAATTATCTTCCAAACAGTTTTTTTGTTGAACTAGCAGACGACATCCTTGAGAGCTTTTGTCATGGGCACAATGAATATGGGTCTGAGAGAGGCTTTTCACTCCTGTAACAATGACAGATTAATCTCGCTTTGCCTGAAGAATAGTTTCCAGAAGTAGGAGAGGTTCAATAAGTGTGAGCTGTGTACAATGATGAAGTTGAGTTTGGATTTTTTTATGGCTTATTGTTATTTTGTACTGTCTGTAACCCATGTTGCAAATGACAAGTGAATAACAATTATGACGAGGGTTCAATGTTTTTTATACTCATAATTACATTTACTTGGGTGCTGGGTGAGCCCATATATCATATTATTACATGATCACTATGAAATGTTACGTTCCATCTCAGATCTGTCATTTATTGTCCCCATTCTTGTGTCCATCATATCCTTCCCAGTATATATTTTCTATGTGTTTCTTTGTTGCCATATCAATTTCAAATGATGAACTGCCTGGGTGGAAATGATGGCTCTGCTTTTAATTTGGTCACGTTTGGTCACCCTGAGGGGCAGAATTTTAATCACACTCTGTTTCCAAGCCATTAAAAACAGCGAGTGACGTTTATTAGACAGAGGACGAAAATAAACAACCCTTAATTGGCTCACATTGAGACCGTTCCTCTCTCTGCTTCACCACATTGGAAAATAAAATAGTCACTAATTCTGTGAAACAGATAGGCCTGATCATTATAATGGAATATAGCTCTGCACAGACACTGTGCCAATCAAAGAGAGGGCACGCAATACCCTGACTTATTTGCAAAGTCTTGAGACTAATCTCTGATTAGTGCTTGAGACTTGACTTGGAAAATGAACTAAACAAGCAGGGATAACATTGTATGAACAGTATATGGTGTTCTCTGTGTTAGTTTATCACTTTTCAACCATGCATAAAAACATGAATAAAAAGGTGATGTGACAGCGGTGTTTATCAAAGGAATGGTAATTTCTCAACAATAGGTGCTAATAGTATTCTAGCAATAAACTGATTTGCCTAAAACAGACACGAAAACTGGTGATTTTTACTTCCTTAGAAAGACTCTTCCCTGTAGTTGTTTCCTCCCTGTATAGGAGAACCCCTGTGGCCTTCACTGGAGACGAGTCACAGCTCTATCTCTCTGCTGCAGATGGATCCCTCGTTTAAATCAGGACGAGCCTGACAATAAGGAGAAATCTCATTAATGTGCAACACAGATATTCCTCAATGCCTGAACTATGCAGCAGAGCAGACAATAAAGTCAGAAAACATGCTTGTCCTATCTCTACTTCCCCTGATAAAACAACTTTGATTAAAGGGACAAGCTAGTGTCGGAAACAAATGTCCCGCAGCCTGTCTTGACATCCTTCAGCGCTTGCTGTGCTGATAACCATCCTTCCTTTCACTTTGCTAAATGTCATTTTCCCCCCAAATAAAAAAGGCAAAAAAATCAACAACACTTCACACAGATTTAATTTAGGCATTTGTGTCCTTTCATTAAAAACATGTTTCTATTTATAGTCAAATTACAGAGAAGAGAGAAAGATCGCACCAAGTACACGTTAATGATGCATGTTTACGGATATATTCAATCTCTCCCTATCCCCGTCTGTTGTCCCCACGTGCTTCAAGATGTCCACCATTGTTCCTGTACCCAAATTGTTCCTGTACCCAAGAAAGTGAAGGTAGCTGAACTAAATCACTAACACTCACTTCTGTCATCATGAAGTGCTTTGAGAGGCTAGTTAAGGATCATATCACCTCCACCTTACTCGACACCCTAGACCCACTGAAATTTGCATACCGCCCCAATAGATCCACGGATTATGCAATCGCCATCGAACACTGCACACCGCCCTATCCCATCTGAATAAGAGGAATACCGTTCATTGACTACAGCTCAGCCTTCAACACCATAGTACCCTCCAAGCTCATCATTAAGCTCGGGGCCCTGGGTCTGAACCCCGCCCTGTGCAACTGGATCCTGGACATCCTGATGGGCCACCCCCAGGTGGTGAAGGTAGGCAACAACACCTCCACTATGCTGATCCTCAACACAGGGGCCCCACAAGGGTGCGTGCTCAGCCCCCTCCTGTACTCCCTGTTCACCCATGACTGCGTGACCACGCACATTTTGTTACATTACAGCCTTATTCTAAGATGGATTAAATAAATACAAATCCTCATCAATCTACACACAATACCCCATATTGCCAAAGCGAAAACAGGTTTGTAGAAAATTTGGCTAATTTATAAAAATATAAAAAAGAGAAATACCTTATTTACATATGTATTCAGACCCTTTGCTATGAGACTCGAAATTGAGCTCAGATGCATCCTGTTTCCATTGATCATCCTTGAGATGTTTCTACAACTTGATTGGAGTCCACCTGTGGTAAATTCAATTGATTGGACATGATTTGGAAAGGCACACATATGTCTATATAAGTTCCCACAGTTGACAATGCATGTCAGAGCAAAAACCAAGCCATGAGGTCGAAGCAAATGTCCGTAGAGCTCCAAGACAGGATTGTGTCGAGGCACAGATCTGGAGAAGGGTACCAAACCATCTCTGCAGCATTGAATGTCCCCAAGAAAACAATGGCCTCCATCATTCTTAAATGGAAGAAGTTTGGAACCACAAAGACTCTTTCTAGAGCTGGCCACCCGGCCAAACTGAGCAATCTGGGGAAAAGGGCCTTAGTCAGGGAGGTGGTCACTCTGACAGAGCTCCAGAGTTGGTGGCAGCATCATGTTGTGGGGATGTTTTTCAGCAGCAGGGACTGGGAGAATAGTCAGGATTGAGGGAAAGTAAAACGGAGCAAAGTACAGAGAGATCCTTGATGAAAACCTGCTCCAGAGTGCTAAAGACCTCAGATTGGGGTGAAGGTTCACCTTTCAACAGGACAACGACCCTAAACACACAGCCAAGACAACGCAGGAGTGGCTTCGGGACAAGTCTCTGAATGTCCTTGAGTGGCCCAGCCAGATCCCGGACTTGAACCCAATCTAATATCTCTGGAGAGACCTGAAGATAGCTGTGCAACCTGACAGAGCTTGAGAGGATCTGCAGAGAAGAATGGGAGAAACTCCCCAAATACAGGTGTGCCAAGCTTGTAGCGTCATACCCAAGAAGACTCGAGGCTGTAACTGCCAAAGGTTCTTCAACAAAGTACTGAGTAAAGGGTCTGAATACTTATGTAAATGTGATATTTCCGGGTTTTCAAAACTTTATACATTCGCAAAATTTTCTAAAAAACTGTTTTTGCTTTTTCATTATGGGGTATTGTGTGCAGATTGATGAGGGGGAAAAAACAATTTAATGATTTTAATTTTGAATAAGGCTGTAACGTAACAAAATGTGGAAAAAGTCAAGGGGTCTGAATACTTTCCGAATGCACTGTATGTGTATGTGACCAATCAAATTTGATTTGATTTAGATTTGATTTGTTTTCCAAGACCAATAGTTTATATAGAGCCAGAGCTACAGTTCATGAAAGCATAAACAGTTTAAATCTTCTAAGATTGAAATGTCATTATACATTTACGGTTAATCTCAGTACCTTCCTAACACTAAAATAATTTGCACCTTGTATCTGTTACTATAATTGAATGCCTGGAGAACATACCAACATTTCTAATTTGGAAGCAAATAAATTATTAAGTCCTCCAACCGAAAAAGATTAAATTACTTTGGACTGAGAAACTATTCCCTTCTCAGTAACACGCTCACTTTCTTCCACGATATGAGGGCTCAGTGATAATGAATGAAAGTTAAGCAGGGACAAAGTGTTTATTCGTTACTGAGTGGTCCCTCAGCCTCCTGTGGTACCTATGTCAATCCCACTCAGCATTCATTGACCAGGTTTAGAGATGCTCACTTTTCATCATGATCAATCTAACCAAGCATTCACTATACTGCATTCTGAGTGAATGGGAAACTCTGTGTTAATCATGTTTTCCCCCTGTGCTGCTATGGCATACATGGTTGTGCTGATTAGTTTCAACATACTGGTAGGATACTAATGATTGAGTCAGAATGACTGAGAGTGAATACATCTCTATTTAGGCTGTGCCAGATGCACGAATAGGAGGAGAACAAAATGGCTACCACACAATACAGACCTGATGGTATTACAGGAATAGCTGCTGATGCTGCTACTGCTGCTGCTGCTCTGTGCTATTGGCTTCACACAGTGGACACAGTGGAAGAGGGGGACTTTTACATCAAGGCAAAGGGAGCTCTCTCTAAACTGCTGTATGAGCCTGACATGTGAGGGGAGTTTCATTAAAACAAATGGAACACATCCCAGTGAGAGATCTTAGAATTCCAAGATGCAGGGATTCAGAGAGAAACACGTGGTGTGTGTGTGTACAAACCCATTCCAAAAGGATCCTCTTATTAAATGACAGAGAGCACATTCCCATGGCCTCCTAAACATACAGTACATGTTCTACGTGTGAATTATTTCTCTCTCTGTTTTATGTCCGTATAGCAACACCGCAGATACAGTATGGGGCACTGTAGATTTGTGCATGTGCTTGTGGGACTTTTTCACACAGGGAACTAAGAGTGACAGACAGACTTTTCAGAGGAAATGTGGGATTTCTTTCTCTCTTTTTCTTCACAGTGGGTCAAATGATGGATGTGAAGTTTGCTCTGCTCTGTCTGAGATATCAAGAGGTTGCATCACTTAACTCCGGCATAATGGTTTCCTGCCCGCTCTAAGTCATCTGCTCCCAGTTCCTTACCAGCCTGAGTGCTAGTGCAGGAGGTAATTAATAACATTATGTTCTGTAATTACTTTCTTTCTCTCTGTCCCCAAGGCTCAGGGGAACAGTACTGCTGCTAATATGAGGGTTACAGACAGAGAGCAATAGTAATCAAGGGCAGCATGAGGATGATGTTTCATCAAATGACTAGCACTACCATTCCCTTCTAATACCTTGACAACAGCCAGAGTTGAGACAATGGACCACTACTACTCTCGCCACCTTTACTCTAGCCTTGAACAGGGCTAAACAATTATAGGCCTCCAAAGCCAAAGAACTGCAGTTTTCCTTTTCTTCTTGGTTAATTACTATCAGTGATTGGCCAGAGGGTTCACTCACCTGGTGTCCAAGGTAGGGCTGTGGCAGTTATTATATTTTGTCAGCTGGTTATTGTCACGCAAAGGACTGCCAGTCTCGTGGTAATTGACTGTTCATTAACATAAACACGTTTAGCATCCCCAGGTCTCCACGCATACAAGACGCATACAACCCGCTGATGCGTGCCTTTGGAACATCTATATTTAAAAGTCGAATAAATCAATGCAATGTACGCCATCACAATAAATACATTATTTATTTTAGGCAGGTCTAAAGAAGCATTATGATATGAAGAAAGTGTATTTCAGAACAACAGAATATGAGTTGGCCTACTATAAGTTACGTGGCTATGCACCATGCCATTGGCTTGTTCATTTAGCAGACAAATCAAATCAAATTTTATTTGTCACATGCGCTGAATACAACAGGTGTAGACCTTACCGTGAAATGCTTACTTACAAGCCCATAACCAACAATTTTAGAGTGGGCTTTTATTGTCCCCAGCAAAAGGGGCACCTGTGTCATGATCATGCTATTCAATCAGCTTCTTGATATGCCACACCTGTCAAGTGGATGGATTATCTTGGCAAAGGAGAAATGCTCACTAACAGGGATGTAAACAAATTTGTGCACAAAATTTGAGATAAATAAGCTTTTTGTGCGTATGGAAACTTTCTGGGATCTTTTATATCAGCTCATGAAACATGGGACTAACGCTTTACATTTTGCATTTATATTTTTGTTCAGTGTAGATTACTTCCCAAGCAAAGTCAGCCTCTGAATGTCAAAGAAACAATACAATGATATCCCCATATGCATCGGAGTCACGTATTTTACAGCTTTTTTATAGCATAAAGCATCGCAGACCAAAGCGCTGTTATAAATCACTTTGGATAATCGTATCCGTTATATTTTCTTCAAGATTTTAAGCTAACAAGGAGTAGGCCTGTGATTTTTGCCATTTTCTTTCATAAATGGTAGACCTATGGCATACCCTCTCATACCCCCTCAATTCTCCTGGTTTTAACTTAACAGTCCTTCAGTGACAAGGTAAGCTATTTAAAGAGTGCACGGTGGGTGGAGGAATTGACCGACAAATCTATGGAAATAGCAGCCTAAAGCCTAATTTCGTCTGTCAAATAGGTAGGCCTACCTGTTATTTCTTAAATAGAAAGAAATAGGCTCCAACACAAAGCCCTCTTGTTGTTCATAAAGTGTAATTAAAATGAAGACGGTTTAAATGAATTACGCCTACTCGAATTTGCCTACTTTCAGCACCATGAGCTGTCCATTTCTGATTGATCGTGTCATGGCTGCTGCTTCAAGTTTCAGCACTACAATCTACTGTAAGTTACTTGAATTTGGCTTATTGTGAGGTCAATAACTCTGATAAATACATAAAATAAATTATAGTAGTAGCAAGCTATCAAAGTTGACCTCCGTTCCTCCTCATCTTCACGCTCTCCTTCTCTTTTTTCATATTTTCTATACATTTGTTTTTTTTATTATATATATTTTTTTTACATTACATAAACAAACTTATACATACGAACAACAACTACATCTCATCTGCCCAGACCCGAATGCTCACACTCCCATCCTTAGAACCTGCATTATTGTTTGTCACTTGGCCTGAAATTGTACCAATTTGCTTTTCTCGGCCGCCCATGGATATTTCAATAATAAATCATTCAACTTTTCCATTGTGTCAATGATGGCGGATTGATTGACTTCCAAGTTTTTAGTATATGTTTTTTCAAAATGAGTGATGATAAAAGAATCGTCCAGCCCATTGGGTATCTTACTACACCTCCATATGCCATGTCTTGAAATATGCAGACAGATGGATTAAAAGTATGTTTACATTGTAATACTTCTGACAGCCAACTTTCTAGCTCCGCCCACAACTTCCGGACTTTATAGCATACACAGAAAGCATGGAATATTGAGTCATTGTTGGATTTCCACTTGAGACATGTTGTAGAATGTGAATTTTGTCTCTTGTATAATACATTCTATTAATTGGTTTATACTGGATTAAACATACATTTTAGTTAACTGTAATTTCATTAGTTATGCTTTCACTCCATCTTGTTCCAACATCAGCTATTTTAAAATCTTGGTTCCAATAGTTTATCTTTTTTTCTAAGAGATTGTCAGTTGGATGTGCTCTCTGAAAGGTTTTGTATCTTCCCTATCATATGAACACACTTTTCTGACTCAAATAAGATTCCCTCAAGGTTGCTCTGATTTCAAATCAAAATGTAGTGATATGTAACTTTTAAGTTGCATGTATTTGAAACTATCTACAGTGGGGAGAACAAGTATTTGATACACTGCCGATTTTGCAGGTTTTCCTACTTACAAAGCATGTAGAGGTCTGTAATTTTTTATCATAGGTACACTTCAACTGTGAGAGACGGCATCTAAAACAAAAATCCAGAAAATGACATTGTATGATTTTTAAGTAATTAATTTGCATTTTATTGCATGACATAAGTATTTGATACATCAGAAAAGCAGAACTTAATATTTGGAACAGAAACCTTTGTTTGCAATTACAGATCATACATTTCCTGTAGGTCTTGACCAGGTTTGCACACACTGCAGCAGGGATTTTGGCCCACTCCTCCATACATACCTTCTCCAGATCCTTCAGGTTTCGGGGCTGTCGCTGGGCAATATGGACTTTCAGCTCCCTCCAGGCTACTCCAGGACCTTGAGATGCTTCTTACGGAGACACTCCTTAGTTGCCCTGGCTGTGTGTTTCGGGTTGTTGTCATGCTGGAAGACCCAGCCACGACCCATCTTCAATGCTCTTACTGAGGGAAGGAGGTTGTTGGCCAAGATCTCGCGATACATGGCCCCATCCATCCTCCCTTCAATACGGTGCAGTCGTCCTGTCCCCTTTGCAGAAAAGCATCCCCAAAGAATGATGTTTCCACCTCCATGCTTCACGGTTGGGATGGTGTTCTTGGGGTTGTACTCATCCTTCTTCTTCCTCCAAACACGGCGAGTGGAGTTTAGACCAACAAGCTCTATTTTTGTCTCATCAGACCACATGACATTCTCCCATTCCTCCTCTGGATCATCCAGATGGTCATTGGCAAACTTCAGACGGGCCTGGACATGCACTGGCTTGAGCAGGGGGACCTTGCGTGCGCTGCAGGATTTTAATCCATGACGGCGTAGTGTGTTACTAATGGTTTTCTTTGAGACTGTGGTCCCAGCTCTCTTCAGGTCATTGACCAGGTCCTGCCGTGTAGTTCTGGGCTGATCCCTCACTTTCCTCATGATCATTGATGCCCCACGAGGTGAGATCTTGCATGGAACCCCAGACCGAGGGTGATTGACCGTCATCTTGAACTTCTTCCATTTTCTAATAATTGCGCCAACAGTTGTTGCCTTCTCACCAAGCTGCTTGCCTATTGTCCTGTAGCCCACCCCAGCCTTGTGCAGGTCTACAATTTTATCCCTGATGTCCTTATACAGCTCTCTGGTCTTGGCCATTGTGGAGAGGTTGGAGTCTGTTTGATTGAGTGTGTGGACAGGTGTCTTTTATACAGGTAACGAGTTCAAACAGGTGCAGTTAATACAGGTAATGAATGGAGAACAGGAGGGCCTCTTAAAGAAAAATTAACAGGTCTGTGAGAGCCGGAATTCTTACTGGTTGGTAGGTGATCGAATACTTATGTCATGCAATAAAATGCAAATTAATTACTTAAAAATCATACAATGTGATTTTCTGGATTTTTGTTTTAGATTCCATCTCTCACAGTTGAAGTGTACCTATGATAAAAATTACAGACCTCTACATGCTTTGTAAGTAGGAAAACCTGCAAAAATCGGCAGTGTATCAAATACTTGTTCTCCCCACTGTACATTGGTCAGTCCAAAATGACTTTTTAATTCTGTCATGGAAATAAATGTATTTCCTGTTACCAAGTCTTTTACGGTTGCTATGCCTTAGTTTTCCATCTGGGCCAATTTATCAATGAATTCTGAAAAGATATTCACATATTGTTCCATAAGGTTGTTTTTCTATGGAGTGATAATGGTTCAAATGTATTGTTTACTTCTTGAATAAATTCGGCTCCAGAAGATGAGCTCTGTTCATTCTCCAAATTCATTCACTAAATGTATTTTTTATTGATGTAATTAAGCATGATACCGGAGAATGATCCGATATCACTATATCATTAATTATTTAATCCAGTACATTGTTGAGTGCATTTTTGCAAATAAAAATATGTTCAATTCTTGAATAGCTTTTCTTACTTTGAGAAAAAAATTAATAGTATTTAGTAGTTGGGAATAGTAATCTCCAGGTGTCCTGTAAATTATTTGTAGAGAGGTTAATGTTCAGCCTCTTTGGAGGCTCCCTAAATTTTCCTTTTGTCATGAACCGGCTCGTAGCCCATACCAAATAGGGAGACAACGTGGAGATAAGGAATAACAAAATATATTTATTAACTAAAACAAACTATAAACAATTAACAATGGTGTGTGTAGTTAGTAATCAGTAGTGTAAGTGAGTGGATATGTGCAAGATGTGATAATGAGGAGTGTTGAAAGCATCCAAAGCAAACAACCAAACAAACAAACAATACCGCCACAAAAATTCCACAACCAAAATCCAACAGTGTGTCTGCATGGAGAGAGTCTCCACAACAAAGGAGGAAAAGGTGTAATTATCCCTGGGACACACCCAAGCCCAGGTGTGTCCCATTTCTCTGACGACCCTCCTGGCTCCGCCCACCGACATCCTATTAAGGAAAACAAGAAGAAAGAAAGTGTCACGGATTCAGCCGAGGCTGCCCCTCCTCCTTGTTCGGGCAGGCTTCGGCGTTCGTCGTCCTCAGAGTACTAGCTGCTACCGCTTTATGTTTCTGTTTTTGACTTGTTTGGTCTTTATTGTGTACACCTGTTTCCCATTATGTTGTATTGTATTCCCTATATAACCCTCTGTCTTTCATTGTGTGTTGTGTGTGATTGTATTCATCATCGGCAGTAGTTAGTGTGCGGGTTATTTTCCTTCCTGTGTGGAGGTTGTTTATACTCTGGTTACTTTCGAGTAAAGTACGTTTCCAGTAAGCTCTGTGTCCTGCGTTTGACTTCGCCTACCGCATTCACTGACGCTCTGACAAAATCACACACCACTGACATGGAGTCAGCAGGAGCAGCGGTGCCAGCAGGATCAATGGAAGAATGCGTACAACAACAAGCGGCCATGATCCAGGCTCTCGGCACCGCCATGGAACGTGTAGTGAACACCATGGAGCGATGGGAGAGAGGAGGTTTGCTTACACCTCCTCCGATTACACCTCCACCATCATCGATACCCATCGCTTCACCTCCGGGGTCCAGTGGGATTCAGCTCTCGCTCCCGAGGGCTTATGATGGCACAGCTGCCGGGTGTCAGGGTTTCCTGCTCCAGGTCGATCTCTACCTGGCAACCATCCACCCGGTCCCCTCGGGATACGAGAGCGTGTCCGCCCTCATCTCCTGTCTGTCCGGCAAGGCGCTGGAGTGGGCCAACGCCGAGTGGGGGGGAATAGACACCGCTACTGTCAACTATGCGGAGTTCACCCTCCGCTTTAGGGCGGTATTCGATCATCCACCAGAAGGAAAAGCGGCGGGTGAGCGTCTATTCCACCTCAGACAGGGGAGGAGGAGCGCGCAGGAATTCGCACTGGACTTTAGGACTCTGGCTGCCAACGCGGGATGGAATGAGAGGGCCCTCATCGACCACTACCAATGTAGCTTGAGGGAGGACGTGCGTCGGGAATTGGCCTGCAGGGACACCAACCTAAGCCTGGACCAACTGGTGGACATGTCAATTCGTCTGGATACCCTGTTGGCTACCCGCGGACGTCCGGATCCGGGGCCGTCCATTCCATCCCCCAGCACTTCCGAGCCGACCCCTATGGAGCTCGGAGGTGCTGGTATGAGGGAGACCAGGAGAGGGGCCGTCCCCTGCACCAACTGTGGTCGCAGAGGACACACTGCTGGTCGGTGCTGGGGAGGGTCTCCCAGGAGTCGAGGCGGTAGGCAGTGCACTGATGAGCCATTCCAGGTGAGTAGGCACCCAACTCACCCAGAGCTCCCTGTTGCGCATATGTGTATTAATGTTGTGTTTCCCGAGGTTTCTCCTCATTCCCAGCATAAGGCGCTAGTCGATTCAGGCGCAGCTGGGAATTTTATAGATCGTCAATTTACCCATTAGTTAGGGATTCCTATTGTTCCAGTTGATGTGCCCTTCCCTATCCATGCCCTAGATAGCCGCCCCTTGGGGTCAGGGTTGATTAGGGAGGTCACAGCGCCTCTTAGGATGAAAACGCAGGAGGGCCATGAGGAGATAATTAGATTGTATCTGATTGATTCTCCTGTGTTTCCCGTGGTGTTGGTGCTTCCCTGGTTAACTTCTCATGACCCCAACATGTCATGGCAACAAAGGGCTCTCGAGGGATGGTCTTATCAGTGCTTGGGGAGGTGTGTAGGTGTTTCCGTAGGGGCAACGACGGTGGAAAGTCCGAACCAAGTTCCCACCATGCACATTCCGCCTGAATATGCCGATTTGGCTCTCGCCGTCTGTAAAAAGAAGGCGACTCAATTACCACCCCATCGACAGGGACACCTCCAAGTAGGCGCTGCGCTTCCCCGAAGTCATGTGTATCCTCTGGACGGCGGCTATGGAGACATATGTCACCGAATCTCTGAGAGAGGGATACATACGGCCGTCCACTTCCCCTGCGTCATATAGTTTCTTTTTGGTGAAGAAGAAGGATGGTGGTTTACGCCCGTGCATTGACTACCGTGGTCTCAATCAGATCACAATCAAATACAGCTATCCACTCCCTCTGATTGCTAGTATGACGGAGTCATTACACGGGGCGCGCTTCTTCACAAAATTGGATCTCAGGAGCGCGTAGAACCTGGTGCGTATTAGGGAGGGAGATGAGTGGAAGACAGCATTTAGTACCACCTCGGGCCACTATGAGTACCTCGTCATGCCATACAGTTTGATGAATGCTCCTTCAGTCTTCCAATCGTTTGTGGATGATATTTTCCGGGACTTGCATGGACAGGGTGTAGTGGTGTATATCGATGACATTCTAATATACTCCGCTACACGAGCCGAGCTTGTGTCCCTGGTTCGGCGGGTGCTTGGTAGACTGTTGGAGCATGACCTGTATGTGAAGGCGGAGAAATGTCTGTTCTTCAAAGAGTCCATCTCCTTCCTGGGACACCGTTTGTCCGTGTCAGGTGTGGAGATGGAGATTGACCGCGTTCCGGCCGTGCGCAATTGGCAGACTCCCACCACGGTGAAGGAGGTGCAGCGGTTCTTGGGTTTTGCCAATTACTACTGGAGGTTTATCCGGAGCTTTGGGCAGGTAGCAGCTCCCATTACCTCCCTGCTAAAGGGAGGGCCGGTGCGTCTGCAGTGGTCGGCTGAGGCGGACAGGGCTTTTAGGCATCTGAAAGAACTGTTTACCTCGGCTCCGGTGCTGGCACATCCGGATCCCTCTTTGGCATTCCAAGTTGAGGTGGACGCGTCCGAGGCTGGGATCGGTGCTGTACTGTCTCAGCGCTCGGGTACGCCACCAAAACTCTGTCCCTGTGCTTTCTTTTCTAAGAAGCTCAGTCTGGCGGAGCGCAATTATGGGGGGGACAGGGAGCTTTTAGCTGTGGTTCAAGCCCTGAAGGTGTGGAGGCATTGGCTTGAGGGGGGCTAAACACCCTTTTCTCATGTTGACTGACCATCGTGACCTGGAGTACATCCGGGCGGCGAGGAGGTTGAACCCGCGTCAGGCAAGGTAGGCGATGTTTTTCACTCAATTTGTGTTTACGCTCACCTACAGACCAGGTTCCCAGAACACTAAGGCAGTCGCCCTGTCCCGACTATATGCCACAGAGGAGAGGTCCATTGAGCCCACTCCCATACTTCCGGAGTCTTGTCTGGTGGCACCGGTGGTATGGGAGGTTGATGCGGATATCGAGCGGGCGTTGCGCACCGATCCTGCTCCCCCACAGTGTCCAGAGGGTCGGATGTACGTGCCGCTCGAGGTTCGTGATCGATTGATATATTGGGCTCACACGTCACCCTCCTCTGGTCATCCTGGTATCGGTCGGACAGTGCACTGCCTTAGTGGGAAGTACTGGTGGCCCACTTTAGCTAAGGACGTGAGGGTTTATGTTTCCTCCTGCTCGGTGTGCGCCCAGTGTAAGGCGCCTAGACACCTGCCCAGAGGGGAAATACAACTCCTACCCTTTCCACAACGGCCGTGGTCTCATCTATCGGTCGACTTTGTCACGGACCTTCCCCCCTCACAGGGGAACACTACGATCTTGGTCGTTGTGGATCGGTTTTCGAAGGCCTGCCGTCTCATTCCTATGCCAGGTCTCCCTACAGCCCTACAAACTGCTGACGCCCTGTTTACACACGTCTTCCGGCACTATGGGGTACCTGAGGATATAGTGTCTGATCGGGGTCCCCAGTTCACCTCTAGAGTCTGGAGGGCGTTTATGGAACATCTGGGGGTCTCGATTAGCCTTACCTCAGGTTTTTACCCCGAGAGTAATGGGCAGGTGGAGAGAGTGAACCAGGATGTGGGTAGGTTGCTGAGGTTCTATTGCCAGGACCGCCTTTTCAGTGTGTGTTAGGTTATCAGCCGGTCCTGGCACCTTGGCATCAGAGCCAGATCGAATCTCCTGCGGTGGACGAGTGGTTTTGGTGCTTGGAAGAGACCTGGAACGCTGCGCATGTCCACCTGCAGCGGGCTATCAGGCGACAAAAGGCGAGCGCCGATCGCCACCGCAGTGAGGCTCCGGTGTATGCACCGGGAGATCGGGTCTGGCTCTTGACCCGAAACCTGCCCCTTTGCCTGCCCTGCTGGAAGCTGGGTCGGCGGTTTGTGGGGCCATTTCAAGTCCTGAGGAGATTGAACAAGGTTTGTTATAGGTTACAACTTCCCATTAATTACTGTATTAACCCCTTGTTCCATGTATCTCTCCTCAGGCCAGTAGTAGCTGGTCCACTCCAGGACTCTGAGGTACGAGAGGTTCCTCCGCCCCCACTGGATATCGAGGGGGCTCCGGTGTACTCAGTCCGTTCCATCTTGGATTCGAGGCGTCGGGTGGGGGGCCTACAGTATCTCGTGGAGTGGGAGGGGTACGGTCCGGAGGAACGGTGCTGGGTCCCTAGGAGGGACATCCTAGATCCCTCCATGTTGAGGGATTTCCATCAGAATCATCTGACTCGCCCTGCTCCGCCTCCTCCTGGCCGTCCCCGAGGCCGGGGTCTGCGCACGGCTGGATCCGTGCGTCAAGGGGGGGTACTGTCACGGATTCAGCCGAGGCTGCCCCTCCTCCTTGCTCGGGCAGGCTTCGGTGTTCGTCGTCCCCGGAGTACTAGCTGCTACCGATCTATGTTTCTGTGTTTGACTTGTTTGGACTTTATTGTGTACACCTGTTTCCCATTATGTTGTATTGTCTTCCCTATATAACCCTCTGTCTTTCATTGTGTGTTGTGTGTGATTGTATTCGTCATCGGCAGTAGTTAGTGTGCGGGTTATTTTCCACCCTGTGTGGAGGTTGTTTATACTCTGGTTACTTTCGAGTAAAGTACGTTTCCAGTAAGCTCTGTCTCCTGCGTTTGACTTCGCCTACCGCATTCACTGACGCTCTGACAGAAAGAATTTGGCAGACTGAGTGGGAGGGTCGTCACACTTTTTTATTACTACGTCTGTCAATCTTGTTAAATATATGATTTAGGTCACCTGCTAAAATATTTTTTTCTGTCTTGATTGATATAATATAGCATGAATTCTATCGTAAAACACCAGATTTGCCCCTGGTGGGATATAAAATTAAATCAATGTGTATTTTTCACCATGTAAGGTACAATTCAATATTAGAAAACGGCCTTCTTGGTCCAAATGCTGGGATATAAGTGAAATGGTGTATTATTATCTATCAGGATGCCTACACCTCTGCTGTTACTACAGTAGATGGCAGCATATGTCTCTCCAACCCATCTCCTCTTTAAATGTTACATTTCTCCTTTTTTTTTTTTATCACTCTTACAAAAAAAACACATCTAACCATATGTTATTTTACCCATCATGGAGCCCGTGGACATTACAGGTGGTAAGTTGGATTTTGTTGGTATTTACTTGTATAGAATCAAACCTTATCTGTTCCATCTATCATTGAAGAACCACGTAAAAAAAAAAAAACAGACATGACATATGAGGGCTGTGGGCAGTCCATAGAATGGGAGGATCATAGTATAAATACATAGTTATTGTATACATTACATTGTATACATTACATACAATGCATTCAGAAAATATACAGACCTTTTCCCTTTTTCCACATTTTGTTAAGTTACAGCCTTATTCTAAAATTGATTTTTTTTTCTTCTCATCAATCTACATACAATACCCCATAATGACAAAGTGAAAACAGATTTTTTGACATTTATACAAATGTCTTAAAAATACCAAACAGAAATGAAATACCTTATTAATTACGTTAAGTATTCCGACCCTTTGCTATAAGACTCAAATTGAGTTCAGATGCATCCTGTTTCCATTGATCATCCTTGAGATGTTTTTACAACTTGTTTGGAGTCCACCTGTGGTAAATTCAATTGATTGGACATGATTTGGAAAGGCACACACCTGTCTATATAAGGTCCCACAGTTGACAGTGCATGTCAGAGTAAAAACCAAGCCATTACGTCGAAGGAATTGTCCGTAGAGCTCTGAGACAAGATTGTGTCGAGGCACAGATCTGGAGAAGGATACCAAACAATCTCTGCAGCATTGAAGGTCCCCAAGAACACAGTGGCCTCCATCATTCTTAAAAGGAAGAAGTTTGGAACCACCAAGACTCTTCCTAGAGCTGGCCGCCCGGCCAAACTGAGCAATCGGGGGAGATAGGCCTTGGTCAAAGAGGTGACCAAGAACCTGATGGTCACTCTGACAGAGCTCCAGAGTTCCTCTGTGGAGATGGGAGAACCTTCCAGAAGGACAACCATCTCTGCAGCACTCCACCAATCAGGCCTTTATGGTAGAGTGGCTAGACGGAAGCCACTCCTCAGTAAAAGGCACATGAAAGCCCTCTTGGAGTTTGCCAAAAGGCACCTAAACACTCTCAGACCATGAGAAACAAGATTATCTGGTCTGATGAAACCAAGATTGAACTCTTTGGCCTAAATGCTAAGTGTCATGTCTGGAGGAAACCTGGCACCATCCCTACTGTAAAGCATGGTGGTGGCAGCATCATGTTGTGGGGATGTTTTTCAGCGGCAGGTACTGGGAGAATAGTCAGGATCGAGGGAAAGATGAACGGCGCAAAGTACAGAGAGATCCTTGATGAAAACCTGCTCCAGAGCGCTCAGGACCTCAGACTGGGGTGAAGGTTCACCTTCCCACAGGACAACGACCCTAAGCACACAGCCAAGACAATGCAGGAGTGGCTTCAGGACAAGTCTCTAAATGTCCTTGAGTGGCCCAGCCAGAGCCCGGACTTGAACCCAGTCAAACATCTCTGGAGAGACCTGAAGATAGCTGTGCAGCGACGCTCCCCATCCAACCTGACAGAGCTTGAGAGGTTCTGCAGAGAAGAAAGGGAGAAACTCCCCAAATACAAGCTTGTTGCGTCATACCGAAGAAGACCCAAGGCTTTAATCGCTGCCAAAGGTGCTTCAACAAAGTACTGAGTAAAGGGTCTGAATACTTATGTAAATGTCATGTTTCAGTTTCTTTTAATTTTATTATTAGCAAAAATGTCTAAAAACCAGTTTTGCTTTGTCATTATGGGGTATTGTGTGTAAATTGATGAGGGGGAAAAAACAGTTTTATCCATTTTAGAATGAGGCTGTAACGTAACAAAACGTGGAAAAAGTTAAGGGGTCTGAATACTTTCCGAATGCACTGTATACATGTGGGCATGTGCCCTGAGCAGACATTTAACAAAAAACACTAACTGAACAGAACATAGGCTGCAGACTAGTCCCGCACAATCAACAATTTTTTTTCGGAATAAACCTTCCTCCTGAACTGTCGCCCTACACAGCACAGCCATTGGTTAAGTAAAACACAAAAACGTTTTTATCAGCAAGAGCAAAGCAGGCCAGGGCTCAGGGTTGGAATATATATTGCAGTGTGTAATGCAGCCTAGTTTTATTTACGCCATCCCAGCAGCTATCTTAGAAATATAACTTTGCTCTGTCCTTTTCCGAGCATGCACTTCGTAGACTATAGCTTATAGGCCATGGATCATTTGATTGAGACCACAATAAATAGCCTATAGGCGCACTTGATATTGCACACCCAGGGGAGAATCAGAGATGAGTGGTGGCATCGGGCACACATCGCTACTAGTTCTAAAACACTGAGAAATATTGAAATTTCATCAATTACAAATTACATGACCCTCCCATGGACTAGATTTAAAAAATACTAAACCCTCCCGTTGTCTGAAATTGAAAAAGCATGACCCTCCCCCATTTTCCTCCAGGTAACAATTCTGTACATTTCAATCTGTCCCTTATGCATAAACTCTAATATACGTATGGGTGTTTTGAATTAATCATCACCTTAGAAAGCGTTGGCTATTTCGTTGTGTTAGGCCTTCAAACAACATCCACAACAACCATGTTTTCACTCAGTTTCAACCTGTTGTTGAACTTCTTTCTTCAAATTGATCACATTGAGGTGAGTTTTAAAAGCACTGTTTTAATGCTAAGTGTTTGATGTGATATTCGATTGCATTGCATTGATGTCAGAGTGGTTAGAGGGACAATAGAGCTCTGAGTACCAGGCCATTAGCGACCTGATGATCGATAGCGAGTTGGGTACTACTAACACATGTCCAGAGTGCATAAGAGGAGATTACCATGACTCAACGGTCACATGGAATTTTACTTTGTTCATGACTCATGACTGCCGGTGTGGCAGTAATACAGTCCCCGCAACAGCCCTAATCCAATGTCTGAATCAGTCTCTGAATAGCCCCTGAACATAACAGTTGTCTAGACTCTAGAGTGACGTTTTGAAGATGCACAGTAAACCGTAATCAACTTTATTCTAGACTGATGCACTGTAGATGGTTTGATGCACAGTAGATGGTTTATTATGTTGAGACTGATGTGTGTCTTGTTTTTCTAAGATCGATTTTCTTAATCACTCTTAACATTTCTCAGTATAGATCCTGGTTATTCTCAACTAATTCCAGCAAGATCACACCAGATAGAGTTCAGTATTCAACGTTTGTCCAGGTCCCAAGGATCCGCACGCTTCAGTGCTAAGGATCACAGGTTCAATCCCAGTGCTAGGCACGCATTTTATTTTTTTCTGTTTTAACCTTCTCACAAACCTTTTTTATTTTTGTTTTTTTATTTAACCTTTATTTAACCAGGTAAGCCAGTTGAGAACAAGTTCTCATTTACAACTGCGACCTGGCCAAGATAAAGCAAAGCAGTGCGATAAAAACAACAACAACACAGAGTTAAAATAAATAAATGGAATAAACAAAACGTACAGTCAATAACACAATAGAAAATCTATATACAGTGTGTGCAAATGTAGTAAGTTATGGAGGTAAGGCCATAGTGCAAAATAATTACAATTTAGCATTAACACTGGAGTGATAGATGTGCAGAAGATTATGTGCAAATAGATACTGGGGTGCAAATTAGCAAAATAAATAACAATATGGGGATGAGGTAGTTGGGTGGGCTAATTACAGATGGGCTGTGTACAGGTGCAGTGATCGGTAAGCTGCTCTGACAACTGATGCTTAAAGTTAGTGAGGGAGATAAGAGTCTCCAGCTTCAAAGATTTTTGCAGTTCGTTCCAGTCATTTGCAGCAGAGAACTGGAAGGAATGGCGGCCAAAGTAGGTGTTGGCTTTGGGGATGACCAGTGAGATATACCTGCTGGAGCGCAGACTACAGGTGGGTGTTGCTATGGTGACCAATGATCTAAGATAAGGCAGGGATTTGCCTAGCAGTGATTTATAGATGACCTGGAGCCAGTGGGTTTGGCGACGAATATGTAGTGAGGGCCAGCCAACGAGAGCATACAGGTCACAATGGTGGGTAGTATATGGGGCTTTGGTGACAAAACGGATGGCACTGTGATAGACTACATCCAATTTGCTGAGTAGAGTGTTGGAAGCTATTTTGTAAATGACATCGCCGAAGTCAAGGATCGGTAGGATAGTCCGTTTTACGAGGGCATGTTTAGCAGCATGAGTGAAGGAGGCTTTGTTGCGAAATAGGAAGCCGATTCTAGATTTAACTTTGGATTGGAGATGCTTAATGTGAGTCTGGAAGGAGAGTTTACGGTCTAACCAGACACCTAGGTATTTGTAGTTGTCCACATATTCTAAGTCAGACCCGCCGAGAGTAGTGATTCTAGTCGGGCGGGCGGGTGCAAGCAGCGTTCGATTGAAGAGCATGCATTTAGTTTTACTAGCGTTTAAGAGCAGTTGGAGGCCACGGAAGGAGTGTTGTATGGCATTGAAGCTCATTTGGAGGTTTGTTAACACAGTGTCCAATGAAGGGCCAGATGTATACAAAATGGTGTCGTCTGCGTAGAGGTGGATCTGAGAGTCACCAGCAGCAAGAGCGACATCATTGATATACACAGAGAATAGAGTCGGCCCGAGAATTGAACCCTGTGGCACCCCCATAGAGTCTGCCAGAGGTCCAGACAACAGGCCCTCCGATTTGACACATTGAACTCTATCTGAGAAGTAGTTGGTGAACCAGGCGAAGCAGTCATTTGAGAAAACAAGGCTATTTAGTCTGCCAATAAGAATGCGGTGATTGACAGAGTCAAAAGCCTTGGCCAGGTCGATGAAGACGGCTGCACAGTACTGTCTTTTATCGATCGCGGTTATTATATCGTTTAGGACCTTGAGCATGGCTGAGGTGCACCCATGACCAGCTCAGAAACCAGATTGCATAGCGGAGAAGGTACAGTGGGATTCGAAATGGTCGGTGATCTGTTTGTTAACTTGGCTTTCAAATACTTTCGAAGGGCAGGATGGATATAGGTCTGTAAATTAATGCCTAAACTAAACCGTCAATTCTTTTCTGTTTTAACAACCTTAACACTTACCTACTTTCACATCACCCATAGACGTTTGTCCCCGCCATGGACAAATGTCAAATCACCAGAGAGATTCTATGTTGAGGATATATATATATTTTGTATGTGTTTGTGTCAGGCAATTAGGACATCAATCAGCTGTACCAGACACATAAAGCTGCCCTTGGAACAGGAAACACAAACCACAATTTCCACCTCCCTGGTGTTTCTCTCTGATTTCTCTAACTTATTATCCTTAGCCAAAGGAAATTTCAACCCTGCAATTTTTCGTATAAGTTCAACGAAGAACGCAAAATGGAGGGATTGGAGACGAGAAGCATTTACGAACATTTACTTGAATCATTTACAACAATTCAATCATATTCTAATCATTTGGAGCTAACTAGCCGGTTTCCCATGGTGTGTTCATGACAGCTCTGTAATACTTTATCAGGTGGAAAAGTGGCCCATGAAAGGTAGCAAGTCTACTAATACATTGTACATGTGTATGTGTGTGTCCGGGTGCATGTGTGTGAGGAAGATTAGGGTATGAGACCATGCAGGATCCTATTACTTCTCCCCAGGTATGCATCTGTATTTGCTTCTGATCTCTTTTCTGGCTATATAGTGTACACCAATGTCATTATGGTGGTGGTGGGGTTGTGTGTGTGTGTGTGTGTGTGTGCGTGTGTGTGCGTGCGTGTCCTCATAAGTGTGGTGTGTGTGTGAGTGTAAGAGAGAGAGAGAGAGAGAGAGAGAGAGAGAGAGAGAGAGAGAGAGAGAGAGAGAGAGAGAGAGAGAGAGAGAGAGAGAGAGAGAGAGAGAGAGAGAGAGAGAGAGAGAGAGAGAGAGAGAGAGAGAGAGAGAGAGACCATTTCTGTCTCTCAGCCAGTGGTGGTGCAGTGTTATATTATGGTTGTCACATGTACAATTAACCCTAAGAACGGTGCTTGCTTTCCTGTGGCAAAAAGGGCTCTGCTTCTATTGAACTGGGCTTGAGACAGGCTTCACTTGGGATAAGTAGAAAGGCTGAGGAGGGTTAATGAAATCCGGAGCCCAAAATAATCAGAGCATGTGTGAAGATAACAGCCCGGCACTTGCCTCATAGCCCCTTCCTCTGGCTAGCTTCATGCCGATGAGCAGCCTAAATGTCCAACAGCACTCGACATCATCATTACATTGAATATGGTCTGCATGTTATGTGGGGAATGAGTAGCTGCATAAACCAATATAAAAATAGACAGCATCTCCATATGTGCTGCTGTAAAAGTGAGACCACTCATTAGTCTCTTTATTTTTCATTTGATAAATCAATAATAGCCACAAACCATTTTACGCCTATGCAGCACAGGGTAGCATAGCTCTGCATAGTGCGGCCAAAGGTCATCAAATCAATCGTCCGTGCCCTCCTAGGTGTTCCATATTTACTGGGATGTTTATGGATGGAGGGAATGAGGCAGAGACCACCAGGACGGGAGGTGGAATGAAGACTGATGGAGCTGCCTGGGCCTGGTGCTCTGCCTGGTGCTCTGCTAGCTGGGCCTAGCCCTAGTGCTGGGCTAGCTACCACACAGCTACAGGAGCCAGACCATTAATATGTTTGGACTACTGGGTTGGATTACTACTGAAATGTTTGGGCTACAGATGGATAGATTCTCAATTTATCCTCTCTTGGTTTGTGTGGGCCTTGTTCTCGGCTGACTGTGTGAGAAATACTTATATGACTGGATGGGATCAAATGTGTATCAAATGACACCATATCATTCAGAAAGCTCTCTCCAGAGGAGGTTGTCTATCTCTCTCTCTCTCTGTCTGACTGCCTGATGGGCTCACGGAAGGGGTGAGAACACTTCAAAGAGTGTTTAGGAGAAAGCAGGCTGAGTTATGGTGTGTTTGATGTTCTTTAATGGCTGATGCCAATCGCTGAGAGAGGGAAAAAATCCATAAACACTGATAATGTCTCTCTCAGGCCAGCATATATTACTTCAAATTAAATGAATGATTTAGCTCAAGGGATAATTTTCCAGCTTCAGAAATAATTATAATTGAATTTCATCAATAAACCAGGCATTAACCTCACTTCAATATGGCGTGATATGACACATTATACATTGTTGACAGAAACTCCAATTCCAATACATCAAAAGATACAATGGCACTGGAGATTATTTTCTGTACACTGTAGTCAGTTACACTATACCTACTTGGGTATGATACACATGGATACTACCAATGTTATTTCTGCAGTATAAGGTACTGTATATCCCCCTCATATTCAACTCTGGACCTCGAAGCCAGTTCCACCACTTTTTTTCATTCTTTCCCTCTAATCAGGGACTGATTTAGTCCTGGGACACCAGGTTGGTGCAATTCATTATCAGATAGAACAGAAAACCATCAGGCTCCGGACCTCGTAGGGTAAGAGTTGAATGCCCCTGGTATATGCATTGTTACCAAGGATTTGCACTTTAACACTGATGATGTGAGACAGACAAAATAGACACTTTCCAGGCCATAACTGGTGTAACTGTTTTTGGTATGGTTGCAGAGGTAAGAGAAACACAGATATGGGCGATTCCATGCCAGGACAGCCCAAAAATATTACCTCAGATTGTTCTGGCAATTCTCACATATAAACTTTATTCGGAGGAACGATTTTTGACATGCTTTTTACATTTGTATCACCATATATATTTTTTATTTTTTAATGATGAAAGTGGCCATTTTAGGCCCTTTTTACACTTATAAATGCCTCCTGTAAGACCCTATGATCCGTGAACCTTAATGGTGTCATTTTACTTATAGTGTGCTTCAACATGTGGAGTATGTCTAGATTTTGAAATAAATTGTTTCACATTAATTTATTCAACATAAAACATATGAATATGAATATCTCAAAAGTACCCTTTTTTATTTAGTTCATTTTAAGACATATCATTTGGAACAACATACTCTAAAAGTACATCACATTTTGAGTGGGCTCTGCACATTTTGAAGTTATGATCAATTTAATGAGCACCACCAACACAGGGAATTGAAAATGGATTCAAAGAGAACTCTCTCTGCTGGTGATTTGCTGAATGTGCAATCCTATAGAAGGGCTGTGCTTGGTTAATGACCTACAGTGAGGGAAAAAAGTATTTGATCCCCTGCTGATTTTGTACCTTTGCCCACTGATAAATAAATGATTTGTCTATAATTTTAATGGTAGGTTTATTTGAACAGTGAGAGACAGAATAACAACAACAAAAATCCAGAAAAACGCATGTCAAAAATTGTATAAACTGATTTGCATTTTAATGAGGGAAATAAGTATTTGACCCCCTCTCAATCAGAAAGATTTCTGGCTCCCAGGTGTCTTTTATACAGGTAACGAGCTGAGATTAGGAGCACACTCTTAAAGGGAGTGCTCCTAATCTCAGCTTGTTACCTGTATAAAAGACACCTGCCCACAGAAGCAATCAATCAATCAGATTCCAAACTCTACACCATGGCTAAGACCAAAGAGCTCTCCAAGGATGTCAGGTACAAGATTGTAGACCTACACAAGGCTGAAAAGGGCTACAAGACCATCGCCAAGCGGCTTGGTGAGAAGGTGACAACAGTTGGTGCGATTATTCGCAAATGGAAGAAACACAAAAGAACTGTCAATCTCCCTCGGCCTGGGGCTCCATGCAAGATCTCACCTCGTGGAGTTGCAATGATCATGAGAACGGTGAGGAATCAGCCCAGAACTACACAGGAGGATCTTGTCAATGATCTCAAGGCAGCTGTGACCATAGTCACCAAGAAAACAATTGGTAACACACTACGCCGCGAAGGACTGAAATCCTGCAGCGCCCGCAAGGTCCCCCTGCTCAAGAAAGCACATATACAGTGCTGTCTGAAGTTTGCCAATTAACATCTGAATGATTCAGAGGAGAACTGGGTGAAAGTGTTGTGGTCAGATGAGACCAAAATCGAGCTCTTTGGCATCAACTCAACTCACCGTGTTTGGAGGAGAAGGAACGCTGCCTATGACCCCAAGAACACCATCCCCACCGTCAAACATGGAGGTGGAAACATTTTGCTTTGGGGGTGTTTTTCTGCAAAGGGGACAGGACAACTTCACCGCATCAAAGGGACGATGGACGGGGCCATGTACCATCAAATCTTGGGTGAGAACCTCCTTCCCTCAGCCAGGGCATTGAAAATGGGTCGTGGATGGGTATTCCAGCATGACAATGAACCAAAACACACGGCCAAGGCAACAAAGGAGTGGCTCAAGAAGAAGCACATTAAGGACCTGGAGTGGCTTAGCCAGTCTCCAGACCTTAATCCCATAGAAAATCTGTGGAGGGAGCTGATGGTACGAGTTGCCAAACGTCAGCCTCGAAACCTTAATGACTTGGAGAAGATCTGCAAAGAGGAGTGGAACAAAATCCCTCCTGAGATGTGTGCAAACCTGGTGGACAACTACAAGAAACGTCTGACCTCTGTGATTGCCAACAAGGGTTTTGCCACCAAGTACTAAGTCATGTTTTGCAGAGGGGTCAAATACTTATTTCCCTCATTAAAATACAAATCAATTTATAACATTTTTGACATGCGTTTATCTGGATTTGTTTGTTGTTATTCTGTCTCTCACTGTTCAAATAAACCTACCATTAAAATTATAGACTGATCATGTCTTTGTAAGTGCGCAAACGTACAAAATCAGCAGGGGATCAAATACTTTTTTCCCTCACTGTATAATGTACATTTCTATGTATAAAATGGCTCATATCTTCAAAAGTACCAGAGATCCCACTCTGGAAATTTGAAGTGTTTAAAGAGTATATTGTAACAAAATAAAATTTAAATAAAGCTCTAAAACAAGCAAAATCAAAAGATAAATGAATGTGAAAAATTGTATTTCAGAATCTAGACATACTCCATTTTTGAGAGCACACTATAAGGAGTATAATGACACCAAGATGTTGTCTGTATCATTCTTACAGGAGACATATGTACAGTGGGGAAAAAAAGTATTTAGTCAGCCACCAATTGTGCAAGTTCTCCCACTTAAAAATATGAGAGATGCCTGTAATTTTCATCATAGGTACACGTCAACTATGACAGACATAATGAGAAAAAGAAATCCAGAAAATCACATTGTAGGATTTTTAATGAATTTATTTGCAAATTATGGTGGAAAATAAGTATTTGGTCAATAACAAAAGTTTCTCAATACTTTGTTATATACCCTTTGTTGGCAATGACACAGGTCAAACGTTTTCTGTAAGTCTTCACAAGGTTTTCACACACTGTTGCTGGTATTTTGGCCCATTCCTCCATGCAGATCTCCTCTAGAGCAGTGATGTTTTGGGGCTGTCGCTAGGGCAACACGGACTTTCAACTCCCTCCAAAGATTTTCTATGGGGTTGAGATCTGGAGACTGGCTAGGCCACTCCAGGACCTTGAAATGCTTCTTACGAAGCCACTCCTTCGTTGCCGGGGCGGTGTGTTTGGGATCATTGTCATGCTGAAAGACCCAGCCACGTTTCATCTTCAATGCCCTTGCTGATGGAAGGAGGTTTTCACTCAAAATCTCACAATACATGGCCCCATTCATTCTTTCCTTTACACGGATCAGTCGTCCTGGTCCCTTTGCAGAAAAACAGCCCCAAAGCATGATGTTTCCACCCCATGCTTCACAGTAGGTATGGTGTTCTTTGGATGCAACTCAGCATTCTTTGTCCTCCAAACACGACAAGTTGAGTTTTTACCAAAATGTTCTATTTTGGTTTCATCTGACCATATGACATTCTCCCAATCCTCTTCTGGATCATCCAAATGCACTCTAGCAAACTTCAGACGGGCCTGGACATGTACTGGCTTAAGCAGGGGGACACGTCTGGCACTGCAGGATTTGAGTCCCTGGCGGCGTAGTGTGTTACTGATGGTAGGCTTTGTTACTTTGGTCCCAGCTCTCTGCAGGTCATTCACTAGGTCCCCCCGTGTGGTTCTGGCATTTTTGCTCACCGTTCTTGTGATCATTTTGACCCCACAGGGTGAGATCTTGTGTGGAGCCCCAGATCGAGGGAGATTATCAGTGGTCTTGTATGTCTTCCATTTCCTAATAATTGCTCCCACAGTTGATTTCTTCAAACCAAGCTGCTTACCTATTGCAGATTCAGTCTTCCCAGCCTGGTGCAGGGCTACAATTTTGTTTCTGGTGTCCTTTGACAGCTCTTTGGTCTTGGCCATAGTGGAGTTTGGAGTGTGACTGTTTGAGGTTGTGGACAGGTGTATTTTATACTGATAACAAGTTCAAACAGGTGCCATTAATACAGGTTACGAGTGGAGGACAGAGGAGCCTCTTAAATAAGAAGTTACAGGTCTGTGAGAGCCAGAAATCTTGCTTGTTTGTAGGTGACCAAATACTTATTTTCCACCATAATTTGCAAATAAATTCATAAAAAATCCTACAATGTGATTTTTGGAAAAAAAAATGCTCAATTTGTCTGTCATAGTTGACGTGTACCTATGATGAAAATTACAGGCCTCTCTCATCTTTTTAAGTGGGAGAACTTGCACAATTGGTGGCTGACTAAATACTTTTTTTCCCCACTGTATATGTCTGAAAAGGGCTAAAATCACCACTTTCATTGCGATTTTCTCAATAAAATTGTCAAATCCTTCCTTCCTCCCAATGAAGTTTCTAAGTCAGAATTGCCAGAACAATCTGAGATACGCAAAATAATTTTGTGCTTTCCTGGCGTGGAATCGCCCACAGAAACCGGAGAAGAGGGATACTGATCTGACAGGTCAATCCAACTGCTGGTAATAGTTCATGAGAATCCACTTTATCTATGTTCCTGTTCCTGAGGCTGTATCGTTGGCAGACACCTGCAACCCAGAGAAAATGAGAGCAGAGCGAGAGGGCCTGCAACTTCAAATAGGCCCTGGGATTTATGTCAAGGATTCCAATCGGCAGTGGCATTATCAAAGCCCCCAGGCCACTATCTTTGGAACTGCTTATCAAGTGGACAGGCTCCGGGCTCTGCACTACAGGGGATATTTCCCTTTGAGGATATGGCTATGGAGTCGGTAATATTCTGAAAATTCAGGAAAAACAACCATTTGTAAAACATAAATATGATTTGTTAAGTTGTATGTGAAATCATACAAAAATACACTTGGCCTAGAATACTAGTTTTGGAATAGAGATGATTTAACTAGAGATGAGTGGCTCTTTTACACCTTCACAGCAAGAGATAGACATTCCAATTATCAGTCCTTACTTTTGTCATTCTCAAAGGAGTCGCTGCAATAATGAATGATGATCCAGAATTAATCATTATATCTTAGGCAAATGAGAAAGAGCGTGATGCCATGGTCAGAATTAATCTGAATCTGAAACTCTTCAGGGTATTGATTCAAAGGCAGACAGACACTGGAGTAGAGAAGTAGGGGGGTGATGACTCACTGAACTTTAACTCTGAATTCATATCAGAACTGCCCCTCAATTACAATGGCATCATTTGTCCTGTAAATTACCTAATATCATACCTACTTACTGTAATATGGTCAAATTGTCACTACCCAAACTACAGTGACATGTAGTCAGGGTAGGCAGGGTAGGTAATGCTTACCCTGTGAAAATATATTATCTCATGTTTTTTCTCAATGATTCTGGTGGTTTTTATGCTCAAAATATTTTTTGGGGTTGCTAAAACTGCATCAAAACCTCAGGAAAGGTGCCAGGGTATTCATGCCTTTCTTTCCATCCATTCGAATCCATTCAAATCCTTGACGCACACAGCCTTTCCTGACTCCAGTCATTGTAACGGACATGGTCATCATTCGCTCCTTTGCCTAGCTTGAAATAGCTTGAGCCGACTTAATATATTGAGCATGCATACTGCCTAAATGTGTTGTGTGGGTAATGCCTGGAGTAAACTGTGCACATTTGGGCATGTCTACATCATTTGGTGCTTGCAACTCTGAAATGAACAAAGCTAGCTAGCTAGCAAAATTAACCTGACATATTAACACTACTACTACAATGTAAAGCCCAAGGCATTTTTCCTTAAGAGTCTATTGACGCACACATGGGTCAATCTAAGTAACATAATAAAAAAATCCCCATCAAAATCTGTCAATTTAAGCTAGTGATATCAGGTCTTTTGCATGTGCTGCGTCTTAATCCACCACATCCGCCTATGTCGGCCTTCCGCATCTGCTAAACTACTAAAATGTCAATGTAAAATGTGTGGAAGGTGGCCGAACTACAGCGTTTTCTTTTAGACCATGAGACATCCCGAAAATCGGTCTTTCCTCAAAAACATCTGTAGCGTCCAAACTATTATGATCTCTCTATGGAAAGGGGAGACCCTCGCAAACACGATGGTGTTCTCCGTTTTGCTCTACGACCCCCAGAAGTGTCACGGGACTCGTCTGAAGTCGGTAACGCTGATGTGGCAACTTCTGTCTGTAGAGTCCGAACCGTTTGAGCTACAAACTAATATGTTTCATGGGACTCGGCTGAAGGTAACCCATTCAAACGAATGGAAGTATGGAGGTAGTTTTGTGCCAACAAAGATAAGGGGTTAAATATGTGTCCATAAAAGCAAAAATATCCCACCCCCCCCCCAACGGCTTAGACTTTTAGAGGATAACTCAAATACGTATAGTACGTTGAACTTAAAATATTTATGTGGTACTGACTCAAAACTAAATGAGAAGTCAACATTTTTTAAAAAGTTATGATAAATCCACTTTTTCCCAGCATGCTCTACTGCAGGTTGATGTTTTGGTATTGTTTTTAATGTCTGTGTTTTGTAATGTACATTGGGTGATTGATTGATTAATCTTATGGTACACAAAGATAAATAATATACATTTTTCTAAACTAATCCAATCACCAGGGGCCTCATGTACAAAGACTTGCGTTGAATTCATACTAAAACATTGCGTACGGACAAAGCCATAAATGTGCGTACGCACCAAAAAAATCTGGGGCCTCATGTACAAAGACTTGCGTTGAATTCATACTAAAACATTGCGTACGGACAAAGCCATAAATGTGCGTACGCACCAAAAAAATCAGATGTATGAATCTCTGCGTACGCAGCATTCCACATACATTCTCTTTGTACATCCCAATCAACGCGAAATTGAGCGCACATGCACGAGCACCACACCACACCCTGTCTCCTCCCTCAATTAAATCAATTTAAATATGGTAATTAGGCCAATTTGGCAAAAGAAACCTGCAAGAACATGGCTAAAGCAAGCAAGAAACGAAATTTCACTGAAAACGAATTAGAGGTGCTACTATCAGAGGTAGAAACAAGAAAAAATATTTTATTTGGAAATCTGTCCTCTGGAATTAATAACAAAAGAAAGAAAAAAGAGTGGGCGAGTTTGTCTGATGCCGTCAACGCGGTGGGATCTGAGAGTCGCACCGTAAATGAACTGAAGAAGAAATGGTCAGACATAAAGGTGGAAGTTAAGCGGAGAACTGCTGCGCACCGACAAAGTGTGGGCAGAACAGGCGGTGGTACAGGGACCGATGAACTTGCACCCTTTGATCAGAGAGTTGCCTCTATTGTAGGAGACAAGTTAATCTCTGGAATCGTATCCGCTGATGTAGGAGACTCGGATATACTACAGGACTGCCAGCAAGGTGACTCAGATTTATTTCCTTAAATTTGATATACATAGCCAGCCACCGTTTAATTTTAAAATGCATGCAATATAGCAAAAGGTACACCAGAGATTTCACGTATCCACTGCTTTTATTGCAAATGCGTGTACCCATTAATAAGGAACAGACTCAAATTACTGTTAAGATGTGCCTGTGTTTAATTGGACTTAGGAACCGCAGGAATGTCCACTGGCACGCACTCAGAGTCCGCACCACCTGAGCAGCCAGAGCCCATTCAGTCCAGCGTCTCCCGTGTCTCTAATGTTCCCCCAGTGCTGAAGCCCGTCCATCTGGCCGTGTCTTGACGCATGCTGTTCTGGAGTCACAACAACAAATTGTTAGGGCCATTGAAGAAATGAACAGTCACCTTAAAAATGTCACTGACGCACTCACAGAAATAAGCCATTCATTAAAAGAATTGGTCAAAAAATGAACTTTGTGTCTGAGTACCATTTATATTGTCGCAATTACACGTTGACGGGCCTGAATGGCTTGTTGATTGTGCTGCACATATACTGGTCCTGGGTCAGGGTCATCTGGCGGTGCCCCCCACCTCACCAAGGGGTATGCCATGCCTGTGCGCGGACATTGTGCAGCACTCCACAGGCCAGTATGATGCGGCAAACCTTGTCAGGGCGGTATAACAGCATCCCCCGGTCCTGTCAAGGCAGCGCCACCGACATTTCAGCTGCCCAATCGCCCGCTCCACAACTGACCGAGTGCGGGAATGGGCATCATTGTATCTGCGCTCTCGGTCAGTTTGTGGGTTGGTGAGGGGGGTTAACAGCCACGTCTTTAGTGGATAACCACTGTCTCCTGATGGGCAGTAATAATAATTACAGACACAAACATTTTACTTTTAGATAGAACCATACATTTAAATGCATAACTTACCAAGTAGCCACCCATCGTGCACCCTGCCAGCTTGGAGTCTCATCCCAACCATGCTGTTTGTAAGGATATATGAATCATGGGTTGACCCAGGCCACCTTGCCACAATATTTGTTAGGCGCATTTGTGCATCACATATAATCTGCACATTTATTGAATGGAAATGTTTCCGATTCACATATGCAAATTCGTCTTCAGATGGCGCCTTTATAGCAATATGTGTGCAGTCGATCGCTCCGATTACATTAGGAAAACCGGCTATCGCTGCAAATTGCGCTTTGATGTTTGGCTGGTCACCTGCATCGTATGGGAACGTTATATACCTGGTAGACAAGCGGATGATGCCGTCCCATACAGGTGGCATTGCACGGCTCAAACACGACTGGCTTATTCCTGAGCGGTCTGCCAGTTCTCTTTGGAAAGAACCGGTTGCTAGGAAACCAAGTGTAGTAAGCACCTGTAAAGGAACGGGTAATGCGTGGCTCCTCACTGTCTCTCTTTCCAAATTCGGACCCAACTCAGCGCAGAGCTCCAAGAGTATAGCCCTTGGAAATCTGAAACGGCTGATGAGCCAGTCATCGTCGTGGGCCAGAAAATCACCGTGGTCCCTAAAAACTCGTTCTCTCCGGATTTGTCCATTGAAAATGTCTTCTAATAAAGCCAAAGCTGCCATTGCTAGACGGGTTGTATCAATTTTCACATCCTTTATATATGTTCTTACTTAATTGCATAATTAATAGAATATTCTAATAAGACTCGTGTGACAATAATATGGCAAATCATTTATCAATTACAAATTATAAGCAATATCTGGCAGGTGCGATAGAACAGTTCGTAGTGTAATGTTTGCCACTTCACTTTATTGCCTCTATGAGTCGCCAACGGACAAACATCACAAAAATGTACGTACGCCAGGCCTGAAGTTTACGTGGAAGAACGCACATTCTTACGTTAATTTCACTGTTAGTACATCTGACCGTGAACGTGAAAGCTGGCGTACGCCGTGTTTTCGTGCGTACGCAAGATTGATACATGAGGCCCCTGATGTATGAATCTCTGCGTACGCAGCATTCCACATACATTCTCTTTGTACATCCCAATCAACGCGAAATTGAGCGCACATGCACGAGCACCACACCACACCCTGTCTCCTCCCTCAATTAAATCAATTTAAATATGGTAATTAGTCCAATTTGGCAAAAGAAACCTGCAAGAACATGGCTAAAGCAAGCAAGAAACGACATTTCACTGAAAACGAATTAGAGGTGCTACTATCAGAGGTAGAAACAAGAAAAAATATTTTATTTGGAAATCTGTCCTCTGGAATTAATAACAAAAGAAAGAAAAAAGAGTGGGCGAGTTTGTCTGATGCCGTCAACGCGGTGGGATCTGAGAGTCGCACCGTAAATGAACTGAAGAAGAAATGGTCAGACATAAAGGTGGAAGTTAAGCGGAGAACTGCTGCGCACCGACAAAGTGTGGGCAGAACAGGCGGTGGTACAGGGACCGATGAACTTGCACCCTTTGATCAGAGAGTTGCCTCTATTGTAGGAGACACGTTAATCTCTGGAATCGTATCCGCTGATGTAGGAGACTCGGATATACTACAGGACTGCCAGCAAGGTGACTCAGATTTATTTCCTTAACTTTGATATACATAGCCAGCCACTGTTTAATTTTAAAATGCATGCAATATAGCAAAAGGTACACCAGAGATTTCACGTATCCACTGCTTTTATTGCAAATGCGTGTACCCATTAATAAGGAACAGACTCAAATTACTGTTAAGATGTGCCTGTGTTTAATTGGACTTAGGAACCGCAGGAACGTCCACTGGCACGCACTCAGAGTCCGCACCACCTGAGCAGCCAGAGCCCATTCAGTCCAGCGTCTCCCGTGTCTCTAATGTTCCCCCCCAGTGCTGAAGCCCGTCCATCTGGCCGTGTCTTGACGCATGCTGTTCTGGAGTCACAACAACAAATTGTTAGGGCCATTGAAGAAATGAACAGTCACCTTAAAAATGTCACTGACGCACTCACAGAAATAAGCCATTCATTAAAAGAATTGGTCAAAAAAATGAACTTTGTGTCTGAGTACCATTTATATTGTCGCAATTACACGTTGACGGGCCTGAATGGCTTGTTGATTGTGCTGCACATATACTGGTCCTGGGTCAGGGTCATCTGGCGGTGCCCCCACCTCACCAAGGGGTATGCCATGCCTGTGCGCGACATTGTGCAGCACTCCACAGGCCAGTATGATGCGGCAAACCTTGTCAGGGCGGTATAACAGCATCCCCCGGTCCTGTCAAGGCAGCGCCACCGACATTTCAGCTGCCCAATCGCCCGCTCCCACAACTGACCGAGTGCGGGAATGGGCATCATTGTATCTGCGCTCTCGGTCAGTTTGTGGGTTGGTGAGGGGGGTTAACAGCCACGTCTTTAGTGGATAACCACTGTCTCCTGATGGGCAGTAATAATAATACAGACACAAACATTTTACTTTTAGATAGAACCATACATTTAAATGCATAACTTACCAAGTAGCCACCCATCGCGCACCCTGCCAGCTTGGAGTCTCATCCCAACCATGCTGTTTGTAAGGATATATGAATCATGGGTTGACCCAGGCCACCTTGCCACAATATTTGTTAGGCGCATTTGTGCATCACATATAATCTGCACATTTATTGAATGGAAATGTTTCCGATTCACATATGCAAATTCGTCTTCAGATGGCGCCTTTATAGCAATATGTGTGCAGTCGATCGCTCCGATTACATTAGGAAACCGGCTATCGCTGCAAATTGCGCTTTGATGTTTGGCTGGTCACCTGCATCGTATGGGAACGTTATATACCTGGTAGACAAGCGGATGATGCCGTCCCATACAGGTGGCATTGCACGGCTCAAACACGACTGGCTTATTCCTGAGCGGTCTGCCAGTTCTCTTTGGAAAGAACCGGTTGCTAGGAAACCAAGTGTAGTAAGCACCTGTAAAGGAACGGGTAATGCATGGCTCCTCACTGTCTCTCTTTCCAAATTCGGACCCAACTCAGCGCAGAGCTCCAAGAGTATAGCCCTTGGAAATCTGGAAACGGCTGATGAGCCAGTCATCGTCGTGGGCCAGAAAATCACCGTGGTCCCTAAAAACTCGTTCTCTCCGGATTTGTCCATTGAAAATGTCTTCTAATAAAGCCAAAGCTGCCATTGCTAGACGGGTTGTATCAATTTTCACATCCTTTATATATGTTCTTACTTAATTGCATAATTAATAGAATATTCTAATAAGACTCGTGTGACAATAATATGGCAAATCATTTATCAATTACAAATTATAAGCAATATCTGGCAGGTGCGATAGAACAGTTCGTAGTGTAATGTTTGCCACTTCACTTTATTGCCTCTATGAGTCGCCAACGGACAAACATCACAAAAATGTACGTACGCCAGGCCTGAAGTTTACGTGGAAGAACGCACATTCTTACGTTAATTTCACTGTTAGTACATCTGACCGTGAACGTGAAAGCTGGCGTACGCCGTGTTTTCGTGCGTACGCAAGATTGATACATGAGGCCCCTGCTGGCCTGATGTGGCCTGTAAACCATGAGTTTCAGGCCACTGTATTAGGGTAAAGATAGGCCTCAAAATAAGGCCTTATGAGATATGTATTATATTGTCATAAAGAGTTGAATTATAATAATAACATTTGCCTAGGAATGAATTCAACAACCATGTCTCTATCACTAACAAATACAGTCACGGATGATAACTCTACAATTCACTCGAAAAGGCAAGGCACACTGGGAAATTATATTGGAGGCGCAGCTTAGTTGGGGTGTATTTTATATAATTTTTAAGCTGATACAACGCAAATCTGGATTTCCTATAGGGTCACAGTGACTATCTGTTTGAGTAATGACTACAAAATCACTACAAAGCAACTGTACTCAGTAACTGTACTCAGATATATTACGTGCAACGAGTTTCCTCAAAGGTTTTGAGAAATGACAGCACAATGGGGTTTACAGTGTACGATACTGCGCCTCAAACATTTTCAAAGTTGGAATCATCATGGAGGGTTCGAAGAGTGGAACATCAACTATAATGAAAGTTAAGACCAGACACAGCATAAAGCAGACAACACGTGACTTTATTCATGGACAGGCAAAGCAACCACCATCTCCCTCACTGCTAGATGTCGGGCAGGCAAACAGTGAGTACTGGACAGTCTACTTGTCTGAAACATCATTACCAATTAATACTTTTTACTCAGACTTGAAGATTTACTTTTACTTTGTGGATGTAGTGGGAATGGGGCTTCTCCGCCGCTCAATGCGGGACCAAACTTTGGCTTCTACAAGATGGATGCGACTAACTACATTAACCATTCTTTCTATGTGCTGGCTGCCCTGCTGTGTGCATGCAGAATAAAATAATGGACATGGGGTTATGCTGTGACTTCTACAACGCTGTCAAAGAGAGGGAAGGACAGTAAAAGTAGGCCTAAATGTGTTTTCCTTTGCAATTTGTGGGTTAACCTTTTACTGCAGTGGGCTAAAACAGTGTTTCTTGGTGGTCTTAAACAAATCTACTTGAAACAAAAGTATACACCTAACACCCATGGTTATGGGCTTAAAAGAAATAAACAAACAGATATAGAGTTGAAATGTATAACATTTTGAGTTTGCATCCCAATATTACAATTTATATACAGTACATGCATCACAGAAGACTGAACTATACTGTAACAAAGCCGTTTGAGATAGAAACACCAGATTTGTGGCGGGTTTTTTGAAATAATGTTTATTAATTATGAAATTATAAAATATAGGAATAACGTTTCACCTATGAGGCCACTAGAGGGCGATTTGGTAAATAAACGGATATCAAAACCGACGTTCAAAGATGTCACTACCCATTCCCACTAGAGCTACAGTAATTCACACGCACCACCCTTAATGTCAAATTCAAATGCAACATCCTTCAATGCTTGCAGCTCTACCTACACACACTGCTAGTGGAATGAGCACTGTGTTTAACAATGCCTGCTAAATTGGGTTAAATTGCTAATAATCAAAAACATAAAACAATGTTAAATATTAAGACACGATCACAGAAAGTAACTAATCAAAAGGTGAAGTAGATTTAACCAATAATAACAGTTTTGGAATTTATCAAATTAAGTTGTTGGACAAGGATGTTGGAAAAACTCAGAAAGCTCATGCAAATAGTTACCTCTTTTTCTTTTTGAATAACCCCCTAGTCGACTGACGCACCGGTGCGTCAATCTAAGTTAGATAACAAAGAAATACTCATTAAAATCTGTCAGTTTAAACTAGGGATATCAGGTTTTTTGCATTGGATCCACTGCATCCGTCAGTGTCGCACTTAAAAAATGAATGGAAGTATGAAGGTAGTTTTGTGCCTAGCCAAAAAACGAAATATTGTTTTTATATCTCCTAGATTTAGGACAGACACTTCAAAACCTTGTTACCATTTCTTTGATGTTTTATTTTCAATGTCCCTGTCCGGGATCAAAACCCAGTCCCATCAGATAAATGTTTCTCTATTTGAGAGTTTGTCTGGATGCCACCTGCGTCCATCTTATCTTATCACTCCCTGGGCCAATCTCTTTCACTCCAAATGACCATTTCACTCATTTTTGGTTCAAGTGCCTGAAGGACTCGTGGTATCATGTGACATTAACAATGATTTGACCTCCACCCAAATCCCCCAATCGATCCCAACCCCACTCCAACCCCCCACTTTCACAATTTTTCTGAAAGACACATGAGCTACATGATGTAGGCAACTTGAAGCAGCAGCAAAATAACTACACTTTAGTTTTGAGCTGTAGCTTCCCACCAATACAGCACCAACAACACCAGGCAACCTTACCTTACCTCTTAACTTATCTTATTTCTTCTGCCCTCCAGAGGCAGTAGCATTTCATAAATGTCAATCAAGTAACACCTGTTTGGCTCTATTTCAATACTCATTGAGAGATTTTGAGAATGGTTCTTTCACCACAGTTGGCACCTTGCTCATTCACATGGGTGACTACAGTACTACTAATATTGTTCTTTATTGGTGCCCTAGCTACAATGTAGCACCCTGACAGTGTCGTTTGTATTCGGTGTGAGTCCCCCTCTACTTTATACCAATAAACACCCAGCGATACAGATGATGATGCCCTTCTGTCAGAAAAAGCTGCTCTGAGTGGGTCATTTAGGAGCTGGTAAAGAGGAAATGATCAACAAGCAGGTCTGTAAATTTACTCTTAATGTGTGCTCACACAACCACGACAACCCTCCACCCTGTCATTGCATTCACATCAACATACAATTATTGGATGTACGGAATATTCAGTTTTCCTTCCCAGTTTTGGTCTATATCATTTTCGATTCCCCACAAAGAAATAATAAAAGCTAGCTATGAATATTTCATTCTGTATTGTTGGAATGGCCACAGTCCATGAGCTGTAACTTTTTCTCAATTTCCATCTGCATCTCTGCCAACATCGCAGCTCTTTACTAATGGAAAGATTTGTATTCTGTATGATAACCTGTCAAATCGAATAGGTTTTTCCAAAACAAAAGGAAATCTAAAATGTGAAGTCAAGGTCCAAAAGAGATCGCAAGACATGAACATTTACTCTTTACCCATGAAACATTTTCATTTTATATGGTGAGTTTTACTTGTTATGTAAGAGAGGAAAGCTAATGATTAGAGATACATGTATGGCTCATCAAGTCTGTGAGACGTTTTGACTCCTGTTCGGGCCTACCCTGTCCAAAATAGGAGCTGTGGGAAGCCTCCTGCTAGATAAAGCTCCTGGCTCTAGTCCCTGTTTTCACATTGCCCATAAACCCAATTGAGGCCATATGCCCATCAGCGACAGCTATTCTATCCAGTCTATGAGTACAAATTGAAATGGGCTTCCTCTGTCAATCATTGAATTAATGAAACCCCCACACATTCTTTATTTCGTCCATTCATGAAACTTACATTGTTTATTGATGAAAGGACAATTATATGTGACAGCAGCAACATGTATTATTTAGTGAAATATGGCACAATATGGCACATCCGAGGAGAAAGATGGCTGTAACCACATGAATGCCTAGGCCTGGAGGGAAACGTGCTAACATTCAGCAAACATCCACTGTATTTTCTTACTTTTTAATGCATGTTTCCATGTAAAATAAATTCCATGATTGAGATAATTATATTAAACCATTTCATGGTCAATGCTTTTCATGTATTGCACAGTTATAATGCTGTTCCATTTCTATTCGTTGCACAGGTGTTGACCTGGGAAAAGAGCAGATTGGTTTCCACATACGATACTCTTTGTCAATTGGACTGATAAAGGACGTCAAATGCAGCACCTCAAGTAGGTTTAACATGGAATCACACAACAAGTTGCTGTTTGTTTGAACTCTGGATGTTGTCTCTTTCTCACTATGTCTGCAGGGCAGTATACCCCTGTCTTTGAACAAGCAGCCCTGTGTGTATTGGTGCATACCAGGGACATGCAGGGTGAGAGAACTTTGCCTGCTTTGCCTGTGAAATCAGTTTTTACACACGTTACACCTATGTTGAATGTCATGCTGCCATGATTAATGATGGTCACTGGCAAGACTGACATGACATGCCTTTAAGCAGTCCCTCCCATTCCTTCCCAGTCTCTCCCCACCGTCAGCAGGGTCGGACGTGGGGGTCGGTTTTTAGGGGAAATGGAAAGCGAACCTGTGACGCGACTGCCACTTTTGGACGTTAACAAGGCAACACTCCATCTTAACTCCTCCTCCACATTTACTGGATTGGTTGAACCCCCCCAAAAAAGATGTCTCTCATCAGGACCGCTCAGGTGTTTCTTTTCTGCCTTCTACATTAGGTTAGTCTCTCCCAGTCCCTCCCATAGAGTTGTATAGAGGACTCTATGGGCCGTTTTAGCATGGGAAACGCCATTGAGGACTTTCAAAATGTTTAAGTAGTCAACTGGCCAGGACTTGCTATGGGTTAAGGAAGGATCACATAATTCCATCCAGGTCATCAGGAGGGATCAGCCAATGAATTATCCTTACATTTTTACATTTTAGTCACTTAGCAGACGCTCTTATCCAGAGCGACTTACAGGAGCAATTAGGGTTAAGTGCCTTGCTCGGGGATTAGAACCAGCGACCTTTCGGTTACTGGCAGAACGCTCTTAACCACTAAGCTACCTGCCACCCCATTACTTGTGAGCATCCATTCCATAACTGCAGGTGGCAGTAAATCGCCAACATTGGCTTTATACCTGTTCAAACAACACACTCCAGGTGGGAGTATGCAGCCTTTCAGTTTGTTTACCAACTCATAGAAGTAGAAAAATAAGAAAATGGAGATGGCCTCAATGGGGCTGTCCGTGCGCTCACAGATGCCATAATGGGACAAATACAACGTTGCGATCTCTATACAACTATATGGTCCTCCCTGAGCTCCACAGAGCTCCATCTCCACCCAGAGGAGGGAGTCAGGAAAAGGAGGAGTAATGAGGGGGCGGGCCTCCATCTCTTAATGGGATTGTTACCTGTGGATTGGCTCTCTTGTCTCTGCCCTTATTTACATAACCTCTCCCCTCATTTACATAACCTCCTCCCCCTTGACATCAGACCACTGCAGTGAGACACTTGTTCAGAAGGCCTCACCTGCTAAGATCAGACAGGCTGAGTATCCAGGGGAGAATACCCTCTGAAGCCTCCACCTCATCCAGTATCCTGCAACCTGTTCACCCTGTGATGCCTCTGAACTTTCCCATCGCAAGCCTGCCAGTGACGCTCCATAGAGGGGATTAATTAATATGACCCCCTCCTTCCCTCCACCTCTCCACTGGAGCCCCCCTCAGGAGGCTGTGTTGCCCTAAAAGCTGCTCAGCAGGTGATGCCCAGCCCAGTGGTGTGTGGCATTCAAACCCCTCAGGTGCATCGGCTAGGATACAAAGCTATAATAAATAGAATAAAAGCTGATCAAATGCCACACACCACAAGGATCCAAATAAATTACCTTTCAGAAGATGTTAAAAAAATATATCTAATGGTCCAAAATGTCATTGATATACACTATTTGTTGTAGTGAAGGAATACAATTTGTGAGAAAAAAATATAGACTTTTATTATTGCCATTTGAAGCTATAACGTTTGTTGTTTACTGGTATGGTCACTCACAGTGTAGGCTATACTACGAACTGCAGTCTTCTTTTTTAATGACATTCTGAGGGATTCAATCAATCAATCAAATGTATTTATCAAGACCTTTTTACATCAGCAGATGTCACAAAGTACTTATACAGAAAACCAGCCTAAAACCCCAAACAGTAAGCAATGCAGATGTAGAAGCACAATGGCTAGGAAAAGGCAGGAACTGAGGAAGAAACCTAGAGAGGAAGCAGGCTCTGAGGGGTGGCCAATCCTCTTCTGGCTGTGCCGGTGGAGATTATAAGAGTACATGGCCATTAAGGCCAGATCGTTCTTCAAGATGTTCAAACGTTCATAGATGACCAGCAGGGTCAAATAATAATCATAGTGGTTATAGAGGGTCAGACCTCAGGAGTAAATGTCAGTTGGCTTTTCACAACTGAGCATTCAGAGGTTGTGACAGCAGGTGTGGCAGAAAGAGAGAGAGAAAGAGAGACAGAGAGAGAGAGAGAGAGAGAGAGAGAGAGGAGGAGAGAGGAAGAGAGAGAGAGGGTCGAAACACCAGGACCGGGATAAGGTAGCAGGTCCGGTGAACAGGTCAGGGTTCCATAGCTGCAGGCAGAACAGGTCAGGGTTTTAACAATGTACAGTTGAAGTAGGACGTTTACATACACCTTAGCCAAATACATTTATACATTTCACAATTCCTGACATTTAATCCTAGTAAAAATTCCCTGTTTTAGGTCAGTTGGGATCACCACTTTATTTTCAGAATGTGAAATGTCAGAATAATAGTAGAGAGAATTATTTCTTTCAGATTTTATTTCTTTCATCACATTCCCAGTGGGTCAGAAGTTTACATACACTCAATTAGTATTTGGTAGCATTGCCTTTAAATTGTTTAACTTTGGTCAAACATTTCAGGTAGCCTTCCACAAGCTTCCCACAAGAAGTTGGGTGAATTTTGGCCCATTCCTCCTGACAGAGCTGGTGTAACTGAGTCAGGTTTGTAGGCCTCCTTGCTCGCACACGCTTTTTCAGTTCTGCCCACAAATGTTCTATAGGATTAAGGTCAGGGCTTTGTGTATGGCCACTCCAATTCCTTGATTTTATTGTCCTTAACCCATTTTGCCACAACGTTGGAAGTATTCTTGGGGTCATTGTCCATTTGGAAGACCCATTTGCGACCAAGCTTTAACGTCCTGACTGATGTCTTGAGATGTTGCTTCAATATATCCACATAATTTTCCTTCCTCATGATGCCATCTATTTTGTGAAGTGCACCAGTCCCTCCTGCAGCAAAGCATCCCCACAGCACGATGCTGCCACCCACGTGCTTCACGGTTGGGATGCTGTTCTTCGGCTTGCAAGCCTACCCCCTTTTTCCTCCAAACATAACGATGGTCATTATGGCCAAACAGTTCTATTTTTGTTTAATCAGACCAGAGGACATTTCTCCAAAAAGTACGATATTTGTCCCCATGTGCAGTTGCAAACCATAGTCTTGCTTTTTTATGGCGGTTTTGGAGCTGTGGCTTCTTCCTTGCTGAGCGGCCTTTCAGGTTATGTCGATATATGACTTGTTTTACTGTGGATATAGATACTTTTGTACCTTGTTTCCTCCAGCATCTTCACAAGGTCCTTTGCTGTTTTCGCACCAAAGTACGTTCATCTCTAGGAGACAGAATGCGTCTCCTTCCTGAGCGGTATGACGGCTGCGTGGTCCCATGGTGTTTATACTTGCATACTATTGTTTGTACAGATGAACGTGGTACCTTCAGGCGTTTGGAAATTGCTCCCAAGGATGAACCAGACTTGTGGAGGTCTACAATTTTTTTCTGAGGTCTTGGCTGATTTCTTTTGATTTTCCCATGATGTCAAGCAAAGAGGCACTGAGTTTGAAGGTAGGCCTTGAAAGACATCCACAGGGACACCTCCAATTTACTCAAATTATGTCAATTAGCCTATCAGAAGCTTCTAAAGCCATGACATTCTTTTCTAGAATTTTCCAAGCTGTTTAAAGGCACAGTCAACTTAGTGTATGTAAACTTCTGACCCACTGGGATTGTGATACAGTTAATTATAAGTGAAATAATCTGTCTGTAAACAATTGTTGGAAAAATTACTTGGGTCATGCACAAAGTAGATGTCCTAACCGACTTGCCAAAACTATAGTTTGTTAACACGGAATTTTTGGAGTGGTTGAAAAACAAGTTTTAATGACTCCAACCTAAGTGTATGTAAACTTCCGACTTCAACTGTAATTCTGTGTCTCTATTTCAGGTATTTATGTGCTGTATTCTTTAAAAATCATTAGGAACTGTAAAAATATTAAGGGTTTATTGAGGTTATTGCTTTGAAACTTTGATGAATACTCAGCAACAAGGTTCAGATGTTTTGGTCTTTGTCTAGCAATGTTCAACTGTCCCCTAAATATGACTCTGTTATATTTGACAGCAAAAAAAGAAGGACCCTGTCTTTCAAAGATAATTTGTAAAAATTCAAATAACTTCACAGATCTTAATTGTAAAGAATTTAAACACTGTGTCCCATGCTTGTTCAATGAACCATAAACAATTAATGAACATGCACCTGTGGAACGGTCGTTAAGACATTAACAGCTTACAGTTCTCTGCTGCCAATGACTGGAACGAAATGCAAAAATCTCTGAAGCTGGAGACTCTTATCTCCCTCACTAACTTTAAGCATCAGTTGTCAGAGCACCTTACCGATGACTGCACCTGTACACAGCCCATCTGAAATTAGCCCACCCAACTACCTCATCCCCATATTGTTATTTATTTTTGCTCATTTGCACCCCAGTATCTCTATTTGCACATCATCTCTTGCACATCTATCATTCCAGTGTTAATACTAAATTGTAATTATTTTGCACTATGGCCTATTTATTGCCTTACCTCCATAACTTGCTACATTTGCACACACTGTATATATATTTTCTGTTGTATTTTTGACTTTATGTTTTGTTTACCACATATGTAACTCTGTGTAGTTGTTTTTATCGCACTGCTTTGCTTTATCTTGGCCAGGTCGCAGTTGTAAATGAGAACATGTTCTCAACTGGCTTACCTGGTTAAATAAAGGTTAAATAAAATAAAATAAAAACTGACGGTAGGCAATTAAGGTCACAGTTATGAAAACTTAGGACACTAACGAGGCCTTTCTACTGACTCTGAAAAACACCAAAAGAAAGATGCCCAGGGTCCCTGCTCATCTGCGTGAACGTGCCTTAGGCATGCTGCAAGGAGGCATGAGGACTGCAGATGTGGGCAGGGCAATAAATTGCAATGTCCGTACTGTGAGACGCCTAAGACAACGCTACAGGGAAACAGGATGGACAGCTGATCGTCCTTGCAGTGGCAGACCACGTGTAACAACACCGGCACAGGATCGGTACATCCGAACATCACACCTGCGGGACAGGTACAGGATGGCAACAACAACTGCCCGAGTTACACCAGGAATGCACAATCCCTCCATCATTGCTCAACTGTCCGCAATAGGCTGAGAGAAGCTGGACTGAGGGCTTGTAGGCCTGTTGTAAGGCAGGTCCTCACCAGACATCACCGGCAACAACGTTGCCTATGGGCACCAAACCACCGTTGCTGGACCAGACAGGACTGGCAAAAAGTGCTCTTCACTGACGAGTCGCAGTTTTGTCTCACCAGGGGTGATGGTCGGTTTAGCGTTTATTGTCAAAGGAATGAGCGTTACACCGAGGCCTGTACTCTGGAGCGGGATCGATTTGGAGGTGGAGGGTCTGTCATGGTCTGGGGCGGTGTGTCACAGCATCATTGGACTGAGCTTGTTGTCATTGCAGGCAATCTCAACACTGTGCGTTACAGGGAAGACATCCTCCTCCCTCATGTGGTACCCTTCCTGCAGGCTCATCCTGACATGACCCTCCAGCATGCCAATGCTACCAGCCATACTGCTCGTTCTGTGCGTGATTTCCTGCAAGACAGGAATGTCAGTGTTCTGCCATGGCCAGCGAAGAGCCTGGATCTCAATCCCATTGAGCAAGTCTGGGCAGGGGCGGTGTGTTCAATAGGGCGATATGGGCGACGCACTGCCAAACGGGAAAAGGAAGGGATTTTTTTTCTAATCAATTATATCACGGCAACAGTAGTTATCAGTGTTCTAATCTGATCTGACTGCCACTAAATGTCAAATCAGGCTAAAGTCGTGCTTCAAATGGCCCCGCCCGTTTTTGGGGCGATTTCAGTCAGGTTGAAAATCGCCCAGAAGTCTGTCATAGACTCTCATGTAAAATCTATTTTTTTCAAATTTCAAAGCTTTCAATACAATCTCTATGGGTGTCTGTGGGCTTGCACTTACGCGCTTTCGTCATACGTGACGTAACCATGAACGTAACTAAGAAAATAGCGGCTAGCAGCGTCTCTGTTGCGACCTGCAGTGTGGCGTTATCTTATGTTTTTAATTTGTACACTTAGTGGCGTTATTTTATGTTTTTAATTTGTACACTTAGTTTACAAACATTCTGCCAACCATGGATTTCCAGTGGTGGGTTTTGGACTGATCTTGTTGATCGTGTACATACCCGCTACGAACGGACTAAATAATGAAAACGTTGCTGGCAGCGGAATCCAATACAGCTGGGAGACTTGGCTGGATGACAGAGTCCCGGACAGAGAAGTGGAGCCGGCCGGCTTCACCCTGGTCAGAGCGGACCGCGATCTGACAGTCACAGGGAAAAATCGATCCTGGTAAGAGAGCGACTCTGTACCCCCGACATTGAACTGCTTTCTGTGTCACTGCGACCTTACTATCTGCCCCGTGAGTTCCCCCAATTGTTTGTTACCGTTGTGTACTGTTGATAATCACAAGTTTACTGGAGAACTGAGACCAAGTAGAGACTTTGGACAGGGTGGATATGGTATAATAAAGGCAGTTTATTCAGAGGTAAAGATATCTGGAATCGCGTGCACGGACTCGTTCGTCAAACTCTTAGGGAGCTATCTGAAGAGAGCCCCGAAAACATTGTGTGCAGACATTTTATACAATAAATGATGTAGGTTGAATCTAGTAGTTCTGATCTTCTGATTGGTCCTGATGAGTTGGGCGAGGTCCCCTCCACTGTTGCATTGGCTCTGAGTCGGGTTCTCTGTCTTCAAATGTTCAGCCTAAAGAGAGGGGATTTTTGTGTGTGTGTGTGTGTGTGTGTTTAACAGTGATGATGTGTGTGTGTGTGTGTGTTATCAGTGATGATGTGTGTGTGTGTGTGTGTGTGTGTGTGTCCTCAGAGCAAGAACTCGTGAGTTGGAAGAACTGAGAGACCTATGGCGTGGGTGTTGTCCTTGGCCACCTGCTGACAAGGCTGACAAGATAGGACTCTTTTGTCCATTGTTATAGGATAGGAACAGCATTGATTGAAAACAAACGCCCAACACAAAATGGGTCATGCACAAGATTTTAGTCAGACCAAGCTATAACATTATATATTTACTACGACAGTACATTCAACCAAAAGCTAATATAACAAAGGCATCAGAGATTATTTATAATCTGTCACAGAAACTGGAATCCATCTCCCCAGATCAGTCAATAAATGCTTCTGGTATTGACTTATATGCTGCCCCTGTCTTCATGTTGTTGCTGGACATATCTTTTTTAAAATGTGTGTAGGTCACCTAAATCATCAGAAAAATTGCCCCTCCTGAGAATTTTTTCAGGAGCCGCCACTGAGTCTGGGACCTATTGGATTGGAGGGTGAGGGCTAGAGCCATTCCCACCAGAAATGTCAGGGAACTTGCAGGTGCCTTGGTGGAAGAGTGGGGTAACATCTCACAGCAAGAACTGGCAAATCTGGTGCAGTCCATGAGGAGGAGATGCACTGCAGTACTTAATGCAGCTGGCGGCCACACCAGATATTGACTGTTACTTTTGATTTTGACCCCCCCCCCCCTTTGTTCAGGGACACATTATTCCATTTCTGATAGTCACATGTCTGTGGAACTTGTTCAGTTTATGTCTCAGTTGTTGAATCTTGTTATGTTCATACAAATATTTACATATGTTAAGTTTGCTGAAAATAAACGCAGTTGACAGTGAGAGGACGTTTCTTTTTTTGTAGAGTTTATATACACACAATACTGAATGTTCTTCTACAAAACTATGGCCCTGACATTTATTGCTGAATAGCTCCAGACTGTGGCGCTGCTGTGTACTTGAGGTGAAGACATAAGTACTTAACCAAGTTTTTTTGCATTTTGTTTCAAAAGCCTTTTAAAACAGAGAAATGCTATTTGGCCTATTTATTTTCATCCCCCTTTCGTGTTTACAAGTCTGTATTATAGTGCTTTACAACAGCAAGCTTAAGAACAATATGGCATATTGTTTGAACTCCTGCTTTTCTCCCATCTACATAAGCATGACTAGACTTTGTCAATGTTTGTGAACAATGCATTGCTGTATAATTCTTAAAGGTAAGCGGTCATCGGTTTCCAGTCTGTGTACAGGGTATAATTAATAAACAGACCATGATTAATCATCTCAGTGAAACATTTTCTCACCAAATGTCCTACCTCATCTTGGGGGATCCTTAATAAATACAACTTACTCATCTTTTTTTGTTTATTCTTTCCTACTGCCTGGAACCCACTTCTGTGTTTTTCTGCTTTTCCTTTAAGCTGGATGAATAATACAGCTCTTCCTCCTTGAGAATTGATGGTCTTTAACGTATTTGACTTTCATCCCTATGTTTATTTAATTATTTAGCTGTGCAGTTGCCGAGGGGACAAAGGTGGTTCGGGGTGCATGGCGATATGTCAGTGGGAGGCTCCCTGCCATTTCACCTGACAGGGTATTTTCAGTCTGCCACAGCAGCCTCTAATTCAATCCAGTAATGCCCCAGATTCACAGACCTTCTATTTAGCACAAGTGCACTTTGCAGGCAGGGCAAGTACCAGAATATTCTCTTTCTATTCCTCTCCACACAATCAAATTCAGTACAATTCCTACTGTAGAAAGGGACTATACTGTAGGTTTAAATGCATCAATACACAATGCATTCTGCAGCCGCTTTATTTTATTGGCCATTCAAGCATTTCTAACAGACAAAATTCCCATTACATTGCCAGTAAATGATCAAATATGGCTCACCAGGTGAAATTTAAGATTTCAGCATAACGCTTTTGAAGGGCTTGCTTAGTCGAGGGAGGTTGCATGTTGAGAAACATTATGCATGCATTTTTTCAGTGAAGTGTTCCTTTTTAAACTTCAATACTTCATGAAACTTCATGAGTTTAAGATAAATTAATGCCAAAAGTATATGAATAATTAGGTATCCACAGAGGTGTTACTGTTTGAGTGTATTGACTGATGTTAGCATGATTCAACTCTCCTCTGCATGTGTCTTTTTTCTGAGGAGATTATGTGTGAGGGTGCAGCAGCACTCTGGTGAGGTCATTTGTTCTTGGTGAGAACTCTGATGTTCTGCTATCAGCCAGCTGGGGCCTCATTAATTACCTCAGTAGAGCTGAGACGTCCACAGTTAGAGCAGGACAAGACAAGGAGTCTGAGGAGTACTGGATACAATGCTACTGCAACGTTGTGAGACGTTTATGGTGGTCTCTCTGTCTCGCTCTCTTTCTCCACCCCACTCTCTGTGTGGTGTGCTGGTTTCTTGGCTGGTGGATAAGGCCAGTGATAATGCTTAATTAATCAAGGCAAGTTGTGTCATGGCCAGTGGAGACAGATATTTGGGGAGTGGAGAGTAGAGTGTCCAAGCGACTAATGAGGTCCCTGGAGGTGAGCCCACCCTGACAGACAGACAGGGCCTGAAATCTACAATCCCGTACTGCATGTTCTCCTGCCCTCCCCTGGGAGAGGGCCAGGGATCCACACACCCAGGACATGGGTTTCTTTGGTAAGGAATAGGTTCTGGGAATGTCTTGTGCCTTTTTTTACCCCCCATAAAATCCAAACAGAATGTTGTTTTTGTACTTCAGCACGATACTTACAACCAAATATTTGGTGTTTGGACCCGTACTAAAAAATATATGAAGATATTATGTCAGGTAATGTCAAATGCTGAAGTCTACATCTTGGTTAAGCATGTACATACCTTGCAAATTAGGAAATAGGCCCTAGTCCAGCAGTTCCCAAACTAGGGGTCATCTGATATGAAAATGTGGTCCTGAAAAAAATAATCTATCTATCTATCTATCTATCTATCTATCTATCTATATATACAGTGCATTAGGAAAGTATTCAGACCCCTTGACTTTTTCCACATTTTGTTAATCTCATCAATCTACACACAATACCCCATAATGACTAAGCAAAAACAGGTTTTTAGAGATTGTAGCTAATTTATTACAAATATTTGATTCAAGACATTTCAGCTTTTCTTTTTTAATTAATTTGTAAACATTTCTAAAAACATAATTCCACTTTGACATTATGGGGTATTGTGTTTAGGCCAGTGACCAAAATAAATCTAAATTTATTTTAAATTCAGGCTGTAACACAACAAAATGTGGAAAAAGTCAAGAGGTGTGAATACCTTCAGAAGGCACTTTACAGTCTGCTTCAAAGTGTTGTGGCTTCTAAAGGCCATGTCAGCCATCACATCAATTATTGGATCATTCAGAATGAAATAATTGAATATACTGAAATGTGTATTTTTCATGTCAAACCCATGCACTTTGAAAACTGAACCATACCCATTACTTTTTCATCTATATGTCAAACCATTCAGACAAAAATAACTATCTGCTTCCCAGATCATAAACATGTGTTTGTGTATAATTCCCTTTCTACAGGGAGTAAATTCTAAACTTAATCAGATGGCTCGGAAAAGAACGGCGTCTCTCTCAGCAATATAATTCTATGAGACAGGAACTCTGTTTCATATCTTTGATACTTTTATGTTCACAAGAGCATGTCATCTCAGTCAAGTCTTTGGAGCCAAGGGATGAATTACTATTTCTTCATACACCAAAGATTGGAGACTGTTGCAGCTTCTTGATGCTGTTGCGTCATTGAACAAAGTACCAGAGAACTCAAACGTGCTCATTTTTCACAGTGACACTTCTCTCTGTAGACTAGTAAGACCCATTTACACCGTAACATCCGGTGAGACCAACGCAACCACAACTGATAGCATGGTGCCGAGGCAATGTTTTCCCCACAACAGCTGCATCCACTTCTGTTTGTTTACATGTCAGTCAGTTCTAGTGTTATTCATGAATGATTGTGTCTGTGATTTATCTTTGTTGACAGCGGTGCTGTGTCAACAACCCAACCCAACCATGTCAAAGATAGCATAGTACAAAACATCTCACATAGGACCGGAATGTATGACACACAATACCTAAGACGCATAACAGAACAGAGCCCAATGAGGCCACAATGCTGTATCACTCAAGCTCAGTAAGACACACCATAGAGCGGCCCGCTCCTGAATTCAGGTCCATAAATCACAGTCCTCTAGGTCAGGATTTAAGAGTCAAGCCGTTTCAGAAATCCATTTTGATTTCCACTGTGGCAGCAAGGGATAAATCATTAAGCACACTCCTTCTCTACGCATCCTGCTAACGACTGGTGAAACTCTCCCTCATAAATCCCATGGGACCTGGCATTCTTTCTTCTCCCAATGCAGGTTGAATTTAGGATAAAACACCGGGGCCTAGCACTACCCCACTGAAACATGCTTTACCCAAGTACTGCTGCCAGCCTTTTGAAGTGTGAGGAGCAGCTGTTTACCAAGACAATCGTACAAGAAAATAAACCCCAGAACACCATCCACTGACACGGCACTCTTTGATTGTTTAGACTCAGCCACAGCCAGCTTCAGAGCTTGGCGAAGTGAAAGCCTTTGAAGGTGTGAACAGAGAGGTGCAACACCCCTTTAATAACACAGTCATGTCAGCCTGGTTTAGATAGGTAGATGGAGAGAGATGAAATGAGTGGGTAGATGTTGCCACACTGCAACAGTAGATTCATTAAAAAGTGAATTTTTGAATGTGTGTAAGTGAACAAACTCATTCACCTTTCACCCAGGAAACATAAGGTTGAAAAGTTGGCAAATCAGCTACTGTAATAACCTATCTGACCTTTGAGATTTCATGACTTCTCTGAGGCTTTCCTTTATTACAGAATTCCTTCCCTTAGCTTTTCTTTCATAATCAAGTTATGTGGGCTGCGGTCAATGTTGGCTGCTCTCACTGGCTTCTTCTGGGACAGGTTGGTGGCTCTGCAGCCTAGTTGTCATGGAGATGTCACATCTCTTGGCTTAAGTGCTCTTGGCCATGATCACCGATTATTTTCTTTATTTTATCCTATCTAGGGACTTCTCTGGTGCTCTCAAAAAGATAGTGTAAATCTCCCCTCGTCGAGCATCACGCGTCTGCTTATCAACCTCCTCAAGGTGACTGACTTGCACAGACTCAACCTTTCTGAGAGTGCTATTGTACTTGACTGTACATCATTGTGAACGGAGTGATGGCTCTATGAGCACAATGTGAGCGGCCTGTGATAAGGAACTGCTTGAGATCTCAACAATACTTTCCTCAAATCCCATCCATAGGGAGGAACTTAATTGAAGTCCTATTGTAGCACGCTGACAGTGGAGGCTGAGGACAAACAGACTAGAGAGCCCCTGGCCAGATGTTATTTGGTGAGCTCAGGGAAGCAGAGGCAGCCTGCCTCTTTATGCCAGGAGAACATCTAATCAAGCCCAAGTCATCTTGATTAAATCATCTGTACGTGACTGGGTTATGCATGTATGGTTCAGGTGATACTAGTTGATTATATGATACCTTTTGTATTTATTTTTCTTCTCCCACGCTCAGTGTAGCAGAACAGTGATGTTTCTCACTGATGCCCACATGCCACAGTACTCCCTATATACTGGATGAGTTGAATGTGTCAATATGGTAGGCCTTTTCTGTTATGTGACATATGTAAACACACTTACCCAACCAACCTCTGCTGCAATGCGTCGAATCGCTTACATAATACGAGTTCATCTTTACTTTAGACCGTTGGAAATGTGTCCTTTGGTGTGGAGTCCAAATTGGAGATTTCTGGTTCCAACCGCCGTGTCTTTGTGAGGTGTGGGTGAACGGATGATCTCCGCATGTGTATTTCCCACCATAAAGCATGAAGGAGGAGATGTTTTGGTGTGGGGCTGCTTTGCTGGTGACACTGTCAGTGATTTATTTAGAATTTAAGGCACACTTAACATGCATGGCTACCACAGCATTATGCAGTGATACGCCATCCCATCTGATTTGGGCTTAGTGGGACTATGATTTGTTTTTCAACAGGACAATGACCCATCACACCTCCAGGCTGTGTAAGGGCTATTTTACCAAGAAGGAGAGTGGTGGAGTGCTGCATCAGATGACCTTCCCTCCACAATCCCCCGACCTCAACCAAATTGAGATGGTTTGGATGAGTCGGGCCACAGAGTGAGGGAAAAGCAGCCAACAAGTGCTCATTATATGTGGGAACTCCTTCAAGACTGTTGGAAAAGCATTCCAGGTGAAGCTGGTTGAGAGAATGCCAAGAGTGTTCAAAGCTGTCATAAAGGCAAAGGGTGGCTACTTTGAAGAATCTCAAATATAAAATATATTTTGATTTGTTTAACACTTTTTTGGTTACTACATGATTCCATATGTGTTATTTTATAGTTTTGATGTCTTCACTATTATTCTACAATGTAGAAAATAGTAAAAATAAAGAAAAACCCATGAATGAGTTGGTGTTCTAAAACCTTTGACCGATAGTGTATTTTATCTTACCAAACCATACAGATTTTTTTTTCTTCAAGGCACAGCTATGAATGCAGGTGAATTTCTAAGTGTGAGAAAATGGTCCTGTGACAACATAATGGAATGTAGATGACAGGTCCTCTTTGATATGCAGATGGGAAACCTCATCTGTCTTTCTCTGCTCATATCAAGCTACTGATTAAAACCTGCCACCCCACCTCTCCTCTCCCAGCAGTGACAGAACCTCAGTACAATGGAGCCCAGCCAGTCAGTCAGGAGCACCTTCAGACCTCACATGATGGGCTGTCTGAACACACTGGAACTGGAAACTTGGAGAGACATTGGCTTTACACTGCTGTACTGCATAGAGGGGTTTCCATCTACAATACTTGAATGGTCATTCGTATTCAGGACCTGATTATCCTTTTAAAAGTGTTTATGAACAAATTTGTCCTAGGATGATATCCGTTATCACCTAGATTTGTTTACCCTATAGATTCAAGGTTTGGGTTTCCATGGGTTTTAATCACCTACATCCCAGGTTAGTCTCTCACTAGTCCCTAGTGTTTAAATATCCTGATAGGTTCAGCATTAACACAGATTGTGAACACAAAGGGCACAGAATCCTACATTATCTTCCTCTCACAGAGCGGGGACATGGCACATTAATCACAGGTAAATCTACCTACACCCCACAACACATACACCCACATGCACAATCACACACACAAACTCATTTGTAGAATGTGAGACTATCTGATTCTAACTGAAGGATGATTGTTTTAATTCTATTTTAACACAAGCTCAAACAGAGTTAAGAGTTGATATATGAAAGAAAGCTATAAACGTCTGCGTGCTGTTTGCTTGAAAATGCTATAAACATCTGCGTGCTGTTTGCTTGAAAATGCACAGTGGTTCTTTTTTTGAGGTCCATTAAAAATGACAAATGGCAGTGTCTAATTCAGACTAAAACTACCTCTGCAGGCCATTGTATCTGAACGTATATATAATTTAAAATGACTTATGGTATTGACCTTCGTGTCTGTGCATTGTAACTGAAGATTAACTAATGACTACTTGTTAAATATCCCCAATTTTCTATGACAGGATAATTAATGATGTAATTAAGCACAGAGGGTGAGTGCAGAATCATCAGAAAATCCCACAGAGATATTTTTTCATCTTACCTGACTATCTGTTGCCTGCTCTATCTCCATTAGTGTTTTACTTTCTGCAGTAAACCTGTCTACTCTGTTGGCACCGTGGTCATGATAATGCTGATGATTAAATACTGTTTCATGCAAATTGTCAGCGAACTCACAGGGGCAAAGCATACACCTTGCAATTATTTGTATGATACAGACATCATTTTTTAACACAGTACACGTTCAAAAAATGCTTCTGAATAGCAAAGGGGAAAAGCAGAATTAGAAAAGCTTAATGTATCATACTATGCACCTAGGTACATACATTGTATGCTGCTTATTGTGTGAGCAGTCTCAGATAGATGCATGCATTTCCCAGCCCATATTCTCTAAAGCACAGTGTATTATACAGGTACACTGACGACTTTATGTAAAGTGATGAGGAATTAACTTCTGATGAAGACCTTGCCTGGGGCAGCTCTGTGGATTTATGTCCTGCTTTATGGAACCACTCTCTCCACAGCCGCTGAGAGGGAGGGAAGAGAGGGTAGGAGGGATGGAGAGAGAGAGAGAGAGAGGAATAGAGGGGGGAAAGGACAAATGCACTTGATTTGAATGTGTTGTCATAGTAGATAGCCAGGCCCTATATCAGCTATGCCAGGGCTCTCCAACCCTGTTCCTGGAGAGCTACCCTCCTGTAGGTTTTCAATCCAACCCCAGTTGTAACTAACTTGATTCAGCTTATCAACCAGCTAAAAACCTACAGGACAGTAGCTCTCCAGGAGTAGGGTTGGAGAACCCTGAGCTATGCAGAGGCTTTGGGAGCGCTGCCAGCCAGCTCTGTTCCACTGGAGCTCCTGTGTGTTGCATTTGCCCCAAATACACAGACTTAACTCAATAAAGCCACGTCAGTATGAAGACACATAGAACCTCATGTCAAATGATCCGGCATATTTGATGTAATGTATTTATTGTCAAAATGCTAACCCTAGCCCTACCCCTAGCCTTAACCTTTATTCTAAACTTATCAATAGATAGTTGCTTGATAGTATGACCATCCGTAGTGCATCTACAGATGGACTATCTGGACTATCCACATAAAGTGTGACCCTTATTTTAGATAAAAAGGAAATTAGCGTCAATAAGACATATTTTTACTGGACATATTGGTGAAGACAGGAGTTGTCTGCAGGCATGTTCAACCCCTGGCTCAACCCTAACCTTAGCCATTACCCTAACCCTAACTTCATCTCCACACCCTGGATCAACCCTAGCCCTAACTTAATGTTCTACCCCTGGATCAACCCTTGCACTAACCCTAGCTTCATGTTCAACCCCCGGTTCATCCCTAACCCTAGCCTTATGTTCAACCCTAGGCCTAATCCTAGCTCTAGCTTCATGTTCAACACCCGGTTCAACCCTAATCCTAGCTTCATGTTCAACCCCACTCTGCCACCGGGGAATAGAAAAATAATAAGTTGGCCCTGATTTCCATAATATGTCCTCTACACTCTTTCTGATCAGAATAACACTTTATACTGGGTCTCTCAACCTTACATGACAATACTGCCTACTAACAATAATAGTTGGGTGACAGGTAGCCTAGCAGTTAGAGCATTGGGCCAGTAACTGTAAAGATGCTAGTTCAAATCCCGGAGCAGACAAAGTGAAACATCTGTCTACGTGCCCTTGAGCAAAGCACTTAACTGTAATTGCTCCAGGTGACACTGGCCGTGACCCCACTCTCTGAGGCTGTCTCAGGGGGAGTTGGGATATGCAAAAAACACATTACCAATTTACATGTGTGAAATAGGACAAATATAAGCGCCCACCAAATGATTATTATTGGAGTAGTCCGTTTTTAGAAGTCATTATGGTCTCTTACTACTCAGTAAACACCAAGTCAGCCCTTCCACTAAGAGTGAATCAGTCTCTGCTATGTCAATATCAATCATTATTTCTCCCCTATGTAGCCAACACAACATAGATTATTTCACTGCAGCTAGAAACTGTTCAATGACAATTTATGTGATCACACGTCCTATTTGCTTGAAAATAGGTGGTGGTGGGGGGGGGGGGGTCTACTAAGCTATATGTAATTGTTTTAAGAAGGTCATACCAAGGATAATATTGCTATTTGATTTTGAATTTTAAGACCCCATTGAAAAACATATATATAAAAATTTTATTTGATGAACATTTTTATTTGGCCTTACTGCTATTAGCCCATACAAACACATTGAATAACAGATTCACTACATCGAACAACAGATAAAAATCTAAAGGAAGTTTGTTCTGAAGTGTCCGTCCTATATCTGAGAGATATAAGAAAGATCAGGAATATGTTTGAAAGTATTTTTTTTAACATGTATTTAACCCCTTACTTTTGGCACTAAACAGTGTCAATATACAGTGCATTCGGAAAGTATTCAGACCCCTTGACTTTTTAAACATTTTGTTACGTTACAGCCTTATTCTAAAATTGATTAAATATTTTTTTTCCCCTTCATCAACCTACACACAATACCACATAATGACAAGCAAAAACAGGTTTAATACATTTTTGCAAATGTATTAAAAATAAAAACTGAAATATCACATTAACATAAGTATTCAGACCATTTACTCAGTACGTTGTTGAAGCACCTTTGACAGTGATACAGCCTCGAGTCTTCTTGGGTATGACGATACAAGCTTGGCACACCTGTATTTGGGGAGTTTCTCCCATTCTTCTCTGCAGATCCTCTCAAGCTCTGTCAGGTTGGATGGGTGGCATCACTGCACAGCTATTTTCAGGTCTCTCCAGAGATGTTTGATCGGGTTCAAGTCAGGGTTCTGGCTTGGCCACTCAAGGACATTCAGAGACTTGTCCCGAAGCCACTCCTGCGTTGTCTTGGCTGTGGGCTTAGGGTCGCTGTCCTGTTGGACGGTGAACCTTTGCCCCAGTCTGAGGTCCTGAGCACTCCGGAGCAGGTTTTCATCAAGGATCTCTCTGTACTTTGCTCCGTTCATCTTTCCCTCAATTCTGACTATCAATCAATCAATCAAATGTATTTTTAAAGCCCTTTTAACATCAGCAGATGTCACAAAGTGCTATACAGAAACCCAGCCTAAAAACCCAAACAGCAAGCAATGCAGGGACTAGTCTCCCAGTCCCTGCCCATGAAAAACATCCCCACAGCATGATGCTGCCACCACCATGCTTCACCATAGGGATGGTGCCAGGTTTCCTCCAGATGTGATGCTTGGCATTCAGGCCAAAGAGTTCAATCTTGGTTTCATCAGACCAGAGAATCTTGTTTCTCATGGTCTGAGAGTCCTTTAGGAGCCTTTTGGCAAACTCCAAGTGGGCTGTCATGTGCCTTTTACTGAGGAGTGGCTTCCGTCTGGCCACTCTACCATAAAGGCCTGATTGGTGGAGTGCTGCAGAGATGGTTGTCTTTCTGGAAGGTTCTCCCATCTCCACAGATTAACTCTGGAGCTCTGTCAGAGTGACCATTAGGTTATTGGTCACCTCCCTGACCTCTTAGTCACTAAGGACGTTTTTGGTACCCTTCCCCAGATCTGTGCCTCAGCACAATCCTGTCTCGGAGCTCTACGGACAATTTCTTTGACCTCATGGCTTGGTTTTTGTTCTGACATGCAATGTCAACTGTGGGACCTTATATAGACAGGTGTATGCCTTTCCAAATCATGTCCAATCAATTGAATTTCCCCGAGGTGGACTCCAATCAGGTGGACATCTCAAGGATGATCAATGGAAAGGATGCACCTGAGCTCAATTTCGAGTCTCATTGCAAAGGGTCTGAAAACTTATGTAAATAAGGAATTTCCGTTGTTGTTTTTTTTATACATTTGCAATAATTTCTAAAAACCATTTTTCGCTATGTCATTATGGGGTATTGTGTGTAGAAAAAGGAAGAGGAAAAACATTTTTTAATCTATTTTAGAATAAGGCTGTAATGTAATTTTTTTTTGAAAAAGTCAAGGGGTCTGAATACTTTCCGAATGCACTGTATACAATGCGTTTGTGAGAGTCTCACTTTTCCACAGAGGGGTCATAATAGTTTGTAGGCCAAATCGCTACAGACGATTTTGTGAGAAGACCGATTCTCGGGATGTCTCATGGTCTGACAAACACCACTCTAGCTCTTTCACCTTTCACCTCAGATGTAGAAGTGTGGCATAGGCAGATGTGGTGGATTGAGATGCATCCAATAAAAAAAGACTCTAGCTTATACTGACTGATTTTTATGGGCATTTTTGTATTATGCTAATTAGATTTCTGCAGGGACTCAGACATCGACCTTAGGGGGTTAAGGTTATCAATACAATCATCATTCATGATTTTACACTGTTTTATGACCAGATACAGAGGAATTGCATTAGACATTCAGAAAACTGGTATTTATCAGGTCAAAGGGGAAAGATAACCAACATTTTTCTCTATCACCTTTAAAATGCAGAGCATTTCTAAGAGAGAACTGTTTAAATCAAATTAACAAACAAAGTAAAAACCTATAAACTAACACTGCGTTAAGGCTGCTTAGGCCTCGGCAGAGGATCCTTAATTTGCATCCTCATAACTAATAGAGTTTGATATCCCTGTGTCATCTCCCCCTCACCTTCCTAATGGCACCCTCACCAACCACAGGAGTGGGCTGCAGCTTGAATTAAACACTGTTAATGATGAGAGTGTGAGAGAGGAGGGAGGGACACGCATTACACTAGAAACAGGTGCTCTTACCAAGCCCCACCAGCTAGCCCTACAGTAGTACCACACACAACATACACTCACTCAAACCTACTCTCACACAATCTGAGAATACTCAGCCACCCATAGTATAACAACACATTCGGAGAATACTCAGCCACCCATAGTATAACAACACTCTCTGAGAATACTCAGCCACCCATAGTATAACAACACATTCGGAGAATACTCAGCCACCCATAGTATAACAACACACTCTGAGAATACTCAGCCACCCATAGTATAACAACACATTCTGAGAATACTCAGCCACCCATAGTATAACAACACTCTCTGAGAATACTCAGCCACCCATAGTATAACAACACACTCTGAGAATACTCAGCCTCCCATAGTATAACAACACATTCTGAGAATAGACTCTGCTACAGTAGCTCTGGTACCAAACACAAGACACACTCTGAGAAAGTGAGAATCCACTCTGCCACCCCTAGTACACGACAATACTGACTGTCTCACATGCAAATTGTTGGTTACATATTTCTACAACAGCACATGTTCTTATTTTTAACCTAACTTTTAGTATCAAGGGCAGCAGCTGCAGTGCTCTTAGTAAGCCTTATGTTTCTCACATGATAAATTATCTGCGTTGGTGTCTGAGCATTAATCTATGGCTAATGTTCTCAGGGCCTCGTACTAGCCCCTGCCATCAATCTGATTGACCAAAGGGGAACGACCAAGTTGCATATTGTCACAATTCTAATACATTATTTATTATTAGGCAATACAAAGTGATGCGTATTAATAAACAGTGCTGAGGTCAGAGGGCATAATCATGTCAACCCTAGTCGTTACTCTCCCTCCTCGAGTCAGAGACGGAGCGAACAGGGCAAACTGGCCATACATATAAGAACACCCATATGTATGCACGTTCTATCATAGCTATAGCTACAAAGTATGACTGTGTTATGCGTGTCAGAATGGCTGAACATAATGTTAGCACGTGGAAACGTGTATGACCCGAGTTAAATATTCAGTGTACGCAGAGTGAAGAGCGAGCATAAACACAGATGCTCTTTACTGTTTTAAAAGATAACATTGCTATACGCTAGACTGTGTCATCATTTTCAGCTCAGTAAGTGCTGTAAGTACTCCCACATCTAGTTTATGTAAGTGCTAGACACAGTCTCCACTGAGAGAGTCGGTGGCTGTCTTTAGTCCCCTCTGTCCTTCATCCATTGATTCCTGCTCGTCAAGGAAAGATACAAATTGGGCTTTGTGCACCTCGAAGGAGACTTTATGGATCTGTATGAATGCCACCGGTCTTAGGTCAAGACCTGTCCATCCTGGACCTTGTCTCTCTGGTTTAAAGACCAGGGTGTCCGTGAGAAAATAAGGGGTCATTGCAAGTGTAAAGGTGTGCGTGCATGTGTGTGTGTGCACAGCAATGTGCATGTGCCTAGCTGGATGCGCTGCCACCTACGAGTCAATATTGCACTCTGTGGTAGGTGAGGGGAGTGCAGTGCAGTGTCACCCAGCCTGGGATACTCTTGAATCGTGTGAACTGTGGCAGGCCTGGGGCCTTATCTAGCACGGAATCATGAATAATTTACTCTTTAAAGACTTACAGTTATTATTCAGGCAGTTCTGCGTACACACACACACACACACACACACAAACAAACAAACACACACACACACACACAGAGAATCGTGCACTCAAACAAGCATAGATAAGTTATCATTCACAAACTTTCACTGATAAACATTGGCCCGACTCAACCTTCTTGTCTAGTCTACCACTGCATCACTTCCTGTTTCTCTGCTGGTGCAGACAGAGAGAGCTCCCCTACACACAACAGAGTTCACCGTGAGAGAAAGACTTCCTGGTGACAGTTACAGTCGGGGGGAAATCTCCAACGACTTCCTGTCCACTAATGTGTTCGCAAAGAGCATCGTGAGTAACGGCGTTCAATTTTCATGTTTTGACATCAGTGAGGACATTTTATAAATAGTGGAGGACCTGAGCACATAAATTATAAATAAATAAAAGTATAAATAATGCATAAATTATTTTATGCAGATGTCAGTGTGTTTCTCCAGTAAGCGGAAGACTAATTACCTGACTGCGGAGGAGTGATACTGAATTTTAGAGTAGGAAAAATATCTAGGGATGGCTTCAGTCAATATGTCTCCATATTTACCATATGTACACTACCGGTCAAAAGTTACTCATTCAAGGGTTTTTCTTTATTTTTACTATTTTCTACATTGTAGAATAATAGTGAAGACATCAAAACTATGAAATAACACATATGGAATCATGTAGTAACCAAAAAAGTATTAAACAAATCAAAATATATTTAATATTTGAGATTCTTCAAATAGCCATCCTTTGCCTTGATGACAGCTTTGCACACTCTTGGCATTCTCTCAACCAGCTTCACCTGGAATGATTTTCCAACAGTCTTGAAGGAGTTCCCACATATGATCAGCACTTGTTGGCTGCTTTTCTTTCACTCTGCCGTCCGACTCAACACAAACCATCTCAATTTGGTTCAGGTCGGGGGATTGTGGAGGCCAGGTCATCTGATGTAGCACTCCTCACTCTCCTTCTTGATAAAATAGCCCTTTTTATTTTTATGTATTTCACCTTTATTTAACCAGGTAAGCCAGTTGAGAACAAGTTCTCATTTACAACTGCGACCTGGCCAAGATAAAGCAAAGCAGTGCGATAAAAACAACAACACAGAGTTACATATGGGGTAAACAAAACATAAAGTCAAAAATACAACAGAAAAAATATATACAGTGTGTGCAAATGTAGTAAGTTATGGAGGTAAGGCAATAAATAGGCCATAGTGCAAAATAGTTACAATTTCGTATTAACACTGGAATGATAGATGTGAAAAAGATGATGTGCAAATAGAGATACTGGGGTGCAAATTAGCAAAATAAATAACAATATGGGGATGAGGTAGTTGGGTGGGCTAATTTCAGATGGGCTGTGTACAGGTGCAGTGATTGGTAAGCTGCTCTGACAACTGACGCTTAAAGTTAGTGAGGGAGATAAGAGTCTCCAGCTTCAGAGTTTTTGCAGTTAGTTCCAGTGAGATATACCTGCTGGAGCGCACACTATGGGTGGGTGTTGCTATGTGTCACGGTTTCGGCCGAGGCAGCTCCTCCTCCTTGTTCGGGCAGGTTTCGCCGGTCGTCGTCTCCGGAGTACTAGCTGCCACCGCTCTATGTTTTCTGTTTGACTAGTTTTGTCTGTTAGCCACACCTGTCTTGTGTTATGTCTAATTAAGCACCCTATTTAGTTTCCTTGTTGTTAGTGTAGTGTTGTGTGTAATTGTTTCGTGTTAGGTGTCATTTCGTACCTGTGTTTGGTACGCCTCTACTGTATTGCTTACTTCTCGGTTGAGAGGAGTTTTGCGCGCCTGTTTATGCGCGCTTGTATTTTACGCCTGTGTGCGTTTTGCCTCTGGCTGTTTTTTTGGATTATTGCCTCGCACTTTCCAGTAAAGATTATTGGACTATCAATCTGCTTCTGCACCTGATTCCACACCACACCATTTCTACACGGCCCTGACAGAATTACACACCACTTCGATGGAATCAGCAGGAGCACAAGTCGACAGCGTGGAGGACCGTCTCCAGGGACAGGAACATTGCATCAATCGGATCGGGCACGCGTTGGAGGGCGTCATGGACACTCTTCGGCGCTGGGAGATCAGCGGTGTTCCACAGCCCCACCGGTCGCTCCATCACCACCAGAGAACCTGCCTACTCATCCACCGGAACCCAGTGGGATTCGGCTCTCGCTCCCGAGGGCGTACGACGGCTCCGCTGCCGGGTGTCAGGGTTTCCTTTTGCAAGTGGAGCTCTACCTGGCCACTATACACCCGGCGCCCTCGGGATACGAGAGCGTTTCCGCCCTCATCTCCTGTCTCACCGGCAAGGCGTTGGAGTGGGCCAACGCCGAATGGAGGGGGAATAGACTCCGCCACAGTCACCTATGCGGAGTTCTCCCGCCGCTTCAGTGCGGTCTTTGACCATCCACCAGAGGGAAGAGCGGCGGGGGGAACGTCTATTCCACCTCCGACAGGGGATGAGGAGCGCTCAAGAATTCGCACTGGAGTTCCGGACTCTAGCGGCTGACGCGGGGTGGAATGAGAGGGCCCTCATAGACCATTTTAGGTGTAGCCTTAGGGAGGACGTCCCGCAGGGAGTTAGCGTGTAGGGACGCTACTTTAACTTTTGACCAGCTTGTGGACATGGCTATTCGTCTGGACAACCTACTCACGACCCGCGGGCGTCCCAGATGGGGGCCTCCCATTCCACCCTCCAGCACCTCCGAGCCGAGTCCGATGGAGCTCGGAGGGGCTGGCGCTAGAACGAAAAGAGGAAGGAACCCGAGGGGGAGCAGTCTCCTGCACCAAGTGTGGCCGCGGAGGGCACACCGCGGCTAGGTGCTGGGGAGGGTTCCCTGAGGAGGGAGATGGCAGGCCATACAGTGGGGAGTCCTCCCAGGTGAGTAGGCGCCCTACTTACCCAGAGCTTTCTGTCGTCCACTTTACATTGCCTGTTTGTTTTCCACAGGTTGCACCTCGTTCCCAGCATAAGGCGCTAGTCGATTCAGGCGCAGCTGGGAATTTTATAGATCGCAAATTTTGTGTTAAGTTAGGGATTCCCCTCCTTCCAGTCGATAAGCCTTTCCCCGTACATGCTTTAGATAGTCGTCCGTTAGGATCTGGGTGGATTGGGGAGCTCACAGTGCCACTTAGGATGATGACGCAGGGGGGTCATGAGGAGACGATTCAGCTCTATCTGATTGACTCTCCTGCGTATCCGGTGGTACTGGGGCTTCCCTGGTTGACCACCCATGATCCTACTATTTCGTGGCGAGAGAAGGCTCTTCAAGGGTGGTCTGCTCAGTGTGAGGGTTTTTGTCTGGGTGTTTCCGTAGGGGCGACCTCGGTGGAGAGTCCGAACCAGATGCCAGCACTGCACATTCCTCCTGAGTATGAGGATTTGGCACTCGTGTTTAGTAAGACCCAGCGGCAAGGTTGCCACCTCATAGACAGGGGGATTGTGCGATAGACCTCCAGACAGGAGCAGCGCTCCCCGCGGAGCCATGTGTATCCTTTGTCACAGGAGGAGAAAAAAGCAATGGAGACGTACATTGCCGAGTCTCTGAGACAGGGATACATACGGACCTCTACTTCTCCCGCGTCCTCGAGCTTCTTTTTGTGAAGAAGAAGGATGGAGGTCTGCGTCCGTGTATTGATTACCGCGGTCTCAATCAGGTGACTGTTAAATATAGTTATCCACTCCCGCTGATTGGGACTATGACGGAGTCATTGCACGGGGCACGGTTCTTCACAAAATTGGACCTCAGGAGCGCATATAATTTGGTGCGCATTAGGGAGGGCGATGAGTGGAAGACAGCATTTAGTACTACATCCGGCCATTACGAGTATCTGGTCATGCCATATGGGTTAATGAATGCTCCATCAGTCTTCCAATCGTTTGTAGATGAAATTTTCCGGGACATGCAGGCGCAGGGGGTGGTGGTGTACATTGATGATATTCTTGTGTACAGCCCTACTCGGGCCGAGCATGTAGCCCTGGTGCGCAGGGTATTGAGGAGACTGTTGGAGCATGACCTGTATGTCAAGGCTGAGAAATGTCTGTTCTTTCAGGAGTCAGTTTCCTTTTTGGGTTACCAGTTGTCTGCGTCAGGGGTGAGAATGGAGGTGGACCGAGTGTCCGCCGTGCGTAATTGGCAAACCCCAACGACAGTTAAAGAGGTGCAGCGGTTTTTGGGGTTCGCGAATTACTACCGGAGGTTTATCCGGGGTTTTGGTCAGGTGGCAGCTCCCATCACGTCTCTTCTGAAGGGGGGTCCGGTGCGCTTGCAGTGGTCGGCTGAGGCGGACAGGGCTTTTGGAAGACTGAAGGACCTGTTTACCTCGGCTCCGGTGTTGGCGCACCCGGATCCCACTTTACCGTTTCAAGTTGAGGTAGACGCGTCAGAGGCCGGTATTGGGGCCGTTCTATCTCAACGCTCGGGTACACCACCTAAGCTCCGCCCCTGTGCTTTTTATTCTAAGAAGCTCAGTCCGGCGGAGCGGAATTATGACGTAGGGGACAGGGAGCTGTTAGCCGTAGTCCAGGCCCTAAAGGTGTGGAGGCATTGGCTTGAGGGGGCTCAGCACCCTTTCCTTATTCTGACCGATCACCGTAACCTGGAATATATTCGGGCCGCTAGGAGACTAAATCCTCGCCAGGCTCGATGGACTATGTTTCTCGCCCGGTTTGTGTTTAAGATCACTTACATCCCTGGGTCCCAGAACGGGAAGGCAGATGCTCTGTCCCGCCGGTATGACGCGGAGGAGAGGTGCGTGGAGTCCATTCCCATACTACCGGAGTCGTGTCTGGTGGCACCGGTGGTGTGGGAGGTCGATGCGGAGATCGAGCGGGCGTTACGTACCAACCCTAGTCCTCCACAGTGTCCGGTGGGTCGGACGTACGTCCCGCTCGAGGTCCGGGATCGGTTGATTTATTGGGCTCACACGTCTCCCTCCTCTGGACATCCGGGTATTGGCCGGACGGTGCACTGCCTTAGTATGAAGTACTGGTGGCCAACATTAGCCAGGGATGTGAGGGTTTATGTCTCCTCCTGCTCAATATGTGCCCAGTGTAAGGCACCCAGACATTTGCCCAGGGGTAAATTACAGCCCCTGCCCGTTTCACAGCGACCCTGGTCTCATCTATCGGTGGATTTTGTTACCGATCTTCCCTCCTCTCAGGGGAATACCACCATCCTGGTCGTTGTGGATCGGTTCTCTAAGGCCTGTCGTCTCCTTCCCATGCCGGGTCTTCCTACTGCCCTATAGACCGCTGAGGCTCTATTTACTCACGTCTTCCGGCATTACGGGGTACCCGAGGATATAGTGTCTGATCGAGGCCCCCAGTTTACCTCCAGAGTCTGGAGAGCATTTATGGAACGTTTGGGGGTCTCGGTGAGCCTTACCTCGGGTTACCACCCGGAGAGCAATGGGCAGGTCGAAAGAGTCAACCAGGATGTGGGTAGGTTTCTGAGGTCATATTGTCAGGACCGGCCGGAGGAGTGGGCGAGATATGTGCCCTGGGCCGAGATGGCACAGAACTCTCTCCGCCACTCCTCCACTAGACTAACCCCTTTTCAGTGTGTCTTAGGGTATCAGCCGGTTCTGGCACCATGGCATGAGAGCCAGATCGAGGCCCCGCTGTGGATGAGTGGGTAGGGCGCTCGGGAGGAGACGTGGAACGCTGCTCATGTCCATCTGCAGCGTGCCATACGTCGACAAAAGACGAGCGCCGACCTACGCCGCAGTGAGGGGCCTGTGTACGCACCTGGAGATCGAGTCTGGCTCTCAACCAGAAACCTACCCCTCCGCCTGCCCTGCCGGAAGCTGGGTCGGCGGTTTGTGGGGCCTTTTAAAGTCCTGAGGAGATTGAATGAGGTGTGTTACAGGTTAGAACTACCTATTGATTACAAGAATATTAACCCCTCATTCCATGTGTCTCTCCTCAGGCCGGTGGTAGCTGGTCCACTCCAGGACTTCGAGATTGAGGAGACTCCTCCGCCCCCGTTGGAGATCGAGGGGCTCCGGCGCACACTGTTCGGACCATCCTGGATTCCAGACGCCGGATGGGGGGGTCTCCAATATCTCGTGGAGTGGGAGGGTGCACGGTCCGGAGGAGCGGTGCTGGGTGCCGAGGAGGGATATTCTGGATCCGTCCCTGATGACCGAATTCCATCGTGGTCATCCTACGCGCCCGGCGCCGCGCCCTCCTGGGCGTCCCCGAGGCCGGGAGTCGGCGCACGGCTGGAGCCGCGCGTCAAGGGGGGGGTACTGTCACGGTTTCGGCCGAGGCAGCTCCTCCTCCTTGTTCGGGCAGGTTTCGCCGGTCGTCGTCTCCGGAGTACTAGCTGCCACCGCTCTATGTTTTCTGTTTGACTAGTTTTGTCTGTTAGCCACACCTGTCTTGTGTTATGTCTAATTAAGCACCCTATTTAGTTTCCTTGTTGTTAGTGTAGTGTTGTGTGTAATTGTTTCGTGTTAGATGTCATTTCTTACCTGTGTTTGGTACGCCTCTACTGTATTGCTTACTTCTCGGTTGAGAGGAGTTTTGCGCGCCTGTTTATGCGCGCTTGTATTTTACGCCTGTGTGCGTTTTGCCTCTGGCTGTTTTTTTGGATTATTGCCTCGCACTTTCCAGTAAAGATTATTGGACTATCAATCTGCTTCTGCACCTGATTCCACACCACACCATTTCTACACGGCCCTGACACTATGGTGACCAATGAGCTAAGATAAGGCGGGGATTTGCCTAGCAGTGATTTATAGATGACCTGGAGCCAGTGGGTTTGGCGACGAATATGCCAGCCAACAAGAGCGTACAGGTCACAATGGTGGGTAGTATATGGGGCTTTGGTGACAAAACAGATGGCATTGTGATAGACTACATCCAATTTGCTGAGTAGAGTGTTGGAGGCTATTTTGTAAATGACATCGCCGAAGTCAAGGATCGGTAGGATAGTCAGTTTTACGAGGGCATGTTTGGCAGCATGAGTGAAGGAGGCTTTGTTGCGAAATAGGAAGCCGATTCTAGATCTAACCTTTGATTGGAGATGCTTAATGTGAGTCTGGAAGGAGAGTTTACAGTCTAACCAGACACCTAGGTATTTTTTATTTTTTCACCTTTATTTAACCAGGTAAGCAAGTTGAGAACAAGTTCTCATTTACTACTTGTGACACTCTGGCTCTAGGACTTTTGTATGTGAGCTAGAGTGCATGTTGTTTTGTTGGGGATTTGGGTGTTTTTCTATGTTGGTAGTTCTGTCGGGTGTATTTCTATGTTTGCAGGTCTGTGGGTTGTTTTTCTAGGTGGTTGTATGTTGTAGTCAATGACTCCCAATCGGAGGTAACGAGTGTCAGCTGTCGGCTCGTTATCTCTGATTGGGAGCCATATTTAAACTGTCAGTTTTCACCTTTGTTTTGTGGGTTATTGTTCCTGTTCCAGTGTTGTATGTTCTGTCGGTGTCACAGAGGACTTCACGTATCGTCATTTGTTGTTTTTTCGTGGTTGCTTTAATTAAATAAAGTCATCATGTTCACTCCACGCGCTGCGTATTGGTCCGCTCCTTCAGACGATCGTGACACTACTGCGACCTGGCCAACATAAAGCAAAGCAGTGCGATAAGAAACAACAACACAGAGTTATATATACAACAAAACATAAAGTCAAAAATACAACAGAAAATACATACTCTAGGTCAGACCCGCCGAGAGTAGTGATTCTAGTCGGGTGGGCGGGTGCAAGCAGCGTTCGGTTGAAGAGCATGCATTTAGTTTTACTAGTGTTTAAGAGCAGTTGGAGGCTACGGAAGGAGTGTTGTATAGCGTTGAAGCTCGTTCTGAGGTTTGTTAACACAGTGTCCAATGAAGGGCCAGATGTATACAAAATGGTGTTGTCCGCATAGAGGTGGATCCGGTGGCCAGGTCGATGAAGACGGCTGTGCAGTACTGTCTTTTATCGATCGTGGTTATAATATTGTTTAGGACCTTGAGCGTGGCTGAGGTGCACCCATGACCAGCTCGGAAACCGGATTGCATAGCGGAGAAGGTACGATGGGATTCGAAATGGTCGATGATCTGTTTGTTAACTTGGCTTTCAAATACTTTCGAAAGGCAGGGCAGGATGGATATAGGTCTCTAGCAGTTTGGATCTAGAGTGTCACCCTTTTTGAAGAGTGGGATGACCGCGGCAGCTTTCCAATCTCTGGGGATCTCAGATGTTACGAAAGAGAGGTTGAACAGGCTAGTAATAGGGGTTGCGACAATTTCGGCGGCTAATTTTAGAAAGAAAGTGTCCAGATTGTCTAGCCCAGCTGATTTGTAGGGGTCCAGATTTTTCAGCTCTTTCAGAACATCAGCTGTCTGGGGGGGCATGGGCAAGTTGCAGCGGATGGTGCAGAGCTGGTGGCCGGGGTAGTGGTAGCCAGGTGGAAAGCATGGCCAGCCATAGCAAAATGCTTGTTGAAATTCTCGATTATTGTAGATTTATCAGTGGTGACAGTGTTTCCTAGCCTCAGTGCAGTGGGCAGTTGGGAGGAGGTGCTCTTATTCTCCATGGACTTCACAGTGTCCCAAAACTTTTTGGAGTTAGTGCTACAGGATGCAAAATTCTGTTTGAAAAAGCTAGTCTTTGCTTTCCTAACTGATTGTGTATATTGGTTCCTGACTTCCCTGAAAAGTTGCATATCGCGGGGGCTGTTCGATGCTAATGCAGTACGCCACAGGTTGTTTTTGTGCTGGTCAAGGGCAGTCAAGTCTGAGGAGAACCAGGGGCTATATCTGTTCTTAGTTCTGAATTTTTTGAATGGGGCATGCTTATTTAAGATTGAGAGGAAAGCACTTTTAAAGAACAACCAGGCATCCTCTACTGACAGAATGAGGTCAATATCCATCCAGTATACCTGGGCCAGGTCAATTTGAAAGGCCTGCTCGCTAAAGTGTTTTAGGGAGTGTTTGACAGTGATGAGGGGTGGTTGTATGACCGCGGACTCATTACGGACGCAGGTAATAAGGCAGTGATCGCTGAGATCCTGGTTGAAGACATTGGAGGTGTATTTAGAGGGTAAATTTGTCAGGATGATATCTATGAGGGTGCCCATGTTTACAGATGTATGGTTGTACCTGGTAGGTTCGTTGATAATTTGTGTGAGATTGAGGGTTGGCCGGGGTGTTAAGCATATCCCAGTTTAGGTCACCAAGCAGTACGAACTCTGAGGATAGATGGGGGGCAATCAGTTCACATATGGTGTCCAGGGCACAGCTCGGGGCTGAGGGGGGTCTGTAAAAAGCGGCAACAGTGAGAGACTTATTTCTGGAAAGGTGGATTTTTAGAAGTAGAAGCTAAAACTGTTTGGGCACAGACATGGATAGTATGATAGAGCTCTGCAGGCTATCTCTACAGTAGATTGCAACCCCACCCCCTTTGGCAGTTCTATCGAGACAGAAAATGTTGTAGTTGGGGATGGACAATTCAGAAATGTTGGTGGCCTTCCTAAGCCAGGATTTAGACACTGCTAGAACATCAGGGTTGGCGGAGTGTGCTAACGCAGTGAATAACTTAAACTTAGGGAGGAGGCTTCTGATGTTAACGTGCAAGAAACCAAGGCTTTTACGGTTACAGAAGTCAACAAATGATAACGCCTGGGGAGTAGGAGTGATACTGGGGGCTACAGGGCCTGGGTTAACCTCTACATCACCAGAGGAACAGAGGAGGAGTAGAATAAGTATCCGGCTAAAGGCTTTAAGAACTGGTCTTCTAGTGCATTGGGTACAGAGAAAAAAGGGGCAGATTTCCGGGCATTGTAGAATAGATTCAGGGCATTATGTACAGACAAGGATATGGAAGGATATGAGTACAGTGGAGGTAAACCTAAGCGTTGGGTAACGATGAAAGAGATAGCATCACTGGAGGCACCGATTGAGTCGGTCTCCGCGTGTAGCAGGTTGAGCTGGGCTGGGGGCTCTACAGTGAAATAGTATAATAAGAAATAACCAAAACAGCAATAAGCAAGGCATATTGACATGGGAGAGAGGCATAAAGCAATCACAGGTGTTATTCGAGAGAGCTAAGACAACAGCTGGTAATGGCGACAAAGTTTGGGTGAGGCTAAACATAAACAGGATGCAGTACCGTATAAAGGAACAGTCCAGCAGGCATCAGCTGTATAGCTGAGTTATCATAAGGTCCGGTGAACAGTAATAGGAGAGTTCGGCGGTAGTTCGGGGGCTGCTACAGCACTGGCGAGCAAGAGGCCACGGCTTGTGTGTGCTAGCGGGCTGGGGCAAGCAGATGGATCTTCGTGGTCGACGTCGTAACGGGAAGCCTGTTGAAACCACATCAGATGATTTCGTCGGCAGACCAGTCGTGTTGGATCGGCGGGGCTCCGTGTCAACACTAGGAGGTCCCGTCCGGTTGACAGAGAGGTAGGGAGATGGGCCTGACTCGAGGCTAGCTCAAGGCTAACTGGTGCTTGCCAGGGGCAATGGTAATTAGCCAACGACAACAGCCATTCGGTTGCAGCTAGATAGTTGCGATGATCCGGTGCTAGGGTCCAGTGATTCCGGCAGAAAATCCGATATGCTCTTGGTCGATAGCACGCTGTGCAGACTGGCCGACAAATTGTCCAGGCTAGAGCTAGATCTGGCTGGTGGGTAGTGCAGGCCACGGACAATGGTTTAGACCGCTAATGGTGGCTAATAGCAAGTAGCTAGCTAGCTGGCTACAACAGCCATTCGGTTGCAGCTAGCTAGTTGCGATGATCCGGTGCTAGGGTCCAGTGATTCCGGCAGAAAATCTAATATGCTCTGGGTTAATAGCACGCTGTGCAGACTGTCCGACAAATTGTCCAGGCTAGAGCTAGTGCTGGCTGGTGGGTAGTGCAGGCCACGGACAATGGTGATGATGCTAACAGTGGCTAATAGCAAGTAGCTAGCTAGCTGGCTACCACAGCCATTTGGTTACAGCTAGACTAGTTTCAGCTTAAGGTTCTTGATAAAAGTTATAAAGAAATAATAGAATCCTTTCCACATTGGGTGAGGCGGGTTGCAGGAAAGTATATTTAGTTAAAGAATGAAAGTAAAATTGAGAAATATATACAAAATAGACAAAAAAACAAGAAAACTGGCTATTTACAAAAGGACACTACAGATAACACGACCGCACTGCTACGCCATCTTGGAACTGCAGTCTGGAGGTGTGTTGGGTCATTTTCCTGTTGAAAAACAAATGATAGTCCCACTAAGCCCAAACCAGATGGAATGGCGTATCGCTGCAGAATGCTGTGGTAGCCATGCATGTTAAGTGTGCCTTAAATTCTAAATAAATCACAGACAGTGTCACCAGCAAAGCAGCCCCACACCATAACACCTCCTCCTTCATGCTTTATGGTGGGAAATACACATGCGGAGATCATCCGTTCACCCACACCTCACAAAGACACGGCGGTTGGAACCAAAAATCTCAAATTTGGACTCCAGACCAAAAGACACATTTCCACTTGTCTAATGTCCATTGGTTGTGTTTCTTGGCCCATGCAAGTCTCTTCTTCTTATTGGTGTCCTTTAGTAGTGGTTTCTTTGCAGCAATTCGACCATGAAGGCCTGATTCACGCAGTCTCCTCTGAACAGTTGATGTTGACATGTGTCTGTTACTTGAACTTTGTGAAGCATTTATTTGGGCTGCAATTGCTGAGGCTGGTAACTCTAATGAACTTATCATCTGCAGCAGAGGTAACTTTGGGTCTTCCATTCCTGTGGCAGTCCTCATGATGGTTTTTGCGACTGCACTTGAAGAAACGTTCAAAGTTCTTGACATTTTCCGTATCGACTGACCTTCATGTCTTAAAGTAATGATGGACTGTCGTTTCTCTTTGCTTATTTGAGCTGTTCTTGCCATAATATGGACTTGGTCTCTTACCAAATAGGGCTATCTTCTATATACCCTCCCTACCTTGTCACAACACAAATGATTGGCTCAAACACATTAAGAAGGAAAGAAATTCCACAAATTAACTTTTAAGAAGACACACCTGCTGAAGCTGGTTAAGAGAATGTCAACAGTGTGCAAAGCTGTCATCAAGGCAAAGGGTGGCTATTTGAAGAATCTCAAATATAAAATATATTTTGATTTTTTTACTACTTGATTCCATATATGTTATTTCATAGTTTTGATGTCTTCACTATTATTCTACAATCTAGAAAATAGCCAAAATTAAGAAAAACCCTTGAATGAGTAGGTGTTCTAAAACTTTTGAACGGTAGTGTAGATGGATTACATAGTTAAAGCAGTCATGTCTCTTTAGCCCTGCTTTCTAAAGTGAGAATGTCTAACATAATAACTACCTCTAATGCTATCTAGTCCTATACAGAAGCAACATGTCACCTTTGTGATGCAACTGGAACATATTCACAGAGTTTCTATCCCATCTCTGTCTATCCCATCTCTTCTAAAGTGCTAGCTGTTATATGTCTCACGTTCAGACATGGAGATGTGTGTCTGTGGCTGTGAAGGTGCAGAAAGTGTGTCACTCAGGCTAATGCCAGTAGACAGACCTATGTGTGTCTCTTTGCCACTTCCTGTGTACCAGAGCTCCCAGACATCGGCAGCTGTCCACTTTGGTTTCTGTCCCTGGAGCTTGGACAGGACCTGACACTTCCCATCCCTGACACAGAAAGTCCTAGTTAGTACCTCGGACTGCTCGCCATCACAACAGAAATAATGCATTTTTAATGCCAGCATTACCGGATGATCCTGAGGTGTTTACATCCCGCCATGACTCGGTTCACTGTGGTAGAACTAATGAGTGATGTAACGTACACTCAATTACTAATCGAACACATCTCATAGAGTCCACTGAGGCCATACTCGATGTTCTCACAGCTTTGGCCAAAGACATTGGAAATTAAATAAGCTAAAGGAAAAGGTGACCTAAGGCTCATCTAATCTAAATGAGGGACTATGTCTATGGCACTTAATATTCAGAAGGATATTCTCCCTCTGCAGTCAAAGCCACTCAAAGTCCTTCCAATCCTCAGAGGAAAAAAGGATAGCAAATTGAAAATAATTGTAGTGATTATGACAACAGCTGTAATGTTTGATAAATGTAGGTCAAGGGCATATATCATCACTCTCAACATTATCAATGGCTCTCCACGCTGTCCTTATTAACTTTATATGTTTAATTAAACGAATATTACATCTATATCATATGTTGTTTTACCATGGACTCTCTGAACATAAACAATCTCTGAGGAAATATTCTGTAGAGGATCTAGAATGAACTGTTGTCTCTTCTAAAAGCCATTTAAATAACAGTTAAACTGTTTCCATTGATTCCTTTACTTGCTTTACAAAGGGCTTTCCCATCTCTCCTTTGGATGATCAATAGGCCTACTTGACCAGCTAAATGATCTGCCAAGGAAAACAAGTATGTGTTTATGAACTGCCTGGTAAAGCAGCTAGGCTATAGTGTATACAGTACCTTTAGAAAGTATGAATACATTTTGTTGTTGTCACGGTCGTCGGGAACAGAGGAGGACCAAGGCGCAGCGTTGCAGACGAACATACTCTTTATTAGTGATACACGACCAAAACAACAAAAACGATAACGTAACGGTCAAACACAAACCAACTAGAACAAGATCCCACAACCACTGTGGGCAAACAGCTTGTTTAAATGTGGTTCCCAATCAGAGACAACCAGCCACAGCTGACACTCGTTGCCTCTGATTGAGAACCACACTGGCCAACATAGAAATGGAACACATAGAATACAAATGAAACTCACACCCTGGCTCAACATACAAGTGTCCCCAGAGCCAGGGCATGACAGTACCCCCCCCTAAAGGCGCGGACTCCGACCGCGCCAACTAAATACCACAGGGGAGGGACCGGGTGGGCACTCCGCCTTGGCGGCGGATCCGGCTCCGGGCCTGATCCCCACTCCCTCTCCAACCCCCCAAAGTACCCCTGGTCCGGTCTGGCCCCGCTGGCCGGAGCTGGACTGCACACTGATGGAGTGGATTGCTCTAGCTCCGGCGTAACGCATCTGACCGGTGCCGGACCAGGCACCAGTGGAACAGGCACGGGCCGTGCCGGACTGACGACACCCACCACTGGCTTGGTGTGGAGAACAGGCACGGGCCGTGCTGGACTGGCGACGCACACCACTGGCTTGGTGTGAGGAGCAGGAGCGGGCCGAACCGGGCTGGCGACGCGCACCATTGGCTTGGTACGGGAAGCAGGAGCGGGCCGGACCGGGCTGACGATGCGCACCCCTGGCTTGGTGCGTGGAGCAGGAACGGACCGGACCGGGCTGACGATGCGCACCCCTGGCTTAGTGCGTGGGGCAGCAACGGGCTGGGCCGGGCTGACGATACGCACCCCTGGCTTGGTGCGAGTGGCAGGAACAGGCCGGACCGGGCTGGCGACGCGCACCATAGGCTTGGTGCGGGAGCAGGAACAGGCCGGGCCGGGCTGGCGGCGCACCATAGGCTTGGTGCGGGGAGCAGGAACAGGCCGGGCCGAGCTGGCGACGCGCACCGTAGGCTTGGTGCGAGTGGCAGGAACAGGCCGGGCTGGGCTGGCGACGCGCACCATAGGCTTGGTGCGGAGAGCAGGAACAGGCCGGGCTGGGCTGGCGACGCGCACCGTAGGATTGGTGCGAGGGGCAGGAACAGACCGGACCGTACTGGGGACACACACCACTGGCCCTACACCGGGATCTGGAACGGGCCGGACCGGACTGGTAACACACCCCAGTACCTCTCGCCGTGCCTCTACACCTTCCTTCCCTTCTTTGACCAGTGGCCCCCGTAACCTGGCGGCCTCCTCTGCCAACCCGCTGGACCGCTCTATCGCGGCCTCCTGCTGCCCCGACGTCCACGTCGTGAGCCCCCCCCTAAAAATTTTCTGGGGGTCTCTCTTCCCCGTGGGCCAGGCCTCTATAGTTCTCGCCCAACTCTCGCTCTTCTGCTTCCAACTCCAGCCATTCTGCTCCTCATTTGGCTTGACCCAGTCGAGACTCTTCCTCCACTGTTCCCAAGTCCACCCTCTCTGCTCTTCATTAGGCTTGACCCAGTCGAGGTTGCCACGGAGATCTGCTAGCGACTCCCCTGGCGATGGCTCCTGGACACGCTGCTTGGTCCAGTTTTGGTGGGATCTTCTGTCACGGTCGTCGGGAACAGAGGAGGACCAAGGCGCAGCGTTGCAGACGACCATACTCTTTATTAGTGATACACGACCAAAACAACAAAAACGATAACGTGACAGTCAACGGTCAAACACAAACCAACTAGAACAAGATCCCTCAACCACTGTGGGCAAACAGCTTGTTTAAATGTGGTTCCCAATCAGAGACAACCAGCCACAGCTGACACTCGTTGCCTCTGATTGAGAACCACACTGGCCAACATAGAAATGGAACACATAGAATACAAATGAAACTCACACCCTGGCTCAACATACAAGTGTCCCCAGAGCCAGGGCGTGACAGTTGTGTTACAGCCTGAATTCAAAATTGGTTAATTATGTATTTTTTTCACCCATCTACACACAATACCCCATAATGACAAAGTGGAAACTTTTTAAAAATGTATTTAAAACATTTATTGAAAATGAAATACAGAAACATCTAATTTACATAAGTATCACAAACCTGAGTCATTACCTTGTAGAAGCACCTTTGGCAGTGATTACAGCTGTGAGTCTTTCTGGGTAAGTCTCTAAGACCTTTCAACACCTGGATTGTGCAACATTTGCCCATTATTCTTTTCAAAATTCTTCATGCTCTATCAAATTGGCTGTTGATTATTGCTAGACAACCATTTTCAGATCTTGCCATAGATTTTCAAGTAGATTTACATAGTTAAAGCAGTCATGTCTCTTTAGCCCTGCTTTCTAAAGTGAGAATGTCTAACATAATAACTACCTCTAATGCTATCTAGTCCTATAGAGAAGCAACATGTCACCTTTGCGATGCAACTGGAACATATTCACAGAGTTTCTATCCCATCTCTGTCTATCCCATCTCTGTCGATCCCATCTCTGTCTATCCCATCTCTGTCTATCCCATCTCTATCTATCCCATCTCTTCTAAAGTGCTAGCTGTTATATGTCTCACGTTCAGACATGGAGATGTGTGTCTGTGGCTGTGAAGGTGCAGAAAGTGTGTCACTCAGGCTAATGCCAGTAGACAGACCTATGTGTGTCTCTTTGCCACTTCCTGTGTACCAGAGCTCCCAGACATCGGCAGCTGTCCACTTTGGTTTCTGTCCCTGGAGCTTGGACAGGACCTGACACTTCCCATCCCTGACACAGAAAGTCCTAGTTAGTACCTCGGACTGCTCGCCATCACAACAGAAATAATGCATTTTTAATGCCAGCATTACCGGATGGTCCTGAGGTGTTTACATCCCGCCATGACTCGGTTCACTGTGGTAGAACTAATGAGTGATGTAACGTACACTCAATTACTAATCGAACACATCTCATAGAGTCCACTGAGGCCATACTCAATGTTCTCACAGCTTTGGCCAAAGACATTGGAAATTAAATAAGCTAAAGGAAAAGGTGACCTAAGGCTCATCTAATCTAAATGAGGGACTATGTCTATGGCACTTAATATTCAGAAGGATATTCTCCCTCTGCAGTCAAAGCCACTGAAAGTCCTTCCAATCCTCAGAGGAAAAAAGGATAGCAAATTGAAAATAATTGTAGTGATTATGACAACAGCTGTAATGTTTGATAAATGTAGGTCAAGGGCATATATCATCACTCTCCAACATTATCAATGGCTCTCCACGCTGTCCTTATTAACTTTATATGTTTAATTAAACGAATATTACATCTATATCATATGTTGTTTTACCATGGACTCTCTGAACATAAACAATCTCTGAGGAAATATTCTGTAGAGGATCTAGAATGAACTGTTGTCTCTTCTAAAAGCCATTTAAATAACAGTTAAACTGTTTCCATTGATTCCTTTACTTGCTTTACAAAGGGCTTTCCCATCTCTCCTTTGGATGATCAATAGGCCTACTTGACCAGCTAAATGATCTGCCAAGGAAAACAAGTATGTGTTTATGAACTGCCTGGTAAAGCAGCTAGGCTATAGTGTATACAGTACCTTTAGAAAGTATGAATACATTTTGTTGTGTTACAGCCTGAATTCAAAATTGGTTAATTATGTATTTTTTTCATCCATCTACACACAATACCCCATAATGACAAAGTGGAAACTTTTTAAAAATGTATTTAAAACATTTATTGAAAATGAAATACAGAAACATCTAATTTACATAAGTATCACAAACCTGAGTCATTACCTTGTAGAAGCACCTTTGGCAGTGATTACAGCTGTGAGTCTTTCTGGGTAAGTCTCTAAGACCTTTCAACACCTGGATTGTGCAACATTTGCCCATTATTCTTTTCAAAATTCTTCATGCTCTATCAAATTGGCTGTTGATTATTGCTAGACAACCATTTTCAGATCTTGCCATAGATTTTCAAGTAGATTTAAGTAAAAACTGTAACTCGGCCACTCAGGAACATTCACTGTCTTCTTCGTAAGCAACTTGGTAAGCAACTTGACCTTGTAATTTAGGTTATTGTCCTACTGAAAGGTGAATGTATCTCCCAGTGTCTGGTGGAAAGCATTTCGTCTAGGATTTTGCCTGTGGTTAGCTCCATTCAGATTCTTGTTTATACTGAAAAGCTCCCCAGTCTTTAACAATTACAAGCATACCCATAAAATGATACAGCCACCACTATGCTTGAAAATATGGAGAGTGGTATTCAGTAATTTGTTGTATTGGATTTTCCCCAAACATAACACTTTGTATTCAGTACAAAAAGTGAGTTGCTTTGCATAATTTTTTTGCAGTATTACTTTAGTGCCATGTTGCAAACAGGATGCATGTTTTGGAATATTTGTATTCTGTAAGGCTTCCTTTTCACTCTGTCAATTAGGTTAGTATTGTGGGGTAAATACAATGTTGTTGATCCATCCTCAGTTTTCACATATCACAGCCATTAAACTCTGTAACTGTTTTAAAGTCACCATTGGCCTCATTGTGAAATCGCTGAGCGGTTTCCTTCCTCTCCGGCAACTGAGTTAGGAAGGAAGCCTGTATCTTTGTAATGACTGGATTTATTGATAAACCATATAAAGTGTAATTAATAACTTTACCATGCTCAAAGGGATATTCAATGTCTTCTTTTTTTTTACCCATCTACCAATAAGTGCCCTTTGCGAGGCATTGGAAAACCTCTCTGGTCTTTGTGGTTGAATCTGTGTTTGAAATTATTTGGTAAACTGAGGGACCATACAGATAATTGTGTCGGGTACAGAGATGAGGTAGTCATTCAAAAAGCATGTTAAACCCTATTATTGCACATAGAGTGAGCCTGCACTTATTATGTGACTTGTTAAGCACATTTTTACTCCTGAACTTATTTAGGCTTGCCATAATAAAGGGGTTAAATACTTATTGACTTTCAGCTTTTTATTTTTTATTAATTAGTAAAAATGTCGAAAAACATAATTCCACTTTGACATTATGGGGTATTGTGTGTAGGCCAGTGAAAAACTATATATATTTAATCAATTTTAAATTCAGGCTGTAACACAATAACATTTGGAAAAAGACAAGGGGTGTGAATACTTTCTGAAGGCACTGGATATACAGTGGGGGAAAAAAGTATTTAGTCAGCCACCAATTGTGCAAGTTCTCCCACTTAAAAAGATGAGAGAGGCCTGTAATTTTCATCATAGGTACACGTCAACTATGACAGACAAAATGAGAAAAAAATTTCCAGAAAATCACATTGTAGGATTTTTTATGAATTTATTTGCAAATGATGGTAGAAAATAAGTATTTTGTCAATAACAAAAGTTTCTCAATACTTTGTTATATACCCTTTGTTGGCAGTGACACAGGTCAAACGTTTTCTGTAAGTCTTCACAAGGTTTTCAGACACTGAAGCTGGTATTTTGGCCCATTCCTCCATGCAGATCTCCTCTAGAGCAGTGATGTTTTGGGGCTGTCGCTGGACAACACAGACTTTCAACTCCCTCCAAAGATTTTCTATGGGGTTGAGATCTGGAGACTGGCTAGGCCACTCCAGGACCTTGAAATGCTTCTTACGAAGCCACTCCTTCGTGTGCCGGCGGTGTGTTTGGGATCATTGTCATGCTGAAAGACCCAGCCACGTTTCATCTTCAATGCCCTTGCTGATGGAAGGAGGTTTTCACTCAAAATCTCACGATACATGGCCCCATTCATTCTTTCCTTTACACGGATCAGTCGTCCTAGTCCCTTTGCAGAAAAACAGCCCCAAAACATGATGTTTCCACCCCCATGCTTCACAGTAGGTATGGTGTTCTTTGGATGCAACTCAGCATTCTTTGTCCTCCAAACACGACGAGTTTAGTTTTTACCAAAAAGTTCTATTTTGGTTTCATCTGACCATATGACATTCTCCCAATCCTCTTCTGGATCATCCAAATGCACTCTAGCAAACTTCAGATGGGCCTGGACATGTACTGGCTTAAGCAGGGGGACACGTCTGGCACTGCAGGATTTGAGTCCCTGGCGGCGTAGTGTGTTACTGATGGTAGGCTTTGTTACTTTGGTCCCAGCTCTCTGCAGGTCATTCACTAGGTCCCCCCGTGTGGTTCTGGGATTTTTGCTCACCGTTTTTGTGATCATTTTGACCCCACGGGGTGAGATCTTGCATGGAGCCCCAGATCGAGGGAGATTATCAGTGGTCTTGTATGTCTTCCATTTCCTAATAATTGCTCCCACAGTTGATTTCTTCAAACCAAGCTGCTTACCTATTGCAGATTCAGTCTTCCCAGCCTGGTGCAGGTCTACAATTTTGTTTCTGGTGTCCTTTGACAGCTCTTTGGTCTTGGCCATAGCGGAGTTTGGAGTGTGACTGTTTGAGGTTGTGGACAGGTGTCTTTTATACTGATAACAAGTTCAAACAGGTGCCATTAATGCAGGTAACGAGTGGAGGACAGAGGAGCCTCTTAAAGAAGAAGTTACAGGTCTGTGAGAGCCAGAAATCTTGCTTGTTTGTAGGTGACCAAATACTTATTTTCCACCATAATTTGCAAATAAATTCATTAAAAATCCTACAATGTGATTTTTTGGAGAAAAAAAATCTCAATTTGTCTGTCATAGTTGACGTGTACCTATGATGAAAATTACAGGCCTCTCTCATCTTTTTAAGTGGGAGAACTTTTTTCCCCCACTGTACACTAACCTTTACAGATACTAGACCTGTGGCTGTTTTCAGCTCAGCAATATCTGAATATGACAAATGCTGTATATGTATAGCATTTACTATATTGCTGTGTACAAACTAAACTGCTAGGAGAAGGCCATTAAGATTCCTAGGCAAAGCCTTGGGAAACCAGTGTGGGAATGGTGGAGCTAGCCCTGCTCTCCCCAAGGATAAAGTGTTTCATGTCTATCCCCAGGCCAATGCAGGTTGCTGCTGTATTTGGCACCTGGGAGACCTATCTGTCTCTCTGTAGGACTTGGCTGGCAGCCTGCAGCTGCTCTCAGAGCCAGGTGTTGTTTTAATTATCTCAGAGCATAAGTGACCTTTACATCAGAGCTCTGGCTGCAGAGAGCCCGGCCTCCAAGGAGCTCTGTGTCTGGTCCCTTTCTTCTCCCACATTCCCCCAGTGAAGGGCAAGACTGAGACACATCAACAGCATCCATTTCACAGCTGCTAGAAACACATTCCACAGTCACAACACTTCTGTTTTCTATATATTTCGGTCTCCCTGGTTTTAGGAGTTTTTGCTGAGTTTCTTAGTGAGTCTCCCCAAATAGTGACCTCTATGGTTTCATAGAACCTTATTTATTCTACTTCATCAGGTGGACACATCCATCGATATAGTCTAAAACACTTTTCTGAGTGGTTTCTCTCAGCCACCAGAATCACACTCAGGTCAATTGTCTGTATAGAAATATACTCAAACAACTAAAGGCTGCATTCGTTATCTATGAAAAATGAGTACTTGAAGCACACATCCCCTTCTCTAGATGTTGTATGGTTGGGTAGAGAGAGAGGGAGAGGACAACCACAGTTTAGGGGTGGGGGGCTACACAGCATACAGTGGGGAAAAAAAGTATTTAGTCAGCCACCAATTGTGCAAGTTCTCCCACTTAAAAAGATGAGCGAGGCCTGTAATTTTCATCATAGGTACACGTCAACTATGACAGACAAATTGAGAAAAGAAAATCCAGAAAATCACATTGTAGGATTTTTAATGAATTTATTTGCAATTATGGTGGAAAATAAGTATTTGGTCACCTACAAACAAGCAAGATTTCTGGCTCGCACAGACCTGTAACTTCTTCTTTAAGAGGCTCCTCTGTCCTCCACTCGTTACCTGTATTAATGGCACCTGTTTGAACTTGTTATCAGTATAAAAGACACCTGTCCACAACCTCAAACAGTCACACTCCAAACTCCACTATGGCCAAGACCAAAGAGCTGTCAAAGGACACCAGAAACAAAATTGTAGACCTGCACCAGGCTGGGAAGACTGAATCTGCAATAGGTAAGCAGCTTGGTTTGAAGAAATCAACGGTGGGAGCAATTATTAGGAAATGGAAGACATACAAGACCACTGATAATCTCCCTCGATCTGGGGCTCCACGCAAGATCTCACCCCGTGGGGTCAAAATGATCACAAGAACGGTGAGCAAAAATCCCAGAACTACACGGGGGGACCTAGTGAATGACCTGCAGAGAGCTGGGACCAAAGTAACAAAGCCTACCATCAGTAACACACTACGCCGCCAGGAACTCAAATCCTGCAGTGCCAGACGTGTCCCCTTGCTTAAGCCAGTACATGTCCAGGCCCGTCTGAAGTTTGCTAGTGTGCATTTGGGTGATCCAGAGGAGGATTGGGAGAATGTCATATGGTCAGATGAAACCAAAATAGAACTTTTTGGTAAAAACTCAACTCGTCGTGTTTGGAGGACAAAGAATGCTGAGTTGCATCCAAAGAACACCATACCTACTGTGAAGCATGGGGGTGGAAACATCATGCTTTGGGGCTGTTTTTCTGCAAAGGGACCAGGACGACTGATCCGTGTAAAGGAAAGAAAGAATGGGACCATGTATCGTGAGATTTTGAGTGAAAACCTCCTTCCATCAGCAAGGGCATTGAAGATGAAACGTGGCTGGGTCTTTCAGCATGACAATGATCCCAAACACACCGCCCGGGCAACGAAGGAGTGGCTTCGTAAGAAGCATTTCAAGGTCCTGGAGTGGCCTAGCCAGTCTCCAGATCTCAACCCCATAGAAAATCTTTGGAGGGAGTTGAAAGTCCGTGTTGCCCAGGGACACCCCCAAAACATCACTGCTCTAGAGGAGATCTGCATGGAGGAATGGGCCAAAATACCAGCAACAGTGTGTGCTCTAGAGGAGATCTGCATGGAGGAATGGGCCAAAATACCAGCAACAGTGTGTGAAAACCTTGTGAAGACTTACAGAAAACGTTTGACCTGTGTCACTGCCAACAAAGGGTATATAACAAAGTATTGAGAAACTTTAGTTATTGACCAAATACTTATTTTCCACCATCATTTGCAAATAAATTCATTAAAAATCCTACAATGTGATTTTCTGGATTTTTTTTTCTCATTTTGTCTGTCATAGTTGACGTGTACCTCTGATGAAAATTACAGGACTCTCTCATCTTTTTAAGTGGGAAAACTTGCACAATTGGTGGCTGACTAAATACTTTTTTTCCCCACTGTATGCCTGCCTCAAGTCACTAGTTGTAGTTATTTTCCTTAGTATGAGTGCAAACTTGAATGTGGTAATGTTGCTATGGCAACATTAAGTGTCCTCGTGTTCCTGAAGTTGCCCAAAAGCACAACCTGTAAGATATGCACTTATTTTAATATCTGAAATAAACCCTTTGATTTGGAATAATATGACTATAATTACCTTAATAAGATACTGTAAGTAGTCTTACCTTATCGTAGCAATGTTTTTAAAGAGGGGGTCATTCAAAATGGAACTATCCAAAGCCTTCATCAGAGTTCCTTACTATTACTTTAGTTCCTGGCATACATATGGGACACACGCACACACACACACACACACACACACACACACACACACACACACACACACACACACACACACCACACCACACCACACCACACCACACACAGTCTGTTGTTTTGAAATGTTGTACTCCAGAGTTTTCTATTCATCCAACTCCTCTGCTCTGTAATGACATGGTCACATAGCTCATTTGTTCTATGAGTCTATCACAACATCAGAGACGCATCTATGGCAACCTTATTCTATCTGGAGAGGAGGAAAATCCATACCTAGACGATATCAGATGTCCTCCTATCAGTCATCTAAGCACACCCCAACAAATAGCTGCAGAAGCTACAATGGAAGGTGAGAGTGGGGTTGTGATAAGTGAAAAAATATACCAGTTTCATTTAAGGACCAAAAAATTGACAGCTGTGCCATATAGATTGCAAAATAGTTGGGAAGAGATTTTAAATGTACCGATTCCATGGCACATGGTTTATGAACTGATACGCAAAACAACGCCGGATTGAAAACGTAGAATTGTTCTATTTAAATTATTATACAACATTCTTGCAACCAATAGAATGTTATTTATATGGGGGATACAATCTTCCCAGCTCTGCAGATTTTCCTGCGAAGAGACAGAGTCATTAGATCATTTATGTTGGTACTGTCCACATGTAGCTTGTTTTTGGTCACAGGTCCAGGAATTGCTGAAGAATTGCAACATTTACCTGGAGCTAACACTGCAGATAGCAATACTGCATGATCTGAAAAGTCATAGTCAATCGATCAATAATATAATATTACTTTTAGCAAAAAATGTTATCTTTAATTTACAATCTGTAGAAACTATGTGAATAGAAAGGTTCAGAATTTTTGGGAAGCATCACAGCACAGTTGAAAAATATATGGCAAATAGAAATCCAATATGGACGGTGTTATGAGATAGATGTGAGGAGTTGAATGGAGCTGAAGGGTGAGACTAATAACAACAAAATAACAAATGTAAAATATGCTGTGTCTGTAAAAGGTATATAGGTTCAGACCTTTTGTGAAACAGCACAGTTAAAAGTTTATGACACATAGAAATCAAACTGGATGGACATCAAAATAGATGGGAGAGGTTGAGGATAGAGGAAGGACAGGACAAAAAACAAACAAAATATAGCTATTGTAAAATAGATTGTGTCCGTCAAATGTATATAGTGTGTATAGGCTGGAAGTAGAAGCCTAAGTGCTGTTGTTCATTAGTTTACTCCAATTAGGGGAGGGGTGGTAGGGTTAGCGGAAAATAATAAAGGAAAATATATTTTAAATATATATTTGTAATCAAATCAAATTGTATTTGTCATATGCGCCGAATACAACAGGTGTACACCTTACAGTGAAATGCTTACTGTCACGATGTCAGTGTATGCGGTAGACTGAAGTCAGGCGCAGGACACAGAACTCAAGGAAAAAACGTATCTTTACTTAAACACGTAAAGTAACAAGAAGCCTCCACGCAGGGAGGAATAAACCCGCTCACTCACGACATCCGCGAACAAACAACAAACACGCACAGAACACAATGGGAGCCACAGGGTTAAATAGGGGCGGAGTAATCACAAGATGGGCAACAGGTGTGAAACAATCTGACACAACAGGTAGAACATAGAAACATATAACATAGATCGGCAGCAGCTAGTACTCCGGTGACGACGAACGCTGAAACCTGCCAGAGCAAGGAGGAGGGGCAGCCTCGGCAGAATCCGTGACACTTACTTACAAGCCCTTAACCTACAATGCAGTTTTAAGAAAGAATACCAAAAGAAATCACAAAAAAATACAATATAAAATAATACGAAATAAAAGTAACAAATAATTAAAGAGCAGCAGTAAAAAGAACAATAGCGAGGCTATATACAGGGGGTACCGGTACCGAGTCAATGTGCGGGGGCACCGGTTAGTCGAGGTAATTGAGGTAATATGTACATGTACTGTAGGTAGAGTTATTAAAGTGACTATACATAGATAATAAAGAGAGAGTAGCAGCAGCGTAAATGGGGGGGCAATGCAAATAGTCTGGGTAGCCATTTGATTACATGTTCAGGAGTCTTATGGCTTGGGGGTAGAAGCTGTTTAGAAGCCTCTTGGACCTAGACTTGGTACTCCGGTACCACTTACCGTGCAGAAGAAGAGAGAACAGTCTATGACTAGGGTGGCTGGAGTCTTTGACAATTTTTATGGCCTTCCTCTAACACCGCCTGGTACAGAGGTCTTGGATGGCAGGAAGCTTGGCCCCAGTGATGTACTCGGCCATACGCACTACCCTCTGTAGTACCTTGCGGTCGGAGGCCGGGCAGTTGTCATACCAGGCAGTGATGCAACCAGTCAGGATGCTCTCGATGGTGCAGATGTAGAACCTTTTGAGGATCTGAGGACCATGCCAAATCTTTTCAGTCTCCTTAGGGGGAATAGGTTTTATCGTGACCTCTTCACGACTGTCTTGGTGTGCTTGGACCATGTTAGTTTGTTGGTGATGTGGACACCAAGAAAATTGCAGCTCTCAACCTGCTGCACTACAGCCCCGTTGATGAGAATGGGGGCGTGCTCGGTCCTCTTCTTTTTCCTGTAGTCCACAATCATCTCCTTTGTCTTGACCACGTTGAGGGAGAGGTTGTTGTCCTGGCACCACACGGCCAGGTCTCTGATCTCCTCCCTATAAGCTATCTCGTCATTGTCGGTGATCAGGCCTACCACTGTTGTGTCATCGGCAAACTTAATGATGGTGTTGTAGTCGTGCCTGGCCATGCAGTCATGAGTGAACAGGGAGTACAGGAGGGGACTGAGCAAGCACCCCTGAGGGGCCCTCGTGTTGAGGATCAGCGTTGCGGATGTGTTTTTACCTACCCTTACCACCTGAGGGCGGCCCGTCAGGAAGTCCAGGATCCAATTGCAGAGGGAGCTGTTTAGTCCCAGGGTCCTTAGCTTAGTGATGAGCTTTGAGGGCACTATGGTGTTGAACGCTGAGCTGTAGTCAATGAACAGCATTCTCACATAGGTGTTCCTTTTGTCCAGGTGTGAAAGGGCATTGTGGAGCGCAGTAGAGATTGAATCATCTGGGGATCTGTTGGGGCGGTATGCAAATTGGAGTGGGTCTAGGGTTTCTGGGATAATGGTGTTGATGTGAGCCATGACCAGCCTTTCAAAGCACTTCATGGCTACATATGTGGGTGCTACGGGTCGATAGCCATTTCAGCAGGTTACCTTAGTGGGACTATGGTGGTCTACTTGAAACATGTTGGTATTACAGACTCAGACGGGGAGAGGTTAAAAATGTCAGTGAAGACACTTGCCAGTTTGTCAACCCATGCTCTGAGTACACGTCCTGGTAATCCGTCTGGCCCGGTGGCCTTGTGAATGTTAACCTGTTTAAAGGTCTTACTCACATCGGCTACAGAGAGTGTGATCACACAGTCGTCCAGAACAGTTGATGCGCTAATGCATGTTTCAGTGTAACTTGCCTCGAAGCGAGCATAGAAGTAATTTAGCTTGTCTGGTAGGCTTGTGTCACTGGACAGCTCACGGCTGTGCTTCCCTTTGTAGTCTGTAATAGTTTGCAAGCACCGCCACATCCAACGAGTTTAGGATTAGAGTCCCGCTCCTTGAAAGCGGCAGCTCTACCCTTTAGCTCAGTGCGGATGTTGCCTGTAATCCATGGCTTCTGGTTGGGGTATGTACGTACAATCACTGTGGGACGACATCATTGAGTTACTTATTGATGAAGCCAGTGACTGATGTGGTGTACACCTCAATGCCATCGGAAGAATCCCGGAACATATTCCAGTCTGTGGTAGCAAAACAGTCCTGTAGCTTAGCTTCTGCTTCATCTGACCACTTTTGTATTGTCCGAATCACTGGTGCTTCCTGCTTTAGTTTTTGCTTGTAAGCAGGAATCAGGAGGATATAATTATGGTCAGATTTGCCAAATGGAGGGTGAGGGAGAGATTTGTACGCGTCTCTGTGTGTGGAGTAAAGGTGGTCTAGAGTTTTTATCCCTCTGGTTGCACATTTAACATGCTGGTAGAAATGAGGTAAAACAGATTTAAGTTTCCCTGCATTAAAGTCCCTGGCCACTAGGAGCTCCGCCTCTGGAGGAGCGTTTTCCTGTTTGCTAATGGCCGCATACAGTTCATTGAGTGCGGTCTTAGTGTCAGCATCGGTTTGTAGTGTTAAATAGACAGCTACAAAGAATATAGATAAAAACTCTATTGGTAAATAGTGTGCTCTATGGCTTATCATGACATACTCTACCTCAGGCGAGCAAAACCTCAAGACTTCCTTAGATATCATGCACCAGCTGTTGTTTACAAATATATATAGACCGCCACCCCTTGTCTTACCATAAGCTGCAGTTCTATCCTGCCGATACAGTGTTATAACCCGCCAGTGTGGCGGGTGATTTAGAAGGAGTCAAGCGCAGGAGGGTAAATCACAGAATAACTGGTTTATCCGGTAAGACAGCGGTACGCAGCAATGTGTAAACCACTCCAGTGCGGTAATACGGTGCACTGGAAAACAACAAGGCACACGGGTGAAAATCCCTGTGATACAAAATACAATATAGCTCCACCGAGCTAATGTAACCTCCACAATAAACAATCACACAGAAAGACAAGGGTGGCAGAGGGAATACATATACAGGTACTGATGAGGGGATTTGAATCAGGTGTGTGTAATAAACAAGACAAAACAAATGGAATAATGAGATGAGGAGCGGCAGTGGCTAGAAGGCCGGTGACGACGAACGCCGAAGCCTGCCTGAACAAGGAGAGGAGGCAGCTTCAGAGGAAGTCGTGACAGTATCCCCTCCCCACCCCCTTTACGCACAGCTCCAGCAGCGCGCCGACACCGGCCTCGGGGACGGCCAGGAGGATGCGGAGCAGGGCGAGCCGGATGGCGACGGTGGAAAGCCCTCAACAGGGAGGGATCGAGGACATCCCTCACCGGTACAAAACACCGCTCCTCCGGACCATACCCCTCCCACTCCACGAGGTACTGAAGGCCCCCACCCGATGCCTCGAATCCAGGATGAAACGGACGGAGTACGCCGGGGCCCCCTCGATGTCCAGAGGAGGCGGAGGGACCTTCCGCACCTCAGACTCCTGGAGCGGACCAGCCACCACCAGCCTAAGGAGAGACACGTGAAATGAGGGGTTAATACGGTAATCAGGAGGGAGTAGTAACCTATACGTAACCTCGTTTACTCTCCTCAGGACTTTGAACGGCCCCACAAACCACAGGCTCAGCTTCCGGCAGGGCAGGCAGAGGGGCAGATTCCAGGTAAAGAGCCAGACCTGATCACCCGGTACCAACACCGGGGCCTCACTGCGGTGGCGGTCAGCGTTGGCCTTCTGGTGACGCACGGTGCGCTGGAGGTGGATGTGGGCAGCGTTCCATGTCTCCTCCGCGTGCCGAAACCAGTCATCCACCGCAGGAGCTTCGGTCTGGCTCTGATGCCATGGTGCCAGGACCGGCTGATATCCTAAAACACATTGAAATGGAGATGGGTTAGTGGAGGAGTGGTGGAGAGAGTTCTGGGCATATTCGGCCCATGGCAAGAACACCGACCACTCCCCCGGCCGGTCCTGGCACTAGGACCGCAGGAACCTACCCACATCCTGATTCACCTGTTCCACCTGCCCATTAGACTTGGGGTGAAACCCATAGGTCAGGCTGACTGAGACCCCCATACGTTCCATGAACGCCTTCCAGACCCTGGATGTAAACTGGGGACCCCGGTCAGACACTGTGTCCTCTGGCACCCCGTAGTGTCAGAAGACGTGAGTAAACAGGGCTTCCGCAGTTTGCAGGGCCTTGGGGAGAACGGGCAGAGAAAGGAGGCGGCAGGCTCACGTCCTTAGCCAAGGTAGGCCACCAGTACTTCCCGGTCAGGCAGTGCACTGTACGGCAGATACCTGGGTGACCAGAGGAGGGGGACGTGTGTGCCCAATAGATCAGACGATCATGGACAAAAGACTGCACGTACCACAGCCCAGTTGGGCACTGAGGTGGAGATGGCTCTGTGCGTAACGCCCGCTCTATGTCCACGTCCACCGCCCACACTACCGGCGCCACAATGCAGGAGGCCAGGAGTATGGGGGTGTTGTCAATGGGTCTCAACTCTGTGTCGTACAGCCGTGACAGTGTGTCTGCCTTCACGTTCTTAGTACCTTGTATGTATGACAACGTAAAATCAAACCGGGTGAAGAACAAGGCCCACCTGGCCTGGAGAGGGTTCAGCCTCCTCGCTGCCCAGATGTACTCCTGGTTACGGTGGTCCGTCAAGAAGAGAAAAGGGTGTTTCGCCCCCTCGAGCCAGTGCCTCCACGCGGTCAGGGCTCTGACAACAGCCAACTGCTCCCGATCACCAACGTCGTAGTTCTTTTCCGCTGGGCTGAGCTTCTTAGAGAAGAAGGCACAGGGGTGGAGCTTGGGTGGCGTGCCCAAGCGTTGAGATAGGACAGCGCCTAACCCTACCTCGGACGAATCCACCTCAACTATGAACGGTAATGATGGATCAGTATGGGCCAGTACCGGGGCTGAGGTGAACAGAGCCCTCAGGTTACTGAAAGCCCTGTCAGCCTCAGCAGACCAGTGGAGCCGGGACAGCCAACCCTTCAACGGCGAGGTGATGGGAGCTGCGACCTTGCCAAAACCCTGGATAAACCTCAGATAGTAATTGGCAAAGCCAATAAAGCGCTGCACCTCCTTTACAGTGGTTGGAGTCGGCCAATTACGCACGGCTGAAATGCGGTCTCCCTCCATCTCCACACCTGAACTGGTGATGTGGTAACTATAGCGAATGGTTGTTTGATTAAGTGCCCAGTAATCAATGCAAGGGTGCAGACCTCTTTCTTCTTCATGAAAAATAAACTTGACGATGCAGGCGAAGTGGAGGGACGTATGAACCACTGGCGCAGGGACTCGAAGACGTATGTCTCCATAGCCTCCATTTCCGCCTGCGACAGGGGATAGACATGACTCCTGGGAGGCACAGCATCTAACCGGAGGTTTATCGCGCAATCCCCCGCCCGATGAGGTTTTAATTTGGTCATCTGCGTTTTGGAAAACCTGTGCACCAAGTCGAGGTATTCGGGGGGAATGTGCACGGTGGAGGTAGTGTCTGGACATTCCACCGTGGTTGCACCAACGGAAACAGCTAGACACCTACCCTGACACTCTCACGACCACCCCGTGAGAACCCTCTGCCGCCATGAAAAGGTGGGGTCGTGTAGTGTGAGCCAGGGAAGACCCAACACAACAGGGAAATCAGGGGATTCAATAATATAAAAAGTTATTTGCTCCCTATGGGTCTCCTGCATAATCATCGTGACTGGTGCTGTAACCTCGCTAACAAAACCTGACCCTAATGGTCAACTGTCAAGTGCTTTGATGGGCAATGGAATGGGTAGGGGAATCAATGTGATACATAACCTATTAGCTAAAGACCTGTCCATAAAGTTCCCAGTGGCGCCTGAATCGACCAGCGCCTTACACTGGGGAACTGCCGTGTGCTCAGGGAAGTTGACGTGTATGGTGAAGTGCGCAGCAGAGAGCTCTGAACGAGTGTGGGTTTGCGCTACCTGGGGTGACGCGAGAGTGCCCTGCCTGCCGCCTCCAGACCCAGAAGAACTCTGACGACAGCGTGCAGCAGAATATCGTCTCTTGCCACAAGAGTGACACTGGATCTGTCGTCCTCCTTTCTCCTGGATTGCTGCACCACCCAGCTCCATCAGAACGTAATCCGGGTTGCAGGGGGGTGAAACGGGCAGGCCCCTTCCAGGACGTCCTCTGGAAGCCAGCAGGTTGTCCAACCGGATGGCCATGTCCACCAGTTGGTTGAAAGTCAACGTGGAATCCTGGTAGGCTAGCTCCCTTTGGACGTCCTCCCGCAGGCTGCACTGGAAGTGGTCGATGAGAACCCGCTCGTTCCAACCGGACCCCGCCACTAGAGTTCTAAACTCCAGGGCAAAGTCTTGCGCGGCCCTCGTCCCCTGCCTCAGATGGACCAGGCGCTCGCCAGCCTCTCTTCCTTCGTTGGGATGATCAAACGCCCCGTAGTTATCCAACGTGTCTCCTCTTTCACTCCAGACCACGTTGGCCCACTCCAGGGCTTTCCTCGAGAGAGGCAGGAGATGAGGGCGGACACCTTCTCCCATTCCGAGGGAGCCAGGCTGATGGTGGTAAAATAGAGGTCCAGCTGCAGGAGGAATCCCTGGCAGCGGGCCGCTGTCCTGTCGCACTCCCTTGGTCGGGATAGGTGAATCCCTCTGGATGCTGTTGGTGTGGGTGGCTGGATCCTGTTGCTCAGCTGGGCTCGAAAGGTTGGGTCCTCTCCTCTCCAGGAGTTGGACGACCTGGAGAACCCGATCCATCACTTCGTACAAGCTGGCTAGCATTGTTAGGCTTGGTGGGGACTCAGGTGCAGAGACGGACACACGGACAAAGAGGGTGAATTAGGATGTTGTTTATTCAGCGTGTTTTGGCAGAGAGAAACAGTTCAGGGTGGAGTAGCTTCAGACCGGGGTAGGAGCTGAGTGGGGTGGAGAGCCAGTAGTACTGAGAGCTGGATGACGAGGATATCAGACAACAGATGAGCAGGTTGCGGCGTGGGAATGGCAGGTAGGCAGGCAGCAGGAACAGACGGGATCTGGTCGAAGGAGAGACAGGTTACAAACGTGGCAGAAACAACTATAATGCTGAGAGAGTAACAACTAAACTAAGATTGCTGTACGGAGCCAAGTTACCACAGGTGGTGTAGGAACGAACTGGCGCTGGAGAGGTGTCCAGCCCGGGTAGATAACTGCTGGTTGATTGGTGACAATGAGCTGCAGCTGGATGTAACTGAGCATGAGAGAGAATGGCCACGCCCCCTGACCTAGATCCTCTGACTGGGCTGCACAGCAGGGGGAGACAGACACAGACAACACACACAGGGAAAAAAGGAAAAGGAAAACAAGCGGGGACAGGACCAACAGTGCCGGACCGTAACAGTACCCCCCCCTCAACGGGCGCCACCCGGCGACCCACCCGGCTTGTCAGGGTGGTCCCTATGGAAGTCAGCCACCAAACAGGAAGCGGGCAGAACAGGTTCAGGATTGCTGGAGTCTTCATTGTCTGTAAACTGCCGAGAGAGAGCATCAGGCTTGACATTACGTGTGCCAGGACGATATGTTAAAATAAACTTGAACCTGCTGAAGAACAGAGCCCATCTGGCCTGACGGGAGTTTAGCCTCTTGGATGACTGGATGTAAGCCAGGTTCTTGTGGTCTGTCCAGACTATGAAGGGTTGCTCTGCTCCGTCTAGCCAGTGCCTCCACTCCTCCAACGCCAACTTGACAGCAAGCAACTCCCGGTTACCCACGTCGTAGTTCTTCTCAGCAGGGGTCAATCTCCTGGAGAAAAAGGCCACAGGATGGAGCTTCTGGTCCGTGGGGGAACGTTGTGACAGGACAGCCCCCACCCCCGAATCAGAGGCGCCCACTTCCACAATAAACTGCAAACTAGTGTCTGGATGAATAAGAACAGGTGAGGTGGAGAACAGTTCCTTCAATGTACTCACGGCTGACTCGGCCTCAGGCGTCCACAGGAATGGCACCTTTGGGGAGGTGAGCTTGGTCAGGGGGCAACCACTCGGCTGAAACCCCTGATGAAGCGGCGGTAGAAGTTGGCGAAGCCCAGGAAGCGTGTAGCTGCTTCCGAGACGTGGGTGTGGGCCACTCCACAACCGCTCTGATCTTGTCAGGGTCTGGTGACACTTGTCCCCGCTCGATAATAAAGCCCAAAAAGGGGACGGACTGCCGGTGGAACTCACATTTTTCTGCTTTCACATACAGTTTATTTTCCATGAGGCGTTGGAGAACCAGACGGACGTGGGAGACGTGTTCATCCTGTGACTTAGAGAATATTAGAATGTCATCCAAATAGACAAACACAAAAACGGTGTAGAAAATCCCTCAACACATCGTTAACCATGGCCTGAAACACTGCTGGGGCGTTAGTGAGACCGAATGGCATGACTAGGTATTCAAAGTGTCCGAGAGGGGTATTGAACCCAGTTTTCCATTCGTCTCCCTGCCTGATCCTAACGAGGTGGTAAGCGTTACGCAGGTCGAGTTTGGTAAACACGGTGGCACCATGAAGGGGTTCAAATGCTGAGTTGATGAGAGGCAGGGGGTACGTATTTCTGACTGTGATGTTATTTAGTCCTCTGTAGTCAATGCAGGGGCATAATGTTTTGTCCTTCTTCTCTACAAAAAAGAACCCAGCACCAACAGCGGAAGATGAGGGACGAATGATGCCAGAGGCTAGGGAGTCGCCTATGTACAGTGGGGAAAAAAAGTATTTAGTCAGCCACCAATTGTGCAAGTTCTCCCACTTAAAAAGATGAGAGAGGCCTGTCATTTTCATCATAGGTACACGTCAACTATGACAGACAAAATGAGAAAAAAAATTCCAGAAAATCACATTGTAGGATTTTATGAATTTATTGGCATATGATGGTGGAAAATAAGTATTTGGTCAATAACAAAAGTTTCTCAATACTTGTTATATACCGTTTGTTGGCAATGACACAGGTCAAACGTTTTCTGTAAGTCTTCACAAGGTTTTCACACACTGTTGCTGGTATTTTGGCCCATTCCTCCATGCAGATCTCCTCTAGAGCAGTGATATTTTGGGGCTGTCGCTGGGCAACACAGACTTTCAACTCCCCTCCAAAGATTTTCTATGGGGTTGAGATCTGGAGACTGGCTAGGCCACTCCAGGACCTTGAAATGCTTCTTACGAAGCCACTCCTTCGTTGCCCGGGCGGTGTGTTTGGGATCATTGTCATGCTGAAAGACCCAGCCACGTTTCATCTTCAATGCCCTTGCTGATGGAAGGAGGGTTTTCACTCAAAATCTCACGATACATGGCCCCATTCATTCTTTCCTTTACACGAATCAGTCGTCCTGGTCCCTTTGCAGAAAAACAGCCCCCAAAGCATGATGTTTCCAACCCCATGCTTCACAGTAGGTATGGTGTTCTTTGGATGCAACTCAGCATTCTTTGTCCTCCAAACATGACGAGTTGAGTTTTTACCAAAAATTTATATTTTGGTTTCATCTGACCATATGACATTCTCCCAATCCTCTTCTGGATCATCCAAATGCACTTCAGACGGGCCTGGACATGTACTGGCTTAAGCAGGGGACACGTCTCGCACTGCAGGATTTGAGTCCCTGGCGGCGTAGTGTGTTACTGATGGTAGGCTTTGTTACTTTGGTCCCAGCTCTCTGCAGGTCATTCACTAGGTACCCCGTGTGGTTCTGGGATTTTTGCTCACCGTTCTTGTGATCATTTTGACCCCACGGGGTGAGATCTTCGCGTGGAGCCCCAGATCGAGGGAGATTATCAGTGGTCTTGTATGTCTTCCATTTCCTAATAATTGCTCCCACAGTTGATATCTTCAAACCAAGCTGCTTACCTATTGCAGATTCAGTCTTCCCAGCCTGGTGCAGGTCTACAATTTTGTTTTTGGTGTCCTTTGACAGCTCTTTGGTCTTGGCCATGGTGGAGTTTGGAGTGTGACTGTTTGAGGTTGTGGACAGGTGTCTTTTATACTGATAACAAGTTCAAACAGGTGCCATTAATACAGGTAACGAGTGGAGGACAGAGGAGCCTCTTAAAGAAGAAGTTACAGGTCTGTGAGAGCCAGAAATCTTGCTTGTTTGTAGGTGACCAAATACTTACTTTCCACCATAATTTGCAAATAAATTAATAAAAAATCCTACAATGGGATTTTATGGATTTTTTTCCCTCAATTTGTCTGTCATAGTTGACGTGTACCTATGATGAAAATTACAGGCCTCTCTCATCTTTTTAAATGGGAGAACTTGAACAATTGGTGGCTGACTAAATACTTTTTTTCCCCACTGTAGGTTTCCATAGCTTCTCTCTCAGGACGGGACAGATTGAAAAGCCGACTGGACGGCAAAGGGGCTCCAGGCAGTAACTCAATAGCGCAATCGTATGGCCTATGAGGTGGTAGTGAAAGTGCTTTGGACTTACTGAATACCTCGGCCAGGTCCAGGTACTCTTCAGGGACGGAAGAGAGGTCTGGGGGTTTGACAGGGGAAGCAGGGGAACCTACCGAGGGCGGAATAGCCGACCCAAGGCAAGCAGAATGGCAGTGAGTGCTCCAACTGTTATTTTGTGGTTTTGCCAGTCAATATGGGGGTTGTGAAGGCTAAGCCAAGGGAAACCGAGGATAAGAGGGGAGGCCGAGGAGGAGACTACTTTAAACTGGATGGTTTCTTTGTGATTGCCGGACAGCATGAGAGAAACGGGGACAGTTTGGTGGGTGATGTTGGCAAACTGATGGCCGTCTATAGCGGTTACTGTTATAGGCTTAGGCAGGGGCTTAACAGGGATCTCAGCCTGAGTGACCAGGTTAACGTCAAGGAAACTATCCTCAGCACCAGAGTCAATGAGAGCAGCTAATGGGAGAGACAGATTCCTGAACTGGACTGTAGCTGGGACAACTAGACGGGGTGCTGTGGGCATTGAGTCAGGTGTAGCACTCGCAAGTACGCCCACCTTTACTTGCGAGCTTGGTCTTTTGGGCGAACCGGACAGTTAACCAGGAAATGAGTGCGGTCCCCACAGTACATGCACTCACCAGCCCGCATGCGCCGTTCCTTTTCGGCAGGGGACAGACGCAGCACGGCCCAGCTGCATGGGCTCGTCTAGTTCCGTGGAGGGATCCGCTGAGGTGTGTGGGCGGTGTCCGAGTGGTGGTGTTGCTCGGGTTGCAGAAAGCGAGGGGGCCCCGCCTGCGGTGTGGACCCGACCGCCCCTCTCCTGTCTCCTCTCCCGTAGCCTGTTGTCTATTCGTGTAGCAAGGGAAACGAGAACATGAAGGTTAGCAGGCTCATCACGAACAGCTAGTTCATCCTTAATCGTGTCACTTAAACCGTTAACAAACGCTCCTGAAGAGCTTCGTCATTCCACTTGGAATCGGCTGCCAAGGTCCAAAAATCAATGGCGTATTCAGCCACGCTACCCGTGCCCTGTCGTAGCTTCAACAGTCTCTTTGTGGCGGTCCCGGCATGGTCCGGGTGATCAAACACAACTTTCAATTGAGAGGAAAAATCGTCAAACGACAGGCTGGCAATCTGCTGAGTAGAACAAGCCGCTTCTGCCCAAATCAAAGCTTTGCCCCTCAGTAACCCCAGAGCGTAATGTACCTTTGAGGATTCCGTGGAGAAAGACAGGGGCTTCTGTTGGAACACCAAGCGGCACTGAAGCAGGAAACCACGGCATTTGTTCAGGTCCCCGGTGAAAGGTTCGGGTGAGGTTGTAGGGGGTTCCCGAAGGGCAGGAGCGGAAGCCGAGCTTGGAGCAACTGTAGGAGGAACAGGCGGAGGAGAAGCAGAGGGAGGAAAAGTAGTGAGTGTTACCAGGTTAGCTACCTGAGAGGTGAGCTGAGATACTTGATCCAACAACCGCTGGTTGTTATCCAATAGAGACCGGATGAATTGGTCGTGTTGTCCCAATAACATTCCCTGTGAATGGAGGGCGCGTTGTACGCCATCACCCGTTGTTTCATGTGGCATCTCTGCTGAGTCCATGTTTGGCCAGTTCGTTATGTTAGGCTTGGTGGGGACTCAGGTGCAGAGACGGACACACGGACAAAGAGGGTGAATTAGGATGTTGTTTATTCAGCGTGTTTTGGCAGAGAGAAACAGTTCAGGGTGGAGTAGCTTCAGACCGGGGTAGGAGCTGAGTGGGGTGGAGAGCCAGTAGTACTGAGAGCTGGATGACGAGGATATCAGACAACAGATGAGCAGGTTGCGGCGTGGGAATGGCAGGTAGGCAGGCAGCAGGAACAGACGGGATCTGGTCGAAGGAGAGACAGGTTACAAACGTGGCAGAAACAACTATAATGCTGAGAGAGTAACAACTAAACTAAGATTGCTGTACGGAGCCAAGTTACCACAGGTGGTGTAGGAACGAACTGGCGCTGGAGAGTGTGTCCAGCCCGGGTAGATAACTGCTGGTTGATTGGTGACAATGAGCTGCAGCTGGATGTAACTGAGCATGAGAGAGAATGGCCACGCCCCCTGACCTAGATCCTCTGACTGGGCTGCACAGCAGGGGGAGACAGACACAGACAACACACACAGGGAAAAAGGAAAAGGAAAACAAGCGGGGACAGGACCAACAGTGCCGGACCGTAACAGTACCCCCTCAACGGGCGCCACCCGCGACCCACCCGGCTTGTCAGGGTGGTCCCTATGGAAGTCAGCCACCAAACAGGAAGCGGGCAGAACAGGTTCAGGATTGCTGGAGTCTTCATTGTCTGTAAACTGCCGAGAGAGAGCATCAGGCTTGACATTACGTGTGCCAGGACGATATGTTAAAATAAACTTGAACCTGCTGAAGAACAGAGCCCATCTGGCCTGACGGGAGTTTAGCCTCTTGGATGACTGGATGTAAGCCAGGTTCTTGTGGTCTGTCCAGACTATGAAGGGTTGCTCTGCTCCGTCTAGCCAGTGCCTCCACTCCTCCAACGCCAACTTGACAGCAAGCAACTCCCGGTTACCCACGTCGTAGTTCTTCTCAGCAGGGGTCAATCTCCTGGAGAAAAAGGCCACAGGATGGAGCTTCTGGTCCGTGGGGGAACGTTGTGACAGGACAGCCCCCCCCCGAATCAGAGGCGCCCACTTCCACAATAAACTGCAAACTAGTGTCTGGATGAATAAGAACAGGTGAGGTGGAGAACAGTTCCTTCAATGTACTCACGGCTGACTCGGCCTCAGGCGTCCACAGGAATGGCACCTTTGGGGGAGGTGAGCTTGGTCAGGGGGCAACCACTCGGCTGAAACCCCTGATGAAGCGGCGGTAGAAGTTGGCGAAGCCCAGGAAGCGCGTAGCTGCTTCCGAGACGTGGGTGTGGGCCACTCCGCAACCGCTCTGATCTTGTCAGGGTCTGGTGACACTTGTCCCTGCTCGATAATAAAGCCCAAAAAGGGGACGGACTGCCGGTGGAACTCACATTTTTCTGCTTTCACATACAGTTTATTTTCCATGAGGCGTTGGAGAACCAGACGGACGTGGGAGACGTGTTCATCCTGTGACTTAGAGAATATTAGAATGTCATCCAAATAGACAAACACAAAACGGTGTAGAAAATCCCTCAACACATCGGTAACCATGGCCTGAAACACTGCTGGGGCGTTAGTGAGACCGAATGGCATGACTAGGTATTCAAAGTGTCCGAGAGGGGTATTGAACCCAGTTTTCCATTCGTCTCCCTGCCTGATCCTAACGAGGTGGTAAGCGTTACGCAGGTCGAGTTTGGTAAACACGGTGGCACCATGAAGGGGTTCAAATGCTGAGTTGATGAGAGGCAGGGGGTACGTATTTCTGACTGTGATGTTATTTAGTCCTCTGTAGTCAATGCAGGGGCATAATGTTTTGTCCTTCTTCTCTACAAAAAGAACCCAGCACCAACAGCGGAAGATGAGGGACGAATGATGCCAGAGGCTAGGGAGTCGCCTATGTAGGTTTCCCATAGCTTCTCTCTCAGGACGGGACAGATTGAAAAGCCGACTGACGGCAAAGGGGCTCCAGGCAGTAACTCAATAGCGCAATCGTATGGCCTATGAGGTGGTAGTGAAAGTGCTTTGGACTTACTGAATACCTCGGCCAGGTCCAGGTACTCTTCAGGGACGGAAGAGAGGTCTGGGGGTTTGACAGGGGAAGCAGGGGAACCTACCGAGGGCGGAATAGCCGACCCAAGGCAAGCAGAATGGCAGTGAGTGCTCCAACTGTGTATTTTGTGGTTTTGCCAGTCAATATGGGGGGTTGTGAAGGCTAAGCCAAGGGAAACCGAGGATAAGAGGGGAGGCCGAGGAGGAGACTACTTTAAACTGGATGGTTTCTTTGTGATTGCCGGACAGCATGAGAGAAACGGGGACAGTTTGGTGGGTGATGTTGGCAAACTGATGGCCGTCTATAGCGGTTACTGTTATAGGCTTAGGCAGGGGCTTAACAGGGATCTCAGCCTGAGTGACCAGGTTAACGTCAAGGAAACTATCCTCAGCACCAGAGTCAATGAGAGCAGCTAATGGGAGAGACAGATTCCTGAACTGGACTGTAGCTGGGACAACTAGACGGGGTGCTGTGGGCATTGAGTCAGGTGTAGCACTCGCAAGTACGCCCCACCTTTACTTGCGAGCTTGGTCTTTTGGGCGAACCGGACAGTTAACCAGGAAATGAGTGCGGTCCCCACAGTACATGCACTCACCAGCCCGCATGCGCCCGTTCCTTTTCGGCAGGGGACAGACGAGCACGGCCCAGCTGCATGGGCTCGTCTAGTTCCGTGGAGGGATCCGCTGAGGTGTGTGGGCGGTGTCCGAGTGGTGGTGTTGCTCGGGTTGCAGAAAGCGAGGGGGCCCCCGCCTGCGGTGTGGACCCGACCGCCCTCTCCTGTCTCCTCTCCCGTAGCCTGTTGTCTATTCGTGTAGCAAGGGAAACGAGAACATGAAGGTTAGCAGGCTCATCACGAACAGCTAGTTCATCCCTTAATCGTGTCACTTAAACCGTTAACAAACGCTCCCTGAAGAGCTTCGTCATTCCACTTGGAATCGGCTGCCAAGGTCCAAAAATCAATGGCGTATTCAGCCACGCTACCCGACGCCCTGTCGTAGCTTCAACAGTCTCTTTGTGGCGGTCCCGCATGGTCCGGGGTGATCAAACACAACTTTCAATTGAGAGGAAAAATCGTCAAACGACAGGCTGGCAATCTGCTGAGTAGAACAAGCCGCTTCTGCCCAAATCAAAGCTTTGCCCCTCAGTAACCCCAGAGCGTAATGTACCTTTGAGGATTCCGTGGAGAAAGACAGGGGCTTCTGTTGGAACACCAAGCGGCACTGAAGCAGGAAACCACGGCATTTGTTCAGGTCCCCGTGAAAGGTTCGGGTGAGGTTGTAGGGGGTTCCCGAAGGGCAGGAGCGAAGCCGAGCTTGGAGCAACTGTAGGAGGAACAGGCGGAGGAGAAGCAGAGGGAGGAAAAGTAGTGAGTGTTACCAGGTTAGCTACCTGAGAGGTGAGCTGAGATATTTGATCCAACAACCGCTGGTTGTTATCCAATAGAGACCGGATGAATTGGTCGTGTTGTCCCAATAACATTCCCTGTGAATGGAGGGGCGCGTTGTACGCCATCACCCGTTGTTTCATGTGGCATCTCTGCTGAGTCCATGTTTGGCCAGTTCGTTATGTTAGGCTTGGTGGGGACTCAGGTGCAGAGACGGACACACGGACAAAGAGGGTGAATTAGGATGTTGTTTATTCAGCGTGTTTTGGCAGAGAGAAACAGTTCAGGGTGGAGTAGCTTCAGACCGGGGTAGGAGCTGAGTGGGGTGGAGAGCCAGTAGTACTGAGAGCTGGATGACGAGGATATCAGACAACAGATGAGCAGGTTGCGGGCGTGGGAATGGCAGGTAGGCAGGCAGCAGGAACAGACGGGATCTGGTCGAAGGAGAGACAGGTTACAAACGTGGCAGAAACAACTATAATGCTGAGAGAGTAACAACTAAACTAAGATTGCTGTACGGAGCCAAGTTACCACAGGTGGTGTAGGAACGAACTGGCGCTGGAGAGGTGTCCAGCCCGGGTAGATAACTGATGGTTGATTGGTGACAATGAGCTGCAGCTGGATGTAACTGAGCATGAGAGAGAATGGCCACGCCCCCTGACCTAGATCCTCTGACTGGGCTGCACAGCAGGGGGAGACAGACACAGACAACACACACAGGGAAAAAAGGAAAAGGAAAACAAGCGGGGACAGGACCAACAGTGCCGGACCGTAACAAGCATGTTGGAATGCTCCCGGACCCGCACCACAACTCCAGGCATATTCCTGTTTCTTGCTGAGTCCATGCTGTTGGGTGTGTGATTCTGTGGCGGGTGATTTAGAAGGTGTCAGGCGCAGGAGGGTATATCACAGAATAACTGGTGTATTCGGTAAGACAGCGGTACGCAGCATTGCGTAAAACACGTAAAACAACAAGGTACATGGGTGAATATACAATATGTAAAATACAATATAGCTCCACCGAGCTAATGTAACCTCCACAATAAACAATCACACACAAAGACAAGGGGGGCAGAGGGAATACTTATACAGGTACTGATGAGGGGATATGAACCAGGTGTGTGTAATAAACAAGACAAAACAAATGGAATGATGAGATGAGGAGCGGCAGTGGCTAGAAGGCCGGTGACGAGGAACGCCAAAGCCTGCCTGAACAAGGAGAGGAGGCAGCTTCGGAAGAAGTCGTGACAGCCAGCTGTATGTTATTCATGTCTTCGTTCAGCCACGACTCTGTGAAACATAAGATATTACAGTTTTTAATGTCCCGTTGGTGGGATATTCGTGCCTGTAGTTCGTCCACTTTATTATCAAGTGATTGTAAATTGGCAAATTGCAAAGGCAGATTAGTAGCGAGTAATCGCTGTTCTGATGTCCAGAAGCCAACAAGTGCTCAGCATATGTAGGAACTCCTTCAAGACTGTTGGAAAAGCATTCCAGGTGAAGCTGGTTGAGAGAATGCCAATAGTGTGCAAAGCTGTCATCAAGTAAAAATATAGCATATATTTTGAAATTGTTTAACTCTTTTTTGGTTACTACATGATTCCATATGTGTTATTCTACAATGTAGAAAATAGTAAAAATAAAGAAAAACCCTTGAATTAATAGGTGTGTCCAAACTATCGACTGGTGGGGCATATGGGGAATTGGAAATGATGCAGACATTTACATTGATGGATGCTGCAATCTATCTGCAATATTAAAGCTGATCTACCACCCCCCCCACCCCCCAAAAAAGAAAAAAAGAAACCCAATTGAAAACCACTTAATTTTTGGTATTCAGAGGAGTGCTTCTGACGACTCAGACTTCCCAAATGTATCTCTGTCGCAATAATACACCCCTTCATTTAAATCAAATAAATGTGGCTCTGTTTTACCCAGTAATTGTGTTATTCATCGCATTACGTAAAATGTGCTTTGATGTTTTGTATTAATAATAAAAACTGTTGTAACTTTTTCTCCTCAGTGAGAGTTTGATTGAGTTCCAGCTGCCAAGTTGCTCTGTTCTTTATTTATTTCCCAACACCTTGGCACTGACACTATTTGGAGAAAATGAGAGCTTACTTCAATTCAGTTATAGCATTATTGCTCTTAAAATGAGTTGACATTTTAACACAAGATTTTAACTCCAACCTCCATAGACACCTCCTAAAGACTTGTCACGGTTTACTATGCCAGAACCCAGAAGCAGACAAGGACAAGGTACGTTGAGAGAAAGGTGAGTGTTTATTTAGTAGATTCCGAGTGAGGCTGGATAATCCAGGGAACAGAGCGGGTGGCGTGGATGGGTTGTTGAGGGTGCAGTGGTTGGTCCGGTACTGGCTCGGCAGCCGCCGACCATCAGGCAGAGGTTGGGTGAAGGTTCCGGGTGAGAGATGTTCATAGCTAACGATCCGGCAGGAACTGGATGTTCGGCCAGAGCCTAAGAAGGGGTGATGATCAGGACCAGGTGTGCAGATTGCTGATGGGATGCAGGTGCGAAAACCAGAGCGCTCCCGGAGCGTTCCCGAACCCTCGGGAAACTGGAGATTACGAACAGGAAAAACTAGTCACCAGACAGGACCCGACTCAGACAGCCGGGATCGTTACAGTACCCCCCTCCGACTGAACGCCACCGGGCGGACTCCCGGAGCGCCAGGATGGAGGCGGTAGAAGTCACTGATGAGGTCCGCATCAAGGACCTGTCGCCGCGGAATCCAACTCCTCTCCTCAGGGCCATACCCCTCCCAGTCCACGAGATACTGGAAACCCCGGCCCCGCCGTCTGGAGTCCATGATGCGACGCACCGTGTAGGCAGGACCACCTCCGATCATCCGAGGAGGAGGAGGAGGAGGCGGAGGAGGCAACAGAGGACTGAGGAAGACAGGCTTGAGGCAGGAGACATGAAAGGTGGGATGGACTCTGAGCGTCCTCGGTAGTTTGAGTCGAACTGCCACTGGATTGATCACCTTCTCCACCACAAACGGACCAATGAACTTCGGTAACAACTTCCTAGACTCAGTCCGTAACGGAAGATCCCGTGTAGCCAACCAAACCCCTATCTCCGATGGTATAGGTGGGAGCGGGGATCCGGCGACGATTCGCCTGGAGCTGATACCGGTCCGAAACTCTAAGGAGTGCCTTTCTGGCCCGATGCCAGGTCCGGTGGCAACGACGAATATGGGCCTGAACAGAAGGCACTGAGAGCTCCTTCTCCTGAGAAGGAAACAGGGGAGGTTGGTAGCCATACAGGCACTGGAAGGGAGACATCCCAGTGGCAGATGTAGGAAGAGTATTGTGGGCATACTCAACCCAAGGCAGCTGGGAGACCCAGGAGGTGGGGTTGGACGAGACCAGACAGCGTAGCGTGGATTCCATCTTCTGGTTGGCTCTCTCCGCCTGACCATTGGATTGGGGGTGAAAACCAGATGTGAGACTGACTGTAGCTCCAATGGCCAAACAGAAGGACTTCCAGACAGCAGAGGTAAACTGAGGGCCACGGTCGGAAACGATATCACTGGGCAAACCGTGGACCCTGAAAACCTCCCTAACCAGGATCTCGGACGTCTCCGAGGCAGAGGGAAGCTTGGCAATTGGCACAAAGTGGGCGAACTTGCTGAATCTGTCCACGATAGTCAGAACGACCGTGTTCCCCTCAGAAGCGGGCAACCCAGTGACGAAGTCCAGGGGCCAGATGCGACCATGGTCGCGGGGAATGGGAAGGGGGGTGAAGTAGTCCAGAGCTGGGCCGATTGGTACTCTTATTCTGCGCACACACTGGACAGGCAGCAACAAACCCCGAGTATCTCGGCCATGGCAGGCCACCAAAACGTCTGCGAAGAAACGCCATTGTCCGAGCCACGCCAGGGTGACAAGCCATCTTGCTGGCGTGGGACCATTTGAGGACAGCCGGACGAACCGACTCAGGCACAAACAACCGACCGGGTGGACCGTTACCGGGACCGGGCTGAGTCCGAAGGGCCGCCAGCACCTCCTCCTCAATCTTCCATAACTGCTCCCACGACGCAGTTCCGGGGGGAGAATTGTCTCGGTCTTGGACCCACTCTCCTCCGTCTTGGAGAACATCCGGGACAAGGCGTCCGCCTTGCCGTTCTTAGATCCAGGTCGGAACGTCAGGGCAAACTTGAATCGTCCGAAAAACAACGCCCACCTGGCCTGGACGGGAGTTGAGACGTTTAGCCGATTGCACGTAAGCAAGATTCTTGTGGTCAGTCCAGACAATAAACGGTTGCTCCGCCCTCCAACCAGTGGCGCCACTCCTCCAAGGCAAGTTTCACCGCGAGAAGCTCCCGGTTACCCACATCGTAATTCCTCTCCGCAGGCGAAAGGCTGACGAGAGTAGTAGGCGCAGGGATGGAGTTTACTGTCCGTGGAGCATCGCTGCGACAGGATGGCGCCAACTCCCACATCAGACGCGCGTCCACTTCAACGACGAACTGACGGGCCGTGTCCGGTTGAGAGAGAATCGGTGCGTTGGTGAATCGCCTCTTCAAATCCAGAAACGCTCGATCCACCTCCGGATTCCACTTGAAGGTCCTGATACTGGAAGTCAAGGCAGTTAACGGAGCGGCCACACGGCTGTAATCCCGGATGAATCTGCGGTAGAAATTCGCAAACCCCAAAAAATCTCTGGAGCTGCAATCTCGTACCGGGCTGGGCCCACTCCAGAACCGCTCTAACCTTCTCCTGGTCCATCCTAATCTCTCCCCTGGAGATGATGTACCCGAGAAAGGATGTCGTGGTGGGCGTGAAACTCGCACTTCTCGGCCTTCACGAACAGGCGATTCTCCAACAATCGCTGCAGAACCTGCCGGACATGCTGGACGTGGTCGGAAGGTTCCTTCGAGAAGATCAGAATGTCATCCAGGTAAACAAACACAAAGAGACCGATCATATCTCTCAGGACGTCGTTCACCATACTCTGGAATACCGCTGGAGCATTGGTCAGTCCAAACGGCATCACCTGATACTCAAGTGACCCATCGGTGTATTGAAACCCGTCAACCACTCGTCCCCCTCTCTGATCCGGACCAGGTGATACGCATTGCGTAGGTCTAGCTTGGTGAACACCGTAGCACCCTGTAAGGAGTCGAAGGCAGAACTCATCAAGGGCAGGGGATACTTGTTCTTGACCGTGATGTCATTCAACCCCCGATAATCAATACACGGTCGAAGAGAGCCATCCTTCTTACCCACAAAGAAGAATCCTGCCCCCAGGGGTGATGACGAGGGACCGAACGAGACCAGCAGCTAGGGACTCCTTGATGTAGGTCTCCAACGCCTCACGTTCAGGTCGGGAGATACTGTATAACCTTCCCTTGGGGTAGACAGCTCCAGGGACCAGGTTGATGGCACAATCATATGGTCGGTGGGGAGGAAGTGACAGAGCCTTCTGCTTACTGAAAACTTCCCCAAATCGTGATATGTCTCGGGAACCAGGGACAAATCTGGGGGTTTTAGCCTCAATCACCTGACTGGGAACCGAATGGGGGCAGGCAGTCTTGAGACAGTTAGCATGACAATCAAGGCTCCAACTCGTTACCTTGCCCGTCACCCAATCGAACGTGGGATTGTGTTCCTTCAGCCAGGGGTATCCAAGGACCAGAGGAACATGGGAAGACGGCAGAATGAAGAATGAAATCATCTCAGAATGATTCCCCGACAACCGCATCTTAACCGGTTCAGTCCTCATCGTGATACGTGCCAGACTACTGCCGTTCAGAGTGGTCGCTTAATGGCTTCCGGCAATTGCTCCTTGGAAAGCCCCAGCTGTTCCACCAACTCGGCATCAAGAAAGCTTCCATCGGCACCTGAATCGATAAAAGCGTTAAGCGCTAAGCTCTGATTCCTGTTCACAAGGGTAGCCGAAACGGGGTCTGACAGAGGTACTGAGAGGTTGAAACTGGCTCGCTAAAAGTCCTCCCAACTTTAGCGAGCCGGGCAGTTTGACGACCGCCGGGAACAAGTGGAGATGTAATGTCCCGAGCTACCACAGTAGAGGCAGCAGTTGGTCTTACGTCTATGTTGACTCTCCTCCTTGGTTAACCCGTGCCGCCCCACTTGCATGGGTTCAGAATCGAGAGAGGACCTCTCCACTAATCCATTGTGGTGGAGAATGATCGACGTGTTCTGGTCCACCACCCGACCCGACTGGGAACTGAGAAGCTGATCGATTGGACGGACCCCATTGCTTCTCCCTCCTTCGCTCTCGGACTCGATTATCCACCCGAATAGACAAGGCTACCAAGCTGTCCAGGTCACTAGGCTCCGGATAGGAGATCAACTCATCCTTGAGCTGCTCCGACAGACCCTGGTAACAGGCCGCTTGCAGCGACTCCTCGTTCCACCCACTCTCCACAGCCAACGTCTTGAACTCGATCACGAAGTCGGCCACGCTGCGAGTTCCTTGGCGAAGCGAAAACAGGCGCCTAGCTGCGTCCCCCCCTCGGACGGAATGGTCGAAGAGCTTCCTCATCTCGGCCGTGAACCCCTGGTATGAAGCCATGCAGGGATCCTGTCGTTCCCAAACGGCTGAAGCCCACTCCAGCGCTCGACCACGCAGCAACTCAATCACAAAGGCTATCCTAGCCTTGTCTGTGGCATAAGAGTAGGGCTGTAGATCGAACACTAATCCACACTGCATAAGGAAGGAACGGCATCTTCCCAGCTCCCCTCATATTTATCCGGCGTCGGAACCTTGGGCTCACGGATGGACACAGCTTCAGAAGCGGCAGGCGAGATGGGTGAAACCGGTAGTGGATCCTCCACCGGACACTTACGTTGGTTCTGGACCTCCGCCAGACCGGTAGAAAGGTTCCGAACTGACAACGCGATCTCCTGTAGTACCGTGCTATGATGGCCCAACATCTTCTCCTGCTGGGTAATAGCATGGCGAACGGAGTCCAGGTCCGCTGGGTTCATTACTGGCCGGATCGTTCTGTCACGGTTTACTATGCCAGAACCCAGAAGCAGACAAGGACAAGGTACGTTGAGAGAAAGGTGAGTGTTTATTTAGTAGATTCCGAGTGAGGCTGGATAATCCAGGGAACAGAGCGGGTGGCGTGGATGGGTTGTTGAGGGTGCAGTGGTTGGTCCGGTACTGGCTCGGCAGCCGCCGACCATCAGGCAGAGGTTGGGTGAAGGTTCCGGGTGAGAGATGTTCATAGCTAACGATCCGGCAGGAACTGGATGTTCGGCCAGAGCCTAAGAAGGGTGATGATCAGGACCAGGTGTGCAGATTGCTGATGGGATGCAGGTGCGGAAAACCAGAGCGCTCCCCGGAGCGTTCCCGAACCCTCGGGAAACTGGAGATTACGAACAGGAAAAACTAGTCACCAGACAGGACCCGACTCAGACAGCCGGGATCGTTACAAGACTGTGTTCTGTACTTATTATTCACACTGTTGCCACCAGGCTATATAATGCCAATGTATTAGAGCCCCATAGGCATTGAGCACAGTTAAATAGGTTTACCCTCCTCACCGACAGTATGATACACATACTTTAATAACTAAGAGCTGAAATGCTTCAGAAATAAAACAAATGTCCTCTATTATTATGTGCGTACATTACCAATGACAAACCTTCTGTTCAAACCGTGCTGCATTCAAATTATACAGTATATCAAGTGGTAAGAGAAGGATGGCTTTGTACAACTATGTAAGGTAATGCCATCTTTTTCTCTTTCCCCAATGTTCTCTCTCTCTCTCTCTCACACACACACACACACACACACACACACACACACACACACACACACACACACACACACACACACACACACACACACACACACACACAGCTACTGAACTGAAGTGCTGAGGTCAGGAATTTAATCAAATCACACTGCCTCTCTAAATATAGCCAGGCCCAAGACTGGCTGGGATAACTTGACAAAGTAAATAGGCTGGAAATATGGTCAGAGTTAGGCCTGCAGAACAGAGCACAGCACGTACTACAGTCCTGTCTTAACTACAGCCTCATTAATTTATGAATGGTGATCTGTAGGCATGGGCTGAACACAGACAATGTTCTGGTAAGTGTCTAACTTTTAGCGCTTTAACTTTAGCATTCATACTTTATATAAGTTATAACTACTTTCCTGTTTTAGTCCAAGGATGCAAAATAGCAGTAAAGTTCTGAGTGTTACCTTTCCTGCCTCGCCTCCAGACCGTAGTCGGGACGGCTCAGGGGAGCCTTCACTTGCTAGCTCCAGGGCCAGAGCAATTTACGGATGCTCTGGGGTAATTCCCACATTTGGGGAACTTATCAAATGCTATTGACGAGTTAGTCTGGAATTCCACTGAAGTAGCTGACATTTATTAAACTTGTATATCATGTGAGGTAGTCTGAATGACAAAATAAAATAGTGGGCTACCGAAGCAAAAAGAGCATGGCTCACAGTTCGGCTACATCCCCGTCACATTACAATTGCATCAAAAAAACAAACGTTAACTTACTACGTTACCCATAATGCACTGTAGTGTTTTAAAGCTATACCCCTACCTTACCAACACTACCCCCACTCTGGATGGTCATTAGACCTAACACCACTCCAACACTCATACAACACATACATTTCAGTTACATGGACATTAGACATGTTACCCCTTTGGTCTCTTGAAAGTATTTTTTTTCTTCTTCTTCTTTCCAGTCCATAACGTCCTCTGAACTTGTCCTGTTCAGTAATAACTCCACTTGACGGAGCAAATAGTCTATACAGTCCATAAACACAGTCCACATTCCCTAATTGCCCAAAAGCACATGGAGCGGTGGGTAGCACAATACAAGGGCTGTTGTTTAAAGATGAGGATACCTAGAGAAAGGAAGGCAAGCCAGTGATTCCAGTACCTAGGAGTACATTATGGAGCTTGCACATGTAATTCCAGTGTGAATGCAGGACCCCAATTTATCTCTCCTTAAATGGAAAAAGGTTAACACTTGCAACTTACAACAACTGTTCTCTTTCAAGAATGTTGACAAAAATACCTGGCTTTCTTCCCATACAAAATAACACAGTTCCCAAAACATAAATGGCCCACGTCTCAATAAATAGAATATAAAACTGTCACATGGTACAGTCCCAAATACAGTTGAAGTCGGAGGTTTACATACACCTTAGCCAAATACATTTAAACTCAGTTTTTCACAATTCCTGACATTTAATCCTAGTACAAATTCCCTGTCTTAGGACAGCTAGGATCACCACTTTATTTTAAGAATGCTAAATGTCAGAATGATAGTAGAGAGAATGATTTATTTCAGCTTTTATTTATTTCATCATATTCCCAGTGGGTCAGAAGTTTACATACACTCAATTAGTATTTGGTAGCATTGCCTTTAAATTGTTTAACTTGGGTCAAATGTTTCAGGTAGCCTTCCACAAGCTTCCTACAATAAATTGGATGAATTTTGGCCCATTCCTCCTGACAGAGCTGGTTTAACTGAGTCACGTTTGTAGGCCTCCTTGCTCGCGCACGCTTTTTCAGTCCTGCCCTGTGCCTCCCCTCCTTTTTCGGGCAGGTTTCGGCATTCGTCGTCACCGGCTTACTAGCTACTGCCGATACCATTCTCATCACTCCACTTGTCATGTCTTGTCTTGTTAATCACACACACCTGGTGCTCATTCCCCTAATTAGTATGTGTATAAGTGTTCCCTCTGTTCCCCTTGTCTTTGTGAGTGATTGTTTCATTGTGAGAGCGAGTAGCTCGGTTGAGCTACTCTTCCATTTGTTATTGCCAAGGTGGAATATTTCCCTTGTGATAGTTTCGTTTTGACGCTGGGTGCGTTTTATTTATGTAAACGGAATAAACTCTGGACTTCGGTGTTTTACCTCCTGCGCCTGACTCCTTCATTCACACCTCGTCACATGCCCACAAATGTTCTATAGGATTGAGGACAGGGCTTTGTGATGGCCACTCCAATACCTTGACTTTGATGTCCTTAAGCCATTTTGCCACAACTTTGGAAGTATGTTTGGGGTCATTGTCTATTTGGAAGACCCATTTGTGACCAAGCTTTAACTTCCTGACTGATGTCTTGAGATGTTGATTCAATAATCCACATAATTCAATACTTCCACCCACTTTGTGAAATAGTCTTGAACCACCTAATATGTAGCGATTGTAGCATTCTGTCTCAATCATGGGGCCCATGAGATCAATGGCGATCCTCTTCATAGGTACTCCCACGCGGACAGTGCCCATAGGTGCTTGGGGCTTCCTTGGAGGTCTGGCTTTAGCGGCACAGCTGGTACATGTACGACACCATAAGGTGACATCCTCGCTCATTCGGTACCAGTAGTATCTTGTCTAAAGCTGGGCAAACGTGCGTTCCACGCCAAAGTGACCGCCTACTGGGCCGTCATTTACATTTTACATTTTAGTCATTTAGCAGACGCTCTTATCCAGAGCGACTTACAGTTTTTAGTGAGTGCATACATTTTTCCCCATGGGAATCGAACCCACAACCCTGGCATTGCAAGCACCATGCACTACCAACTGAGCTACAGGAGGCCTTAATGCATCTGCTTCACGATGTCCATCCGGAACACACGAGGTAGGAGTATCTGTGGGTAAAACACTGCGCCTTCGGTACACTAGAAGTGCCGTAAGTGAATGCCGTTCTTGACATACAGTCTCTTCCACTGGCTCCAATAGGCCTTAGTCGCTGGTCCGAAAGGCGACACATCTCCCCACGATGGGCGTTTCTGTCCTTCCTCGAGCCATTTCTTGACGGGGCCCATGTCAGAGTCGGCCATCTGAGCTTGACGGAAATGAGCATGCTTCTTTGTAAGCTCATGAAGGGGCTTGGCTACAGCAGCAAAATCTTTGACAAATCGTCGGTAGTATGAGGCCAGGCCGACGAACTGGCAGACCTCTGAAACGCAGGTATGCTGGGGCCATTCTTGGACTTTCAGAATTTCTGGTGATCTGTGGCGATGCCATGTTCGGAAATGATGTGTCCAAGGTAGGTTACCTGTCGGTGGAAGAGACAGCACTTGGAGGGTTTCAATTTCAGGTTGGCTTGACATAGCCGATCGAACAGCCAGGCGTTGGAGCATCTCTGTGACATCCCTTCCCAGGATGATGATGATAGGCAGGTCTTGAGGGAGATTATTTAGTGGACTATGAGATCAAACTGAGTTAATCACAAACATATAAGTTAGAATTCTCTGTTGCTAGGCAGGAACTGAATTGGGTCATTTCACTGTGTGTGTGTGTGAAGTGGGAATCTGACCTAGGGTCAAATTGCTCGCTCTTACTTAAATCCATGGCTGTCCTACCTTATCAGAGACTGAAACCAGACTGTGGCCTTTTGCCTCTCTCCTCAAACAAAGTGGAGGGAGAGCCGGGGTTGAACAGAGTTTAAACTAAACATGAGTGTTTTTGCAAGATAAGGGATTGATTAATTGTATTACTATTGATTCTGAACTGAATGAAAGTCGAATTTAGCCGCCATCATAGACAAAGGAAGTGGGCGGAGCGATAAAGAGCGGGAAACTGAAGAGGGAGGGATTTTAAGCTAGGATGTGGGTGTGAAGGAGAATATATAGAGGGAGACAGAAAGAGAGAGGGGGGCTAATCTGCAGACTAGCCTGGCTTTGTTGAAATTCTAATAAAGTAATTCTTGATTCTACAAAAACTCTGGAAGAACTTTGATTTTAAATAAAGTATAGTGATTATTTTCCACAACAGTCTCCCATTGCATTCAAGCCAGGACGCGGTCCATTAGATGTTGAAAGGTCGCTGGTGCGTTGCAGAGCCCAAAAGGCATCACATTCCACTCAAAGAGGCCCTTCCTGCGGCATAAAATGGGCGCCTTATGCCTTACGGGCCCTGGGAGTAAGCCTGACAATAAGTCCAAAGTGCTAAACCATTTGGCCGTCGACAGGGTATCTAGAGTGTCTTGGATACGAGGAAGAGGATATGCATCCTTAACAGTACGCTCATTTAGAGCCCTGTAGTCCACACATAGACAGTATGTCTGGTCCTTTTAGCGTGCCATGACTATCGGTGAAGCCCAGCTGCCGTGGCTTGGAGAGGCTACTCCAGTTTCCAGTTTCAAGACTTTGTTTGATCTGCTGGTCTGCATTGAGCTGCTTTTCGAATGCCATTCGCCATGGGTGCTGCTTCACAGGAGGCACAGGCAACGTCTGAATGTCATGCTGTACAAGACTAGTGCAACCAAGATCTGTGGGTCCAGTAGAGAAGACATCCCCGTAGACACTAAGGAGTTGAGCCAGCCCACAACGTTCATCTGCACTTAACGCAGTAGAGCTTTCCATATACACCGAGTGTAAGTGAGCAGGAACCGCTGGGGAGACGAGACTAGTTTGTGGTGACAAGGAAGAAATATCAGTGGGCTGAACAACATCTGCTGCCTGGAGGAATCTGGCAATAGCGCCCTTCTTTACTTTCACTGACTCTATTCCTGGGTTGTAGAGCCTGATGGGGATTTGATTATTGGCCTGTGCGTCAATCACAACCCGTGCCACCAGTAGACAATGCTTCTCAACTAATCCTTTAGTTGAGCTCAGCACCACGTCGCCTCTGACAGGTTCACGGAAGTGTGCGTTCCCTGGCACAATGTACTCACACCCTGATTCAAGAATGGCTGTGCATGCTATTCTTATGACATGCACCTTCGGTCTGTTCTTCGGGTTGAAGTAGGACACCTATTCACCAAACAGCACAATCCTCTGGCTTCTGAAATCAAGGCGTGCCCGTGACTGCTCCAGGAATGGATGACCGAGGATGGCTTCGGCGTTCTCCGCCAAGTCTGCAACAATGAAGTTAACACTCACTGTGCGGGTACCAACCTGAATGGGCAGGTGAACTTCTCCAAAGACTTTGACATTTACAGGACCAATGCCCTGCAAAGACTGCACAGTCGATAACTGGAGTGGAGGTTTAACGTCTGGGTGAATGGTGTCATAACAGCGCCAAGGCAGCACATTTCTCTGTGCCCCACTGTCCAAAAGAGCACATACCTCCATGTCGTACATTAGTACGTGGATACACATTTCGGGACCTGTGCCCTTGACACTGAGAACAGCAGGTGTGTTTTGGCTTTCGGTGGAATTGGGCGAGTCGGGGACTGCCCGTGGCTTAGCTGGTGTCCTTGGTGATGAACAGCTCTGTTTCATGTGTCCAATGCCTTGGCAGTTGTGGCATCTGATTTCGTTCCAATTCGTATTTTTGCACTCACCAGTCTTTGGTTTGTGTGGCTTGAAGCTGGACTTTGGAGGCTTCTGATTCCGCTCTACAGGTGGTGTCGTCCAACTCTCGCCTTCATATATCGCTGCTCTGGCTCTCCGCTCTGTAGTTCGCACATCAGACTGCATTAGTTGAGTAACACTGTTTGCTGCTCGCTTGGTGGTTTCGTACCTGTGGGCGACCTCGTAGGCTCGTGCCAATGTGCATGGACGCTTCTCCAGTAGCTTCTGCACAATGTCGGCATCTCCCATTGCTTTAGTGAAGACCTCCACACTGATGGAGTCCTGTTCTCCCTCAGAGCGATCTGCATACACAATGGACACTTTCTCATAAATGTCAGCTCTCAGTACATGCAGTGATTCACCTGGTTTGTGCACTCTCTGCCTCAACTCAATGCCAATGGCAGCTGCATGTGAGTAGTCCCAACGGGAAGACCGAGGGTTCTTGTGGACCACAGCCCCTGCAGTGGCCACTAAACAGAATCTCAGCAGGACTGACATTGTCCTTTCTGACCAGTGATTAGCTCTAGCACAGCTCTCAAAGCGATGTAAGAACTATTTCCATGAGCCAAAACCATCAAACTGACCTGGTTGTTGTGTGGGGATCCTCTCCTTCTGAGTAGCGTATTCATCCTCACTGTCAGATGAGATATCATAATGTACACGCCAGGGCTGCCTGCTATGTGAACTGGATCTTGCTCGCCTGGGGCGAGACTGTTCATTTTCATAACAGTACATTTATTTACCTTCAGTGGGCAGAGCATAACGTGATGTGTTTTTTTACATTGATATGTGTTTTTTTTTACATGGGTACATCTCTGTTGCTAGGCAAGAACTGAATTGGTTCCTCTCACTGGGTTTATGTGTGTGTGAAATGGGGATCTGACCTTGGATCGAATTCCTTGCTCTTACCTACCCCAAGGCTGTCCTACCTGATCAGAGACTGAAACCAGACTGTGACCCTGTGGCTCACCTTAGGCATATCCCTGGAACGAGCCAGGGTTGAACAGAGTTCAGGCTGGACCTTTTGTCTTTCCTTGGGCGTCTTCATGATTAATTACAGCATGACAGGGTGGGAGAGAGGGGACGGGCTTGGGAATGTTTGAGAGATTGATTGTGGACCTGCCATGTCCAACAATCAATCTCCAGGTCAAGCCAGGGTGAGCCAGGGTTGAACAGAGTTCAAATTGAACACGATTATTTTTGCATGACAGGGTCGTTATTTGTGCAGGACAAGGCTTGGGGAAGTCAGATTTCACCACTATTATAGACTAAGGAAGTGGGCGGAGCGGCAGGCAGTGGAAGCTGGAGACAGTGGTGGGGGAACTGAAGAGGGAGGGGTTTTAAGCTAAAATGTATGTAAAACTACTATATAAACTAAGAGATGGGAGGTAGAATGGAGATGCTTTGCAAACCACCTCGGCTCTATTGCGTATGTAATAAAGTCTATCTTAATTCTACAAAAACTCTGAAATAACAATTCATATCGAACAACACAACATATACAAGTCAGTTCGTAAAATTTCTGCCCTGCTAGAGCTGCCCCGGACAAATGTAAATGCTGTTATTGTGAAGTGGAACATCTAGGAGCAACAACGGCTCAGCCGCGAAGTTGTAGGCCACACAAACTCACAGAATGGGACCGGAGAGTGCTGAAGCATGTAGAGCATAAAAATCATCTGTCCTCGGTTGCAACACTCACTATCGAGTTCCAAACTGCCTCTGGAAGCAACGTCAGCACAATAACTGTTTGTCGGGAGCTTCATGAAATGGGTTTCAGTTCTTGTGGCTGAGTGGAGGCAAGTCCCCGCAGCAATGTTCCAACATCTAATGGAAAGCCTTCCTATAAGAGTGGAGGCTGTTATAGCAGCAAAGGGGGGACCAACTCCATATCAACGGCCAGGGATTTTGGAATGAGATGTTCGACGAGCATGTGTCCACATACTTTTGGCCATTATGTATTTGGCCTATTCAAGACAGCTATGTCTATCATAGACTAGGGTGATGCTAGGCATTTCCTGAAAGGAAGAACCTACCCTGGTAGTTCTACGGGTCTATTTCCTGTTAACTGAGGACTGGGGTGTCTGATGTGATGCCGAGCCCTCCTGTGCAAACGGTCCCCAGATATGGGAGAACTTGGCGGATGTTCGCCTGCAAATGGGAAAGGTTCAAATCAAATCAAATTGTATTCGTCACTTACACGTGTTTAGCAGATGTTATTGCGGGTGTAGCGAAATGCTTGTGCTTCTAGCTCGGACAGTGCAGTAATATCTAACAAGTAATATCTAACAATTTCACAACGTATACCCAATACACACAAATCTAAGTAAGGAATGGAATTAAGAATATATACTTTGGACGAGCAATGACAGAGCAGCATGGACTAAGATACAGTAGAATAGTATAGAATACAGTATATACATATGAGATGAGTAATGCAAGATATGTAAACATTATTAAAGTGACTAGTGCTCCATTTGTTAAAGTGGCCAGTGATTTCTATAGGCAGCAGAACCCTCTAATGTGCTAGTGATGACTATTTAACAGTCTGATGGCCTTGAGATAGCAGCTGTTTTTCAGTCTCTCGGTCCCAGCATTGATGCTCCTGTACTGACCTAGCCTTCTGGATGATAGCGGGGTGAACAGGCAGTGGTTCGGGTGGTTAATGTCCTTGATGATCTTTTTGGCCTTCCTGTGATATCGGGTGCTGTAGGTGTCCTGATGCACCACCCTCTGGAGAGCCCTGCAGTTGCGGGCGGTGCAGTGATGTGTACGCCTAGGAACTTGAAGCTTTCCACCTTCTCCACTGCGGTCCCGTCGATATGGATAGGGGGGTGCACCCTCTGCTGTTTCCTGAAGTCCACAATCATCTCCTTTGTTTTGTTGACGTTGAGTGAGAGGTTATTTTCCTGGCACCACACTCCCAGAGCCCTCACCTCCTCCCTGTAGGCTGTCTCGTCATTGTTGGTAATCAAGCCTACTACTGTTGTGTCGTCTGCAATCTTGATGATTGAGTTGGAGGCGTGCTTGGCCACGCAGTCATGGGTGAACAAGGAGTACAGGAGTGGGCTGAGCACGCACCCTTGTGGGGCCCCAGTGTTGAGGATCTGTCACACCCTGGCTCTGGGACTCTATTTGTTGAGCCAGGGTGTGTTTATTCTATGTGTTTATTTCTATGTTGGGGGTTCTAGTTTGTTGATTTCTATGTTTGCCTGAGTGACTCCCAATCAGAGGCAACGAGTGTCAGCTGTTGGCTGGTTGTCTCTGATTGGGAGCCATATTTAAACTGTCTGTTTTCCCTTTGTGTTTGTGGGTTTTTGTTCCGTGTTCGGTCATTGATACCGTGGACTTCACGAGTCGTTTCTTGTTTTGTATTGTGTTTACACTTTAACTAATTAAAGTATGTTCGTTCATCACGCTGCGCCTTGGTCTGTTCCTTACGACGATCGTGACAGAAAAACCCACCATGCAACGACCAAGCAGCGTGTCCAGGGGCAGCTCTTGGGCTGGACATGGGAGGAAGCGCCGGGAGAAGAGACGGTGGAGGCGCGCCGTAGAGAGGAGCAGGCAGCCTGGACATGGGAGGAGATATTGGACGGTAAAGGGTCCTGGACTTGGGAGGAAATCCTGGCCGGGATGGATCGCCGGCCATGGAGTGAGACAGTGGAGAGGTGACGGAGAGAGGAGCAACGGCGTGATCAGGGTCGTCGTCGGACGGTCGAGAGGCAACCCCAGAACATTTTTAGGGGGGGCACACGGCATGGACGACGGGGCTGACGGAGGCAGAAAAGGGGCGGATCCAGAAGGCCACCAGGTTACGGATACACCGCCCTGTACGTCCTGTGCGGTTGCCTCACACAGAGTGTGTGAGGGTAGGCATTCAGCCAGGACGGGTTGTGGCCGCTCTTCACTCCAGGTCTCCTATCTGTCTCCACAGCCCGGTTCGGCCTGTCCCTGCTCCACGCACCAAGCCTACGGTGTGCGTCGCCAGCCCAGTCCGGCCTGTCCCTGCTCCACGCACCAAGCCTACGGTGTGCGTCGCCAGCCCAGTCCGGCCTGTCCCTGCTCCACGCACCAAGTATACGGTGCGCGTCGCCAGCCCGGCCCGGCCTGTTCCTGCCACTCGCACCAAGTATACGGTGCGCGTCGCCAGCCCGGCCCGGCCTGTTCCTGCCACTCGCACCAAGTCTACGGTGCGCGTCGCCAGCCCGGCCCGGCCTGTTCATGCCACTCGCACCAAGCCAGGGGTGCGAGTCGTCAGCCTGGTAAGGCCCGTCCCTCCTCCACGCACCAAGCCAGGGGTGCGAGTCGTCAGCCTGGTAAGGCCCGTTCCTCCTCCACGCACCAAGCCAGGGGTGCGCGTCGTCAGTCCAGCACAACCCGTGCCTGGGTCACCGGTGCCTGGTAAGGTACCGGTCAACTGCTCCACGATGGAGCTGAAGCTAACCGCTCCTGCTAAGTCCAGTTCGGCTCCAGCCGGCGGGGCCAGACTGGACCAGGGGCGCTATGGGGGGTGTATTGGAGGGTGGTGGTCAAGGCCGGAGCCAGAAACGCTGCCGAGGAGGTATGCCCGCCCTCCCCTGTTTTGTTTAGTTGAGGCGCGGTCGCAGTCCGGGGGGGTACTGTCACACCCTGGCTCTGGGACTCTATTTGTTCAGCCAGGGTGTGTTTATTCTATGTGTTTATTTCTATGTTGGGGGTTCTAGTTTGTTGATTTCTATGTTTGCCTGAGTGACTCCCAATCAGAGGCAACGAGTGTCAGCTGTTGGCTGGTTGTCTCTGATTGGGAGCCATATTTAAACTGTCTGTTTTCCCTTTGTGTTTGTGGGTTTTTGTTCCGTGTTCGGTCATTGATACCGTGGACTTCACGAGTCGTTTCTTGTTTTGTATTGTGTTTACACTTTAACTAATTAAAGTATGTTCGTTCATCACGCTGCGCCTTGGTCTGTTCCTTACGACGATCGTGACAGGATCAGCGAAGTGGAGTTGTTGTTTCCTACCTTCACCACCTGGGGTGCAGCCCCTCAGGAAGTCCAGGACCCAGTTGCACAGGGCAGGGTTTAGACCCATGACCTCGAGCTTAATGATGAGCTTGGAGGGTACTATGGTGTTGAATGCTGAGCTATAGTCAATGAACAGCATTCTTACATAGGTATTCCTCTTGTCCAGATGGGATAGGGCAGTGTGCAGTATGATGGCGATTGCATCATCTGTGGATCTATTGGGGCGGTAAGTAAATTGAAGTGGGCCTAGGGTGACAGGTAAGGTAGAGGTGATATGATCCTTGACTAGTCTCTCAAAGCACTTCATGATGACAGAGGTGAGGGGCGATAGTCATTTAGTTCAGTTACCTTTGCTTTCTTGGGTACAGGAACAATGGTGGCCATCTTGAAGCATGTGGGGACAGCAGACTGGGATAGTGAGAGATTGAATATGTCCGTAGACACACCAGCCAGCTGGTCTGCGCATGCTCTGAGGACGCGGCTAATGATGCCGTCTGGGCCGGCAGCCTTGCGAGGGTTAACACGCTAAAATGTCTTACTCACGTCGGCCACGGAGAAGTAGAGCCCACAGTCCTTGGTAGTGTGCCGCGTCGGTGGCACTGTGTTATCCTCAAAGCGGGCGAAGAAGGTGTTTAGCTTGTCCGGAAGCAAGACGTCGGTGTCTGCGACATGGCTGGTTTTCCTTTTGTAGTCCGTGTCTTGGTCTCGTTCTGTGTTACATTTCACACACTAAGGTGACTGTGGAAGAGATGGTGTGAGAGGAGGAGGTGTGTGTTAGAATACCCAGCTCATTCTCTCACACTATTGACCCAAGACGAAATCAACTTCCAGAATAGTGAATATATCAGTTTACTCAGTAAATCAATGTTTTAACGAGACGTAAGCAATTCCACAATGGAACTTTCAGTTCCAGGAACTCTCAGTGATTCTAAGTCTGAGAGGTCATAGAGTTTCTAGTGAGAGTACCTCAGGACCATAACTTCATTACCCATCGAGACTGATTGGTTTATGAGAAGCCCTGGGCATAATACCCTTTCCCTTTCACAGAACCCATTGCTGTGGAAGTGGAGCCTCTAAAAGACCTGCTATGTAAATTAATTTGTGCTATTCATCGGCTCAGTAGCTGTTATTTTTTGCATCACACGCATGCCATTTCTGATAAAAACACAAAAACATGAGCTCTTCGCAAAACACCCATCCTAATGCTTGAAGTGTGAAAGCACTGTGGTGGAGAAATCAGAATTAGCTAAGTAACATAGATAATTAAGATGTCTTATCTGCAGAATATGCTTATATGATTGAACTGTTGAACTCTTGTTATTAGAATGTCTCCTTTCGGACTCTGGTGTGGGCAGCTGCACTTCCTCCCTCATATGGGCCTCAGTCACCTGGGGCCCAGAGAGGGGAGAAGTCAGGCTTGTCTATCACATGTCCCTGTTGCTATGCAGAATATCAGAAAGAGAATAGGGCAAAGGAGGTCAGAAGGAAACATTGTTTCCATATGTGAATATGTGTCTTTACCTATTGCAAACCATGTGAAGGGATGGCGTGAGTAATGGGAACCAATCACTTGTCTCCACAATGTCTGTGTGTCAGTCACTCCCTCCTTGGGCCTTGGGGCTTTTTAGCAAGGTGGAGACTAAGTAACAACAAATGTCCTTTTAAAGTTCTTAGTACTGAACAAAACAACAAGTTATTTGTATTTGGGGCAAAGGTCTGGCACAGGATGTGTGGGGTTAGTGTCTGGAACCATTGTACGTCATGTCTGATGTTGCACCTATCCTGAGATAGTATATAACACAGAGGCTCACTCCACTCAGCGAGCTCTCACTCTACTCACTTTGGTGTGGGTATTGTGACCAGCTCCATATCGATACCTTTTTAATAAAGTTAATATTCTGATTGGTGATTGACCTTGTCTCTCCTCATTATTGATTAAAATATCCACCACAGCTCTCACAGCGGTGAAGATTTGAGTCAAGAGGCATCAAATCAAGAGTTCTTTATTACCCCTGGGATCGCAACAGCTGCTTCAATTTACACTTCATCAGGAGCAAAGTGCTGTAAACAACATGTTCACAAACAGTCAGTAAACTGTCCCACTTAGGAGGTGAAAGACTTTGGCAATGACGCCAGCTCCAATTGGCTTGCAATTCAAAATTGATGGTTTAAATGAATTTCAAAGTATGACTGCAAAATAACCTCTTACGAAAGAAGATAACAAATTGCTGTAAACAATTTATCTCAGGGACTGCCAGTTAAACAACCGTCATCCAGGCATCCAAGCAAATATATTCAGGATGGTGGTGGTGCCTCATGTTGGTAAAGTAGGGGTATAGCGTTAAAACACTAAAGTGCATTATGGGTAACGTAGTAAGTTAACTTTTGTTTTTTTGATGCAATTGCTGTGTGACGGGGATGTAGCCGAACTGTGAGCCACGCTCTTTTTGCTCCGGTAGCCCACTATTTTATTTTGTCATTCAGACTACCTCACATTAGGTAGAAGTTTAATTAATATCAACTACTTCAGTGGAATTCCAGACTAACTCGTCATTAGCAGCAGATAAGATCCCCAAATGTGGAATCTCGACTAGGGTCTGGAGGCGAGGCAGGAAAGGTAACACTGGGGGCTCGTCCGGGATTTATCCTGCTTGCATCGGTGAGTTATTCACATTCTACCGGAATATCAAAAATAAATAAATAAAATAAAAATAGAATTGGACTTTCAAGAGATAACGGCTAATGAAGTTATTCATCATTGTCTGAGTAGTGGCTGACGTTCTAGCTAAAGTTGTGCAATGGCGGCTACACACAGCAAATCTGTTATTACAAGAAAGAATTTGCCTGACGATTCGACGTGTTACTCAAACCCATTCATGTCGCTAAATACAGTGAATGAAGAATTGCTATAACAAATCTAATTTGCCAATTCAAGATGAATGAATTTGATGTTGCAAATGCTAACAATAACTGCAATCCATTTATGCCAAGTTCAGATGTAGCTAATATGCAGCCAGTCGCAGCTAAAATGGCTGACTCATGCCGTGAGTCAAAGACGTCTCCTCAACGGCCAAGGAAAGAAACGAATCCATTCAAGTCTCATGTGAAAAATGGAAATGTGGGTGACAGTGGAATCGAATAACACCTAAATGGACATATTAAATCTCTCCCTATCCTAGTCTGCTGTCCCTACATGCTTCAAGATGGCCACCATTGTTCCTGTACCCAAAAAAGCAAAGGTAACTGAACTAAATGACTATCGCCCCGTAGCACTCACCTCTGTCATCATGAAGTGATTTGAGAGACTAGTCAAGGATCATATCACCTCTACCTTACCTGTCACACTAGACCCACTTCAATTTGCTTACCGCCCCAATAGATCCACAGATGATGCAATCGCCATCACACTGCACACTGCCCTATCCCATCTGGACAAGAGAAATTCCTATGTAAGAATGATGTTCATTGACTATAGCTCAGCATTCAACACCATAGTACCCTCCAAGCTCATCATTAAGCTCGAGACCCTGGGTCTGAATTCCGCCCTGTGCAACTGGGTCCTGGACTTCCTGACGGGCCGCCCCCAGGTGATGAAGGCAGGAAACAACACCTTCACTTCGCTGATCCTCAACACTGGGGCCCCACAAGGGTGCATGCTCAGCCCACTCCTGTACTCCTTGTTCACCCATGACTGCGTGGCCAAGCACGCCTCCAACTCAATCATCAAGTTTGCAGACGACACAACAGTAGTAGGCTTGATTACCAACAATGACGAGACAGCCTACAGGGAGGAGGTGAGGGCTCTGGGAGTGTGGTGCCAGGAAAATAACCTCTCACTCAACGTCAACAAAACAAAGGAGATGATCGTGGACTTCATGAAACAGCAGAGGGTGCACCCCCCTATCCACATCGACGGGACCGCAGTGGAGAAGGTGAAAAGCTTCAAGTTCCTAGAAGTACACATCACTGACAAACTGAAATGGTCCACCCACACAGACAGTGTGGTGAAGAAGGTGCAACAGAGCCTCTTCAACCTCAGGAGGCTGACTACCCACCCTCCAGGACACCTACAGCACCCGATGTCACAGGAAGGCCAAAAAGATCATCAAGGACATCAACCACCCGAGCTACTGCCTGTTCACCCCGCTATCATCCAGAAGGCGAGGTCAGTACAGGTGCATCAAAGCTGGGACTGAGAGACTGAAAAACAGCTTCTATTTCAAGGCCATCAGACTGTTAAATAGCCATCACTAGCACATTAGAGGCTGCTGCTGCCTATTGAAATCACTGGCCACTTTAAGAAATTGAACACTAGTCACTTTAATAATGTTGACATATCTTGCATTACTCATCTCATATGTACAGTGGGGAGAACAAGTATTTGATACACTGCCGATTTTGCAGGTTTTCCTACTTACAAAGCATGTAGAGGTCTGTAATTTTTATCATAGGTACAATTCAACTGTGGGAGACGGAATCTAAAACAAAAATCTAGAAAATCACATTGAATGATTTTTAAGTAATTAATTTGCATTTTATTGCAAGTATTTGATCACCTACCAACCAGTAAGAATTCCAGCTCTCACAGACCTGTTAGTTTTTCTTTAAGAAGCCCTCCTGTTCTCCACTCATTACCTGTATTAACTGCACCTGTTTGAACTCGTTACTTGTATAAAAGACACCTGTCCACACACTCAATCAAACAGACTCCAACCTCTCCACAATGGCCAAGACCAGAGAGCTGTGTAATGACTTCAGGGATAAAATTGTAGACCTGCAGAAGGCTGGGATGGGCTACAGGACAATAGGCAAGCAGCTTGGTGAGAAGGCAACAACTGTTGGCGCAAATATTAGAAAATGGAAGAAGTTCAAGATGATGGTCAATCACCCTCGGTCTGGGGCTCCATGCAAGTTCTCACCTCGTGGGGCATCAATGATCATGAGGAAGGTGAGGGATCAGCCCAGAACTACACGGCAGGACCTGGTCAATGACCTGAAGAGAGCTGGGACCACAGTCTCAAAGAAAACCATTAGTAACACACGATGCCGTCATGGATTAAAATCCTGCAGCGCACGCAAGGTCCCCCTGCTCAAGCCAGCGCATGTCCAGGCCCGTCTGAAGTTTGCCAATGACCATCTGGATGATCCAGAGGAACCCCAAGAACACCATCCCAACCGTGAAGCATGGAAGTGGAAACATCATTCTTTGGGGATGCTTTTCTGCAAAGGGGACAGGACGACTGCACCGTATTGAGGGGAGGATGGATGGGGCCATGTATCGCGAGATCTTGGACAGCAACTCCATCCCTCAGTAAGAGCATTGAAGATGGGTCGTGGCTGGGTCTTCCAGCATGACAACGACCCGAAACACACAGCCAGGGCAACTAAGGAGTAGCTCCATAATAAGCATCTCAAGGTCCTGGAGTGGCCTAGCCAGTCTCCAGACCTGAACCCAATAGAAAATCTTTGGAGGGCGCTGAAAGTCCGTATTGCCCAGCGACAGCCCCGAAACCTGAAGGATCTGGAGAAGGTCTGTATGGAGGAGTGGGCCAAAATCCCTGCTGCAGTGTGTGCAAACCTGGTCAAGACCTACAGGAAACGTATGATCTCTGTAATTGCAAACAAAGGTTTCTGTACCAAATATTAAGTTCTGCTTTTCTGATGTATCAAATACTTATGTCATGAAATAAAATGCAAATTAATTACTTAAAAATCATACAATGTGATTTTCTGGATTTTTGTTTTAGATTCCGTCTCTCACAGTTGAATTGTACCTATGATAAAAATTACAGACCTCTACATGCTTTGTAAGTAGGAAGACCTGCAAAATCGGCAGTGTATCAACTACTTGTTCTCCCCACTGGATATACTGTATTCTATACTATTCTACTGTATCTTAGTCCATGCCGCTCTGTCATTGCACGTCCATATATGTATATATTTTTAATTCCATTCCTTACTTAGATTTGTGTGTATTGGGTATATGTTGTGAAAATGTGAGATATTACTTGTTAGATATTACTGCACTGTCGGCGCTAGAAGCACAAGCATTTCGCTACACCCGAAATAACATCTGTTAAACACGTGTAAGTGACGAATACAATTTGATTTGATTTGAACCTGTCCCATTTGCAGGCGAACATCCGCCAAGTTCTCCCATATTTGTGATTTAGGTGCCCTACCCATGGGGACCATCTGCACAGGAGGGCTCGGCGTCAAACCAGTCCCCCCAGTCCTCAGTTAACAGGAAATAGACCCGTAGAACTACCAGGGTAGGTTCTTCCTTTCAGGAAATGCCTAGCATCACTCTAGTCTTTGTCCTAAAAACATGGCTGTTTTGAGTAGGCCAAATTCATAATGGCCAAAAGTATGTGGTCACCTGCTCTTCGAACATCTCATTCCAAAATCCTGGCCATTAATATGGAGTTGGTCCCCCCTTTGCTGCTATAACAGCCTCCACTCTTATGGGAAGGCTTTCCACTAGATGTTGGAACAGTGCTGCAGGGACTTGCTTCCACTCAGCCACAAGAACTGAAACCTATTTCATGAAGCTCCCGACAAACAGTTCTTGTGATGACGTTGCATCCAGAAGCAATTTGGAACTCGATAGTGAGTGTTGCAACCGAGGACAGATGATATTTACGCTCTACATGCTTCAGCACTTGCCGGTCCCGTTCTGTGAGCTTGTTTGGCCACTTCGCGGCTGAGCCGTTGTTGCTCCTAGATGTTCCACTTCACAACAACAGCACTTACAGTTGACCGGGGCAGCTCTAGCAGGGCAGAAACTTGACTAACTGACTTGCTGGAAAGGTGGCATCCTATGACGGTGCCACGTTGAAAGTCACAGAGCTCTTCAGTACAGGCCATTCTACTGCCAATGTTTGTCTATGGAGTTTGAATGGCTGTGTGCTCAATTTTATACACCTGTCAGCAGTGGGTGTGGCTGAAATAGCCAAATCCAATATTTTGAAGGACTGTCCACATACTTTTGACCATGTAGTGTACGTTACACAGGGAGCCAGATCCAGGAACTCCCAGTGATTCTAAATTTGAGAGGTCATAGATACAGTGGGGGAAAAAAAGTATTTAGTCAGCCACCAATTGTGCAAGTTCTCCCACTTAAAAAGATGAGAGAGGCCTGTAATTTTCATCATAGGTACACGTCAACTATGACAGACAAAATTAGAAAAAATTATCCAGAAAATCACATTGTAGGATTTTTAATGAATATATTAGCAAATTATGGTGGAAAATAAGTATTTGGTCAATAACAAAAGTTTCTCAATACTTTGTTATATACCCTTTGTTGGCAATGACACAGGTCAAACGTTTTCTGTAAGTCTTCACAAGGTTTTCACACACTGTTGCTGGTATTTTGGCCCATTCCTCCATGCAGATCTCCTCTAGAGCAGTGATGTTTTGGGGCTGTCGCTGGGCAACACAGACTTTCAACTCCCTCCAAAGATTTTCTATGGGGTTGAGATCTGGAGACTGGCTAGGCCACTCCAGGACCTTGAAATGCTTCTTACGAAGCCACTCCTTTGTTGCCCGGGCGGTGTGTTTGGGATCATTGTCATGCTGAAAGACCCAGCCACGTTTCATCTTCAATGCCCTTGCTGATGGAAGGAGGTTTTCACTCAAAATCTCACGATACATGGCCCCATTCATTCTTTCCTTTACACGGATCAGTCGTCCTGGTCCCTTTGCAGAAAAACAGCCCCAAAGCATGATGTTTCCACCCCCATGCTTCACAGTAGGTATGGTGTTCTTTGGATGCAACTTTGCATTCTTTGTCCTCCAAATACGACGAGTTGAGTTTTTACCAAAAAGTTATATTTTGGTTTCATCTGACCATATGACATTCTCCCAATCCTCTTCTGGATCATCCAAATGCACTCTAGCAAACTTCAGATGGGCCTGGACATGTACTGGCTTAAGCAGGGGGACACGTCTGGCACTGCAGGATTTGAGTCCCTGGCGGCGTAGTGTGTTACTGATGGTAGGCTTTGTTACTTTGGTCCCAGCTCTCTGCAGGTCATTCACTAGGTCCCCCCGTGTGGTTTTGGGATTTTTGCTCACCGTTCTTGTGATCATTTTGACCCCACGGGGTGAGATCTTGCATGGAGCCCCAGATCGAGGGAGATTATCAGTGGTCTTGTATGTCTTCCATTTCCTAATAATTGCTCCCACAGTTGATTTCTTCAAACCAAGCTGCTTGCCTATTGCAGATTCAGTCTTCCCAGCCTGGTGCAGGTCTACAATTTTGTTTCTGGTGTCCTTTGACAGCTCTTTGGTCTTGGCCATAGTGGAGTTTGGAGTGTGACTGTTTGAGGTTGTGGACAGTTGTCTTTTATACTAATAACAAGTTCAAACAGGTGCCATTAATACAGGTAACGAATGGCGGACAGAGGAGCCTCTTAAAGAAGAAGTTACAGGTTTGTGAGAGCCAGAAATCTTGCTTGTTTGTAGGTGACCAAATACTTATTTTCCACCATAATTAAAAAATCCTACAATGTGATTTCTGGATTTTTTTTTCTCAATTTGTCTGTCATAGTTGACGTGTACCTATGATGAAAATTACAGGCCTCTCTCATCTTTTTAAGTGGGAGAACTTGCACAATTGGTGGCTGACTAAATACTTCCCCCCCCCCACTGTACATAGAGGTTGTAAAAAACTGAGCTAACATTAATGAGGTGGATAAATTCCAGTAAACATTAGGGCCGGTTTCCCAGTGACAGATTAAGCCTTGTCTTGGACTGTGAAGCTATTTCAATGGAGAATCTCCATTGATATTTATTATTTCTAGTCCTGGACCAGACTTAATCTGTGTCTAGGAAACCACCCCTACAACTTTGTATTGTCTTTGTACAAGAGTTGCATATTACTGCTAAATATTTCTTATATAACAAGAGGTATGAAATCAATGACAACTTTATACGGAATGGATAAAGATGCTAAAACATAGTGGAATGAAACATTATAGTGGAATAACGTGTAAGCTAACAACTGTCCCTGAGAATTTCTGTTGTCTGTGTGATTAATCATCCCATCGTGTTAGATCTCAGAGGTCTGAGTATTTGTCAAAGTTAAAGGGATCTTAGGGGGAGTACAACGTCACTTTTATCCGTGCTGCTGGCACCTTGTTGGTTTAATGAAGATTTCCTTCCCTTTTTAAATCCCTCTTCCAGGGGTTCATTCTCCCCTCTGTCTCATAATTAAGTCAGTATATGAGCCGTAAAGACTGAACTCTCCAGAAATAAACAGAGAATTCAACACCATCTGCTCCTCCAGTCTTCTTCTTCACTGCATCCTCCCATCAACCCAACTCTTTCTCTCATGCTTACTGCTATCATACTGCCTCTTCCTCACACAAACATGCATACTGTACACACACATGTTAACCACACTCACAAGCATGAATGGCTCATGGATGCACAGTTTGCACACACCCCTGCAGCCTTGAACATTGAGGGATGCTCAGCCGATGGACTGCCTTCATTAGTATTATGAGCCACTAACACTCACCCCTCTCTCTCACTGTCTCTCTCTCTCTATTCCCTCTCTTTCTCTCTGCAGACAGCCCGGCAGCTAAAATGGACCAGAAAAGAAAAGCAAGGTGTGAATGAATGGGCTGTCTCATGCGTCATTGGGAGCATTCATTGATTAATGATTTTGTGCATGCAAGTGTTAGAATTAGTGGTTCCCACTGAGGAGGAGGACTCAGTGTAGTCATCTGAATTTGCTCTCATTCTTGTCTCTCTAAAAGGGCCGCTGTTGTCAGGGCAGTGTGAACACACATTGTTAAATGTGATGCGCATTCCAACCAGAGTTCTCATCAAAAACAAATGTACCCACTTGTTTCATAAAACTTCATGTAAGATTAATATGCACTTTTCTGTAATTGTATGTGTTAGTTTGAAGAGTTTTTGAAGAGTTTAATGGATGATGAAATGGGTTGAGTGGGAGTTCCTGTAGTAGGTTATAATAGCCTAGACTCAGTTGTAACGAGAGGGATCCAGTGGATGAAACGCAACAGAATAACCCTGGGCAGTTCAGTTCAGTGTGATGGCAATGACACAGAGTAGTGCAGAGTAGTTCCTCCCCAGGCTCCTGCATTCAGTGAAACAGCTCACGTCGGCCATGCCCAAGTGAAATATATCAATATCTTTGGGCTGACGGACGTGTAAGCCCGTTCAATCTCTTAGCGTCTCCGATGCAATCCCTCACCTTTATTCCTCTCCCCGGCCTTCATCTGCTCCTGTCTGAGCAGTACCATGAATTACCCTGGAGCTGGGCCCAAACAACAGCAACAACAAGCAGCTCCCTCCTCAGACTAATGGAAACGGATGACCACTGGCTGGCGCCTCCTGCTTTACTGGGACTTGGTTGTGAGGCTTGACAGAAGTTTGGTGTTTTCTCATACATCCACTGCAAAATACTGTTCTTACATCTCAAATGTGCATCCTGACTTGTTATTTATACTCCTGGGTTGAGAGGCAAAGTGTATCGCTTGTGTGTCGTTTTACCAAAGACTGCACCAGGGGACAGAGCAGGGAGAAAAATAATCAAAATGAAGTTACAGGACAAAACAATGACTGCAGTGCCAGTGAGTGCACTCTCTACCTTGCTACTTCAGGCGGCCAAGGAGAACTTGCAGTCTGACGCTTTGCACTCTGTGCCCAATGCTGCTATAAATTGAGAAATGTTCGGAGAATTGTGACACTGACTCATTCTAAACAATACGCTCAAATTATTTTAACCAGTCCCTTTGTAATCTATGTGCTATCAGTTGAGAAATGGACATTAAAACACACAGTCAGTTTGTAGGTGCAGGATTGCGTGAGACAGCTTCTGTGAGGAACGCTAGCTCCTGTAGGTCCTTCTCCTACTCCTGGGGCTGCTGGGTAGTGTTACAGTAAACATTTCCTTTAGAACAGTTAATTTGTTTCATCAGTTGAGATAAAAATGGCCTGCGGGACTATCTTTATCTTTAAGTCTTTATGAGAAGGGAAGAGAAGGAACAGATGTTTGTAGAGTGAGTCAGTCACAGATTCTCCAACAGAAGTGGCCAACACATTTTATTTGTAGACTGAGTGTACAAAACATTAGGAGCACCTCCCTAATATTGAGTTGCACCCCCTTTTGCCCTTAGAACAGCCTCAACTCATTAGGGCATGGACTCTACAAGGTGTCGAAAGCATTCCACAGGGATGCTGGCCAATGTTGACACCAATGCTTCCTATAGTTGTGTCAAGTTGGCTGGATGTCCTTTGGGTGGTGGACTCTTCTTGATACACACAGGAAACTGTTGAGCGTGAAAAACCCAGCAGCGTTGCAGGTCTTGACACACTCAAACCGGAGCGCATGGCACCTACTACCATAACCCGTTCAAAGGCGCTTACATTTTTGTCTTGCCTATTCACCCTATGAATTGGCACACATACACAATCCATGTCTCAATTGTCTCGAGGCTTGAAAATCCTTCTTTAACCTGTCTCCTCCCCTTCATCCTCACTGATTGAAGTGGATTTAACAAGTGACATCAATAAGAGATCATAGCTTTCACCTGGATTCACCTGGTCAGTCTATGTCATGGTTCCTAATATTTTGTACACTCAGTATTCTTAGTCAAACCACCCACAGCAAAACAGAATAGTGCATTTAAATGCCACTCAAAAAGCATGTGTGTACTGTTTAGATTGACCTAATGTACTGAATGGTAATTAGGTAAATGAATTGGCTACATTACTGTTACTCCTCCCACATACAGCATTCTTAATGTAATAATTCAGTCTTTCTTTTTTCTCTCTGCTGTGAATATGTCAACATAACAGCCTTTGTTTATGATAAGCATGGTAATGAATGGTAATGAGACATAACCATGGTGTAGTACTGTGGTCTCTACAGACATGCTACTCTCAGATACCTGCTGTTCCAGCTCTGCATGCCACAAGACAAGCACTCTGACCAGGGCTGAAGTCCGCACATATCAATTCTGTGTGATCAGACTCCCCCAATCCGAATCAAATAAAATAAAATCGTATTTGTCACATGCTCCGAATACAACAGGTGTAGACCTTACAGTGAAATGCTTACTTACAAGCCCTTAACCAACAATGCAATTTTAAGAAATAATACCAAATAGTCTGGGTAGCCATTTGATTAGATGTTCAGGAGTCTTATGGCTTGGGGGTAGAAGCTGTTTAGAAGCCTCTTGGACCTACACTTGGCACTCCGGTACCGCTTGCCATGCGGTAGCAGAGAGAATAGTCTATGACATCGCCTGGTATAGAGGTCCTGGATGGCAGGAAGCTTGGCCCCAGTGATGTACTGGGCCGTACGCACTACCCTCTGTAGTGCCTTGTGGTCGGATGCGGCCTTGTGGTCGGATATGAAGCAGTTGCCATACCAGGCAGTGATGCAACCAGTCAGGATGCTCTCAATGGTGCAGCTGTAGAACCTTTTGAAGATCTGAGGACCCATGCCAAATCTTTTCAGTCTCCTAAGGGGGAATAGGTTTTGTCGTGCCCACTTCACGACTGTCTTGGTGTGCTTGGACCATGTTGGTTTGTTGGTGATGTGGATACCTTGAAGCTCTCAACCTGCTCCACTACAGCCCCGTCGATGAGAATGAGGGTGTGCTCGGTACTCTTCTTTTTCCTGTAGTCCACAATCATCTCCTTTGTCTTGATCATACTGAGGGAGAGGTTGTTGTTCCTGGCACCACACGACCAGGTCTCTGACCTCCTCCCTATAGGCTGTCTCGTCGTTGTCGGTGATCAGGCCTACCAATGTTGTGTCATCTGCAAACATAATGATGGTGTTGGAGTCGTGCCTGGCCATGCAGTCATGACTGAACAGAGAGTACAGGAGGGGACTGAGCAAGCACCCCTGAGGGGGCCCCGTGTTGAGGATCAGCGTGGCGGATGTGTTGTTACCTACCCTTACCACCTGGGGGCGGCCCGTCAGGAAGTCCAGGATCCAGTTGCACAGGGAGATGTTTAGTCCCAGGGTCCTTAGCTTAGTGATGAGCTTTGAGGGCACTATGGTGTTGAACGCTGAGCTGTAGTCAATGAATAGCATTCTCACATAGGTGTTCCTTTTGTCCAGGTGTGAAAGGGTAGTGTGTAGCGCAATAGAGATTGCATCATCTGTGGATCTGTTGGGACAGTATGCAAATTGGAGTGGATCTAGGGTTTCTGGGATAATGGTGTTGATGTGAGCCATGACCAGCCTTTCTAAGCACTTCATGGCTACAGACGTGAGTGCTATGGGTCGGTAGTCATTTAGGCAGGTTACCTTAGTGTTCTTGGGCACAGGGATTATGGTGGTCTGCTTGAAATATGTTGGTACCAGTTGGTCAGCGCATGCTCTGAGTACACGTCCTAGTAATAGGTCTAGCCCTGCAGTCTTGTGAATGTTAACCTGTTTAAAGGTCTTACTCACATCGGCTACGGAGAGCGTGATCACACAGTCGTCCGGGACAGCTGATGCTCTCATGCATGTTTCAGTGTTACTTGCCTCGAAGCAAGCATAGAAGTAATTTAGCTCGTCTGGTAGGCTTGTGTCATTGGGCAGTTCATGGCTGTGCTTCCCTTTCTAGTCTGTAATAGTTTGCAAGCCCTGCCACATCCGACGAGTGTTGGAGCCGGTGTGGTATGATTCGATCTTAGTCCTATATTGACACTTTGCCTGTTTCATGGTTCGTCGGAGGGCATAGCGGGATTTCTTATAAGCTTCCAGGTTAGAGTCGCGCTCCTTGAAAGCGGCAGCTCTACCCTTTAGCTCATGGCTTCTGGTTGGGGTATGTACGTACAGTCACTGTGGGGATGACATCATCGATGCACTTATTGACGAAGCCAGAGACTGATGTGGTGTACTCCTCAATGCCATTGGAAGAATCCCGGAACATATTCCAGTCTGTGCTAGCAAAACAGTCCTGTAGCTTAGCATCTGCTTCATCTGACCATTTTTTATTGACCGAGTCACTGGTGCTTCCTGCTTTAGTTTTTGCTTGTAAGCAGGAATCAGGAGGATAGAATTATGGACAGATTTACCAAATGGAGGGCGAGGGAGAAAAGAAGTAAAGTAAAGAAGAGAAGTAAAGTTGGTCTAGAGTTTTTTTCCCTCTGGTTGCACATTTAACATGCTGGTAGAAATGAGGTAAAACAGATTTACAGTTTCCCTGCATTAATGTCCCCGGCCACTAGGAGCGCCGCCTCTGGATGAGCGTTTTCCTGTTCGTTTATGGCCGTATACAGTTCAATGAGTGCGGTCTTAGTGCCAGCATCGGTTTGTGGTGGTAAATAGACAGCTATGAAGACTATAGATGAAAACTCTCTTGGTATACTGTATAGTGTGGTCTACAGCTTATCATGAGACCCTCTACCTCAGGCGAGAAAAACCTTGAGACTTCCTTAGATATCGTGCACCAGCTGTTGTTTACAAATATACATAGACCACCACCCCTTGTCTTACCAGAGGCTGCTGCTCTATCCTGCCGATACAGTGTATAACCCACCAGCTATATGTTATTCATGTCTTCGTTCAGCCACGACTCTGTGAAACATAAGATATTGCAGTTTTTAATGTCCCGTTGGTAGGATATTTGTGCCTGTAGTTAGACGACTTTATTATCAAGCGATTGTAAGTTGGCCAATAGTATCGATGGCAAAGGCAGATTAGCCACTCGTCACCGGCTCCTTACCAAGCACCGCTATCTCCTTCTGCGATATCTGCTTTTCTTTCTACTGCGAATGATGGGGATGAGGGCACTGTCGGGTGTCTGGAGCAAATCCCTCTCGTCTGACTCATTAAATAATTTTTTTCCGTCCAGTTCAAGGTGAGTAATCGCTGTTTTGATGTTCAGAAGTGGAGGGGCAGGTTCCGGGTGGAGAGCCAGACCCGGTCGCCTAGAGAGAAAACAGGCGCCTCACTGCGGTGGAGGTCGGCCTGTTCCTTGTGCCGACACACGGCCCGCTGGAGACGAGTGTGCACAGTGTTTTAGATCTGATACCCCAACACGCGCTGGAAAGGAGTGAGGTTAGTGCTGGAGTGGCGGAAGGAATTCTGCGGGTACTCAGCCCAAGGTAGAAAATCCGTCCACTCCCCTGGCCTGTCCTGACAGTAACACCTCAGGGACCTGCCCACTTCCTGATTGACCCTCTCCACCTACCCATTAGCTTGAGGACGGTACCCGGAGGTGAGACTGACCTTGAACGCCAGGCGTTCCAGGAACGCTTTCCATATGCGTGAGGTGAACTGATGACCACAGTCTGACACAATGTCCTCTAGGATCCCGTGGTGCCGTAAGACGTGTGTAAAAAGAGCCTCCACGGTTTGCATGATCGACAGGAGCCCAGGCAGAGGAGGAAGGCGACAAGTTTTGGAAAACCAGTCCTCCACAATGACGAGAACATTGGTGTTCCCCTGGAAGGGGGGAAGGTCAGTGACAAAGTCCACTGAGAGGTGAGACCAGGGTCGTTGTGGAACCGGCAAGGGAAGGAGCTTTCCATAAGGGAGGTGTCTGGGTGTCTTAGACTGGGCACAGATGGAGCAGGAAGAGACGTAAACCCGGACGTCCCTAGCCAAGGTGGGCCACCAGTAATTCTCAGTCAGGCAGGCGATGGTACGGCCTATCCCAGGATGACCCGACACAGGCGGCGTGTGCGCCCAGGAAAGGAGGCGGTCCCTCACACCCGTGGGCATGTAGGCGCGGTTCTCCGGGCACTGTGCAGTTGCGGGTTCCGTGCGCAGGGCCTGCCGTATGTTGGCGTCCACATCCCGCACTACTGTTGCGATGATACGGAATGGAGGGACAATGGGGGCTCCTCTCCCTGCCTCTCCTCTGCATCATAGAGGCGAGACAGGGCGTCCGCCTTCACATTCTTCGAGCCTGGCCTATAGGAAAGTGTGAATTCGAACCTGGTGAAGAATAGAGCCCACCTGGCCTGTCTCAGGTTTAGCCTCTTCGCTGCCCTGATGTACACCAGATTGCAGTGGTCCGTCCACACCAGGAAAGGGTGTTTGGACCCCTCCAGTCAGTGCCTCCACGCCTTCAGAGCCTTCTTGACCCCCAAGAGTTCCCGGTCCCCTACGTCGTAGTTCCTCTGGGTGGGGCTCAGCTGCTTGGAGTAGAAGGCGCAGGGCCGCAGTTTTGGAGGGGTTCCGGTGCGCTGGGACAGCACTGCCCGACTCCTACTTCGGTGGCATCCACCTCGATGATGAAGGGGAGTGAGGGGTCGGGATGTGCCAGCATGGAAACAGTGGTGGCGCAACCACCGTGCTGAAGCCCCGGATGAACCTCCGGAAATAGTTGGCGAACCCCGAGGATTCGCTGGACTGCTTTCATGGAGTTGGGGATGGGCCATAACCTGACACGCTGACGCGTTACTCCTCCATCTCCACTCCCTCCGTGGATATGAGATAGCCCAAAAAGAATACGGACCGCTGGAAAAACAAACATTTATCTTGTTTAACATAGAGATTATGCTCCAACAGTCTTCCCAGCACAGACCTGACTAACGAGACATGCTGGGCTCGGTCAGAAGAATAGACCAAAATGTTGTCTATATAATCCACTACACCCTGTCCCAGCATGTCCCGAAACACTTTGATAAAGACCTGGAAGACTGAAGGAGCATTAGCCAGGCCAAAGGGCATTACGTGGCCGTTTTCCATTCGTTGCCTGCACGAATGCGCACCATATTGTAGGCGCTGCTCAAGTCCCATTTCGTGAAGTACTGCACCCCATGCATTTGTTCAATGATGGTTGGGATGAGGGGTAAAGAATAGCTGAACTTAACGGTGGCTTTGTTCAGTGTTCAATAATCAATGCAGGGGTGCATACCTCCATCTTTTTTCTTAACAAAAAATAAGCTTGAGGAGGCTGGTGACGTAGAGGGGCGGATAAAACCCTGCTGGAGGCTCTCCTGTACGTAGGTCTCCATGGCCTCGGTTTCCACGTAGGAGAGGGGATAGACTGTCCTCTCGGGAGGACTGCGTCAGACAGCAGGTCAATGGCACAGTCCCAGGGGTGATGAGGAAGCAGGCGTGTAGCCTGGGTCTTAGAGAAAACCCGTTCCAGATCCTGGTATTCCTACGGTAAATCCACTTGAGTGGCATGGCCAGACTTTCCACCGTAGTGGTATCGACAGACACCGCAAGACACCCCCCCCTGACACTCCTGCGACCAACCCAGATTCCTCCTTCTCCTACGCTCTGCCCCGGGCAAACGTGCAGAGCCCACTTCCATTGGCTCTGGCCACGGAGCAGGTGTAGCCATGGGCTCCGGATTCCGCGCAGGTCTTCGTCGGGACCACAAGAGGTTGTCCAACCTGATCGCCATGCTGATGAGCTGGTCGAGAGATAGGTTGTCATCACGGCAGGCTAACTCCATCTGTACCTCCTCCTGCAGTCCGCTGCGGAAAACAGTGACCAGAGACGGTGGAGGCCGCGATGGTCCGGAACTCCAGGGCGAACTCAGAAGCGGTCCTAGATCCCTGGCGTAGTCGGAGTAGATGCTCACCCTCCTCTCGGCCCTCCACAGGATGATCAAACACCAAGCGGAAGAGGAGGGTAAACCGCTCGTAGGACTCGACCTCGGGTCCTCCAGTTTCCCAGACCGTGGCACCCCAGTCCAGGGCCCTTCCAGTCAGTGCCGAGATGACTGTGGCAACCCTGTCTCTCCAAGAGACAGCCTCGGTGCAGAGAGCAAGGTACAGGTCGCATTGCAGAAGGAATCCCTTGCATCTCGCTGGCGCACCGTCAAATTCCGCGAACCGGCTCAGATGGGACGAAGGCAGGTAGTGGTCGTGTTGGGGCTGGTGTAGGAACCGGTACTGGATGGGCTGCACTTTCTCCTCCAACCGCAGGATGGTTGCCAGCACGCTGTCCATGGCGCTGCCGAGTCTGGAGAGTCAGTCCTTGTGATGCTGGACTGTCTCTACGATGGTCGCCAGCTCGGCCTTTCCCACTGTCTCTATTTTTATGGGTAGATTATTCTGTCACGTTGTATAATGATTAGAAGACGGGCGCAGGAATACATATTAGCGGTTTTATTTACTCCAACCAACACAAGGTACATCATTAAAAAACGACAGGGACGAAGCCCAAAACAAACACGTGTATATATATTACAAAGGGATGTAACCCAAACAAAAGGGCTAGGTGTAAACCTCTACACAATACAAGGGATGAGACCCGTAATAACAAGAGCACAATACACAGTAATCACGAGACCAACGGACATGGGACAATAATCAACAAGGACAATGGGGAACAGAGGGCACATATACAGTGCCTTGCAAAAGTATTCATCCCCCTTGCCGTTTTTCATTTTTTGTTGCATTACAACCTGTAATTTAAATTGATTTTAATTTGGATTTCATGTAATGGACATACACAAAATATCCAAATTGGTGAAGTGAAATTAAAAAAATAACTTGTTTCAAAATATTCTAAAAAATAAATAACGGAAAAGGGGTGTGAATATGAATCCCCTAAATAAGATCTGGTGCAACCAATTACCTTCAGAAGTCACATAATTAGTTAGATTGCACACAGGTGGACTTTATTTAAGTGTAACATGATCTGTCATATGATCTCAGTATATATACCTGTTCTGAAAGGCCCCAGAGTCTGCAACACCTCTAAGTAAGGGGCACCACCAAGCAAGTACAGATCAGGGTTGGGTTATAAAAAAATATCAGACACTTTGAACATCCCACGGAGCACCATTAAATCCATTATTAAAAATTGGAAAGAATATGGCACCACAACAAACCTGCCAAGAGAGGGCCGCCCACCAAAACTCACGGACCAGGCAAGGAGGGCATTAATCAGAGAGGCAACAAAGAGACCAAAGATAACCCTGAAGGAGCTGCAAAGCTCCACAGCGGAGATCGGAGTATCTGTCCATAGGACCAATTTAAGCCGTACACTCCACAGAGCTGGAATTTACGGAAGAGTGGCCAGAAAAAAGCCCTTGCTTAAAGACAAAAATAAGCAAACACGTTTGGTGCTCGCCAAAAGCCATGTGGTAGACTCCCCAAACATATGGAAGAAGGTACTCTGGTCAGATGAGACTAAAATTGAGCTTTTTGGCCATCAAGGAAATCGCTATGTCTGACGCAAACCCAACACCTCTCATCACCCTGAGAACACCATCCCCACAGTGAAGCATGGTGGTGGCAGCATCATGCTGTGGGGATGTTTTCCATCGGCAGGGACTGGGAAACTGGTCAGAATTGAAGGAATGATGGATGGCGCTAATTACAGGGACATTCTTGAGGGAAACCTGTTTCAGTCTTCCAGTGATTTGAGACTGGGATGGAGGTTCACCTTCCAGCAGGACAGTGACCCTAAGCATACTGCTAAAGCAACACTTGTGTGGTTTAAGGGGAAACATATAAATGTATTGGAATGGCCTAGTCAAAGCCCAGACCTCAATCCAATTGAGAATCTGTGGTATGACTTAAAGATTGCTGTATACCAGCGGACCCCATCCAACTTGAAGGAGCTGGAGCAGTTTTGCCTTGAAGAATGGGCAAAAATCCCAGTGGCTAGATGTGCCAAGCTTATAGAGACATACCCCAAGAGACATGCAGCTGTAATTGCTGCACAAGGTGGCTCTACAAAGTATTGACTTTGGGGGGGTGAATAGTTATGCACGCTCAAGTTCTGTTTTTTTGTCTTATTTCTGGTTTGTTTCACGATAAATATAAATAAAAAATAAAAAAATATTTTGTATCTTCAAAGTGGTAGGCATGTTGTGTAAATCAAATGATACAAACCCCCCAAAAATCTTTCTTAATTCCAGGTTGTAAGGCAACAAAATAGGAAAAATGCCAAGGGGGGTGAATACTTTCGCAAGCCACTGTATACACATACTAATCAGGGGGAACCAGGTGTGCATAATGAGTGTGCGGGGTTGGTGGTAATGAACAGGTCAGTGACGCCTAGAAGGCCGGTGACGTAGACCTCCGGAGCTGGTGAACAGAATGAGCAGCAGTACCGGGGGGATCCGTGACAATTGCACTAAATGAATCCCACATCGGTTGATTGTGTGGCTGTCTTCTACACTACACTGGTGGGGGGAGCAGAGTGGTCCACTGTTAGTGAAGATTAGGGCCAGGAGTTTCCCTCGACAGGTCACGTGGTCAGGAAAATCTCTTGGCCTTAGTTATGGTATCCTTGTGTTACTCATGTTGAAGACATTTCCCATCATTCATTTTATCCAATGACATTTTGATTTGCAACTGACAGTGATCCATGCTCAGGTGATGATTTTGTGTTGAGCTATGATAAACCGACTACACTTTCACATGTAAGCTCTGTGAAGTGCGGCATGGCCCTATCACCACCCATATTACGCCTCAGCCCTGCATTTCCCAATTAACAGACATTCACTATAAACTGATGAAAGAAAATGTGCCCTTTCACAACATATAAATGTACCCAATTCCTTGTAGATACTGTTGTAGCGCTAGTCTATATCATATCCAGGCTTTTTAACACTGATGCTTTGCTCTTTGACAAATAACACGGCCCTCCAAGTTGTATGGGCGTCCTCGGCAGGCAGGAATGTTTTTGTTTGGCTTCCTTGTTGACTCTATCTCTGACAATCAATTTTGCCTTACCAAGTTTGTATTTACAAAAAGCGGTGTGTGAAGTGATGTTCTTATATTTACAAATACTTTTTGTGAGATTAAAATAAAACTCAAGGATACAGAGCCTCTTCTCCGAGACCTGACAGATCAATAGATTCACAGTGGCAGAACACTGCAGACTGTATCTGTGTCGCTGAGAAGATTCGCTCTGAGGTGGGAATAGAGAAATATAGCTTTTATCAAAAAAGAATAAGTCTAAATTAATTTGGTGCCTGGTTTCTCTGATTAAATATATGCTAATAGTACAGTTGTTAACAATAATATACAGAAGAAATGTGCCTAGGATAACACAATACAGTTGAACTGCACAGGAATTCAAATAGTGGTACATTTCTTCTGTAGTGTAGAAGAAATACTATTTAAAAACCATTTATTTTGTCATGTCCAGCATTAATTGACATGCTTTTATTGTGCAGTGAGTCTTCTGTCTGTCAAGTACCAAAGGTGTTTTGGCCCTAACATACTGTATCATTCTTAATCTAAAGTACAGTATATGCGGACCATGCCGTTCATGCATTTCTCCAAAATACAGATCTTCACTTATTCAGCATTCTGTCAGGGAGAAATGCGTGCCAGAATTCAATTGACTGCATTACACAGGCTGCTGAAGGCAAAGAATATCGCCTGTCGTCTATAAATATGGATTTGATCCGCAAATTGCTATGAGAACATTTGCAAATCTGAAATGTTTCCCCTTTCCTGGACACATAAATCCTCATGTGTGTTTCCTCATTGGATTTTGGCATATGAGAGCACATAAGAGGCAGGTGTGAGCGATTAGAAAACCCCAAATTGTTGTCCCACAGTGGATCACACACACCCACATGATACAAGACATTACATTTCACTCTTTGCTCTTGCCAAAAATCCCTGCCGTATACCGGATAGGCCAATAGCCAAAACCCCATCGTCTCACTCACAGCTCACGCCCCCTCTCCAGTGTTGAGGTCCCAGCCAGCTTGGCAGACCACAGCAGATGGAACTGGAAGCTTCCATGGACATGTTCCTGCTGAGCTCCTGAAAGCACCATGCATCACAAACAACAGGTCAGAGCCCAATGAAGCAGTCTCAGAAAAAGGTTTCCACATACTACAACTATGGTGTATTGAAGGTCAAAGGGTCACTGTAGTTTATAGTGCTGGAGGGGTAAGATGGCCTAGTGAAGACGGAAAGGGTGTCAGTCTGATGCAGACAGGTCATTTCCCATCCATGCTGGGGGCCTGGACTGCAGACTCAGCAGTCCTGTATTGAGTTGATGATGACAGCTATGGATGCACATCGCCGGCTCCTCCACGAGGCCATTCCTCCTCATCAGCCTCTCAGAGGGACATTTCAGCTGAGCCAGCACAACACTGATAAGACTGTGTGGCCTCCCTTCACTCTGCTTTACTCCTCTATTCTCTACAGTGGACACAGAGAGAGGGTCTAGTCTACAGAGACCACCCCAATCCCCTCTCTCCTTCGTCTGTCATATCTCCCCTCCCTCATGAAAATGTATAATCACGTCCATGGGACTGAAATGTTTTTCTGAATCTCTGCAGGTACTATATGTAATTGTGAAGGAAGACACACTTATACGATATTGTCATTTTGGTGCTAACACAATTGTTTACTTTGCTTTCTAAAAGAGGAGTGTGACATATTGTAAGTGACTGTTGTCTGCTTCAGTGAGATATTCAGTATGTATTGTCAGTCAGGACAGCCATTGTAAAGTATGATTGCATTGGATTACATACAAATGTGATTTCATTATCATCACAGTGGGCTTTGGTGTGTCTAAACAGTTAGTTTCCTCTTCATTAGAATGCCCTATGCAGACACAAAACTAATACAAGTCTGAACTGGCTTAGCCACCATAGAAAGCCTCGAGCTGTTCTTCAAAATATGTATTACAACACAGAACCTCTATTCCTGCACCTGTTGATAAATGATCTGTACACAGACAAATATTCAGTAGTCTTGTGTTTTTGGTTCCTCTATACACACCCTAGGGATTTAAAATATATTTCCCCAAAACACAGTCAACTCTGGAACTTCTCTTTAGCTTTCTCCTTGGCCCACTCAAATAGGACAAATGTAATATATTTCATTAGATTACTTGTTTGTCTTTCATTATTGGATATTGCCCCATTTTATGAATGACCAGAAATGATAGAGAACTAACATGGCGGAGATTCAATTGTCGGAACAAAAGACAAATCAGTCCATAACACAATATTAAATGGCTGAGGAGTCCAGAGAACTCTGTCTTGATGTGACATGTGATATGAATGAGAAGTTGATTAGCTGTCAGCGGCCGTGCGTTGGGCTGCAGCTTCTCGGCCCTAGATCCTGGATCTGATTAATGAGAGGAAATGGGCCAATCAGAGAGGATGCACAGCCTTTCATCTCTCAGAGCAGCTAGAGATAATTTCACTCGAACAGGACTGAGGCCTTTACTGAGCCAGGTGACTCCAGGAGAGGGATAGAAAGCAGAACACCTCCACATTTGATCCAGTCTGATTGGAGGACTGGAGTCCTAGAGCAGAGTTTCAACCTTTTAAACTGAGTGATGTTGGGCCAATATCGACTGGCACTCTGGGGACTCATATTAAAGAGCTTTCTGACTAACAGGATCTCTCAAAATCGTGTCACTCTAAGAGAGCTTTCCCTCTCCCCTATTCCCAGCAGTGGGTCTCTGTGGATGAGAACAGCCAAACGATTCTCTCTCCACACTTGACTTATTGACAGGGTCCTAAAATCACAGACCCTTTTCAAAGCCCTGCTAAACAGTTGTGGATGAGGGGGAACCTGAGGTTAGTGAATCAAAGCTATTCAAGTCACAGTCAGAGAAAATAGTAAAAGGTAGGCATGGATAGAAAGAGTGTGGAAGTGGAACATTTGAGTGAAGTGAGCAGAGAGAGAGGATGTGGAAAATAAGAGGACAGATAGACTAACAGACAGCTATCTATTGACAGAGTACAGGCCTTATTCTGCCCCATTGTCCCTTTATTAAAGCTTAACAGAATATGGCAAAAAAGCTTCAATAAATATCTGGAGGTCTAAGCATATAGAAGAATCTGAAAACTGCAGCAAATAAAGCAACATTTCTTGGACATCAAATAAATGGATACCAGGAGGTGTTAGTGCTGACTTTACACCAAGAGCACATATCATATTAATGGAATATGTAAACAGATGGCATATTTCCAACAAATGTTACACTATACCCCTAAACAGATGATGCCAACAGATGTTTTGTTATAGTAACACTGCTGTGCCCCTCACACACATTATCACACAATGCCCTCTGTCTCCAGCTGCTATCTTGAATTAGTGACGGGCTAATGTGCAGAAGGCCTTCTTGTCTCCCTGTCATCTCTCATGGAGACAGAGGAAGCAGATAGCGCCCACAGCTTATGCCCACATTTCACATCCACTCTGCCTCATGCCACCCATCACTGTAGTAAACCATGTGGGAGTCAAACTATGTTATGAAGTGAGGCAGACTTAATAAACTTGATAAACTTTCCCAGCTCTCCCCATGAAGCTTTTAAAGCACTCGCAAGGTCTGGCCGTATTCGGGTCATTGGAGGTTTGCTGACGCAAACCCATAAACTGCAAGTGAGCACATTTACAGTCTATTTTTACAGTAGTGCTCTAAATATCTCTTAAGCCACTATTTGAAAGTACTGTGAATTTAGTTAACAGATATAATACATGTGATTTGTTTGGCCTTTTCACTGTCCACACTGAAGCTGTTTGAGTAGGGGAACAAGAAGAATGGCCTCTCATAAAATCCAAATTAAGGTAATGTATGAATGAGCAGCGCTGCTCTGTGGACAGTCTAGTGATAAATAACCATTGCTTTAGAACCACAATGAAGGTTAAAGCTGTGCCTTGACTAAGACACCCTCTGGGATATCAGCAATATTTAAGTTTACTTTAGTTATTGCCGTAAATGGCCAGTGTTTGATTTGGAGAGTTGAGTGAGAACTTTATTCTGGGACATGAAGATTCCCCAAGCTACCCGTTAAGCCTTTTGAGTTAATACATCCCCATTTGAGAACTCAATTGCCTCATCCGACTCTTGGTTTGCACTACATTTTACATTTTAGTCATTTAGCAGACGCTCTTATCCAGAGCGACTTACAGTTAGTGAATACATATTTTATTTTTATTTTTTATACTGGCCCCCCGTGGGAATCGAACCCACAACCCATGCTCTATCAACTGAGCTACATCCCTGCCGGCCATTCCCTCCCCTACCCTGGACGAATTGTGCGCCGCCCATGAGTCTCCCGGTCGCGGCCGGCTGCGACAGAGCCTGGATTCGAACCAGGATCTCTAGTGGCACAGTTAGCACTGCGATGCAGTGCCTTAGACCACTGCGCCACTCAGGAGTCACTACCACGCATGTTACAGACTCCTCAACCTACGGAGTTGTTGCACAGCATAAATGTAGTAGTGGCTAAGCGTAATGCTATTTCCCTTATGAAAACAGTGAAACAAAAAGTTTGTTAGTTTGTTAGTTGGAGTAGAGGTGTGCTGTGCTAACTGTTTGATGAGATTTGAAAGTGGATCAGAGTGCACTTGAGCAGTCACTTTGACATTTCATTCCCTTAAAGCCCTAAGTAATATTTCCATTCTACTGAGATGAAAAAGTACCTGATTTGACATTTGAGCTGCAGTTTCTATGAACCAGCTTGTCTGCTCGCATCAGGAAGGATGAAGAGGTGAATCTGAAAGAAAATCATTCTATAATGCAATGGTTTAAACTGTCTCCAGACTAAATGCACAAACACTGCAGCTACAGTATCTATCAAGCAGATTTCCTCACTTCTCCCACCCCTGAGGGAACAGAATGAGCTCTGTCCATGTTGCTGAAAGTAAGAGCAAAGTGATTAAAGACTGAACTAAAGCTGAGATTACTGATGAACCTCAACAGATCTGTCCATGGTCCTGGATTTGGATTTATCTATTCACTTCACTGTGACAGCACACCAGCGCCATATTGGACTGGTTAGATGACCTTTACCATGTGTTACCATACCTTTCCATCTCAGAATTGATGCTGAATCATTTCCTCAGTGTACTGTCGTATACCCTTGTCTGGCTGGAGTGTTTTCCCTCCATCATCTTCACTGCTTGGAGTGTTGAATAGACTACAAATCAGCCAAATGATCAATCTCACTCAGCCGGGTTATAAAACACATCACTCTTTCATGTTTTTTCTCCACTTCCTTCTATTTGTTCATTTCTAATTAACTGAGCTTTTGCCTGGCTGAATTTCAAAATGCCAAGAGAGAAACAAGCTTTGTGTTTTTAGATGCGAGTCGCGCCATCTCTAGTCGGAATTATGGCTTCTGAAAAGTCAAAGGGAAGCATTTTGAGACAGACAGAAATGGAAAAATATGCAAATCAGGGGAAATAATTGAAACCGTCTGACTCAAAGTTAACCAAGGGAAAAATATATACCTTTTTGCCACTGCCAGCAAGCTTAAAGTACTTCAAACATGTAATGCAAGGGATTGTTTAGAGGTAGGCTACAGTAGAGTTTTCTATCATCTGCATGAGTGCATCTTTAAAGACGGGAAAATCACACCCCACTCATCCAAGAGCGTCTGGGCACACATTCTGAAGCCCTGCCTGCCTGATTTTTCACAACGATGACAGTCTCAAAATAAATCAGTGAATGTATTCCACTCGATTTATCTCAAATAGCACAAGTGAGCAAACTGTCACTAAACAACACATCACATTGATGATACTGACTAGAGTGGTCAACTAAAGTGCCATCCACTATGACCCAATTCTTTCTTTGCCTACTTCTTTCTCTCTCGCAGTTTCTCTTATGTAATCAAACTCTCCCTATCTGTGCTATGTGACCTTGTAATTAAGACAGTGTGACGTTCCTCACTAGGCTAGGTCTGGTATGTCATTAAGAGACAAACTAATTGTTTCCTGATTACCCCCATCTTTCCTTGGGTGATTTCTTTGCTCATACTTTCAAGGGTTTTGTCACAGCTCATTAGAAGTCTACTGGAATTATCACATTGCTACAAAATGGCCTCCGCTGTTGGTGATTACTAATATTGTCGGTGTCATTTGTTTCACTATAGCTCCTTCAACTCTTCAATGTATTCATATTGTTGATTTGTGAAAATGTGCTGGTGTGGATTGTGGACTGGCATTTTTGATGCATACATTATTGTTTATAATGTTTACTGCAGCACCGGCTTACCTTTCCTTGAGCAATGCAGAAGCCAATGTGCTAGTGTTATTTTCTGTGCTAGGTACAGTGGGGGAAAAAATAATTTAGTCAGCCACCAATTGTGCAAGTTCTCCCACTTAAAAAGATGAGAGAGGCCTGTAATTTTCATCATAGGTACACGTCAACTATGACAGACAAATTGAGATTTTTTTTCCAGAAACTCACATTGTAGGATTTTTAATGAATTTATTTGCAAATTATGGTGGAAAATAAGTATTTGGTCACCGACAAACAAGCAAGATTTCTGGCTCTCACAGACCTGTAACTTCTTCTTTAAGAGGCTCCTCTGTCCTCCACTCGTTACCTGTATTAATGGCACCTGTTTGAACTTGTTATCAGTATAAAAGACACCTGTCCACAACCTCAAACAGTCACACTCCAAACTCCACTATGGCCAAGACCAAAGAGCTGTCAAAGGACACCAGAAACAAAATTGTAGACCTGCACCAGGCTGGGAAGACTGAATCTGCAATAGGTAAGCAGCTTGGTTTGAAGAAATCAACTGTAGGAGCAATTATTAGGAAATGGAAGACATACAAGACCAATGATAATCTCCCTCGATCTGGGGCTCCACGCAAGATCTCACCCCGTGGGGTCAAAATGATCACAAGAACGGTGAGCAAAAATCCCAAAACCACACGGGGGGACCTAGTGAATGACCTGCAGAGAGCTGGGACCAAAGTAACAAAGCCTACCATCAGTAACACACTACGCCGCCAGGGACTCAAATCCTGCAGTGCCAGACTGCTTAAGCCAGTACATGTCCAGGCCCATCTGAAGTTTGCTAGAGTGCATTTGGATGATTCAGAAGAGGATTGGGAGAATGTCATATGGTCAGATGAAACCAAAATATAACTTTTTGGTAAAAACTCAACTCGTCATGTTTGGAGGACAAAGAATGCTGAGTTGCATCCAAAGAACACCATACCTACTGTGAAACATGGGGGTGGAAACATCATGCTTTGGGGCTGTTTTTCTGCAAAGGGACCAGGACAACTGATCCTTGTAAAGGAAAAAAAGAATGGGGCCATGTATCGTGAGATTTTGAGTGAAAACCTCCTTCCATCAGCAAGGGCATTGAAGATGAAACGGGGCTGGGTCTTTCAGCATGACAATGATCCCAAACACACCGCCCGCGCAATGAAGGAGTGGCTTCGTAAGAAGCATTTCAAGGTCCTAGAGTGGCCTAGCCAGTCTCCAGATCTCAACCCCATAGAAATTTTTGGAGGGAGTTGAAAGTCCGTGTTGCCCAGCGACAGCCCCAAAACATCACTGCTCTAGAGGAGATCTGCATGGAGGAATTGGCCAAAATAACAGCAACAGTGTGTGAAAACCTTGTGAAAACTTACAGAAAACGTTTGACCTGTGTCATTGCCAACAAAGGGTATATAACAAAAGTATTAATAAACTTTTGTTATTGACCAAATACTTATATTCCACCATAATATGCAAATAAATTCATTAAAAATCCTACAATGTGATTTTCTGGATTTTTTTTCCTCATTTTGTCTGTCATAGTTGACGTGTACCTATGATGAAAATTACAGGCCTCTCTCATCTTTTTAAGTGGGAGAACTTCCACAATTGGTGGCTGACTAAATACTTTTTTCCCCCACTGTAACTGCATACTGAAACATTAATCATATTCAATTCTATTTTATTACCTGACATTTTATGTAAGAAAGGGAAAAGATCCCAGAAAAACAAATGTAAAACCTCACTTTAGCACATCCACATAATCAATGTTATGTCCTCCACATCTTAGACTCCATCTTGACCTGAGCCGCACCTGATCTAACAAAAGAAACAATGATACCAGGAGATATTCAGTGCACCTCCCCCTCTCTCTCTCAGACTAACTTCATAACCTCGAAAGCTTCCAGTTCTTCTGACTTCTGACAAGAAGCTTGGCTTGCACTGTGTATGTACATTTTCATCAGTATGGTACCCATACAACAACCTAGCATGCCTACAGGACAAAATCAATGAACTAGCTCAACAGAATCAGGTAAGCAGGGTGAGATAATCATCTGAGCAAAGATAATAAACCATAAGCGGTTCTTCCCCCTCAGCCCAGCTTATAATTTCATATCCCATCATGAAGGCCAAGCCGGACAATTTAGTGATCAACCAAGGACAAAATGCTAGAGTGGTTCAGAGTAGACACTTTCACATTATCTAGAATTGTTAAAGAGACAGAGTGACTGGCTGTCAGGGTCAGTGTGGTTGTCATTCATGTTGACTGGTCATGACCTCAATTCTCCTGAATATTATACAGTGGGGAAAAAAAGTATTTAGTCAGCCACCAATTGTGCAAGTTCTCCCACTTAAAAAGATGAGAGAGGCCTGTAATTTTCATCATAGGTACACGTCAACTATGACAGACAAAATTAGGGAAAAAAATCCAGAAAATCACATTGTAGGATTTTTGATGAATTTATTTGCAAATTATGGTGGAATATAAGTATTTGGTCAATAACAAAAGTTTCTCAATACTTTGTTATATACCCTTTGTTGGCAATGACACAGGTCAAACGTTTTCTGTAAGTCTTCACAAGGTTTTCAAACACTGTTGCTGGTATTTTGGCCCATTCCTCCATGCAGATCTCCTCTAGAGCAGTGATGTTTTGGGGCTGTCGCTGGGCAACACAGACTTTCAACTCCCTCCAAAGATTTTCTATGGGGTTGAGATCTGGAGACTGGCTAGGCCACTCCAGGACCTTGAAATGCTTCTTACGAAGCCACTCCTTCGTTGCGCGGGCAGTGTGTTTGGGATCATTGTCATGCTGAAAGACCCAGCCACGTTTCATCTTCAATGCCCTTGCTGATGGAAGGAGGTTTTCACTCAAAATCTCACGATACATGGCCCCATTCTTTTTTTCCTTTACAAGGATCAGTTGTCCTGGTCCCTTTGCAGAAAAACAGCCCCAAAGCATGATGTTTCCACCCCCATGTTTCACAGTAGGTATGGTGTTCTTTGGATGCAACTCAGCATTCTTTGTCCTCCAAACATGACGAGTTGAGTTTTTACCAAAAAGTTATATTTTGGTTTCATCTGACCATATGACATTCTCCCAATCCTCTTCTGGATCATCCAAATGCACTCTAGCAAACTTCAGACGGGCCTGGACATGTACTGGCTTAAGCAGGGGGACACATCTGGCACTGAAGGATTTGAGTCCCTGGCGCGTAGTGTGTTACTGATGGTAGGCTTTGTTACTTTGGTCCCAGCTCTCTGCAGGTCATTCACTAGGTCCCCCGGTGGTTCTGGGATTTTTGCTCACCATTCTTGTGATCATTTTGACCCCACGGTGTGAGATCTTGCGTGGAGCCCCAGATCGAGGGAGATTATCAGTGGTCTTGTATGTCTTCCATTTCCTAATAATTGCTCCTACAGTTGATTTCTTCAAACCAAGCTGCTTACCTATTGCAGATTCAGTCTTCCCAGCCTGGTGCAGGTCTACAATTTTGTTTCTGGTGTCCTTTGACAGCTCTTTGGTCTTGGCCATAGTGGAGTTTGGAGTGTGACTGTTTGAGGTTGTGGACAGGTGTCTTTTATACTGATAACAAGTTCAAACAGGTGCCATTAATACAGGTAACGAGTGGAGCCAGAGGAGCCTCTTAAAGAAGAAGTTACAGGTCTGTGAGAGCCAGAAATCTTGCTTGTTTGTAGGTGACCAAATACTTATTTTCCACCATAATTTGCAAATAAATTCATAAAAAATTCTACAATGTGATTTTCTGGAGAAAAAAAATCTCAATTTGTCTGTCATAGGTGACATGTACCTATGATGAAAATTACAGGCCTCTCTCATCTTTTTAAGTGGGAGAACTTGCACAATTGGTGGCTGACTAAATACTTTTTTTCCCCACTGTAGCTTGTTAAGTCTGCTCTGAGGCTTTCCCCATTCCTACGCGATATCATAGATCATCATCAAAGCTCAGAAATACATTTAATTCAGTCAACATTACGTAATGCTCTAAAAAGCACACAATAGTGGATCCATTGACCATGAGATTATTATTATTATTGATGTGAGAGGCATAATTCAGACGGTTGCTTTTATGCACTTTGGTAAACTTTGTCCATGATTATTCATTTTCACACTGCAAGGCTGGCTCGATTTTGATCTCTTTCTTCTGCCCGCCAGCCTGTCATCTTATCTTCTGCTGCTTCTGAACTGTTTCCTCATCCCCTCTTTCCAAGCACAGCAGGGAGGGACTCGATGTCTTGGACCTGATAAACACCAAACTGAAGCCAGGTCACAAAAAGGCTGTGTTTCAGCATCACACAGCCTGCTCCTCCTTCTTCTCTTCCAGTCTGGTGGAGCAGCAGAGACACACATACATTTTAGTCATCTAGCAGATGCTCTTATCCAGAGCTACTTACAGTTAGTGCATTCATTTTAAGACACTTTTGGTGTGTATATATAGTGTATGTGGACACCCCTTCAAATGAGTGGATTCGGCTATTTCAGCCACACCCGTTGCTGACAGGTGTAATCTCCATGCAATCTCCATAGACAAACATTGACAGTAGAATGGCCTTACTGAAGAGCTAAGTGACTTTCAACGTGGCATCATCAAAATCCTGCCCTGCTAGAGCTGCCCCGGTCAAATGTAAGTGCTGTTATTGTGAAGTGGAAACGTCTAGCAGCAATAACGGCTCAGCCGCAAAGTGGTAAGCAACACAAGCTCACAGAACAGGACCGGCGAGTGCTGAAGTGCGTAGAAATCGTCTGTCCTCGGTTGCAACACTCAGTACCGAGTTCCAAACTGCCTCTGGAAGCAACATCAGCACAAGAACTGTTCATCAGGAGTTTCACTGGGTTTCCATGGCCGAGCAGCCGCACACAAGCCTACGATCACCATTGGCAATGACAAACGTTGGCTGGAGTGGTGTAAAGCTCGCCGCCATTGGACTCTGGAGCAGTGGAAACGCATTCTGTGGAATGATAATCACGCTTCACTATCTGGTAGTCCAACGGACTAATCTGGGTTTGGTGGATGCCAGAAGGATGGAAGGAGAAAAGTAGTTGAGGGTGAGGATATGACGGAGCCGAGTGACTTGGTGTATAGAGAGAAGAGGAGAGGGCCTAGAACCGAGCCCTGGGGGACAACAGTAGTGAGAGTATGTGGTGCAGACATAGATCCTCTCCACGTCACCTGGTAGGAGGGGCCTGACAGGTAAGATGCAATCCAAGAGCGTGCAAAGCTTGAGACTCCCAGCCCTGAGAGGGTGGAGAGGAGGATCGGATGGTTCATGGTGTCGAAGGCAGTGGATATATCTAGGAGGATGAGAACAGAGGAGTGCGTGTCAGCTTTGGCAGTGCAGAGAGCCTCTGTGACACAGAAGAGAGCAGTCTCGGTTGAGTGACCCTTCTTGAAGCCTGACTGGTTAGGGTCAAGAAGACTGTTGTGAGAGAGATAGTGAGAGAGTTGTGCTCAAGTGTTTTGGAAAGAAAAGAAAGATGAGATATTGGTCTGTAGTTTTTGACGTCAGAGAGGCCGAGTGTTGGTTACTTGACGAGGGGGGCAACTCTGGCACTTTTGAAGTCAGAGGGGATGCAGCCAGCGGTCAGGGATGAGTTGATGAGGGAAGTGAGGAATGGGAGGTCTCCAGAGACTGACAGGAGAAGGGAAGAAGGATGGGGTCGAGCAGGCAAGCAGGTTGTCGGGCAGCCGGACCTCACCAGTCGCAGGATTTCATCTGGAGAGAGCGGAGAGAAAGAGGTCAAGGCGTAGGGTAGTTCTGTGTGAGCGGGACCAGTGGACTCAATAGGCTGAGTGAATGAGGAGCGGATGTAGTCAACCTTGTTTTCAAAGTGGTTGACAAAGTCGTCCACAGAGAGGGAGGAAAGATGACATTGTGAGTCATAGGATGCGGAAAGGGAGGAGAGTAGGGTCGAAGAAGCAGAATCAGGAGACAGGATAGAGAAATATTTAGCAGAAGGGAGAGATGATAGGATAGAAGAGGAAAGAGTAGTGGGAGCGAGAGAGTGAAGATTGCTACAGTGCATGACCATCTGGGTAGGGGCTGAGTGGGTAGGGTTGGAGAAGAGGGAGACAGAAAAGGAAACAAAGTAATGATCAGAGACCTGGGGGGGTGGGGGGGAGGGGGGGTTGCAGTGTGATTAGTAGGCAGACAGCCTCTAGTAAAGATGAGGTCAAGTGTATTGCCTGCCTTGTGAGTGGGAGGGGACTAGGAAAGGGTGAGGTCAAAAAAGACAAGAAGGGGAAAGAAAGAGGTGGAAAGAAAAGAAAGAAATTAATCGACAGCAGATGTTGGGAGGTTGAAGTCGCCCAGTATGATGAGCGGTGAGCCATCGTCAGGAAATTAACTGATCAAGATGTCAAGCTCATTGAGGAACTCTAAGGGCACCTGGTCGGCGATAGATTACAACATTGTTAAGCTTGAGTGGACAAGTGACAGTGACAGCATGGAATTCAAATGAGGAGATGGACAGGTGATTTCTTTTTAAATTTATTTAATTTTTTTTATTTCACCTTTATTTAACCAGGTAAACCAGTTGAGAACAAGTTCTCATTTACAACTGCGACCTGGCCAGAGTGAGGGAGAAGAGAGAAAATCTCCACTTAGGAGAAATTAGTAGCCCTGTTTCACCGCCGCGACGACCAGATGCTCTCAGATTACGAGAGAATTCGTAGTCAGATGAAGAGAGAGAAGCTGGAGTAGCAGTGTTCTCTGGGGTGATCCATGTTTCCATCAGGGCCAAAAGGTCTAGGGACTGAAGGGCAGCATAGGCTGATATGAACTCGCCAATCTTGACTGCAGATTGGCCGTTCCAAGCACTGCCGGAAACCAGGAATTCCACATGGGTTGTGTGCGCAGGGTATATTAAATTAGAAGGGTTGTAGCCAAGGGGTGGGGAGCATTTGTAAAGCCTACATGGAGAGACGCGAACAGGTATAGAAAACACACACACACAGTTGACAAAGCTACAAGAAAGCAGAATGAGATCTGAAAATAACTATGTAAGATACTAAAGTGAGAGAGTGATGTGGAGCCTTCCTCTTTTTCCTTCCTCAAATAACTCAGCAGAACAACTCGGCAGAACAGTCTTAGTTTTGGTGACACGACCGCCGCTGACACGACCGCCGCTGACATAGCAGGGGAGACTGAAGTACTAACACTAATTGCTAATTGCCTAGCAGAAGTAAAGAGCACACCTCCCAGTACTAATTGACTAGGAGAGGAGAAACCACTCCCCCTCCCATACAGCCACTAGTTACCAAAACAACAACAGAAATTGCCCTGCCCCTTAATCCTGATTGACGTGTCAACAATCACCTCCAAGTTATGAGCAGTCAGCAGTTCACACACCAAGTAGGCTACAGGGAAGAGAAACAGCACTTAAAGTAGAGTGCCCTAGCTCGCAAAAATACAGTACTTGACAAAAATTATACTTATCACTCCTGGAGATATCAAGAGTCCTCTAGGGAGTGTGTGCTACACTAAATGCTAATGAGCTGTGTGTGTTGCAAGTGTGCATGCAAGCCTGCCTGCCTTACTGAGTGTGTGCTTGTGTGCGTGTCACCGTATATAGGCGTACATAGCCTTCTCTACATAATTGTGTTGTGACAGGGAATGAATAAGAAATGAATTAATCTTGCGTTCTTATCAAAATCCAAACCATGTGTTCCATTCAATTTACAAAATGGCCAATAGAAATGTGCGCAGAGCAGCCACTTGAATGAAATACAGTGTCATCAGGACTCTGCCAGGGAACAGCATTAAGGTTTACTTATTCATGTTTCTTTGGTGCAATAAATCTTGCTTCAACCAAGAGCTATCATATTACTATGGCTGTGTCATATTAACCCAGCATTGGGTTATCAATTCCCATTCTTCTTATTTCCACAGAACTGCAGTCCCTGGGGGAAGGAGTTACCCTGGGAATTGTTATGCTCCACCGTGTCGCTTGATGAGATCTCAAATCTGGCCATGGCTGTAATACGTGATCTCCAGTGTGACTTCTACCAGTTTTGCAATCTATGTAACCGAATCAGGTTTAGGGCTGTTATCAGGGCAGATTGGCCATCTGGCAATTCAGGCAAATGCCAGATGGGCTGGACAAATGTTTTGTTGGGTGGGCTGGTCAAAATGTACACACACAAAAATATGTTTTTTTATATGAAAATAAAACAATGAAAAAGGTGTCATGGCCAGTGTCCCATGGGGCTGTTAAGAATGCTTTTTTGCCGGTTTTCTGATAGGCTGAGCTGAGGTCATGCAAACTCACATTCAAAGTCAAACGCAACATCAGCAAAGAGACCTGCTCCGACTCTGTCATCCAAGATCATGGATTGTCCAAAAACGGAAAGGGTGCCTATAAATGTAGAAAGAGCACATTCTACAATTGCACCTCACTCAAAACATCCCATTTATCTGGGCGGCTAAAACCATGATTTGGTCAAACAGTAAAGTGCATTATCCTCATGATTCCTGTAAGGAAAGTTTCTGCCCTGCCCTTGTGCCTTTTCCCTCACTGGGGCCTGCTGCTGTGATGAGCGAGCCAATCTCCTCTCCTCCTATTCGCTCGAGAGAAAAATGTGTTCTGATCGTATAACATTTCAAAATGCAACTGCAGGAAAAACACAGCTTTGATAGCTTTGTCCCCAGCGAAGAGAGGATCGTCTCAGCTTTCTGTAGGTACAATTTTTATTTCTCAACTCTCAATATTCTGCTCAATAGCAACTATTTGATAACATACCAGAGAGCTGTGTAAGAACATCATGGATAAAATTGTAGACCTGCACAAGGCTGGGATGGGCAACAGGACAATAGGCAAGCAGCTTGGTGAGAAGGCAACAACTGTTGGTGCAATTATTAGAAAATGGAAGAAGTTCAAGATGACGGTCAATCACCCTCGGTCTGGGGCTCCATGCAAGATCTCACCTCGTGGGGTATCAATGATCACGAGGAAGGTGTGGGATCAGCCCAGAACTACACAGCAGGACCTGGTCAATGCCCTGAAGAGAGCTGGGACCACAGTCTCAAAGAAAACCATTAGTAACACACTACGCCGTCATGGATTAAAATCCTGCAGCGCACGCAAGGTCCCCCTGCTCAAGCCAGTGCATATCCAGGCCCGTCTGAAATTTGCCAATGACCATCTGGATGATCCAGAGGAGGAATGGGAGAAGGTCATGTGGTCTGATGAGACAAAAATAGAGCTTTTTGGTCTAAACTCCACTCGCCGTGTTTGGAGGAAGAAGAAGGATGAGTACAACCCCAAGAACACCATCCCAACCGTGAAGCATGGAGGTGGAAATATCATTCTTTGGGGATGCTTTTCTGCAAAGGGGACAGGACGACTGCACCATATTGAGGGGAGGATGGATGGGGCCATGTATCGCGAGATCTTGGCCAACAACCTCCTTCCCTCAGTAAGAGCATTGAAGATGGGTCGTGGCTGGGTCTTCCAGCATGACAACGACCCGAAACACACAGCCAGGGCAACTAAGGAGTGCCTCCGTAAGAATCATCTAAAGGTCCTGGAGTGGCCTAGCCAGTCTCCAGACCTGAACCCAATAGAAAGGGAGCTGAAAGTCCGTATTGCCCAGCGACAGCCCCGAAACCTGAAGGATCTGGAGAAGGTCTGTATGGAGGAGTGGGCCAAAATCCCTGATGGAGTGTGTGCAAACCTGGTCAAGACCTACAGGAAACGTATGATCTCTGTAATTGCAAACAAAGGTTTCTGTACCAAATATTAAGTTCTGCTTTTCTGATGTATCAAATACTTATGTCATGCAATAAAATGCAAATTAATTACTTAAAAATCATACAATGTGATTATCTGGATTTTTGTTTTAGATTCTGTCTCTCACAGTTGAAGTGTACCTATGATAAAAATTACAGACCTCTACATGCTTTGTAAGTAGGAAAACCTGCAAAATCGGCAGTGTATCAAATAATTGTTCTCCCCACTGTATATTTGATATGGCTTTGAAATATGGAGCGGCGCGTGCGCGAAATGAGCACCGGTCATTGCGAGTATATACAGTGGGGAGAACAAGTATTTGATACACTGCCGATTTTGCAGGTTTTCCTACTTACAAAGCATGTAGAGGTCTGTAATTTTATCATAGGTACACTTCAACTGTGAGAGACGGAATCTAAAACAAAAATCCAGAAAATCACATTGTATGATTTTAAAGTAATTAATTTGCATTTTATTGCATGACAAAAGTATTTGATACATCAGAAAAGCAGAACTTAATATTTGGTACAGAAACTTTTGTTTGCAATTACAGAGATCATACGTTTCCTGTAGGTCTTGACCAGGTTTGCACACACTACAGCAGGGATTTTGGCCCACTCCTCCATACAGACCTTCTCCAGATCCATCAGGTTTCGGGGCTGTCGCTGGGCAATACGGACTTTCAGCTCCCTCCAAAGATGTTCTATTGGGTTCAGGTCTGGAGACTGGCTAGGCCACTCCAGGACCTTGAGATGCTTCTTACGGAGCCACTCCTTAGTTGCCCTGGCTGTGTGTTTCGGTCGTTGTCATGCTGGAAGACCCAGCCACGACCCATCTTCAATGCTCTTACTGAGGGAAGGAGGTTGTTGGCCAAGATCTTGCGATACATGGCCCCATCCATGCTCCCTCTACGGTGCAGTCGTCCTGTCCCCCTTTGCAGAAAGCATCCCCAAAGAATGATGTTTCCACCTCCATGCTTCACGGTTGGGATGGTGTTCTTGGGGTTGTACTCATCCTTCTTCTTCCTCCAAACACGGCGAGTGGAGTTTAGACCAAAAGCTCTATTTTTGTCTCATCAGACCACATGACCTTCTCCCATTCCTCCTCTGGATCATCCAGATGGTCATTGGCAAATTTCAGACGGGCCTGGACATGCGCTGGCTTGAGCAGGGGGACATTGCGTGCGCTGCAGGATTTTAATCTATGATGGCGTAGTGTGTTACTAATGGTTTTCTTTGAGACTGTGGTCCCAGCTCTCTTCAGGTCATTGACCAGGTCCTGCTGTGTAGTTCTGGGCTGATCCTCACCTTCCTCATGATCATTGATGCCCCACGAGGTGAGATCTTGCATGGAGCCCCCAGACCGAGGGTGATTGACCGTCATCTTGAACTTCTTCCATTTTCTAATAATTGCGCCAACAGTTGTTGCCTTCTCACCAAGCTGCTTGCCTATTGTCCTGTAGCCCATCCCAGCCTTGTGCAGGTCTCATTTACCCCTGATGTCCTTACACAGCTCTCTGGTCTTGGCCATTGTGGAGAGGTTGGAGTCTGTTTGATTGAGTGTGTGGACAGGTGTCTTTTATACAAGTAACGAGTTCAAACAGGTGCAGTTAATACAGGTAATGAGTGGAGAACAGGAGGGCTTCTTAAAGAAAAACTAACAGGTCTGTGAGAGCCGGAATTCTTACTGGTTGGTAGGTGATCAAATACTTATGTCATTCAATAAAATGCAAATTAATTACTTAAAAATCATACAATGTGATTTTCTGGATTTTTGTTTTAGATTCCGTCTCTCACAGTTGAAGTGTACCTATGATAAAAATTACGGACCTCTACATGCTTTGTAAGTAGGAAAACCTGCAAAATTGGCAGTGTATCAAATACTTGTTCTCCCCACTGTAGGTCTCATGGGTAGTAAGCTACAACTGCAACGTTTTTTAGGACATTCATTTTAGTGTTGGATGAATACAGTGAGGGAAAAAAGTATTTGATCCTCTGCTGATTTTGTACGTTTGCCCACTGACAAAGACATGATCAGTCTATAATTTTAGTGGTAGGTTTATTTGAACAGTGAGAGACAGAATAACAACAAAAAAATCCAGAAAAACACATGTCAAAAATGTTATGAATTGATTTGCATTTTAATGAGGGAAATAATTATTTGACCCCCTCTCAATCAGAAAGATTTCTGGCTCCCAGGTGTCTTTTATACAGGTAACGAGCTGAGATTAGGAGCACACTCTTAAAGGGAGTGCTCCTAATCTCAGCTTGTTACCTGTATAAAAGACACCTGTCCACAGAAGCAATCAATCAATCAGATTCCAAACTCTCCACCATGGCCAAGACCAAAGACCTCTCCAAGGATGTCAGGGACAATATTGTAGACCTACACAAGGCTGGAATGGGCTACAAGACCATCGCCAAGCAGCTTGGTGAGAAGGTGACAACAGTTGGTGCGATTATTCGCAAATGGAAGAAACACAAAAGACCTGTCAATCTCCCTCGGCCTGGGGCTCCATGCAAGATCTCACCTCATGGAGTTGCAATGATCATGAGAACGGTGAGGAATCAGACCAGAACTACACGGGAGGATCTTGTCAATGATCTCAAGGCAGCTGGGACCATAGTCACCAAGAAAACAATTGGTAACACACTACGCCGTGAAGGACTGAAATCCTGCATCGCCCGCAAGGTCCCCCTGCTCAAGAAAGCACATATACAGGCCCGTCTGAAGTTTGCCAATGAACATCTGAATGATTCAGAGGAGAACTGGGTGAAAGTGTTGTGGTCAGATGAGACCAAAATCGAGCTCTTTGGCATCAACTCAACTCGCCGTGTTTGGAGGAGGAGGAATGCTGCCTATGACCCCAAGAACACCATCCCCACCGTCAAACATTATTATGCTTTGGGGGTGTTTTTCTGCTAAGGGGACAGGACAACTTCACCGCATCAAAGGGAGGATGGACGGGGCCATGTACCGTCAAATCTTGGGTGAGAACCTCCTTCCCTCAGCCAGGGCATTGAAAATGGGTCGTGGATGGGTATTCCAGCATGGCAATGACCCAAAACACACGGCCAAGGCAACAAAGGAGTGGCTCAAGAAGAAGCACATTACGGTCCTGGAGTGGCCTAGCCAGTCTCCAGACCTTAATCCCATAGAAAATCTGTGGAGGGAGCTGAAGGTTCGAGTTGCCATACGTCAGCCTCGAAACCTTAATGACTTGGAGAAGATCTGCAAAGAGGAGTGGAACAAAATCCATCCTGAGATGTGTGCAAACCTGGTGGCCAACCACAAGAAACGTCTGACCTCTGTGATTGCCAACAAGGGTTTTGCCACCAAGTACTAAGTCATGTTTTGCAGAAGGGTCAAATACTTATTTCCCTCATTAAAATGCAAATCAATTTATAACATTTTTGACATGCATTTTTCTGTATTTTTTTGTTGTTATTCTGTCTCTCACTGTTCAAATAAACCTGATCATGTCTTTGTCAGTGGGCAAACGTACAAAATCAGCAGGGGATCAAATACTTTTTTCCTCACTGTACATGGCTACTAGCAGTGGGTATTATATTTAGAGTTGGCGATGTAGTTAATGTGTTTGGAGTTTCTACTTCCTCAGGTGTTGAACCCCAAATTAAATTAGCCTATGATATTAGTTTAAAATATAACTATTCACTACCGGTCAAAAGTTTTAGAACACTTACTCATTGAAGGGTTTTTTCTTTATTTTTACCATTTTCTACATTGTAGAATAATAGTGAAGACATCAAAACTATGAAATAACACATATGGAATCATGTAGTAACCAAAAAAGTGTTAAATCAAAATATATTTTATATTTGAGATTCTTCAAAGTAGCCACCCTTTGCCTTGATGACAGCTTTGCACACTCTTATCATTCTCTCAACCAGCTTCACCTGGAATGATTTTCCAAAAGTCTTGAAGGAGTTCCCACATATGCTGAGCACTTGTTGGCTGCTTTTCCTTCACTCTGCGGTCCAACTCATCCCAAATCATCTCAATTTGGTTGAGGTCGGGGGATTGTGGAGGCCAGGTCATCTGATGCAGCACTACATCACTCTCCTTCTTGGTAAAATAGCCCTTACACAGCCTGGAGGTGTGTTGGGTCATTGTCCTGTTGAAAAACAAATGATTGTCCCACTAAGCCCAAACCAGATGGGATGGCATATCGCTGCAGAATGCTGTGGTAGCCATGCTGGTTAAGTGTGCCTTGAAATCTAAATAAATCACAGACAGTGTCACCAGCAAAGCACCCCCACACCATAACACCTCCTCCTCCATGCTTTACGGTGGGAAATACACATGCAGAGATCATCCCTTCACCCACACCGCGTCTCACAAAGACACGGCAGTTGGAACCAAAAATCTCCAATTTCCACCGGTCTAATGTCCATTGCTCATGTTTCTTGGCCCAAGCAAGTCTTTTCTTATTATTGGTTTCCTTTAGTAGTGGTTTCTTCGCAGCAAATCGACCATGAAGGCCTGATTTACACAGTCTCCTCTGAACAGTTGATATTGAGATGTGTCTGTTACTTGAACTCTGTGAAGCATTTATTTGGGATTCAATGTCTGAGGCTGGTAACTCTAATGAACTTATCCTCTGCAGCAGATGTAACTCTGGATCTTCCATTCTTGTGGCGATCCTCATGAGAGCCAGTTTCATCATAACGCTTAATGGTTTTTGCAACTGCACTTGAAGAAACTTTAAAAGTTATTGAAATGTTCTGTATTGACTGACCTTCATGTCTTAAAGTAATGATGGACAATTATTTCTCTTTGCTTATTTGAGCTGTTCTTGCCATAATATGGACTTGGTATTTTACCAAATAGGGCTATCTTCTGTATACCCCACTACCATGTCACAACACAACTGATTGCCTCAAACGCATTAAGAAGGAAAGAAATTCCACAAATTAACTTTTAAGAAGGTGATGTGGAAAATCCGTCCTTATACTGATCAAAGAACCAAAGTATTTCCAGAGTTTTTGTAGAATTAAGATAGACTTTATTACAACAGACAAAGCCGAGGTGATCTGCAGAGCATCTGATTTTCCACCTCCCAGCTCTCAGTTTATATAGTCATTTTACATACAGTGGGGAAAATAAGTATTTAGTCAGCCACCAATTGTGCAAGTTTTCCCACTTAAAAAGATGAGAGAGGCCTGTAATTTTCATCATAGGTACACGTCAACTATGACAGACAAATTGAGGAAAAAAATCCAGAAAATCACATTGTAGGATTTTTTATGAATTTATTTGCAAATTATGGTGGAAAATAAGTATTTGGTTACCTACAAACAAGCAAGATTTCTGGCTCTCACAGACCTGTAACTTCTTCTTTAAGAGGCTCCTCTGGCTCCACTCGTTACCTGTAATAATGGCACCTGTTTGAACTTGTTATCAGTATAAAAGACACCTGTCCACAACCTCAAACAGCCACACTGCAAACTCCACTATGGCCAAGACCAAAGAGCTGTCAAAGGACACCAGAAACAAAATTGTAGACCTGCACCAGGCTGGGAAGACTGAATCTGCAATAGGTAAGCAGCTTGGTTTGAAGAAATCAACTGTGGGAGCAATTATTAGGAAATGGAAGACATACAAGACCACTGATAATCTCCCTCGATCTGGGGCTCCACGCAAGATCTCACCCCGTGGGGTCAAATTGATCACAAGAACGGTGAGCAAAAATCCCAGAACCACACGGGGGGACCTAGTGAATGATCTGCAGAGAGCTGGGACCAAAGTAACAAAGCCTACCATCAGTAACACACTACGCCGCCAGGGACTCAAATCCTGCAGTGCCAGACGTGTCCCCCTGCTTAAGCCAGTACATGTCCAGGCCCGTCCGAAATTTGCTAGAGTGCATTTGGATGATCCAGAAGAGGATTGGGAGAATGTCATATGGTCAGATGAAACCAAAATAGAACTTTTTGGTAAAAACTCAACTCGTCGTGTTTGGAGGACAAAGAATGCTGAGTTGCATCCAAAGAACACCATAACTACTGTGAAGCATGGGGGTTTAAACATCATGCTTTGGGGCTGTTTTTCTGCAAAGGGACCAGGACGACTGATCCGTGTAAAGGAAAGATTGAATGGGGCCATGTATCGTGAGATTTTGAGTGAAAACCTCCTTCCATCAGCAAGGGCATTGAAGATGAAACGTGGCTGGGTCTTTCAGCATGACAATGATCCCAAACACACCGCCCGGGCAACGAAGGAGTGGCTTCGTAAGAAGCATTTCAAGGTCCTGTAGTGGCCTAGCCAGTCTCCAGATCTCAACCCCATAGAAAATCTTTGGAGGGAGTTGAAAGTCCGTGTTGCCCAGCGACAGCCCCAAAACATCACTGCTCTAGAGGAGATCTGCATGGAGGAATGGGCCAAAATACCAGCAACAGTGTGTGAAAACCTTGTGAAGACTTACAGAAAACGTTTGACCTGTGTCATTGCCAACAAAGGGTATATAACAAAGTATTGAGAAACTTTTGTTATTGACCAAATACTTATTTTCCACCATAATTTGCAAATAAATTCATTAAAAATCCTACAATATGATTTTCTGGATTTCTTTTTCTCATTTTGTCTGTCATAGTTGACGTGTACCTATGATGAAAATTACAGGCCTCTCTCATCTTTTTAAGTGGGAGAACTTGCACAATTGGTGGCTGACTAAATACTTTTTTCCCCACTGTACATTTTAGCTTAACCCCACCCTCTTTGGTTCCACCACCACTGTCTCCAGTTTTCACCTCTTGACCACTCCGCCCACTTCCTTAGTTTATGATAGTGGCGAAATCTGACTTATCCTTCTTCTATGTATTCAGTTTGGAAACAATGGTGGTGTGACCAATCAAGCCTTGTCATGCAAAAAGAATGATGTTCATTTTTAACTCTGTTCAACCCCGGCTCACCCTGGCTTGACCTGGAGATTGATTGTGGACATGGCAGGTCCACAATCAATCTCTCAAACATACACAAGCCTAAGCCCTCTGTCCCACCCTGTCATACTGTACGCCCAAGGAGAGACAAAGGGTTTAGCCTTTGTTCAACCCTGGCTCGTTCCAGGGATATGCCTAAGGAGAGATACAAAAAATAACAGTCTGTTTACAATCACTGATAAGATAAGACAACTGTAGAATTTGACCCGAAGACAGGTCAGATGCCCATTTCACACACACACAAACCCAGTGAGAGGAACTAATTAAGTTCTTGCCTAGCAACAGAGATAAAAATCCACATTAATGTAAAAATCCACCTCAATCCCCCCTCTGGGATTTAATAGTCCCATATCAATACATCCAAATACTTCAAATGTATATAGTAACTAATATACGAATATTGTGACATAAAAATTAACATGTTCATGATATAAGGCACAATCCTTGCATTTAAGATTATATTTCCAAAAAGTAACTGTTCCCACTTATTTTCCTGACAAATACAAGGGTTTTTCATAATAACTCAAAACAATATAAGTGTTTTTCTTCTCAAAACCATACAAGTGTTTTCTACTCAAAACAATAGCAATATACGTGTTAGTATCCTAACACATAAAAATACATAAAAATAATGCAGCTTTGTTTTAACCATGATATATATTTAAGACAGTTATTTTGCAATTGTATAAGCAATACATTAAATAATAAATCCCTTTTAATATTATTTCTCATAATATCATCCCTTATGTTTACAGGGTCTAGTAATGCATGTTCCCCCTTTATGACACCTCCCTTTTAATCGATTTTCTGACTCTAAGCAGGACCTGCTTAGGAGATTAAGAAACATGTCCGTGGACACTCGTAACCGGAAAACTTTACCTCAATTAATGCTTCATTTATGTATGTTCATTAACCCATTTCTGATATCTATCTAGAGTCATTATCATCACTAAAGTAATATGGAATAGGATACACGTCTGAGAGATTAATATCTTCACTTCCAGATTTCTCCAGCTTCTGCTGGTCCTTGTAATCATGACAAGCCCATCCTCCTCCTGCCACTACCTCATATACACATTCTGGGTTTCCATAAGGACAGTCAAGTGGTCCTCCTTTGTCGTTGTAAGGCTTCCTGTTAGAATTCATATAATTTCCTGGTTTCCCTGGAACTGGGATCACCTCTGTCAATTTAATGTCCCATTCGGTTTTGGTCCTAATAGCCATTCTCTTCACAGTCATTTGTTTTACCGTTGTTTTGATCAACAGGGATTTCAGCAATGGCAACACACAGCAAAAGACTATTCCCATTACTACCAGTGCTATGCCTATTATCATTGCCATTTTAGTGAACATTGCTCCCCATTTTCCAAACGTTAAGTCCAACCAATCCCAGACACGTGTGTCCTGCCCAGCATTGTTCTTGACTTTCTGTTTCAATCCTTTAACCTTGATCATTGCCTCAGAGAATGTTCCTCCTGGGGCAGTATTATAAGGAATAAATGTGCAGCACTCGCTTCCAAACATAACACAGATTCCTCCTTGTTCTGCTAGGAGCCAATCTAGAGCCTGTCTATTTTGACAGGTCATTCTACTTGTTGCCTGTACTTGTTCTCCCAGCGCTGTCAATGCTGAGTCAGTATAATTTATAAACCTTTGTTGATAGTAATATATGTAATTGATCCATTCAAAAAAAAATATTAGGAGTTATCCAAAGAAGTATTGATTCAAATCCTGATTCAATCTCACTCCTAGCTTTAAAATCATTGGGAATTCCTTTAGGCTGGACAGTTGGTGTGATTATTCGCAAACGGAACACCAAAGAACTGTCAATCTCCCTCGGCCTGGGGCTCCATGCAAAATCTCACCTCGTGGAGTTGCAATCATCATGAGAACGGTGAATTATCAGCCCAGAACTACACGGGAGGATCTTGTCAATGATCTCAAGGCAGCTGGGACCATAGTCACCAAGAAAACAATTGGTAACACACTACGCCGTGAAGGACTGAAAACCTGCAGCGCCGCAAGGTCCCCCTGCTCAAAAAAGCACATATACATGCCCGTCTGACGTTTGCCAATGAACATCTGAATGATTCAGAGGAGAACTGGGTGAAAGTGTTGTGGTCAGATGAGACCAAAATGGAGCTCTTTGGCATCAACTCAACTCGCCGTGTTTGGAGGAGGAGGAATGCTGCCTATGACCCCAAGAACACCATCCCCACCGTCAAACATAGAGGTGGAAACGTTATGCTTTGGGGGTGTTTTTCTGCTAAGGGGACAGGACAACTTCACCGCATCAAAGGGACAATGGATGGGGCCATGTACCGTCAAATCTTGGGTGAGAACCTCCTTCCCTCAGCCAGGGCATTGAAAATGGGTCGTGGATGGGTATTCCAGCATGACAATGACCGAAAACACACGGCCAAGGCAACAAAGGAGTGGCTCAAGAAGAAGCATATTAAGGTCCTGGAGTGGCCTAGCCAGTCTCCAGACCTTAATCCCATAGAAAATCTGTGGAGGGAGCTGAAATTTCGAGTTGCCAAACATCAGCCTCGAAACCTTAATAACTTGGAGAAGATCTACAAAGAGGAGTGGGACAAAATCCCTGCTGAGATGTGTGCAAACCTGGTGGCCAACTACAAGAAACGTCTGACCTCTGTGATTGCCAACAAGGGTTTTGCCACCAAGTACTAAGTAATGTTTTGCAGAGGGGTCAAATACTTATTTCCCTCATTAAAATGCAAATCAATTCATAACATTTTTGACACGCGTTTTTCTGGATTTTTTTGTTGTTATTCTGTCTCTCACTGTTCAAATAAACCTACCATAAAAATTATAGACTGATCATTTCTTCGTCAGTGGGCAAACTTTTTTCCCTCACTGTATGCCCTTTTTGATCTTTGTATTTTAGTATCTTGTGTATCAACCTTTAAAGCCTTCCAGTCAACTATTACAACTTTGTGTATTAACTGTACTCTGGCACAGATCCCTTTTCATCCTTTTGGTAATAATGTCCTTAGTTGCCACTGACAGACCCAGAAAAAATCTGCAATTGCCACTGACTGATCCTCATATGGAGCGATAAGTGGTAATGCCAATGTCTGATTTCAAATAAAATCAAATAAAAATGTATTGGCCACATGCGCCGAATACAACAGGTGCAGACATTACAGTGAAATGCTTACTTACAGCCCTTAACCAACAGTGCATTTATTTTTAACAAAAAAGTAAAAATAAAACAACAACAAAAAAAGTGTTGAGAAAAAAAGAGCAGAAGTAAAATAAAATAACAGTAGGGAGGCTATATATACAGGGGGGTACCGGTGCAGAGTCAATGTGCGGGGGCACCGGCTAGTTGAGGTAGTTGAAGTAATATGTACATGTGGGCAGAGTTAAAGTGACTATGCATAAATAATTAACAGAGTAGCAGCAGCGTAAAAGGATGGGGTGGGGGGTCAGTGCAAATAGTCCGGGTAGCCATGATTAGCTGTTCAGGAGTCTTATGGCTTGGGGGTAGAAGCTGTTGAGAAGTCTTTTGGACCTAGACTTGGCACTCCGGTACCGCTTGCCGTGTGGTAGCAGAGAGAACAGTCTATGACTAGGGTGGCTGGAGTCTTTGACAATTTTGAGGGCTTTCCTCTGTCACCGCCTGATATAGAGGTCCTGGATGGCAGGAAGCTTGGCCCCAGTGATGTACTGGGCCGTACGCACTACCCTCTGTAGTGCCTTGCGGTCGGAGGCCAAGCAGTTGCCATACCAGGCGGTGATGCAACCAGTCAGGATGCTCTCGATGGTGCAGCTGTATACTTTTTTGAGGATCTGAGGACCCGTCCAAACACACCAAGACAGTCGTGAAGAGGGCACGACAAAGCCTATTCCCCCTCAGGAGACTGAAAAGATTTGGCTTTGTCGTGCCCTCTTCACGACTGTCTTGGTGTGTTTGGACCATGATAGTTCGTTGGTGATGTGGACACCAAGGACCTTGAAGCTCTCAACCTGTTCCACTACAGCCCCGTCGATGAGAATGGGGGCGTGCTCAGTCCTCTTTTTTTTCCTGTAGTCCACAATCATCTCCTTTGTCTTGGTCACGTTGAGGGAGAGGTTGTTGTCCTGGCACCACACGGTGTTGAATGCTGAGCTGTAGTCAATGAATAGCATTCTCACGTAGGTGTTCCTCTTGTCCAGGTGGGAAAGGGCAGTGTGGAGTGCAATAGAGATTGCATCATCTGTGGATCTGTTGGGGCGGTATGCAAATTGGAGTGGGTCTAGGGTTTCTGGGATAATGCTGTTGATGTGAGCAATGACCAGCCTTTCAAAGCACTTCATGGCTACAGACGTCAGTGCTACGGGTCGGTAGTCATTTAGGCAGGTTATCTTAGAGTCCTTGGGCACGGGGACTATGGTGGTCTGCTTGAAACATGTTGGTATTACAGACTCAGTCAGGGACATGTTGAAAATGTCAGTGAAGACACTTGCCAGTTGGTCAGCACATGCTCGGAGTACACGTCCTGGTAATCCATCTGGCCTTGCGGCCTTGTGAATGTTGACCTGCTTAAAAGTCTTACTCACATCGGCTACGGAGAGCGTGATCACATAGTCATCCGGAACAGCTGGTGCTCTCATGCATGCTTCAGTGTTGCTTGCCTCGAAGCGAGCATAGAAGTGGTTTAGCTCGTCTGGAAGTCTTGTGTCACTGGGCAGCTCGCGGCTGTGCTTCCCTTTGTAGTCTGTAATAGTTTTCAAGCCCTGCCACATCCGACGAGCGTCAGAGCCAGTGTAGTACGATTCAATCTTAGTCATGTATTTACTCTTTCCCTGTTTGATGGTTCGTCGGAGGGCATAGCGGGATTTTTTATAAGCGTCCGGGTTAGAGTCCCGCTCCCTGAAAGCGGCAGCTCTACCCTTTAGCTCAGTGCTGATTTTTCCTGTAATCCATGCCTTCTGGTTGGGGTATGTACGTACGGTCACTGTGGGGACGACATCATCGATGCACTTATTGATGAAGCCAGTGACTGATATGGTGTACTCCTCAATGCTATCTGAAGAATCACGGAACATGTTCCAGTCTGTGCTAGCAAAACAGTCCTGTAGCTTAGCATCTGTGTCATCTGACCACTTTTTTATTAACCGAGTCACTGGTGCTTCCTGCTTTAGTTTTTGCTTATAAGCAGGAATAAGGAGGATAGAGTTATGGTCAGATTTGCCAAATGGAGGGCGAGGGAGAGCTTTGTATGCGTCTCTGTGTGTGGAGTAAAGGTGGTCTAGAGTTTTTTTTCCTCTGGTTGCACATTTAACATGCTTTTAGAAATTAGGTAGAACGGATTTAAGTTTTCCTGCATTAAAGTCCCCGGCCACTAGGAGCGCTGCATCTGGATGAGCGTTTTCCTGTTGATTTATGGCCTTATACAGCTCATTCAGTGCAATCTTAATGCCAGCATTGGTTTGTGGTGGTAAATAGACAGCTATGAAAAATATAGATGAAAACTCTCTTGGTAAATAGTGTGGTCTACAGCTTCTCATAAGATACTCTACCTCAGGCGAGCAAAACCTTGAGACTTCCTTAGTATTTGATTTTGTGCACCAGCTGTTGTTTACAAATATACACAGACCGCCACCCCTTGTCTTACCGGAGTCAGCCGTTCTATCCTGCCGATGTAGCGTATAGCCCGCTAGCTGTATGTTATCCATGTCGTCGTTCAGCCACGACTCGGTGAAACATAATACATTACAGTTTTTAATGTCCCGTTGGTAGGATAACCGTAATCTTAGGTCATCCAATTTGTTCTCCAATGATTGAAGATTGGCTAATAGGATTGATGGGAGCGGCAGTTTACTCGCTCGCCGTCGGATCCTTACAAGGCACCCCGACCTACGTCCACGATATCTCCGTCTCTTCCTCATGCGAATGACGGGGATTTGGGCCTTGTCGGGTGTCTGTAGCATATCCTTCGCGGCCGCCTCGTTGAAGAAAAAATCTTCGTCCAATATGAGGTGAGTAATCGCTGTCCTGATATCCAGAAGCTCTTTTTGGTTAAGAGACGATGGCAGAAACATTATGTACAAAATAAATTAAAAATAACGCGGAAAAACACACATAATAGTACAATTGGTTAGAGGGCTGTAAAACGGCAGCCATCTTCTCCGGCGCTGTTCTCCGGCGCTGTTTTGCATACTTCCGGGGTAACTATTACCCCAGTACTTGACCTGATGCCTGATACATTTTTCTTTGAGGGGTGTCTGCATTCCAAAAGCTATCTGTATCTAGGTGCCATGTAGTTTCACATTCTCCTTTGAATTCTCCCAAATTATATAACTCGATTGTTTTATTGTAACACTCATATTTTTGCTCATAGACTATTTGATATTTTGCTGGTGCTTCCCTTTTGCTAGTTTCTATTCTAATGTCTAATTGCATACACTTCTCTCCCCATCCTGGTTGATTATAAAATTGTTGATATTTAGGATTTCCTAAATATGACAAACATTCTGCTGGGCAATACGGTCTTTCCGAGTTCCTTAGATGACAGAAGTTGTGGTTGAACGTTGCACAGTCCTGGTAACTGTGGGGATTTGGAACTACTGTTAATTCCTTTAAAGGAGATGAAGTGCATATTAGACAGTTTTCTTTCTTTTAACTTTAATGTAGTATATTTTGCCCATCTATACCAGTCATTGTTTAGCGCCTCCTTCCATTCCCTTTCTTCTGCTTCTGATGGGGCTCTAACATGTAAGGGGTTTAGTGCGCTTTCCCAAGGAATAACTACTTCAGCAACATTGCCCCCTGGAAATGTAGTATTTGTAAGTATTACATCAAATTGTTTATCTAAGTCTTGGGCTGTTACTCTTATGTCTATGGTCCACCTGTCTTTTTCTTTTATTATCTTGAGGTCAGATTACCCCATGCAATTTCTCCGTAATTGTTGTGTTAGTTCCTCCCACACCAATAATCATTTGACCCTCGTACTCTAATAGCGATGTCTTTCTGTATTTCAGTTGTGGTTCTTGCTTATGAAGAAATATACATTCTAATCCTGTCTATTTCTCTGCTCTGTCTTGTTCTTGTGCTCTTCACTATTGTAAGTATTCCATTTTCCTTTCTCCACTGTTCTGGTTTCCAATTTATATAGGGGAACCAGTCAAGAGTAGAGAAATCAATAGTGGGGAAGTCAGGTGAGTCTTGAAGGGCTGGAAGATCTTGAAGTTCTTGGAGGTCTAGTAGGATCTTGGAGCTCTTGGAGGTCTGTCCGTCTGCCGAGGGAATCAGCCAGAGCACGTAGCTCATCACTAGCATTCCCATTACCATCCTCCCCCATCTCCTGATTCTGGCCAGCTCCAGCATCCTCAGCTCCCTCATCGCTAGGTCGTCGGTTTCCTCGTGGTACTCTGGTGCAGTGGTTTAGATGATACCAGATCGAGCTCCCCTCTATCCATACAGCCGTTGGTGTAGCCTGGGTGACGATGTATGGTCCCTTTGGCTCTGGACCTTCTTCCGTCACTGGGGTCGCGGGCTCAAGCAGAATCTTTCTCAATTTAACAACATCGGTCTGTGGAGTGTGTCCTTCTGGCTGCGTACCAATAGGGAAGCTGAGAGTCACTGCTGAAAAGACACACAGACACAGACAGACACAAAATAAAACAATGCTACGCAGTGGCGGGGCCATCTTTCTCTTCTGGCGTTGGAACTCTCTTACAGTGGGACACATGGATCCAGATATATCTCTCTGCTACTTTCCCCGCCATCGAGGTAGCCAGCAACACCTGGTACGGACCTCTAAACCTAGGGTCTTTCCAGCTCTTTCTTCTGTAGTCTTTTATCGCCACAAAATCTCCAGGGCGCAGACAATGTTCAGATTCTCCTGCTAGGTTGGGCAGAGAAACCTTCACCAATGGGAAGAGAGTCTTAAGAACATTGTTAGGTGAGACACAGTATGCTACTGTACCATGTCTTCTCATCAGTCAGGAGAAGCCTTGAGATTAGGAAGTGCACATTCTTGCAGGCTGTTGCAGTCCACTAGTTTCAGAGACAGGCCCCCTTTGTACTTTGTCTCTGGCCACAAATATTTGCACATAATATATTCCATCTAACCAATAACACATTAATTACTACTGCTCATATTCTTAATACAATTTGCATTTTTACCAAAAGGCCCCAAGGGACCAGTAATTCCCTCCTTTGGACACATGACACACATCGTGATCCATACATCCAAAAACAAAACAACAACATTGCCTGTTAAACCCAAAATAACAAATGAAATTAGAATGACAACCCTTGATAACATCTTAACTTCATTGTATCCCATAAGGTAATTCAGGAATAGTAAAATTGACTAATTTCCCTCATTCAGGGCTAGCGCTCTCTCTCTGTCCTTGTCATGGTCTGAATCACAAATATGGCTATGAGCTATAAACTCCGTCATAATTATCAGTGTTCAAAATCCTTCAAAGAAGTGTTTCATTCTATAGTAGACTAATCTTTTTTTTTTATGGCCAGGCCTTATTTAATTGGGTAGCTCCCTCTTATGACCAAATCCGGATATCTTCATACTTATCAAACTGCCGAATGTAACTAACATCTCTTCTCAAGATCACATACACGGGAACCTCTGAAAGAGAGATAATGAAACCCCCATTCTCCTGGAAGAGGAAGTGTACATGTTGTTAACATTCACTCTTAATCAGTAACAAGCATGACGACTATAATTCCACTGTCTTCCCTCAAATCATTAATCGCTTGTTTCAATATAATTCCTCGTGACCATTCCAGAATTAGATGACAACTCTCTCACGAGATGAAAAACCCAAGGTTCTCTGAGTTTGCAAGGAGTATTTTTTTATTGATTACCCCTTAGACTCCATTGTCTGTCATTCTTGCAAGGATTATCCAACCCCAAAATCGTCTCCATTTGCTCCCATGTCAAATTGTCCTGGTAACGTCACACAGGTAATAGATATTTTGCCTTAGATCGTTCCTGTTACCCCTCTAAATGTAATACTTTTCTTGTTGCAAATCAGTGATATTTGATCACAAGCATCTATTAAAAAGTTGTTTGAGTTGTGGTCTCCTACGTCTCCCTTAACATACATACTGTTGGGGACTTCCATCAGTCCTGGAAGAAAGAACCCTACTCAAGACACATCAGATAATACCGTGTTCAATTAAGGGGAAAAGACACCTTATAAAATAAACAAACCCATAACCCCTTTCGGATAATCTAATCATTGGAACCAGTGATCTGGGTCAACAGCATCAATGTAACAGCTTTGCTTCCGTCCCTACCTGGGATTGAACTAGGGACCCTCTGCACACATCGACAACAGTCACCCTCGAAGCACCGTTACCTATCGCTCCACAAAAGCCACGGCCCTTGTAGAGCAAGGGAAACAACTACTTCAAGGTCTCAGTGCGAGTGACCTCACCGATGGAACACTTCTAGCGCGCACCGCTAACTAGCTAGCCATTTCACACCGGTTACACTCACCCCCCTTTGACCTCCTCCTTCTCCGCAGCAATCAGTGATCCCACTACACCAAACTTAACCCATTATGTCCATTACAGCCCGCTCGAATTCAGCGAGCCCCAGTCGCTAACACCCGCAGACTAAAACATGGAAACTCTTCTATTCTTACTAGTAGACAAAAAATAAAACCCATTCTCAAACAGCGTTCTGCGTTTACCTCTATCATAGGGTTAAAAAACTAACTTGACAACATTCACAATCCTAGATTGCTGTTGTAGCTTTATGTTTTGGTTCAGTGTCTCTGTTAGGATGTTGGGTCAGTAATATTTCTGTAGTGATCTCAGCTAAGAGTTTTTATATTCCTCAGTTAATGGTATCTTTCTCCCTAATATATCTTCATACTCTGCCTCTTTCCAAAAATGTGTTTTTATCCCTTGTGTTCCTTTTAATATTATTTTATTCTCTGTTCTCTCGTCTCATTTCCCAATAAGATACCTCCCTCACTCTCCTGTGGTCTATTCAGTCTTGGGTCGCTAGACCACCTCCTATATTCCGCTAATAATATTCACGTTACTATTTTCTCAAATATTCCTACGTTTCCATTTTCGTACTCTAGGTATCCCGTATCCAAATTCCTATACCTTCTTTTCCTGTCTTTCAGTATGTCTATATCATACGTGATTATTTTTATGTTTGCTGTCACTGTATAATCCACTATTGTATATCGCCTTATCCTATACTTAAATGCGGCTGGTTCTCGTTCTAATCTTCTTAGTTTTTCTCTTTTACTTGTTTATATCTGAACGCCTAGCTCATATCTTAAATTCTCCTACCTAGATTTATATTATTACTATTTCCTGCGCCCACCACTGTTTTTAAAATCCAGAAAATCACATTTTTTTCCACCATAATTTATATGCAAATTATGGTGGAAAATAAGTATTTGGTCAATAACAAAAGTTTCTCAATACTTTGTTATATACCCTTTGTTGGCAATGACACAGGTCAAACGTTTTCTGTAAGTCTTCACAAGGTTTTCACACACTGTTGCTGGTATTTTGGCCCATTCCTCCATGCAGATCTCCTGTAGAGCAGTGATGTTTTGGGGCTGTCGCTGGGCAACACAGACTTTCAACTCCCTCCAAAGATTGTCTATGGGGTTGAGATCTGGAGACTGGCTAGGCCACTCCAGGACCTTGAAATGCTTCTTACGAAGCCACTCCTTCGTTGTCTGGGCGGTGTGTTTGGGATCATTGTCATGCTGAAAGACCCAGCCACGTTTAATCTTCAATGCCCTTGCTGATGGAAGGAGGTTTTCACTCAAAATCTCACGATACATGGCCCCATTCATTCTTTCCTTTACACGGATCAGTCGTCCTGGTCCCTTTGCAGAAAAACAGCCCCAAAGCATGATGTTTCCACCCCCATGCTTCACAGTAGGTATGGTGTTCTTTGGATGCAACTCAGCATTCTTTGTCCTCCAAACACGACGAGTTGAGTTTTTACCAAAAAGTTATATTTTGGTTTCATCTGACCATATGACATTCTCCCAATCCTCTTCTGGATCATCCAAATGCACTCTAGCAAACTTCAGACGGGCCTGGACATGTACTGGCTTAAGCAGGGGGACACGTCTGGCACTGCAGGATTTGAGTCCCTGGCGGCGTAGTGTGTTACTGATGGTAGGCTTTGTTACTTTGGTCCCAGCTCTCTGCAGGTCATTCACTAGGTCCCCCCGTGTGGTTCTGGGATTTTTGCTCACCGTTCTTGTGATCATTTTGACCCCACGGGGTGAGATCTTGCGTGGAGCCCCAGATCGAGGGAGATTATGAGTGGTCTTGTATGTCTTCCATTTCCTAATAATTGCTCCCACAGTTGATTTCTTCAAACCTAGCTGCTTACCTATTGCAGATTCAGTCTTCCCAGCCTGGTGCAGGTCTACAATTTTGTTTCTGGTGTCCTTTGACAGCTCTTTGGTCTTGGCCATAGTGGAGTTTGGAGTGTGACTGTTTGAGGTTGTGGACAGGTGTCTTTTATACTGATAACAAGTTCAAACAGGTGCCATTAATACAGGTAACGAGTGGAGGACAGAGGAGCCTCTTAAAGAAGAAGTTAAAGGTCTGTGAGAGCCAGAAATCTTGCTTGTTTGTAGGTGACCAAATACTATTTCTATTTTTAGGACAAGCACTGCACAGCCAGTTCACGCATTGGTGCCACAAGCACAGGGAAAACGCAACAAGCACAGATGCAACAAGTAAAAACAAATTATCTAACTGGGAATAGCTAGCTAGCATATTAATGTCACAAGCATGATGAGCTCGCCAATAACTTTAGTTAGACTTGAAATTGTCATGCAAACTAGCAAGCTAGCTACCGGTAGCTAGTGTCCTCACCCGGCAGGGGAAAGTAAAAAATGAATTGGGCACAGAGACATGTTTTTCTGCGAGAATGTTCTAGTGTATCCCTTCATCCTTCAACTGTTGATGGATGTGGATAAAGATAAAAATATATATATTTAATGTGGATGTCCGGTTTATGTCCCAGGCTCCCAATGACTGTCATGATTATTTATTTGAGTCTTTAATTATTTAATTGCTCTTTAGCGCCATCTGTTGAGTAACCAACTTGATAGAGCAGGTCAAGAAGACCTTGCCGTTCATTTGAATGCCCCAGGATGGTTATTTACTTTGTGCTGTGAAAGTCATATGATGAAATACTACAATCTCATTGCTGATCAGTCATGGAAATAAAAATGCTGAAAATATGCTGGCTCACTATTTGAAAAGAAGATGGAGAAGATGCTATAGAATGAAAAATACAGGAATTTTGGCGCAGGTACAGCTGACTAGCGCTAGATAAAGCTACCTAGCAAAAAAATATTTTTTACAAATCAATACTTGGATACTTTAGTTATAGATATAATATCATCCCAAATAATATTGCGATAAATAACTGTATTGAAAGGGCTGTCAGGGGAGGGGCAGGGGTAAGAGAAGTGACCTGATGAGAATAGACTGGGCATTCATCCGTCACTTTAGTGGAGCGGGACCATAACACTGGATCAGGAAGGTCATAGGACTTCAAGCAATTATAATGAACAACCCTGGATTCACTTGTGGTTCTGCCAACTCCCTGATTTCAAATTTCACAGGTGGGTGGTCTCTTTACATGCTGATGGGGTGCAGAACCGTGTAAGGTCCTAACCATTGTCGTGCCAGCTTGTCACGGAGACATGCTGGGTCATCCACCATCACCAAGTCGCAGACCTGGTATATGTTAGATTAATTTGTATTTTAAGAATAATGACTAAAGGATTTCACCCCAAATACAGTATAAATGTGTAAACTGTGATACAATTATCAACCCACTAACAGAGGGGGGGACTAAACATTCCAGGGTGAAGGAGAAAGGTGGAAACTGTTTAAGAAAGCCTCCTAAAGGTGGGCGGAGCAAAGTGCCTTTGTGTGTCAAGAGGTATAAAACAGGAGTGTATGGGTTTTGGCGCCAGAGCTCTCCATGAATAAAAATACAGATCATTCTTGTTGGTTGTGGACCTTGAATCATTTATGATTAAAACCAGAGCCTTACAACCTCTGGTAATGATTCAAGCTTAGGTTGAATTAGAGATAGAAATTATCTTAACAGAGTGGTCCTTTGAGCGGATCTTAAATATGTCTTTGTCGTTCTAAGGACACCGAAACCGTGCACGGGCGGATGATTGCATCCGTGGAGAATAGTCCTGGCCTTCGACGTTAAGGTTATAAACAGGCCGGTGATTACTCTTATGAACGATAAAGACGTTAACGAGTTTGAAAAAGCATTTAAATCCAAACTGCAAGGAAAAGGTCAGTAATTTTTATTCATGGATTTTGGTGAAATGATTTGAACTTGTATAAGAATAGTAATTCTTGTGGAGGGCAGAGAATAGTTACCAAAATCTCAACGGAAGTAATAATTATTACTAAATGGGGAGGGTCCGTAATTGACCCTAGGTAAATAGCTATTACAAAAATAATCTAGTCCGAAATGACACGGGGTGAATGGCCATCACCAATGTAAACTAGTTTTTATTGAGATTGTACTGGGTACAGTGTTACAATAAACAGGGAGGGGGATAATTTTTCGTCGTGTGCTATGGATACATTAAACAGGTCAAAAGTCGCGTAAACAACTGGGGATTTGCTATAACTCTGTCTGTTTCATGAAACTGGAGCAGTTACGACCTCTAGGTTACAAATAGGTTTAGCAAATGATTGTATAATGTTGTGTACGTGTGAGACTTGAGAATTTATCGGAATACGTGATAATTGTTTCAAGGAAGGAGCTAAAAATAAGTCACGTGAGAAAATATGGTTATCGACCCCTTTCATGAAACTGGAGAATGGAAAAAAAACTCTGGGTTACGGGTGGATAATTTTAAATGGTTAATTACAAAAGCAGATCATACATTGGCTCAAGAGACGCACTAAATAATAGCTCCTAGGAGAATAATTCTGGATTGAATTATTACTAAAGGGGGGAATTTCTTATTTTTCCACCATGGGAAATAAATCTTCTAAAGAGGTCCGAGAATTAACGGGGGGTGAAAGATATATGTTAGGAAGAGATCGAAGAAATATGTTTTATGGATCCATTTGGGAGAAGAGGTATAGATTTATTGGGCATCTAGATTAAAAAGTTGAAGTTATGATTAGGCAGATGCATGTAAACTGTGGAACGGATTTGAAAAAACAGCGAGGGGAGGGGCTAGAGACAGCGAGGGTCTTTTTAAGCGCGAAAGTGCTTTAACGGTAACAAAGGAATATTTAACCATCATGACTGCAGGGGTAAAGGAAAGGGCAGTGTCGGAGATAGGACAGTCAATTTTTTTGGTTCAACGGGTAAAATGTTTGAAAAAATGATTTGTGTCGATTAAGAATTGGCTAAAAACACCACGAAGCGATTATTTGAGAGGTACCTATAAAATTCCAACGATGCATATGTATGAACTTTCTCACTCAAACGTAGACGTACGTCATGAGTGAGAAAGTAGAGAATATTTACATTTGCATTTTTGGTCATTTGGCAGACGCTCTGGTCCGGAGCGACTTGCAGGAGCAGTGGGGGTTGGGTGCCTTGCTTGGGGGCACATCGGCGGATTTTTCGCCTGGTTGGCTCGGGAGTTGGAGCAGGCGACCTCGGTTACTGAGACGGTGCTCTTGGTTACTGGGCCACCAGCCGGCGAGGATGTGAGTTTAAGGTTGTGCCGTTGTTTGATTAGGTGATAAGGTTATGTGATAAGGTTTAATGGGTAATCGGACCATAACTAAAGTGGTTATAGAAGTAATGTATAAATAGTAGAGAGCCAATAGAGGGGTCCATTGAACTATTATGTTGTGTTGGGCATTTGAATGGCATAAGGTGAAATCTGTGTGTATGAGGGAATTCAACGGCGGGTATGAATGATAACCAGATACTACTTAGTATTTGGTTGGTTAAATGCTGAATAAAAGATTTGAGGCGTGGTTGGGGGGTAACTAAGAAGACGCACTTATTCAATGGGGAATGGGTGTAGGGGGGAGAGGTGAGAGACAGTACATAGTTCAGATGGTAGGAATGTCATTAAGTGTATGCTTATCAACGATATCAAGTATTTGTTTTATTGATTGGGGCAGAATCTGAGAGAACGGTTAAAGGGATTGAATGGTGAGCTGGAGTGGCGATAGGGCTGTGAAAATTGAGTTAAGGACAAAGGACGATAATTTATGGCTCTGGTTAGCGGGAAAAAATAGAGACGGTCAAGCGAGTTAGATTGAGCTGGAAAATTTCAATTGGAGGTCTGGAGAATTTACTGAGAGGAAGTGCTTTGATGAATTCAAATGGTTATTACTGTATTGTATAGGTTCGAGTAACACCAGTGGTGGATGAAAATAAATGGTGGATTCTAAAAAAATAATAATTTAGTTTCGTTACGTAAACAATGGGATATCGTTTTTACTATTAGGATGATGGATTGAAAAAACATTGGTTATAAGTATGAAGTTATTAAACAATAGGTTTACATTTTAAGAACATCAATGCAATAAGTTGCAATGAGGAAAGGAATAGTAAATTGGGGAGATAAAGGGGAAGCAGTAGTGAAGTTAGGCAGTATTTAGGTCATAAAAGGGAGCTACCAAATTAAGTTGAGCCTGGCTATCTTTGATTGTTGTTTTTCAATTGGGTTTTTCAAATAAAAAAACAACACACCCAGCATGATGTTTATAAAGGGTTGTTATGTTGAATTTAGGGGATTTTAAGCAGTTCATGGGTGGTGTTTGCTATGCTGTGGGATGGAATGGTTTGTTGGGTGATATTTGAAACTAAATTGATGCAATGAGCTGCAGTAATCAGAGGAAGGTACAATCCAAGGCGAAACAGCTATTGCATAGATAATTGATTTAGCAATAAGATCAGGAAGATAGGGACTAGATGGGGGGAATAGATGAAGAATGATGAGCTTTTTGGTGATGATAGACTGCTGTAAAGCTTGGGTACTCCATTATGTACTGCATACTGGTAAATTAAGTGATCTTATCTATGGGAAGGCAATGGCAGCCCATGGTAAAATCATTTGGAACTCTGAGGAGGAAGAACAGTTTATGTTGTTGCTCTCTTCCCAAACAGTCTTAGCTTTTTATACATATATCAGGGATGTTACCCAAATGGTAGAGAGTAAAGAGGGATATGACATTGGTCGTGATTTAAAGATGATGAGTTTTTTTTTGGTGGGCTATTAGATATAACTGGGTTAATCACGAACATTGAGGTTTTTATTCTTTGTTGCTAGGCAGAAGACTTAGGTGACCTAAATGTGGACTTGTCATGTCCAACAATCAGTCTTCAGGTCAAGCCCGGGAGAGCCGGGGTAGAACAGAGTTTGAACTAAACATAAGTGTTTTTACAAGATAAGAGATTGATTGATTGGATTACTAATTGATTCTGAACTGAATGAAAGTCGAATTTAGCCGCCATAAAGACAAAGGAAATGGGAGGAGCAATAAAGAAGCAAAAGACAATCTCAAAAATGAAAGGCATGGCAATTGGTTGATAAATTACCATATTGACACATGAGTAGAACTATGTGTCAAGAGGGGGGAAGAGGCTAATTGTAGGATTAAATAATATACGAAGGAGAGGACAAAATACTTTTAAAAAAAACTTTTTTTTAGATACAGTCTAGAAAGAGAATGCAGTCAGAAATTGTTAGATTAATCTGAACATGTGTGAAGATAGTTTATTAACCACACCCGTATGTCAGAGGTTTTGTGCCCCACAGGTGAACTAAAGGAGAAGGTGACCCACTATCTAACCAGGTGACTGGTGAGCATCCAGTCACTAGAAGGAAACCTGGAAGCAGGCCTGTTGGGAAGGGCCCTATCAGGTTATATTGGTCACCACCTTTGCCATTAGAATAGCAGAGAGAGGAACCTGGGTCCATGTTACCCACTGCAAGAGGTAAGACCACATACAAGCACCACTGAAACACACACAGAGTTGGAGAGCAGAACTAGACCAATAGGGTCCGGGGATCACCTCTGTCAACGAAGATCTCCTACCCCGACCTATCATCACTGTAGTGTGTTCTTAGGGTGTGAGTATGGGGTGGTACCAAGCAGAAGGACTAAAGGCAGGAGAGGGTTGGCGGTTTTTGGGAATATGGGTGACCCTGAGCTGCATCATAGTCTCGGCAATAGTCTTGGTATGTCAAGATCCACCACCACCTCGCACCAATTACGCTATGGCCTTACCATTATTAAGAAATAAAAGGGAAGTGACCCGACATACTGACCGTCAAGGACGAGTGATCTACAAAATAGGAGTCAGAGAAGGGTGGGGAGTAAGATTCAAAATTAGGATTAGGGATCTTATCAGGACGGATAAGCAAGCAACGTGGGATTATAAGATCCCATTGTATTTATGTTCAGCTCCCTCGGCGGATTGTTCCTGGGCTCAGGTATTTAGAGATACTGGGGGACGGAGAGATGAGACGGGACGGGGGGGCTGGACGTCCAGATGGAGGATAAGAAGGTATAACGACATCCCCACGGAGATGGTAGTAACAATAGTAAAGGTCACTAAAGAGGACATGAAAATAACTTACTGGGCTTGCGCGGACGAATACGGATGGGATACTTGTCTAAGATTACATTTGATGGAGTCAAAAGATATGGAGGGCACAGGTACTGTCATTAATCCACTAACAGCAATAGACCGAGTAGATCAGTCAAGGGATGACGGAGTCAATTCGACTAACCCGTCCACTATGAAAGATTTTCTCCTCCAAGAATGGAACCAAGGGGAAGTGGAGGGGGTCCCTGATGAGAATATCTGGTTAAAGTGGATGAAGTACACCACCAGGGCCTTGGGGCAGACCAATTGTTATGCATGTTCCATTGGGCGACAGACAATGTTGACCGCCCCAATGCCACAGTCAATGTTTCCCTGTGTATTAGACCTGTGGTCTAATCAAAAAGAACCCAATTGTACAGGGATTGGGCTAGCAAAGTTGAATTACTCTGCCAACCCACCTAGGTTCACTTTAACTCCTGGCAAGTGCTAGTGTGAAAAAAAACGATCCTCCAGGCTTGGTGGATGACGAGGATTTGGACCCTGAAAGACCGCAATTGGATGAACGTTTATTAGTTCTGACGTGATCGCTGAGATTAATCATGCTTGTAAAATACATTTATCCTGAATGTGAAGACCTTTAGTCAAAGGGGTGGATTGTTAGATTAATTTGTATTTTAAGAATAATGACTAAAGGATTTCACCCCAAATACAGTATAAATGTGTAAACTGTGTTACAATTATCAACCCACTAACAGAGGGGGGGACTAAACATTCCAGGGTGAAGGAGAAAGGTGGAAACTGTTTAAGAAAGCCTCCTAAAGGTGGGCGGAGCAAAGTGCCTTTGTGTGTCAAGAGATATAAAACAGGAGTGTATGGGTTTTGGCGCCAGAGCTCTCCATGAATAAAAATACAGATCATTCTTGTTGGTTGTGGACCTTGAATCATTTATGATTAAAACCAGAGCCTTACAACCTCTGGTAATGATTCAAGCTTAGGTTGAATTAGAGATAGAAATTATCTTAACAGTATAGAACATACTTTTGACGTTGGTCATAGTAATGCTTCTGTTGTCCTTTTGCTCGGTCGCTGAATGTATGTACATCTCAAATTGCTCTCTGTAGTTTACTCTGCAGGGAAATCGCATATTCTGCCAGCATCCCAGGTGTGGGGTTTGCTCCTGGCTGTGTATACCATAGTATGTCGATCACCAGGTTAGCCTCTCGTCCGTGGGCCAGGAAGAAAGGTGTAAAGCCTGTGCTCGCATGAGTAGATGTGGTATACGGCAGTTCTACCTGAGGCAAGTGGTCATCCCATTCGAATCCTCTGTCTTGGGACCTTTGCCAATTCCGCCTTCAGGGTGCAATTGTCGCGTTTGACTGCCCCGTCACAATGTGGATGATATGCAGACGTTCAGCGTTTGTGGTCCCTAGAAGAGAGCAGAGTGACTTTACCAAGTCGGACTCCAATTCCCAGCCTTGATCACTCAACACAGTATGGGGCACACAATGTTGCCGTATGCATTGTTCAAACAGAGAGTTTCATAGTGGGGCAGCTTTGTGATGTCGGCAGCAATTATCTGGAAGGGTTGCGAGGGTAAGATCGGGATCAAGGGTGCCTGCTCACGTGACACATGGGCCAGTCTTGGAGGGGCACTGTTGATAAAAGGCAGATATATCAGCTGACATATGGGGCCAGTAGAAGGACAGGACATCCTGACTGTATGATTTAAAGTACCCATAATGTCCTACTTTATTAATACCACAGGCGCTGACCATGGGCTATGAGATTCCTCGATCACTGCTGTAGTCCTCGTGGGCATCATGAGGCCATCCTCTGTCATAGTCGTCACGGCCATCACGGGGACGGTCTCTGTTGTAGTCGTCACAGCCATCACGGGGATGGCCTCTGTCATAGTCTCCATAGCTAGGAGGGGCGTAACGAGGTGATGGTGAATCTCCCCGCCGTCTCTGAGGTGGACTGCGGCCTCTGTCATAGTTGTCATCAGAGGACCCTTTCCCCACTGTATTAACCTCACACTGCAGACGTGCAAACGGATCTGACAAGTTTCTCATCTGTCTGCCTAGCCTGACGTCTCTTCGTTCAGATTTTATGTCTGATATGGCTGCTGACAATTCAGTGAATTGAGGTATGGGCTGGGCAGATTGTATCATGTGGGTGGAAATGGCAGTCAAAGACATACGGGGCTGGCCAAGGTTGTTGATTGATAACTGGCCACATTCACATTGAGATGCAATTTTTAATGCAGCCTCCACTGCTGTTGCACCATGTTCATGTACCTTAAGGTGCAGGGCTGAATCCAGTCTAGCAACAAATCACCTGAAAAGTTCTCATTATTTTGCGTCATTACCATAACTGAGCATAGCCTCTATAACTAAGGTCGAGAGTTCAGCTGCATACAGCTTCAATGGCTTGTTTGGTTTGCGGGGGCGGGCAGTGATGTAGGTCTGGAATGTTGACAAAAACTGAGCGTGCCCAAAAGCATCGCCAAGACGTTTCGTTGTTTGGTTACAATCATCTTTGGTAGTATCTGAAAGGCTCTGCCAGTAGGCAAATGCAGGGCCGGACAATCTACCTGGCAAAAGTTTAGCTTTATTTATGTCAGGTGAGGATACATCCAAGGCTACTTCAAACCTGAGAATCCTTGACGAAAAATATGAATTACCGTCCCCTGTAAAGGGGCAGGTAGCTCCTCTCGAAACGTCATGTCTCTTACGGGCTGCGGGTGTTGTATGATGGGTAAAGGATTTTCTTGTATCTCCTCTAGCTGCTGTTGCTCAACATACATTTTGTCGGGTAAATGTTGCCATCACTTGCTTACAAGTACAATAGCTAAAAGGGTTAACTGTGAAGGTTATAGTCCAAAACCGGAAGAGGTACTCACAAGTATATGCATAAATTCAGTTGCAATGAAATTGCGGGAGCTAGCAAGTCAATGAGACTTTCCTCTTTTTTTTCCTTTTTTTTTTTTTGTAATCCAAACACCGTTGCCACCAGTATAACACTGTTAGTGTGTTGCATGAATAATCAGGCTTGGTCACTTTATATTACTTATATTCACAATGTTCTTCAATACAACTTCAAATCACAACAATTATATTACCATGTCACATGCACAAGCTAACAGCAAGCCAGATGTGTAACTACCACACTTGGAACTTACGTTTTCTAAATTTCCTGTCTTGTGTTACAGCCGGAATTGAAAATCGATTAAATATATTTTTTTCTCACCCATCTACATTTTAGTCATTTAGCAGACACTCTTATCCAGAGCAACTTACAGTTAGTGAGTGCATACATTTTCATACATCTACACACAATACCCCATAATCTTTACAAATGTAATGAAAATTAAATACAGAGATATCTAAATTACATAAGTATTCACACCCCTGGGCAATTAGAATCACCTTTGCCAGCAATTACAGCTGTGAGTCTTTCTGGGTAAGTCTCTAAGAGCTTTGCACACCTGGATTGTACAATATTTGCACATTATTCTTTTGAAAATTATTCAAGCACTGTCAAATTGGTTGGTGATCATTGCTAGACAGCCATTTTCAAGTCTTGCCATAGATTTTCAAGCAGATTTAAGTCAAAACTATAACTAGGCCACTCAGGAACATTCAATGTCATCTTGGTAAGCAACTCAAGTATAGATTTGGCCTTGTGTTTCAGGTTAATGTCCTAATGAAAGGTGAATTTGTCTCCCAGTGTCTGATGGAAAGCAGACTGAACCAGGTTTTCCTCTAGGATTTTACCTGTGAGCTCAATTCCGTTTCTTTTTATCATAAAAAAAACTCCCTAGTCCTTTCCGATGACAAGCATACCCATAACATGATGCAGCCACCACCATGCTTGAAAATATGAAGAGTGATAGTCAGTGATGTGTTGTGTTTGCCCCAAACATAACGCTTTGTATTCAGGACATAAAGTTAATTTCTTTGCCAATTTTTTTGCAGTTTACTTTAATGCCTTATTGCAAACAGGATGCATGTTTTGGAATATGTTTTATTTTATACAGGCTAACTTATTTTCACTCTGTCATTTAGGTTAGTATTGTGGAGTAACTAAGATCACGGATATCCTATCAACGGGACATAAAAAATTGTAATATCTTATGTTTCACCGAGTCGTGGCTGAACGACGACATGGATAACATACAGCTGACGGAATAAAAGCTGCATTGGCAAGATAGAACAGCTGCTTCCGGTAGGACAAGGGGTGGTGGTCTGTGTATATTTGTAAAGAACAGCTGGTGCATGAAATCTAATATTAAGGAAGTCTCAAGATTTTGCTCGCCTGAGATAGAGTATCTCATGATAAGCTGTTGACCACACTATTTACAAAGAGAGTTTATCTATATTTTTCGTAGCTGTTTATTTACCACCACAAACCGATGCTGGCACTAAGACCACACTCAATGAGCTGTAAAAGGCCATAAGCAAACAGGAAAACGCTAATCCAGAGGCGGAGCTCCTAGTGGCGGGGACTTTAATGCAGGGAAATTTAAATCTGTTTTACCTCATTTCTACCAGCATTTTAAATGTGCAACCAGAAGAGAAAAAAAACTCTAGACCACCTTTACTCCACACACAGAGACGCATACAAAGCTCTCCCTCGCCCTCTATTTGGCAAATCTGCCCATAACTCTAACCTCCTGATTCCTCTTTACAAGCAAAAACTAAAGCAGGAAGCACCAGTGACTCGGACAATAAAGAAGTGGTCAGATGGCACAGATGCTAAGCTACATGACTGTTTTGCTACCACAGTCTGGAATATGTTCAGGGATTCTTCCGATGGCATTGAGGAGTACACCACATCAGTCACTGGCTTCATCAATAAGTGCATCGATGACGTCGTCCACACAGTGACCGTACGTACATACCCCAACCAGAAGCCATGGATTACAGGCAACATCCGCACTGAGCTAAAAGGTAGAGCTGCTGCTTTCAAGGAAACTCTAAACAGGAACGCTTATAATAAATCCCGCTATGCCCTCCGACAAACCATCAAACAGGCAAAGCGTCAATACAGGACTAAGACTGAATCGTACTACACTGGCTCCGACGCTCGTCGGATGTGGCAGGCGTTGCAAACTATTACAGACTACAAAGGGAAGCACAGCCACGAGCTGCCCAGTGACACGAGCCTACCAGACGAGCTAAATGACTTCTATGCTTGCTTCGAGGCAAGCAACACTGAAGCATGCATGAGAGCATCAGCTGTTCTGGATGACTGTGTGATCACGCTCTCCGTAGCCGATGTGAGTAAGACCTTTAAACAGGTCAACATTCACAAGGCCGCAGAGCCAGACGGATTACCAGGACGTGTACTCCGAGCATGCACTTACCAACTGGCAAGTGTCTTCACTGACATGTTCAACATGTCCCTTACTGAGTCTGTAATACCAACATGTTTCAAGCAGACCACCATAATCCCTGTGCCCAAGAACAATAAGGTAACCTGCCCAAATGACTACCGACCCGTAGCACTCACGTCTGTAGCCATGAAGTGCTTTGAAAGACTGGTCATGGCTCACATGACCATTATCCCACAAACGCTAGACCCACTCCAATTTGAATACCACCCCAACAGATCCACAGATGATGCAATCTCTATTGCACTCCACACTACCCTTTCCCACCTGGACAAAAGGAACACCTATGTGAGAATGGTATTAATTGACTACAGCTCAGCGTTCAACACCATAGTGCCCTCAAAGCTCATCACTAAAATAAGGACCCTGGGAGTAAACACCTCCCTCTGCAACTGGATCCTGGACTTCCTGACGGTCCGCCCCCAGGTGGTAAGGGTAGGTAACAACACATCTGCCATGCTGATCCTCAATAAGGGGGCCCCTCAGGGGTGCGTGCTCAGTCCCCTCCTGTTCTACCTGTTCACCCATGACTGCAAGTCCACGCAAATTATTATGTGACTTGTTACTTTTTTTACTCCTGAACTTATTTAGGCTTGCCATAACAAAGCGGTTGAATACTTATTTCTGTTTTTTATTTTTATTAATTTGTTAACATTTCTAAAAACATAATTTCACTTTGACATTATGGCCTATTGTTTGTAGTCCAGTGACGAAAAAGTATAAATGTAATACATTTTAAATTAAGACTACACACAATACCCCATAATGACAAAGCAAAAACAGGTTTTTAGAAATGTTAGCAAAACAGAAATACCTTAAGTATTCAGACCTTTTGATATGAGACTCGAAATTGAGCTCAGGTGCATCCTGTTTTCATTGATCATCCTTGAGATCTTTCTACAACTTGATTGGAGTCCACCTGTGGTAAATTCAATTAATTGGACATGATTTGGAAAGGCACACACCTGTCTATATAAGGTCCCAGAGTTGACAGTGCATGTCAGAGCAAAAACCAAGCCATGAAGTCGAAGGAATTGTCTGTAGAGCTCCGAGACAGGATTGGGTCGAGGCACAGATCTGGAGAAGTGTACCAAAAAATGTCTGCAGCGTTGAAGGTCCCCAAGAACACAGTGGCATCTATCATTCTTAAATCGAAGAAGTTTGGAACCACCAAGACTCTTCCTAGAGCTGGCCGCACGGCCAAACTGAGCAATCGGGGGAGAAGGGCCTTGGTCAGGGAGGTGACCAAGAACCCGATTGTCACTCTGACAGAGCTCCAGAGTTCCTCTGTGGAGATGGGAGAACCTTCCAGACGGACAACCATTTCTGCAGCACTCCACCAATCAGGCCTTTATGGTGGAGTGGCCAGACGGAAGACACTCCTCAGTAAGAAAGGCACGACAGCCCGCTTGGAGTTTGCCAAAAGGCACCTAAAGGACTCTCAGACAATGGGAAACAAGATTCTCTGGTCTGATGAAACCAACATTGAACTCTTTGGCCTGAATGCAAAGCGTCACGTCTGGAGGAAACCTGGCACCATCCCTACGGTGAAGCAAGGGGGTGGCAGCATCATGCTGTGGGCAGTGGCGGCTCCTGAAAAAATTCTCAGGGGGGGCAATTTTTCTGATGATTTAGGTGACCTACACACATTTTAAAAAAGATATGTCCAGCAACAACATGAAGACAGGGGCAGCATATAAGTCAATACCAGAAGCATTTATTGACTGATCTCCAAAGTGTTGGCTTACCAGGGTTGGTGGAGCCCTCAGTTTCATCTTTGCCTCGCAAAGCTAACTCAAACACTCCGCAAAACTTCACACACTGGATTAGCCGGCTGAGGATGTGGCGGTTCTTGCTAATGTCGTAGTAAATATATTTGTTATAGTGAATATGGAATATGATATGTTGAGTAAAATGTTGTGCTAAGATCTATTTAGGTCAGGAGCTGGTTATATGTTCTGTTCCTATCCAATAACAATGGACAAAAGGGTCCTATCTTGTCAGCCTTGTCAGTTTCAGTTCTCCAGTAAACTTGTGATTATCAACACTAACCTCATCGTTGTGGCGGCGGACAGCTAGCCTGTATCCCTCATCCAGTTGAGTGGGAATGTTCACTCTCCCCAAAGCAGACAATCTCAAACAGCTATCCATGTGGGTCTTTGACAGCTCATGTTTCTTAATCTTTCCTGAAAGATGGTGCATGTCCGTTACACACCAGTCGCTGTCCAAGCGGTGCTGTCTGCCGTGCCGCCTTCAGGGTGAAAGAGTAAGCAGGGGGTAGCAGAAGACTGCATTAGCTACATCGCAGCCTGCTAGCCAGGTTTTTCGTTCGTACCAATTTTTGGAAAATCCTCGGGTGTAGGACTTCCCCCCTTTAGTAGAAACCTGTTGAATTATTAAATTTGGTCTGGGAGGTCCTAATTGTTTCGTTGCCAATTTATCTTCATTTGTTCGCCGACAAAAAGTAACTTATTTCAAAGAGACAATCGAGTTGCACTGAACGCTATAGCCATCTTGATAGTAGTACGTGAATTGATTGATGAGGCTACCCGCTCTTTTCTTAGTTACGTTCATGGTTATGTTACGTATGACGAAAGCGCGTAAGTGCAAGCCCTCAGAAACCCATAGAGATTGTATTGAAAGCTCTGATATTTGAAAAAAATAGATTTTACATGGGAGTCTATGACAGACTTCTGGGCGATTTTCAACCTGACTGAAATCGCCCCAAAAGGGGGGCATTTGAAGCACGACTTTAGCCTGATTGGACATTTAGTGGCACTGTGGCAGATCAGACGTCTAGATTACAACACTGATAACTACTGTTGCCGTGATATAATTGATTAGAAAAAAAATCCCTTCCTTTTCCCGTTTGGCAGTGCGTCGCCCATATCGCCCTATTGAACACACCGCCCCTGGCTGTGGGGATGTCTTTCAGTGGCAGGGACTGGGAGACTAGTCAGGATCAAGGGAAAGATGAACGGAGCAAAGTACAGAGCGATACTTGATGAAAACCTGCTCCAGAGCACTCAGGAGCTCAGACTTGGGCGAAGGTTCACCTTCCAACAGGCAAACGACCCTAAGCACACAGCCAAGACAACGCAGGAGTGGCTTCGGCACAAGTCTCTGAATGTCCTTGAGTGGCCCAGCCAGAGCCCGGACTTGAACGTGATCGAACATCTCTGGAGAGACCTGAAAATAGCTGTGCAGCAACTCTCCCCATCCAACCTGACAGAGCTTGAGAGGCTCTGCAGAGAAGAATGGGAGAAACTCCCCAAATACAAGTGTGCCAAGCTTGTAGCGTCATACTCAAGAAGACTCCAGGCTGTAATCGCTGTCAACGGTGCTTCAACAAAGTACTGAGTAAAGGGTCTGAATACTTATTTAAATGTGATATTTCAGGTTTTTTATTTTTAATAAATTTGCAAAAATGTCTAAAAACCTGTTTTTGCTCTGTCATTATGGGGTATTGTTTGTAGATTGATAAGGGGGAAAACTATTTAATATATTTTAGAATAAGGCTGTAACGTAACAAAATGTGGAAAAATTCAAAAAGGTCAGAATACTTCCAGAATGCACTGGCATAGCTCTAATCGAGGCCTATTTGTCTGTTATAGTTCACACTGTCGCTCTGAGTTGTCAACAAGCTGCTGTATGTGATACCACCTGCTGTACTTAGGACAGCAGTTTTCCACTGTGATATTTACAGAAATACTGCTAATTTACTGTTACACTTATCTCAAAACACTGTTCATACAGACTGATATTTTTAGAAAATAATGCATTTACACACTGGTAAACGGAGCCATTATCAAAGGACAAAATGCAAGTTCAAAGTTACCTTAACTACAACCTCATTTTTGATGTCAGAGAGATCAGTTATTTTGTTGAAGGTTCAAGCAAGGTTCTTTAACATGATAAAAGTATGGCAGAGATTCAAAGGGTTGTCAAGATCATTTCTTGCAAACCGATCTGCAGCTGTCAGATTTCAATGCATCATTTTTTCCTTTTGGGTGGTTGGGCGGGGGGTATTCAATTTGTTACATACTTTTCCTTATTTAACGTGAGGGGTTTCAGTTTCAGAATGCTACTGTTGTTGAAAAAGTATATTGCTATCCAGGCAGCTTTTTGGCGTATGTCTTTATTCCGTGTCTTCTTTATCTTTCTGGGCTGTTTCCCAGAACCATAAAACATGAGCAGTCCGACTGATGTATTATTGACTCTATTTGCCTTATAGATTAGTTTGACTCTATCCTAGCCGTTTCCTGGTGTGTTTCTTTCTGTCCTCACAGTTTCTCCCCCTGAAGCCTCAGATGTGTCTGCCAATCACCCCCTCTGTGTCTTGGAGGCTCCAGAGCATGTATCAGTCAGTCTGGGCATCTGGACATCCGCCTAGTTTGCACTCTCTGATCTCCCTCTGTGCCCCATTCTTCCTCTAGCTCTAGTTTTCTAGTCATATGGTTGAAGATAGATACTACTCACCCATACTAGCCCTATGTTTTAGTCCCCTATCCCCCCCTCCACCCACACACACACACACACACACACACACACACACACACACACACACACACACACACACACACACACACACACACACACACACACACACACCTGCGTGTCTGGTTAGAATGTCATATAGCTCAGGCCGTCAGTTTCCCATCTCACTCTGCTGTCACCACCAGAACCACGGATCACCAAACAAAGAGAGTGTTGAGATGGGACAGAGTGACATAAATATTAACTAAAAAGGAGAGCAGAATTGATATTCGTCTTCAACACTGCAGCAATATAGGCTAATAAAACAATGGGAGTGAAATTAAACCACTACAAAAAAATGCGGAGAACCTGTTATGAAGAGGGATCGCAGTGATGCTGCAATGTGTCAGGAGTAAATACTAACTAAATCAAATGTTATTTGTCACATGCTTCGTAAACAACAGGTGTAGACTAACAGTGAAATGCTTACTTACAGGTCCTTTTCCAACAGAGTTAAAGATAAACGATTTTTTAAAAGAGAAGAACGTAGTCCCTGTCCTCAGAATCCCCCATACACAATAAAGCTATCAGTCTCATTCATTGATTAACGGGAGAAATGTTTTGATGATATTTCAAATGTTATTTGGAGAATAACACACCATCAATCAGGCACTCAATTCAAAGTCTGGAGGAATAATTGCTTGAGACCACATTCTGTTGAACTCGTTGTTGTTTTTTTGGGGCACTGGACTGCTGTTTCTCATTTTACTTATCGTAAATGGTGTTGCTCAAGGGGGAACATAAATGCAGGGGGTGAAAACAGACATCAAACGCACTGAGAAGCGTTCAGTCATATCTGCTTGTGTGTTCTGCATTGTGCCAGGCCGCACTATCATGGCAAGGTCTAGCTCGCCAAACCACTGAGCGCTAACCTGCAGAATGAAGATAAAGAAATTGCTTCAATTCTTCCCATCAGAAAAAGTGTGGTTGTTAGAGCGGAGAATCCATCCCCATTTCCCTGGGACCTTTGATCGGGGATTACACAGGGAGCGTGGTGAGGATGCAGCTCATTGTTTGGCCTGGGAAAGCTCATGGAGGTGCCTGAGGTCCACTGTCAAAACCTCTGAAGTGAACAGTGCCGAGTCCACTGTGAACCAGTCAGGGCCAGCACTCACGTTAGTGGATCATTAAACAATTGGCAACTTTCTTGGGTTGGCCAAAAACGCCATACACTCCAATTTCTCTGGTCATAACCCACTGTTGCTAGAAGAGATTTTTTATTAAATTTCCTTGAAATCTCTTGAATGAACTATTGGTAGCTTGGCTCTTAGAACTAATATAACACGTTTTCTCATTAAGCTGTTTCTCCTCTATTCTTCAAGAAATGCAGTGGGTGTTTACTGTGAGTTTCTGGTCATTTCTTCTGTGTTTGTTTACTATTAATCCCTTGACTCTGACGGCAACATCCAATAAAACGATGTTTAGGTGATGAATCCCACACAAGATCTGCTATCTATTGTATTCACCCTTATCAGAGATAAGTATATTGAACAGCAGTCAGGAGACAATACTGTAGTGTAGACCAACATAATAACCAAAGCCTGCCTCTATAATCCTCTGTTTTATACAGCACATCCCCGGAGAAGACTTGTCTGCAGTCAAAGAGGTAAAGTGTCCAAATTAAAAAGGTTAACCATCAGGTCTGTAGAGCTTTGGAGATGGATGGATTTCCACTGGCCCACAGGCACTTGTGAATGAAAGGCATGACAGTGAAAACGACAGTGTTTGAATGCTTCCACATATACTGTGTTACTCTATGAAATCATACACTCGAACGACAATGTCTGTGTATGTATGTATGTATTTATTATTTTGTTAATCAAATAAAAGTTATGGTAAATTAGGCTGTACTACGAAAACGGGAAGCCTAACTACTGCATGAGAAAAATGATTGATCAGTTGGTCATGAGGCGAGGACATTTCCTTCCTTCCACCCCCCCTCTGCTCTCGCTCCCCTCTCCCGCTCCCCCCTCCGTGGATGCATGTTGTGATGCTATAGGGTTATAATTAGCTTCTCTGGCTGAGTTTAGATTAGATTTGTTTCTATGAGATTCATTCCAGCCCCAACTCTGGTCTCAGCGTTCTCGATACTTGTTTCTTTGATGAATACCCGGTGCTGTAGATGTCCTGGAGGGCAGATCGTGTGCCCCTAATGATGTGTTTTGCTGACCGCACCTCCCTCTGGAGAGCACTGCGGTTGCGGTCGGTGCAATTGCTGTACAAGGCGGTGTTACAGCCCACAAGGATGCTCCTAATGGTACATCTGTAGAAGTTTGTGAGGGTCTTAGGGGCCAAGACAAAGTTCTTCAGCCTCCTGATGTTGCCTCCTGAGGTTTCTTCACCACACTGTGTGGATGGACCAGTTCAGGTGGTCAGTGATGTGTATGGCGATTAAGCTTTTCTCCCTCTCCACTGCGGCCCTGTCGATGTGGATGGGAGCGTGCCCTCTCTGCTGTCTCCTGAAGTCCACGATCAGCTCCTTAATTTGTTGACGTTGAGGGAGAGGCTATTTTCCTGCCACCACTCCTCCAGGGCCCTCACCTCCTCCCTGTAGGCTGTCTCATCGTTGTTGGTAATCAGACCTACCACTGTTGTGCCGTCTGCAAACTCGATGATTGAGTTGGAGACGTGCGTGGCCACACAGTCATGGGTGAACAGGGAGTACAGGAGGGAGCTGAGCATGCACCCTTGTGGGGCCCCCGTGTTGAGAATCAGTGTAGCGGAGGTGTTGTTGCCTACCTTCTGTTATGTTTGTTCCTTTAAATAATGACATACCGGGGCGTAGGTTGAACTACTTTTAATAAACTGATACTTCAGCTAGCAATCTCCTTGTGTAGCCATGCAAGGCATACTTCCACTCTTCCCCCTCGCATAGCCTGCAGGGTAACATAGTATTCATGTTATTAACACATAACAACACATCTTCCTTCCTTTAAAAGAAAACTACTTTTTCTCTGTAACTAAACATGTCACATCACATTTGTTTACTCAACCTAAATAACATGCAATTTTCAATAACACACATTTCTTTCCCATTTTATTTCTCAACTAAATGCAGTCTCTGTCCAACAATACTCTATTGTGGCTCTATTTCTTTTCACATAAGCAAAATCAGCCAATCCAGGTGCCCCTCAGTCCCGTGAGTGAATGGCTGAAGCCTTATATCCACTCTGTTTTGTCTCAGTTGTGATCCATGCTCCGTTTGGATCTCATAGGATCACGGTGCAACTTCTCTCTGCACGCACCCTTGCTGCATCCAGGTTCCTGTAGTGATGTCTCAGAGTCGTACATGATCTCCAGGTTTCAGTTCAGGTAAGTGTCTTGCACTTTTGTCATATCGCTGTTTTTGTTTGTCTTTCTGTTTTTCCTTTGCGAGTTTGACATTGTGAGCACCTCTGGGTGTTAGCAAGTCCTCATGGATGGGTAGGTTGTTTCTGATGCGACGTCCCATCAACATTTATGCAGGTGAATGTCCATTCTGCAGCGGTGCGTTGCGGTAGATCATTAGACCTTTCCATCATGTGCCTTTTTCATCAGACCTTTGACTATTTTGACGGAACTTTCTGCTAAGCCGTTGGACCTTGGGTAGTTGGGGCTGGAGGTGTTGTGTCGGAAAACCCAGTCATTCGCGAACGATCGGAATTCAGAACTTGAGAACTGCGGGTCATTGTCAGAGTACAGTTCAGATGCAACCCCATGTCTTGCGAAGACTGATTTCAGGTAGGTGATTACAGCTTTGCTTTTGGTAGTTGGCAGTGTTGCTACTTCAGGGTAGTTTGAGTAGTAGTCGGTAACAACAATGTGACTTTTGCCATTGCAGTCAAAAAGGTCAACTCCAACTTTGTAGTAGGGTCGGTTGGATACTGGATGAGGCATTAGCGGTTCTGCTTGCTACTTTGGCCTGTAGGTCAAACACAGTTCACATGAAGCAGTGGTCTGGCTGATTTCCTGGTTCATTCTTGGCCAGTACATTACTTCTCGTGCTTGCCCCTCGTGTATTTTCTGAAGCATTTCTTTGCGTAGTGTCATGGGAATGACAATCTTGTTGCCTTTGAAAACTATGTCGTCCACAACAGTGAGCTCTGCTCTGCACATCCAGTAATCCTGTATTCTCCTTGGACAGTTGTTTTTCTGTGCAGGCCATCCTATCAGTATTGCTTCTTTAAACTCTGTCATTGTTTGGTCAGCTGCGGTCTTTCTTTTGATCTGCGCCATTCTCTCAGAAGACACAGGAAGTGATGCTACGATCATGTCGACGTAGGCCTGAATCTCAGTGTTTTTCTGTGTGTTGGCGCTCTCTGTCTTGTCGACTGCTCGAGAAAGAGTGTCGGCGGCGAACAGTACATTTCCTGGGGTGTAGGTCATCTCCACATCATACTTTTGCAGTCTGATCAACATTCTCTGGATTCTCATTGGACAATCATTCAGTGGCTTAGACATGATTGACACCAATGGTTTGTGGTCGGTTTCAACTTGGAAGGCTTGTCCGTAGACGTATTGGTGAAACCTTTCGCACGCATATGTGCTCGCCAGTAGTTCTTTCTGTATTTGTGTATACCTTGTTTCTGCGCCTGTCATGGCTATGGACGCATAAGCGACGGGTTACCATGTGTCCTCATGCTGTTGCAGAAGAACTGCTCCCAGGCCAAACTGTGAAGCATCTGCAGAAATCCTTGTGCTTTTCTCTGGATCATAGAACCTGAGAACTGTCTCTTCCGTGATTGTCTTCTTTAGGTTTTTGAAGCAGTTTTTCTGCTCATGGGACCATTCCATTTCATTTTTCTGTTCCTGAAGACATCTGAGTGCTGACAGTTGAGTTATGAACTTTGCAAAGTAGGTGATCATGCCCATGAAGAGTCTCATGTCGTCCTTGTTCTTCGGGCGCTCCATGTTGTTGATGGCTGATGTTTTCCTCGGGTCTGATTTGACTCCATCCTCTGAAAGTACATCTCCCACGAAGGTACAGTGAGGGAAAAAAGTATTTGATCCCCTGCTGATTTTGTAAGTTTGCCCACTGACAAAGAAATGATCAGTCTGTAATTTTAATGGTAGGTTTATTTGAACAGTGAGAGACAGAATAACAACAAAAAATGTTTCAAAAATGTTATAAATTGACTTGCATCTTAATGAGGGAAATAAGTATTTGACCCCCTCTCAATCAAAAAGATTTCTGGCTCCCAGGTGTCTTTTATACAGGTAACGAGCTGAGATTAGGAGCACACTTTTAAAGAGAGTGCTCCTAATCTCAGCTTGTTACCTGTAGAAAAGACACCTGTCCACAGAAGCAATCAATCAATCTGATTCCAAACTCTCCACCATGGCCAAGACCAAAGAGCTCTCCAAGGATGTCAGGGACAAGATTGTAGACATACACAAGGCTGGAATGGGCTACAAGACCATCGCCAAGCAGCTTGGTGAGAAGGTGAGATTATTCGCAAATGGAAGAAGCACAAAATAACTGTCAATCTCCCTCGGCCTGGGGCTCTTTGCAAGATCTCACCTTGTGGAGTTGCAATGATCATGAGAACGGTGAGGAATCAGCCCAGAACTACACGGGAGGATCTTGTTAATGATCTCAAGGCAGCTGGGACCATAGTCACCAAGAAAACAATTGGTAACACACTACGCCGTGAAGGACTGAAATCCTGCAGCGCCCGCAAGGTCCCCCTGCTCAAGAAAGCACATATACTGGCCCATCTGAAGTTTGCCAATGAACATCTGAATGATTCAGAGGAGAACTGGGTGAAAGTGTTGTGGTCATATGAGACCAAAATAGAGCTCTTTGGCATCAACTCAACTCGCTGTGTTTGGAGGAGGAGGAATGCTGCATATGACCCGAAGAACACCATCCCCACCGTCAAACATGGAGGTGGAAACATAATGCTTTGGGGGTGTTTTTCTGCTAAGGGGACAGGACAACTTCACCGCATCAAAGGGACGATGGACGGGGCCATGTACCGTCAAATCTTGGGTGAGAACCTCCTTCCCTCAGCCAGGGCATTGAAAATTGGTCGTGGATGGGTATTCCAGCATGACAATGACCCAAAACACACGGCCAAGGCAACAAAGGAGTGGCTCAAGAAGAAGCACATTAAAGTCCTGGAGTGGCCTAGCCAGTCTCCAGACCTTAATCCCATAGAAAATCTGTGAAGGGAGCTGAAGGTTCGAGTTGCCAAACGTCAGCCTCGAAACCTTAATGACTTGGAGAAGATCTGCAAAGAGGAGTGGGACAAAATCCCTCCTGAGATGTGTGCAAACCTGGTGGCCAACTACAAGAAATGTCTGTCCTCTGTGATTGCCAACAAGGGTTTTGCCACCAAGTACTAAGTCATGTTTTGCAGAGGGGTCAAATACTTATTTCCCTCATTAAAATGCAAATCAATTTATAACATTTTTGACATGCGTTTTTCTGGATTGTTGTTGTTGTTATTCTGTCTCTCACTGTTCAAATACACCTATCATTAAATTTATAGACTGATCATTTCTTTGTCAGTGGGCAAACTTACAAAATCAGCAGGGGATCAAATACTTTTTTCCCTCACTGTAAGTGTTTTCACACCAAACTCGCATTTGTCCTTGTTTAGTTTCAGGTTGACTTTCCGTGTCAGGCCCAGCACTTGTCTCACTCGCGCGTCGTGTTCTTCTTTTGTGGACCCCCAGATGATGATGTCATCCATCATGGTCTCTACTCCTGGAATGTGCTCAAAGATCATGTGAATTGTCTTGTGGTAGACCTCTGGCGCTGAGAGAATCACATATGGTAGACGAAGAAATCTGTACCTGCCCTCAGGTGTGTTGAATGTGCGTAGCCTTGAGCTTTTTTTTTTATTTATTTATTTATTTTTATTTATTTTTTTTATTTTTTTGTTGTTTTATTCTTACTTTTTTTGTTTAAAATAAACGCACTGTTGGTTAAGGGCTGTAAGTAAGCATTTCACTGTAATGTCTGCACTTGTTGTATTCGGCGCATGTGACCAATAAAATTTGATTTGATTTGATTTGATTTGATTTGTATCATCTAGCTTCATTTGCCATAATCCTGATGAGGCATCAAGCTTACTGAACCACTTTGCTCCAGCAAACTGCGACATTATCTCGTCTCTGGTTGGCAACTGTCACGTTCGTTGAGTACAGGATTGGACAAAGATGCAGCGTGGAATGCATACATGTTTATTCACGAAGTTAACACACGACAAAACAACAAAAACAACGAAACGTGAAGCTCACAATGGCTACACACAAACAAGCCAAATAAGAGTCAAGATCCCACAACTAAGGTAGGCAAAATGGCTATCTAAGTATGATCCCCATTCAGAGACACCGATCGACAGCTGCCTCTGATTGGTAACCACACCCGGCCAACATAGAAATACAACATCTAGATCTACACATAGAAAGGACACCATGACCAACCAAACTAGAAAAACAGGGCTTTCAAGGTCAGGGCGTGACATTACCCCTCCCCCCAAAGGTGCGGACTCCGGCCGCAAAACCTAACTTAACAGGGGAGGGTCCGGGTGGGCATCTAGCCTCGGTGGTGGCTCCGGCTCCGGGCGTGACGTTCCCTCCCTTTCTGCCTCCCCTGTTGCACCCTCCTCCAAACACCGCGATGCTTCCCCTCTCAGTCCTCCCACGATGCACCAAGCCCTGTCTGGACCCTGGTGTGGGAGGCCCCGACCCTGGAGAGGGGTTGACGTCTGGTTCTGGAGTGGAGCCGCTAACCGGAGCTGAACTGGACCCCGGTGGAGCGGACTGCTCTGGCTCTGGACTGGAGCCGCTGACCGGGGCTGGACTAGGCACCAGTAGAGCAGACTGCTCTGGCACTGGAGCCGCTGACCGGAGCTGAACTGGACCCCGGTGGAGCGGACTTCTCTGGCTCTGGACTGGAGCAGCTGACCAGAGCTGGACTGGGCACCGGTGGAGCAGCCTGCTCTGGCACTGGAGTGGAGCAGCTGACCGGAGCTGGACTAGGCACCGGTGGAGCGGACTACTCTGGTACCTTTTCTGGAGCAGCTGACCGGAGCTGGACTTGACACCGGTAGAGCGGACAGCTCTGGCACTGGAGTGGAGCAGCTGACCGGAGCTGGACTAGGCACCGGTGGAGCGGACTGCTCTGGCACTGGAGTGGAGCAGCTGACCGGAGCTGGACTAGGCACCGGTGGAGCGGGCTATTCTGGCACTGGAGTGGAGCAGCTGACCGGAGCTGGACAGGGCACCGGTGGAGCGGACTGCTCTGGCACTGGACTGGAACAGCTGACCGGAGCTGGACTAGACACCGGTGGAGCGGACTGCTCTGGCACTGGAGTGGAGCAGCTGACCGGAGCTGGACTGGGCACCGGTGGAGCAGACTGCTCTGGCACTGGAGTGGAGCAGCTGACCGGAGCTGGACTAGGCACCGGTGGAGTGGACTATTCTGGCACTGGAGTGGAGCAGCTGACCGGAGCTGGACTGAGCACCGGTGGAGCGGACTTCTCTGGCACTGGAGTGGAGCAGCTGACCGGAGCTAGACCAGGCACCGGTGGAGCGGACTGCTCTGGCACCAGCCGTACCGGGCTGGGGACACGCACCACTGGTCTGGTGCGAGGAACAGGCATGGGCCACACCGGGCTGGGAACACGCACCACTGGTCTGGTGCGAGGCGCAGGCACGGGCCGTGCCGGACTGGACACACGCACCACTGGTTTGGTGCGGGGGGCAGGTACGGGGCGTACCAGGCTGGCGACACGCACCACTGGTTTGGTGCGGGGAGCAGATACGGGCCGTACCGGACTGGATAAACGCACCACTGGTTTGGTGCGGGAAGCAGGTATGGGGCGTACCGGGCTAGCGACACACACCACTGGCTTGGTGCGGGGAGCAGGTACGGGCCGTTCCGGACTGGATACACGCACCACTGGTTTGGTGCGGGGGACAGGTACGGGGCGTACCAGGCTGGCGACATGCACCACTGGTTTGGTGCGGGGAGCAGATACGGGCCGTACCGGACTGGATAAACGCACCACTGGTTTGGTGCGGGAAGCAGGTATGGGGCGTACCGGGCTAGCGACACACACCACTGGCTTGGTGCGGGGAGCAGGTACGGGCCGTTCCGGACTGGATACACGCACCACTGGTTTGGTGCGGGGGACAGGTACGGGGCGTACCAGGCTGGCGACATGCACCACTGGTTTGGTGCGGGGAGCAGATACGGGCCGTACCGGACTGGATAAACGCACCACTGGTTTGGTGCGGGGAGCAGGTATGGGGCGTACCGAGCTGGCGACACGAACCACTGGTTTGGTGCAAGGAGCAGGTACGGGCCGTACTGGACTGGATACACGCACCACTAGTTTGATGCGCAGAGCAGGTACGGGACGTACCAGGCTGGGGAGGCGCACTGGTGACACAGTGTGTAGAACCGGAGCAGGATATACTGGACCGTGGAGGCGTACTGGTGGTCTGGAGTGTAAAGCTGGCACAACCCGTCCTGGCTGGATGCCCATTTTCGCACGGCACGTGCGGGGCGCTGGCACAGGACGCACTGGGCTGTGAACGTGCACTGGCGACACAGTGCGTAGGACTGGCGCAGGATATACTGGACCGTGGAGGCGCACTGGAGACCAGGAGCGTTGAGCCGGCACAACCCGTCCTGGCTGGATGCCCACTTTCACACTGCACGTGCGGGGCGCTGGCACAGGACGCACTGGGCTGTGAAGGCGCACTGGTGACAGTGCGTATCTCCGCATAACTTGGTTCCTCAATGAACACACGCTCCTTCTGTTGCCTGGCCAGCTCCTCTCTCCGTGCATCCACTAATTCCTTCTCCCTAAGGGCCTCCTGCAGCACCTCCTTTTGAAGGGAGCTCTCCTGCTCTATCCTCGCTATCAGCCCCCGTAATGTGGTGGCCTCCTCTCTCAAACTGCTGATCCGCAGGTCTTGGAGGACCTCTAAAATAGCGGCCTCCTCCTCTACAGTCAGCCCTTTCACGGCCTCCTGCTGCTTCGTCGACCACCCCGTGTGCCCCCCAATCTTTTTTTCTTGGGGTTGCCTCTCGGGTCTTCTTCGTCGTTTCGCATTTTGGAGTCGCCGTCTTTTCTCCCTCGCTGCCTCTGTTTGCTCCCACGGAAGGTGATCCATACCATCCTAGATCTCTTCCCACGTCCATTATCCTTTTCCTTCCAGTATCTCTTCCCATGTCCAGGCTTTTTGATTTTCCTGGCCACACTGCTTGGTCCGTTGGTGGTGGGATCTTCTGTCACGTTCGTTGAGTACAGGATTGGACCAAGGTGCAGCGTGGAATGCATACATGTTTATTCACGAAGTTAACACACGACAAAACAACAAAAGCAACGAAACGTGAAGCTCACAATGGCTACACACAAACAAGCCAAATAAGAGTCAAGATCCCACAACTACGGTAGGCAAAATGGCTACCTAAGTATGATCCCCAATCAAAGACAACGATCGACAGCTGCCTCTGATTGGGAACCACACCCGGCCAACATAGAAATACAACATCTAGATCTACACATAGAAAGGACACCATGACCAACCAAACTAGAAAAACAGGGCTTTCAAGATCAGGGCGTGACATTACCCCCCCCAAAGGTGCAGACTCCGGCCGCAAAACCTAACTTAAAAAATAACCAGTGAGCTTACCCAATCTGTAGGTTCATCCATTTTTGTGATGACGTCCATCTTTTCCATGCGTCCGACTTCCTCCTTGAGCTTTTTTCTCAGTGCAAACTGAACTTTTCTGCACACATGCACAACTGGAGTAATTTTGTCATCAGTACATATTTTGTGTTCTCCAGGTAAACATCCGAGACCCTCAAACATGTCCTCGTTCTCAGCCAGTAGCGATTCTTGGGTCATTTTCAGTCTGTGATGTCACTACATACACTCTTTTCACCAAATTGAACTTTTCACATGCACTGATTCCTAGAATAGGCTGTACACTCTTTTCCACTATCAGCAGCTGTGCTTTGAACTGTTTTCCTTTGTGCTGTAAAGTTACTATGCAGCTTCCTTTACCTGGTACGTTCTCCCCAGTATAACCAGTAACCTTGATTTTCACAAGGTGTATTTTGTTTTTCACTTTCAGTGTTTTGTAGTCATCCAGCAACAACAGGTTTACCTGAGCTCCAGTATCGAGCTTGAATGGTATTATAGTTTCATTCAGTCAATGGCACAATCCATTCAGATTTTACTGCATTGCATATTTCCACAGAATCAACAAAGAATTCTTCAGTCTCCTCTTTGACTGTGTGAACCTTTGTTATGACTTCCGCCGAGGCAGCCTCCCCTCCTTGTTCGGGCAGGCTTCGGCGTTTGTCGTCACCGGAAAACTAACCACTGCCGCCCCAATTATCATCATCACATTTGTCTTGTCTTGTCAATCACACACACCTGGTTCTAATCCCCTCATTAGTCTGTGTATAAGTGTTCCCTCTGCCCCCTTGTCCTTGTGGGTGATTGTTTGAATGTGAGAGTAGTGTAGCTAGGTGGAGCTACTCATACCATTCTGTTGCCAGGGTAGATATTTCCCCTGTGCCTGTTTCTGTTGTTGCTTTTCCAGCGTATTTTGTGTAACGAAGGAATAAACTCTGTATTTGGTGATTACCCTCCTGCGCCTGACTCCTTCCATCACACTCATCACAACCTTTTCATTGTGGCCTCAGCTTTGCAGCATTTTGAGAAATTATTATTTTTTCCACAGTTGTTACACGATTTGCCATATGCAGGGCAATTTTTTGGCTTGTGGATAACTCCACATTTTGCATACATGTATGTAGTGTTTAGATTTTTCTCTTTTGCTTGTTTTTGTTTTTGTTTTGTAAAGCGTTGTGTGTGTTGCTTCTCTCTTATTATTGCATGCACTGACGTCTCATCCCTGCGCAGCTCTTTAGCTTGTGCTCTGGTGGTTTCAGCTGCTCGACACATATTCACTGCTTTATCCAAAGGTAAATCTTGCTCACGCAGCAATCTCTCCTTGAGTCCATTATCAAGTATGCCACAGACTATCCCATCTTTCACTAGTGAGTCTTTCAGATTTTCAAATTCACATGTTTTGCTCATTGTGTTCAGCTCAGCCAAGTACTGGTCAAAACTGACTCCCTGTTTCTGATCATGAGAGAAAAACTTGTATCTCTCAAACGTGACATTCTGGCTTGGTACAACATACTCAAATTTAGCCATGAGCACAGTCAATGTCCAATGCATCCTCTCCAATAACATGCAGAAAAATGGAAGCTTTCAATTTGTCATGATCTCCCCCGGCTCCACTGGCTGCTATGTAGATATTGAATCTCTACTTGAAACGTTTCCAATTGTCAGCTAGATTGCCTGTTAACTGCATAGGAGTAGGAGGACTAAGCTTATCCATGACAGGAAACACTCGGGAAACAGGTACAGTTTAAATTTCTCTTACTTCGGTAGGTTCCTCATCAACTTGCTCGTCAACAGATTCCAATGCAGCCTCGCTCTCGCTGCTGTCACTTTCGCTGCTGCGGCTCGTTGGCATCGCTCTTGCAAGCTAGCATCTTCGACTACTCATGTCACTTGACTTGTGGTAGAATGTTTATTTTTCGACGCTGCAATTTGCAGAGTTACTCCTTTCTTTTCTCTGTCTTGTCATAGCGACTACCAATCTGACACCATGTTATGTTTGTTCCTTTAAATAATGACAAACCGGGGCGTAGGTTGAACTACTTTTAATAAACTGATACTTCAGCTAGCAATCTCCTTGTGTAGCCATGCAAGGCATACTTCCACTCTTCCCCTCGCATGCAAGGCATACTTCCATACTTCCCCTCGCATAGCCTGCTGGGTAACGTAGTCTTCATGTTATTAACGCATGACAACACACCTTCAACACCTGGGGTCAGCCCGTCAGGAAGTCCAGGATCCAGTTGCACAGGGCGGGGTTCAGACCCAGGCCTCCGAGCTTAGTGATGAGCTTGAATGGAACTATGGTATTGAAGTTTGAGCTGTAGTCGATGAACAGCATTCTTACATAGTTATTCCTCTTGTCCAGTGTGATGGCATCATCCGTTGATCTGTTGGGGCGGTATGCAAATTGTAGTGGGTCTAGGGTGGCAGGTAAGGTGGAGGTGATATGATCCTTAACTAGCCTCTAAAAAGCACTTCATGATGACTGAAGTGAGTGCTACGGGGCGATAGTAATTTAGTTCAGCTACCTTCGCTTTCTTGGGTACAGGGACAATGGTGGACATCTTGAAGCAAGTGGGGACAACTGACTGGAATAGGGAGAGCTTGAATATGTCCGTAAACACCCCAACCAGCTGGTCCGCACGTGCTCTGAGGACGCGGATTGGGATGCCGTCTGGGCTGGCAGGCTTGCGAGGGTTAACATGCTTAAATGTCTTACTCACGTCGGCCACGGAGAACGAGATCTCACAGTCCTCGTGGGTGGTGGTGGTCCGCTCGGCGGCACTATGTTTTCCTCGAAGCGGGAGAAGAAGGTGTTTAGCTTGTCCGGGAGCAAGGCATCGGTGTCCGCGACGTGGTTGGTTTTCCCTTTATAATCCGTGATTGTCTGGAGTCCCTGCCACATAGGTCTCGTGTCTGAGCCGTTGAATTGCGACTCCACTTTGTCTCCGTACTGACGTTTCGCCTGTTTCATTGCCTTATGGAGGGCATAGCTGATTAACACTTTCACTCTAGAACAGAGTGGTTTGGCTAAGAGTAAAAAGTGTGAAAAGAACCAGACCATCATTCCCAAACTGTAAGATGTTTTCTTCTCAGTGCCATAGCAGCTTTTACAGACCGACCAGGTCTATTTCTTCGGGACAATTTACATCTTAACAGGTATGGCTCCAGCATCCTCTCCACCAACATGTCTCTTACTCTTGCCTCATGTAGAGCCTTTGATACCTGACATTGTGTATTTTCGGGGGTTGACTTTTGGGATTGTACGCTTCCCTATCAGACTATGTTCAATGCTCCTCTCCCAGTTTCATTAATTAGTCCCTCAATTACAAATATGGAACAAACTTCAGCTAACAACCTTTCTGCAATTCCTAGATTATTGTCCAATCACCGTATTGCGAATAATACTTACATGCAGAGAGGTATTGTTAGTAGTAATCTTGTCCCCATAAAATTGAGCTCTGTCAATAGCCCGAAAATGGTTTATTGCTCATTCAGTGCAGCTTCAGGTGCTACCTTGGACACTCCATCTGATATGAATTCCCGTAGCAATGGCATTGGAATAATTCATTTGAATGCTAGAAGCCTGATCCAAAAGTTGGACTTTATTTAAATTTTGGTCTCACAATCAAATGTTGACATACTGATTGTATCTGAATCGTGGCTGTGTGATTCTGTGCCTGATTCAGATGTTCAGTTGATTGGGTACAATATTTGATAGAGTTGCTGATAGAGTTGGTAGAGGTGGTGGTATCGCGATTTATGTAAAATGCTGCTTAAATGTTTCTGTGTCCATATCAACCTCTGTCCCAAAGCAATAGGAATGTCTAGTTTTAAATGTGGTACTTGGTAATAATGCTCATTTAACTCTAGCAGGGGTATATCGCCCCCCCTTCAGCTCCTCCTTGTACTCTATGCAAATTATCTGATATACTGTCTAACTATGCAAACTCTGAATTACTGATTTTGGGAGATTTTAACCTGGATTGGCTTTCACCAGTAAATTAAAATATATTTGTACTGAGCTAAATCTAACTCAGCTGATAACTAAACCAACCCGTCCCAACTTTAAGAATCCAGTAAAATCTACTCTACTAGACATTATTCTAACAAATACCCCCCATAAATACACAGCCAGTGTGTGACACTCTGGCTCCATGGACTTTGTTATTTGAGCCAGGGTTGTTCATTTTTCATTTTGGGTGTAGTTCTATGTGGGATCTAGTTGGTTCATTTCTATGTTTGGGTTTGTTGTTTAGTCATATGACTCCCAATCGGAGGTAACGAGTGTCAGCTGTCGGCTCGTTATCTCTGATTGGGAGCCATATTTAAACTGTGTGGTTTCACCTGGGTTTTGTGGGTTTTTGTTTCCTTGATCCTGTTTAGTCAGTGTCAGATTTGGACTTCACTTTCGTCAGTTTTGGTTTGTTGTTTTTATCGTGGTTTCTTTATAAATAAAGTCTACGATGTTCGCTCAACACGCTGCGCTTTGGTCTGCTCCTTTCGACGATCGTGACAGAAAAACCCACCTTAAAAGGACCAAGCAGCGCGTCCAGGAGCAAAGGGTCTGGACATGGAAGGAGCTGGTGGATGGAAAAGGGTCCTGGACTTGGGAGGAGATCCTGGAGGGGATGGATCGCCGTCCATGGAGCGAGACGGTAGAGAGGCGACGGCGAGAGGAGCAACGGCGTCAGCAGGGCTATCGTCGGAAGGTCGAGAGGCAACCCCAAAAAGTTTTTGGGGGGGGGCACATGGCTTGGGCGACTGGGCAGCAGGAGGCTGCCACAGGGAGAAAAGGAGAGAAGGCTAACGGAGTACGGGAGCCATTGGCGAGTAGAGGGAGGGAAGTGTTTGTGGCACGGCGTGAAAGACTGATGTGTGTTGCCAGTCCGGTCCGGCCCGTTCCTGATCCTCGGTTGAGGCCAGTGGTGTGTGTTCCCGGTACGGACCGGCCTGTTCCTACTCCACGCACCAGGGATACGGTGCGCTCGCCAGCCCGGCCCGGCCTGTTCCGGCCACTCGCACCAGGGATACGGTGCGCGTCGCCAGCCCAGCCCGGCCTGTTCCTACTCCACGCACCAGGGATACGGTGCGCTCGCCAGCCCGGCCCGGCCTGTTCCGGCCACTCGCACCAGGGATACGGTGCGCGTCGCCAGCCCAGCCCGGCCTGTTCCTGCTCCACGCACCAGGGATACGGTGCGCTCGGCCAGCCCGGCCCGGCCTGTTCCGGCCACCCGCACCAGGGAGACGGTGCGCGTCGCCAGCCCAGCCCGGCCTGTTCCTGCTCTCCGCACTAGGCCTTATGTGCGTCCCCAGGGTCCAGCATGCCCTGTTGCTGCTCTCCGCACTAGGCCTTATGTGCGTCCCCAGGGCCAAGCATGCCCTGTTGCTGCTTCCCCGCACTAGCCCTGAGATGCGTGTCCTCAGCCCGGTACATCCAGTTCCGGCACCACGCATCAGGCCTACGGTGCGTCCCCCAGGGCCAAGCATGCCCTGTTGCTGCTTCCCGCACTAGCCCTGAGATGCGTGTCCTCAGCCCGGTACCTCCAGTTCCGGCACCACGCATCAGGCCTACGGTGCGTCCCCAGGGCCAAGCATGCCCTGTTGCTTCTCCCCGCACTAGCCCTGAGATGCGTGTCCTCAGCCCGGTAACTCCAGTTCCGGCACCACGCACCAGGCCTACGGTGCGCCTCAGACGGCCAGAGTCTGCCGTCTGCCCAACGGGGCCTGAACTGTCCGTCTGCCCAACGGGGCCTGAACTGTCCGTCTGCCCAACGGGCGCCTGAACTGTCCGTCTGCCCAACGCCGTCCTGAACTGCCCGTCTGCCCAACGGCGCCTGAACTGCCCGTCTGCCCAACGCCTTCTGAACTGTCCGTCTGCCCAACGCCGTCTGAACTGCCCGTCTGTACTGAGCCTGCAAAGCCGCCCGTCTGCCATGAGCCTTCAGAGCCGTCCGCCAGACCGGAGCCGCTAGAGCTCTCCGCCAGACAGGATCAGCCAGAGCCTTCCGCCAGACAGGATCAGCCAGAGCCTTCCGCCAGACAGGATCAGCCAGAGCCTTCCGCCAGACAGGATCAGCCAGAGCCTTCCGCCAGACAGGATCAGCCAGAGCCTTCCGCCAGACAGGATCAGCCAGAGCCTTCCGCCAGACAGGATCAGCCAGAGCCTTCCGCCAGACAGGATCAGCCAGAGCCTTCCGCCAGACAGGATCAGCCTGAGCCTTCTGCCAGACAGGATCAGCCTGAGCCTTCTGCCAGACAGGATCAGCCAGAGCCTTCTGCCAGACAGGATCAGCCAGAGCCTTCTGCCAGACAGGATCAGCCAGAGCCTTCTGCCAGACAGGATCAGCCAGAGCCTTCCGCCAGCCAGGATCCGCCAGAGCCGTCCAGCCAGGATCCGCCTGAGCCAGCCAGCCAGGATCCGCCAGCTAGTCAGGTACTGTCCCTTAGCCCGGTGCTGCCCCTTAGTCCGGTGCTGCCCCTTAGCCCGGTGCTGCCCCTTAGCCCGGTGCTGTCCCTTAGCCCGGTGCTGCCCCTTAGCCCGGTGCTGCCCCTTAGTCCGGTGCTGCCCCTTAGTCCGGTGCTGCCTCTAAGTCCGGTGCTGCCCCTTAGTCCGGTGCCGCCCCTTAATCCAGGTGGGTTTAGTTGGGGGGTGGTCATGTGGAGGGGGCTACGGAAGCGGATAGTGACTAAGGTGGGGTGGGGACCACGACCTGGGCCAGAGCCGCCACCATGGACAGACGCCCACCCAGACCCTCCCCTAGACTGTATGCTGGTGCGCCCGGAGTTCGCACCTTTAGGGGGGGGTACTGTGACACTCTGGCTCCATGGACTTTGTTATTTGAGCCAGGGTTGTTCATTTTTCATTTTGGGTGTAGTTCTATGTGGGATCTAGTTGGTTCATTTCTATGTTTGGGTTTGTTGTTTAGTCATATGACTCCCAATCGGAGGTAACGAGTGTCAGCTGTCGGCTCGTTATCTCTGATTGGGAGCCATATTTAAACTGTGTGGTTTCACCTGGGTTTTGTGGGTTTTTGTTTCCTTGATCCTGTTTAGTCAGTGTCAGATTTGGACTTCACTTTCGTCAGTTTTGGTTTGTTGTTTTTATCGTGGTTTCTTTATAAATAAAGTCTACGATGTTCGCTCAACACGCTGCGCTTTGGTCTGCTCCTTTCGACGATCGTGACACAGTGGGGTTTTTTCAAATGATATCAGTGACCACTGCTCTATTGCTTGTATTAGAGATACCAGGCTGAAACACTCTGATCCCTGTATAATCTCTAAGAGAAATTATAAACATTTCTCACAGCAAGCTTTTATCCTTGACTTATATCACTCTGAGCTTTTATCCACTTGCTGCTTTTTTGGACCCGGTTTTAGCCCTTGCTTTTTTCTCTTCTATTGTTACCTCTATGTCTGATAAACATGCCCCGCTTAAGAATCACAGAGTAAGAAACCGAACCAGTTCTTGGTTCTCTCCTGAATTGTCAGGTCTTTTTCAGCAAAATAATCGGGCCTGGGCCTTGGCGAGGAAAACAGGTACTCCAGCTGATTGGCTGTTTTTTAGGCAATTGAGAAATAAATGTACTGCAGCTGTCAAAAAGGCAAAATCTAATTACTTCCTTAATGCTATGACAGATTCTGCAGGAGATCCTGCAAAATTCTGGAAAACCGTTGATTCACTGAAACGGGGGAATTCTGCTGTTTCTCTTCCTAAGCAAATTATCTCCGACTCCTGTATTCTAAGTGAAGAAAATGATATTTGTGATGCTTTTAATAAGCATTTCATCTCTGCTGGTTTTTTATTTGAAAAGAAAAGTGGCCATTTCGGTACTGGCCAGTTAGTAGATTTTTTGTCTTGCTTTTCAACTGTTACTCTGAAAAATGGTAACCCTGTTTTTAGTTTCCAGAAAATAACTGAAGCAGAGGTTCTAGCTGCCCTGTGTGCCATTGATACTAAGAAATCCTTAGGCGCTGACAATTTAGACCTGTACTTACTTAAGTGTGCTGCACCTATCATTGCTGGTTCAGTGACACACATTTCTAATCTAACATTAAGCACAGGAAATATCCCTAAGGTGTGGAAAGCAGCTTTTGTTCTGCCATTACATAAGGGAGGTGACGGTAGTGATTTGGATAACTATCAACCCATCTCTAGGCTCCCTTGTCTGGCAAAGATCCTAGAATCTATAGTCAACAAACAGTTACAATCTTTTCTTTCTGTTAACAGTATTTTTAGCCCCAATCAATCTGGTTTTAGATCTAAACACAGTACCACATCGGCCACTATGCTTGTTGTAAATTATATTGCAAATGCCTTAGATGATAGAAAGCACTGTGCTGCGTTGTTTGTAGATTTGTCAAAAGCTTTTGACACTGTAGACCATGCTATCCTTTTGAGTAAGCTGTCATCTATAGGACTGGGCACTGATGCCTGTCGATGGTTTTATGACTATTTTAAAGATAGAACTCAGGCCGTCATGGTCGATGGGGTCAAGTCTGACCCCTTACAGTTACTTAAAGGGGTCCCTAAGGGTTCAATAATTGGCCCACTATTGTTCTCACTTTGTAAATTCCATTTATATGCAGATGACACAGTGATGTACTCTATTGCTCCAACAGCGGACCAAGCTTTAATGCAGTTGGAGTCTGATTTTAGGATACTACAGGGGTCTCTTTTACAGCTTAAACTTGTTTTAAACGCTAAGAAAACAAATGTCATGTTTTTTTCTAGGTCTAAACGCTTAATTAGAAACACTTTTGTAATCACTAGCTTGGATGGTACTCAAATCAAACAGGTCTCTGCATATAAATACTTAGGGGTATGGTTAGATGATAGGCTTTCTTTTAAAAAACATGTTACTGAATTGGGAAAAAAGCTCAAATTCAAGATAGGGTTCCTTTACAGAAACAGGGCTTGTCTATCCTCCGTAAATAGAAAACAAATTGTGCAGGCTACTTTTATGTCCGTTTTAGATTATGGTGATATTATCTATATGCATGCATCGGCAAACACATTAAAACCACTGGATGATATTTACCATTGTGCACTCAGGTTTATCACGGGTGATAGTTACAAAACTCATCACTGTATCCTATATCAACATGTGGGTTGGGCCTCTCTATCTGTGAGGCGAGAGCAACATGCTCTCTTGTTTATTTATAAAGCACTTCTTTTAAAACTACCTCCATATATATCATCATTAATTTCCACTAGATATATTAATTTTAAAACCAGATCACAGATGTGGATTACATCAGAGACTCCTGTGGTCTCCACAGAGTTGGGTAGGACTGCCTTCAGTTCCTTTGCACCTTATTTATGGAACAAACTGCAGATCCAACTTAAGTTAGACACTCTGGTGTCCCTTGCCCATTAAAAATTTTTTATGGAGGATCAATATGATGTCTGTGATTGTTTCTGTTGAATTGTGTTTTTGTTTTTTATGTTTGAAATGTTCTTGTCTGTATGTCTAAAACTGTACATGTCAACATGTTTACACAGGGCACAGCCGTAAAAGAGATCCAGGTCTCAGTCTGTTTTTCCCTGTTAAAATAAAGATACAAAAATAAAAAATACAAAAATAGCGACTGGTAGAGTGAAATTACATCTTGTCCAAACACAGAACATACTGTACACAATAGAAGTAATTCTACGCTCTGTCTGCTTTATTGTTCCCTTATGACTGATGAAGAACAAAAACCTCTGATGGAAAATAACATCTGTGCATGCGGTGAAAAAATAAGATTCCATTGTCTTTGTCTAAATAGCCTATGGCTATGATAGCATGGAATAGATTAAAGAGATCAAATTTTCCACGCAGAAAATGTATAAAAGATGCATTATGCATTTTTGATGTCTTGTCTATTAGCACGTCATATCTGATGCAAGGTGATGAGCCATATTAAGAAGAGCTGTCTCTTTATGTTGGATGGGAAATGATGGTTACTAATATGAACGCAGTGGTGAAGTTTTTCAACCCCGTCTTGCATAACCAATGACACCTCTTATCAACTGCATGATGTGCATAATGACTGTCAGTGACATGCTGGATTTAGTAATGCGTAAAAACACAGATCAGTCATCATTGACCACAATAAAGTCACAAGACTGCAAAGATCGCATGGTTCAAATCAAACAGAGAGGGAAAAGACAGTTGTGGTTGTAATTATGATTTTCTCCTTGGTTTAGAAATGCTGTGTCTTTTCCAATGCTATGTGTGTGCTGGCATGTGTGCCCCCGGATTGGCTCTGTTGTGTTAATGAGGTTATGAGGGGCGGCCTGCCAAATCTCGATGTCTTCGGGATGGCAAATAAAACATTTTCACCACACTGACAGTATCTGAAATGTTGCAAATCTCATGGTCCCCAAATGGTTTCCTTTCCATTCTCCATCCCAATCTTACCCTCTGAAATTGGATGGCATACCCTCTTAATATGATTGATGTCCCTGACAATCTTATATGAACTGCACCATAGTATAGTGTGTGTGTGCACACGCCATTGTTCACCGACAAATGTTTGTTTACCACTAAGAAAACACAGTTCACGTATAACAAACACTTTGTGCTGCCTTCAAATGTATGTCCAGAAGGCAAGACACAAATCCTCGATAATCAGTCTAGTTTATGCATCTGTAATTGAAGAGCCCCTTCCAACTGTATAATTTAACAAATATGCAACACAATGTTAAATTTAGACAAATTATACAGTTTATAAAAAAATCTGTTTTGATAGAGGAAAACAAGCATTACAACTGCAATATCTACTGAACAACAGTAAACAAACAATGCATAAAATATACAACTAGATGCATTTGAATCAATTAGGAATAGCCTAGTCAAATAGTGGGATGAATCTCTACCAGTGTTGCACATTATTCTGTAGCATGTGGCTAAACTGGCTATACCCCTCTTTTAGATGATTTGCCTTATCTTCTTTTAAGTGAAACACCATTAAAACCATGTGTCCAGCTTGTCCAACTTGAATGATCTGTATGTTGCAGTTGATGAGATCAAATGACTAAGCACAGAGTTGAAGAACTCTGAGGCCACAGAGAGCTCTTCAGCATCAGAATGTGGGATCAGTGACAATTGGATCTCTGAAGGAAAGCTCATAATGGCATATACACTACCGGTCAAAAGTTTTAGAACACCTACTCATTCAAGGGTTTTTCTTTATTTTTACTATTTTCTACATTGTAGAATAATAGTGAAGACATCAGAACTATGAAATAACACATATGGAATCATGTAGTAACCAAAAAAGTGTTAAACAAATCAAAATATATTTTACTTCAAATATCCACCCTTTGCCTTGATGACAACTTTGCACACTCTTGGCATTCTCTCAACCAGCTTCATGAGGTAGTCACCTGGAATGCATTTCAATTAACAGGTGTGCCTTCTTAAAAATTAATTTGTGGAACTTATTTCCTTCTTAATGTGTTTGAGTCAGTCAGTTGTGTTGTGACAAGGTAGGGGGGTGTATAGAAGATAGCCCTATTTGGTAAAAGACCAAGTCCATATAATGGCAAGAACAGCTCAAATAAGCAAAGAGAAACGACAGTCCATCATTACTTTAAGACATGAAGGTCAGTCAATACGGAACATTTCAAGAACTTTGAAAGTTTCTTCAAGTGCAGTCACAAAAACCATCAAGCGCTATGATGAAACTAGCTCTCATGAGGACCGCCACAGGAATGGAAGACCCAGAGTTAACTCTGCCGCAGAGGATGAGTTCATTAGAGTTACCAGCCTCAGAAATTGCAGCCCAAATAAATTATTCAGAGTTCAAGCAACAGACACATCTCAACATCAACTGTTCAGAGGAGACTGTGTGAATCAGCCCTTCAGGGTCGAATTGCTGCAAAGAAACCACTAATAAAGGACACCAAGAAGAAGATGATACTAGCTTGGGCCAAGAAACACGAGCAATGGACATTAGACTGGTGGAAATTTGTGCTTTGGTCTGGAGTCCACATTTTGAGATTTTTGGTCCCAACCACTGTGTCTTTGTGAGACGCGGTGTGGGTGAATGGATGACCTCTGCATGTGTATTTCCCACCGCAAAGCATGGAGGAGGAGGTGTGATGGTGCTTTGCTGGTGACACTGTCTGTAATTTGTTTAGAATTCAAGGCACACTTAACCAGCATGGCTACCACAGCATTCTGCAGCGATACGCCATCCCATCTGGTTTGGGCTTAGTGGGACTATCATTTGTTTTTCAATAGGACAATGACCCAACACACCTCCAGGCTGTGTAAGGGCTATTTTACCAAGAAGGAGAGTGATGGAGTGCTGCATCAGATGACCTGGCCTCCACAATCCCCCGACCTCAACCAAATTGAGATGGTTTGGGATGAGTCGGACCGCAGAGTGAAGGAAAAGCAGCCAACATGTGCTCAGCATATGTGGGAACTCCTTCAAGACTGTTGGAAAAGCATTCCAGGTGAAGCTGGTTGAGAGAATGCCAATCGTGTGCAAAGCTGTCATCAAGGCAAAGGGTGGCTATTTGAACAATCTCAAATATAAAATAAATTCTGATATGTTTAACACTTTTTTGCTTACTACATGATTCCATGTGTTATTTCATAGTTCTGATGTCTTCACTATTATTCTACAATGTAGAAAATAGTAAAAATAAAGAAAAACCCTTGAAATGAGTAGGTGTTCTAAAACTTTTGACCGGTAGTGTAGAGCTGGGGGTTACAATCTCTCTTCCATACTCTTCTTCCCTTCAGAAAGCAGATCACTGCCTGAGAAATAAGCAGCATAGGTAGGATGTTAGTTGCAGAAAGACCCTCAGAGAATGAAACCATTAAGGTTTGTTCTTGCTCTGTCTGGTGTCCCTAGGCCAAAATTCATCAAATGACATGGAAACAGTGGGCTCAGAGATGGCTGAGAGAATCCTACAGTGTATGACTCTTCATCTGTGTCACACCAATTGGCTTCCCCTCTATATGTAATGGATGTAACGCTGCTTGCTTAGTGAGTACTGCTTTCTTCCTGATTCGGCTCACAGAGGCTTGAACCCAGGGCCTCGTTCTTGCTAGCACATGTGACTGCCTTCCTTGACAACGTACCAACTGTTTGAGCTATCAAAAAATATCTCATTTGAAATCTCCATCGGCGACATTTCAAGCTAGCTGTGGAGTGATTTTACGGTATTGTTCATAAATCTGTTAGGCTACATATAGACAGATGCTCCCTCACATACAGGTTTAGACACCCTGAAATAGAAATGTAGGATAGATAATTAAGAGATGTATACTTTAGCTGCATTCACAGCATTGAATGATGAGGTATTTCTAACCCTCACCATAGGACTGGAGATGCATGTCATATACAGTGCCTTATCCCATAGACTTTATACAGCCAAAAATAAATTATCATAATCCCACAAATCTGCTCCACAGAATATTCTCTGTATCCCTCTAAATCCTGACAGGCAACTAGCCTATTACTCTAATCACTTCACCCCTACGGGAAAATATCCTCACAGGAATAGCTCTATAAAGGGCATCTGTAGATTAAGACGTGTTAAGAATTCCTGCAAGTTTATAAGATCATTCATGCATACAAAAAGTATTCTTAACCAAGACTGAAATGCCCGTTTGGGCATATGCTGGCCCTTGCGAATAAACTATTTAAACAGTCATGTCTTCATCTTGCCTTCTTTTTTGTACAAAAGCACGAGTAAAGAGAGAACACAAAGAGTGCTTCTATGTTTACAGTAAACTGCTAATTATGGGTTGTGTGATCTACTACATGTCGGTGAACTGTTTGAACTATACTCTTGCTCTTGAGCCTATGCTCTTGAGACTACAAGGTGAGCTGCCTGTTCTAGAATGCATATTGCGTGTGTTGTGCTCAGAGTCTTGTGTCAGTACCATTTCAATCTATGGTAGGTACATCTAATGTGGGCTGTTCCAGAATGCCTATTGTGTTGTGCATGAAGTCTTTTGTCGGTACATCTAAGGTGGGCTGTTTTCATTAACCCCGTCCGGTGCCATAAACGGATCACCACTCTAGGGAGGTGATTAGGGAAAGGGAATAGTCAGGAGCACAACTGAATGCATTCAACTGAAATGTGTCTTCTGCATTTAACCCAACCCCTCTGAATCAGAGGAGGGCTGCCTTAACCCCCAACGGTCGATGTCCGCACCCCACTGACACCTAATTAGCATAATAAACAAATCCCCATACAAATCTGTCCGTTTAAGCTAAAGATATGGGGTGGGGGGGTTGCATTGGATGCGTCTCAATTCACCGCATCAGCTTATGTAACACTTCCAAATCTGCGGTGAAAAGGTGTCAAGACCGAAAATCGTTCTTCTCACAAAATCATCTGTAGCGTCCGAACGGTTTGGCCTACAAACTATTATTAATCGACGTCCACGTCACGGTGCAGTTGTTGTTGGGGGTTAACTGCCTTGCTTAAGGGCGGAACGACAGATTTTTCCACCTAGCCAGCTCTGGGATTCGAACCAGTAACCAGCCTAACACTCTTAACCTCTAGGCTACTTACCTATTATACTCTAGCCTGGTTAATGGTCCTTACTGACAGCACTTAATGAAAATAAATGGAGGGCTGAAAGACTACACACAAGGAAGGAAGAGATTCTCCATCACTATGTGTTTCACCTTGTTTTCATGTTTAAGTAATCCTTTTTTCACATTCAAGGGAATTAGGCCTACCACAAATAGAATGATCAGATTACTATGGAATCACAGGGGAATCAAATAGTAGGTCCTAGTTCTTTCTTTCATTTTTTAGTTTTCAATTGTACCACAATGTGCTGGAGAATGGCTTTCTTTAATGTGACTGCAGTAGAGACAATAAGGGCATCTTCTACACTTCATTAGTTTTCCATTATCATATTTTGCATTAGGCGTATCAGCCAGAGTGAGTGCTATGATCAAGTTTGCTTATTTCCGTCAGACATAAACAGACTGAAAAATGACACGATTGGGGGGTCATTCGGTTAATTGTAACTAAACTTGCCAATCATCCTTGGTTTGAATGGACACCAGGGGCATGGTAATGCATTCGAGTCACATAAAAACCAAACACAACAACTTATGATTGCTTTTAGCCTTTTGTTTTCTGGCTCCTCTGTCTTCATTTCTGTACTCTGCTTAATGTACATGAGAAAATGTCTGTTGGCATAGCACTTAAGCTTTGAAATATATGTAATTCCTGTGTGTTGGAGGAAAAGTAGTACGGGACTTCTGCAACAAATATTCACATCAACTGACCTGCTTTTGATCAATAACAAAGTCAGGCACTTGGGTAAACTGTTCGGGGATGACTACACCATTAGCTAACACACCACCGGGTGACTCTCACAGTGTAATTAAAAGGCATTCCCTCGAAATCCTGTCGATTAGGGAAGCTGTCTTAGAGATCATATGGGTGCCAGACAAACAACCCCTCCCTTCCTTTAGCGAGCCTAGCTATGTTGCATCCTCTTCCCCAACTGCTCTCCTCTGCCAACCCCCTCAATCTCTGTCGTACCCACGCTCTGCCCCACTGCCTCATCTCCTCTCTGACACCCCCCCAAGCCCAACTTCCATCTCTCCCTCTCCTCTGCCCACACCCCAACAGCCCATATGCATTCATTTATCTCATTCCTTCTCCCTGTCTGATATAGTTGGGCAAGACTGCCCTCTAGTCATGACATTGGTTTCCTTCTTTCCTCTCACTTGTCAGTCCATCCCCCATCCATGCTGCAGTCCCTGGGGTGTCTTTAGTTTGGTGGAGCCAACCGTGTCATGGAGGAAGACTGCCATCTACTGTCTTTAGTATTCTCTGGTTGTTTCTGAGCTATTCTCTTTGAGATCTGGCATCAGTAAGGTAGGACGACACTGCCATCTGCTGCACTGAAATGTGACTTTAAAAAAGTGGGCAGTCATTTCAATTGAAAACCCCCATTTAGTGGCTCTGCTTGTGTTAAATATTTTCCTATAGCTACACAATGACCATCATCATGGAGCGCATTTCATTACCTGTAGATATATTGTTGCAACAAACTTAACATGGATGTGATTCACATATGATAATTACATTGCTTTTTCTGGAATATGTTATATCTTATGGAATATTTGCTGTACATTCGTTATTTTTTTCTTTTCTCATATGATACAGGCCACCTACTTAATTGATCTGTAATTAGCCTAGTCTCTAAAACATGTGAATCTTATTATTATTGCAGCTGCAAGACTCCCTCCACCCCCATCTCACTCTGTTTTTAGACTGTCAGAGCTGCTCCTTCCTTTTCTTAACAGCAGCTCACTCACACAGCTACACCTGAAGGCAGGACAAAGAGAAGAGGTCACCCTCCACACTCCCACACAGTGGCTCCATCGGTCTTCTCTTTATGCCTCCTTCTCACCATATCTCCCCTATTTGTACTCTGACTCACATGGCTCTCTGCCTTCCTCCCACATACACAGTCTTATTCAATACATTTTCACGTAATCTCTCTCACACACAAACAGTAGGGCCTATGTCAGGACTGTTAATACCCAGTGTTTATCAGTCTTCATGTATTTACATTGTGCTACTTAAAACATTGTTCATCGAGTGATCTTTTGGTTCACTGTCAATTGATTAATCTACTGTATAATTCATTGAGTTTTAATGAGCAATGTTGTAATTTCTGACAGTGAGATGAAAGGTTGTCCGAATGCCTAGCCTACATACCACAGCCAGCAGGTGGGGGAACTAGACCTACCTTTTGATTGCTGGGAGCACTAAACAACGTACACCACTGATTGTCAACACGCCCCACAAAATGGAATCACGTACCTCCAGTCAGAGGCACATTACAGCTAGCGAAGAATGATTTGTGCACATGTGTGTATGCGCTTATGCCTGGGGTCACCCAGTTACAAAACCAATGCAGTTCTGCTAACTCGGCGCACTTGTGTATGGGCGATTCCATGGAAGCAGAAAATATTCTTGGTATCTCAGATTGTTCTGGTAATTCTCACATAAAAACTGAATTAGGAGGAAGGATGTTTGAAATACTTTTTACATTTGTATCACAAATCATTTTTGAGAAAATCATGATGAAAGTGGCCATTTTATAACCTTTTTAGACCTATACATGCCTCCTGTAAGACCCTATGATCTGTGAACTATACATGATACAGAAAACATCTTGGTGTCATGCTGCTTATAGTGTGCTCTAAAATATGGAGAATGTCTTGATTTAAAAAATTCAACACATTTTAAATACAAAATGTTTCGTGTTTCGAGCACAAACCATTTTGTATTTAAAATGTGTTGTTTATTTGCTCGATTGGAAATGTATGGGCCTATTGCAACCATCGATGACCAGATTAACGGCAGCTGATCTCTCGTTACACTATCAATACGCTCTAAAATCAGCCACACAGCTTCTTCTTCTATGGTATTATTGTGGTCAGAAAACAAAACGTTAGAGGTGCATGCCGGTTATGCTGCCACGTACTGTACTGGAGTGTGTAGTCAATCACAGCTTACAGACTAAATGAATAAAGAAACAAGCATTAAGAAAAGAAAAACCAATCAATCATCAATCATCATGTCACCAGAATAAGACCCTCGATATTTATTGGAAAGGCGCATCAAGCTCATCACCTTGCACATTACCACCCTGTGAAGTTCATCATAATGTACAGTGGGGAAAAAAAGTATTTAGTCAGCCACCAATTGTGCAAGTTCTCCCACTTAAAAAGATGAGCGAGGCCTGTAATTTTCATCATAGGTACACGTCAACTATGACAGACAAATTGAGAAAAATAAAATCCAGAAAATCACATTGTAGGATTTTTTATGAATTTATTTGCAAATGATGGTGGAAAATAAGTATTTGGTCACCTACAAACAAGCAAGATTTCTGGCTCTCACAGACCTGTAACTTCTTCTTTAAGAGGCTCCTCTGTCCTCCACTCGTTACCTGTATTAATGACACCTGTTTGAACTTGTTATCAGTATAAAAGACACCTGTCCACAACCTCAAACAGTCACACTCCAAACTCCACTATGGCCAAGACCAAAGAGCTGTCAAAGGACACCAGAAACAAAATTATAGACCTGCACCAGGCTGGGAAGACTGAATCTGCAATAGGTAAGCAGCTTGGTTTGAAGAAATCAACTGTGGGAGCAATTATTAGGAAATGGAAGACATACAAGACCACTGATAATCTCCCTCGATCTGGGGCTCCACGCAAGATCTCACCCCGTGGGGTCAAAATGATCACAAGAACGGTGAGCAAAAATCCCAGAACCACACGGGGGGGACCTAGTGAATGACCTGCAGAGAGCTGGGACCAAAGTAACAAAGCCTACCATCAGTAACACACTACGCCGCCAGGGACTAAAATCCTGCAGTGCCAGACGTGTCCCCCTGCTTAAGCCAGTACATGTCCAGGCCCGTCTGAAGTTTGTTAGAGTGCATTTGGATGATCCAGAAGAGGATTGGGAGAATGTCATATGGTCAGATGAAACCAAAATAGAACTTTTTGGTAAAAACTCAACTCGTCGTGTTTGGAGGACAAAGAATGCTGAGTTGCATCCAAAGAACACCATACCTACTGTGAAGAATGGGGGCGGAAACATCATGCTTTGGGGCAGTTTTTCTGCAAAGGGACCAGGACGACTGATCCGTGTAAAGGAAAGAATGAATGGGGCCATGTATCGTGAGATTTTGAGTGAAAACCTCCTTCCATCAGCAAGGGCATTGAAGATGAAACGTGGCTGGGTCTTTCAGCATGACAATGATACCAAACACACCGCCCGGGCAACGAAGGAGTGGCTTCGTAAGAAGCATTTCAAGGTCCTGGAGTGGCCTAGCCAGTCTCCAGATCACAACCCCATAGAAAATCTTTGGAGGGAGTTGAAAGTCCGTGTTGCCCAGCGACAGCCCCAAAACATCACTGCTCTAGAGGAGATCTGCATGGAGGAATGGGCCAAAATACCAGCAACAGTGTGTGAAAACCTTGTGAAGACTTACAGAAAACGTTTGACCTGTGTCATTGCCAACAAAGGGTATATAACAAAGTATTGAGAAACTTTTGTTATTGACCAAATACTTATTTTCCACCATAATTTGCAAATAAATTCATTAAAAATCCTACAATGTGATTTTCTGGATTTTTTTTCCTCATTTTGTCTGTCATAGTTGACGTGTACCTATGATGAAAATTACAGGCCTCTCTCATCTTTTTAAGTGGGAGAACTTGCACAATTGGTGGCTGACTAAATACTTTTTTTCCCCACTGTATTTCATCTGTAGCCTAATTAACTGCATGCTTTCTCAAGTTGTAGTGGGAGGACCACACAACATATCATCGCGTGACTCCAAGTTTATTTCGATATGATGGTTATTATATCAATATTTGCGCATAAATGTGTTTCCACTGCCATTTCTCACATAATTAATCCCACCATGTCAATGTACATTTGGAGTCACGCGATGAATAGAATAGTATAGAATACAGTGTATACATATGAGATGAGTAATGTAGATATGTAAACATTATTAAAGTAACTAAGATACCATAGAATAGCATATAATACAGTATATACATATGAGATGAGTAATGCAAGATATGTAAACATCATTAAAGTGGCTAGTGTTCCATTCTGGTGACATGATGATCGATGCTTGACTGCCGTTTGACAAATAAGAATATTCTTGCTCTTATCCATAATGATCTCATGTAGACTAGCCTACCCGCACTGTATCTGCGAGCTGTTGGCTAGAGCGCAGGTGCCAAGACCAGAGTAGGCACATTTTGCTATTTAAAGCAACAGTTTTTGTGACAAAACTATCAGTAGAGTTGAAAATGCGATGGAAGCACATGGAACTTTAGATTTTTATTGGGTACATGAAAACTTAAGCCAAAAAGTACATTTTGTGTGCACTACGTCATCACGCACTGATTTTTATCCACAACAAGTCAATTTGGTGGAAACACCACTGGTGAGCAAATGAGAATATTTTATTTATGCAAATTCTAGAATATTCGCATGGAAATCTGTTGCCAATTGGATGGAAACCTAGCTAGTAACCAGGTTTCCATCCAACCTTTTTATGGGAGTACATGTCGGATAAAACATTTCATGACAGGCCTGATGAAAACAGAAAATATTTCTGTAAACTTTCCAAATGTCGACAAAACAAAATAATCTAGAGAAGGTAGGCTCTTTTTGTGTTGGTAAAATTAATTGTGTGAGAAATGTCTATGGAAACGCTTTTACCCACACCAAAGAACATCTGATTACAGTCGTCTCTCACAAATACGTATACATTTCCACGCCCATGAGGGTCCTAGACTTAGGCAGGGCCATGACAATACCAGTAAGAGAAACCTACTGTGTTTCTACCTAACAACAGAGAAGGAGTGTCTCTTAGACATGCAAGGAGATGACTCCGCCTAGTTGGAAGGTATAAAGATGTGCTTGTGTGACTTGTATGTTGTGTTTAGAGCTGAAGCACCCTGTGGGTTGAATAAACTTGGTTTCAGCTTTTTCTAGTCGTCCATGAGTTTTTAACACTGTTTGTTCAGAACCTAACAGGATTCACCACGATTTACAGTCGAACTGGAGAGTCTGAATCAGTGTAAGGAGCCGGCACCAAAAACAAGGTAGGCACAGTTCCTACACCTGTTACCACTCATTCTGACATTTTGGGGAGATGAGTCGTAGGCTGAATACAAATTATAGGATACGGAGCTAGAAAGCCTGAGCTTATTCATTACTCCCATTGTATTATGACCAGTTGTAGATTTATGGTATAGGGTAGGTCCCGGAAGGTAAGCCCGAGCAGGCTGGTCCCTGCATAGGGTAAGTCCTAGGGGGTAAGTCCCAAGTGGGTTGGTTCCTGCTAGCTTCATTTAAGAATAGGGTAAGTCCGAGCAGGCTGGTTCCTGCGGAGGTTAAGTCCTAGGGGGTAAATCCCGAGTGGGGTTGGTTCCCTGCTAGACCCATAAATTATAGGGTAAGTCCCGGAAGGGAAGCCCGAGCAGGCTGGTCCCTGCATAGGGTAAGTCCTAGGGGGTAAGTCCAGAGTGGGTTGGTTCCTGCTAGCTTCATTTAAGAATAGGGTAAGTCTGAGCAGGCTGGTCCCTGCAGAGGTTAAGTCCTAGGGGGTAAATCCCGAGTGGTGTGTGTATGGATAAATTGTCACGCTTGTGTAATAGTATGGTAGGTTGTAGAGAAATAGTCCATGTAGAAGGATGTGCATACAGTGAAGAATATGAGATATCTGAGGATATCTGTGCTTAAAGATTAAACATTGTCAGTGAGTGGGAATGTGGATGGTGATGGAAGGTTGCCTGTAAATTCTGGAGGAGGGCTCCCTCCATGGTTGGAAAAGCGAAAGGATATTAGAATGTTGCTTGAAAGTGATTTGTGTGTATTAGCAGTAGCAATAAGGAGAGAGATTGGTTTATGCCCTATTGGGGCGGGGAACTGTGAGATTATGTGGAAATTGGAAGACAACTGAGTAATTTTGGTAACAGGTGTTGTCATCAGCAGTGATATTTGAAGCGTGACACTGGTATAAGACATTAGTTCTCCCGTATTCTCCAGTTGTAAATTGGCAGACGCTTCAGTATCATTTTTAATACAAGGTATCAGGTCCTGTGACCAAATTATTAGGCACCTATAACTGAACTACTCTCTGGGAAGTGGGTATCACTACCTGGAAAATAATTACAATTGTTGTGTATTAGAGCCGTGGGTGAGGAAATCTAAACACCCTGGACACCGTCGGGAGAGGCGTCGGAATAATAACTATTGAAATGGCGACCGGCGGCCACGATCCTTTAAAGGGGGGCTAGAGGAAGAAAAGTTTAACAAAGCCATAGAGGTGCTTAAAGAGGCGCACAAGTGATTTACCAATTCGGCTCGAATATGGGAACAATTTAGCAAACTGTATAAAATTTGTCAGCACTCTAATCTAATAAAGAATTCAGAGATGCTATTGTGAGTTGGCACAATGACATAAAAGAAAAATCAAATGTTCAATACACCAGCGTTTTGATGTCAGCATTATATCAACAGAAAAGCAAAACCGACAGAACCAAAATTACTAGATGTACTCAGCATCAGAAGGACTGGGTATGTGAGTACGTTGATAGGATGGAAGACGTATTGCACACTAATCTGGCATTGGCAGATCATTTTAATGAAGATGAGGGAATTTGTACCTCCGCTTTGATGGCAGGGTTGAAACCCACATTCAAAACGGCTATTGCAGGGGTGGTAGACCAACACTCCACATGGGCAGAGATAGTTCAAGCTGCATTAAAAGTGGAATTCCGCTCACCATGCAGTGCATGTAGTCGCGGTTACCCATAATCCAAGCCCCAGTAATAGTTTCAGGAGTAAGGAAAACAAAAGCAAGCAGAGAGGTAAACCTAACAGCAAAAGATTTGCAGCAGCGAAAAGCCACCGAACCTTGTTGTCAATGCGGTGCATTTGGCCATTGGGTGAGAAACCTCTTCGCCGGCTCAGTCTGGGGTAAGTGCGGCTGTGCAGACATTTTCTTCATTGACTAGTGAGCAACAGCCAGAACTCCTGAAAGCAGCCGGAGTTGGGAGTAACTCATATGGGTATTTGGCCTCTGTGCGTTTATCAAAATTGGCTAATTTTACGACAGACAAAAATATTATGTTCAGTGGAGTATCAGGGACAGAATCTAAAGCTATGCAATTACTATCCATGCTGTTTACAATAGGTCCAGTAACAATACTCGGTGGAGCTCGTGTATTGTGTATTGACGGGAGTATTTTTCCCGTATGCCTTGTATTTTCCAGTGCACCTGATTTGTGCCCTGGAGTGTGTTTGACGCATTTCTGCATAAACCTGTATTTTGCGGATTAAAGCTTGTTATTCTGTGATTTACCCTCCTGCGCCTGACTCCTTCATCACCACCTCATCACAACAATGTAGTGTCTTCATCCGTCAGACAACCACCACTACCAGACAGACCCTCTATGTCACTGCAAAGGGAGGACGTTGATGAATGCAACCACTGGACTCACACCACATGAGGTGGTAACTGGAGACTGAGTCCTAAGCTCTATGATTCATATGTTACACATTAACGATTTGGCAATTATGGGTGAATTAATGTTGTCATACTGTCAGAGAATGACCCATACATTACAGCGTGTGTAATCACAGGTTAAAGCAGCTCATGAGGAGCAGACTCCAGGAGATAACCGAGAGCAAGGTCCACCAGACCGGAGTGTCCGGACAGCACTGGTCCGGGCCCACACTGTTCTCCTCACCGCGCCCACAGTGGTGAAGAACACCACTTCTCCTCGGTGGGTCCATACTTCTCATGCGAAACGAGATCCGGCTGGAGGAGGAGAGACTGGAGAGTAGGAACCATGTTAGGAAAGTGTTGTCATAACAGCATCCTTCTGTGTACTGATAACCGTATTCCTAGCACTAGCAGTAGTGATATATGGGAACAAGGATAATGGTTGCATTTCAATGCCAGTACAATGGATAGGAGAGTGGACAGCTGAGGGAGCTGTAGGGGTGGTGAAGAATGCTATAGTAACAGCCTGGAATTGGACCACTGAACGAGTGAGGAGTATCTTGAAGTATGCAGCATGGTCAGTGTTAGTGGTAGCAGGAGTAACATTGTCAGCATTGCTGGGATGTCACCTTCTGAAACCGTTGAAGCTGAAACGTGTATACAGTGCCGATTTACCTCAAGATGAGGTACAGTTGATTAAGGCCACCGCATGTGTATATCGGGTGGCCATGGAGGGAGAAGGAGGAGACGGAGGACGAAGTGTCACGATCGTCGTTACAGGAAGCGGACCAAGGCGCAGCGTGTGATACAAACATGACTTTATTTTAATTAAAGTAACGAACAAAACAAAACACGACTCGTGAAGTCCAACGGTTAAAACATACCGAAACGGAACAAAAACCCACAACCACAAAGGAAAAGACACAGTTTAAATATGGCTCCCAATCAGAGACAACCAGCCCCAGCTGACACTCGTTGCCTCTGATTGGGAGTCACTCAGGCCAACATAGAAAATACAAACATAGAACTACACACCCTGGCTCAACATAACAGTGTCCCCAGAACCAGGGCGTGACAGTACCCCCCCCTAAAGGCGCGGACTCCGACCGCGCCAACTAAATACCACAGGGGAGGGACCGGGTGGGCACTCCGCCTAGGCGGCGGATCCGGCTCCGGGCCTGATCCCCACTCGCTCTCTAACCCCCCAAAGTACCCCTGGTCCGGTCTGGTCCTGCTGACCGGAGCTGGACTGCACACTGGTGGAGCGGATTGCTCTAGCTCCGGCGTAACGCATCTGACCGGCGCCGGACCAGGAACCAGTGGAACAGGCACGTGCCGTGCCGGACCGACGACGCACACCACTGGCTTGGTGTGGGGAACAGGCACGGGCCGTGCTGAACTGACGACGCACACCACTGGCTTGGTGTGGGGAGCAGGAATGGGCCGGACTGGGCTGGCGACGCGCACCACAGACCTGGTGCGGAGAGCAGGAACGGGCAGAGCCGGGCTGACGAGACGCACCACAGACTTGGTGCGGGGAGCAGGAATGGGCCGGACTGGGCTGGCGACGCGCACCACAGACCTGGTGCGGGGAGCAGGAACGGGCAGAGCCGGACTGACGAGACGCACCACAGACTTGATGCGGGGAGCAGGAATGGGCCGGACTGGGCTGGCGACGCGCACCACAGACCTGGTGCGGGGAGCAGGAACGGGCAGAGCCGGGCTGACGAGACGCACCACAGACTTGATGCGGGGAGCAGGAATGGGCCGGACTGGGCTGGCGACGCGCACCACAGTCCTGGTGCGGGGAGCAGGAACGGGCAGAGCCGGGCTGACGAGACGCACCACAGACTTGATGCGGGGAGCAGGAACAGACCGGACCGTACTAGGGACACACACCACTGGCCCTACACCGGGATCTGGAACGGGCCGGACCGGACTGGCAACACACCCCAGTACCTCTCGCCGTGCCTCCACACCTTCCATCCCCTCTTCTACCAGTGGCCCCCGTAACCTGGCGGCCTCCTCTGCAACCCCGCTGGACCGCTCCATAGCGGCCTCCTGCTGCCCCGACGTCGTGAGAACCCCCCTAAAAATTTTCTGGGGGTCTCTCCTCCCCGTGGGCCAGGCCTCCATCATTCTCGCCCACCTCTCGCTCCTCTGTCTCCAACCCTCGTCACTCAGCTCCTCAACTCGCTGCTTGGTCCAGTTGTGGTGGGTTTTTCTGTCACGATCGTCGTTACAGGAAGCGGACCAAGGCGCAGCGTGTGATACAAACATGACTTTATTTTAATTAAAGTAACGAACAAAACAAAACACGACTCGTGAAGTCCAACGGTTAAAACATACCGAAACGGAACAAAAACCCACAACCACAAAGGAAAAGACACAGTTTAAATATGGCTCCCAATCAGAGACAACCAGCCCCAGCTGACACTCGTTGCCTCTGATTGGGAGTCACTCAGGCCAACATAGAAAATACAAACATATAAGTTTGAGGCCAGGGCCTTATGCCATGGAAGCAGATGACATAGTCAGAGGCCATAAGTCTCAGAGGTGGGAACGTATTAATCATATTTATTTTCTGTTCATTTATAAGTAATTTCAAAGTTGTATAATGTTGAACAGTATGGAGTTACTATTCAAAATGGAGTGACTGTTGGGACTGTTGGATTCTAGCTCGAAATTCATGTTAATACTTATTCATGTTACCATACCAGAACTTAGTGATTACTTTACATGTATAAGAAATGTATATGTTGGGGGTCAAGGAAGAGTAAAGAGGAAATTGGTGTGTGGAAAGTTACTGAGTGAGAAAAGGTGCGGAAAGTTCATATTCTGGTCAACTATATTATTGTAGAATATGAATGTTCCTAAGGAGGGAGGCAAAGGGCAACAGTTTAGTTTCAGATCTTGATAAGGCAGGCCAGTTGCTGCGGAACCAGGACCATGAGGGATGTGGAACTCAACTCGAGATAAGGTCAACAGTTGCCTCCTGTAGCTCAATTGGTAGAGCATGGCGCTTGCAATGCCTGGGTTGTGGGTTCGATTCCCACGGGGGGCCAGTATGAAAAATGTATGCACTTGTAACAGTGTTGCTTCCGTCCCTCTCCTCGCCCCTACCTGGGCTTGAACCAGGAACACTCTGTACACATCGACAACAGTCACCCTCGAAGCACCGTTACCTGTCGCTCCACAAAAGCCGCGGCCCTTGCAATTCAAGGGAAACAACTACTTCAAGGTCTCAGAGCGAGTGACGTCACCAATTGAAATGCTACTAGCGCGCACCGCTAACTAGCTAGCCATTTCACACCGGTTACACTCACCCCCCTTTTGACCTCCTCCTTTTCCGCAGCAACCAGTGATCCGGGTCAACAGCATCAATGTAACAGTGATGCTTCCGTCCCTCTCCTCGCCCCTACCTGGGCTTGAACCAGGAACCCTCTGTACACATCGACAACAGTCACCCTCGAAGCACCGTTACCCGTCGCTCCACAAAAGCCGCGGCCCTTGCAATTCAAGGGAAACAACTACTTCAAGGTCTCAGAGCGAGTGACGTCACCAATTGAAATGCTACTAGCGCGCACCGCTAACTAGCTAGCCATTTCACACCGGTTACACTCACCCCCCTTTTGACCTCCTCCTTTTCCGCAGCAACCAGTGATCCGGGTCAACAGCATCAATGTAACAGTGATGCTTCCTTCCCTCTCCTCGCCCCTACCTGGGCTCGAACCAGGGACCCTCTGCACACATTGACAACAGTCACCCTCGAAGCACCGTTACCCGTCGCTCCATAAAAGCCGCGGCCCTTGCAACGCAAGGGAAACAACTACTTCAAGGTTTCAGAGCGAGTGACGTCACCGATTGAAATGCTACTAGCGCGCACCGCTAACTAGCTAGCCATTTCACACCGGTTACACACTCACTAAACTGTAAGTCGCTCTGGATAAGAGTGTCTGCTAAATGACTAAAATGTAAGAGAGATTATACTGTTGGAAGGGTGGGGGGGGGGGCACAGGGGCCCACACCGAAGAACATCTGATTACAGTCCTCTCTTACACATACATACACATTTCTACGCCCATGAGGGGCCTAGACTTAGGCAGGGCCATGCCAATACCAGTAAGAGGAACCTACTGTGTATTCTGCCTAACAACAGAGAAGGAGTGTCTATCTTAAACATGCAAGGAGATGACTCCGCCTAGTTGGAAAGTATAAAGATGTGCTTGTGTGACTTGTATGTTGTGTTTGCAGCTGAAGCGCCCAGTGGTTTGAATAAACTTGGTTTGAGCTTTTTCTAGTAATCCGTGAGTTTTTACTCTGTTGTTTCAGAACCTAACAGTATCAAGAGGGGGGGAAAAAAATCCCTGAACTGTCCATATCTAAAATGTGTGACTAAATCAAGCCAATCAAGCCAACAGTTCTTACTGTAGCCTAATGTTTTGCTTTTTCACAGTGTCCATTGCCAATATATGGTACCAGTCAAAAGTTTGGACACACCTACTCATTCAAGGGTTTTTCTTTATTTTTACAAAATTCCACATTGTAGAATAATAGTGAAGACATCAAAACTATGAAACAACACATATGGAATCATGTAGTAACCAAAAAGGTTTTAAACAAATCAAAATCAATTTTATATTTTTGATTCTTCAAAGTAGCCACCCTTTGCCTTGATGACAGCTTTGCACACTCTTGTACATTTCAGGTAAGGCAGCTCCAAAATGCAGGTGTTTCAGCCTAGCTCAGTGCTTTCTGTGGTGGTGGGGCAGCCAGCGGAAAATACAGAGCCTAGGGGTTGGTAATGTTCTCTAGTTGCGCCGTGATTGGCTCAGTGTTCTGTCATTCATGGGGAAACTACAATGGGGAGAACAAGTATTTGATACACTGCCGATTTTGCAGGTTTTCCTACTTACAAAGCATGTAGAGGTCTGTAATTTTTATCATAGGTACACTTCAACTGTGAGAGACGGAATCTAAAACAAAAATCCAGAAAATCACATTGTATGATTTTTAAGTAATTAATTTGCATTTTATTGCATGACATAAGTATTTGATCACCTACCAACCAGTAAGAATTCCGGCTCTCACAGACCTGTTAGTTTTTCTTTAAGAAGCCCTCCTGTTGTCCACTCATTACCTGTATTAACTGCACCTGTTTGAACTCGTTACCTGTATAAAAGACACCTGTCCACACACTCAATCAAACAGACTCCAACCTCTCCACAATGGCCAAGACCAGAGAGCTGTGTAAGGACATCAGGGATACAATTGTAGACCTGCACAAGGCTGGGATGGGTTACAGGACAATAGGCAAGCAGCTTGGTGAGAAGGCAACAACTGTTGGCGCAATTATTAGAAAATGGATGAAGTTCAAGATGACGGTCAATCACCCTCGGTCTGGGGCTCCATGCAAGATCTCACCTCGTGGGGCATCAATCATCATGAGGAAGGTGAGGGATCAGCTCAGAACTACACGGCAGGACCTGGTCAATGACCTGAAGAGAGCTGGGATCAGTCTCAAAGAAAACCATTACGCCGTCATGGATTAAAGTCCTGCAGCGCACGCAAGGTCCCGCTGCTCAAGCCAGCGCATGTCCAGGTCCGTCTGAAGTTTGCCAATGACCATCTGGATGATCCAGAGGAGGAATGGGAGAAGGTCATGTGGTCTGATGAGACAAAAATATAGCTTTTTGGTCTAAACTCCACTCGCCGTGTTTGGAGGAAGAAGAAGGATGAGTACAACCCCAAGAACACCATCCCAACCGTGAAGCATGGAGGTGGAAACATCATTCTTTGGGGATGCTTTTCTGCAAAGGGGACAGGACGACTGCACCGTATTGAGGGGAGGATGGATGGGGCCATGTATCGCGAGATCTTGGCCAACAACCTCCTTCCCTCAGTAAGAGCATTGAAGATGGGTCGTGGCTGGGTCTTCCAGCATGACAACGACCCGAAACACACAGCCAGGGCAACTAAGGAGTGTAAGAAGCATCTCAAGGTCCTGGAGTGGCCTAGCCAGTCTCCAGACCTGAACCCAATAGAAAATGTTTGGAGGGAGCTGAAAGTCCGTATTGCCCAGCGACAGCCCCGAAACCTGAAGGATCTGGAGAAGGTCTGTATGGAGGAGTGGGCAAAAATCCCTGCTGCAGTGTGTGCAAATCTGGTCAAGACCTACAGGAAACGTATTTTCTCTGTAATTGCAAACAAAGGTTTCTGTACCAAATATTAAGTTCTGCTTTTCTGATGTATCAAATACTTATGTCATGCAATAAAATGCAAATTATTTACTTAAAAATCATACAATGTGATTTTCTGGATTTTTGTTGTAGATTCCATCTCTCACAGTTGAAGTGTACCTATGATAAAAATTACAGACCTATACATGCTTTGTAAGTAGGAAAACCTGCAAAATCGGCAGTGTATCAAATACTTGTTCTCCCCACTGTGTATATATATATATATATATATATATATATATATATTTTACACACACTACCATTCAAACAATTGGGGTCACTTAGAAATGTCCTTGTTTTCGAAAGAAAAGTTGTCCATTAAAATAATATCAAATTGATCAGAAATACAGTGTAGACATTGTTCATGTTGTAAATGGCTATTGTAGCTGGAAACGTCTGATTTTTAATGGAATATCTACATAAGCGTACAGAGGCCCATTATCAGCAACCATCAGTCCTGTGTTCCAATGGCACGTTGTGTTTGCTAATCCAAGTTTATCATTTAAAAAGGCTAATTGATCATTAGAAAACCCTTTTGCAATTATGTTAGCACAGCTGAAAACTGTTGTGCTGATTAAAGAAGCAAAAAAACTGGCCTTCTTGAGACTCGTTGAGTATCTGGAGCATCAGCAATTGTGGGTTCGATTACAGGCTCAAAATGTCCAGAAACAAAGAACTTACTTCTGAAACTCGTCAGTCTATTCTTGTTCTGAGAAATGAAGGCTATTCCATGCGAGAAATTGAAGATCTCGTACAACGCTGTGTACTACTCCCTTCACAGAACAGCGCAAACTGGCTCTAACCAGAATAGAAAGAGGAGTGGGAGGCCCCGGTGCACAACTGAGCAAGAGGACAAATACATTAGAGTGTCTAGTTTGAGAAACGGACGCCTACAGGTCCTCAACTGGCAGCTTCATTAAATAGTACCCCACAAAACACCAGTCTCAACGTCAACAATGAAGAGGCGACTCCGGGATGCTGACCTTCTAGGCAGAGTTGCAAAGAAAAAGCCATATCTCAGACTGGCCAATAAAAATACAAGATTAAGATGGGCAGTCTGAGATATGGCTTTTTCTTTGCAACTCTGCAAAGTGTTTATAAACTAAACATTTGACATTTTCGTTATATTTCTATACAATAGACCATAATTGATTTTGGCCCAATAGGCCTGGCCTATTCCCACGTTCAAGGAGATTTTACATTTTGATTGGGTTATTTTGCCTAAAAACTTTTAGGCCTACCTATAGAAATAATAAAATAAAAAAACTCTGCATCTCTGCCCAGCCTGGCAAGAGTGGCCAAAAGGGTGTTTAGCATCCCCAGTGACTCTGCAAGTGTGGAGAAGACATTCTCCGCTGCTGGCCAGCTCTCCAGGCCATCGCATGAGCCTGAAGCCACAAACTGGTCAAACCCGTATTTCTAAAAATGAATTCTAAAAATGAATTCAAATGCACTAATAAGTAATGTTTTGTTTAATTTGTATTTATTTCTAGTTAAGTCACAGCCTATATGCGCAATTTATAGACTATAATGATTTAATACACAAAATGTTGGTTAAATGCTGCACACTTCATGTCTCTACCAGCCTATTGTATTGCACTCGCAAATGCTTCACAATGTATTTCTTTGTAGGCTATAGCCTTGAAATAATATAGCCTAAATTATTCATTTTCGTTCCTTCTTAGGCTACCTGTCTGGCTCCTGACCTTTTTAGAGTGTTTATTTCCTGTTTAATATGACATGTAGCCTATTTGAAATGATGAGCGCTTCTTACATTCACCTTTTCATGTTTATTCAAGTACTTTTCATTCAAATCCATATGGTTTGGTTTCAATACTTGAAAACCAATTGGTAGGTCCAGGTAGTCACAACAATAGATGGGTAGTTGGTTAAATTGTGATTTTAATGAATGGAGCAAATTTGTAGCCAGAGTTTTTTATTTTCCTGTGAGTGTGGAGTGGTTTTTAGCGGTGCGGTAGGAAAGGACATGGAGCACTGGAGCTGTGTGTAAGCACCGCTCCATGAGTGATGAGTGGGATTTCCAAATGCTTAACTCCGCTCACATACTCTGCTGGGAGTACAGATATGCATCTGTTGGTCACAGATACCTTTTTAAGTAGGGGCGTGGATCAGAAAACCATTCAGTATCTGGTGACCACCATTTTCCTCATGCAGCACAACACATCTCCTTCGCATAGAGTTGATCAGGCTGTTGATTGTGGCCCGTGGAATGGCTGTGCGGAGTTGCTGGATATTGACGCGAACTGGATCACGCTGTTGTACACGTCGAGCCAGAGCATCCCAAACATGCACAATAGGTGACATGTCTGGTGGGTATGCAGGCCATGGAAGAACTGGGACATTTTCAGCTTCCAGGAATTGTGTACAGATCCTTGCGACATGGGGCTGTGCATCATCATGCCGAAACATGAGGTAATGCCGGCGGATGAATGGCACGACAATGGGCCTCAGGATCTCGTCACGGTATCTCTGTGCATTCAAATTACCATCGATAAAATGCAATTGTGTTTGTTGTCCGTAGCTTATGTCTGCCCATACCATAACACCACCGCCACCATGGAGCACTCCGTTCACAACGTTGACATCAGCAAACCGCTCACCCACACAACACCATACATGTAGTCTGCGGTTGTGAGGCTGGTTGGACGGAGTGGCAAATTCTCTTAAATGACATTGGAAGCGGCTTATGGTTGAGAAATTAACATTACATTCTCTGGCAATGGCTCTGGTGGACAGTCCTGCAGTCAGCATGCCAATTGCATGCTCCCTCAAAACTTAAGACATCTGTGTTGTGTGACAAAACTGCACATTTTAGAGTAGCCTTTTATTGTCCCCAGCACAAGGTGCACCTGGGTAATGATCATGCTGTTTAATCAGCTTCTTGATATGCCACTCTTGTCTGGTGGATGGATTATCTTGGCAAAGGAGAAATGCTCACTAAGAGGGATGTAAACACATTTGTGTACAACATTTTATAGAAATAAGCTTATGGAACATTTCTGGGATCTGTGGGGATCTAGATGTGATGACTAGCTTAGAAAGAATACATTAATGATTAAACATAAAGGGTTTGTACTGTACTGATATAAATTGTTTCATATAACAAGCTGTGATTCATGTGAGGAACGTTAGGGGGTAGGATGAGATAAGACTTGTATTTCTCACAGACACATACACACTGCCTCTTTGTTAAACCATCATACTCAAGGATGTGTACTGCAAAAAGTGCTGACTTTCTGGATAAGTTGGAAAACAACTAGACACCTGGCAACAGTGGAGCGCCAAGGATCTGGGACCAGCCTGTGCGCCAACGGATTGGCTGAGTAAGTCTAAACCACGCTCAGTCTCTACTCTGATTGGCCAGCAGGGAGCGGGAACTATCTCTGTCAGAGTGTTTTAAGAAGAACTCATAACAATGGCTTGGTTCTCTGTCTGCCCTGCGTGGTATTTCAGTGAGCCCGTATACGAACCATCATACTTATCATACATACATTTTGCATATAATAAATTTAGCTTGGATTGAATATGTCTTGATTATGTTTTCTCTTATTCCAATACCAGATTTGAATTACGCTATTTCTAACAATTGGTGACCTCCGACTGTGATCTGGTAGCGGAACTTCGCTGGAATTCATCCAGCCCATTGGACATCGCTGTCGTCGGACGGTGTGTTTCACAAAGTGCCCGGGCTTCTAAAAACAGGTAAGCAGACACCTATTGTTATGTAACTAAAGTTCTGCACATTGGCTTTATCCGAATTAATTTTGTGAAGCACCTGTTTGATGTAAGTGAACCCTATTGTACTATAAATAACGATTACAGTATACTACTTCGATTTCATAATATAATATGCAAATGTTTGATACTTGTGATGGTTAAACCCATGGGAATTGTATGATCATCAGTGCGAGCTATGACTGAGACTCATAGGAGGTACTTTAAATAGTTAGACAGTGCGAGCTATGACTGAGACTCATAGGAGGTACTTTAAATAGTTAGACAGTGCGAGCTATGACTGAGACTCATAGGAGTTACTTTAAATAGTTAGACAGTGCGAGCTATGACTGAGACTCACAGGAGGTACTTTAAATAGTTAGACAGTGCGAGCTATGACTGAGACTCATAGGAGGTACTTTAAATAGTTAGACAGTGCGAGCTATGACTGAGGCTCATAGGAGGTACTTTAAATAGTTAGGCAGTGCGACGCTATGGCACATATCAGTTCAGACTAGATATGACTAGGTTCATAGGAGGCACTTAAAATTCTTTAAGAAAGGGGTGACGCTATTGACACGTATCAGCAAAGGTACGGCTAAGATCAGAGGGGCAATTTAGCGTATAGAGTGTTGTCGTATGCATGAGAGTGTGAATGATAAACCTGTATACCTTGATAGAAAACTAATTGGGAATTAAAGACGTCTGTGGCTGTCCAAACTGTATAATTTGTGAATAACTGTTGGGTTTGTGGTTGCTTAAACCGTATAACCCGTTAATAACAATTGGGAACATAAAGGTAAAGTGATGAATGTCTAGTGTGACTGAACTGAAACGTTTGAGCTGATATGATTGAACTGTGGCGTTTGATGTTTGACATAGCATAATACTGGTTTTGAATAGTTGTGTTGAAGCAATTTGGTTTAGTATTTGATTTAACGTTTGATGTTTGACCCTGCAAAATACTGGTTAAACAATTAGACTGAAATAATTCGGTTTGTCGTTGAAATATAAATATGCACCGACTTTAACTAATTAGGTCGGAATAATTTCATTTAAATAAATAGACTAAAGTACTTTAAATAACGGCAGAATATTGGAAACGCTAAAACGAAAAACAGACATAGCCTGTTCCCACTGGACACAGAAGGGAGAGCCGCGAGGGGAGGGGCTGGAGACAGCGAGAGTGTGGCTTTTGAAAAGTCAGGAAGGACTAGGGGGTGATTTGTGTCGATTGAGAATTGGCTAAAAACACCACGAAGCGATTGTTTGAGAGGTACCTATAAATTTATAACGATATATACGTATGAACTTGCTCACCCGAACATAGACGTACATCATGGGTGAGAAAGTAGAGAATATTTACATTTGCATTTTTGGTAATTTGACAGACGCTCTGGTACAGAGCGACTTATGGGAGCGATTGGGGTTGAGTGCCTTGCTCGAGGGCACATCGGCAGATTTTTCGCCTGGTCGGCTCGGGGATTGGAACCGGCGACCTCTCGGTTGTTGGCGCGGTGCTATTGGTCACTAAGCTGCCTGCCGCCCATATGAGTTTAAGGTTGTGCCGTTGTTTGATCATGTGATAAGGTTTAATGGGTAATCGGACCATAACTAATGTGGGTATGGAAGTAATGTATAAACAGTGGAGAGCCAATAGGGGGCTCCATTGAACTATTATGGTTTATTTGGCATTTCAATGGCATAAGGTGAAATCTGTATGTATGAGGGGAATTCGATTATGTATTATTATAGTATTATGGACACTCTGTAATAAATAAACTGAACCAAACAAGACGTTACTACAGCAATAGAGGATGGTTAATGTTGTTACGTTAGTTTTTAAACCCGATGATAGAGGTAAATGCAGAACGCTGTTTGAGAGTGTGTTTTATTTTTATTTTTGAGACGAAAGGGCTGGCTAGTCGGGAGTGATGACGTGGCTGGTTGTGCGACATGGAAGTTGTTGTTTGGCGTACTTTGAAAGCATCGCGGAATGTGTGGAGTGACTGGCGATGTATGTAGAGGGTCCCTGGTTCGAACACAGGTAGGGACAGTGGGTAAAGCTTTCGCATTGGGGCTATAGACCTAGATTACTATGTGGATTGGGAAATGTGAAAGGTTGAATTAGATAACTTGAGTAGAAGTATTCTAGAAAGGTCTATGAAAATATGTTAGAGGGTCCTTGCGCCTTCCCCGTTGGATAGAAAGGAGCAAGGGGAGGGGTAAGCGATAGTTCAAATGTTAGGAATATCATTCAATGTATTCTTATCAACGATAGCAAGTATTTGTTTTATTAATTAGGGCCTAATCAGAGAGAACAGTTAAAGAAATTGAATAGCGAACTGAAAGGGCGATAGAGCTGTGAAAATTGAGTTGAGGACAAAGGAGAGTAATTTATGGCTCTGGTTAGCGGGAGAGAAAATGTATAATAGAGACAGTCAAGCGAGCTGGGTTGAGCTGTGGGATTTCAAGTGGAGGTCTGAATGCTTGACTGGAAGGCAGTGCTTTAATACATTCTAATTGTTATTACTTTATTCGATGGGTTGCTTGACGCCAGTGGTGTTACTTTTGATGTAACCGTGATTGTATTGGCTAAAAACTTAAATATGACATTTACAGGGGGGACAGGAACAATAGAAGGGGAGACAGATTTTCTTAGGGGGTTGATCAAATAATTGATAATGGATCATTTGAGATGAGATCACATGTAGCAGAGTTAGGGTAATCAATTAAATAATCATTGTATACTCGAGGAATTTTGAGTGGTTTTATGGATTAGTTATGAGGAATTAGATTGATACAAACAATTATTGATGGGTTAGGACTGGGGATATGTGTATCATGTTTTGTGTGTACTACCATCTTTAGATTATAACCAGGAGAAAGGGATTAGCTCATCTCATTGGAATGTTGCCCAGGGCTAGGGGGAGCAGTAGTGAAGTTAGGCAGTATTTAGGTCATAAAAGTGAGCTACCAAATCAAGTGAGGCCTGGCTATTTGTGGTTGTTGTTTTTCAAATTGTGTTTTTCAAACAAAAAACAACACACCTAGTATGATGTTTATAAAGCCTTGTTGTTTCAATTTTGGGGGGTTTTCAGCAAGTCAAGGGTGATAGGTCTTAGAGGAGCACGCACAGTGAATTTTATGGAGTTTTTCGGTTTTGGCTGAGTTTGGGGTATATATGATTTCTTATGAGAATGAATGTCATGAGGACTTAATGAACACTTGGGATAAGTAACATTTATGAAATATTTAGAATAATGGTGATGTTTGGTATACTATGGGATGGAACAGTTCGTTGAATAATTTCAATTGCCTCTGAACTCTGTTTTAACCTTCTGGTGTTAATTAATCATCCACACTAGTAAATTCTAAAGGCATGAGAGGAGGACTTTAAGATAGTTTATTTTACTAAGTTGAGGGTAATTTATAATACTGTGAAAAGTGTGAAGAAGATTATAATTTGGTAATAATATATATGATTTGAACCATAAAATAACATAAGAGAGAGTGGAGGGATGGCAATTGGATAATGAATTACCAATATTATCTAAGTGATTGTTTAGGTAGGTGGTAATATTGACACATGGGCAAATCATGTGTCAAAAGGGGGATGGTAGGATTAAATAATAAATATATACGAAGGAGAGGACAAAATACAAAAAAAAAAACTAAAAAAAACAACAAGAATAGAAATTGAGAGCTAAACATGTATGTGTGAAGACAGTTTATTAACCACACCCGTATGTCAGAGGTTTTGTGCCCCACAGGTGAACTAAAGGAGAAGGTAACCCACTCCATCCAACCAGGTGACTGGGTGTGGATCCAATCCTTAAAGAAGAAAAACTGGAAGCAGCCCCGTGGGGAAGGTCTATATCAGGGGGGATATGTCAATCTCCTGTGGGACAGTCAAACCAAGGTTAACAATTACTCCGTTCCCCTTGACAGGCTTTTACTCACTGTCAGGTTTATCCTCCATGATTAAATTGTTCAAGCCACCTGGGAATGTGGTGAAAGAGTCTTGTAGTAACTTGCACTATCTGTATCCCCCGATAACAAAGTCATCCCGACCTAGATTGCCTCCGTTTGAAGTCTCAGGGGATTCTTATCATTGTTTTTCTAGGACTAATAAGATAGGATACAGGGTAGGGCATCTTAGCTCCTGCTCCCACACAGAGAATGTCACAACTAAAGAGACCATGACTAATCTCCCCTCTTTGTTGCAGCCAGAGGATTTTAGGAACCAAAACCAGGCCCGTGCTGACATCTGATGGTTGTGATGTGATAACAGATTGTGAACTCACCTACATACGCAAACAATCAAACGTGTCAGAGACTGGTGAGTTGTCACGTAGAAAGTGGGACCTCCTCCCGGGATCCTTTGATGAAAGGATATATATTGATGGGATAGGAGTACCTCGAGGGGTTCCAGAAGAATTCAAAGCTAGGAATCAGATCGCAGCTGGGTTTGAATCAAGTCTTTTCTGGTGGTCAACAATTAATAAAAACGTAGATTGGATAAATTATATTTACTATAACCAGCAAAGATTTATAAACCACACTCGTGATGCAATAAAGGGATTGGCTGAGCAGACAGCAGCAACTAGCTTAATGGCATGGCAGAATAGAATAGCTTTAGATATGCTTTTGGCTGAGCGGGGTGGAGTTTGTGTTCTGTTTGGATCTATGTGCTGTACTTTCATCTCAAACAATACAGCACCGGACGGGTCCGTGACCAAAGCGCTTCAGGGACTCACCACGCTGGCGAACGAACTGGCTGAGAACTCTGGTATTGATAGCTCCCTAAACGGTTGGTTTGATAACATATTTGGTAAATGGAAAACTATTGTTGTAACTATTCTGGGTGAAGTTATAGCTTCTATGGGTATACTTGTTCTTTGTGGATGTTGTCTTATTCCCTGTGTCTGAGGGTTGGTGAGAAAGGAGATGGAGAGGCGGTTTCCCAACAGATGGTGAGATACGGCCCAATCCCGGACTCCGACCTAAGGAATGAAGGATATGACCTACCAGGCTTGGTGGAGTGACACCCTAGAGGGTGTCTAAAGGGGGCCAAAATTTACTTCCCTGTTTGTGTTTTATGTTTTAATAATCTTGTGTTTTGTGTTCTATTAATCCTGTGTTTTATGCTTTATTAATCAAGTTAACCATTGTGAATGTTTGTCTTTCCTTATGTGAAGGTTTGAAGTTCCTGGGTGGCTGGTAGCCAACCTAGTACAAGTTACGTGTAGATGGAAGGACTGAAGGCCTTTTTATTATCATTATTGCCTATTAATAAAAGTGTGATTATTTTTGTTTGTATTGTATTTTAATGAGTGACACCCTGTGTTTTCTTATTTTGGGTTCACACCCAGTGGGTGTGAAAAGGGGGATTGTGGGGATCTAGATGTGATGACTAGCTTAGAAAGAATGCATTAATGATTAAACATAAAGGGTTTGTACTGTACTGATATAAATTGTTTCACATAACAAGCTGTGATTCATGTGAGGAACGTTAGGGGGTAGGATGAGATAAGACTTGTATTTCTCACAGACACATACACACTGCCTCTTTGTTAAACCATCATACTCAAGGATGTGTACTGCAAAAAGTGCTGACTTTCTGGATAAGTTGCAAAACAACTAGACACCTGGCAACAGTGGAGCGCCAAGGGGCTGGGACCAGCCTGTGCGCCAACGGATTGGCTGAGTAAGTCTAAACCACGCTCAGTCTCTACTCTGATTGGCCAGCAGGGAGCGGGAACTATCTCTGTCAGAGTATTTTAAGAAGAACTCATAACAATGGCTTAGTTCTCTGTCTGCCCTGCGTGGTATTTCAGTGAGCCCGTATACGAACCATCATACTTATCATACATACATTTTGCATATAATAAATTTAGCTTGGATTGAATATCTCTTGATTATGTTTTCTCTTATTCCAATACCAGATTTGAATTACACTATTTCTAACAGATGTTTTATTTCAGCTCATATAACAAGGGACCAACACGTTATATGTTGTGTTCATATTTTTGTCCTACCAACATATTTTTCTACATAACATCCTATTCTCTTCCCAACAGCAGAAATATGCCAAACATATATAACAATTATCTGGCCATGTAAATTCCTAATTTTGCCTACACAGATATTGCACATTACATAAAAATAATAATAACAGACACACACTTGAGTTTTTTTAATGTATTTTAAATTATTTTTGTACATAATGTTTCCGCCATCGTTTCCTATGACCGAAAATAACTTCTGGACATCAGAACAGCGAGTACTCACCTAGGCCGGTATAGAGGTGACAACAGGAAGGAAGTGGAGGGCTCAGGATGCAGTGAGCAGGCTGAGTCACGGCTACGGCACAGCATGCTGGTGGGTACAGTGACTCCCGGAAGAGCTGGCCTTGGTAGCATTATAACACCACGCTACGACAAGGCCCAAGGGAAAGACAGGCGGAAGCTGGTGCAGGAGGAAGTGTGAGCAGTAGTCGAGGAGGAGAGAGCCAGCAGGATGGTCGGAATGCGGCAACAAGACAACAAGATGGGAGCAAGCGGTGGAAAGTACATGGTCTCAATGTCAACAGTGAAGAGGCGACTCCGGGATGCTGACCTTCTAGGCAGAGTTGCAAAGAAAAAGCCATATCTCAGACTGCCCATCTTAATCTTTTCATTTTATTGGCCAGTCTGAGATATGGCTTTTTCTTTGCAACTCTGCCTAGAAGGTTAGCATCCCGGAGTCGCCTCTTCACTGTTGACGTTGAGACTGGTGTTTTGCGGGTACTATTTAATGAAGCTGCCCGTTGAGGACCTGTTAGGCGTCTGTTTCTCAAACTAGACACTCCAATGTATTTGTCCTCTTGCTCAGTTGTGCACTGGGGCCTCCCACTCCTCCTTCTATTCTGGTTAGAGCCAGTTTGCGCTGTTCTTTGAAGGGAGTAGGACACAGCGTTGTACGAGATCTTCAGTTTCTTGGCAATTTCTCGCATGCAATAGCCTTCATTTCTCAGAACAAGAATAGACTGACGAGTTTCAGAAGAATGTTGTTTGTTTCTGGCCAATTTGAGCCTGTAATTGAACCTACAATTGCTGATGCTCCAGATATACTCAACGAGTCTCAACAAGGCCAGTTTTATTGCTTCTTTAATCAGCACAACAGTTTTCAGCTGTGCTAACATAATTGCAAAAGGGTTTTCTAATGATCAATTAGCCTTTTAAAATGATAAACTTGGATTAGCAAACACAACGTGCCATTGGAACACAGGACTGATGGTTGCTGATAATGGGCCTCTGCATGCCTAAGTAGATATTCCATTAAAAATCAGCCATTTCCAGCTACAATAGCCATTTACAACATGAACAATGTCTACACTGTATTTCTGATCAATTTGATGTTATTTTAATGGACAAAAAATTTGCTTTTCTTTCGAAAACAAGGACATTTTTAAGTGACCCCAAACGTTTTCGGTAGTGTACATATATAGTGTACATATATAATAATCACTTTGAATGTGATTTTGCCTGACCTCAATTCAACCTATCAGAAAATCGGGCTTGCCCATCTTGGTAAGGGGCCGGCCGTTGCCCACTGATCAGCCAAAGGCTCATTATAGATTAGAATAACTGAGAAATTGGGGCAATGACTACGGGTAAGGGTAGGGACGTCCCAATGATCCCGAATAGCATTGACAATAATAAGAACTGTGCGTCCCATCCGTGGGTGTGTCCCTTTTGGATATACGCCGACCATTTCCACTCAAGAAGAGGCGGGTTATGATGATGTCATGTAGGATGCGGTAGCGCCATTTTGAACTGTCTGTGGATGGTGGGTGTTGGAAGGACTTGTCGGGGAAAGTGTGCGAGTGAGTGAACAAGCCGGAGAGGGAGGGAAGAGAGTCCGAGCCAAGCAGAAGGGCTGCCCGGAACGTCTCGGTCCCACGATCTAGCTCCTTCATTTGAGAGACCGCTTGCACGAGTCCGTACCCGGACAAACACGCCCGGCAATCGAGCGCGAATCCCTCTAGCCATGGCAGGTAAATGGAAATAGTAATGTTAGCTAACTAGCTGCTAGTAAATCTACCGGCGGTAATAACATTAGCTAGCAACCTTAGCAAGCAACTAGCAAGCTAGCTAGTTATATACAATGCTGTATTTAGAATTATGTAAGTCTAGCTAATTGCTCAAGCTAGCTAACTAACTAAATCATTTGTCACTGGGCCTCACCAATCATCCTCGCTGGGGACGTCCAACTTTACAGGCTAACGTTAGCTATATGTGGCTAAGTTATAGCTAGCCCCACGTTCCTCTCAATCACATCATATGCATCGCTGTCATTTCATGTTAACTGTTAGTATGAAGCTGTAACGTTAGCTACCTAACTATGCCAAAGGCTATAATTTCCTTTCAGTGAGTTAGCCAGCCAAGTAGTATTTCTGGTAGTACTACTGGTAGCCAAGTTGGCTAGCTAAGTTGCTAAATTATCCCTAATAGCGCTAGCATGACCTGCGAGTTGAGCGGGAGTCTTGATGTGAAAGATGGTGGGTGGGTGGATGATGATGACTGGCTTCTTCCGAACGCCACCTTGCACCTGTAACGTTACGATGTCCACCTTTTAATGCCACACCACCACCATAATCGATTTAGCCATGAGTCATAGTTCTATTGCTGGATGTGGGCTTTGATGTAATATTTATGTATGCTTGAACATGAAGATCACCGTGCCATTTCCCTCGGGCTGGGATTGCATTCCTAGGTGGGCCAATAATGACTTGGCTGAAATCATTGCTAACTATCTATGACTCAGTTTATGCATGAGATTCAGTGTCTGTCGAAAGTATACAGCACTCTAAATATAGACCTGACTACTTTCCAGCATCTATTGTAGGCCTTGGTTCTCTAATGATGGGATAAGGTATTACTTGTTGACAGAGGGCTCCATGGTGCTTGTATCACTATTTTTGCAGAGGCAGATGACAACCTAATTTAGCATACTAACCACACTTACAATTGTGATCACTTGTAGTCAGCCAAGTTACATGCTAGATGTATGTATTTTATTAATGGGACGTTTAGGCTTCAGCCTCTGCATTAACAACCTTCTAGTCATACCTGCTCCTCCTGCATTTATCACACACCCAACCCAGACATGTTTTTATCAACAAATCTAACCAGTTCCATTGTGCAATAACGGAAATTATTACATGTGGAAATGTACAACTCAACCTGTTTCATTGTGCAATTACTGTTATTATTATCGAGAACCTGTCGGGACACTATACCTGTAATAACCCAGTCAGAGACAGATTTTGATATTGACCATTTTGAGATGGACTAGCGCTAGTTGATCTGTTTCAATGGCTATTTACAAATCTCTGTGGGAAATGTATATTCCTTATCCATTATAAAATATAATACTGTAGTAGTATTTCCCCTGCCTTGACCTAGTGTATGATGTTGTTTGAACTTTGATGTTAACAGCTGTTGAGGGCGGCAGGTAGCCTAGAGGTTACAGCGTTGGGCCAGTAACCGACAAAGTGAAAAAGCTGTCAATGTGCCCTTGAGCAAGGCACTTAACCCTAATTGCTCCAGGGTTGCTGTTGTTAATGGCAGACCCTGGCCTTGACCCCACTCTCTGAGGGTTTCTCGGGGGGATTTGGGATATGCAAAAAACAAATTTCCAATAGGACAAATATAAGCACCCAAATAATAATAATTATCTTGAGCTATGCTTCAGTTCCCGAGAGGCTTCTCTCTTAACAAGTGTATTATCAAGAGGCTCTGGAAGTACAGTCATAGGTCTCCAGGGACTCCTGAGGACATTGTCTTTCATTTTGACTGTGTTGCCAGTCCATGTAGTATCAGATGTTATCAATGAGCTTAATGCACAAGATGGGACCAAGACGGGTCATGTTGTGTCTGTCTATACACATAATTTCTCACGCCAATGGTCAGGTCACAGGCTTCCCCCTCACTTCGAAACTCCTTTTTCTGTCAGATTTGTAACATAACCAGTCATGCAATATCTCGATCAGTAACTGTCATTCTGCTATTCAGGAGCTGGAGGTGGGAGCAATGACGTGCAGTGGTGCTTCTCACAGGTGAAGGGGGCCATTGATGACGACGTTGCCGAAGGTAAGAGCTCTTCACAGGTCATAGACATTGGTACAGTACAGTGGCAGAATCATCATGCTTCCTAGTAGTTGTTCATATTTCACAATAAATTATGTTGTGCTGGATATATCGTACTCAATGCGACACGCTCTTCCAGTTATCTTGCATTCCCCGGCGGTCACCCATGACTCCTCATCTCCCTAAATGTTACACTGCTAGCCTCCCAGACAGTCCAATGCTATGCAAGAGTGACTGCAAAGTCGATTTCTGACACACAATGGCTTGCTTGCTGCTTTCTCTTGTTGGCTTTTGTCCTGTGGCCTCACACTCATGCTGACACAGTCTGTGTGAACATCCAGTATGGTGCACTGTACGCTAGGGCTGGAAATTGCCAGGGACCTTACGACACGATATCACGATACTTAGGTGCCGATACGATATGTATTGTGATTCTCACGATTCTATATATATTGCGATTCGATACTGTGATTTCTATTGTGATTCGATGTTCCAAACATATTGCTCACCATATGTCTGCTGCAGAGGGACAAGAGAGAGCCTTGAGAAAATTAGTTTTGATCAGTCATGGAAATGTGCAGAGAACAAATTGGCTCCCTATTTCAAAAGAAGATGGAGAAAAAGCTATGAAGGAAAAGTACTGGAGTTTTGGTTCAGGCACAGCCAAGTAGCGCAAAAATAATATTATGACATTGTCGATACGATATACTGTCAAAAATAATAACCCGATATAGATGCCCCCCCCCATCACTACTGAATTCCATGTTCCCAAGCAATCTATCCTCTCCTGCAGATCCTAGATCAGTCTAAAGATACACAGAAGGAGAACTGAGTCACCATGTGCTCTGCTCCTGATTATAGGTCAATCTCTTAAGGATTTAGGAAGTGTGTGTCACTGCGTAGGCTGATACTGGGCATATGAATGTATAGCAGGGATCAACAACTAGATTAGCCGCAGGGCTGTTTTCTTTTTTTTCTTGACTGAATGGTCAAGACCACAAATTGACCGCAAGAAGCCCAAACAGATATATTTGACTAAAACATAATCATTTCAAACCTTAAGTTTTTATATGATCACATATATCTCTATTAGGTGTGGGAATAGTTTGGAACAGATTTCCAATTAAAATCATTGGAGCTGATTTGCTGGTGTTTTTATAGTCTACGTTCAACAACAAAAAAACAAAATTCTCAAATGTGGGGGGCCAAATAAAATCACTGGTGGCGTTATCGCAATACTTGGGTGTCTATGTATTCTGATTTGATATTCCAAACATTGCTCACCATGTCTACTGCAGAGGAACCAGAGTGCCATGAGAAAACAAGTTTTGGTCAGTTATGGAAATAAAAGTGCTGAAAACATGTTGTTGGGGGGTCAGGGCATTGACAACGTGGCGTGTCCATGCCCTCCTTACACATGATACACACACTCACTTACATACCCCCACCCTTGGCCCCAGGGTGTTAAGCTCAGTCTATGGCCTCCTGCTGCAACCTTTCTCAGCATTGTCTTTCTGCTCGAATGGGCAACAGTGTGTGTCAGCCTCTGTCTAAAAAGCCTCCATACTGTTGTTGGGGGAAGGTGCTGGTGCATGTAGGAACTTGGTTACTGATCATTGTGTGTCTGCTTTGGATGTAATCACATTCTAAGACTCCAGCTCTTGGATAGAAGATAGACCTCTAAACAAATCCAGTGCTAGTAATGTTCATATGCTAATTGCAGTCTCATGGATACAACCACCTGCAATTCCTCTCTGAATACCTTTTGTGTTGGGTAGAAAGAAATAACTACCACATATTTTGATTTTCTTGAATGATCTATATACCTGTTTTGTGTTCAGCCGACATCATATCTACTGTGGAGTTCAACCACTCAGGGGAGCTGCTAGCCACAGGAGACAAGGGTGGCAGGGTCGTCATCTTTCAGCAGGAAATAGAGGTATGACTGTCTGGAAGTTTGGAGTTTAAATTCCAATTTGCTTTTGAATGGAAAGGAGGTGATTGTGGAAAACGAATAAAGCAAACATTTTCTACCCTTCCTTCTGCTGCCTCCTCCATCCCTTACTACGTCTCCTTTTTCCCTCTCTTCATCTTTTCCCTCTCTCTCCCCCAACAGAATAAGAGTCAGCCACAGTGCCGTAGTGAGTACAATGTTTACAGCACTTTCCAGAGCCATGAGCCCGAGTTTGACTACTTGAAGAGTTTAGAGATCGAGGAGAAGATCAACAAAATCCGCTGGCTGCCCCAGAAGAACGCAGCTCAGTTCCTGTTGTCCACTAACGGTCAGTCGGTTTCCAATCTCTGGTGAACTTTTATGCATGCCATCACATCACTGAGCTTTGTTTAGCTGTTAAATGTATTTATCTAGTCCTGTGTTCTGATTGGCAGACAAAACCATAAAGTTGTGGAAGATCAGTGAACGAGACAAGAGACCAGAGGGCTACAACCTGAAAGAGGAGGATGGACGCTACATAGACCCCAACACTGTCACTGCACTTCGGGTAAGTGCTTAGCTGATTACATGCCAGGGGCTAAAGTTGGGTCCCTGTGTTCTGCCCATCATGTGAGATTTTGCGATTTTTGTTATGTATTTTAAGCTTTCTCTAGAAATGAGAATTGCACCAACAACTAAAAAATATTCTGAGGATGGTGCTGGACCAGCTGATATAAAAAGAAAGGGGGACAGTTTGATAAAATCCATGCATGCCAAATGATTGCTAAAGAAAAACAGGCCCTAGCTATATTATGGAGAAACACTAGTCACTGTGTGGGTGTAGCCTATACCCTTAGAGCCTCACCCGCTGACTACCCTCTGTACCCTTGCAGGTGCCTGTGTTTAGACCCATGGACCTCATGGTGGAGGCGAGCCCTCGAAGGGTGTTTGCCAACGCCCACACTTATCACATCAACTCCATCTCAATAAACAGTGACCATGAGACATATCTATCCGCAGACGACCTGCGCATCAACCTCTGGCACCAGGAGATCACCGACCGCAGCTTCAGTATCCTTGTCCAGCTGTTAATTATAGGATGGTTGAGGGAAGGGACAAAGGAGGGGGGGGGGGTGTGTGTGTTTACCCCCTGTGTGCTAGTCCCCCTTGACTCTAGCCCCTCCCAGACATTGTGGATATAAAGCCAGTCAACATGGAGGAGCTGACAGAGGTGATTACAGCAGCGGAGTTCCATCCACACCAGTGCAACACCTTCGTCTACAGCAGCAGTAAGGGCACCATCCGACTCTGTGACATGAGGGCATCAGCGCTATGTGACACGCACTCCAAATGTGAGTACCTAGTGGCCACGGCAACAACCTCTGTATAAGGGGCTTTCACGTTTAACCATTAGAAAATGGCTTGAATGAATTCACATCGCTGCATAGGAGAAATGTGGGAATATTTATTTATTTAACCAGGTAAGCCAGTTGAGAACAAGTTCTCATTTACAACTGCGACCTGGCCAAGATAAAGCAAAGCAGTGCGATAAAAACAACAACACAGTTACATATGGGGTAAACAAAACAAAGTCAAAAATACAACAGAAAATATATATACAGTGTGTGTGAATGTAGTAAATTATGGAGGTATGGCAATAAATAGGCCATAGTGCAAAATAGTTACAATTTTGTATTAACACTGGAATGATAGATGTGCAAAAGATGATGTGCAAATAGAGATACTGGGGTGCAAATTAGCAAAATAAATAACAATATGGGGATGAGGCAGTTGGATGGGCTAATTACAGATGGGCTGTGTACAGGTGCAGTGATCGGTAAGCTGCTCTGACAACTGACGCCTATAGTTAGTGAGGGAGATAAGTCTCCAGATTCAGAGATTTTTGCAGTTCGTTCCAGTCGTGGCAGCAGAGAACTGGAAGGAATGGCAGCCAAAGGAGGTGTTGGCTTTGGGGATGACCAATGAGATATACAGTGGGGGGAAAAGTATTTAGTCAGCCACCAATTGTGCAAGTTCTCCCACTTAAAAAGATGAGAGGCCTGTAATTTTCATCATAGGTACACGTCAACTATGACAGACAAATTGAGCATTTTTTTTCCAGAAAATCACATTGTAGGATTTTTTTATGAATTTATTTGCAAATTATGGTGGAAAATAAGTATTTGGTCACCTACAAACAAGCAAGATTTCTGGCTCTCACAGACCTGTAACTTCTTCTTTAAGAGGCTCCTCTGTCCTCCACTCATTACCTGTATTAATGGCACCTGTTTGAACTTGTTATCAGTATAAAAGACACCTGTCCACAACCTCAAACAGTCACACTCCAAACTCCACTATGGCCAAGACCAAAGAGCTGTCTAAGGACACCAGAAACAAAATTGTAGACCTGCACCAGGCTGGGAAGACTGAATCTGCAATAGGTAAGCAGCTTGGTTTGAAGAAATCAACTGTGGGAGCAATTATTAGGAAATGGAAGACGTACAAGACCACTGATAATCTCCCTCGATCTGGGGCTCCACGTGGGGTCAAAATGATCACAGGAACGGTGAGCAAAAATCCCAGAACCACACGGGGGGACCTAGTGAATGACCTGCAGAGAGCTGGGACCAAAGTAACAAAGCCTACCATCAGTAACACACTACGCCGCCAGGGACTCAAATCCTGCAGTGCCAGACGTGTCCCCCTGCTTAAGCCAGTACATGTCCAGGCCCGTCTGAAATTTGCTAGAGTGCATTTGGATGATCCAGAAGAGGATTGGGAGAATGTCATATGGTCAGATGAAACCAAAATAGAACTTTTTGGTAAAAACTCAACTCGTCGTGTTTGGAGGACAAAGAATGCTGAGTTGCATCCAAAGAACACCATACCTACTGTGAAGCATGGGGGTGGAAACATCATGCTTTGGGGCTGTTTTTCCGTGTAAAGGAAAGAATGAATGGGGCCATGTATCGTGAGATTTTGAGTGAAAACCTCCTTCCATCAGCAAGGGCATTGAAGATGAAACGTGGCTGGGTCTTTCAGCATGACAATGATCCCAAACACACCGCCCGGGCAACGAAGGAGTGGCTTCGTAAGAAGCATTTCAAGGTCCTGGAGTGGCCTAGCCAGTCTCCAGATTTCAACCCCATAGAAAATCTTTGGAGGGAGTTGAAAGTCCGTGTTGCCCAGCGACAGCCCCAAAACATCACTGCTCTAGAGGAGATCTATATGGAGGAATGGGCCAAAATACCAGCAACAGACTTATTTTCCACCATAATTTGCAAATAAATTCATTAAAAATCCTACAATGCGATTTTCTGGATTTTTTTTCTTCTCATTTTGTCTGTCATAGTTGACGTGTACCTATGATGAAAATTACAGGCCTCATCTTTTTAAGTGGGAGAACTTGCACAATTGGTGGCTGACTAAATACTTTTTTCCCCCACTGTACCTGCTGGAGCGCAGACTACGGGTGGGTGTTGCTATGGTGACCAGTGAGCTAAGATAAGACGGGGATTTGCCTAGCAGTGATTTATAGATGACCTGGAGCCAGTGGGTTTGGCGACGAATATGTAGTGAGGGCTAGCCAACAAGAGCGTACAGGTCACAATGGTGGGTAGTATATGGGGCTTTGGTGACAAAACGGATGGCACTGTGATAGACTTCATCCAATTTGCTGAGTAGAGTGTTGGAGGCTATTTTGTAAATGACATCACCGAAGTCAAGGGTCGGTAGGATAGTCAGTTTTACGAGGGCATGTTTGGCAGCATGAGTGAAGGAGGCTTTGTTGCGAAATAAGAAGCCGATTCTAGATTTAACTTTTGGATTGGAGATGCTTAATGTGAGTCTGGAAGGAGAGTTTACAGTCTAACCAGACACCTAGGTATTTGTAGTTGTCCACATACTCTAGGTCAGACCCGCCGAGAGTAGTGATTCTAGTCGGGTGGGCGGGTGCAAGCAGCGTTCGGTTGAAGAACATGTGTTTAGTTTTACTAGTGTTTAAGAGCAGTTGGAGGCCACGGAAGGAGTGTTGTATGGCATTAAAGCTCGTTTGGAGGTTTGTTAACGGTGTCCAATGAAGGGCCAGATGTATACAAATGGTGTCATCCGCATAGAGGTGGATCCGAGCGTCACCAGCAGCAAGAGCGACATCATTGATATACACGGAGAAAAGAGTCGGCCCGAGAATTGAACCCTGTGGCACCCACATAGAGACTGCCAGAGGTCCAGACAACAGGCCCTCCGATTTGACACATTGAACTCTATCTGAGAAGTAGTTGGTGAACCAGGCGAGGCAGTCATTTGAGAAACCAAGGCTATTTAGTCTGCCAATAAGAATGCGGTGGTTGAGAGTCGAAAGCCTTGGCCAGGTCGATGAAGACTGCTGCGCAGTACTGTCTTTTATCGATCGCGGTTATAATATTGTTTAGGACCTTGAGCGTGGCTGAGGTGCACCCATGACCAGCTCGGAAACAGGATTGCATAGCGGAGAAGGTACAGTGGGATTCGAAATGGTCGGTGATCAGTTTGTTAACTTGGCTTTCAAATACTTTCGAAAGGCAGGGCAGGATTGATATAGGTCTGTAACAGTTTGGATCTAGAGTGTCACCCCCTTTGAAGAGGGGGATGACCGTGGCAGCTTTCCAATCTCTGGGGATCTCAGACGTTACGAGAGGGGGGGGGGGTGGGGGGCATGGGCAAGTTGCAGCGGAGGGTGCAGAGCTGGTGGCCGGGGAAGGGGTAGCCAGGTGGAAAGCATGGCCAGCCGTAGCAAAATGCTTGTTGAAATTCTCGATTATTGTAGATTTATCGGTGGTGACAGTGTTTCCTAGCCTCAGTGCAGTGGGCAGTTGGGAGGAGGTGCTCTTATTCTCCATGGACTTTACAGTGTCCCAAAACTTTTTGGAGTTAGTGCTACAGGATGCACATTTCTGTTTGAAAAAGCTAGCCTTTGCTTTCCTAACTGATTGTGTATATTGGTTCCTGACTTCCCTGAAAAGTTGCATATCGCGGGGGCTGTTCGATGCTAATGCAGTACGCTACAGGATGTTTTTGTGCTGGTCAAGGTGCAGTCAAGTCTGAGGAGAACCAGGGGCTATATCTGTTCTTAGTTCTGATTTTTTTTGAATGGGGCATGCTTATGTAAGATTGAGAGGAAAGCACTTTTTAAAGAACAACCAGGCATCCTCTACTGACGGAATGAGGGCAATATCCATCCAGGATACCCGGGCCAGGTCAATTAGAAAGGCCTGCTCGCTAAAGTGTTTTAGGGAGCGTTCGACAGTGATGAGGGGTGGTCGTTTGACCGTGGCCCCAGTACGGATGCAGGCAATAAGGCAGTGATCGCTGAGATCCTGGTTGAAGACAGCGGAGGTGTATTTAGAGGGTAAATTTGTCAGGATGATATCTGAGGGTGCCCTTGTTTACGGATTTATGGTTGTACTTGGTAGGTTCGTTGATAATTTGTGTGAGATTGAGGGCATCTAGTTTAGATTGTAGGTTGGCCGGGATGTTAAGCATATCCCAGTTTAGGTCACCAAGCAGTACGAACTCTGAGGATAGATGGGGGGCAATCAGTTCACATATGGTGTCCAGGGCACAGCTCGGGGCTGAGGGGGGTCTGTAGCAAGCGGCAACAGTGAGACTTATTTCTGGAAAGGTGGATTTTTTTGAAGTAGAAGCTCAAACTGTTTGTGCACATACCTGGATAGTATAATAGAGCTCTGCAGGCTATCTCTACAGTAGATTGCAACCCCACCCCCTTTGGCAGTTCTATCGAGATGGAAAATGTTGTAGTTGGGGATGGACATTTCTGAATTTTTGGTGGCCTTCCTAAGCCAGGGTTCAGACACTACTAGAACATCTGGGTTGGCGGAGTGTGCTAACGCAGTGAATAACTGAAACTTAGGGAGGAGGCTTCGGATGTTAACGTGCAAGAAACCAAGGCTTTTACGGTTACAGAAGTCAACAAATGATAACGCCTGGGGAGTAGGAGTGATACTGGGGGCTACAAGGCCTCAGTTAACCTCTACATCACCAGAGGAACAGAGGAGGAGTAGAATAAGGATACGGCTAAAGGCTTTAAGAACTGGTCTTCTAGTGCGTTGGGTACAGAGAAAAAAAGGGGCAGATTTCCAGGCGTTGTAGAATAGATTCAGTGCATTATGTGGAGGTGAACCTAAGCGTTGGGTAACGATGAAAGAGATAGCATCACTGGAGGCACCGATTTGAGCCGGTCTCCGCGTGTATGGGGGGTGGGACAAAGGAGCTATCTAAGGCAGGTTGAGCTGGGCTGGGGGGGTCTACAGTGAAATAGTACAATAAGAAATAACCAAAACAGCAATAAGCAAGGCATATTGACATGGGAGAGAGGCATAAAGCAATCACAGGTGTTATTCGAGAGAGCTAAGACAACAGCTGGTAATGGCGACAAAGCTACACATAAACTGGATGCGGTACCGTATAAAGGAACAGTCCAGCAGGCATCAGCTGTATAGCTGAGTTATCATATGGTCCGGTAAACAGCAATAGGAGAGTTCGGAGGTAGTTCGGGGCTGCTACAGCACTGGCGAGAAAGCCCGGCTTGCGTGTGCTAGCGGGCCCGGGCTAGCAGATGGATCTTCGTGGTCGACGTCGTAACGGGAAGCCTGTAGAAACCAAATCAGACGATTTCGTCGGCAAACCAGTCATGTTGGATCGGCGGGGCTCCGTGTCAACACTAGGAGGTCCCGTCCAGTTGACAGAGAGCCTGGAGATGGGCCTGGCTCGAGGCTAGCTCAAGGCTAACTGGTGCTTGCTAAGGGCAATGGTAATTAACCAATGACAACAGCCATCTCTACAGTAGATTGCAACTCCACCCCCTTTGGCAGTTCTATCTAGACGGAAAATGTTATTGTTGGGGATGGAAATTTCAGAATTTTTGGTGGCCTTCCTAAGCCAGGATTCAGACACTGCTAGAACATCAGGGTTGGCGGAGTGTGCTAACGCAGTGAATAACTCAAACTTAGGAAGGAGGCTTCTGATATTTACGTGCAGAAAACCAAGACTTTTACAGTTACAGAAGTCAACAAATGATAGCTCCTGGGGAGTAGGAGTGATACTGGGGGCTGCAGGGCCTGGGTTAGCCTCTACATCACCAGAGGAACAGAGGAGGACTAGAATAAGGATACGACTAAAGGCTTTAAGAACTGGTCTTCTAGTGCGTTGGGTACATAGAATAAAGGGGGCAGTTCTCCGGGCGTTGTAGAAAAGATTTAGGGCATTATGTACAGAAAAGGATATGGAAGGATATGAGTACAGTTCAGGTAACCCTAAGCGTTGGGTAACAATGAAAGAGCATCACTGGAGGCACCGATTGAGCCGGTCTCGGCGTGTATGGGGGGTGGAACAAAGGAACTATTTGAGGCAGTTTGAGAGGGACTAGGGGTTCTACAGTGAAATTGTATAATAAGAACTAACCCAAACAGCAATAGGCAAGGCATAATTGACATGGGAGAGAGGCATAAAGCAATCACAGGTGTTATTAGAGAGAGCTAAGACAACAACTGGTAATAGCGATAACGTTTGGGCTGAGGCTAAACAGAATAAACAGGACAGGGTACCGTGTAAAGGAACAGTCCAGCAGGCAACAGCTGTGCAGCTGAGTGATCATAAGGTCCAGTGAACAGCAATATGTGAGTCCGAGAGCAGTTCAAATTGGTGCTTCAGCACAGCTAGCAGGGAGCACAGTTGTAGTTTGCGTGTGCTAGCGGGCCGGGGCTGGCAGATGGATCTTCGTGGTCGTCGTAACGGGAAGCCTATTGAAACCACATCAGATGATTTCGTCGGCAAACCAGTCATGTTGGATCGGCGGGGCTCCGTGTCAACACTAGGAGGTCCCGTCCAGTTGACAGAGAGCCTGGAGATGGGCCTGGCTCGAGGCTAGCTCAAGGCTAACTGGTGCTTGCTAAGGGCAATGGTAATTAACCAATGACAACAGCCATTTGGTTGCAGCTAGCTGGTTGCGATGATCCGGCGCTAGTGTCCAGTGATTCCGGCAGAAAATCCGATATGCTCTGGGTCGATAGCACGCTGTACAGACTGGCCGACAAATTGTCCAGCCTAGATCTAGAGCTGGCTGGTGGGTAGTGCAGGCCACGGACAATGGTGAAGACGCTAACGGTGGCTAATAGCAAGTATCCATTCGGTTGCAGCTAGACTAGTTTCAGCTTAAGGTTCTTGATAAAAGTTATAAAGAAATAATAGAATCCTTTCCACGTTGGTTGAGGCGGGTTGCAGGAAAGTATATTTAGTTAAAGAAAGAAAAGTAAAATTGAGAAATATATACAAAATAGACAAAAACTATTTGCACAAGGACACAGAAAAAAAACACAGCCGCACTGCTACGCCATCTTGGAATCACAGGGTATAATATCTTGTTTTCACATTAGGATGGGGGGAAAGGCTAACTAGCACAGCAACATGCACTTTATTATCTCTAATAGCAGTTGGTGAACTAACTTGACCTCTCCCTCTCCAGTGTTCGAGGAGCCGGAGGACCCCAGTAACCGCTCCTTTTTCTCTGAGATAATCTCGTCCATCTCGGACGTCAAGTTCAGCCACAACGGGCGCTACATGATGACCCGGGACTACCTGTCTGTCAAGATTTGGGACCTGAACATGGAGAACAGGGTTGTGGAGACGTACCAGGTGAGACTGGCAGAGGGAGTGTGGGGACTTGAGGTTTGAGAAAGTCAACAGGCTGTTGTTTTAGTGCACTTTTTTATCAGGGACTGATCACACCTCATTTCTTGCATGTAGTTTCAGATAATGTCCACTAGGGGGACTCTAAGACTATGTTCTTGCCAAACTGCTGCACTTTCACACCCTGAAATGAGAAACCAAACAATGATTTGGTATTTTATTAGGATCCCCATTAGTTGTTGCAAAAGCAGCAGCTACTCTTCCTGGGGTCCACACAAAACATGAAACATGACATAATACTGAACAGTAATAGACAAGAACAGCTCAAGTACAGAACTACATAAAAAAATTTAAGTCACACGTAGCCTACATACAGTTGAAGTCGGAAGTTTACATACACTTAGGTTGGAGTCATTAAAACTCGTTTTTTTTCAACAACTCCACTAATTTCTTGTTAACAAATTATTATAGTTTTGGCTAGTCGGTTAGGACATCTACTTTGTGCGTGACACAAGTTATTTTTCCAACAATTGTTTACAGACAGATTATTTCACTTATAATTCACTGTATCACAATTCCATTTGGTCAGAAGTTTACATACACTAAGTTGACTGTGCCTTTAAACAGCTTGGAAAATTCCAGAAAATGATGTCATGGCTTTAGAAGCTTCTGATAGGCTAATTGACATAATTTGAGTCAATTGGAGGTGTACCTGTGGATGTATTTCAAGGCCTACCTTCAAACTCAGTGCCTCTTTGCTTGACGTCATGGGAAAATCCAAAGAAATCAGCCAAGACCTCAGGAAAAAAAATGGTTGACCTCCACAAGTCTGGTTCATCCTTGGGAGCGATTTCCAAACGCCTGAAGGTACCACATTCATCTGTACAAACAATAGTACGCAAGTATAAACACTATGGCACCCCGCAGCCGTCATACCGCTCAGGAAGGAGACGCGTTCTGTCTCCTAGAGATGAACGTACTTTGGTGCGAAAAGTGCAAATCAATCCCAGAACAACAGCAAAGGACCTTGTGAAGATGCTGGAGGAAACCGGTACAAAGGCCACTCAGCAAGGAAGAAGCCACTGCTCCAAAACCGCCATAAAAAAGCCAGACAACGGTTTGCATCTGCACATGGGGACAAAGATTGTACTTTTTGGAGAAATTTCCTCTGGTCTGATGAAACAAAAATAGAACTGTTTGGGCATAATGACCATCGTTATGTTTGGAGGAAAAACGGGGACCTTGCAAGCCGAAAAACCCCATCCCAACCGTGAAGCACGGGGGTGGTAGCATCATGCTGTGGGGGTGCTTTGCTGCAGGAGGGACTGGAAGCAACATATCAAGACATCAGTCAGGAAGTTAAAGCTTGGTCGCAAATGGGTCTTCCAAATGGACAATGACCCCAAGCATACATCCAAAGTTGTGGCAAAATGGCTTAAGGACAACAAAGTCAAGGTATTGGAGTGGCCATCACAAAGCCCTGACCTCAATCCTATAGAAAATGTGTGGGCAGAACTGAAAAAGCGTGTGCGAGCAAGGAGGCCTACAAACCTGACTCAGTTAAACCAGCTCTGTCAAGGAGGAATGGGCCAAAATTCACCCAACTTATTGTGGGAAGCTTGTGGAAGGCTACCAGAAACGTTTGACCCAAGTTAAACAATTTAAAGGCAATGCTACCAAATACTAATTGAGTGTATGTAAACTTCTGACCCACTAGGAATGTGATGAAAGAAATAAAAGCTGAAATAAATCATTCTCTCTACTATTATTCTGACATTTCAAATTCATAAAATAAAGCAGTGATCCTAACTGACCTAAGACAGGGAATTTTTACTAGGATTAAATGTCAGGAATTGTGAAACTGAGTTTACATGTATTTGGCTAAGGTATATATAAACTTCAGACTTCAACTGTATCAATACATGCACACAAACTATCTAGGTCAAATAGGGGAGAGGATTTGTGCCGTGAGGTGTTGCTTTATCTGTTTTTTGAAACCAGGTTTGCTGTTTATTTAAGCAATATGAGTTCCATGCAATAATGGCTCTATATAATACTGTACAGTTTCTTGAATTTGTTATGGATTTGGGTACTGTGAAAAGACCCCTTAGTGGCATGTCTGGTGGGGTAAGTGTGTGTGTCAGAGCTGTGTGTAAGTTGACTTTGCAAACCATTTGGGATTTTCAGCACATTGTTTCTTATAAAAAGAAGTGATGTAGCCAGTCTCTCCTCAACTCTTAGCCAAGAGAGACTGGCATGCATAGTATTTATATCAGCCCTCTGATTACAATGAAGAGCAAGACGTGCTGCTCTGTTTTGGGCCAGCTGCAGCTTAACTAGGTCTAGTTTTTCTTTGAACTTATGTTGTAAGCAATTTCGATCATCTTACCCTCATTCGGAATATTTGACTCAAAATGACTCATAAATACAGATTTGACCCCTGAACTGAGGTTAGTATGTGGCTCCATGTTGATTACCTCTGACCTGTCTCCCTCATGGCAGGTTCACGAGTACCTCAGGAGTAAGCTGTGCTCGCTCTATGAAAACGACTGCATCTTCGACAAGTTTGAGTGCTGCTGGAACGGAAATGACAGGTTAACATTGCCAAGTTCTCAAATTGTATTCATAAATAAAAATAACAAGCCCTAGGTTCTTAATTTCCTTGTTTTAATCCTCTCCCTCATTTTCCTTCCCAGTGTGGTGATGACGGGCTCGTACAACAACTTCTTCCGGATGTTTGACCGGGGCCAGCGGCGGGACGTGACCCTGGAGGCGTCCCGGGAGGGCAGTAAGCCACGGCAGGTCCTGAAGCCCCGCAAGGTGTGTGCCGGCGGGAAGCGGAAGAAGGACGAGATCAGCGTAGACAGCCTGGACTTCAACAAGAAAATCCTCCACACCGCCTGGCACCCCCAGGACAACATCATTGCCGTGGCAACCACCAACAACCTCTACATATTCCAGGACAAAGTGAACTAGATGTTTTCCGTGAAGGCAGACATCCACTACCTTTAGCCTCTAATTTTTGTCATTGGACAAATAGACTTTGCCATGTTTCCAGGTGTGGAAAACTAAAACCTAATTCTTGCCCACCATCAGCCTCTGTGGCACAGTGACGCGTCGCTCACCTTGATATTGTTTTGGTGGTGATGTGCCAATCTGTGTGCGCCGCCCGCCCAGTATCGCCCCGCCCAGCCCCAGGGCAACATGGGTAACGAGTTCCATTTATATGTATGTCTGACAGCCACACTTTTTGGGGGGGGAATCAATGGCTAGTAGAAAAACCAAAACACACCAAGAACCATCCCTGCCCCTTCTTCAACCCTTCCTCTCATTGTCTGGTGCCATAGTCATGTTGTTTTTTTGTTTTTTTTAAACTGCCAATCTGTTCTGTTTTAATTCAATTGCAAGAACTGGTGTTTGTTTCACTTTTTGTTCCTCATACCACATGCTTCTCCAAGAGCCTCCCTCTCTTACATACACACATGTGCATGCATGCATGCACACACACACACACACACACAAATATGCATACACAAACCAATCAGACACACACTTACTTATCAAAGAGCCTAGCTGTCTCAAAGCTGTTGGTGGACTGCTGCACCTCAGAGAAACACTCCAAAACATGTACTGAGAGCATGTTGTATGTATGTAGTGTGACTGATCCTACACTACATGACCAAAAGTATGTGGACACGAACATCTCATTCCAAAATCATGGGCATTAATATGGAGTTGGTCTCCCCCGTTGCTGCTATAACAGCCTCTACTCTTCTGGGAAGGCTTTCCACTAGATGTTGGAACTTGATTCCATTCAGCCACAAGCATTAGTGAGGTCGGGCACTGATGTTGGGCATTAGGCCTGACTCGCAGTCTGTGTTCCAATTCATCCCAAAGGTGTTTAATGGGGTTGAGATCAGGGCTCTGCCGGCCTGTCAAGTTCTTCCCCACCGATCTCGAACAAACCATTTCTGTATGGACCTCGCTTTGTGCACGGGGGCATTGTCATGCTGAAACAGGAAGGGCCTTTCCCAAACTGTTGCCACAAGTTGGAAGCACAGAATCTTCTAGAATGTCATTGTATGCTATAGTGTTAAGATTTCCCTTCACTGGAACTAAGGGCCCTAGCCCAAACTGTGAAAAACAGCCCCAGACCATTATTCCTCCACCACCAAACTTTACAGTTTGCATTATGCATTGGGGCAGGTACCGTTCTCCTGGCATCTGCCAAACCCAGATTCGTCCGTCGGACTGCCAGCTGGTAAACCGTGATTCATACTCCAGAGAACACGTTTCCACTGCTCCAGAGTCCAATGGCGGCGAGCTTTACACCACTTCAGCCGACGCTTGGCATTGCACATGGTGTTCTTAGGCTTGTGTGCAGCTGCTCGGCCATGGAAACTAATTTTATGAAGCTCTTGACGAACAGTTATTGTGCTGATGTTGCTTCCAGAGTCAGTTTGGAACTCGGAAGTGAGTGTTGCAACCGAGGATACGATTTTTACGCACTTCAGCACTCGGCAGTCCCGTTCTGTGAGCTTGTGTGGCCTGCCACTTCGTGGCTCAGCCGTTGTTGCTGCTAGGTGTTTCCACTTCACAATAACAGCACTTACAGTTGACTGGGGCAGCTCTAGCTGGGCAGAAATTTCACGAACTGACTTGTTGGAAAGGTAGCATCCTGTGACGGTGCCACATTGAAGGTCACTGAGCTCTTCAGTAAGGCCATTCTACTGCCAATGTTTGTCTATGGAAATTGCATCGCTGTGTGCTTGATTTTTATACACCTGTCAGCAGCGGGTGTGGCTGAAATGGATAAATCCACTCATTTGAAGGGGTGTCCACATACTTTTGTATATTTAGTGTATCTGCACACACTACTAGATACACAACCAGTCTGTCTGTCTCAGTGAGGACTCCTTAAAACTGCTACTACTGCAGTTGTGGGTGGATAAGCAGGCCAAGGCTTGTAAGAGACTTTACTGAGTCTGGGAACCAGGGTGGTGTTGCTGTGTCTTGTCTTGTTGTCAAAGATAGTCTGTTTTTGAAAGAGCCATTCAGAGATGATAATTGTCATATTTATAAATGGAACAAATGTCCCATCCGTTTTAGTCGTTTTCTTTTTAAGGTAAAATGAAATCTATTTGTTTTTATTTTATTATCGAGAGTATCCCCTTTTCACGTTGCCCCATACCTCGCTTAGTGATTTTTACTTCATTATAGGAAAACCTCAGTCATTCCTGTTAGTCTTCCCAAGTGCTATACAGTGTCATACTTGATCTGTGTCATAGTACTCCCAATATTATACAGCAAATTACATATTGAAATGCGAAAGATGGGTGTAGCGTTTTTAAGTGGGCATTTCACGAAGAACTGACATGAAAGTGGCAATGTTCAAAAAAGAATCTGAATCGTGTGAAGTGGAACTCCACATTATCATGCTCTAATATCTTGCTCATCAGTTTGTCTACACCCAGTGAAATTTGACTGTTGAAATCATGATGCCTCCAATCATGTTTGACAATAATTACAAATATAATACAGCTGTTGTAAATCTAGTGACAATGACAGGAATAAAGTAAATCCTATTTATATATATTTTGCCCGGGTCATTACATTTAATAGAGAGCAATAGTAATGGCGTCTTTTTGTAGGCACTAACTGCCAGGGCTTGTCTGCCAAAGCCTATGGGGATTTTTATTTTTTGGATAAACGCCGAGAATAAGGTCTATGGTAAACACAGGCTTGGGAGATCATATATGTTGTTCTATGAGGATCTTCATCAACTGTCTCTTCTTGTGAATTATGAAGCATTTATGTAATCAAAACAAGCACATAAAGGCTTCATAATAATACCTTTATGAATTCTCGTAGAACATAACATATAAGATCTCCTAAGGCTGTGTTAACCTTTAGACCTTATTTTCAGTGTTTATCCCAAAACCTTATTCTTTCCCTATTCATTTCCCCCATAGGAATGGCTGAACGAACCAGAGGTAACTCATTTCCGGTCTTTAGGATTACAAGCTGGCAAACTCTATGCCACTTCAGATTAGACCATATTCATGCCCTGGTTTAGTCCAATGTTGACATCCCTATGTTGATCACACCCATGTGGAAATAGGAGTGCTGGCTATTTATGCCCCATGTACATAAAGTTCTTGATATTATTTATTTTATAAACAAGTGCCAAACCGTTAAATAGAGAAGTGTGAAGTGAACGTAAGTTTTGAGGGTCTTATTGCACAATACAAAATTATATCCCCATGCATAGGCGTATCCTTTGATCTACTACACACAACTGTGTATGAGTATTGAGGGATGGCATTGGCATCTTGGGGTATGTGCCGATGTGCACGTTCTCAAATGACGATTGTCTTTCACGTCTCGGAAATATACAGATGCCTGTACAGAGTTGTGCAAGTGGAGAACTCCCATGTTATAATTTATTCCTGTTATTTTCTCACGATGTGGTGCCACAGGTATAATAACAACGGGACGGGGGGATTGTGATCCATTTCCAACACGTTACGTAATGATAGTCTGCCTATGCTTTATGCCTGCCTTTGTTACTAAAGAACGGGCTCATCTGACGTCATCACAGAGCTCGAGGAAGATTGCAGTGCTCCTAACCACTGGTTCCAGATCAGCTAACAGAACACATTTTAACTGTGCTGGCGGTAGCTACTCTGCAACAAGGTAAAGGCGACTCAGGGCAGTTTTGGTACGCGGTTGCGCGCACGTCCGAATGTGTGGAGGGAGTGTGCGTGGTCCATTGACAGTCATATGGAAGCAACCCTGTAAACAAGCACGATGTATGAAGCTGCTGCTGTAGTTGAGAACAACGGAGTCGATGGACTAAATGGTATGTTTCGTCGAAATGCTTGGTTATATTTTACTGTCATTGTTATTGTTTATTAGAAAACTTGACAGGTAATTTGAATCATTGTCTTTTGATACTTTACTATCTGGTTTTGAGCGGATAAACAATATCTAGTGAGCTTTGGGTTTGTTTTCTATGTAGTCATGGAGAAGGGTTGTGGATGCGCCTACATTGTGAACAGTGTACTATTTCTGTATTGACAGTATCATGGACCAATGGGATTTTAAGAGGCGGTGTAAACCGTATGATTGACCAACAGTAAACCAATCGTTGATGCACGCGGTGCTGAATAGGCGGGATAAAGTAAATGTCAACAAGACAAGATGGAAGAAGTCTGAGAAGCAAAAAATGGGTTTAGGGCAGATGTTCGTAAAATTAAAAATGTTTGTAATAGTTCACATACCCGAGTTTTGAGGAAAGAAGTATTACGAAAACCTAACGAAATATACTTACTTAATATATTAAGTGTTTTTATTAATAATATGCCATTTAGCAGACGCTTTTATCCAAAGCGATTTAGTCATGTGCGCATACATTTTTACGTATGGGTGGTCCCGGGGATCGAACCCACTACCCTGGCGTTACAAGCGCCATGCTCTACCAATTGAGCTACAGAGGACCATCATTATTGAATGCATAGTCAGCTAATTGTGCATTGTGTAATAGCTAGGCTACTTGCCGTCGATGTAAACATAGCAAACTGGCCTAGTTAATCTGTGTGGATTTAAATGTAGACCAGCAAAGAGTAGCCTCTAAAACTACACGTGCACCTCTGAACACACCTGTCCACATGGGACTGCTGCACTCGAGTGTTGTCAATTTTTATATAGCATCCTGATACTTCTGGGTAGCCTGCTACTGTGAAAATAATAATATAGTATGATCAGTCTAATGAGATATGTCATACCAGGTGATATGGTCATTTGCTTTATTATATGTGTATTCACTATCAGCCCCTAACAACAATTTAAACACAATTTATTGTTGAGCGATTAGTGAGTTTTGAGGTCAGTTCGATTGTTAAGAAATAATCATGGATTTCGATTATTTTTGTACATTAAATGCATTATGAACTCATGGAAATTCCAATGTGAAAAATAGTGAACATTCAATTGCCAAAACATTACAAATATTCCATTGTCTCTGTCAGGTCCACATTAGGTAGACATCAATAGAAAAATAGGAAATTACAATGAAAGCAAATATTTCAGTTGTGAATATGTAACCGGTGTGAAATGGCTAGCTAGTTAGCGGTGCGCGCTAGTAGCATTTCAATTGGTGACGTCACTCGCTCTGAGACCTTGAAGTAGTTGTTTCCCTTGCTCTGCAAGGGCTGCGGCTTTTGTGGAGCGACGGTTAACGGTGCTTCGAGGGTGACTGTTGTCGATGTGTGCAGAGGGTCCCTGGTTCGAGCCCAGGTACGGGCGAGGAAAGGGACGGAAGCAACACTGTTACATTGGTGCCGTGACCCGGATCACTGGTTGCTGCGGAAAAGGAGGAGGTCAAAAGCGGGGTGAGTGTAACCGGTGTGAAATGGCTAGCTAGTTAGCGGTGCGCGCTAGTAGCATTTCAATCGGTGACGTCACTCGCTCTGAGACATTGAAGTAGTTGTTTCCCTTGCTCTGCAAGGGCCGTGGCTTTTGTGGAGCGACGGGTAACGGTGCTTCGAGGGTGACTGTTGTCAATGTGTGCAGAGGGTCCCTGGTTCAAGCCCAGGTAGGGGCGAGGAGAGGGACGGAAGCAACACTGTTACATATATTACTTAGTTTTTATTTGATGACTTTATTATTTAAAAGTAATAATAACAACAGTCATACACCGTATGTCAGACCATGCACTGTCTCTTATTTCTTCTCGGAAAGTTAGCTTAAACATGATATTGCTCCTGCTCCAGCCCTGTGGTCATAGCTCACCCGAAATTATTTGCGGGTGCTGTTCAACTCCCGCCACATTATTGTAGCTCTCTACCTTTACTGTGTATTGTGGTAGCTGTTGGAATATAGTCACTGGTATTATATTAGTTAATTTGATTAATCAGTATATTGCATAAGAAATATTTTATATTTATCAAAAACATTTCTTCACATTCTGAGCTGTGAGAACACCGCATCACCATGATGCTGGGCATGCATGGCTGCTCCTCTTGTGGAGCTGAACTACAAGTAGAAGATGGTCATGACCTGTGCCCTGCCTGCCTAGGCGTTGGCCACCTGCGTGAGGCCCTTTCTGACCCCTCCATTAACTGCGCCTCCTGCCTGATAAGATTAGGGAAGCGCGGCTAGCCAGAGTTGAGGGCCTGGTTTTCACAGATAACTTAGCAGCTTCCGGCGTTGTTCGCAAGGACCCACCCAGGGCCACCAAAAGAGGGAAAGCCCACGAAACCAATCCCCCCGGTGAAAAAGGGTGACCAGGATGATGACACGCCCAACATAGTGAAGGAGGTGCCAACCAGTGTTTTGGACCCATTCAGTCTCAATGCTAAAGATGGGTCAGAGGAGTCATTCCGAGGCGTCTTCACAAGATGTGTGAACGCAGCCCTGAGCTCCCTCCACCTACAGGGGATCTGTGCCCCCTCTTGCGAGTGTGCGGCCGAGGGCACAGCACTGACACACGTCACCGCACTGGGTCTTACCGTAAACAACGAAAAGAGCAACTTCACACCAAGCTAAAAGGTCACCATTATTGGCATGGCTCTGAATACCCACACTATGAGGGCATGTATAACACCTCACAGCATTCTTCTTCTTCTGCAACAATTCCAGTTGAATGCGTTGGTGAAGTTACAAATGTTCCAACAACTGATGGGCATGCTTGCGGCGGCCTCCGCGGTGACACCGTTAGGCCTGGTTTCTTTAAGACCACTACAAGTCTGGTTCAACGAGCTCCGCTTGGACCCCAAGCGGAACAGAAACACCAAAATACGGGTGACAAGGGTGTGCTACTCTACTCTGCGGCCATGGAGGAAGAGAACCTACCTGACTACAGGTGTCCCCCTCGGATCAATTCCGGCAAGGCGGGAAGTAGTGACGACCGACACTTCACTGACAGGCTGGGGAGCAGTGTGGCAACACAGGTCCGTACGGGAAGAGTGGTGCCCCCGCTGGAGGAAAGACCACATCAACGTTCTAGAACTTCAGACAGTTTACCTAGCCCTGAATCACTTTCGGCCGGTTCTCAAACACAAACATGTCCTGATACAATCAGACAATACATTGAGTGTTCCACATCAGCCATCAAGGGGGAACGAGGTCTGTACCATCCCTACAGGAGGCCCAACAACTCCTGACATGGGCCCTACCACATCTGGCCTTCCTACGAGCCATTCATCTCCCAGGCAAGGTGAACGAGGTGGCAGATTTCTTGTCACGACAGAAACCGCCCCCGGGGGAATGGAGACTTCACCCGCAAGTAGTGAAGATGATATGGCAGCGGTTTGGAACAGCACATGTGGACCTGTTCACCTCAGAGCAAACATCCCACTACTCCTTCTGGTTCTCTCTGGCAGAGTCCAAGTGCCCCCTGGGCATGGACGCCTTAGCCCACACATGGCCAGAGGGCCTACTGTATGCTTTAACTGCGACCCCCCCTGATCTTAACAATGCTGCACAGGGTCTCTCGGGCTCAGCACAGGCTGCTGCTTGTAGCCCCCAGATGGCCAGCGAGACCCTGGTTTCCAGCCCTCCTCAGTCTTCTGGAGGGAGAACCATGGCAGCTCCCTCAGACAGAACCTGCTCTCACAGTTGGATGGCATCCCAGCCCAGACCAACTACAGCTATGGGTGTGGCCTCTGAAGAGACGGATCCTCTACTGATCGGCTGTGATCCTGCTATTATTGAGACGTTACAGAACGCCAGAGCCCCATCGACCAGGATGATGTAGGCTGTTTACCGAATGGTGCTCTACCAGGGCGGGGGAACCGGTGTCCTGCTCTGTACCTGTTACACTGAGCTTCCTTCAGAAACTATTGGAGTCAGGTCTCTGCCTCTACCTTGAAGGTGTATGCCTCTGCCATATCGGCTAACCATTTACGCATCGATGGAAAATGGTCAGGTGCCCACTACCTCATCTGCCAATTCTTACAAGGTGTCTGCCGGCTGCATCCCCCCAGGGCCCTGCGTGCGGCATCCTTGGATCCGCCGCTAGTATTGGAGGCTTTGACGAAACCTCCCTTCGAGCATATGGAGGAGCCGGACATAAAATTGTTATCTCTGAAAAATACTTTACACTTAGCTATTTCATTAGCGGAACGTGTGAATGACCTCCGCGCTCTCTGAGTCCTTTCTGCCTATGATGGAAGGCAGACGACCTAGGTGTGACCTTATGGCCCAATCCAGCCTTTTTGCCTAAGGTTTTATCACCCCTTCACATCAATCAAGCCATCGAACTGGCGGCCTACTGCCGCCCACCTTTCCAGAATGCGGAGGAGGGGCGAGCAAATCTCCTGTGTCCAGTCCATTCCCTCAAACGCTATATACAAGCCTCAGAGCACTACAGGAAGTCAGACCAGCTGTTTCTGTGCTTCGGTGGGAAGTCAAAAGGCCTCGCAGAGGCTTTTACAATGGGTTGTGGATGTCATCACTCAGGCCTACAAGGGTGTAGGGCTCCCTGTCCCAGAAGGTGTGATATGTCACTCAAGCAGAAGTGTCGCCACATCCTGGACTGCGCTGAGAGGCATCCCCCAGAATGAGATATGCGCAACTGCTACCTGGTCGTCGCCATGCACGTTCTCGAGATTTTACAAGGTTAACGTCGTATCCTGCCACACCATGAGGTCTGCCATTCTTCCAGTGGCACTGGCACATTAATCAGAGGTTAGTAGTGCTATTTCTCACGACCTTGTTGGTATGAGTCATCCATACTTTCAACCGTACTGACGGTCTGAAAGGTATGAAGTAGAACAGAAGTTACGAATGTAACTATGATTCTACTAATACCTGGAAGACGGTCAGTACTTTCCTGTCACTCTGAATCTTTTGGCGAGAAGATTCTCTGAGACAATGTGTGGTCTAACGTATGGTTTTATGTGAACCGCGGGGGCATGTCCTCCCTCGCTGTCACGTCGCCGCCGTGACTTTATTGTTTTTATTACTCGACCTGCGCAGAGCTCGAGGGATATAATCCATAATTTCAACCATACTGACGGTCTTCCAGGTATTCGTAGAACCATAGTTACATTCGTAACTTCCGTTCTTCAAAGTAGATGAGGTACAATACCGGTCAAAAGTTTTAGAACACCTACTCATTCAAGGGGTTTTCTTTATTATTTACTATTTTCTACATTGTAGAATAATAGTGAAGACATCAAAACTATGAAATAACACATATGGAATCATGTAGTAGTGAATTAAGTCGCTACAAATCGCTACCTTTATCTACTTCCCCCGAGTCAGATGAACTTGTGGTTACCATTTTTATGTCTCTGTGTGCAGTTTGAAGGAAGTTGCAAACTAGCGCTAGCATAATTTCTAACTAGCGTTAGCGCAGTGACTGGAAGTCTGTGTAATGCTAGTTAGCATTGGCTTGTGAAACTACTTCTAACCTCCTTCATACTGGACACATAAAAATGGCATCCACAAGTTCATCTGACTCTGGGGAAGTAGATAAAGGGCCTCATTGCCAAAACACCAAAGTATCCCTCAAGGTTAACTCTCAGGCAGGATGAAAACGACTACATCGACCATGATCCTTCGCTAGTTATGCCCACTTTCACCATGTTTTTTTGTTGTGCCATTCAGCCCAATTCAGCAAAATGGCATGCTTCAAATTCAAATACTTCCGGCTTCATGAGCCATCGAGAGTTTTCCATAGGAATACGTGGATGATGTCAACGCTATCACGTCCAAGGTAAGCCCATAGAAACGTTTTGGGCTTATTTTGGACAGATTTTGAAACATCTCACTTCGCCTCTTACTCTCTGATCCGTCTCTGTCCAAGCCGGAAAATACAGGCTCTATGGATTATGGCCATTTGTATTTTATTTATTGAATTTTAAAACATGCAGTGAAGCCGCTCAACATTTACAATACATTCAGTCATCTAGCAGACACTCCCATCCAGAGCGACCCACAGGAGCAACCAGGGTCAAGCATCGACAGATATCCCACCAAGACAAATGAAAATGTATGCACTCACTAACTGTAAGTCGTTCTGGATAAGAGCGTCTGCTAAAATGACAAACAAACAAAAAAAGCTCCCAACTGCCAGGCCACCAGCCATCCAAGATCCCTCACAGTTCTCCCGAGAGCTGCCCCTCAGTCCGTCCCCCTCCAACCCAACAAAAACATTCACCAACAAAAAGAACAAGAGAAAGAGGAAAAACAAAAGAAAACAACAATGCAAGAAACAATAGACATCAAGGACAACAAAAATCTAAACAGCAAGGCCAACTATATGCGTTTGAGTGCATGTGCGGCACTATTTACGTGTGTGTGTGTGTGTGTGTGTGTGTGTGTGTGTGTGTGTGTGTATGTATGTATTTATAAACTCAGCAAAAAAAAGAAACGTCCTCTCACTGTCAACTGCGTTTATTTTCAGCAAACTTAACATGTGTAAATATTTGTATGAACAGAACAAGATTCAACAACTGAGACATAAACTGAACAAGTTCCACAGACCTATGACTAACAGAAATTGAATAATGTGTCCCTAAACAAAGGGGTGGTCAAAATCAAAAGTAACTGTCAGTATCTGGTGTGGCCACCAGCTGCATTAAGTACTGCAGTGCATCTCCTCCTCATGGACTGTACCAGATTTGCCTGTTCTTGCTGTGAGATGTTACCCCACTCTTCCACCAAGGCACCTGCAAGTTCCAAGACATTTCTGGGGGGAATGGCCCTAGCCCTCACCCTCCGATCCAACAGGTCCCAGACGTGCTCAATGGGATTGAGATCCGGGCTCTTCGCTGGCCATGGCAGAACACTGACATTCCTGTCTTGCAGGAAATCACGCACAGAACGAGCAGTATGGCTGGTGGCATTGTCATGCTGGAGGGTCATATCAGGATGAGCCTGCAGGAAGGGTACCACATGAGGGAGGAGGATATCTTCCCTGTAACACACAGCATTGAGATTGGCTGCAATGACAACAAGCTCAGTCCGATGATGCTGTGACACACCGCCCCAGACCATGATGGACCCTCCACCTCCAAATCAATCCCGCTCCAGAGTACAGGTCTCGGTGTAACGCTCATTCCTTTGACGATAAACGCAAATCCGACCATCACCCCTGGTGAGACAAAACCGCGACTGGTCAGTGAAGAGCACTTTTTGCCAGTCCTGTTTGGTCCAGCGACGATGGGTTTGTGCCCGTAGGCGACGTTGTTGCCTGTGATGTCTGGTGAGGACCTGCCTTACAAGCCCTCAGTCCAGCCTCTATCAGCCTATTACGGACAGTCTGAGCACTGATGGAGGGATTGTGTGTTCCTGGTGTAACTCGGGTAGTTGTTGTTGCCATCCTGTACCTGTCCCGCAGGTGTGATATTCGGATGTACCGATCCTGTGCAGGTGTTGTTACACGTGGTCTGCCACTGCGAGGACGATCAGCTGTCCGTCCTGTCTCAGAACAGCTCAAATAAGCAAAGGGAAATGGCAGTCCATCATTACTTTAAGACATGAAGGTCAGTGAATGCGGAAAATTTCAAGAACTTTGAAAGTTTATTCAAGTGCAGTCGCAAAAACCATCAAGCGCCATGATGAAACTGGTTCTCATTGCAATTTATTGCCCTGGCCACATCTGCAGTCCTCATGCCTCCTTGTAGCATGCCTAAGGCACGTTCACGCAGATGAGCAGGGACCCTGGGCATCTTTCTTTTGGTGTTTTTCAGAGTCAGTAGAGGCCTCTTTAGTGTCCTAAGTTTTCATAACTGTGACCTTAATTGCCTACCCTCTGTAAGCTGTTTCCATTTTACATTTACATTTACGTCATTTAGCAGACGCTCTTATCCAGAGCGACTTACAAATTGGTGCATTCACCTTATAGCCAGTGGGATAACCACTTTACAATATGTTATTTTATTTTTCTTTTATTTTTTTTTTCTTTGTGGTGGGGTAAGGGGGGGTAGAAGGATTACTTTATCCTACCCCAGGTATTCCTTAAAGAGGTGGGGTTTCAAGTGTCTCCGGAAGGTGGTGAGTGACTCCGCTGTCCTGGCGTCGTGAGGGAGCTTGTTCCACCATTGGGGTGCCAGAGCAGCGGACAGTTTTGACTGGGCTGAGCGGGAACTGTGTTTCCGCAGAGGTAGGGGGGCCAGCAGGCCAGAGGTGGATGAACGCAATGCCCTCGTTTGGGTGTAGGGTCTGATCAGAGCCTGAAGGTACAGAGGTGCCGTTCCCCTCACAGCTCCGTAGGCAAGCACCATGGTCTTGTAGTAGATGGCGAGCTTCAAGTGGAAGCCAGTGGAGTGTGCGGAGGAGCGGGGTGACGTGAGAGAACTTGGGAAGGTTGAACACCAGACGGGCTGCGGCATTCTGGATGAGTTGTAGGGGTTTAATGGCACAGGCAGGGAGCCCAGCCAACAGCGAGTTGCAGTAATCCAGACGGGAGATGACAAGTGCCTGGATTAGGACCTGTGCCGCTTCCTGTGTAAGGCAGGGTCGTACTCTCCGAATGTTGTAGAGCATTAACCTACAGGATCGGGTCACCGCCTTGATGTTAGCGGAGAACGACAGGGTGTTGTCAAGGGTCACGCCAAGGCTCTTCGCACTCTGGGAGGAGGACACAACGGAGTTGTCAACCGTGAAGGCGAGATCATGGAACGGGCAATCCTTCCCCGGGAGGAAGAGCAGCTCCGTCTTGCAGAGGTTCAGCTTGAGGTGGTGATCCGTCATCCACACTGATATGTCTGCCAGACATGCAGAGATGCGATTCGCCACCTGGTTATCAGAAGGGGGAAAGGAGAAGATTAGGTGTGTGTCGTCTGCGTAGCAATGATAGGAGAGGCCATGTGAGGATATGACAGAGCCAAGTGACTTGGTGTATAGCGAGAATAGGAGAGGGCCTAGAACTGAGCCCTGGGGGACACCAGTGGTGAGAGCACGTGGTGCGGAGACAGATTCTCGCCACGCCACTTGGTAGGAGCGACCGGTCAGGTAGGACGCAATCCAAGAATGAGCCGCGCCGGAGATGCCCAACTCGGAGAGGGTGGAGAGGAGGATCTGATGGTTCACAGTATCAAAGGCAGCAGACAGGTCTAGAAGGACAAGAGCAGAGGGGAGAGAGTTAGCTTTAGCAGTGCGGAGAGCCTCCGTGACACAGAGAAGAACAGTCTCAGTTGAATGACCAGTCTTGAAACCTGACTGGTATGGATCAAGAAGGTCATTCTGAGAGAGATAGCAAGAGAGTTGGCTAAAGACGGCACGCTCAAGAGTTTTGGAGAGAAAAGAAAGAAGGGATACTGGTCTGTAGTTGTTGACATCAGAGGGATCGAGTGTTGGTTTTTTGAGAAGGGGTGCAACTCTCGCTCTCTTGAAGATGGAAGGGACATAGCCAGCGGTCAAGGATGAGTTGATGAGCGAGGTGAGGTAAGGGAGAAGGTCACCGGAGATGGTCTGGAGAAGAGAGGAGGGGATAGGGTCAAGCGGGCAGGTTGTTGGGCGGCCGGCCGTCACAAGTCGCAAGATTTCATCTGGAGAGAGAGGGGAGAAAGAAGTCAAAGCACAGGGCAGGGCAGTGTGAGTAGGACCAGCAGTGTCATTTGACTTAACAAACGAGGATCGGATGTCGTCAACCTTCTTTTCAAAATGGTTGACGAAGTCATCCACAGAGAGGGAGGAGGGGGGGAGGGGGAGGAGGATTCAGCAGGAGGGTAGCATAGGCTGAGATGAACTCTGCCTTGTTGGCCGCAGAACGGCAGTTCCAGAGGCTGCCGGAGACCTGGAACTCCACGTGGGTCGTGCGTGCAGGGACCACCAGGTTAGAGAGGCAGCAGCCACGCGGTGTAAGGCGTTTGTATAGCCTGTCCGGAGAGGAGAGAACAGGGATAGACAGAGGCATAGTTGACAGGCTACAGAAAATGGCTACAATAATGCAAAGGAGATCGGAATGAAATGAACAAAACATCTGGGAAAGCGAGAGAGCGGGGCCTCCCTCACTTACGTTTCACTGAAACACCCAAATATAACTCTCCCAACTTCCACCTCAGAAACTATAATTGTTGTAAACTACAGCGGTTCAATGTTTTCTAGGAATAGACTAACTTAGTTTATTCAGCTAGCTAACTTGGTACAGTATTCTTCTGTGAAAACCGTCCAGGGCACCTAGTCATATGACGCCACAGCCAACTAGCATGCCGGCCTCCAGCAACACGGTTTAGCACCAATACTCGGCCACAACAAACCACCAGTGTGTCAACACGCCAAGCAGATCATTCGTGTCCGTGTCTAACGTTGTGGGTAAGTCCCGACAGCTTGAGCGAGTCCGTCGTCAACTTATTCAGCCAGTTAGTTAGCTAGAATAGTTAGCATACTAGCTAGCTGTTAGTCTTAACGACCGTTCCACAGGTGCATGTTCATTTAATTGTTCATGGTTCATTGAACAAACATGGGAAACGGTGTTTAAACCCTTTACAATGAAGATCTGTGACGTTATTTGGATGTTTACGAATTATCATTGAAAGACCGGGTCCTGAAAAAGGGATGTTCCTTTTTTTTGCTGTGTTTATATATACATTTTGTGTGTGTGTGAGAGTGAGAGAGTGTGTGTGCGCGCGCGTACAAGCACCTGCGCGGCATCAGCCTCTGGCAAACAGGCATTTGATGTAACAGCGTTCTCCCTCCGTGTCATTCAAACATACTTTTTCATTTTATTTTTTTGTGTTTTATTTTGGTCATTGTAGTTAATTTCTGCGCTGAACTCTGTTTTTTAAAATTACTGTTTAAAAAAAGTTTTGTTTTGATGTCATCGGATAGAACTATTTAACTTTATATTTTTTTCTAGAAATGCGTCATTTTCACATGTAGACGCTGATATTGTGCTGGAGATAAGGAAAATGAGGTTGAAAAGTGGTGGAATTGCCCTTTAACATTGCATTGTGATCTTCCTTTGTCAGAGCCTTCTACTCAACTTTGTTTGTCGTTATGACTGTGTCTATATGGATATGTCCTGTTAGCAAATATTGATGGAGTATGTGCTCAGCCTGGAATGGACTGAGGGATTTATATTAAAGACCTCCTGTGCGTGAATAGCAAGGGGTGCAAAAGGCGTGTTTATCAGTGTCACACATACAATGCCTCTAGAGTAAGTACAGTCAGTGCTGTGTTGACCTCCCTTTATGGGGGCTGGTGGGTATGGCCCTGAACTGAGTGGGTTTGCATGCTGCGCTATTTATGGACACCGTGACGTGGAAAGTGCAGAACGTTTTTCAGGACACACTAGGGTGGAGTAGGAAAGTGAGGGTGAGAATCAGAGGCCTTTCATTCAGAAGTTTGAGCGTACATGTCGTGTCAGTTACGTGCAGGTTGCAGTGAGAGCCAGGGAGGGAACAAGGTTTGTTATTGTTAGAGACAGCTTACTCACTCTGCCTATAAATAAGTGGATACTCATTTTTGCTGTGTAATTCTCAGAATTGGGTAAAGCTTTCTATCCACTGCAATGTCATTGTGTCTAATAGGATATCGCACTCCCATCCACACAATGGGTATATTCCGTTTACCTTACTCTTCTTTGGTGATTATGTGAGTCTTTGGAGCCATTGGTTAGGCTATATATTTTATGGTAAGAAGAACCAGGATGTATGTTTCCATACAACAGCTGATAACAGCTCCACAGCAGAGCAAGGAGCAGCCAGAATGTTCGGCTCACCACTTGCGTCATGGCAACCTTGTTTAGGCCATGGAGCACGGACAATGGGCTGTCGACAGTGGCTTTGCTGAGGCCACTGTGTAATCCTGGGTGCTGAGTCAGACATCGGGCAGGGGATGCGGGCTGCTGTCATTCGATGCCTGGCCAGTGAAACTGACTGAAAGACTAAGTCAACTAGGCTGACTGTCACATGACCAGTGTGTTTACTCTCTCTGCTATGAGATCATGTGCTCTGCTTGTGAGGTCTAGCTTCCTAATTTCTGGGAGTATGAGAGACATTTAAGATGGAAAACCAGAGAGAGAAAGAGACTGGATGTCTCTCCAGTGTCAGTGTGACTCCCTAGAGTTTGTATCCTAGCTGTGATTGGCAGTCTCCCCTGTAGCGAGTCCCTGCCTGGGCTCACATAGTAGCGTGGATCAGCCAGGGTAGGCCATGGCTTGTATATCACAGCAGGTGCTGTAAACTAACAGCACAAAGAGGTATTCACAGCCCTATCACCATGCAGTAAATAGAGACAAGTAACAGACCCACTGGCTTAGGGAGGGTTAAAGGTCCAATGCAGCCATTTTTATCTCGATGTGAAATCATTTCTGGGTAACAAGTACCTTACTGTGATTGTTTTCAATTTAAATGGTAAAAAATAAACAAAATTAGCTTCTTAGCAAGGACCAATTTCTCAAGCAAGAACTTTGCTAGGACTGTCTGGAAGTAGTCTGAGTGAGGGGCCTAATTGGACGAGCTTAATGGGAGGGATATGTAACCTGAAAACGAGTTGCATTGACTTTACAGTGTCCCAAAACTTTTTGGAATTAGTGCTACAGTATGCACATTTCTGTTTGAAAAAGCTAGCCTTTGCTTTCCTAACTGATTGTGTATATTGGTTCCTGACTTCCCTGAAAAGTTGCATATCGCGGGGGCTGTTCGATGCTAATGCAGTACGCCACAGGATGTTTTTGTGCAGGTCAAGGGCAGTCAAGTCTGAGGGGAACCAGGGGCTATATCTGTTTTTAGTTCTGATTTTTTTGAATGGGGCATGCTTATTTAAGATGGAGAGGAAAGCACTTTTAAAGAACAGCCAGGCATCCTCTACTGACGGAATGAGGTCAATATCCATCCAGGATACCCGGGCCAGGTAAATTAGAAAGGCCTGCTCACTAAAGTGTTTTAGGGAGCGTTTGACAGTGATGAGGGGTGGTCGTTTGACCGCGGACCCATTACGGACGCAGGTAATAAGGCAGTGATCGCTGAGATCCTGGTTGAAGACAGCGGAGGTGTATTTAGAGGGTAAATTTGTCAGGATGATATCTATGAGGGTGCCCATGTTTACAGATTTAGGGTTGTACCTGGTAGGTTCATTGATAATTTGTGTGAGATTGAGGGCATGGCCGGGGTGTTAAGCAAATCCCAGTTTAGGTCACCAAGCAGTACGAACTCTGAGGATAGATGGGGGGCAATCAGTTCACATATGGTGTCCAGGGCACAGCTTGGGGCTGAGGGGGGTCTGTAGCAAGCGGCAACAGTGAGAGACTTATTTCTGGAAAGGTGGATTTTTAGAAGTAGAAGCTCAAACTGTTTGGGCACAGACCTGGATAGTATGATAGAGCTTTGCAGGCTATCTCTACAGTAGATTGCAACCCCACCCCCTTTGGCAGTTCTATCGAGATGGAAAATGTTGTAGTTGGGGATGGACATTTCTGAATTTTTGGTGGCCTTCCTAAGCCAGGATTCAGACACTGCTAGAACATCAGGGTTGGCGGAGTGTGCTAACGCAGCAAATAACTGAAACTTAGGGAGGAGGCTTCTGATGTTAACGTGCAAGAAACAAAGGCTTTTACGGTTACAGAAGTTAACAAATGATAACGCCTGGGGAGTAGGAGTGATACTGGGGGCTACAGGGCCTGGGTTAACCTCTACATCACCAGAGGAACAGAAGAGGAGTAGAATAAGGATACGGCTAAAGGCTTTAAGAACTGGTCTTCTAGTGCGTTGGGTACAGAGAAAAAAGGGTCAGATTTCCGGGCGTTGTAGAATAGATTCAGGGCATTATGTACAGACAAGGATATGAGTAAAGTGGAGGTAAACCTAAGCGTTGGGTAACGATGAAAGAGAGAGCATCACTGGAGGCACCGATTGAGTCGGTCTCCGTGTGTATGGGGTGTGGGACAAAGAAGCTATCTAAGGCAGGTTGAGCTGGGCTGGGGGCTCTACAGTGAAATAGTACAATAAGAAATAACCAAAACAGCAATAAGCAAGGCATATTGACATGGGAGAGAGGCATAAAGCAATCACAGGTGTTATTCGAGAGAGCTAAGACAACAGCTGGTAATGGCGACAAAGTTTGGGTTGAGTCTAAACATAAACTGGATGCGGTACCGTATAAAGGAACAGTCCAGCAGGCATCAGCTGTTTAGCTGAGTTATCATAAGGTCCTGTAAACAGCAATAGGAGAGTTCGGAGGTAGTTCGGGGGCTGCTACAGCACTGGCGAGCAAGAGGCCACGGCTTGTGTGTGCTAGCGGGCCGGGGCTAGCAGATGGATCTTCGTGGTCGACATCGTAACGGGAAGCCTATTGAAACCACATCAGATGATTTCGTCGGCAGACCAGTTGTGATGGATCGGCGGGGCTCCGTGTCAACACTAGGAGGTCCCGTCCGGTTGACAGAGAGGTAGATAGCCGGGAGATGGGCCTGGCTCGAGGCTAGTTCAAGGCTAACTGGTGCTTGCTAAGGGGCAATGGTAATTAGCCAACGACAACAGCCATTCGGTTGCAGCTAGCTAGTTGCGATGATCCGGCGCTAATGTCCAGTGATTCCGGCAGAAAATCCGATATGCTCTGGGTCGATAGCACGCTGTGCAGACTGGCCAACAAATTGTCCAGGCTAGAGATAGTGCTGACTGGTGGGTAGTGCATGCCACGGACAATGGTGAAGACGCTAACGGTGGCTAATAGCAAGTAGCTAGCTAGCTGGCTACCACAGCCATTTGGTTGCAGCTAGACTAGACTATTAACTTACTTTTGGCCATGTAGTGTATGTCGACATCCTTCAAATGAGTGGATGCAGCTATTTCAGCCACACCCGTATGAAATCGAGCACATAGCCATGCAATCTCCATAGACAAACATTGGCAGTAGAATGGCCCACACTGAAGAGCTCAGTGACTTTCAACGTGACACCGTCATAGGATGCCACCTTTCCTACAAGTCAGTTCGTCAAATTTCTACCCTGCTAGAGATGCCCCGGTCAACTGTAAGTGCTGTTATTGTGAAGTGGAAACGTCTAGGATCAACAATGGCTCAGCCGCAAAGTGGTAGGCCACACAAGCTCACAGAAAGGGAACACTGAGTGCTGAAGCGCATAGCGTGTAAAAACCGTCTGTCCTCAGTTGCAGCACTCACTACTGAGTTCCAAACTGACTCTGGAAGCAACGTCAGCACAATAACTGTTCATCGGGAGCTTAATGAATAGGTTTCCATGGCCGAGCAGTCGCACACAAGTCTAAGATCACTATACGCAATGCCTAGCGTTGGCTGGATTGGTGTAAAGCTCGCCGCCATTGGACTCTGGAGCAGTGGAAACACGTTCTCTGGAGTGATGAATCATACTTCACCATCTGGGTTTGGCGGATGACAGGAGAATGCTTCCTGCCCCAATGCATAGTGCCAACAGTAAAGTTTGGTGGAGGAGAAATAATGATGGGGCTGTTTTTCATGGTTCGGGCTAGGCCCCTTAGTTCCAGTGAAGGGAAATCTTAACGCTACATTCTAGATGATTCTGTGCTTCCAACTTTGTGGCAACAGTTTGGGGAAGGCCCTTTCCTGTTCAGCATGACAATGCCCCCGTGCACAAAGCGAGGTCCATACAGAAATGGTTTGTCGAGATCAGTGTGGAAGAACTTGACTGGCCTGCACAGATCCCTGACCTCAACCCCATCGAACACCTTTGGGATGAATTGGAACACCGACTGCGAGTCAGGCCTAATCGCCCAACATCTGTGCCTGACCTCACTAATGCTCTTGTGGCTGAATGGAAGCAAGTCTCCGCAGAAATGTTCCAACATCTAGTGGAAAGCCTTCACAGAAGAGTGGCGGCTGTTATAGCAGCAAAGGGGGGACCAACTCCATATTAATGCCCATGATTTTGGAATGAGATGTTCGACAAGCAGGTGCCCACATACTTTTGGCCATGTAGTCTATATCGCCTGGTGATGTCACCAGGCAGGGCAAAACTCCATCCCACCTAAACAGACAGAAATTTCAGGCGGTCTTTTGAAACAGCTCTTACACTTAAAGGGCATTATCATAATTTTCACTGTATTATTCCAACTTGGAAATATACATAAAATATATGTAAAACACAGGATAATAAAGCTTTTGACTGCACTGGGCCTTTAAACTTACTGGTTGTGTGCCTCTGCCAGTCTCTCTGACTGTCTGTTTCTTGATCCCCCTCATCATATCATTCTAGGTATAATATCTTTTGAAGGATGTTTTTTAATCATTAGGCTATTAGTTCAGCATAGAGGCACAATTTACCATGGTCTGCAAAACATTTTTACAGAAAACATACTTAACACCAACAAGATATACAAAAACATGGAAAGTAATCATGTAGATATAAATGGTAATAAGTTGTGAAGTTTGATAGATTTGCAAAGTATCCCAACTGACAAATGTGACCAATGTCATGTACAGTTGAAGTCGGAAGTTTACATACACTTAGGTTGGAGTCATTAAAACTCGTTTTTCAACCACTCCACAAATTTCTTGTTAACAAACTATGGTTTTGGCAACTTTGTGCATGACACAAGTAATAAAATATTATTTCACTTATAATTCACTGTATCACAATTCCACTGGGTCAGAAGTTTACATACACTAAAATGACTGTGCCTTTTAAACAGCTTTGAAAATTCTAGAAAATGATGTCATGGCTTTAGAAGCTTCTGATAGGCTAATTGACATCACTTGAGTCAATTGGAGGTGTACCTGTGGATGCATTTCAAGGCCTACCTTCAAACTCAGTGCCTCTTTGCTTGACATCATGGGAAAATCAAAAGAAATCAGCCAAGAACTATAAATGGTAGACCTCCACAAGTCTGGTTCATCCTAGGAAGACATTTCAAAATGCCTGAAGGTACCACGTTCATCTGTACAAACAATAGTACGCAAGTATAAACACCATCAGACCATGCAGCCATCATACCGCTCAGGAAGGAGACACTTTCTGTCTCCTAGAGATGAACGTACTTCGGTGCGAACAGTGCAGATCAATCCCAGAACAACAGCAAAGGACCTTGTGAAGATGCTGGAGGAAACAGGGACAAAAGTATCTATATCCACAGTAAAACAAGTCATATATCGACATAACCTGAAAGGCCGCTCAGCAAGGAAGAGGCCACTGCTCCAAAACCGCCATAAAAAAGCCAGACTACGGTTTGCAACTGCACATGGGGACAAAGATCGTACTTTTTGGAGAAATTTCCTCTGGTCTGATTAAACAAAAATAGATCTGTTTGTCCATAATGACCATTGTTATGTTTGGAGGAAAAAGGGGGTGGCTTGCAAGCCGAAGAACACCATCCCAACCGTGAAGCACGGGGGTGGCAGCATCATGCTGTAGGGGTGCTTTGCTGCAGGAGGGACTGGTGCACTTCACAAAATAGATGGCATCATGAGAAAGGAAAATTGTGCAGATATATTGAAGCAACATCTCAAGACATCAGTCAGGAAGTTAAAGCTTGGTCGCAAATGGATCTTCCAAATGGACAATGACCCCAAGCACAAGTTGTGGCAAAATGGCTTAAGGACAACAGTCAAGGTATTGGAGTGGCCATCACAAAGCCCTGACCTCAAGCCTATAGAAAATTTGTGGGCAGAACTGAAAAAGCATGTGCGAGCAAGGAGGCCTACAAACCTGACTCAGTTACACCAGCTCTGTCAGGAGGAATGGGCCAAAATTCACCTAACTTATTGTGGGAAGCTTGTGGAAGGCTACCCGAAATGTTTGACCCAAGTTAAACAATTTAAAGGCAATGCTACCAAATACTAATTGAGTGTATGTAAACTTCTGACCCACTGGGAATGTGATGAATGAAATAAAAGCTGAAGTAAATCATTCGCTCTACTATTATTCTGACATTTCACATTCTTAAAATAAAGTGGTGATCCTAACTGACCTAAGACAGGGAATTTTTACTAGGATTAAATGTCAGGAATTGTGAAAAACTGCGTTTTAAATGTATTTGGCTAAGGTGTATGTGAACTTCCGACTTCAACTCTACTGTATGTGTGTGTCCTGCAGGGTCCTGGGTGGAGTTGGAGATGAACAGAGCTGCGGCCGCAGCTGCGGCGGGGTTGTCCCAGTCTCCATCCACCGTGGGCCAGGCTCCGGGTCTGCTCCCCCTGCCTCAGGTGGAGGTGGAGGCAATGGTGGGGGGCCTAGAGCATGTGCCCTCCTCATCCTCCATCCATAACGGAGACATGGAAAGGATTCTACTGGACGCACAGCATGAGTCAAGCCGCAGCAACTCTTCCTGTGACAGGTAGGGGTATTACAATGAATACAGTTCAGCTTGGCCTTGAAAAACTAGGTACAGATATATATTAATTTTTTTTTTTTTTTTTAAGTATCACCTGTAACTCTTCAATTCACTGAGGTCACATACTAGCCCAAAATGAATGTAGATTTAATCTCTGAATTGGTATAGTACTGTATGCTGTTATGGCGCTGTAAATAGATTCCGTTTACAATAGTAAACAACATCTTCATCACCTGTGTGTGCACAGGGTGAGGTCACTCACTGGATTTAAATCCCCTCATACATCTGCTTTCCCTTCCCTCTGAGCCATGAGGTTGCCTGCCATAAACACAGGCTTATCTGATTTCACAGTCAACTGAGTCAGTCAGCTGTCAATGAGTCACCTGAGAATGTTTACCAGGAGTGTTTCTATAACAGCCTACTAACGGTAGAGTTCACAGACACACTCATCCTTCCACTTTGAGGTTGCAGGCTGAAAGGCAAAGTGAAATCATAATAGAGGCATGATTCGCATGCATATTTAGCCAACAAAGGCATGGTCTCTTGATTAATGCATTGGGAATTTGAGCACACCCCAAATCTTCAACCTGATTACTGCATACAAGTGTACATTCTTATGCACCAAGGGAGAGAAGACTTGGAGTGCAGTGATTGGCTGTAACTGTTTTTATTTTGTTATTTGATCCTCCCCACAGTCCTCCCCGGCCTCATAGTCCCCAGGAGGATGATCATGATGGACAGATCATCTTTGATGTGGACGTGAGCAGCAGAAGAGACTGCCAAGTAAGAGTTATTACTCAGTGTGCCTGAGCTACCTACGTCACGTATGTTTCCATGGCAATATAACCTGCTGCTTCCCTCAGTCTCTTGTGAATGACAACCATAGCCTTTGTTACAATGGTGATGGCGGCAGGAAACACTAACCCAGTGGGTTTGAATCTATGGACACGGCAGTAGCCTCAGCTTCAGGTTCCTTTATAGTTACACACACACACGACCTCTGTCAGTGGATGACATGGCAAAGCCACATTTTTCTGTTGCTGAATGGAGATGTTGACAACTGACTCTCTGTGCCTGTAACCATGGCAGCCTCACACACAGGGTTTATTGCATGGTCTGTATTGTATGGGCGGTCAGCCATATTGTCTCAGTGGCTCCCCCTCTTGTCTGTACTGAAATTGGTGTCCTAATGCGCAGCATGTGTCCCTTGCAGTCAGAGGAGGATACCCTGGAGAAGGAGAGGGACATGGATATCCTCATGAAGGACTCAGACTGGGTAGCAGACTGGTCAAGTCGGCCCGAGAACATTCCTCCTAAGTGAGTGATGTACACAGTCCCATTTTTATTTTTCTATTTTTTATTTCACCTTTATTTAACCAGGTAAGCCAGTTGAGAACAAGTTCTCATTTACAACTGCGACCTGGCCAAGATAAAGCAAAGCAGTGCGATAAAAACAACAACACAGAGTTACATATGGGGTAAACAAAACATAAAGTCAAAAATACAACAGAAAATATATATACAGTGTGTGTGAATGTAGTAAATTATGGAGGTATGGCAATAAATAGGCCATAGTGCAAAATAGTTAACATTTCGTATTAACACTGGAATGATAGATGTGCAAAAGATGATGTGCAAATAGAGATACTGGGGTGCATATTAGCAAAATAACAATATGGGGATGAGGTAGTTGGATGGGCTAATTACAGATGGGCTGTGTACAGGTGCAGTGATCGGTAAGCTGCTCTGACAACTGACGCCTAAAGTTAGTGAGGGATATAAGAGTCTCCAGCTTCAGAGATTTTTGCAGTTCGTTCCAGTCATTGGCAGCAGAGAACTGGAAGGAATGGCGGCCAAAGGAGGTGTTGGCTTTGGGGATGACCAGTGAGATATACCTGCTGGAGCGCAGACTACGGGTGGGCGTTGCTATGGTGACCAGTGAGCTAAGATAAGACAGGGATTTGCCTAGCAGTGATTTATAGATGACCTGGAGCCAGTGGGTTTGGCGACGAATATGTAGTGAGGGCCAGCCAACAAGAGCGTACAGGTCACAATGGTGGGTAGTATATGGGGCTTTGGTGCCAAAACGGATGGCACTGTGATAGACTACATCCAATTTGCTGAGTAGTGTTGGAGGCTATTTTGTAAATGACATCGCCGAAGTCAAGGATCGGTAGGATAGTCAGTTTTACTAGGGCATGTTTGGCAGCATGAGTGAAGGAGGCTTTGTTGCGAAATAGGAAGCCGGTTCTAGATGTAACTTTTGATTGGAGATGCTTAATGTGAGTCTGGAAGGAGAGTTTACAGTCTAACCAGACACCTAGGTATTTGTAGTTGTCCACATACTCTAGGTCAGACCCGCCGAGAGTAGTGATTCTAGTCGGGTGTGCGGGTGCAAGCAGCGTTCGGTTGAAGAGCATGCATTTAGTTTTACTAGTGTTTAAGAGCAGTTGGAGGCTACGGAAGGAGTGTTGTATGGCGTTGAAGCTCGTTTGGAGGTTTGTTAACACAGTGTCCAATGAAGGGCCAGATGTATACAAAATGGTGTCGTCCGCATACAAGTCTTAGTGTATCTGGTCTTCTAGGTAAATCCTAGAGTTTTTGTGCATACAGTAATACTACTTATGGCTGAATATTTCCAAATGATAAGGAGAAGATTAATAATACTGTAATGCATCCACAGGAGGCTGCTGAGGGGAGGACTGCTCATAATAATGTCTGGAACGGTGCAAGTGGAACGGCATTAAACACATGGAAACCATGTGTTTGATGTATTTGATACCATTCCGCTCCAGCCATTACCATGTGCCCATCCTCCCCAATTAGGGCGCCACCAACCTCCTGTAGGACAATGTTGATGAGGAAGATGTTGACGTTACTGTATGATAACCATAATGTGTCCATGCCTGTAGGGAGTTTCATTTCCGCCACCCCCGGCGTTCAGATACACTCAGCATGAGAAAGACCGGGGCGATGAAGAACGGAGGTGTCTTCTCTGCAGAGTTCCTCAAAGTGTTCATCCCCTCGCTGCTACTGTCACACATCCTGGTCCTGGGGCTGGGGTAAGAACAAACCTAGGACACTATTTTGCCATTAACCTCAGCTAGGCAATCATTTGTGTTATAAATGTGATAATGGCACTTTTTTTTATATGGAAGTGAAAAAGCACTTTACGGTGAAGACATTACGGAAGTGAAGACATTACGGAATGCTTGTTTCAACCCATCAGTGGGTCTGCCAGGAGAATAACATTTTCCAATATTTAGCCATTAGCTGGCTAAGTAAACACTTCCTTCACAGATTAATGTAGACCGACAATTCCCAAATGGAATCTCCTGAACAGCTTTACATTTCCTTCTGTTTACAGTTGTTTACATACAATTAGAAGAAAACACCAATCAGATCCAATATAGAATGTAGTAAGGAACATTGAGAGGACTGTTTTGTTTACTGGGAATCAGATATCCCTGGAACAGAACTGCATGTACAGAAAATGATTAGCCACTATATTATGCACACACACACACACACACTTCCATGCATATTTCTGTATAAACCAGCAGATGGCGTGTGGTGGCAGCAGACAGTTGGCAGCTGCAATGCTCGAGCCCTGTTTATGTCTGGGTCTAGATAGTAGAGCAGCTGCTGCTGGGATGGATGGACACCTGCTGCACCACACCCTTAACACACACTTTATGACAGCACAGATGACACGACAGGGACACTCCAACTCCATCTATCGCTTATCAGCCTACTAGTTAATGACTCGGGGTGTAACTGCTCTCTCCCTCTCTCCCCTCTTAGGGTGTACATTGGGAAGAGGTTGACCACGCCCCCTACGAGCTCTTTCTGAGCGGGAAGCTGAACGAGTGCCTGCGGAGAAATTACGCTGTTGTACGAAGAATGCCCCTCTCCCCCCCCTCTCTTCCTCACTCATTTGTATTAGCTTTACAAGGAAAAAGTGAGGTCATGTTCCCTTTTCCCCCTGTTTGGGTGTAATTGTTTATAATGGGTGTTTTTTTTGGGAGGGGGCAAAGCATAAAACCAAACCAAACTCTTCTACACGCTAGCTCCAGCACTCTGTAATGCCTGGTACAAGAGAGCTGTCTGCCCCACAGATTTACAAGATAGAAGTAGCCCAAGATTGTGCCACATACAACAGTGGTTGGATGAATCTCTCAAGCCCATCACTTGACCCTGAAAGGGTCTAACTAAATTCAGAAAGAAAGAAGCTAACCTGAAAATGTGAGCATGCCTTTGAAGGTAATCATTTTGTTTAGAACTATAAATACAATTTACTATAGATGTTTATTTATTTCTACCACCATAATTAAGGCTGAGTTTTGATTATGAAGGATGTTACCATTGTGGCCATCTCAAACCCACAACCACCAGACACTGTGCATTGGAGAGAGTCTGCTTGGCCTGTCTTGTTTGTCTATCTTGAGTTCTTTACGACATATCATGAGCCTAGTTATTTAGGCCTGGTTCACTGGGTAGACCTCTGATATGCCTGCGACAGGTCATCTTACCACTTTACACACTTGTATAGCAGACATGTAAGAACAAGCTTATGTAGTTTGTTAGTCCAGCTGGAGATGAACCCTGATGTTTCACCACACTGATAGATGGAGTTGGAATGGAGTCCAGAGGCAGACTAGTTTTAGAGGCACAACCACATGGACATTCAAACATGCTCTGAATGTTACTGCGACCTACAGTATGCCACAGTGTTCAAAGAGGGACTGCATAATTTCAAAGTTGAGATTTAAGATTAACTTAAGATGGGGCTGTTTGTACTAACACTCCACCATTTGATATTGCTGACATCAACCTCTTTATTTCCCTCTACACAACTGCCAAAAGGAACTGAGGTCCACCTTGAACCTCAACTCTTCTCAGTAACCACGTGCCTCACCTCTGTTCCCAAGACTCCATTGTGGTTATATTGCCTGTCTGTGATCAGACACCGAGGCTACTCTATGGCTTGTTTTTGGTTTGTTTCAGTGAATTATATTGTCTGTATTGTTGTGACATTGGAGTCTGAACGCACAGAGCAGGAGGTAAAGCTATGATAAGACTGAACTCATCAGGGATTTAATGAAGATTATATTAGAAATATACTTTGCAGGGCCCAAAGTGAAAAGGAAAGTTTAGAAATGATTCCCCTCAGACTGCTATGGTAACAATAGTTATTGTAATCATACACATCCTTTTGATTTCATTTTATGTTTTTTCCCCTCATTGGAAAAATATTTTGTCATTAAATTTACTGAATCAAGCTGAATTGTTGCTAAGGATTCTTTTGTATTAGTTTGACTGATTAACTATGCAAAGCGAAGGGATCACCTCTTTCCAACCAAGGTGCATGAATTGAGGAGAAAAGTGGAGAGGAGATTCAGTAACTCTTGCAGGACAATGGAATTTTATAAAATAAATAAAAGCGTATTTATTGTTGAGTAGAACCAATGTGAAAGGCTTTTGGCCTTCTTCAGGGTTTTTTACCTGAAAAAGGCCAAAAGACGAATTGTGTTGGTTCTACTTTTTACTGATTTAACTAGAAACAAACACAGACTCAAATGCATAATCTCACGCTTTGCATCAAATCAAAGCCAGCAGGGAGAGGCAGGGTGGTATGGCTGGTAGCCAGTCCTCATACCTCAGCCTAAAACATGCAGTCAGTTGTCATATTCCAGAGCCTTAAAACACCAAATGTTTAGCTGAGTGCGTGCCTGCACAGTCATTTGTCATGAAATGGAGCTTGTCCTGTCCCTGAATGTCCCTATGGAGGCCACAGGCCTGGTTCTGCTGACTGGCACTTCTGCCTCTTCCTGAGGGGGTATACTACAAAGCAGGATCAATGAGTTAGCTAACTAACTTGCCTAAATATTCTTCAATCACTTTTTATTGTTTAGAAAGATACGTTTTCATGGTCTAATTGACTCATCAACCAATAACACATACGTTTAGCTTTCTTAATTTTTAATGAACCAGAAAATCAATAGTTATTTCTGGTTGTTTATTAAAGTTAGTTGCCTAACTCATTGAACATACTTTGTAGTATACCCCTCTGGACATTATCCCACTCATGTTTCTCATATCACTGTCTTCATGTACAGTGAGGGAAAAAAGTATTTGATCCCCTGCTGATTTTGTACGTTTGCCCACTGACAAAGAAATGATCAGTCTATAATTTTAATGGTAGGTTTATTTGAACAGTGAGAGACAGAATAACAACAAAAAAATCCAGAAAAACGCATGTCAAAAATGTTATGAATTGATTTGCATTTTAATGAGGGAAATAAGTATTTGACCCCTCTGCAAAACATGACTTAGTACTTGGTGGCAAAACCCTTGTTGGCAATCACAGAGGTCAGACGTTTCTTGTAGTTGGCCACCAGGTTTGCACACATCTCAGGAGGGATTTTGTCCCGCTCCTCTTTGCAGATCTTCTCCAAGTCATTAAGGTTTCGAGGCTGACGTTTGGCAACTCAAACCTTCAGCTCCCTCCACAGAGTTTCTATGGGATTAAGGTCTGGAGACTGGCTAGGCCACTCCAGGACCTTAATGTGCTTCTTCTTGAGCCACTCCTTTGTTGCCTTGGCTGTGTGTTTTGGGTCATTATCATGCTGGAATACCCATCCACGACCCATTTTCAATGCCCTGGCTGAGGGAAGGAGGTTCTCACCCAAGATTTGACGGTACATGGCCCCGTCCATCGTCCATTTGATGCGGAGATGTTGTCCTGTACCCTTAGCAGAAAAACACCCCCAAAGCATAATGTTTCCACCTCCATGTTTGACGGTGGGGATGGTGTTCTTGGGGTCATAGGCAGCATTCCTCCTCCTCCAAACACGGCGAGTTGAGTTGATGCCAAAGAGCTCCATTTTGGTCTCAGCTGACCACAACACTTTCACCCAGTTCTCCTCTGAATCATTCAGATGTTCATTGGCAAACTTCAGACGGGCATGTATATGTGCTTTCTTGAGCAGGGGGACCTTGCGGGCGCTGCAGGATTTCAGTCCATCACTTCGTAGTGTGTTACCAATTGTTTTCTTGGTGACTATGGTCCTAGCTGCCTTGATATCATTGACAAGATCCTCCTGTGTAGTTCTGGGCTGATTCCTCACCGTTCTCATGATCTTTGCAATCCACGAGGTGAGATCTTGCATGGAGCCCCAGGCCGAGGGAGATTGACAGTTCTTTTGTGTTTCTTCCATTTGCGAATAATCGCACCAACTGTTGTCACCTTCTCACCAAGCTGCTTGGCGATGGTCTTGTAGCCCATTCCAGCCTTGTGTAGGTCTACAATCTTGTCCCTGACATCCTTGGAGAGCTCTTTGGAATCTGATTGATTGATTGCTTCTGTGGACAGGTTTATTTTATACAGGTAACAAGCTGAGAGTAGGAACACTCCCTTTAAGAGTGTGCTCTTAATCTCAGCTCGTTACCTGTATAAAAGACACCTGGGAGCCAGAAATCTTTCTAATTGAGAGGGGGTCAAATACTTATTTCCCTCATCAAAATGCAAATCAATTTAATAACATTTTTGACATGCGTTTTTCTTGATTTTTTTGTTGTTGTTATTCTGTCTCTCACTGTTCAAATAAACCTACTATTAAAATTATAGATTGATCATTTCTTTGTCAGTGGGCAAACGTACAAAATCAGCAGGGGATCAAATACTTTATTCCCTCACTGTAAGTGCATGGAGTCAACACTGACATAACACTCTGTGTTGATGCTTGTAACGTGATTTTGGATCTTTTTAAGCTCCATGACTGGAAGATAACTACCCCCCCTCTCTCACACACACACACACACATACTCACGCACAACAAAAGTAGGGTGGTTGGTCGGGGTGGATGAGTAGACGTATAATGCGATCATCTAGCAGCAACCCAAGATTGCATGTTCGATTTTCATCACAGACAACTTTAGCATTTTATCTAAATAGAAACTTTGCTACTACTTTTTAGCTACTTTGTAACTACTTAGCATATTAGCTAACCCTTAGCCTAACCCTTTAACCTAACGCTTTAACCTAACTCCTAACCTTAACCCCTAGCCTAGCTAACGTTAGCCACCTAGCCAACGTTAGCCACAAGAAATTGGAATTCGTTACAAATTATAAGTTTGCAAATCCGTAACATTTTGTACGAATTACAATTCTTAACATATTGTACAAATTGCAATTTGTAACATATACGAAATGGACGATGGACAAATTAATACATACCATATGAAATGTAAGATATCATACTAATTGGAGTGTCCCGGATTTACGTTTACTTTGTTACGTCTACCCAGGTTGAATTATCAATCAGTGAAACCCCTTTAGTGGCCTCAGGCTTCCTGTAGGCACAGCACAGATATAGACGTCTCACCGACAACTGTTGAACAACACTCTCCAAGAGCTGCCGTCAGTCAATACCCCATGCTTCTAGCTCAGTCATTCTGACCCTTAACCCCACGGCAATGTTACTTCCCGGCATGTAACTGGAGTAGAACCCCTGCCTGGGACACCAATGGCAAGCATTGATTTTGTGCAATTTGAAACAGCTCACGGATGCCACACAGGAATTAGCTGTCTCTGTCTGCATGTGGTTTAGCAGTAACTCAGGAATTAAACAGATAGCTCCAGTGACAGAAGTTTGATTTGTAGCACTGACTGAGTGGAGGTTTACATTGTTTCATTTTCAGTCCCTATAAAGAATAGCCTACTGTCCTCTAGTGGTGAAGATATGTATGAGGCATGCCTGTGCTTTGTGTGTTCGGGAAGGCTGGGGACCTGTAGTGTGTCTATGTATGCTTGTTACCTATATGAAATGCATGTTCAGTAGAAATTACTTATGTGTATCAAGATGGTTAGTTATGCATTCCTTGTACACTCTGACAATACACAGACACTGAGAGTCAGACTGTAAGGTGCAGTGTAACTTGATCTTAACACAATTGCACTGAACCCGTTGATCCTCAGTCTGGCATGTGGCAAAGTGGCTGACTTGGATAAACAGTCAGGATGGCTGAATGAATCTGCTGAGTCAGTAGGCTGTTGAGCAGTATCCAAGAAAAGTCCACCCTCACTCCCATTCTTCTCTAACCAGTGGGACATGGGACAGAACAGTAATTGATGGTAATCAATGAAGGGGGGATTTTGTTTGGCATTCCGGAGATACAAATATCAATTATCCTAGAATTCAGTTCTGCTTGCTTTGTAATAATGCATGCATACACATCATTCCTCCTTCATAATATGTATGTATGTCCTTCTCCATTTTTTTCTTTAGATAATATCAGTAAAAGCATGCATGAATGTAGTTTGAGTGTGTTGTAGGAAGTCTGGCCTGTTGAGATTGGGAGGGTTATGTTTTAATAATATAAATAATATAATATGCCATTTAGCAGACGCTTTTATCCAAAGCGACTTACAGTTTTCACTGGAGAAGGACACACAGAGCTGGCCACCACCCTGTAACCCATGGTAACACAACAAGCTGCAATGGGAGGAGCTTGGGAACTTGCCGCCTCTGGATTGGCTGGAAGCAGGTGTTCTGAGGTTCAATGTGGGGAAGGTGTAGGAGGAGGAGATGACATGGGGTAGGAGGCGGGATGGAGAAAGTGTGTGTGTGTGCATGTGTTACCGAAAGAAAGCAGTGATCATTGCTGTGCACTACCTGTTAATCCAGACACAGAAAATACATTCTCTAACCACTGGGGGATGGATGCAAGTGCATCAACGTCAGAGTTTTGTTTTCTGTGACAGTGTAACAAATGAGCAACAGTGCATAAAATGGATTTACAACTCTTTGAACACAATCTGTTTCGTAATGCTAGGACCATGCACTCCATATGCGGATGGAATGCCCAGAGGGGCAAACTTAGTTATAAAATGTGATTTGTCTCCAGAATCTAGTTGAGTCATGTTTTTTTTTTTTTTTTACATGTGTGAGCAAGGGAGAAAGAATTCAGAACATTAGCAACTCCTGCCAGAGCTCTCAGCTCAACCGTCACTTGTGCGGCAGACTTTCCCAGTCACACAGAATGGGATGGTGCTGAAAGGACAGCTCCCTTCATTATTGAGCTGGGTGTGAGGTAGCAATCTGTGAGATGTGCTCGGACTGCCTTTTGACCCCATTCTGCAGATTGTTCAAAATTCAAGTTTTCAGTTAGCCACAATTTAATACAATAAAATACATTTATTGAAGCAGATTTCTCACCACTAACCTCTCAGCTGCAAATCACAGTAGGACCAGTGTATGAAGCTTTTGATTGACACCATAGTGACCATACCCCTCTAATTAATAGGCTACACTTCATAGATAGGGGCAACAGATGAGTTCTGATGAGATTTGATTGACAAAGCATTGTCCTATGCCAGTGAGTTCACTGTTCATTTTTGGGCATCACTTCCGGACATATGGCTATACTCTGATGTCATCCAGCCATATCTGAGCACCAGTCACTGTGGAGGAGTTTGCTTGCAGTTTAAAGGTATACCTTCTCGGCATCTCTCAAACTCATTGCCCATTGGGATAGGTTAGTGAGAAATTTGGCTATGTTAGGTTGGACATGTTATTGGATAATTTGTTCATGTTTTGCATTTAGGCTACATGGGTTATATTTTCTAGCTACACGAGTACAGGTAAGCAATTATCTGAGTGTAACAGATTACACCTTGTCTCAAAATCGTATGATGCTATGAAAATGATAGGTCCTGGTGAAAATATTGTGCAGTCTGAATGTACTGTATCTCTGAGTTATTGCTTGAGATGAGCTAAGCAAGTAATTGTACTTTAAGATTTTTCGTTTTTTACATATCGTAATTGATGACGCGTGTTATTCTGCCTTTCAGCAGTGAAGACAGATACAGCATTTTCATTCAGCGCTGATATCGTTCAAGGTGCGACCACCTGCGCTATCAACCGATAAGGCGGTGGCTGTCCAAGTTTACAGATCGCAATTTACAAGCAGCGCTACAAGGGTTCAGAACTCAGCAAACGCACTGTGGAATCATGTCGACTACCGGGAAAGTCCCTGCCTTCTTCAAGGACATGGGCTCGGGTAGCCCCAAGCCACGGCAGAAATTCTGTGGCATGTTCTGTCCAGTTGAAGGCTCTGGCGACAGCAAGACGTTGGATTTCCAGTCACTGCCGGGGGGCAGTAGCAGGAGTGACGGACGGGTCATTGACAAGCAGACGGACATCTCCCTGCCAAGGGTCGAGATACGGGAGAGCAGAGGAAAATCAGCCCTGCAAAACCTGGATGATAGGGTAAGAGAGCTGCAGATGTTTCTGCTTTGTCACTGGATGAAATTGTGCATTTTTGTCTTTTAGTAGATGCTCTTATCCAGAGCGATTTACAGTAGTGAGTGCACACATTTTCATACTTTTTTGGGTGGTGAAAATAAATTAAATGTATTTTTGTTTCTTTCATATATCTCTCTGTAGAATATGTATGTTTGCCTCTCACAGAAAAGCAGAAATAAATCAACACAGTCATGCAGAAATGAGTTCATTGGGATCTCTAGAAACTTGCCAATCAGTAATATAGTCAAGTCTCTTTCCAAACCATTTAGCTAATGGCTTAACTCAATCAATACCTCCATGTTCCTCAGGCACTACCTTGTGCAGAGTATGCACTACCAGTTGCATAAAGTTAGTTGATTATTTAACCATTGCCTACCAAGCCTAGAGGATCAGGTTCCATATGCCAGTGCATGTTATTGTGGTATGGATCATTGACTATAGGGAAAGCAAACCCAGAGCAGGGCTAGCACACAGCTGATATCATTCACATCACTCTTCAATGGACTGGACATTATCAGGTAGAGTTTGCCTACATTTCCCATGAGGCGCTGTGATGCAATGGGCAATTACTTCCTGTGCTGTGCTAGGTGGAGTATCCATCAGAGGGAGAAGTTCCTGTAGTTCCTGTTGTGAGCTGGCCATGATGCTGACTGAGATAGATGTTCCATATAGGGTCCCTCTGCACTAGGTGTATAGGTCTGGCATATGTGGGAGGGAAACACACACACACACCCTGTGAGGTTCCTGCCACTCTGACTGTGCATGCTTGATGACCAGAGGCTGGGGATTTGATCGATAAAAGGCTGGGCTGCTGCAGTGTGACCACAGAAAAACCTGCTAAAGTATATAAAACCATGCACTCTAACATTGACATTGTCCTATAATTTAACATATGACTTGCTCTATGCATAATGGATACTGTGTACTAATTGTGTGATTTAGACTTTTATGGTTTCCGCTCCTGTGTTTCTTCCTCACTAAAACACAGAGTAGATCATGCTACTTCTCATTCCCTGTTCAGTGTCTTGGACTCTTTTGACTCCCTGCTTAAATGAAGGTAATATATTATTCTTTTTATTTTTTAAATAGGCCTCTTATCTAAGCTCCTCTTTACTGCCTTGTCTACTGCAGTCCCTCTGTGCACTTATTATCTTCCTCCCCTTGTCTTGTCCACTGAAATGATCACAGAGCTCTGAAAGATCCTCTCTTACTGTAAAGTATATTTTATTCCTCTCTCAAATCATATGAAATCGAATTTTATTTGTCACATGCGCCGAATACAACAGGTAGGATAAGAGCGTCTGCTAAATGATGTAAATGTAAATGTGTAGACTTGCTTACGAGCCCTTCCCAATGATGCAGAGTTAAAAAATAGTAACACAAGAGAAATAAAATAAACAAGAATGCTATATACAGGAAGTACTAGTACCAGATCAATGTGCAGGGGTACAAGGTATTTAAGGTAGATATTTACATGAAGGCAGGGTTAAGTGACTAGGCATTAGAATAAATAATAATATAAAGAGTAATAATAAAGAACAGAGTAGCAGCAGCATATGATGAGTATGAAAGTGTGTGTGCTATGTGTGTGGGTTTTGTGTGAGAGTGTCAGTGTAGTGTGAGTGTATGTAGTGTGTATATACAGTGCCTTCTGAAAGTACACTGCTCAAAAAAATTAAGGGAACACTTAAACAACACAATGTAACTCCAAGTCAATCACACTTCTGTGAAATCAAACTGTCCACTTAGGAAGCAACACTGATTGACAATACATTTCACATGCTGTTGTGCAAATGGAATAGACAACAGGGGGAAATTATAGGCAATTAGCAAGACACCCCCAATAAAGGACTGGTTTTGCAGGTGGTGACCACAGACCACTTCTCAGTTCCTATGCTTCCTGGCTGATGTTTTGGTCACTTTTGAATGCTGGCGGTGCTTTCACTCTAGTGGTAGCATGAGACGGAGTCTACAACCCACACAAGTGGCTCAGGTAGTGCAGCTCACCCAGGATGGCACATCAATGCGAGCTGTGGCAAGAAGGTTTGCTGTGTCTGTCAGTGTAGTGTCCAGAGCATGGAGGCGCTACCAGGAGACAGGCCAGTACATCAGGAGACGTGGAGGAGGCCGTAGGAGGGCAACAACCCAGGAGCAGGACTGCTACCTCCGCCTTTGTGCAAGGAGGAGCAGGAGGAGCACTGCCAGAGCCCTGCAAAATGACCTCCAGCAGGCCACAAATGTGCATGTGTCTGCTCAAACGGTCAGAAACAGACTCCATGAGGGTGGTATGAGGGCCCGACGTCCACAGGTGGGGGTTTGGCATTTGCCAGAGAACACCACAGATGAAAGCAGGTTCACACTGAGCACATGTGACAGACGTGACAGAGTCTGGAGACGCCGTGGAGAACGTTCTGCTGCCTGCAACATCCTCCAGCATGACCGGTTTGGCAGTGGGTCAGTCATGGTGTGGGGTGGCACACATGTGCTCGCCAGAGGTAGCCTGACTGCCATTAGGTACCGAGATGAGATCCTCAGACCCCTTGTGAGACCATGTGCTGGTGCGGTTGGCCCTGGGTTCCTCCTAATGTAAGACAATGCTAGACCTCATGTGGCTGGAGTGTGTCAGCAGTTCCTGCAAGAGGAAGGCATTGATGCTATGGATTGGCCCGCCCGTTCCCCAGACCTGAATCCAATTGAGCACATCTGGGACATCATGTCTCGCTCCATCCACCAACGCCACGTTGCACCACAGACTGTCCAGGAGTTGGCGGATGCTTTAGTCCAGGTCTGGGAGGAGATCCCTCAGGAGACCATCCGCCACCTCATCAGGAGCATGCCCAGGCGTTGTAGGGAGGTCATACAGGCATGTGGAGGCCACACACACTACTGAGCCTCATTTTGACTTGTTTTAAGGACATTACATCAAAGTTGGATCAGCCTGTAGTGTGGTTTTCCACTTTAATTTTGAGGGTGACTCCAAATCCAGACCTCCATGGGTTGATACATTTGATTTCCATTGATAATTTTTGTGTGATTTTGTTGTCAGCACATTCAACTATAAAGAAAAAAGTATTTAATAAGATTATTTAATTCATTCAGATCTAGGATGTGTTATTTTAGTGTTCCCTTTATTTTTTTGAGCAGTGTATTCACAACCCTTGACTTTTTCCACATTTTGTTGTTACAGCCTGAATGTATTATTTTTTGAATATTTTTTGTCACTGGCCTACAAACAGTACCCCATAATGTCAAAGTGGAATTATATTTTTAGACATTTTTACAAATTAATTCAAAATGAAAAGCTGAAATGTCCTCAGTCAATAATTATTCGACTCCTTTCTTATGGCAAGCCTAAATAAGTTCAGGAGTAAAAATGTGCTTAGCAAGTCACATAATACGTTGCATTGACTCACTCTGTGTGCAATAATAGTGTTTAACATGATTTTTTAACGACTACCTCATCTCTGTATCCCACACATACAATTATATATAAGGTACCTCAGTCGAGCAGTGAATTTCAAACACAGATTCAACCACAAAGACCAGGGAGTGTTTCCAATGCCTCGCAAAGAAGGGCACCTATTGGTAGATAGAAATGCAAAAAAGCATACCTTGAATATTCCTTTGAGCATGGTGAAGTTATTCATTACACTTTGGATCAATACACTCAGTCACTACAAAGATACAGGCGTCCTTCCTAACTCAGTTGCCGGAGAGGAAGGAAGCTGCTCAGGGATTTCACCATGAGGCCAATGGTGACTTTAAAACAGTGACAGTGTTTAAGTGATGTGATAGGAGAAAACTGAGGATGGATCAACAACATTGTAGTTACTCCCCAATACTAACCTAATTGACAGAGTGAAAAGAAGGAAGCCTGTACTGAATAAAAATATTCCAAAGCCTGCATCCTGTTTGCAACAACGCATTAAAGTAATACTGCAAAAAATATGGCAAAGCAATTCACATTTTGTCCTGAATACAAAGTGTTATGTTTGGGACAAATCCAATACATCACATTGCTGAGTACCACTCTCCATATTTTCAAGCATAGTGGTGGCTGCATCATGTTATGGGTATGTGGAGTTTTTCAGGATAAAAAAGAAACTGAATGGAGCTAAGCACAGGCAAAATCCTAGAGGAAAACCTGGTTCAGTCTGCTTTCCACTGGACACTGGGAGATGAATTCACCTTTCAGGAGGACAGTAACTTAAAACACAAGGCCAAATCTAGACTGGTGTTGCTTACCAAGAAGACAGTGAATGTTCCTGAGTAGCCGAGTTAGTCTTGAGTTAAATCTGCTTGAAAATATATGGCAAGACTTGAAAATGGTTGTCTAGCAATGATCAACAACCAATTTGACAGAGCTTGAAGAATTTCAAAAAGAATAATGGGCAAATATTGTACAATCCAGTTGTGCAAAGCTCTTAAAGACTTACCCAGAAAGACTTTCAGCTGTAACCATTGCCACAGATTATTCTAACATGTATTGACTCAGGGGTGTGAATACTTATATAAATTAGGTATTTCTGTATTTCATTTTCAATCAATTTGCAAAAATGTCTATAAACATAAGTGGGGAAAAAATATATTTAATCATTTTTTAATTCAGGCTGTGACACAACAAAATGTGGAATAAATCAAGGGATATGACTACTTTCTGAAGGCACTGTTTAGTCTTGTGAGTGTGCATAAAGTCAATGCAGGATTGGGTCAATGCAGATAGTCTGTGTAACCATTTAATTAACTATTTAGCAGTCTTATAGCTATTTAGCAGTCTAATGGCTTGGGGGTAGAATCTGTCTCTGAGCCTGTTGGTCCGAGAGCCGATGCTCCGGTACCGTTTGCCTGGACGGTAGCAGAGTGAACAGTCTATGGCTTGGGTGGCTGAAGTCTTTGGCAAATATTTGGGCCTTCCACTGACACTGCCTAATATAGAGGTCCTGGATGGCAGGGAACTCTGACCCAGTGATGTCTCTTTTCAGCCTCCTGAGGTGGAAGAGGCGCTGTCGTGCCCTCTTCATGACTGTGCGGGTGTGTTTGGACCATGTTAAGTCCTAAGGGATGTGGACGACAAGGAACTTGACGCTCTCTACCCACTCCACTACAGCCCTGTCGATGTGAATGGGGTTGTGCTCTCCCCACTTTCTACTGTAGTCCACGATCAGCTCCTTGGTCTTACTGATGTTGTGGGAGAGGTTGTTCACCTGGCACCACACTGCCAAGTTTCTGACCTCCTACCTGTAGGCTGTCTTATCGCCATCGGTGATCAGGCCTACCACTGTCGTGTCGTCAGCAAACTTGATGATGGTGTTGGAGTCGTGCGTGGCCACGAAGTCGTGGGTGAACAGGGAGTACAGGAGCACCCCTGAGGGGCACCCATGTCGAGGGTCAGCATGGCGGAGGTGTTGTTGCCTACCCTCTCCACTTGGGGCCGGCCTGTCAGGAAGTCCAGGATCCAGTTACAGAGGGAGGTGTTCAGTCTCAGGGCTCCAAGCTTGGTGATGAGTTTGGAGGGGACTATGGTGTTGAATGCTGAGTTGTATAATATGTGCAGCATTCTCACATAGTCATTACCCATCGTGTCCAGGTGGGAGAGGGCAATGTGAAGTGCAATTGAGATTGTATCACCTGTGGATCTGTTGGGGCGGTATGCAAATTAGAGTGGATCCAGGGTGTCTGGGATGATGGTGTTGATGTGTGTCATGACCAGCCTTTCAAAGCGCTTCATAATTACAGATGTGAGTCCTACAGGGTGATAGTCATTTAGGCAGGTTACCTTAGAGTTCTTGAGAACATGGACAATGGTGGTCAGCTTGAAACATGTTGAGATTGGGACAAGGAGAGATTGAAAATGTCTGTGCAGACACTTGCCAGCTGGTCTGCGCATGCTCTGAGAACATGCCTTTGTATTCCGTCTGGCCCGGTGGCCTTGCACATGTTAACTTGTTTAAAAGCTTTACTCACATCAGCCATGGAGAGCGAGATCACACAGTCATCCGGAACAACAGGGGCTTTCATGTAGGACTTGGTTTTTGTTTTCCTCGAAGCAAGCATTAAAGTCATTTAGGCCATTTGAAAGGTATGCTTCATTGGGCATCTCACGGCTGGGTTTCACTTTGTAATCCATTATAGTCTGCAAGCCCTGTCACATCTGACGAGCATTGGAGCCGATGTAATAGGATTCCAGCCTTCCTCCTATATTGTCCTTTTGCATGTTTGATGTCTCGTCTGAGTTCGTAGCGGGTTTTCTTGCATGGGTCCATGTCCGTGTCCCGGTCTTTGTAAGTGGTAGCTCTACGGATATTGCCTGTAATCCATGGTTTTTTATTTGGATAAATTCCTATAGTCACTGTGGAAGCAACTTTGTCTATGCACTTATTGATTAAGCCCGTGACTCTGCTCTGATTTACCTTCCATTTCCTGAGTAGGCTAACACACTCATTTCTGTTAATCCCTTACTGTATAGGCTACAATCAATGGTTTATCAACATTATGTGATTTAATAGATCTAAAGTATAGTTCTTTATATTGTTTATTAGCTATTACATAATGTCATAAATGTATGGTGTTTTTATACCTATACATTGCTCCAGGATTGATCTATGATTTTTGTATGGTTATCATGAAGTTTTTAGGCCAAATTCTTCAATGATGACATAACCAAAATAACTCAAGGAAATATGACTTCATACCATAGAGAATCAACAACTAGACCGTGCACAGGCCGTGGAATGTATATTCAGGGCAGGCAGTAGGGGTGTAGCTATAACTGTAGCCTACTGTACTCCCTAATCCAGGTTGAGAAATGCATAGCATAGTGCCTGATTTCTCAATGGGTCAGGGCGGGGCTCTGCGCATGCACGTTGGGCTTCGTCAAGAGTATCTGTCCCTGTCTCAGTGTCTGAGTCCGTCTTGCAAGGTTTGGTGCATCAGCGGAGAACAGGAGAGAGGACGTGATTTGGAGCTGCAGTTCTTTCCCTAGATTCTACGAGCGGTGGCCTCCCCCTTTAGGACGCACGACTCCTTTTGGAATTGTACCCTCTTTGCTGCTAACTTCTCTGCCTATTCCACACCGGCCTAATCCACCCGGCAAACCGCACTATTCTGAACATCCATTCCATTGATAGCGGTCCATTAAGCGCAGCAAGAACAGAAGAGCGAAGATGTCTGGGCAAGGCTATCAGGGCAAGAAGAACATTCCCCGCATTACAGTGAGTTAGGAAAACATGTATTCATTCCATTGAACATTGTGCATGTATTGCTACAACTATCCTACAAAATGCTCCGTTCACCAGTCAGGCAAAGATGTGCATTGCTAAAATGAGGCTTGTGGTCCGAATTAGTTGAAGCTCTCTCGGGTAGCCTTAGGCTACAGCTCAGAGGTGGACGACCTGTTTGCATAAACTGTGAAATGCATTCTGCACGAGCTCTTGGTAATACATGTGTAATAAACGGGGTCTTTAGGATTAACATGGAGAGGTCACATTTTTTAGGCTATGTAAATAAATTATATTTCAAATGGCAATGGGCTAAACTAGGCTACTACAGTTTTGCTTATCGGGTCAACACGCGTGATCTTTCAGAGCATAGGCTATATTTCATGGGATTATCTCAATTGTCTTTCTTTGACAAGATGAGAGCCTGTAGCTAGCAGTCCACATTAGGATAGGCCATATCACATATGGATCTTGTAAGACTATCCTTGAAATCCATGTTGTCCTTGAATAATTTTCACACGAAAAAGTAAATCAGGCGCACGGCTGAGGTTTCGCGGTCGCGCATTATAGGCTACATTTCCTCGCAGATGTTCTTTGTTAGGGAACGGTATCTGGCCGGTTATCACTGCTCGCCTACTGGTGGAGCAATGCAATAGCTTTCTCGCATGTGCCCATCCGCTGCAATGTCGGGTTAGTTTTTCTGGACAATTCCAACTCCCGGTAAATTCGGTTACATTTTTCTTTATATATAAGCGGGTTTAGGACATGTAGGCCGTTATTGTTGACGGATTTTGTGTGGCTTTGGGCGAGGCAGCAACCCTGTCTCTCGCACCAGACTTTCGCTGGGAGCCGGCAGAAATCAAGGCGAAGAGAGTATATCACAGGATAATGGAAAGAGAAAAAGAATGAGAGGGGGGCGGCAGTGGCTCCAATTTCCTTTCTTGTCTCTCAGCCTCCACGCTAATGAAGGGAAAAGGGCAAAAACGACTATAGACTCCCTGTCTTTCCATATTTATATTGCTGAACTGGATCATTTACAGGTTTTCATCTCCAGTGGTCTATTTTAACTCCCCAACTAGTTGCTTCACAACCACACTGCAATGAACCTATGCTTGAATACATATTTGAAAAACATGTTTAGGCCTTTGTCATAAAACTATAGGCCTACTTCTCCATGTAATGGATGTCCTAAAGATCTATAACAGTCTAAGCTTTTTTGGGGAAAGTGCCTCTCTCCTCATTGCGTGTGCATGTGAGCTTTTGTATGGACAAAGAAAGCAATTTGAAAGGGGCTTTGGCTGGCATCCTGGTGGGTTACTCCAGCAGGCTGTCAGGCTGGCTGAGTCTGACAAAACTGAAGCAGGTTTGGCCTAAACCCCGTCACATCCCACAGCCTGCTCATATGGATACGGCAGCCGCCAGCCATTACCCGGTGAAGGAAGCAGGCCAGGGCTAACCCACCTAATGATCTATTCACATAGTCACACACACACACACACTATCATGCTGCGGTGCTCAGGCCCCACTACTGAGCATGCACCCTTCCTGTCCTCATCCCTGTCTGAGCTCTTGTTGCTAAACTCAGCCGTTGCCCAACATGAGGATGACAGAGAAAGAAAAGAGGTACGCCTAAAATAGCCCATCTTTCAGACAGTAAGAGATGAAAGAACAAAGTGGATAGACAGACAGATAAAGAGGGGTGATTGAGAGTACAGCACCAAGGGAGCAGCCACAGTGTGTGTACATGTGCCACACCCATGTGGCAGGGAGCAGTGAGTGCACTGTGTTGTCTGTCTGTCATATAGGCTGTGTGTGTGATCGAGGCTAACTCAGATATAGAACATATACTCTGGACCAGGGAAAGAGAACATGAGGGCGGAGAGGGAGATGAAGGAAAGAGACACTGAGACAGAGTAAGAACAAAGTACAGTAAATCTAACATACTAAAACAATTCACTGTATAACCAAACACACATGATCACTATAGATACACACAAAGGATATTATTGTATGCTACTTTCTGTCTTTCAAGTTAATTCAATTGTGTAATAATTTTTTGATTAGGACATAATTAGATCTGAACGTCCTTTTACCCACAAATGCACAAACACCCCCACAGAAACATATACACACACACACACACAGTCTTGTACAGCTAACCTTGCGGGGACACACAATTCAGTCCCATTCAAAATCCTATTTTCCCTAACCCTAACCTGTACTCTTACACTAACCCTAACCTTAACCCAAAAACCTTACCTTAACCCTAAACCTAACCCTAGCTCCTAACCCTTAACGTAATTCTAACACTAATTCTAGCCTTAACTCTAAACCCCCTAGAAATAGCATTTGACCTCATGGGGACTAATAAAATGTCCCCAGTTGGTCAAATTTTTGTTCGTTTACTATTGTTGTGGGAACTTCTGGTCCCCACAATAATAGTTAAACACGTCCACACACACACACGCACACACACACACACACACACACACACAGTTGTTGAGATTGGAAAGTCAAAGGGCTAACAAAGGGCAGCAGGCAGGCTGCAGTACAAGGCTGGAGTGGTCAGCTGAAGATTGGGGAGCAGCACACCTCAGGCACACTTCATCAAATATGAATGTCATCCTAAAATCACCACCTGGGGCTGCATTCAAAAGATGACTCATCCAACTCTCTTATGAATATGATTAGCTTAATTTACTGTCACACACTCAGTTACAGTTGGAAAATACGGAAACAGAAATAGATTTCTGGATTTATTGTTATTTAAGGGGAGGATTCTAAAGGGATCCTGTATAAAACTGATGGACTTAACTGCAGGATGGACATATCATGAATACTTTAATGAGAGAGGTCTTCCTGGGGTTCCCAGGCTCTGGGGTCAAGAGTTCAGGAGTCAGTGCAATACCTCCTATAGGCCACCATGGATGCCCTTTTACCCAGAAGCCTCTGGCCGTGTCAGAATACCCCTACTAGCATTCTAAATAGTATGCATTTTGGGTATGCGTAAGTACAAGTTATAGTATATAGAATGTGACATTTTGGAAATTGAGTATGCTTTAAATGCCAGGATTTCATACTCATTTAGACTTTTAATCTAATAGAATTCGCTGCACATTATTGAGGAAGAGAATCGTCTTTCGAGACTTGCGTGTTTTTGACAACCCGCTGATAATCGGATAAGGGGACAGGCTTTACCAAAATGAACAAATGGTGGTGTTCAACGCAATTGCACGTTAGATGACACCTTCAAAGTATGTATGAGCCTGAGTATGTTGATATTTGTGCATACTGCATTCATTTTTTTACTAAACAGTACATTCTAAATAGTATGTAGTTAGTACGATTAGTACACAGTATGCAGTTGAAGTAAGCAGCAGGCAAACTGGATTTTGGACATGGCCTCTGTATCTTCCTGTTAGATCAGTCTCTGTTACTAAAGACAGTCCAGCCTGGCACTGCTCATCTCCAGCCCGCCATTCTCCCACAGTAATCCCACAATGTACTGTGGCCCGGGGCATTCCATGTTCACACATTACACAAAGCACACTCTTAGTTCTATGGGACACCGACTGCCTGCCAAGAAAACTTTTTTCCTTCTACGCTATGAGATATAATCCAGCATATCCCCATTCATAAACCCTCCAATGTGAAGTAGAGTTTATTTATGTCCACTTCAGCAGCTGGGCACAGAAGATAGGGGAAGGAATGGTGCCCCAGTGCAACCTGGGATTACTCCCTGACAAGCAAGGTTTCCTTTTTCTTTAAGAGGATCCGGTGGCCGCTACACGGTACATCTTTAGCTAGATTGTTGGCTCAACAAAATCCATGCTTCTGAATTGTAGCGTCTGTGTGGTGAGATTAAAAGTACAGTAGCAGTCATAGTCTGTGTGTCTTAATCCAGACAGCCACCCAGCAGCTCCTGCAGTCTTCGACCAGGGGGAGTGTCTGGCTATTCCAAGTCCAGGTGACACAGAGCTGACGGGGCCTGAGAGCGGTTTCCTGGTCACCCCACCACTGGAAATAGACTATTGGATCAGTAACTATTTGGATTAGGTGTACTTGATGCTTCTCCACCCCAGCTCCAGCTCATGTTCCCTGTGAGTTTTCCACTGGGAGAGAACAACATGCTATTCCTTGGTTACCTCATTTGACAGCATTTGTCTTCGTTCAAAGAAGGTTGCTCAGGCCCAGTAGAAATGGGCCCTGTCTATTGCTTCCACGTAATGTGTGAATCAAATCTTTGCCTAATGGTTTCGAATTTAACATTTCCTGTCACAGCTTTAATTAGACATCAGTAGTCTTTAATTCAAGCCCTCTATCACATGATACACTGGATTGATCTGCCACACAGTGTGGAGAGAGGACGTATCAATGCAACATCAGTCCATTAGTCTATCTCTGTGATATACCTCTAACCTATCCGAGCACTAGTCTGGTGCTGGGCTTGGTTCAAATTTGTTTTTGCAGTTTAGGGAAATTCTGAAAACAGCTTCTACACTTAAATCTCAATTGAATAAGTTCATTTTTTTGTAATTTTGTTATCTTGTCAAGAGTGGGGGGCTGTATTAGTTGGTCAGAGATTAATTACCTGTTGTTGATATTGAACATTGACCAACACCCTAGGCATATTATTTGCTAAGAGTTAAAACCCTGTTCAATTGAGTCAACATCATGTGTGTGTGTGGATAGAACTGGTTCTCATCCAGGGAAGATCACTGTCATGTTTGGTTCAGGTCCAGAACAATCAAAAATATAGATGCTCTCCAACAACATATTGCCTGATGGACTATCACAGGCCAAGCAAATTGGTTACTCTCTGACCTGCAAATGCTTATTTAAAAACAAGAACCGCTAAGTAGGTTGAAATAAGAAGAAACATGAAATAGGCATGCACATTTATAAACTGAAATACTCCACAGTAGATTGAGTTTAAAAGCACTTGACTGTTGTTATCATTGGACCTTTACTAAGAGTGACAGAGAATGACTTTCATTTTAATCCTGACACAGTACCACATTTTTCGGTAATCTTTCTTGCAGTTTTTTGGAAAGTACGAGTATTCATAACCCTTGACTTTTTCCACATTTTGTTACGTTACAGCCTTATTCTAAAATTGATTTTTTTTGTAATCGTCCCTCATCAATCTTCACACAATACCCCATAATGACAAAGCAAAAACAGATTTTTACAGATTTTTGCAAAAAATAATAATAATAATAAGGAAATATGACATTTACATAAGTATTCAGACCCTTTACTCAGCACTTTGTTGAAGCACCTTTGACAGCGATTACAGCCTCGAGTCTTCTTGGGTATGATGCTACAAGCTTGGCACACCTGTATTTGGGGAGTTTCTCCCATTCTTCTCTGCAGATCCTCTCAAGCTCTGTCAGTTGGATGGGGAGCGTTGCTGCACAGCTATTTTCAGGTCTTTCTAGAGATGTTCGATCGGGTTCAAATCCAGGCTCTGGTTGGGCCACTCAAGGACATTCAGAGACTTAAATAATATAAATAATATGCCATTTAGCAGACGCTTTTATCCAAAGCAACTTACAGTCGTGTGCATACATTTTTACATATGGGTGGTCCCGGGGATCGAACCCACTACCCTGGCGTTACAAGCGCCATGCTCTACCAATTGAGCTACAGAGGACCTCACACCCCGAAGCCACTCCTGCATTGTCTTGGCTCTGTGCTTAGGGTCGTTGTCCTGTTGGAAGGTGAACCTTCGCCCCAGTCTATGGTCCTGAGCACTCTGGAGCAAGTTTTCATCAAGGATCTCTCTGTACTTTGCTCTGTTCATCTTTTCATCGATCCTGACTAGTCTCCCTGTCCCTGCCGCTGAAAAACATCCCCACAGCATGATGCTGCCACCATCATGCTTCACCGGGATGGTGCCAGGTTTCCTCCAGATGTGACACTTGCCATTCAGGCCCAAGAGTTCAATCTTGGTTTCAGAGTCCTTTAGGTGCCTTTTGGCGAACTCCAAGCGGGCTGCCTTTTACTGAGGAGTGGCTTCCGTCTGGCCACTCTACCATAAAAGCCTGATGGGTGGAGTGCTGCAGAGATGGTTGTCCTTTTGGAAGGTTGTCCCATTCCCACAGAGGAACTCTTGAGCTCTGTCAGAGTGACCATCGGGTTCTTGGTCACCTCCCTGGCCAAGGCCCTTCTCCCCCGATTGCTCAGTATGGCCGGGCGGCCAGCTTTAGGAAGAGTCTTGGTGGTTCCAAACTTCTTACATTTAAGAATGATGGAGGCCACTGTGTTCTTGGGGACCTTCAATGCTGCAGAATGTTTTTGGTACATTTTGGTTAGAGCCAGTTTTCCCTGTTCTGTGAAGGGAGTAGTACACAGCGTTGTACGAGATCTTCAGTTTCTTGGCAATTTCCCGCATGGAATAGCCTTCATTTCTCAGAACAAGAATAGACTGACGAGTTTCAGAAGAAAGTTATTTGTTTCTGGCCATTTTGAGCCTGTAATCGAACCCACAATTGCTGATGCTCCAGATACTCAACTAGTCTCAAGAAGGCTAGTTTTATTGCTTCTTTAATCAGCACAACAGTTTTCAGCTGTGCTAACATAATTGCAAAAGGGTTTTCTAATGATCAATTAGCCTTTTAAAATGATTAACTTGGATTAGCAAACACAACGTGCCATTGGAACACAGGACTGATGGTTGCTGATAATGGCATCTGTACGCCTATGTAGATATTCCATAAAAAAATCAGCCGTTTCCAGCTACAATAGCCATTTACAACATTAACAATGTCTACACTGTATTTCTGATCAATTTTATGTTATTTTAATGGACAAAAAAAAATGCTTTTCTTTTGAAAACAAGGACATTTCTAAGTGACCCCAAACATTTGAAGGGTATTGTATGTAATCAGGTATTTCAGTTTTTTTTTTTTTATACATTTGCAAAAATATATATATTTTTTTTCTTTGTCATTATGGGGTATTGTATAGATTGATGAGGAATTTATTTTATTTAATCCTTTTTAGAATAAGGCTGTAACGTAACAAAATGTGGAAAAAGGGAAGGTGTCTGAATGCTTTCCGAATGCACTGTATATGTGTAATGGCACGACAAATAATGATATAGTGATAGTCAACCACATTATGTAATTCCGTTTTTCGACTCAGTTGTTCAGTGAATAGTTGCCAAAACAGGATGGAATCATGTAGATGTGAGAATGGACTGGGTTCATCACTCCTGTCACACGTTTCATTAAATATGACCTGACATAGTCATCACTAACAAGACATTCCTTGGGGGTTTGTTTGAAAGAGAGGCGAGAAATGTGTGTGTGTGCGTGCGTTTCTGCGTGTGTCTTTGTTTTATAGAATGTTTGTCAGTTGGCAGGGAACAAGTAACCACTTTTGTTGGGAAAAAATATACCAAAGATTGTCAATGTCACAGAGATGGGTTTTCTATTCTTTAGTCCAAATGCATTTCTGGCGGGGCATTGTGAACCCCTCTGGAAAGCAGTTCTGCTTGGGGCCAGGGCTTCTAGCATGGAAACACGCTAGAGGCTGAAACTCAAACAGAGCAACCTTTGTTTGTGGAGGAGGCTAAATGCCTCGTGACCAGAATTGTGCCTCTCCCCTTTTGGAGAGTAGGCCGTCGCCACTGGGGCGACACAGGGAGGTGCCAGGAGGTCGGGTCTTCCCCCTCTCTCAGTCTGAGAGTGTCCTGGTGACAGAGGTGTGGATGATTGTTTCCCAGGTCTGCATCCTGATTACTCCTTTATTATGTCCATTATTCTGTCAGCCAGTCAGAGTGAGGATGCCGGAGGGACGTGTCCTGAGGCGGGCTCTGCTGCTTGTCATTGTTTCATTAGTGCATTCCTCACTCTCATTTAGAGCCATGCTGGTATCAGCCTACCTAGTCAATTATCCATTAGAAGATGCATATTCAGGATTTTGCTCCTGGTCACGACATGCTCCCGAGTGGCGCAGCGGTCTAAGGCACTGCATCTCAGTGCTAGAGGCGTCACTACAGACCCTGGTTCGATTCCAGGCTGTATCACAATCGGGCCGTGATTGGGAGTCCCGTAGGGCGGCGCACAATTGGCCCAGCGTCGTCCAGGTTTGGCCGGGGTAGGCCGTCATTGTAAATAAGAATTTGTTCTTAACTGACTTGCCTAGTTAAATAAAGGTTAAATAAATAAAGTATTCAGCTGTCTGTAATAAGCAGACTGTAGTTCTGCATTCCCTTTATCCCTTGCTGTATTAGGATGTGCATGAAGCATTGATCACGGAGTCTCTCTTTAAGACTCTGTAAAAGCAGTTGTCCTGCTTTCATTCCAGGCTGCTGCTCAGCTCAGATCCACCCCCCACTGCTGTATATCTGTGTCTTTTGTTCCTATTTAACTCCCGTTCACTCTCTCCTATCGCTCTGCTTCTCTATCTCTCTCCTTTATTCTTACAATCCCAGAGACTTTCTGTCCCGTTCTCTGTCTTACACACATACTGTAATGGTTGAATAAGCTTCACCCAAGACCTGGTGCTGATCCTAACTATCCCTGCATTGAACTGCTTCTTCCTCTGTGGTGTGTGTGTGTATGTGTGTGTGTGAGTCTGTGAGAGAGAGAGAGAGAGAGAGAGAGAGAGAGAGAGAGAGAGAGAGAGAGAGAGAGAGAGAGAGAGAGAGAGAGAGAGAGAGAGAGAGAGAGAGGAGAGAGAGAGAGAGAGAGAGAGAGAGAGAGAGAGAGAGAGAGAGAGAGAGAGAGAGAGAGAGAGAGAGAGAGAGAGAGAGAGAGAGAGAGAGAGAGAGAGAGAGAGAGAGAGAGAGAGAGAGAGAGAGAGAGAGAGAGAGAGAGACTCACAACACAAGCCATCCATAATAAATAGATCATCAATTGTGCCAGCTCAACACAACCAGTTGGTGCAACCATAAACATTGTGGGAGGACATGTTGTTCCTTATCATCACAGAACTCACTTGGACAAAGCCTAATTTTCCCATGACGCAACCGAGCACAACAAGGCAGAACATCAGTTAATGCTGTGACAGTGACACATGATGTGACACTGCCCAATACAGCAGAAAAGCAGTCAGAGCATCCTGCCATGGTGGGGGTGATTAGAATGGCAGGGACATGTAGGGGGGTTAAGTCTTTTGGCTTGTCTTTAGTATTTTATGGGTCTGTATTTAATATATTAATAGCACAGTGTTAGCTGATGCTTCCTGAAAAGAAAGTGTCTGGTACTGCGGTGGTACCAAATACAATACTCATATAAAAGCCTGTTCTGGTGTCTGCTTTACCACACGCATTAAAGGCTTTTCCTAAAGGAACACGTACTTCACTGTGTTAACTCTGTGAGAATGAAGAGAAATGGACATGTCTATACTAACTAATGAATGAATGAATGACAGTTGCAACCCATCCCTTATGGGATTAATTGACACATAAACAAACATTACAATGATGCACAGTGAATTCTTCATCTAATAATGATTTTTTTTAAATTATCTTCTAGAGCGATCGTCTCCTGATCAAAGGGGCGAAAATCGTGAACGATGACCAGTCCTTCTGTGCTGATATCTACATGGAGGATGGTCATATCAAGTGAGTTTCACAACGACGCCTACAGGCTCTACTTCTGAGAGGTTAACTACCTCTGAATTATCCTTATCCTTACCATGTGTTAGACCTTTAACACTGGTCGTTGTTCAGTTTTACAGACTAAATTGCAGTCGTAATGATAACTCTATAACAACTCGTTCTCTTTCTTTCTCTCTCGCTTTCTTTTTCTTTCTGTCCCTTCTCTCTCACTTTATCTCTCTCCCTCTTCCTCTAACTTCCAGACAAATTGGCGAGAACTTGATAGTGCCCGGTGGGGTGAAGACCATCGATGCCCACGGGCGCATGTTGATGCCAGGGGGCATTGATGTGCACACACGCTTCCAGATGCCCGACCGGGGCATGACCTCGGTGGACGACTTCTACCAGGGCACCCGCGCCGCCCTGGCAGGGGGCACCACCATGATCAGTATGTACACTGCCACCTACCCACTTTCTGTCCTCCCCCTCTCAAGAGACATGGGCAGGGCACAGTGCCAGCTCCATCTATGGCATCACCAGTTCCTGAGCCCATAAAGTCCCATCTGCTACAGACTGTTATGCTAGCGTGCCACCAAGTTCTGCTGAGTGCGATGAAAAGTGGACTAGGGAGGACATTAAAAACTTTTTTCAAGTTGTTTATCCACTCTCCTCCGAATGGCTCTGTAATAAGCGTGGCCTGCCTATAGCATTCCTAGAGTTCTACTGTACAGTGGGGGAAAAAAGTATTTAGTCAGCCACCAATTGTGCAAGTTCTCCCACTTAAAAAGATGAGAGAGGCCTGTAATTTTCATCATAGGTACACGTCAACTATGACAGACAAATTCAGAAAAAAAAATCCAGAAAATCACATTGTAGGATTTTTTATGAATTTATTTGCAAATTATGGTGGAAAATAAGTATTTGGTCACCTACAAACAAGCAAGATTTCTGGCTCTCACAGACCTGTAACTTCTTCTTTAAGAGGCTCCTCTGTCCTCCACTCGTTACCTGTATTAATGGCACCTGTATGAACTTGTTATCAGTATAAAAGACACCTGTCCACAACCTCAAACAGTCACACTCCAAACTCCACTATGGCCAAGACCAAAGAGCTGTCAAAGGACACCAGAAACAAAATTGTAGACCTGCACCAGGCTGGGAAGACTGAATCTGCAATAGGTAAGCAGCTTGGTTTGAAGAAATCAACTGTGGGAGCAATTATTAGGAAATGGAAGACATACAAGGCCACTGATAATCTCCCTCGATCTGGGGCTCCACGCAAGATCTCACCCCGTGGGGCAAAATGATCACAAGAACGGTGAGCAAAAATCCCAGAACCACACGGGGGGACCTAGTGAATGACCTGCAGAGAGCTGGGACCAAAGTAACAAAGCCTACCATCAGTAACACACTACGCCGCCAGGGACTCAAATCCTGCAGTGCGAGACGTGTCCCCCTGCTTAAGCCAGTACATGTCCAGGCCCGTCTGAAGTTTGCTAGAGTGCATTTGGATGATCCAGAAGAGGATTGGGAGAATGTCATATGGTCAGATGAAACCAAAATATAACTTTTTTGGTAAAAACTCAACTCCGTCGTGTTTGGAGGACAAAGAATGCTGAGTTGCATCCAAAGAACACCATACCTATTGTGAAGCATGGGGGTGGAAACATCATGCTTTGGGGCTGTTTTTTCTGCAAAGGGACCAGGACGACTGATCCGTGTAAAGGAAAGAATGAATGGGGCCATGTATCGTGAGATTTTGAGTGAAAACCTCCTTCCATCAGCAAGGGCATTGAAGATGAAACGTGGCTGGGTCTTTCAGCATGACAATGATCCCAAACACACCGCCCGGGCAACGAAGGAGTGGCTTCGTAAGAAGCATTTCAAGGTCCTGGAGTGGCCTAGCCAGTCTCCAGATCTCAACCCCATAGAAAATCTTTGGAGGGAGTTGAAAGTCCGTGTTGCCCAGCGACAGCCCCAAAACATCACTGCTCTAGAGGAGATCTGCATGGAGGAATGGGCCAAAATACCAGCAACAGTGTGTGAAAACCTTGTGAAGACTTACAGAAAACGTTTGACCTGTGTCATTGCCAACAAAGGATATATAACAAATTATTGAGAAACTTTTGTTATTGACCAAATACTTATTTTCCACCATAATTTGCAAATAAATTCATTAAAAATCCTACAATGTGATTTTCTGGATATTTTTTCCTCATTTTGTCTGTCATTGTTGACGTGTACCTATGATGAAAATTACAGGCCTCTCTCATCTTTTTAAGTGGGAGAACTTGCACAATTGGTGGCTGACTAAATACTTTTTTGCCCCACTGTATATCCTAGCTGCCTCAGTAAAGGTCCATCTCCCTCCTCAGCAGTTACAGACTCCTGAAGAGTAAGGTGGCTTTATCACATCATGCAGAATGCTGACTCCTGCTGACAGCACTGCAGAGTCCACAGAACCATCTCTGTAAATGGGTCACATCACGAAACAGAGGCTTACAGCTGGGTCACAGTGCAGTACAGGCTAGTGGAAGAAACATGATGCAAGACCCTGATCTAGGCTTTTAATCTGAGCTACTGCATATCATAGTTGAAAGCAACCATAACAATAAGAATGAACCAATTTACTAAACAATTGTATGTATGTGTGTGTGTGTGTCCACTAGTTGACCACGTGGTTCCGGAACCCGGGGTCAGTTTGCTGTCTGCCTTTGAGCAGTGGCGTGAGTGGGCGGACAGCAAGTCCTGCTGTGACTACTCCTTACATGTAGACATCACTGAGTGGCACAAGGGAGTCCAGGAGGAAATGGAGGCCCTTGTCAAGGACCACGGTACAGACACACCCACATTAACATCTCATTATGTTATATAGTACATTTTGATTGGTTGTGTTCATGTTTTCTATTTATGTATGGTTGTTAGATTTCCTACATGTATGTTCAGATGTTATTGGTCTCTTCGCCTCTCTTTGTTTCTCGTCCCACTCTAACTCTATGTGCCTTCTTTTGACACGTGCTCTCTTTCCTCAGGTGTCAACTCTTTCCTTGTCTATCTGGCTTATAAGGATGTTTTCCAGCTTACTGACTCTCAGGTATGACATACTTTATCATAGAGTAGTTTTTTTTACATTGGCTCTCTGTTTGTCTTACAGGAAACACACAGCGATCGCTACCGCCACAAAGAACATGAATGGTTAAAATAATCTTTAAAAAAAAAGTATGAAAGGAATTCACCTCTTTTCGCACCACATTAACTGTACTGTTAAAAGTTATGGGGCAAAATCATACTGAATACTCAATACATTGCACTGTATGACATCATATACTGTAGCTCTCCAGGTCTGACTCTTCCTCCCCTCCCAGCATAGCCTGCTCTGCTCTGGGCTGAGGGCTGAGTTGAGGGAGGGTGGGGGAGGTTGAGGCATTCATTGTCTGTGTGTGTGTCTCCAGAGGGAGTAAGGGATGATGAATGAATGCACCAGTCCAAGTCTTTGTGTCTGACTCATGGTAAAACAGATTAATCGTGGACTGGAGGCTCCTTTGAAAACAGCCCGCGTTGCTCTTTGCACCTGTGTGAGGAATGCATTGAGGCTGCTCGGCCAGAGCATTTCACTCTATTTTGTGCAGGTCTCCCACGGCAACCTATGATAGCTCTTTATTGCATTTCTGGCTGCTGGGGAATGATGACTCTTACAAGACTCATACATCACTCATACATCAGTAACTGGTTCTCCTCTACCACTGTTGTATTTGAGACCTTCAGTGTGAGTTTTGCATTCCTATGTGAAATTGGCATTATCGTTCAATTTGCTCAGCTATCAGAGGATGCTCAATTAACTTTACAAGTTTACCTTGTATGTGTGTCTGTTCTATGACCCATCTGTGGTTGTCTGACGCTGCTGACATGGTTATTTCCTGTAGGTCTATGAGGTGTTCAGTGTGATCCGGGATCTGGGGGCCATCGCTCAGGTCCATGCTGAGAACGGAGACATTGTGGCTGAGGTAATACCTGATGCTAATAGGGTTGGGCGGTATCCAGATTTTCATATCGTCATACCATCCTTCTAAAAAAAGGCCATTGGGCATCTATTACCAGAATGTTAACAAAATTAGCACAAGTAATAATGAATTTCCATGGAGGCTGCTAGCTAAATATGCTAACGAGCACAAACAAAAATAACTGAATTGCAAAGACAGTCAACCCAGCTCATAAAGTTATATATTTAAGCAATAAGGCCAGATGGGTGTGGTATATGGCCAGTATACCACGGCTAAGGGCTAATCTTATGCACGACGCAACGCAGAGTGCTAGGACACAGCCCTTAGCCGTGGTATATTGGCCATATATCACAATCCCCCGAGGTGCCTTATTGCTATTATAAACTGGTTACCAACGTAATTAGAGCAGTAAAAATAAATGTTTTGTCATACCTGTGGTATACGGTGGTATATACCGCAGCTTTCAGCCAATCAGAATTCAGGGCTCGAACCACCCAGTTTATAAATATATATATACAGTGGGGAGAACAAGTATTTGATACACTGACGATTTTGCAGGTTTTCCTACTTACAAAGCATGTAGAGGTCTGTAATTTTTATCATAGGTACACTTCAAATGTGAGAGACGGAATCTAAAACAAAAATCCAGAAAATCACATTGTATGATTTTTAAGTAATTAATTTGCATTTTATTGCATGACATAAGTATTTGATCACATACCAACCAGTAAGAATTCCGGCTCTCACAGACCTGTTAGTTTTTATTTAAGAAGCCCTCATGTTCTCCACTCATTACCTGTATTAACTGCACCTGTTTGAACTCATTACCTGTATAAAAGACACCTGTCCACACACTCAATCAAACAGACTCCAACCTCTCCACAATGGCCAAGACCAGAGAGCTGTGTAAGGACATCAGGGATACAATTGTAGACCTTCACAAGGCTGGGATGGGCTACAGGACAATAGGCAAGCAGCTTGGTGAGAAGGCAACAACTGTTGGCGCAATTATTATAAAATGGAAGAAGTTCAAGATGACGGTCAATCACCTTCGGTCTGGGGCTCCATGCAAGATCTCACCTCGTGGGGCATCAATGATCATGAGGAAGGTGAGGGATCAGCCCAGAATTACACGGCAGGACCTGGTCAATGACCTGAAGAGAGCTGGGACCACAGTCTCAAAGAAAACCATTAGTAACACACTACGCCGTCATGGATTAAAATCCTGCAGTGCACGCAAGGTCCCCCTGCTCAAGCCAGCGCATGTCCAGGCCCGTCTGAAGTTTGCCAATGACCATCTGGATGATCCAGAAGAGGAATGGGAGAAGGTAATGTGGTCTGATGAGACAAAAATAGAGCTTTTTGGTCTAAACTCCACTCGCCGTGTTTGGAGGAAGAAGAAGGATGAGTACAACCCCAAGAAGACCATCCCAACCGTGAAGCATGGAGGTGGAAACATCATTCTTTGGGGATGCTTTTCTGCAAAGGGGACAGGACGACAGCACCGTATTGAGGGGAGGATGGATGGGGCCATGTATCGCGAGATCTTGGCCAACAACCTCCTTCCCTCAGTAAGAGCATTGAAGGTGGGACGTGACTGGGTCTTCCAGCATGACAACGACCCGAAACACACAGCCAGGGCAACTAAGGAGTGGCTCCGTAAGAAGCATCTCAAGGTCCTGGAGTGGCCTAGCCAGTCTCCAGACCTGAACCCAATAGAAAATCTTTGGAGGGAGCTGAAAATCCGTATTGCCCAGCGACAGCCCTGAAACCTGAAGGATCTGGAGAAGGTCTGTATGGAGGAGTGGGCCAAAATCCCTGCTGCAGTGTGTGCAAAATTGGTCAAGACCTACAGGAAACGAATGATCTCTGTAATTGCAAACAAAGGTTTCTGTACCAAATATTAAGTTCTGCTTTTCTGATGTATCAAATACTTATGTCATGCAATAAAATGCAAATTAATTACTTAAAAATCATACAATGTGATTTTCTGGATTTTTGTTTTAGATTCCGTCTCTCACAGTTGAAGTGTACCTAATGATAAAAATTACAGACCTCTACATGCTTTGTAAGTAGGAAAATCTGCAAAATTGGCAGTGTATCAAATACTTGTTCTCCCCACTGTGTATATATATATATATATATATATATATATATATATATATATATATATATATATATATATATATATATATAGGTAGGAGCAACCAAATGTAATTTTTGGTGAGTTTGGACATTTACAAGCAAATGTGAACGAGTTTTGATGCATGCTTGTCTGAAGGACAAACAGTACTGGAGTCGCTAGGGCAACGGGACAGCCTTTTCTGCTCAGAGAAGAGGTGGGAGGAGCAGACGGAGAGGAGAAAAAATGCAAGGAAATCAAGATAGCACTGGCAGCTGTACAGATAACTAATCCAAAGGGCTTTGACTTCTCAAACACGGCAGAAAGCTAACACAATATGATGCCCCGTCACCTTATTAATTCAGCCACTTACTTAGATAACTAGCAAGTTAAACTTAGGGGTTGCGTTAACACAGAATTCTGAATTTGTCACGCAGAAAGAAAAGATAAAACGCATAAGAAATATCTTGCTGTGTTTTGGAAACGCAGATCTAAAATGCTTCTTATTGTAATTTTTGCTCAGCATCAGACTAATTATGTGCTTCAGTTGCACTTCTCCACTCAGATGAGAATTCACAAACAGGCATTTTATCACGAGACAGAGCTGATTGATGTGTAGCTACCTTTCTCAGGTACTTTTCTCGCTGTAGCCAGCCTACTTTTCTCAGGTAAAATTCACTTTAAGCAAAACATGAGCAAATGTACAGTGGGGAAAAAAAGTATTTAGTCAGCCACCAATTGTGCAAGTTCTCCCACTTAAAAAGATGAGAGAGGCCTGTAATTTTCATCATAGGTACACGTCAACTATGACAGACAAAATGAGAAAAGAAATTCCAGAAAATCACATTGTAGGATTTTTAATGAATTTATTTGCAAATTATGGTGGAAAATAAGTATTTGGTCAATAACAAAAAAGTTTCTCAATACTTTGTTATATACCCTTTGTTGGCAATGACACAGGTCAAACATTTTCTGTAAGTCTTCACAAGGTTTTCACACACTGTTGCTGGTATTTTGGCCCATTCCTCCATGCAGATCTCCTCTAGAGCAGTGATGTTTTGGGGCTGTCGCAGGGCAACACAGATTTTCAACTCCCCTCCAAAGATTTTCTATGGGGTTGAGATCTGGAGACTGGCTAGGCCACTCCAGGACCTTGAAATGCTTCTTATGAAGCCACTCCTTCGTTGCCGGGCGGTGTGTTTGGGATCATTGTCATGCTGAAAGACCCAGCCACGTTTCATCTTCAATGCCCTTGCTGATGGAAGGAGGTTTTCACTCAAAATCTCACGATACATTGCCCCATTCATTCTTTCCTTTACACGGATCAGTCGTCCTGGTCCCTTTGCAGAAAAACAGCCCCAAAGCATGATGTTTCCACCCCCATGCTTCACAGTAGGTATGGTGTTCTTTGGATGCAACTCAGCATTCTTTGTACTCCAAACACGACGAGTTGAGTTTTAACCAAAAAGTTATATTTTGGTTTCATCTGACCATATGACATTCTCCCAATCCTCTTCTGGATCATCCAAATGCACTCTAGCAAACTTCAGACGGGCCTGGACATGTACTGGCTTAAGCAGGGGGACACAGCAGGATTTGAGTCCCTGGCGGCGTAGTGTGTTACTGATGGTAGGCTTTGTTACTTTGGTCCCAGCTCTCTGCAGGTCATTCACTAGGTCCCCCCGTGTGGTTCTGGGATTTTTGCTCACCGTTCTTGTGATCATTTTGACCCCACGGCGTGAGATCTTGCGTGGAGCCCCAGATCGAGGGAGATTATCAGTGGTGTTGTATGTCTTCCATTTCCTAATAATTGCTCCCACAGTTGATTTCTTCAAACCAAGCTGCTTACCTATTGCAGATTCAGTCTTCCCAGCCTGGTGCAGGTCTACAATTTTGTTTCTGGTGTCCTTTGACAGCTCTTTGGTCTTGGCCATAGTGGAGTTTGGAGTGTGACTGTTTGAGGTTGTGGACAGGTGTATTTTATACTGATAACAAGTTCAAACAGGTGCCATTAATACAGGAAACGAGGGGAGAACAGAGGAGCCTCTTAAAGAAGAAGTTACAGGTCTGTGAGAGCCAGAAATCTTGCTTGTTTGTAGGTGACCAAATACTTATTTTCCACCATAATTTGCAAATAAATTCATTAAAAATCCTACAATGTGATTTTCTGGATTTTTTTTCCTCAATTTGTCTGTCATAGTTGACTTGTACCTATGATGAAAATTACAGGCATCTCTCATCTTTTTAAGTGGGAGAACTTGCACAATTGGTGGTTGACTAAATACTTTTTTTCCCCACTGTAGCTGGCTACATTCTTTCTATGAATAACATTAGAAATATGATGGCCATGCATCGTTTCGGCAAAAAAGAACTTGCTTTTTCATTGTATGCTCATTTACTTGTGTGGCTGCCAGCCAAATAGCGTTGAACTTCTGTTGTCATCTGATGAAAATGAAGCTATTTTCTGCCGAATTTGTTGCTCTAATGTATTTTCTGTGAAGGAAAACTATAGTTGTACACCCCTGATCACTCTATTGAAGCAAAAAAAAACACTGTTGACTTTCAATATAAAAAGCGACCCCTGTCAATACACAGCTGGACTCACCTGCACCCACTTTCTCCCATTGTGTTATTTACAAACAAACACGTGACTATCTTTCAACGGTATTGAAAAACCCTCCCATGGCTATTTCCAAATACCCCGGTATACGGTATACCATCAAAGCCTAGGAAACAATACACCATTTACTGGACTATCAAAACCCTATCGACCTTATCTAACACTGGATGTATTTAAAGCATGCCTGTTCTGTCCATTCAGGAGCAGCGTCGAATCCTAGAGCAGGGCATCACTGGACCTGAGGGGCACGTCTTGAGCCATCCTGAAGAGGTATAATGCATCAGCATTTGACTTCAGAGTTCTTACCTATTTCTGTTTTTATCTTCCCTTTCTGTTTCCAAAATGCGTCCTTGCATGGTCACCTTGACCTCTGAACCCTGGGTGTGTCTTTCAGGTGGAGGCAGAGGCTGTCAACCGTTCTGTGATAGTAGCCAATCAGACCAACTGTCCCCTCTACGTCACTAAGGTGATGAGCAAGAGTGCTGCTGATGTCATCGCTCAGGCCAGGAAGAAGGGTGAGAGACTGTTGATAGGCTGTTGCTAGGGTACAAACATACAGAAAGATGAAGGGAAGATGCACATGTGTGAGCCAAAAGAAGGGAGAGGCACCATATTATGTCAATAACATCATTTACATTTGTAATCACATCATGTTTCTGATTGGCCTTGCAGGCACGGTGGTGTACGGGGAGCCAATCACTGCCAGCCTGGGTACAGACGGCTCACACTATTGGAGCAAGAACTGGGCCAAGGCTGCCGCCTTCATCACGTCCCCGCCCCTTAGCCCAGACCCGACCACACCCGACTATCTCAACTCCCTGCTCTCCTGGTGAGAGCACTAACTCCATACCATTACACTGGATTGGACCATATGGACAAATATTCATATGGTGTAAACTGTTATCATGGTAACAATATAAAGTAGGACAATCATCCCACTCTGAGCCCAAGTGGCACAGTCTCATCTCTTGTCCTGTGCCCTCCTCTCCAGTGGGGACCTGCAGGTGACTGGCAGTGCCCACTGCACCTTCAACACTGCCCAGCGCGCTGTTGGGAAAGATGACTTCACCCTCATCCCTGAGGGTACCAACGGCACTGAGGAGAGAATGTCCCTCATCTGGGACAAGTGTGTGGTGAGAGACTACATGTTATATATATATATATATATATATATATATATATATATATTACATACAGTATACTCATATACAGTACATAGTATATACAGTAGAACGTACAGTGTACATCATGTGTAGAATTTGTATGCATTGTTTGAATTTGCACATTCACACAACAATTGCATACACACACTCATCTATAACCACAAAAATGTGATTTTCTCCCAAAGTTAACTGCCCAATTCTCTGTGTTCCCCTGGCTCATTCAGGTGACAGGTAAAATGGATGAGAACCAGTTTGTGGCGGTCACCAGCACCAACGCTGCTAAGATCTTCAACCTGTACCCCCGTAAGGGCCGCATCGCTGTGGGCTCTGACGCTGACCTGGTACTCTGGGACCCAGACGTCACCAAGATCATCTCAGCCAAGAGCCACAACTCGGTCAGTCACATACTCACACTAAGCACAAATACTATACCATCAGAAAGGCACAATCTACTGTATATCCAGCCATATGGTATTACACGTGGTATTACACCACAGATTCATCTTTGGGAAACTGTCCAAAATTAAATTGTTATACTTTGAACATTCAAGTGAACTTGATAGGTTAAATTGCAATGGTTCTATGAAATTACCATACTTGTATTTTTATGGTCATCTGACTCCTGACCACATATGATTGGTTGGGTTCCCCAGCTCTAGGGCGTGGGCCTTATGGTGACTCAGAGGAGTGATGTCATCCCCAAACTCTGCCAGAGTACTGGAACATGTCATTTCTGATTGTTAGCAGGCAAATCACAGTGTGTGTGTGTGTGCTTTTGCAATCTAATCGCTCTAGCTCTCCGTGTTCTTTGGTTTCTTTCTTTCCATTTGGTCAGGAAATGGACTAATGTACATGGGGAAAATTGGTAATTCAGAAAGACATTGTGTGTGTGTGTGTTGGGAGGTCCTGCCTCCGGGTGACCTCATACTTTTTCTAATCCCTATGGAGCCCACTAAATTGCCATGACCTCAGCCCTAATCAGCCAGTAGCATTTAGGAAGGTGGTCACACTTCACACTGCTCTCTACTGCACACACCATCCCTGTAAGTGCCTGGTAACTCTGCTCCTTGTTGCCTGGCTAAATCAATGGTCTGTGGTCTGGAGAGACTCAGATCTCACCACCACATCGATGATGCTATCTCTGGAGGGGTTTTCAATTGTCATTTATCTAACCTTAGAAAAACCCTTAGGGGACTTAATGATTTGAACGTTGGCCCACTATAAAACAACTGCTCTACTGGCACAGGATGGAGAAGGATGGCGGTCCACCACAGTAGTACTAAACACCAGTCAACTCACACAAATCATAAGAGGCTGATATATGGGCATATTGGTCTGATCGAAAAATAATCTATTGTACTACATTCTGCCTCTCCTCCTCTCTCCCCCGTCACTCTTCCAGAATGTGGAGTACAACATCTTTGAGGGTGTGGAGGTGCGTGGCGCGCCCCTGGTAGTGATCAGCCAGGGTAAGATCGTCCTGGAGGAGGGGAACCTCCACACCACCGAGGGGTGTGGCCGCTTCGTGGGCCGGAAGCCCTTCTGTGACTATGTCTACAAGAGGATAAAGGCCCGCAGCAGGGTAAGGCACCGTTATGGAACTGTATCATTGTGGTCTGCTGTCTTTTGCATTGATGTGTTTTATTTCCAAGGGAGTGGATTTCCTTTTCAAAAACCCTGTGTTATGTTAAGTTGTTGACTCATGATAAGATGAGGGTATTTGCTGACAAGTTAGATGTTGCATTCCACTATCGGTAGCAGGGGTAAAAGTTCTCAGTCACTGCGACGGATTTCCATCATATGGATTTTGTTGTTGTTATTATTGATTTTTTAATCTATATTTTATTTAAAAAATATATATCAAATTGAAAAGGACTGGAGCTGGTCAAACTCGCAGTTTAATGTACAAAATGATCCTCTTTCCCTAAAAGCTTTTTACATGAAAGGGGAGGTTAACTTGGCCCTGCAGACAATCGATCTGCGATTGACTTAAGTTTCAGTCATGGGATTATTTTGGGGTTCAACCCTGCAGTAGGTTTGGGTTGTTTGATCTTGACTCTTGAGTCTGCCTCCTCCCTGTTCTCCAGCTGGCTGAGCTAAGGGGTGTTCCCCGGGGTCTCTATGACGGGCCTGTCTGTGAGGTGTCAGTCACACCCAAATCTATGACTCCTGCCTCCTCTGCCAAGACCTCTCCAGCCAAGCAGGCAGCAGCCGGCGCCCAGCCTGTCCGCAACCTGCACCAGTCAGGGTTCAGCCTATCTGGTGAGAAGCACTGGGGTGGATCCATGGATCCATTCACTAGAGATATCTGACATTATATCTATCATAGTTTTGATGATACATTTTCATAACAATGAAAGTGTCATAATACAGTGATATTGACTTCCTCCTCCTGTACTTGTAGGTGCTCAAGTTGATGACAACCTTCCTCGGCGTAACACCCAGCGCATTGTGGCGCCACCCGGTGGCAGGGCCAACATCACCAACCTGGGTTAACCCCTCCCATTGGCCACCAGGGGAAATGAGGGCTTGAGGGGAGGGGCATCAGGGACTAGGGGCCATTCCACCAGAAGCCAAACCAAGTCTCCCCTCCTCAACCTCTCTCCCCCATCTGCTGCTCCCTACATCTCTCCCTCACTCTCTCTCCCCCCTACATCTATCCCCCACTCTCTCTCCCCCGACACCCCTCTATAAAGGAGACGCCTATAAAAAAGATTTTGAAGAAAAAAAAGAGAAGAAAACAACAGTCCTTATTTGAGCACTTTTGACTGTATTATTTAGTGTTTTATGCTGTACTTTCTACCTGCCATGTATAATTTAGTTTAGTTTTTGATTTTCATGTTCTAATAGAGGGGTCAAGTGAGACTAGACTGAGCAGTTTTAACACGGCGAGAAGGTCAAGACAGTGCTTGTAGCATTTGCATAGAGGAAGTCCATTCTGTTTCCGTCCCTCTTTTTTCATTTTGAATGTATGGTAAATGAAGTATGGCGACACATGGGGAACATGTTGTACATCAGATTAGTTGCGCTAACATTATGTAGTGAACAAAAATGGAGGAGACAAGTCGCTTATGCCTTCCTCAATATTGATATTTTTACTTTTCTCTGGGTTGTGTTAGTTCTCTACTGTTTATACAGCCTTGCCCTCCAGTGTGATTTTCATCTCCCACACTGTTAAGATCAGTACATCACTGGCTACGATCAACACAATTTATTGACTTGTTGCCAGTCCATTGTTATTGTTTAAAGTTGGTAGTATGCTCTCCTTGTCCTCGGGATGATGCGTGAGATTAGTAGTAAGCTGAACCACTGTTGAAAACCTTAAAGGAACTTCTCACTGGTGCTCATCTTATGTCATCCCACCAGTAGCTTTGTGTCAAGGACTAGATGTAATGAAGAAAACATGGTCCATATTTGGAAGCTGCTTGTGAGCCAGGAAAGTCCAGTAGAGTAGGAGAAGGAGATTTGGCGGGCAGTGAATAGAGCACTGTATTACGTCTCCCAAGGAGAGGCCATCATGGAACTTAACAGCCCATGAGAGGAGATGTGACTCAAATGTAGGATGTTGGGAGGAGTGTAACCGGGTGGCAGGGAAGGAAGGAAGATTCTGGTAAGAATACTAGGGAATGCCCAATTTCTCATAGCCTCATTCAACTCACCCTCTTAGCAAGATGGTGCCACACTCATACTCAGCTAAGCTATAGTACAGTATGTGCCCATATACCTCGCCTAAAGAGCATTGTGATTTATCACTGTAATGGGATCTTTGAGATCCATACACCATTTAATTGACAGTGTTGCAGGCAGCATCCCTCCTGTTCTAGCATGTTCCAGTACCAACCAGTGCATTTAGAAGACTGAATGTCTCTCTGCTCCCTGCCTCCACTTCTCTATTCATCCACTCCCCCTTTTCCTTTTCAACTCTTTATGTGCCTGAACCCACAGAAGTTGTACTGATAGTTCGATTTTGTATTATTCTTATTATGGTAAGAGAAGGATGTATGTAAGATAAAAATGTAAAATAGCCGGTGTTAACCGATATAAAGGTGCCAGATTTTGTTATTTCGTATTCCACTCGTAGTGCTCCTTTAAAAACAACAATGCTTACTTAATATGAAAATGTTCTAATGTTGTAGTTTTTAACTGTTGTTATTGCTATTTAGTGTCATTCTGTAAGTAGTGGCCTAAGGCTGAACACGATTAATTTGAGCTTGAAAGTAGACATGGAGTAATGTATTTCTAACTAGTGTGCAGTGTTAATGTGTAAGGGATGGGACACACACACACACAGGTCCCAGTGCACCACTCCTTTGGTCTCAGACCTGGAGTGATGGTAATGGTCCTTCGTTTTGCATGGTCTGGTTTTCATTAAGGCAAAGCAGTCCGCCAGCTGTTTTTCTACCTTCACTCGCATGTCGGCGAGATCTTGGCCTAAAAGTCGCTGTTCTGCAGTGTTCGCCTTTGCCTCTCCATGACTCAACACAGAGCAACACACTCACTCACACTGTTACAGACACACACACTCGCACGCATGCACTCACAGAACAAGTGGTGTCTGTATGTCCTTCCAGCACTGTGCTGTGGCTTGGACCCTTGGTTTTCCTGGCCGTGTTAAGGTCTCGTAGGAAGCCCTTAGAAGGTAGAGTCTCTTTCAGGGTAGTAATGGTATCTGTGTTTAAGGAATCCATAGCAGGGAAATTAAAGTTTGACACTTCAGTGTGACCGCCTACAGGGAATGAGATGAGACAGGGATGGGAGGGGGGAGGTCTGCTTGTTAGTGTTCAATCACTCAGGTGAAAGGGTTCAGGCCACTCCAGTCAGGGTTGGGATTATCTAACGCAGCCAGATGACTATATCTCAGCATATGCATATACCACGAAAAAACTGTACTGTCTGGCACGTGAGATTAGGGCTAGGTCAAGTCTCCGTCCTCACATGTGAAGAGTAGGCTACATGGCTGAGCAAAAAATCTCTTCAGTCTCTCTTTGCCTCTTCACTTTTTTATCATTCTCATTGAGATATTGTGGTCATCATTATTCTGATTTTGATTATTATCGTGATTCTTTTTGTCATTATTTTACTATGATGACTAACAATATTTAAGATTTTTGATTCTCCAGTTGTTCTTCTCGATCCCATTGAAAACCCTGGCCCAGTGTATTGGTATCTTTTCAGCATGAGTCTCCCATTTGCTTGCTTGGTGTTGGAATGCATATCTCTCAAACGGAGGGTGACGCAGGGTTAAGATGATTCATACCTCTATTCCCATAGACTGGAGGGTGGAGCAAGGGGTCTGCCAAAGCACAAATAAGATTTGGCAGCCAGGAGCACATGAGTCCTCCTGAGACTAAAAGTATGTTTGCTTGTTTCTACCCCGCTCTTCCTCTCTCTTGCTCTCTCTCTGGCTCTTCCATTGTTGCCCTCTGTTGCCTTGACTACGAGGCCCTTGAGTCACCCTAGGCCCTGCTTTTTGTTTGTCATGGCAACGCTTGTCAGATCGGAATTTGCCCATAGCAACCCCTCCGGACCTTGTGCTATTAGAATAACATGGTGTCCGTGGCAGACTAGCTGTATGGAAGCCATGCACAATATAGAACTCCCTCCACACACACATTTTCTTCCCTACCCCGCTTTTCTAAAATGAACTGTTGCTGCAGAATCACACTGTTTTGGTGTGTCACCGTTTGTATATAAGCTTTTGGTTAGTTGGGTGGGATCCACATACCTCTGCTGACCCAGGATTCGTGGGCCCTTGAAAAGCTTCACATCACAGCAATTACACAGAGCTCCTCTACAAGGCCACAGATATCTACCAATCACCCAACGCTGTATGTCGCTGTGGTGGAGAACCCATGCCTAAAGCATTGACTCAGATATTATAAACTAGCTGTCAACGCTGGTGCTGCCATCGTGTCCCCTCCATATACTGTAGACACACAAGCCCCGTTTATACCTGGTTCTAACTTACGTCCTTTGTCCTGATCTTGTCCACATTCAGATTGTGCCTATATTTTTTGACAGGTGTAGACAATCAAAAGACACATTGTGATCAGATCATCCTGCCCACCTCCGGAGGTAGTTCGACACGCATTGTGTCTGGATATCTTACAAGTGTAGACCGATCTAGTCGGAGAAACCATTTAAATAATTGACAGTTGGCAGCATTGACTGACTACATCAATATGTGTTGTACAATAAATAAATACATATTATTTTGAAAGAATAGCTGTGGAATAATTTGCATAAAGTAAGGGACCAGGAAATCTTGTCACAATGCAGACACAGTGGACGGATAATAGACTAATTTTAATACCATGTGTAGACACATTTCTGGAAATATGGGCACAATCAGAATGTAGACAAGATCAGGACAAAGGACCCATGTTAGCTCCAGGTATAAACGGGGCTATAGACACACACATGCAAGCACACACACATGCAAGCACACACACATTCCTTCTTGCTCTGTCAGTTTGAATGTTTTTCTATGCCACGCTAATATGTGATGTAAGCGAAAGGCAGATTGAGAGCTTTAGGTTTGAGGTTGATAATGCTGTTAAAATCCCACCCCACACCCCTGTCCTCCCACCTCTACCTAACCCCCTCCGATTGTGAAAGTGAAACTATGTGATTGTTTGTCTTGATGGCTGTGGGGTTTTGAGGATGCTTGCTCTCTATGGAAAGTGTCAAATCCCATGGATGGTGATGTAAAAAACAATAACCAACAAAAATAAAGATTTAAAAAACAAAACTCAGTGTTATAATGACTTGTGATACAAGATTCATTCATGTATGTAAAACTCATAAGATGTATGTGAGGGAGAGAGGACAAGGACACGCCATGTGTTATAGAGGTCACTGGTGAGGGACAGAAGGTCTGCGTGCCAAGATCGATTGGGGGCCACTTGAGCTAATCTTAGAAGGTGTATGTGATGGAATGGCCTGGCTAGGGTGACACAATACCAAGTATGGGGATGCTATTGTGGTAGATAAGTGACAGTCAATGATGGTTGGCAGATGTTGGACAGAAGTAGATCGGGAGAGCATTATATAAACTGAGAGATTTTGTATGGAAGTCGTTCAGATGGCAGGAGGCTACGTCCGTACCGCCTGTCATTGAATCCAGTACTGAATTAAATAATGACCGAATCAAATCTCCCTCTGTATCCCATACTCTCTTGCATCCTGAACCTCTCGATACCAGAAACTCATCATAACACTCAGCCTCTGGCTTTTTTTATGATTGTGAATGTTGTGTGCTGACCTTAGGAGGTAGAATGGGTTCCCTCCCTCCACTGCTCACCCTTGGTAATAGCACATCACATGGCCACTGATCATTTTTCACAGAAACATTTGATTTGTGTGTAGTGTTTAAGTCTAGCCTGATAGTGCCCTGTGTATTAAGGTTACTGCGCCCCCAATATTAACAAGAATATTAAAACCTTTGAGTAGGAAATACCATAAATATGAATATTATATATGAATATGAATAGTAAGGCTAAACATCCAAATCGGTCAAACAATTCCACTGTAAATTACAGTACATACAGAAACATTACTGAATGGTCAATACTCTTCAATGGGCCTCTTGCAAAGATACAGACATCAATGGTGCCTCTCTACTTTTTCAGCTCATGTACTGTACTCATGAAATCCCCACAGGAAAAAAGGTCTGCTCAGTCCTATGAGCGCAAGTACACTCTCAAGACACAAGATGGCAGTATGTCCCCTAGTCTGTTTAGAGGAGTAAAATACCTGTCAAGGTGTTGTCGTCCTATTGTGTTGTTTTGTTTGGTATCATTTCATGAGTTTACCTTTTCCATATCACTTTAGAATCTGTTATCTGAATTAAAATCTCTCCTTCAGTAACCAACCCTGGAATTGTGTGACAAACAACCGGACTGTGTGAGTATTAACGAATGCTATGACCATTGCAATCAAGAAATATCTCAAGTTGTTTATTATTGGACCGAATGGATTAATGGACAATGAGTTGGAACCTCCCTGTATTTTGGTGTCTAACAAGTGGCTATATGGATATTTGAAGTCATAACATATTAAATAAACTCAGCGTACAAAACATTAAGAACACCTGCTCTTTCCATGACATAGACTGACAAGGTGAATCCAGGTGAAAGCTATGATCCCTTATTGATGTCACTTGTTAAACCCACTTCCATCAGTGTAGATGAAGGGGAGGAGACAGGTTAAACAAATATTTTCAAGCCTTGAGACAATTGAGACATGGATTGTGTATGTGTGCCATTCAGAGGGTGAATTGGCAAGATAAATATTTAAGTGCCTTTGAACGGGGTATGGTAGTAGGTGCCAGGCACACTGATTTATGTCAAGAACTGCAATGCTGCTGGGTTTTTCATGCTCAACAGTTTCCCGTGTGTATCAAGAATGGTCCACCACCCAAAGGACATCCAGCCAACTTGACACAACTGTGGGAAGCATTGGAGTCAACATGGGCCAGCATCCCTGAGGAATGCTTTCGACACCTTGTAGAGTCCATGCCCCGACGAATTGAGGCTGTTCTGAGGACAAAAGAGGTGGGGGGGATGCAACTCAATATTAGGAAGGTATTCCTAATGTTTGGAATACTCAGTATATATTGAGGGCTGACTAAGAGCTGAAAAAGGCCATTCATACATTATTATAATTATTCATCACACAGGCAAAACAACATCTGACATGTGTATTTTTCATAGAGGATTGGTGCAGAATATTTAGCATTGAAATATTTTCTGTATTTTACACAATTTCATTGCATTTAAGATTTCAATGGGTTGCACAGACGCTTACGAACTTTATCTTCACTGATCATTGAACTGAAACATCCTACAATGCATAGCAGGTATTTGGCTCATTCTCTGGGCCTAGTGTGTCGGAGTATCTAGCTGTGCATGTGTTTGATGGACATGTTCTTCTGCTATTTGAGTAGGTAAAGAAAGAGACCACTGTCACAAGACACAAGCATACACACCAGCAGCACAGTAGCTACTTTACCTAGTAAGAGCCGAGCAAGCGTTAAATTTTTCAGTACAATGTACCGTGAGAACTGCACAAGTCAGATTGTAAGCTTGTCATAAATATTGTCCAAATAAAAAAGTAGCAGTATGAACTGTATGTTAAACCTATGTATGGAGATCTTCCTCAAATAATCATCTTCAGTGACCTGAAGCACGTTTTCATTCAGTCTCTGTCTGGGTTAGGTAGGTTACTTTCTAAATGTAATCCATTACAGTTACTAGTTACCTGTCCAAAATTGTAATAAGTAACGTAAATTTTGGATTACCCAAACTCAGTAACGTAATCTGATTACTTTCCCCTTAAGAGTCATTAGAAGAAGACAAAGAGGATCCATCAAACACATTTGGTGTGTCATCATAGTGGTCTCTGACTTGTGGTCAGACTCGCTCAGTTGGAACAAACTTAAACTTGCAACTTTTTTCAATGCTGAATTGAATGTCAGAGGAAGGCCCTAAAAATTGCCAAAGACTCCAGCCACCCTAGTCATAGACTGTTCTCTCTGCTACCGCACGGCAAGCGGTACCGGAGTGCCAAGTCTAGGTCCAAAAGGCTTCTTAACAGCTTCTACTCCCAAGCCATAAGACTGCTGAACAGCTAATCAAATGGCTACCCGGACTATTTGCATTGACCCCCCACTTTTTTTTAAAAGCTGCAGCTACTCGCTGTTTATAATCTACGCATAGTCACTTTACCCCTATGTACATATTACCTCAATTACCTCGACTAACCTGTACCCCCGCACATTGACTCGGTACCGGTAGCCCCTGTATATAGCCTCGTTATTGTTATTTTATTGTTACTCTTTAATTTTTTTACTTTAGTTTATTTAGTAAATATTTTCTTAACCCTTATTTTTCTTAAAACTGCATTGTTGGTTAAGGGCTTGGGAGTAAGCATTTCACGGTAAGGTTGTATTCGGCGCATGTGACAAATAACATTTGATTTGATTTTTGATTTGAGAAAACAGAAATAGATATTTTTTTGCAAACAGCCTTTCTGAATTTAAAAGTAATCCAAGAAGTAATCTAGTTTTTCTAAAGTATCTGTAATCTGATTACAATATTTTTGCTGGTAACGTAATTGATTAAAGTTACAGTTTTTTGTAATCAGATTGCATGTAACTGATTACATGTAATCAGCTGCTCCCCAACCCTGGTCTCTTTACTGACTCAGTACTCTTCATTCAGTTTCTGTACACACTGTGTATCCTTTTGATTCATACTGTACTTCAATCTACAGTGCAGCACATTCAGTACAGTACATCTCTACCTCCAGGCGTGTTACAGTATCTTCTTCAATAGGTGTACTCTCTCCCATTTCCCAAAACATGAAGACACATCAGCCTTATGTCAATAGCTGGACTGAGTGACTCCAGCAGGTCTAGAGAGATGTCTTAACTTCATGCCAATAAGTGGCACATCTTTTCCCAGAACTTGGGGGAATTTTAATTACCCAGAAGCCTTTAGTGTTTAGGGCCCCGTGTAGCTCAGTTGGTAGAGCATGGCGCTTGCAACGCCAGGGTTGTAGGTTCGATTCCCACGGGGGGCCAGTATGAAAAAGTATGAAAATGTATGCACTCACTAACTGTAAGTCGCTCTGGATAAGAGCGTCTTCTAAATGACTAAAATGTAAATGTAGTGTTCCCAGTCAGACAGCCTCCCCTCTTGCTCCCAGGGAGAGGCAATGGACTTTCGTTTGACATGTAGCACCAGGGGCTGAGGGGCTCAGGCAAGCAGCACCCTGTTGGGATGGGTTCTCCCCTGCTGCAAAACACCATGCCTTCAGCAGGCTTTTACTGTGGACCCGGGCACTTTGGGTATGGCCTGGCACCCCCACCGAGGAAGAGGAGCAAGAGAAGGTCCTCCAGCAGCCAGAGGAGGAGGCATGAGAGGCTGGGGAGGGGACTTGGCGTGGCTGGGTGGAGGGTGTGGAGGAGCTGGAGGAGGAGTGGGGAGCCTGGGATCTAATAAGAGACGATGGACCAGGACTGGGACAATAGGAAGGAGCAAACCCCAGAGACTTGGAGCTCCTTCCCCCCTGTCTGAGGCAATGTCCATGCAGAACATTGAGGAAGGCCCTTTTGAACTCCTGGCTGAAGCAGGGATAGATGATGGGGTTGATACAGCTGTTGAGGTAGCCCAGCCAGAAGGTGATCTTAAAGATGGTGTCAGATGGCCTGTACGATGGGAATATGGAGCCTGTGGAAAGAACACACACACAAACACAAAGACAGATCTGTCACTAAAGCAAGTACAGTAGTTTACAATGTCTATATGAATCATGAATCATTTGCATGTCCTATTGACCCTTATCTGTATTGAATAACAGCAATAGGATGAGCATAGGTAGCTCACACATTAACCCCCACCATTTCAACATAGTTTCAATTCCAGACATACTGGTGTTCACTGTGTACTTACACATTCTAGGTTATCTGATAAGACGTATGAAAGGCCAACATACACTACCAGTCAAAAGTTTGGACTCACCTACTCATTCAAGGGTTTTTCTTTATTTTGACAATTTTTTACATTGTAGAATAATAGTGAAGACATCAAATCTATGAAATCACACATATGGAATCATGTAGTAACCAAAGAAGTGTTAAACAAATCAAAATATATTTTATATTTGAGATTCTTCAAATAGCCACCCTTTGCCTTGATGACAGCTTTCATCTCTCTATCTGAAGAGCTTTGTCACTAAAGGTCTAAAACATTCAACTCTTTCATTCCTATAGTCTGAGAGTCTCAGGGGCATTAGCTTTGACATTGAATAATGTGCTCCCAGGTCTGAAGGTCTGTTTATATTGAAATGCATGACTCATGTAATACTTTGCTGCCTTGGAAAGATGAAGGGTGATTGTTGGGCGCTGGTTTACTGCCCACAACATCATGCCTTTTATGGTTGTTGTTTACAATGGCTTTGGAATAAAATAATGAATAGTGTTTTTGTTCATTTCATTTCTTCCCTGAAGTATAACCCTATTCGGTTCAGCACTGGTATTTCATTTGCTCTGCTTCTCCATGGCAGTAATTGAATTCCTGATGTACCACTAAAGAAAACACACAAGTATATGGAGCGTTCAAGAGGGGTGACCAGGGTCGTAGACTCTGTTGTTATGTATACAATAAAACACAAATAAATCAATAATAATAGAATTTCCATCAAGAAATTGAATTCTAAAGTAGGATTAGAGGTGCACAGTATCTGAATGGATTCAGCTACACTTCCCAAGACCAAAGGAGCTATATTCAGAACCAGGCCATCAGCAGGCCTTTTGATAATCTGTTAATTTACAGTAAATGATTTCAACCCCAATCTCCATATCATCTTGAATTACAGATCTGTCGGATCCTTAATCAAGGATATTAAAGTCTGTGTAGCCATTATACGGTATTTCATTAATCACATTCTCACAGGCTTGTGGTGGTATTAACGATGTTGATGACAGCTTTGAGGCAACGTTGGGTTTGACTGTACATCTATCATCATATGATCATATGCACTGAGTGTACAAAACACTTTCTTTTGTTGCCCTCAGAACAGCCTCAATTCGTCAGGGCATGGACTCTACAAGGTGTTGAAAGCGTTCCACAGGGATGCTGGCCCATGTTGACTCCAATGCTTCCCACAGTTGTGTCAAGTTGGCTGGATGTCCTTTGGGTGGTGGACCTTTCTGTGGAAACTGTTGAGCGTGAAAAACCCAGCATCATTGCAGTTCTTGACACAAACCGTGCATCTGGCACCTACTACCATACCCCGTTCAAAGGCACTTAAATATTTTGTCTTGCCCATTCACCCTCTGAATGGCACACAAACACAATCCATGTCTCAATTGTCTGAAGGCTTCAAAATCCTCCTGCCCATCTACACTGATTGAAGTGGATTTAACAAGTGACATCAATAAGGGATCATAGCTTTCACCTGGATTCACCTGGTCAGTCTACATCATGGAATGAGTTCTCAATGTTTTGTACACTCGGTGTATAGCTCCTCTTATCTTTCAAATCACTGAACTATTGTTATAAGTGACTTATCCCATAGCCATGCTAACAGCAGTGATTTTGTAGCTGAATTTCTAGAATAGAGGGTTGCATTTGTTTACGGCTCCTAACATTGTTTTTGGTGCACTGTAACAGGAAATATGCAGAAAATAGGTCCTGTGGTTTATTCCCACTCTTTCAGTCTCCAAAACATTAATATCCATTCCATTTTGTGCTTTTCCATTGAGAGTGGTGGGGTTGATTTTTCAGAGATTTGGAAGGGAAGCTTCCCTGACAAGAAAATGACACATTGTGAGTCAGGCATTGGCAATCACTCTCTATCCAGTAAGGGGGCTTTATATGCTGCTATGGGAAATCCGTTTAAGGGATTATTTTCTTGAGAAAAATGCAAATTAATTCAGTGATGTTATTCTAGTGATGGGGGAAAAAATCTATACAGTAGAAGATGTAGGTTGTTAACGCTAGCTATCACTAGTCGGCTGTACAGATGCAGGATCATAATTTGATCTCCCTGTTGCAGGAGAACTGTCCTGCAATGCAGGACACTTAAAACTTGTAGTGTATTTGAAGTTTAAAAAGGCTTCTGAAGTTTGTAATTTTCACTTTGAAATTTCAGACTTGATTTTCCATTACATATCAGTTTCAAATATCTGGTATTTCTTCTTCTCTAGCTTCTTATCCATATTCTTTTTAAATGGGGAGCCAACATGTCCATGACTGATCAAAACTTGTTGTTTTCTCATGACTCTCTCTTGTCCCTCTGCAGCAGCCATGGTGAGCAATATGTTCGGACCATCGAATTGTATAAAATCGTAGTATCGAATCGCAATACATCGTATCGGCACCTTAGTATCGTGAAAGTATCGTATCGTGAGGTCCTTGGCAATTCCCAGCCCTATGTTACTCCCTATGATATTGTTATTTAACAGTTGTTTAGACTTAAGTTTTGTCATATTAAACGTCTATGAGTCTGCTTTCATTTTTATATCGCATTCTCTTTTTCATTTCCATGCAATTCAAAACAAAGGCATGCATTAGCACATAGGGAGAGCAAGGAAAGGCATTGTGGGATACCCACCGATGGGCATAACCAGGAAGAAGGGCAGCCAGCAGAGAATGAAGCAGCCAACCACAATGCCAAGAGTCTTGGCTGCCTTCTTCTCCCGGGAGAACTTCAGCAAGCGCATGAGGGCGAACGTGGTGCGTCTCCGCCTCATGATGCCCTTCTCTCCCTCCTCCTCCTGCCCCTCTGGCTTAGCAGGGGCATTTCCCCGATGGATCCTCAGTGTCACTCCCTCTCCCTCCGTGTCCATCCCCCCCTCCCTCTTCCTGCCCTCCCTCAGGTCCCGAGTCTTCCGCTTGGCCACCACATACACCCTGCAGTACATGGCCAGGATGACAGCCAGTGGCACATAGAACGACCCCAGGGCAGAGAAAATAGCATAACCCGGTTCCTCTGTGATCCGGCACTCAGTCTCGTCCTCTGGGTCGGGCTCCTTCCAGCCGAAGAGTGGACCTACGGATATGGCTGCCGAGAGGCCCCAGAGAGCTGCCACTGCGACCAGGCCATGCCGCCCAGTGGCCATGGCAGGGTAGTGCAGTGGGTAGCTGACGGCTAGGTAGCGGTCAACAGAGATGACACACAGGCTGAGGATAGAGGCAGTGCAGCAGAGAACATCCAGGGCGGCCCAAGCACTGCAGAAAGGCCGGCCAAACACCCAGCGGCCCAGGACCTCCGAGGTGGCAGAGAACGGCAGCACGGTGGAGCTCAGGAGCAGGTCTGCCGCCGCAAGGTTGGCGATGAAGTAGTGTGTGACGGAGCGTAGGTGGTGGTGGCACACCACAGACAGGATGACCAGGATGTTACCGAGAACCCCGAAGATGACAAACACCCCCAGCACCAGGCCCAGGGTCACCGCCTTAGTGATATCCACCTCAGCGGAGGAGGAGGAGGAGCTGCCGTTGGGACAGCTTTCTGACACAGGGATCGTGATGTTTTCATCTGAGGGAACCATTTTGGGTTTGTTTACAGTTCATTCACTAGTTGAATGTCTTTGGGATTGACTGTCATGTTTTGTTAAATCAGAATTCAGCCATGTAAACTTCAGCACAGGAGTTGGGAGTCCACCATTTGTATCTCCCCTTCATGTGACTCAAGACTGGAGAAGTTGGTACCTCGTCAATCACAGATCTTTGATGCTAGGAGGCATGAGCCCTTGCCAATGCCTGCACAAATGTCTTTGGCAGTAACATTAAAAACACTGACAGGTCAGGATAGTGAATCTTCAGCACTGCCAATGCTTGTTGCACCATCTGTCTTTGGAGTTTGGCTGCAGGGCTTTCTGGGTCATAAAGTCAAGATCCAATATGTTTATGGTGTCTCTTTCACGATGGGACTGAGATGGCATGATAGAAACTTGCTGGAGGGATGTTTTCATTGAACAGAAGTCCCACTAAAAACACAGTAGAAAGAGAGCGGTTAATAAAAAAGTAAAAAAAGGCTCCATCCCTGTTTTACAGAATGGCAGAAGCTAAATGTAGTCACTGTTGCAAATAAGACTGAATAAGCTTGAGACTGAGTAAGCATTCATCATAGTACAACCATATGCCAGGCATCCATTACATAAAAGGATATTCAACATTTTTATAATAATCCTAAATAAAACCACAAGACAGCAAAAAAATACAAAAAAAATAAATAATAATAATAAGAAGAAGATGATGGCTGTGCTGTAAATATGCATTCGACTGCCAAATATCTTCTTCCTCAAGAGAGAGGTTCTCTGTAAAGATTTCCTCACTTCAAACATTATTACAATGCTGCCAGAGTAAACAGAGGTTCCGCTTCAAGAAACATTTTCTATTTACTTTTCATCCAAATAACATTACTGAAATATGTCTGTCGATTCCCGTTCTGATGCATAAAACCATTAATTTCAAACACCAGCTCCACTGACACAGAATCATTGGTAGTCAATACATAAGTTATGAGAGAAACCATCAAAGCGTAGAGGTTAAGAAAATAAATAGATATATAAAACAAAAGCACATTTTCACCTGGGTCATAAATCAGGCAGCAACATGTGCTGGTCTCTGTAACACACAGCTCGTTACAGTTACTCAGCAGCTAGATGACAAGCCAGGGATTGAACTGCACAGAGGGCAGTGCATTACAGTTCTGAGGGGCAGCGGACTGATAATTCCACTCAATATCACTCTGGGTGTACGTGTTGGAGATTTCGCATGTCATTGGATGAGATAAATGTTGGTGTAGCAGGAAAAGCGCTAGTGATAGAGACATCGCAATGCAATGCCGGTCAAATGGTCCAGCGGGATCAAAGACAAGCAAAGAGAAGGGTTATTATGCCAGGTTCACTATTTTGGAATGAGTATTGTCATTTGTCTTTGAGCTGTTGGACTTTCGTTTTGATGCCCAGAGAGTTTGATATGAGATAAGAAACACTAACTGGGGATCTAAAGTTGGCTGTGCCTTAGATGGATGATTACATGACCATACGTATGGGAGACCTAGCCTACCTCTAGGTGTGAGTATGACTCAGTATGACTCAATGTGAGGATGACTGTCATGATCATGAAGCAGTCTATAGAGCAATACACACTATTGGTGTATCAACAATGTACTCTTACATATACGGTACAGTATATTTTAAAGAACTGGAGTTAAAACAGCTAAACATTCACAGACGGTTGATGTACAGTAAAGAGGATTGATTAACCCAAGACCCACAGACACTAAAGATCATTCAATGTAATCTCTACTCACTAGAGAAATTCAACCTTATTCCTTCAGTGACTTCAGGGCACCACTTCAACCAAAGACCACTGAAACATCTAGTTGTGTTCTGTTCATTGCTCACAGTCGCAACATTTCTTCAGTTCTCATTTCTTGTGAATTTCCAATACATTTCATAAGGCTGTCACATATTTCTGAACTCTCTTGTGCTATAGTAAGATTAGAAGATAGCACTGAGCAACCTGGTCTCAGAGCATTTTGCATTGTTCTTTACATAAATCCAGGTTAGCTAGCTGGCTAATGTTAGCTGGGTTAAGGTTAAGTTTAGGAGTTAGGTTAAAGGGTTAAGGTTAGGGTTATGGTTGGCTAAAAAGGTTAACATTAGGGTTAGGGGGAGGGTTAGCTAACATGCTAAGAAGTTGCAAAGTAGCTAAAAAGTAGTAAGCAGTTGAAAAGTTGCTAATTAGCTAAAATGCTAAACATTTACATTTACATTTACGTCATTTAGCAGACGCTCTTATCCAGAGCGACTTACAAATTGGTGCATTCACCTTATAGCCAGTGGGTTAACCACTTTACAATGTTTTTATTTTTTATTTATTTTTTTGGATGGGGGGTAGAAGGATTACTTTATCCTATCCCAGGTATTCCTTAAAGAGGTGGGGTTTCAAATGTCTCCGGAAGGTGGTGAGTGACTCCGCTGTCCTGGCGTCGTGAGGGAGCTTGTTCCACCATTGGGGTGCCAGAGCAGCGAACAGTTTTGACTGGGCTGAGCGGGAACTGTGCTTCAGCAGAGGTAGGGGAGCCAGCAGGCCAGAGGTGGATGAACGCAATGCCCTCGTTTGGGTGTAGGGACTGATCAGCGCCTGAAGGTACGGAGGTGCCGTTCCCCTCACAGCTCCGTAGGCAAGCACCATGGTCTTGTAGCAGATGCGAGCTTCAACTGGAAGCCAGTGGAGTGTGCGGAGGAGCGGGGTGACGTGAGAGAACTTGGGAAGGTTGAACACCAGACGGGCTGCGGCATTCTGGATGAGTTGTAGGGGTTTAATGGCACAGGCAGGGAGCCCAGCCAACAGCGAGTTGCAGTAATCCAGACGGGGAGATGACAAGTGCCTGGATTAGGACCTGTGCCGCTTCCTGTGTAAGGCAGGGTCGTACTCTCCGAATGTTGTAGAGCATGAACCTACAGGATCGGGTCACCGCCTTGATGTTAGCGGAGAACGACAGGGTGTTGTCCAGGGTCACGCCAAGGCTCTTCGCACTCTGGGAGGAGGACACAACGGAGTTGTCAACCGTGATGGCGAGATCATGGAACGGGCAGTCCTTCCCCGGGAGGAAGAGCAGCTCCGTCTTGCCAGGGTTCAGCTTGAGGTGGTGATCCGTCATCCATACTGACATGTCTGCCAGACATGCAGAGATGTGATTCGCCACCTGGTTATCAGAAGGGGGAAAGGAGAAGATTAGTTGTGTGTCGTCTGCATAGCAATGATAGGAGAGGCCATGTGAGGATATGACAGAGCCAAGTGACTTGGTGTATAGCGAAAATAGGAGAGGGCCTAGAACTGAGCCCTGGGGGACACCAGTGGTGAGAGCACGTGGTGCGGAGACAGCTTCTCGCCACGCCACTTGGTAGGAGCGACCGGTCAGGTAGGATGCAATCCAAGAGTGAGCCGCGCCGGAGATGCCCAGCTCGGAGAGGGTGGAGAGGAGGATCTGATGGTTCACAGTATCAAAGGCAGCAGACAGGTCTAGAAGGACAAGAGCAGAGGAGAGAGAGTTAGCTTTAGCAGTGCGGAGAGCCTCCGTGACACAGAGAAGAGCAGTCTCAGTTGAATGACCAGTCTTGAAACCTGACTGGTTTGGATCAAGAAGTTCATTCTGAGAGAGATAGCAAGAGAGTTGGCTAAAGACGGCACGCTCAATGGTTTTGGAGAGAAAAGAAAGAAGGGATACTGGTCTGTAGTTGTTGACATCAGAGGGATCGAGTGTTGGTTTTTTGAGAAGGGGTGCAACTCTCGCTCTCTTGAAGACGGAAGGGACATAGCCAGCGGTCAAGGATGAATTGTTCAGCGAGGTGAGGTAAGGGAGAAGGTCACCGGAGATGGTCTGGAGAAGAGAGGATGGGATAGGGTCAAGCGGGCAGGTTGTTGGGCGGCCGGCCGTCACAAGTCGCAAGATTTTATCTGGAGAGAGAGGGGAGAAAGAAGTCAAAGCATAGGGTAGGGCAGTGTGAGCAGGACTAGCAGTGTCATTTGACTTAACAAACGAGGATCGGATGTCGTCAACCTTCTTTTCAAAATGGTTGACGAAGTCATCCACAGAGAGGGAGGAGGGGGGAGGGGGAGGAGGATTCAGCAGAGAGGAGAAGGTGGCAAAGAGCTTCCTAGGGTTAGAGGCAGATCCTTGGAATTTAGAGTGGTATAAAGTGGCCTTAGCAGCAGAAACAGATGAAGAAAATGTAGAGAGGAGGGAGTGAAAAGAAGCCAGGTCCGCAGGGAGTCTAGTTTTCCGCCATTTCCGCTCGGCTGCCCGGAGCCCTGTTCTGTGAGCTCGCAATGAGTCATCAAGCCACGGAGCTGGAGGGGAGGACCGAGCCGGCCGGGAGGATAGGGGACATAGAGAGTCAAAGGATGCAGAAAGGGAGGAGAGGAGGGTTGAGGAGGCAGAATCAGGAGATTGGAGGGAGAAGGGTTGAGCAGAGGGAAGAGATGATAGGATGGAAGAGGAGAGAGTAGCGGGAGAGAGAGAGCGAAGGTTGCGACGGCGCATTACCATCTGAGTAGGGGCAGAGTGAGGAGTGTTGGAGGAGAGCGAGAGAGAAAAGGATACAAAGTAGTGGTCGGAGACACTAAAGTTGTCCGTGATAAGATTCGAACTCACAACCTTTGTTGTCCGTGATGAGATTCGAACTCGCAACCGGAAGCCGTCATAGGGTGTATCGTGCAGCGCGCGAAGACCTGCCTTCCTCCTGGACAATTATCTGTGAAACACATCTCACTGTCCTAGAAATGCCTCAGACATGAAGTTCAGATTCCCCCAGGGTGAAATTCCCCTTTAAGTAACCATCTATCTTATGTAACCAAATCAAATGTAACATATCTTACTTATTTGAGTGTATCATATTTTCATTTCCTATGTTATGTCTAGTCTATGAGATCAGGCTGCATTGAGCTATAGAAAAATGTATCCACACAAAGGAGCCACTGTCTGTGTTTAAAATGCCAGCAAGGGCGGATTGGCCATCTGACAATTCTGGCAAATGCCAGATGGGCTGGACAAGTTTTTGTTGGGTTGGCTGGTCAAAATTAACACACACAAATATTTTTTATATAAAACAATGAAATAGGTGAGACTGCCGGCGGCCCGTGGTCTGTTAAGATTTTTGTGCAATTTCTCTGTTATACTAATCTACAGTATAATTAGCTTTTGGTTGATCCTTGGGCAAAATATCTTAAATCATGCATTAAATCATGCATTCCTGCTTGAACAGGAACTTATTTCTTGAATACCTCAGTAGTTTAAATATTATACTTCTTAATAAAGCACTATGAATTACTTTATAAGATGATTACTCATGATTTGGGTCCGACCAAATCATGGGCTGATGCCACCAACTGTAAAAGTTAGTGGCATCAGTGACACCAGGGGAACATTTTAGCCTGGAGCCCTGTAACATTAATAATGCATAGGTGAGGTGTTGATTCAGGGGAACACATACAACAGGCACTAATTTGCAATTTAGCCTAAGTCGTTAGCTTGGCTCTTATAATAAGGCTTAAGCAGACAGGCAGACAGAGAACAAGAAGAAGTACAGAGTGACAGCAGGGAAGATGCTGAGACAGAAGACAGCACAACAGGGAGGCAAACAAAATGGCTAGAGCAGAGTTGTATCTCCAGTGGTGTTTTTACATATTGTATTTGTTTTAGTTGGTGGTGCGCTGTGATGTGGGCTGGTGTGGATAAAATGCCAGAGCCGAATTCTTGTCCCAGTCCGCCCCTGCTAGTATGTCAGCAATCTATATCTTGTCTGAGATTGAAGTCCTAATCAGTATGACTCTTTGTGAAGCAGGATATCAAACTCTGCTAGACAGCTGGTGCTGACCAGGGGGCAACCTCAATCTCTAAATAATTATCCTTAGACACTACCTGAAAATACATGCATGTTCACAAAATATGTGTCCTCAGTAGAGTATAATTTGAGTGCCAGTCTGTTCTATCATGTTAACTCGTTGTCACTCATTGTCATGCCAAATGTTTGACATGACAATTCCATAAGTAGTTGTCAAGAGAACAGAAACAGACTGGCACGGCACCCAGGCTTTATATAATTTAAAGTTATCATCATGGAAGTTATTATTATAGGACTATGTTTCATTTTCCAGTGGCCATATGTTGTTTTGTCAGCTTCCTTTGTCCAGGCCAGCATAATGATAAATGATCCATATGCAATAAGTGCATATTCAGCCATCTTAATTAATGCTAAGCGTCTAAGTGCACGCACCTGGCACTTTTGAAACACTTGGCAAGGCACTTTTTGGTGCTATTTAAACTATTTGGAGATGCATATTTCCTTTGTTCTGTAGTCTACTACTTTGTCTTTGATGCAAGGTGAAATATTAAATCAGAGCCTGATCATCGATTGAGCCTTCTCACTGGGCACAGATGTCAATTCAACGTCTATGTCACGTTGGTTCAACGTAATTTCATTGAAATTAATTGTATTTACATTTATTTCATTGAAATTACTTGGAAACAACATTGATTCAATCAGTGTGTGCACAGTGGGTTTGAACTTCCATTGATTGGGATTGTTATCATTGAGTTGACAGATTTTTCCACTTTAGTCTCCATTAAAAAATATATTAGTATGTCAAACAAACAAGCTTCAGGTGTTTTGTTATTCTACACATGCCTATAAGTGAATATTGCAGCCTACATAGGAAGGCAGCCCAATTCTGATATTTTGTCCAAATATTGGCAAAAGAGCTGATCTGATTGGTCAAAAGACCAATTAGTGGAAAAAGATCAGAATTAGGCTGCCTTTGTAAATGCAGCCAGAGACTATTGGGTGCACAAACAATGGTTCGAGCTATTCAGTGCTATTGATGCCAAAGAATCCACATATAGGAGGGGTAAGCAAGGTGATGTGCTTCTTAGGCAGTGTTCTGATTGCTTATAGTCTACTAATGTAATTTATTTGGGCATATCATCTAAATCCGCACTCTCTCTGCCTATCTCATAGCATTTTGAAAGGTTTCTGATAGGCTATTTGTAAAAGTCTCGAATTTTTATGAATTATATATAGACATAATTAAAGCAAATGACAGGTAAATTACTTTTTATTTAATTATCTGAGACTAGTCTCTGCACTAGTTTCAAATATCCAATAGGTACAGGCAATCGTTGAATTTAGTTAGAAATAACGTAGTTAACTCACATTCCCACCAGCTCGTTTTGAATTCAAGAACAATATTTCATCAAATTATTCTCATGCAAAAACGGGAATGGCTTACCTTGTTATCCCTAAATGCCTCCCAAACGAGTACCGTTCTTTGACAGTACAAGTATGATCAAAGCAAATATATTTTTCGTATGGACTGGACAAACTATTCAGACAGTAGGCTATTTATTGCTGTTGTCGAGACGCGCACACCCGGTGTAGCGCCCTGAGGAGTCTGTCTCCTGCTGCTGCACTCAGAGAAATGCACCAGCTAGAGACGCGCTTCACCTGATATTCAACACTGTGTGAGACAACATCCTCCTTTCTTTCCCACCCCTACCCTCCACCACCTAACGTCTCCCTTTTACATTTCATAGTCTACAGTCAGTAGCATAGGCTATTTAACCTTTATTTTATAAGGGAGTCATATTGAGACCAAGGTATCTTTTACAGATGAGCCCTGCATTACATAAATTACAGAATATATAAATGCCAGCAGAAAGAACAACATCGATATATAAAATATATTTTAAAAAAACATTAATCAGTAATAAGGTCCTCAATCAGCTTTCTGAATTTCCCTAGAGGCACCAAAACATAAAATGTAAGATCATTTTGAAGATTGTTCCACAAATAAGGTGCAAGAAAACTAAAAGCTGATTTACATAACTCAGTACCGAACAAAGGAATTTCCAGAGTTAACCATCCCTGAGACCGTGTGTGGTAACTCGTATGTCTAAAGTTTAGAAAAGATGTTAGGTACAGTGGGAATTTGTGTAAAAGGGCTTTATAAATGAAAACATAGCAATGTATCAACCTACGTGACATGAAAGAGGGCCAACCAACGTTTTGGTAGATAAGGCAGTGATGAGTACTACAAATGTAGCCCGTAACAAAGCGCAGTGCACTATGAAACTGCATCTAATGGCTTTAATGAAGTGGCAGCTGCGTTCATATAGATGATGTCGCCATAGTCTAGGACCGATAGGAACGTCGACTGAATAATCTGCTTTCTACTATTTAGCGAGAGGCAAGACCTATTTCTATAGAAGAAGCCCATTTTTATTCTCAGCTTCTTAACTAACTCATCAATATGCTTTTTAAAAAGACAGCTTTACATGTATACAGATGCCCAGATATTTGTAAGCAGGGACACGATCAATATGGACACCATCCAAAGTACGTATGCTTAAATCATCAGAGTTAATTTTATGCGCTCTAGAGAACAAAATACAGTGCATTCGGAAAGTATTCAGACACCATGACTTTTTCCACATTTTGTTATGTTACAGCCTTATTCAAAAATTGATTAAATAAAACATTTCCCTCATAAATCTACACACAATACCCCATAATGTCAAAGCGAAAACAGGTTTTTAGAAATGTTAGCAAATGTATTAAAAATAAAAAACTGAAATACCTTATTTACATAAGTATTCAGACCCTTTGCTATGAGGCTCGAAATTGAGCTCAAGTGCATCCTGTTTCCATTGATCATCCTTGAGATGTTTCTACAACTTGATTGGAGTCCACCTGTGGTAAATTCAATTGATTGGACATGATTTGGAAAGGCACACTCCTGTCTATATAAGGTCCCACAGCTGACAGTGCATGTCAGAGCAAAAACCAAGCCACAAGGTCGAAGGAATTGTCCATAGAGCTCAGAGATAGGATTGTTTCGAGGCACAGATCTGGGGAAGGGTACCAAAACATTTCTCCAGCATTGAAGGTCCCCAAGAACACAGTGGCCTCCATCATTCTTAAATGGAAGAAGTTTGGAACCACAAAGACTTTTCCTAGAGCTGGCCGCCCGGCCATACTGAGCAGTTGGGGGGAGAAGGACCTTGGCCAGGGAGGTGACCAAGAACCCGATGGTCACTCTAACAGAGCTTGAGAGTTCCTCTGTGGAGATGGGAGAACCTTCCAGAAGGACAACCATCTCTGCAGCACTCCACCAATCAGGCCTTTATGGTAGAGTGGCCAGACGGAAGCCACTCCTCAGTAAAAGGTACGACAGCCCGCTTGGAGTTTGCCAAAAAGCACCTAATGGACTCTCAGACCATGAGAAACACGATTCTCTGGTCTGATGAAACTAAGATTTAACTTTTTGTCCTGAATACCAAGCTTCACATCTGAAGAAAACCTAGCACCATCCCTACGGTGAAGCATGGTGGTGGCAGCATCATGCTGTGGAGATATTTTTCAGCGGCAGGGACAGGGAGACTAGTCAGGATCGAGGGAAAGATGAACGGAGCAGAGTACAGAGAGATCCTTGATGAAAACCTGCTCCAGAGCGCTCAGGACCTCAGACTGGGGCGAAGGTTCACCTTCCAACAGTACAATGACCCTAAGCACACAGACAAGACAATGCAGGAATGGCTTCAGGACAAGTCTCTGAATGTCCTTGAGTGGCCCAGCCAGAGCCCGGACTTAAACCCGATCGAACATCTCTGGAGAGACCTGAAAATAGCTGTGCAGCGACGCTCCCCATCCACTCTGACAGAGCTTGAGAGGATCTGCAGAGAAGAATGGAAGAAACTCCCCAAATACAGGTGTGCCAAGCTTGTAGCGTCATACCCAAGAAGACTCGAGGCTGTAATCATTGCCAAAGGTGCTTTAATAAAGTACAGAGTAAAGGATCTGAATACTTATGTAAATGTGATATATCCGTTTTCTTTAATACATTTCAAAAAATTCTAAAAACCTGTTTTTGCTTCATCATCATGGGGTATTGTGTGCAGATTGATGAGAAAAAAACTAACAATTTAATCAATTTTAGAATAAGGCTGTAACATAACAAAATGTGGAAAAAGTCAAGGGATCTGAATACTTTCCAAATGAACTGTATACTTCGTTTTACCTGCATTCAGTACTAATGTCAGGTCAATAAAGTTTTTCTGTAATACAATGAAGGCAGACTGTAGTTCAGATAGAGCCTGGTCAACCGGTGGGGCAATAGCATACACAACAGTATCATCAGCATACAAGTGTAGGTTACAGTGTTGTACAGACAAGCCGGTATTGTTAATGTAAACAGTAAAAAGTACAGGACCCAGAATCAATCCCTGCGGAACACCTTTCGTAATATCAAGGAAACCTGATTTAATACCATCAGTAGATACACACTGAGTTCTATCTGTCAGGTAATTTGTAAACCAGTTACATGCAGCCTGGTCTAGGCCAATTGAGGAAAGCCTCTGAATTACTTGACAGATAGGGCGATAATTATTTAGGTCATAAGGGTCACCACCTTTGTTAAGGGCGAGGACATGGGCCGCCTTCCAAAACTTGGGGATAGTACCAGATATAATTGTCAGGCTAAAACTGTGGGTTAATGATTCAGCAATCAGGGGGGCAGAGGCATCTAGCACACCATAGATAGTAAATTGTTGAAATGAAAACAAAAGATTCACTAGAAGTTGACGGGTTAAACTTTGAGTCAGCTAGAGGCTGGCAGAGGGAAGAGCAGTCGATTGACTGACCAGGGTCAATTAAACCACAGTTTCTCTCAAATAAAAAGTGCATTTACTTTAGAAAGATCACCAGAGTCAGAGATAGAGTTAGAAAAATAACTTGATTTAGCTTTCTTAATCGAGATAGTAAATCTGTTTCTCAATTGTCTGAAAGATTGCCAGTCCACTACAGAGTCAGTTTTCCTTGCTTTGGCCCAGGCCTGATTTCTCATCTGAATGAGCTCAGATAGCTCAGAAGAAAACCAAGGGTTAGATCTATCGTTGACTCTGAATTGTTTAAAAGGGGCGTGTTTATCTGCCAGAGGAATAAATATGGAGGAGAAATGTGCTGGGTCAGGAATACAGGAGCTAGTGGTTAAATCAGAGTAGAACATGTCATGTAAAAACCCTTGCGGATAACCTTTTAAAATGTATCTTCTTAATTAAACGAGGATTAGTATTTTGCTGTTTCGTATCTCTAATACATACTATGGGACAATGATCACTGAGATCATATGCAAATACTCCACTAGACAAGTATTTATGGGGGTTATTAGTAAGAATTAAATCAATCAATGAGGAGTTAACAGGGTTTTTCACATTTAGCCATGTGGGTTTAGAGAACAATTTATTAAAATCAATGCATATACTCTTAAATTGATCTGAGGCCGGGGATAGCCAATCCAGATTCAAATCCCCTTAAAATGACCAACTCCGAGGATAAAAAAGGTGTTAAACACTCGGATATAGTACCAATAGCATCCGCCATTGCAGCAGTGGGGCGGTAAATCCCAGCAACAAATAAATGTGCATTCTGGTTTATGGACAGATCTACAACCAGGAGTTCAAATTTCTTGGAAACAGAAATATTTAAAGATTGGGACGGCATGAAATTAGATTTTACATATATGGCCACTCCTCCCCTTTTCTGTAATCTGTCACATCTAAATATGTTATAATAATTTACTTCAATGTCTTTATCTGATACAGAACCATTTAACCATGTTTCCGAGAGAACCAGAATGTCAGGACACAAGTCCTGTACCCAAATGTAAATTGTGTCCATTGAATTCATACTTCACACATTTAGGTGCATTAGCCCAAGCCCCCCACAAGATTTAAAGTCACAGGGGTATTCAGCTCATTCCCATAAGAGCTAACAGGCATAGGGTCATCTGCAGCTATTTGTTGAGTGAGCTGAGACTTTGCCAAGGTCCCTGGCCAACCACGTGAGAGCAGAGTAGACTGAGCATTTGACAGGCCTCCCTCAAGTCGCTGGATGCAGGGTCTGGGAAGGGAACTGGGAGAGCAGTGTTGGCAGAGCTCAGTCCACCCTGATGAAGCTCCCGCCAAAGGAGTGGAGCTGCTGGGGGGATCGGAGTGGCTGCCAGTGCTCCATTCTGGATATGCTCAGGAGGCCTTGGTGTGGCTCCTGTTGCAGGGTTGGAGGGCAGCAGTGACCCAAGGCCTGTCCTGGGGATGGGAGTAGGAAGGGTAACCAAAACTAGCCTGGGATGGAGGTTGTGGGAGAATTGAGGAGGGTGGTGTGGTGTGGAGGGCAGTGTGGCTGACGAAGCTCCAAACTCTCAGCATATGAGGGCTGATGATGAGAATGATGTGGTGCACTAGCCTCGACAGTGTTTTGCCAGACCCCAGGGTAGTGGTCGGTGTTGTGTAGAGCTGGGCTATGCTGTGCTGTGATGGGCCAGGTCTGGTAGAGCTGTGCTGAGGCAGGCCTGGTCTGGTAGAGCTGTGCTTTGATGGGCCAGGTCTGGTAGCATGGGAGGGAGGTTGTAGGGGGAATTGAATAGGGTGGCGTGGCGATGCTCCAAACTCTGCATGAGGCCTCTTTGACTGCGTACAGCTTGGGCATAGCTCATCTGCATGCAGTTCCTGGGAGAGAAGTGGTGGAGGGTGGTGTGGGGGCCAGTGTTGCTGGCTGTTCTCCAGTCTCTGTCAGGCGCCACGGGATGCAGGTCTAAAGGAGCGTCTGATTTGTCTCAGGGTTCTGTTGCTCCTGTCGGGTGAGATGGACTGGCCACCTACAGCAACATCCTTTAACATCCTGGCGAAGGTGGGGACTGCCTCTTTGTACAGGTCTACATTGTCGTAAAGACAGTCCAGGCTGAGGGTGGGATGGTGGGCCAGATGTACGTTTGGCCATACTCCAGGTGTCACGTGTGAGAGAGGCATGGTCAGGGCTGTGTCTGCTGCAGGCGAGGGAGGGAGAGGGACACTGGGGACTACATACTAGAGTACAGAGGGAGTGGAGGCTGTTGTAGGTAGTGACAGTGGAGAGGTTTTAAGTTCAGCAACAAGAGGTTTTATTTGGTCGCCCTCAGAGTCTCTGGGGATTCTCTTTGTAAATATATTTTGTAATTGATTTTTTCCTGACTCCCTTGTAACATTTTCAGGATACATGATGGCAAGGTCTCTGAAACAGTGCTTAGAGAATGCATCCATCTTCATCTCCATGGTGACCTCTAAACAATGCACTCTGCTCTAGAATGATGTGCATGTGTCTCTTGATGAAAGCACTTATTTAAATAATGTACCTATAGATAAATGCACGTTTTAAACAATGCACTTTTAAAAATAATACAAATAAAAGTTATTAAATGTGTTTTTAATTCAACAACACATTACACATAAATTAAGATACTCTCTCAATGTTCAGAATGTTCCCACCTCCATTCCAAGTGCTCTTTTGCTTGTTTGTTTGTTCATCTGAATGCTTGTTTCCCAATCAAGGCCTGAACTATCCTCCAGAAATCCCTAAGAAATCCTTCCTCTTTCTCCCTCTGTTGGTTTTGTGTTTGTTTATCTATATCCTAATTGTTATTGTTGTCCTTGTTGGGTTTCTGGTCCTCCTGTCCCCTTCCTTGTGTTCCCTGATGATTCAGCAGATAAGTCTTGCAAGAACCAAGTCGATCAATCTCTCAAAATCTCTCCAAACTATTTCCACAAAAGAAAAGTACCTTCCAATTCCTCTAGATGGGCAAAACACAGCAATGCACTAAAATAACTCAACTGTTCATAAAAATTGCAATTTAAGGAGGAGCTCTTCTTAATTGCTGCTGCTCATGGAATTGGTTGCTAGGGACTGTGGTATTGCCACTTGTTTTTTCTTCATAAATCATTCAATTATTGGTAGAATAATAGAAAATAATAATTTTTCTTGATAAGTTCATGCGAATTGAATCTTTTCCCGTATCTTTTTTAAAATTTATTCCATTTTATGACAACCTGCTGTACTGTCAACAAAATGCAACAAAAACGTCATTTTAGCAACCAACTCTTTTGTTTTCTATAGTTTGAATGTATTTCGTCCAGTGATATGCACTGCAAATTGATATGTTTTGTCTAACGGTTAAGGTATTCAGTTAAAAATAAATTGATGATGTGGCAGGGTAGATATTCTGATCCTGTTAGCAACTTTCACCCAAGACAAATGCTATTGAAACCAAGCCATAATAAATTACTTCATCCACAGAATGAATTGACTGAATAACCCAACAACAGACCCTGTGGCTCCACCAAATCCTGAGACAACCCTCCTTCAGAAATATGACTTTTTTGTCACATTTCCAAATGTCGGTGCTAACAGACAATAAAGTGTTATCTCATTTAATCTCATGTTAGCCCTGAAAGTAGGTGTGTGTGTTTTGGTGTGGTATGCGGCAGAGAGAATGTTCACGTGAACACACGAATAGCATTATGTAGATGACACATGATCTGAAAAATGGCACTGACTCATGAAAATGAAGATGGAAGTTGAATTGGAAGGTCATAAGGTCCATTTGTCATTTCTACGTTTCATTTCTCAAAGCAGGAGGAGCAAAATGGCATTGTCCTCTACCAACTGTGTCATTTCCAGATGAAGTTTGAATCAAGTTGGAAAGTTTGAGACCTGGTCAAGACCCCAATCGGTTACATAACCCATGTGAGTCACCATAGATTTAGGAGAAAAGTAATGTGTATCTCTGATCATTATATAGAAGGAGTTTCTCTTTCTTAATTTAGCTCTCCTGGACTGAGAGGTCATGCTGAGGTTCAAGACTTGGTGTCTACCTCCTCTACCTCCTACGCTTGTCTCCCCTGAAGGCATTGTGAAGGCAAATCTGTGTCCCTTGTTAAGCCTCCACTATACATGAAGCATTAGACAAAACATTGAATTCTCATCTGGTGGTCCTTTAACATTCATTTCTGCCGATTTCTGGTTAAAAGGATACAATGCTAAGGCATTACTGAACGGGTATGTCATTTATGCAGGCTTGAATAGAGTCCAGAGTCATTTTGTAACGATAACAGTGCTAATTGTATGTTTTAATTGGCAGGGCATTTATTTAATGTGCATGTATTTAGCTGAGCATAATGAATACAAACATGTTCACCCTGTTAGTTCTGTCTCACCCCATGTCCGTAATTATTCTGCCACTGTATGCCTACTGAAACATTTTATTTCCTGATTTTTATTTTCCATTTATTCATTATCTTTATGGTAAAAAGACAGCAGCCTTTTAAATGAAATTCATTTAAACTTTTACGGTTTGGCCACATAAAATGAGAGAGAGAGAGAGAGAGAGAGAGAGAGAGAGAGAGAGAGAGAGAGAGAGAGAGAGAGAGTGAGAGAGTGTGTGTGTAATAAAAAGGAATAATACAAGTGTAATTGGCCACCACTGTGCTGTTTCTCTTATGGGTGCTGAGACAGAATGCTGTGCAGGGAATATTAAAAGCACGGTCAGACTCATTTTCCCATAACTTACTGTAGTTACCGTTAGTCTTAGATGAACTCAAACTGAGCCCACGTAAGTGCCTACAGTAACAATTAGGCAAATATTGAAGGACAACCATTTTTGCAAATCCATCTAGAAACATCTTATATCATAGACGAACTGTGTGACTCACTGGAGAAGGCCTCGGCAATGTCTACATAGATTTCTCAAGTCAAAAGGCCAGGGCAATGTGTGCATCTACTTGGTTACTTGTTAGATTTGATACCAGTTAACCCCCTCTTCCCATTCAGTTTCAGCAAGTCTATTGATTCAAACACCAACAGTATAAGAAAGGTTGAAATACAGCAACACATATCGTTACAGATCAATATTGGTGGGTAAGTCAGAATCAAAGCCCCAGGAGAAGCCTTTGGTGGTAGTCATCTCAGCAGGCAGTGATTACCCTTTGCTACTGCTAAACTGGAGGCAGCCTCTCACAACTGAACTTTCCTAACATAGCACTTAAAACTTCAGACATTGTAGGCTGATTACATTCGGGTAAAACTCAATCTCCATTGCCAGGGAAATGCAGACAGCCTCTTCTCCTACCGCCGCTCAGTGGAGGGAAATACAATTTCCTCTTATCAGCTCCAGGTGGATAATTGTTAAATTATTCATAGTGGGGTGAAGGCTGGGTGCTAAGAGATTACTGTGTCTAATTGTTCCGCAGGTTACTGCTAAAATGCAGGAAGAAGTCTGAGTGTGCACAGCAGTGGAGGCTTCTGAGGGTAGGACGGCTCATAATAATGGCTGGAACGGAGCAAATGGAATGGCATCAAACACATTGAAACCATGTGTTTGATATTGTTTATCTTTCCACCTGTTCTGCTGCAGCCATTACCACATGCCCCTCCACCCCAATTAAGGTGCCATCAACCTCCTGTTGTGCACAGGTACCCAGAATGGATCTAATAGGAAACAGAGACATGATGATGTTCATAAACCAAATAAAAAAATCTCATAAAACCTTTCTTAAACGTCTATCTCAAAGTATGCAATATGGTGACCCATCATGACCTGAAGGAAAGAAAAATGTAATAAGAGGAAAAAGTAATACATCACTTCCGTTTTTGCTATCCTGAGCATCTTGGAAGCAATTTGTCATTTTATTTTCATTCACCTCATTCATTCCACCGTCAGCATCTTATCTTGTCACAGACATAGTATCTCCCATGACACTGGCCCACATCATGGTTGCTGTCAATCATGTTCCCTCCTCACTAATTGATGTACTCACTTTCTTTCAACCAGTCACAGTCTCACACAAATACACATGCTCAGTCAAACCTTACTTGTCTCACTTACTGCCACATCAAGTCATTTAATGAACCACTCAGAAGCATCACTTATTTTACGCAACAATGGTATTATAGTAATTACAGTCAACTAAAACGGAAACTAAAATGAAAACTAATCATGAAAAAACAATTTAGTAAACTGAAATAAAATAATTAACAAACCCGTTTGAAAAACTAAAACTATACTGAAACTATTATCCTTGACTCCCAAACGAACTCAAATAAAATAAAAAAACATAATGAATTATGTTCAGTTTGGGCTTTTCAAGCTTCTGAATCTGGCGGGTCACATTAAGATTGACATCATGACTTAAAGGTAGACTCAGCGAGATTACGTTGCCACAAGCAGCACCGCAGATATTGGGGATGTTTGAGTGGTAAGGCTAAAGCAACCGACTGTAGACGAAAGTCCAAGTAGTGAAGTCGGGGAGGTGCATCTGCGACAGCCGAAAGTCACACACTAATGTGGTTTTCCAACAGCAAGCCTCAGATCAACATGGCAGTGTTGCCATTGTTTATAAAATGTTTTCTTTATAATGTCGAAAGAAACATGTATCAAACCCCCATATCACACGCAAACTGAAATCATAATATAATATTATGTGTACACATTGTACAATCACTTAGTGAGATAGACCCTCAAATATCACATTTATTTGTATGTAAATGTATATATCCACTGTATACAAATTGGTTCCTGTTTCAGTAATTTCTTTGGTCATGTTCACATGGGTCAAACAAAAACACCCTAATGATTGGTTGACAATAGAGCATCCCATAATGCAGGCGGTGGCTGCAGGATGAATTTGGTAAAGACGAACTGCAGAAACTTGCAGTCGACTGCAGTCAAATTTCTCAACCTTGGATCACATCATTTTTGAGAGGAGCACGATGCAAGACTTTGATCTCACACAGTCACACAGAGTATCTGTGCATGTGCACGGGTGCACTTCACACTGCCACAACGTAGTAGCTACGGGACCAAAATAGTGGAGAAGTTTAGCCTCGCGCTTCAATGCTCCTGGTTGTTTGTGCATCTATGTCATCTCGCTGAGTCTACCTTCAAACTTAACCTAACCTATTACCTGACCCATCACCTTATGCATTATAATTTTTTAGTCATTTTCTTTTTTGTTGTAATTTTTAGTCATTTAGCAGACCCACTGTGGCAAGAAGTGACATCCCCAAAAACTATACAACACATACATGGCTCCTAGCCTCCCACGCATAGGCTACTTTTTATCCCTAACACTAAAACTAAAACTAAAGCTAAATAATATAAAAACAATATAGAAATGTTTTTATAAAACTAAACTAAATAAAAACGAGTAAAGTTGATCTGAAAACTAACTGAAACTAAACTGAATTTCAAATAAAAAACTAATATATAAACACAATACTATAATAACCTTGGTCTGCAACACACATTTAAAAAAAAGCTCCAATCAACCATCATTCCATGCAGCCAGCTCAGTACTGAACAAGCCTTACGGTACACCCACACATCATGCAGGGTAGCAAAATGACGGCCTCTAATAGCCTAGCTGTGAAATTGATTGTACCCCTCCTTACACTCACCACAGACTAAAGCTGATTCAATCAGAAAAACAAGAATATTATAAAAGGAGTAAATGATATGAACTGACAAGACACAAACGCACATAAATCCATCAATTGAATGGCATTGTTTTTTTTCTTTCTTAACTACAATAGCCAGGTTAGTGTTTCAAAGAAATTGAATTCTGCATCCAAGAGAGGACCCTTTATTGGCTACCGCTGCTGTGTGACACATCTGGGTACTTTCATTAGAGTAGACTTGCAGACTAGAAGCCACTCATATGGCTTCTTGCGTCTCATATGGCTTCTTAGCTGACTGCTAATGTTATTGAATTGAAGCATCTACTTTACTATAGCATCAGACAAAGCTAGGAGCCTGGGACTGAACCCCTCCCTCTGCAACTGGATCCTGGACTTCCTGACGGGTCGGCCCCAGGTGGTGAGGGTAGGCAACAACACCTCCGCCACGCTGACTGTCAGGGGTGTGTGCTTAGTCCCTTCCTGTACTCCCAGTTCACCCACAACTGCGTGGCCACACACGACTCCAACACCATCATCAAGTTTGCTGATGACACATGGTGGTAGGCCTGATTACCGACGGCTATGAGTCAGCCAACGGAGGAGGAAAGAGACTTAGCAGTGTGGTGCCAGGACAACAATCTCTCCCTCAATGTCAGTAAGACCAAGGAGCTGATCATGGACTATAGGAGAAAGAGGGGAGAGCACGCCCCCATCCACATCGACAGGGCTGTTGTGGAGCGGGTCGAGAGCTTTCAGTTCCTTGGCATCCACATCACTAAGGACTTAACATGGTCCACACACACCCGCACAGTCGTGAAGAGGACACAGTAATGCCTGTTTCCCCTCAGGAGGCTGAAAAGATTTGGTATGGGCCCTCAGATCCTCAAAAAGTGATATAGCTGCACCATCGAGAGCATCTTGACTGGCTGCATCACCGCTTGGTATGGCAGTTGCACCGCCCTTGACCGCAAAGTGCTACAAAGGGTGGTGCGGAGAGCCCATACATCACTGGGCCGAGCTCCCTGCCACCCAGGACCTCTATATCAAGCAGTATCAGAGGAAGGCCCGGAAAATTGCCAAAGACTCCAGCCACGCAAGCCATAGACTGTTCACTCTACTACCGTCCGGCAAACGGTACCGGAGCATCTGCTCTCGGACCAAAAGGCTCTGAGACAGCTTCTACCCCCAACCCATAAGACTGCAAAATGGCCAGACTGCTAAATAGTCAATTAATGGTACCCAAACTATATGCACTGACTATCTTGTACTGACCCTACGCACATTCACTAGACTTTATACCACACCATATACACACTCACTCACACACACTACACTTTCACTCCCACACAAATCTCTCATACATTCAAACACCACATGCGCCCACACACAACACACACACTCATACTGACAAAACACAAACAAACATACACACTTACACACACACACTTTTACACTCATCATTTGCTGCTGCTACTCTGTTCTTTATTTTACTCTTATTATCTATCCAGATGCCTAGTCACTTTACCCTGCCTTTATGTACATATCTACCTTGTACCTCTGCACATTGATCTGGTACTGGTACTCCCAGTATATATCTCCATTCTTGCGTATTGTATTTAATTTCCTGTGTTAGTTGTTTATTTTTTATTTAGTTTAAACTCTGCATCATTTGGAAAGGTTCTTAAGCAAGCATTTCACTGTAAAGTCTACACCAGTTGTATTCACCGCATGTGATAAATAAAATGTGATTTGATTTAGTTTGTTAATTTCAGAGATGGTTCATAAACCACATAGTAATACAACCAAATATAACTATTTCTGCTATTATAGTTGGCTTGTTTCCTAATCAAAAGATACAGGTCTGTTTTAATTAGCATAAGGTCCTGGGGGCCATCATGATTACTTATCATACATTTAATTATCAAACTGTAAGTCATTTTCTGTGTTGTATGTTTTTGTAGGTGCAAAAATTATATATTTCCATTTCTCAGGCAGGAAAGTTAAGGTGTCTGTATGCATAAATATCATTATTATGTATAGCAGTTCAAACCAATTAATTGGTTTGGAGAGATCACCAATGCTTGTAGTGGTTTTCATAACAACTACCATTTTAACAAGCTACAATGATAGCCGATAGTGAGTGAATACTTATTTTGTTTTACATATGGGTGGTCCTCTGAAGCTCAATTGGTAGAGCATGGCGCTTGTAACGCCAGGGTAGTGGGTTCGATCCCCGGGACCACCCATACGTAAAAATGTATGCGCACATGACTGTAAGTCGCTTTGGATAAAAGCGTCTGCTAAATGGCATATTATTATTATTATTATTATTATTATTATTATTATTATTTAATATTAATATAATCACATATTTGAGTTAGGAAAAAACATGTAGGGCTATTCACCAAAGTTATTACAAAAGTCATTCCGTTTTGTTTACCATATTGCTTATTATACCACTAATTCTATAAAAGAGGAGCCGGTGGTAGTATGCCTACAAGTCTATTTACTGTGCCCTTACCAATATGGCCGGTCGAGACTGTCTGGGTGACCAATTCTTGCGCGCGCAGCCGCGCACATCGTTGCGGGCCGAGAATACGGGAAAACAAGGAAGCAGACTGAGGGCTTGATGAAGTTCTGTAGCTAGAAAACAAGTCAATAAAATACTGTCGCTATTTGTATAGTCTATCACTACCGCAAAATGAGCATTTATTTGGAAATATAGTATTACGTTGATGTCACTTATTATTTTGCGTCCAGCAATAATACAGGTGAGAGGTAATGTTTATTTAGCTAGCAAGCTATGCCAGCTCATCAGGGGTGTATTCATTCCGCCAATTCTGTTATAAAACGTGTTTTAAACGGAAGCAAACTTAACGAAACGGGGAGGGACCTACCTGAATTTGTCGAATAGAACCAATCGTTTTGCTCTGTTTGCTTTCGTTTGGTTATTAAATGGTAAACGGTTTCCGTGATGAATACACCCCTGTTGAATGTAGCTAGCTAGCTAACGCGACTGTCAATAACACGGCCCGGTTTCCCAAAAACATCTTAAGGCTAACTTTATCGTTAGAACCTTCGTAGGAGCGTCGTTAAATCTCCGAGCTGTTTCACAAAACCATCGTTATTAACGTTGCACTTAAACGCTTGTAGATGCTTTTCTGCCCTCCCGCGTCACTTTATACACAGAAGATCTCCGCTAAACATAAAATCACATGGTTCTCCGTCTCTCTGTGACCACGTATAACTTCAGAACAAAGTCGACTACAAATACGTAGTTGCCAATATCTTTGCAATTGATACAAACAGGCAACGTATAAAAAGTTGATTCAAATTAAAACCGAGGTGACTTCATTAACATATAAATACAGGAGACTATAGGCCTATTTCAATCATATTGCAATGCATTTAATGTTGAATAAATTATATTTTGCTACCTGTAGGCTACATACTGTCTGTAATTTGTCTCAATATAATTTATGTAGCCTAACATGTGCGCAATGTGGCAAATCTTAATTTAGTACATTATTATAGTGTAAGAATTAGAATAGCCGCCTCAATATTTGCAGTCATAGGTGATAGTGTCTTTCTAGGAGCTGATCCGTCGTCAGCATTGTGGAATAATTATAATGTTAAGGTAAGATTTAAATGGAGAAAGCTGATCCGAGAGCAGCGTTGCATTTCTTTCGATCCTATCAGTATCGACACATGCCTCAACGACGCAATTATAGAGAACGTTCTCTCTGCGTGGTGTTTTGGGAAGCGTAGGCTATGTTACATTTTCGGCCTTTGTAGGAATGATGCATCTTTAAAACACTCGTAAGCGAGCATAAGTTCCAGCGCTATCGGGAAACCGGGCCCAGGGTTGTATTCATTACGTCTTACAACGGAAGCCGTTTACCGTGTAAGAACCAAACTGAAGCAAACAGTGCAAACGCTTTGCACAAACTTTGACTCGTCATCACATACGCTGCTGCTACTGTTATTTTATTCCTAGTTATATGTACATATACAGTATACCTCAATTACCTCGTACCCTGCACATCGACTCGGTACTGGTACCCGTATATAGCCAAGTTATCGTTACTCATTGTGTAGTCATTATTACGTCTTTTACTTTCCTATTATTTCGAAACGTTTTGCAACAGAATCGTAACGAATACACCTCTGTTGTGCAGTGCCTAGCCTCCAAGTTGTGTGAGTGTAGCGACTAGCTAGTTACTCTGTCTGTACAGTACTTAGCTAGCTATAGCTACCATATATATCTGTCTGGACACTAAATTGTATGGTGTAAATGAGTTGCCATGTTATTTGAATGCCATTCAAGTTGTCGCCTTCTCAATCCTGACACAGCCCCTGTCTTGTAATGATGCCTGCACGCAGCACTGTTGCTGGTGGTGTGGTATCCAGTAACAAAGTTAAGTACTCAAGACTAGCTGGCGATGAGGATGGCTACATTGACTTGCAGGTGAGACACAGACAACCTGATGTTGCATTACATACATATCTCTAACCTCCCAACCACCTATAGTTGAGCCCTTTTGGGTAATCTCTAGCTCTGTCATATCACATATCATTGTAATCTGTAGTCGTCTTGGTTATTATGAATCCAATCTTTTTACCTTTTATACCAAACAGTTCAAGAAAAGCCCTCCCAAAGTTCCCTACAAGGCTATTGCCCTGGCTACATTCCTCTTCCTGATTGGCTCCTTACTGATTGTAATCGGCGCCCTTCTCCTTGCAGGATCCATAGAAGTTTCGGTGAGTAGCTCACAGATGTGCATACACTATATGGCCAAAAGTATATGGACACCTGCTTGTCTAACATCTCATTCCAAAACCATGGGCATTAATATGGAGTTGGACCTCCCTTTGCTGCTATGACAGCCTCCACTCTTCTGGGAAGGCTTTCTACTAGATGTTGGAATGTTGCTGCGGGGACTTGCTTCCATTCAGCCACAAGAGCATTAGTGAGGTCAAGGACTGATGTTGGGCGATTAGGCTTGGGTCGCAGTCGGCGTTCCAATTTATCACAAAGATGCTCGATGGGGTTGAGGTCAGGGCTCTGTGCAGGCCAGTCAATTTCTTCCACACCGATCTCGACAAATAATTTCTGTATGGACCTCGCTTTGTGCATGGGGGCATTGTCATGCTGAAGCAGGAAAGGGTCTTCCCCAAACTGTTGTCACAAAGTTGAAAGCACAGAATCGTCTAGAATGTCATTGTATGCTATAGCGTTAAGATTTCCCTTCACTGGAACTAAGAGGCCTAGCCCAAACCATGAAAAACAGCCCCAGGCCATTATTCCTCCTCCACCAAACTTTACAGTTGGCACTATGCATTCGGGCAGGTAGCGGTCTCCTGGCATCTGCCAAATCCAGATTTGTCTGTCGGATTGCCAGATGGTGAAGCATAATTGATTAATCCAGAGAACACGTTTCCACTGCTCTAGAGTCCAATGGCGGCGAGCTTTACACCACTGCAGCCAAAGTTTGGTATTGTGCATGGTGATCTCAGGCTTGTGTGTGGCTGCTCGGCCATGGAAACCCATTTCATGAAGCTCCCAACAAACAGTTCTTGTGCTGACGTTTCTTCCAGAGGCAGTTAGGATGGTGCCACGTTGAAAGTCACTGAGCTCTTCAGTACGGCCATTCTACTGCCAATGTTTGTCTATGGAGATTGCATGGCTGTGTGTTCGATTTTATAAAAATGTCAGCAACGGATGTGGCTGAAATGGAAGAATCCACTAATTTGAAGAGGTGTCCACATACATATACACTACAATGGTGCCCTTTGGTGGAATGATATCCTGACTTTGGCTTTAAAGAAACAATCAGCAGCAACATCACCTACAGTACCACAGTACTACAGTATTATGTGATGACTTTGAAATTGTCATCTGACAATAGCCAAAATCCATCAAAGCCAAAGGAAATAAATACCAGTGCTTGACTTGGGCCGGAGCTGTCCGTAACGCCGTACCAGCACTTCAAATTTTTTGGAAATTGCGCCCGGCTCCTCTATAAAAACAAAGTAGCCTATCGCTGGCCCAGATTTACACATCGAAGCAAAAAAGGTTGATCAAAGCGGAATGAAGGTGGGATCTTAATTGAAACGCAATGGAAAGTGGGCATTCATTTCCTGATTCCGCTTTGTTCAAGTTTATTTGCCGCTAGTCTGCGAATCTGTGAGTGACAGTAGGTATAAAATAATGACACGCAGACTAACTAGATCACCAATTCAAAACATAACTCATAGCAGTTATCTCGCTAGTTAACTATAGCTAACTAAGCATTAATTTCGCTGTTACCTTTCCACCAGCTCTGTAGAGCCTAAATACATCTGCACTGTTGGAATGCTGGGATTCCCCTCTATTACACAGTAGCCATGTAATTGCGGCAACGTAAAAAATATTCTAAGAATAGCCTAATTGACAAATAACTTGCTGTGCATAAACATGTCTAATTAGATACATTGCTTTTAAGTATCATACCTTATCCATTTGATCCCTGATTTATTGAATGAGGGAATAATTTTATAGTCCCGTGTAGCTCAGTTGGTAGAGCATGGCGCTTGCAACGCCAGGTTTGTGGGTTCGATTCCCACGGGGGACCAGTATGCACTCTCTAATTGTAAGCCGCTCTGGATAAGAGCGTCTGCTAAATGACTAAAATGTAAAATGTAAATAAAGACAAAAGTATTTGGTTGTAATGTTGAAAAAGCCAAGCCTACACACCCAGGAGCTCTCCAGATGGAGGGTTGACCACATGTTGTCAACATGTGACTAACAGTGCAGTTCTGTGTGTGGTGCTAAGTGCCTTGATCAAGGGCACAACGGCAGGAGGTGGTAGGTCTACATAGGATCAGACACAGCAGCTTTCCAGTGTCAATAATGCTTACTTTTTCATGTAGGCTATAATAATAGTCATGAAAATTTGGTTAAAAGTCGCAGAGAAGTCATGGAAAATGTGTATAAACCGTTAACAGTGAATAATCAGAGGTCTCTATAGCATAATGTCATTTGTGAATTTCGGTGAACATAGTCTAATGGACCGACTTGGAAAAAGACAGCTCCTGCACTGCTTCCATCCCAAGTCAAGTACTGTACAATACTATACAAGCATTTACAAGCATTTCGCTACACCCGCAATAACATCTGCTAAATATGTGTATGTGACCAATAAAATTGGATTTGATTAAAATGTAATTGTAAAAGACAATGGCAGGTTATTCATTGCTTTCCTCTTCAGGAACATCCTAAAGGGGATCAATGTATCAGGTCTCCTATGTTCCTCCACCACCTGGTTGATTGAGCTTGAGGTGTACTCCTTTCCTGGGTGTCCGTGCATTTCACATTCCCCACCCATGTAGATCAGTGAGCATTCAATTCAAGATATTTCAAGAGGATTTCTCATCTCAACTGTATGTGTGCATAACATTTTAAAACAAACCCCTAAATTAAAACCGATTTACATAATTGCATGCCATGAAACATGTAGTCCTGTATGGGGTCATTAGTGTCCATTTCCAGCACACTCCCTCTAGTGTGACATCACTTGGACGATAAATGCTGTGTGTGTTGACTGGCCATGTGGAGATCTGTGTGCCTAAGTAGTACTTCTTCTTACAGCCCTGCCTCCTCAGAGGGTTGTAGTATGGTGTTGTATGATACATATGTGCCATATTGTCATTTGATGGATAAAGAGTGCCTGTCTTTGTGTTTGTTTGTCTGTGAAAGATACTGACACATAGGCTAATTTGTTAATCAGGCACAGATGGTGATACATAGACTAAATAGGCACTTCTTTTTCAGCACCCGGACCGTACAGTTCCAGTCCTCATTATTGGGATCCTCGTCTTCCTTCCTGGATTCTACCATTTACGAATCGCCTACTACGCCTCCAAGGGTTACCGCGGATACTCCTATGACGACATTCCAGACTTTGACGACTGAGCCATCATTTTCCCTCTGAGCTGCATGAGACTGTTTAATTTACCTTGAGGATCTCCCAGACTGAGAAACAGCATCACCAAGTGGCTTATCTTTACTCTCTTGATTGTATTGAATATCACACGTCTGCAATTTGACTGTGGCTTTAAACGTAAGAATATTTATTACTGATAGAGTATTATAGATTACGCAAGAGTATTTAACATGGCAAGGCCTGTTATATATTTCTGTCTTGACTATCTGTTTGTAATGCTCTCTAAAGATGTGTGATTGGTTGTAAAAGAGACTATCCAGTTTACGTTACATATTTATGATAATAATAAAAGAAAATAAACAATCCAATGGCATGGCATTATGTACAAATGTTTTTTTTTGTATCTTTGTTTTTGATTAAAATAGGAAAAATTATACACTTACCTTCATGTGTAGCATTTCTTGATTATGTTACTTGTTACGTCTCTGAAGAGTACATAGAGCGTCTTGCTAGATTGCACTAATGCACCTCAATTAGTCTTGTTTGAATGTCGTTTGTTTTCAAGATTTTAAGCTGCAATTGCCTCGTAAGCATATATACACTGAGTGTACATAACATCATAAACACCTGAACTTTCCATGACAGACTGACCAGGTGAAAGTTATGATCCATTATTGGTGTCACTTGTTAAATCCACTTCAATAAGTGTAGATGAAGGGGAGGAGACAGATTAAAGAAGGACTTTTAAGCCTTGAGACAATTGAGACATGGATTGTGTTTGTGTGCCATTCAGAGGGTGAATGGGTAAGACAACATACACTGCTCAAAAAAATAAAGGGAACACTAAAATAACACATCCTAGATCTGAATGAATGAAATAATCTTATTAAATACTTTTTTCTTTACATAGTTGAATGTGCTGACAACAAAATCACACAAAAATTATCAATGGAAATCAAATGTATCAACCCATGGAGGTCTGGATTTGGAGTCACCCTCAAAATTAAAGTGGAAAACCACACTACAGGCTGATCCAACTTTGATGTAATGTCCTTAAAACAAGTCAAAATGAGGCTCAGTAGTGTGTGTGTTTGGCCTCCACGTGCCTGTATGACCTCCCTACAACGCCTGGGCATGCTCCTGATGAGGTGGCGGATGGTCTCCTGAGGGATCTCCTCCCAGACCTGGACTAAAGCATCCGCCAACTCCTGGACAGTCTGTGGTGCAACGTGGCGTTGGTGGATGGAGCGAGACATGATGTCCCAGATGTGCTCAATTGGATTCAGGTCTGGGGAATGGGTGGGCCAGTCCATAGCATCAATGCCTTCCTCTTGCAGGAACTGCTGACACACTCCAGCCACATGAGGTCTAGCATTGTCTTGCATTAGGAGGAACCCAGGGCCAACCGCACCAGCATATGGTCTCACAAGGGGTCTGAGGATCTCATCTCGGTACCTAATGGCAGTCAGGCTACCTCTGGCGAGCACATGGAGGGCTGTGCGGCCCCCCAAAGAAATGCCACCCCACACCATGACTGACCCACCGCCAAACCGGTCATGCTGGAGGATGTTGCAGGCAGCAGAACGTTATCTACGGCGTCTCCAGACTCTGTCACGTCTGTCACATGTGCTCAGTGTGAACCTGCTTTCATCTGTGAAGAGCACAGGGCGCCAGTGGCGTATTTGCCAATCTTGGTGTTCTCTGGCAAATGCCAAACGTCCTGCACGGTGTTGGGCTGTAAGCACAACCCCCACCTGTGGATGTCGGGCCCTCATACCACCCTCATGGAGTCTGTTTCTGACCGTTTGAGCAGACACATGCACATTTGTGGCCTGCTGGAGGTCATTTTGCAGGGCTCTGGCAGTGCTCCTCCTGCTCCTCCTTGCACAAGGCGGCGGTAGCAGTCCTGCTGCTGGGTTGTTGCCCTCCTACGGCCTCCTCCACGTCTCCTGATGTACTGGCCTGTCTCCTGGTAGCGCCTCCATGCTCTGGACACTACGCTGACAGACACAGCAAACCTTCTTGCCACAGCTCGCATTGATGTGCCATACTGGATGAGCTGCACTACCTGAGCCACTTGTGTGGGTTGTAGACTCCGTCTCATGCTACCACTAGAGGGAAAGCACCGCCAGCATTCAAAAGTGACCAAAACATCAGCCAGGAAGCATAGGAACTGAGTGGTCTGTGGTCACCAACTGCAAAACCACTCCTTTATTGGGGGTGTCTTGCTAATTGCCTATAATTTCCACCTGTTGTCTATTCCATTTGCACAACAGCATGTGAAATGTATTGTCAATCAGTGTTGCTTCCTAAGTGGACAGTTTGATTTCACAGAAGTGTGATTGACTTGGAGTTACATTGTGTTGTTTAAGTGTTCCCTTTATTTTTTTGAGCAGTGTATTTAAGTGCCTTTGAGGGGGGTGTGGGAGTAGGTGCCAGGCTAACCTGTTTGTGTCAAGAACTGCAACGCTGCTGGGTTTTTCACACTCAACAGTTTCCCGTGTCCACCACCCAAAGGACATCCAGCTAACCCCTTTGCAACTCAATATTAGGAAGGTGTTTTTAATATTTTGTACACTCAGTGGAGGTATTTACTATAACTTTGAAATAACAGGGGTTTTACTGAGACTATAACTTGTCAAAGTGCCCCCTCTTGTGGTTTCAATTGAAACATGTTTTTTATGAACTGCCCCTGCACTGGAATAATTGCATGAAGAAATATTGCCCTATATCATCTATCGAAATATTTTTGGGCCAAGTCTTTGTAATAGTATGGGAAATATTATTAACAATAATCGGAAATAGGCAATAATGCATTTGCACCAGGCTTCATTACTGTCAGGCAAATTGGAAAAGCCTGCAGTTGTTTTTCCAATGGAAATATAATTTTCATAAAATAAAATAAAGCTAAATTATTCTACTAGTGTAGCCTATTTCACATTTTCATTCAGTCTAATTTCACATATTACCTTTAAATGTTTATTGATTTGATAGGTTACTTTTAGTCCATGCAGGAAAACAACATTCAGTTCAAAGTAGGCCTACAAAATACACCTTTAAACCACACACAAACGTGCTAGAAAGGTTAATAGCCAGGAACGTAAATGGCAAAATTGGTTTAAACTTATTTCTAAAATTGTGCGTACGTGTGTGCGAGCGCTTGCGCTTGCCTGCGTGTGTGTGGGAGAGCGGGAGAGGGAGGGGGAGGTGATTGGTCAACCAAGCGGCTCATTGAAGAGGGAAGAAGTGAGAGAGTAGAGAGACCTTCGCTACGGAGCATCAAATGTGCAGAGAAAGTTATTCTCTACTTTTTAGGGGACTTTCTAGCCTTGGAAGTATCTTGAATCTTCGCATACATGTTGGATATTACAGAGGAACAATGATGGAGATACAACGCGTCTAGCAATGATGTGTTTGAGAATTCAGCGCAGAATGCACCATCATTGACTTGCGTTAAATTGCAGAAACGATTCGATATTTCAGTAAGGATCAGCAAATCAGTTAACTTGAAACAACATATTTGCCACCTGAGAATAACTCAATGAAACACCTGTAACTTTTGCACACGGAGGACTAGAGGAATTACTGAAAGAAGACTTCTGACTGACGCACTAAATGGAAATACAACCTGCCTTTATTTGCAAAAGTGTAAAACACAGGTACATTTTATTATGCTAACTCATTTTCTTCTCCTGACAACTTCAAGATACTTTTTTCTATCTCTTCAGTATGGCTTTTAAAATATTTAGTAATATAACCTTCTAGGCTTTAACCTGTTCAAGGACTCAAATGTGGGTCTTTATCTGTCTCAAGTTATTTTACAAGCCACTTCTTTTTGAGCATCTTTATTTTAGACATACCTTGCCACTTGCACCTGCTCTGATGTCTGCAGACATGACAAACGGGAACTGGGATATTTGTATAAGAGACCTGTGGGTTCATTGTACTCTGAGCCAGTGTTTGCAGTTGACTACCATGCCAGCCTCATATTCATTATTTATGCTCAGGTTTAAAGTCCTCCTGCATCACTGGAGTCATGTGGAGTGAGGGGACTTTACTCTTGCCTGAGGGTAGGGGCCTATAAGTAATTTAGGTCACACTTTTACAAGAAAAGTAATTGTATAATAGCCTATTGTAAAATATGTGCTAGCATTGCTGTGAATAGGGGTTGTGGGGGTTATGTCAGTTTACTGCAGATTTAAACCATATACTCCAATCATATACCATTTGATGCTTTTAAATTGAGATTGTGATCACTATTGAGTGAAAAAGGGTAAAAATAGGCTATAAGTGTGAACTGCATCGGTCATGATGTGATTCCAGGTCCACTGGCAATAGATCTACTGGTAACTCTCCTCCAAACAGATGTGTGAGAATGTAATCATTTCCCTGATGATTTCTAGGTTCAGGGAAAACCGTCCCTTTATTATGCTATTACTCAGAAGTTGCCCATATACCTTAGGGCTTAGATCACCTCACCACATATTATCCACTTCACATCACATATCCTGTTGAGAATGAGAAGCCTAATTTGTTCTGAATAGAGCACAATATCTCACCTGTGGGGTTCTGAGTGCTTTGTTTTGACTAGGAACAACCAGTCCTCATTACCTCTGTCCTCAACCCACGGCTGGCAGGATCAACCTGGATTAACAGGAGTGTGTATTACAGCTGCTTCTCCAGTCACCTCTGATGATCACACAAAGACACCTTTAGAATCCATTATTTTGCTTGTAGAACATTTCTACATCTCTGTGCAACAAACAAACAAACACACACACACACACATTCACAGAGCTTCTAAAAAAGACGTGATGTTTCATTATGGTGATGCACAGTTTCTGGCATCACTCAGAGGCGTGGGGTCTTTGTGACCTCTCTTAATATTGTTTGCCAATGCCTGACCCCCAAAACCCACATGTGATAGGCTTAACCCATCTCTTCCATTTCACATGAATAGAATAAGAGTGAGACAATCTCTCTCGCACCCATAGTGGCAATGGATGAGTTGTAATCTTTCCCTCTTAAATGCACATCTGGCTAAAGCATCTGTTTTAACAGTATCCAGAGATTCCTCTCTAGCCAGTGTCCAGGCAGGGTTATGGCCGGGTTATAGTGCTAGGTAAATGGGTTAGTATTCTCTAGTGGCTACAAATCAATTGCTGCCCATTTACCTGATTAAATGTAGTGATGCACATAGTATTTCACCAGTAACCCTCTCACTGCCGTCCCTGCTTTCCTATATGCTGATCAATCAAAGACAGGCATTGCCCCTTGATTAGGGCTGTTGTTTTTGCTCTACAAACATTGCAGGAGCGTTGTGTTGTTAACGTCGTCAGTGTTTGTAAGGCGACGCTGCTTAGCTGGAGGCAGGAAGTGTACTGAGGGAATTGCGCAGAGACCAGGCCTAGGTTGCCACGGTTAAAGAAGCTTCACAGATAATTAGCATGTTTTTGTGTTAATGTCCCTCTGAAGGCCTACTCTGCCTGCTTCTCTGTCTCTGTCTCTGTCTCTGTCTCTCGCTCTCTCTCTCTCTCTCTCTCTCTCTCTCTCTCTCTCTCTCTCTCTCTCTCTCTCTCTCTCTCTCTCTCTCTCTCTCTCTCTCTCTCTCTCTCATTCTCTTACTCATGGTTCAATAATGAGTAAACATCTTTATTGATTATGCCTAACACTTAACCAAATGAATAAATCAACAGCCTTTTCCCAATGTTTTCTGACCTTTCACTAGTCTACAACTACTCTCCCTCTCTCCCTCTCTCTCTCCCTCTCTCTCTCCCTCTCTCCCTCTCCCTCTCTCCCTCTCCCTCTCTGACTAGACAATCCCGGTATTGACTATTGCTCTGGCTCTGTTTTTCCTCACCCCTTTTATTGCTTTATTGCAGTGCAGTTCCTTTGAAGAGAGAAGCAATCTTTGCTTGCTTTAACAAATCATGGTCCTAAAACTATGTATGGCTATTGCACCATCCAAATCACCTCCATTGTCACAGTGCGATTGTACACACAGGGCTTACTTTGCATTTAGATTAGGATGCATTGAGACAGACCTACAGCACAGATAGATTATGTCATCGATCTCTTTATCAATGCTTAGTTGTGTGGCTGGCCTCCTGAACAGGTTATTCTATCTACCTGACCTCCATGCTGGAGAGAGATGGCATTTAAAGAGCACTGGGAGTAGGGTTTCTTGGAGTAGGTTCTCTTGGGTATTAGTCCTTGTTCATTGTGAGCCAAATACTAGGAAAGTAGGTTTGCTGCTTACCCACAGAAACACAGTCAGCCCTGTGTACACACCAAGCCCTTCTGACTGACCAGTCAAGCCTTTCATTCTCAGTCCTACCTCACCCTCTCTCTGTTTGGGAGGAATGATAAGAGGCAGCAAACAACACTGCTCTACATTTACCTTGCTGTTATCTGACTCATGGTCAAAGCAGCATAGATCGATAATTAATGCAATTGAAATAGAGTGACAACAGACTCAAAATTGTTATTACTGTAGTACTAGAGACTTACTCATGATACTCAATTTACAAGACAATCTGTCTCATTGCGTTTATCGTTTGGACTTTGTGCAAGAGTCCTATAAAGTTTTATGATGAGTGTCAACGGATACGTGGCCTATGACCTCTTTGCAATTGTGTTACCTGGGTGAGTCTTGCTTCACGTAATCAGTAGGTTATTCAGGGAGCGGTCACTGTTGACCTTTTGCTCTCTCTCTCTCATATACTTACTCAACTGTACTTATGCACTATTTACTATTCATACTTTTTACATTTCAATGCATTCAATATTTTTCATTCAAGTTAAAATGCATTTTTAATTGGTATGAAATCCTCTTCAGCTTGATTGCAGCTCTCCTTAATAGACTTGTTCATACAGTGGGGAAAGAAAGTATTTAGTCAGCCACCAATTGTGCAAGTTCTCCCACTTAAAAAGATGAGAGAGGCCTGTAATTTTCATCATAGGTACACGTCAACTATGACGGACAAATTGAGAATTTTTTTTCCAGAAAATCACATTGTAGGATTTTTTATGAATTTATTTGCAAATTATGGTGGAAAATAAGTATTTGGTCACCTACAAACAAGCAAGATTTCTGGCTCTCACAGACCTGTAACTTCTTCTTTAAGAGGCTCCTTTGTCCTCCACTCGTTACCTGTATTAATGGCACCTGTTTGAACTTGTTATCAGTATAAAAGACACCTGTCCACAACCTCAAACAGTCACACTCCAAACTCCACTATGGCCAAGACCAAAGAGCTGTCAAAGGACACCAGAAACAAAATTGTAGACCTGCACCAGGCTGGGAAGACTGAATCTGCAATAGGTAAGCAGCTTGGTTTGAATAAATCAACTGTGGGAGCAATTATTAGGAAATGGAAGACATACAAGACCGCTGATAATCTCCCTCGATCTGGGGCTCCACGCAAGATCTCACCCCGTGGGGTCAAAATGATCACAAGAACGGTGAGCAAAAATCCCAGAACCACACGGGGGACCTAGTGAATGACCTGCAGAGAGCTGGGACCAAAGTAACAAAGCCTACCATCAGTAACACACTACGCCGCCAGGGACTCAAATCTTGCAGTGCCAGACGTGTCCCCCTGCTTAAGCCAGTACATGTCCAGGCCCGTCTGAAGTTTGCTAGAGTGCATTTGGATGATCCAGAAGAGGATTGGGAGAATGTCATATGGTCAGATGAAACCAAAATATAACTTTTTGGTAAAAACTCAACTCGTCGTGTTTGGAGGACAAAGAATGCTGAGTTGCATCCAAAGAACACCATACCTACTGTGAAGCATGGGGGTGGAAACATCATGCTTTGGGGCTGTTTTTCCGTGTAAAGGAAAGAATGAATGGGGCCATGTATCGTGAGATTTTGAGTGAAAACCTCCTTCCATCAGCAAGGGAATCGAAGATGAAACGTGGCTGGGTCTTTCAGCATGACAATGATCCCAAACACACCGCCCGGGCAACGAAGGAGTGGCTTCGTAAGAAGCATTTCAAGGTCCTGGAGTGGCCTAGCCAGTCTCCAGATCTCAACCCCATAGAAAATCTTTGGAGGGAGTTGAAAGTCCGTGTTGCCCAGCGACAGCCCCAAAACATCACTGCTCTAGAGGAGATCTGCATGGAGGAATGGGCCAAAATACCAGCAACAGTGTGTGAAAACCTTGTGAAGACTTACAGAAAACGTTTAACCTGTGTCATTGCCAACAAAGGGTATATAACAAAGTATTGAGAAACTTTTGTTATTGACCAAATACTTATTTTCCACCATAATTTGCAAATAAATTCATAAAAAATCCTACAATGTGATTTTCTGGACATTTTGTCTGTCATAGTTGACGTGTACCTATGATGAAAATTACAGGCCTCTCTCATCTTTTTAAGTGGGAGAACTTGCACAATTGGTGGCTGACTAAATACTTTTTTTCCCCACTGTATGTTGATATGTGGGTGTATGCGTAGGATGACACGTGCCCGTGGGATTTGGTGAGTGCCGCTGCTCCTCTAAGAATAGCCTTTGCTCTTGCGTTCTGGCAGTGGCTCTAATTAACTTAGCGTAATAAGATGGCATTAGGGGTGTGTGGTAAAGCGTGCTGGGGATGGAGAGCTGAATTGAGTATTAGCCCGTTAAATCGCTCCCTCACACGAGCTCTCCCGTGCGCCTGGAGCACGCCGCACACATCTCATGTGGTCAAGGACTCCAGCAAAGCAATCAATGCATCTCTAGCTCTATGGATGAGATACTGGACAGGGGTAGGCAACTAGATACAGCTGCGGGCCGATTTCTGTCCAAGTGGATGGTCGGCGGGGCGGAACATAATGATAATAATTTATACACTACAAATTGACCACAACAAAGCCCAAAAATAGATTCTATTTGAAAATAAGAATATATATATATATTATTTTTAATTTAGTGAGTTTTTCTTTAAAAACATTTTTTTTTGTCATTTAGCAGACGCTCTTATCCAGAGCGATTTACAGGAGCAATTAGGGTTAAGTGCCTTGCTCAAGGGCACATCGACAGATTTTTCACCTAGTCAGCTCGGGGATTAGAACCAGCGACGTTTCGGTTACTGGCACAACGCTCTTACCCACTAAGCTACCTGCCGCCCTAATTTCATACCTTGATTACATTGAGACACGATCACAATGTAAAACAAAATTATTAGCAAAATACTATATTTTTTGCAGAATTCCGCGTGATTTGACCCAAAACTAAAATGTTACAAAAAAATTTTTGGGGCCCAAAAAAAATCATTTGCAGGCCGGTTGTGGCACACGGGCCGCCTGTTGCCGACCCCTGCTGTAGGGTTACTGTATAGGTTATAATAGTAGAGTTACGCTCGGACTTCCCCCTCCCTAACTGGAAACCTTCTTTATGGATTTATAGTGGATCATGAAAACATGCACAATATCTTCTTTGATCTGCTTGAAGTAGCCTACTGCCAGCTTTATGGCACCAATGACTGATGCACTACATGCAGTACTGTATTAATGGCTGCTATATGTGTCTCCTGCAGCCCAGCTTATTTCTGTCCTTGGCTGCTGACAGCCAACAAGTTCACTAAGCTCTCTGAGAAAACAACACTGATTCTTACTGGGAGCTGGTCAGGTGCTGTGCAAAACTGACTCTGTGTAGATTTATGTGACATTTTAATGGGCATCCATGTTATGAGAACCATGTAGGGCTGGGAGTGTTTTGGCAGGGTTTTCTGTTGGATATCATTTGTGAAATGATATGGGGTGAATTCCAATCTTGAGAAAGGTACTTGAGGAAATGTAAACACATCTTCCATGTGTCTATAAGCTAGACACAACTGTCATTTCTCTCTCTCTCTCTCGCGCTCGTGCCTGCTAGTTAGAAGATAGGTGACAGGTGTCTGTTTTGTCTGCTGGTTGGAAGATGCAATATGTGACAAGTGTGTATTTTTGTCAACAGATCAAGTATGCTGGAGGCTGTGTGACTGGCAGCTATGGGACCAAAGAGGGACTATCTTTTGGATGTTACCATGGTGACGGCACTGTGCCTTCTGTGTGAGTAGAGTACTTAATGCTTTCCCTCTGTAATGAACTATCTGTCATTCACTCTCTCCACAGCCACATCCATACCTGTCCCTACATTCAGTCATTTTCCCTCAGAAGGATTATAACAATGCTTATAATGTCTTTTTTTGTTAACCTTCATAGGGGTCACTCATGGTCAGAAGCCAGAGGTGCGTGCCAAGGTAGGGGGTGTGGTGGAGATGGAGTGTAGACTGCCACCCCCTGACACGGGTGCGTCTGCGCCACTGCACGTGGTGGAATGGGTGCGCCAGGGATTCGACATCCCAGTCCTGATCAAGTTTGGAGTGTATGCTCCTCGGGTGCATCCCAACTACGAGGGTAAGTCCGTCTTCATCCGATCAGAAGCTCAACTGGGATCTAATCTTACTGTATGAGTGTTTCATTTCAGCTCAATATCAGGTCCGTCTCAGCAGTTTCGTAACATCTGTTGCCCAAGGCTGAGGTTTCCAGACCCAAAACAGTCTCTTCTAGAGTCCTTGTCCATTAACACTATCAAGCCCCCTTTTCTACATTAAAAGTCTATCCAGACTTCATCCTACCTACAGTTGAAGTCGGAGGTTTACATACACCTTAGCCAAATACATTTAAACTCAGATTTTCACAATTCCTCACATTTAATCCTAGTAATAATTCCCTATCTTAGGTCAGTTAGGATCACCACTTTATTTTAAGAATGTGAAATGTCAGAATAATAGTAGAGAGAATGATTTATTTCAGCTTTTATTTCTTTCATCACATTCCCAGTGGGTCAGAAATGTACATACACTCAATTAGTATTTGGTAGCATTGCCTTTAAATTTTTTTACTTGGGTCAAACATTTCGGGAAGCCTTCCACAAGCTTCCCACAATAAGTTGGGTGAATTTTGGCCCATTCCTCCTTACAGAGCTGGTGTAACTGAGTCAGGTTTGTAGGCCTCCTTGCTCGCACACGCTTTTTCAGTTTTGCCTACACATTTTCAATAGGATTGAGGTCAGGGCTTTGTGATGGCCACTCCAATACCTTGACTTTTTTGTCCTTAAACCATTTTGCCACAACTTTGGAAGTATGCTTGGGGTCATTGTCCATTTGGAAGAGCCATTTGCGACAAAGCTTTAACTTCCTGACTGATGTCTTGAGATGTTGCTTCAATATATCCACATAATTTTCCTTCGTCATGATGCCATCTATTTTGTGAAGTGCACCAGTCCCTCCTGCAGCAAAGCATCCCCACAGCATGATGCTGCCACCCCCGTGCTTCACGGTTGGGATGGTGTTCTTCGGCTTGCAAGTCCCCCCTTTTTCCTCCAAACATAACGATGGTCATTATGGCCAAACAGTTCTATTTTTGTTTCATCAGACCAGAGGACATTTCTCCAGAGGACATTTCTCCAAAAAGGACGATCTTTGTCCACATGTGCAGTTGCAAACCGTAATTTGGCTTTTTTATGGCGGTTTTGGAGCAGTGGCTTCTTCCTTGCTGAGCGGCCTTTCAGGTTATGTCAATATAGGACTCGTTTTACTGTGGATATAGGTACTTTTATACCTGTTTCCTCCAGCATCTTCACAAGGTCCTTTGCTGTTGTTTTGGGATTGATTTGCACTTTTCGCACCAAAGTACGTTCATCTCTAGGAGACAGAACGCGTCTCCTTCCTGAGCGGTATGACGGCTGCGTGTTCCCATGGTGTTTATACTTGCGTACTTTTGTTTGTACAGATGAACGTGGTACCTTCAGGCGTTTGGAAATTGCTCCCAAGGATGAACCAGACTTGTGGAGGTCTACTATTTTTGTTCTGAGGTCTTGGTTGATTTATTTTGATTTTCCCATGATGTCAAGCAAAGAGGCACTGAGTTTGAAGGTAGGCCTTGAAATACATCCACAGGTACACCTCCAATTGACTCAAATTATGTCAATTAGCCTATCAGAAGCTTCTAAAGACATGACATCATTTTCTGGAATTTTCCAAGCTGTTTAAAGGCACAGTCAACTTATTGTATGTAAACTTCTGACCCACTGGAATTGTGATACTGTGAATTATAAGTGAAATAATCTGTCTGTAAACAATTGTTGGAAAAATTACTTGAGTCATGCACAAAGTAGATGTCCTAACCGACCTGCCAAAACTATAGTTTATTAACAAGACATTTGTGGAGTGGTTGAAAAATGAGTTTTAATGACGCCAACCTAAGTGTATGTAAACTTCTGACTTCAACTGTATATCCTAACTTAACAGCTATCTTCACTCAAAACATACAGTAACAGTAACTCATCCCTTTATCAGCTTCAGTCCTCCTAACTGCACCACACCCCAATGGTCTGTGTGAGCTGGGGGCTTTGTGTTCGTTGGTCCTCTCAGATTGCATCATGGTCTATTGTCCCCATTCTGCCCTAGGGTCAGAGAACAAAGGCAGTCTGTGGGGAAAAGGGATCTTCAATAGAGCAAAAATACCTTTTGTGACTGCTTCTGTCCTTTAAAGTCTCAGACAAAGGGCTTGACATGGACTGAGAGAGAGCATGTCTGGGTGCTTTAGATCTTCCTTTAGTTAGGTTAATCCTGTCTTCCAACGGGCTGCTGGGAGTGAGATTTGACCTGTCTCTGGTCATTGGAATTTGTGCATGGGCGCAGTGCATTCATGTGTGTGTATTGGCTAGGGCTCAGAAATCACACTATACACCTGTTCAGCCAATTCGTATTAGAATGTTAGAGAGCCAGATGACACACCCATGCCAACCAGACAGGGAAATACGATAACCATACAGACATTTACATGGTAATGAAGTCAGTCAGCAGTCTGTGATGAGAAGACTGAGTGAGGATTGGAAGGATTGAGCAGACTGAGTCAGGATTCACCTCAGGTCAATAAAAGACACTAGCTTTTTTTCTCTGTCCTTGAAGAAGAACCTCCACGGTTCAGTAATGCCAATTATGGCTGATTGAAGTTTTGCACTGAATTGCAGCTTCACAAGGACTGGGACAGCAATAGTGTTCCACCTATTAGGGAGATGAAGTGTTGAGACTCTTCTCAGGTGTCTTTTGCTAGACAGCCCCTCAGGTTGACTCAGGGTTGTGTTAGAGGCTCAATGTCCACCTGTCATATCACACACTGTAACTACATAGATGTTACTCACCTGTTAGCTCAACCTGTATTTAACCATATGTTTAACCTGCTTCCTGAATTCAATGTCTGTCTATTAAGACATTATGCTCTTATTTTTATTGCCTCATTAACTGTGCTGTAGAGCCATAGAGCAGAGCTACAATAAAGCCATTCAGAGTAATATTACTTGATGATGAGAGATAACGGATGCCTCACTCTTCAATGCTGTTCTTGCCAAAGAAAAAGCAAGAAAGTCTGACTAATGTCCTCTGGATAGGTCAGCCCTCTCCCCTCTATTACGGAGGAGAAAGAGCTGAATGGGTCTTTTCAGTGTGTGTTGTGTATATAGAGCAGAGGAGATGGAGACCGCTTTGTAGAGAGAGAAGTGATCCGGAGAGGAGAGCAGGTTGTTAGTTCTGTACACACAGAAAAATGCTGATTCAGACCCCATGAGAAAGAATAGTCAATGCTTTGGTAAATATAGCTGTATAAATGCTGTGTAACATCATGGGATCCTGTACTCTACATTACTATCAGAGTGTCTACAAAGCAAATAAAACATACATAAAGAGCTCATACTATCTCCACTGTACTGGCCTGTATATTTTCCACCATCTATGGACCAGCATTGGATCATATTATGATTATTAGGCTACTAACTGTATTTTATAGAATTACTAATATTTAATTAAGGCATGCCTACGGCTCCATAGCAGTTTCCTAATCTCTGCTGTTGTTAGCGAGGTAGCCTTTAGCCAAACTGTGATGATTAAAATGTAAAATGATCACAGCATCTTCTTAACAGAAGAACAACTTGCAGACATTGTGAACTTAAGGGTTTCAGGAGGTGAAACTCTTATCTGCTTTATTCTCTGACCGAAACTTGAATACCAGCGCCTGGTGACGACATTTCTCAAGGAAGGGATGGGCATATAGATTCTGAATTTCATATCCGTAGGCACTCAGAATGTCCCATCAGCAACTAACAAATTCTGATATTTACACAAATGCAAAGCTGTGATAGTAGATTGACGGAAGCCTATGTGTAAGTTTAGCATATTTTAGTGATCCTGATCTAATCTGTTTGATTGTTGCCATTCATCTACAAATTAAAACATAACATTATACAGTGAGGGGAAAAAAGTATTTGATCCCCTGCTGATTTTGTACGTTTGCCCACTGGCAAAGACATGATCAGTCTATAATTTTAATGGTAGGTTTATTTGAACAGTGAGAGACAGAATAACAACAAAAAAATCCAGAAAAAAACATGTCAAAAATGTTATAAATTGATTTGCGTTTTAATGAGGGAAATAAGTATTTGACCCCTCTGCAAAACATGACTTAGTACTTGGTGGCAAAACCTTTGTTGGCAATCACAGAGGTTAGACGTTTCTTGAAGTTGGCCACCAGGTTTGCACACATCTCAGGAGGGATTTTGTTCCACTCCTCTTTGCAGATCTTCTCCAAGTCATTAAGATTTAGAGGCTGACGTTTGGCAACTCGAACCTTCAGCTCCCTCCACAGATTTTCTATGGGATTAAGGTCTGGAGACTGGCTAGGCCACTCCAGGACCGTAATGTGCTTCTTCTTGAGCCACTCCTTTGTTGCCTTGGCTGTGTGTTTTGGGTTATTGTCATGCTGGAATACCCATCCACGACCCATTTTCAATGCCCTGGCTGAGGGAAGGAGGTTCTCACCCAAGATTTGATGGTACATGGCCCCGTCCATCGTCCCTTTGATGCGGTGAAGTTGTCCTGTCCCCTTAGCAGAAAAACACCCCCAAAGCATAATGTTTCCACCTCCATGTTTGACGGTGTGGATGGTGTTCTTGGGGTCATAGGTAGCATTCCTCCTCCTCCAAACACGGCAAGTTGAGTTGATGCCAAAGAGCTCGATTTTGGTCTCATCTGACCACAACACTTTCACCCAGTTCTCCTCTGAATCATTCAGATGTTCATTGGCAAACTTCAGAAGGGCCTGTATATGTGCTTTCTTGAGCAGGGGGACTCTATGGGCGCTGCAGGATTTCAGTCCTTCACGGCGTAGTGTTTTACCAATTGTTTTCTTGGTGACTATGGTCCCAGCTGCCTTGAGATCATTGACAAGATCCTCCCGTGTAGTTCTGGGCTGATTCCTCACCGTTCTCATGATCATTGCAACTCCACGAGGTGAGATCTTGCATGGAGGCCCAGGCCGAGGGAGATTGACAGGTCTTTTGTGTTTCTTCCATTTGCGAATATTCGCACCAGCTGTTGTCACCTTCTCACCAAGCTGCTTGGCGATGGTCTTGTAGCCCATTCCAGCCTTGTGTAGGTCTACAATCTTGTCCCTGACATCCTTGGAGAGCTCTTTGGTATTGACCATGGTGGAGAGTTTGGAATCTGATTGATTGATTGCTTCTGTGGACAGGTGGCTTTTATACTCCCTTTAAGAGTGTGCTCCTAATCTCAGCTCGTTACCTGTATAAAAGACACCTGGGAGCCAGAAATCTTTCTGATTGAGAGGGGGTCAAATACTTATTTCCCTCATTAAAATGCTAATCAATTTATAACATTAATTTTTCTGGATTTTGTTGTTGTTATTCTGTCTCTCACTGTTCAAATAAACCTACCATTAAAATTATAGACTGATCATTTCTTTGCCAGTGGGCAAACGTACAAAATCAGCAGGGGAATACAAATACTTTTTTCCCTCACTCTAAGTGCATTATTTGAGCAGATCCATTGTCATGCGTCTGTGCTGTTAGTGTAGATGCTTTTCCGTTGGTCTGTCACCTGAGAGCTGAGGCCATTGAAGGATGAATCCTAGCTTTGTCTAGTGATGCATTCAGTGCAATGGGGTGTGGTCAAATTTTTGGAGTTGCTGGACTGGACATCCAAAGGAAACATATTATCATTAGTCACATAGGACTTGTATCTGAACTAATGGGTGTGGGAGAGAGCCAAAGGAGAGGAGGGACCGGCCAGTGGAGATTGAGAGAAAGAGGGGGAGGAGTGGTAGCCTCACGAGCCACTTGATCCCGCGAGCTTACATGAATGGTTCGCTGCAGCGGCAGTCAGTCTGGTATATACAGGGCTAGAGGAGTGCTGAAGGAGAGTGACATTTGGTGGTTGCAGAGAATGCCATGATGTGGGAGAATGGCTGCCAAAGAGGACGGTCACTGGGCCAGTCTTGTGATTGTATTTAAATCAACAATTCCTTCACTGAAACCCCACGCTAAGCCCCACTAAACTCATTACAGAGTTGATTAGTTTGCATATGCAATACTGTGCCTGTGTTAGTGCATACATGCGTCTCTCTCTCTCTCTCTCTCTCTCTCTCTCTCTCTCTCTCTCTCTGTCTCTCTGTCTCTCTGTCTCTCTCCCTCTCCCTCCTCTTGCTTTCTCAATTTACCTATTATTCAAATCTAGAGGTGCATTTTTTTCATGTGGACCTTTACATATCACAACAGCGGTAGGCGAACCAATCCCTAGTGTGTGTGTGTGTGTGTGTTAGTATGTGAATGTGTATTTTGCTCTGACCGTGACCCCCATGTGGATTTAGCCCCCATTCCATTTGGAAAAGTAAACATGATGTGATGTCATAGTCGGTTCCTCATCTGTTATCACAGCCACCATCCCTTTAACTACAGTAGCTTCCTGATCCCCACTGTGGCCATAGAAACAGTCCCTCCCTGTCACTAGAGACAAGGTCTAAGGTTAATGATTAGCTCAACACACCTCAATGACTCAATGTCATAACCACATTAGCGCTACAGTGTGAGGCATGCTCATGTTCTTGTAATGTCTGTTTATGGTGTATGTGTCTGGCAAACAAACACTGGATATTCTCCTCAATGCTTCACTGTCTGTAAAGACAGGCTTATCACACTGCTAAACTGCACTGTTTCAGTTATTTAGTTGTGAAAATGGCTTTATTGAATAACAAAAGAAATGACAACTTAAGAGATGGAGTGAGGGAGATGAGAGAGGGAGAGAAAAGCCACAGGGAAGGAGGCAAGGAGGGGTGAGTCAGCAAACACCATTGCCACAGGGTGCAGTCACCTGGCAACCAGGAGATCAGATTTCAAAGCTCACGATGACGATCCCAGTGTGTGTGTGTGTGCGTGTGTGTGCGTTTGATGATGTTTGGAAGTGAAGGCTTTATCTATAGGCAATTGAAGTACCATAGAACATTCCTATCAGTTGTAAAGCACACATTCTTTGTATTGAACCCCCCCTAAAATTCCTCATTATTTCCAGTGATTTGATTGGTTATGACCCTGTCTCGTGCCCTCTGACCCCTGTGTCCTCCCCTGTGTCTCCAGGCCGAGTGTCTCTGGTGAGGAATACTGTCTTGAGGGTGAAGGGACTCCTCCTAGAGGACCAGGGCCTGTATGAATGTCGCATCCTCCTGCTGGACAAAACCACAGATGAGACCCGCAATGGCACCTGGACCCTACTGTCTGTCACTGGTGAGAGGAGGGGCTTGTGATGGGGAGGGGATTTATTTTAAGGCCATGGAACCCTATTATCCTCATCCCATACAGCCCTATTACCCTATCATATCATATACGCACACTCCCTCTCTCTCTATGACCTCTCTCAACAAAACATGACTGCTCAGACAAATATAGCACAAAATCCCACACAGACTAGGCAGACTTTTGGTGAGGTGAGAGAGGAGCAGGAGAGGAGCAGAAGCATTAGGACAGATTAGCCAGGCACATGGCCTGGTCAAAGACAGGCCCTGCAGGTCACGTCTCAGGCCCATTGTCTAATGAGGTTAAGATGCCTTGGCAGGAGGGCCTGGAGCACACAGCCAGGCAGAACAGCTCTATCTGTTTCCTAAACAAACAAATGCTTTACTCACTCACTGGTGAACTGTACAGTAAATGACTGGCGTCTAAGGGATATTTGCTTACCCCAGGTCAATCGCCTTCAGCCAATATGACTTTAAACTTTGTCAAACCTGCTGATTCTGCTTTGTTTTTTATGAGACCTTCACCTTTACAATCGGTTTAGCTCTCTCTGTGGAAAAGGGATTGAGGATGTTGTGTTGACTGTCTTTATTGTTGTTCTGTAGCTCCTCCTATTTTCACCAAGACCCCTCCCCCTGTCATGGAGACTCTAGTGGGGAATCCTCTCTCTCTGGCCTGCGTTGCCCACGGTAACCCACCACCCACCATAACCTGGGCTAAAGATGGTACTCTGATTGGAGGAGACAAGGTTGAGGTGAGGAATCATGGTTCAGACTTCATGACTAAACATTTAACAAAAAACAAAAATTAACCTCTACAATCCCACATTGCAATCTATCTGTCTCTCAATGCAAACTTTATTGTCCCTGCAGGGAAATTAATTGCTCTCTCTCTCACTCTCGCTCTCTCTCTCCCCCTCCCCCTCCCCCTCCCCCTCCCCTCTCCCTCCCCCTCCCCTCCCCCCTCCCCTCTCTCGCTCTGTCTCAGGTTCTGAGTGGGACACTGTCTCTCAGAGCAGTGGACAGGGAGTCAGAAGGACAGTATGAATGTCTCGCCTCCAACACAGAGGGCAATGTGACTCATGTGACAAAGCTTAAAGTCAAAGGTCAGTCGCTGTTTGTCTGTTTGTTTGTTTATGAGTTCCCTGTCTACAGTTTCCCCCTGGGTCATACTAGAAGAATAGAAAAATTCAGCAGAATACTCTGTCCTTATTTTCTCCCAATCGTAGTCACTGGAATCCCCACTGATACACAGTGAGTCATACAATCTCCCATCACTTTGTCTAGTATTACCTTGATCCTCTGTTGAGTGTGGAGAGGCATTATCGCCATCTAGTGGTGGATGTGTGATGTTCAGTTACGGGTGGATCCAAGGGTTTATACATTATGTTGTGTCCTTACTGTGGATAGTTTTCCTCATAAATTTCACTTATGTAATAGAATATGTTCCATTTATTTTTAAGTCATACTATGTTATGCCCCATGACGTCAATATGACCAGGATATGCCGTTTAGATTTGGGTGTGTTTTTGGCAGTGACACCTGTTTGGATTATAATAAGGCTTTGATTTCTGGCTGTAGTCACTTTTTCAAATCCTTATGTAAGCCTATAAAACAGGCCTTCAAACAAATCCTCTAAGCATTTATCTCAATCAGCCATAACCTCCCAACATGAATGTCACTGCCATGCTGTGTAGTACCGTAGTGTTGCTCTCACCAGATAACTGATTGGAGTTTAGATATCTTGCTAATCTGCAATGTCCTGCTAAGTTTTATCATGGAAAGAAATCCCTGATCTATTCTATCTGGTCTCAAACAGGTCCTCCAGTCATTGTTATCCCCCCGAAGGACACCGCCCTCAACATGACCCAGAATGCCCAGCTGCGGTGCCAGGCGGTGGCTGATCCACCCAACATGACCTATGTGTGGCAGAGAGAGGGAGAGAATGTCTACCACATAGAGTGAGTTTAGTGTATTTTTACCCGGTTTCTTTATATTGGATTTGTGTATTTACATGGGATTTTGCGTATGTTGTAATGTTTCTAATGAGGCGTTTGCTCTATTTGAATGTCCTGAATGTGTTTTAAGTTTTGTTTTGTTTTGTTGTTAGGGCTCTGAAGTCCCGTGTGAAGATCATGGTGGACGGCACCCTCCTCATCACCCGCATTACCCCAGACGATTCTGGGAACTATACCTGCATGCCCACCAACGGACTGTTGATTCCGCCTACTGCATCTGCCAATCTCACTGTGAGACGTAAGTGTCTATGTGTTGATGCGTTCATCTTCAATCTTCAGTTCCAACATAATGACACAAATCCTTCCTATCCATCAATCCATCCATTTTCCTCTCAGACCCTGCCCAGGCTCTCCTGATGCCCCCGCAGACATATCTCCCCACAGGCCTGGGAGGTCTGGTCTCCTGCTCTGTGAGAGCCCAGCCCCCCCTGCTTCGCGTCGACTGGACCAAGGATGGACAGCCACTGGATCTGGCCATGGTGGGGAGATCAGCCTCATATCTACCCTCATAGAGATACCCATTAACTGTCTGATGCTGCTGAATTTCCATTTACATAAGGAATCAATATACCCTGTAGGCCTACTGCTCAAAAGAAAAAATGTTTCCATTTAAGAGAGATGTATATATCATTTTATGGGCTTGGCACACTTAGCTTTATCCTCAGCTAGGATATTAGTTGCTATTCATTATTCACACTAAGCTAAATTAAAAAACTGTTGAGAAGTTCTCTGACCCCTCGCTCTGTTTTATCCAATCAGTACCCAGGATGGACGTTGACGTCTGAAGGCTCGGTGTTCATGGCTACTGTCAATGATGATGCAACAGGCGTGTACATGTGTACCCCTTACAACAGCTACGGGACCATGGGCCAATCAGGGCCCACTACAGTCATCCTACAGGTCAGGGTGCACCCAATGTTCTCTAGCAGTTTATTGCACAGTACAGAAATTACCAGCTATTTACTTAGAAATGACGTGGTAAAATGGTAATTGCACAATAATAACTTCTGCAATATTGGTTTGTTTCTTAAAGAATGATTGCTACCAATTTTGTAGCAGGTAGTTGGTTACCAATTTTGTGCAATTTAACTAGACTAGAATGTCCCATTTTTAACACTTAGTTTCCTTGTAAATTGCAGGTAAATACCTATGAAAACAACACTGTAAAATAAATTGCTACCCAATTAAAAGCCTCTCATACCGAAGAGAGAGCTCTTATCTGAGATAGCCAATTAACATTTTGATTACCTTTTTACACTCCTCTACTTGTCAGCCTGTTACTTGAATTGAGTTGAATGTGGTCTGATTACAATAGCTCCTGTATATCAAGGTTAATTCTGGATCTAATCCTTTTGCAAATAGCATAATCTTCTGAAGGTAATCAACTGTTTCACTCACTTTCTCTAATTACGATAAAGTCCTTGACTAAATGACACGGCTGGTTGTTTTGTTACGACCTGCAGGACCCCCCGTCACTCAGCGTGTGTCCCCGTAAGGAGTATAGACAGGAGGTGGGGAGAACGCTTGTTATTCCCTGCCAGACCACTGGAGATCCAGCCCCTAGTATAACCTGGAGCAAGGTGAGAGCACTCCAACACACCCCACAGCAAATGGCTGTACTCTACTGACTTCTTCAGTCAACAAGCCAGCACACAGGCCTGTCAACCTGTGAATAAGATGGTATGAACTGTGGACAAACCCTGAAGCAGAAATAGCTATTATTTAACACACACCTGCAAGCAAGCACCCCTCTCCCGAACAAACAGAGACAAACACCTCACTGATTGCAGATTACCCTTCATCAGCAATCAGCCCAGCTTGTGTGTCTGATCTCTCTGTCCTCCCTGTCTGTAGGTTGGACCTGCCACACGCTCTCAGTACTCTGTAGCAGCCAACGGCTCCCTGCTGCTGCTTCCGCTCAGTAAAGACCACCAGGGGGAGTGGGAGTGCAGCGTTACAAACCGCGTGGCCACTGTCAAAGCCAGCACTCTCATCTCAGTGCTGGGTGAGTGGAACGTACAGACTGACTGACACACATCTACATCATCTTTATTAATGTAGCTACTATGTAAAGTGTTCATGTCTAATGTTTTTTCAACACTGAGCAAATTTCAGGTCTGCTGAGCGCAAACTTGAACTTTGTGAAAATTCTGTGTAACTTCCAGCGCGTGTTTACTGAGGCTGTACCCGCTTTAAGTTACAATTTTAACAGTGGCCAAGTAGGCTACTGTAGCTATTTGATCATAATGTAGGCCTACCAGAGTGACCTACCATCAAAACCAATGGAGAAAATGCATCCCATAACATTTTAACATGGAAATAGCTGTTCTATCATTCAGCATACAGTAGCAGCCAATGTGTGGTGTTCAATGTAGGCCTACATTCCATGCAGGGCTTGACATTAACCTGTTTATCCACTGTCCTTCAGACAATGAGGTTACTGAAAATGTTGTTGTGTTGTTTGATGCAAGAAACCACTTTACAAAATTAAATGCATTATTATTCCCATACCATTATTACAGAGAATCAGACAAATTATGCTGCCCTCTGCCTATTGGCTACTTAGCTTATTCAAGCCTGTCTCAAAATATAACACTGCCCCTTTAAGACAAAAAAAAGCTCTTTACCTGACTCGCTTTTCAAAGATTTCTAGAAATGTACACGTTTTGCACTCTTGTAGGAAGCAATCACTCCCCTATTTCTGAATACAAATTATCTATAGCTGGGCTAATAACTCACTAACTAGCAAAGGATATTAACTAAATGTGCACACGTGGCTACATGCAGCTCTCGCTTTGATCTCAAAACAAGCGCATCTACTCACGACTGCTCATGCTGTAAACACAGTCCAGTTCAAAGTAAATGGCACAAATCCATATATGGCAATGGTCTATTTGCATATAGGCCTACTGCAGCTCTGATTGGTTATGCCGCACTGTTCTGTGTAGAGTACGGGCTGAGTCGTGCATGTTAATGCAATAGAATCCTACTCTGATTCGTTCTGTCTACAACAAAAGCTCTTGCATAGTTAGTTTTGTTTTGGTACGTCGCTCTCAACATCGCTCCACTCTCCCTTTCCTCCACTGACACTGACCAAAAAGGGACACCATCTTCCAGCTGATGGCGAAACTCGAGTCGCATTGCATTATTTCTGCCTCATGCACAAATTCATGTTGTTACTCCTATGAACAGAGAAAGTGAAATATTCCTCAGTATTAAAAAAGACCCAAGCCTCTAATAATAACATCAACACAAGCCTATAGATACACTTTCCTCATTCATTACTGCAGCAGTGCTTGTTGTAGCGCTGAGTGGAAATAGGAAGAACACGCATTTTATGGCTTATAAAAGTGTTGAATTCAAAGTGTATGAACTTAAACATGAACTCACTCATAAAAACAGTAGCTCTTTGCTGTATTCGTTGACAGTTTCTCTCTAGTCATGGTTTTAAACGTTTTAAATCTCACAGTATCAACTTTGATTTAGTTTACTTTTATGCCTGCTACGTTACCACAGACATGGTTATCTGAGCCATCCAATTGGCGGTAGGCCTATAGTGCACTTGATTTGCTCTCCGGGCCCGTCGGGATTCCAAATGGCAACAGTTCGCCTACCCGGCGCGCAGGGCAACTGAATCGGGTGCACCTACCGCCAACAGCATGAGACAAAACAAAGAAAAATGAACACAAGGCGTTATCGTTGGGTTTTTTACGGAAATGTTTGGCGATTGACTAGGAATGCCTTGGAGATCGACCACTGCTCTAGAAAGTTGAGTTAAGTTCAATCTCGTGCTTCTCTCTGCGTGGCAGTCCCTGGGGAGCTGTCTAGGCTACTGCTTAGTTTAGAGCCAACATTATTCATGACGTTATGTAACCGCACCAGTATGTTACGAATCAACGTAAAATAATGACGCTCATCTTATCACTATTCTCCCCTTTCTGACTTTTCACTCCCTCTCTCTCTTCTCCTCCTTCTCTGTCTCTCAGGCACCAGTCCCCATGCTGCCACCATGGTGTCTGTGTCTCCAGGGGCAAAGCTGGCAAATGTGTCCTGGGAACCAGGCTTTGATGGGGGATACACCCAGAAATTCACAGTCTGGTGAGTCATCTACTCTTCTAGTCTATGTTCTGTCTCCCTCTCCATGGCCTGGCCTTGTAACCATATTAGCAGCATATTAATATATTGCATTGAATGTCAGTGGAGGACAGCTCATCATCAGCAGCAGCAGCAGAGGTAAACAATCACAAACAGAGAATCAGACAAACTGTATTGACATAGATGGGGACAGAACACAGAAACCCACCAGTAATTACTGATGCCAGATGGAGCAAAGTTTGAAAGACAAACCGCTTGAAAAAGGACAGTGTTCCACAAAAGTTAACATGTCCTTCACCATGCTTTTTCAAGCAGTTTATTTTACAAATGTTGACCCATCTCTTGAAAACAATGCTATTGTATAAAATCTCTACATTATCATATAGATCTATTGCATGGGAGCATAAAATGCATTGTGCAGAGTCTCTTTATATGCACAGACACACACACACACACACAGACAGACAGACAGACAGACAGACAGACAGACAGACAGACAGACAGACAGACAGACAGACAGACAGACAGACAGACAGACAGACAGACAGACAGACAGACAGACAGACACATACTCGCTATTTCTATCTCTTTATTTTTATTTCTCTCCATTCACTCCACCTCTCACTGTCTCTCTGCAGGTTGAAGCAGATGTCTGTGGGTGATAGTGGGGAGAAACAGGAGTGGCTCTCTGTGCCCGTGCCCTCCTCCTCTGGCTCCAGTCTGCAGGTGACGGGGCTGGTCCCTGCCACAGAGTACCAGTTCAGTGTCCTGCCACACAACAAAGTGGGCACTGGGCCTTTCAGCGAAATCGCCACAATCCGAACTCTGAGTCAGTACCTGTTGTGTTGAAGTGACTTTGGTCTACATTGTCTCTTTAGAGCCTGAATGACATTGTCTACTCTAAGGCTGCATGCTTGAAGAATAAGACCGTTTTCTTCTCCAAATTATAGTTCCAAAGTAGGTCTATTTTTTCTAAGTGTGTTCTGTCTTATGCCTTCAGATCCACTCCCAAGGAGAGCGAAACTAGAGCCACCCACATCGCTGTCAGCCAATCAGAGCTCGGCAGGTATAGTCCTGCAGTGGTCCCCCTTGTCTCAGTTCCCGCCCATTACTGGATTCGTCCTCCAATCGCGCACTGAGCAAGGGGAGTGGTTCAATCTGGACGAGGACATCAGTGCCAATAGGAGTGTGATGATCGTTCCAGGTCTGCGCAAGGTAGCCACCAGTCCCTTTTAGTCACTCCCTCAGAGACCAGTCAGCAGACATCAGTCTTAAAGACTTCTGTCAGTTAAACACCACTGTGATATTTAAGTTAGGAAGCCTCTCTCAGACTTATCACATGACAGCTATCATATTTCTTCCTTCTTTCAATCTATATCCTTTCTCCCCTCTCTGTCTGCCTCCTCTGTCCTGCTCTCCTTCTCTTCCCTAAATCTGAATTCAGATGAGCCTGATTAGCATTGCAGGCGCAATCCTATGTTGACAAAGTGTGGTTTCGTCCCTCCGTCCTCCCCTGTGTGTGTGTGTGTGTAGGACTGTGTGTACGAGCTGCGGCTGGTGTCCCGGCGAGGGGAGTTGCTGAGCGAGCCCAGTCCATCAGTCAACGTCTCCACCATGGGTTAGTGTTTCAGGCTGGGGATCCTGGCAGGACCAGACTGGCAGCCCTTCTCCTCTCTGTAACATCACCACAGGCACCACAGGCCCATTACAGAATTAGAACATCCCTCTGGAGAATACTGGTCTTTTAGGAGTCTGAGTTATGAAATATTGCAGCTAATAACTTTTTAACATGATATTAATATTTCACCATGGGACATATTGAAGACAGATATATCAGAGATAGTGTCATGCTTTTATTATGCTGTATATTGGACAAACTGCCCCAGTGTATTTACTGTAAGGGAATACATTGTTAACATTTGGTTGTGGTAGAGTTCTGTGTTATGGATGCTGATGTTGCGGTCATGTCACAGGGATGGATATGTACCCTGCCAGTTCCCACTTCCTGGAGTTTGTTCCCGAGCCGCTATTGGCTGGAGTGATGGGCGGCGTGGGCTTCCTGTGTTTGGCATTCATCCTGGTCCTAGGGTCAGTGTGTATCTTCAGTCACAAGAGAGACCAGCGACGCAGGAAGAAGAAAGATGGTAAAACATGATCACTTAACTAATCACATGCACTATGAACACCATTATACAGTATGTAGATGGATTCCAATACACTTTCATAAATCATACTTCAGTGCATAGACATGACGCCATGCTTGTCAACCCCATTCCCCTTTCGTTGTAAAATATATTAATGTCGTTTACACTGCTAGCTAATTAGGGTCATTTCTCATTAATGTGGCTGATTAATGTGTAATTAACTTTGAGGCACGGCCCATTGCTGTGCCTCCGGCCATTTTTGTCCGCTTTGATTGGGCTCATATTATTGGGCTTTTGTTTTTTCATTGATTACTTTCCATGGTGACAGTGTCATTGTGAATCATCATCTCCCCCATTCAGATCTCCCTCCTGCCATCTATAAAAGCCCCCCCTCAATGTAAGTACCCTTCCTTCATAATATCATTCATTGTTCTCCCTCTCGTTGCCATTTTGTTTTACTTACTGTAAGCTGAGTTTTTTTCAGACTTTCCGAAGATTTTAATGTACCATACCCAGCCATCGCCTTTGTCTTAATGTATTTTTTTTCAAGACTGGTATCTTCAAGACAGTTTAAGAAGTCTTCATGACTCGCTATAGATACATTTTCATTTTTTCCAAGACATCTTAAGATGACTCAAGATGTCTTCACAAAACATCTCAAGACATGGTGATGGCTCAGTAAAATGGCCCCCTCTCTCTCTTGTCCTTCATTTAAACCCCTTATCTCGCTCTCTCGTAGCGGGTCGCTTGCTAGCAGTCCAGACAGTGTGCTGAAGCAGAAGCTCCTCCCTCCCGACTGCCACCCCCACTATCCCGGCTCCACCTCCCCCTCCTCCTGCTCCTCCTCCCAGTCGGACCACTCCTCCTTCGGCAGACCTAGCCGCAGTGAATACCAGGACCAGCGCCAGCATCTGCTCTCCTGCCCCCCACCTCCTCCTCACTATGCCCCCCAACACCACCACCACCTCCCCAGGACAGGCTTTTCTCCCACTTCCCCTCTAGAGTTCATCTCCAGAGGCCCTGACGGTCGCTTCATTGTGCAGCCCTACGACCAGGCCTCCGTCCCCACCTCCCACACCATGAGATCCCTGAAGAAAGACTTCCCACAATCCACTGGGGTCCAGAGGTCAGTGTCCCTTCGCTCTGAGAAGAGCGTGAGGAGGGAGCCGCCGTTCGTCCTCTCAGTGGACCTACCCCCCTGTGGTGGAACTGACGCCAACCCCACGACCAGGGTCCGGGCCATGGCCAAACACCTCTCCCTCCACGGACGCTTCTACCTGGATGGGGAGCAGGACAGTTGTGCTGGACATCCAGACGAGAGTAGTCTCTACTCAGACAGTAACTCAGACATGTACCCCCAGCCAAGCCTGGAGGAGAGCAATCCAGGATACCCATCCCTAAAGCGGGCCGTCCAGCCGGCCACTGCCAGCACCCTGGTGCTGCAGATGGAGCATGAGAGGGAGACCGGCAACCTGAGCAGGTGTCTGAAGCTGGCCCGGGAGAGAGAGGAGCTGGAGAGAGAGCTACGGAAGTACACACTAGATAGTAATGCTACTTTAGACGGGAAGAGAGGGGGACCAGGCAGCGACGAGGAGAGGTGGAGAGGGACTGAAGAGTGCGATCCCATATGGAAACCTCAGGACAACACTTCACCACACAGTCACCCCCATCATCACAGTCACCCCCATCATCACAGTCACCCCCAGGTCAACAGGGGGTGCTCTAGCATGGCCAAAGGCCCTTCATCCCCGTCCTATATTCACTGGGAGGCCAGCCCACTCACCTCAGCCACCAGCATGGTCCCAGCACATCAGACCCCCTCTGATAGGACAGCGACCCTCCACTGTGACCCTCCACTCACCCAGTGTCCCTCTCTGTCACCTGTCACACAACACCACTTCAGGTCAGAGAGAGCAGAGTGTCAGTCTAAGAGGGTGAGCCACCAGCCACTAGACAGGCAGGAAGGGATAGAGACTGCAAGGGTCAAGACACACACAGGGCTTTGTGATGAAACTCACATGTCAACGGAGTTGAAGAGAGGTGACTTCGAGTCACATGAATGGAACAGCAAGAGCAATCAATGCCTTTTTAATGTCAGCGTTTCACACACGTCTAAGCCAGATGTCTCTGTCAACAAAGTGCCTGGTTCATGGAGAGTGGAGTTAGCAAGGTCACAGCCATGTGAAGAGTCATCTCTCCACACAGTGGTGGATCTCTCAGACTGTGTAGAAATTAGTGTGGATGAACCAGAGGATGAAGGCTCAGTGGATCCTCCTACAAATCCCATAAGGCACCAGAGACATGCCCATCAGGTAAACAATGAGTCCCCATTGGCCGTGAAAGACCACAGAGGACCACGAACCACGAAAGACCACAGAGGCCATCCATTAGCCCACAGGAACAGCCCAGTACCTAGGGAGGAGCGGGAGAGGTGGCACAGGAGGTCATCTCGGAGCAGAAGCCCAGTTACCATTCAGCCTCCTAGGCCGGCGCTCAGGAAGGCTATCAGTCTAGGAGGCTTTCAGAACGGGGACGGCCGCAACCACCAGCGCAGCCGGAGTCTAGACTCCAGGAGACAATCCCAGGGTAACTTCCTGATGCCTGACGCCTGGGTTGACTCTCTCAGCCAGGATAACTGCTCCTCTCCCTTCTCCTTCCGCCCAGACTCTGTCTTCTGGGAACCTGAAAGCACCTTAGCTCCTGAGACCCCCATCCACACAGAGGCCCCCCTTGCTTCCCAGCCTCCCCCTCCCCCGCCCCCTCCCCCCGAGGACCCACGACCTCCCAGCAGGACCCCACAGCATCTCTGTGAAGCATATAGGGGTGATATGCACATCCCAAGCATAAGAAAACCGGTGCTGGAGAGACAGCAGCAGCTCCCCCCAACCCCTCCTTCAGTGCCTTCCAGCCCCAGTCATCCCCCCCACGACCCCAGGAAGAAGGCTTCCATCTTCCCAGACGCCTACAGGTGGCCCATCACCTACCAGGAGGCCCTGAGGTCAGTGCAGCGCATGGAGGCCAGGAAGAATACATCTCTCCCCAGGGACCACAGGGAGCACCCCAGACCCCCAGACTGTAGAGGCAGAACCACAGCTCCCTCCCTGCTCAGGGGTTACAGTTGGCCTGCACCCCATCACACCCCTCAGCCACCCCAGGAGGAGGAGAAAAAGCAGGAGGAGGTAGTAGTGGAGGAGGAAAAGGAGGAGAAGTATGGGGGGCATGAGGTGGAGATTGGGAGGTATCATCGGGGAGTGCCAGACTCAGGGGGGAGCTACAGTAGCTATGCCAGCCAGAGCAGTGGCAGGGGGAGTCTGGAGCCTCCAAACGGGCGCCTGTCCATCTGCCTGTCCCCAACCCTCACCAGCTCTCCTGAGTCCACCGAGGAGATGCAGGGAAACACAGTGGAGACACACCTACAGGACATGGCGGCATTGAAAAGGTGAGTCTGTGTCCCTTGAGCTAGTATGTACTTCAGTCTCCCTTTATTTTGTATCTCTATTGCTCTCTTTCTACATTATCTCTTTGACATTGAGCATCATGTTACACAATGAATAGCTGATGAGAACATTTTAAACTTGAGCAATTACAAACTTTCCACTTGTGTGTGTGTGTGTGCTTCTTCAGGAGAAAGGCTTCAGTGGATGAGAATTATGAGTGGGATTCAGTTGATGTGTCCATTCAGCCAGGAGAAAACCTTGAAGGCAGAGGTATGAGAGCTATATTGTTCTTTTAAGACTGGCATGCCTCTGTCTGTGAGTGAAAGATGTTCAGAACAGATTTTAATAACACTAGCTCCGTTGCTTAAGAACAGGCATGTCAAACTCATTTTTCCCTCAGGGCCACATTCTGTCTTCACCGAGGCTGCATGGCAAATTGGGTATATTGCCTTGCTGTCAAGATCCGCAAAAAAATATAATTTCTATCCAATATTTTGGGACTTTTTGATTGTTTCGGACTGTCTACACTCTTAAAAAAAAGGTGCTATCTAGAACCTAAAAGGGTTCTTCGGCTGTCCCCATAGTAGAACCCTTTGAATAAGCTTTTTTGGTTCCAGGTAGAACCCTTTCGGTTCCAGGTAGACCCCTTTTGGGTTCCATGTACAACCCTTTCCACAGAGGGTTCTACCTGGAACCAAAAAGGGTTATCCTATGGGGACAGCTGAAGAACCCCTTTGGAACCCTTTTTTCTAAGAGTGTAGCTTTCGTTTTGGTGATTGTTAGCGGGCTGAACAAGGTGAAGACACTTAGGTATTTTTTAAAACATAAAGTTCTTCAGAAATTCTTCAGTTTGATTGATTGACACCCCTGCTTTAGATTATGTAAGGATCTTTCTAATCCCTATCCAATCTTCTCCTGCTTTAGGCCTGTTCTCCTCAGTTAGTCTACTGAAGTCTACTCCCAGCATGCACCATTCCAGGGAGGGCCTCAAAGAGTCGGTCCACTTCCAGGGTCATCACCATGTGACCAGCCGCTACTCAGAACCCGAACCAGAGACTGTGATGTTCTGACAGCCCCATCCATCCCTAAGGTCAGCTCAGAGCTCTCATCTCTGTTATTGTGTGTCTGAACAGGAGCATTGATCTGTGTGATTGGCTGTGTTTACCCATGTCTCTCCCACCTTATGAATTTTGCTTTACTCTGTGGCTCTTATTGTGTTGGTGTTTATCTTTTTTTATCTGTTTTTGTGCATCTGTCAGTCTTCTTCTCCTGTTGCTTTCTACTAATATCTCAGAGTTTGTTTTATTTATACAGACTTCAAACAAGGAGGTGAAAATAGTGTGCCTTCATCAGCAATTCAGCATGGATTTACAGTTGTCAAAACTCTCAACCATGGGATAACACTGACTGGTGGACGCTCAGGGCTGAGTAAAGTATTGGCTGTTGTTGTTCAGAGCTGTACCCACCAAAGAGGACTCTCACCACTGATTCACACGACTTAGTGGTTACATTGATTGCTCTCTGCTACTTCTATGGGATGCTTATACTATGGAACTTGTTACCAAGTCAGTGAAAAGGCAGGTACAATCTTTGGTCTTCCTTGCCCGTCATCATGGCACTGTGTACGAAAATACATAATTCATACTCTTGGACTCACGGAGGATCAGTTGGAGGCTCTTTTTATTGCTTTGAGAAAAGGCAAACCAACACTGGGCTGGCACTTTGTTCCACTGCTACAACACTTTCAACTTATGACAGAACTATGACGCATTATCCATTTTTCTGTGTGATGAAGAGAGAGCATTTGAGAGGGCAGGATGACAGGTCCTTAAAAATGAAGGAGGACTGACGGAGAATGTTCAGAACAAGTAGGCTGCATCATGCATTTTTTCACGTTGTTTTGTTCCTGGCCTAGTGTGAACGCTTCTGCAGTACAACTATGAGCTCTGAGTAGACGATCAATAATATTACCCCAGGAGGTTAACTCACAAGGGTTCATCAGATGTAGCTCTATGAAGAAGACCTGCTTTCTTTTCTACCCATATTCTCAACATGTAGCTAATCGAATCTCTCATTCCTCTCTATTTTTAACCTCATTGATGTTGTGCAACGTTTGTTCTGTCTATTGATTTTTTTGTACCCGGAGTGCAGTAGTTTTTGGCTGGTAATGATCACCTGTTGCTGGGATAAGTGAAGGCCGTTTTTTCACCAACCATGTATAAAATGAGTGTTATTATCAGTGAGCATTACCGGTGAGATATTTTTTGCCGTGTCTAATTTGGAGATGGAAACCTAAATGGGATTTTTTCAATCAGTCGATCTCTGAGTCATCCTAGTCAGGGAGGGAGATGGGAATTTATAGCATGTCAGAAGAGTTGATTATGCCCTAGAATGCCTTCCAGCACAACGTCTGGTGATAGAGAGAGAGAAGGGGCGCCGCGGGTGTGAATGCCTTTTGAGCTGTACTCACTCTGTTATCAGCTTACAACACCAGATCACCCCACTTACCCTTCCATTTTAATTCCATCAAACATTTGTACACAGAACTGACTCCCAGAAAATGTCAGTTTGTCCACTTTGGGTTTTATACAGTATCAGTCAAAAGTTTGGACACACCTACTCATTCCTGGGTTTTTCTTGATTTTTACTATTTTCTACATTGTAGAATAATAGTGAAGACATCAAAACTATGAAATAACACACATGGAATCATGTAGTAACCAAAAAAGTGTTAAACAAATCAAAATATATTTTAGATTTTAGATTCTTCAAAGTAGCCACTATTTGCCTTGATGACAGCTTTGCACACTCTTGGCATTCTCTCAACCAGCTTCATGAGGAATGCTTTTCCAACATTCTTCCAACATATGCTGAGCACTTGTTGGCTGCTTTTCCTTTACTCTGCGGTCCAACTCATCCCAAACCATCTCAATTGGGTTGAGGTCGGGTGATTGTGGAGGCCAGGTCATCTGATGCAGCACTCCATCACTCTCCTTCTTGGTCAAATAGCCCTTACACAGCCTGGAGGTGTGTTTTAGGTCATTGTTCTGTTGAAGAAATATGATAGTCCTGCTAAGTGCAAACCAGATGGGATGGCAGGTAGCTTAGTGGTTAAGAGCGTTGTGCCAATTACCGAAAGGTCGCTGGTTCTAATCCCTGAGCCCACTAGGTGAAAAATCTGTCTGTGCCCTTGAGCAAGGCACTTAACCCTAATTGCTCCTGTAAGGCGCTCTGGATAAGAGCGTCTGCTAAATGACTAAAATGTCAAATGTAAATGGCATATCGCTGCAGAATGCTGTGGTAGCCATGCTGGTTAAGTGTGCCTTGAATTCTAAATAAATCCCTGACAGTGTCACCAGCAAAGCACCCCCACACCATCACACCTCCTCCTCCATGCTTCACGGTGGGAACCAAACATGTGGAGATCATCCATTCACCTACTCTGCGTCTCACAAAGACACGGCAGTTGGAACCAAAAATCTAAAATTTGGGCTCATCAGACCAAAGAACAGATTTCCACCGGTCTAATGTCCATTGCTCGTGTTTCTTGGCCCAAGCAAGTCTCTTCTTATTATTGGTGTCCTTTAGTAGTGGTTTCTTTGCAGCAAAATCGACCATGAAGTCCTGATTCACGCAGTCTCCTCTGAACAGTTGATGTTGAGATGTGTCTGTTACTTGAACTCTGTGAAGTATTTATTTGGGCTGCAATCTGAGGTGCAGTTAACTCTAATGAACTTGTCCTCTGCAGCAGAGGTAACTCTGGGTCTTCCTTTCCTGTGGCGGTCCTCATGAGAGCCAGTTTCATCATAGCGCTTGATAGTTTTTGCGACTGCACTTGAAGAAACATTCAAAGTTCTTGAAATGTTCTGTATTGACTGACCTTCATGTCTTTAACTAATGATGGACTGTCGTTTCTCTTTGCTTATTTGAGTTGTTCTTGCCATAATATGGACTTGGTCTTTTACCAAATAGGGCTATCTTCTGTATACCACCCCTACCTTGTCACAACACAACTGATTGGCTCAAATGCATTAAGACGGAAATAAATTCCACAAATTAACTTTTAACAAGGCACAACTATTAATTGAAATGCATTCCAGGTGACTACCTCATGAAGCTGGTTGAGAGAATGCCAAGAGTGTGCAAAGCTGTCATCAAGGCAAAGAGTGGCTACTTTGAAGAATCTCAAATATAAAATATGTTTTGATTTGTTTAACACTTTTTTGGTTACTATATGATTCCATATGTGTTATTTCATAGTTTGGATGTCTTCACTATTATTCTACAATGTAGAAAATAGTTAAAATAAAGAAAAACCCTGGAATAAGTAGGTGTGTCCAAACTTTTGACTGGTACTGTATATGTGCTATGGCTCTCAATAGCAATACACTGCCAATATACATTAAATATTTTCTCAACAGTTTGTTCCGAACCCTTAGACTGAATGCAAATGCAGTTAGAAGAATGACTAGCCTAATCATTTACTGCTACTGTGCTTTTGTAAAGGAACATGCATTGTGATTGTATAAGGATAAAGGTTATCTATTTTCAAGGTTTTTGTGGACGTTGTACTTAAATATATCATTTTGTATAGTAAGTCTAGTGTATTTCTTTGTATGTTCTGTGCTTTGTTTGCTGATGATGCACCGTACAAGGTATCCCTATATAAACATATTTTCCATAGAACTGAAAAATAAATATTTGTTCTATGCATGTTTTATTCAATAAGTCAAAGCCATTAGCTGGCTCTTTTATAATCCAAATGAGCATTTACTACTTGAACTCATCGGCATGAACAATGAACCTGAAGTTGGATATGTTTACATTCAATAATTAATTAGTAGCAACATCTTCCACCCCATCTATCCCTATTCTATTTCCTTGATATCACTTCTCACTTTTTCGTGCAGTTGTGTTTTTTCTCCATCAGAAGCATTGCCTTGGTCTCATTAACAGTCAGGAAGAGGACATCATTATGAAGCCATTAACAGTGGCATGATGCAGCAGATAACACTTCAATAGGAGAGTCTCAATTGCATACTCGTCGCGTCCTCTCCTCGTCTCCTTCTCAAAACTGGAGGAGAAGGTCAGAGGGGAGGGATTTTGAGAATGGGTTTCGAGAAGGAGGCAAGGAGAGAGGAAGCGAGGAGTATGCAATTGAGATTCTTCCCATATGTTAGGCCCATTTGTCTGAAGAACCTACGGTACCTTTTTCACTACGGTGTGTTGTTACTCAGCAATTTGAACTCCTTGTTTATGCACCGACTCATAGTCCAATAATGAACAAACAAAGGTATCAAAGTTTGAAGTTTATCAGTAGGTGTGACATTTGAATGGGATGTTTAATTAAACAATTTTAAGAGCCTCACAGGTCCTCAACTGGCAGCTTCATTAAATAGTACCCGCAAAACACCAGTCTCAACATCAACAGTGAAGAGGCGACTCCGTGATGCTGACCTTCTAGGCAGAGTTGCAAAGAAAAAGCCATATTTCAGACTGCCCATCTTAATCATTTATTTTTATTGGCCAGTCTGAGATATGGCTTTTTCTTTGCATCTCTGCCTAGAAGGTCAGCATCCTGGAGTCACCTCTTCACTGTTGACGTTGAGACTGGTGTTTGCGGGTATTATTTAATGAAGCTGCCAGTTGTGGACCTGTGAGGCGTATGTTTCTCAAACTAGACACTCTAATGTATTTGTCCTCTTGCTCAGTTGTGCACCGGGGCCTCCCACTCCTCTTTCTATTCTGGTTAGAGCCAGTTTGCGCTGTTCTGTGAAGGGAGTAGTCCATAGCGTTGTATGAGATCTTCAGTTTATTGGCAATTTCTCGCATGGAATAGCCTTCATTTCTCAGAACAAGAATAGACTGACGAGTTTCTGGCCATTTTGAGCCTGTAATCGAACCCACAATTGCTGATGCTCCAGCTACAATAGCCATTTACAACATTAACAATGTCTACACTGTATTTCTGATCAATTTGATGTTATTTTAATGGACAAAAAAATTGAATTTCTTTCGAAAACAAGGACATTTCTAAGTGACCCCAAACTCTTGAACGGTAGTGTAAATGATAAAGCAAACAGAGTATTCTTTTAAAAACAAACTTCAGAGAATGTTATTGTCATAGATTCAAGACAGACTCATTCCATTTTCTTCAAAAATATCCATTATGTTTCAGGCAAAACAGGTAAAAATTCATTATTTAAGATATAAATCAAGGATTGTGTATTGACTATGGTCAGTCAAGTATGCTGTTGCCCTGGTGATGGATTGATGTTATGAAAAATACATACAATCTGTATAAAGCTGCTGCAGTTGAAAATGTTAATAACACACATTTCCACTGAAACTTGCCCGGATTATATGCTGTTCCTTGTGAAGAAGACACGTAGCTTGAAAAAATACTAGGTATACTGTGATGTATGTCAGATGATACTAAATTAGGTTTCTTATAGCCTATTTCTTCCCTCTTTCACACACTCTTCACACAGCCTATTAGAATCGACTGGGCATTGAGCCCAGAGAGAGATGCGCATTGACTTATGCATTGCTCCTTCATTAGCTCGTCCTCAGTCAGGCTCACAGCACGACGCCATGCTGCATTAGTGAAAGGTGGTGAGCATGGTTAAAGAGAGAACCCTGAGTGAACCCCTAGGAGCCAGGGGCAGACAGACAGGCACACATGCCCACTCCGCAAGGACAAAAGCACACACGTGTACACGTGCACACACACACACACACACGTACGCATGCGTGCAATCTCTCTCTCCCTCTCTTCTGTATAAACTCTTCAGCCCTATACAGAGTTCAGTGCTCCTGCTATTTAAACCTTAAACACAAAGTGTCATTCCTCTGTGAGTTCCACGTCACTCAGGTAGTTGTTTGCCATCCGTCCATTTCAAGTTCAAGTTTCACATTTTGTTAGTCGTATGTACGGGACACACATGGTATACACCGTCCAAAGAAATGCTTGCTTGCAGGTTCCTTCTCAAAAATGCAACAACAATAAGAAATAATAAAAAAATCAGTAGAATAGAATAAACATTTTAGCATAAGTATAATACAGGAAGGGCCAATTTATAGTCCAATATTTACACATGTATCAGAGAAAGGAGGGATTGGGGGCCAAGTGTTTTACATTTTGTCATATTTAGCAATCATAATAAGAGTCTGGTAGCAGCAGTTGTGATGTGTGTGTGTGTGTGGGTGGGTGTGTGAGTGCATGTGTGCTAAGGTGCGGAGAATCAGAGCAGGTGGTCAGTCCAGTTCAAATGTTCAGCCTCTTGGTATCAGATCTCATGCTCCGATACCATCTGCCCGACTGTAAGGGAGAGAACAGCTCGAGGCTGGGGTGTATGGGATCCTTGATGATGCTGCCGGACTTCCTCAGGCACCGCTTCGAGTGGATGTCCTGGATGGGTGGGAACACGGTCCCAGTGATGTACTGGGCCGTCTTCACCACCCACTGGAGGGCCTTGCGGACGTGGATGGAACAATTCCCGTACCAGGTCGTGATGCAACCAGTCAGGACGCTCTTCATGGTGCAACGGTAGTATTTGGAGAGGAATTTCTTCAGCCGCCCAGGAAGTAGAGACGCTGTTGCGTCCTCTTGACAAGAGTGGTGGTGTTGTTGGTCCATGTCAAGTCCTCTGTGATGTGGATGCCGAGGAACTTAAAACTGCTGACTCTCTCTACTGCAGTCCCAGGTCCCGGGTCCTGTCACCATGGTTCTCTGTAGCCCGGGAGCCCGGAGCCCTTTGAATGATTTCCCTTCACTGGCCCTGTCTGAGTAGAGCACATCCCTCATTGGCAGATTGTAATTGGTTCAGAAAAAGGCATCCCTGCTTCTATCACTGTGACTTACTCAGTCTCCCTCCAGGTCTCTCTCTCTCTCTCTCTCTCTCTCTCTCTCTCTCTCTCTCTCTCTCTCTCTCTCTCTCTCTCTCTCTCTCTCTCTCTCTCTCTCTCTCTCTCTCTCTCTCTCTTTCTCTCTCTCTGTGTCCCTCTCTGTCCCTCTCTGTCCCTCTCACTTCATGCCCCCAATCTTTTTGAGTCTTTTTTTCTCCCTATATCTCTGTCTCGCTCTCCCTGTCCCTCTGTGTCAGTGTCTCGCTCTCTGCAGCATGCTTGGCTGCGCGGAACATTTCCTCACGGCTGAAAGCTTGTCAAGCAGCACCTCTCTCAGTCAACGCCTGATCTGCTCACATCTCACAGGCACTAGTGAAGTGTCTCTGCCATTAAAGGTCAGCTTGTTGCCATCTGCCACCCACCAACATGCCAGTCTGTTACCTCCTGATTGGACAGAGGGAGGACAGAGAGTGATACCTCCTGATTGGATGGGAAAGGACAGAGAGTGGTACCTCCTGATTGGACAGGGGTAGGACAGAGAGTGGTACCTCCTGATTGGACAGGGGGAGGACAGAGAGTGGTACCTCCTGATTGGACAGGGGGAGGACAGAGAGCGGTATCTCCTGATTGGACAGGGGGAGGACAGAGAGCGGTATCTCCTGATTGGACAGGGGGAGGACAGAGTGGTACCTCCTGATTGGACAGGGGTAGGACAGAGAGTGGGTCAAAGTGGGTGAAGTGCCTCAGGATGTTTTTGTCTTTACTTCCCATTACTAATAAACCTTAATAGCCCCTCTGATACTTCCAATAGATTATATCTATAACTATATACTATCTCTCTCTTCCTCCAGCCTCTCCTCCTCAAGAATCCCCCTGCTGTGCCGCCATCCTTCCTCTTTCACCATGACACTACCAAACAACTGCCTCTCTCCCCTCCCTCATGTCAACCAGCTTTTCAAACCAATAACAACTGCTCTCCTGCCCCCAGCCCCCCACCCTATCACTCCATTCTTACTCTGCTGCATTTCCAATTTTCTCCCATTCCCAGGCATCTCCCCCAAAGCTCCTATGTTGTTAGCTTGCGTCAAATTGCTTTTTGCACCTTCCTGGCGCCTTGCTGCAGAGTTGAGACATGCAGGGGTTTTGTTGGGCCCATCCCAAAGCTCCTCCACCTAAGAGCCTCTTGCTGGGGCCGCCAAGTGCCATTAAACTTCAGAGAAACCTTCCCTGTGCCAGCCAATTATCCTCTGCCATTGTTGCCATCGTATGCAGAAGTTGTGCTGCAGTTTGAGTGCGATGGGGTACAGCCATAGGAGGGATGACGATGGGAGAGGGACTGTGTTGTTATAGATAAGAAGCTTGCCCTTGAGATATGAATGACTGTGCAGTACGTTTTGCAATGTTGCTTCGTTGATTGTTGTCTATAGGTCAGATGTTATGTAATAGGTGACCTGGTAGCATTCGTGGTTACACAATCTTACCATCACAATAGCTAAGGACGCATAGATACGGTAGGGAGTCTACCTTATGCCTTGTGTCTTTTTTCATTATTTCTTACATGGCTGCAGGAATTACAATATGCTATTAGTAAGGCAATCAAGCAGGTTCCTGTGGCTGTCATAAGAATGCATTGAACTCTCTATGATTAATGAAAACCTCAATGTATATTAATGGTCATGCATGTTAATGGTATGGATTTTACAGTGCCTGAATTCAAAATGGATTAAATATATTTTTCTCTCACCCAACTGAAAATATGTTTTCAGACATTTTTGCACATTTATTGAAAATTAAATACAGAAATATCTCATTTACATACTGTCATTATTCACACCCCTAAGTCAATACTTTGTAGAAGCACCTTTGACAGCGATTACAGCTGTGAGTCTTTCCACACCTGGATTGTGCAACACTTGCCCATTTATTATTTTCAAAATACTTCAAGCTCTGTCAAATTGGTTGTTGATCATTGCTAGACAACCATTTTCAGGTCTTGCCATAGATTTTCAAGTAGATTTAAGTCAAAACTGTAACTCGGCCACTCAGGAACATTCACTGTCTTCTTGGTAAGCAACACCAGTCTAGATTTGGCTTTGTGTTTTAGGTTATTGTCCTGCTGAAAGGTGAATTCATCTCCCAGTATCTGGTGGAAAGCAGACTGAACCAGGTTTTCCTCTAGGATTTTGCATGTGCTCCATTCCGTTTATTTTTTATTCTGAAAAACTCACCAGTCCTTAACGATTACAAGCATACCCATAACATGATTCAGCCAACACTATGCTTGAAAATATGGAGAGTGGTACTCAGCAATGTGTTGCATTGGATTTGTCCCAAACATAACACTTTGTACTCAGGACAAAAAGTTAATTGCTTTGCCATACTTTTTGCAGTTTTACTTTAGTGCCTTGTTTTGGAATATTTTTTTCCTGTACAGGCTTCCTTTCACTCTGTCAATTAGGTTAGTATTGTGGAGTAACTACAATGTTGTTGATCCATCCTCAGTTTTCTCCTATCACAGCCATTAAACTCTGTAACTGTTTTAAAGTCATCATTGGCCTCATGGTGAAATCCCTAAACGGTTTCCTTCTTCTCTGGCAACGGAGTTAGGAAGGATGCCTGTATCTTTGTAGTGACTGGGTGTATTGATACACCATCCAAAGTGTAATGAATAACTTCACCATGCTCAAAGGAATATTCAATGTCGGCATTGGAAAACCTCCCGGGTCTTTGTGGTTGAATCTGTGTTTTAAATTCACTGCTCCACTGAGCGAACTTACAGATAATTGTATGTGTTGGGTACAGAGATGAGGTAGTCATAAAAAAATAATGTTAAACACTATAATTGCACACAGAGTCCATGCAACTTATTATGTGACTTGTTAGGCAAATTTGTTTACTCCTGGACTTATTTAGGCTTGCCATAACAAAGGGGTTGAATACTTATTGACTCAAGACATTTCAGCTTTTAATTTTAAATTAATTTCTAAAAATGTCTAAAAACATAATCCCACTTTGACATTATGGGGTATTGTGTGTAGGCCAGTGACCAAAAATCTCATTTTAATCCATTTTAAATTCAGGCTGTAACGCAACAACATTTGGAAAAAGTTAAGGGGTGTGAATACTTTCTGAAGGCACTGTATGTCAATTTCAGTATTACACATGTTCACTGTCCCCACCAACCCCAAACGATGCCTTAAAGCCGTGGTTCTCTTACCCCCCACACGTTTTCCCACTTACATTGGCTGTTGTCGATCGATTCAGACAGGTTTTTAAGTGCATATCTAGTTACATTTGTATATAGTGCATATCACATACTTTTGTATATATAGTGTATTTGACATTGACCTTGGCTGATCGATCCAGACAGGTTTTAAAGGAATACTTCGGGATATTGGCAATGAGGCCCTTTATCTACTTGCCCAGAGTCAGATGAACTCCTAGATACCATTTTTATGTCTCTGCGTGTAGTTTGAAGGAAGTTGCTAACTAGCGCTAGCACAATTGCTAACTAGCGTCAGCCCAATGACTGGAAGTAAATGCGTATACCCATATACTTCCAGTCATTGTGCTAACGCTAGTTAGCATTGGCTCGCAAAACAACCTCTAACTTCCTTCATACTGGACACTGAGACATAAAAATGGTATCCACGAGTTCATCTGAATCTGGGGAAGTAGATAAAAGGCATCGTCCGAAGTATCCCTTTAAAAACTGTCTGGATCGATCAGCCAAGGTCAATGTAAAATACACTATCTATACAAAAGTATGTGGACACCGCTTCAAATTAGTGGATTCGGCTATTTCAGCCACACCCGTTGCTGACAGGTGTGTAAAATCGAGCACACAGCCATTGCAATCTCCATAGACAAACATTGGCAGTAGAATGGCCTTATTGAAGAGCTCAGTGACTTTCAATGTGGCACCGTCATAGGATGACACCTTTCCAACAAGTCAGTTTGTCAAATTTCTGCCTAAGTGCTGTTATTGTGAAGTGGAAACGTCTAGGAGCAACAACGGCTCAGCCGTGAAGTAGGCCACACAAGCTGACAGAACGCGACTGCCGAGTGCTGAAGTGCGTTGCGTAAAAATCGACTGTCCTTGGTTGCAACACTCACTACTGAGTTCAAACTGCCTCTGGAAGCAACGTCAGCACAATAACTGTTCGTCGGGAGCTTCATGAAATGGGTTTCCATGGCTGAGCAGCCGCACACAAGCCTAAGATCACCATGCGTAATGCCAAGCGTCGGCTGGAGTGGTGTAAAGCTTGCCGCCATTGGACTCTGGAGCAGTGGAAACGCATTCTCTGGAGTGATTAATCATGCTTCACCATCTGGTAGTCCATCGGACGAATCTGGGTTTGGTGGATGCCAGGAGAACGCTACCTGCCCCAATGCATAGTGCCAACTGTAAAGTTTGGTGGAGGAGGAATAATGGTCTGGGGCTGTTTTTCATGGTTCGGGCTAGGCCCCTTAGTTCCAGTGAAGGGAAATCTGTGCTTCCAACTTTGTGGCAACAGTTTGGGGAAGGCCCTTTACTGTTTCAACATGACAATGACCCTGTGCACAAAGCGAGGTCCATACAGAAATGGTTTGTCGAGATTGGTGTGGAAGAACTTGACTGGCCTGCACAGAGCCCTGACCTCAACCCCATCGAACACCTTTGGGATGAATTGGAACGCCGACTGCGAGCCAGGCTTAATCGCCCAACATCAGGTCCTCTGTAGCTCAGCTGGTAGAGCACGGCGCTTGTAACGCCAAGGTAGTGGGTTCGATCCCCGGGACCACACATACACACAAAAAATTATGCACGCATGACTGTAAGTCGCTTTGGATAAAAGCGTCTGCTAAATGGCATATTATTATATTATTATCAGTGCCCGACCTCACTAATGCTCTTGTGGCTGAATGGAAGCAAGTCTCCGCAGCAATGTTCCAACATCTAGTGGAAAGCCTTCCCAGAAGAGTGGAGGCTGTTATAGCAGCAAAGGGGGGACCAACTCCATATTAATGCCCATGATTTTGGAATGAGATGTTAGACGAGCAGGTGTCCGCACACTTTTGGTCATGTAGTGCAGATTAAAAAATCAACCATCCCTTTGAAACAAAAGTCTCATTTTTGTTAGAAAAGTATTACCTGTATTTGTTTGAGGTTTTGATTATGTATTTTAGACTGGCCGGATTAGAGTCCACACAATAACAGGTTGGCCTCAGTCTGGGCTTTTTTTTTTTTCTTTGACATATACAGGAAGGAAAAAAGTGACTGATGTGGTCTGTTCACAGTGGGGTTTTCCGCTTCCTTCCGTTCCACTCTGTTGCTTTATCTCTTTCACTCTCTCTCGCTCTGTCTCTCTCTGTGAAGTCACACACGCACACACCATTTTTTTTCTCAATAGGCATAGTTTCTCTCGCTCTCATGAGCTCCTGATTAAAAAGAGATTGTCACGGTTACCTGTGCTACCCAGCCTCGTATAGGTTTACCAATATTATGTTCCCCACCATGCCCTGGCACCTGCCTGTGCATTCTATTCTAATGGTTAGAATTGACTGAGTGAACAAGCTTCCCTCCCCCTTTCACAGCTTTCATGTCAGAGCTCACTCAGTTATAATTGTGGCAGGCATGGTCTGAAATGCAGAGTGCAGTCTGATCTGGAAATCTGTGGTATGATAAACATCTGTTGCGGTTGTGCCCTGAGTGTGAACATTAGAATGGCATTGTCTTTCCTGGTTTCAGACGTTGCCTTACAGCTAAGTCGGAAATGGTGCCTGCATACATATTAATTAATATATCAATACGGTCATTTCTTAACCAGGGTAGGTTGGGAAGGAGATCAAAATGCCTTCATATGATTTGGCTTAACTGACAGCTTAATGCTTCTATTTATCCAAAGGTATTGAAAGTGTATCATATGAGCCAGAACACAAACAAAATAAACTGCCAATGCATCCAACCGTTTTGTAGAGTCACAAGCTTGATGTAGTCATTGCCTGCAATTAATATGGGACCAAATACTGAACTTTTGAATACTTTTTAATACCCACCATCTTTGGGGGACTAAATGCAAAAAGTTATTTCATTTCTAAACGGTAAAAAAGATATGTATGAAAATACCCCCAAAGATGGTGACATTCCTTCAGATCTTTATTTGATCTCTAATCCAAAATGCTGGATTATAGAGCCAAATAAAAATATTTTGTTCACTGTCCAAATACATATGGAAGGGATGCCTCGATCCATACACCCCCCTTTTCAGTTCTTGAAAAGTTCACCATCATTGGCATGGTTTAGTCAGTTTGTGTGCTTGTTGATTTCACCTTCCTCCCTAACGTGGCCTCCCGCTCTATCCCAGCTGCTTGACATTCCCAGGAGCACCCCGAGCCGTCACCTGTAGTCAGACCCCATCCACCCTGACAGAACAAAATGGAGGGAGGGGGCCGGGGATGTAATGACTGGGGGGGCTTGACAGCTGGGACTCAGGAGGGAGGCGTCTGGTGACATTGAAATGCCATCCTTCAGCGAGGAGATAAGAGACGGGAATGGATTCCCTGACAGACAGACAGAGAGACAGACTGACTGACATGTGTGTACTAGAAGGGTTTGTGCTGGCTTCACCTCTGCGCTGCCTGTTAAATCAGGTTGCACGGTGCACCTGAGTTTGTCTCAACATCACTACCTTGGCAGAGTGACAGGGATACATCAGTGATGTTTATCACCACCCTGTTGTCTCACTCTTGCTGCCACTGGAACATTGTTACTTTGTGTTAGTTCTTACTGGCTGGGTTTACTCAAGCCACAGTATATGGCAAGTTCTGGGATATAGAGTATATCTATAGGATATAAACTTTTGGGTTATTCATCCAGACCATTAAAACCCCCATGTGGTTATAATAGTGCATCAACATAGTGCTAGAGGTTTTATAGGTGTTCTTTTGCTTTCTTTGTATTTGGTATTTTTATAACTGGTTGTTTCAGGACTGGAATAGTGAGAAAAGCAATCAGCTGATTACTTTATTTTCCTGCTGTTCTGTCTCGCACTCATCTATTCTATTCTTTACTCTGTATTGCTCAGTGTATTGTTTGAACATCTGGGCCAGTTCTGTTGATATAAGCAAAAGAGTGGTTCCTTGGTAATATATTTAAAGTATGTTTCACCATGTTAGGGGAAAATCACGTGCTGTAGTTTAGTGAAACGCTTTTATATTCTAGTGTGCTCTGTTTCCCATGGGGGCTTTGAATTTAGGCATAATTAGTGGTGTAAAATAAACCTAAAAATGTACCTCCAGATCATATTCCTTTTTTCTCCAGAGTTAAGTTTACATTTGGTAATGAATTAAACAGATCTATGCTATTAAAACGAGCTTTTACTGACATCTCTATAAGCTGAGGATAAGCTAAATCAGAAGAGTGCAGACCAAGCACATTAGCCTACGTCCAAACCACAGTGAAAAGAAGTTAATTGTATATCAGGTTTATTTTTCTATTGCTCTACTAACTACTAACCATCTAGACTTCTCTGGATTTTGCATCCATTTTTGTAACAATTATTTGAACAGGTTGTAAAAAACAAACAAAAGAAAAGGAAACAGGAGACCACTTAAAGGTCACAATGTTTAAATAACATTGATATGTAAATCACATGAATCAATATATGATTAATGTAACACTGCATGTAAGCGATTGAAATCAAACCACACTAGGTACAGTACATCACTGTAACCTTTGCCAATAGGGAAGGAGAATTGTCAACGTAGGTTGGACGGAATGAGGATGAGGGCGCTATCAGGATGGCTGGGTGGTTACAGTAATGCCAGTACCCCACAGCATTTGACTGATAGCAGTAATGCTGTCAAAGAGTGGGCCATGCCATGTTGAAAATGTGAACTAACACTAAGGGGGAGTGAGCATGAGAAACGTGTATATGTATGAGGTGATGAGAAGGTGTGGAGACAGCCCTCTAGTCCATTGGATTTGTGCGGACTGATGGGCTGTCTCCACACCTTCTCATCACCTCATACATATACACACTTCTCATGCTCACTGCCCCTTAGTGTTAGTTCACATCTTCAACATGGCATGGCCCACTCTTTGACAGCATTACTGCTATCAGTCAAATGCTGTGGGGTACTGGCGTTACTGGCGTTATGTAACCACCCAGCCATCCTGATGGCTCCCTCATCCTCATCCTGTCGTGGTGTAGGGCCCCAGGGGGAGCACATTTCCTAATTTCTCATGCCAGCAGGGAGGAGGGTAAATATGACAGTCATCATCCGTGGGTGTCAGTTCTGTTTTTCCCTGTTATTTTTTGCATGTCCCCAGCCCAACAGTTTTTTCACATCCCATTGGGAGGCATGCACAGAGCTGAAACTCAATATGTATGCCAGGAACTTTCTCCCCATCAGATCACATGCAGAGTGATTTGATTCTGCTGCCTAAGTCCTTGTCCCTCGAGAGAGGTGAGCTTTATGTACAGATGAGTCGAGTGCATACAGTTTGCATGCAAAGGCGGTTAGCGACCATGGCCACACTAGCCTCCCGGCCCCATCCCACTCAGTGCATTCCCTGCATGTGCCACTGCCAGCTGGGATTGTGTGTACACAGGTTGTGTAGATTAAATTGGCAATGCATTTACTAATAGTAGACGTGACATGAATAACAGATGTTTAGAAGTAACATGAATATCCCTTTTAAAGCTCCAATAATTTAGCTGTCTGCGTTATAGAGAATGTTGCATCTCTATCTTTATGATATGCGTCCTCATATCACCTAGCCAAAAAGGAAACAATATTTATTTTATATGGGAGTGTTTCACCTCAGGTCAGTTGATTATAGGGAGAAGAGATGATTCAGAGAGGTAGTCTATCCATGTGAGGTCTGTCCCTAATGAACTGTAATTAGGCTTCATGCTTCCTGCCAGACCATTTAAAAATAATATTTAAAAAAAAATAGGCATATGATCACACTGGTAATATATAATTTGTTGTATTACTTGTGAGGCACAGCTGAGTGAGCATAATCATTTGCTATTTTTTTTTACTGGACTGATGGTCTGCATCTGATGGCCAGTCTGAGGGGAAGGAGCAGCGGTGAGGCTGCCTCTTTCCCGACTCACCGTCCCTCCGCTCTCCCTCCCTCCAATGAGAAAAGGGGACACAGTCTTCCAGCTGATGGCGAAACTCAAGTTGCACTGCATTATTTCTGCCTCATGCACCAATTCATGTTGTTACTGCTATGACCAGAGAAAGTGAAATATTCCTGAATATGAATAACAACGCAAGCTTATTGGAACACTTTGCTATACTCATTCATTGCATCTGCGCTGCTGGTTGTAGCATGAGTGGAAGTACGGAGAATGCGCATTTTATGGCTTATAAAAGTGTTGAACAAATTGTTGACAATGCTGAAGAACAATTTAAACATGAACTTACTCATAAAAACAGCAGCTCGATCGACCTGTTGGTGACCACTGCAAACAGAACCCCCTGCCTGCTCTTCACGCTATCTTTCTTCTGATGGACAGACAGTATTCAATCTACCAAATGAAAAATGTCTCACTAAATCCTACTCCCTAGTTAGTCACCGTCCCTCTTGAAGTTCAGAAGTTCAATCCATCTGTAGTCACATATAGGCATACTGTGTAAGGATGAGAATGTATAGATAGGAGAGAGTTTTGTATTGGCAGGTATTCTACCATTGGCATAGTCAAAGAGATGACTGCATCATTTATGGTGGGCTGCCCTTTTCCCTTATTATGTCAACCTCTTATGATGCCGGTAAATAATGTAGTCTCCGTTGTTATATCAAGTTCATAACCCTGCCCAGTGACACACAAAAGCACACCAATAATCTCTTTCATGCTGTGCAGGTCCTTTTTTATGTTGTAATACCCACTGTGTGTGTTATATGATTAGGTAATACATTTCAAAGAGAATACTTACAAAACCAAGGACTCCTAATTACTGGTAGAATAGAGGGGGATGTTTTAAAATACACCAACTGGTCAGAGTTGCCTCTAATGTCTTGTTATCTTGTATCATATTGTTTTTGTTTTTCACTACTCTCCCCATCTTCTTTGGCAATAAAACCTCACTTATTTTGAAATGTTTGAAATGATTTTTACAGTACACTTCATTCTTTCTTCCTTTGTTTAAATAGTTGTTGTGTTGTTAATGTGGGAGGCATTTTCATTTAATTACTGTGCAACATGATATAATAGGAAAATGTAATTTGAAGTTTTTGCTAAAAGAAAAACATCACAACATACAGTTGAAGTCGGAAGTTTACAGTTGGAGTCATTAAAGTTTACAGTTGGAGTCATTAAAACTAGTTTTTAAACCACTCCACACATTTCTTGTTAACGAACTATAGTTTTGGCAAGTCGGTTAGGACATCTACTTTGTGCATGACACAACTCATTTTTCCAACAATTGTTTACAGACAGATTATTTCACTTATAATTCACTGTATCACAATTCCAGTGGGTCAGAAGTTTACATACACTAAGTTAACTGTGCCTTTAAACAGCTTGGAAAATTCCAGAAAATGATGTCATGGCTTTAGAAGCTTCTGATAGGCTAATTGACATCATTTGAGTCAATTGGAGGTGTTCCTGTGGATGTATTTCAAGGCCTACCTTCAAACTCAGTGCCTCTTTGCTTGACATCATGGGAAAATCAAAATAAATCAGCCAATACCTCAGAATATAAATTGTAGACCTCCACAAGTCTGGTTCATCCTTGGGAGCAATTTCCAAACGCCTGAAGGTACTACGTTCATCTGTACAAACAATAGTACGCAAGTATAAACACCATGGGACCACGCAGCCGTCATACCGCTCAGGAAGGAGCCGCGTTCTGTCTCCTAGAGATAAATGTACTTTGGTGCGAAAAGTGCAAATCAATCCCAGAACAACAGCAAAGGACCTTGTGAAGATGCTGGAGGAAACAGGTACAAAAGTATCTATATCCACAGTAAAACGAGTCCTATATCGACATAACCTGAAAGGCCGCTCAGCAAGGAAGAAGCCACTGCTCCAAAACCGCCATAAAAATGCCAGACTACGGTTTGCAACTGCACATGGGGACAAACATAGTACTTTTTGGAGATATGTCCTCTGGTCTGAGTAAACAAAAATATAACTGTTTGGCCATAATTACCATTGTTATGTTTGGAGGAAAAAGGAGGTGGCTTGCAAGCCGAATAACACCATGGCTTGCAAGCCGAATAACACTGCAGCTTTGCTGCAGGAGGGACTGGTGCACTTCACAAAATAGATGGCATCATGAGGAAGGAAAATGATGTGGATATATTGAAGCAACATCTCAAGACATCAGTTAGGAAGTTAAAGCTTGGTCGCAAATGGGTCTTCCAAATGGACAATGACCCCAAATATACTTCCAAAGTTGTGGCAAAATGGCTTAAGGACAACAAAGTCAAGGTATTGGAGTGGCCATCACAACGCCATTACCTCAATCCTATAGAAAATGTGTGGGCAGAACTGAAAAAGCGTGTGCGAGCAAGGAGGCCTACAAACCTGACTCAGTTACACCAGCTCTGTCAGGAGGAATGGGCCAAAATTCACCCAACTTATTGTGGGAAGCTTGTGGAAGGCTACCAGAAACATTTGACCCAAGTTAAACAATTTAAAGGCAATGCTACCCAATACTAATTGAGTGTATGTAAACTTCTGACCCACTGGGAATGTGATGAAAGAAATAAAAGCTGAAATAAATCATTCTCTCTACTATTATTCTGACATTTCACATTCTTAAAATAAAGTGGTGATCCTAACTTACCTAAAACAGGGAATTTGTACTAGGATTAAATGTCAGGAATTGTGAGAAACTGAGTTTAAATGTATTTGGCTAAGGTGTATGTAAACGTCCGACTTCAACTGTATGTATGACGTTTATGTCAATACATTGCAGTAAATGGGAAAAGAAATGCATCAACTAATTGATGTTTATGTCAATACATTGCAGTAAATGGGAAAAGAAGTGCATCAACTAATTGATGTTTGTGTCAATACATCAAAGTAAATGGGAAAAGAAAAGCGTCAACCAATTGACGTTTATGTCAATACATTGCAGTAAATGGGAAAAGTGTAAACCAAATCAAAATAGGAAAAGAAGAGAGTCGACCAATAGATGTTTATGTCAATACGTTGCAGTAAATGGGAAAAGATTACCATCAACCATCCTTCACCTCCTCCACCCACTCCCCCATTTTCCTCCCTCTCTCTCTCTCTCTCTCTCTCTCTCTCTCTCTCTCTCTCTCTCTCTCTCTCTCTCTCTCTCTCTCTCTCTCTCTCTCTCTCTCTCTCTCTCTCTGTCTCTCAATTCTATTAATTATTTTCCTCTCTCCTCTCTTTCCATATCCCATCTCTCTCTCTCGCTCTCCCTCCTCTCTCTCCCCCTCCTTTCTCTCCCCCTCTTCCCCCTTCCATTCTCTCTATCTCCCTCCTTTCCCTCCCTCTCCCTCCCTCCCTTTCATCTTTCTCTCTCTCCCTCCCTCCTCTCTCCCACCTCCACCTCTCTCTCCTCTTCCCCACCTCCACAGACTGGATATTGGATGCATAGAAGTCATATACAGTGGGGAGAACAAGTATTTGATACACTGCCGATTTTGCAGGTTTTCCTACTTACAAAGCATGTAGAGGTCTGTAATTTTTATCATAGGTACACTTCAACTGTGAGAGACGGAATCTAAAACAAAAATCCAGAAAATCACATTGTATGATTTTTAAGTAATTAATTTGCATTTTATTGCATGACATAAGTATTTGATCACCTACCAACCAGTAAGAATTCCGGCTCTCACAGACCTGTTAGTTTTTCTTTAAGAAGCCCTCCTGTTCTCCACTCATTACCTGTATTAACTGCACCTGTTTGAACTTATTACCTGTATAAAAGACACCTGTCCACACACTCAATCAAACAGACTCCAACCTCTCCACAATGGCCAAGACCAGAGAGCTGTGTAAGGACATCAGGGATAAAATTGTAGACCTGCACAAGACTGGGATGGGCTACAGGACAATAGGCAAGCAGCTTGGTGAGAAGGCAACAACTGTTGGCGCAATTATTAGAAAATGGAAGAAGTTCAAGATGACGGTCAATCACCCTCGGTCTGTGGCTCCATGCAAGATCTCACCTCGTGGGGCATCAATGATCATGAGGAAGGTGAGGGATCAGCCCAGAACTACACGGCAGGACCTGGTCAATGACCTGAAGAGAGCTGGGACCACAGTCTCAAAGAAAACCATTAGTAACACACTACACTGTCATGGATTAAAATCCTGCAGCGCACGCAAGATCCCCCTGCTCAAGCCAGCGCATGTCCAGGCCCGTCTGAAGTTTGCCAATGACATTTACATTTACGTCATTTAGCAGACGCTCTTATCCAGAGCGACTTACAAATTGGTTCATTCACCTTATAGCCAGTGGGATAACCACTTTACAATATGTTTTTTTTTATTTATTTTTTTTGGGTTGTGGGGTAAGGGGGGGTAGAAGGATTACTTAATCCTATCCCAGGTATTCCTTAAAGAGGTGGGGTTTCAAGTGTCTCCGGAAGGTGGTGAGTGACTACGCTGTCCTGGCGTCGTGAGGGACCATCTGGATGATCCAGAGGAGGAATGGGAGAAGGTCATGTGGTCTGATGAGACAAAAATAGAGCTTTTTGTACTAATCTCCACTCGCCGTGTTTGGAAGAAGAAGAAGGATGAGTACAACCCCAAGAACACCATCCCAACCGTGAAGCATGGAGGTGGAAACATCATTCTTTGGGGATGCTTTTCTGCAAAGGGGACAGGATGACTGCACCGTATTGAGGGGAGGATGGATGGGGCCATGTATTGCGAGATCTTGGCCAACAACCATGACAATGACCCGAAACACACAGCCAGGGCAACTAAGGAGTGGCTCCGTAAGAAGCATCTCAAGGTCCTGGAGTGGCCTAGCCAGTCTCCAGACCTGAACCCAATAGAACATCTTTGGAGGGAGCTGAAAGTCCGTATTGCCCAGCGACATCCCAGAAACCTGAAGGATCTGGAGAAGGTCTGTATGGAGGAGTGGGCCAAAATCCCTGCTGCAGTGTGTGCAAACCTGGTCAAGACCTACAGGAAACGTATGATCTCTGTAATTGCAAACAAAGGTTTCTGTACCAAATATAAAGTTCTGGTTTTCTGGATTTTTGTTTTAGATTCTGTCTCTCACAGTTGAAGTGTACCTATGATAAAAAATTACAGACCTCTACATGCTTTGTAAGTAGGAAAACCTGCAAAATCGGCAGTGTAACAAATACTTGTTCTCCCCACTGTATGGGAGGTTTGCATCAATAGATTTGCCGCAGAAGTCAATACATTGGATTCAAGACAAAAAAGTTGGTGATAAAGCTGCAATAGGTAAATTGGTGAAAGACTAGGGCTTTTACAGTGACTGTATTACCACCACACCGGCGGTCACGAGTCATGATAGCAGTCAAATTCCTTGGCTTCTCCAAGCTCTGATGCTGCTGATGGTTATTAGTAGCCTACCAAACTTGCTAACTGCCTGGAACTCAGCACTCTTTTGTCCCTCTAATCACTCTGACATCAATACAAATGTAATCCAAAATCTAATCAAATACTTAATGAGAGCCCATGAGCTCATGTTGCACAACATTTCTACACATGAGCTCATGTTGCGCAACATTTCTACAGGTTATGCAATTGCGTGAGAAAACAGAGTGATGGCCTCTATTAAGAAGAGGAGGATCCTATCAGCTTTCTATAGGCTAGACCTACTATAATTATTTCTCAACCTTCCTAATATTAAGCACATTGCTTCTCTTTAAAACAGGAGTATAGCCTACCTGGCTGGCATGAAAATAAATGACAGGAAAAGCGTCCTCCATTCGCTATTTAAGTGCATAGATGACATGTATTTTTTTCCCGCTGCCCCTGTTTCGAAACAGGTGCATGATAATGGTCCATTCTAAATCAAAACAAATTTCACACAGATATTATTTAGTATATGTAAAGACAAGATTAAATCAAGAATAGTCTGATGGGTGACAATATTAGCCTATCACTTTTGAATGATATATTATCACTTGTGAATGATGCCCAGCTTAAGGCAAACAGCTCATGCTTTTTTTTGCAACTTTTTCAAATCATAGTCTTACACCTCATGTAGCCTAGCTCATAGGCCTATATGTTTTGATAAGGTTTGCATCACAACTGAAGTGGATAAATAACTTTTTTTAATGAAGCACATTAATCCGCTTTACAACGGGTGTAGAGCCTAACTGGCATACATAAGCAGCGCGTGAGTTTCAAGTTTGGGGAAGATCATTTTCACCATAAAAATGCACCTTTATAATAAAAGCATACATGCATAATCGCATTTGTGGTCACTTTTGAGAATGGTGTTTTCCTGCTAATGGAACATTCACGCTTATAGCCTACTGCCATGTGCGCATTGCTGCGCTTATAATGTGAAGAATAGCCTGATAGTTTAACAACATTTTAAGCTAAATATTCTCATCTGTTGCGTCAGGCTCGTTGCTTAAAACAGTTGTTTTAATGCTAGTGGTTGTATTAATTTGGGATCTATCACATCCCACAACTGTCCCGGACTATGTTTGGAATATTTATTTCTCGCACAGAATAGAATAGGTCAGCTTTTGTACTATGGGGGATATTAGATTGACATAGTCTAGTGCTTTTGCTGTTCGTTAGGCCTACTCATCTTGTTGGCTGACGAAAAGTAAATGTGGACAGTTCTTCCAATATCTTCAAGATGCGCCTCGGAATTGGATAAGGACACGCGCAGTTGCGTCCCACTTGTAGCCTGTGATAAAGACCCAATCACGTGACTGAGAGCCATGTGAGTGAGAGGTGCATTGGCATGCAGCGGGGAGAAGGGAATTATAATTATTATATTCAGCCCAAGGTATAACGGCCACTGGCCGGCAGTTATTTGTTTGACAATCACAGTCTGACAAAATTTTATGACCACCACAGCCCTATGAAAGACTCACACAGACAGACAGACAGACAGACAGTCAGTCAGTCAGTCAGTCAGTCAGTCAGTCAGTCAGTCAGTCAGTCAGTCAGTCAGTCAGTCAGTCAGTCAGTCAGTCAGTGACATCTGTGACAGCTTTCTGGCCTCCTTTCAAAACAAAGTGGAGGCTATCTACCAACAGCTGCAACAGTCTTACCCTTCATCTGACCCCTCACCCCCCCAGGACTGCCTGACTCACCACCTGAGAACAGACAATGCCATCTTCTTGAAATCACCATCACTGAACTATTTTCTAAATCCAAGACCACAACCTGCTCCCTTGACCCCATGCCTTAGTGAACAATAAAACCGCTAAGACGGTCCGTTTTCAAATGTGTAATTTTAATAACTTGAACCCACCTGTCCCTGACTTTTCCTAAATATGTGTATTTTACACTCTAGCAGTACTTTCAGACAAATATCATCAAAGACAAAAACTTCCTGAGCATTTCATCCTCAAAGCGCCATGACCGTATGCATTGTTACAGTAGAATAGGAGTACCAGTAGCCATTTTTACAGTAGAATAGGAGTACGAATAGCCTGGCCTCATTGGACCCCCCTTTGTGCCAATGTCATTTGGTTGTGTTTATGAAGGTATAAGGTAACAAATATTCTAAAGAGCATAACAACATTTTCATTAGTTTATGTTTCTGTAGGCTACAGTGCCTTCAGAAAGTATTCACATCCCTTGACTTTTTACCCGTTTTGTTGTGTTACAAAGTGGGATTAAAAACGATTTAATCTTATTTTTTTGTCAACAATCTTTACAAAATACTCTGTATGTCAAAGTGGAAGAACATTTTTTATTTTAATGTGTAATTAATGGAAAATAAACCTTGATTAATATCTTGATTAATCAACATCTTGATTAGATAAGTGTTCAATGTTAGAATCACCTTTGGCAGCGATTAAAGCTGTGAGTCTTTCTGAGTCTCTAAGAGCTTTGCACAACTGGATTGTACAATATTTGCCCATTATTCTTTAAAAAAAGATTCAAGCTCTGTCAAGTTGGTTGTTGATCATTCCAAGACAGCCATTTTCTAGTCTTGCCATACATTTACAAGACGATTTAAGTCAAAACTGTAACTAGGCCACTCAGGAACATTCAATGTCATCTTGGTAAGCAACTCCAGTGTATATTTGGCCCTGTTTTTTAAGTAATTGTCCTGCTGAAAGGTGAATTTGTCTCCAAGTGTCTGTTGGAAGCAGACTGAACCAATTTTTCCTCTAGGATTTTGCCTGTGCTTAGCTCTATTCCGTTTATTTTTATTCTAAAAAACTCCCTAGTCCTTGCCGATGACAAGCATACCCATAACATGATGCAGCCATCACCATGCTTGAAAATATGAAGAGTGTATTGTGTTGGATTTCCTACAAACATAACGCTTTGTATTCAGGACAAAAAGTTGATTTCTTAGCTATTTTTTTATGCAGTATTTCTTTAGTGACTTATTTCAAAGACAATGCATGTTTTGGAATATTTTTATTCTGTACAGGCTTCCTTCTTTTCACTCTGTCATTTATGTTAGTTTTGTGGAGTAACTACAATGTTGTTGATCCATCTTCAGTTATCTCCTATCACAGCCATTAAACTTTGAAACTGTTTTAAAATCACCATTGACCTAAGTTTGAAATCCCTGAGCTGTTTCCTTCCTCTCCGGCAACTGAGTTAGGAAGGGTGCCTGTATCTTTGTAGTGACTGGGTGTATTGATAGACCATACAAAGTGTATTTAATAACTGCACCATGCTCAAAGGGATATTCAATGTCTGTTTTTTTTTACCCATCTTCCAATAGGTGCCCTTCTTTGAGAACCATCGGAAAACCTCCCTGGTCTTTGTGGTTGAATCTGTGCTTGAAATTCACTGCTCGACTGAGGGACCTTACAGATAATTGTATGTGTGGGGTACAGAGACGGGGTAGTCATAATTTTTTTTTAAACACTATTATTGCACACAGAGTGAGTCCATGCAACTTATTATGTGACTTGTTAAGCACATTTTTACTCCTGAACTTATTTAGGCTTACCATAACAAAAGGTTTGAATACTTATTGACTCAAGACATTTCATCATTTCATTTTTAATTAATTTGTGATAAAAATCAAATAAAGAATACACTTTGACATTATGGGATATTGTGTGTAGATCAGTGAGACAAAATCTCAATTTAATCCATTTTAAATTCAGGCTGTGACACAACAAAATGTGGAAAAAGTAAAGTGCTGTGAATACTTTCTGAAGGCGCTGTACAGTATATGTAAAAACACAAACACATATTTCAAGTGTAAAATCCATTTTATTAGTGGTGTGCCTTTGTTATAACTATGAAACAGAAAGCATGTGTGTGGGGCAGTGGTCTAAGGCACTGCATCGCAGTGCTAGTTGTGCCACTAGAGATCCTGGTTCGAATCCAGGCTCTGTCGTAGCCGGCCGCGACCGGGAGACCCATGGGGCGGCGCACAATTGGCCCAGCGTCGTCCAGGGTAGGGGAGGGAATGGCTGGTAGGGAGGTAGCTCAGTTGGTAGAGCATGGCGTTTGCAACGCCAGGGTTGTGGGTTCGTTTCCCACAGGGGGCCAGTATAAAAAAAAATTAAAAAAATAATAATGTATGCACTCACTAACTGTAAGTCGCTCTGGATAAGAGTGTCTGCTAAATGACTAAAATGAAACACTTATTTTTATAATGATCCAAAAAATAAAAAATGGCCAAACTGCTAAACACGCGGTCAATGAGGAAAATATCAGAAACATTTGTAGCCAAAACATCAGTTTAAGTGTCGATATGATAACGGTCAAAAATAGTATATTATTGTCAGTTACTGGACACATTATTTGTGGCCTCGCTCGAGCTTACAGTATGGTGTGCGTCTTCACACAACAGTCAGATCTCATTTAGCTGTTATCCGTTGTCCTAACAGTCACCACAAATCTTCTTCACTTTCACTTGATTGCAACACTTCCCACAAACAAGTCGCTTGCAGCTGAAATAGGTGTTGTGTGTTCTCTTCCAAGTGCATCTGCCCACCTTGCAGTTTCTCCTCCCCGGGAGCTGTGTGCAATTTGGCTCGCGCAATGGCTCGCGTGGAATCTTTGCTGCTGCCTTGTCCCTCATACAGTATGTCTCTCACATAGCCCGTGCGCCAGACTCATGTTGAAGTCTCTCCTGCTCGTGGTGTTGTTTAGTGTGTCTATGTATGCGGATGACTCAACACTATTCACGTCAGCTACTACAGCGAGTGAAATCACTGCAACACCTAACAAAGAGCTGCAGTTAGTTTCAGAATGGGTGGCAAGGAATAAGTTAGTCCTAAATATTTCTAAAACAAAAAGCATTGTATTTGGGACAAATCTTTCACTAAACCCTAATCCTCAACTAAATCTTGTAATAAATAATGTGGAAATTGAGCATGTAGAGGTGACTAAACTGCTTTGAGTAACCATGGATTGTGAACTGACATGGTCAAAACATGTTGATACAACAGCAGCTAAAATGGGGAGAAGGCTGTCCATAATAAAGCGCTGCTCTGCCTTTTTAACAACAATATCAACAAGGCAGGTCCTACAGGCTCTAGTTTTGTCGCACCTGGACTACTGTTCAGTTGTGTGGTCAGGTGCCACAAAGAGGGACCTCGGAAAATTACAATTGGCTCAGAACAGGGAAGCAAGGCTGGCCCTTAAATGTACACAGAGAGCTAACATTAATAATATGCATGTACATCTCTCATGTCTCGAAGTGGAGGAGAGATTGACTTCATCACTACTTGTTTTTGTAAGAAGTCTTGACATGCTGAATGCACCGAGGTGTCTGTTTAAACTACTAGCACACAGCTCGGACACCCATGCATACCCCACAAGACATGCCACCAAAGGTCTCTTCACAATCCCCAAGTCAAGAACAGACTATGGGAGGCGCACAGTACTACATAGAGCCATGGCTACATGGAACTCTATTCCACATCAGGTAACTGATGCAAGCAGTAGAATCAGATTATTATTTTTTAACAGATAAAAATACACCTTATGGAACAGCAGGGACTGTGAAGAGACACACACACAGGCACAGACACACATACACATTATAAGACACGCACTCTACACACACGTACACATGGATTTTGTATTGTAGATATGTGATAGTAGAGTAGTGGCCTGAGGGAACAAACTTAATGTGTTGTGAAAAGTGTTATGAAATGTAATGTCATGTAATATTTTAAATTGTATATAACTGCCTTAATGTTGCTGGAACCCAGGAAGAGTAGCTGCTGCCTTGGTAGCAGCTAATGGGGATCCTTAATAACTATATCAAAATAATAATAGTAATTGTTCATGCACTGCTTGAACAACACGTGTGTGTTGATAGCAGCCAAGTCAAGCATGTTATAGAAGACAGCAACAGGCCAGCAGTGAGTTCCTCCTTCCAACTAGTACAGCCGTGGCATCTGATGCAAAACATTATCCACCACTCGTTTACCTGCTGCCCGATATGGATCCTTTACCAGATATGGAAAGCCATTCAGCATGAATTAGAATAATCATCATCAGAGATGTCATGATGCATTTCTTCCCCGGCTTCTGAGTCATTTTCATTCAGAGCTTGTAGCAACGCTAACGCAGCATGTGCATCCATTCGTCTTGTCATTGTAAATTACACATTCTCTCACTATGGCCAAAAGTGGACTAATAAGACTGCTTGGATTCGGTGGACACGGTTTTGAGATTATAATTAGAATAGATAAATACAATAGAATGGCCCGCTTCATTCACAATTGCTGATTACATAATTATGCATTTTTCGCTTCCCCTCACTCATCAACTCACCCATTCTCCCCCATCATACTATACTTAATTTATTTAATCAGTTTTTGTTATGTGTGCAATTTGTTTTGGTATAGTTTAGGTTCAGATTCGAGGCAATTATTTGGGTGATTATCAACTGGGCATGGCACATTCAACTATCGGAGAAGGAGCCGGGGAAAACCATAAAAAGAATTACGTCCTCCTAAAACTGGTTTTAACTCCAGTTATATTTGTGATATTAAAATTAAGGACAGTGTGTTATATAAACTTATTTAGGAAAACTCAAGGATGAGGGGGGCAGGACTTTAAAAGGGCAGAGTAATTAAACGTTTAAATGCTCTCTGTCACAATCACAAATAAAGCCATTAATAATTCGTTTGGGAAGGTCATAAAAAATCATACAAGGCAATTTATTTCAAAATAATAGAATAATAGCATATTTTAAGTTGTATTTATCTGTGCTTAGTAACCAAGACTATGGCTGTGCCATGCCAATCTATGGCTGTGCCATGCCAATGAAATCAACTATCATTGGCATGGCAACTATCAACTTCCTTATGTCTGAAACAAAGGCTTCCAGGGTAGGCAATTTTGGGGCTTCACCATGCTTCATCGAAATGTACAGCTGTGTGTCGTTGTCTGCACAGAAGTGAAAGTTGATATTGTGTTTCCGAATGACATTACCAAGAGGTAGAATATATAGTTAAAATAATAGTGGTCCTAAAATGGAACCTTGAGGAAACGCCGAAACTTACAATTGATTTGTCAGAGGACAAACCATCCACAGAGACGAATTGATATCTATCCGACAGATAAGATCTAAACCAGGCAAGAACTTGTCCATGTAGACAATTAGAGTTTCCAATCTCTCCAAAAGAATGTGGTGATCGATGGTGTCAAAAGCAGCAGTAAGGTCTAGGAGCACGAGGACAGATGCAGAGCCTTGATCTGACGGCATTAAAAGGTCATTGACCACATTCACGAGTGCAGTCTCAGTGCTATGATGGGGTCTAAAACCAGACTGAAGCGTTTCATATACATTATTTGTCTTCAGGAAGGCAGTGAGCTGCTGCGCAACAGCTTTTTCTAAAATATTTGAGCGGAATGGGAGATTCGATATAGGCCAATTTGTTTTTTACATTTTCCGGGTCAAGGTTTGGCTTTTTCAAGAGAGGCTTTATTACTGCCACTTTTAGTGAGTTTGGTACACATCCGGTGGATGTGGAGCCATTTATTATGTTCAACATAGGAGGGCCAAGCACGGGAAGTATCTCTTTCAGTAGTTTAGTTGGAATAGGGTCCAGTATGCAGCTTGAAGGTTTAGAGGCTATGACTATTTCCATGAATGTGTCAAGAGATGCAGGATTCAAAAACTTGAGTGTTTCCATTGATCCTAGGTCCTGGCAGTTCTGTGCAGACTCAGAACAACTGAGTTTTGGAGAAATACGCAGATTCAAAGAGGAGTCCGTAATTTTCTTTCTAATGATCATGATCTTTTCATCGAAGAAGTTCATGAATTCATCACTGCTGAAGTGAAAGCCATCCTTTCTTGGAGAATGCTGCTTTTTAGTTAGCTTTGCGACAGTATCAAAAATAAATGTAGGATTTTTCTTCTTCTCCTCAATTAGGTTGGAGAAATAGGATGATCGAGCAGCAGAGAGGGCTCTTCGATATTGCACGGTACTGTCTTTCCAAGCTAGTCGGAAGACTTCCAGTTTGGCGGAGCGCCATTTCCATTCCAATTTTCTGGAAGCTTGCTTCAGGGCTCTGGTATTTTCTGTTTACCAGGGAGCAAATTTATTGTGACAAATTTAGTTTTTATGGGTGTGACTGCATCTAGGGTATTATGCAACGTTAAATTTAGATTCTCAGTTAGGTGGTTAACCGATTTTTGTACTCCGACGTCCTTGGGTAGGTTGAGGGAGTCTGGAAGGGCATCTAGGAATCTTTGGGTTGTCCAAGAATTTATAGCACAGCTTTTGAAGATCCTTGGTTGGGGTTTGAACAGATTATTTGTTGCGATTGCAAACGTAATACGATGGTGGTCCGATAGTCCAGGATTACGAGGAAAAACATTTAGATCCACAATATTTATTCCACGGGACAAAACTAGATCCAGGGTATGACTGTGGCAATTACATTTACATTTAAGTCATTTAGCAGACGCTCTTATCCAGAGCGACTTACAAATTGGTGCATTCACCCTATAGCCAGTGGGTTAACCACTTTACAATAATTTTATTATATTTTTTATTTTTTATTTTTTTTTGGGGGGGGGGGGGGCAGGGGGATAGAAGGATTACTTCATCCTATCCCAGGTATTCCTTAAAGAGGTGGGGTTTCAAATGTCTCCGGAAGGTGGTGAGTGACTCCGCTGTCCTGGCGTCGTGAGGGAGCTTGTTCCACCATTGGGGTGCCAGAGCAGCGAACAGTTTTGACTGGGCTGAGCGGGAACTATGCTTCCGCAGAGGAAGGGGAGCCAGCAGGCCAGAGGTGGATGAACGCCATGCCCTCGTTTGGGTGTAGGGACTGATCAGAGCCTGAAGGTACGGAGGTGCCGTTCCCCTCACTGCTCCATAGGCAAGCACCATGGTCTTGTAATGGATGCGAGCTTCAACTGGAAGCCAGTGGAGTGTGCGGAGGAGGGGGTGACGTGAGAGAACTTGGGAAGGTTGAACACCAGACGGGCTGCGGCATTCTGGATGAGTTGTAGGGGTTTAATGGCACAGGCAGGGAGCCCAGCCAACAGCGAGTTGCAGTAATCCAGACGGGAGATGACAAGTGCCTGGATTAGGACCTGTGCCGCTTCCTGTGTAAGGCAGGGGTCGTACTCTCCGAATGTTGTAGAGCATGAACCTGCAGGATCGGGTCACCGCCTTGATGTTAGCGGAGAACGACAGGGTGTTGTCCAGGGTCACGCCAAGGCTCTTCGCACTCTGGGAGGAGGACACAACGGAGTTGTCAACCGTGATGGCGAGATCATGGAACGGGCAGTCCTTCCCCGGGAGGAAGAGCAGCTCCGTCTTGCCAGGGTTCAGCTTGAGGTGGTGATCCGTCATCCATACTGATATGTCGGCCAGACATGCAGAGATGCGATTCCCCACCTGGTTATCAGAAGGGGGAAAGGAGAAGATTAGTTGTGTATCGTCAGCGTAGCAATGATAGGAGAGGCCATGTGAGGATATGACAGAGCCAAGTGACTTGGTGTATAGGGAGAAAAGGAGAGGGCCTAGAACTGAGCCCTGGGGGACACCAGTGGTGAGAGCTCGTGGTGCGGAGACAGCTTCTCGCCACGCCACTTGGTAGGAGCGACCGGTCAGGTAGGGCGCAATCCAGGAGTGAGCCGCGCCGGAGATGCCCAGCTCGGAGAGGGTGGAGAGGAGGATCTGATGGTTCACAGTATCAAAGGCAGCAGACAGGTCTAGAAGGACAAGAGCAGAGGAGAGAGAGTTAGCTTTAGCAGTGCGGAGAGCCTCCGTGACACAGAGAAGAGCAGTCTCAGTTGAATGACCAGTCCTGAAACCTGACTGGTTTGGATCAAGAAGGTCATTCTGAGAGAGATAGCAAGAGAGTTGGCTAAAGACGGCACGCTCAATAGTTTTGGAAAGAAAAGAAAGAAGGGATACTGGTCTGTAGTTGTTGACATCAGTGGGATCGAGTGTTGGTTTTTTTTGAGAAGGGGTGCAACTCTCGCTCTCTTGAAGACGGAAGGGACATGGCCAGCAGTCAAGGATGAGTTGATCAGCGAGGTGAGGTAGGGGAGAAGGTCACCGGAGATGGTCTGGAGAAGAGAGGAGGGGATGGGGTCAAGCGGGCAGGTTGTTGGGCGGCCTGCAGTCACTAGTCGCAAGATTTTATCTGGAGAGAGAGGGAGAAAGAAGTCAAAGCATAGGCTAGGGCAGTGTGAGCAGGACCAGCAGTGTCATTAGACTTAACAAACGAGGATCGGATGTCGTCAACCTTCTTTTCAAAGTGGTTGACGAAGTCATCCACAGAGAGGGAGGGGGGATTCAGCAGTGAGGAGAATGTGGCAAAGATCTTCCTAGGGTTAGAGGCAGATGCTTGGAATTTAGAGTGGTAGAAAGTGGCCTTAGCAGCAGAAACAGATGAAGAAAATGTAGAGAGGAGGGAGTGAAAAGATGCCAGGTCGGCAGGGGAGTTTAGTTTTCTTCCATTTCCGCTCCGCTGCCCGGAGCTCTGTTCTGTGAGCTCGCAATGAGTCATCAAGCCACGGAGCTGGAGGGGAGGACCGAGCCGGCCGGGAGGATAGGGGACACAGGGAGTCAAAGGATGCAGAAAGGGAGGAGAGGAGGGTTGAGGAGGCAGAGTCAGGAGATTGGAGGGAGAAGGATTGAGCAGAGGGAAGAGATGATAGGATGGAAGAGGAGAGAGTAGTGGGAGAGAGAGAGCGAAGGTTGCGGCGGCGCGTTACCATCTGTGTAGGGGCAGAGTGAGTAGTGTTGGAGGAGAGCGAGAGAGAAAAGGATACAAAGTAGTGGTCGGAGACATGGAGGGGAGTTGCAGTGAGATTAGTAGAAGAGCAACATCTAGTAAAGATGAAGTCAAGCGTATTGCCTGCCTTGTGAGTAGGGGGGGACGGTGAGAGGGTGAGGTCAAAAGAGGAGAGGAGTGGAAAGAAGGAGGCAGAGAGAAATGAGTCAAATGTAGACGTAGGGAGGTTGAAATCCCCCAAAACTGTGAAGGGTGAGCCATCCTCAGGAAAGGAACTTATCAATGTCACGGTTTCGGCCGAGGCTGCCTCTCTTCCTTGCTCGGGCAGGCTTCGGCGTTCGTCGTCTCCGGAATACTAGCTGCCACCGTTGCATGTTTCTATGTTCGTTTGCTTTTGTCTGATTGTTGTCACACCTGTTATCATTTAGTGTCATTAGTGTCCTATTTAGTTCTCGTTGTGTTTGTCAGGTGTTGTGTGTGATTGTTTTACTGTCGTGCCGGTAGGCTGGATATTTACTGTTTGCTCGGTTGAGCTAGTTTGCTCCTTAGTTTTGGAGTATTTTGTCGCACCTGTTTGTGCGCTTGTGTTTACGCCTACGTGCGGAGCTTTTGCCTCAGGGCATTTATTTCGTGTTTGTTTTGCTGTGCCTCACTAAAGTCTGTTGGACTAACGTACTGCGTCCTGCGCCTGATTCCACCCACACCCACCTACATCTACCTTGACAATCAAGGCGTCAAGCTCATTGATGAACTCTCCAAGGGAACCTGGAGGGCGATAGATGACAAGGATATTAAGCTTAAATGGGCTAGTGACTGTGACAGCGTGGAATTCAAATGAGGAGATAGACAGATGGGTTAGGGGAAAAATTGAGAATGACCACTTGGGAGAGATGAGGATTCCTGTGCCACCACCCCTCTGACCAGATGCTCTCGGGGTATGCGAGAACACATGGTCAGACGAGGAGAGAGCAGTAGGAGTAGCAGTGTTTTCAGTGGTAATCCATGTTTCCGTCAGCGCCAGGAAGTCGAGGGACTGGAGGGTAGCATAGGCTGGGATGAAGTCAGCCTTGTTGGCGGCAGAACGGCAGTTCCAGAGGCTGCCTGAGACCTGGAACTCCAGGTGTGTGGTGCGTGCAGGGACCACCAGGTTAGAGAGGCAGCAGCCACGCGGTGTGAGGCGTTTGTGTAGCCTGTGCGGAGAGGAGAGAACAGGGATAGGCAGAGGCATAGTTGACAGGCTGCAGCAGATGGCTACAATAATGCAGAGGAGATCGGAATGAAATGAACTAAACATCTGGGAAAGGAGAGAGCAGGCCTCCCTCACCAAAAAAATATAACTCTCCCAACTTCCACCTCAGAAACTATAATTGTTTCACTGAACCACCCGAATAAAACTCTCCCAACTTCCACTTTAGAAATTAGAATTGTTGTAAACTACAGCGGTTCAATGTTTCAATGAATAGACTCAACTTACTTTATTCAGCTAGCTAACTATGACGCCATAGCTAACTAGCATGCTAGCATCCAATAACACACAGTTTGGCACCAATACTTGGTTACAACAAACTACCAATAGTGTGTGAACACACTAAACAGATAATTCGTGTCCGTGTCTAGTTCTTTCATAACGCAGCAATGATTAAACGTTGGCTAGCTAGCACAAAGATATTGTATTTAGCTACTACAGTACAGCCAGCTGATAGTGTTGGCTAGCTAGCAATGGCTGCTGTGTTGACTTTGTTTGAAAAAAACGGCGTCGCTGCGAACGAATGTAGCTGGCTAAAAGGATATTGTTTTTAGTTGCTACCGTTGCTAATAGCTACTCGCCAGCTAATCCAGGAGGTGAGTTAGCTAGCTAGCTTCGTGCTACACCCGGCACCGCCGACTACAAAAGTAACCTACAATAACTACACAACAACTACCCACAACAGCCCACGATGCCTACCTATACTACTTAATAATATACAGCCCACGATGCCTACCTATAATACCTAACTACAATCTAAATACATAGTTTAAGCCTTACTCGACAAAGCCCAAGCTATGTATAAAGCCAAACTGGCAGACTGCAATCAGTAGCTGTAATTAAGTACAGCAGCTACCAACCACCTAACGTTAATGCCTCGGATAATGAGGTTAGAAAAACAGCTGAATGGTGGCAGCTAGCTGGCTCAATCACAGGTACTCTTAAGCGTGAAATAACATTGGAAACAACTAACCACAGTTGCTAAAAGTTACCAGTAGCTACCCGCTAGCTAGCTAGCTAGCTTTGTTGGTCCAAGTAGTGGGTAGGCTAGCCTCGTGCTTCGCGGGGTCCGCCGAATACAATACTTACCTACAATAATTACCTACAATAACCTACAATAACTACCTGAGTAAACTACCTATAATACCTAACTACAATACCTACCTAACTACAATACCTACCTACAATCTAAATACATGGTTTAAGCTTTAAGCTTTACTCAACACCATATAAGAAGCCAAGCTTACCTCCTGCTAGAGAAAACACAACCTCTCCCGACAACCGCTCCCGCTCCCGACTGAGTAGGTCCGGAGACATGTTGGACAAAACCCACTGAGTCAATGATGGCTCCGTAAGCCTTTTGAAGTGGGTCTGTGGACTTTTCCATGTCACCAAAAATTAGAATATTATCTGCGATGATGACAAGTTCCGATAGGAATTCAGGGAACTCAGTGAGGAACACTGTATACAGCCCAGGAGGCCTCTAAACAGTAGCTATAAAAAGTGATTGAGTAAGCTGCATAGATTTCATGACTAGAAGCTCAAAAGACAAAAACACTGTATTTTGTTGTTTGTTGGTAAATTGAAATTTGCCGTCGTGAATGTTAGTAACACCTCCGCCTTTGCGGGATGCGCGGGGGATATGGTCACTAGTGTAACCAGGAGAGGCCTCATTTAACACAATAAATTAATGTTCCATGTTTCAGTCAGGCCAATCACATCAAGATTATGATCAGTGATTAGTTAATGGACTATGACTGCCTTGGAAGTGAGGGATCTAACATTAAGTAGCCCTATTTTGAGATGTGAGATATCACAATCTCTTTCAATAATGACAGGAATGGAGGAGGTCTTTATTCCAGTGAGATTGCTAAGGCGAACACCACCATGTTTAGTTTTGCTCAACCTATATCGAGGCACAGACACAGTCTCAATGGGGATAACTGAGCTGACTACACTGACTGTGCTAGTGGCAGACTCCACTAAGCTGGCAGGCTGGCTAACTGCCTGCTGCCTGGCCTGCACCCTATCTCATTGTGGAGCTAGAGGAGTTAGAGCCCTGTCTATGTTGATAGATAAGATGAGAGCACCCCTCCAGCTAGGATGGAGTCCGTCACTCCTAAGCAGGCCAGGCATGTCCTGTTTGTGGGTGAGTCCCAGAAACGGGCCAATTACCTACAAATTCTATATTTTGGGAGGGGCAGAAAACAGTTTTCAACTAGCAATTGAGTTGTGAGACTCTGCTGTAGAGCTCATTACTCCCCCTAATTGGGAGGGGCCAGAGACAATTACTTGATGCCGACACATCTTTCTAGCTAATTTACACGCTGAAGCTATGTTGCGCTTGTTGACCTCTGACTGTTTCATTCTAACATCGTTGGTGCCGACATGGATAACAATATCCCTATATTCTCTACGCTTGCCAGTTTTAGACTTAGCCAGCACCCTCTTCAGATTAGCCTTTACGTCGGTAGCCCTGCCCCCTGGTAAACAGTGCATGATCGCTGGATGATTCTTTTTAAGTCTAATATTGCGAGTAATGGAGTCACCAATGACTAGGGTTTTCAATTTGTCAGAGCTAATGGCGGGAGGCTTCGGCGGTTCAGACCCCATAACGGGTGGAGGAGAGACCTGAGAAGGCTTGGCCTCTGACTGGGGAGAACCAGTTGAAAGTTTCTGTCGGCTGAATGAGCGACACCAGTTGAGCATGCCGACAGTATTTATTTCCAGAAGCCTTGAGAAATTATCCGGCTGCGGGGACTATGCAGGGGGTTTTATACTACTATCTGTACTTACTGGTGGCACAGACGCTGTTTCATCCTTTCCTACACTTAAATTGCCCTTGCCTGGCCTCCCGAGTGGTGGTCTAAGGCACTGTATCACAGTGATAGAGGCGTCACTACCGACCCGGGTTCGATCCCGGGCTGTATCACAACCGGCCATGATCGGGAGTCCCATAGGGCGGCGCACAATTGGCCCAGGTCGTCCTGTTTAGGGGAGGGTTTGACCGGTGGGGCTTTACTTTGCTCATCGCGCTCTAGCGACTCCTTGTGGCGGGCCGGGCGCCTGCAGGCTGACCTCTGTCATCAGGTGAATGGTGTTTCCTCCGACACATTTGTGTGGCTGGCTTCCGGGTTAAGCGGGCGGGTGTTAAGAACCTTTTTTGGCTGGTGGAGGTCCTGTAGAACCATGTCCAGATAAAGTGTTCAGGGTGAAAAAGTTGAATGAAAAAAGTCAAGTGAGGAAAAAACTAAAACACTTGTAAATGTGTTAAACGGTTATTAAAAGTACAAACCGAAAAGTTTGGCAGGTAGCCAAGTAGCAACAAACAGCACACCAACACAGAGACAAGTCCGGAAGTAACACTTGCAATTCCTCCAATCAGGAGCGAGGTGACTGTTCATCTATTGTCTTTTTCTTTATTTGAGTCAACTACTCACCACATTTTATGCACTGCAGTGCTAGCTAGCTGTAGCTTATGCTTTCAGTACTAGATTCAATCTCTGATCCTTTGATTGGGTGGACAACATGTCAGTTCATGTTGCAAGAGCTCTGATAGGTTGGAGGATGTCCTCCAGAAGTTGTCATAATTACTGTGTAAGTCTATGGAAGGGGGTGAGAACCATGATCCTCCTAGGTTTTGTGTTGAAGTGAATGTACCCTGAGGAGGACGGAAGCTAGCTGTCCTCTGGCTACACCATGGTGCTACCCTACAGAGTGCTGTTGAGGCTACTGTAGACCTTCATTGCAAAATAGTGTGTTTTAATCAATTATTTGGTGGCATGTGATTATATTTAGTATAGTTTTATCTAAAAAGGATTACTTTTTAAATGTTTTACAATTTTTATCTTTATGAAATTCACTTAGGAAGATGATCCTCCCCTTCCTCCTCTGAGGAGCCTCCACTGATGGATAGCAATAGGCATCAAACAGAGCACAAATTAGGCTACTAAATAAACGTCCTTACATTTAGAAGTATTTTCTTCTTGTTTTTCTAGCTGAGAAGTCCTTGATTACGTTGGTAAAACCCAATCCACAAAGGATGTCGCTTTCATGGGATATCAGCATTAAGTGATTCAGTCTTTCCTGATGCATTGTTGGTCAGTTTACTTTTCACCAAAGAAAGCTTTGAAAAAGACCACTCTCTACTTGCGTTGGTCACTGGCAAAGTTAAGAATATCCATATTGAAATGAAAAAAATAGCTTGTTTCAAGAAATTCGAAAAAATCTATAACGGAAAAGTGGTGCGTGCATATCTATTCACCCCCTTTGCTATGAAGCCCCTAAATAAGATCTGGTGCAACCAATTACCTTCAGAAGTCACATAATTAGCTCCATGATCTCGCCATCACGGTTGACAACTCCATTGTGTCCTCCTCCCAGAGTGCAAAGAACCTTGGCGTGACCCTGGACAACACCCTGTCGTTCTCTGCTAACATCAAAGCGGTGACCCGATCCTGCAGGTTCATGCTCTACAACATTCGCAGAGTACAACCCTACCTTACACAGAAAGCGGCACAGGTCCTAATCCAGGTACTTGTCATCTCCCATCTGGATTACTGCAACTCGCTGTTGGCTGGGCTCCCTGCCCGTGCCATTAAACCCCTACAACTTATCCAGAACGCTGCAGCCCGTCTGGTGTTCAACCTTCCCAAGTTCTCTCATGTCACTCCGCTCCTCCGCACACTCCACTGGCTTCCAGTTGAAGCTCGCATCTACTACAAAACCATGGTGCTTGCCTACGGAGCTGTGAGGGGAACGGCACCTCCTTACCTTCAGGCTCTGATCAGACCCTACACCCAAATGAGGGCACTACATTCATCCACCTCTGGCCTGCTAGCCCCCCTACCGCTACGGAAGCACAGTTCCCTCTCAGCCCAGTCAAAGCTATTCACTCCTCTGGCACCCCAATGGTGGAACAAGCTCCCCCACGACACCAGGACAGCGGAGTCACTGACCACCTTCAGGAGACATTTGAAACCCTACCTCTGTAAGGAATACCTGGAATAGTACAACGGTAATCCTTCTACCCCCCTCCCCCACCCCCCCATTAAAAAAATCATAATAACAATAAAATAAAAAGGTTTAAAAAAAATTGGGGGAAAAGGGTGGTTATCCCACTGGCTATCCTAAGTTGAATGCACCAATTTGTAAGTCGCTCTGGATAAGAGCGTCTGCTAAATTACTTAAATGTAAATGTCAAAATAAAGTCCACCTGTGTGCAATCTAAGTGTCACATGATCTGTCACATGATCTCAGTATATATACACCTGTTCTGAAAGGCCCCAGAGTCTGCAACACCACTAAGCAAGAAGCACCACCAAGCAAGCGCCACCATGAAGACCAAGGAGCTCTCCAAACAGGTCAGGGACAAAGTTGTGGGGAAGTACAGATTAGGGTTGGGTTATAAAAAAATATCTGAAACTTTGAAAATCCCACAGAGCACCATTAAATCCATTATTAAAATATGGAAGGAATATGGCACCACAACAAACCTGCCAAGAGAGGGCCGCCCACCAAAACTCACGGACCAGGCAAGGAGGGCATTAATCATAGAGGCAACAAAGAGACCAAAGATAACCCTGAAGAAGCTGCAAAGCTCCACAGGGGAGATTGGAGTATCTGTCCATAGGACCACTTTAAGCCGGACACTCCACAGAGCTGGGCTTTACGGAAGAGTGGTCAAAAAAAATAGCCATTGCTTAAAGAAAAAAATAAGCAAACACGTTTGGTGTTCGCCAAAAGGCATGTGGGAGACTCCCCAATCATATGGAAGAAGGTACTCTGGTCGGAGGAGACTAAAATTTAGCTTTTTGGCCATCAAGGAAAACGCTATGTCTGGCGCAAACACAACACCTCTCATCACCCCGAGAACACCATCCCCACAGTGAAGCATGGTGGTGGCAGCATCATGCTGTGGGGATGTTTTTCATCGGCAGGGACTGGGAAACTGGTCAGAATTGAAGGAATGATGGATGGTGCTAAATACAGGGAAATTCTTGAAGGAAACCTGTTTCTGTCTTCTAGAGATTTCAGACTGGGACGGAGGTTCACCTTCCAGCACGACAATGACCCTAAGCATACTGCTAAAGCAACACTCAAGTGGTTTAAGGGGAAACACTTACATGTCTTGGAATGGCCTAGTCAAAGCCCAGACCTCAATCCAATTGAGAATCTGTGGTATGACTTAAAGATTGCTGTACACCAGCGGAACCCATCCAACTTGAAGGAGCTGGAGCAGTTTTGCCTTGAAGAATGGGCAACAATCCCAGTGGCTAGATGTGCCAAGCTTATAGAGACATACCCCAAGAGACTTGCATCTGTAATTGCTGCAAAAGGTGGCTCTACAAAGTATTAACTTTGGGGGGGTGAATAGTTATGCACGCTCAAGTTTTCTGTTTTTTTGTCTTATTTCTTGTTTGTTTCACAATAAAAAATATTTTGCACTTTAAAAATGGTGGGCATGTTGTGTAAATCAAATGATACACCCCCCCAAAATCAATTTTAATTCCAGGTTGTAAGGCAACAAAATAGGAAAGATACCAAGGGGGGTGAATACTTTCACAAGCCACTGTACCTTACTGACCTTCTGCATCCCTACACTCCCACCTGTTCACTGCTCTTCTTTGACACTGGCCTCATCATCCCTTGCCCCAGGCTGTGCTCCATGGGACACCGTGCTTTTAGCAGTGCAGCCCCCCAACTCTTGAACTCCCTCCCTCTCCATGTCAGAACCTCACAATCCATACAGATATTCAAGTCCAAACTAAAGACACACCTCTTCACATAGGCTTACCCAGCTTCTCTGTTGTCTTATCTTTTATCCTTATGTTTAGTGTACTTTAATATACTTACTTATTTTTGTGTGTGATTGTATTGCTTTTTATCCTGCTTATTATCGTGTGTATGTAAAGTGACTATGAGTGTCTTTAAAAGTGCTTAAAATAAAATGTATTATTATTAATAGTAGTAGTAGTTCTGCAAGACTATTGTGTCCAATGGAGGTAAAAATAAAAAATGGACCAATTGAATTTAAATTCCATATGCCGGGTCATGACAGTCCCCTGGTCACAAAAATAAGGACTGTAGGTAATGGTTTTCTATGGAAGAAAGGCCTTGTTCTCTGTGGGACCAAGTTTTCACTGTGAATAATTAATTTCACATGGTTAGGTGTAGGCTCGCGTTCATCTAGAGCATCTGCGGAACGATCCCACTTTGTGAATTGTGTTTCTAGCCTCAACCATTCTACCGATGTCACTCAAAATCCCCTTAACTCTAGGTCAGGCTTCAAGTGAGGCCTACTTTCTGCCATTGTTAATTGGATTAAGGTTAGGGTTATGCCTAGGGTTGAGGCCCTAACCCTAACCCAGTTTATCTAAGCTCTCCCTGAACCCTGACCCTAACCTTAATCTCAAGGGGGTTCTTGCCCAAACTTAACCATCGCCCCCCTCCTCTATTCGGATTTATACGCGTGGGTCTGTTTCTTTGGCTCGCTAGTCATGTAGCGGCATGCATCCTCCCAGGGGTTCATGACTTGCCTCTGGCACTTAGAGCTCTGTCCCTTGTACCTAACCCTAACCTTAACCTGACAGACAGGCAGACAGGCAGGTAAGTAGGCAGTCAAGGCAGGCAGACAGACAGTCAGACAGATTATAACCTCAACCCAAAACCCCCTAACCCTAGCTTCATGTCCACATCGTGGATAAAACCTTACTCTAACTTTAACCCTAAACTTAACCCTAACTATAACCCTAGCTTCATGTCCACATCCCGGCTCAATCCTAACCCTAGCCAAAACCCTAGCTTCGTCTCCACATCTTGGCTAAACCCTAAATATAGCAATAGGATAAGGGTTAGGGTTTAGGTTGGTGTTAGGGTTGAGCCGGGATGTGGACAAGAAGTTAGGTTTAGAGTAATGGCTAGGGTTAGGGTTGAGCCAAGATGTGGAGTTGAAGTTAGGCTTGATGGTTAGGGTTAGGTCAACCCTGTGACACTCATCTTTTCTCATTGACTGCAATGTATTGACATAAAGGTAAATCGGTTGATGCTTTTCTTTTCCCATTTACTGCAATGTCAATGGCATGCAAGTCAATCTCTCCTGGCTCAAAGCTGAGGAGAGATTGACTGCATCACTATTGGTCTTTGTGCGAGGTGTTGATGTGTTGAAGGTACCAAACTGTCTGTTCAAGCAGTTGGCACACAGTTCGGACACTCATCGGTACCACACAAGACATGCAACCAGAGGTCTCTTCACAGTCCCCAGGTCCAGAACAGACGCTAGGAAATGCACAGTATCAAATAGAGCCATGGCTACATGGAACTCTCTGCCAGTTACAAAAAACAGATAAAAGAACACCTTACGGCATGACGTGGACTGTGAAGAGACACACAGACAGTTTTATGCATTTTGAATTGCATTTTGCATTGTAATATGTATGTGATACTTGGTTGGGATACAACTGTGATATGTGGTAGTCTCGCCTGGCTATCTTAAGATGAATGGACCAGCTGTGGGTCGCTCTGCATGGGAGCATCTGTTGAATGGCTAAATTGTAATGTAAATGTAGTGCTATGTATGTATATTTATGTATATTATGTATTTGATTTGTTGTGTTGTTTCCTGTTTGGACCCCAGGAAGTGTAGCTGCTGCCTCGGCAGCAGCTAATTGGGGATCCTATACTAAAATACTCATGCATTTACATTAGTGTCAACGCTGTGACACTCATCTTTTCCCATTTACTTCAATGTATTGACATAAACGTCAACCCTGTGATGCTCATCTTTTCCCATTTACTGCAATGTATTGACATAGACATCAATTGGTTGACAGTTCTCTTCTCCTATTTACAGCAATGTATTGACATGAACGTCAATTGGTTGAACCTTTTATTTTCCCATTTACTGCAATGCATTGACATAAACATCATATGTTGTGAGGTTTTTATTTTTGCAAAAACATCACAGAATTATGTTTTGAGACTGATAATGGGCTGTACTGTACCCTCACAGAGGCCTGTGCTAAAACAACTGTTCTCCTGTTCTCTTGGCCCCTGTTACTACAAGGTAGTCGTGTACTGTTGAGTGCTGTGATACTTTAATTGTTTTACTGAGGAATTGCTTTCAAATTCATAAACATGTAATCCTTGATTCATTTGCATACAGCCATGCATAGTTCACCAGAGTGGGAGGGAAATTAAGCTGGTACATGATTGTGCACAGCTACCCAAAGGGGTTTGTTAATGTGACTGCATCTCAGTGTAAATGCCTTGACTGTGGAGATAGATTGATGTCTTTGAAATGTCCCCCAGAGTCCTACTCTGTGTGGCAGGGAACAACGAGAAGATCGCTAGATGCGACGTGAACAGTATGCTTTTACAAATTGTCAAAATACCAGTTTTGACACAAACCTATTCATTAAGTTAAACACGTTTTGCCCAAGGTAATTCCATATTCAAAATGGCTCAACTTTGCCTTGTAAAAGCCTAACTGGGGATGAATTATGCAGCATATCATCATTTTAATAAAAACTGTGCCAGGCTGCCAGTTTTGCTAATGACAGCAAAATGTAAGCCCTGCATATCTCGCTCCATGTTGTGAGTTTTGCTGACTAGACTGCTTCTAGACAGAGAGAGTTGTGGTGATTTGATATGTGTACATCATGCTGATGTCATAGAAATGTCATTGAACTGTAAAGAGGAAGTGAGCATCATTATCTATGCTTCTCATTAAGGAATGCTTAAAACATTTATAAATAAGGAGTATTTTACGTTGTTGCATTGAAAGGAGTTGGCATAAATCTGGAGTTAAATTCAATGCATTCCATTCCTCAAGTCCAGGTTACGGAGAATGGGTTGTTGACATGGCAACTCAACATGTAGCATGACCTAGACAACAGAAAAGAGACCAAGCAACCGGAGTACAAATTCCAAACTCATTTGAATACCTTTCGTCTCCTGACTAAATTCTCTTTTTGACATAGTCCCAATTCCCAACCTAGATCAATAAGCTGGAAGCGTGAGGTGCCTTAATGGTGCTTCAACATGGCTTCCTGTGGCATCCTCCAGCGTGCCTTACACTCACTGTTGGCAGGGAGAAGAGCAGGGTTGCCTGGCCAAGAAACTCCCTGTGTTTGCCTGGGCCATGCATCTACTTTAGGCTGCTCCTTTGTACTCTGAGACCTGCAACTCATGCTCTTCCTCCTGAATTAAATGGAGCTTCCAAATATGTCTTCTCTGTGTGTGTACAGTTATGTGAAACACCCTCACAAGAGGGGCTGTGATGCTGCTGCCCAGATTCTGAAGGACACAAAGATGGCAAATAAATATTGAATGACAATGCAGTAGCAATACAAATGTTTTATCTCTATGTTTGTCTGACTTGATGTGTGTTAATTAGGGAATACCTGAGTAAATGATTGCTCGTGACCATGAAAGTTACTACACTGTGTGATACTTGTTTTGTGTGGCCCTGCATTTACACTCTCCTTCATATGTATTTGGACAGTGAAGCTAACATTTTGTATGTGGCTGTCACGGAATCAGCCGAGGCTGCTCCTCCTCCTTGCTCGGGCAGGCTTCGGCGTTCGCCGTCCCCGGAGTACTAGCTGCTACCGATCTATGTTTCTGTGTTTGACTTGTTTTGTCTTGATTGTGTACACCTGTTTCCTATTATGTTGTATTGTATTCCCTATATAACCCTGTGTCGTTCATTGTGTGTTGTGTGTGATTGTTCTCGTCATTTTCGGCAGTTGCTATTGTGCGGGTATTCTCCTCCCTGTTTGGAGGTTGTTTTGTACTCTGGTTACTTTGTTAGTAAAAGTACGTTTCCAGTAGCTCGGTGTCCTGCGTTTGACTTCGCCTACCGCATTCACGTCGCACTTTGACAGAATCACACACCACTCATGGAGTCAGCAGGAGCGGCGGTGCCAGCTGGATCTATGGAGGCACGCATCGAGCGGCCATGATCCAGGCTCTCGGCACCGCCATGGAACGGGTGGTGAACACCATTGAGCGATGGGAAAGAGGGGGTCTACCTATACCCCCTCCAACGATACCACCACCATCGGCGATGCCCATCGTTTCACCTCCGGGGTCCAGTGGGATTCGGCTCTCGCTCCCGAGGGCTTATGATGGCACAGCGGCCGGGTGCCAGGGTTTCCTACTCCAGGTTGAACTCTACCTAGCAACCATTCACCCGGCGTCCTCGGGATACGAGAGCGTGTCCGCCCTCATCTCCTGTCTGTCCGGCAAGGCGCTGGAGTGGGCCAACGCCGAGTGGGGTGGGGTAGACGCCGCTACGGTCAACTATGCGGAGTTCACCCGCCGCTTTCGGGCAGTATTCGATCATCCACCAGAGGGTAAAGCGGCGGGTGAGCGTCTATTCCACCTTAGACAGGGGAGGAGGAGCGCGCAGGAGTTCGCGCTGGACTTCCGGACGCTGGCTGCCAACGCGGGATGGAATGAGAGGGCCCTCAGCGACCACTATAGATGTAGCCTGAGGGAGGACGTGCGTCGGGAATTGGCCTACAGGGACACCAACCTCAGCTTTGATCAACTGGTGGACATATCTATTCGCCTGGATACCCTGTTGGATACCCTGTTGGCTACCCGCGGACGTCCGGATTCGGGGCCGTCCATTCCATCCCCCAGCACTTCCGAGCCGACCCCTATGGAGCTCGGGGGTGCTGGTGCTAGGGAGACCAGGAGGGAGACCAGGAGGGAGGCCGTCCCCTGCACCAACTGTGGCCGCAGAGGACACACTGCTGGTCGGTGCTGGGGAGGGTCTCCTAGGAATCGAGGCAGTGGGCGACGCACTGATGAGTCATTCCAGGTGAGTAGGCACCCAACTCACCCAGAGCTCTCTGTTGCTCATATGTGTATTAAAGTGGTGTTTCCCGAGGTTTCTCCTCACTCCCAGCATAAGGCGCTAGTAGATTCAGGCGCAGCTGGGAATTTTATCGATCGCCAGTTCACCTATACGTTAGGGATTCCTATCGTACCTGTTGATGTGCCCTTCCCTATCCATGCCCTAGATAGCCGCCCTTTGGGGTCATGATTGATTAGGGAGGTCACGGCGCCTCTCCGGATGAAAACGCAGGAGGGCCATGAGGAGATATTACGTTTGGATTTGATTGATTCTCCTGCGTTTCCCGTGGTGTTGGGGCTTCCCTGGTTAACATCTCATGACCCCAACATTTCATGGCAACAGAGAGCTCTCAAGTGATGGTCTGATCAGTGTACTGGGCGGTGTGTAGGCGTTTCCGTAGGGGCAACGACGGTGGAAAGCCCGAACCAAGTTCCCACCTTGCACATTCCACCTGAGTATGCCGATTTGGCACTCGCCTTCAGTAAAAAGAAGGCGACTCAATTACCACCTCATCGACAGGGGGATTGTGCGATAGACCTCCAAGTAGGCGCTGCGCTTCCACGTAGTCACGTGTATCCTCTGTCTCAGGAGGAGACGGCAGCTATGGAGACCTACGTCACAGAATCTCTGAGACAGGGTTACATACGGCCGTCCACTTCCCCTGCGTCCTCGAGTTTCTTTTTTGTGAAGAAGAAGGATGGGGGTTTACGCCCGTGTATTGATTACCGTGGTATCAATCAGATCACAATCAAATACAGCTAGCCTCTCCTTCTGATTGCTAGTATGACAGAGTCATTACATGGGGCGCGATCCTTCACAAAATTGGATCTCAGGAGCGCGTACAACCTGGTGCGCATTAGGGAGGGAGATGAGTGGAAGACAGCATTCAGTACCACCTCGGGTCACTATGAGTACCTCGTCATGCCATACGGTTTAATGAATGCTCCTTCAGTCTTCCAATCATTTGTGGACGAGATTTTCCGGGACTTGCATGGACAGGGTGTAGTGGTATATATTGATGACGTTCTAATAAACTCCGCTACACGAGCCGAGCATGTGTCCCTGGTGCGTCGAGTGCTTGGTAGACTGTTGGAGCATGACCTGTATGCGAAGGCGGAGAAATGTCTGTTCTTCCAGGAGTCCATCTCCTTCCTGGGACATCGGTTGTCCGCGTCAGGGGTAGAGATGGAGATTGACCGCGTTTCTGCCGTGTGTAATTGGCCGACTCCCACCACGGTAAAGGAAGTGCAGCGCTTCTTGGGTTTTGCCAATTACTACCGGAGGTTTATCCGGGGCTTTGGACAGGTAGCAGCTCCCATTACATCTCTGCTAAAGGGGGGTCCGGTGCGCCTGCAGTGGTCGGCTGAGGCGGACAGGGCATTTAAACGTCTGAAGGACCTGTTTACCTCGGCTCCGGTGCTGGCGCATCCGGATCCCTCTTTGGCATTCCAGGTGGAGGTGGACGCTTCCGAGGCTGGGATCGGCGCTGTGCTGTCTCAGTGCTCGGGACGCCAACTAAACTCCGCCCCTGTGCTTTCTATTCTAAGAAGCTCAGTCCGGCGGAGCGCAATTATGACGTGGGGGACAGGGAGCTGCTAGCTGTTGTTCAAGCCCTGGAGGTGTGGAGACATTGGCTTGAGGGGGCTAAACACCCTTTTCTCATTCTGACTGACCATCGTAACCTGGAGTACATTCGGGCAGCGAGGAGGCTGAACCCTCGCCAGGCAAGGTGGGCTATGTTTTTCTCCCGCTTTGTATTTAAGCTCACCTATAGACCAGGGTCCCAGAACGCTAAGGCAGACGCCCTGTCCCGACTATATGACACAGAGGAGAGGTCCATTGAGCCCACTCCCATACTCAGGGAGTCTTGTCTGGTGGTCTGGAGGTTGATGCGGAAATCGAGCGGGCGTTACGTTCCGATCCTACTCCTCCACAGTGTCCAGAGGGTCGGAAGTACGTGCCGCTCGAGGTTCGCGATCGTTTGATATACTGGGCTCACACGTCACCCTCCTCTGGTCATCCGGGTATTGGTCGGACAGTGCACTGCCTTAGTGGGAAGTACTGGTGGCCTACTTTAGCAAAGGACGTGAGGGTTTATGTTTCCTCCTGCTCGGTGTGCGCCCAGTGTAAGGTGCCTAGACACCTGCCCAGGGGGAAGTTAAAACCCCTACCCGTTCCACAACGGCCGTGGTCTCACCTATCGGTGGATTTTGGAACACTACGATCTTGGTCGTTGTGGATCGGTTTTCTAAAGCCTGCCGTCTCATTCCCCTGCCAGGTCTCCCTACTGCCCTACAAACTGCTGAGGCCCTGTGTACACACGTCTTCCGGCACTATGGGGTGCCTGAGGATATAGTGTCTGATCGGGGTCCCCAGTTCACCTCTAGAGTCTGGAGGGCGTTTATGGAACGTCTGGGGGTCTCGATTAGCCTTACCTCAGGTTTTCACCCCGAGTGTAATGGGCAGGTGGAGAGAGTGAACCAGGATGTGGGTAGGTTCCTGAGGTCGTATTGCCAGGATTGGCAAGAGGAGTGGTCGGGATATTTTCCCTGGGCAGAGATAGCCCAAAACTCACTCCGCCATTCGTCCACTAACCTTACGCCTTTCCAGTGTGTGCTAGGTTATCAGCCGGTCCTGGCACCTTGGCATCAGAGCCAGACCGAAGCCCCTGCGGTGGACGAGTGGTTTCGGCGCTCGGAAGAAACTTGGAACGCTGCGCATGTCCATCTGCAGCGGGCTATCAGGCGGCAAAAGGCGAGCGCCGATCGCCACCGCAGTGAGGCTCCGGTGTATGCACCGGGAGATCGGGTCTGGCTCTCGACCCGAAACCTGCCCCTTCGCCTGCCCTGCCGGAAGCTGGGTCGGCGGTTTGTGGGGCCATTTAAAGTCCTGAGGAGACTGAACAAGGTATGCTATAGGTTACAACTGCCCATTAATTACCGCATTAACCCCTCGTTCCATGTGTCTCTCCTCAGGCCGGTGGTGGCTGGTCCACTCCAGGAGAGTGAGGTACGACAGGCTCCTCCGCCCCCGTTGGACATCGAGGGGGCTCCGGTGTACTCAGTCCGTTCCATCTTGGATTCGAGAGTTCGGACGGGGGGCCTGCAGTATCTCGTGGAGTGGGAGGGGTACGGTCCGGAGGAATGGTGCTGGGTCCCCAGGAGGGACATCCAAGATCCCTCCATGTTGAGGGACTTCCACCGGAGTCATCCGACTCGCCCTGCTCCGCGTCCTCCTGGCCGTCCCCGAGGCCGGGGTCGGCGCACGGCTCGGGGGGGTACTGTCACGGAATCAGCCGAGGCTGCTCCTCCTCCTTGCTCGGGCAGGCTTCGGCGTTCGTCGTCCCCGGAGTACTAGCTGCTACCGATCTATGTTTCTGTGTTTGACTTGTTTTGTCTTGATTGTGTACACCTGTTTCCTATTATGTTGTATTGTATTCCCTATATAACCCTCTGTCGTTCATTTTGTGTGATTGTTCTCATCATTTTCGGCAGTTGCTATTGTGCGGGTATTCTCCTCCCTGTTTGGAGGTTGTTTTGTACTCTGGTTACTTTGTTAGTAAAAGTATGTTTCCAGTAGCTCGGTGTCCTGCGTTTGACTTCGCCTACCGCATTCATGTCGCACTTTGACAGTGGCTCTATACTTCAGCATTTCAAATTCATATTTCATATAAGGTGACAGTACAGAATGTCAGCTTTTATTTTAGGGTATTTTCGCACTTTATGTCTCTAATTCCCCTATTTGAAGAAGTCATACGTATTTGGACAAATTCACTTATGTTGTATTAAAGTAGTGAAAAGTTTAGTATATGCTCCCATATTCCTTGCACACAATGACTACATCAAGCTTGTGACTCGACATACTTGTCGGACGCATTTGCGACTTGTTTTGGATTATGTTTTGCCCAAGATGAACTAAATGGTGAACTGACTGTTACAGTCTTAGGTGATCAATTCCAAGGCCTCTTTCCACCAGCATATAATTAGTTCTCAATCATGTGTCTGTCACTAAGTAAAACAGTCACATTTGGTACTGTATGTACATGTGACCATTGAGAGGGTATATTCTCTATCCCCTTTGGTATCCTCATACATTTCGATATGAAAGGGCATAGTTAAGACATCAACCATTATATGACAACTTTATTACCATTTATTAAGTAGTCTCTCAAAATGAAAGACGGCAGAAAGCACAAACACACACGCTTGAACACACTTGCCGAGGTCAAAGAAAGTCAAAGTATTGCTGTAAAGTAATTTGTCATGTAATTAATTAACTAGTTCGATTTGTCTTTGTAGCGAGCCTGCCACACTTTCACATGATCAATCACGAGCTGCATGTGTTTTTCACTTGTCATTTAATAAGACATATTCCCTTCCTTAATTTCACCTACAGTGCCTTCAGAAAGTATTCATATCCCTTGACTTATTCCACATTTAGTTGTGTTACAGCCTGAATATTACAGCTGTGCGTCTTTCTGGGTACGTTTCTAAGAGCTTTGCACACCTGGATTGTACAATATTTGCACATTATTCACCCCCAAAAAATATCAAGCTCTGTCAAGTTGGTTGTTGATCATTGCTAGACAGCCATTTTCAAGTCTATTTAAGTCAAAACTTTAAATAGGCCACTCAGGAACATTCAATGTTGTCTTGGTAAGCAACTCCAGTGCATATTTGGCATTGTGTTTTAGGTTATTGTCCTTCTGAAAGGTGAATTTGTCTACCAGTGTCTGTTGGAAAGCAGACTGAACCAGGTTTTCCTTTAGGATTTCGCCTGTGCTTAGCTCAATTCCATTTATTTTTATCCTAAAAAACTCCCTAGTCTTTGCTGATGACAAGCATACTCATAACATGATGCAGCCACCACCATGCTTGAAAATATAGAGTGGTACTCAGTAATGTGTTAGATTTGCCCCAAACATAACATAACAAACATAACAAACAAAATTAACATAAAGTTAATTTCTTTGTCAATTTCTTTGCAGTTGTACTTTAGTGCCTTGTTGCAAACAGGATGCATGATTATGTACAGGCTACCTTCTTTTCACTATCATTTAGGTTAGAATTGTGGAGTAACTACAATGTTGTTGATCCATTCTCAGTTTTCTCCTATTACAGCCATTAAACTCTGTGACTTTTTAAAGTCACCATTGACATAAAGTCACCATTGACCTAAATCCCTGAGCGGTTTACTTCCTCTCCGGCAACTGAGTTAGGAAGGATGCCTGTATCTTTGTAGTGACTGGGTGTATTAACACACCATCCAAAGTGTAACTAATAACTTCACCATGCTCAAACAGATATTCAATGTCTGCTTTATTTGTACCTATCTACCAATAAGTGCCCTTCTTAGCGAGGCATTGGAAAACCACCCTGGTCTTTGTGGTTGAATCTGTGTTTGTAACCACTAGCCTCCCGAGTGGCGCAGATCCTGGTTCGAATCCAGGCTCTGTCGTAGCCGGTCGTGACCGGGAGACCCATGGGGCGGGCACAATTGGCCCAGCGTCGTCCAGGGTAGGGGAGGGAATGGCCGGCAGGGATGTAGCTCAGTTGGTAGAGCATGGCATTTGCAACGCCAGGGTTGTGGGTTTGATTCCCACGGGGGGCCAGTATAAAAAACTGTAAGTCGCTCTGGATAAGAGCGTCTGCTAAATGACGTAAATGTAAATGTAAATGTAATTCACTGCTCGATTGAGGGACCTTACAGATAATTGTATGTGTGGGGTACAGAGATGAGGCAGTCATAAAAAAAACAATGTTAAACAATATTATTGCACACAGAGTGAGTTCATGCAACTTATTATGTTGTGACTTGTTAAGCAAATTATTACTCCAGAACTTATTTAGGCTTGCCATAACAAAAGGGTTGAATACTTATTGACTCAATACATTTCAGCTTTTCAGTTGTAATTAATTTGTAAAACATTTTTTCAACATAATTCCACTTTGACATTATGGGGTATTGTGTGTAGATCAGTGACACAAAATCTCAATTTAATCAATTTTAAATTCAAGCTGTAACACAACAAAATTTGGAAAAAGTCAAGGGGTGTGAATACTTTCTGACACTGGCACTGTATCAATCTCATAGAAAGAGCGGAGTGATTGAAAACGATCCTGATCATGCTCCAAGTCTCAGTGCTCACTGAATAATGAAAAGTGTCTCTCTCTGCTAGCTGCTTTTTAAATCAAATTCAGTAGGCATGTTGATGAAGTAGTAATCAGTGGGTGAGAAAATAAAACAGACTTCCACCCAAACCCACAGGGACAATTTGGAAAAATTGTTGCACAATCATGATTATGGTGATTTATTTTCCTAATTGACGTATTGGAAATTAAATGTGAGCTTGTCTGGGAGTTGTGCATCCAATGAATCCCACTAGACAAATGCCTGCCTTCCCCAATGCATCACAGCTTGTGTACCACAGCAGCCAGACAGAGACTGAGGGACCAAGGTTGTCTACATTGGCATCACCTGAGCGCTATTGTTGGACAGGAAGGGGAAGGGACTGGTTGGTTTCAAATACGTCATTAAAAGCACAAGCTGGCTGCATGCACAACAAGACAATGCACTCAGACCGCATTACTTTTTTAGCACCTGTGAGAACCAGGCAGCTCTGATCGAAGTTCAGAAAGGCCCAAAACAGAGCTCCCAGTGAAACCACCAGTCAACCAGTTTAAAGCTCACACTGGCACCAAAGCGACATGTCGCAGTGTGCTATCCAAAGCTGAGACGAGAAGACGTACAGCACCACAGGGAAAGTCAACATCCTCGTTGGCACTTGAATAATTACTGAGACTGTAGCTTTGATTTGTATCTTGTAATCAGCTACTCTATGAGAAAAGCCATAGGCCTATACTATATGTTGGAGGCTGTCTCATACAGTATCTAGATGGGGTTAAATATTAATAACAAGTTGGTTGTAGTGGACACGTCTATGCTTGTTGGTGTGCAAAATAATTGGAAAGGGTTTACTATGTTTGTTCTATCATCAATCACGTTTCACTTAAGACAGTTATCATGGTTAATTGGGGTCATCTCAGTTTGCAATATGCTGCTCATTAAATCTGAAAAGAACAACTCACAAATTACAAAGACAGCTTGATACTTTGTCCATCTTCTTGACTCGTGTGGTGATGTTGCATTCAGACTCGTAAGAACATGTGGGTTTTGACATATTTACCATTCATTTATTACCCCCACTCAGTTTTCAACTTCAACTACAATTTTCCATTTATTGTCCACCTGCCAAAACACCCCCTTCTTCTGAAATTGTTGAAAAAATCTCTGACAGCCTGAATGGAGTGCTCATAATGACACCGGTTGGACACAGGTATAGCAGGGATTCTCTGAGTACATCACTCTGTCCAGAGCTGTCTTCTCAGACAGCAGCGTGGGGTAAACTCAAGCTATTCGTTGGTGCAAATAAGGCAGGGTTACCATGGCAATTATCACCCACTTTCAATCTGTCACTGGTATCGTCTGAGGTGGTCTGTTTGTATCCACCTGTCTCTCCTCACAACGTCCCTTTCCTGATTCCTGTTGTGACAGGGGAGGCTGAGACCTGTGAGCCGTGCTTGAGACGTAGGAACCAAAGGCACTTTGCAAGGATGATGGGGGGCAGATGAGGAGGCTGCACACACGAAATACAGCACATCCCAATCAATCTATGTCAGCTAAGAGGTGAAAATGGACTTTTCTGAAAAGGCTGTTAAAATGTTCTATTGCACTAATGGTTACTGTTGTAGGTGTGGTACTGTACCTGGATAACAGGGACATTGAGATGAATGAAAGGGAGGGGCACCTATGTTCTCCAATTGACCCTAAAATAACCAACAGGGTTACATTTTTACCCTAAGAGTCTTTTTTTATCCTTCTGAAATTGTAGGACATTGTCAAGCAACTAGTTACCAACTTAAAAACACAATTTCACGATGATTTCTGTGTAATTATGGAGGAATGAAAAATAAACTATATTTTGTAGACTAGAGCTGAAATTGTGGACTCAATAGTAAACTTTGTGATAAAAGCACCAAATTTGGCACAGGTAAATGTGTGTACCCTGAAAAGATATAGATATGGAGCCACCCAGATTTGGCCACTGGGGGTTGTGGCAGCCCCAAAATAAAAAAATAAACATGTAAATACAGTGAGGGAAAAAGGTATTTGATCCCCTGCTGATTTTGTACGTTTGCCCACTGACAAAGAAATGATCAGTCTATAATTTTAATGGTAGGTTTATTTGAACAGTGAGAGACAGAATAACAAAAAGAAATCCAGAAAAACGCATGTCAAAAAATGTTATAAATTGATTTGCATTTTAATGAGGGAAAATAAGTATTTGACCCCCTCTCAATCAGAAAGATTTCTGGCTCCCAGGTGTCTTTTATACAGGTAACGAGCTGAGATTAGGAGCACACTCTTAAAGGGAGTGCTCCTAATCTCAGCTTGTTACCTGTATAAAAGACACCTGTCCACAGAAGCAATCAATCAATTAGATTCCAAACTCTCCACCATGGCCAAGACTAAAGAGCTCTCCAAGGATGTCAGGGACAAGATTGTAGACCTACACAAGGCTGGAATGGGCTACAAGACCATCGCCAAGCAGCTTGGTGAGAAGGTGACAACAGTTGGTGCGATTATTCGCAAATGGAAGAAACACAAAATAACTGTCAATCTCCCTCGGCCTGGGGCTCCATGCAAGATCTCACCTCGTGGAGTTGCAATGATCATGAGAACTGTGAGGAATCAGCCCAGAACTACACGGGATGATCTTGTCAATTATCTCAAGGCAGCTGGGACCATAGTCACCAAGAAAACAATTGGTTACACACTACGCCATGAAGGACTGAAATCCTGCAGCACCCGCAAGGTCCCCCTGCTCAAGAAAGCACATATACAGGGCCATCTGAAGTTTGCCAATGAACATCTGAATGATTCAGAGGAGAACTGGGTGAAAGTGTTGCGGTCAGATGAGACCAAAATGGAGCTCTTTGGCATCAACTCAACTCGCTGTGTTTGGAGGAGGAGGAATGCTGCCTATGACTCCAAGAACACCATCCCCACCGTCAAACATGGAGGTGTAAACATTATGCTTTGGGGGTGTTTTTCTGCTAAGGGGACAGGACAACTTCACCGCATCAAAGGGACGATGGACGGGGCCATGTACCGTCAAATCTTGGGTGAGAACCTCCTTCCCTCAGCCAGGGCATTGAAAATGGGTCGTGGATGGGTATTCCAGCATGACAATGACCCAAAACACACGGCCAAGGCAACAAAGGAGTGGCTCAAGAAGAAGCACATTAAGGTCCTGGAGTGGCCTAGCCAGTCTCCAGACCTTAATCCCATAGAAATTCTGTGGAGGTTCGAGTTGCCAAATGTCAGCCTCGAAACCTTAATGACTTGGAGAAGATCTGCAAAGAGGAGTGGAACAAAATCCCTCCTGAGATGTGTGCAAACCTGATGGCCAACTACAAGAAACGTCTGACCTCTGTGATTGCCAACAAGGGTTTTGCCACCGAGTACTAAGTCATGCTTTGCAGAGGGGCCAAATACTTATTTCCCTCATTAAAATGCAAATCAATTAATAGCATTTGTGACATGCGTTTTTTTGTTGTTAATCTGTCCCTCACTGTTCAAATAAACCTACCATTAAAATTATAGACTGATCATGTCTTTGTCAGTGGGCAAACGTACAAAATCAGCAGGGGATCAAATACTTTTTTCCCTCACTGTATAAGCCAGGCCTCGTCTTGGTTCCTTACTATGGGTAAATTATTGGTATAATCAGCCCAGACTCCAGTGGATTACGGCATATTTTTGAGTATTTGAAATGGTGAAATTATGGCATGTAGTATCATTTTATTTCCATGCCAATTTCCCTCCGTCCACTAGGGGCAACGCAAGCGCCTATTACCATCTATTAAGGTTGCAAAAAAAATAAAATAATAACATGGTTTTTCCATCAAGGTAAGTTTCGGTTTTCACTTTTGGGCAGTCTGACTGACAGCTAACGCACGGCAAAATAAAATGTCAACACACTCCATAATCTACAGACGCCATAATTAAAATGGGGGGCCATGCCATATCTCTGTTGCTGCCTATTATGGTGAGGTATTGTGTTTTCTTTGGAGATTGCGTTGAGTATAATCTACAATGGTGAGACCATTGTGAAAAGGCACAAAATAAAACAACGCCACTGATCCTCAAATAGCTAACCGCATAAGATGTAATAGAGCAGCATTTCCCAAACTCGGTCCTCAGGACCCCAAGTGGTGAACATTTCGGTTTTTGCCCTAGCACTACACAGCTGATTCAAATCATCAACTCATAATCAAGCTTTGACAATTTGAATCAGCTGTGTAGTGCTAGGGCAAAAACCGAAATGTGCACCCCTTGGGGTCCTCAGGACCGAGTTTGGGAAACGCTGTAATAGAGGATTGATTGCTAGTGCAGGTGCAGACCCTGATTGTGCCTGATTGAGAAAAAACAACATGGTTTGTACCCGAGTATGAGAGCCCTCCTATAGAGTGCAGTGCCTGTTACAAAAACATTATTAGTGTGCTATATACTATAGTAGAGCGCTTGAAGATTATTAAGTACCAGTATCTAAGGAGCTTTAGATCTGAGGAGCAGAAATCACTATTCATACATGTATTTAGTCTGTATGCTATTTCACATATATAACACAACTGCAACCTCTTGGCCCTTCCTCCCCTATGAGGTGTCAGCTCCTGCTCATCCCAGTCAAAGCTCTTCTCTGTCCTGGCACCCCATTGGTGGAACGAGCTTCCCCCTGATGTTAGGACAGCAGAGTCCCTGCCTATCTTCTGAAAACATACATCTTCAAAGAGTATCTTGATTAATGCCACAACCCTCCCCTCCCCCCCTCCCCCCTTGCCTTTCTTGAACTAACACTCACACTTGTATTTTCTTACTAGCACTGACTTCACTGCTGATAGCTACTTTATTGAGGAGAAAATGTGCTTACTATGACTGGGAAATGCAGTTGTCTTTCTTAGCTACTTAAGAAGAATGCACTAACTGTAAGTCGCTAAGGATAAGAGCGTCTTCTAAATGACTAAAATGTTAATGTAAAAAATAACAAAGCAGACAGTTGGTGGTGAGGAGTGTACTGACCCTCATCTCATATCTTATCATGTGTCGTTGCTAGGTGGCAATCATTGAACCATGAAAATCATTGTGTTGACCCATACAATCTCAATGAGTCTTGTATGTAAAAGAACAGCATACCAGTAGTCTGCAGGTAAATAGCTAAAAAGCATTTTTAAAGCATAGAAAAACCAAGGACACTACTGTGAATTTTACCCACAATGCAACCATGAAAGCCATAGTCTTCCATAGAGATATGGAAATTGTTCAAGCAATACATACCTCAATATACCTATACTTTGATCTGTGAACCTCATTATAATTTTACATTTTAGTAATTTGGCAGACACTCTTATCCAGAGCGACTTACAGTAGTGTGTTTAAATGGCACTACTGAACATAGAATTGCTGAGTGGTGTGGAAATAATGCGTAAATGTGCTTGATTTAGGACAAAACTTTTTTTGACAAAACTTTAACATGATCATCCTTTGAATTGCAGGCCATTTTAAGGATCTCCCCTCTCTTTCTCTAGATCTGTATATATGGTTATTATGACATGCATCTTGTCAACCCACACCCTCAGTAAAAACATGGAGCCCTGGGCCATCATAATGAGTCAACCCATCTTAGAGCAGAGGAAAGCCCTTACGTAAACCAATGGGCCTGTCAGAGAGAGAGTGCACCGCTGAGTCACACTCTACGCTGGTCAGATGAGACATAATTCTGGAAAGGGTATTCAAGTGTCGGGAAGTAACCACTTACTACTTGTCCAAAACTGAGGGGAAGAGAAAAAGATTAGTCAGGCCCAAAAAAACAGAGCCAAATTACATAAACGTATTAACTATGATATAGCTACATAATCTATTCTTAGCACAGATAAATATAAATGTAGAGTTCTGGTATAATTGCTGTGGTGACTCATACACATGTGGTGACTCATACACTTGTCTGCTATCCAGACTTACATTTTCAGTCCTAGAACTGAAGAGATACTGTATAATATTTGTTTTTGTCATGAAATGGCGTCTGTAGGTGGAAGCATGCTATATGATGAGAAACAACAGGAGAGACCAGATGTGTATCTCAGCATGCTCTTTCGTGCACATCAAAATCAAGCTGAAAGTCTGGGACATGTTATTATACGAGATACTATGGCTGTGTTTACACAGGCAGACCAATTCTGATCTTTGTTATACTAATTGATATTTTGAAGAAGATCTGATGTGAAAAGAGCTGACGTGATTGGTCAAAAAAACAATTTGTGGCAAAAATATCAGATTTGGCTGCCTGTGTAAACGCAGCCTATGATTCTCAAACCTGCCAGGGGTGAACAGTGCAATACTGGAACGGGATCCTGAAGTTTTCTGACCAATTGCTTTCTTGTTTCCATGCAAAGGAAACCGGGAAGTGTAAGCCGCATTGTATTTCTTCTCTGACTTTTCCCTCAACAAAATCATTATTGATTAGTATTTGCATTATTGATTGGTAAGTGTCTCCCAAGGTGTCTCCAGTTTTGACAGAATGTCAACACCTGTGACTTGTTTCAAGAAACTAGGTGTATGTCGCGCGTCACTACTTCACAGGAGAGGCATTTGAACGTAAACTTTTTTTAAAAATCTAAATGCGTTTTTTGGCAGAAATGCCTTCTGGAACACGTGAACTTTGATGTGCCTTAATAACAAACTTGTATGCCATCTGTAAATATGAATAAAATTGTTAAATTACGAGCCTAGTTGGTTTAGCCAAGGAAAAATACAGGAACCTTCCCGCTAGCCATGATTGGCTGAGATAATGGATGGGCTGGACATGCTGAGAGATGAGTTCGGATTGGTCTGCCATGTCGCACACTTCTGTCTATAACATGAGCTGGTCAGTGTGTGTAGGTAATCCTTTCTAACATGGTTTAAAAATATATATATCACGAAGTAGAACTGCGAAAGTGTTGTTCTCCACTTTCTAGAGGACCGGGTTTTGAAATCAGTGGAATTCCCGGTTTAATTAGAATATGATAGCTAAGGAGATGGAGAAAATTCTGCCGTTTGATTGCAAATATGCAGAGGGAGTCGAAAAGAGAACACACAGAAGGCTGTTATATAAAACACATTTTACATTTACATTTTAGCAGACGCTCTTATCCAGAGCGACTTACAGTAAGTGAGTGCATACATTTTCATACTGGCCCCCTGTGGGAATCGAACCCACAACCCTGGCGTTGCAAGCGCCATGCTCTACCAACTGAGCTACACCTGTCTCCAGATTACATCTTCAAACTAAGGGCAACCATGGCATCCGTGACAGAGAGGAAGAAGCGTCCAGACATGTATATGGTTAAGATAGTCTAGCTAGTGTCACAAGGCTGATGTGGATGCGGTGTTGGAGTCAGGCGCAGGACACAGAAGCTTAGTTGATCCGACTTTTAATAGTCACCGGAGCAAAATTCAAAATACATCAGGCGAATACGCAAAACAGTGCGTAAAGTGCGCACGGCACTAACAAATAGTAAACTCATACACTAAACCAACCCGACAGGAGAACAACGACACACAACTACAAACAAAAACCAGAGGAAACTTATAGGTGACATAATTAAGACATGATGTGGAACAGGTGCACTAAACAGACAAAAACAAACAAACATAGATAACATCAAACGGTGGAAGGTAGTACTCCGGGGACGACAAACGCATGCTCGAACAAGGAGGAGGAGCAGCCTCGGCGGAATTCGTGACAGCTAGCTACGTTTTCAGATATTTACAGTGAGGGAAAAAAGTATTTGATCCCCTGCTGATTTTGTACGTTTGCCCACTGACAAAGAAATTATTAGTCTATAATTTTAATGGTAGGTTTATTTGAACAGTGAGAGACAGAATAACAACAACAAAAATCCAGAAAAACGCATGTCAAAAATGTTATAAATTGATCTGCATTTTAATGAGGGAAATAAGTATTTGACCCCCTCTCAATCAGAAAGATTTCTGGCTCCCAGGTGTCTTTTATACAGGTAACGAGCTGAGATTAGGAGCACACTCTTAAAGGGAGTGCTCCTAATCTCAGTTTGTTACCTGTATAAAAGACACCTGTCCACAGAAGCAATCAATCAATCAGATTCCAAACTCTCCACCATGGCCAAGACCAAAGAGCTCTCCAAGGATGTCAGGGACAAGATTGTAGACCTACACAAGGCTGGAATGGACTACAAGACCATCGCCAAGCAGCTTGGTAAGAAGGTGACAACAGTTGGTGCGGTTATTCGCAAATGGAAGAAACACAAAATAACTGTCAATCTCCCTCGGCTCCATGCAAGATCTCACCTCGTGGAGTTGCAATGATCATGAGAACGGTGAGGAATCAGCCCAGAACTACACGGGAGGATCTTGTCAATGATTTCAAGGCAGCTGGGACCATAGTCACCAAGAAAACAATTGGTAACACACTACGCCGTGAAGGACTGAAATCCTGCAGCGCCCGCAAGGTCCCCCTGCTCAAGAAAGCACATATACAGGGCCATCTGAAGTTTGCCAATGAACATCTGAATGATTCAGAGGAGAACTGGGTGAAAGTGTTGTGGTAAGATGAGACCAAAATGGAGCTCTTTGGCATCAACTCAACTCGCCGTGTTTGGAGGAGGAGGAATGCTGCCTATGACCCCAAGAACACCATCCCCACCGTCAAACATGGAGGTGGAAACATTATGCTTTCGGGGTGTTTTTCTGCTAAGGGGACAGGACAACTTCACCGCATCAAAGGGACGATGGACGGGGCCATGTACCGTCAAATCTTGGGTAAGAACCTCCTTCCCTCAGCCAGGGCATTGAAAATGGGTCGTGGATGGGTATTCCAGCATGACAATGACCCAAAACACACGGCCAAGGCAACAAAGGAGTGGCTCAAGAAGAAGCACATTAAGTTCCTGGAGTGGCCTAGCCAGTCTCCAGACCTTAATCCCATAGAAAATCTGTGGAGGGAGCTGAAGGTTCGAGTTGCCAAACGTCAGCCTCGAAACCTTAATGACTTGGAGAAGATCTGCAAATAGGAGTGGGACAAAATCCCTCCTGAGATGTGTGCAAACCTGATGGCCAACTACAAGAAACGTCTGACCTCTGTGATTGCCAACAAGGGTTTTGCCTCCAAGTACTAAGTCATGATTTGCAGAGGGGTCAAATACTTATTTCCCTCATTAAAATGCAAATAAATGTATAACATTTTTGACATGCGTTTTTCTGGATTTTTTTGTTTTATTCTGTCTCTCACTGTTCAAATAAACCTACCATTAAAATTATAGACTGATCATGTCTTTGTCAGTGGGCAAACGTACAAAATCAGCAGGGGATCAAATACTTTTTTCCCTCACTGTACGTTTCAAATTTTGTTAGCTAACTAGCTAACATTTAACCTGGTTGGTTAGCTACCTGCAGATTCATGCAGGGTAGTAACGTTATGAGTTGAGATTATGGTTCATTGTTTAACTAGCTAGCTAGATAGATAGCTACATGTCTAAACAAAATACTCCACTATGCAAGTAACTATTTCACTACACCTTCTGTATCCTGTGCGTGTGACAAGTAAACATTGATTTTATTTGATATAGTATGTGTTTACCAGAGACAGAACATGACCTGCACCAAAGTCAAATTAGGATATAACGTTAGGCCAACGAGGCAGTGTCCAAGTTCTAAAATGCTCCGGTAGAATGCCCTGTTTTTATTTCGTCACACTCACAACCGTAAGCTATTTTCTGTAATTGGCTCGCCATTAACTTGGAAATAATGATCTTGTTGTGAGTTTATTTTCTTGTAATAATGAAGACAAATGAGCTAAAGTGAAGACGTTGTCAGCTATATGATATGGTCATTATTTGAACTGGCTAACATTAGCTAGCTAGCTAACAAGCTAGAAATGAACCAAAACATTGTTTATTTCCCTGGTTTGCTAGATTGACATTAACTAAATTCATTTTGAAATGGGTGGGTTTATTGGGGTTAAAATACACTAGTTATGCTATTTTGGACCACCAGGCTGCTGATGTCATGCAGCCTGTAGTTTTTGTGTTTATACTTTTTCATAATGACAACGACAAGTTTGATGTCGGACAACAATAGTAACATCAAGGCGGTGACCCGATCCTGTAGGTTCATGCTCTACAACATTCGGAGAGTACGACCCTGCCTTACACAGGAAGCGGCACAGGTCCTAATCCAGGCACTTGTCATCTCCCGTCTGGATTACTGCAACTCGCTGTTGGCTGGGCTCCCTGCCTGTGCCATTAAACCCCTACAACTCATCCAGAATGCCGCAGCCCGTCTGGTGTTCAACCTTCCCAAGTTCTCTCACGTCACCCCGCTCCTCTGCACACTCCACTGGCTTCCAGTTGAAGCTCGCATCTGTTACAAGACCATGGTGCTTGCCTATGGAGCTGTGAGGGGAACGGCACCTCCGTACCTTCAGGCTCTGATCAGTCCCTACACCCAAACAAGGGCATTGCGTTCATCCACCTCTGGCCTGCTGGCTCCCCTTCCTCTGCGGAAGCATAGTTCCCGCTCAGCCCAGTCAAAACTGTTCGCTGCTCTGGCACCCCAATGGTGGAACAAGCTCCCTCACGATGCCAGGACAGCGGAGTCACTCACCACCTTCCGGAGACATTTGAAACCCCACCTCTTTAAGGAATACCTGGGATAGGATAAAGTAATCCTTCTACACCCCCCCCGTCTGCTAAATGACGTAAATGTAAATGTCACTGCGACAACTGTCGATATAAGAGGGTGTGAACGATGCTGAATGGGTGTAGACAAAGAAGGGCTCTACAGTAGGTTTACCAAAACATTCAAGGGCCATTTTCTCAAAAGTGAGGTTACAAGTTTATCAACTTTCAAAGCAGAATTACTTACCCATTGTCCCTCAACTGATATACCAGTTTCTAGCTCTGAGTCTCTACTTTTATCCAATGTAAAAAACACAATTTCAAATTTTGCTACATGAAACCGAATCGAGCTGATTGGTCACATATTCACTGTTATCACTGCTCTAATCTCCCCAATAATCAGTCTGAGATTGCCACGGAAGTTTAAGTGTAAATCTTTCAAATATAGTAAATGCAATAAGAAAGTGATAATGTATGTAGGCGTATCTATTACTGGTTTTACAGTGGCACATGTATGGCAGATTTGACATGCCTATAAATGTTGTTTCCGGGGGATTTTGGGATATGCCCCATATCCGGAATTCTAAATGTTTTAGTTCTAGAAATACTTAATAATCCCTTACATGTGCTACTATGTCAGGAATTCCAGGAATTCATCTTTAAATCATGAGAACATTAACATGTGATCTCTGATCTGAAATGTAGGGGTCTTAAACAGTGGTGTAAAGTACTTGAGTAAAAATACTTTAAAGTACTACTTAAGTCGTTTTTTTGGGTAACTGTACTTTATTTGACTATTTATATTTTTGACAACTTTTACTTCACTACATTCCTAAAGAAAATAATGTACTTTTTACTCCATACATTTTCCCTGACACCCAAAAGTACTCGTTATATTTTGAATGCTTCAATTCACACACTTATCAAGAGAACATCCCTGGTCATCCCTACTGCCTCTGATCTGGCAGACTCATTAAACACAAATGCTTTGTTTGTAAATTATGTCTGAGTGTTAGAGTGTGCCCCTGGCTATCCCTAATTAAAAAAAACAAGAAAATTGTGCCGTCTGGTTTGCTTAATATAAGGAATTTTAAATTATTTGTACTTTTACTTTTGGTTTTGATACTTAAGTATATTTAAAACCAAATAATTTTAGACTTTTACTCAAGTAGTATTTTACTGTGTGACTTTCACTTTTACATGAGTCATTTTATATTAAGGTATCTTTACTTTTACTCAAGTATGACAATTGGGTACTTTTTCCACCACTGGTATTAAAATAATAATTGAAGCCAATAATAATTGCCTCAGGGTTTTAGGGTGTTTTCATATCTAGTCCTCTTTAAAAGAACTGATCTCAGTCCTCCTTAAAGTGAACTCTGGGGTAAAAAAAATAGCTAAATAACTATGTTCTCTTTATATTCACACTGCCCTTGCCTTTGAATGAGGACTCAACTCTTTTGCAAGTTCACTTCACCTATTTTGTGGTCCAAGTCCTCTTTGCATTCACTTCGCTATGTTTATAATGGAACCAAGATCTTTTTCCAACATTCATTCAATGCACTCTGGGTTTTTTAGCAAGCCATTTCATCAGATCGTGTTATTGGACAGCTAGATACCTACTTACATTTTGGTAGGTAATAGATTGCATTTAGTTAAAAGATGAGACATAATCATTATAATCAGAAGATAATATTAACATGTAAATATGATTGGTAACAGAATAAATAGCAGAATACTGCAGGTTAAATATGCTGTAATTGAAAAGTGTACACTCAATGTAGGCTACTGCCTCTTTAAGAGCTAGCATTGATTTTTTGGTTAGTGCAATCCAGGATCCTTGTGACATCCCTACCCTAAATCCTAACCCTAACCTTAACCCTTACCTGAACCATTTTAAATGTCAACTTCAATGGGGTAACGTCAGAGTTGGGACATCCCAAGGAATCCTGGATAGCAAGGACCTTGATTTTCTACCCTATGTTGTGATTCTCACCAAATATGTTGTTGTCTTTTAAAAAATCCACAATCGAATAAACATCCTTAGCCTATAGATCACATATTGCAAACAAATCATCTGAACATCGTGTCAGTACAAAACTCACACATATTTTGGAATGTATGTGCATCCTTGACAATAGCTAATCAATATCCAAAAACAGCACACTTTTCTTTCCACGAACCTGCACATCCTCATCTTCTCTCTTTGTGGCACCACAAAAGTCTAATGTGTGGTGCGGGAATAATGTCAAGCGAACCGAACTCAGACCACTTCTCGAGATGGTCTCAGTTCAGTTTGGGTGGCTCTTTTTAGTTCCTTTTGGAGTGTTCACACTGCACAAAAAATTAAGTGAGTTCACAAAAATTGGCTGAAAGAGACCAAGTGTGAAAACAGACTTAGACGTCTTGATGGAATTTTTGAATTCCCAACATTCATTGGGTATGGAGTTTTGGACATGCATGGGTCTCAAACAGTAACAACACTGCTGAGGCAAAAACTTTGATCAAAAGGAAATCCAACTGGAGAAAGGTTGTGGTGTCCAGTGTTGTGTAAGAGCATGGCTGGACCAAAAGCCTGGATACCCTGCAGCTCTCCCGGGGGAAGGTTGTCCTCAATGAATACCTGTATGTTGGATCCAAACCAAATTGTATGAATACAAATAAAGGCCAAGGCTTTGTTCGCAAATTGTGCTTACCTGTTTGCATCAACAAATTAGTTATGGCTATTTTTCTGTGTACTACCAGTGTGACTGCCAGCAAAGGAAAGTCACACACATTATTATGTACATTATTTCATGGATCAGTCCCTGTAATTGCAGGTTCTTTCACAGTGGAAACCATGGTAACAGATCCTGGATTGATTCTTGTCAACAAGTTTGCCAGAGGTTTAGGGCTCTATTCAATCAGATCTGCTTTAGCCGACATCCGCATAGCGGTTGTTTTGCCGGTGTTGGAGTTGGAACTGTGTTAGAGCTGTCAAATCTACAAGCGGCTCATGGCATTATACCTAAAGCAAACATTGCCATTGGCTGCACGGAGTCGCATTAACAGAAATCTCATGCAGCCTTGTTTACAAGTTCGAACACTGGAGTGTGAGATGTAATTTACACCTCGATTAGGCTGATAGAAATAATTATTTTGTTTAATGATTTTCAATTTGAGAGTAATTGTTTCTATATAGCCTACACTTTCTCGTTCTGAAAATCTAACGCTGCAACCGATTTGACAGCTCCAACGCAGGTACACCTCTGACACCGCCTGTCACACCCTGGCTCTGGGACTCTATATGTTGAGCCAGGGTGTGTTCATTCTATGTGGTTTATTTCTATGTTGGGGGTTCTAGTTTGTCGTTTTCTATGTTTGCCTTAGTGACTCCCAATCAGAGGCAACGAGTGTCAGCTGTTGGCTAGTTGTCTCTGATTGGGAGCCATATTTAACTGTCTGTTTTTCACTTCGTGTTTGTGGGTTTTTGTTCCGTGTTCGGTCATTGTCACCGTGGACGTTACGAGTCGTTTATTGTTTTGTTTCGTGCTTTAATATAATAAAGTAACATGTTCGTTCATCACGCTGCGCATTGGTCTACTCCTTACCCTGACGATCGTGACAGAAAAACCCACCATACTAGGACCAAGCAGCGTGTCCAGGAGCAGGCAGACTGGACATGGGAGGATCGCCGGCCATGGAGTGAGACTGACGAGAGGCAACCCCAAAAATTTTTTAGGGGGGGGCACACGGCATGGACGACGGGGCTGACGGAGGCAAAAGAGGGGCGGATTCTGGAGGCCACCAGGTTACGGATACACCGCCCTGTACGTCCTGTGCGGATGCCTCACACAGAGTGTGTGAGGGTAGGCATTCAGCCAGGACGGGTTGTGGCCGCTCTTCACTCCAGGGCTCCTATCCGTCTCCACAGCCCGGTTCGGCCTGTCCCTGCTCCACGCACCAAGCCTACGGTGTGCGTCGCCAGCCCAGTCCGGCCAATCCCTGCTCCACGCACCAAGCCTACGGTGTGCGTCGACAGCCCAGCCCGGCCTGTCCCTGCTCCACGCACCAAGCCTACGGGGTGCGTCGCCGGCCCGGCCTGTCCCTGCTCCACGCACCAAGTCTAAGGTGCGCGTCGCCAGCCCGGCCCGGCCTGTTCCTGCCACTCGCACCAAGTCTACGGTGCGCGTCGCCAGCCCGGCCCGGCCTGTTCTTGCCACTCGCACCAAGCCAGGGGTGCGAGTCGTCAGCCTGGTCCAACTCGTTCCTGCTACTCGCACCAAGCCAGGGGTGCGAGTCGTCAGTCCGGTGAGGCCCGTTCCTGCTACTCGCACCAAGCCAGGGGTGCGAGTCGTCAGTCCGGTGAGGCCCGTTCCTGCTACTCGCACCAAGCCAGGAGTGCGAGTCGTCAGTCCGGTGAGGCCCGTTCCGGCTCCACGCACCAAGCCAGGGGTGCGAGTCGTCAGTCCGGTGAGGCCCGTTCGGCTCCACGCACCAAGCCAGGGGTGCGAGTCGTCAGTCCGGTGAAGCCCGTTCCGGCTCCACGCACCAGGCTAGGGGTGCGCATCGTCAGCCCGGTCCGGCCCGTTGCTGCTCCACGCACCAGCCAGGGGTGCGCATCGTCAGCCCGGTCCGGTCAGTTCCTGCCTCACGCACCAAGCCAGGGGTGCGTGCGTCAGTCCGGCACAACCCGTGCCTGGGTCATCGGTGCCAAATCAGGTACCGCTCAACTGCTCCACAACGGAGCTGAAGCTAGCCGCTCCTGCTACGTCCAGGTCAGCTCCAGCCAGCGGGGCCAGACCGGACCAGGGGCGCTATGGGGGTTTATTGGAGGGTGGTGGGCAAGGCCGGAGCCAGAACCGCCGCCGAGGAGGTATGCCCACCCCGCCCTCCCCTGTTTTGCTCTTATTGAGGCGCGGTCGCAGTCCGCGCCTTTAGGGGGGGGTACTGTCACACCCTGGCTCTGGGACTCTATATGTTGAGCCAGGGTGTGTTCATTCTATGTGGTTTATTTCTATGTTGGGGGTTCTAGTTTGTCGTTTTCTATGTTTGCCTTAGTGACTCCCAATCAGAGGCAACGAGTGTCAGCTGTTGGCTAGTTGTCTCTGATTGGGAGCCATATTTAACTGTCTGTTTTTCACTTCGTGTTTGTGGGTTTTTGTTCCGTGTTCGGTCATTGTCACCGTGGACGTTACGAGTCGTTTATTGTTTTGTTTCGTGCTTTAATATAATAAAGTAACATGTTCGTTCATCACGCTGCGCATTGGTCTACTCCTTATCCTGACGATCGTGACACCGCCAAAACATCAGCTATGCGGGTGTCGCTATCGCCGGTTAACGCTTGATCTGATTGAATCCAGGCCTTAGTCTGCTTCATAAAAGGGTCACAACAAAATGGGTGTACACTGAACATTATCATATTTTTTATGAAATACACACTTAATGGATCATCATATGTGAATAAATTATTTCCAAGCATTTGGAGAGGAAAATTAAAACTCCACTCAGTGGCCAGTGTATTAGGTACACCCATCTCATACCGGGTCTGGCACCCCTTTGCCTCCAACACAGCCTGAATCCTCGGGGCATTGATACTACAAGGTGTGGCATTCAAACGTTGCTCAATTGGTATAAACGGACTTAACGTGTACCAGGAAAACATTCCCCACACCATTACACCACCGCCACCATCCTGTACCGTTGACACTGCCATCAGCATGACGCAACAGGAACCGGGATTCGTCAGACTAGGCAATGTTTTTCCACTCCTCAATTGTCCAGTGTTGGTGATTGCATGCCCACTGGAGCCGCTTCTTCTTGTTTTTAAATCAAATCAAATTGTATTGGTCACATACACATGTTTAGCAGATGTTATTGCAGGTGTAGCGAAATGCTTGTGCTTCTAGCTCCGAAAGTGCAGTAATATCTAACAAGTAATATCTAACAATTTCACAACATATACCCAATACACACAAATCTAAGTAAGGAATGAATTAATAATATATACATGGACAAGCAATGTTAGAGCGGCATGGACTAAGATACAGTAGAATAGTATAGAATACAGTATATACATATGAGATGAGTAATGCAGATATAGTGAGGGAAAAAATATTTGATCCCCTGCTGATTTTGTACGTTTACCCACTGACAAAGACATGATCAGTCTATAATTTTAATGGTAGGTTTATTTGAACAGTGAGAGACAGAATAACAACAAATAAATCCAGAAAAACGCATGGCAAAAATCTTATGAATTTATTTGCATTTTAATGAGGGAAATAAGTATTTGACCCCTCTGCAAAACATGACTTAGTACTTGGTGGCAAAACCCTTGTTGGCAATCACAGAGGTCAGACGTTTCTTGCAGTTGGCCACCAGGTTTGCACACATCTCAGGAGGGATTTTGTCCCACTCCTCTTTGCAGATCTTCTCCAAGTCATTAAGGTTTCGAGGCTGACGTTTGGCAACTCGAACCTTCAGCTCCCTCCACAGATTTTCTATGGGATTAAGGTCTGGAGACTGGTTAGGCCACTCCAGGACCTTAATGCGCTTCTTCTTGAGCCACTCCTTTGTTGCCTTGGCCGTGTGTTTTGGGTCATTGTCATGCTGGAATACCCATCCACGACCCATTTTCAATGCCCTGGCTGAGGGAAGGAGGTTCTCACCCAAGATTTGATGGTACATGGCCCCGTCCATCCTCCCTTTGATGCGGTGAAGTTGTCTTGTCCCCTTAGTAGAAAAACACCCCCAAAGCATAATGTTTCCACCTCCATGTTTGACGGTAGGGATGGTGTTCTTGGGGTCATAGGCAGCATTCCTCTTTCTCCAAACACGGCGAGTTGAGTTGATGCCAAAGAGCTCGATTTTGGTCTCATCTGACCACAACACTTTCACCCAGTTCTCCTCTGAATCATTCAGATGTTCATTGGCGAACTTCAGATGGCCCTGTATATGTGCTTTCTTGAGCAGGGGGACCTGGTCCCAGCTGCCTTGAGATCATTGACAAGATCCTCCTGTGTAGTTCTGGGCTGATTCCTCACCGTTCTCATGATCATTGCAACTCCACGAGGAGAGATCTTGCATGGAGCCCCAGGCCGAGGGAGATTGACAGTTATTTTGTGTTTCTTCCATTTGCGAATAATCGCACCAACTGTTGTCACCTTCTCACCAAGCTGCTCGGCGATGGTCTTGTAGCCCATTCCAGCCTTGTGTAGGTCTACAATCTTGTCCCTGACATCCTTGGAGAGCTCTTTGGTCTTGGCCATGGTGGAGAGTTTGGAATCTGATTGATTGATTGCTTCTGTGGACAGGTGTCTTTTATACAGGTAACAAACTGAGATTAGGAGCACTCCCTTTAAGAGTGTGCTCCTAATCTCAGCACGTTACCTGTATAAAAGACACCTGGGAGCCAGAAATCTTTCTGATTGAGAGCGAGTCAAATACTTATTTCCCTCATTAAAATGCAAATCAATTTATAACATTTTTGACATGCATTTTTCTGGATATTTTTGTTGTTATTCTGTCTCTCACTGTTCAAATAAACCTACCATTAAAATGATAGTCTGATCATTTCTTTGTCCGTGGGCAAACGTAGAAAATCAGCAGGGGATCAAATACTTTTTTCCCTCACTGTATAAACATTATTAAAGTGACTAAGATACCGTAGAATAGTATAGAATACAGTATATCCATATGAGATGAGTAATGCAAGATATGTAAACATTATTAAAGTGGCTAGTGTTCCATTTCTTAAAGTGGCCAGTGATTTCTAGTCTATGTCTATAGGCAATAGCCTTTAATGTGCTAGTGATGGCTGTTTTATAGTTTGATGGCCTTGAGATAGAAGTTGTTTTTCAGTCTCTCGGTCCCAACTTTGATGCATCTGTACTGACCTCGCCTTCTGGATGATAGCGGGTTGAGTAGGCAGTGGCTTGGATGGTTGATGTCCTTGATTATCTTTTTTGCCTTCCTGTGACATCGGGTGCTGTAGGTGTCCTGGAGGGCGGGTAGTTTGCCCCCGGTAATGCGTTGTGCTGACCACACCACCCTCTGGAGAGCCTTGCAGTTGCGGGCAGTGCAGTTGCCGTACCAGGCTGTGATATAGCCCGACAGGATGCTCTCAATTGTGCATCTGTAAAAGTTTGTGAGGGTTCTAGGTTCCAAGCCAAATTTCTTTAGCCTTCTGAGTTTGAAGAGGCTCTGTTGCGCCTTCTTCACCACACTGTCTGTGTGGGTGGTCCATTTCAGTTTGTCAGTGATGTGTACGCCAAGGAACTTGAAGCTTTCCACCTTCTCCACTGCGGTCCCATCGATGTGGATAGGGCGGTGCACCCTCTGCTGTTTCCTGAAGTCCACGATCATCTCCTTTGTTTTGATTACGTTGAGTGAGAGGTTATTTTCCTGGCACCACACTCCCAGAGTACTCACCTCCTCCCTGTAGGCTGTCTCGTCATTGTTGGTAATCAAGCCTACTACTGTTGTGTCGTCTGCAAACTTGATGATTTAGTTGGAAGCGTGCTTGGCTACACAGTCATGGGAGAACAGGGAGTACAGGAGTGGGCTTAGCACGCACCGTTGTGTGGCCCCAGTGTTGAGGATCAGCGAAGTGGAGGTGTTGTTTCCTACCTTCACCTGGGGACGGCCCGTCAGGAAGTCCAGGACCCAATTGCACAGGGCGGGGTTCAGACCCAGGGCCTCGAGCTTAATGATGAACTTGGAGGGTACTATGGTGTTGAATGCTGAGCTATAGTCAATGAACACCTATCCCTCTTGTCCAGAAGGGATAGGGCAGTGTGCAGAGTGTTTGAAATTGGGTCGGTAAGCAAATTGAAGTGGGTCTAGGGTGGCATGTAAGGTAGAGGTGATATGATCCTTGACTAGTCTCTCAAAGCACTTCATGATGACACTTCATGATGAGGTGAGTGCTACGGGGCGATAGTTGTTTAATTCAGTTACCTTTGCTTTCTTGGGTACAGGAACAATGGTGGCCATCTTGAAGCATGTGGGGACAGCAGACTGGGATAGGGAGAGATTGAATATGTCCATAAACACACCAGCCAGCTGGTCTGCGCATGCTCTGAGGATGCGGCTAGGGATGCCGTCTGGGCTGGCAGCCTTGCGAGGGTTAACACGTTTAAACGTTTTACTGATGTCAGCCACGGAGAAGGAGAGCCCACAGTCCTTGGTAGTGGGCCGCGTCGGTGGCGCTGTGTTATCCTCAAAGCGGGTGAAGAAGGTGTTTAGCTTGTCCGGAAGCAAGACGTCGGTCTCGGCGACGTGGCTGGTTTTCCTTTTGTTGTCCGTGATTGTCTGTAGACCCTGCCACATACGTCTCGTGTCTGAGCCATTGAATTGCAACTCCACTTTGTCTCTATACTGATGTTTTGCTTGTTTGATTGCCTTATGAAGTGAATAACTACACTGTTTGTATTCTGTCATATTCCTAGTCACCTTGCCATGGTTAAATGCGGTGGTTCGCGCTTTCAGTTTTGCGCGAATGGTGCCATCTATCCACAGTTTCTGGTTAGGGTAGGTTTTAATAGTCACAGTGGATACGACATCTCCTATACACTTCCTGATATACTCAGTTACGGTATCGGTGTATCCGTCTAAATTATTTTCGCAAGCTACCTGGAACATATCCCAGTCCGCGTGATCAAAACAATCTTGAAGCGTGGATTCCGATTGGTCAGACCAGCGTTGAATAGTCCTTAGCATGGGTACTTCCTGTTTGAGTTTCTGCCTATAGGAAGGGAGAAGCAAAATGGAGTCATGGTCAGATTTGCCGAAAGGAGGGCGGGGGAGGTTCTTGTAAGCTTCGCAAAAGTTTGAATAACAGTGGTCCAGAGTTTTAGCAGCGCGAGTACTACAGTCTATATGTTGATAGAACTTCGGCAGCCTAGTCCTCAAATCTGCTTTGTTTAAATCCCCAGCTCCAATAAATGCAGCCTCAGGATATGTGGTTTCCAGTTTGCATAAAGTCCAGTGAAGTTCTTTGAGGGCCGTCGTGGTATCAGACTGAGGGGGGATATAAACAGCCGTGGCTATAACGGAGGAAAATTCTCTTGGGAGATAATACGGTCTGCATTTGATTGTGAGGTATTCTAGGTCGTGTGAACAAAAGGACTTGAGTTCATATATGTTACTACAATTACACCATAAGTCATTAATCATGAAACACACACCTCTGCCCTTCTGCTTCCTGGAGAGATATTTATTCCTATCTACGCGATGAACTGAGAATCCCCCTGGCTGGACCGATTCCGACAGAGTATCCCGAGAGAACCATGTTTCCGTTAAACAAAATACGTTACAGGCCCTGATGTCTCTCTGGAAAGAATTCCTTGCCCTGAGCTCATCAACTTTGTTATCCAAAGACTGAACATTAGCGAGTAGCTGATAGGAGTGGAACCCGGTGTGGTCATCTGCTACAATAGCCCATCTGTGACAAGGACCAACGAGTTGTGCGTTCCGAGATGCCGTTCTGCACACCACTGTTGTACTGCACCATTATTGAGTCCCGAGTGGCGCAGTGGTCTAAGGCACTGCATCGCAGTGCTAGCTGTGCCACTAGAGATCCTGATTCGAATCCAGGCTCTGTCGTAGCCGGCCGCGACCGGGAGACCCATTGGGCAGCGCACAATTGGCCCAGCGTCATCCAGGGTAGGGGAGGGAATGGCCGGCAGGGATGTAGCTCAGTTGGTAGAGCATGGCGTTTGCAACGCCAGGGTTGTGGGTTCGATTCCCACGGGGGGGCAGTATGAAATATTTTTTAAAAAATGAATGTATGCACTTGCTCTGGATAAGAGTGTCTGCTAAATGACTAAAATGTAAATGTAAAAATGTTATTTGCCTGTTTGTGGCCCGCCTGTTAGCTTTGCGTGATTCTTGCCTCTCTCTTTCGACCTCTCTCATCAACGAGCTGTTTTCACCCACGGGACTGCCGCTGACTGGATGTTTTTTGTTTGTCGCACCATTCTTTTAAAACCCTAGACACTGTCATGCGTAAAAATCCCAGGAGACCGGCCGTTTCTGAGCTACTGGAACTGGCGCGCCTTCCACTGACGATCATACCACGCTCAAAGTCGCTTAGGTCAGTCATTTTACCCATTCTAACATTCAATCGAACAGTAACTGAATGCCTCAGTGCCTGTCCGCCTGCTTTATATAGCAAGCCACGGCCACGTGACTCACTGTCTGTAGGAGCGAACCATTTTCATGAACTGGCCACTGAGTGTATATTGTGAGGACCTAATGTCAACTCAGAAAATAGTTTTAGCTGTATGTTGGCTCAACAAGTTCTTCGGATTAGAAAGGTCACATATGTGTTCTGTCTGTAATGAGACTGTAATTTTTACACGTTGCATACTGAATCATGTAAACTAGATACAACCGGTATTTGCAAAAGTATAATGATAAACTACAATTTCTATGTCATCAGCAATAAGTTTGTCAAGAGCTGTCAAGTAATATCATATTGAAATGCTCTACTAACGAGTCCCAAAAATCTTAATTTTCTTTAAAAGGTATAGATAATTAAAAGAAAAGTCAGACATCCACAGTTTTATTGTCTCATTGAAGCTAATCATAATAATGAAAAAAGTTGAGCGAGAAAAGGTGACTTGCTTCACATTGCCTAATAATAAGTGGTAATGTGATTGATTAAACTTTTTCCCTCTGCTTTTCAGCGATCTACAGTACATCCCCTCCTTTTTTCTCCCTTCACTGTCATTGTTTTCCAACTGCTTAGAGGGTCTCTATCTCCCAAATCCATCAAGTGGAAGGTGATTATTTTCTCTCAGGTTGACAAGAAGCCTGCGGCAGATGGCATTTCTTTCTTTATTACAAAATCACAGCACTTACTGTACTGTACAAGGACAGAGAGAAGAGCTCTGCTGCCTGGAAAAAAGAATTGTCTTGAAAAAGGCAGAGTCAATAGAAACTATAGAATGGGTTTTCATGAGAAATATTAATTTGTTTTGTCCGGATGGTACATCTTTAGAAATGGCGACTCCAGTACACTTGTATTCTTGAATGCTCCACAATGTGTTCAATGGATATCTTAGCAACCACAGGAGGTTGGTGGCACCTTAATTGGGAGGATGGGCTCGTGGCAACGGCTGGAGTGGAAATAGTGCAATGCTATTAAATACATCAAACACATGGTTTCCATGTGTTTGATGCCATTCCATTGACTCCGTTCCAGCCATTATTATGAGCTGTCCTCCCCTCAGCAGCCTCCACTGATAGAAACGTGTCAATAGACCTACAACAGGGTTTGACAGGTGATACAGTATACGGTGTACAATGCGTTGATCTTGAAGTTGAAATGTTTGCGTACACAGAGAAGGTTAATGCTCATGTTCCATTGACAACAAGTGTTTTCTAGAGCAAACAGAGTGGAAAGTACACAATATACACTATACAGCAGTCACTGTCTGAAAGTATGTGTAACAGGGGCAAACTGGTTTGTACGTATGTAGAGAGGAGGAAGGAGATTCAGATTATTTGCTTGGTTTAACTATTTTTATAAGCCCCTGGGGTATACTAAATCTAAAATTAATCACTTAATAGCCTTTAGGCGGTGAAGTAATTATAACCCTTCTTGGGAGGCGAATCATCAGAGGCAATATATCCACTACCACTATCATCCTCAGCTGAAACCAGCTCATGCTCTTAGACAGAAATCCATGTTGAATACCTGATGCAGTTACATTTTATCCAAGTCCATGTGAGAATGGCACAGGGTTAAAACCTGCTCTTAATATATTCATTGTGAAACAGAATGTCCTTGGCTGCACATAGGACATTATACATAATAGACCACAGCAGCCATCATGATCTATTTATGTTCTACCAAAGTTGGTAGAACATGAGTGCCACTCCAGTTCTAATCAGTGGTGGAAAAAGTACTCAACTGGCATACTTGAGTACAAGTAACGTCTTCCAGTAAAATACTACTTGAGTAAAAGTCTAAAAGTATTTGGTTTAAAATATACTTAAGTATCAAAAGTAAAAGTAAAATTATAAATCATTTAAAATTCCTTACATTAAGCAAACCAGATGGCACAATGTTCTAGTTTTTTTATATATTTTTTTACGGATAGCCAGCGGCACACTCCAACACACAGACATAATTTACAAACAAAGCATTTGTGATTAGTGAGTCTGCCAGATCAGAGGCAGTAGGGATGACCAAGGATGTTCTCTTGATAAGTGTGTGAATTGGACAATTTTCCTGTCCAAATGTCATGAGTACCTCTGGGTGTCAGGGAAAATGTATGGAGTTAAAAGTACATTATTTTCTTTAGCAATGTAGTGAAGTAAAAGTAGGCAAAAATCTAAATAGTAAAGTAAAGTACAGATGCAAAAATTAACTACTTAAGTAGTACTTTAAAGTATTTTTACTTAAGTACTTTACACAACTGGTTCTAATAGCCTTCTGAGTTTCCTGGGACAACTAGTTGAGAGGCTCTTGACCTAACCAATGTTAGCTCTGTTGGCCTGGTTTCCATACAGTGCTCAAAGCTCATCTTGACTTATGATAGTACTTTTACGTCTAGAACAAATTGCTCCAAGATGCACAAAAATAAGCAGAACAACATTTGTCATAAACATGAATCCCACATCCACAAGATGTAGGTCTATTGACATCAAAAGTGATGGTTGTACTTTGGCACTCTATAGAGCAGAGGTCTACTATACCACATTGTCATTGACGCTTTGTTGCCCAGGTTACCACTCGTCTTCCTGTCCTTTTCTGAGACATCCCTACCTTTCATCTTCATACACAGAGCTGCCAAGACTGTGTGATAACTGGTAAATCACTTCTTTTAAAAAATCATTTAAAAAATACATGTATTTAAGCCCTTATTTTTGGCACTAAACAGTCCAAGCCCTGTCTCAGCTGGGGGAGGGTTCTACTAAGCTATATGTAATTGTTTTAAGAGGTCATACCAAGGATGGTTTTGCTCTTTGATTTGGAATTTTAAGACCCCTTGAAGTTTCCAGAAAAATATATAGAAAAAATATTTGATTAACATTTTTATTTGGCATTACTGCTATTATCCCATACAAATGCATTGATTAACAGATTCACTACATGGAACAATAGATAGTCCCCCCCCAAAAAAAATATCAAAAGGAAGTTTGTTCTGAAGTGTCTATCCTATATCTGAGAGATATAAGAATCAGGAAACATGAACTCTTTTTTTGTATTTAATCCCTTATTTTTGGTACTAAACAGTCTCCATATATACAGTATTTCCATAAATTTTTTCAACTGGTACCGAGGGACCTTCAGACGATTGTTGTGAGACCTGTGGGCGTCCTAGAGCAAAACATGTACGTGTTCGTGAGAGTGTCACCTTTCCACAGAGGGGTCATATTAGTGTGTAGCCCAAACTGTTCGGACGCTACAGACAGAAGTTGGCAGATTGGCTATACCGACTTCAGACGAGTCCCAACACACTTTTGGGGGTCGTAGAGCAGAACGGAGAACACCATCGTGATCGTGAGAGTCTCATCTTTCTATAGAAGGGTTAATAATAGGTCAGACGCTACAGACAATTTTGTGAGAGAACCGATTTTTGGGATGTCTCATGGTCTGACAAACGTCACCTTTCACTGCAGATACGGAAGTGGCACATCAATGGATGCGATGGATTGAGACAAAATAAACAGATCTCTAGTTTAAACTGACAGATAGTTATGGGGATTCTTTTATTATGCTAATCAGATTTCCGTGGGGGCGCAGACATCAACTCTAGGGGGTTAAGTTGTTAGGTTTATGTACCATCATACAACCTGATATAATATAATATAATATAATATGCCATTTAGCAGACGCTTTTATCCAAAGCGACTTACAGTCATGCGTGCATACATTTTTTTTTGTGTATGGGTGGTCCCGGGGATCGAACCCACTACCTTGGCGTTACAAGCGCCGTGCTCTACCAGCTGAGCTACAGGTGGACCACTAGATGGTGCTGTTCCTGCTATTAGTTGAAAAAAATAATTCCCCAAAGGCGAATTTCACCCTAGGAGATCCTGGGTTTGTTTTTATCATGTCCGAGAGAGCCGAACGATACACCCTATGACGACTTTCGGTGTATTGAGGGTGGATGCGAGATCGGAAAATAAATGTATTCCTGCTTTGTGGCATTTCGCGAAGCCGCTATGTCATACCGATCGCAATATACATTTTTATGTGTAGATATGGTTGTCCTTGTTTGATAGAGCCATTGGATGTCTTTCAGCGATGTCCTATCGGCGGATGAATTGCTAAATATACAAGGTGACACATTTTTTCCAGTCTCTGAAAGACTACAACTCGTGTGGGGCAGTGCTTCCTGCTCTGGCCCCATCCCTCTCCCAAGGCAGGCTTTTTTGGAAGGGAGGCGGACACAACCCAAAATTCTCTGGGATAAACGTAAAGAACTGACCAGACCACAATGGCTTCAAGTGATTCCTTTCATCAACATGAGTTTGACAATGGATCATTTTTTTATGTTCTATTAGCTACATTGTGACATTCAACCATACATGTTTCAACCGGATTATAGCGAAGATGATTCGAAACAAAGAGTTGGATTTAGATAGAAGCTCAGGTGCAGCCAATGCCAGCACCAGGAGGGCAGATGACAAAATAATGGTAGCTAAGTAAGTTATTTTTTATGCAAGCCACCTAGCTAGTTAACTACTGAAACCCATATAGTTTATTGATGGCTAACATATTACTGTGTTACAGTGGGGAGAAATCGAAATATTTTTCATTTTGCTAACTTCGGTAGCTAGCAAGTAGCTAGTCTAGCTACCTAGCTAGGTTAGCTAAACAGCTATAGCTATTGTATCTCGATTGTAAAACCTCTTCTCTTTTTAGTTGTAGTAGATATGGCTACTAAACAGCAAGCTACTGAAGTTACAACCAGCCACCTAAAGCTATGTTTACCAGCAAACATTAGCACATGACTAGTTATTCAGCTTGGCGCCTGCTAACTTGCTATGCGCCAAGCCTTGTGTTTGTAACTTGTTAGCAAATGTGTAACATCAGCAACTGTAAATCATTTTACTAGCTAGCTATGTAACATAATTGACGAGGGTTGACATTGGTTATGGTTATGACATTGCATGCATTTCAATCTCACAAAATTCTTGGCACAACGCAAGATAGGATTCCATACAGATGTAAATAACAATTATTGGCTATCCAGCAAGCTAGCTAGCTAAGGAGAAACAATAATACAACAATTTACTGTTACAAATCTCTTAAACTGATGAATTGGTTTTACTAGAAAAATATTTGCCTAGGCATGCCTGATAGACATGGCTGTAGCAAGTACTGTCTGCCTACCTAGATACATTTGTACAGTCTGATCATTGTGCAAAAGTTGAGGGTTATGCCATATTTCTTTCTATTAGGCTAGATATTGTTCTAACTGTAATCTCTGTGCCTGTGCACATTTTTTTCCAGTCCCACAAAAAACACAACAAAGCGCCTATGCAAAGCCCTCACTCTGTCACTCAGAAATGCATTCCAGTGTCTGCTTGCCAACTGAAAATATTTGCCAGTGTGAGTGCATGTGCTCCTCCCCCTCAGAATCATAGACTACTAGCCTACTGACGTTACAAGCGTGATTCAGAAATTAGAGCTAGCTAGCTCTGGTCTAACGTTAAGCCAACTCTCTGAAGTTCAAAGACATTCAAAGTTCCTTCATAGTAGCCGCTCCTCCGTAGGTATAATTATGTGGGCCTAATTCAGATAATGCATGTCATCATAACAAGATGCCCAGCGCTTCAAGCCAAGCCTCCTCCTCCACCCGCTCTCGCTCTCTCTCCACCCGCAAAATTTCAGTTGCATCTCGCGCCCTACACTTGTCTGTCCAATGCATGTAAACAACAATTATAGCTTGCCCACTCCATAGCAAGCTGCTCTACCCACACTGATTGGTGAAGTAATGTTGAGCTAAATAAAAAAATCTAAATTATTTCAGAGGTTTAAAAAGGAACAGAAATAAATCATATAAACTGTAACTTTTTTGGGGTTCGAACCGGTTCAGAACTTTATTTTGCTGGTCAGAACAGTGGAACGGAACAAAACAATTAATTGTTCTGTTCAGAACTAAACGATTGGAAAATAATTTTGGTCACATTCATGTTTATGCCATACTTACCGCAAATTGAGCGATCTTAGCCGTCAGCTTGTGAATATTTTTGCCAACTTATCTTCATCTTGTGCAGAGCTAGAACAGCTTACCGATCACTGCACCTGTACACAGCCATTCTGAAATTAGCCCATCCAACTACCTCATCCCCATATTCTTATTTATTTTGCTAATTTGCACCCCAGTATCTCTATTTGCACATCATCTTTTGCACATCTATCATTCCAGTGTTAATACGAAATTGTAACTATTTTGCACTATGGCCTATTTATTGCCTTACCTCCATAACTTACTACATTCGCACACACTGTATATATATTTTCTGTTGTATTTTTGACTTTATGTTTTGTTTACCCCATATGTAACTCTGTGTTGTTGTTTTTATCGCACTGCTTTACTTTATCTTGGCCAGGTCGCAGTTGTAAATGAGAACTTGTTCTCAACTGGCTTACCTGGTTAAATAAAGTTTCAAAAAAAAACCCCACTAATCATATTGATCTCTTTAGACTGGCTAGCTTAGCACAACTAACATGGACATTTCAATATTGTCAGCTTGCCATTAGCTAGCTAGCTAGTGTCACTAAATTGGCAGCAAGATTGCTAGCCAGCAACTTACCAACCATAGACGATTTATACACATTCATCATTGCTACCTACACACAAATAGATAGTGATTTACCTATACAGGCAATTCTATTTTTTGTAAAAGAGACATTTCTAGACAAGAGTGGAATAAATGGCTACCAGATTCAGCTACTCCTATTTGCTAGCGTTAGTTAGCTTACGCTAGCTAACGTTAGTGAAAGATAGAACTAACAAACAAATCAAATCAAATCAAATCAGATCAAATCAAATGTTATTTGTCACATACACGTGTTTAGCAGATGTTATTGCGGGTGTAGCGAAATGCTTGTGCTTCTAGCCCCGACAGTGCAGTAATATATAACAAGTAATATCTAACAATTTCACAACATATACCCAATACACACAAATCTAAGTAAGGAATGGAATTTAAGAATATATACATATATGGACAAGCAATGACAGAGCGGCATGGACTAAGATAAAGTAGAATATTATAGAATACAGTATATACAGTGGGGAAAAAAAGTATTTAGTCAGCCACCAATTGTGCAAGTTCTCCCACTTAAAAAGATGAGAGAGGCCTGTAATTTTCATCATAGGTACACGTCAACTATGACAGACAAATTGAGGAAAAAAAATCCAGAAAATCACATTGAAGGATTTTTAATGAATTTATTTGCAAATTATGGTGGAAAATAAGTATTTGGTCACCTACAAACAAGCAAGATTTCTGGCTCTCACAGACCTGTAACTTCTTCTTTAAGAGGCTCCTCTGTCCTCCACTTGTTACCTGTATTAATGGCACCTGTTTGAACTTGTTATCAGTATAAAAGACACCTGTCCACAACCTCAAACAGTCACACTCCAAACTCCACTATGGCGAAGACCAAAGAGCTGTCAAAGGACACCAGAAACAAAATTGTAGACCTGCACCAGGCTGGGAAGACTGAATCTGCAATAGGTAAGCAGCTTGGTTTGAAGAAATCAACTGTGGGAGCAATTATTAGGAAATGGAAGACATACAAGACCACTGATAATCTCCCTCAATCTGGGGCTCCACGCAAGATCTCACCCCGTGGGGTCAAAATGATCACAAGAACGGTGAGCAAAAATCCCAGAACCACACGGGGGGACCTAGTGAATGACCTGCAGAGAGCTGGGACCAAAGTAACAAAGCCTACCATCAGTAACACACTACGCCGCCAGGGACTCAAATCCTGCAGTGCAAGACGTGTCCCCCTGCTTAAGCCAGTACATGTCCAGGCCCGTCTGAAGTTTGCTAGAGTGCATTTGGATGATCCAGAAGAGGATTGGGAGAATGTCATATGAAACCAAAATATAACTTTTTGGTAAAAACTCAACTCGTCGTGTTTGGAGGACAAAGAATGCTGAGTTGCATCCAAAGAACACCATACCTACTGTGAAGCATGGGGGTGGAAACATCATGCTTTGGGGCTGTTTTTCTGCAAAGGGACCAGGACGACTGATCCGTGTAAAGGAAAGAATGAATGGGGCCATGTATCGTGAGATTTTGAGTGAAAACCTCCTTCCGTCAGCAAGGGCATTGAAGATGAAACGTGGCTGGGTCTTTCAGCATGACAATGATCCCAAACACACCGCCCGGGCAACGAAGGAGTGGCTTCGTACGAAGCATTTCAATGTCCTGGAGTGGCCTAGCCAGTCTCCAGATCTCAACCCCATAGAAAATCTTGGAGGGAGTTGAAAGTCTGTGTTGCCCAGCGACAGCCCCAAAACATCACTGCTCTAGAGGAGATCTGCATGGAGGAATGGGCCAAAATACCAGCAACAGTGTGTGACAACCTTGTGAAGACTTACAGAAAACGTTTGACCTGTGTCATTGCCAACAAAGGGTATATAACAAAGTATTGAGAAACTTTTGTTATTGACCAAATACTTATTTTCCACCATAATTTGCAAATCAATTCATTAAAAATCCTACAATGTGATTTTCTGGATTTTTTTCCCTCATTTTGTCTATCCTAGTTGACTTGTACCTATGATGAAAATTACAGGCCTCTCTCATCTTTTTAAGTGGGAGAACTTGCACAATTGGTGGCTGACTAAATACTTTTTTTCCCCACTGTACATATGAGATGAGTAGTGCAAGATATGTAAACATTATTAAAGTGACTAGTGTTCCATTTCTTAAAGTGGCCAGTGATTTCAATAGGCAGCAGCAGCCTCTAATGTGCTAGTGATGGCTATTAAACAGTCTGATGGCATTGAGATAGAAGCTGTTTTTCATTCTCTCGGTCCCAGCTTTGATGCACCTGTACTGATCTCGCCTTCTGGATGATAGCGGGGTGAACAGGCAGTGGCTCGGGTGGTTGATGTCCTTGATGATCTTTTTGGCCTTCCTGTGATATCGGGTGCTGTAGGTGTCCTGGAGGGCGGGTAGTTTGCCCCCGGTAATGCGTTTGGCAGACCGCACCACCCTCTGGAGAGCCCTGCGGCTGTGGGCGGTGCAGTTGCCGTACCAGGCGGTGATACAGTCCGACAGGATGTTCTCAATTGTGCATCTGTAAAAGTTTGTGAGGGTTTTAGGTGCCAAGCCAAATTTCTTCAGCCTCCTGAGGTTGAAGAGTCTATGTTGGGCTTTCTTCACCACACTGTCTGCATGGGTGGACCATTTCAGTTTGTCAGTGATGTGTACGCCAAGGAACTTGAAGCTTTACACCTTCTCCATTGTGGTCCTGTCGATGTGGATAGGGGGGTGCACCCTCTGCTGTTTCCTGAAGTCCACGATCATCTCCTTTGTTTTGTTGACGTTGAGTGAGAGGTTATTTTCCTGACACCACACTCCCAGAGCCCTCACCTCCTCCCTGTAGGCTGTCTCGTCATTTTTGGTAATCAAGCCTACTACTGTTGTGTCGTCTGCAAACTTGATGATTGAGTTGGAGGCGTGCTTGGCCACGCAGTTATGGGTGAACAGGGAGTACAGGAGGGGGCTGAGCACGCACCCTTGTGTTGAGGATCAGCGAAGTGGAGATGTTGTTTCCTACCTTCACCACCTGGGGGCGGCCCTTCAGGAAGTCCAGGACCCAATTGCACAGGGCGGGGTTCAGACCCAGGGCCTCGAGCTTAATGATGAGCTTGGAGGGTACTATGGTGTTGAATGCTGAGCTATAGTCAATGAACAGCATTCTTACATAGGTATTCCTCTTGTCCAGATGGGATAGGCCAGTGTGCAGTGTGATGGCAATTGTATCGTCTTTGGATCTATTGGGGTGGTAAGCAAATTGAAATGGGTCTAGGGTGACAGGTAAGGTAGAGGTGATATGATCCTTGACTCTCAAAGTACTTCATGTTGACAGAGGTGAGTGCTACGGGGCGATAGTCATTTAGTTCAGTTACCTTTGCTTTCTTGGGTACAGGAACAATGGTGGCCATCTTGAAGCATGTGGGGACAGCAGACTGGGAAAGGCAGAGATTTAATATGTCCGTAAACACACCAGCCAGCTAGTCTGCGCATGCTCTGAGGACGAGGCTAGGGATGCCGTCTGGGCCGGCAGTCTTGCGGGGGTTAACATGCTTAAATGTCTTACTCACGTTGGCCATGGAGAAGGAGAGGCCACAGTCCCTGGTAGTGGGCCTCATCGGTGGCACTGTGTTATCCTCAAAGCGGGTGAAGAAGGTGTTTAGCTTGTCTGGAAGTGAGACGTCGGTGTCGGCGACGTGGCTGGTTTTCCTTTTGTAGTCCGTGATTGTCTGTAGACCTGCCACATACGTCTCGTGTCTGAGCCATTGAATTGCGACTCCACTTTGTCTCTATACTGATGTTTTGTCAATTTAATTGCCTTGCGGAGTGAGTAGCTACACTGTTTGTATTCTACCATATTACCAGTCACCTTGCCATGGTTAAATGCGGTGGTTCGCGCTTTCAGTTTTGCGCGAATGCTGCCATCTATCCACGGTTTCTGGTTAGGGTATGTTTTAATAGTCACAGTGGGCACAACATCACCTATACACTTCCTGATAAACTCAGTCACCGTTTCAGTGTATTCGTCTAAATTATTTTCGCAAGCTACCCGGAACATATCCCAGTCCGCGTGATCAAAACAATCTTGAAGCGTGGATTCCGATTGGTCAGACCAGCGTTGAATAGTCCTTAGCACGGGTACTTCCTGTTTGAGTTTCTGCCTTATAACCATCCCGGAAGTTCGAATAGCGATGGTCGAGGATTTTAGGAGCCCGAGTACAACAGCAACAACGATATGTTGATAGAACTTCGGCAGCCTAGTCCTCAAATTTGCTTTGTTAAAATCCCCGACTACAATAAATGCACCCTCAGGATATGTGGTTTCCAGTTTGCATAAAGTCCAGTGAAGTTCTTTGAGGGCCGTCATGGTATCGGCTTGAGGGGTGATACCTTTATGATGGAGTGGCCAGACGGAAGCCTCTCCTCAGTAAAAGGCACATGACAACCAGCATGGAGTTTGTCAAAATGCACCTAAAGGACTTTCAGACCCTGAGATTCTCTGGTCTGATGAAACCAAGATTGAACTCTTAAACCTGAATGCCAAGCGTCACGTCTGGAGGAAACCAGGCACCGCTCATCACCTGACCAATACCATCCCTATGGTGAAGCATGGTGGTGGCAGCATCATGCTGTGGGGATGTTTTTCAGCGGCAGGTACTGGAAGACTAGTCAGGATCGAGGGAAAGATGATTGGAGCAAAGTACAGAGAGATCCTTGATGAAAACCTGCTCCAGAGAGCTCAGGACCTCAGACCTTCCAACAGGACAACGACCCTAAGTACACAGCCAAGACAACGCAGGAGTGGCTTCGGGACAAGTCTCTGAATGTCCTTGAGTGGCCCAGCCAGAGCCCGGACTTGAACCCGATCTAACATCTCTGGAGAGACCTGAAAATAGCTATGCAGCGACGCTCCCCATCCAACCTGAAAGAGCTTGAGAGGATCTGCAGGGAAGATTGGGAGAAACTCCCCAAATATAGATGTGCCAAGCTTGTAGCGACATAACCAAGAAGACTTGAGGCTGTAATCGCTGCCAAAGGCACTTCAACAAAGTACTGAGTAAAGGGTCTGAATACTTATGTAAATGTGATTTTTTTTAAATTATACATTTGCAAAAAAATCTAAAAACCTGTTTTTGCTTTGTCAATAATAGGGTATTGTGTGTAGATTGATGACGAAAAAAACAATTCAATCAATTTTAGAATAAGGCTGTAACGTAACAGAATGTGGAAAAAGTGAAGGGATCGGAATACTCTCCGAATGCACTCTATGTCAAGATACATTCAACACGGTAATATAACAGAATGTCCTTTTTTATTTTGTACATCAGACGGCAACATGTTGCCTTCCCTTTCAATGTATCAAAACAACTAATAGTTATGCATTATGCAAAAACGGGTAGTGAAAAAACAAGTTCAGGCTTGGGTTAATGTTAATTTAATTTGAGGATGAAGTATCTTATAGACAAATCGTTTGTGACACCTTGTGTTTCTTAAATCCGGCACTGTAATTACCCATGTTTAATGAGAGTGAGAGGATGAGACAGTGTTGAAATGTTGTTTTTCTTTACTATAGCCAATGTGACGTGTGCGTTTTAAACTCACACAAGTCTGCTTTTGAGAGTTTGACTGAGAGTGTCTAACTAATTTGTACACAAATATTAACAGCTCCAGCTTCTTTCACGTGATGTAGTCTGGAGATAAATTGGATTTAGGAGTCCGTGTGAACAAAATATTCATGAAATGCATCGCTACAAATGCTTAAAAGATGACTGTTCAATAGTGATGAGGACTTCTCCTTTAATTTGCCTCGCTTCCATCTTTGGAGGATGCTATTTATGCATAGAAACCTGTGTCTCTGTCTACTATACAGTAATAAAGGATTTTCAAAGTATACAGTCTTGTTGTTCTCCTCCCTTGTTATTCACTTCCTCTCCGCCCCCCCTTTGGCCTTCGGTACTCTGTTAGGAAGCGTGATTTAATTAGGCAAAATAAAAAGTGTGGATTAGAATAAACTTGTTTGGCTCTCAGCTATTTGCTTGCCTCAGTTTAAAGTTGTGCCTACCATTAATTGGCTCTTGAAATACATGAATCCCTGGGAGATAGCTCTCTACATCGAGCTCTACATGCAGTGCAACTTGGTCTCAGGGCAATTCGTAGGATTTGGTACGAACATTTCTTCCCACCATTTAGTATGATATATTACGTTACGTTAGGTTACATTATGAATGGAATAGTGGTCGTACAATATCATACGAATTGTAATATGTTTTCTCACCTACAGTTGAAGTCGGAAGTTTACATACACTTAGGTTGTTTTTCAACCACTCCACACATTTCTTTTTAACAAACTATAGTTTTGGCAAGTCAGTTAGGACATCTACTTTGCACATGACACAAGTAATTTTTCCAACAATTGTTTACAGACAGATTATTTCACTTATAATTCACTGTATCACAATTCCAATGGGTCAGAAGTTTACATACACTAAGTTTACTGTGCCTTTAAACAGCTTGGAAAATTCCAGAAAATGATGTCATGGCTTTAGAAGCTTTTGATAGGCTAATTGACATAATTTGAGTCAATTGGAGGTGTACCTGTGGATGTATTTCAAGTCCTACTTTCAAACTCAGTGCCTCTTTGCTTGACATCATGGGAAAATCTAAAGAAATCAGCCAAGACCTCAGAAAAAAATGTGTAGACCTCCACAAGTCTTGTTCATCCTTGGGAGCAATTTCCAAAAGCCTGAAGGTACCACGTTAATCTGTACAAACAATAGTACGCAAGTATAAACACCATGGGACCACGCAGCCTTCATACCGCTCAGGAAGGAGACGTGTTCTGTCTCCTAGAGATTAACGTACTTTGGTGAGAAAAGTGCAAATCAATCCCAGAACAACAGCAAAGGACCTTGTGAAGATGCTGGAGGAAACAGGTACAAAAGTATCTATATCCACAGTAAAATGAGTCCTATATCGACATAACCTGAAAGGCCGCTCAGCAAGGAAGAAGCCACTGCTCCAAAACCACCATAAAAAAGCCAGACTACGGTTTGCAACTGCACATGGGGACAAAGATCGTACTTTTTGGAGAAATGTCTTCTGGTCTAATGAAACAAAAATATAACTGTTTGGCCATAATGACCATTGTTATGTTTGGAGGAAAAAGGGGAATGCTTGCAAGCCAAAGAACACCATCCCAACCGTGAAGGACAGGGGGTGGCAGCATCATGCTCTGGGGTGCTTTGCTGCAGGAGGGACTGGTGCACTTCACAAAATAGATGGCATCATGAGGAAGGAAAATTATATGCATATATTGAAGCAACATCTCAAGACATCAGTCAGGAAGTTAAAGCTTGGTCGCAAATTGATCTTCCAAATGGACAATGACCCCAAGCATACTTCCAAAGTTGTGGCAAAATGGCTTAAAGACAACAAAGTCAAGGTATTGTAGTGGCCATCACAAAGCCCTGACCTCAACCCTATTGAACATTTGTGGGCAGAACTGAAAAAGCGTGTGCGAGCAAGGAGCCCTACAAACCTGACTCAGTTACACCAGCTCTGTCAGGAGGAATGGGCCAAAATTCACCCAACTTATTGTGAGAAGCTTGTGGAAGGCTAGCTGAAATGTTTAACCCAAGTTAAACAATTTAAAGGCAATGATACCAAATACTAATTGAGTGTATGTAAACTTCTGACCCACTGGGAATGTGATGAAAGAAATAAAAGCTGAAATAAATCATTCTCTGTACTATTATGAAAAAGAAAAAAAAAAACATGTATGCACTCACTAACTGTAAGTCGCTCTGGATAAGAGCTATTTTAAGATTAATGCACTAATGTAAGTCACTCTGGATAAGAGCATCTGCTAAATGATAAAAATGTAAATGTAATTTGTCTTTCTGAGACCAGGTTGCTTGTTGCATGGTGACAACTAAGGAGAATTACAGAAATAATGTATGTTGGTGGTTAGTAGAACTAACGACAAAGGTTAGGATAATTTACGTAAAAGGTTAGGAGCGTTGGGTTAGTATTAGGAAAAGGCTCATGGGAAGAGTTAGCTAAAATGCTAAAGTTGTCCCTGATGCACCTCGAACACGCAACCTTTGGACTACTAGACAGTCGCGGTATACGACTACCCATCCTCCCCGACCAACCTCCCTACTTTTCTTTCTGTCTAAAGTAACTAGACCATTAGAACATATCATACGAGGTGCAGAAAAATATGTATAGTATGCTTCGTATTGCTCTGAGGCCAGGCAGTGCAGTAACTGGGATTATAAAGCAAGCAGCTTTGAGATGTAGAAACAGTGGGTGCTTTCTCTGAAGAGACAAAATCAATCTTCATTTTTCATTCCAGCCTACAGAACATGACATTCTATTCTACAATTATACAAAGACAACTGGAGATAAATAGGTCTCTGGTGATCAGTGGTGATTGTACCTGGAATTCAATCAACACTAGTTGAAGAATCCCTGTAAAATGGTCACACCTGCTCTACAGGCAAGCATGTTTAGGTCAGCTGGAATGTACTTTAGTATCAACATTAGCATTGATTTTTCTCCATGCATTATTTATTCATAATAGAATGGGTCTTTAAATTAGTCTTGACAGTGCAGAGAAGGAGTTCATGTGTGAACTGCTGTCATTAGTCCCTGGGGAAGCTGATGCTGTGCATATAGAAGGCTACTGGCCCATATGAAATCATCATTGGTGGTCCAAGGTTCTATTGTGAGATGCGCAACCATTTCAGAATTTTAGAATTCATTCATTTTTAGCCCACTGGCTTGACAAGTCCTAATGACTGTCATTTCCTCTCACATCACTTGCAATTACCAGGTATTTGGAGTGGTAGGTATCACTTTCACACAATCACACCCACAAAATAACAGTCAGAGCATACAGTATATTGGAATAATTTGACCACATGCAAAATAGAGTTCCCACTGCTCACTTTTTATTTGTAATCCTATTTGGAGAAGCAAATAGGATTACCAATTGCTTAATTAATACAGTTGCTTCAATGCAAATGTGTCTTAATTGCTTACATCACAAGCAGTGGTTAAATTGAGCCGAGATCCTGCACCTTGGGTCAAAGAGAGAGCCACGCGGAGCTGAGCTACAGCATCTAAGGGTCCAAAGAGGAGCAGGATAGAAAGTAGGATAAAAGTACTAACCCTAACCTTAACTAGCCTGGGTACCAGTCCCTTTAGCTAATCCACTCCCTGTACTCCATGTCATGTGCCAAAGAGACTGGCCTTTCTGCCGTCTTCAAATATTAACATTCTATCATTCATGAGCTTGAGGAGAACAGAAGATTTGATCCTGATTTGATATCCCTCACAGCTATCCTCCAATCACAACAATTATGCAAATATTGTAACACTTTTTTTCTCCACAGAACATGTTGGCAGTGTTGCCAACTTAGCGAGTTTTCAGAGCCCTCTAGCGACACATTTTCAAAAAAGCGACTAGCGACAAATCTAGTGACTTTTTCTGGTGTTATTGGAGACTTTTAGAGACTCTGACGTGAAAGCACGTATCGTTCTTACTCTTCTCAACGAGCAGCGGGTGCTGCCGTGGGCCCCACCTGGGCCCCACCCCCATCCCAAAGCACTCACAGGTGGCCCAGTCCTCGCGCAGCAGTCTCCCCAGCTGCAGTCAGAGCAGGAGATGTTCACCCCTCTGCGTCCAGACTGCAAATGAATCGCACATGCGGGAAGCCGAGCTGGCTGATCCCACCCTGGCTCACATTCAGGGCGGGATGTAAATGTAGGGTGTTTTTTACTCACTTTTTGTCTCTCCCACAACGTTATTCCGCTCTCCTACAGCGTCCATCACAATTACATGCACATGGCAAATTATGGAAATTAGGTGATGACGTCATTTAGCGACTTTTAGGACAGCCAATAGCTACTTTCCTTACTGAGGAGTTGGCAACACTGCATGTTGGTATCCGGTTGCTAAGCAACCATTTATTGTTTGTCGAGACAAACCAGTCGGTCAAAAGTTGCTAGCTCACATCAAAATTTTCAAACTAAATACATACTGCAATTCCAACCACAAAACATCTTAGCTTAGATTTTAAGCCTCAAAATACAACAGCTAAATGTCTGATTCTAATTCTATTTTCGAGGCTCCACATGTTGTCATGGAAAATATTAATGTTAGTTCCAACGACCAAAGAGCAACTCTGCTGTAAATCCAGCGCATATTGAACGTTGAGATTGTCGAAAGGCCAGTCTCTTTTGCAATGACAAGGAGTGTCAAGGAGTGGAATGTTAGCTAAAGATTCTGGTACTCAGACTAAACCCTAACCCTAACCCCCACAAACAGAGCTCCCCACCTCCTAATTTCCAATTTAACTTTAACAAGGCGGCTCTCCTTGTTAAAGGAAAATGCATCAAAACGCATCATACTGTGACAAGTTCTATATCTTTAAAACGTGATTGCTGACATGCAAAACATTTTGGGACTGTATCAACAATGGACTAATGAAACAAATACCAAAATATATTTTCAGAGTGGTATTTTCCTTCAACATGAGAGTAGTGCATAGGGCTGTGGCGGTCACGTAATTTGGTCAGCCAGTGATTGTCAAGCAAATAACTGTCGGTCTCACGGTAATTGACCGTTAATTTACATAAACACATTTAGCATTTCCTGGCTTCCACACATAGCCTACAAGCCACTGATACAGACCTTTGGAACATCTACATTTTAAAAAGTCTCATAAATCCATGTAATATAGCCTACACCTTCACAATAAATCCATTATTTATTTTAGACAGGTCTAAAGAAACATGATATGAAGAAAATGTAGTCTATTTCAGAAGAACAGAATAGCATACTCTGAGTTGTCCTCATGTTAGGTCCTGATCTGGCTATGCCAAATGGCTGTGGGCTACACTAGTTCATTTAGCAGACAAGATTTGCTTAGAATTCTGTGGCATTATTATATAGTATGAAGAATACAATTGATCAAAGCTGAATAAAAATAGAAAGGATATTTTCTCCAAACGATTTGAGGGAGTGCTCACATGCGGCTATTCTGTGTTGAACGGTTAACAAAGAAATAGGTACTCATATATGCTTAATTTAGAGTTATTAATATAACTTTAGTTGTTCTACAAACGTTTTGATATACAGTATGTTTTGATTTTTAATACATTGTAAGGCTGCATGATGCGACTCTAATGATGATTTGAAAAAAGTTGCTTGAAAGGCATGAGCCCTGCTTTGTTTTTTTGCACAGGCTGTACACACTTCATCAGTCTCTCTTTCACAATTTGACAAGCACTTGCTTATGCCTCGAATTTCCAGGCGGCATCCCCTGTGTGGCCGTAATGCACAAAGAAAAATCCATGCCTTTTGCGGCCCGTGGCCATTGTGCCCTTGGCCCAGAGTGCTGCGTTTTAGCCCTTCTCCCTGAGTGCTGCTCTCCATCACCTGATCAGTCACATGATCGGGTCTTTCTCACAGGCTACAAATGAAGACAGACACATCGGGGACGCAACTGTGCGTGTCCTTATCCAATTCCGAGGTGCATATTGAAGATATTGGAAGAACATTTACTTTTCATCAGCCAACAAGATGAGTAGGCCTAACAAACAGCAAAGCACTAGCCTATGTCAATCTACTATCCCCCATAGTACAAAAGTTGACCTATTCTATTCTGTGCGAGAAATTCATATTCCAAACATAGTCTGGGACAGTTGTGGGATGCGCTAGATCCCAAATTAATACAACCATTAGCATCCCCAACATTTTTTTTACCCAGTTTGGCTGACGCAACAGATCAGAACGTTTAGCTTAAACGGTTGATAAACTATTAGGCTATTTCTTCACATTATAAGCGCAGCATTGCGCACACGGCAGTAGGCTATAAGCGCGAATGTTCCATTAGCGGGAAAACACCATTATCAAAAGTGACCGCAAATGCGATTAGGCATGTAATGCTTTTATTATAAAGATGCATTTTTATGGATGGCAGGAAGCTTGGCCCCAGTGATGTACTGTGCCGTACGCACTACCCTCTGTAGTGCCTTGCGGTTGGAGGCCGAGCAGTTGCCATACCAGGCACTGATGCAGGCAGTCAGGATGCTCTCGATGGTGCAGCTGTATAACTTTTTGAGGATCTGAGGACCAATGCCAAATCTTTTCAGTCTCCTGAGGGGGAATAGGCTTTGTCATGCCCTCTTCATGACTGTCTTGGTGTGTTTGGACCATGATAGTTTGTTGGTGATGTGGACACCAAGGAACATGAAGCTCTCAACCTGCTCCACTACAGCCCTGTCGATGAGAATGGGGGCGTGCTCTGTCCTCTTTTTCCTGTAGTCCACAATCATCTCCTTTGTCTTGATCACGTTGAGGGAGAGGTTGTTATCCTGGCACTACATAGCTAGGTCTCTGACCTCCTCCCTATAGGCTGTCTCATCGTTGTCGATGATCAGGCCTACCACTGTTGTGTCGTCGGCAAACTTAATGATGGTGTTGGAGTCGTGCCTGGCCATGCAGTCATGGGTGAACAGTTAGTACAGGAGGGGACTGAGCACGCACCCCTGAGGGGCCCCCGTGTTGAGGATCAGCGTGGCAGATGTGTTGTTACCTACCCTTACCACCTGGGGGCGGCCCGTCAGGAACTCCAGGATCCAGTTGCAGAGGGAGGTGTTTAGTCCCAGGGTCCTTAGCTTAGTGATGAGCTTTGAGGGCACTATGGTGTTGAACGCTGAGATGTAGTCAATGAATAGCATTCTCACGTAGGTGTTCCTTTTGTCCAGGTGGGAAAGGGCAGTGTGGAGTGCACATGTCTCGAAAAAGGGGCAGGGTGAAAAAATACATGTCATCTATGCACTTAAATAGCGAATGGAGGACGCGTTTCCCGAGGTTCATTTTCATGCCAGACAGGTAGGCTATACTACAGCTGTGAAGATAAGCAATGTGCTTAATATTAGGAAAGTAGAGAAATAAATATAAACTCAGCAAAAAAAGAAACGTCCCTTTTTCAGGACCCTGTCTTTCAAAGATAATTCGTACAAATCCAAATAACTTCACAGATCTTCACTAACAGTTTACAGACAGTAGGCAATTATGGTCACAGTTATGAAAACTTAGGTCACTAAAGAGGCCTTTCTACTGACTCTGAAAAACACCAAAAGAAAGATGCCCAGGGTCCCTGCTCATCTGCGTGAACATGCCTTAGGCATGCTGCATGGAGGCATAAGGACTGCAGATGTGGCCAGGGTAATAAATTGCAATGTCCGTACTGTGAGACGCCTAAGACAGCACTACAGGGAGACAGGACGGACAGCTGATCGTCCTCGCAGTGGCAGACCACGTGTAACAACACCTGCACAGGATCGGTACATCCGAACATAAGACCTGCGGGACAGGTACAGGATGGCAACAACAACTGCCTGAGTTACACAAGGAACGCACAATCCCTCCATCAGTGCTCAGACTGTCCGCAATAGGCTGAGAGAGGCTGGACTAAGGGCTTGTAGGCCTGTTGTAAGGCAGGTCCTCACCAGACATCACCAGCAACAACGTCGCCTATGGGCACAAACCCACCGTCGCTGGACCAGGCAGGACTGGCAAAAAGTGCTCTTCACTGACGAGTCGCGGTTTTGTCTCACCAGGGGTGATGGTCGGATTCGCGTTTATTGTCGAAGGAATGAGCGTTACACCGAGGCCTGTACTCTGGAGCGGGATTGATTTGGAGGTGGAGGGTCCGTCATGGTCTGGGGTGGTGTGTCACAGCATCATCGGACTGAGCTTGTTGTCATTGCAGGCAATCTCAACGCTGTGCGTTACAGGGAAGACTTCTTCCTCCCTCATGTGGTACCCTTCCTGCAGGCTTATCCTAACATGACCTCCAGCATGACAATGCCACCAGCCATACTGCTTGTTCTGTGCATGATTTCCTGCAAGACAGGAATGTCAGTGTTCTGCCATGGCCAGCGAAGAGCCCGGATCTCGATCCCATTTAGCACATCTGGGACCTGTTGGATCGGAGGGTGAGGGCTAGGGCCATCCCCCCAGAAATGTCCGGGAACTTGCAGGTACCTTGGTGGAAGAGTGGGGTAACATCTCACAGCAAGAACTGGCAAATCTGGTGCAGTCCATGAGGAGGAGATGCACTGCAGTACTTAATGCAGCTGGTGGCCACACCAGATACTGACTGTAACTTTTGATTCAGGAACACATTATTCAATTTCTGTTAGTCACATGTCTGTGGAACTTGTTCAGTTTATGTCTCAGTTGTTGAGTCTTGTTATGCTCATACAAATATTTACACATGTTAAGTTTGCTGAAAATAAACGCAGTTGACAGTGAGAGGATGTTTCTTTTTTTGCTGAGTTTATTTAGGCCTAGCCTATAGAAAGCTGATGGGATCCTCCTCTTTTTAATAGAGGCCATCACTCTGGTTTTTTTTGCAATTGCATAGCCTATAGAAATGTTGTGATTAGAAGGACAATAGAGTGCTGAGTACCAGGCAGTTAGCAAGTTTGGTAAGCTACTAATGACCATCAGCAGCATCCGAGATTGGAGAAGCCTAATTACTGTGACTAAACGGTCACCTAGAATTTGACTGCCTTCATGACTCGTGACCGCCGGTGTGGCAGTAATACGGTCTCCGCAACAGCCCTAGAAGTGCATGACCAGGAGTTTTTCCCTATAACCTGACATGACCAGGAACAACTCTAGGGGATATTTATAGACAAGAGATTTCCATGTGGCCAGGAAACACTCGCAGCCTGATGGACATTGGGATTACATGCGTGGCCAAGCACGCTTCCAACTCAATCATCAAGTTTGCAGACGACACAACAGTAGTAGGCTTGATTACCATCAGTGACGAGACAGCCTGCAGGGAGGAGGTGAGGGCTCTGGGAGTGTGGTGCCAGGAAAATAACCTCTCACTCATCGGCAACAAAACAAAGGAGATGATCATGGACTTCAGGAAACAGCAGAGGGTCCACCCCCCTATCCACATCGACGGGACCGCAGTGGAGAAGGTGGAAAGCTTCAAGTTCCTTGGCGTACACATCACTGACAAACTGAAATGGACCACCTACACATACTGTGTGGTGAAGAAGGCGCAACAGAGCCTCTTCAACCTCAGGAGGCTAAAGAAATTTGGCTTGGCACCTAAATCCCTCACAAACTTTTACAGATGCACAATTGAGAGCATCCTGTCGGGCTGTATCACCGCCTGGTACGGCAACTGCACCGCCCACAACCGCAAGGCTTTCCAGAGGGTGGTGTGGTCTGCCCAACGCATTACAGGGGGCAAACTACCCACTCTCGAGGACACCTACAGCACCCGATGTCACAGGAAGGCCAAAAAGATAATCAAGGACATCAACCACCCGAGCCACTGCCTGTTCACCCCGCTATCATCCAGAAGGCGAGGTCAGTACAGGTGCATCAAAGTTGGGACCAAGAGACTGAAAAACAGCTTCTATCTCAAGGCAATCAGACTGTTAAACAGCCATCACTAGCACAATAGACTAGAACTAGAAATCACTAGCGACTTTAATAATGTTTACACATCTTGCATTACTCATCTTATATGTATATACTGTATTCTATACTATTCTACGGTATCTTAGTCACTTTAATAATTTTGACATATATTGCATTACTCATCTCATATGTATATACTGTATTCTATAATATTCTACTGTATCTTAGTCCATGCCACTCTGACATCGCTCGTCCATATATGTACAGTGCCAGTCAAAAGTTTGGACACACCTACTCATTCAAGGGTTTTTCTTTATTTTAACTAATTTTTACATTGTAGAATAATAGTGAAGACATCAAAACTATGAAATAACACATATGGAATCATGTAGTAACCAAAAAAGTGTTAAACAAATCAAAATATATTTTATAATTGAGATTCTTCAAATTGCCACCCTTTGCTTTGATGACAGCTTTGCACACTCTTGGCATTCTCTCAACCAGCTTCACCTGGAATGCTTTTCCAACAGTCTTGAAGGAGTTCACACATATGCTGAGCACTTGTTAGCTGCTTTTCCTTAACTCTGCCGTCCGACTCATCCCAAACCATCTCAATTGGTTTGAGGTCGGGAGATTGTGGAGGCCAGGTCATCTGAAGCAGCACTCCATCACTCTCCTTCTTGGTAAAATAGCCCTTACACAGCCTGGAGGTAGGTTGGGTCATTGTCCTGTTGAAAAACAAATGATAGTCCAACTAAGCCCAAAACAGATGGGATGGCGTATCGCTGCAGAATACTGTGGTAGCCATGCTGGTTAAGTGTGCCTTGAATTCTAAATAAATCACAGACAGTGCCACCAGCAAAGCACCCCACACCATAACACCTCCTCCTCCATGCTTTACGGTGGGAACTACACATGCGGAGATCATCCGTTTACCCACACTGCATCTAACAAAGACACGGCGGTTGGAACCAAAAATCTGCAATTTGGACTCCAGACCAAAGGACAAATTTCAACCGGACTAATGTCCATTGCTCGTGTTTCTTGGCCCAAGCAAGTCTCTTCTTATTATTGGTGTCCTTTAGTAGTGGTTTCTTTGCAGCAATTCAACCATGAAAGCCTGATTCACACAGTCCCCTCTGAAACTTTCAAAGTTCTTGAAATGTTCCGTATTGACTGACCTTCATATCTTAAAGTAATGATGGACTGTGGTTTCTCTTTGCTTATTTGAGCTGTTCTTGCCATAATATGGACTTGGTCTTTTACCAAATAGGGCTATCTTCTGTATACCACCCCTACCTTGTCACAACACAACTGATTGGCTCAAACGCATTAAGAAGGATAGAAATTCCACAAATTAACTTTTAACAAGGCACACCTGTTAATTGAAATGCATTCCAGGTGACTACCTCATGAAGCTGGTTGAGAGAATGCCAAGCGTGTGCAAGGCTGTCATCAAGGTAAAGGGTGGCTATTTGAAGAATCTAAAATATATATAATATATTTTGATTTGTTTTACACTTTTTTGGTTACTACATGATTCCATATGTGTTATTTCATAGTTTTGATGTCTTCACTATTATTCTACAATGTAAAAAATTGTAAAACATAAAGAAAATCCCTTGAATGAGTAGGTGTGTCCAAACTTTTGACTGGTAGTGTATATATTCTTAATTCATTCCTTACTTAGATTTGTGTGTGTTGGGTATATGTTGTGAAATTGTTAGATATTACTGCACTGTCAGAGCTAGAATCACAAGCATTTCGCTACACCCGCAATAACATCTGCTAAACACGTGTATGTGACCAATAACATTTGATCTGATTTGGTTTGTCATGCAGACAAGTCTACTTTATTCATCCAAAAGTATACTTGATGATCAATTTGCTGTGCCATTGACATACATGTACACAGTGCTATAGATCGGGTACCTAAAGAATAATTAAGTCCTCTATTTTATGGCTCTACCTTTGTCTCTCCTGATAGCATAGTCCTTTGATTTATGGCTTAGAACTTCAGTATACATTATTTGCTCAGTATACCCCACATGTGTTAGGCCAGATTCACTGTATTACCTGCTACACTAAATGTACTAAATCAAAACTGCTAAAACATATTTAAAATGGCAATTCAGTTTCAGCTTAGTTTTTGTAGAGATGACTTCCAGCATTTCATATAATTGGCTTCACACCTCATGTCTCTTTTTAATTTAGTCAGTTTAGGTCTATAAACTTATTTAATTATAATTGCTCACAAAATAACAAACTTGTATTGATGGCCAGTAAAAGGTGGCCAATTTGTGGGAAATATGCTACAGTGCCATAATTGAAGTAGATAAAATAAAATTGAATATGTTTATAGACCTAAACAGACTAAATCTGAGTTTAGCATTATTATATCAGCACAGTGTTATATCAGGCCTGAGGAGTTACATCTGAGAGTGATTGGCCTACTGGGGCTCTTCTTGGTGTGGGTGGCTAGATGTTGTCTTAATTGACTTTCCAGAGCATGGGATTAGTTTTAGTGGGAGTGGAGGAAGGAACAATGAACAAAAATATAAACGCAACATGTAAAGTGTTGGTCCCATGTTTCATGAGCTGAAATAAAAGATCCCAGAAATTTGCCATTAGCACAAAAAGCTTGATCATTACACAGGTCCACCTTGTGCTGGGGACAATAAATGGCCACTCTAAAATGTGCCGTTTTGTCACACAATACAATGCCACAGATGTCTCAAGTTTTGAGGGAGAGTGTAATTGGCATGCTGGCTGCAGGAATGTCCACCAGAGCTGTTGCCAATACTGTGACGAGCTCCTGAGGCCCATTGTGAGGCCCATTTTTTTAAGGTAGCTGTGACCAACAGATGCATATCTGTATTCCCAGTCATGTGAAATCCATAGATTAGGGCCTAATGAATTTATTTCAGTTGACTGATTTCATCATATGAACTGTAACAACAAATTGTTGCATATTGTGTTTATATTTTTGTTCAGTATATGTATGTTCCTGAACATTGATTGCGCTGAGCACTTACTGATGATGACTCAAGAATATAACGTAAATCAATACAAATACAGAATTATACTTATTTTTAACAAGTAAACAAGGCTTGTAGACATTTTAGTATGGAACAGCGGGGACTGTGAAGCAACACAAACATAGGCGCAGACACATGCATACACACACATGATAACATACACTATACACACGTACACATGGATATTGTTTACTTAGTGTGTTGGGAAACCTGTTTTGAATGTATTATAATGTTTTAAAAATTGTATAAATGCCTTAATTTTGCCGGACCCCAGGAAGAGTAGCTGCTGCCTTGGCAGCAGCTAATGGGGATCCATAATAAATACAAATTCAAAAGTCTGGTGTGCCGACTGAAAAGTTGATGCTGGATTCAGATCAGACGGATAATCAGAGAGCTCACCCTGCCTTTATGCAGCTTGTCAACAGCTTCAATATATTCTGTCTGAAGAGATGAAGACACCATGATAAACACATCACTCAGTGGTACTGAATGGATCTATACAGGTAAAAATACATACAGTGAGGAAATAGGTGATTGTTGAGATGTAATTGACTGATAAACTATGTTATATGATTTAATTCTTCATGTATCTATTGGATTGCTATACAGTATCTGGTTGCCGCTATGACTATGTGTGATGTATCTGTGTAATCAGAAGAGGCCTATATTATGACAGGCTTTGTCATACTCAGAATGCAGGCGTATTTTAAACAACATTAACCTATTCAAAATTAAAGGTCTGAGGTATCAACCCAAACAACAGACATAAGGGATTGCAGACCTGGCCATTATCACCAAGGAACGTCCGCTACGCTATCTGTTCTCATTACACCCAAGGCAGAATGGAATTATCTGTCCTCTCCTCTGTATGTTTCTGTCACAGAACAACAGAAAAAGATGGGGAAGCCAATCCTTCATTCTGCAGCTCCTGGATGGAGTCGCACAGCAACAGCCAAAAATAAAGCGGAGAGAAAACCAACAGCACCAACACATTGCCTGTCAGCGGCTCTCTCTCTCTCTCTGTTCGCCACCCCAGCCACAGCTCTGGCTCCACAATGGATCTGCAATGAGGGAGATGTGATATAAAGGCATGCACACACACACACCTCCTCCCACATGCCCTGCACTATAGAAACCACCACCACAGCAGTCTGTGGGCGCTGAGCTGAAGAGATGGAACGGGTGTGGTGGAGGATACTGAACACTGCCCATAAAGCAAGCTCACTCTCTGCTAGCTGAGGAGAGAATGAAAACACAGGCAACAGGTTCTCGCTGAACCACCTCCATCACTATTGTGTAGTCATAAAAAAATACGAAATGCGTAAGCAGAAGAGAGTATGGCAGTCCCTGTGGATTCACATAGTGAACATTCATGTTTATGCAGAGTTTTATTGTTGTCGTCACATTGTGGTAGGTTCTCCCAATACTTTATGTTCTGTAGTCAAATCTTCTATTGTTTTCAAGCCTTACATTCTGGCCTCGCTGCATATCTGAATGTGTGAATATTCTTGGAAAAGTATTTCAATAATGAGTACAAAGCGGAGATTGGGCGATTTCCTTATTCAATAAATGACTGCAGCTGTGATCCAATCAGATGCATTGTTGTTGACATTTCTGTAATTAAAACGAGTAAGCGCACACAATATAGACACCAAGAGATCGGAGTTTCAGAAAGTCTGCTTGGTGATGCAACGCACTCATTTCAGGCTGCAGTACATGTAACTTCACAACATATAACTCCAGTAACTTGGTGGTAGATGAACTACTTTCAAAACCATGTAACTAATGCAGTAGGCCTTGTTCTATCACCATGTATTAGCGTGCCTGGTTGGGTGGCTTTACCAAGTTAACATTGAATCATTTAATTCGATTCTCAAGAGTTCTCTAACACACTGATATGATGGTAGATAACTGTTACAATGGTTATTTACATTTTAGTCATTTAGCAGACGCTCTTATCCAGAGCGACTTACAGTTAGTGAGTGCATACATTTTCATACTGCCCCCCCGTGGGAAACGAACCCACAACCCTGGCGTTGCAAGTGCCATGCTCTACCAACTGAGCTATGGCACGATTAGCATCTCTATGGGCACTAGTAACCATGGTAGTGTTGTTTACTGTGGTGTTTCACAGGTTGAAGTGTTGCTGTAGCAATGTGACTGGCAGGCCTACCCCTCTGTCTCATTACCTACCGTCTCCCTGATTCACATCTTTATGAGCTTTCTCACTGTGCTGTGTGATTACAGCGGCACCCCTATTTTTAGACACAGCAGGATGAAATGTTCTGCTCTCTTTTCATGTCATTCTCATCCCACATTTACATGTTGGAATCCATGCAAAGCTGTCCTTCATTATCAAACATATGATGAGCAAGGAGAAAGGATTTGCCTCTATTTTATTAGATGAAGCTGTCAGAAAATGGCTGAGAGCTTCTTAGCTGTACTGATGATTGTTAATAAAGATATCAAGCATGTTTTATTCTATACAATATCTTTACCCATTAGATGAGAATTAATGTTCTTGTAAGATTATTTTATAAGTGTATTCTTTTGTTAAACTAACTCAGTTATTTTATATGGAATTTTTATGCATTTCTGAAATGTGTGGAATTTGTTATTTGTCATTTACCTGGTAACTTTTTATCTATTTTCTGATTGGCCAATGCATGAATGAAGTTGCAATAGCTTTACTGAAACAGGAAGTGACAGACAGTCTTGAGTTGTGGCTGATGGTGTTCAATGTGGTTTCACCATTAAAGACGCTAAATAGTTATCAGTCTCCATCCAGTCCTTGCTCCTACAGAATATCATCCATCCACCTGTACACAGACCATCAACTTACATTCTGAATAATGTTTGCAGTAATTAACACACTGGATTTGTTTTGCTATGCTAAATAAGACGAAATGGTTGCAGCATGAACACTGTTGATACATCACTCTGAGTTTACGTTTTAAGGGAGTAATGTTTGATTGCAGTCAATGGATGATCTCCCTTCAAACCATACACATTAGGTAGGACAGCTTTCACAATGAAACATTTTAAAGTCGCACTTTGTAAGATGTGCGTCATGTTACCTCTGACTAGCGCAGTAATTGATAGAACAGAATTATCGTGATCTTGGGTAAACAAATGGTCCAGAGCTTACACACAGAGGCTACACAGGAAAGTGGCTAATAACATACACTATGAAAAAAGATCACAGGCTTTAACAACCTTATTGCAGTTTAGGCCGCTCTGAGTGAATGTGGCATTCAACACATAATTGCAAGCTCTATGTAAATTACAAACAAAATTACTATGACATAGAATGCTTGCTCAATTAAGCCTTGTAAGTACAGTGCCTTCAGAAAGTATTCACACCCTTTGACTTTTTCCACATTTTGTTGTGTTTGTCAGACTGGGGTGATGTGTATGCGGCAGTGAAGTCAATGTGAGTACAAAGGAATGACTACTTTACTTCCAGTAATACGCACAAAAACAAAAGTCTCCAACACTAGAGGAGTAACACGCGGAGTGCGTAAAATAACGAGCTAGCAATGCCAAACATACGACAGGACAAAAGGACAATAACACACAAAGGCAAACATAAAACAAGGGAACTTATATGTTACATAATCAATACAAAATAAGAAACAGGTGTACAAACTAGACAACACAAGACACACACCGAAACATCGATCGGCAGTAGCTAGTACTCCGGGGACGACGAACGCCGAAGCCTGCCCGAGCAAGGAGGAGGAGCAGCCTCGGCGGCATCCGTGACAGTACCCCCCTTGACGCGCGGCTCCAGCCGTGCACCGACCCCGGCCTCGGGGACGGCCAGGAGGACGCGGAGCAGGGTGAGTGGGATGACTCCGGTGGAACTCCGTCAGGAGGGAGGGATCTAAGATGTCCCTCCTAGGCACCCAGGACCGTTCCTCCGGACCGTACCCCTCCCACTCCACGAGATACTGCAGACCCCCCATCCGACGTCTCGAATCCACGATGGACCGGACTGAGTACGCCGGAGCCCCCTCGATGTCCAGTGGGGGCGGAGGAGTCTCCCGTATCTCATTGTCCTGGAGTGGACCAGCTACCACCGGCCTGAGGAGAGACACATGGAACGAGGGGTTAATGCGATAATCATTAGGCAGTTGTAATCTGTAACATACCTCGTTCAATCTCCTCAGGACTTTAAATGGCCCCACAAACCGCCGACCCAGCTTCCGGCAGGGCAGGCGAAGGGGCAGGTTTCGAGTCGAGAGCCAGACTCGATCTCCAGGTGCATACACTGGACCCTCACTGCGGTGGCGATCGGCGCTCGCCTTCTGCCTACGGATAGCCCGCTGCAGATGGACATGCGCAGCGTTCCATGTCTCCTCCGAGCGCCGAAACCATTCATCCACCGCAGGAGCCTCGATCTGGCTCTGATGCCATGGTGCCAGAACCGGCTGATAACCCAACACACACTGGAAAGGGGTCAGATTCGTAGATGAGTGGCGAAGGGAGTTCTGAGCAACCTCTGCCCAGGGGATATACCCCGACCACTCCTCCTGCCGGTCCTGGCAATAAGACCTCAGAAACCTACCCACATCCTGGTTCACTCTCTCCACCTGCCCATTACTCTCAGGGTGGAAACCCGAGGTAAGGCTAACCGAGACCCCCAAGCGTTCCATGAACGCCCTCCAGACTCTAGTGGTGAACTGGGGACCCAGATGTTGGCCACCAGTACTTCTCACTAAGGCAGTGCACTGTCCGGCCAATACCAGGATGTCCAGAGGAGGGTGACGTATGAGCCCAATAAATTAGTCGATCACGAATCTCGAGCGGCACGTACTTCCGCCCCGCTGGACACTCTGGAGGAGTAGGGTCGGTACGTAACGCCCGCTCGATCTCCGCATCGACCTCCCACACCACCGGTGCCACCAGACAAGACTCCGGCAGTATGGGAGTGGGCTCAATGGACCTCTCCTCTGTGTCATATCGCCGGGACAGGGCGTCTGCCTTAACGTTCTGTGACCCTGGTATGTAGGTGAGCTTAAAAACAAACCGGGCCAGAAACATGGCCCACCTAGCCTGACGAGGGTTCAGTCTCCTAGCTGCCCGGATGTACTCCAGGTTACGATGGTCAGTCAGAATGAGAAAAGGGTGTTGAGCTCCCTCAAGCCAATGCCTCCACACCTTTAGGGCTTGAACCACGGCTAGCAGCTCCCTGTCCCCCACGTCATAATTACGTTCCGCCGGGCTGAGCTTCTTAGAGTAAAAAGCGCAGGGCCGGAGTTTAGGAGGCGTGCCTGAGCGTTGAGACAATACAGCCCCAATACCAGCCTCTGACGCGTCCACCTCCACTTGGAACGCTAAAGCGGGGTTCGAATGTGCCAGCACCGGAACCGAGGTGAACAGGTCCTTCAGTTGCCTAAACGCCCTGTCCGCCTCAGCCGACCACTGCAAACGCACCGGACCCACCTTTAGCAGGGAGGTGATGGGAGCTGCTACCTGTCCAAAACCCAGGATAAACCTCCGGTAGTAATTGGCAAAACCCAAAAACCGCTGCACCTCCTTAACCGTGGTGGGAGTCTGCCAATTACGCACGGCTGAATCGCGGTCAACCTCCATCTCCACCCCTGACGCGGACAACCGATGGCCCAGGAAGGAGATGGACTCCTGGAAAAACAGGCATTTCTCTTCCTTCACATACAAGTCATGCTCCAACAGCCTACCCAACACTCGACGCACCAGGGCCACATGCTCGGCTCGTGTAGAAGAGTATACTAGAATGTCGTCAATATACACCAGTACACCCTGCCCATGCAAATCCCGGAAGATCTCGTCCACAAATGATTGGAAGACTGAAGGAGTATTCATTAACCCGTATGGCATGACGAGATACTCATAGTGACCCGAGGTGGTACTAAATGCTGTTTTCCATTCATCTCCCTCCCTAATGCGCACCAGGTTGTAGGCGCTCCTGAGATCCAATTTTGTGAAGAAGCGCGCTCCGTGTAATGACTCCGTCATACTCGCAATCAGAGGGAGAGGATAACTGTATTTAACAGTGATCTGATTGAGACTACGGTAATCAATACACGGGCGCAAACCTCCATCCTTCTTCTTCACAAAAAAGAAACTCGAGGACACAGGAGAAGTGGAGGGCTGTATGTATCCCTGTCTCAGAGACTCGGCGATGTATGTCTCCATCGCCGCCGTCTCCTCTTGAGACAGAGGATACACATGACTACGCGGAAGTGCAGCACCTGCCTGGAGGTCTATCGCACAATCCCCCTGTCTATGAGGTGGCAATCACGTTGCCCTCTTCTTACTGAACACGAGTGCCAAATCATCATACTCAGGAGGAATGTGCAGTGCGGGCATTTGGTCCGGACTTTCCACCGTGGTCGCCCCTACGGAAACACCTATACACCGCCTGACACACTGATCAGACCACTCCCTGAGAGCCCTCTGTTGCCACGAAATGGTGGGGTCATGAGAGATTAACCAAGGAAGCCCCAAGCACCACGGGAAATGCAGGAGAGTCGATCAGATACAACTATATGATCTCCTCATGACCCCCCTGCGTCTTCATCTTTAGTGGCGCTGTGACCTCCCTAATTAAACCTGATCCCAACGGACGGCTATCTAGGGCATGAATAGGAAAAGGCACATCTACTGGTAGGAGGGGAATTCCTAACTTAACACAGAAATTACGATCAATAAATTTCCCAGCTGCGCCTGAATCGACTAGCGCCTTATGCTGGGAATGAAATGAAACCTGGGGAAATTCAACTTGAATACACAGGTGGACAACAGAGAGCTCTGGGTGAGTTGGGCGCCTACTCCCCTGAAATGACTCATCAGTGCGTGACCTGTTGCCTCGATCCCCAGGAGACCCTCCCCAGCACTGAGCTGCAGTGTGTCCTCTACGGCCACAGTTGGTGCAGAGGACGGCCTCCCTCCGGGTCTTTCTCCTCCTCTCTCTAGCGCCAGCACCCCCGAGCTCCATAGGGCTCGGCTCGGAGGTACTGGGAGATGGAATGGACGGCCCCAACTCCGGACGTCCGCGGGTAGCCAGCAGGGTATCCAGACGGATCGACATGTCCACCAACTGATCGAAGCTTAGATTGGTGTCCCTGCAGGCCAAATCTTGGCGAACGTCTTCTCGTAGGCTGCACCGATAGTGGTCGATGAGGGCCCTCTCATTCCACCCCGCATTAGCCGCTAGAGTCCGGAAGTCCAGGGCGAACTCTTGTGCGCTCCTCTTCCCCTGTCGGAGGTGGAACAGACGCTCCCCCGCCGCTTTACCCTCTGGGGGATGATCGGAAACCGCCCTGAAGCGGCGGGAGAACTCCGCGTAGCTGATGGTGGCGGCGTCTATTCCCCTCCATTCGGCATTGGCCCACTCCAACGCCTTGCCGGATAGACAGGAGATGAGGGCGGAGACGCTCTCGTATCCCGAGGGCGTCGGGTGTATGGTTGCCAGGTAGAGTTCCACTTGAAGTAGGAAACCCTGACACCCGGCTGCGGTGCCATCATATGCCCTCGGGAGCGAGAGCCGAATCCCACTGGACTCCGGAGATGGTACGATGGGGCTGGCCGATGGTGGTGGTAATGTAGGAGGAGGTGTGGGCAAGCCTCCTCTTTCCCATCGGCTCAGAGTGTCCATCACATCTTGCATGGCGGTGCCGAGTCTACGGATCATGGCGTCCTGGCTGCTGACCCGATCCTCCAGCGACTCGGTCACCACCGCTGGTCCTGCTGACTCCATGGGTGGTGTGTTATTCTGTCAGACTGGGGTGATGTGTATGCGGCAGTGAAGTCAGGCGCAGGACACAGAGGATCAGGAATGACTACTTTACTTCCAGTAATACGCACAAAAACAAAAGTCTCCAACACTAGAGGAGTAACACGCGGAGTGCGTAAAATAACGAGCTAGCAATGCCAAACATACGACAGGACAAAAGGACAATAACACACAAAGGCAAACATAAAACAATGGAACTTATATGTTACATAATCAATACAAAATAAGAAACAGGTGTACAAACTAGACAACACAAGACACACACCGAAACATCGATCGGCAGTAGCTAGTACTCCAGGGACGACGAACGCCGAAGCCTGCCCGAGCAAGGAGGAGGAGCAGCCTCGGCGGCATCCGTGACAGTGTTACAGGCTGAATTTAAAATGGATTAAATATTATTTTTTGGGTCACTGGCCTACACAAAATACCCCATAAAGTCAAAGTGAAATTATGTTTTCTGAAATGTTTACAAATTAATTATAAATGAAAAGCTGAAATGGCTTGAGTTAATAAGAATTCAACCCCTTTGTTATGGCAAGCCTAAATAAGTTCAGGAGTAAAAATTAGCTTAACACAGATTCAATCACAAAGACCAGGGAGGTTTTCCAATGTAAAAAAGAAGCAGACATTGAATATCTCTTTGAGCATGGTGAAGTTATTAATTAGACTTTGGATGGTGTATCAATACACCCAGTCACAACAAAGATACAGGCATCCTTCTTAACTCAGTTGCCGAAGAGGAAGGAAACCGCTCTGGGATTTCACCATGATGCTAATGGTGACTTTAAAACAGTTACAGAGTTTAATGACCGTGATAGGTGAAAACTAAGGATGGATCAACAACATAGTACTCCACAATACTAACCTAATTGACAGAGTGAAAAGAAGGAAGCCTGTACAGAATATAAATATTCCAAAACATGCACCCTGTTTGCAACAAGGCACTAAAGTAATACTGCAAAAAATGTGGCAAAGCAATTCACGTTTTGTCCTGAATGCAAATGGTTTTGTTTCAAGCAAATCCAATATAACACATTACGAAGTACCACTCTCCATATTTTCAAGCATAGTGGTGGCTGTATCATGTTATGGTTATGCTTGTAATCGTTAAGGACTAGGGAGTTTTTCAGGATAAAAAATAAAAAGAATGGAGCTAAGCAAAGGCAAAATCCTAGAGGAAAACCTTGTTCAGTCCGCTTTCTACCAGACACTGGGAGATGAATTTACCTTTCAGCAGGACAATACCTAAAACCCCAAGGCCAAATCTACACTGGAGTTTCTTACCAAGAAGACAGTGAACGTTTCTGAGTGACCGAGTTACAGTTTTGACTTAAATCTACTTGAAAAAGTCTAGCAATGATCAACAACCAAATTGACAGAGCTTGAAGAATTTTGAAAAGAATAATGGGCAAATGTTTCACAATCCAGGTGTGGAAAGCGCTTAGAAATGTACCCAGAAAGACTCACAGCTGTAATCGCTGCCAAAGGTGCTTCTACAAAGTATTGACTCAGGGGTGTGAATACTTATGTATATGAGATGTTTATGTATTTCATTTTCAATAAATTTGCAATAACTTCTAAAAATATGTTTTCACTTTGTCATTATGGGGTATTGTGTGTATATTGGTGAGATCTTTTTATTTTTTTAATCCATTTTGAATTCAGGCTGTAACACAACAAAATGTGGAATAAGTCAAGGGGTAGGAGTACTTTATGAAGGCACTGTACATTTGGTCCATGAATGCTTTAATTAAACTATTTGGTGAGTTTCAGAGGTTACCGTTTATATAATTTTATATCAAATATAAATAATACATATAATAGAGAGAGAAAGAACAAGAGAGAGAGAGAGAGAGAGAGAGAGAGAGAGAGAATGAGAGAGAGAGAGAACAAGAGAGAGAGCGAAAGTGAGAGAGGTACAGGAGTACGTTAAACACCTTAGTCCTTTGATTATATGGTTGAGGGGTTAAAGAATGGAGAAAATGTTATGATTTTATGGGAACCATGCCAACTGACTTCCTGTGTTTTTAGGCCTTTGATCGATTTTTTTCAACTTTAAGTACAGTATACTGAACAATACAGATGAGAACCTCTGCTCACTTCAAAAGTGAAAAATAAATAAAAGGACATCTTTGTGCATTCAACTTGCTCTCAAATTGTACAATTCACATTTTCTATTATTCAAGAGATAACAACAGTTATTGTAGCACTCTTGATCCTTAAAGGCAATTGCAAAGCAGCAGTGGGTGGTGATTTGAACATAAAAACACAAGACATTTGCCATTTAGTGGTAAACAAAAGTGTTGCCGTTTCAAAGACAACGCAAGCTAATTAGCATTTTAATAATGTATACTTCTTTTTACTGTAGCGATTTTCATCAACAAGAACCCTGAGATACAAACTTTTTTGTAGGCATTTTTTAAAGTGTATCATTTTCTTTCTTTCTTTATAAAGTTTGTGGAGGCTTATGGAAATATGAAATATCACACACACACACAAATTGACCTCCCACTCCTAAATGCCTGAAGAGCTGCATTGACGTAAGATCCAGCCTGACCTGACATCATTGCTCGTTAAAGGAGAGGGGGCATGACTGGTGGAGCATGTTAAAACTTGTATAAGTAATAGGTTATTGCTAATAATGATTTATTATGTAAGTAGGCCTACATAATGTTACCACAACTGGAAGTGACAAGAGAGATTTTTTAAATTAAAAAGCCACGAGCCGTCTTTGGTATTATATAGGCCCACATTTGATTAGAAAGCTCAATTTACATATCCATTCTGTTCTAAATTTAAAAAGATTGTTGAATAAACATTTTCTCTCATCTGCTATTTTGAGACTTGTTTCCTTCCACTGCAATAGAACGGACAGGCACTGTGACATTTTCAACACCATGGTCATTAGCATGTGGCCAAGGTCTAGCGGTTAGGCTGGCCTGTGACCAAATAGCTCCCGGAATTAAACTTCTCTAGTGGATGCATCACCATAAAGTGGTATGATAAATTAAATAGGGACAAACAAAATTCTGTGCTCAGTAAAGAAATGGAAGTAATTTGGTGCGGCAATTAGTGAATATGTTTGGGTGGATAATGAGGTGTTTGGACTAGGATGGCTCTGCCGCTCATACACCACACTGACCTTAGTGTCCTGTCTCTCTGGGGTATGGGTGGGAGGGCTCCGTCAGAGTGCAGGGTAGACATAAACACTAATCCCTGCCCGGCCACAAAGTGAACCTGGGAGGCAGCAGGTCCTAGCGGTCAAAGCCCTCTGAGCCCCAGGTAAACTGTGAGTGCAGAGAGGAGAGGAGCACACCTCTGAGAGTGACCTTGCTCTGGGTACCCAGGGGGATGATGGGAGGATGAGGGAGGGTGAGGGGGAGAGACTGCAGGCTCTGTGGTTCTATCTCTGCTCTGTCAGGCCCAGTCAGGCATTAAATCCCTCCCCCAAGAGGTCAGCAGGCTCAGTGCACATGTCCATAATGAGCTATGGACTAAATTATGCAGCATGTTTACTATCACTTTTAGAGACTGTTTAAGGAGGGCAGAGATACAGCTACTCTTCTGGAAATAACATAAACGCATGTCCTTTTAATCATGTCATTAGCGTTGAATAAAATAATACTTGCCAACTGTACTGTGGACATGCATTAGTGGAACAGAATGTTAGGAAGCACAGATGGTAGGATGACACCATGTTCAAATCACAGGAAATGAATCATGCTACAGCACTGAAACAGCCCCAACTTGTGATTGTCCACATACATGCCAGTTGGACTAAATGTTCAAGTGTGTTTACACATGGATGAATAAAGTATTACTGTATTTCATGCATGTGTCTACTTCTTTATACAGTAGTGCTCACCTTTCACATAGGACCATGCTTCTCCTTTTAAATGATTAACTATTTGGCCTTGTAGTAGACTACAGTATCAGGCTAGTGAAATGGTGTATTCAGTAGAGCACGTGTAGAGAGGCTCTCTCTCCCTCTCTCCCTCTCTCCCTCTCACCCGCCCTCCCTCCCTCACTGAGAGAGAGAGAGAGTGTGGGCGCTGTTCAGCCTACCTGCTGCGGGAGGAGGTCAACTCAGAGCCAGAGAGCTCTGTCAATGCATCACACTTCCATGTAGCGATAAACTCTAGCACAATTCCTTCAAAGACGTTGCAAAATTCCTTCAAAGACATTGCTAATGCACCCGGAGAGGGTCGTACCCACACGCCATGGTATTCCACACAGAGGAACATGCACCATGTCCAGTGAGTGGGGTGGCTGCCTGGGCCTCTCCCACTGTGGAAAAGGGGATTTAGAGTCTCACTAGCTCTGTGCAATGCTGAGTGCAACATGAAAGAGAAGCAGGCCTTTAGTCATGTAAACCAATAAACACTGTGCCAAGCCACAATGAGAGAGAAAGAGAGAAAGGGGGAGAGAGAGAGAAAGAGAGAAAGGGGGAGAGAGAGAGAGAGAAAGGGGAGAGAGAGAGAGAGAGAGAGAGAGAGAGAGAGAGAGAGAGAGAGAGAGAGAGAGAGAGAGAGAGAGAGAGAGAGAGAGAGAGAGAGAGAGAGAGAGAGAGAGAGAGAAAGAGAGGTCTACAGATTGTAAAAGGGAGGGAAGGTAGACAGAACAGAAAATAGAGCGTGAGGGTAAATGAAAAGAGGTGTGTTAAGTTATTAATCAAACGTGTTACAGCCTACTTCACCCACTTATCATTATCTCAGTTGAAGGAGAGAAGCCAGCCACATTCTGTTACATGCTACCAGAGTCAGAGCAGTGCTACTACAGAAGGTGTACTATCACTTGCCAATATACACACTACCTTGGCTTGCTTGTAAGCTTGAGATGTTTTTGATTAGTCATTCAGTGAAATTCGGTTTTACATAAACATGTTGGGGATCATCACAAAAAAGAGAAAAAAATAAGTGCCAAGGAGAGTATAGTGTTTTGAAGGGCCCATACTTGGCATAATTTGTTAGGATATTTTTTTAAAGGTTGAGATTTGATGCCGGTGTCATTTTCTCATCTTGTAGAAAGAGAAATATATGCATTAAAGACCTCTCATGAAATATTGATTGGACCAAAAAATAAAGAAATGATTTTCAACTTAAGAGAACTATTTGTGCCCTTGTGGGTTTTATTAAATATTTGTCTCACAGAATGAACGCAGTATTTCACACTGTGATTCTGATGTTTTACATTTCCTTTGGGTCCACTCACCTTCCCTGGAAAAAAATGGTTGTAGAGTTTTTTGTGTTCATAAAAAGTAAGTAGCACAAAAATACCGTCGCTAACAGCCTGTGAAACCATATCTTTAGATGCTTGTACAAGATATAATAGACCTTATATAGAAGAATGGCTAAAGGCTTCTCCTCATATCTGGTAATGGTCAGTATGATATGGTTAATATGATCCCTTTGAATTAACATAATTATACAATTCCTTTAGCATGTTCTCTTTAAATACACTCTTTAGCAGCACAATGATAAAAATGCAGTGCACATAATGTTACTTCTCTAAGTCATATCAACATTGGCAAAGGCACTACTTGCTTTGAGAGAGATGCGTTGTAAAGATACATTATTTTCCATGAGGCAAAACTTTGCAATAGCGTGACGATGATATATTGTAATTCCCCCCTGGTACTCCTGTACACGTTTTCATCTAATAACATTTACCAATAAACATTTAATTTAATTTAGCTTTTGTTATGTAAATGAAGAGCATGGGAGTTGTGTGTGGTTAATTACTTTGACAATGTCTCTAGAAATGATTTACACATATAGGGCAGGAATTGTCTCACACGCAACAGCCGTCTCATTAACCAGGAACGAGGGGGTTACCTCATTGTTTGTCACTGGAGGAAATACATCATTAATAATGACCTGGAAATGAATTACAAATTTGGTCCGAAAGCTATTATGTTAATATAAATCATAATTTTGTGCCAAATGTCATAAGTATTAAAATTGCCATGCTATTCCACCCATGCAAAGCTTTAGTTTGGACACTTTGGGGCTCTTTGACTAAAGGAAAGTTTAGAGTAGACATGTCATAATCATGCATACTGTACATGGCCAAGGGAAGTGTATGATAAACATAATCTCCATTAGTGTTTGGCACCAGACCACTGCTGTGGGGAGCTGAAGTGCATCATGCTCAGTTAGACATTGGATTCCAAGCAGAATCTTGGTGAAAGGCCAAGACGCCCAGAGGCACAGCCCAGTCCACTTGCCAGAGCCCCCATGGCCACAACACCATAGCCAACATCCTGTTGACCATAACATGCTGTCTAGACTGGGCACGCATGTTGATTTTGTACATCCACACCAGACACGATCCAGAACAGCAGGTTGAAATATCAAAACAAACTCTGAACCAACTCTATTAATTTGGGGACAGATCGAAACACATGAAACATTCATGGCCATTTAGCTAGCTAGCTTGCTGTTGCTAGCTCATTTCTCGTGGGATATAAACATTGGGTTGTTGACTAAATGCACAAGGTCCTTTTTTTCTGTATCTTTGTAGAGTTTTGACCCATTTTGAGTCACACAAAATCGTGTGTTCTCTACTCCAACATTTAATCCACAGATAAAAGGGGGAAATAATAGGTTCTAGTAATCGCTCCTCCTTCAGTAGTAGTAGTAGTAGTAGTAGTAGTAGTAGTAGTAGTAGTAGTAGTAGTAGTAGTAGTAGTAGTAGTAGTAGTAGTAGTAGTTTTCTTCTTCTTTGGACTTTATATGTCGGTTGGCAACCAACTTTAAGGTGCATTATCACCACCAACTAGACTGGAGTGTGGACCTCAGTTCATCTTTCAATCACCTACGTGGGTATATGCTCCTTAAAACCAATGAGATGGGAGAGGCGGGACTTGCAGCGTGTTAAGCGAACCAAGTTCTAATAGAATAATAGAACCAAGTTCTATTTTAGCACCTGGCTACGCAGACACTAGTTGACGCGCGCGAGCAGTTTAGATGAAATTACTGAATAACATGTATGTGCACATTTATTTTGCAACGCTTGCGCACGCAACGCGAGCGGTGTGGTCAGCATGTTATAATGCGTATTGTGAGATCATGCCCAAACAGTCAATACAGTTTAAATCCAAAGGCCAAAACATAGCCAAAACATGAATATTCAGATTCATATGATATCATTAAAGGGATTTGACATTGTGCATTAGACACACTGGTAATGTAGCTCTAGAAATATTCTCATACAGCCTCCAGGCAGCAGGCAGTAGACATGCAGCACCCTAATCCCTACCTATACCTGCAGTTGTACTGTAAAGAACCCCATGTAATACAAAACTGTCTTTATGTTCCACAACCATATGTACTGTACCTCTCCACAGTGACTCACGCTGCCATGGGTAAAATGTTCAGAAGTGTGGGCATGTGCCACAAAGAGGGACTTGGGAAAATTGCAGTTGGCTCAGAACAGGGCAGCACGGCTGGCCCTTAAAAGTACACGGAGAGCTAACATTGATGACTTGCATGTCAGTCTCTCCTGGCTCAGAGTGGAAGAGAGATTGACTTCATCACTGCTTGTTTTTGTGAAAGGTGTCGACGAGCTGAATGTACCGAGCTGTTTGGAATACTGGCACACAGCTCAGACACCCATGCATACCCCACAAGATATGCCACCAGAGGTCTCTTCACAGTCCCCAAGTCTAGAACTGACTATGGGAGGGGCACAGTACTACATAGAGCCAAGACTAAATGGAACTCTATTCATTTTACATTTACATTTTAGTCATTTAGCAGACGCTCTTATCCAGAGCGACTTACAGTTAGTTTATTTTTCCTACTGGCCCCCCTTGGGAATCGAACCCACAACCCTGGCGTTGCAAACGCCATGCTCTACCAACTGAGCTACATCCCTGCCGGCCATTCCCTCCCCTATCCTGGACGACGCTGGGCCAATTGTGCGCCGCCCCATGGGTCTCCCGGTCGCGGCCGGCTACGACAGAGCCTGGATTCGAACCAGGATCTCTAGTGGCACAGCTAGCACTGTGATGCAGTGCCTTAGACCACTGCGCCACTCGGGAGACCATATTCCACATCAGGTAACTGATGCAAGCAGTAGAATCAGATTTAAAAAACAGGTTAAAATACACCTTGTGGAACAGCGGGGACTGTGAAGAGACACACACACAGGCACATACACACATACAGTGGGGAGAACAAGTATTTGATACACTGCCGATATTGCAGGTTTTCCTACTAACCAAGCATGTAGAGGTCTGTAATTTTTATCATAGGTACACTTCAACTGTGAGAGACGGAATCTAAAACAAAAATCCAGAAAATCACATTTTTTATTTGCATTTTATTGCATGACATAAGTATTTGATCACCAGTAAGAATTCCGGCTCTCACAGACCTGTTAGTTTTTCTTTAAGAAGCCCTCCTGTTCTCCACTCATTACCTGTATTAACTGCACCTGTTTGAACTCATTACCTGTATAAAAGACACCTGTCCACACACTCAATCAAACAGACTCCAACCTCTCCACAATGGCCAAGACCAGAGAGCTGTGTAAGGACATCAGAGATAAAATTGTAGACCTGCACAAGGCTGGGATGGGCTACATGACAATAGGCAAGCAGCTTGGTGAGAAGGCAACAACTGTTGGCGCAATTATTAGAAAATGGAAGAAGTTCAAGATGACGGTCAATCACCCTCGGTCTGGGGCTCCATGCAAGATCTCACCTCGTGGGGCATCAATGATCATGAGGAAGGTGAGGGATCAGCCCAGAACTATACGGCAGGACCTGGTCAATGACCTGAAGAGAGATGGGACCACAGTCTCAAAGAAAACCATTAGTAACACACTACACCATCATGGATTAAAATCCTGCAGCGCACGCAAGGTTCCCCTGCTCAAGCCAGCGCATGTCCAGGCCCATCTGAAGTTTGCCAATGACCATCTGGATGATCCAAAGGAGGAATGGGAGAAGGTCATGTGGTCTGAATATAGCTTTTTGGTCTAAACTCCACTCGCCGTGTTTGGAGGAAGAAGAAGGATGAGTGCAACCCCAAGAACACCATCCCAACCGTGAAGCATGGAGGTGGAAACATCATTCTTTGGGGATGCTTTTCTGCAAAGGGGACAGGACGACTGCACCGTATTAAGGGGAGGATGGATGGGGCCATGTATCGCGAGATCTTGGCCAACAACCTCCTTCCCTCAGTAAGAGCATTGAAGATGGGTCGTGGCTGGATCTTCCAGCATGACAACGACCCGAAACACACAGCCAGGGCAACTAAGGAGTGGCTCCGTAAGAGGCATCTCAAGGGGATTACAGCATTGGTCACAAGGACTGTTGGTATGTAGAGGGTAGGAACTGGGTCAGGACAGAGCCTATGGGTGCTGATCAGAGCATGTGAGCGGAGTTGAGCGGTTGGAAATCCCGCTCACAGGAAAGAAAACTCCAGCTCCAAATTCGCTCCATTCGTTAAAATCACAATTTAACCAACACCCATCTATTTTTGTGACTACCTGGACCTACCAATTGGTTTTTAAGTATTGAAACCAAACCATATGGATTTGAATAAACAAGAAAAGGTGAATGTAAGAAGCGAACATAATTTCAAATAGGTTACAAGTCATATTAAACAGCATATAAACACTCTAAATAGGTCAGGAGCCAGACAGGGAGCCGAAGAAGGAACGAAAATGAATTATTTAGGCTATATTATTTCAATTATTTCAAGGCTATAGCCTACAAAGAAATACATTGTGAAGCATTTGCGAGTATGACACAATAGGCTGGTAGGGACATAAAGGGCTCACCATTTAAACAAAATGTTGTTGTTTTAAATCATTATAGTCTATAAAGTACGTTCTCCCCAGTATAACCAGTAACCTTGATTTCACAGGGTGTATTTTGTTCTTCACTTTCAGTGTTTTGTAGTTATCCAGCAACAACAGGTTTACCTGAGCTCCAGTATCGAGCTTGAATGGTATTATAGTTTCATTCACAGTCAATGGCACAATCCATTCAGATTTTACTGCATTGCATATTTCCACAGAATCAACAAAGAATTCTTCAGTCTCCTCTTTGACTGTGTGAACCTTTGTCACAATTTCCGCCGAGGCTGCCTCCCCTCCTTGTTCGGGCAGGCTTCGGCGTTCATCGTCACCGGCTTACTAACCACTGCCCCCCCAATTATCATCATCACATTTGTCTTGTCTTGTTATCACACACACCTGGTTCTAATCCCCTCATTAGTCCGTGTATAAGTGTTCCCTCTGCCCCTTTGTCCTTGTGGGTGATTGTTTGAATGTGAGAGTAGTGTAGCTCGGTGGAGCTACTCGTACCATTTTGTTGCCAGGGTAGATATTTCCCCTGTGCCTATGTATTGTATGGAGATACCGTTACAGTGTATTGCCAGGGTAGATAGTTTCCCCTGTGCCTGTTTCATTTGTTGCTTTTCCAGCGTAAGAATTCTTCAGTCTCCTCTTTGACTGTGTGAACCTTTTTCTTTGTAGCCTCAGCTTTGCAGGCACTTGCTTTCTGAAGGCACTACTAGAAAGTACAGTACTATCTACTCAGAGACTAAGAGTGCAGTCACAGGCTCTATGGTTGCAACAATTTCAAGGAGATGGATATATTCAGTACTAGCTACTCATAGTGCAGTAGCAGGCTCTGGTATGATTGAATCAAGTTTGTCACGTCTCCTCCCTTTGCTCCCCTCCGGTGCTCTGATTTGCCGGTCTACTAAGCCACCGGTCTGAGCGCACCACCTCGGCAACACAGGAATGGAAACCCAACGCACCCTAATCACATCCAGCGCACCTGCACCTCATCATCTCATCACCACCACTATATAGCCATGGACTGTTTGGTCATTGTTGTGTGTAATTATAAGCGTCGTGTCATTTACTCGCTCATTTACTCGCTCTTTGTTATTCTCTTTCTCATTGTTAAGTAAACCTTTACCTTGTTGATTCCTGTGTCTGCATCCTGCCTCTTCGTATCCTCAGTACTCGTCACAAAGTTCATGCTCTGACAGCCGACAATAAGGGTCCTTAGCTTCTCAAGGACCAGGTTGAGGTGGAACTGTCTGGAACATCTCTAACCAATTAGCAGCAAGCATGTACAGTTCAATCTCTCTAATCACAGATAACCTTACTCAAGTGTAACCCATGTCAATCCTATTACAGTAAGTACCTCTTACTAGCCCACTATCTGTAGTGAAGACTTTCTGCAGTGTCTATTCTACTTCTCACAATGAAGATCTATTCTGTAGATTGTTTGCCTTGGAGCAAGACAGAGAGGGCGGAGTACAGTGTAGGTCAGGGTGTGGGGTCAGGTCAACCTGTTCTGTTTGTGTTGCATTGTGCTCTGTGCTATCAACACGTGATTACCTTACTTGTCGACACACAGGTTCCCTTCGACAGCAGCCAGGTCAGGCTCCAACCAGCCAGTCAAGGGCTGAGAAATCAATGCCGGCTTCCCCTTGTATCGTGTTTCTTGCTGTGTGTCTGACTCTGAATCCCCCTGGGATGTGTGCTGTCTCTTCTCAGATACGGAGGCAGGCAGGCAGGATGTCAGAGCTACCAGGAGGAGACTTCCCCAGGGAGTCATTTAGCCCCTGCAACATCCAAAATACCACGTAGATGCGGGTCAGACTGATCTCAAGGGCCAGAGGCTCCACTGCCATTCCCAGCCAGTCTGTAGAAGGAGATTGGCTGTCAGGCACAAACACATGCAGAGGACTCACATGAAGGCAGTAGGGAAAAACAGGGATTACAGCATTGGTCACAAGGACTGTTGGTATGTAGAGGGTAGGAACTGGGTCAGGACAGAGCCTATGGGTGCTGATCAGAGCATGTGAGCGGAGTTGAGCGGTTGGAAATCCCGCTCACAGGAAAGAAAACTCCAGCTCCAAATTCGCTCCATTCGTTAAAATCACAATTTAACCAACACCCATCTATTTTTGTGACTACCTGGACCTACCAATTGGTTTTTAAGTATTGAAACCAAACCATATGGATTTGAATAAAAACATTTGAATAAACAAGAAAAGGTGAATGTAAGAAGCGAACATAATTTCAAATAGGTTACATGTCATATTAAACAGCATATAAACACTCTAAATAGGTCAGGAGCCAGACAGGGAGCCGAAGAAGGAACGAAAATGAATTATTTAGGCTATATTATTTCAATTATTTCAAGGCTATAGCCTACAAAGAAATACATTGTGAAGCATTTGCGAGTGCGACACAATAGGCTGGTAGGGACATAAAGGGCTCACCATTTAAACAAAATGTTGTTGTTTTAAATCATTATAGTCTATAAAGTACGTTCTCCCCAGTATAACCAGTAACCTTGATTTCACAGGGTGTATTTTGTTCTTCACTTTCAGTGTTTTGTAGTTATCCAGCAACAACAGGTTTACCTGAGCTCCAGTATCGAGCTTGAATGGTATTATAGTTTCATTCACAGTCAATGGCACAATCCATTCAGATTTTACTGCATTGCATATTTCCACAGAATCAACAAAGAATTCTTCAGTCTCCTCTTTGACTGTGTGAACCTTTGTCACAATTTCCGCCGAGGCTGCCTCCCCTCCTTGTTCGGGCAGGCTTCGGCGTTCATCGTCACCGGCTTACTAACCACTGCCGCCCCAATTATCATCATCACATTTGTCTTGTCTTGTTAATCACACACACCTGGTTCTAATCCCCTCATTAGTCCGTGTATAAGTGTTCCCTCTGCCCCTTTGTCCTTGTGGGTGATTGTTTGAATGTGAGAGTAGTGTAGCTCGGTGGAGCTACTCGTACCATTTTGTTGCCAGGGTAGATATTTCCCCTGTGCATATGTATTGTATGGAGATACCGTTACAGTGTATTGCCAGGGTAGATAGTTTCCCCTGTGCCTGTTTCGTTTGTTGCTTTTCCAGCGTAAGAATTCTTCAGTCTCCTCTTTGACTGTGTGAACCTTTTTCTTTGTAGCCTCAGCTTTGCAGCATTTTGAGAAATTATTATTTTTCCCACGGTTGTTACACCATTTGCCATATGCAGGGCAATTGTTTTTTGCTTGTGGATAACTCCACATTTTCCACATGTAGTGTTTAGATTTTTCTCTTTTGCTTGTTTCTGTTTTGTAAAGCGTTGTGTGTGTTGCTCCTCTCTTTTTATTACATGCACTGACGTCTCATCCCTGCGCAGCTCTTTAGCTTGTGCTCTGGTGGTTTCAGCTGCTCGACACATATTCACTGCTTTATCCAAAGTTAAATCTTGCTCACGCAGCAATCTCTCCTTGAGTCCATTATCAAGTGTGCCACAGACTATCCTGTCTTTCACTAGTGAGTCTTTCAGATTTTCAAATTCACACGTTTTGCTCAGTGTGTTCAGCTCAGCCAAGTACTGGTCAAAACTGACTCCCTGTTTCTGATCATGAGAGAAAAACTTGTATCTCTCAAACGTGACGTTCTAGCTTGGTACAAAGTATTCCTCAAATTTAGCCATGAGCACAGTCAATGTCAAGTTTGCCTCGTCTAGCTGAAAGCTATTGTAAATGTCCAATGCATCCTCTCCAATAACATGCAGAAAAATGGAAGCTTTCAATTTGTCATCATCTCCCCCTGCTCCACTGGCTGCTAGGTAGATATTGAATCTCTGCTTGAAACGTTTCCAATTGTTAGCTAGATTGCATGTTAACTGCATAGGAGTAGGAGGACTAAGCCTATCCATGACGGGAAACACTCGGGAAACAGGTACAGTTTCAATTTCTCTTACTTCGGTAGGTTCCTCATCAACTTGCTCGTCAACAGAATCCAGTGCAGCCTCGCTCTCGCTGCTGTCACCCTCGCTGCTGCGGCTCATTGGCATCGCTCTTGCAAGCTAGCATCTTCGACTACTCACGTCACTTGACTTGTGGTAGAATGTTCAATTTTCGTCGCAGAAATTTGCAGAGTTACTCCTTTATTTCCTCTGTCTTGTCATAGCGACTACCAATCTGACACCATGTTATGTTTGTTCCTTTAAATAATGACAAACCGGGGCGTAGGTTGAACTACTTTTAATAAACTGATACTCTAGCTAGCAATCTCCTTGTGTAGCCATGCAAGGCATACTTCAACTTCCCCCTCGCATAGCCTGCTGGGTAACGTAGTCTTCATGTTATTATCACATAACAACCCAACCGTATGTACAAATTCTGCTATGACCTACGACAAGCCATCAAACAGGCAAAGCGTCAATACAGGACTAAGATCGAATTCTACTACGCCGGCTCTGATCCTCGTCGGATGTGGCAGGGCTTGCAAACTATCATGGATTACAAAGGGAAACCCAGCCGCAAACTGCCCAGTGATGCGAGCTTACCAGACGAGCTAAATGCCTTCTATGCTCGCTTCTAGACAAGCAACACTGAACCATGCACGAGAGCACCAGCTATTCCGGACAACTGTGTGATCGCACTCTCCATAGCCAATGTGAGTAAGACCTTTAAACAGGTTTACATTTACAAGGCCACAGGGCCAGACGAATTACCAGGACTTGTACTCAGAGCATGCTCTGACCAGCTGGCAAGTGTCTTCACTGACATTTTCAACCTCTCCCTGACCCAGTCTGTATTACCTACATGTTTCAAGCAGACCACCATAGTCCCTGTGTCCAAGAACGCCAAGGTAACCTGTCTAAATGACTATCGCCCCGTAGCATGCACAGCTGTAGACATGAAATGCTTTGAAAGGCTGGTCATGGCTTACATCAACACTATCATCCCAGACACCCTGGACCCACAGATGACACAATCTCTAACTCAATCTCTATTGCAGTCCACACTGCCCTCTCCCACCTGGAGAAGAGGAACACCTCTGTGAGAATGCTGTTCATTGACTACAGCTCAGCGTTCAACAACATAGTGCCCTCCAAGTTCATCACTAAGCTAAGGACCCTGGGACTGAACACCTCCGTCTGCAACTGGATCCTGGACTTCCTGACGGGCCGCCCCAAGGTGTTGTGGGTAGGCAACAACACATCCGCCATGCTGACCCTCAACACGGGGGCCCCTCAGGGGTGCGTTCATAGTCCCCTCCTGTACTCCCTGTTCACCCACGACTGCGTGGCCATGCACAACTCCAACACCATAATTAGGTTTGCTGATGACACAACGGTGGTAGGCCTGTTCACCGACAACAATGAGACAGCCTATAGGGAGGAGGTCAGAGACCAGGCAGTGTGTTGCTAGGACAATAACCTCTCTCTCAATGTCAGCAAGACAAAGGAACTGATCGTGGAATACAGGAAACAGAGGGCCGAGCACGCCTCATTCACATCGACAGGCTGTAGTGGAGCGGGTTGAGAGCTTCAAGTTCCTCGGTGTCCACATCACTAAGGATCTATAATGGGTCCACACACACCAACACAGTCGTGAAGAGAGCACGACAACACCTCTTCCCCCTCAGGAGGCTGAAAAGATTTGGCATGGGCCCTCAGATCCTCAAAAAGTTATCCAGCTGCACCATTGAGAGAATCTTGACTGGCTACATCACCGCTTGGTATGGCAACTGCAAGGCGCTACAGAGGTTAGTGAGTACGGCCCAGCACATCACTGGGGACGAGCTCCCTGACATCCAGGACCTCTATACCAGACAGTGTCAGAGGAAGGCCATAAAAACTCCAACCACCCAAGTCATAGACTGTTCTCTCTGCAACCGCACGGCAGGCGGTACCGATGCACCATAAGACTGCTAAATAGTTAGTTCAATATTTAACCAAATAGCTACCCGGACTATCTGCATTGAACCTTTTTGCACTTACTTTGACTCATCACATATGCTGTTACTACTGTTTATTATCTATCCTGTTACCTAGTCACTTTATTCCTAGTTATATTTTACATTTTAGTCATTTAGCAGACGCTCTTATCCAGAGTGACTTACAGTTAGTGCATACATTTTTCATACTGGCCCCCTGTAGGAATCGAACCCACAACCCTTGCGTTGCAAGCGCCATGCTCTACCAACTGAGCTACAGGAGGGCTATATATGTACATTCTACTTCGATAACTTGGCTATATACCCTGTGTATATAGCCAAGTTATCGTCATTGTGTATTTATTATTACTTTTATTATTACGTGTTTTACTTTTCTATTATTTCTCTATATTCTTTCTCTCTGCATTGTTGGGAAGGGCCAGTAAGTAAGCATTTCACTGTTAGTCTACACCTGTTGTTTACGAAGCATGTGACAAATAAAATGTGATTTGATTTTGATTTGAATTAGATCATGAGCTCCGCTGCTGTGGGGACCACTGTGGGGAACAATAGAGAGGTAATTTGGCTGACTGCATATGAATAGTAATTATTCCCTTCTCTCCATTAATAATAGGTTAGTAACCAAACGTTAGACTATCGTCAGGCGTCAGTGTGTAGCGGTAGGACGGAGTCAGGCGCAGGACACAGAGCTAGTAGACAACGTACTTTACTCGTGAAAATAAATGAACATAATCTCCACGCAGGGAGGACAAATCCCGCTCACCAGTCTATGACACCAAACATAGAACAAACACGCACACAACACAGTGGGAGCCAGAGGGTTAAATAGGGAACAAATCATGAACATAATGGGAACCAGGTGTGTACAATAAAGACAAAACAAGTAGAACACAGAAACATAGATCGGTGGCAGCTAGTACTCCGGTTACGACGAACACCGAAGCCTGCCCGAGCAAGGAGGGGCAGCCTCGGCTGAATTCGTGACAACTATTTATTGTGTTCATCAGGACGCAATTATGTTCAGTCTTTCTGAAACCATGGCATGTCAATAAACTACTAATTAGATTAAACAGTAGAAGTACTGTTGTAAAGCAGATAAAATCATTATACAGGATGTTGTACAGTAAAGTGCAAACCAAGATTATTACTTTCCATTATTGTTTACTGCAGAGATTCTGACCTTGAACAATAAGTGTGAGAGTAGAACCATAAAAATACATTCTTAGAATGAGATCATATAAAGTTTAGGACTTGTGCTTTTGCATTATATACAGGGTTGGGTATTTCCTAGAAGTAAGTCTTCAGCTGTAAATAAAGGTGGTAGGCTTCCATTCTCCAGTATGTTGCTGGACTCTGCTGCTGTGGTCCAAACCCATCTGTTACGGCATGTAAAGCACAAAACGCGCTCTCCACTTTTGAATATTTATTTATTTAGCAAACGCGGTAACACCTCACTCCCGACAGACACAAGCAAAAACTCTTCACAGAAATGTTGCAGCAGCCTACACCTAAACATTATCGATCTGGCATGCTGTAAGGGATGAAAACGAGAGGATTTTCCAGTCTTATCAACTGTAGGCTACTGATTACCCACATGAAAAAAATACTACAGTTTACTATAGAATACTACAGTACTTACTATAGAATTATGTAGTAAACTGTTGTATACTGTAGAATACTACTACACACTGTAGTATCCCTCGATCATGTGTAGTACTTACTATAGAATGTTGTACTATACTGTAGAATACTATAGTAAATACTACAGTATTATCCGCAAAATAACAATGTAGTAAATACTACAGTAATGTCTGCAAAAACACTCAAATTTGCATATACCCTGCCCATTCCTGTCACGAACGTTGAGTAAAGGATCGGACCAAGGTGCAGCATGGTATGCGTACATATTAATTTATTCAAGAAACACCGACAACAGAACGTGAAGTTCTACAGGCTACACAGCAACAAGCCAAACCAGAAACAAGATCCCACAAACAAAGGTAGGAACATGGCTACCTAAGTATGATCACCCATCAGAGACAACGATTGACAGCCGCCTTTGATTGGGAACCACACCCGGCCAACATAGAAATAGACAACCTAGACAGTACACCCCAAATCACACCCTGACCTAACCAACTAGAGAATAAACGGATCTCCAAGGTCAGGGCGTGACAGTACCCCCCCTCCAAAGGTGCGGACTCCGGCCGCAAAAACCCGACTCATTAGGGGAGGGTCCGGGTGGGCATCTATCCTCGGTGGCGGCTTCGGCACGACGTAGACAGTAACCTCTTCTCCCTTCCTGCCTCCCGTTACACACCCGGTCCGGTCTGGCCCCCGGTGCAATGCTTCCCCTCTCAGTCCTCCCACGATGCACCAAGCCCTGTCTGGACCCTGGTGTGGGAGCCCCCGACCCTGGAGAGGAGCTGACATCTGTTCCCGGCATTGGTAGTCCTCCCGCGATGCACCAAGCCCTGTCTGGATCCTGGTGTGGGAGGCCCCGACCCTGGAGAGGGGTTGACGTCTGGTTGAGGCCCGGCAGTCCTCCCGTGATGCACCAAGCCCTGTCTGGACCCTCTTGTGGGAGGCCCCGACCCTGGAGAGGGGTTGACGTCTGGTTCTGGCCCGGCAGTCCTCCCGCGATGCACCAAGCCCTGTCTGGACCCTGGTGTGGGAGACCCCGACCCTGGAGAGGGGTTGACGTCTGGTTCCGGCTCGGCAGTCCTCCCGCTATGCACCAAGCCCTGTCTGAACCCTGGTGTGGGAGTGGATGGCTCCGGCATGGGGGAAGAGCAGATAACCGGAGCTGGACTAGGCACCGGTGGAGCGGACTGCTCTGGCACCGGAGTGGAGCAGAGGACCCTCGCTGGAGGTCGGGTGCGTGGCGCTGCAACGGGCCATACCGGACTGGGGACACGCACCACTGGTTTGGTGCTAGGAGCAAGCACGGGCCGTACCGGGCTGGGGACACGCACCACTGGTCTGGTGCGAGGAGCAGGCACGGGCCGTACCGGGCTGGGGACACGCACCCTAAATATAGCGCGAGGAGCAGGCACGGGCCGTACGGGGCTGGGAACAGGCACCACTGGTTTTGTGCGAGGAGCAGGCACGAGCCGTACCGGACTGGAGACACGCACCACTGGTCTGGTGCGAGGAGCAGGCACAACCCATTCTGGCTGGACGCTCACTTTAGCCCGGCAAGTGCGGGGCGCTGGCACAGGATGCACTGGACTGTGAAGGCGCACTGGCAACACAGTGCGTATAACCGGCACAGGATATACTGGACCGAGGAGGCGTACTGGAGACCAGGAGCGTTGAGCCGGCACAACCCGTCCTGGCTGAATGCTCACCTTCGCACAGCAAGTGCGAGGCGCTGGCACAGGACGCACTGGGCTGTGAAGGCGCACTGGCGACAGTGCGTATCTCCGCATAACATGGTTCCTGAACGGTCACACACTCCTTAAAGCGAGTGCGGGTAGTTGGCTCTGGTCTGAAACCTGGCTCCGCCAACGACCCCGTGGTTGCCGTTTATCCTCCCTCGCTGCCTCTGTCTGATCCCATGGAAGGCGATCCCTTCCTGCCTGGGTCTCCTCCTTCGCTCAGGGTCCATTTCCGGCCAATATCTCCTCCCATATCCAGAATGTCTTCCCCACTTGTGTCCAGGAAGTCTGCTCCTCCTGGCCACGCTGCTTGGTCCGTTGGAGGTGTGATCTTCTGTCACGAACGTTGAGTGAAGGATCGGACCAAGGTGCAGCATGGTATGCGTACATATTAATTTATTCAAGAAACACTGACAACAGAACGTAAAGTTCTACAGGCTACACAGCAACAAGCCAAACCAGAAACAAGATCCCACAAACAAAGGTAGGAACATGGCTGCCTAAGTATGATCCCCAATCAGAGACAACAATCAACAGCTGCCTCTGATTGGGAACCACACCCGGCCAACATAGAAATAGACAACCTAGACAGTACACCCCAAATCACACCCTGACCTAACCAACTAGAGAATAAACAGATCTCCAAGGTCAGGGCGTGACAATTCCCCTCCCCATATCCTAATTTGTGCCACCCATAAGTGAGAAACTTACATGCCAACTATAGACCATATATTGTGTTCCATACAGGTTATAGAAAAGAGCAGAAGCGCTAAACTATCCGTTCAGACCCCAGTCCTTCCTACCTACAGGTTATGGAAAGTAGGTTTCCTCAAGGTGAAAGCCTCCACTTTTATGTCAAAGATAATAAAACAATAACACTACAGTATATTACAGTCCGAAAAAATACAATAAATACTATAATAAAACAGTATAATACAATCTGCAAAAAGACTACAATGAATACACAGTAATTATACCATAGTGCACTATAGTATTTTTTCATGTGGGTATAACCACAGCTGCAAATGCTACAGCCAATGCGCCCTGTCCCCTCTGGCCAGGGTAAATGAAGTGGTAACGTTTTGTATTTATAGCCCATTTGTGTTAGGATTCAATATTTTGATGATTTTATGCAATTTATCATTACAACTGACTGAACATTTGCTGATGCTACGTGTCAGTGTGAATAATTTATCCTATTTCCCCCCTTTCAGGGGTGTAACATTACAATTGTATAGCTAATAGGCTATGTGTTTGTTTATCAACTGAGGTGAATGAACCTACAGCAGCCAAGGTAATAATGGCTGGGGTCATTTGGCTTGTTTTTGCTGTTCTCCAAATAGCACTTTTACATGTTTTAATTGCATAGAAATGCAGTAAATGAGCTTCACCCTTCAAACTCTGGTCCCATCATAGCCCATACAAAACCTTTTACAACTGATTAATCTCTGTCATACCTGATAGGGTCTGTATTTATACCTGGCTAGGTTACCAGATCAGGAAAAACTACTGGCCCCAGGGAAAATAATTTGCCCCACCAACCTGGGACCTGCGGTGCCACCTCTGTCCCCAACACTAAACATAAACCCCTTCAGCCACAAAGTGTTCAATCACTTTTTTTCCATCATTCATCAACGTGGAAAAGCTAATTGGAGTTTTATATTTCACCATGGGCAATTATATTGCGGTCTCAAAATTGTCAATCAAATGTACAACGTTCCAATTATGTGAAGAATTACTGGACATACTGTATTTTCTCTATATTCAAATGAAGACATGTAAAATAAAATACTACACCATAACAATTATAGTTAGTGAAAATAGTACAAAAATATTGAAAGTATAGTTTTGCGAGGTTGGATTCACTTGATGATGATCTGGACCTGACTTTAATTTATGGATTAATACAACTGCAAACATAATTAATGAAGGTCACACGAAGCCCAATTCTGATCTTTTTTCCACTAATTGGTCTTTTGAGCAATCTAATCAGATCTTTTCACATCAGATCTTTTTCAGAACTGATTTGATTGATCAAAAGACCAATTAGTGAAAAAAATATCAGAATTGGATTGCCTGTGTAAACGCCGCCAATGAAAACTCATCATGAGATGATCTGAGATTACCCTCTTTATGTTGCATATTTCATTGTTTTCTGCTTTAAAGGCCCATCGCAGTCAAAAACGTGATTTTCCTGTGTTTTATATATATTTCCACACTACGTGGTTGGAATAATACTGTGAAATTGTGAAAATGATGATAACGCCTTTTTAGTGTAAGAGCTGTTTGAAAAGACCACCTGACATTTCTGTCTGTTTTGGTGGGATGGAGATGTGGCCTGCCTCCTTACAACACATTTACATTTACGTCATTTAGCAGACGCTCTTATCCAGAGCGACTTACAAATTGGTGCATTCACCCTATAGCCAGTGGGATAACCACTTTACAATATGTTTTTTTTGGTTTGTTTTTTTAGGGGGGGGGCGGGGTGGTAGAAGGATTACTTTATCCTATCCCAGGTATTCCTTAAAGAGGTGGCGATAATTAATAGACCAATAAGGAAGAGAGTTCCAAACACAAGAGGTTGGTGGCACCTTAATTGGGGAGAACAGGCTCGTGGTAACGACTGGAGCGGAATCAGTGGAATGGTATCAAATACATCAAACACATGGTTTCCAGGTGTTTGATGCCATACCATTAGCTCCGTTCAGGCCGTTCTCCCCTCAGCAGCCTCCACTGGTTCCAAACCTCTCTGCCAATAACAGCTAGTTTTCAGTTTTCCCATCCCCACCCAGACCACTCCCAGACAGTCCTAGAACACATGATTGCTTGAGAAACTGCTCTTTGCTAAGAAGCTTTTTTCTTTCTGACAATTTTAATTGAAAACAATCACAATAAGGTACTTAATTGTTACAGAGAAATGATTTGATATTGAGATAAAAACGGCTGCATTGGGCCTTTAACTTTTTAAATGTGATAACATTTTTCAATTACAGGTTTATGGGTAGTATGAACTCTTATCGATTATTGATTTAACTGCAGCGTTCATAATTTCTAAATCCCCAAATCAGCTACAGCACAGAGAATAGTGCTAATGGAAGAGTTCATAGTCAAACATCAAAATTCAATTTCCTTAGATTCTAGTCAGACAGACAGAAAGAGAGATAGACATGCACACACAAACACAAACACACACACACATATAACTCCAGCACCACCTCAGACATGTTCCACCTCAGCCCTCCCGCTGGAATCTCCCATATCCACACCTATAGGCCACACATACAGTAGATGACGGTCATATACACCCATGCACACACACTCATTCATAAGCACAGGGATACATGCATGCACACACATGGAAACACACACACAGACGTGCACACACAAGCACACAGACATGCACAGACATGCACACACACACACACACACACACACACACACAGACATGCACACGCATACACACATACGCATGAACACACACACACACCAGCACCCCCATTTTGGAACTATCATTATCCAAGCCAGAAAGCTTGGGGCCAGGCCTAGCATCCCTGAAGTGACTTTTCATGTTTGTCAGGAAAGTTTACTGACAGGGATGAGAGAGGAACCCCTTGGGTCTGCTCTTACTTGAGAGCATCTGAAAGGTCACAGATTAGCCTCGCATACTGTATGTAGTGCATTAATCCTGCAAGCATCCAATCTGGAAACCCCTCATTTGCCGGAACCACTGAATCACTGGACCTTAACGCCGGATCATTGCTAGCCAGCTAACTAGCTACTTGCTATTAGCCACCGTTAGCGGTCTTCACCATTGTCAGTGGCCGTGGCCTGCACTACCTACCAGCCAGCCAGCTCTAGCCTGGACTATTATTCGGCCAGTCTGCACTGTCTGCACAGCGTGTTATCGACCCTGAACATATCGGTTTTTCTGCCGGAATCACTGAATCACTGGACCTTTAACACCGGATTCATCGCTACTAGCTAGCTGCAACCAAATGGACGTTGTGGTTGGCTAATCAGCCCTGAGTTAGCCTTGAGCCAGGCCCATCTCCCGGCTATCTACCTCTCTGTCAACCGGATGGGACCTCCTAGTGTTGACACGGAGCCCCGCCGATCCAACACGACTGGTCTGCCGACGAAATCTTCTGATGTGGTTACAACAGGCTTCCCGTTACGACGTCGACCACGAAGATCCATCTGCTAGCCCCGGCCCGCTAGCACACGCTGGCCGTGGCCTCTTGCTCGCTAGTGCTATAGCAGCCCCCAAACTACCTCCGAACTATCCTATTGCTGTTCACCGGACCTTTTGATAACTCAGCTATACAGCTGATGCCTGCTGAACTGTTCCTTTTTACGGTACCGCATCCTGTTTATGTTTAGCCTCAGCCCAAACTTTGTCGCCATTACCAGCTGTTGTCTTAGCTCTCTCAAATTACACCTATGATTGCTTCATGCCTCTCTCCCATGTCAATATGCCTTGCTTATTGTTGTTTCGGTTATTTCTTATTGTACTATTTCACAGTAGATCCCCCAGCCCAGCTAAACCTGCCTTAGATGGCTCCTTTGTCCCACCCCCCATACACGCGGAGACCGACTCAATCGGTGCCTCCAGTGATGCTATCTCTTTCATCGTTACCCAACGCTTAGGTTTACCTCCACTGTACTCATATCCTTCCATATCCTTTTCTGTACATAATGCCCTGAATCTATTCTACAACGCCCGGAAACCTGCCCCTTTTTTTCTCTGTACCCAACGCACTAGAAGACCAGTACTTAAAGCCTTTAGCCATATCCTTATTCTACTCCTCCTCTGTTCCTCTGGTGATGTAGAGGTTAATCTGTCACGATCGTTGTAAGAGGCAGACCAAGGCGCAGCGTGATAGGCGTACATCTTTTAATGAGTACTTGACACCAACAACAAAACAACAAAATGATACGTGAAGTCTAAAGGTTCACCAACACAAACCTATACAGAACAATATCCCACAATCAACTGTGCAAAACAGGCTGCCTAAGTATGGTTCCCAATCAGAGACAACAAGCAACAGCTGCCTCTGATTGGGAACCACCCTGGCCAACATAGAAATAAACGATCTAGAATAAACACATAGAACAACTAAACATAGGAACTAACACCCTGGCTCAACATTAAAGAGTCCCCAGAGCCAGGGCGTGACAGTACCCCCCCCCCAAAGGCGCGGACTGCGACCGCGCCAACCAAACACCAGAGGGGAGGGGCCGGGTGGGCATTCCGCCTCGGAGGCGGATCCGGCTCCGGGCGTGACCACCACTCTCTCTCTCGTCCTCGTGGTCTGGCCCTGCTGACCGGAGCTGGACTGAACACCGGTGGAGCGGATTGCTCTGGCTCCGGCGTGGAGCAGCTGACCGGTGCCGGACCAGGCACAGGTGGAACAGGCAAGGACCGTGCCGGACTGACGACGCGCACTACTGGCTTGGTGCGGGGAGCGGGAACGGGCCGTACCGGGCTGACGACGCGCACCACTGGCTTGGTGCGGGGAGCAGGAACAGGCCGAACCGGGCTGGCGATGCGCACCACTGGCTTGGTGCGGGAAGCAGGAACAGGCCGGACCGGGCTGGCAACGCGCACCACAGGCTTGGTGCGGGGAGCAGGAACAGGCCGGGCCGGGCTGGCGACGCGCACCACTGGCTTGGTGCGGGGAGCAGGAACGGGCCGGACCGGGCTGGCGACGCGCACCACAGGCTTGGTGCGGGGAGCAGGAACGGGCCGGACCGGGCTGACGACGCGCACCCCTGCCTTGGTGCGGGGAGCAGGAACAGGCCGAACCGGGCTGGCGACGCGCACCACTGGCTGGAGGCCACGAGCGTTGAGCCGGCACACTCCGTCCTGGCTGAATGCCCACCTTAGCACGACACGTGCGTGGTGCTAGCACAAGATGTACAGGACTGTGCCGGACCACTCGCGGCACAGTACGCAGCTCCGCATAACTCGGAACCTTCCCAGTCTCACACTGCCTAGCCTGAGTACGGGGAGTTGGCTCTGCTCTACCTCTAGGCTCCGCCAACCTCCCTTCCAGCCCCCCAAACCTGGTGGCCTCCTCTCCTAATCCGCCGATACGTCCTGTAGCTGCCTCCAGCATCCCCGTCGTCCATGCCGTGTGCCCGCCCCCAAACATTTCTTGGGGTTGCCTCTCGCCTGTCCGACGACGACCCGGTTGGCGCCGCTTCTCCTCTCCTGCCTGGGCATCCTCCCTCATCGCCCTCCGGTAGCGGACGGCCTCCTCCTCCATGATTCTCCCCCAACCGAGGAGGACATCTACCAGAGTAACCTCCTGTTCCATACCCAGCGTTTGCTCCTGCACACGCTGCTTGGTCCTATTTTGGTGGGATCTTCTGTCACGATCGTTGTAAGAGGCAGACCAAGGCGCAGCGTGATAGGCGTACATCTTTTAATGAGTACTTGACACCAACAACAAAACAACAAAACGATACGTGAAGTCTAAAGGTTCACCAACACAAACCTATACAGAACAAGATCCCACAATCAACTGTGCAAAACAGGCTGCCTAAGTATAGGTCCCAATCAGAGACAACAAGCAACAGCTGCCTCTGATTGGGAACCCCCCTGGCCAACATAGAAATAAACGATCTAGAATAAACACATAGAACAACTAAACATAGGAACTAACACCCTGGCTCAACATTAAAGAGTCCCCAGAGCCAGGGCGTGACATAACCCAGGCCCTGTAGCCCCCAGTATCACTCCTACTCCACAGGCGTTATCATTTGTTGACTTCTGTAATCGTAAAAGCCTTGGTTTCTTGCACGTTAACATCCGAAGCCTCCTCCCTAAGTTTGAGTTATTCACTGCGTTAGCACACTCCGCCAACCCTGATGTTCTAGCAGTGTCTGAATCCTGGCTTAGGAAGGCCACCAAAAATTCAGAAATGTCCATCCCCAACTACAACATTTTCCGTCTCGATAGAACTGCCAAAGGGGGTGGGGTTGCAATCTACTGTAGAGATAGTCTGCAGAGCTCTATTATACTATCCAGGTCTGTGCCCAAACAGTTTGAGCTTCTACTTCTAAAAATCCACCTTTCCAGAAATAAGTCTCTCACTGTTGCCGCTTGCTACAGACCCCCCTCAGTCCCGAGCTGTGCCCTGGACACCATATGTGAACTGATTGCACCCCATCTATCCTCAGAGTTCGTACTGCTTGGTGACCTAAACTGGGATATGCTTAACACCCCGGCCAACCTACAATCTAAACTAGATGCCCTCAATCTCACACAAATTATCAACGAACCTACCAGGTACAACCCTAAATCTGTAAACATGGGCACCCTCATAGATATCATCCTGACAAATGTACCATCTAAATACACCTCTGCTGTCTTCAACCAGGATCTCAGCGATCACTGCCTTATTGCCTGCGTCCGTAATGGGTCTGCGATCAAACGACCACCCCTCATCACTGTCAAACGCTCCCTAAAACACTTTAGCGAGCAGGCCTTTCTAATTGACCTGGCCCGGGTATCCTGGATGGATATTGACCTCATTCCGTCAGTAGAGGATGCCTGGTTGTTCTTTAAAAGTGCTTTCCTCTCAATCTTAAATAAGCATGCCCCATTCAAAAATTCAGAACTAAGAACAGATATAGCCCCTGGTTCTCCTCAGACTTGACTGCCCTTGACCAGCACAAAAACATCCTGTGGCGTACTGCATTAGCATCGAACAGCCCCGTGATATGCAACTTTTTAGGGAAGTCAGGAACCAATATACACAATCAGTTAGGAAAGCAAAGGCTAGCTTTTTCAAACAGAAATTTTCATCCTGTAGCACTAACTCCAAAAAGTTTTGGGACACTGTAAAGTCCATGGAAAATAAGAGCACCTCCTCCCAACTGCCCACTGCACTGAGGCTAGGAAACACTGTCACCACCGATACATCTACAATAATCGAGAATTTCAACAAGCATTTTGCTACGGCTGGCCATGCTTTCCACCTGGCTACCACTACCCCGGCCACCAGCTCTGCACCCTCCGCTGCAACTTGCCCATGCCCCCCCCCCGCTTCTCCTTCACACAAATTCAGACAGCTGATGTTCTGAAAGAGCTGAAAAATCTGGACCCCTACAAATCAGCTGGGCTAGACAATCTGGACCCTTTCTTTCTAAAATTAGCCACCCTAATTGTCGCAACCCCTATTACTAGCCTGTTCAACCTCTCTTTCGTAACGTCTGAGATCCCCAGAGATTGGAAAGCTGCCGCGGTCATCCCCCTCTTCAAAGGGGGTGACACTCTAGATCCAAACTGTTATAGACCTATATCCATCCTGCCCTGCCTTTCGAAAGTATTTGAAAGCCAAGTTAACAAACAGATCACCAACCATTTCGAATCCCACCGTACCTTCTCCGCTATGCAATCCGGTTTCCGAGCTGGTCATGGGTGCACCTCAGCCATGCTCAAGGTCCTAAACGATATAAACGCGATCGATAAAAGACAGTACTGCGCAGCCGTCTTCATCGACCTGGCCAAGGCTTTCGACTCTGTCAACCACCGCATTCTTATTGGCAGACTAAATAGCCTTGGTTTCTCTAATGACTACCTCGCCTGGTTCACCAACTACTTCTCAGATAGAGTTCAGTGTGTCAAATCTGAGGGCCTGTTGTCTGGACCTATGGCAGTCTCTATGGGGGTGCCACAGGGTTCAATTCTTGGGCCGACACTTTTCTCTGTGTATATCAATGATGTTGCTATTGCTGCTGGTGACTCTCAGATCCACCTCTACGCAGACGACACCATTTTGTATACATCTGGCCCTTCATTGGACACTGTGTTAACAAACCTCCAAACGAGCTTCAATGCCATACAACACTCCTTCAGTAGCCTCCAACTGCTCTTAAACACTAGTAAAACTAAATGCATGCTTTTCAATCGAACGCTGCTGGCACCCGCCCACCCGACTAGAATCACCACTCTCGACGGGTCTGACCTAGAGTATGTGGACAACTACAAATACCTAGGTGTCTGGTTAGACTGTAAACTCTCCTTCCAGACTCACATTAAGAATCTCCAATCCAAAGTTAAATCTAGAATCGGCTACCTATTTCGCAACAAAGCCTCCTTCACTCATACTGCCAAACATGCCCTCGTAAAACTGACTATCCTACCGATCCTTGACTTCGGCGATGTCATTTACAAAATAGCCTCCAACACTCTACTCAGCAAATTGGATGTAGTCTATCACAGTGCCATCCGTTTTGTCTCCAAAGCCCCATACACTACCCACCACTGTGACCTGTACGCTCTTGTTGGCTGGTCCTCACTACATGTTCGTCGTCAAACCCACTGGCTCCAGGCCATCTATAAATCACTGCTAGGCAAATCCCCGCCTCATCTTAGCTCATTGGTCACCATAGCAGCACCCACCCGTAGTCTGCGCTCCAGCAGGTATATCTCACTGGTCATTCCCAAAGCCAACACCTCCTTTGGCCGCCATTCCTTCCTGCTCTGCTGCCAATGACTGGAACGAATTGCAAAAATCTCTGAAGCTGGAGACTCTTATATCCCTCACTAACTTTAAGCATCAGTTGTCAGAGCACCTTACCGATCACTGCACATGTACACAGCCCATCTGAAATTAGCCCACCCAACTACCTCATCCCTATATTGTTATTTATTTTGCTCTTTTGCACCCCAGTATCTCTATTTGCACATCTAGCATTCCAGTGTTAATACTAATTGTAATTATTTTGCACTATAGCCTATTTATTGCCTTACCTCCATAACTTGCTACATTTGCACACACTGTATATATATTTTCTGTTGTATTTTTGACTTTATGTTTTTTTTTTACCCCATATGTAACTCTGTGTTGTTGTTTTTATCACACTGCTTTGCTTTATCTTGGCCAGGTCGCAGTTGTAAATGAGAACTTGTTCTCAACTGGCTTACCTGGTTACATAAAGGTGAAATTAAAAAAATAAAATTAAAAAAAAGATCTTGCATGGAGCCCCAGGCCGAGGGAGATTGACAGTTATTTTGTGTTTCTTCCATTTGCGAATAATCGCACCAACTGTTGTCACCTTCTCACCAAGCTGCTTGGCGATGGTCTTGTAGCCCATTCCATTCTTGTGTAGGTCTACAATAATAATATAATAATATGCCATTTAGCAGACGCTTTTATCCAAAGCGACTTACAGTCATGCGTGCATACATTATTTTTGTGTAGGGGTGGTCCCGGGGATCGAACCCACTACCTTGGCGTTACAAGTGCCGTGCTCTACCAGCTGAGCTACAGAGGACCACTACAATCTTGTCCCTGACATCCTTGGAGAGCTCTTTGGTCCTGGCCATGGTGGAGAGTTTGGAATCTGATTGATTGATTGCTTCTGTGGACAGGTGTCTTTTATACAGGTAACAAGCTGAGATTAGGAGCACTCCCTTTAAGAGTGTGCTCCTAATCTCAGCTCATTACCTGTATAAAAGACACCTGGGAGCCAGAAATCTTTCTGATTGAGAGGGGGTCAAATACTTATTTCCCTCATTAAAATGCATATCAATTTATAACATTTTTGACATGCGTTTTTCTGGATTTTGTTGTTGTTATTCTGTCTCTCACTGTTCAAATAAACCTACCATTAAAATTATAGACTGATCATTTCTTTGGCAAACGTACAAAATCAGCAGGGGATCAAATACTTTTTTCCCTCGCTGTATGTCTATTTTTCTACTCAGTCTGTCCCTTAGTCAAAATGATTATAATCCATGGATTGAGCGGAAAGGGAAGCACTGTGTGCTCTGAATCAATACAAAAACTGCCACAAGCTGTATTAAAGGAGGTTTTAAAGATCCTCTTATTTTTTCTGTGTTTGATTGGCTTTTCAACAGCTGTAATTTGCAACCAAAATGTTTGCACAGTGTGTCTATAAGAGTGCAGTGTGCTTATGAATCTCTTTTTGTTGAATATAGAGTGGGCTGACAGTGACAGTGAGGTCATTGTGAAAAGTTACATTAGCTGAGTTTCTGATGAAAGAGACTTTACTACTTTGTAGGAGATACAACATTTTCTAGTTGGTTCTAGCTGTGAATGGTGAAAGTCTATGCTTTGATGTGCGTTATGCGTTGCATCTCTTTCTCATTCATGCTTTTATGCTGAAATATGACACTTAGGTGAAGAGTGGGAGTGAGCTGCCTGTTTCAGCAAACCTGCTTAAAACGAAGCCTTGAGCTAATAATGCTCAGTAATGATAGAATATGCTCAGTAATGATAGAATATGCTTATAATGAGAAACAACCCACTGGGCACAGATGTCAGTTCAACGTCTAGTGTTGATTTACATTTGGTTGAGTTGTCAACTAACGTGAAATGAACAAAATAAATCACCATGTCATTGCATTTCGCTTAAAGGTTGGGTGAAAAAAAAGACTACATTCCCTTACGTTGATTTTTTTTTAAACATTGGCTGCATTTCAAACACGTAAAAGCTTCTGATGACGTATCATGACTTGACACTTGCAGGGCATGGGGCGAGGGAAGAAGTAATTAATTTTAAATGGATCGCCTTTGCCCGGAAATGTGTCACTTGTTCGTCCCACGGTTGTGTTTTCAGTCATCATGGAACCACCGGTAGCTGTTGTGTGTGATTTAAATGCGCTACAGTCAATTATGATTGCATTTCATATCTTGGCTAAAAGACAATGCATTCGCAGACATCGAATGCTAGCCATCTGACGATATCAGGTCAATCAAAAATTACAATGTGTAAGTGTGATGTCAGGGGAACTAGCTAACGTTTCCAAAAGCTAACCAAACAAAAACATAATTACTTTTACGATACATGTTTATGCGATCATGTGCATTAGTAGCACACTTGTATGTTGACTCCTCAATATTGATGTTGGTTTTAAGTTTTGGCTTACTTTTCTTAGCGGATGTACAATTATCGCAAATTTAATTATGGAGTGTTTCAGGCCCCGGAGTGGACAGAATTGTACACTCGCAAACTCGATCACAAACGAGGGCTGAGGGGCTTACGTTGCCAACTTCCCTTGCTTGGCTAATTGTTTGGACCGACGGCAAAGATGGGCGCGGGGATTCCCCCAAGGGCATTAGGCGAGGGTAAGTGGACGAGGGTGTGTCTTTTATGTGTTTGAAAGGCAGCCATTAATTCAACATCATCAGATACTTTTTTATTTTGAAGACATGGAAACAACGTTGATTCAACCAATTTTTGCCCAGTGGGAAAGGCCATTGTATTAAACTTCAGTTCTGATGGCTATGGATAAACCCATACTGAAGGAAATGGTTGCTGATGATAACAACTGCTAATTATGGTAATATGACCTTCTGTGCTTGAATTATCCTTGCTCATGTTAAGAGTGTCAGAGAAGAAGCGCCCATAGATTTTCTTATGTCAAATGTATGTGACACTTTACATTTAATGTCACAAGTCAACCCTCAGGCGATTAAACAAAGAAACCATCCGTAAAAATACTGATAGGGAGCTCTATGTGCAGTCAGACTAGTACTGGTACAGTATGTGATGATGTAACCATGGCCTTGAGATGATTTAGAGATACTTGAATCAAAGTGGTGGTGTCTCTGTTAATGTCACCTGTTCATGTGTATGATTGGTTGCATGAGATGGTGGTGGCTAATTAACTAGGAAACTAACACCAAGGGGGTTAATGTACATCTAATCAACTTCTAATGTAAAAGCTGCCGGTCTGATATAGAACTCTGTGTTCCGCACCTGAGTTCTCCTTTTAACCTTTTCAACATGAGTTCAGATCATCTTTGACATGCCCTCAGATCACAGGAACAGCTTGAAAATAAACCGGCTTGTCTGACCAGCAGATGAATTAGAATGATTTGGCCCTTGATGCTTGTCAAACAGCATGTCTTTTATTGTTCAGATCTTGCTAACTTCATATTAGCTAGTTATCTATCTTGATGTATTTATCGTTGTACTCCAAATGCATTTGTAGCTAGGTAGGTAGCTAGCTAAAAGCCATGGAAGAGGGTGTAAGGATTAGCAAACACTTTCAGCTGTCAGAGAAGGGAGAGTAGGCTACTCTCGATAGGGCAGGTAACTTTGTGGGTGGACATTATGAAACTATTCTCCAGTTCCAGTCCCTAGCGATAAAAACTGAGGGCAGAGAGATATAGTAATATAATATTCAGGGCTGTCTAACTTGAGTATAATGCAGCCTGTTTCTTTGTGATGTTTTCTGTCCTCATATACAGAAAGTCGTCAAACCCTGTCTGCAGATGAAGAGGTCCCAATGAATGTTCCAAGAGAATAAGAGTCCATCCTTGTATACCATGGATTACTGTATATGTTAGCACATGTTGTGAACAAAAATAAAGTTTAAAAGTCACACAATGTATAAACCTATTACAACTGGAGCAGGCCAACCCTGCTGGGTGTGCATGCTTCTGTTCCAGCCCAGCACTAACACACCTGATTCAATGTATCAAAGCTAATTAGTTAATAATCAAGTGTGCTATTGCTGGGCTGGAACAGAAGTCTGCTCACCTAGTAGATCAGGGATCAGTGGAGTGAGGCTGGCCACCTATGGTTTTGACTTTTTTTTTGTTCACCTGAAATGATGTTTTACTAATAATAGCCTACTTGTTACTAAAATGTCTAACCTTTACATATACTTGTACTCCTGAGTGGCGCAGTGGTCTAAGGCACTGCATCGCAGTGCTAACTGTGCCACTAGAGATCCTGGTTCGAATCCAGGCTCTGTCGCAGCCGGCCGTGACCGGGAGACTCATGGGCGGCGCACAATTGGCCCAGCGTCGTCCAGGGTAGGGGAGGGAATGGCCGGCAGGGATGTAGCTCAGTTGATAGAGCATGGCGTTTGCAACGCCAGGGTTGTGGGTTCAATTCCCATGGGGGGCCAGTATAAAAAATTAATAAAAATATGTATTCACTAACTGTAAGTCGCTCTGTATAAGAGCGTCTGCTAAATGACTAAAATGTAAAATGATACTTACTAGTACACTTTGAAATGATATGAAATAGTGTTGATTGTTTGAAGTTAAGTGTTTAAACTTGTTTTAATTGTTAACTTAACTATCATTCAAGATGAGCTAGTGTTGATGTTGATTAATCACAGATCAAAATCAAGCAATAAAGAGGGGAAGGGAATCTGGCTCTAATTTGTCTGTTTCTGTGTTGTATTCTCAAATAAATGTTACCTTTTTGTTCAGTCATAAGCTCTCAAATTCGTTTTATTTGATTGTCACTATTTTTTCAGGATATCAGCCATGTGAACCCATTTTGCAACTGATAATGGCATGCAACACCAATGCAGCCATAGGCCTACAGCAGTGGTTCCCAACTCCAGTCCTTGAGTACCCCCAACAACACACTTTTGTTGTAGCCCCGGACAAACATACTTGATTCAACTCATTGAGGGCCTGATGATTAGTTGACAAATTGAATCAGGTGTGTTTGTCCGCAGCTACAATAAAACTGCACTGTTGTGGGGACTCGAGGACCGGAGTTGGGAACCACTGGCCTACAGTATGATGGCATTAGAACCAATTTATGCTTGATCCGAAAATGTTGTTGGAGGTGCCGTATGGATGGTGTGACACAATTGCGGACCCTTCGGAGGCACGCAGAGGCCAAATTGAGCTCTGTACCACATCGCCTTGAGCCTCTCAAATTTTGTAACAATGTGGAGGGCTCCATATAGCTCCGCATTGACATGATTGGTTGACGGTAGTTGGGGGCGGGAGGTCCTGTATAAACACAAACTCACATCCTTGACAACTTCCTTCACAACAGCTCTGCACTGCTCCTCGAAACACAAGAAGAATGAATGCCCTGATTTCTGCAGAGGCCATATCACCGTAAATGCTGCACGGCCAATGCAGACGTCGGATTGACCATGCAGTGCCTTTAAGCCTTATGGGCATTTGCAATGCACCCGTTGACATTGTGCATCTGAAGCAGAGAATAGCTCACACACTGTTTACATATTGTTCAGCTATATGTTCTCAATTTAAAAACGATACCAGTAGACAATGTATTTGAGGCTAATCATTATACTAGATTTTGTGCATGCCTCATGCTAACATTACATTTTTTGGTGCATATCCAACCCTTGTAATCTAGGTGGTGAAATGTCTGAAAGCAGGAGATGGGATCCTTAGCTTAATACACACAACTACTCCCACCAAGTTCAATGCCAGATACTCTTCTCCAAGAAGGTCTGAGTGGCACTTGTAGGTGCCACTGTGATAATGAAGATGGTTTGCCAAAGACTCCCACAACAATTACATTGTCTATGTTAAATGTATTTACACTGTAAAGAAATAAAATAGTTGGGCCATCAGAAAGACGTTTCATTCAATAGGGCAAAGCAGAGATGACAAAATACTTTTCATTTCACCCATACAACAATATAGCCTATTATTAAAGTACAATATGTTTACAATATCATAAACAATAGCATTTTACACGTTCCAAATTACATTTTATATATTCATACTGTTTAAGCGGGCACTTTTGTCATAACAACAAGGAGCAGGTGCTCTAGTCAAATGGAACAACAGAATCATTCAGATCGACCAAAGCACAGGATATACAGTTGAAGTCGGAAGTTTACATACACCTTAGTCAAATACATTTAAACTCAGTTTTTCACAATTCCTGACATTTAATCCTAGTATAAATTCCCTGTCTTAGGTCAGTTAGGATCACCACTTTATTTTAAGAATGTGAAATGTCAGAATAACAGTAGAGAGAATGAATTATTTCAGCTTTTATTTCTTTCATCACATTCCCAGTGGGTCAGAAGTTTACATACACTCAATTAGTATTTGGTAGCATTGCCTTTAAATTGTCTAACTTGGGTCAAACGTTTCAGGTAGCCTTCCACAAGCTTCCAACAATAAGTTGGGTGAATTTTGGCCCATTCCTCCTGACAGAGCTGGAGTAACTGAGTCAGGTTTGTAGGCCTCCTTGCTCGCACATGCTTTTTCAGTTCTGCCCACAAATGTTCTATAGGATTGAGGTAATGGCTTTGTGATGGCCACTCCAATACCTTGACTTTGTTGTCCTTAAGCCATTTTGCCACAACTTTGGAAGTATGCTTGGGGTCATTGTCCATTTGGAAGACCCATTTGCGACCAAGCTATAACTTCCTGACTGATGTCTTGAGATGTTGCTTCAATAGATCCACATAATTGTCCTTCCTCATGATGCCATCTATTTTTTGAAGTGCACCAGTCCCTCCTGCAGCAAAGCATCCCCACGGCATGATGCTGCCACCCTCATTCTTCACGGTTGGGATGGTGTTCTTCGGCTTGCAAGCCCCCCTTTTTCCTCCAAACATGTCGATATAGGACTCGTTTTACTGTGGATATAGATACTTTTGTACCTGTTTCCTCCAGCATCTTCACAAGGTCCTTTGCTGTTGTTCTGGGATTGATTTGCACCAAAGTACGTTAATCTCTAGGAGAGCGGTATGACGGCTGCGTGGTCCCATGGTGTTTATACTTGCATACTATTGTTTGTACCGGTGAACGTGGTACCTTCAGGCGTTTGCAAATTACTCCCAAGGATGAACCAGACTTGTGGAGGTCTACAATTTGTTTTCTGAGGTCTTGGCGGATTTCTTTTGATTTTCCCATGATGTCAAGCAAAGAGGCACTGAGTTTGAAGGTAGGCCTTGAAATACATCCACAGGTACACCTCCAATTGAGTCAAATGATGTCAATTTGCCTATCAGAAGCTTCTAAAGCCATGACATCATTTTCTGGAATTTTCCAAGCTGTTTAAAGGCACAGTCAACTTAGTGTATGTAAACTTCTGACCCACTGGAATTGTGTTACAGTGAATTATAAGTGACATAATCTGTCTGTAAACAATTGTTTGAAAAATTAATTGTGTCATGCACAAAGTAGATGTCCTAACCGACTTGCCAAAACTATAGTTTGTTAACAAGAAATTCGTGGAGTGGTTGAAAACCGAGTTTTAATGACTCCAACCTAAATGTATGTAAACTTCCGACTTCAACTGTAACAACCATCTCGTATAATTGACGGATGTCTCCTTTCATATCTGGAAAAGTAGAAACTGATGCTTCTGCAGCGTTGCTCATCTTCTCAGTGGGAATCCAGTCTACATGGGGTCAGCTGGTGAACCTACAGTAGTACATAAACAAATGAAAAGCACACCTGATGTTACAATATCTCTTCTTCAGGTCACCTACACCATCAGGGCTCTTAATTGTTTGGTTGTGTTTCATTCATTCAGGTGTCTTAGTGTCATATAACGATTAAATCTATTGTTGGGCTTGAACAACCAATAGTCAACAAAGCAGGTTGTCCTATCCCGTACATTAGTCCATACATTTTTACATTTTAGTCATTTAGCAGACGCTCTTATGAGTGCATACATTATTTTTTATATTTTTCATACTGGCCCCCTGTGGGAATCGAACTGAGCTACATCCCTGCCGGCCATTCCCTCCCCTACCCTGGACGACGCTGGGCCAATTGTGCGCCGCCCCATGGGTCTCCCGGTCGCGGCCGGCTACGACAGAGCCACTACACCACTCGGGAGACTCATACATTAGTTCATACATTTTCCGTCCTCTTATGAAAAGTTCTCAACAAATTATCATTGGGTTATCATATGAATATATGATAACCACAGGAATCATATGAATATATGATAACCACGGGAGTTTTTTGAACAATAATGTTGTCCAGGCTATATGGATGTCATATTGTACAATTTGCGTCTCCCCTTTTCATGGTCATGGCTAGAAGGGATCCAGCTTTTGTAAAATAAACGTCACATTTTACATTCCATAGCAGATTATGAGAATTTAGGCAGCTGGTTAGGAGAATTAGGTTAAGGTTAGGAAAAGGGTTAGCTAAATGCAACAGGACCCCCTTTTCATAGGCCTAGATTACATGGTTGCATTCAAAACAAGGCCGTTTTTATTGATCTGTTGTCAGTGTCAGTAGAGTAGGCCTAGGCTACCATCATTTAAAAAAAGATTCTGCTAATTTCTCCAGTCATATAAAGTGTAGTAGAATTGTATAGCCTATAAACCTATGCCACTAAGCGCTTATTAATAGCCTAAATCACCATCCAATATACTCATAACATTAGGAATAGTAGGCTTACATTTGTCTGCAGTGATAGAGGCATACAATGCTTTGTTATAAAGGTGTCACGCTCGTTGATAGACCGCTCGGACCAAGGTGCAGCGAGGTATGCGGACATCTTACTTTATTAACTGAATACAGAACAAAACAACAAAATACGAACTAACGTAAAGTTCTGCAGGCTATACTACACAGCTGCTAACCAGAAACAAGATCCCACAAACTAAGGTGGGAAAAAGGCTGCCTAAGTATGATCCCCAATCAGAGACAACGACCGACAGCTGCCTCTGATTGGGAACCACACCCGGCCAACATAGAAATACAAAACCTAGAATGAACACCCCAAATCACACCCTGACCTAACCCACTAGAGGATAAAAGAGATCTCCAAGGTCAGGGCGTGACAGTACCCCCCCCCCAAAGGTGCGTACTCTGGCCGCAACAACCTGACTCATTAGGGGAGGGTCCGGGTGGGCATCTAGCCTCGGTGGCGGCTCCGGCTTTGGGCGAGACGTCGGTATTAACCTCTTCTCCCTTCCTGCCTCCCCGTTGCACACCCGGTCTGATCTGGACCCCAGCACGATGCTTCCCCTCTCAGTCTTTCCACGATGCACCAAGCCCTGTCTGGACCCTGGTGTGGGAGGCCCCAATCCTGGAGAGGGGTTAACGTCTGGTTCCGGTCCGGCAGTCCTCCCGCGATGCACCAAGCCCTGTCTGGACCCTGGTGTGGGAGGCCCCGACCCTGGAGAGGGGTTGGCGGCTGGTTCCGGCTTGGCAGTCCTCCCACGATGCACGTCTGGCTCCGGCTCGGACCCGGTGGAGCAGATGGCTCCGGCATGGGGGAAGAGCAGATAACCGGAGCTGGACAAGACACCGGTGGAGCGGACTGCTCCAGCACAGGAGTGGAGCAGCTAACCGGAGCTGAACTGGGCACCGGTGAAATGGACTGCTCTGGCACTGGAGTGGAGCCGCTGACCGGAGCTGAACTGGACCCCGGTGGAGCGGACTGCTCTGGCACCAGACTAAAGCAGTTGACCGGAGCTGGACTAGGCACCGGTGTGGAGCAGAGGACCCTCGCTGGAGGTCGGGTGCATGGCGCTGGAACGGGCCGTACCGGACTGGGGACACGCACCACTGGTCTGGTGCGAGGAGCAGGCACGGGCCGTACCGGGCTGGAGACACGCACCACTGGTCTGGTGCGAGGAGCAGGCACGGGCCGTACTGGACTGGAGACACGCACCACTGGTTTGGTGCGAGGAGCAGGCACAACCCATCCTGGCTGGACGCTCACTTTATCCCGGCAAGTGCGGGGCGCGGGCACCAAGCGCACCGGGCTGTGAATGCGCACTGGAGACACAGTGCGTATCATCGCATAACAGGGTGCCTGAACGGTCCCACGCTCCTTAACACGAGTGTGGGGAGTTGGCTCTACTCTGAAACCTGGCTCCGCCAGCCTCTGCTCTAAGGACTGCACGCTCTGCTGCTGGAGGGTTAACTCTTCTCTCAGCTCCTCCTGTTGCCCGGCCAGCTCCTCTCTCAGTGCATCCACTGACTCCTTCTCCCTGTGGGCCTCCTGCAGCTCCTCCCTCTGAAGGGAGATCTCCTGCTCCCTCTTAGCTAACAGCCCCCGTAAGGTGGTGGTCTCATCTCTCAGAGTGCTGAGCTGCAGGTCTTGGAGGGCCTCTATCGTAGCGGCCTCCTCCTCCTCCTCCACAGTCAGCCCTTTCAGGGCCTCCTGCTGCTTCTCCAACCACCCTGTGTGCCCCCCAACATATTTTTATTGGGGTTGCTTCTTGGGCTTCCTTCGCGGTCTTGAACTACGATGTCCTGCCTGGGCTTCTTCCTTCGCCCAGGGTCCCTTACCGGCCAATATCTCCTCCCATGTCCAGAATTTCTTCCCCACCTGTGTCCAGCATGTCTGCTCCTCCTGGCCACGCTGCTTGGTCCGTTCGTGGTGGGATCTTCTGTCACGCTCGTTGATAGACGGCTCGGACCAAGGTGCAGCGTGGTATGCGAACATCTTACTTTATTAACTGAATACAGAACAAAACAACAAAATACAAACTAACGTAAAGTTCTGCAGGCTACACTACACAGCTGCTAACCAGAAACAAGATCCCACAAACTAAGGTGGGAAAAAGGCTGCCTAAGTATGATCCCCAATCAGAGACAACGATCGACAGCTGCCTCTGATTGGGAACCACACCCGGCGAACATAGAAATACAAAACCTAGAATGGACACCCCAAATCACACCCTGACCTAACCCACTAGAGAATAAAAGGGATCTCCAAGGTCAGGGCGTGACAAAAGGTGAGTTTTTATGGTGAAAAATGGCATTCCCAAAACGTTAAACTCACGCGACACATGCTAATTGCTAGACTTCAAGCTGTCTAGCTAGCTAATTTTGGCTAACTTATTGTAGTTGTTAACACCTGGTTATCATAACAGCTAAACTAAACTCAAAATCGATCAGATTTAACTTACCAGTGATGAAATGATCGTTGTAGACCCGTTACTGACAGCTGTCTGGGTTCAGGTCTTGACGGGCAAAAAGGTTTCTTCGCTTTTCTGACAGTTCTTAAGTTTTATCTTGGTATCACCAATGGCGTTTCATGATTGCGGGGAATCTGTAAACATATTTATTCCCTCTTGTCTTTCCTGCCTTGTTAGAGCAGCCAAATATCAATACCTGTGGTGTTGAATCAACTCGTTTTAGGCACTGTTATCATGCAGTTTGGGGTAAGCACTCGGCTGTTGTTGTCAGAAGAATTAATGAGGTTGGTCTTCCAACATGGCCGCCAGGAGTTGTCATACTTCAACTGCAAGCCCTCCATTAATAAAAGGTTCTATATACCACAAAAAAAAGGGTTTAGCTGTGGTTACAACCCTTTTTGGGATACACAGTGCATCCCTTACTTTTTCCACATTTTGTTACGTTACAGCCTTATTCACACAATAACCCATAATGACAAAGCAAAAACAGTTGTTTTTAAAATGTTTGCTAATTTATTATCTACAAAAAACGGAAATATTACATTTACATAAGTGTTCAAACCCTTTACTCAGTACTTTGTTGAAGCACCTTTGGCAGTGATTACAGCTTCAAGTCTTCTTGGGTATGACGCTACAAGCTTGGCACACCTGTATTTGGGGAGTTTCTCCCGTTCTCCTCTGCAGATCCTCTCAAGCTCTGTCAGGTTGGATGGGGAGCGTTGCTGCACAGCTGTTTTCAGGTCTCTCCAGAGATGTTCGATCGGGTTCAAGTACAGGCTATGGCTGGGCCACTCAAGATCATTCAGAGACTTGTCCCGAAGCCACTCCTGCGTTCCTGACTAGTCTCCCAGTCCCTGCCGCTGAAAAACATCCCCCACAGCATGATGCTGCCACTACAATGCTTCACCGTAGGGATGGTGCCAGGTTTCCTCCAGACGTGACATTTGGCATTCAGGCCAAAGAGTTCAATTTTGGTTTCATCAGACCAGAGAATCTTGTTTCTCATGGTCTGAGAGTCTTTAGGTGCCTTTTGGCAAACTCCAAGTGAGCTGTCATGTACCTTTTACTGAGGAGTGGCTTCCGTCTGGCCACTCTACCATAAAGGCCTGATTGGTGGAGTGCTGCAAAGATGGTTGTCCTTCTGGAAGGTTCTCCCTGACCAAGGCCCTACTCCCCCGATTGTTCAGTTTGACTGGGCGGCCAGCTCTAGGAAGAGTCTGTGAGTGGTTACAAACTTCTTTCATTTAAGAATGATGGAGGGCACTGAGTTCTTGGGGACCTTCAATGCTGCAGAATGTTTTTGGTACACTTCCCCAGATCTGTGCCTTTACACAATCCTGTCTCAGAGCTATACGGACAATTCCTTTGACCTCATGGCTTGGTTTTTGCTGTGACATCCACTGTCAACTGTGGGACCTTATATAGACAGTTGTGTGCCTTTCCAAATCATGTCCAATCAATTGAATTTACCACAGGTGGACTGCATGTTACGTGGAGTGGAACAGGGGAAACCAAGAGCAGACTCAGACGAGGAGACTGGGATGAAGTAACCAAGGTATTTATTGAGACACAGGGGGGAGATAGAGTGCAGGTCAGGGGAAACTGCTGGAAAACAGGTGCGGAGGCTGCGGCTGGAGCGAGGGGAGTTGAGACAGGGTGAGCAGGTCCGGAGGGGAATCCAAGGGAGTAGTAGAGTGGAGAATCCAGGACAGAGTAGCAGGATGATGAGACGTGGGACTGGAGACAGGGACCAGAGTCAGAGCGGGCAGAACTGTAGCGGAGAGGAAAACAGTGTCAGGCAAGGAAAACAGGCACAACAGGATCTGAATAGTAACAAACGGCTAGAACTGTAGACTGACTGAGCAGAGATTACGATCTGGCAGTGTGGAAGTGGCAGGACTGAGTATTTTTAGAGGTCCTCTGTAGCTCAGCTGGTAGAGCACGGCGCTTGTAACGCCAGGGTAGTGGGTTCGATCCCCGGGACCACCCATACACAAAAAAGTATGCACGCATGACTGTAAGTCGCTTTGGATAAAAGCGTCTGCTTAATGGCATATTATTATAAGGTCTTGATTATGGAACAGGTTGCAGCTGGTGGGGATCTGCTCTGACTCCAGCACACCTGTCTCCGCCCACACAATCACACACACAGAGAGAGAGGGAGAGGGAGAGGGAGAGAGTACTGGGGGAGTGGCGGCAGGTCAAGGAGACACAGGATGAGCAGTAGAGGGCATTGCAGGAGCAGATTTGACAGTACCCCCCCCCCCCAAATAAACCTACCATTAAAATTATAGACTGATCATTTCTTTGTCAGTGGGCAAACGTACAAAATCAGCAGGGGATCAAATACTTTTTTCCCTCACTGTACGAACAGGTCCGCAGTCTCCCTGGAGGACGGTAACTTGGAGAGGGGAATGAAGTGAGCCATTTTTGAAAACCTGTCAATAATGGTGAGGATGACGGAGTTACCGTTAGATGGGGGAAGGCCAGTGACGAAGTCCAGAGCTATGTGTGACAAGGGACGACTGGGTATGGGAAGAGGGCGGAGCAGAAGTGGGTTTAGTGGAGATTTTGTTCTGGGCACAAACCGAACAGGCTGAGACAAACTCCCGGACATCTCTTTCCATGGTGGGCCACCAAAAGCGCTGACGCAGGAAGGCGAGGGTCCGGTTCATACCAGGGTGACAGGTGAGGTGGGTAGAATGGCCCCACTGAAGAACATCAGAGCGAACACAATATGGTACAAACAGAGCATTACTAGGACCGTTACCCGGGTCAGGCTGGTTCTGCTGAGCCTGGTGCATACGGGACTCGATCTCCCAGGTGATGGCGGCAACGATGCAGGTGGATGGCACAATGGCTTCTGGCTCGGTACCCATGTTGTCGGTGGTGAACTGGTGAGAGAGAGCATCAGGCTTGGTATTCTTCGAACCAGGGCGATAAGTGAGTGTGAAATTGAATCTACCGAAGAACAAGGCCCACCTGGCTTGCCGGGAGTTCAGACATTTGGCGGTCTGGATGTAGGACAGGTTTTTAGGGTCAGTCCACACGATGAAGGAGGTTACAGAGCCCTCCAGCCAGTGACGCCATTCCTCCAGTGCCAGCTTAACTGCCAAGAGTTCCCGGTTTCCAATGTCAAAATTCCTCTCTGCAGGTGAGAGCTTACGGGAAAAGAATGCACATGGGTGGACCTTCTGATCAGAGGGGGAACGTTGAGACAGAACAGCACCTACCCCGGTGTCAGAGGCGTCCACCTCCACGATGAACTGGAGTACTGGGTCGGGCTGAGTAAGGACCGGAGCGGAGGTAAAGCGACGCTTGAGTTCCAGGAATGCTGCCTCTGCCGCACGAGTCCAGTGGAACGGAGTGGAGGTGGAGGTGAGAGTGGTGAGAGGTGCTGCCAGAAAGCTGTAGTGGCGGATGAAGCGTCAGTAAAAATTTGCAAACCCCAGGAAACGCTGTAGCTGCTTTAGGTTGGAGGGCGCAGGGCACTCTGTGACTGCCATGACCTTGGAGGGGTCCATACGTAACTGTCCCTGTGCAATAATATAACCCAGAAAAGACACTGTGGCAGCATGGAACTCACATTTTTCAGCTTTAACAAAAAGCTTATTCTCCAACAGCCGTTGAAGAACTTGGCGAACGTGTTGCTGGTGAGCCTCAGGGTCCTTGGAAAAAATCTGGATGTCATCTAAATAGACAGAAACAAAGCGTCCAATCACATCCCTCAGCACGTCATTGACTAGGTTCTGGAAAACAGCAGGGGCGTTAGTAAGACCAAAATGCATGACCAAATACTCAAAGTGACCAAGTGGTGTGTTGAACGCATTCTTCCACTCGTCCCCCTCTCTTATGCGGACAAGGTGGTAGGCATTCCGGAGATCGAGTTTGGTAAACACCATGGCACCATGGTGGGGGGCAAAAGCAGAGCTGATGAGTGGCAAGGGGTACTTGTTCTTAACAGTGATATTATTCAGCCCACGGAAGTCTATGCACGGCCTCAGTGACCCATCCTTCTTCACAAAGAAAAACCCAGCACCCACCGGGGAGGAAGATGGCTTGATAAGTCCTGCAGCCAGAGAATCCTGGATGTACCTCTCCATAGCCTCTTGCTCGGGACGAGAGAGGTTAAACAACCAGCTACTGGGGAGAGGAGCTCCAGGCTGGAGGTCAATGGCGCAGTCGTACGGCCGATGAGGCGGCAGCGACAGGGCGTGGTGCTTGCTGAACACAGGAGCTAGATCGTGATACTCGGGAGGAACTGATGACAGGTCCGGAGGTTCTGGAATGAACTGGGGCACAGACAAGGCAGGGGGAAGGGCAGAATGTAAACAATTAGAGTGACAAAATGAACTCCAAGTGGTTACTTTTCCGGCAGTCCAGTCAATCTGTGGGTTGTGTAGTTTAACCATGGATGGCCAAGAACCAGGGGAGAGTAAGGACAGTCGATTATGTGGAAACGTATCTTTTCCTAGTGATTTCCAGAGAGACGCAGGATGACCGGGACAGTTCTCTCACAGACACGGGTGAGGAGCTGTCCATTGAGAGCGTTGGCATCGAGGGGTGAATAGAGTGGAACAGTGTCCAGGCCCAACTGGGTGACGACACCTCAGTCCAGGAAGCTCTCGTCGGCGCCCGAATCGATGAGAGCAGACAGAGGAAAAGCCTGGCTCTGCCACACAAGGTTGCCTCAAGCAGGAGTCTGGGGGAAGATGGACAGGTGATTTGGCTACACATTGTATCCCCGACTACTGCTGAGCCCCCTCTTTTGCTGGACGCAGGAAACAAGTGGAGACAAAGTGACCAACCTGGCCACAGTATAGGCAGCTCATAGCGCCAATTCGTCGTTGCCTCTCCTCTGGAGAGAGACGGGCCCGGCCGAGCTGCATGGGTTCAGGATCTGGACGCGCCTGGGGATGGGATGCAGTCGGAGAAGGAGGACAAGGCACTGAAGCAGATGTTATGGGACATGCAACCCTACCTACCCTCTCCCTCTGACGCTCCCGGAAACAGTTGTCGATGCGGATAGCGAGAGAGATGAGTTCATCAAGTCCATCAGGCTCATCCCTGGACACCAACTCGTCCTTGAGGGTCTCAGTGAGCGCTTTCCGGAATGCTCCCTCAAGGGCCTCCTCATTCCAGCCGCTCTCAGTGGCGAGGGTGCGGAACTGACATGCCATCTCAGCAACACTATGGGGGCCTTGACGGAGGGAGAGGAGTCGTTTAGCGGCATCTAAGACGGCATCTAAGCGCTAAGACTTTCTTCATCTCCTCCGTGAATCTGGAGTAAGAGAAGCAGATGGGGGACTCTCTCCCAAACCGCCGTGGCCCAAGAAAGCGCTGCTCCACGGAGGCAGCCAATCAGAAAGGAAATCTTGGCCCATTCGCTAGCATAAGAGTAGGGCTGTTGCTCAAATACTAGTGAACATTGTACCAAAAAGGCTCTGCAGGCTCTGAGGTTGCCATCGTAACGCTCAGGAGTCAGAAACAAACGGCTCCCGGAGCAGAGGAGAAGGACTTGGAACTGGTTGTGAGCTCTGGGCGAAGGGTCGGCCCTGTAGGTCAGACAGGCTCTGTGAAAACTCCTTGATGTGCTCCAGAAGGATCTTCAGGGCTTGGTCATGTTGCTCGAGCCTTGGCCGACGAGGGTTTGGTGGAGAGTAGCAGAGTCTGCTGGGTTCATCTTTTGGCCAGATCGTACTGTTACGCGGAGTGAAACGGGGGAACCCAAGAGCAGACTCAGATGAGGAGACTGGGATGAAGTAACCAAGGTATTTATTGAGACACAGGGGGGAGATGGAGTGCAGGTCAGGGGAAACTGCTGGAAACCAGGTGCAGAGGCTGCGGCTGGAGCAAGGGGGGTTGAGACAGGGTGAGCAGGTCCGGATGGGAATCAAAGGGAGTAGTAGAGTGGGGAATCCAGGACAGAGTAGCAGGATGATGAGACGTGGGACTGGAGACAGGGACCAGAGTCAGAGCGGGTAGAACTGTAGCGGAGAGGAAAATAGCGTCAGGCAAGGAAAACAGGCACAACAGGATAACAGGATCTGAATAGTAACAAACGGCTAGAACTGTAGACTGACTGAGCAGAGATTACGATCTGGCAGTGTGGAAGTGGCAGGACTGAGTATTTGTAGAGGTCTTGATTATGGAACAGGTTGCAGCTGGTGGGGATCTGCTCTGACTCCAGCACACCTGTCTCCGCCCACACAATCACACACACACAGAGAGAGTGGGAGAGGGAGAGAGTACTGGGGGAGTGGTGGCAGTTCAAGGAGACACAGGATGAGCAGTAGAGGGCGTTGCAGGAGCAGATGTGACACTCCAATCAAGTTGTAGAAACATCTCAAGGATGATCAATGGAAACAGGATACACCTGAGCTCAATTTCGAGTCTCATAGCAAAGGGTCTGCATACTTATGTAAATAAGTTCCTATTTGTAATACATTTTGTAAAATTTCTAAAAACCTGTTTTCGGTTTGTCATTATGGGGTATTGTGTGTAGATTGCTGAGAAACTTTTTGTTATTTAATCTATTTTAGAATAAGGCTGTAACGTAGCAAAATTTGGAAAAAGTCAAGGGGTCTGAATACTTTCCGAAGGCACTGTATATAACCCTTTTTTACAGTTCTTTATAGAACCTTTATGGAGAATGGTTCTATAAAGAACCTTCCTTAATCTCAAAGGTTCTTTGTAGATCATTTTGAAGAACCATAGAGTTTTCTTTCTTCTGGTTAGCTATATTATATTGTTACAATTCCTTAGGTTTTATTATTGTTTTAATTGACAAGTTGATTTAGGTGTGCTAATGTAAGACATGGGAATGTGTGAAACTTCCTCCTCAACCTGAAGTGTCCCCACTTGCACAAGCGAATAGCTAGCTTTTGGTGTGGTGCCGTCTTGTTAGACGCTTCAGGAAGGCGGTCACGTGTGCTCGCAAGACAGAGGTCCAGAGTTTGCGCCAGGTATGGGCTGAATTAGGAGGAAGTTGTATTTGCTAAGCAAGCAGCGCAATGTCCTTTACACTAGCTCTGGAACAGCTGGGAGTCCCTGAGGAGAGAATTGAGAACCACTGACTTAGTCTAATGTTCTCAATTGACACAAGGCCATACGTGAGTCTTTCACAAGACACCATCACTGGCCATAGACATATTTAATATGTAATAACACAACAGATTAGATCAACTGGAATGACTCTCACTCATAGTTGCACAAAAATAACTGTGAGCAAACCACGCCCCAAAATATTTGAACGAGCCACTGCCCCTAAATTTGAATTATCACTAAAAGAGGAAAGAATCCTTTTCTGAACTGCAAAGAACCATTGAATGGTTCAAAGGCTTCTTTGACTCATTATGGTTCCACATAGAAGCATCACCCTTCCTAAAGAGCCCATGAGAACCCTGCTACTCTCTGTTTATTATCTATGCATAGTCACTTTACCTCTACCTACTAATCTCACTGCAACTCCCCTCCAAGTCTCCGACCACTACTTTGTATCCTTTTCTCTCTCGCTCTCCTCCAACACTACTCACTCTGCCCCTACACAGATGGTAATGCGCCGTCGCAACCTTCGCTCTCTCTCTCCCGCTACTCTCTCCTCTTCCATCCTATCATCTCTTCCCTCTGCTCAATCCTTCTCCCTCCAATCTCCTGATTCTGCCTCCTCAACCCTCCTCTCCTCCCTTTCTGCATCCTTTGACTCTCTATGTCCCCTATCCTCCCGGGCCGGCCCGGTCCTCCCCTCCAGCTCCGTGGCTTGATGACTCATTGCGAGCTCACAGAACAGAGCTCCGGGCAGCTGAGCGGAAATGGAAGAAAACTAGACTCCCTGCAGACCTGGCATCTTTTCACTCCCTCCTCTCTACATTTTCTTCATCTGTTTCTGCTGCTAAGGCCACTTTCTACTAGGGTCCGCCTCTAACCCTAGGAAGCTCTTTGCCACATTCTCCTCCCTGCTGAATCCCCCCCAAACCCCCCCCCCTACTCCCTCTCTGTGGATGACTTCGTCAACCATTTTGAAAAGAAGGTTGACGACATCCGATCCTCGTTTGTTAAGTCAAATGACACTGCTGGTCCTGCTCACACTGCCCTACCCTATGCTTTGACTTCTTTCTCCCCTCTCTCTCCAGATAAAATATTGTGACTTGTGACGGCAGGCCGCCCAACAACCTGCCCGCTTGACCCTATCCCCTCCTCTCTTCTCCAGACCATCTCCGGTGACCTTCTCCCTTACCTCACCTCGCTGATCAACTCATCCTTGACCGCTGGCTATGTCCCTTCCGTCTTCAAGAGAGCGAGAGTTGCACCCCTTCTCAAAAAACCAACACTCGATCCCTCTGATGTCAACAACTACAGACCAGTATCCCTTCTTTCTTTTCTCTCCAAAACTATTGAGCGTGCCGTCTTTAGCCAACTCTCTTGCTATCTCTCTCAGAATGACCTTCTTGATCCAAACCAGTCAGGTTTCAAGACTGGTCATTCAACTGAGACTGCTCTTCTCTGTGTCACAGAGGCTCTCCGCACTGCTAAAGCTAACTCTCTCTCCTCTGCTCTTGTCCTTCTAGACCTGTCTGCTGCCTTTGATACTGTGAACCATCAGATCCTCCTCTCCACCCTCTCCGAGCTGGGCATCTCCGGCGCGGCTCACTCTTGGATTGCGTCCTACCTGACCGGTCGCTCCTACCAAGTGGCGTGGCGAGAAGCTGTCTCCGCACCACGTGCTCTCACCACTGGTGTCCCCCAGGGCTCAGTTCTAGGCCCTCTCCTATTCTCGCTATACACCAAGTCACTTGGCTCTGTCATATCCTCACATGGCCTCTCCTATCATTGCTACACTGACGACACACAACTAATCTTCTCCTTTCCCCCTTCTGATAACCAGGTGGCGAATCGCATCTCTGCATGTCTGGCAGACATATCAGTATGGATGACGGATCACCACCTCAAGCTGAACCTCGGCAAGACGGAGCTGCTCTTCCTCCCGGGGAAGGACTGCCCGTTCCATGATCTCGCCATCACGGTTGACAACTCTGTTGTGTCCTCCTCCCAGAGTGCGAAGAGCCTTGGCGTGACCCTGGACAACACCCTGTCGTTCTCCGCTAACATCTAGGCGGTGACCCGATCCTGTAGGTTCATGCTCTACAACATTCGGAGAGTACGACCCTGCTTTACACAGGAAGCGGCACAGGTCCTAATCCAGGCACTTGTCATCTCCCGTCTGGATTACTGCAACTCGCTGTTGGCTGGGCTCCCTGCCTGTGCCATTAAACCCCTACAACTCATCCAGAATGCCGCAGCCCGTCTGGTGTTCAACCTTCCCAAGTTCTCTCACGTCACCCCGCTCCTCCGCACACTCCACTGGCTTCCAGTTGAAGCTCGCATCTGCTACAAGACCATGGTGCTTGCCTACGGAGCTGTGAGGGGAACGGCACCTCCGTACCTTCAGGCTCTGATCAGTCCCTACACCCAAACGAGGGCACTGCGTTCATCCACCTCTGGCCTGCTGGCTCCCCTACCTCTGCGGAAGCATAGTTCCCGCTCAGCCCAGTCAAAACTGTTCGCTGCTCTGGCACCCCAATGGTGGAACAAGCTCCCTCACGACGCCAGGACAGCGGAGTCACTCACCCCCCCATTGTAAAGTGGTTATCCCACTGGCTATAAGGTGAATGCACCTATTTGTAAGTCGCTCTGGATAAGAGCGTCTGCTAAATGACGTAAATGTAAATGTAATGTACATATTACCTCAATTACCTCGACTAACCTGAGCCCCCACACACTGACGCTGTAATGGTACCCCCTGTATATAGCCTCGCTACTCTTATTTTACTGCTGCTCTTTAATTATTTTTTATTTATCTATTTTTCTTCTTTTTTTATTTTTCCTTATCAATTTTTTCCTTCACTTATTTTTCTTTAAACTGCATTGTTGGTTAAGGGCTTGTAAGTAATTATTTCACTGTAAGGTCTACACCTGTTGTAGTCGGCGCATGTGACAAATACATTTTGATTTTATTTGATTTGATGAGGAACCCTCTTTTCTTGGGGACTGGCTGACATGTACACATTTGTTACCTGGAGGAAAATGGGGTAGGGTCATGCTTTTTCAATTTCAGTCAGGGGGAGTGTTTAGTATTTTTTTTATTTAGGCTATATTATTATTATTATTTCAAGGCTATAGCCTGCCATTTAAGAAATCAATTGTGAAGAGTTTGTGATATACTACAGGCTGACAGGAGTGCTCAGCATTTCAACAACACAACAACAGCACTTCAACAACATACCTATACATTTCGCATTTAGGCTGTATAAAATGAAAATGTATTCTTTTTTTAACTTACAATTAAATAATAATGAAATGAAAAATGCCTTATTTGGCTATACAGTAATTCTACAGTGTCTTTGAATTCACTTTTAGAAACACAAGTTTGGCCAGTCTTTGGTTTGAGGATCATGCATGCTATGCATGCCTACACTGTAGTTTGTTAATTTAGCGTAGCAGATGCTTTTATATTCCCATGCCCTAATCACAGTCAACACAAATCTATTTTCTAAAAACAATATCATGGAATCAAATATAATAAATTAGAAAATGATAGTTTCCCAAATGATAAAAGTTACAAGTGCATATAGGCCTACCTGATGATATGCGGCTGCTGTGTTAAACAACAACTGGCTTTTTCTTGAATTCATATACGATCAGATACTTCAGTTGTAACTGGTTCTGTTGCGCTAAATGTTTACAGTTTATAAACAACTTTAGCACTGTTCCAAACTTAGACTACCGGTATCCTCTTTTTTAACAATAGCCTGTATAGAAATCAAAATGTCTAGAGTGCTGCAGCATGCGCTCATTAGTTGGCATGCTCTGTTGTGGTATTAAAAAAAGATTCTGCTTATTTCCAGTCATGTAAAATGACATAAAATTGCATGGAAATAGTTTATAAAAGGCAATTTTTTCTCTGACCGAAAATAAGATGATAGATTCATGCAGTGCTTTTATTATATTGGATATATGTTCACCCTTGTCTATGGTGGTCTGCGACTCCACAACCTTCTGGCTACTTTGTAATGCTTACAAAACAAATAACCGTTTTTAAACTGCATATCTAAGGCTCTGGGCTGGATTTCCCAAAAGTATCATAGCACTAAGATAATCTTCTGTCCATTTTCTGCTATCCACTTTATGTTTTAATTATTATTTTGGGTAGAGGGAGGGGTCACTTGTTTTTTGTTTGAAGCGTTCATGGAGGGTCGGGTAAAAATATATTTTAATGAAGGGAGGACCACCATTTTCATTTCAGAGAGGTCTGATTTTCTCCAGGTATCCCTCATTATAAATAAAGCACAGTCCCTTCGTGTGTACAGTAGCCTTCAGTACTCCTCAACATTAGCACAACATTTGTGAGTTTATCAAGTTCGTAGGCTTTACAGGGTTAGCAGAATAGTGTTTTGGGAAGAGGAGGTAGAAAGAATGGGGGTATATTAAACATCAATCTGAGACCATAAACCAGTAGGGCAGTTCTTTCACATTGCCCCCTGCAGACTAAACTGTTGTTTCCACTGCTGCAGCTCTGCCTGAAACACACACACACACGCACATACACACGCACAGGAATCAGGGACACACACACACGCTCAGGCGCGCACGCAATCACGGGCGCACGCTCGCATCAGACTGCACACTGTAATGCCAGCCCGGATTCCTCTGGTCTCCCTCAGAATACGATTCTTTCTCTTGATGTTTGTGGCAAGACAGCTATGAGGGCATCTAAAAAGGGTGGTCTTTCTTTTTGTAGCAAAATGTAGAGTTTATTTAACTTTTCATCCTGCCTTTAGCATTTTCTTTATTTTATGTATTGCTGTTGTGGATAAAACCATTGCACAAAAATATGAGTTTTGTGGGTGGGATATTTTTTCCTTACGTCGAAAATAGCCTTCATTCATGCATAACTTGAACGAAATTCTGAATATAACTACAAAAGTGCACTAATCGTGGATGTATTCATGGCGGTAAACTTGAATTTGGGATATCTAATACATTAACGTTTGGATGAATTGTTTAGCATGAGAGCAGGTGAGTCAGTCTTCGTGTTTGTCTAGTAAGGCGACGCGCGCATTGCCCGCGGATAGAACGAAGCGGGGTGTTGGAGAACGGTGGACAACGGCGCAGTGATCAGCCGTGATCTGTGTTGGAGATTACGCCTCCGAACGCTGGCAAAAGCCAGGCACGCCAATATGGGTGAGTGGATACAGTCCGATTTTTAAACGATTGTGGCAGGGACCCGGTTGGTAGACTACTTTTCATTTTGATAAATGAATAGCCAACTACACTCAAAAAAAATGCTGGGTTGTTTGGTTGACCCAACTGCTGGGTTGCAGGCATTGGGTCACTTAGTTGGGTTGTTTTCTTTAAAAAGAGCAAGGATGGGTTGTTGATGTTGGGTTATTGTGATATGACACAGCAGGTCAGATCAGAAGACTGGCAGTGTAGTTTAGTAGGGGCGTGGCTTTCAGATAGTTATTTTTAGCCACCCGTGAGAGTAAATGTAATTCCTGTTCATCTATTTGTTGTATAGTTATCACATGTTAAGTTTGAACGTTGACATTTTTGTATCATCAATGAGGCTTACAGAAGTTTATGAGTTCCCTAAAACGCTTTGTAAGTCCCATTGTTGGGATACAATAAGGTGGCATACCTTATTATGCAATAAAGGTAGCATACCTTATTATAATATGTAATAAATAATCATAATATTCTAGAGGAATATGTAAAATACCAAAAAAGAAAGGAACAATTACATTTGCAGTATGCAAACATATTATGATGAACAGGAATTACATTTACTCTCACGGGTAACCAATAAGGTTATTTCCTCCTGGAAATAACCTAATGATATCATTAAAAAAATACCCAGCTGATAGGTCAACCCAGCATGAAAGTAAAAAATACCCAACAGGATATTTGCTTTAAAACTGCAAAATGTTATCTTTGGCACATGGCAAAATGTGTAGAATTGCAGGAAGTTAGGAGGGGCTTGTTCGGACCTTGTGGGGGCCCCTCGCCAAACTGCGCTATGCCACTGGGTAACAGCACACTGAGTGGTATGAGATGAGTATATCATTATCAAAATTTGAAGTGTAATGGACGACATACCACTGCTTTTAAAATGTGCATTTGTTTCTCCTGGTTTTAATTGGAAGGCTATAGGTGTGATGCACTTGTTTACAGATCATTGGCTGTTGCTAATAGATTAACTTAATGATGTATTTGCTTACATTTGCTTATGCATAGGTTATGCACTAATGCATTATGAACAGTTGTTGAGAAATTCTCATTTGAGAAAACTAGGTTTTGCTCATCACACCAATGTGTTGCTCTGCTCTGCCCTGCTCTGTATGAGGATTCCACTGGTGAGATGTCAGTATGGTCTCATTAAATTCAACTGAAAATTGAATAGTTTTTTGGCCTCTGCCCCCCATAGTTATCCAGTGTTGACCTAGCTGATGAGCCATTCCTGCCAGTCTGCAGTGAGGCAGGACCCCGGCAGATTACACCCAATTACTGCTTTGCTTATCGACTCCTTTAATCAGTGACTAGATATAGATTTCTCAACTGCTGCTGGCCACATCACTGCCCACTAAGTTCAGTATAGCTCTTCAGTATGGATAGCAATGGACTTGGAGTCAGACATCGGCTTCAGGGCCTTGAATTCATGCCAATGCCATGGATAGCTTCTCTGATGGGATATGTCATTCCTACTGATACCTGTTTGTCAAAATGTAAGCTCCAGTTATCTGACAGGCTCTCCATTAAGGGCAGGAAAAGACATGTCACCTCTATCACTTTTGGAGATAGAAAATTCAGAGTGGCCTAGTGTCCTTTTCGCCCCTTCCCACAACACTTGTTCCCGTTTTTTCTAAATGTTATGCACATGTGCTACACAAAAAACCTGTCACTGATATTCACACTTCTACTCAATACAACACATATTGAATTTAACTTCACACTGCTCACTGTAGAATAAAATAATGCATAGAATGGCTAATTTGCTCATATTTGCAAAGGCCTACCTGTGATTTGGCTGGAGGAATGGGAGGAAGGAATATACATGCATAATGACTGCATGTCATTGTGGCAATAAGGGGAAAACACTGCATGAAACCTTTACTCTTCAGTTAACACACAGACACACACTCTCCCTCCCTCACACACTCTCTCTGTCGCCCTCATAAATACCACTCTCTCTCTCCGACAAACACATACACACTGCTCCCAACTTTAAATACGTTAGGCACCAAACAGAATGTAAGGAGCACCAGAAAGAGATCGATTTTTGACATAGTTAGGCCTATATGAATCCTACCTTTGAAGCACATCTCATGAGTAGCAGACCCTTTTCCTTTCTTCCTGAGCCAATCAAATTTGCCTAGACCTGCTGTCAAGTTACCAGGTTGTTAGTTAGCTAGGAACATGACTGAACAAAATTGTTTGTTATCAAAACAATAATAAATGGCCGGGATTAGTTTAAAACGGCCCACTACACGTTTTGTGAAATTACATCAAATGCGCGCGAAATCGCGCAGAAAGAAAAAAGGGTAGCTCTGGTAATATTAGTTATATTTTTTTAACCGTTGGATCTAGAGACAAGCTGTTTTCTTTGCTTTAAAGCTGCAGGCATGACCGTTGCGAAACGATTTTCCTACCTGGCACTGCTGGGTGAAAGCGAACTTGCAAAGCCTATCAGACTGGCTGGTGCTCTTGGTTATTATACCAGGGATAAAATTATATACGTGTCAACTTTGCTCGCTCTGCGTGCTGCTCCAATATATTAAATGTACATATGTAACAACATGTTAAGTTGCGTCGATTCAAATCTGGTATAGGAACAAAAAGAGGTCAATACACGTCTTCTATATATACGGGTCCACTGAAACGCCACGCAGGGCAGTCAGAGAACTGAGCCATTGTTATAAGTTCTTCTTTAAATACTCTGACAGAGATAGTTCCCGCTCCAGGCAGGCCTATCAGAGTAGAGGCTGGGCGTGGTTTAAACTTACCCAGCCTATCGTTGGCGCTCAGGCTGGTCCCAGCCCCTTGGCGCTTCACTGTTGCCAGGTGTTAGTTGTTTTGCAACTTGTCCAGAGAGTCAGCACTTTTGCAGTACACATGTCCTTGAGCGGTTTAACAAAGAGGCTGTGTGTGTGAGTCTACAAGCCTGTCTCAGCCTACCCCCTAACGGTTCCTCACATTAATCACAGCTTGTTATGTTAAACAATCTATATCAGTACAGCACAAACCTATTATGTTTAATCATTAATGCATTCTTTTAAGCTAGGCATCACATCTAATTATAAGAAAATAGATCCCCACAAACAGAAGACTGATCAGGGTCTGCATCCCCCCTCGCCATCACGGCTAAATTATATTTTAAAATCTGATGAGAGAAGCAGGTGAATGATGGCTGGAAGGAATGCGGCTGGCGGATTACACCTGCCACACGTGATATGCGCATGAAAGTGAAGTGGATATTATTGGAATGGCGCATACAAGTGACTAGTTAATGACTGTTTCTTAAATTCAACTGAAGTTATTAATAAAACGGACTTTATAAACATTTTATAACAGGCGCCAGCGGCTTCTTTAGATCCGTAGGGCCGAAAAATGTGGTAGTATCATATGAAATGGTACTAGGTACTCTAAAATGTTGATATCATAAGTATCATGAGGTTTTGGTACCATGATAGTACCGTGGTGCTGGTATACCGTGAAACACATGGGAGTACTGTAGGGTAGTGGATGTCCTAGAAATAAGGAGTTAATGCTCTTTGTACTACCTTCCACTTTAAATTCCATCCCTTACCTAATTAATGTCAGACTTTGAAATGTACATATCCATAGAAGCAGGCACTGGCATGGTTCTGCCTCTCAGGGGCCTGCTAAGAATAGGTGGGGTGGGACATTTACATTTAAGAACAATTAGCATTTTATTGGTGGCTCTTCGATACAAATGGTGACAGATATGCGATAGAGTAATTGGGGCTATAAGAAGACATGGTCTAATCACCAGCTTTATTTGATGTAGAATGGTTTGTCTATGGCTGTGTCTGTCGGCTGCTATGCTAATTCATTTGTTGCTTGCTTATTGTGCTTGTTAATCAGCCAGACATGAGCGCTTGTAAGACAAACAGAGTAGATCCATGCTAAATCCCCTTTGCCTTGCATGTTTACTAAAACAAGACATGCAAGAACTGCTCTCAGCTTCATTGACACCTGGGATCACATCTGGCTTAATGTAGCCACCTACTTAATCTCCTCCTGGATAAAGATATGTACAGATACTTTCTTTAATGAAAATATGTAACACACTTTGTGGTTGGGATTTCAAAGTAACAATGGAGAGGTCTATTTTGGGTTAGTTGCAAGGGTTTAGGGTGGCAGGTAGCTTAGCGGTTAAGAGTGTTGGGTCAGTAACTGAAAGGTCGCTGGTTTGAATCCCAAAGCTGACTAGGTGAAAAATCTGTCGATGTGCCCTTGAGCAAGGCTCTTAACCCTAATTGTGCCTGTAAGTCGCTCTGGATAATGTCTACTAAAATGTAAACATGTATTCTTTATTATTTACAATTCAAAAGCGTGGTTGAAAAAAGTCAATATGATTAACAGGCTATCAAACAGAGTTACTTACGTGGTTAGGCCTTATTTACAGGCTGCACCAGAGACAGTTGCTGTCCAGTGTAATGTGGTATTGAATTTCAGAATTCTGTCAATAGTTTCAATGGCGCTGAATCTCCTATCACTGCTATTACATCTTGTTTCCTGTGACAAAGATACCACACACTTAAGGCAAACAGGTATAAATCATTATAATGTGACCCCTTCACAAAAGATTAATCCACCCAAGTCTTACAGTGCCTTGCAAAAGTAATCATCCCCCTTTACAGTTTTCCTATTTTGTTGCATTACAACCCATAATTTAAATTGATTTTTATTTGGATTTCATGTAATGGACATACACAAAATAGTCCAAATTGGTGAAGTGAAATGAAAAAATAACGGAAAACTGGTGCATGCATATGTATTCACCCCCTTTGCTATGAAGCCCCTAAATAAGATCTGGTGCAACCAATTACCTTCAGAAGTCACATAATTTGTTAAATAAAGTCCACCTGTGTGCAATCTAAGTGTCACATGATCTCAGTATATATCCACCTGTTCTGAAAGGCCCCAGAGTCTGTAACACCACTAAGCAAGGGGCACCACCAAGCAAGCGGCACCATGAAGACCAAGGAGCTCTCCAAACAGGTCAGGGACAAAGTTGTGGAGAAGTACAGATCAGGGTTATCTGTAACTTTGAACATCCCACGGAGCACCATTAAATCCATTATTAAAAAATTGAAAGAATATGGCACCACAACAAACCTGACAAGAGAGGGCCGCCCACCAAACTCATGGACCAGGAAAGGAGGGCATTAATCAGAGAGGCAACAAAGAGACCAAAGATAACCCTGAAGGAGCTGCAAAGCTCCACAGCGGAGATTGGAGTATCTGTCCATAGGACCACTTTAAGCCGTACACTCCACAGAGCTGGGCTTTACAGATGGGTGGCCAGAAAAAAGCCATTGCTTGAAGAAAAAAAATAAGCAAACACGTTTGGTGTTCACCAAAAGGCATTTGGGAGACTCAGATGAGACTAAAATTGAGCTTTTTGGCCATCAAGGAAAATGCTATGTCTGGCGCAAACCCAACACCTCTCATCACCCCGAGAACACCATCATGCTGTGGGGATGTTTTTCATCGGCAGGGACTGGGAAACTGGTCAGAATTGAAGGAATGATGGATGGTGCTAAATACAGGGAAATTCTTGAGGGAAATCTGTTTCAGTCTTCCAGAGATTTGAGACTGGGACGGAGGTTCACCTTCCAGCAGGACATTAACCCTAAGCATACTGCTAAAGCAACACTTGAGTGGTTTAAGGGGAAACATTTAAATGTCTTGGAATGGCCTAGTCAAAGCCCAGACCTCAATCCAATTGAGAATCTGTGGTATGACTTAAAGATTGCTGTACACCAGCGGAACCCATCCAACTTGAAGGAGCTGGAGCAGTTTTGCCTTGAAGAATGGGCAAAAATCCCAGTGGCTTGATGTGCCAAGCTTATAGAGACATACCCCAAGAGTCTTGCAGCTGTAATTGCTGCAAAAGGTGGCTCTAAAAAGTATTGACTTTTGGAGGGTGAATAGTTATGCACGCTCAAGTTTTCTGTTTTTCTTTGTCTTATTTCTAGTTTGTTTCACAAGAAAAAATATTTTGCATCTTCAAAGTGGTAGGCATGTTGTGTAAATCAAATGATACCTACCCCCAAAAAATCAATTTTAATTCCAGGTTGTAAGGCAACAAAATAGGAAAAATGCCAAGGGGGGTGAATACTTTCGCAAGCCACTGTATCCATCAGCATTGAGGAATGTACACTGAGTGTGGGGTCATGAAGTTCTTTGAGAGGCTGGTCATGGCCCACATCAAGGCCAGAATACCAGGCACACTGGACCCACTCCAATTTGTCTACCGCTCCAACAGATCCACGGAAGATGCCATTTCCATCGCTTTTCATGCGGCCGTAACACATCTGGATAAGAAGAACATATACAGTTGAAGTCGTAAGTTTACATACACCTTAGCCAAATACATTTAAACTCAGTTTTTCACAATTCCTGACATTTAATCCTAGTAAGAATTCCCTGTTTTAGGTCAGTTAGGATCACCACTTTATTTTAAGAATTTGAAATGTCAGAATAATAGTAGAGAGAATGATTTATTTCAGCTTTTATTTTTTCATCACATTCCCAGTGGGTCAGAAGTTTACATACACTCAATTAGTATTTGGTAGCATTGCCTTTAAATTGTTTAACTTGGGTCAAACGTTTTGGGTAGCCTTCCACAAGCTTCCCACAATATGTTGGGTGAATTTTGGCCCATTTCTCCTGACAGAGCTGGAGTAACTGAGTCAGGTTTGTAGGCCTCCTTGCTCGCACATGCTTTTTCAGTTCTGCCCACAAATGTTCTATAGGATTGAGGTAATGGCTTTGTGATGGCCACTCCAATACCTTGACTTTGTTGTCCTTAAGCCATTTTGCCACAACTTTGAAAGTATGCTTGGGGTCATTGTCCATTTGGAAGACCCATTTGCGACCAAGCTTTATCTTCTTGACTGATGTCTTGAGATGTTGCTTCAATAGATCCACATAATTGTCCTTCCTCATGATGCCATCTATTTTCTGAAGTGCACCAGTCCCTCCTGTAGCAAACCACCCCCACGGCATGTTGCTGCCACCCTCGTTCTTCACGGTTGGGATGGTGTTCCTTGGCTTGCAAGCCCCCCTTTTTCCTCCAAACATAACGATGGTAATTATGGCCAAACAGTTCTATTTTTGTTTCATCAGACCAGAGGACATTTATCCAAAAAGTAAGATCTTTGTCCCCATGTGCAGTTGCAAACTGTAGTCTGGCTTTTTTATGGCGGTTTTGGAGCAGTGGCTTCTTCCTTGCTGAGCGGCCTTTCAGGTTATGTCGATATAGGACTTGTTTTACTGTGGATATAGATACTTTTGTACCTGTTTCCTCCAGCATCTTCACATGGTCCTTTGCTGTTGTTCTGGGATTGATTTGCACTTTTTGCACCAAAGTACGTTCATCTCTAGGAGAGTGGTATGACGGCTGCGTGGTCCCATGGTGTTTATACTTGCATACTATTGTTTGTACAGATGAACGTGGTACCTTCAGGCGTTACTCCCAAGGATGAACCAGACTTGTGGAGGTCTACAATTCGTTTTCTGAGGTCTTGGCGGATTTCTTTTGATTTTCCCATGATGTCAAGCAAAGAGGCACTGAGTTTGAAGGTAGGCCTTGAAATACATCCACAGGTACACCTCCAATTGACTCAAATTATGTCAATTAGCCTACCAGAAGCTTCTAAAGCCATTACATCATTTTCTGGAATTTTCCAAGCTGTTTAAAGGCATAGTCAACTTAGTGTATGTAAAATTCTGACCCACTGGAATTGTGATACAGTGAATTCTAAGTGAAATAATCTGTCTGTAAACAATTGTTGGAAAAATTACTTGTGTCATGCACAAAGTAGATGTCCTAACCGACTTGCCAAAACTATAGTTTGTTAACAAGACATTTGTGGAGTGGTTGAAAAACAAGTTTTAATGACTCCAACCTAAGTGTATGTAAACTTCTGACTTCAACTCTATGTGAGAATGCTGTTCATTGGGCCAGCAGCATACCACACTGCATCTCACTGCTGGCTTGCCTCTGAAGCTAAGCAGGGTTGGTCCTGGTCGCTCCCTGTATGGGAGACCAGATGCTGCTGGAAGTGTTTTCCTCTGGTCTAAAATAAAATATCCCAATGCCCCAGGGCAGTGATTGGGGACATTGCCCTGTATAGGGCGCCATCTTTCGGATGGGATGATAAACGGGTGTCCTAACTCTCATTGGTCACTAAAGATCCCATGGGACTTATCGTAAGAGTAGGGGTGTTAACCCTGATGTCCTGGCTAAATTCCCAATAAGGCCCTCATACCATCATGGCCACCTAATCATCCCCAGCTTCCAATTGGCTCATTCATCCCCCTCCTCTCCCCTGTTACTATTCCCCAGGTCGTTGCTATAAATGTGAATGTGTTCTCAGGCAACTTACCGGGTTAAATAAAAATAAAATTTAACTACAGTTCAGCATTCAACACTATTGTTCCCTCCATGCTCGACACCAAGCTCAGAGCCGTGGGTCTGGACACTACCCTCTGCAGCTGGATCCTGGACTTCCTGACGGGCAACACCTCCTCCACACTGACTCTTAACACAGTGGTCCCCCAGGGCTGTGTCCTCAGTCCTCTGCTGTACTCCCTGTACACCCACGACTGCGTGGCTTTGCACGACACCAACTCCATCATCAAGTTTTCTGACGACACCACGGTTGTAGGTCTGATAGCCAACAACGACGAGTCAGCCTATAGGGAGGAGTTGATTGTTGACTTCAGGAAACAGAGGGAACATGCCCCAATCAAGAGGGCGTAACAGTGTCTCTACTTCCTAAGGCTGCTGAAAAAATTTGTCATGCCGCCCGGGTCCTCTCCAAATACTACTGCTGCACCATCGAGAGTGTCCTGACCGGTAGCATCACAGCCTGGTATGGGAATTACTCTGTCCACGACCGCAAGGCCTTCCAGCAGGTGGTGAAGACTGCCCAGTACATCACTGGGACCATGCTCCCACCCACCCAGGACATCTACTCGAAACGGTGCCTGAGGAAGGCACACAGCATCATCAAGGACCCCACACAACCTAGCCATGAGCTGTTCTCTCCCTTACCGTCAGGAAGACGGTATCGGAGAATGAGGTTTGATACCAACAGGCTCAGAGATACCAACAGGCTCACAGGCTCAGTTTCTATCTGAAAAGCCATCAGACTGCAGAACAGTTGAACCTGACTGACCACCTGCTCTGATTCTCCGCACCTTAGCACACATGCACTCACTCGTGCACACACCTACACAGACATACACACACACATATACATTCATGCTAGACACACATCACAACTGCTGCTACCTGTCACGATCATTGACTGAAGACACGGACCAAGGCGCAGCGTGATAAGCGTACATACTTTTATTTAACGTACTTAACGACAAAAACAACAAACAAACGATACGTGAAGTCCTGAGGTTATAACACAACAAACCTTTACGGATCAAGATCCCACAAAGACTAGTGCAAAACAGGCTGCCTAAGTATGGTCCCCAATCAGCGACAACAAGCTACAGCTGCCTCTGATTGGGAACCACCCTGGCCAACATAGATCAAACGATCTAGAACAAAAACATAGAAAAACTAAACATAGCAAATCCACACCCTGGCTCAACATTTAAGAGCCCCCAGAGCCAGGGCGTGACAGTACCCCCCCCGAAGGCGCGGACTGCGACCGCGCCACACAAACACAAGAGGGTAGGGGCCGGGTGTGACCACCACTCTCTCTCCACCCCCCCGTTGCGCCCCTGATCTGGTCTGGCCCCGCTGGCCGGAGCTGGACTGGACACCGGTGGAGCGGATTGCTCTGGCTCCGGAGTGGATCCGCTGACTGGAGTTGGACCGGACCCCGGTGGAGCGGATTGCTCTGGCTCCGGAGTGGAGCAGCTGACCGGTGCCGGACCAGGCACCGATGGAACAGGCACGGGCCGTGCCGGACTGGACACACGCACCACTGGCTTGGTGCGGGGAGCAGGAACGGGCCGGACCAAGCTGACGACGCGCACCACTGGCTTGGTGCGGGGAGCAGGAACGGGCCGGACCGGGCTAACGACGCGCACCACTGGCTTGGTGCGGGGAGCAGGAACAGGCCAGACCGGGCTGACGACGCGCACCACTGGCTTGGTGCGGGGGACAGGCTCAGGCCGGACCGGGCTGGCGACGCGCACCACTGGTTTGGTGCGAGGGACAGGAACAGGCCGGACCGGGCTGGCGACGCGCACCACTGGCTTGGTGCGAGGGACAGGAACAGGCCGGACCGGGCTGGCGACGCGCACCACTGGCTTGGTGCGAGGGACAGGAACAGGCCGGACCGGGCTTGCAACACGCACCACTGGCTTGGTGCGGGGAGCAGGAACAGGCCGGGCTGGACTGGGAACACGCACCATTGGCTTGGTGCGGGGAGCCGGAACGGGCCGGGCCGGACTGTGGAGGCGGACTGGAGGTCTGGAGCGGAGAGCTGACACAACCCGTCCTGGCTGAATGCCTATTTCCACACAATATGTGTGAGGCATCAGCACAGGACGTACAGGGCTGTGCACTCGTACTGGAGCTACAGCACGTGGCACTGGCGCAGGATATACGGGACCGAGGAGGGGTACTGGAGGCCACGAGCGTTGAGCCGGCACACCCCGTCCTGGCTGCATGCCCACCTTAGCACGACACGTGCGTGGTGCTAGCACAGGACGTACAGGACTGTGCCGGAACACTCGCGGCACAGTACGTGGCTCCGCCAACCACCCTTTTAGCCCCCCCCAAAAAAAAATTATTGGGGCTGTCTCTCGGGCTTCCTCCCCGGCCGGTACCCTCTGCGTTGCCGCTGCTCCTCTCTGTAGCGCGCCTCCACAGTCTCCTCTCCTGCCTGGGCATTCACCTTTGCCCATGGCCCTTTCCCCACGAATATCTCCTCCCAAGACCACCATTTGCCCACCTGCGACATCGCCATCTTCTCCTCCTGGGCACGCTGCTTGGTCCTCTTATGGTGGGATCTTCTGTCACGATCGTTGACTGAAGACACGGACCAAGGCGCAGCGTGATAAGCGTACATACTTTTATTTAACGTACTTAACGACAAAAACAACAAACAAACGATACGTGAAGTCCTGAGGTTATAACACAACAAACCTTTACGGATCAAGATCCCACAAAGACTAGTGCAAAACAGGCTGCCTAAGTATGGTCCCCAATCAGCGACAACGAGCTACAGCTGCCTCTGATTGGGAACCACCCTGGCCAACATAGATCAAACGATCTAGAACAAAAACATAGAAAAACTAAACATAGCAAATCCACACCCTGGCTCAACATTTAAGAGTCCCCAGAGCCAGGGCGTGACACTACCAGACTCTTATTATATTGATCAGTTTATATACTGGCCCCCATCCCCCCCTTCCCCAATACACGTGTAAATATTGGACTATAAATTGTGCCTTCCTGTATTATACTTGCTAAAATGTTTATTCTATTCTAATGAGCCATTTACTTTATGTTCATATTCTTATCTTTTATTATTTCTTATTTTTGTTGCATTATCGAGAAGGAACCTGCAAGTAAGCATTTCATTGGACGATATATACCATGTGTATCCCGTACATACGACTAATAAAACTTTAAACTTGAACTTGTTGTTGGCTCAACTGCAAGTCTGTTCATCGATAATAGGCGATGAAATCCTAGAATTATCTACAATCCTTTAATCGTATGATTATATTAGCTAATCAGCACTTAATGCCGTAATTGTGCAGTTTAATCTTGACATTAACTCCTAACGCTTGAGTTATCTACTCAGTATGAAATCCTGGAAAATATTGCTTTCCTTATTTTAAAATAAATCATATAGAAAAATAGACCCACTACTATACCCTTATATACTCTGCACTAGAAAACACTAATCAGCACAGTTGAGACATAGGAAGAGACAAAGTTAAATGCAAACTAGTTCCCCCCAAATGCTCTTGAAGAGAGTGCATAAGACAGCTCTTGCTCTTCTCTTGAGCCTTCCCTTATATATTTGTTCTCAAATAATTTAATATGCTGTGTTAATCCCTTCCCCAGCCTCCCACTCTGATCCCAGGGATGTGTGTGGGTTGGCCTCTCTCCCTCAGTTCTGCTTCAGAGACGTACCAAATCTGCCTCATTCCAGCTATAGAGATGAACACAGAGTAATTGAGGTTAAGGATGTTTGTCCTCATTTCATTTAAGGCTCTAATTTATGCACTGTAATCCGGGATGAATTTCTCTCACAATTACTGTCTCTGATAATGATTAGCAGCAGTATCCTGTTGCCACCAGTAACCAGCTCCTATATTGTACATCTACAGTTGTTGCTGTGCTATAGATTTATCTCCTCTACCTCTGCCTCCACTTCCACTGCCTTTGCTGCTACACTTTTGCTAGCTCTACCTATAAAATAAGCTTTTATCATAAATCAGTCGATTTTATACTGCTCCCTGCTTCCACTGTGAACTGGAATTACAGCTCTCTCCCATTTCTAAATAAATGGGTGTAAAATAATGGGTTTTAAGTGTATAAGGGGTACTTCATTTCAATATTGCAATTTCAGTGTGACCAATTAATCTGTGTTGCATAATGGCAGTCCTGCATCGGTAATATGTCACAGACTTCTGTGGCTTGAAACTCTTTTTAATTTTATGTGTCTTAAATCTGAGTGAACACACTCAATGTTACAGTATATCACATATAGTGCTACTAAGCCAGAGCTTGGCTCAGCACTAATGCATAATTTAAGCTCTCTGCTCCTGTGTCGCAAGGAGACACTATCGATGTTAAGATAATAAATCTAGACTATGAATTATCTTGCATCTATTCCTTATCCACTTGTTGAGTTAGCCTTAGGTAAAATCTACTATAAATGAAGTGTTTGATCTTGGCATTGTACCTTTACAAGGTGACGGTCATTCCTCCATTTTGTTTGTCTTTGAAGCCCCTACCTCCCGTAACCCTTTGTAACCCCACCTCTAGTAATTACCCACTATAGAGGAGAGCATGTTTCCATGTAAGCAGCAGCTCAGGGTGGAATACCAGAGACGTTCTATTCACTGACATTTAAGTGTTTTAATGAGCTCTGACATACTCAAATTGTATCTTATTCTTCATTTCAAAGGCACATTAGAAATAAAACATATTGAGATCACATTTTCTTTCCCCATTGCTAGTAGTGCAATGTCCATATGGATTTCTACTTATCCAGGAAACCTATTACTGAGAGTGATTGAATAGGGAGGGCCCTATGTATTTTGCACATTCCATACAATACCATACCTGACCCATGCTCTATGCTGAGGGGTTAGGCTATATGTCATATTTTTTGGTTCTCTGAAGTGTTCCACGGTGCTGGCCACTCTGCTCACATGGGCACTCTGGGTAATAGCCTTTGCGTCAGCTCACCACAAGAGCACTGTGCATTCAAATGAAATATCAACTTGTCGCCCCGCCAAGGAAGACGAAAGCTGACTCTGCCATGGCTGCCAGAATCCAACCCAGTCTTATGAAAGGGCCAGCCTCTTAGACGATTTTAAATGAGTTGCTTTTAAATGAACTAACCTTGGAGGAGCTCGATGCCATCAATGTATTTTAGCAACAGGGAGAAGCGGGTGGAATTTGGATAGATTTCTATCTGCAGTGCAACCCTGAGGTGGTAGCCGTGCTTACACCATAACCTTGTTTCATGCCTTTGACTTAGTAAAGAAGGTTCTGTGGAATGTACTAACATTATGCAACGGCCTTGAAGTAGAATGTTGTTGTTGACAATGACATTAGAATAAGTTGAGCTGTCAGTGTGCATCATTTTATGATATTTCCCTCTCGATGTTTGTAGCAGAATTAGAGCATTGGGAGGCACAAGCTCAATTTGTTCATTCTGAAATCAGATTGAAAAGTAGCTTAACTCTATTACATCATTGGATAGAGAGGGTGCCAGATAAAACCTTGGCTGGGGGTACTTTATGTAATGATAATGTTAGCTAAGCGTTGTGATGAATATAAAGTAAGTTTGTGTGTGTGTGCTCCCGTGTTTGTGTGTGCTCTTGTGTGTCTGTAAGTAATTGTAGTCCTTTGTCATTGCACCTCTCATGTTCTTTGTTAATTCCTGTTGGTATGCCTACAGAGGCAGGCAATGGCATAACAATTTGTTTACTCTATTTATCTCACAGGCTTGTTGATTCATCTCTGTTTATGGCAAGTGGTTTCTAGAGAGCATTGGCCCCACATTGGGAAGGGGGACTCCTGGCAGGCCCTATATTATGTCAGATCTATGTGAGGGGGGGGAAATCAGGTTACGTCTGAACAGTACACCATGTTTAATGACCAGTAATGGCCACATCTCTCTGCCTGGTGATCTTTACAAGCCCCAGAGGGAGCACAATAAAGACACTTCCACTGGATTTTATCGCTCCACGTCCGTTCAGAGATCTATGTTGAGCCAACGTGTGCTAATTAGCGTAGCCGTCCTGCGGAGGCATCAATGAGACCGAAGCACGAGAGAATGGTCCGACCCTGGATTATATATTACACCTGGAGAATTGTCCCGGTGGTTGAAGTATGTCCATATGTGTCTCTATTGATTTCCCCCGTTATAGCATAGGCCCCTATTGAGAGGCACGTGTGCTAATGCAAGCCACCAAATGATCTGTAAGTTATTTCATGGAAGAGAGGGTTCTCTGTAGGCTCATTGAGGGATGTGCTAACCGTTACCATTTAGGTAAAAGTGATGAGTCTGTAAATTGCAGTGGATGCTTGGCCGGCTCTGTTGGTGTACTCTTAATGAAGGTGAGGGCGCTTGCTTTGCATACTGTATCAGTTTGAGGACCTCAGAGCTTCATTTACACACAGAAGCTTTAATCATAATTTCCAACACATTTTGAATCATAATTTCATAAACTGGAAGAAGTATTGCAGGCTGGATGAATTTTTCTCACAGAGGTGTTCTTTCTACAACTATGAGCCAGATAATTATGGGAATTCTCTCCTGTAATGAGTTTCATTTTGATACCTCATCTTTGAAAGCCAGCCTCAGAATATCAGGGTTATTCTGGGCTGCAATGGGTGGCTGATCAATCACAGCCTCAAATTGGATACTGATAATTTTGTGACCATACTTGTTAGGGGTATGACGTTTAAACGTTTAAAATCACAGTGCAGTTATCACAAAACTACCACTAACAGGTCCTGATCATCATCATAAAGGTAAAACATGTATTTTTTATTTTACAAATACCTAATGCAACAATGCTATAGGCCTAAGTAGGAGGAGTTATGCATCTTTTTAGATATTAATTATTCATCATCATTAACAGTTAGCAGAGAGTAAGACAGGGAAGTCACAGCAGCAAAATCCTCTATAGCAGTACTTTGAGAAGTTAAATGACAAAGTAATGAAATGCAAACTTTGCGAGTTGGAACTGAGTTAGAGTGGCAGTAGGCTACAGGTGCAATGCTGAAAGGGAGGCAACGTGAGACCCAAACCGTTGCTGGCAGCAGTGCGATAAGGGACGAAGTGAGAAAATCACAGTGCTGATTGCAGTTGATATGCAGCCATTGTCAATGGTAGAGGATGTCGGCTTCAATACCCTAATGGTATGTCTAGAACCAGACTACAAGATGCCATGTCAAAAAACCGTGATGGCCTGGATGGAGAAATTGTACAATGATTGCTCTGCAAGTACAAAACGCGAGCTCTCAAACACCATACGTGGCATTAACAACAGATTGTTGGATGTCTATGAACATGCCGTCATACATCACTGCAATGAGCCTTCACATTGATGAGAAGTGGGACATGTCCCATGTACTGACAACTGAGAACATGGAGGAGAGGCACACAGAAGAGAACCTAAAACGGCATTAAGTGAGCGCCGTCTGGTAGGTAGCCAGGACTGCGGTAGATTTCAACTGCATTGCCCCCTAGCGGTCATACGCAGGACCATATCTGAATTGTGAAATCACATCATTTTATGATGGTAGTTAAAATGTTAAAACATTTTTTACATTTGTCACATCCCTAATACTTGTTTGTCAGAGTTTAAACATGTTTACAAGGATGAAGGGCAACTGAAATCCAGAACCAAAGGACTGTGAGATGAAAAATATAACAAGGCCAGGGTTTTTTCTAGATCAAAAAGGGCTTAGTTAGTGGGCGTTGCAGGGGGTGTGGCAATAGGCAAGGTCAGCCCGTCGGCGCAGCTGAATTTGAGAGAACATTTTCGCAGTGTAGACATTTTTTATTTCATTTTTTAAGCCAATTTTTTACAATGTAAAAATTTCTCCATGGAGCTGAGATACATTTTTGATTAATTTCCTGCAATTCTACACATTTTGCCATCGAGCCTAGAGAAAATGTTGCAGTTATAAAGCTAATTTCCTGCGATTCTACACATTCTACCATGGAGCTGAGAGAAAATGTTGCAGTTTAAAGCTAATTTCCTGCAATTCTATGCATTTTGCCATGGCTAATGCTGTGTTATTTTGTTCAAACATAATAACATACTGCTACATTTTAAATTATCTCTGACTGTCTAGCTTTTATTTTGGTGATTGTTAGTTCTCAAATATTATAAAAAAATATATAGGTTGTTTACCTTTTCTACATACTTTATATCTGGTTTTAGTAGTTTAAGTTAAGTTAAAAGCGTTTTTCCATCCCGAAAATGTAATTCTAAAGTATGTATACACTGAACAAAAATAGAAACGCAACACGTAAAATGCTGGTTCCATGTTTTATGAGCTGAAATAAAAGATCCCAGAAATGTTCTATATGCACAAAAAGCTTATTTCTCTCAAATGTTGTGCACAAATTTGTTTACATCCCTGTTAGTGAGCATTTCTCATTTGCCAAGATAATCCATCCACCTGACAGGTGTGGCATATCAAGAATACTGATTAAACAACATGATCATTACACAGGTCCACCTTGTGCTGGGGACAATAAAAGGCCACTCTAAAATGTGCAGTTTTGTCACACAACACAATGCCACAGATGTCTCAAGTTTTGAGGGATCGTGCAATTGTCATGCTGACTGCGAGAATGTCCACCAGAGCTGTTGCCAGATAATTTAATGTTAATTTCTCTACCAGAAGCTGCCTCCATCATTGTTTTAAAGAATTTGGCAGTATTTCCAACCGGCCTCACAACCACAGACCACGTGTAACCACGCCAGCCCAGGACCTTCAGATCCGGCTCCTTCAACTGCGGCATCGTCTAAGACCAGCTACCCGGATGAAACTGTGGGTTTACACAACCAAAGAATTTCTGCACAAACTGTCAGAAACCTTCTCAGGGAAGCTCATCCTCACTAGGGTCTTGACCTGACTGCAGTTTGGCGTCGTAACCGACTTCAGTGGGCAAATGCTTACCTTCAGTGGTCACTGGCACGCTGGAGAAGTGTGGTCCTCATGGATGAATCCCAGTTTCAACTGTACTGGGCAGTGTATGGCGTTGTGTGGGCGAGCGGTTTTCTGATATGAACATTGTGAACAATGTGCCCCATGGTGGCGGTGGGGTTATGGTATGGGCAGGCATAAGCCACAGACAACGAACACAATTGCATTTTATCGATGGCAATTTGAATGCACAGAGATACCATGATGAGATCCTGAGGCCCATTGTTGTGCCATTCATCCGCCGACCATCACCTCATGTTTCAGCATGATAATGCACGGCCCCATGTCGTAAGGATCTGTACATAATTCCTGGAAGCTAAAAATGTCCCAGTTCTTCCAAGGCCTGCAGACTCTCCAGCCATGTCACTCACTGAGCATGTTTGGGATGCTCTGGATTGACGTGTACGACAGCGTGTTCAAGATCCCCCAATATCCAGTAACTTCACACAGCCATTGAAGAATAGTGGGACAACATTTCACAGGCCACAATCAACAGCCTGATCAACTCTATGCGAAGGAGATGTGCCACGCTGCATGAGGCAATTGGTGGTCACACCAGATAGTAACTGGTTTTCTGATCCACGCCCCTACCTTTTTTTTAAGGTATCTGTGACCAACAGATGCATATATGTATTCCCAGTCATGTGAAATTCATAGATTAGGGCCTAATGAATTTATTTCAATTGACTGATTTCCTTATATGAACTGTAACTCAATAAAATCTTTAAATTGTTGCATATTGCCTCCAGATCAGCCTGAATTCTCCGGGGCATTGAAACATTGCTCAATTGGGATCAAGGGACCTAATGTGTGCCAGGAAAACATTCCCCACACCATTATACCACCGCCACCAGCCTGTACAATTGACACCAGGCGGGATTGGGCCATGAACTAATGCTGCTTACGCCAAATCCTGACTCTGCCATCAGCATGACACAACAGGAAACGGGATTCGTCAGACCAGGCAATGTTTTTCCACTCCTCAGTTGTCCAGTGTTGGGGATTGTGTGCCCACTGGCGTCGCTTAGGTCACTCATTTTGCCAGTTCTAATGTTAAATCGAACAGTAACTGAGTCCCTTGATGCGTGTCTGCCTGCATTATATAGCATAGGAGCTAGCCATTTTCGTGTACAGGGTGGTGTACCTAATAAACTGGCTACTGAGTGCCTTCAGAAAGTATTCATACCCCTTGACTTAGTCCACATTTTGTTGTGTTACAGCCTGAATACAAAATTAAATATTTATTGTATTTATTTTTTACACACAATACCCCATAATGACAAAGTGAAAACATGTTTTTTGAAATTTTTGCAAATTTATACAGAAATACACTACCGTTCAAAAGTTTGGGGTCACTTAGAAATGTCCTTGTTTCCGAAAGAAAATCTTTTTTTTGTCCATGAAAATAACATCAAATTGATCAGAAATACAGTGTAGACATTGTTAATGTTGTAAAGGGCTATTGTAGCTTAAAACGGTTGATTTTTAATGGAATATCTACATAGGCGTACAGAGGCCAATTATCAGCAACCATCAGTCTTGTGTTCCAATGGCACGTTGTGTTTGCTAATCCAAGTTTATCATTTTAAAAGGCTAATTGATCATTAGAAAACCCTTTTGCAATTATGTTAGCACAGCTGAAAACTGTTGTGCTGATTAAAGAAGCAATAAAACTGGCCTTCTTGAGGCTAGTTGAGTATCTGGAGCATCAGCAATTGTGAGTTCGATTACAGGCTCAAAATGGCCAGAAACAAATAACTTTCTTCTGAAACTCGTCAGTCTATTCTTGTTCTGAGAAATGAAGGCTATTCCATTTTTGTTAAAAAATAAAAACAGAAATACCTTATTTACATAAGTATTCAGACCCTTTGCTATGCAACTCAAAATTGAGCTCAGGTACATCCTGTTTCCATTGATCATCCTTGAGATGCTTCTACAACTTGATTGAAGTCCACCTGTGGTAAATTCAATTGATTGGACATGATTTAGAAAGGCACACATCTGTCTATATAAGGTCCCAAAGTTGTCAGTGCATGTCAGAGCAAAAACCAAGTTATGAGGTCGATATATATATATACAGTGGGGGGGAAAAGTATTTAGTCAGCCACCAATTATGCAAGTTCTCCCACTTAAAAAGATGAGAGAGGCCTGTAATTTTCATCATAGGTACACGTCAACTATGACAGACAAAATGAGAAAAACAAATCCAGAAAATCACATTGTAGGATTTTTTATGAATTTATTTGCAAATTATGGTGGAAAATAAGTATTTGGTCAATAACAAAAGTTTCTCAATACTTTGTTATATACCCTTTGTTGGCAATGACACAGGTCAAACATTTTCTGTAAGTCTTCACAAGGTTTTCACACACTGTTGCTGGTATTTTGGCCCATTCCTCCATGCAGATCTCCTCTAGAGCAGTGATGTTTTGGGGCTGTCGCTGGGCAACATGGACTTTCAACTCCCTCCAAAGATTTTCTATGGGGTTGAGATCTGGAGACTGGCTAGGCCACTCCAGGACCTTGAAATGCTTCTTACGAAGCCACTCCTTCGTTGCCAGGGCAGTGTGTTTGGGATCATTGTCATGCTGAAAGACCCAGCCACGTTTCATCTTCAATGCCCTTGCTGATGGAAGGAGGTTTTCACTCAAAATCTCACAATACATGGCCCCATTCATTCTTTCCTTTACACGGATCAGTCGTCCCGGTCCCTTTGCAGAAAAACAGCCCCAAAGCATGATGTTTCCACCCCCATGCTTCACAGTAGGTATGGTGTTCTTTGGATGCAACTCAGCATTCTTTGTCCTCCAAACACGACGAGTTGAGTTTTTACCAAAAAGTTCTATTTTGGTTTCATCTGACCATATGACATTCTCCCAATCCTCTTCTGGATCATCCAAATGCACTCTAGCAAACTTCAGACGGGCCTGGACATGTACTGGCTTAAGCAGGGGGACACGTCTGCACTGCAGGATTTGAGTCCCTGGCGGCATAGTGTGTTACTGATGGTAGGCTTTGTTACTTTGGTCCCAGCTCTCTGCAGGTCATTCACTAGGTCCCCCCGTGTGGTTCTGGGATTTTTGCTCACCGTTCTTGTGATCATTTTGACCCCACGGGGTGAGATCTTGCATGGAGCCCCAGATCGAGGGAGATTATCAGTGGTCTTGTATGTCTTCCATTTCCTAATAATTGCTCCCACAGTTGATTTCCTCAAACCAAGCTGCTTACCTATTGCAGATTCAGTCTTCCCAGCCTGGTGCAGGTCTACAATTTTGTTTCTGGTGTCCTTTGACAGCTCTTTGGTCTTGGCCATAGTGGAGTTTGGAGTGTGACTGTTTGAGGTTGTGGACAGGTGTCTTTTATACTGATAACAAGTTCAAACAGGTGCCATTAATACAGGTAACGAGTGGAGGACAGAGGAGCCTCTTAAAGATGAAGTAACAGGTCTGTGAGAGCCAGAAATCTTGCTTGTGTGTAGGTGACCAAATACTTATTTTCCACCATAATTTGCAAATAAATTCATAAAAAATCCTACAATGTGATTTTCTGGAATTTTTTTTCTCAATTTGTCTGTCATAGTTGACGTGTACCTATGATGAAAATTACAGGCCTCTCTCATCTTTTTAAGTGGGAGAACTTGCACAATTGGTGGCTGACTAAATACTTTTTTCCCCCACTGTATCTGCAATATTAAGCTGATCCACCCCACCCCCAAAAAACAAAAAAAACAAAAAAAAACATAAATAAAAAAAAAAAAAAAAAGTTATGAGGTCGAAGGAATTGGCAGTAGAGCTCCGAAACAGGATTGTGTCAAGGCAGAGATCTGGGGAAGGGTACTAAAAAATGTATACAGCATTAAAGGTCCCCAAGAACACAGTGGCCTCCATCATTCTAAAATGGAAAAAGTTTGTAACCACCAAGACTCTTCCTAGAGCTGGCTGCCCGGCCAAAAAGAGCAATCGGGGGAGAAGGGCCATGGTCAGGGAGGTGACCAAGAACCCGATGGTCACTCTGACAGAGCTCCACAGAGTTCCTCTGTGGAGATGGGAGAACCTTCCAGAAAAACAACTATCTCTGCAGCACTCCACCAATCAGGCCTTTATGGTAGAGTGGCCAGACGGAGCCGCTCCTCAGTAAAAGGCACATGACAGCCCGCTTGGAGTTTGCCAAAAGGCATCTAAAGGACTCTCAGACCATGAGAAACAAGATTCTCTGGTCTGATGAAACCAAGATTGAACTCTTTGGCCTGAATGCCAAGTTTCACATCTGTAGGAAACCTGGCACCATCCCTACGGTGAAGCATGGTGGTGGCAGCATCATGCTGTGGGGATGTTTTCAGCGGCAGGGACTGGGAGACTAGTCAGGAAAAGATGTGAAAGATGAACAGAGCAAAGTACAGAGAGATCCTTGATGAAAACCTGCTCCAGAGAGCTCAGGACCTCAAACTGGGGTGAAGGTTCACCTTCCAATAGGACAACAACCATAAGCACACAGCCAAGACAATGCAGGAGTGGCTTCGGTATAAGTCTGAATGTCCATGAGTGGCCCAGCCAGAGCCCGGATTTGAACCCAATCGTACATCTCTGGAGAGACCTGAAAATAGCTGTGCAGCGACGCTCCCAATTCAATCTGACAGAGCTTGAGAGGATCTGCAGAGAAGAATGGGAGAAACTCACCAAATACAGGTTTTCCAAGCATGTAGCGTCATACCCAAGAAGAATTGAGGCTGTAATCGCTGCCAAAGGTGCTTCAACAAAGTACTGAGTAAAGGGTCTGAAGACTTGTGAATGTGATATTTCAGTTTTTTATTTTAAATAAATTTGCAAACATTTCTAAAAACCAGTTTTTGCTTTGCCATTATCGAGTATTGTGTGTATATTGAATGGATTTTTCAAAAATGTAATCCATTTTAGAATAAGGCTGTAACGTAACAAAATGTGGAAAAGTCAAGGGGTCTGAATACTTTCTGAATGCACTTTATATATATACAGTACTAGTCAAAAGTTTGGACACACCTACTCATTCAAGGGATTTTCTTTATTTTTACTATTTTTAAATTGTAGAATAATGGTGAAGACGTCAAAACTATGAAATAACACATATGGAATCATGTAGTAACGAAAAAAGTGTGAAACAAATCAAAATGTATTTTATATTTGAGATTCTTCAAATAGCCACCCTTTGCCTTGATGACAGTGTTGCACACTCTTGGCATTCACTCAAACAGCTTCACCTGGAATGCTTTTCCAACAGTCTTGAAGGAGTTCCCACATATGCTGAGCACTTGTTGGCTGCTTTTCCTTCACTCTGCCGTCCGACTCATCCCAAACCATCTCAATTGGTTTGAGGTCGGGGGATTGTGGAGGCCAGGTCATCTGATGCAGCACTCCATCACTCTCCTTCTTGGTAAAATAGCCCTTACACAGCCTGGAGGTGTGTTGGGTCAGTGTCCTGTTAAAAACAAATGATATTCCCACTAAACCCAAACCAGATGGGATAGCGTATCGCTACAGAATGCAGTGGGAGCCATGCTGGTTAAGTGTGCCTTGAATTCTAAATAAATCACAGACAGTGTTACCAGCAAAGCTCCCCCACACCATAACACCTCCCCCTCCATGCTTTACGGTGGGAACTACACATGGAGATCATCCGTTCACCCACACCGCGTCTCACAAAGACACGGCGGTTTGAACCAAAAATCTCAAATTTGGACTCCAGACCAAAGGACACATTTCCACCGGTCTAATGATCATTGCTTGTTTTTCTTGGCCCAAGCAGGTCTCTTCTTATTATTGGTGTCCTTTAGTAGTGGTTTCTTTGCAGCAATTCGATCATGAAGGCCTGATTCACACAGTACCATCTGAACAGTTTACTTTGAGATGTGTCCGTTACTTGATTCTGTGAAGCATTTATTTGGGCTGCAATTTCTGAGGCTGGTAACTCTAATGGACTTATCCTCTGCAGCAGAGTTACAGTAGCTTGCGAAAGTATTCACCCCCCTGGGCATTTTTCCTATTTTGTTGCCTTACAACCTGGAATTAAAATTGATTTTTGGGGGGTTTGTATCATTTCATTTACACAACATGCCTACCACTTTGAAGATGCAAAATATTTTTTGGGGTGAAACACACAAGATATAAGACAAAAAAAATGAAAACTTGAGCGTGCATAACTATTCATACCCCCCCCCCCCAAGTTAATACTTTGTAGAGCCACCTTTTACAGCAATTACAGCTGCTGTATGTATCTATAAGCTTGGCACATCTAGCCACTGGGATTTTTGCCCATTCTTCAAGGCAAAACTGCTCCAGCTCCTTCAAGTTGGATGGGTTCCGCTGGTGTACAGCAATCTTTAAGTCATACATTTACATTTTAGTCATTTAGCAGACGCTCTTATCCAGAGCGACTTACAGTTAGTGAATACATATTTTTATTTTTTTATACTGGCCCTCCGTGGGAATCGAACCCACAACCCTGGCGTTGCAAACGCCATGCTCTATCAACTGAACTACATCCCTGCCGGCCATTCCCTCCCCTACCCTGGACGACACTGGGCCAATTGTGCGCCGCCCATGAGTCTCCCGGTCACGGCCGGCTACGACAGAGCCTGGATTCGAACCAGGATCTCTAGTGGCACAGTTAGCACTGCGATGCAGTGCCTTAGACCACTGCGCCACGTTAAAGTGGTCATACCATATATTCTCAATTGGATTGAGGTCTGGGCTTTGACTAGGCCATTCCAAGACATTTAAATGTTTCCCCTTAAACCACTCGAGTGTTGCTTTAGCAGTATGCTTAGGGTCATTGTCCTGCTGGAAGGTGAACCTCCCTCCCAGTCTCAAATCTCTGGAAGACTGAAACAGGTTTCCCTCAATAATTTCCCTGTATTTAGCGCCATCCATCATTGCTTCATCTCTGACCAGTTTCCCAGTCCCTGCCACAACCATGCTTCACTGTGGGGATGGTGTTCTCGGGGTGATGAGAGGTGTTGGGTTAGCGCCAGACATAGCGTTTTCCTTGATGGCTAAAAAGCTCAATTTGAGTCTCATCTGACCAGAGTACCTTCTTCCATATGTTTGGGGAGTCTCCCACATGCCTTTTGGCGAACACCAAACGTGTTTGCTTATTTATTTCTTAAAGCAATGTCTTTTTTTTGGCCACTCTTCTGTAAAGCCCAGCTCTGTGGAGTGTACGGCTTAAAGTGGTCCTATGGACAGATACTCCAATCTCCGCTGTGGAGCTTTGCAGCTCCTTCAGGGTTATCTTTGGTCTCTTTGTTGCCTCTCTGATTAATGCCCCCCTTGCCTGGTCCGTGAGTTTTGGTGGGCGGCCCTCTCTTGGCAGGTTTGTTGTGGTGCCATATTCTTTCCATTTTTTTATAATGGATTTAATGGTGCTCCGTGGGATGTTCAAAGTTCAGGCGTTTGGAAATTGCTCCCAAGGATGAACCAGACTTCTGGAGGTCTACAATTGTTTTTCTGAGGTCTTGGCTGATTTCTTTTGATTTTCCCATGATGTCAAGCAAAGAGGCACTGAGTTTGAAGGTAGGCCTTGAAATACATCCACAGGTACACCTCCAATTGACTCAAATTAAGCTTCTAAAGCCATGACATCATTTTCTGGAATTTTCCAAGCTGTTTAAAGGCACAGTCAACATAGTGTATGTAAACTTCTGACCCACTGGAATTGTGATACAGTGAATTATAAGTGAAATAATCTGTCTGTAAACAATTGTTGGAAAAATTACTTGTGTCATGCACAAAGTAGATGTCCTAACCGACTTGCCAAAACTATAGTTTGTGAACAAGAAATTTGTGGAGTGGTTGAAAAACGAGTTTTAATGACTCCAACCTAAGTGTATGTAAACTTCCGACTTCAACTGTATATGTATATATATATATATATATATATATATATATATATATATATATATATATAAATAGGACTAATACGTCCTGAAAAAACGTTTAGGCGTCCCGCCCAAGGATTTCAATGGCAGAAAAATCCCAGAAGGCATCAGCTCATTTGTTCATCAAAGACCAAGCAAGAACTCTGATCAGAGTTGTAAAAGGCAGAAGCCTGTTTCTTCATGTCCAGTATGTGTACAGTGCTGTTATTAAATAGACACGGAAGCCAATGTAAGGTAATAGTGTGGGCAGTGGACACTCAAACCACCAAGGTCAGAACATTATGAAATACTGAGGGGGCACAGAATGTAATTGCAATTCAAATCCCAGACAAGTACAACATTTACATACCATTATGAAATAATGAAAACAATACGTCTTTTCATGAGTGAGCTGTTGCATCACTATACAGGTAAGGACATTTTGAATGAGAGATTGATATTCCATTGGAAAAAGGAAAACCTGCACTTACTGGAAATAGTCTTTAGATTTTTCAATTTTCTTAAACAGCAGCAAAGGTTGGTATTTAATTTCATGTTTGAAAAACACCCTTGCTTTTTTGAACAACACTTGCTTGTCTTTTCTTACTAGCACTAACTTTGCTGATAGCTACTTTATTAAGGGAAATTCTAGTTATTATAACCACATTTCTATCAACAGTTTTTATGCGAGTACATTCATGCTGTATTTAAGAAAATCCCGACAGCTGTGATGGAAACAGTAAGTTTAGGTAACATTTCATAAACGCTGACAGATCATTTGTTTGTTTGACATGGTGAGATCTTTTTGTGTCTGTAAAATAAATTTTTCGAGAAATGGCGGTGGAAATGCCATTATGCGCAAATATTGATATAATAACTATCATATCAAAGAAACTTGGAGACACAGATTAAATAAATTATGATGAAATTCACAAGGTGGTGAAAGTGCATGGTGATAAGCTTGATGCTACTTTCCAATAAATATTGAGGGTCTTATTCTGGTGACATGATGATCGATGCTTGACTGCCGTTTGACAAATACAAATATTTTCGCTCTTGTCCATAATTATCTCATCATGTAAACTAGCCTACCCGCACAGCCTACACGTACTGTGCGAGCTGTTGGCTAGAGTGCATGTGCCAAGACCAGAATAGCACATTTGCTATTTAGCGCAACAGTTTTTGTGACAAAACTATTGGTAGAGTTGAAAATACGATAGAAACACATTGAACTTTCAATTTTTATTCAGTAAAATAAAACTTTTTGTGTGCGCTACCTCATCGCGCACTGATTTTTATCCGCAACAGGTCAGTTTGGTGGAAACACACCACTGGTGGGAAAATGCACATATTTTCTTAATGCGGATTTTAGAATATTCAATAGTTTCATTGGGCACAAGTCCTTGAGGGCATGATAACTAGCATTCATCAGTGGCATGGTGTGCCAGTTAGGTAATTAAGACTCAGTAAAAAGAGAATTGTTACACATTTTTGTCCTCACTGATATCGAGCGAGGAACACTGCCATAGAGAATGGGCTGCTCTGATCAGGTGCCCCATGTCAATATACTGTACGGAGCCTCTGATCACACACATCCATGCATAACCTACAGACCTCCTTGATTACTTTGAAGTAGCAATCCAGCTGAAGGGGCCACTTTATAGACACACATCAGTGCTCAAGGGAATTCAATGACATGTCTGATATCAGGAGGCCAAGTTGACATTTAATAAAGTGGCTTCTTTGTCCATCTGGAATTGAATCTGACTCACTTAGGGGAACCAGACCTATGATAGTATGTTCCAAGGCCACTGTCAAACCAGCCCAACCAGGGACTAGAATAAGAGGCTGTCAGGTCAAAGTGTGTCAAAGGAGGGAGCTCAACTGAACAGCCCCATCCTGTTGTTACCTCAGCCTGTCTTCTGCCTGCACGACAGTTTTTGCTCACTGTCACGTCACACTGTCATTATGCACAAAGGGAAGACATCATACAGCAGGCAGCAATGTGCCTCAATTAGAGCTACATTTACGGTTGTTCTTGTTTCCTAGCAAATGGTTTAAAATGGGGACAAGACGTTATTGTCTGCTGCACAAAGAGAACAAAGCAGAGAAGAATAGGATCAAAGCGTTGAATCACAGAGGGGGTGAGAGGAGTGTTATGTGTCAAGACAAGTAGGGTCTTGTCTCCTGACTAGTTTATCAGGGCATAGGCCTGTAGTCTGTGTGCTGTCTGCTTCAGCATTAGAAATGCAAATAGCTGTAACACAAGACAATGAGCCCTGCACAGGTTCACCGGGGTGAAAAGAGAACACAACAATTACCCAAAACAAACATTGTGTGTGTGCACTTTGTCATAGCAAATATAGCAATTTTTTTGGCTCTGCTGTCTAGCAACAGACCTTGAAAGTATAATATTCATAATGCTCTAATTTCAAATTGATTGCCACGAGAATATGAAAACATGATGTATAGGGTGTTTACTTATATGTATTAATTTCAAATAAAATCTTTTTCAGAATGTCCTTTTACAAGGTACGGAACGTCCTTGAATGTGGCCATGATGAACGTACTCTAATTAAACTATAAAATCATTAATATTGATCCTTTTATGGGTATTTCCATCTATTTGCATTAGGGAGAGAAGAGAGGAATTCTTACTTTCTGTCTCTCTATCCGTAGGTTCTAAGCTGTGTGATGGACGACTGGCGCACCTCCCACTCCTCCTCCTCCTGCTCCTCGTCCTCCAGGCCCTACTGCTGCTCTGCTCTGGTGAACGCACCTGCCCCCACAGCTGCCGTTGTGAGGGGAAAATCGTCCACTGTGAGTCAGCTGGCTTCTCAGACGTCCCTGAGAACATCTCAGTGGGCTGCCAAGGCCTCTCTCTTCGCTACAATGACCTTCACACGCTGCTCCCCTACCAGTTTGCCCACCTCAACCAGCTCCTCTGGCTCTACCTGGACCACAACCAGATCTCTGCTCTAGACAGCCGGGCCTTCCAGGGGGTCCGCAGGCTTAAAGAGCTGATCCTCAGCTCCAACAAGATCTCTCAGCTCCACAACGCGACCTTCCACGGAGTGCCCAACCTCCGCAGCCTGGACCTGTCCTACAACAAGCTGCAGGTGCTGCAGCCGGGGCAGTTCCACGGCCTGAGGAAGCTGCAGAACCTCCACCTCCGCTCCAACGGCCTCACCAACATCCCCATCCGGGCCTTCCTGGAATGTCGCAGCCTGGAGTTTCTGGACCTGGGCTACAACCGTCTCCGGGCCCTCACCAGGACCACCTTCCTGGGGCTGCAGAGGCTCATGGAGCTGCACCTGGAGCACAACCAGTTCTCCCGGATCAACTTCTTTCTGTTTCCACGCCTTGCTAACCTACGGGCGCTCTACCTGCAGTGGAACCGCATACGAGCAGTCAACCAGGGCCTTCCCTGGAGCTGGCACACGCTGCAGAAACTGGATCTGTCTGGCAACGAGATCCAGACCCTGGACCCAGCCGTATTCCACTGCCTGCCCAACCTCCAGATCCTCAACCTGGAGTCCAACAAGCTGTCCAATGTGTCCCAGGAGGCAGTGTCTGCCTGGATCTCCCTGACCTCCATCAGCCTGGCGGGTAACGTGTGGGACTGTGGGACAGGCATCTGCCCCCTGGTGGCTTGGCTGAGAAACTTTCGAGGCACTAAAGACACCACCATGATATGCAGCAGTCCAAAGCATCTCCAGGGAGAGAAGATCATGGAGGCTACGAGGAACAACGGAATTTGTGAGGAAATGGACTACTTCCAGACAGAAACTCCTTCCCCGACCCCAGATTTCATTGAGACGACACCCGACCCAACCCCTGCCCCCACCAGCCCCCCTCCACCCCTGCCTCCACCTACCACCTTGGCCCCCCTACTCCCACCTCGGCCTCAGCCCCTTCCCCGCCCCACCTTCCCAAGCCGGGTAGGAATTGACCCCAGAGACTCCCCTCCCCAGGCTCCACCCTCCCTCCGCAGCCTGGTGGTGACTCAGCCCCCAGAGCTGGAGCTCATGTCCTTCCACAAAGTAGTGGTGGGCAGCGTGGCGCTCTTCTTCTCAATGTCGCTCATCCTGACCGTCATCTATGTGTCGTGGAGGCGCTATCCGAACGCTGCACGGCTCCTGCAGCAGAGCTCCGTGGTGGGCCGCAAGCGACGGAAAAAGAGCCCCGAGCCAGAGCAGAACCTGAGCTCCCAGCTGCAGGAGTATTACATGAGCTACAACCCGGCCGCCACCCCGGAGGGTTTGGAGGTGCTCGGCAACGGGACTGGCTCCTGCACCTGCATCTCTGGCTCCAGGGAATGCGAGGTATGACCCGTCGCATCAGCCTTTAAAAACAACACCTAAAAAGCAAAAACACAAAGGCTCAAGAGAGAGAGGTAAATACTTTATCAGGCATGGACTGTTAAAGCCCCCATGCAGCCTTTGTAATTTCATTTTTAAATCATCACTGTATGTCTAATACATCACTGTGTGTGTTTATTTAATGAAAATAACTCCCCAAAAATGTTTTATTCATTTATTTCCCTGAGCCTTCTTTGTCCTTTCAAATGCTCAGTCTGATCGTGTGGGCGTTAGGAAATACATTTGAAGATTTTTACATGAACAGCCCTGATTGGCTGATAGGATGGTCTAGAGCCCACCCCCTTACCCAGATGAACAGTCATTGGTCTATTATATTCAGATCGCATTGTGATGTCACGTGGGCCAAAAGTTCCATCCCACCTAAACAGGCTGAAATTACAGACATTGTTTTCAAACAGCTCTTACACAAAAAGGGCATTATCATCATTTTGACAGTTTCAGGGTGTTATTTCGACCTCATAGTGTGGAAATATTAAAAAAAACTGGGCTAAGCACCCTTGAATCTTGGTTCATAACACGGGCGACTTAGAACCTTGACGGTTTTCAATAATTTCTGCGGTTTTGATTCATAAATCGAACCAGACACTGGAAACGTAAACATTTAATTTAGAACCAGGAGGCAACGGTAACCTAGCTCAGGTTCAGGGAGCTGCATTATTACACTGCCACATGTGTCATGTTCGGCTCTCTGGCTTTAATGCACTTTGTTTAGTTTTTGGTTTGTATAGTTAATTTACCAATCAGCTTCTTTTCATTCAGCGTTGTGCTTAAGCAGCATTTTGAAGCACAATAATTATTGTTTATATTTTAAGGTCTCACATAAGTCATTGCTACGACATCATGGCTTGGCTCCTTGGATGCTTAGATATACTGTAGATTAGTCACAACATAGGTGTTTGTGTGTGTGTTTTACTGTATGTGTGCTTTTTGTGTGCTTTTTTTTTTGGTGTGCTTTTTGTGCGTGTGCTAGTGTACAAGAGTGTTTATTATGTTTACTACGCTCATAATAAGTGTGTGTGTGTTTGTGTTTAATCCATAGGTGTCTTTCTTTAAAGGCCAAAATTAAAGACAAGGCAGGGATTATTTTAGGGCCACTAGCTAGTTTACAGTACATAACCCTGTCTTGACCTAACTGAAAAGTGAAGCTCTCCAACTCATAAGATGCCAAAAAACAAACTCCAAGTCTATTCAAGCCAAATCACAACATGGATTAATGAGGTATTGATCAGCATTAGTCGAATCCCCCATAACAGAGCGACTGGACCTGCCCTGGCTGCCTGTCTTCTAATGTGGCAGGGTAGAAAAAGGAGGTTGAGATCAACATGCTCCCAGTCTCCATGGCTGGATTTCCATTACTGGTGGTTTATTTAAAGGGCAAATCTGCAGTTGCTACATCAAATGATGGACTTATAAATTAATGATATGTACCCATTGATTCTTGAAGAATATAACTTTAAATGCCTCATGAGCTTAGTTCAACTGTCCTACCCCTTCAAACACCAAATATATGCTTGTTTTAGTCCAATGTTTGTAAACAAAGTAAATGTAAATAAATACTTAATAGCCTCAAAACATGGTTAAAACTATAATGTCGATATCATGAATGGTCAATCCTTGCATCCATAGCTCTGTCTATGAATTTGAGAGTAGTTATATTTCTCCAGACCCATCCCTTAGCTTTTTACCTAAACAGGGGCGGGGATTATTCTTCGTTATTATTTAAACTGCTGATTGCCACTTTAACTGCCTCGGTGGCCCTATAGGAGCCGCATGGTCCCCCTGCCTGCCAGACTGCAGTAGCTACAGCCTTCTTTAGCCTCTCCAGTGGCTTAACTCAATAGTGTGTTTAATAAAATAGCATAGTGGAAGGGGCATTCGGTTAGCTCCCGCCTGTTTTGGGAAGATTTATGGTAATCATAAAAGAGCCTTAGTGATACGGGTAATCCCAAAGCTTATGATAGGGTTGTTTAATGCAGATGGATGCCCCCGGCATGCCAGGATGAGGCACTTATTTATACCCAATACCAGGGTAATTACAATCACCAGCCACCAACACCACGTCTATGTTTGATCTCAGGAAGCATGTTTCCCTGTACAGATGCACTGTTTTATCAATGGATACGCACCTGAAATGATTTAGTAAAATGGGATTATTTATGCTCAGAGAGGTACCGTTTTGGAAGGAGGAGAGGAAAAAGTGACAGAAAGCAATCTGTTTATTACACTCCACAGGAAGGAACCAAAGATCACAGTAAGCGAAAACTAAAACCCTGTAAATGTTTGGTTTGTATAATGAGTCAATAAATTCACACACTTGTGAGTTTACAGGTTGAATTAACGATGCTATGATAGTGCTGCAAAACAAAACAAGTCCACAGAGCCCATGTTATCCATGTGAATGATCACTTTTAACATTATTTACCCTTTCTGCTGACTGCAGTTTGCCAATTGTTTTGGCAGGAGTTTTGCCTCTCTCTGTACAGCTAAGTAAGCCTCCAACATCAATAATTGTAATAAAATAATAAGTCATATATTTCAATACGCCCATGGCACCAACGTCAAATTTTAATTCTACACGAACCCTTTTCTAATAATTTTTATATGCCTCACCTTTTGTGAGTTATTTTAGAAATATTTCATGAAGCACCTTTAGGCACCAAGCTACCAAGCCATTCATTAAAATTCCTCTTACTGGCTAAGCTCCTCTATGGCAAGGAGAGCTGTTGCGTGACTAATTATTTTGCGCTCTGTCAACACGTTATGCCCTTAATCCATGGAGATACAGAGACCTCGTATTACCTGCAAAGTGATTAACTCAACTTTAAAGGCTGGCATGTTATTTCTGATTGCAACTTCATTTAATTCAATCTGAGTTTTCTCTCAGACAATGCATGGATTTTCCCATAAGGGGATCCCAAGGCATGTACTTTCTTGTTTTCATGGAAACATGCCAGTGAAATGTAGCCTTAGTACAAATGTGTTTCTCCCAATTACAGTGACAAAGTGAATCTCATCATCTCAAACACAAACAGACACTTTTCTCCCTGTCCTCTGCAAAGTACTAAAGGGGGTCTGCAGCAGTTTTCTTTTCTATGCTATGTTGTTGGTCATTTCGGGGAATATTTAATAATTGAGCAGCAGGTGTCAGCTCGGTTTAGCTTGATAAAAGAGCCATATTGCCGACCGGCATGGCCTTTCATTATGGCTCAGTGCAGTGCAGGCAGTCCCAATGGAAGGCGGGGAGAAAGACTGGGAGTTGCGGCCCACTCTCAACTGTGCCTGTGATTAAATAAGAAACAGTCAAGAGGAGGACGAAAGAGGAATGCTGCATGCCGGGTCAAAGCCCAATTAAAGCACCGGGGAGAAAGGATCAGAGATTGTGTGATTTTTCCTCTGTTTCAGTTTGGTCATCAAAGGTGTTTGGACTCCCCAAAACGTAAATTGTTAATTATGATGTCAAGTCTGGCTCACTGTGCAAGTGCCATTAATATGATTATAACTGGTAAACACAAAACTGGGTAGTTTATACAGAGGTAGTTCGTACAGAGGCATATTTCGCGTCTATAAATCAAAACTATAATCATTGAGAGGAAGTCGGCTATGCTTTATGCCCCGAGAGCTCAATTGCTCCAAAACACTTTCATTTGTGTTCAATTACCTGTACACTACAATGCTTCCCTCTGATATTTCCTTTCAAATAGAGAGAACGAGTGTTTTCTTGCCAGTGGTAATGGAAAATAGCACTGAGACATAAACTGAGAGCATAGTCCCAATAAATACCTTTTCAGATGGTAGAAGTCACAACAGAGATGTTACACATATTTGAGCTTGTTGGCTGAAACAATGAATCCCCTCAGGATATAACAGCCATGGTTTAATGATGAAAACAGCGGTTAGGTGCAATTAATGGAGTACTTTTACCTTGAAGAGTGCTCATCACAATAAGCATTCAATCAGCATGACAGTTTAAATATTACTATGGTGCATAGCTTCAATTGAGTTAGGCCACTTTTCCCCATCAGGCGATTATGAGCTACACTCTGTTTACCGCTACTGGAGAGAACTATTTCAATCAGCTGTTAAGTTACTGAACATTGTCTGCTTCCTCCATGGATGTGGTCAGGATAGGACGTTTAAAGGCACTTCAAGTGATGCTCCAAAGTTTTTAGAATAATTTCATCGTTTTTTAAAAACCTTAATGATAATTTTGAAAGTAGTGCTCACGAGCCAAAATGGGTCCCGAAAATACAAATTCCAATTCGTACAATATGTTACGAATTTGTAAGATCCCGGACTGCATCTCTAACAGTCATTAGCAACCATCCATAATTTTCTCAGGTACACTACCAAGAGTGTGCAAAGCTGTCATCAAGGCAAAGGGTGGCTATTTGAAGAATCTCAAATATAAAATATATTTTGATTTGTTTAACACTTTTTTGTTTACTACATGATTCCATATGTGTTATTTCATAGTTTTGATGTCTTCACTATTATTCTACAATGTAGAAAATAGTAAAAATAAAGACAAACCCTGGAGTGAGTAGGTGTGTCCAAACCTTTGACTTGTACTGTATATTAGCAGAAACATCAAGCCAAACATAAAGAGAAGGGATGAGCAGTTTTATGGCCAACGTTAAATACTGGATGCACTGTAAGGCTATTCTATATAGCTGTATATGTTTATTATTGTGAAATCTTGTTTTGTTATGATCTTGAGCATCTTGCTACATGCTAATGATAGAAACAGGTTACTGTTGGGCCTGCCGAGTGGTGTAGCGGTCTAAGGCACTGCATCGCAGTGCTAAAGGCATCACTACAGACCTGGGTTCGATCCCAGGCTGTGTCACAACCGGCCATGATCGGGAGTCCCATAGGGCGGTGCACAATTGGCCCAGCATCGTCCGGGTTAGGGGAGGGTTTGGCCAGAGGGGCTTTACTTGGCTCATCGCGCTCTAGTGACTCCTTGTGGCGGGCTGGGCGCCTGCAGGCTGACCCCGGTTGTCAGTTGAACAGGGTTTCCTCCGACATTGGTGCGGCTAGCATCCGGGTTAAGCGGGCGGGTGTTAAGAAGCGCGGTTTGGTGGGTCATGTTTCAGAGGATGCATGACTCGACCTTCGCCTCCCGAGCCCGTTGGGGAGTTGCAGCGATGAGACAGGATTGAAAAAAGGGAGTAAAATACAACCAAAAAAAAGAAACAGGTTACTGTCTACCTCAAAGGCTGTGAAAAGTCAAACTGAAAACTAAGTGTACAGTATTAGGATTTTGTGTAAGATATTTCCATGTCAAAAGATTTCATGTCAGGTATAACTGCCTTTTTGATCTCCTCCTACTCAGAAAGAGCTGCCCCCCTTTTTAAAGCTTGCTACATACGTAAGAAGCTGAAATGTTCTTTGATTTCAAGTAAACGATAATCTGGTTTCATACCCTGAATATTTATCTAGATTCTAGATATGGCTTGTGACATGATCTTATATCTCGGAATCTCTGCATTGTGCTCCGCGTTCCAATATAATATCATCAGGCAGAGGCAGGAATAAAAATCAGTGTCAAATCAGTGCCACTAGTTGAGGTATTGTTCAGACCAACACAGCCCTCTGTTTGCATGTCCCCTGGCTAATTTACCCTCCAGTACGTTTCACTTGACAGGTGTTTACAGCAGGGATGGGCAACTCTAGTCCTTGGGGGCCGTAGTGGTGTCACACTTTCCCGCCATTCCTAGCAAACACAGCTGATTAAACTAATTTAATTCTAAACTAAGATCATGATTAGTTGATTTTTGGAGTCATGTGTGTTAGCTGGGGCTGGGGCAAAAGTGAGACACCAATCAGGCCCCCGAGGACTGGAGTTGCCCATCCCTGATTTATTAAATGCTTTCATTAAACACTGCCTTTCTTCCCCTCTCTTTCGCGCTCTCTTTCTCTCTCTTTCTCTCTCTCTCTCTCTCTCTCTCTCTCTCTCTCTCTCTCTCTCTCTCTCTCTCTCTCTCTCTCTCTCTCTCTCTCTCTCTCTCTCTCTCTCTCTCTCTCTCTCTCTACCTCATTCCCCTCTCTCTTTCTCTCTCTCTGTCTCGCTCCCTCTCCTCCTCTCTCCCTCCCTCATCGGTTTTAAGTAGCCATTAAGTGCTTAAACGTACGCATTCCACTGAGGCTTGTTAATGAATATGCAATAGCTTCTGGTTTGATATTTTGTCCCCATTTTTCAAATCCGGTCTCATCCCCACTAACGGGATCTATGGTCTGCTAGAGAGCTGCTTAATGTTTTGGTCATCAGATATTTTCACATATTATTTTATTATGAATTAACTGATGTATTAATTGATTCAGTGATCAGATCACAATTGTCTACGTTGTGATGTCACGAGAGGCTGTGTCCTGGAGGGACGTTACATCCCCCTGAGGTGGCTGCAAACCCAGACAGCTATGGCTCCATCTGCTGGTATGGTCGGGAACTCCACCCCTCTATGGCCAATCTTCCCACGCAGCTGAAACAAATGAGGAGCTGATGAGCTGAAGGTTTGGGAAGGGAAGAGACACACTGAGGGAGTGTGTGGGGGGTGAAGAGACACAGTCTCCAACCTGGGCTCTCTGGAGGACAAGAGTGCTGCACGTCCACTTCCATGAGGAATATAAGGATTTGGAGATACTTACCTTTGGGAAATACTCACCTTTGGATATATGCACCTGTGGAAATACGTGAGAGACATTTGGAAGGACTTTTTGCTGGGTTGGCCACTAGCTGCAACGTGGACTACAGTAAGGCTGGGGAAAAGTTATCTGAGCGAGTGAGAATTATGATGTTGGATGTGGAAGAGACATCCCTGAACTGTTAACCCTTAAAGAGCCACAAGAGAACAGACTTTTGTTATATTTTCGTTAATTTCCCAAGACCTATAATCAAATCCTTGGTTTGTTTGAACCTTGTCTCCTTGCACTACTTGAGCAATCCCGCTGAAAGCTGTGTAGCCTCTCGTGACATCACAGATGGTGGAGAATACGGGCACGCTCAAGCGTTAATAGTGCATGTCAGAGGAGGATACCGAAGGTTTGATCACCCAGTTTTCCAAGCTGGCCGTAGGCTCCCCGCCGACTGAAATGGAGGACATATTGAAAGCCCTTGTTGCTGGCCAGCAAGCCCAGATGCAAGCAAACGTGGCTCTCTTGGAGGAGCAAAAGAAAGCCAACCTTCTGAAGGCAGAGGAATTGCAGTTGCAGAGACAGAGGGTGGTCCAAAATACCCGCCCAATAAAGGCAAGTGACTTTATATCTAAGATGGGAGCTACCGATGACATTGAGGCATACCTGCATGCATTTGAGGCCACGGCCACTAGGGAAGCCTGGCCCAAGCAACAGTGGGTTGGTCTGTTAGCCCCCTTTCTAACCGGGGAAGCGCTGAATGCTGTCCGGGACCTGGGCCCTGACCAGGTTACTGACTATGATGCCCTGAAGTCTGAGATCCTCAGCAGATATGGACTCACAAAGTTTGGTATGGCCCAGCGCTTTCACAGTTGGACCTTCCAACCAGACCAACCTCCTCGGGCGCAGATGCATGAACTTGTCCGAATCGCAAGGAAATGGCTGGAGCCGCAGAGGAATACAGCAGCGGCGGTGGTGGAGGCCGTTGTGGTGGATCGTTACCTACGCGCCCTGCCTTATGAGGCAAAACGGTTCATCAGTCAACAGGCCTTGACCATGGCTGATCTGACCGTGGAAGCTGTGGAAAAGTACCAGGCCACAGCGGAGATGCTGAATGCTTCCCGAAAAGACCCCAGGAGTGCGGCCCCACCACAAATGGGAAGAACCCGTCCAAAGGACCCCAAGGTCTCGAACCCAGCCACGTCAGGACTTATCCCGGCTCCAGGGGGAGCCAGAAACCAGGCGGGTCCAAGAAGAGTACACCAGGAGGGGGAAACTCGACAGTGTTACCGGTGTGGGGAGATGGGACATATCTCCTGGCAGTGTGGGAAACCAGCCGATGAACCTATGCCCACTGCGGAGTCCTCCAGCTCAGCACCCACACATCGTTTTGCCTCGCTCTTGGGAGTCGTAGATGGCGGCACAGATCGACCCCCCACCTGCCCGGTAACTGTGAATCACCATGATGTGGAGGCCTTACTGGATTCTGGTAGCCGGGCCACCCTGGTGCGTAAGGATTTGGTGGGCCCAACGTGTCTGACCCCGGGGAAAGTCCTCCCAGTTTCCTGTGTCCATGGGGACACCAGAGAATACCCCATTACTGAACTTACAATGACCAGCACACGGGGAACCATACACACGACGGCGGGGGTGGTTGATTCCCTCCCCGTCCCTGTCCTAATTGGACGAGACTGCCCAGCCTTTTACCCACTCTGGAGAGAGTCTCAGGAGAGGATAACCCGAGTACCTCGGAAACGGAGAGGCAAGACTCATCCTGGGAAGGCTCCGGTGCAATCCTCCGAGTTACTCACTCCCGCCCGGGCTCTGATAGGGATGGCAGGTGCCCAGACCGACACAGAGACGGAGCTACAGAATCTGGACAAAGAACTGTCTGGTCTGAAGGGGACCGCTGAGAGGTATCGTTTGTTAAAGCAACAGTTAGACATGAAGACAGAAGAGTTAGATATCCTCCAGGCTAAACTCCAACAGAGCTCCTTCCCTAAGCAACAGGAGGAGCTGGAGAGGCTGCGCAGGACCATCGAGGAGTGTGAGGAGACCCTGCGCAGTAGTAAGGAGGTCCAGAAGAAGGCAGAGGAGAAGTACAAGGTGTTGGAGAACAAGATGAAGAATGCGGAGGCAGAGAGAGAGAAGGAACTGAAAGCTGCTCAACAGAAGCTAAACTCTGCTAAAACCAAGGCTGATGCGTTCAGTAAGAAACTCAAGGAGAGACAACAGGAGGCTGAGTCCCTGGTCCTAGAGGTGGAGGAGTTGAAGAGAGAGCAGGCTGGCAAGCACCACGGCAATGCGGACGCCCTCTCCCGGCGTGATGCCTTCTTCGCTGCCTTTACCCGACGAGGACGTCGGTCCCGAGGAGGGGGGATGTGTGATGTCACGAGAGGCTGTGTCCTGGAGGGACGTTACATCCCCCTGAGGTGGCTGCAAACCCAGACAGCTATGGCTCCATCTGCTGGTATGGTCGGGAACTCCACCCCTCTATGGCCAATCTTCCCACGCAGCTGAAACAAATGAGGAGCTGATGAGCTGAAGGTTTGGGAAGGGAAGAGACACACTGAGGGAGTGTGTGGGGGGTGAAGAGACACAGTCTCCAACCTGGGCTCTCTGGAGGACAAGAGTGCTGCACGTCCACTTCCATGAGGAATATAAGGATTTGGAGATACTTACCTTTGGGAAATACTCACCTTTGGATATATGCACCTGTGGAAATACGTGAGAGACATTTGGAAGGACTTTTTGCTGGGTTGGCCACTAGCTGCAACGTGGACTACAGTAAGGCTGGGGAAAAGTTATCTGAGCGAGTGAGAATTATGATGTTGGATGTGGAAGAGACATCCCTGAACTGTTAACCCTTAAAGAGCCACAAGAGAACAGACTTTTGTTATATTTTCGTTAATTTCCCAAGACCTATAATAAAATCCTTGGTTTGTTTGAACCTTGTCTCCTTGCACTACTTGAGCAATCCCGCTGAAAGCTGTGTAGCCTCTCGTGACATCACAACGTAAAGAATGGAGGTGTGGGGTAGTCTCATGGTTGAGTGGAGGGTTTAGGTGGTGAATGATGAACTACTCTCTGAACACTCTCCATCGTCTAGCTCCACAACATCACACTGCCATTGACTTTCTAATGGAGAGCCTAAATCTGTCCATAAAAAGGCAGTGACTGACGGAAACGAGACTAAACAGCATTGAGCCCAGTGAGGCAAACAAATTATGCTTGTTGATATCCCGAGCTTGAACTCCTCAACTGTGTCTCAGTTGCAGGATGTTGTTCCTGCCTAGATTGCAGGTATGACCTCAAATTGGTGCCAGTGTGCAGTGTGACATGCCTTGTGAAAACTGTGGATGCATGGATAGGATACCCCAGGCCCATGCAGACTATTCCCTCATCCCAATCCACCCAATCCCCCAACACTACAAACAAAACTAAAGTGTTTATTAATAGCTGCAGCTGGCACCACGATGGGCCCTGAAGCTAAGACAAATAGGGAGAGCCAGAGTCTGCCTGTTTTACAGCAGATCTAAGACTTGACAGTGAGGGGAGAGATTATATGGCTGATCTGCTGCTTTGACACCGGAAGGAAACAAACGAAGTGGCAGTGTGGCACCTCATATCAAAGACCTACCCCCTCCATTGCCTTAAATTGAATTTTGTAATCTTCTACCTGCTCCTGTTTCATTTTGCCACCGGCGCTGGCAGGCACATTGTACTATCCACAGATAACAGTAACACCTATCTTCCAGCTCACCCACTGCTATAGCCTACATACTGCTAAGCAGACACACACACACATGCTACACATGTGTGTGCGGAGGCTATCACACATGCAAGCGCGTGCATAAACACACACACAGCTAGACACACACACACAATATGTCCAATCACATACAGCCGGTGATTAGGAGTGTGTTATTATTTAGAACAAACAAAGTCTACTTTACAGTATTGTCCGAGTGCCTCCGCGCAGGTCTTCAGTGTCAAGCCATTTGTCTTATTAGAAACCTCAACCCCCTTGTGCTGCCTTTCCCTCCCCACTTCCTGGTATCACTGTGGTCCATAAGTAAGCTGAGGGACAGAGGGAAAAAAGCCAGCAGGGATTCAACTGCAATTGAAAGCAAAGAATGAGCCGCTCCTGCACTCCCGGCTCTATTTATATCAAGATGAGGGATCAGGGAAACATGGATCCAGCTCCTGAGAGAGGCTTGAGACAGTCCTACAGCTCTGTCTGTCCCTCTACTAGTGATGGGTCGTTCGTGAACGAACGGCTCTTTTTGAACAGATCTTTTTGGTGAACTTCAGGAATCGAACCGCATCTGTGATAGAGCGGTTCATGTGGTTTCATGATTTGCATACTGCTACTTCAAGCGATCTAATTTCACAGTACTGAATGAAGAGCCGTTTGGGAGCCAAATGAACGTACAGTTCTGAATATAACTACTGTTCCCTGAAGGAGGGAACGAGGTACAATATATTTTGGCCCTGCGCCGTCAGGGGGTTTGGGCTCGCTGAAGAGCGGTACTGAATTGAGGAAATTAATGCGAGCCCCGGTATTATAGCCAGGAAGGTGGGGCTTCTGAGGGCGGGCTCGGCATCCATTGGCCCGTTGGGCGTGATTTCAGTTTTCTTGAGGTGAATATGATTGGTTGTTGACTCTCCATTGTATGTTATACCTCGTTCCCTCCTTCAGGGAACAGTAGTTATATTCAGAACTGTATGTTACCTTTCAGTAGGTCACTCGGTATAACATACTATGGGGACATACAATCATGCCCCAAGCTGGCTCAGAGGGTACCAAACTATGAGGCCCACGGCAGCCCAAGCACACACAGGTTCACCGGCTCCATAACGGAGTAACAGAAGCCACGTTTTTTCCTAATACTTACCAGAGATGCCTGAACTGTCAGAGCCTCATAAGGCCTGAACTGTCAGAGCCCCATGTAGGGAACCAGAACCTGCTGCAACTTGGCTATGCACACTGACATGCTGCCACTGCAGCCCAAGTCCATAGACCCCACAGTTTCAAGAACAATACTTACCTTGTGAGCCTGAAATGTCAGACCTCGCACAAGGAATCGCAAGTCCAAAACAACCAAACACCTGTCGTGACTTGGTAAAGCACACATACGTGCTGCATAGCATCAAACAGAGTCAATGTGCCACAGCAGCCCAAGGCTCAAACCCACAAGGAACTGTGGTAACACAGATTATTGCGCAACCTGCACACTGCCTAACACCCACTCCTGGACCCAGTCATAAGAACACTATGAGCCACACTGGGAACAGTTACATCCAAGCAATAAAACCTCATAAAGGTATGTTGGGAACCCCAACTCACTGCAGCACAGATATCACCAATCATCATGCCCCTGAACAATGCCGCCACAACCCTAGTGGAGTGATCATGCACACCGCTAGGCAACCCTTGTCCTTTGCTGTCATATGTCAGGGAGATAGCCTCCACAATCCAATGAGAAAAATGCTGCTTAGAAAGCGCCCTACCGTGTGCTGGATTAGCGAAATAGACAAAAAGCTGGTCACAAACTCAGATATCTTTGGTCCTATCCATATACATGCGTAAAGTGTGCACCGGACACAGGCCATACAACCTCCGTTGTTCACCGGAAGCAAATGGAGGAGGTGAGAAAGGGAACACCAGGGACCTGTAAGACATAGGGACCTGTAAGACATAGGCATAACCTTGGGAGCAAAAGCTGCATTAGGACGTAACATCACTTTGGAGTCGTCAGGCGCAAACTCCAAATAGGAAGGGTGTACTGATCTCCAACGTGCTTGGCCAATGCCAAGGTCTTGTAGTAAAGGACCTTCAGGTCCATAGACTCCAATGGTTCAAACGTAGACTCACACAGAGCGTCCAGGACCAAAGCCAGGTCTCAGGTCGGTGCCATATGCTTAGACACGGGTCTGAGCCGACGCACGACTTTCAGGAACCACACCACCAGAGGATGAGACCACAGGGTAGAACCTTCAATGTGTAAAAAGAAAGACCCTGCTCAAAAAGCTCTTGCAAGAACATTAAAATGTCCAGGGTAGTCTGGGCCACCAGAATCAACAACAGACCATCCTGACAGACCCTCTCCACGGTGGCCTGAATCAGGTCCACCGGAGGAAACGCATAGAGCAGGGTCCGAGGCCACTGATACACCAAAGCATCCGTTCCCAATGGAGCGTCCAGATCCCTCATTGAGAAGAAAAAAATGACAATGCACGTTTTCTTACAATGCGTAAAGATCTATGTGCCGAACCAGTCCCATATCTGGTCCCATATCTGAGTAACCACGAGGGGTGCAGTCTACACTCCATAGAGATAGGACCCCCCCTGGAAAGTAGATCCGCACCCACATTGAGAGATCCGGGAAGATACGTCACCCTGAGCAACAGGAAATGTGTACTGCGCCCCCTTGTTAGCATCTGGAGGTAAGTAACTCACCAGTTTTCCATCCATTGGCGGTGTACAAACAAGCCCTGCCTCCTCCATACCCTCTACATTCATGAACTCTCCATAACATGGTAGCACCATCCTGGCTGAATGAGGGGAATCCCAGGTTGCCTTTAGCTCATCGGCAAAATCTTTAAACAGAGGTAAGCAACGCTTCACCGCTGCAGGGACAGGAGGTAAATAGCTTCCCCCAAACCTGGAAGAACTCCGTTGCGGGGGAGAAGACGGCCATCCACCCCCGGGTGATCTGCCGCGCTATGACACGGATCCATCAAAGGCGCATTATCAACTAATGGTTCACTCTCCCCCGCTGAATCCAAAGCAGGGGCTTTAGGCTGCCCCGGACTGATGTCATTCGATTCACACTCAGAAAAACCTCCAGAGCCAACCAGGGATAGTATATCATCCCCGGAATCTGGACTCTGAACACTGCCAGAGAAACCGGAATGAGTCTCACTGGGATGACACCCCTATCAACTCCGACCACCACTGCTGCTCTCGCCTCAGACAACACCATTTCCGAGGTCACTTCACCGGAAGACCCTTCGCCAGCAGCCTGACCCTCAATGGAAGTTGAGCCCAGCCAGAGACAATTGTCACACTAACTGGTCTGAGCCAAAGCTTTCTGAGCGTGTTTCCACCCCAGGCAAACAGGAAAGCAATCGTGAGTATCTTTAAGTTTCATTTTGAAACCACATGCCCTAGGGCATGGTCGGAGGCTCAAATTCGGTTGGTTAGCCTTTTTGAACATATTCTTACCACTGGCCATCTTTCTCAAGCAAGGAAGCATTAGCTACACAAGCATAGCAGAAATTAGTTAGCTTTTAGCAAACACAAAAACAATTACCAAGACCCAAAACTCGCAACATCTAGGGGGACAAGTACTCTCTCCCCACTAACACCTAAGTCAGAGCCCAATCTCCTTGTCTTCTTGTGCTTGAAAAGTTTGTAAATTGCGTGACATGTTCTTCCTTCAGACGAGCTGAAGAGTGAAGAATTAAGGAAATTAATGCGAGCCCCGGTATTATAGCCAGGAAGGCGAGGCTTCCTAGGGCGGGCTCAGCATCCATTGGCCCGTTGTGCATGATTTCAGTTTTCTTCAGGTGAATATGATTGGTCATTGACTCCCCATAGTATGTTATACCGAGCGACCGACTGAAAGGGAACGGCTCTTTTAGGTGATTGGAGCCAGAAGATCCGTCTCACCGAAAAGTACTCGGAATGCCCATCACTATCCTCTACTGAAGAGTAGATATGGATCTGTCCTAGGCACGCCTGGTCTACAGGACAGTGAACATAACCAGTTAACACTGGCAACCACAGAGGACTTTCATCTGACAAACACATACAACTGTTTCCATTTTACTTGCTGAATAGAATTATGTCACATACCAATTGCCAGTTTCTGATTTTGCAGTTGAAGTAAGGTCTATTCACATACCAAATTTCCTTTCAGACTATTGTCTGAATAGTCACATTTTGGCCTCTTTACATATTCAAACTATTTAATTGTAGGTCCCAAGGCTAAGGGACCTGCACTGTTGAGACCTTGCATATTTTTTTTTGGTACCAAGTCAAATCGATGCGAAACATAAAAAATTGCATAAAGCAACAGTGTTTTTGTCGATTCCCCCTTCTAGCCACTCCAAATCACATGCTTTGACTGTACCATTCCTAGGGTTGCTTAAGTGGAGGCAGTTTCCATGTTAGATCAATAGACTAAACAATGCCCTGTGTCATCTCTGTGTCCCCTCCTCCTGAATAGAGATCTTGAAAGACTGTCAAAACAAAACAAGATCAAATGCACCAACAGGCTTCCACACTAGTAGCTTCTGCTTTGAAAAGAAAACAGGGACTATTTTTGGCCATAATGTTTTTGGAGAACATATTTGCCTTTTTTCTCTTGTCACATTAATTTTAATTCACAAAGGCTCTCTTTCTCACCAAATGTTTGAATTATTAAAGGGTGGTTTTCAGAGGGGAACGGAGACATTTGTCGAGATCCACATATGTGTTCACTCGGTGCCAGTGTTAGACTGCAGTCACCGTCACCGTAAGAACATAACATACAATTCCTGTGTTCTCTTCTGCCCGGTTGAAAAGAAAACAGGAAAAACTAAAATGTCTACTTATTTTCCTAATTTTTCTACTTTTATTAGAATACGGTATTTACAATATGATCCTTCTTTGTGTACATATTAATGATGCCTCTTGAAGAATAATGGTGAGTGGAGTGTTTCTCTTAACTTAACCACTGAATTACAGCTAAAGAAGGCACATTTCTTTGTTAGATATTCGAGGTGGAGAGCTTATCCCTATTTAGAGAGAAACCACGAATAAATAGATAAATAACGAGAAAAATTTTAACATCTTTGTATAATTATTTTAATATCCTGGGTTCATTGGATTGGAGAGTTTGTTGGATTGTTGATGATATTTGTTTGTGTGTGCATGTGTGTGTGAGAGAGAGGGATAGAGTGAGATTGTGTTGGAAGGAAGCTGCCGCTCCTAATGTGGTCGTCCATCACTAGCATAAATCATAATCATAAATCATAACACACACACATACGCAGGCATGCACGCACACTCACACACACAGACACACACACAATTTCATTGGGACATACTTGGTTGGATCCTCTCTACAAGTCATTGCGACACATTTCCTCTGAGAGATCCTTGAGCCAACACCATTCCTCAAGCATGGCTTGTATCTTTTCTCTGCTCTGCTCTGCAATGCATGTACATACACAATCATTATCCACCGCCCCCCAAAATCTTATCGCTATTCTATAACATACTTAGTCACTGCAGCAGTCCATAGCTACCTCCTATAAAGGAAGATTTGTGCCAATAGACCTCAGCCACTGCCTGTGTTGGCTGCCTGCCTGCCTGCCTTTGTTAGGCTCCTGGAGATTTGTGCACCCTGTCACGTTGAAGTTTGCATTGCAGTTTGAGTCATGATACGTGTCCCTGGGCAAAATATTACTCTTGCTGTCAAGATATATATATTCATGCATTCATGCTTTCAGCACTACCATTAATATGTGTTTTATTATTTTCTTCATAAGGAAGGGGGAAAGGATGGGGGCAAATTGTATACTTTCAAAATAAGATAATAATAAGTATACAGTCTATGTTTAGACAGATAAACTGTTATCATGTTATAGCATTGTCCTGTAATAGCACAGTATCTTGTTAGGTAGGTAGGGACCTCAATGAGAATGACCCTGATCAAATGTGTTTCAGTAGACATCAAACTTGCCT